>NC_060139.1:780369192-782895442 GCF_021461385.2 Schistocerca piceifrons | reverse complement strand
TTCAGTGTATGGAATACTTTGTGCATTCCTAAGATGAAGAGTTATCAGGTGTAGGGCAGTGTAGGTGGTCCAACAAATTAAATAAAGTGGGCGACATGAGGGGAGGCGGTTAATGTTAAGTTCTTTTCGTGGCTACTCTGCCTCCAAGAAAGATGCTTCTTCAACTTGAGTTCTGGATAACAAGAGAGGAAAGCAACTGTGTTCTAATCTGCAGAACTCTCTACAGTGCATATAGGTGACCTGCCTCCCATGCACGCCGTGGACTAAGCTCATGGCGCGAGTTTGCTATTTGTAATTTCAGCAGAGGGCTGAAGGCATCTCTTGTGGGCAGCTTTAACTGAACGCAACTGCCTCGGTTCGGAAAAACAGGCAGTTTGTGTCACGTAGACACATCTTAAGTCACTCTGGCAGAAAAATTGTAACGATCCGACTGGAGCCTTTGAGCCACTTTTTTTAAAACAGCTCCCTCGAATATTTCTTGACTGGCTGCCACCTTATACATAATAAATTAATTTCATTATGAAGCCAACTACGCAAGTATTGTCATTCGTAGTCTGTGTGCTGTGATGATTGATCCATCATCAGCAGCAGATTCATCCTACTTAAAAAGTGGTGGTAAACTTTGACATTAAATTGTGTGTATTATCACGGCATACTATGCTAAATTAGTGGTAATTATTAATCTGTGGTACCCTGATATTATAAATTAATTACGTCATATTATTTACTGTACAACATGGTGGCAAATATTAACGTAATTTATGACACAAGACACTTCAACAATATGGCGTGTGACTGTGGAAAATCTGAGTTACATACTTTAATGACGACACGCCATATTCTGAAAAACGGTAGAAAATTTTGAAAAATTTGTCCATTAAGGGTGGAAAACTCAAACATATTCCTTCCAAGCATGAAACTGTTTTTCGGTTTGATTTTTGTGAGTTATTAGATGTTTTCGCAAAAATGCTTGTCTGTCCACTCTTCCATGTGAATTGTGCGTGTTCGTCACCTTGGTAACATTATTCTGGAGGGAGCACCTAGAATTTTCGTATAGTCATGGGCCGGAGTGGCGCAATGCGAGTCTAGAGACAAAACTACAATTTTCTCCTTCATATGGATCACACCTTATAACTGTCTGCAATAGGCACATGGGAGAACAATAGCACGATTTGACTCCATGAGGAAATGTTTCAAATGGCTCTGAGCACTATGCGACTTAACTTCTGAGGTCATCAGTCGCCTAGAACTTAGAACTAATTAAACCTAACTAAACTAAGGACATCACACACATCCATGCCCGAGGCACGATTCGAACCTGCGGTCTCTCGGTTCCAGACTGTAGCGCCTAGAACCGCAAGGCCGCTACTGCCGGCAGGAAATGTTTCGCGCGCATCACTACAGTACCTTTAGCCAATGCCGTCTCAGCCACCGTGAATCTCCAGCCATCTCCGGGAATAATGATGAAGCCACATCATATCGGAGCAGCTGAACAGCTCTTTTTCTTCGCGTAAATGAACTCTTTGTCCCTGGAGTTATCACCCGCCCACGTCAGTATCTGCGGCCAACAGGTTTCAGCCGGCAGTCCTCTCCACGTTCTCTCCACCCTCTGGGAGAGCTTCGAAATCCATGTTTGCGTGTCTATGCTTACAGTCATTACTCACCGGCGGAAGGAGAGTTCGATACAAGACGACCACTGATGAAGCGTGCTGCAACACAGTGAAATGCATGCTGCGACAGGGCTGCGTTGTGTGCAGGAGGCCGGTCACAGAATGTGGGACAGTGGTCCAGTTACTACACGGAGGCATCAGGCACATAGTCGTATCTACTATGAAAATCACAATGGCGGCAGGTAGTGTGAGGCGTTCCCCAAAGCTCAGTATTAGGTCCTATATTCTTCTTTCTGTATGTCAATGATGTGTCATCGGTTCTGACCTATTGCAAATATCATATGTACGCTCATGACCTTCAGTTGTACCTAAGTGCGAAACCAAGCAATCTTAAGAAAGCTATTGAAAATTTCAATACTGACCTCGATGTACTATCAAAATGGGCACAGGGCATAGGACTAAAACTAAACCCATCTAAAACCCAAGCGGTACTTGTTGGTCACTCTAAGCTCATTAGCCAAAAATACTGGGAATCCGTACCATCTCTTATCCTAAATGGAACAAATATTAAATTCTCTCCCTCAGCAAAGAGTTTGGGATTAATAATAGATGAAAATCTAAATTGGACAGAGCACGTAACTGCAGTGCGTAAAAAAGCATCAGCATCTCTTCATGTCCTACAAAAATATAAAAAACTCTTCCCTTTCGATCTGAAAAAGAAATTAGTACAAACGCTTATACTCCCAATCATTGACTACAGCGATATTATCCTATAAGGCCTCTCGCAGGAAAATTCGCGACGTCTGGAACTGGTTATGAATGCCTGCGTCCGCTATATCTGTGTCGTTTGACTTTTTGATCACATTTCACCAGCATATGCAAAATTGTCCTGGCTGCGTGCAGACAAACGCAGTGATTTCCATACACTCTGTCTCATCTACTGCCTTATAAATGTACACTGTCCCTCATATCTCTCCTCGTCCTTAACCCTTATGTCGGAACAACATGACAGAAACACACGTTCCCATCATAACAAAATCCTCTCTGTTCCACTGCATCGCTCAGTCACCTACTCTAAGTCCTTTACAGTAGCGGGAACCCGACTCTGGAATAACCTCCCTCGTTATGTTAGAGAACTTAAAAACATATCCAGCTCCAAAAAACAGTTAATGAAGTATCTACTTAAGCAACAGTAATGTCTTCCTCTGTACATGAATGCACTTCACCCCATTACTTCCCTCTTTCCCCCTCCTTAAATCTCCCTTTCCAAAAACTCACTATACTAGTAAACGTCTACTTTACACACCAAGATATTAATGTACATCTGCACAAATCTTCATTACTATTGCCAATTTTTCTCCTGTTTTTTTACTGTTATTATTATTGCTTTTATCATAATTTGTGTGTACAGCACCTGTTGTAAAAATACTGCCAGCGTTTAATTTATTAGGTCTTAGTAATTACTCTTTATTCATATTGTCACTAGAGTAATCTAATTTTCTTATTTAAACTATTGTCATGATGTAACTCTGATGTGTGAAATGCTGCATGTGTGGAACTCTGGTCCGATGTAAGAGAGGGCCTGATGGCCCTAATCTGATCAGGTTAAATAAATAAAGCGCCTCAGGGGATTGGACGACTGATTACAGACTGACTGTGTTGTGCAATGCTGTGTTTACTTATACCTTTCCTTTTCCAAACCAACTTCCTTGTGCTCTTCGGAATTTTTTGTGCTATTGAATCTCAATGATGCTGTAGGCTGTTTAGGAGGTTTTATTTTCGTGAGAATAGACCTTGCGATGATTTAGCGTTTTTGCCTGTCTCCCTCGGCTGAAAATTTGTCGCCTCAATTTTGACTGTCTTTCTAAGAACAATTACAAGACGTTTTCCCTTGCCCAAATTCCCTGTAACATTTTAAATACTATCCTGATCCTCAGGAACACATTACTGAAAGGGTTTAGTCTTGTCGACTCGATCTTTAGCCTTTCAATCATCTTTCCTATCCTCTTCTCCTCCTCTCTCCCACCTTTTGGGAAGTTGGTGCCACCCCAAGTGGTGACGAATCTGTGTCCTTCGGAAATAAATGCGTCTCTACTTTTTGATAATCCACAATATCCGAAATACAACTAACGCTGTCACTAGCCTCCTATGAATCCTCCATAGCATCTGCCTTATAATCACCGGTTGCACTTCCTTTCTGCATGACGCAAAAATTAAAGGCAAATGTGCTTCCTGTATATGTGGCCCATTCTCCACGGCCTCAACACTTCGTTGTTACTTCTGATACCTGGGACTCTTCATTTTCACAAGAGAGCTTTACATTACTGTCCGTTACTTTCACAACGCTAGTGGTATACGTATCAAATAAGTTTACAGGAATTTCCGCAGCTTTCAGTTCCTGACACCATTGTCCAGACTCATAAAGCACTTTTCAACTGTCAATCCTCGTCCTTCCATCTCTATGCTTCCCCTCTATCCCTTCTTTCCTTTCTCTCTATGCTCTACGTATTTCTTACGACACGTGGTCCATTTTCAATCAACCAATCGTCATTACTTCTCTTAACGCCCTCTGCATATTCCGGAGCATGTTAATAAACTAACATGAAACTCACATTAGCACTGCAGTAACAGTAATGATTCTATTTTCATACATATTATGTTCGAGAAACAAACAGGAATTCATATAGAGGTCATAATGACTACAGTGGTACTCAGTGCAAAGCCATGAATAAATTTTAATGTTTTGTAAGTATAGAATGAACGAAACATCATTGAATTCATTTGACCCAGAGGGAGAAAGTCACATACTTTGAGTCATCAAAACAAGGGAGATATATATGTTCAGAGTGCTTATGGGTTCATGCTGCCCCAGTGGTACTAGGATGGATAAGCATATCTCTAGTGCACACGAGTGTGCTTCGCTGCTCTCTCTTATATGAGCTGCTGCAACTCTTAAAAGTCTCATTGTTTTCTCCAGCGTAGTGCCCTATCGCATTGACAACGACGTTATTGGCCTGCAAAGACATATCCAAAACGCAAAAAAAGAAGAAGACCTAAAGCGATGATGCACACAGTCAAATAAACAAGTATCATATTTTTGTTACAACTTGTCATTCTGAGAGAATGATTACACAGAAGTATCACACCACCTACTTAAAGACAATGAATGAGCAAGGCTCAACAAAGTACAGTGCCCTTGGAAATGGTACAAATTCATACACACCATCTTAGATCATTATCTGCGTTCACTTCTTTCCTATACGTACCAGTGCAGCTAGACACCTGACAAATAATTCAGTAACTCCTTATACACTCCTGGAAATTGAAATAAGAACACCGTGAATTCATTGTCCCAGGAAGGGGAAACTTTATTGACACATTCCTGGGGTCAGATACATCACATGATCACACTGACAGAACCACAGGCACATAGACACAGGCAACAGAGCATGCACAATGTCGGCACTAGTACAGTGTATATCCACCTTTCGCAGCAATGCAGGCTGCTATTCTCCCATGGAGACGATCGTAGAGACGCTGGATGTAGTCTTGTGGAACGGCTTGCCATGCCATTTCCACCTGGCGCCTCAGTTGGACCAGCGTTCGTGCTGGACGTGCAGACCGCGTGAGACGACGCTTCATCCAGTCCCAAACATGCTCAATGGGGGACAGATCCGGAGATCTTGCTGGCCAGGGTAGTTGACTTACACCTTCTAGAGCACGTTGGGTGGCACGGGATACATGCGGACGTGCATTGTCCTGTTGGAACAGCAAGTTCCCTTGCCGGTCTAGGAATGGTAGAACGATGGGTTCGATGACGGTTTGGATGTACCGTGCACTATTCAGTGTCCCCTCGACGATCACCAGTGGTGTACGGCCAGTGTAGGAGATCGCTCCCCACACCATGATGCCGGGTGTTGGCCCTGTGTGCCTCGGTCGTATGCAGTCCTGATTGTGGCGCTCACCTGCACGGCGCCAAACACGCATACGACCATCATTGGCACCAAGGCAGAAGCGACTCTCATCGCTGAAGACGACACGTCTCCATTCGTCCCTCCATTCACGCCTGTCGCGACACCACTGGAGGCGGGCTGCACGATGTTGGGGCGTGAGCGGAAGACGGCCTAACGGTGTGCGGGACCGTAGCCCAGCTTCATGGAGACGGTTGCGAATGGTCCTCGCTGATAACCCAGGAGCAACAGTGTCCCTAATTTGCTGGGAAGTGTGGGAAGTGGCGGTGCGGTCCCCTACGGCACTGCTTAGGATCCTACGGTCTTGGCGTGCATCCGTGCGTCGCTGCGGTCCGGTCCCAGGTCGATGGGCACGTGCACCTTCCGCCGACCACTGGCGACAACATCGATGTACTGTGGAGACCTCACGCCCCACGTGTTGAGCAATTCGGCGGTACGTCCACCCGGCCTCCCGCATGCCCACTATACGCCCTCGCTCAAAGTCCGTCAACTGCACATACGGTTCACGTCCACGCTGTCGCGGCATGCTACCAGTGTTAAAGACTGCGATGGAGCTCCGTATGCCACGGCAAACTGGCTGACACTGACGGCGGCGGTGCACAAATGCTGCGTAGCTAGCGCCATTCGACGGCCAACACCGCGGTTCCTGGTGTGTCCGCTGTGCCGTGCGTGTGATCATTGCTTGTACAGCCCTCTCGCAGTGTCCGGAGCAAGTATGGTGGGTCTGACACACCGGTGTCAATGTGTTCTTTTTTCCATTTCCAGGAGTGTATATCTTGTAGCCAAACAAAAATACAAAAAAAAAAAAATCACTGCACTCACCATAACTCATGTTGACGAAACTACATCCCTGCAGTAGTCACGCCGTCTTCCTATGACTGGCAGCCAGCGTTGTACCACTGTCGCTAAATTCCTGAGTTGACAGTTCTGATACCAATTTTGCGACCAATTCCTCGCAGAAATGTTGCGACCACGTCATGATACCAGTGTTGCAAACGAGGAAGCTGAAGTAACGCTGTGTGCAAGACGCTGGGCATGGAGCGTGACAGAGAGTTCCAGTTCTCACATGGCGGCGTCAGTGACACAATGGTATCTACACTAACATTTTCACGTAGAGTTTACAGTGTTATAAAGTCTCTCTGGTCGTTGGACGATTGGCGGTGTAATCTCTAGCTGGCAAGAAGAGCTTACGCCCCATCAGGGAGTTGTGACGTAATCGCTGCAAAAAAATGGCTCTGAGCACTATGTGACTCAACAGCTGAGGTCATAAGTACCCTAGAACTTAAAACTACTCAAACCTAACTAACCTAAGGACATCACACACATACATGCCCGAGGCAGGATTCTAACCTGCGACCGTAGCGGTCGCGCGGTTCTGGACTGAAGCGCCTAGAACCGCTCGGACACCGTGGCCGGCAATTGCTGCAGATCAGTGAGTTATAGCCGTGTGCTGTGCTGGCAGCAGTATGGGGACTGGATGGCATCACCTGTCCAGATGTTCTGCAGTAGAGTGCGGCTCATACTTCAGCACTGTGATTGACAGCCCATCAAGTGATCGGGTGAACAATGCTGACTTTGTGGTCCAGGATGTCAGTTGTCATGAAGACAAGGTTCTGGCCATCCACCGTGAATCGACCAAGACCGTAGCAGATGTTCACAAGTTGATCAGGAGGCTGTAGGAACACGCCACACCTGGACGTTGTAGAAATAGTAGCTTGTAGATCATTTACCATTGATCCTCAGTGGAGGAGGACTGGCTGTACACGTCACATGCAATGTCCTAGTATTTAGCAGTGGCAAACCACGGCTGTCATCTGCATCAGGTTGGCTGCGTCTTCGTGTTGAAGTCAGTAAGTAGATCAAGCAGACCATAATCGATCAGCTTATCGTGGTTTCATTGAAAATCAACAGACTATCATTGTCTCTGGTTGTGACGACATGGGCAGAACAGCAGCGTAACTATACTTGTCTTTGAGCTCAAAAAGCCTCATTATTTAAAGAGTCGAGCCCATTACTGTGACGTAGTGGTTCTGGGTGTATGATCGCCGTTGCCTTCCTTTATTGGTCTCGTCAGCTCTCCTTACCACGCTGTGGTAGTTCAACAATTATTCGGTGTTGCCGAGCTAGGGCCTTTTGCAACGTTTTACTGTGAGAGTGGCATTCTGGCGCTGAAGTTACAGAGTGTTACTTCATACTACCTTGCCATGTAACGCTGTGACGTTTGGGTTTCTGCTTCCCTCATTCAGAAGATGTGTAGCAATCCTCGCCTTGCGGCCTGGCATCCGTTACATCGGTGGTACATCTTGACGAGATTCTGACTGGCATTTCAGTCCCGAATCACCCTTTTCTGCTCTTAGCTCAACGGTTAGAAAAATTTTATTAAGTTCTACCAGTTGAGCTAAGAGCAGAGAAGGGTGATTCTGGACTGAAATGCCAGTCAGAATCTTATCAAGATGTCTCAAAATAATGTCTTTGTGCATAGTTAAATTTTATTATGCACAAAGACATTATTTTGAGGCATAATAACACAATTAACCTCACCACCAGCAATAACACATTACATCACTAACAGGATACCTTTGAAATGCCGTATAGGATAGCCGCGTGGTCTGAGGCGCCTTGTTGCGGTCCATGCGGCTCCCCACGTCGGAGGTTCGAGTCCTCCCTCGGGCATGGGTGTGTGTATTGTCCGTAGCGTTAGTTAGTTTCAATTAGATTAAGTAGTGTGTAGGCTTAAAGACCGATGACCTCATAGGTTTGGTCCCATAAAACTTAACCACAGATTTCCAAATTTCCTTATAGAAGTTGGATACTACACTCCTGGAAATGGAAAAAAGAACACATTGACACCGGTGTGTCAGACCCCCCCATACTTGCTCCGGACACTGCGAGAGGGCTGTACAAGCAATGATCACACGCACGGCACAGCGGACACACCAGGAACCGCGGTGTTGGCCGTCGAATGGCGCTAGCTGCGCAGCATTTGTGCACCGCCGCCGTTAGTGTCAGCCAGTTTGCCGTGGCATACGGAGCTCCATCGCAGTCTTTAACACTGGTAGCATGCCGCGACAGCGTGGACGTGAACCGTATGTGCAGTTGACGGACTTTGAGCGAGGGCGTATAGTGGGCATGCGGGAGGCCGGGTGGGCGTACCGCCGAATTGCTCAACACGTGGGGCGTGAGGTCTCCACAGTACATCGATGTTGTCGCCAGTGGTCGGCGGAAGGTGCACGTGCCCGTCGACCTGGGACCGGACCGCAGCGACGCACGGATGCACGCCAAGACCGTAGGATCCTACGCAGTGCCGTAGGGGACCGCACCGCCAATTCCCAGCAAATTAGGGACACTGTTGCTCCTGGGGTATCGGCGAGGACCATTCGCAACCGTCTCCATGCAGCTGGGCTACGCTCCCGCACACCGTTAGGCCGTCTTCCGCTCACGCCCCAACATCGTGCAGCCCGCCTCCAGTGGTGTCGCGACAGGCGTGAATGGAGGGACGAATGGAGACGTGTCGTCTTCAGCGATGAGAGTCGCTTCTGCCTTGGTGCCAATGATGGTCGTATGCGTGTTTGGCGCCGTGCAGGTGAGCGCCACAATCAGGACTGCATACGACCGAGGCACACAGGGCCAACACCCGGCATCATGGTGTGGGGAGCGATTTCCTACACTGGCCGTACACCACTGGTGATCGTCGAGGGAACACTGAATAGTGCACGGTACATCCAAACCGTCATCGAACCCATCGTTCTACCATTCCTAGACCGGCAAGGGAACTTGCTGTTCCAACAGGACAATGCACGTCCGCATGTATCCCGTGCCACCCAACGTGCTCTAGAAGGTGTAAGTCAACTACACTGGCCAGCAAGATCTCCGGATCTGTCCCCCATTGAGCATGTTTGGGACTGGATGAAGCGTCGTCTCACGCGGTCTGCACGTCCAGCACGAACGCTGGTCCAACTGAGGCGCCAGGTGGAAATGGCATGGCAAGCCGTTCCACAGGACTACATCCAGCATCTCTACGATCGTCTCCATGGGAGAATAGCAGCCTGCATTGCTGCGAAAGGTGGATATACACTGTACTAGTGCCGACATTGTGCATGCTCTGTTGCCTGTGTCTATGTGCCTGTGGTTCTGTCAGTGTGATCATGTGATGTATCTGACCCCAGGAATGTGTCAATAAAGTTTCCCCTTCCTGGGACAATGAATTCACGGTGTTCTTATTTCAATTTCCAGGAGTGTATATTTCCCCACAGATATCACATTAGAATGCGTTAGACAAGCACGTTAATAAAACAACTATCTAAAAATACACGTGCAATCGTCTCCATTGCGACCTACCTGGTATTACGGAACACACTGATTTCTGCCACTGGACGGTGGTAACCATAATATCACACCTAGAAGATCTGCAGCAGCCATGAAAACAAGTGGCGACATTGTCATGTGGCCAACGATCATGTGGACACCTTACAAGCTCTTATGGCCTCCGCGTAGACAAATTACAGGGCTACATATACATTATTTCATAGGTAATGGCTTAAGTCTCCTCCTATAGCTATCACGGAGATGAAATTTGTTCTACATCATTGCCACCATAACATTCAGATTTCTCGTTTGTTATCAGAGATGTTAGCTGTTCTTTGCATTCTAATATTTACTGTCATGAAGACAAAGACTCCTATTAGATTCTCGTAGGTTGTTGCCCTTCAAGGGTAAGCGGCCGGATTTCATCGTCCTGATGACACGATATTTCGATGGGACAAATGGAAGTCATCTTCAGGTGAGACTGATGGTGCACAGTCACGCCAGAACTGAGGTAAAATCAGGTACGGCGGCTCCTTTGTACCGGGGGAACAGGCCGCTGCGAGTGCGCGACAAGCGGAAGGGCTGACCTTTGCAAAGCAAAGAATTGTGGCAGCGTCGGCGGTAGAAACTAACAAAAACGATGAATTGCGAATTAAGCTGCAGCCGGTCTAAAACCAGACCGCTGTTCTTTTGTATCTGACAAAGTAGGAAGTCACATCTTGCTTAAAGGAAAATCTTTACCTCTATTAATAATGTCACTGGATGCGTTCCTTGTTATTGGATAATCGTATTTCGATGCATTCCTTAAGTACACAATAGCAGTAACGAGAAACTAGAGTAATAATTTGCGTCTTTTTTAATGACATATTACGCCCTTCATTGAGACAATGTCCAACGACGGCAGATCTTTCAGGTTGGAACAAACGCGTGTGACGTCACTGTTCCACACATCGGTCGTGAACAATACGAATAGTCTATTCAGTACAGGGAGTTTTACATATTCCAGACTTCCTCAGTAAGAAATCATCTTTAACCGATCAAAGAAGGGCTCCAGTTTTGGCCAAAGACAAAAGGACACTTTTAATAACGTATTTTTTGAGATTCTTGAAATTTTCAAAAAGAAACTCCCCTTAGAGTGTAAAAAAGCAACTGATTTACAAGTTTCCATTGTTGGTTCATATAGTGGTCCAAATTGAAAAGCACGAACAATTTGATGATCAGTGTATGTATTTTACATGATCATGTTCCTGCGTCAGATTATCAGAATCCGAAAAAGCATAAGCTCACTTGACCAGTGTATGTAAAACTCCCATGTCTTGATGTGGTACACGACAACTAATAGCGTGGAGGTAGCGGTCCGTATGCGTAGATTTACGGTATACACTGTATCCCTAAGTTCTGTTTACTTTTTTGTGGACTAAAACATCCGAAAAAGGTAATTTCTCATCTCTTCCAATTTCCATCGAAAATTTGATACGTGGGTGCAAACAGTTAAAGAGGTCTGAAATCCAATGAAGAGTTTCGATTCCACATGGTGAAACGATTAAAATATCAACTAACCATTTAAAAAAACTGTGAGTTTAAGGGAAGAAGTTCTGAGTACAGTATCTTCAAAACCTTCCACGAAAAGATTTGGGGTAAAAGGGATAAAGGACCCCCATAGATACACCGTCGGTTTGTTCGAAAAATGTATCGTTAATAAAAAGTATGTTGATGTCAGTACTTCGTGACACAGCTCTTTAGTTTCATCATCCGAAAGCTGGTGAATTAGCAACAAGGACACCTTCAAATGTACCTGAGTAAAAGGTGAAACTACATCGATACTAACTAAAAGATCAGATGTCCCCACATCAGTGCTAAGAACAGAAGCAAGGAATCTGGTCAAATTATAAGCAGGAGCGCCCAAATTGCTGACGACTGGACGTAGGGAGTTCCAGGTTTATGATCCTCAGGTAAATCATACAACCTGGGCGGTACTGCGGCACCTGCATGAAATTTTTTGTTGATGTCCTCATCCACGCATCAATTTTTGCGATGGAAATTGAAATAGATGGCAAATTACCTTTTTTGGATGTTTTAGAGAACAAAAAAGAAACTGGGACTTTGTAACAGAGCGTATACCGTAAACCTACGCATATGCACCGCTACCTCCATGCCACTAGTTATCCATCAAAAAAGAGCGTGGGAGTTTTATGTACGCTGCACAAGAGCGCTTATGCTATTTAGGATTCTGTAATCTGAATCCTGAGAAACTACGGTATGAAATGTGTCCTTTTGATATTGGCCGAAATTAGAGCCCTTATCGGATCTGTTTGGCATGGAGGAAGCCTGGGGTATACAAAATTCCCTGTCATTGCGAAAAGGGTTATACTGGACAGACTATTCGCATTCTTCTTACGGGATGTGTGGAACATAATCGTCACACGCATTTTCTCCAACCTGAAATGTCTGCGTCGCTGAATATTGTCATTTAAAGAGAGGCAGATTGTTGGTCCAGCTTCCCTTGATTGGGATTAAGTTCTTAAAGAACCAATCCCACGAGATTGTTAAAGAAGATAAAGGTTTTCCTTCAACCAAGATGCATGGTCGTATTTTGTCAGATATAAAACAACAACGGTCTGGTTTTCGACCGGCGCCGCTGTGATTCTTATCGCACCAGCACAGCGCCTGGTTCATGGAGTCTAAAGGAGCCTCCGTATCTAATGTTACCTCAATACCGGCGTGATTGTGCACCTGCAATCCCACCTGAAAGAGACGGATATTTGCACCGTTGACGTATCGTGACGTCAGGACAATGAAATCCAGCCGCACACCCATGAAGAGCATCAACATTAATTATGCCGCAGAAATCTCGTAATAACATTGATTTTCACATATTCTTAACGCTAGCTCAGGGAATGCATAAATTTTCCCAGCCATAGTTCTTAGAGCATATCCATAAATAATAAACATGGTACCCAGTATCATCATCTTGGCTCTATAGTAGGTGTCCGATCCCAATAACTTGGCTGAGGAATCAATTTTCATGTAGATGAATAGCCAGTCATCCACTGGCTTTCGCCATAACTAAATATTTGGTTGAAACTACATTCTTCTAATGCATATGCATCCAATACTTATTTTGATACATACTTCCCTTATGACGAATACACAGTCATCAATATTTGAAACTTATAATAGATACAGTCTACAATAAAACTGTTGGTATCGCTGTTTGTTAGTTTCTCTAATCGATATATTGAGTTCAGTTTTATAACACATTATCGGTTCTGATTTCCTGGAATGTGTGTACCTCTGCATACGTCAACTGTCAGCCCGTAAGTATTTACTTTCATTCTGTGGTAGGTGGTGATTTAGATCCACATCAGTCTGTGTTAGTATTTGTATGTGTGTAGGGAAAAGACGGGAATGCATTGCTGTACAGCAATATGTTCAGAATTTCTACCACAAGCAAATACTTTTTGTTGATCCTGATTATTCGAACAGTAGAAAAAAAAGTTTTGGTAAAGACCAAGATGGGAACACCTCTGATCCCATGATTTTCTGGTCATACCTTCTAAATTTGATTGTACTTAAATACTTAGCCAAGTAACTCTTGCAGTGACATCCATAACCTTCCACACAGCAACAATTTGATTTGAGCGGTATGGGCCTTCCCATATGCATCCATGTCCTGGGCTTTGGCAGGTTGCGGGAGTGAATCCAGCAACAACAAGCATGTGTTTTTTTAATTCATGGTGTTACTCTACACAGCAAGCAACCATCATTTAGTGATGTGTACATTTATTAAAGAATCAGCCATGATGACTTAAAAATGTGACGTATCAATACCAAGCAGGCAGCACATCTCATTCTCTCAACAGTATACTAGAACATAAGTAAAAAAACCACAGTAGAACATAATTTTAAAAAAACGTGATGGAAACACTTGTGACCCCATAAGTTTCCGGTCATACCTTGTAAATTTGATTGTACTTGCAATACACTTGTGAATACCTAGCCAAGTAACTCTATTTTTTGTGTGCTTTGTCGTGGATATCCCATCGTCATTGGTAGCGTGCGGGATTGAATCCAGCAATGACAAGCAAAATGCAATTTTTTGTTGAACTCATGGTGTTATTGTAACGCAAGAAAACACCTATTAAGGGAGGAAACATAGCGACGTATTCGTTTGTTAAGCAATCAGCCCCGATGACTGTAAAATATGATGTATCAATCCCAAGTGGTCAGTACATCTCATACTCCCAACTGTATAGTAGAACATAAGTAAATTCCCCCCCACCCCCCCCCCCCCCACCCACCCACCCACTGAACCATGGACCTCGCCGTTCGTGAGGGCGGCTTGTGTGTCTCAGTGATACAGATAGCCGTACCGTAGGTGCAACCATAATGGAGGGGTATCTACTGAGAGAACCGAAAGACGCGTGGTTCCTACAGAGGGGCTGCAGTCTTTTCAGTAGTTGCAGGGGCAACAGTCTGGACGATTCACTGATCTGGCCTTGTAACATCAACCAAAACGGCCTTGCTGTGCTGGTACTGCAGACAACTGAAAGCAAGGGGAAACTACAGTCATAATTTTTCCCGAGGGCATGCAGCTCTACTTTACGGTTGAATGATGATGGCATCCTCATGGGTAAAATATTCCGGAGGTAATATAGTCCCTCATTCAGATATCTGGGCGGGGACTGCCAAGTAGGGTGTCGTTATCAAGAGTAACAAAACTGGCGTTCTACGGATCGGAGCTTGAAATGTCACATCCCTTAATCGGGAAGGTAGGTTAGAAAATTTAAAAAGGGAAACGGACAGGTTTAAGTTACATATAGTGGGAATTATTGAAGTTCGGTGGCATGAGGAACATGAGTTCTGGTCAGGTGAATATCGGGTTATAAATACAAAATCAAATAGGTTTATTTTGCAGGATTAGATTTAATAATGACTAAGGAAACAGAAATCTGGATAAGCTACTATGAACAGCATAGTGTATGCATTATTGTAGCCAAGACAGACACGAACCCACACCCCCACAGTATTACAAGATTATAGCCCAACTAGCTCCAGAGATGAGGAATTGGTTGAGGATATGTGTGATGAGATGAAAGAAATTATTCAGATAGTTAAGACAGACGAAAATTTAATAGTCATGGGGGACTGGAATTCAGTAGTAGGGAAAGGAGGAGAAAGGAAAGCTGTAGGTAAATACCAAGTGGGGGCAAGGAATGAAAGAGGAAGCCGTCTGGCAGAATTTTGCACAGAGCATAATTTAATCATATCTAACACTTGGTTTAAGAATCATGAAAGAATGTTGTATGTGTGCAAGAGACCTGGGGACACCGGGAGGTTTCATATTGATTGCATAATGGTAAGACAGAGGTTTTGGAGCCAGGTTTTAAATTGCAATACATTTCCAGGGGCAAATGTGGGCTCTGATCACATATTATTGGTTATGAACTGTAGATTAAAACTGAAGAAACTGCAAAAAGACGAGAATTTGTGGAGATGGGAGCTGGATAAACAGAAAGAACCAGAGGCTGTAAAAAGTTTTAGAGGGAGCATTAGGGAACGATTGACAAGAAGGGGGAAAGGAATACAGTAGAAGAAGAATGGGTAGCTTTCAGAGATGAAATAGTGAAGAAAGCAAAGGATCAAGTAGGTAAAAAGACGAGGACTAGTAGAAGTCCTTGGATAACATAAGAGATATTGAATTTAATCGATGAAAGGAGAAAACATAAAAATCCAATCAGTGAGGCAGGTGAAAGACAGTACAAATGTCTCAAAAATGAGATCGACAGAAAGTACAAAATGGCTAAACAGGAATGGATAGAGGACAAATGTAAGGATGCAGAAATAAGATAGATGCTGCATAAAGGAAAATTAAAGAGACCTTTGGAGAAAACAGAACCATCTGTATAAATATCAACAGCTCAGAAGGAATATTTATCCTAAGAGAAGAAGGGGAAGCAGAAACGTCGAAGGAGTATATGGAGGCTCTACACAAGCAAGATGTACTTGAGGGCAATATAATAAAATTGCAAGAGGACGTAGATGAACATGAGAAGGGAAGTGTGATACTGGGTGAAGAATTTGACAAAGCACTGAAAGACGCAAATCGAAACAAGGACCCAGACGTAGTAGACATTCCATTAGAGCTACTGATAGCGTTGGTAAAGCCAACCTGAAACTCTTGCATCTAGCGAGCAAGGTGTACGAGACAGGCGAAATACTCACAGACTTCATGAAGAATGTAATAATTCCATTTCCAACGAAAGCAGGTGCTGACAAGTGTGAAATTTATCCAACTACCAGTTTAATAAGTCACAGCTGCAAAATAGTAACACAAAACCTTTAAAGAAGAATAGAAAACTGCTAGAATACGACTTCGTAAGAGATCAGTTTGGATTCCAGAGAAACGTAGGAACAGGCGAGGCAATGTTGACCCTACGACTTATCATAGAGGATAGGTTAAGGGAAAGAGAAATCTACGTTTATAGCTTTTGTAGACTTAGAGAAAGCATTTGTCAATTTTGAGTGTAATACTCTCTTTCAAATTCTAAATGTGGCAGAGGTAAAACACAGGCAGCGAAAGGCTATTTGTCGAGAGGCAAAAAAGGGAAGCAGTGGTTGAGATGGGAGTGAGACAAAGTAGTAGCCTATCCTGAACAAGCAGTAAATGAAACAAAGGAAAAATTCGGAGTAGGAAATAAAGTCCATGGAGATCAAATAAAAATCTAATGTTTTCCGGTGACATTGTAATTCTGTCACGGACTGCACAGGACTAGGAAGAGCAGTTGAACGGAATGGACAGTGCCTTGAAAGGAGGATATGATGAACATCGACAAGAACAAACTGAGAATAACAGAATGTAGTCGAATTAAATCAGGTAATGCTGAGGGAATTAGATTAGAAAATGAGACACTTAAAGTGGTAGATGAATTTTTTATTTGGGAAGCAAAATGACTAATGATGGTCGAAGCAGGGAGCATATAAAATGGAGATGGCCAATGACAAGCAAAAACGTTTCTGAAGAAGAGAAATTTTTTAACATCGAGCATAGATTTAAGTGTCAGGAAGTCCTTTCTGGAAGCATCTGTATGGAGTGTAGCCATGTAGGGAAGTGAAACATAGACAACAAGAGAATAGAAGCTTTTAAGATTTGGTGCTACAGAAGAATGCTGAATGTGAGATGAGTAGATCACGTAAATATTGAAGAGGAACTGAATAGAATTGGGGAAAAGAGAAATTTGTGGTATAACTTAAGTAGAAGAAGGGATTGGTTGGTAGGACACATTCTGAGGTACCAAGGGATCACCTAATTAGTATTGGAGGGAAGTTTGGAGGGCAAAAATGGTAGAGGGAGACCAAGAACTGAATATATTAAACAGATTCAGAACGATGTAGGTAGCAGTAGTTACTCAGAGATGAGGCTAGCACTGGATAGAGTAGCGTGTGAAGCTGCATCAAACCAGTCTTTGGGCTGAAGATCACAACAACAACAAAAGTGAAAAAAAACGACTGCAAAATGTAAATAAAAAACGAGGTATTGTTAATCTTGGAAGTTACCATAGCATGATGAGTCATCATAAAAATAATGTATGGGTAGCTTTGATACTGTTTCAAGTCGAACTAGGAAGAATATTTTGACAAAATATTACGTTCAATCTAGTCTTTGGTACATACACACACAAAAGGGCCTAGTAAGATCAATCATAAGCTGCATGTAGTGATACCATCTCCCATATACGTTTAATAACTTAAACTATGGAGAGACAGATAACATTTTTCATTAAATACCCATCTGTCAAACACAAGTTAGTCATGTATGGTAATTGCTTTATGAAAATGTAGTATTTTGTAGAGGGAATCCACCCTATATTTCTCTATTGGTTTAATAATAATAATAATAATAATAATAATATGGTGCTTATAGATAGTATATGTGTGGGAGTGAATCTAGGAATGACAGGCAACATGCATGTGCTGTTACAAAATTCCAATAGGTCACCAGTTTCAGCGTTGAACAGTTACACTTTGTAGCAAGACTGCACTTCGTTATTTAAAGAAATAATAATGCAATGCAATAAATGTTGACATTAAAGCCATAGCATAACGATAGGCGCTGATATGCCATCATTTAACGCTGCCAAGTGGCTCTGAAAAACCAGCAATGATATCCTTAGCCTTCCACACAGTAACAATATGATATGAGCGGTATTTGCATTGACTGATCTTCCAATGTGCATTCATTCTCCTTCAAAATCAGTCAGTTACACTGTATATGTGTGTGCTACACATGTCTCTTACACAGCACTTCCATCCTCATATCAGCAATACGTGATTATGTGCGTGCACCGCTTTTTGTTCTATGGAATTATTCCACTTTAGGTTGCATCCACATATTTCACGATTCCAAATACATGTGAAATGCAACTCCTATGTAGTAGTAGTAGTAGTAGTAGTAGAAGTAGCTTTATTCATCTGTAGATCTCTTTTTTACAAGGATATAGGACATGTCAAAGTATTTCCAAGATTAAATCAATTTAAAATAAGCTAATTCATATACACATAAATTTACAGACTTCAGTTAGAGACAATCATCAGGTTTACTCCTGGTATACAATACTTTCTTTTTTACAAATAATGTAATGCCACACTGTTCACTCATATCTCACTATCAGTCACTGTGCATCCTATATACACATTGTTTTATAACACTTCACTCGCTACACACACAAACACACACACACACACACACACACACACACACACACACACACACACACACATGCACACACACCGGTGATCTCTGGGCCATTTTCTGTACCACAACTTTCCATTTTCTATCCTGAAAAACTGAGTCAGCATCCCTCCATAATGAGTGAGATGTTGAGCTCAGAAAGAGGTGGAGGTGTTAGTATTGCGCTATGCATAGCTTGGGGTTAAGTATTTCTAGAACGCAAAACAGAAGAAAAAATAAATAAAGTGGAGGTGTTATGTGGAAGGTTGGATTTTTATAATCATCATTATTATTATTATTTATTTGTATAACATTTTTTTAACAAATGTCTACCTGTTTTATCTAAGTAATCGTTCAATGTATAAAATGTATTGTATAACAGGCACTTTTTAGTTGCCTTTTAAATAAGTGTATTTTTGCAGTTTCTTTAATCTCTTTTGGTAATTTAGTGTACAGTTTTATTCCTTGGTAGAGAATGCTGTTTTGAGTTTTATGTTTATTTTTTCTTGGTAAATGTAAGTTGAGTCTATCTCTTGCTGCATGGTCATGGACAGAGCTGTTTGTGCAGTAATTACCAATTTTATTTTGATGTTTACAACTGACTGGTAAATGTATTCACATGGAGCAGTTATAATCCCAGTGTTCTGAACAGATCTTTACAATGAGCTCGACTAGTATTTTTGGTTATTATTCTTATGGCTCTTTTCTGGAGTTTGTGTTCATATTTTGTGCGTTTGTTCCCCAAAAAAGAATACCATAGCTATGAATTGAGTGTACATATGAATAATATGTAGCTAAAAGACACTGCATGTTACACACTGATGATAGAATTGACTGATCTTCCAATGTGCATTCATGCTGATGACATTCTGTTTGCAAGTACTTCTGTGTGTTCACACCACTTCAACTGAGAATCAGTATTCGTTTCTAGAAATTCTGCATTTGTTACACAGTCTACAGAGACGCCATCTATATTCCATTTAACATTGTCACTTTTCCTCTTCAAACTGAAATTCATGGCATTAGTTTTCTTTATGTTCAATGTCACTTTACTGCTTATCGCCCAATCATAAACTTTCTGAGAGTTTCATTTGCTTTCTCAGCAAAGAATTCTCTTGTTGCCTCAGTGACTATAATATTGCTGTCATCAGAGAAGATAATTTTTTCACCATGAGTAACACTACTGGGAAAGTCATTGATGTATATCAGGAACAGTATTGGTCCTAATATGCTACCTTGCAGAACCCCTATATTAATGTATTTGGTTCTGATAAGTGTTTTATTAAATGATTAGATCTATTTGAAGTATGTGTTATCTCTACTCTTGTGAGAGAATACCTCAACACGTAGAATCCAAATAAAGGGAATTTTATAAATTGTACTCCACTAACCTAACATTCATAATAAAAAAAAGTTACAGTAAGAGGACTTGATATATGCCAGCAACGTTTTTCACCGTATATTCCTACGTACAGAACCAACAGTTTAGCTGCGATTTGGATTGGGAATAATATTACCGCCCCCATGTACACACACAACTAATGGGAGCATGATAGTGTCGTTTTGACATCATGACTCTAGAATGCACCATCTTTCATCTCGTTAACCATATACCTATGTGTATGAGGTGTCATCTCCTCTGCTAAATCTAGTCGTTAGTTACAGACCCACAGCCCCTCTCTACTGCATATTCCTATTACTCCCTCTGTATATTGTTTTTGCTTCTAAGTGCATGTGTAGCCTAACATTTTTCCTATATATCTAGTGCTTCTGCCGCAAATTCCGACTACTCCACACGTATAAATGCGAATATTCTGAATTACCAATTTTTATTTAAATTTTTCAGAATTTTTCCATTTTTCCACATTTTCCTATTTATTTCTGTTTTTTCGTATTTCTCCTTATTTCCACATTTTCCCCATTTTTTTGTCTTTCGACATTCTCGCACATTTTCCACTTTTCCCGTAGTCTGCGTAAATGTTCAAGTCTATATATGATCTTATTGCTTACCTTACCCAATGTGAGTTGCTATTCTTATCATACATCTTTGGTACAGGTTCCCTACACAAGAGGAGTGACTACAAACTGTACTTCTTCCAAATGTCAATCCACACAATACTAACGGCCAAAGACAACTGTTATATACGCTCAAGCACACATATATGTTTCTGTGGAGGTGGAGTGTTGACTTACCTTAAACACAGTTTTAGGCCTACTGACTCTTATAAAACGTCACTCCATGACGACATGACAGTGATGACATCCATCTGTACATTCTCTAATAACACAGAATACAGTCGAACCAGGGCTG
Organism: Schistocerca piceifrons; assembly: GCF_021461385.2. Taxonomy (NCBI): domain Eukaryota; kingdom Metazoa; phylum Arthropoda; class Insecta; order Orthoptera; family Acrididae; genus Schistocerca; species Schistocerca piceifrons. The sequence continues at coordinate 782,874,514 of NC_060139.1, read as the reverse complement.
TCAAAGCTTAGTACATAACCTAAACATACAAGATGAAAGTAATGTTCAAGGTACTGATTAACTAAAGCTGGAGAAACATATTTTGGACTCCGTCTACACCACAACACTCTCCATAAAGCAGTTACTGCACATGACTAAATTGTGTCTGAAAGGTGTACATCTAATGCAAACTATTACCAGTCTGTCTACAGTTTTTTACCACTTAAAATGTGTTTCGCGACACTGTTGTATAGGATGTGCTATCATTTCTTGCGCCATATGACTGACCTCATTAATCGATTTTATATTTGTGTATGCATCAAAGTCTGGCTTGCCCTATTATTTTGTCAAAGTATCCTCCTTTTTGTTCTACACATACTTTTGCTAGGATAGGATGTAGTGTTTCCTTGTAGTTGACATCTCGCGTTTTAAAGACAACAGGATCAATGATTTAATAAATATACACGCAGCTAATTTCCTACTTAGTAAGCATTTGGTGTGTAGAGTGACACTACATTTTCAAAAGACAAATGCATGTTCTTTATCGTTGCTGGATCCACTCCCGCACCCTACCAGTGAACATATGGTATCCACAATGCAACACACACCACGTAGTATAACTGCGCTAGAAGTTTTACAGCTAGATTACAATTAGAACCAAATTTAGAAAGAATAACGGGATACCACTTTACCGGAAGTGTTGTCATCTTGGTCTTTACGATAAGTTTTTCCTACGGGTGCAAATAATCAGGATCAGCAAAAAAGTATTTGCTGTTGGTAGATACTCTGATCTCATTGCTATGCTAAAACGCAATACAGTGTTTGCCCTACGCATATACAGTTACTAACGCAGCCTGATGTGGGATCCAAATCAGCACCTTCCAGAGAATTAAAGCAAATGCTTACGCATTGATGGTTAAATTGTGTAGAACTACGCACGTTTCAGGCAGTCAGAACTAATAATTGGTTATAAAACTATGCTCTTTACGTCTATAGTTTTAATTATGTAACGTTGAAATCGATTAGACAATCTAACAAACAGCGGTACTGACAGTTGTATAGTAGAAAATATTTTGGTAGAATTCTGGTTGCAAAACTTAATGTCTATCTATTCGTCACAAAGTAAAGCATATTTCATAAGTAGTAAAGGATGCATATGCATTACAAGAATGAACTTTCAACGGAATACTTTGTTATCGCTATATTCAGTGAACGACTGGCAATTCAAGTACCTGGAAGACGATTCACCTGACAAGTTATCAAAATCGGATAACTTATACAGAAACAAGAGTAGGTAACATGATAATGCTGTGTAATAGGTTTATCGTTTAAGGATATGGACTCCCAACTATTACTGGAAAAGCTTCCACCTTTACAGAGAGTTTTACTAGTGTTAAGAATATGTGAAATCTAGTATGAATCGTTCTCTCCATGACAGTAAATCTGAGAATGCAAAGAACATAGCTTACAAAGGATACGCCTGATTGCTTTGCTGTCAATGATATAGAACAAATTTCGTCTTCTTGGTACCTAAACGAACCAATCTGTCGAGCAGACTTAAGCCATACCTATGAAATCATACATGTGTAGTTCTGCAACTTGTCTATTCGAAAGTAATACGAGCTTGTAAGATGGTTACACGATCATGGCGGCGCTTGTGTTCATGACTCTTAAAATTAAAAGACATTTTGTAAATGGCGTTTTGTGTTAGCAGTTTGCTCTTATGCGACAACAGGTGGCATTACATGTGAAAATGCGTTACAGTTCCACCACAATACGTTAACGTTAATACTATTAGTAAAGTACCCATGATAATCCCTCACGTTCGACCTCATTTATCACTTGTGTCACACGTTTCGTGAATTGATTCGGACTTTCAAACGCGTGTTTCGTATTTTATTACACAAAAAATATATCAGCTAATAAGATTTGCTCGTCTTGGTCACTGCCAGGCCGTTTATAATACTACATAGTATCTGAAGATGGTAGTTAAGCTAGCGAAACTATTCACCACTTTGTAAATAATTTTTAATGTTAAATGCGATTGAGACAATATATAGAAAAATTTTGAACGTTTTAAAAAAGTTTTACAGAATCTTTTTCTTATAATTTTTCAGCTGATTATTTGCTCGGCAGTCTGAGATCATTACCATGTGGAATATATCAGTTGAACCAGGGGACCCAGCCCATTTTAAGTGAACACAGCCCACACCATTATGGAGGCGCCACCAGCTTGCACATTGCCTTGTTGACATCTTGGGTCCGTGGCTTCGTGGAGACTGGGTCACACTCGAACCCTACCATCAGCTCTTAGCACCTGATGTCAGGACTCATCTCAGCAGGCCATGACTTTCCAGTCCGCTAGTCCACAACCGATAGGGCCACGAGCCCATGAGAGGCGCCGCAGACGATATCGTGCTGTTAGCGAAGGCCGTCGCCTCGGTCGTTAGGTGCCGTAGGCCATTATTGCCACATTTCGCCGCACTATGACTGTCCTAACGGATACAATCGTCATAGTCCCACACTGATTTCTGCAGTTATTTCACGATGTCTTGCTTGTTCGTTATCAATGACAACTACACGCAGACGCTCGGTTGTTAGGAGAAGGCCGTCGGCCACTCTGTTGTCTGTGGTGAGAGGTAATGCATGAAATTTGTTGTTCTTGGCTCTGTGGGTATCGGAATATTGAATTCTCTGACGAATTCCGAAAGGGAACGTCCCACGCGACTAGTTCCAACTACCATTCCGCGTTCAGAGTCTGTTTATTCCCATCGTGCGGCAATGATAACGTCGGAAGCTTTTCACATGAATCACCCTAGTTCAAATGACAGCTCAGCCAATGCATTGCATTTTAACACCTTTTGTACCTGATGGTACAACCATCTGTGTATGTGCTGTAAGAGGTCCGAGCAGATGTAATTTCGATGTACAGGGCTATTACAAATGATTGAAGCGATTTCATAAATTCACTGTAGCTCCATTCATTGACATATGGTCACGACACACTACAGATTCGTAGAAAAACTCATAAAGTTTTGTTCGGCTGAAGCCGCACTTCAGGGTTCTGCCGCCAGAGCGCTCGAGAGCGCAGTGAGACAAAATGGCGACAGGAGCCGAGATGCTTGAAATGCACTCACATCAGTCAGTCATGACAGTGCAATGACACTTCAGGACGAAGTTCAAGAAAGATCCACCAACTGCTAACTCCATCCGGCGATGGTATGCGCAGTTTAAAGCTTCTGGATGCCTCTGTAAGGGGAAATGAAAGGGGCGGCCTGCAGTGAGCGAAGAAACGGTTGAACGCGTGCTGGCAGGTTTCACGCATAGCCCGCGGAAGTCCGAATAAAGCAAGCAGGGAGCTATTTTCATCTTTCAACAGGTTGGTGCTCCACCGCACTTCCATCATGATGTTCGACATTTCTTAAACAGGAGATTGGAAAACCGATGGATCGGTCGTGGTGGAGATCATGATCAGCAATTCGTGTCATGGCCTCCACGCTCTCCCGACTTAGCCCCGTGCGATTTCTTTCAGTGGGGTTATGTGAAAGATTCAGTGTTTAAACCTCCTCTACCAAGAAACGTGCCAGAACTGCGAGTTCGCATCAACGATGCTTTCAGACTCATTGTTGGGGACATGCTGCGCCGAGTGTGGGAGGAACTTGATTATCGGCTTGATGTCTGCCGAATCACTAAAGGGGCACATATCGAACATTTGTGAATGCCTAAAAAAACTTTTTGAGTTTTTGTATGTGTGTGCAAAGCATTGTGAAAATATCTCAAATAATAAAGTTATTGTAGAGCTGTGAAATCGCTTCAATCATCTGTAATAACCCTGTATTGCTCACGCTTGCGATATGTAAGGTATAAGAGAATCTCAGACCAGAGAGCAGTGTTGACTGCAGTAGGAACTGTGTTCCTGTAGCAGTAAGTTGTTGCTAGCAGTCTGGTCTGGTGTATCGTGTTGGCTGGGCGGGTCGTGGTGCAGCGATGCCGGAGCCTGAGCATTATTGTATAAGGTAAAAAGCAGCCTCGCGCATATGTAGTATTGTTATCTCAAGTCCCATGTAAATGTTTTAAAAATGTCCTAATAATAATCTTTCTCATAAAAAGTAACTTTTAACAACCATTCATTTCAATTTAAAGAATTTACTAATTTCTCCAATCCATGATCATCCCGATTATTGATAAAGAAAAATCAGTTGTTTCCTTTCATAAATGACAAATCTATCGGCCAGCATTGCACAGGGCTGTGCCAGAAAAATTTATTGTAAGAGCAGATATATATATATGCGTTATCCAGCGACTTCATTGAGGTAAGAATTTTTCCTTTTTATTCAGAATGATCTTTCAGGGCCATGACGCAGCACTGCTGATGTCCAAAATTGACCAGGTTAAATTCACAGTCAATTATTGAAAAGTTATAAGTGAGCGACAATTTAATTGAGAGGTTAGTTACATTGTATTATTACCAGGTTACTGAATTTATTTTTTTGTTGGGACGTTACGCTGAATGTGATCGACATAATTATAATTTTTACTGTTGAGAAGTTTAGGAAATTTTCTGTTTTGAGGTTACACTAAATGTGAATGAATTTTGTGGGGAGTTTACAGTGCATAGCGCTGCCCCGTGACTGCGGTAATGCAGTGCCTGTGTTATTCTGAATTACGATGCAAATTTCTTCTGGAGATGAATACATGTGCTAAGTACGGGCACTGCGGCGACTTCAACCGTTACGAAGTATACTAAATGTATTCGTATTTGCAAACGAGGACATCCTTAGAGATGTCGAAACCTAAGTCAATGTATTAAAAATTATTTGCAACCGGTTAGCAGTGGTATTTCTCCGTTGAAACTCATATACTGTTTTGAGAGACAGACGTGTTTAAAACTCCAGTTAGTATTTTTTATTTACCTATTTCACTGTTCTAATGAACAGGAGCATCATCGGAATACACAGTTTAAAGTTGGCTGACAGCGTTGAAGTTGCTGACAGCGCAGAAGTACTAAAGATTAAAGTGGCTATAATATAGTAGTTCAAATTATGTTTAAAGTATGGAAGTAAATGATGTCATGGATGCCCAGATGAATGTCAGTCACAGCATCTCCCCCCCCCCCCCCCCCAATCTCCCACACCTTCCCATGTTCCCTCATCAACCATGCCTATCTTCGTCAGAATATACGTAACATACGACGTCAAGTCGTGACAAAAGACGACGACATATGGAAGTTTGAGTCTGGCTGTGGGTCGTGTACAGATAGCCGAAGCGCTTAAGGTGACATCACGCATAAAGTGAGAATCCCGGGTTCGAGTCCCGGTCCACCCGGCAAGTTGAAATTACTACGGGAAGCACTACAAAATCCCTTACATATCCCTTAATTTCCCCTGTTCAGTCTCTCTACGGGAACAATAAGATCAAGATTCATCCTCTGAAACGAAAACCACTCTCAGCAAACATTGATCAACGGGTGAGATGGCAGTGTTTACTTTTAGCGAATAAATTTTAGAATTTAACTGATTGCAGATAGCCTGGTCACAATACGCAATCACCAAAATAAATTACAAATGCGGTACAGAAGTTGCGTCATTATATTGCTAGAATTTGTACGACAGTGTGTACAAGTAAATTTAAGTGATAACAATTCGAAGACTGGAACCAATCAGAGCAAAAACTGAACTGTGTTGACAAACAACCGAACAAATAACTAATATCTGGTGAAAATGAAAGGTTAACGTCAACGTCGACACCGTGTTCATTACAGACGAAGTGTATGCTCCGATTACGAAAAGATGGAGAGAGAAGTGAGTCTCACCATTCTGAAAGCAATCAGTCCGGCATTTGCCTGAAGCCATTTATGGAAATCACGGAAATCGTAAGTGTGGGTGGCTAGATGAGGACTTGAAACGTCGTCCTCCCGAATGCGAGGTCAGTGTGATAACCACAGCGCCAGCTCGCATTATGTAATATCTTGGGTATGTATATGAAATAAGACGAAGATGTTTGTGTTTCTGTAGTATAATGCACTGAACATTAGAAGCTAATATGCGACAGGAAACCCAACTCAAACTATATTCAATTACAGTCCTTCCGTTAGTTTTGTACGAATACAAAAGTTGAATTCTACCGTCGCACCACATAAAATTAAAGCTCCTGAAATGAATTGTCTTTAATATGTAGCGGGATGCCTGTTCCTGTATCATAAAAAGAATACTATTTTAGACATGAATTAAATGTGCAGTCGGCTATAAATACGACGAAGAAAAGCAGCACAAAATTGCGGGAAAACTATAGAATCACTAGCACTGCATCCCAATTTCACAGGAAATTGGAATTTTGGCCATCCTTTAAAAGATAATATTAATAATTTTGATGTGGTATAGGTCTACAGGTCTAATACATTATTCTACGTGAAGGCGACTATATGTGATGATGCGCACAATTATATTTTTATTTCCTCCTCTCGATTCTGCACGGAATGGAAAGAAAATAATAAGCATTTCAATTGCCAGTTGTATCAATTTGATGTCATGACTCAGCGCTTGATTACGATACTCATGTAACTTCTTTGTTCATAGAAATTAGTGGGAGTAGGTGAGAATTAATTGATTTTCATTTTGTAGTAAAAGGATGTATGTGCACCAGCACAACAATAGTCTTTTTGTCGCTGCAAACTTAATAGGTATCTCGACAGACGACTTGTAAGTGTACTGTCATATCGCTGGTTTAGTTGTGGAGTATCTTTGCAGGCAGCCGCGTCTTGACAGTCGAGCGCGGGACACGGAACTGATATGTTGTGTAGTGTGTAGCTCTGCATGCAAGAGGCATTGTTAGTATGGAAGCCGAAGTGTTGCTACAAGTGCTGTTATAGTAACGTGATGATATATGGAAATGGTTCAGAGGAAAGTGCGTCAAGAAGTAATTGGAAATGAGCTGTGCTGTCAATAACGTATTTATGTATCCTCTCATTGCGTGTCGCACAGCATCGATCATCCGCGCCGTGTTCGGTATCCCGGAACGAACTGATGGGAATCAGTAAAAATTAGTTACCATAAAAGAGTGCAGTCAAGTGCCAGTGTCTTGTAGCGACCGAGCGAGGTGGCGCAGTGGTTAGCACACTGGACTCGCATCCGAGAGGATGACGGTTCAATCCCGTCTCCAGCCATCCTGATTTAGGTTTTCCGTGATTTCCCTAAATCGCTTCAGGCAAATGCCGGGATGGTTCCTTTAAAAGGGCACGGCCGATTTCCTTCCCAATCCTTCCCTAACCCGAGCATGAGCTCCGTCTCTAATGACCTCGTTGTCGACGGGAAGTTAAACTCTAACCACCACCACCACCATCTTGTAGCGAGCGTGAGGACGTGCGTTCCGTCATCGCGTTCCACATTATCAACAATCAGCCGCGCCGCGACGGTTACGCGCACGCTCGAACAAGTGAGAACTAAGGAACTGAAAAATTAACTTTACGAACAGTGTTATATCACTACTAGTGTCAAGGAGGACTATTAACAGATATCTGTATGTGTGACGAGCGTTAGAATTTTCGTTCGATCATTCGGCTTCCGCATCATCGACAATCACCCGCGTCATGTCGGTTACGCGTACGCTCGTCTTGAGTGATGTTGTGGACAGATAATCATCAAGATTGTTAATTGGGATCATTTACGACTTAGAATGTAAACAGTGCAACCTGTGATTCCTTATCGTCTCAGAATATAGATATTCATACCAGATGTAGGACAGTGTTGTGCTTGACGTTGAGTGGCTCCCCTAATCCCGCTTGCATATTTCGATAGATAATTTCAGGCAAGCCAGCAGTAGTGTGGAGCAGAACAGTACGACCGCCGAGGGATTATCAGGTACGTGGTGTGGACAGGGCGCACGCGGTCAAGCAACGGTCAAATCTGTTACAGACCGCTATATCTGCTGCTGCAGGAGTTGACATATTAGGCAGAAAATTATGTGTAAGGTAACAATTTAAAACAGCAGAACAACGTACCAACAGAAAAATGGAATCATTCATCGAAAATTAAAGAAATACCACATTATCTTGACGTTCTTTTTTGTAATGAATATACATTAACGCATTTCGTTCTTCCGTAGTTACAGTGAGTGAGGCTTTTGGAGACGACACAGTTCGCTGCCCAGCATGAACATCGAGGTGAATGGTGACTTCGAAGTAGCTAAACTGCCTACGTACGCTCTAAGAGAAATTGCATGTCGCCGGTACTTGAAGATCGGATAGTGACAGGTGTTCTCATACAGATCTGAATCGGAGTGTCTCCTAAGCACATTTTCTCCCAATATCCTATCACCAATTTGCGTGGCACTTCAAAATATTGAAGGCTTCCTGTTTACTCCAACTCCTTTGCCACCCAGAATGATTTTGGGCCTACAATCACGTTTGAGTTATATACTATGGTTTGTATTTCTGGTGAAGGAGTACAGATCTGGCATACGTAACCAAATTAACCATGTATTTTCAGTACTTATACCTATTACAGGTAAAACATGATCCATGTGATGGGGACATCACATGGATCATGAGCTGGTTGCTTATTATACATTCAGTCATTCATTCATCCATTTACTTGCAGTAAAATATACACGCTTGTATGCAGTTATGATATTGTTTACATCATATTTTAGAATTTTTATTTCGTATTAATGAATTATCTTCAATAAATTTATTGTAACTGTGTTAAAGTGTTTATGTTGATGGGAAATCGGTGTATTCTTCAGTGTGATTGATCCAATGTGCTATCACTCCATGCAAAGACATTTCCACAGCCGCGTCCACTGCACGTAAAAGTGGAACTATGATGTTTCGGGAATGAATGTAATGCAAAACGGAATAGTGACGCAGCATGAAGGAATGATCCGAATGGGACAAAAATTGGTAGATGTTAAGTACATGTACAGACAAAGAAATGACTTCAAATTCAGAAAAACTGCATGACTTATTCAAAAGAAAGAGCTTCATAGATTGAGCAAGTCAGGAACGCGTTAGTCCACCTCTCGACCGGATGCAAGCAGTTATTCGGCAGTGCATTTTCTCTGGGGCTTCAGCAGATAGTTACAATATGGTTTTTGCTACGTGCAATTCGAGTCATCCCAAACAAATATAGCTCATCGCGTCTCTCACGCGAAGCCCTGCATCGGTGGAAAACGTCGGTTGGTTTCCCGTTGCAGACAAAACAATTTGTAAAATCGAATTTACGTGCGCATTCGACAGAGTGGTCACAAATTACCTAGTGCGATAAACTTTATATCGATGTTTGTTATCAGGGACATTAAAAACCAAAAATATCCAGTACTTCAGCAGCGAGAGCACCGCTCTAGCAATCGCAGACTACTCCCGCCATGCAGAAGTTCTGCTTAGTCGCTGGTGGAGTAGTGATTATTCTTTGTGTTACTTTTTATACGGAGGAAATCATCTAAAACTTACCTCGCAGATAGTGTGGAAATGGAAAGTGCTATTGATTTACGGTTTTCCCAGAATTGATTGCTAGTTACGGTATCGTACTGTCAGCCAATCAACAGAATTTAATAATACTTAGAAAGTGTATTTTTTGTGCAACCATATACATTTTTAAATGTAGCAGTGCCTATTGATATTAACAGACTAAAAGTAGGGTAAATTAGAATGTCAGGATTCTAGTGCGAGTCGTTTACGAGATTTCGTACTTTCAGAAGTTCCCATACTGATACTTGTACAATACCTATGGTAGGACACAGTAAAGAACAAACACTTGCATACGCTAGTAGCGTGGGTTCTGACCAATAACGAGGTAACTGACCTTTATAGGTTGTGTTCAAAACGACCACCGGTAACGACAATACACGCTTCCAGTCTGTTATGGAACGACTACAGCACAAATGCTGGCATTTCGGCGGAGATGTCCGAACAGACTGCAGTAATACGTCGTTGCATATCATAGGGTGGAGATACTATGTCTTGTAGGAAGCGTCTTTCTGCTTTTCCCACAGAAAAAAGTCCACAGGCGTCATATCCAATGTACAGGTCCTCTTCGTCCATTCCAACGATTTGTAAGCCATTCGTGGAAATATACTGTAGTACTACGTCCATTACGAGTACGACAGCTATCATGTAGGTACCACCGGTTCCTTCTCGTCTGCAGAGAAACGCCTTCTAGCATCCGTGGAAATAGTTCCTTTAGGAGGCTGCGATATTTGTTTTGCGTTCAGTATATGATCTAAAGGCCCACTATCCCACAACACACATTTACAATCCCCTGACGCCGATGTTCCACCTGACGAAACCAACGGGGATCGTCAACAGACCAATAGTGCATGTTACGGCGGTTTACCTGTCCATGATTAGTACATGTGGTTTCATCACTAAACAAGATACATCTGGAATATCTGCCTCCATGCCCTTCTAGAAAAGTTAACACTATTTTCATAATCGTTTTCATGCAGCTCTTGATGGAGAGAGATGTGATAGGAATAAAACCTATGTTGAAGTATAGCGCATAGGACACTTGCCTGAATTATACCACTTCCTCGTGCGATTGTGAGGGAGCTAATGTGCAGTCAACTGCAGCAGCAACAAGAACATCAATTCCCCCTCTTTTGTCATTACTTATTTCCTTCTGTTAAGTTGTCTAAGTGTCACACCACCATTCATGTAACTGGTTGAAGAGATTGATAAACAATTGCTGAGATGGTTGGCGTTAGTTGGGATATCTTGCCGCATACACCGCACAAGACTGAATTGCACTCTTCCTACACTCTCCATACACAATGAGCATGTCGGCTACTTCTGCATTCGTAAATCCCATTCGCTCACTAACTGACTAGCAAGTCGCAGTGCTCTCAGTGAACATATAAGCACACTATAAACAAACATAACATCATTGTACCTGGCAACTGCGCAGGCTGAATGGCACAAAGAAGCGTCGGTGTGAAAACTTTTCAAAGTACAGCATCCCTTAAACTACTCGCACTAGAATCGTGGAACAAATACCACTAACATTCTAATTTGCCCTACTTTTAGTTCGTTATTGTCAACAATCATTGTTCAATTTTAAAAAAGTCAATGTTTGCACAAAAAATACAGTTTCTAAGTATTATTTCACTCTGTTTATTGGCTAACAATACGAGCCCCTACCTACCAATAGATTCCTTAATAACAGTGCATCAATAGCACAGTGTAAGTTTTATATAAAAAGTTTTTTTTTTTCAACTTCTTTTTGCTGTTCAGGAACTTGTTCTTCAACTGTTGGAGTTCTGATGATAACTAGAGCAGTTCATGAACAACGAAAAAGTGATGAACTATTTGGGCGAAATCATAAATTTTTGAGATTTTTTGGATGGGTATAGGTCTTGCAACGTAAAAAATTTTCCCTAATTTATTGATGAAATATGAAAGCTAACTGTAGTTGTTTATTATATGAGAATTATATAAGGACTAATAAATGAAGAGATATATTTCAAGCACTGCTATAATATAACTGCTCATAAGCTCTACAGCTGAAGAGGAGTGGACATCTATAAAGAGGACAATCACCGAAGTTGGAAAGAATACGGTAGCTACAAGGAAGGCAACTATGAATAAAGGTGAAATACTTTACTTAAACGACAAGAGAAGGAAGTAAAAAATGTTAGGGGAAATTCAGGACTATGGAAATAAAATTCACTTTGGGACGAAGTAAACAGAAAGTGAAGGGGAGGTAAGACCAAATGACTGCATGAGAAATGTGGAGAAATCGAATAAGAAATGATTGCCGAAAGGACGGAATCACCATATAAAAAAGTCAAAACAACCTTCAGTGAAATTAAAAGCAAGGCCGGTAACATTAAATTCCACTGTTAAATGCAGAGGAGAGAGCAGGTATGTGGAAAGAGGTTACTGAAGCTTTACGCGATTGGGAAGACCTGTCTGAAGACGTGATAGATGAATAAATAAGAGTCGACAGGGAAGAGATAGGGGGTCTAGTATTAGAATCAGAATTTAAAAGAGCTTTCGGAGACTTAAGATCAAATAAGGCAAAAAGGACACATAACATTCGATAGGATTTTCTAAAATCATTGGGACAGGTGGCAACAAAACGACTTTTAACATTGGTGGGTGAGGCTGGCGATATACCATCAGCCTTTCAGAGAAACTTCATCCAAACAATTCCGAAAATTGCAAGAGCCGACAAGCGCGAGAATTACAGCACAAGCACTCGACTTCCTGAAAACAATTATATACAGAAGAACGTAAAAGAAAAATGGGGATCGGTTACATAAGGATTAGCTTGGCTTTAGGAAAGATAAAGGCACAAGAGAGGATGTACTGACGTTGCGGTTGATAATGGAAGCAAGAGTGAAGAAAAACCTGCCCCTTTCATAGCATTGATCGACCTGGAAAAAGTTTTCGACAATGTAAAATGGTGCAAGATGTTCGAAATTCTGAGAAAAATAGTGGTAAGCTAGACAGAACGGAGGGAAATACAATATGTACAAGGATCAAGAGGGAACAATAAGACTGGAACACTAAGACCGAAGTCCTCGCATTAAAAAAGTGGGCAATATAGGAATTTAGTCCTTCGCTCTTACTGGGTATGCAGTATGGTGCTTGACTAATGTTGTTGTGGAACCGATTAATACTTCATTCGTTGTGATGTACCAACATGCCTACAAGACGTCATTTGAGTGTTTACGATCGTAAAAGAGTAGTTGAACGGTTCGAAGTCAGTCCTAATGTCACTACTGTCGTCACAGTAATGGGTGTGTCCAAAAGTATCATTTCTAGATGAAACAAGGTCGCTGGAGGTGGAAATGCTATACGAAAGAATGCCGGTGTGCGTAGATGGACCACGACACAGCAAGAGTACCGATCCGTAGCCCTAGCAGCAAAAAGGAACCGACGTCTCACTCCTAGGCAGGTCGCCGCAGACCTTGCAACCGCTACCGGTAGGCGTCTCTGCCAGACACATTTCGCGTCGATTAATCAGTATTGTCTGTGCGATCGGAAGCCTGTGAAATTCTTCACACTTCAACCATACCATCGTCGAGAAAGCGCTCGATGGAGAAGAGCGTATGTTGTTTGGGATCAGCAACAGTTGTCCAGAGTGATGTTCTCCGATGAATCCCGCTTCACTGTGGCAAGGACTCTGGCCACCAGTTAGTTTGGAGAGAGAGAGTAACACGTTACACACCACAGACCGTTCATGAACGTCATCTGTATGGCCTTGGCGTTATGGTGTGGACAGGCATTATTCGCATTGACCGGACATAGCTGCACATTTTTGCACCATGTACCATTACATCGCAGCGATATTGCAGGGAGATTATTCTGGATGACGTCTGTCTGTTTGAAGGTGCAGGAGGTTACCTCCGTTCTGTTTATGGACGATACTGCCCGTCTACATCGGACCGTTGAAGTGTCGGGCACACTGGAAAGTGAAGATACAGATAACAAGGAACGTGCTACCTACACCCCAGACCTTTAAACCATCCCTGGAATGTTCTTGGCAGAAATATTTCTCAACGAACACCCTCTCCTTGAACCGTGCAAGAACTTCAAACAGCCTTGAGAGAAGAGTGGACAATATCATCCCAAGGACCCCCCTACAGTTTGGTAGGTATCACGAATAACTGGTGCAAAATGTGCATTAGGGTCAGAAGAGGGAATACTCCTTAATGAACGTCCGATAACTACATTTACTTTGGGAACCTGACCTGTGTCAAACATAAAGATTATTTATATCTGTTTCCCTGCTTTCCCATGTGAAGAAATCTGTATCACTTACGAACTTCCAGCATGCTGGAGTAACTTGGGACAGCAACTTCTGTTAACCAGTAGAATGAAAAACCAGTCCAAGCTGCAAATATTTTATGTTTCACTCTATGACTAGCTCCGGGCTGAACCTATTTTCAAATCAACATACCAATGTCGAAAATGGCATTTCCAAAGACGTGAAGAAATGGGAAATGCGCATACGCAGTGCACACATCGAATGAAAAATAAAATATTTGCAACTTGGCTGGTTTTTCGTTCTATTGTTTCATTTATTCCTATAAATGTACCTCTCCCAATATTATGTACGTGCTGTGCTTCATGTCGTCCATCACTGCCCGTGATTATTGCTGTCCAACAATGTCTCTGTTCATTAGAAAGTGTCAAGCAGTATACAGCTTAACATTATGCAACAAAAAGTGATGAAATGTGGATCAAATATACTGAAGAGTGAACAAGCATTGTATTCAATATTTTTAATCGTATCACGTAGCACATATCAAACAATAAAAGCATTTTCACAAGTATTATGAAGTTCAAAGGTCAAATTGTAAACAGCTTTTCAGAGATTAAATATATTTCTGTAATTCCATAATATTCTACAGATCAAAAATTATCTTGTACTACACACTTTCGAAGGAAGCCTACGTTCTTCCTCGAACGTCAAGCTCCTCGGTGCCAAACATCATCGAAATAAGTATTAGTACACTTATTTCACCTGTACCTCTAGTGAATTTCGCCCTGCAGTTTCGTTTACACGCAGCTCGGTGTTCATGACGTCATATATCCTGAACTATGTGTCGTAAGATGATAAAATTTTGCAGGTATATTCATTGGTACATCTGAACACTATATGCTCTATGTGTGGCGAATGCAGATGGTTGTAAAAAAGTAGTAAATTAAAACGCCATGCTTGATGGGACAGTTTTACTGCGTGAACAGAGAAAATGTTGTAGCCGATAAGCATTTTTCCTTTCAACATTTTGCGGAGGTTGTAAGCCATAAAAGTATCGTTAAGGTTTGAAATTATGTGTTGAGTTTGTTGCAAGTGATGAATAAAATGAATAATGGATGAATAAAATCTGGGTATTCACTTGTCGTGGCCTACCTGCACCCTCACCTCATTGATAGATTGGTGCTTCTTTCCCCCACATCGATTCTTTGCAGTCAGTAACTAATATGTATGCATCTTTTGTTTAAATCGGTCTATTGGTTTCGGAGGAGATGTGGAAAATACATAAGTTCATACATAAACACACACATACATACATATTCGCATTTTCATAAAATGTGTGGGTATCTTTTTTCCCATGTTACAATTTTGATGAAATAAAGCCTATACTGTGTCCCAAGCTACGATTAAGTTACCTGCGAAAACATTACATAAAGTCGACTAGTAGTCTTTGAGAGCAGGATAATATTGATTCAGTAAAATTTCAGATCAATATAACTTTTTTTTCGTGAAGTGAGTTTTGATGAACTAAATACCGCACAGTGTATAACAGCCAACTCTGTGGATGATCATACGTTTTCTACGGGTTTTGCAAAGTTTGTTTTATTACTTGTGCTGAACATTATTCTCGTAAATGTGTTATCAAGTTACAAATGCTATTTGTTGTTTAAGAAAGAGAATGCGCATGAAATGTTGACATTTTGTAAGTAGACACGCTGGCGTAGTCAGGAAAAAGATATTGTCAAAGAGTGTAATGCATTATCGCTGGGCGTTCGAGATCGCCAAAAAAGTAGTAGTTCGGAGACGCCAGGAGACGATAGGTGTCGTAGGTAATGTGTATTCGGCGGTGTGGCTATGCAAATGTGCGGAGATAAAAAGTCTGTTTCCGAAGTGCGGAGCAGTGAAAAGTGAAATGGTTGGTTTGTCGGATGTTTAATATGGGCAAGCTATGGCATTTATTGGGCTCAGTACAAATTCAGCAAGAGTAAATCACATAACATCAAGAATGCTGTGTGTCCTAGTTACTGGTTATGGTATGGCAAGAAGATCAACCGGTGCCCTATCTTACCGCTAATGGAAGCCACTCGACAAAAACCAACGGCATCATAAAGTGAAGTAAGATCTAGACTTTTTATAGCTAAAAGTGTAATAGCCTGACCAGCGTAGTTGGAATTTTATTCCCTAAATTGTTTTCGTGCATTTTGTTACGTAAATAATTTTCCTAAGTCGTCATCCAAGTAGTATCCTTCCTGTCCCTTTATATGAATCGAGATAATCAGAAAATGAACTGAAAATAAAGGGAACATTAATTTATTAGGTTATCAAAACATTATTTTACAACTTTTGGACAGTTACGTAATAATGAAATCTTTGGCTGTAGTACGAATAGGGCCAGAAATAGAATGATGCAAAAGCCAGTATTAACTCATCTGCGAAAAATAGAGTAACTTTCATAATAAAAAAATTGGTAGTTAAACCTTACATAACTTGGCCACTGAACTTCATTGTCAAAGCACAGTTCTAGTTTATAGTTTGTGGCATAATTTATAGCTTTTATTACAAATAAATATCAGATTAACTGCTAGGTAAACGAGAGACCTTACGAATCAGTAAATTCAAACAGTCTTTCTGCTTGCTACAATTACGACAGTCAGTATTACGGTGAGTAACGCAACAAAACGTTTCTGTCTGTAGCCAGTATACAATCATATTTTAATTGATCTCTGAAAATTAATATAATATGTAGTATGTGTTTGTTATTTGATTATTATTTGATTACTGTGACTGTGTGTGAAGTGCTTGGAAGTGTGGATTAGGTACTGTTCCTACGTTATGACGCCAATAACTGCTCTTGTGTAAGATTGCTTATGAGTATAAAGTTCAGTTTAAATTTAATTATTCTTGTTCCGGTGAGGAACTGGCTACCGTTGGTTCTTTTCATTAACGACATGCAATGAAAAACTTTTTTCCAAATTTTACACTAACTACTCTTAATTAAAATTTAGTTTACGTAATAAAATATATAAAGTTAATCGAACTTTGTTTCTAATCGTCATTGCTAAAGTACTGAGCAGTGGCGATTCGGTTATAACTTCAACTACTTGTCTCGATTTTGCATTATTCTTTGGTGTAGATGCCTTTTCCCCACAGATTAGGGACTTTAGGAAACGATCATATAGAAAATCCTAATTAGCCAGAGAGGTAGGAGGGTTATAAGTGCCTCAAGCTATCCTCAAGTTACCTGTTAAAGCCCACGGAAATTCGTCTACTAGTTTTGGAGAAGCATGTACTAACAGCCAAAGAGACAGAAATGACATTTTTACAGATTCATTATTAGTATAGAGTTAGTGCACTGCTAACGAAAGTAAAAACACATATACAGGGTGTTACAAAAAGCTACGGCCAAACTTTCAGGAAACATTCCTCACACACAAATAAAGAAAAGATGTTATGTGGACATGTGACCGGAAACGCTTAATTTCCATGTTAGAGCTCATTTTAGTTTCGTCAGTATGTGCTGTACTTCCTCGATTCACCGCCAGTTGGCCCAATTGAAGGAAGGTAATGTTGACTTCGGTGCTTGTGTTGACATGCGACTCATTCCTCTACAGTACTAGCATCAAGCACATCAGTACGTAGCATCAACAGATTAGTGTTCATCACGAACGTGGTTTTGCAGTCAGTGTAATGTTTACAAATGCGGAGTTGGCAGATGCCCATTTGATGTATGGATTAGCACGGGGCAACAGGCGTGGCGCGGTACGTTTGTATCGAGACAGATTTCCAGAACGAAGGTGACCCGACAGGAAGACGTTCGAAGCAATTGACCGGCGTCTTAGGGAGCACGGAACATTCCAACCTATGACTCGCGACTGGGGAAGACCTAGAACGACGAGGACACCTGCAATGGTCGAGGCAATTCTTCGTGCAGTTGACGATAACCCTAATGTCAGCGTCAGAGAAGTTGCTGCTGTACAAGTAACGTTGACCACGTCATTGTATGGAGAGTGCTACGGGAGAACCAGTTGTTTCCGTACCATGTACAGCGTGTGCAGACATTATCAGCAGCTGATTGGCTTTCACGGGTACACTTCTGCGAATGGTTCATCCAACAAAGTGTCAATCCTCATTTCAGTGCAAATGTTCTTTTTACGGATGAGGTTTTATTCCAACGTGATCAAATTATAAATTTTCACAATCAACATGTGTGGGCTGACGAGAATCCGCACGCAATTGTGCAATCACGTAATCAACACAGATTTTCTGTGAACGTTTGGGCAGGCATTGTTGGTGATGTCTTGATTGGGCCCCATGTTCTTCCACTTACGCTCAATGGAGCACGTTATCATGATTTCATACGGGATACTCTACCTGTGCTGCTAGAATATGTGCCTTTACAAGTACGACACAACATGTGGTTCATGCACGATGGAGCTCCTGCACATTTCAGTCGAAGTGTTCGTACGCTTATCAACAACAGATCCGGTGACCGATGGATTGGTAGAGGCGGACCAATTCCATGGCCTCCACGCTCTCCTGACCTCAACCCTCTTGACTTTCGTTTATGGGGGCATTTGAAAGCTCTTGTCTAAGCAACCCCGGTACCATATGTAGAGACTCTTCGTGCTCGTATTGTGGACGGCTGTGATACAATACGCCATTCTCCAGGGCTGCATCAGCGCATCAGGGATTCCATGCGACGGAGGGCGGTTGCATGTATCCTCGCTAACGGAGGACATTTTGAACATTTCCTATAACAAAGTGTTTGAAGTCACGCTGGTACGTTCTGTTGCTGTGTGTTTCCATTCCATGATTAATGTGATTTGAAGAGAAGTAATAAAATGAGCTCTAACATCGAAAGTAAGCGTTTCTGGACACGTGTCCACATAACATATTTTCTTTCTTTGTGTGTGAGGAATGTTTCCTGAAAGTTTGGCCGTACCTTTTTGTAACACCCTGTATTCTCAAAATGAAATAAAATCTACTAGTTTAACATTTAATAGTGTAAGTTAAATTAAACTGCTTCAATAATAACAGAAATGTTTTATTATGTTTTCTGAGACATAAATGGATACCAATAATATAACATACTCAAACATTTAAACAATGAGTAGGGCTGACAGCAGAAATTAACTGTATTGTGCCTATAATAACTTCGTGGTATAATAATATGAGAAAGTATAAGAATATTTTAATGTTAATTGTATTATAGTAAATGCGATGCTTTGCGTAAATCATAATTAGTTGTACCTAAATAAGAGGACTATGTACGAGGGCAGTTCAATAAGTAATGCAACACATTTTTTTTCTGAAACAGGGGTTGTTTTATTCATCATTGAAATACACCAGGTTATTCCCCAATCTTTTAGCTACACAACACTATTTTTCAACGTAATCTCCATTCAATGCTACGGCCTTACGCCACCTTGAAATGAGGGCCTGTATGCCTGCACGGTACCATTCCACTGGTCGATGTCGGAGCCAACGTCGTACTGCATCAATAACTTCTTCATCATCCGCGTAGTGCCTCCCACGGATTGCGTCCTTCATTGGGCCAAACATATGGAAATCCGACGGTGCGAGATCGGGGCTGTAGGGTGCATGAGGAAGAACAGTCCACTGAAGTTTTGTGAGCTCCTCTCGGGTGCGAAGACTTGTGTGAGGTCTTGCGTTGTCATGGAGAAGTTCGTTCAGATTTTTGTGCCTACGAACACGCTGAAGTCGTTTCTTCGATTTCTGACGGGTAGCACAATACATTTCAGAGTTGATCGTTTGACCATGGGGAAGGACATCGAACAGAATAACCCCTTCAACGTCCCAGAAGACTGTAACCATGACTTTACCGGCTGAGGGTATGGCTTTAAACTTTTTCTTGGTAGGGGAGTGGGTGTGGCGCCACTCCATTGATTGCCGTTTTGTTTCAGGTTCGAAGTGATGAACCCATGTTTCATCGCCTGTAACAATCTTTGACAAGAAATTGTCACCCTCAGCCACATGACGAGCAAGCAATGCCGCACAGATGGTTCTCCTTTGCTCTTTATGGTGTTTGGTTAGACAACGAGGGACCCAGCGGGAACAAACCTTTGAATATCCCAACTGATGAACAATTGTGACAGCACTACCAACAGAGATGTCAAGTTGAGCACTGAGTTGTTTGATGGTGATCCGTCGATCATCTCGAACGAGTGTATTCGCACGCTCCGCCATTGCAGGAGTCACAGTTGTGCACGGCCGGCCCGCACGCGGGAGATCAGACAGTCTTGCTTGACCTTGCGGCGATGATGACACACACTTTGCCCAACGACTCACCGTGCTTTTGTCCACTGCCAGATCACCGCAGACATTCTGCAAGCGCCTATGAATATCTGAGATGCCCTGGTTTTCCGCCAAAAGAAACTCGATCACTGCCCGTTACAGACGCCATTTTAACAGCTCCGTACAGCGCTGCCACCTGTCGGAAGTCAATGATACTATACGAGACGAAGCGGGAATGTTTGAAAATATTCCACAAGAAATTTCCGGTTTTTTCAACCATAATTGGCCGAGAAAAAAAATGTGTTGCATTACTTATTGAACTGCCCTCTTACAATGTAGTGAACAGAGATATTAAATTTGGAAATATTTGCAATTGAAATGGCTATATGATATAAAAATCATGTCAAGTGGTACTATGGTTAAAATACACATTATATCATTTTGTGACATAATTAGTACACCCATTAATGCCAGTAACTTTAACAATCCCATTTTTTACACAATAAATACTATGCTTTGAAACAGCAGTCAGATAAGACTACATATGTTCTACAGTGTAAATGTACTACCAGCATTGAGCCACGATGTAAATGCTGCATACAAATAAAACCAAGAGTAATAAGAATTCGAATAAGTAAGATAATACCCTCAGTAAGAATCGGAAATTCGTGTTACAATGCAGCAGGGAAGAGAAGGGTATCAGACACCACAAAAATTATCATAAATACAATAATGAAAATACATTCAAATAAACTGAGGTGTGTTGCAAGGACAAACGGTGAAAAATGGTCAGTTGTTTGATTTAAATGTTCTATACAAAAAAATTAATGCTTATTCAAACTAGGCGCAGCGTAGTCTTTCATGTCACTATTGCCATAGATGCCATTTCTGATTTCCATGGCTGACGCTAGATCCAGAATACTACGCTAATTCAGCTACAATTGTATTTTCATTCCACACCCATCTACTTAAACATCTACAGATAACAAATTTCATTTTGTACATAAAAAAGTTAAATGCTAAATAAAGAACATCTCCTACCTCAAAAAACATACAGACCCCAGATTTTGACACTTCAAACTTTATCAACTGTTTCTTGACGAGTGGCCTAAGATATGATGGAGCATTTGGTTCGAGAAAAACTGTTGTGTTTCAGACATGAATGTGTTTGAAAAACATTCCAGAGTTAATTAATCTGCACATGGGGCTGAGGGTCAGTTCTGCTGTCATTCAGTTCATACATGTTAGCACACTTTTCTATGGGAGGAATATGGTACTTTTTTGACCCCTCGTAAGTCATGCACTGATTAAAAAATTCAGAATGCGCTTCTATAGAATACGAAAGATTAGACTTCAAAGCCCTAGCGCCGATGAAGTTATAACAATTTCAAATGGATTATAGAAGACGAACGTCTTTGGCAAGATCGATAATAATAACCTTTATTCTTGACAACCGGTTTTGACAGTCAATATTACCATCCTCAGATCTCAATGGACAGGTTACTGAATATTTCTTAAAATAGCAGTAAGTCTCAAATGGAATGATGATGTGCTTGGAAAGTGAAGGATGCATCCCACAATTCGTCTTAGTACTTTAAATAAAACCACAGAGAACTTCAAGCAATATGTCTGACTGGGATTTGGAAACTACTTTTAGTATCTTAGGCAGGGCGTCACTTTGACTGATTACTGTGCTTCTGAAGTGCACAGTTGGAGTTTTATTACAAATACTTAGTAATTAATGAAAACTAAACAATAGCTTAATGTAAAGCTAGAGTGTTTCACTCCACTAAACACGAACACACTAAAATCAAAATACTCTTTCTTTTTTGGCTCTCTGAAACTCATAAAATCACATTCAATTACACGCAAACAAGAATCCTGAGTATTGCTTGTGTTTGACAATCTAAAGTACAAAAACACAGGAAAGATAAAAGCTTTCTTTAGTTAATCACCGACTGACCAATGATGACAAGGTATGTGATGACGACGGCAAGAGTTGAAACCAGCAGACGGCGGTCGACGTCAACGAATCCTGCAGCTGTGAAACGCAATAGCGAGTCCTGTGACGTCACACGCAGGAAGGCTTCCACCTCGTCAGCGAATGGAGAGTGCAGCACAGGTGATCTCCTGAGGATCACGCCGGTACGTCTTGCTGCATTCTCGAATGCAGCACAGGACAGTGCCAAGGCCACAAGCTTCAGGCAGTGGTAGGCGAGCCACAGCACCGAAGTGGTTACTGATTTGCTGTATAGTAGGATATCCGTAGACTGTACTCTCACAATGAGAATAAGTAACTCATACGCGCTACATGTGGCACCGAGCACACACTGCGCGATGTCAATGGCCACTGGTAACCCAAAGTGTTCCTCCAGCAACTCGTTGGCACGTCCTAACGCCACGAACGCCTCCCGCAGATGGCTCATCCTAGCACCTGACCCAGCAGACAGCGGCGCTACTGGCAAAACACGAAGGTCGGATTGGAACATCTCTTCCAAGAGACATGTGTTAAGACTCCTCAATCTCATCCACAGTTCCATGACCATCAATACAAACTGGAGGATTACGACTGAGTCTATAAACCATCTGAACACCACGTGAAGCAGCAGAGTTATTCCTTCAGAGACTGAACCTGGACAATAGATAGAACCAGTCATCAGTGCGACGTTGGTGACGAATACGAAAGCACAAATGGCTTTACCATGAATTGCCTTCTTTACAGGAATTTCATCATCTACAAACGTGAGCTTTGTGATAAAGGATCGTACATGTGCTAGTTTAGTAATAGTGCATATCCAGAAAATCAACAGTAGCTTTCCGTCTGTCAAGGTTAACAGGATAAAGTAAACAATCGACGGTAAGCTAGCTAAAGTAACGTGTAATCTTATCTTTCGATACCAATAAAACACTGACGCCAGAATAGTTGCTAACAACCAGAAGGCGGAAGGACGTATTACACTATTCCATATACCACTTTGACATTTCTTGCAGCGGACGGCTGTAGTATCATCCTCTTCCCTGGGGGCTAAACCCAATAATACCCACAGTTTATATAATGGTGGCATGACTAAATGAAAATTTATCACGGACTTGTGGCATGGTATCTGCATCGCGGCTGTGTTTTATTTCAGTTTGACTCAGTCCTCTTACAAACAAACGCGACAAGAGCACAACGTTGAAATGTTTAGTTGTTAACTGTCCTTCCCCATTCACTAAAACACTGCGAATCATACAACTTGTTTCTCTGCACCGCAACAATGTTACTGGGATGATTCACTTCTGTAGAGGGTTGCTTTATTAATATTGCGCTTCCGCAATCATTTCTACTCATAAAGCTGAATTAATTTGCTAATGGCACCATGTCCTCATTCATCTCGTGAATATCAAAATAAGGCTTTACGACTTTAGTGTTTTCAACGCTACCAACCCGCACTTCCTGTTTACTTATCAATACTGCTGAATATGACTTTCTTACATCATTAATAAAGCTTAAATAATAAGTGGCGCCCGTTAACTCTCGTGATGTTTGAAACAGCAAAATGGTTCGTCGCAGTAAATAACCAATTTATGAAACTATTAGAAAATTACTTTGGCGCTGCGGTAGTATGTGCATTCAGTATAGAGAAGGCCCTGACATGTCTTCAAAATCCTTCCTAGCTGCGTTTAATATTCATGAACGGAATTCAATCACACAAATAGGCAGCTGCCATGTAGCGACAAATATAGATTTTCTTTGCTTAACAGTTCATACTATAACGCACTCAATTCGTAGCTTCTAACCCTTTCGACCTGCAGTACAGTAAGACGTTCACATACAAATAACAAATATTCTTAATGAACTGTTCTTAAAGATGCCCGTTTTCTCGAAATGTCCGAGACTACTTTCCGGTCTATGTACCAACCACAACTCAACATTGCATGCTATCATTTTCTTTATCTTGCTTGCCAACAAAATTTTTCTCCTTTATTTTCTCATCCTGTATTTAATATTAAATGAAACAACAAGTTTACTGTTGCCACACACTTTTTATTTATCCTCCCAAAAATCGAAGCACAACACACACACGCGCATGTCGTAGAAACAAATCTAAATCCACCTGATGATGTAGGTTTAAACCTTTGAAACGCGTCGTGGAGGTAAATAAACAGTGACTGGTAAAAGTAAACTTCTTGTTTCATTTATTGTCGATAACAGTCACAGTAGAGCCTAAGCTAAAATGTTCTCAATTAAACTGTATTTTGTAGTTTATTCTTAAGTGCTTTAACACGTTCACCACGAACTTGATGCTTGCTTTGATAGAAGGAGTACTTCCTCCCCGTTTTTTTCAGTCCATTTATGTTTTTAGATACCCAAACATCGACATTTATCAGTTGAGGAAACTTCATAATCAAAGTACTCTCCTAAAAATCTTCGGATATGTATGTGCTGCCACATGAAACTAAAAACCAATAGCATAAAACACTCCGCTGTCGCCGCTTTTCGGATACAGATTCTCATGAAAAAAGACAGGGGGTCAGCTCCATTGAAACAGCGACGGCTGAGTGGTCCTCCATACAGAATAAGAACGTTATCGGTGCTCACTGTCGGCTACCTGGTAAGCAAGGGTGCCTCTTTGTACATCAGTTTTAGCCATGGCTGCAGCAGTAATATCAGGGAATTGATTTGTGATTCTAATCAGTACCCTAAGAAAACGTGGCGATTATTCGGTTGCAGCCTTTAGACTGCAGTGCTAGTGTGACACGTTCCAGGAACTAATCAGGTTTCGGATGGCCAAGAGAGCTACTATGTTGGTATTTTCCTGCTCAGTCTAAACACGAACCAACATGTAAACAATAATTTTCCGGTATGAACATTTGCAGATATTCTTCAGTGGTTCAAGGAGACATCTCCGAAAGTTTGGTCCGATAAAACTAACGTTTGAACCAATATTTTTTGAGCATGAAATGTATTCGCTGTTGCGACATTGAACAACCATCGACTGTATAATGGGATGACGACAATAACAATTTGAGCCGGACCGAGAATCGAACTCCGATTTCTCGCTAACCGCGTGCGGTCGCCTTGCCGTTTGGCTGTCTGTGCACGACTCACGGTCAGATCCGAGTTACAAATGCCGTCAATCACGTATCCACAACCTGCACTCGTGCAGTCATTACGTTCATTCCCGTAAGGGCGAGTCGTTTCACTTGAAAGTTGCTTCTACGATGTCGGTGGATAAATACGGTATTACAGTGCCTGTGTTATTCCAATTTTCGATGCAAAGTTTCTTCGGAGACGTTGCGGACACATGGTAGGCGACACAAGGAAGTTTCGGTCTGACCGTGCGTGGCGCTCGGATATCCAAATGGTAAGACGACCGCACGTGATAAGCCCGAAATCAGGTTTAAATGTCGTCCTTCCATTACACAGTAGCTGCGGATACATTTCATGTATTTCATAATGACTGTAATCGACCCAGTGCTGGTTCCTTTGCATCGTAAATCAGAATACCACAGTCACTGCCACATCGTATCGTATTGTAAAATTTTGGTAATCTTCTCTGATAAGACAGATAGTGAGAAGGGTAAGCACATTAAAAATAGCGGCAAGCTCGGAGACAAGACTGCATCTAGGTAGCATCATTGCAGTTTATGGTGCCCTCAATGTTTTTTTGGGCTGCCAGAGGTTCTTAGATAAGGAACACAGAACGATCTGACCAGCGTTAGACTACAGTCATCGTGAGATTTTATTGCCTTCACGTGCGGCCTCAGCTCTCCTGAAAGAACACAAAACTGTCTACTGGAAAGAAACCAACTGCAAAGAACCGGAACGTTACATACGGGTCTCATTAATCGCTGCTGTTCCAACAACCGTCAGGTTTTTGGTGTTGTCATTTATTGGACATCCACTATGGTGTCGTAAAAGTGGGGTGTCAGCTCGTGGTCGTGCGGTAGCGTTCTCGCTTCCCGCGCCCGGGTTCCCGGGTTCGATTCCTGGCGGGGTCAGGGATTTTCTCTGCCTCGTGATGACTGGGTGTTGTGTGATGTCCTTAGGTTAGTTAGGTGTAAGTAGTTCTAAGTTCTAGGGGACTGATGACCATAGATGTTAAGTCCCATAGTGCTCAGAGCCAGCCAAAAGTGCGGAGCAGCTCGTATTCCTTGGTCTATCTGTAAAGGTATAACTGTTCAATTTCACAGTATCATCTAAACTGATCTCGATCACTGAAAATAGTTTCTAATCAGCTTCGCTCACTGCTTCACGCCCTAATTGGTTAAGAAATTTGAATGTAATTAACAAGTTAAAATATTTTGTGCGTCTATTAATTAAGTATTCGTTGTCTTTATCTACAAATTACGGTCACCTTTTATTAATTAGTTTCGTTAACACAATATCCTACAAACGGAAAATTTTTAGAATAAACCATTTCTGATTCTTGAAGAACGAAAAGCAGGAGAAATGTTTATTTGTGCACAGTTCTAACCAACTAATCACCGAAATATCTGTATGTACCTGGACCGTGACCTAGCCCTAACATAAGCATTCTGAATCCACAGACCCTACAACTGTAAATTCGTCGTCACTTCCTACCTGCTTTGATCTTCTTCTCCAATATCCACGTTTGGGGCATTGTAGTGTATGCGTATCTAGCGAAGATAAGAACTGCTACTTAGCATTACATGATACACCTAAACTTTAGTGTAGATAACTAATTAAGTGTGATTTGAAAATTTTAACTGTCTCAAAATTTCTTTAATGAAGTTAGGTGTAATTTTGAAAGTGACTTCTAAAACTATATAAACAAAAACGTACTCTGAATCCTTTAGTTAAAGTTAATTATGTCGTGACAGAAGGAAATGTAGTGTCATTATACTCTAATTGAACTTTAATCGTTCACCAAGCAAAAACATTTCATGTATTTTACAGAACTTTTCTGTACACATTTAACAGATTACTATAAATATATATTTATTGGCAAACTAGAACGGTGAAGCTACAGATAGTTAAACTGAAGAGACTGTTTCATTATTACTGTTACTTGAGCACTGTAGGGAAATAGATGATCACACTTTGGCTTTAACATAGAAATCTTCACTTATTGTAAAAATGTGTTAAATTTAAAACTATTTACTGAGATAAAATTGTTCTGTTAAACTTCAGTGTTAGTCAGTGAGTAATTCTTTTAACAGTAAAAACATAACAACTATTGCAGCTTCTGCTTACTTTTACATTCTGAAACAGTTTTGCTTTCATAAATTATTATCGTCTGTGCTTAAATACTCTTACTGCGATAGCTTCAAATCAGCAAGAATACTTTTCTTGACAAATACTGCAGTAATCCTTTTCTTACCTCGTTACCTAGCTAAATGTTTACCTAACGGAAGAAAAAATCTTATTCTGACTTGACTGATGCCATACACAATTTACTGTACTGTGTGGTTGAAGACTTTTGATGTATGAAAGCTTTGTACAGCTTTGAAATATATCCAATCTGTAAAAGTTCACTGTTAACAAGTAGTGTGAAATGGAACTAATTTCACTTTTATAAGCAGGTAAATAAAGTTTCTTATATGCAAGCACAGAGTTATCTCGATTAATAGGTCCCTTTTCAGAAACAGACGAACACTATTCATGTTTGACTCGTTTATGACTGCAAACAAACGAATATTTTTTCACCTTGCCTTAGTAAGTCTGCTCAATAGTGGTTACTTTTTATATGAGGCTCTGAGATTTTTATTAGGTGCTGGCAGATAATTTTTTGGGTCAGAGCAATCTTCTTGAATTCTCTACCTTAATTTTCTTCTCGACTCACGACTTTCACAAGACACACATTTACGATAAAACACGTCACTAAACTTTAGACGTGTAGGTTATACTTTAAACACAAAATATGTTTACTTGAAAATGCTCATTCTTTTATTGAGTATGTACAGAGCATTTTCAACATAATCCAACTCATAACTGGTCACAGTTAAGAATTTTAAATGGGAGCATTCGCTCGAGTTGTGACTCACTCTACGCCATGACACAGACTGTGTCCTCGTTCCTTTCTGCACAGTTGACCGCAAGCTAAGCTTTGGTGCGTTCACGGTCCCCAGTGCTTTACTTTCAGAGATATGATACAGTCATTATTGATCGGATGAAACTTCACACGAGATTTTACAACTTTACTTTCTTTGACTTACCACTCAGAAAGTTAACAAAAGTATCACACAAACAATTGCAAAATCAAACAGGAAATTAAATAGAAAAAAATTACGGATAAATTCAAAAATTTACCCCAAAAAATTTCAATATATTTAGTGGTTTTTGGTGGCAAATTTGTATGTATTCGCTACATATCTGCCTCTGTGAATAAATCTGTCCCTCACAATTGTAACGAGTTATTAGTTCAGAGATACCGAATCGTAGCATTACTGAATTCATTACCACTTTCTGTTTCCATATATTGCAAAATAATCATAAGAGGCTTTATTTCGACAAGCTCTCACGATACAGTGCTTAAGATTTCTAACTACTATAGACCAGGACGAACTGCAAAATGGGAAATATTTCACGTAGTTTAAATATTCGATTACAGAAAGGTATTGTATTTTAAATTCACTTCTAGTGAGCAGACTGTGACAGCTAGGTTGTGTGAATAAAACTGTGGGGTCGCAAAAGGGCAGAGATGTTTGTGGCGTTCGACGCCCCAGATGTTGTCTGCCATGCAACCAGAATATGTATCGAATGGTGAGCAAAGCATGATACTACGGAGCATAACTGAACTGCTTACTAATGCTACAGCGATCGTGGTGTTGATACAAAGCAGAGCAATTAAAGCTAAACTGTCAAAACGCTGTAGAAATAACACCACTAGTCAGCATGATGTCAAATTGCAACGGAATATTATCGGAGAAGGGGGAAAACGTATGGCAGAAGATAAAAAACTGTTTGAAAATTGATCAATAGATGGCGCTGTATGTGTTAGAATACATAAATGAAAACACCTGTCATTCGCACGACCCATTGAAGTTGGTGTAAACACGCCGGGTACACGGCTTTCCCGATTTTAATTTGATTTCCGATTAAAAATCCCATTTGATTTTGATTGATGCTTTTTATGCGGTTTTTGGCCTCAGGATAATTAAAACCGATGTGAGTGATGCTTTTTATGCGGTTTTTGACCTCAGGACAATGAAAATCTGATGTGATATGACCTTGCCGTAGTGGATGGGCTTACGTAACTAACAGTATCACAACTGTATTCCCATGCACACTGAGTAGTACAGTTTGTTTAACAGCAAATGAACACTTTAGGCATTGTTGTATGATTCATTTGTCATTTGTAGTCGACCACTATTAAATTATGATGCTTACAGTTCAATCTATTGCTACATTTTGTAACCATTTCTTTTTCTTCTGCCATCCGTTCAAGTTTCAAATTCTAAAGGTGGCAGGGGTAAAATACAGGGAGCCAAAGACTATTTACAATTTGTACATAAACCAGATGGCAGTTATAAGAGTCGAGGGACATGAAAGAGCAGCAGTGGTTGGGAAGGGAGTGAGACAGGGTTGTAGCCTCTCCCCAATGTTATTCAATCTGTATATTGAGCAAGCAGTGAAGGAAACAAAAGAAAAATTGGGAGTAGGTATTAAAATCCATGGAGAAGAAATAAAAACTTTGAGACAGCGAAGGACCTGGAAGAGCAGCTGAACGGAATCGACAGCGTCTTGAAAGGAGGATGTAAGATGAACGTTAACAAAAGCAAAACGAGGATAATGGAATGTAGTCGAAATAAGTCGGGTGATGCTGAGGGAATTAGATTAGGAAATGAAACTCTTAAAATAGTAAAGGAGTCTCGCTATTTGGGGAGCAAAATAACTGATGATGGTAGAAGTAGAGAGGATATAAAATGTAGACTGGCAATGGCAAAGAAAGCGTTTCTAAAGAAGAGAAATTTGTTAACATCGTGTATAGATTTAAGTGTCAGTAAGTCGTTTCTGAAAGTATTTGTATGGAGTGTAGCCATGTATGGAAGTGAAACATGGACGATAAATAGTATGGACAAGAAGAGAATAGAAGCTTTCGAAATGTGGTGCTACAGAAGAATGCTTAAGATTAGATGGATAGAAAACATAAGTAATGAGGAAGTATTGAACAGAATGGGGGAGAAGAGAAGTTTGTGGCACAACTTGACTAGAAGAAGGGATCGGTTGGTAGGACATGTTCTGAGGCATCAAGGGATCACCAATTTAGTATTGGAGGGCAGCGTGGAGGGTAAAAATTGTAGAGGAATAGCAAGAGATGAATACACTAAACAGATTCAGAGGGATGTAGGTTGCAGTAGGTACTGGGAGATGAAGAAGCTTGCACAGGATAGAGTAGCATGGAGAGCTACATCAAACCAGTCTCAGGACTGAAGACCACAACAACAACACACGTTTTCCCCTTTCTCTGATAGTATTCCGTTGCAATTTCACGTCATTCTGATTAGTGGTGTTATTTCTATAGCGGTGTGAAAGTTTAACTTTAATTATAATCACCCTGTACATGAGGAGTGCAATAATAAAGATACGTTCTTAATAAATGAAAGTGACACTGAACGGTGCCGAGTCATATAGTTCATCATCCTTGTCAGACAGGAAGACACAAATTCCGTCTCCTATAAAACACAGTAAAGGACTATTACGTACGTGGAAGACCATCAGCAGCCTAGGAAAAAAAATAGTTGTGAACAGATTTCGAATAAGTTCGCAGCAATGTAACTATACAGTGCATATGAAAATCCACGGATATTCAACATAGGACAAGGTGCATTTGTTACAAAAACTGATGTTTCTTCAACTCCGACAAGAAAAGGGTTTTCAAGGTGACGTGGAGTCGACAGCTTCGCAATTTAAAATTGTTGGTGATGTAACGTACCTTTTCTCAGAATCTTTATTAGCTAGCGAGTTACTTTTCTTATAGTTTCTGCTCATTTGCATCCTGTTGAAACAACGATATTCTAAAATCGTATTCGACGACTCGAATATTAATTTTTTTTGCTGTATGAGCTATACTTTCAAAACAATTCTTCATATTATCGCCTGTAATTTTTTTATTTTGCTGGTAATTGACATAATACTCTCAGAAAATTTGATAGTTCTAATTTCAGTAAAAGCCTAGAAAAGGTGCATTAAAGGTGGAAAAATGAAACTTTCGGGAAAATGGCTTCGAAGTTAAAACAGCCCTGGTACACATCTATAGTTTTCACCTTCATCTTCCAATGCATCCTAAAGTCTTCTCGCAGCTCCTCTTTTCATCTTCCGTGCTTTCTTTAGTGAACTTTTGCGAGAGTTGTCTGCATTTTGTGTTATAGCCTGATCTGAGGCAAACATGGCTTTCACCATCCGGGAGCCAACAGGCTAGTAGGTCAAGAGACTGGAATTTTGTGATCTTACACTGGTTAAATGATGCCACAGCATCATATACACCAAAATGAACCGTGTTAATACCCACAAACAGTTTTTGGGAACGATGCACTGTTCGCACTTTCATTTGGGTTCTGCGTTCTCCCGTGAAGATACTTCTTTAAGAGATCTAACATCAGCAGATCGCTGCTGGTAAACTGTGTTGATGATTGTAATTCTCTCCAGTTGTTTTTCCCCCATTATATTTTCACCAACTGTTCTGATCATCAAGACATAATTTGTGACCAAGGTGCTCATTTGTAGACGCAATGTGGAAAAACAGTATCCATACAGCTTTCCTATAACTTGCACACCATTTTTATTTTGTCTGATTGCTAGACCATAACAATTTTGAAAAAAGACTAATGAAGCGTCAGTCAGCCTCCATTTACCATCTCATTTTTTTCCTTTACTTACAATTTTTCTTTTCATTGTCGTCTTCAGGTGTCTAAGTCTAGCTCCCATTCTTTTCTGAACGTGCCCCATACACTCGAGCTTCTGTATCTGACCATTGTTTTCAAATGGTTTGATTTCCATAACATGTTCGAAGGTTTTTTAATCACCACCCCCCAAATAATGTAAATAAGGTACATTTTACCCTTGAGAAGAGTGATCACATATTGTCTTTACTCCAGCAAACTACATACCCACTATTGCCTGAGTAATATGCTGTACACTTACTACTATGTTCGTTATTTAGTTTATTAGCACAATGACAGAATTTTAACATAATAACCACGGCAATTATTTTTCCAGTGTCAACATCTGTAGCTCTAGCAACACCATTGTTGGAGGTATGACCCCATATCTGCCATGTACAATAGAGGTGAGGTCACAGGAATTTTTATTCTCGTCGTCTTTTTCTTCATTATGCTGCGAGAAGCTGGTGGTGCTCTGACCCCCTTCCCCCCCCCCCCCCCCCCCATGATTCTTTCTCCTGTGCATGATCTTGCAAGAGAAGTAGGGTACATTTACGTTGTAGCAATCAAGAGTGGGAAAATGGGTGAAAGAGTAGTACAGCTACAGTATGAGCACTGCTTTTGGCCAATGTCTGGTCACCATAACTTCCAGTAGCTTGATTTATGGCCTGTGTATAAAAATCATTTTCGTTTAGAGCAAACTGTCCTTCCTGAAAAGTGTGTGACACTGCCGTTCATATCAACTGGAACCACTGGATAAATTCAGCCTCTGGATTTTTTCTTTCTTTCGTCCCTGTAAAACACATTATCGCACTATCTGTAGCTTTGCCTTAAAGTATAGCCAGTTTCACGATAAACTCCACCACAAACTAATTCGCGTTGGGATGTCTTCCTTTAGTTCTCATCGTCCCGTTACACCACCATGATTCTATATGCATTCTTTGAGGGTGGATACCTAGCTGAATGTTCTGCACGGTTTGTAACTCCCAAGGAGTTTGTTTTCGACCTTGATAATGCGAACCTTTGGGATCGCTCTAGAGCTCCATTTTTCATTCGTTCAAGGTGCAAGTTAGTGTTTGTTTTGAACACTTCTGGAATGTCGACGATGTCCACTTTGTTAAGTGTAATGCATACGTTCCATAGAAGGTTAATCTCAGCACCTTCTGGGCTGTCTGTTGCCCTCCAGGTGCACATCGTGAGTCATTGGGAGCTCATATTTTTCGTGTCGTATTTGTTAGCGCAACACTTGCAAATAAGCCTTTCTAAATGATGACCTGGCGACGTTGCACTCAAGGCCTTCCTTGTGAGAGTGTTTGAGAAACAACAAATCTTTCATTCATTCGTTATTTACCTTCAGCATCATCATTACTAATCTGAAACCTAATCAGATATCCTCCATAGTTCTGCATATAGTACTGTCATAAGGTAAATGCATTCATATAGTTTCCCCATATTATCTGATGCTATAAATGCAATTCTTTTATCTTGGCGGTTCGCGCATGCCCGCCCATACGCGGTAGATTGCTGTGTTCCCAGTTGTACGCGCCAAGAGAAGCAGCACCATAGTATAGTTCACAAACTTACGTTTAGGGGGGAGCGCGCAGTATATGAAGTAAAGCCACCACGGCCGCATTAACCCTTTCGCTGCTACAGAGACGTGCTCCCCGCATTCCGCGATGTGCGCGATATTGTCATCATTGCACTGCTCGCCTGTGCAGACACATGATGTTCCGACTGCTTTGATACACTTTATCATTCGATTTCACAAAAACTATTTGGCCCAAAAATTTGATTTTTACACATCTTCTTGACTGATACCTTCCCCCCATAAAAGACTTAATTTTGTTTCGATGTTCAACGCAGTTATTGTGCAGCATTAGATGTAGTAAACCATTGCACGAAATTTTGAAGAGTTTGCAGAGGTAAAAGTCCATAGCGTATACTTTCCATACGGTCGATTTTAGTTGCCACTAGAAATGTCAAAAAATTACATTCAAACGAATAAAATTCATGAAGTAAGACACTTTGATGTTGTTTTTAAATAAAGAGAATTTGAAGCACTGATCAAGGTTCGAACTCAGAACCTTTCGCTTAGCAGCTATACCCTTTAACCATTACGCTAACACAGCTTGTCATTCATTGCATTTCCCAGAGGACTGTAAAATATCACGCAAAATACCGACAAACACTGTTGGTATGATCATGAATTACTCACATTTCGTCGAAGTACAATAGGAAATAAACAATTACCGCTGTTCTTTATTGCGAAAAAGCGGTTAGTGAGAATGAGGCAAACACCTTTCCTTGCTATCGCTTGAATTAGAAGGCTTATTGCTTGTTTGGTTTAATTAATTAATAGAATATGAAGCAATTGGTATAAAGAATGCTTTTTCCAAACTTTCTATAAAAGAAAGTCTGCTATGAAGGCATTGCTTTTGTTCAATTACTTTATTTATGACTGAACGTTTCTAAAACTGAAGACACTCGTCCGTGCTCTGCACTGCAGTCGAGCTCTGGCAACGTCGTTCTCTGTTCATTGGCTGACTGTCTTATGTGACGTCAAATGCGCAGAACGAACCTAAACTCGGCCGCCGTCATAAATGACGCGCACTTTAGGTACTCACATTCCACTTAATCGTCGTCTTGGTGTTTCTTTTCGCTTGGAATCCAGCAAAGAATTTTTTGGGCCCACTTTCCTTCCGCTCACCTGTCTTATGACTGCTAGCCTTCGTTCCAGTTCATTATGGCCTAAGTAGGCTACCCACTCTAGTCTGGTGTCTGGTCCTGTCTGTCCCAACATGCACCCCTCCATTTCTCGATGGACCGTGATGTGTTATGAAATTTTCATGCAGAGAAAGCTTGTTTTTAAAAATACTGTTCCGTTTACGTAAGAGCCAGACCCCTTTTCCTGCACCAAATATAAAATGCGGTTTACGTGAGATCAGTGACAATTTGTGTCACCTCCTTTCCTTCGGTCATCAGTCTTCTGCATAGACCGATGCTGCCCACCACAATTACCTCCCCAGTGCTTATCACTCCATCTCAGAGAATCGCTTACACCGAACGTCCTCAATTATTTCTTGCTTATATTCTGATCTCAATATTCTCCGTCAGTTGTAACTACTACCGCTCGTCCGACCTCGATGGAAGCTATTCTGTGACCGTTAACACTTGAACTGTCATCCAGTTCCTTCTCCTCCTTTCCTCGCCGGTGTTTCAGACAAACGCCGCATTTTATATCCTTTCAGCCTACTAAACTTTCAGCATGTTTCTCAAATGTTTCCACTATCTTGTGTTCTTTTCCCACAATTCTGTGCTCCAACGTACATTCCCAGAATTTTTTTTCTGTAATGAAGGCGTACGCTTGACGCTAAGAGTCCTATTTAAGCGAAGAATGCTCCTTCTTCACGAGTACTTCGTATTTCCTTGGCGTACCGGTCTCTTTATATTGATTCTTCCATTTATCAAGCCTTGTAGTTCTAATCATTATATCGTTCCTTCCATTAAACAGGCCTTAAATCCCTACTAACTTTCACAGATTAGCAGCGATTCATTCAGTTTCCAATGTAATTTGCTGGTTTTCCATCGTGAACAAAGTCACTGCTGAATTATGTCATTGCCGGCCAGAGTGGCCGAGTGGTTCTAGGCGCTACAGTCTGGAATCGCGTGGCCGCTACGGTCGCAGGTTCGAATCCTGTCTCGGGCATGGATGTGTGTGATGTCTTTAGGTTAGTTAGGTTTAAGAAGTTCTAAGTTCTAGGGGACTGATGACCTCAGCAGTTAAGTCCCATAGTGCTCAGAGCCATTTGAACCAATTATGTCATTACTGTTCTCTCGTGCCCTAGTTGACATTTTTCTAAAGTCAGTTTTCTCCCCTGCCATTTTTCGATCGGTAGCCATAAAACCTCACCTGCCACTCGACTGTAATTCAGCTCTCACTTTCAGTCATACCCCACATTGTAGGGTAAAGGTTAACACTGTATAATTTTTTATCAAGGAAGATCGTCAAACAGCTATACGTGTTTGAGAAGTTTATTTTATTTGTTGTCATGTCTTTGCAGGAAGCACTCGAATAACAAATTCACGATATCCAGACACTGATGACTCCAGTACGCCAATATCGATACATTTCAACGAATACATGAAGTGCATATGGGGTCTGAAGATGGTATATTGAAATGCCGAAACTGGTAGCCAAAATAAAATGAAATAATCTCGTACGGCTGTTTGGCGAGCTTCGTTGATAAATATTTGACCACCCGCTATCCCGGGTCCATAATGTATTAACAGACATCAACACTATGTAAAATTCAAAGATACATGTATTTCGAATTAACTGAAACATTATTGCAGGAGCACTCCCTGTCATGCACTACATTACTTGTGCAGTACCAGCACGAAGTCACGATGTACCTCGGACTTTAACACAACACACTGCGTCCGCCTCGTGTGGTGCTACCTCAAGGTAGGTGGAGGCAGTGACCCGTACTATAAGTGCAAAATGATATGTTTCACCACTTCTCCCAGTGATGCTAACAAGGGAACCTCCCCATCGCACCCCCCTCAGGT
Organism: Schistocerca piceifrons; assembly: GCF_021461385.2. NCBI lineage: Eukaryota > Metazoa > Arthropoda > Insecta > Orthoptera > Acrididae > Schistocerca > Schistocerca piceifrons. The sequence goes on along the minus strand of NC_060139.1, from coordinate 782,838,182 downwards.
TTAGTTATAAATTGACACAGTGAATAGGCGTTGAAAAACTGAACACAGACCAATCGAGAAAACAGGAAGAAGTTGTGTGGAACTATGAAAAAATAAACAAAATATACAAACTGAGTAGTCCATGTGTAAGATAGGCAACATTGAGGACAATATGAGTTGAGGAGCGCAGTGGTCCCGTGGTTAGAGTGAGCAGCTGCGGAACGTGAGGTCCTAGGTTCAGGTCTTCCCTCCAGTGAGAATTTTACTTTCTTTATTTTCGCAAAGTTACGATCTATCCGTTCATTCATTGACGTCTCTGTTCACTGTAATAAGTTTAGTGTCTGTGTTTTGCGACCGCACCGCAAAACCGTGCGATTAGTAGACGAAAGGACGTGCCTCTCCAATAGGAACCGAAAGCATTTGATCGCAAGGTCATAGGTCAACCGATTCCTCCACAGGAAAACACGTCTGATATACTCTATACGACACTGGTGATGGCATGTGCGTCACATGACAGGAATATGTTGTCGACCTACCTAACTTGCACACTTGGCGAATGGGTAAAAAGATTCTTCTACCTTGCCCGATTTAGGTTTTCTTGTGGATGTGATAATCACTCCCAAAAAAGTGATGAAAACATAAGAGTTTGTCACATAAACTGCAACAAATGAATGCAACAGCTTCACAGTTGCACAGTTTTCCCTGTGCTCTGTCAAAACATGTTTCTTACGTTTTCAAATGTTTCCGTGTGTAGACCGTCAAATCCTGCATATGTCCAAGCAAATCTGAACATGTCCTGGAATTTTGGAGAGCGAAGTTGATTGTATGTGAGTGCCTGAACTTTGACAATTGTCTGAAAATAAAAAATTAAACTTTTCACTCGAGAAAAGACTTGAAGCAATAACCTCTCGTTCTGCAGCTGCTCACGCTATCCACGGGACCACGGCGCTCGTAAGCTCACACTCTCCTTGATGATGCCTACCTTGGGCATGGACTACTCAGTTTGTATATTTTGCTTATTTTTTTCATAGTTCCACACAACTTCTTCCTGTTTTCTCGATTGATCTGTGTTCAGTTTTTCAAGGCCTATCCCTGAGCCAACTTATAACTAAATCTGAGGGGGGTGCGATGGGGAGGTTCCCTTGTAAGGAACATTAAGTGTTCCTTCCCCCTTGATGGTTCGCAAGTCTTCCAAAGCTCTGTCGGACTCTTAAATTTGTGTCCGCTACGACCTTCATACTGTCAATTTCATCTTCTTCGTCTCAATAGGAGACAGTTCTTTCACGACATGCTGACGCTGTGTTTATTATTTCCACTCATCACTTTCCCCTCCATATTAGGCAGTGGAATTCCTTTTGGACTCTTCATGCCTAGGAGTTTCATCTTAAATTCTCCTAAAGTTATTTCAACTGGTTTATAGGATGAATCTATCTTTCCGATTACCATTAACTGCTCAATTTCCTCACCTTTTCTCTTGCAGCAGTTTAGTTTCACCAGCCATACAGTTCTTAATGTGATAGCCACAACTTAGACTGCTCATTATTGGTCCTCAGTATTTTAGTATCCAAAATGAGTGCACGTTCATTTTTCCTGATGATCCTTCTAAACTTCACTCTTTTCCTTATATTTACTAAATTATGATCTGATTTCGTATCTGGTTCTGGATACGCCTTACAATCTAATATTTCATTTTGAAATCTCTGTCTGACTGTGATAAAACCCAGCATGTATCTTCCTGCGTCTGATGGCCTGTTCCTACTACAGTCCCTCCTCCTGTAGTTTTCGTCACTCTTATTTGCAATTATCAACAGAAATTTATTTTAGAATACAAGTAGTCTTTGTTTTGTGACATAGGTATGCCGAGCTTTATTTCTCCCGTAAATATATCTCCATTTCTTTCTCTACTATCATGTTCAGTTCCCCCTTATTATTAGATTTCTGTTTTAGAGACTTACGAATTAGACTTGTCTTTCTCGATATATACTAGTCATCGTCTGCTTAGTACGTCGGCATGTAACTAATACCGGAACTAAAGGTGTTAGCGTTGGTTGAATCTGACTCCTAAATTTTTTACATTACCCCTTCGTTTCCATTTACTAATAACAGCACAGCTCCAGTTTAAAATTTTAATCTTTGTGATCTATGAATACCTCAAAGCTTCCTCTAAAACGAATAACAAAAATATCTGCTAGGGTGCTGGAGATTACACAACCCTTGGTTGGTCCAATTTCGTGGGTGTAAAATTTGTCGTAGAATGTGAAGTGGTTACATTTTATGTAAGTCTGCAGACTTTCGTGGCCGTTGTCACTAAAGTTAAAATCTTCTGGGGTGTTAGGTAGCGTCGTATTTCCTCTAAAATAATCGACATTTCGACCCCTCTGCTGGGATCTCCTTCGGGATCTTCCAGTGTCCATTATCGCTCGAAATCTGTCAGAGACCAGTGTCTCCTTCTCTTATAAAGGGGAGATTTTCCGCGTTTGTGCTGGAGAAGTGGGAGCACTGATTAAAATTCTTGTGGCTACCGTTGGTGGGCCATTGTCATAGGCTAATATTGTCGCACTGATACAGAACAAGGGACGTTATTGGCTGAACACTTGTGGATACTATTGGTGGCCCACCTTCATTTCGATAAAAAGGCACTATTCTACACTTACGCTGAAACGTCCCCTTTGAACAATTATACACGACTGTGCTTAAACTGACACACAATATTTTGTTAGCGCAACGCAATCTGACTTTTAAAATTCCCTACAAAAGAATGGCCCTGACTAACATTAAACTATACCTTTCACAAATCACTTACCTCACAAAAATCTTCGCTGCTCAAGCTACTGCAATACAGCGAGCGCCACTACTGCCAGCTAAATAAAAGATTCAAACTATGGAAGGCACTAACTACTGATAGGGATAGTTAGCAAATCAAAGATATTAACAGAGAACAAACAATGTATTTACCTTTATATCATCATATATAAATATAGCAGTTCATGACAAATTTCAAAACTCCACCATCTCTCTCCCCACATCCACCACTGCTGGCGGCTCACCTCCAACTGCGCAACGCTACGCGCTGTTCACAGCCAGCTGCCTAACACTACAATGGCGAGTATTACAACAATGCAAAGCAGCCACAGACTGCACACAGCACAGCCAGTGATTTTCATACAGAGGTGGCGTTACCAATAAAAAAACCTAAACACCCTACTTACAACGCTGGAGAAGGGTTATTCGTTGAAATTCCTCCTACTGCAATTGTTGGCCGTCATCATTGGCCAGATGCGAAACAGACAGAGCAAGAGAGGGGGAATGTTTGCCCAAAATATTATTGTCCATCGAGGTGACTTGCAGCGCGTTGTTTATGTTGCTCGCACACCGAGGCCTCATATTTATTGCCGTGACGGCGGGGAACCACGATGCCGGAAGCCTATAGCCGTCCTCTCTATTGAAATTACATGCATTCGTGGAAATTTCAACCGCTTCTCGGACCTTTCTTGTATAAAGGTTTGTTTCCTCAGCCAGCACATGTACGTTATTAAAATCTATGTCAGAGCCACAGTTCTCATGACGTTCCGCAACTGCTGATTTTATACTTTGTTTTAGCCAGGTTTGCTGATCGTCCTCCTTAATGCGTTCCTTAGCAGTTCCCCCCGTTTCGCCTATATACACTTTGCCGCAGCCACATGGCACTTCGTAGACGCCCGCATTGTGGAAACAATCAGGTGCATCCGTTTTTCGTGGGAAAAAATCTTTGATTTTGTTTTGACTAAAGAAAGATGTCTGGATATCATTTTTCTTTAGAATTCTGCCAATGTGGTCAGTGACACCAGAAACGAACGGTAACCTAACAGAGTGAGAAGGCGGCTCCTCGTCATTCTTATTAGCGTGATTAATATTTCGCCTAAAAGCCCTGTCGATTGAACAACAATCATAGCCATTTGCCTTCAATGTCCTCTTTAAAAAATCCAACTCCGATACCAAGTTTCCGTCATCGCTGACACGAAAGGCACGTGAAAACAGTGTTGAGCACTACTTGCTTCTTGGCTGGGTGGTGGTGCGAAGTGGTATCTAAATACCTGTTTGTGTTAGTCGGCTTTCTATACACTCTGTGACCTAGAGTGTTATCAGAAGATCTCCCCTTCATAAGAGAACGCGACACTGGTCTCTGGCAGTGTTCTTCCAATAGTGGACACGGAAAGATCCTACAGAAAATCCCAGCAGAGGGGTCGAAACGTCGATTATTTTAGAGGAAATATGACGCGGCCTAACATCCCGGAAGATTTTAACTTTAGTTATATTTTATGATTAATTGAGAAAACTTTAATGAGTTTGACACCCTCCTGGATGGGAAATGGCTCGATTTAAAGAAAATTGTACCTCACTGAATGCGGACTTTTGTTTATCTAAAGATACGACACGCGACGTATTTGTTGTTGGTCTTCCGTTTGCTTCGTAGATTCCTGGTCGAACGTTGTTGTTTTAATTGACCATCCTAATAAACCTATGCGCCGGGCTGTTGTTTGACGCTACTGGCCTAAATGGATAATTTATCTTGGTAAGTTTCATTCGTGATCGTAAATATAATGTAGATGCATCGCTGTGCAGTTTCTTTTATCCGGTTATTTCAACAGAAACGTAGTATCTTTCTAAAATTATTATTTTTTATTCCGTCTATAACATTTTCGTCGGGCTACTATAAATCATATTAATCCTTTTTTCTGAGAAAAACGCTAAATTCTACCGATTTATTGCTTTCACTGTCAGAATAGTATTCTCGCTACCTGCTTGGACAATGATAACCTTAGACCCTCACTGATCGAATCATTCCCATCTGAACTTTTTTCCTTTGACAGTCGTTGTTGAATTACTTCGTCGTTTTCGTATAAACTGATTTTATAATTTGTAACAGGCATGTCCCATTTCATTAGAATACTATTTGAACACGTCAGCTGACATTTTATCTTACATCCAGTCCTTCTGACACTTTTTCATTTATTACCGACGTTATACTGAATTATAGATCTTAATCCAGAATTTCTGTTTCATCTGCAGCTAAGTTATACTTAGCATTTGTAACCTCCCCACAGAAATTTTAAAGAATATTATTTTATATGCTAATGCACATTGCGCTAAGTGTAACCTCGCAGAGAAATTTTTGGAACACAATAGTTGAATGTTAACAAGAATACAACCTAACGTAAGCTCCCAGCAAATAAATTTAATGACAATAAAAATGAAAATCGCAATCTGACTCAAGGTGTAAGCTGTCACGAAAATAATGAAAAACAATTCAATGCTAATGAGACTTCAGTGACAATGTAAACTCAATTAAGCCAAAATATCGGTCTTTGGCCCTGTGCAAAAAAAAAATCGTAATTAATTTCTTACCTCATTCGAAACTGCATGTCAAATTTCTGCTCTTATTGTTGGCCACGGCTTGGAGGAACTGCATCGCAAGTAATATTTTTTTTTTTTTTTTTTAAATTTAACTGAAACTTTTCTTTAAAGGAAATGGAAGGAAATCGTTCGTTCAATTAAATAGTTCTTTTGTTAAAAATATTGCTTTGAAAACCAAAATTATTATTGGGACGATTATTGCACAAATTAGTTACAGTTAATTTACATTATTAGCCGAGCGCATTTAAAAATAATATACCTCATCCTGAATCTTGACCAGAGTGCCATGTCGACGCCCGCCGACTCCTCACACACAACTGCACTCGACTGCTACTACCGACATACTGCTCTTCCCTACTGCTACTGACAGACTGCCCACTGACTACTGTTCGCACCTGTACTGCACGACTACTACTGACGGAGTACCGCTCGCAACTCTCGCGCGGTCAAGCGCAGACTAGCCACGATAAATGGCTCTCTGGTCAGAGACTCTGCAATGCCTCGCCATCGCCACCACACAACATACGTGTTTCACATTTGAACAGTGTTACCCTTACAAATCGCCGAAGTGTGCCTTCACCCGATCGGCAGTATTGGGGCGGGGCGTTATCGTGCAGTAGGATAATTCCGTCCGACAGCATTCCTAGGTGCTTAGATTTTATGACGCATCGCAGTTTCTGCGAAGTGTCTTCAAAGCAACGCGCATTGATTGTGGCTCCACGCTCGAGGAACACAATGAGCAGAAGGCCGCTGCAATCGAAGATGGTGATCATAACCTTAATGGAACTCGAGTGAATAGCTTTGGACACCTCTGACGGGAATGGCTTGGGACATAGCCACTGTTGACAACGCCGTTTGCCTTGCGCTGTCGGAAAGCTGTAGAACGTCAGCACCCACACTGAAAATTGGACGAAGGACACGCTTGAGTAGTTTGGTTGGGAGACACTGCAACATTCTGCGTACAGCACCGATCTGCCAACGTGTGATTTTCGCATCTTTGACGGCCAAGAAGACGTCTGTGTGCCGGCGTCAGTTTCAGTCGGACGGGGAAGTGCAAGAGTGGGTATTGTTGTGAATCTGTCAAGAACCGACCACGTTCTAGAAAACAGAAACTGATCGTCTCGTCTACTGGTGGAACAAATTTTTTAACGTATTGGAAGACTACTTTTGGAGGGAATCATCCCGCAATCCCATTGTGACGGGTGTCCAGTTTTCATTTAACTGCCCCTCATAGTACATTCAAGAACGTTTTAGAAATATTGTTTAGAATTTACAATTCATTTACTAAGATTTTTCTACAGATAGTAGTGATACCTCACGAATTATTTGTATTACAAATTTTCTCCTTTTCGTTATTTGTGTTTTAATTAGTGTAGTTTTGTAAGTTAGGGCAGTAGGTTTTAGATTGTACTGAAGTTCGTAAGGGTTCTAATGTAGTAGGGTTTGCTGGTATTCCTTACACTTCTACTGACGCAGTTAAATTATTTTGTGGATAACATCCTATTCTAGTTTTATCAAATTATTTACTTTATTTTATTTTTCCACTGTTTTTAATTTGATAATTTATTTGACTGTTTGGGTAATTCTTCCTTATTTCAATTTTTTTTCTTGTGGATTTTATATATATATATATATATATATATATATATATATATATATATATTTGGACTAGTTTGCTGGTATTCCTTACACTTCTACTGACGCAGTTAAATTATTTTGTGGATAACATCCTATTCTAGTTTTATCAAATTATTTACTTTATTTTATTTTTCCACTGTTTTTAATTTGATAATTTATTTGACTGTTTGGGTAATTCTTCCTTATTTCAATTTTTTTTCTTGTGGATTTTATATATATATATATATATATATATATATATATATATATATATATATATATATTTGGACTAGCTGTTTGTAGTGTAATAGCCGGCCGCGGTGGTCTCGCGGTTCTAGGCGCGCAGTCCGGAACCGCGCGACTGCTACGGTCGCAGGTTCGAATCCTGCCTCGGGCATGGATGTGTGTGATGTCCTTAGGTTAGTTAGGTTTAAGTAGTTCTAAGTTCTAGGGGACTGATGACCACAGCTGTTAAGTCCCATAGTGCTCAGAGCCATTTGAACCATTTGTAGTGTAATAAACAACCGGTAGTCATCAACCTCAAACTATTCTTTATTATGTTCTTTAAGTTTTACTGTACAAGCTATTTCATATGAAGTTGGATAGGTCTAGATTTTATTATCCATTTTTAAATGACGGCATGCACTTTTTTTATGTTGCAGAATTTTTTTGAATTTGCTACAGAAGATTGAGGTTTTCCAAAATATGAGAACATTTTCGAAGTAGAACATGGCCATGTACCTACGAGCACATATTCAGTCGAAATTTAAAAGCGTGTTATCGGGAAACGCCTGTCAGTACTGTTTTAAATTCTGTACATGTTACAACACATCAATAATCAGGAAGTGAAATCAAATCAAGCAGAAGTATTATCAAAAGTCAGTTATAAGTTAAAAACGTTTTGGAATGCAAACTATTGAAAGTAACACAAATTTCCATTTTGAAAATACATAGAATTATTAAGGAATTAAAGAAACTCATTTAATTTGCAAGTATTATACAATCTGTGGTAAAACACCTTCTTTCATTTCAAGCCACAAGACGGGGCACGACTGACAAAATGTGGCTCAATTGTCCACAAGTTACATAAATAGTTCTAAAACTGCAAATTATTTCACTCACCATATAATTCCATACCTGAAGAGTTAACAATTTATTCCTAATTGCTTTAATGTATTATGCAGGGCTTAAATGCGTAGAATGCTAAGTATTTACAAATACTGCAAAAAACGTAACCTCATATCTAACGACAGTAAAAACAGTAAAAAATGGGGAAACCGCATGTGGCAGTCTGTAGTGGGCGTTCATTCACGTGATTCTTAAATCAGTCACTAGACTAAAGTACCGAGCAAAAATATCGTGTGTTCCTAGGTGCTCCACTCTTTAGCTACAACAATCTCACCTGCACTGAAGACCACTACAATAGGGAGCAGTTGTCTGATACATGGTAGGATAAGAAATGGGAGTCGATATGGAAGACTTGGAGGATCCAGTAATAGAATCAGAATTTAAAAGAGCTTTGAAATACTTGTAATAACATTAGGCATAAGGGTTAAATAACATTCCCTCCGAATTACTAAAAAACATTGAGGAAACGCAGTCAGACGAGTATTCAAAGTGTTGCGTTGTGTCTATAAGATTTCAGTCACACAAGTTTGTTTGTGTGGCCATCCTCCGCAGCAGGCACATAAATACTTGTTTTGCAAATAAAACTGCCTTTTCCTGCTGCTAGTTCCTTTATCTATTCCATACGCGTTTCGCCTTCTCCTGTTCTAAGGCATCATCAGTGGGATCAATAACGATACAGTTTTGTTAGTTTTAGATTATCAAACAGTTCACTTCGCGATTTTACGCAAAAAAATTAATTACTTACGATTTGCTGATCTGCGTTTCCTCACATCTTGTCTGGAGGTCGCATTACCATTTTTATCACTACTACACTGTTCATCATGTTTATCACTCTTTTTTGTGGTAGACTATTTTTCTTTTGTCACTCGGTACAACTATTTCGTCGTACACTACTTTTCACAGCGTAATGAAACACGTAATGGAGTCGCAATATTTACGCTGTGAAATGTAGTGTACGACGAAATAGTTGTATCGAGTGACAAAAGAAAAATAGTCCACCACAAAAAAGAGTGAGAAACATGGTGAATAGTGTGGGGAAGGCGAGAACACAAATATATGATTGTGCGGTAGTGATAAAAATGGTAGTGCGACCTCCATACCAGACGTGAGGAAACGCAGATCAGCAAATCGTAAGTAATTAATTTTTTTACAAAAAATCGTGAAGTGAACTGTTTGATAATCTAAAACTAACAAAACTGTATCGTTATAGGTCCCACTGATGATGCCTTAGAACAGGAGAAGGCGAAACGCGTATGGGATAAATAAAGTAACTAGCAGCAGGAAAAGGCAGTTTTATTTGCAAAACAACTATTACAGTCAGACATTCATGAAAATATCATACACAAAACCACGAATGTAGCTGGGGAAGATAAATATGAGAATTGTCGCACATTAAGATATGAAATAATTCATACTTTAAACAGCACAGGAACTATTTGTGTGACATTTGTGTGTCTGTTGTCGTTGTTGTGGTCTTCAGTCCTGAGACTGGTTTGATGCAGCTCTCCATGCTACTCTATCCTGTGCAAGCTTCTTCATCTCCCAGTACTTACTGCAGCCTACATCCTTCTAAATCTGCTTCGTGTATTCATCTCTTGGTCTCCCTCTACGATTTTTACCCTCCACGCTGCCCTCCAATGCTAAAATTCGAACATGTCCTACCAACCGGTCCCTTCTTCTTGTCAAGTTGTGCCATAAACTCCTCTTCTTCCCAATTCTATTCAATACCTCCTCATTAGCTATGCGATCTAACCATCTAATCTTCAGCATTCTTCTGTAGCACCACATTTCGAAAGCTTCTATTCTCTTCTTGTCCAAACTATTTATCGTCCATGTTTCACTTCCATACATGGCTACACTCCATACAAATACTTTCAGAAACGACTTACTGACACTTAAATCTATATTCGATGTTAACAAATTTCTCTTCTTCAGAAACGCTTTCCTTACCATTGCCAGTCTACATTTTATATCCTCTCTACTTCGATCGTCATCAGTTATTTTGCTCTCCAAATAGCAAAACTCCTTTGCTACTTTAAGTGTCTCATTTTCTAATCTAATTCCCTCAGCATTACCAGACTTAATTCGACTACATTCCATGATCCTCGTTTTGCTTTTGTTCATGCTCATCTTATATCCACCCTTCAAGACACTGTCCATTCCGTTCAACTGCTCTTCCAAGTCCTTTGCTGTCTCTGACAGAATTACAATGTCATCGGCGAACCTCAAAGTTTTTATTTCTTCTCCATGGATTTTAATACCTACTCCGAATTTTTCTTTTGTTTCCTTTACTGCTTGCTCAATATACAGATTGAATAACACCGGGGAGAGGCTACAACCCTGTCTCACTCCTTTCCCAACCACTGCTTCCCTTCCGTGCCCCTCGACTCTTATAACTGCCATCTGGTTTGTGTTTTGTGTCTAAGGTAAGTAAAAGTAGTGAAATTAAAAATGAAACAAATAATTTAGTTTGTAGATACTGAGGCATAAGGCAACAACTCAAAAAATATTTATGTGTCTAGGATATATAAAAATAACGAAATTAAAAACGAAATAAAGAATTTACTATATAGATACTGAAAATGGTAGATGATAGTTTCTTTCAAATTTTGATAAAATTCGTTAGTTTTGCTTTTAACTTAAGCTGCAAGAATGATTACAAATATGTTGCTAGAATATTATAACTTAACTTCATCAGAACATAAAGAAACACATGAGCTTTATAAGAAGAAATGACACAGGGAGTAGACATTAATTACGTTCTACATGAAATGTATTCACAGTTGCGAATATGGACTACCATCGCCTGTATAATGGAATGACGAAAATGAAAATTGAGTCCCAGTCTGGCACAAATTTTCATCGTTCTCATTCCATTACACAGTTGATGGTAATCCATATTCGCAACTGCGAATACATTTCATGTAGTTCATGACGGCTATAGCCGCCAGAGTGGAACTTTACATCGGAATTCGGAATAGCACCGGCACTGCAATATCGCATTAATTAGGTTGGATCTAGTGGCACTGTGGATGGTAATGCTATAAAAACAGCAAACTGAAAACTACAAAAGTCATCACAAATTCAATGCCATAATTTAATACAATATAGAGTAATAGTTATTACATTTTAATGATAACGACGTCGCACTAAAAATGATGTTTTTTGTGATGGCCGAGGGAGTGCAACTGTATAAGAGAACGATTATCAATAACGTAGGAAAATCTATAAAACTGGATCAGGTGTGTGATTCACATGACAGAATTGTTAAAAGAAACATTACGTTCGAGATGTGACATTTCTTCTACATGTAATGACATCCTTAACAGAATGTTACGAATATAGTATTTGACATGATGATGATGAACCTTAGATTGCAGATATGTTTAAGATCTCCATTGTAAGAGTTGAAACGTCGCCTTAGAAAAATTTATTGAATTACTGTGCTGATAAACCTCTTACGTTATTTGATTTTCAAACAGCTGAGCAGAACTGAACGTACTCAGACATTTCTCTCTTTACTTATTCTGATCAACACTAAACTGACACACAATATTTTTAGCGCAACGCAATCTGACTTTCAGTAGTCCCTACAAAAGAATGGCCCTGACTAACAATAACCTATACCATTCATGAATCACTTACCTCACAAAACTCTTCGTTACTCAAACTACTGCAATACTGCCAGCTGAATAAAAGATTCTAACTGCTGAAGGCACTAACTACTGATGGGCATAGTTAGCAAATGAAAGATTTTGATAGAGATCAAACAATGTATTTACCTTAATTGTGTTCAAAAGTCATTATATATATATATATATATATATATATATATATATATATATATATATATATATATATGTATATGTATCAGTTTATGACATCCAGTTTTACAAATTTACTCTCTGTGATGGACACACGTCCAGATCATCCGCTCTCAAAACTCCGCCATCTCACTCCCCACATCCACCACTGCTGGCAGCTCACCTCCAACTGTGTAATTGCGTAAACATGTGTCACTGACGTAGTAAAAAAAATGTTTGTTTCTCTCAGTTAAATAATCAGATAGCTTTGTAATTCTGTGTTAGAGAAATGTGGTACCGATGTGTAAAGTTGTAGAAGCAAATACCACATTAGCTAGGGCTCCTAGCGCTCGCAAAACACATTGTACACAAGTAAACTTACAGCAATGGAATGAAATTTATCACGGAAAACCTTTGTGTCATTGTAATTCAGAAGTCTTTAAAAATAAATGTTTAAAGTACAAAATTAATCACTCAAATACGTGTACTGTAGCGCTACACTGTGCGTATTGTTGTAAGATAATCTCTGTCATTACTTAAGGGTAAAAAATATGCCAAGTGTCATAATTATCGTCGTCCGTAAGCAAACTTATATAGAAATCAATGTACTTACCTCGTAATAAACAAAAGTGAAATGCTTTGCCTATAGATATCGCAGTTATTACGCTTATTGCCGTGATGAAGTAAGTACTGCACTGTAACGTATTTTTGTGCTACAGAAAAGGCTGTCTCATTGTAGCTATACTACAAAGTTACTACTAAAACATGTTTTACTTTCCAGAATAATACAGAAAAACTGTGCAGATATAAAACAGATACACCGGGAAAGCAACAATGTAAATTGTGTCACACATTAGTAGCGTCGTGATATAATCGTGAAGCTGTCAAAGAAACCAAATGCTAAGTCATCTTTAATCTCACAGAATGTACTACAAATGAAGTGTCTTTTCAAGTAAACCAAAATGTTGTATTAAAATCTCATTAGCACTATATCTTCTAAGTATGTAAGCCGTATATTCGTTACGTAATCGTGCAACATAAAGCAAGAATGTAGAAATAACAACACTGTCTCGTCTGTTCACTATAACAATGCATTCGTAATTACTGTTTAAATAAGTTCTCTTGGTTCTTGACTGCATATTTAACTTCAAACATTGTTGCATCTTAACAGTTCCTAAGTCTGACAAAGCATACTAGTAACGTGAAGTGAAAAGTTTTATGGCAAAGACTAAGTTAAAAAGCAGATTATCTTTCAATGAACGGTTTTACATGTGAAATGTGGAGTGAACCTTTACTCTTCCTAGTACGCAGAGTTTCAACTTCAAAGCAATTATCATGTCGTACACATCGGATTCTGTAAGGTCCATTGTAAACCAGAAAGAATTTGTGACTTAGGTGTTTCTTCTTATGTGACAATGAATGAGCTTTAATGAGAACTTTCTGACCAATATATGGTTTCTTTGCATTTTCTTTACTGTGTAGTTCTCTCCTTTTGTCTGCAGCAAATTTATATTTTTAATAGCCAGATCAATTACGTCTTTGTGTCGAAGTATACGTGTATTCGGAAAGGTACAAGCTCTCTGATTCTGTTTGGTGGTTCTTCATTCTTCAGTATAAGAATAGGTGGTAGAGCAGTGGAGTCATGAGGCATTTCATTCAGCACATTTTGAAATAAGTGTAAATATCTGCCCAATGCTGATGCTTTCTGTGACAATAAAGTCTGCAAAGCTTATTGATTTCTTTCGTAATCCGTTCAGACGGGTTACAATGTGGTGAGTATAATGAAATAAAAACAGGTTTGATTTTATGATTCTGAAGCATGCGTGACCAAACAGCATATCTGAATTGCGGTGCGTTATCTGAAATGACTTTACTAACGTGTCCAACTTCACGTCAGAAATTTTTAACAAAGACGTTGGATACAGACCGTCCAGTGGCTTTACGTAAACAAAGAAACAAATTTTGAAGTAGGTTCAACGGCTACTAGAACTTACGAAAATCCATTCGATGTTCTGACAAGGGGTCCCAAGAGATTAACAGCAGCAAATTCTCTTAATTTAGAAGGAATGATAGGAAACAAAGGAGCACGATGTGAGATGGTGGATGGTTTAGCTTTTTGACAATGTTTACAAATAGACAAGACTCTTAGAATTCTCTTTTCCATGTTGTTAAAATAACAAATCGTCCGAAGAATATAATAACATTTTCGTAGACCAAAATGTGCGTAGCTGAAATGAATGTACCAAATGACCATATTAACAAAATCATCTGGAATGCAAAGTACCCATAGCTTGTCATCAACAGTGCAGCGTTTGAAGAGTATGTCGTTTCTAACCAGATAATAATGCCGAATATGTGTATGTGTCTTTTCACGCCATTTACTTTTAATGTCTTTCCAAATCGGATCTTTATCTTGTTCATGAGCAATGTCCTTTAAAGATGTGGTGATGAAGTTTTCAAAGGCGACTTTCTGAATGTAAAGAATACTGTAATTTTGCTCGAGGTTGCCTTCTATGTTACTTTTCTCACGCCCAGCCAGTGCGCGTGACAGTGCGTCCGCAACAATGTTCCCCTTGCCGGGAATGTAGACTATTGTGAAATGGAATTCTTGCAGAAACAATTCCCAACGTTTTAACCTGTCATGATTTAGTTTTGAAGACATTAGAAATTGTAATGCACGATGAACACTATGCTTTTACGTGGTTACCAGTAAGAAAGAAACGGAACTTGTTAAATGCCCAAACGATAGCTACAGATTCTAATTCAGTAACGGTTTTTTTTTTTTTTTTAGATTTTGTTAGCACTAGGCTAGCAAAAGCAACAATTTTCTGAACAGTAGTGTCATTTTCTATGGCTTCTTGAAATAAATGAGCACCAAGACCGACTTTAGAAGATTCCGTGCTAAGGCAGAAATCTTGTGTAGATCTGAGTGAGCTAGTATCAGCGCGTTAAGCAGCGCTTCTCTCAAAGAATTGAATTCCAACTGTGCCTGTTCATCCCAGTTCCAAATAGTATTTTTTCCAGTAAGAGAACAAAGTTTTGGTGTAACTAGAATTTGAATATTCAGAAAATGACGGTAAAAATTTACGAGACCTAGAAAACTGCGGACTTGTTTTTTTTGTGGATGGAACTGGAATGGCTCTGATTGCTTCTAACTTTTCAGGATCCGGCTGAATGCCTTCAGAAGAAATAATGTGTCCCAAAAACTTCACCTTTGTCCTACCGAATTCAGACTTTTTCAAGTTAACTGTAATTCCAGATTCTGCAAAAATACGTAACACACTGTTAAGGAAGCGATTATGTTGTTCCCATGAGGCTTCTGCTATCAGAATATCGTCCACATTTAAGGCGATGTGACGTTCTAAGAACTCAGGGAATATAGCATTTAGCCCGCGAATGAATGCTGCCGAAAAAATGTTCAAACCAAAAGGAAGTTTCCGAAATTGATAGCAAACGCCGAATCAAAGAAAAGCTGTGTGTTTTCTACATTCTGGATGAAGTTCGATCTGATAAAAGCTGGATCTGAGATCAACAGAAGACAACACTTTTACTCCATTAAAATTTTGAAGAAGTTCTTCCAACGTTTGCGGCCAGTCTGCTTCAGGAATTATGATTGTATTGATTTGTCTCGGATCTAAGACAAGCATGATAGATCCATTTTTCTTCTCAACAACATGTAATGGACTGTTGTATGAGCTTACTGCAGGCTTAATAATGCCCTCGTTAGGCATAGATTGTATTTCTGTTCTAACACGGTCCCTATAATGTGCCGGAATTACGTATGGTCTAACACAAAATTTAGTATGCTCACGAACACGAAATTGGTATTGAAATCCCTTGATTGTTCCTGTTTTGTGAATAAAAACTGTGGAATGTGCTTGTAAAATCTCAATAGGGTCCTGCCTATCAGTGTCATTACAATTCTCAGTTGTTTGAATTTTATTCTGAATTAACTCGTTAGTATCAAATACGCCGTCGATATCATCCCTGTCAGTACTTGCAGAGTGATTGTTAGTGTCAAGTTCCGTCGAAAATTCCGAACTGTTGTCTAACAGAAGGTAAAGCCGATTAATTTCCTCATCATGGTCTGAGAGCCAATCTTCAAATTTCAAAGCTATTGACTTACCTTCTTTCTCTAAACTTATTTCAGCATCGTGAAAGTTTAAGATTGCTTTGTATTCATTCAAAAAGTCTGCTGCAAATATTTCTGTTGACAATAATGGAACGATAAGGAAGTTCATAGAGAAACTGTGGCTTTGAAAAAAGAATTCTAAGTTGGTTTGTTGGCGTACATCTACACTTTTTCCAACGATTGCATCTTGTAATTTAATCTTACGTAACGGAAGTGTGGGGCAATCGTTCGATTTGTTGCGTTTGCTAAAGGCTGTTTCACTAATTACTGAAATGGGACTGCCAGAGTCAAGTACTGCCGTAAATTTTACGTCATGTGAATTACAGGATATGCAATGTTGTTCTGTTTTACGTCGTGTTCCTGGAGTATGATGTCCCTAATGTCTTCCATTTTTACGTAATTACTAGCCACGGCAGCTACATCGTCAGCTTCATAAGTAGGTATTGTGGATGCCAGCGGTGTGAGTCATTGCCTACTGTCTCTTTGTTGGCGTGCGACGTTATTGGGATTAGGAGACCTAACTTCTATAAATTAACCTTGCCGAGAGGGCCCTGCCCTGTTTGAATCCCGCCAGTTCTGATGAAATTCAGGTCTGTCGTTATGTCGGTAGTTTCCATGGTTTCTTTTTTGGCAGTCATGTGGTGGAGAATTTCTCCCGGAATCGTAAATGCGTCGTGGACCGTTGCGTCTGAAATTGTTCTGTCTCCCTTGATAATAATTATTTTGGTTCCCTTATTGTCTATTTCTCTGAATGCCTCTGTCATAGTCATTATCATGCAGAGATGATCTTTCCCGGTGATTATTATTACTCTGCCAGTGGTTGTCATATGGGTGGTGTCTGTTTTGGTCACGATTTGCGTTGTAAGAATAGCCTTGTCATGTCCAGTTATTGTTTCTGTCGTCACGGAATTGTGACAGATGTGACCTGTAATGATTGTTTTCCTGTTTTCGCGTCCCTCGATTGTCAGTGTCAATTTCCAATTATGGTAACAGCCCCTGAAAAGCTTTAGTGTCGTCTTTGCGACGCCCTGCCAAAATAATATGTCGTAAATGTTCAGGCAATTTGATTAAGCAAATGCGGATGAGTTCTGAGGGGCTGTATGGGTTTGACAAGTACAGATTCTTGTGCAACATGTCTTCAAAATGCTTGACAAGACTGGAAAATTCAGATTGTTCAAAGTGTTTCATCATCACGATGCTATGTTTTACCCGATCTTGAGTAGCTTGAGACCAATATGCTGAGAGGAAGACATGATAAAATTCTCCTTGACTGTGACAATCGTTAATGACCGACCGCATTCTTACAGGTGGTTCATTCTCTAAGTAGCCGCACATAAATTCTAATCTGTGCTCCAATGACCATTTGGGAGGAAACCAATGAGAGAATTGATGAAGCCACGCTTGTGGATGAATGTCGTTGCCAGAGTTCTTAAATGTTTTGAATTTTTGTGTAGTAATGAACAGCTTATAGTCAAAGTCATCGTGAGGCGAATCGCATATCGGTCATTGTTGCGTCGTGTCGACGGTTCCATGTCAAAATTCAGTGCACCTTGCCAATTTCTTTCATAATTTCCAAAATACCCTGTGCTGTTACTGTTATATCCTAGCCAGTAATGCCACCCGAGCCCGCTGCCAAAAAGGTTGGCAGCATCAAAGTCCGGACGCCGTCCGCATAAGCAGCGCCAGCGAGACAGGAAATCGCCGCAAGTCTGCGCGCGCCACCGCTGGCTTCTGGGTTCTTAAGCGCTGGAGTCACGAGCGCTAGGACAGTTCTGTATTCGCCGCTCAGTCGTATACTCGCCACCGAATTGTGTACTTGCTAGTCAGTTGTGTGTTCATCGCAGCAGAGTTGTTGTTTGTCGTCAGCCGACGCTGACCTAGCCGCTCCGACTCGAACTAGACAGATTTCTGTAGACACCGAGTTCACTACTGTGTTTCTGTATCTTCGTTAATAAAGATAAGTACCGACTTTTATTTAATCAGAGTGTTTGGGTTTTCATCTTTCTGTTCACTGTTCCAGCGGACCGGTCGGCCCGCTATTAAAAGTGTGGCGGTGACTTCGTAAGCCGTTTCTACAGCGAATTGCTTGTCGCTACGAACACCGCCACAAAAGTTACTTTGTGATTTTTCCTTATTTCTGAATCCGTCTTCCCGTGTTGGAGCGCGAATCTCCTCTGAAATATGTAATTCTTGTATTACATGTGCCAACCGATCCTGAACTTCCTGGATGTTCTCTCTTGTACTGTGTATTAATATGATTCTGGTTTTGTTTGAATTTCCTAATTTGTTCGTACTCTTCTGTGTCATTCAGACTACCAGTCTTGTGTCATTCAGATTATCATCTATCTTCGTAGATAAATTATTTAGCTGATCCGAAAGTTCGACTACTTTCTCTCATAATGAACTTATTTCCTCCATGTGTCTTTCTGAACCAATTTTCAGAGTATCTACTGTGTCCTTTAAGTTTTCCTGAGTTTTTGCAAGTTGCGCAACCGAATTGGTAGATGCAACTGAGTCAATTTTTGGCCCGCACGATCCCGTGATTTTCATGAACAATAGTTTGCAGTTCTCTTATGGCTGCTTCGTTATTCTGTAATGCATTTTCATGCAGCGAAGAAATAGGTTGAAAATGCTCGCAAATTTGTGTTTTTACGTCATTACAGATTTTTTGACATTTCGATTCGATTTTAAGTAACTCAGCAGTTAAACCTTCACGTGTTTGTTGAAGTGTTTCTTTAATTTGTTTCTGACTTTGTTCCATTTGTTACTCTGATTGTTTTTGATTTTGTTCCATTTGTTGCAATAATTGCAATAATAATGTGTTAGTGTCTGGAACATGTTCCTTTGTGCCTCTCGGCAGTGCATTTGCACCGGCAGCATTCGTATTTTGAAAAGCAGAAAATGTGTCTTGATTTAATTGAGAAAAATGTGAGGACGCAAAACCTGAATCTACGGAATTTGCAAAATTTTGTCCCGTCATTTCGGATTCCTGAGGTGAGCTGTTGCCGACCGATCGACCGACAATGCTTCCCTGTTGACTAATTGTTTCACTGTCTACACCATTATTTATTGCCTGGTCCATTTGCCTACGCACAATTACCAAATTACTATTCTGAATATTTGTTAATTCATTACAAGGCGGCGCTAACACACTACTCTCGTCTTCACTGTCATTTCTCAACTTACTTTGCAGCCTAGTGCTACGTTTTTCACACGCCATAATTGTCACAATATTTCACACGATAACACAGAAAAGCACAATTTGAAGAGCAAAAAGAGAAAACACATTAAAATAGCACTGAAAATAATATCTAATTAATTGGAAGCGAGGCTGCAAAGTACTTGGTGGAAATCTACATGCATGCCACAACTGTTTTACACTACAAAAATGAAAAACTACAACTACAAAGAAATTTCTCTCTACAATTACGCGCTGGCAAAGAAACGATAACTACACTAATTACTCAAACTACAAGGAAAAAAATCAGAAGATTCCAGTGACGTATCCTCGGCTAATGGTCGCCATATGAAACATCCCCTTAGAAAAATTATGAATGACTCAGTTATTTGATTTCCAAACAGCTGAGCAGAACTGAATGTACTCAGACATTTCTCTCTTTACTTATTCTGATCAACACTAAACTGACACACAATATTTTTAGCGCAATGCAATCTGACTTTCAACAATCCCTTCAAAAGAATGGCCCTGACTAACAATAACCTATACCTTTCATGAATCACTTACCTCACAAAAATCTTCGTTACTCGAACTACTGCAATACAGCGAGCGCCAATACTGCCAGCGAAATAAAAGATACTAGCTACTGATAGGCATAGTTAGCAAATTATATATGTATATATATATATATATATATCAGTTCATAATATCCAATATTACAAATTTACTCTTTCTGATGGACACACGTCCAGATCATCCGCTCTCAAAATTCTGCCATCTCTCTCCCCACATCCACCACTACTGGCGGCCCACCTCCAACTGCGCAACGCTACGCGCTGTTCACATCCACCTGCCCAACACTACAATAGCAAGTATTCCAAGAATGCAAACCAGCCACAGACTTCACACAGCACAGTCAGTGATTTTCATATGGAGCGCTACGTGGCGTTACCAACATAAAAATCTAAACAGCCTACTTACACAGTACTGCCATAACTGTATCATAAATGCAAGTGCCACTCAGTAACAAAACACAAAGTCATTAGAATAGATATGAGTAAGACTAGATACATTAAAAGTTGCAGGAAACCCATTACCGTATCGCTGGAAGAACAAATCTATCTGAGAACAACCTATGGTCTTGACGGTCTCTTTGGGTTTGCTGCCGGATCCTAAAATCAACTCAATTCAATATTTCGGCGATCCAACTGTTCGCTATCTTCAGGAGAACGCTGATTCTGCTGCTGAGTCTCGCTGAGGCCAAGGCTACAAATCGAAAAATTGAAAATTTTTGCTAAGGTCTTATGGGTCCAAACTGCTGAGGTCATCGGTTCCTAAACCGCGCGGCTGACTGGCAGCACCGAAGAACGTTGTGTTTTGATGCTGTTTAGTACAGGATTCCACGTCCTGCTAAGAGAAAAGACATTGTCTCTATTAATCAAAGTAACCGCCAACCTAATTTCAATTGCCCCTTTATAAACACTGTTCCAAAACTCGGTTGTGTTGACATCTCTCATAGTTTAGTCAAATTTCACACGGTGTCCCTCGTTTAAGAAATGTTCTGCTACACCCGATTTTTCCGGCTGTTGCAGCCTCGTATGACGGCGATGTTCGACACACCCGTCATGAACAGTACGAATCGAGAGGCAGATGTAAGCCTTCCAACATTGACACAGAATTCCGTATATACCAGTCTTATTAAGCCCCAAATCATCTTTCGCTGAGCCGAGTAGTGCCCTAATCTTGCAAGGTGGGCGGAACACACTCTTAATGTTAAAACTCCTTAAAATTCTTCCGATCTTAAACGATATGCCCCTAGCATAAGAAATAAAGGCTACCGATCTATGCTCCTTTTCATGCACCTCGGGTGAAATTTGACATAACTCTCACAGTTGTCAAATCTACTGGTTTTTGGAACAGTCTTTATAAAGAGGCAATTGATATTAGGTTGGCGAATGGTTTGATTAACAGAGATAATGGGTTTCCTCGTAGCAGGACGTGGAACCCTGTAGTATCCCGCATCAAAACAGAACGTTCTTCGGTGCAGCCATTCCGAGTGTTCGAAAATCGTCCCTGAGTGCGATATATCGTTGCCGCCGGTGTTCCACTAAGGGCGGCGCCACCTGCCCAGTCTTGGAGGCAGGAACTGTGATGGGCGGCGCATGCGCCGTTTACGGTATGGAGGCCTATACAGGACGTCGATCTGGACCCTTGGCATCAGTTCTCAACGGGACTCAGCAGCAGAAGCAGCGTTGCAGATATATATATATATATATATATAAGGTTGTCAATCTAAGTGTGTGTGAAATCTTATGGGACTTAACTGCTAAGGACATTAGTCCCTAAGCATACACACTACTTAACCTAAATTATCCTAAGGATAAACACACACACCCATGCCCGAGGAAGGACTCGAACCTCCGCCGGAATTAGCAGCACAGTCCATGACTGCAGCGCCTGGGACCGCTCGGCTAATCCCGCGCGGCCGGTCAATCTAAAGTTTTCAGATTATATTATCTCGAAAACCATATATATTGGATAAAAATAGTGCGTAAGACAACTTCGTAAGGTCAAAGGAGGACATCAAATGATACTACACACTGACCTCCAGCCCCTGACCCCTTGAGTGGGGCGGGGGGCCACTTTCAAATCTTAAATGGAAACCCCCATTTCTTTTTATTGCAGATTCTGATTCTCCATAAAAAGTAATTAAGTTTTGTGTGAAACATTTTCTTAAACCATTGACAGATGGCGCTGAAGTCGAGAAAAATTAAAACTGGGAATGAACTTCGATTTATTTAGAATTATCCGAGAAGGACGCATCAAATCGATACAAAATGTGCACCAATTCTTTCATTACGTCAAATTAAGCTATTTTTTTTACAAAATGTATCCTACCCGCCTCTAGAAACTAGGCAACGAATGTGGTTCCAACAGGACGGAGCAGCTCCCCATTGTGCTAAAAATGTGCGGAACGTTTTAAATTTACGGTACCCTGGTCGGTGGATAGGACGCGGCGGACCAATTCAGTGGCCTCCACGTCCACCAGACTCAACATCTCCTGATTTTTCTTGTGGAGTTATTTAAAAAATATTGTTTATGACAGACAGCCCACAACCCAAAATGATATGGATCAACGCATTCGAAGAGTGTGTGCAGCCATACCACGAGATGTGCTGTTCAAAACTGGAGACAACTTTCGCAGACGATTGATCTTATGCATTGAAGCAAATGAGGATAATTTTGAACAATTTTTTCGTGGCTAATTTCATTAATTAAGCACCCCAAATTGTGAGGGGCAAGGAGACTCACACTAATGGGAACATCATTCTACTAAGTCCATGTCGTTGTTCTTGGGTAACGCTAAAAGTAGGATACAGTACATATTGCACAAAAATAGCTTAATTTGGCGTAACGAAAGAATTTGCGCACATTTTTTATCGATTTTTGCGTCTTTCTCCGATAATTCTAAATAAATCGGAGTTCTTCCCCAGTTTTAATTTTGCTCGATTTCAGCGCCAGCTGTCAATGGTTTAAAAAATATTTCAGACAAAACTTCATTACTTCTTTATGGAGAATCCGAATCTGCAATAAAAAATGAGTGTTTCCATTTACGATTTAAAAGTTGCCTCCCGCCCCACCCAAGAGAGCGGAGGCTGGGGGTCATGTGTAGTATCATTTGATGTCCCCCTTTGAGCTTACGAACTTGTCTTACCCACTATTTTTACCCGATGTATAGTTTTCGAGATAATCTCATCCGAAAACTCAGATAAAACAAAAAATGTTTCCCTCTGTTTTTCTGATGCCTATAGTAAGAAAGTTTATTTCAATATTCTCAAACCATAGAAATAATTGACATTGGAATTGAGGACACAAATGTCGATGTTTGAAAATTTAAAAATAGTTATTTGTAGATATCATATTTGCAAGTATTTTAATTTTAAACTGCCTCAGTGAAGACAAAGATTTGTTAAACTGCCTGAACCATTTCTGTATCATTACATTATGATGAACAGAAACATTTTAACCATGAATAACGTAGACAGCAAATATTGTAAAGCAATAATGTAAAGATGATAAATAGAGAACTGCAAAAAAGTCACACATTAATCCAGTATTTCAATACCATTTACAATTCTCAAAATCATAAATTTTGATTTTAAGACAATACTCTTCAATTTCAGTTTGCATTAATGTCTAGTTAAACATCTTTATGACGAAAAAATCAATGTAAGTGGTATCATTGGTAACAAGAGGCTATAGTTGTGCTCAGACATTTATTGCACATCAAATAATGCCATTATCAAAAACATTTTAAACATTTATCATCTGACATAATGAATATTAGCCTTGAAAAGAGCACTCTGGAACACCCACTACGTTCCACAGTGTAATGGTAATGCTAAAATTGCTTTAAGATTGTAAATTATGTACACTAATAAAACAGAAGATTAAGAGAATGGGTATCATCAAGATGACGTTACTAATAATAGGGCAGTAAATAAATTGCAGCTCAAGTTGCATTTTCTGCTTTCGCTAATTTAATTGTACACTGTGCAACATTTTCCCAGAATGCATCAGCAAGAAAGCCAAAACGTAAGTTCAGGAGATTTTTTAAGAATGAGGGCCAGCAGTTCCCAATAACGTTAAACATTCATGCAGTGTGCTGCACAAACCATAAATAAATACACCTGTTCGTGCCACTGATGACACCATAAATATCTCTTGCTCCAGAACTCTGTGTTAATCTGACTGCCATGGAACCCTCACTTCCGGAGTTAATTTGCTTAACTACTCCCAAAAGGTGATACAAATTTTCTACTCACCGAGTAAAACGTAGAGCACTTCATATGTCAGGGAATACATAACCTCCTTTCTTCGTTCCTATGAATGATTTGAACAATATATTGTGTGAAGAGCACGTGTGGTATTTCTGTTGATCAACGTCAGCGAAAATTTGGCTGGATAAAGATAGCTGTTGGGAAATTTTCTGTTCTGGAGGAATCTCTTTAGTGCCATTGCGAAGTTAGACTCTCATGGGATGGCGATAAAACTACATAGTTAGTCAAACTAAAGAAGAAAAGCACAAGGGGTCAAACATTTGTTTATAAACTGCGATAATTAATTAGTGTGAAAATACACATAGTAGTTTCATGGGTGATTCCATCGTGGTCGATAATAAACGCATAATGATAATATATAAGCATAGAGGTGTTTTTCCCTTCTTTTTGCGAATCTTTACTCATGTGCATTAAAATTTACTATTTATCGCTAAGAGGACGACTTCAATTAACGAAGTCTTTGTAGGATTCGCCATGCAGGGATATACCACTTCGGTGAAGTTAGCCATTAGTAGCTGCCAGACATGAAGAAATTAATGTTCCAGGAAGGCATTTTCAGAACTGCCACAAAGGACACACATTGGTCGAACAAACTATTGTGTCTTTCGTGCGTGTATTGTATTCTTTGGGAGTCCAGGTTTTAAACAGCGCCCAAAGTAAGGTCTTGTGTTAAGTTGCCCACTGTTTGGATATCGGTGAGGAAGTCAACATGCGTTTTCCAGATTAATACAGGCAATCTCTAGGCAACAAGGAACAACAGAATGGACACCATGTTGTTGCACTATACCTGAATCCTAAGGCTCATAAAGGACAGCTATCAGCGTATGACGAGAAAACAGTTTAAGAATTTTGTTGCTCATTAT
Organism: Schistocerca piceifrons; assembly: GCF_021461385.2. Classification (NCBI taxonomy): domain Eukaryota; kingdom Metazoa; phylum Arthropoda; class Insecta; order Orthoptera; family Acrididae; genus Schistocerca; species Schistocerca piceifrons. The sequence goes on along the minus strand of NC_060139.1, from coordinate 782,813,247 downwards.
AAGTCTATTAATAATTACTAAGAAGACAGCTCGTTAGTACGACCAATATCAGACGTCAGAATCATCCACGCTACTAAATGTTCTTCGGCTGCCACTGCTCCATTTGACAACACCTCTCTCCTGTTCGAGTACACTTCCTCGTAAATGTGAGCATTTATCGTGTCTGACGCTGTCCTGTTGAACAAGCAGTGACTGCTTAACTAGTAGCCCATACACGCTGAACAGTTTAAGCACAATTTGCCATTCATTTTTGTGTTACAAAAGAAATTAATGAAGTGAGCTCCTAACAAGGTACCCCATGAGTGCGAGGTCGCACAGCATTCGACGCCCCACATATTTTCTACCGTGCAACCACAATATTGGCTGCTAATGGCACAGGGGGTGGGATTGGTGAGCGCAGGATGAGGCTGCAGAGCTTAGTGGATGAGTAGCTCACAACAGTGCTACAGTGCTATTGGTGTTGAGACAAAGCGGGCAATGGAAACGATAAACAAAGCAAACATAGCAGTACATCAACAGTAACTGAAGTTGATCTTTCGTCAGGAAGGAACCCAAGGAATTTCGCAGTGCCAAATGAGTCAGTGGAATGTATGGTATTGTGTACGCTCGAATGTATCGACAATGTACAAGATGAGCACAATGAAGACGGCACGTGTCTAACAATTGAAAGTTACACTGAAACAGGTGTCGAGTCATGTAATTCATCATCATTGTCGGACAACGAGCCACAAATCCCGTCTCCAGTAACACGTAGCACACGACAAGGAGCGGGTAATAAACATAATTATGTACAGCATAGTTAGAAATTATGAACAGAATTCGAACGATTCCACAGCAGTAGAACCACGCAGTGCAAAATAAAAACAACCGATATTCAAGGGAGGGCAAGGCACACTTGTTACAAAAACTGGTGTTTGCGCGTTTTAAGGATGCTCGATACAATATACAAGATGTGCATTATAGTGATCTACTACGTTATGCACATCAGGCTGCGCAGGCCATAGATTGCACTGATTTCAAGGTTGCATAACTTGAAACTTATGCAAGATAACGAAATTTCAGGCAAAGCGTCAATTTGACAGCGCAGAGAAAACTGTGGAATCGGCCTGAAAAATTGTACATAAGATAAACTTATCCCATGATTCAGTAAGGAATTTGTTTTCAACTCCGATCAATAGGGATTCGAAAAGGAAATGTATGTGAAAGAAATTCGGAATTTATAGGTTCCGAAAGAGTTGTATCAATATGAACTAACAGCATTGCCTTAGCGGACACTGTATGTCCTATGCCGCCAATAATAAATTATCGAATTTTCTGACCCATTATCTTGGAAATGTTTTAAGACACCAACTTACAATTTTCCATAATTATTGAATGCACCTTTCTAGATACACTGAACTAGAATTATTACTAAAATTGTATTGTCAGACATGTTTTCTTTTTTTAAACACTCATTTTCTCACAAAATTTTGTAAATAAATGAAAATAAAAACAAAATAACTCAGGATATTTTAGTTATTCTAGTTCCATATGTGTTGAATATCACACTTGGCATGCTGTGAAAATTTCGTGTCTGTACCATCAGTACTTTTTTAGAAAACGGGTCATTTATTGCAAAAAATGTAGTTCAGAGATATTGGGGTTTAAAACTTTTTTTATTACAAATTCTTTTACAGACTTACATTTCTGCGTCTTTTATGCACTAGAATTGCCCTGGCCCGTAGTCTGTGTCTTCTTCAGTGTCACAACAGCCCAGTGGATGTCTCCTCCTTTTCTTTCTTGCTTCTTTTGTCACTTGCTAAGCAGCTAACTTTACTTCACATACATGAAGCTCATCCAGTTCATGTAGTCCTTTTGCTGTGTTCTATCGAAATCTTACCCCTAATTTCTCCAGAAACTTAAGTATTTTTCTAGTTCCCACCATTAAAAGTTATTACAGCATCAGACACTGCTAACTTTAGAGTCATAAGGCCAACAAATACATTTTTAGGTACATGGCACTACACAACGTTATTGAAGGACTCATTCACATTCTGGGTCTTCCCATGTAAACCCTTCTTCAGGATTTGCCAAATCTCTCTAAACAGGTTTACTGCCTCCATTACTGCCAAAGGAAGACAATGTTTATGTGTAAATTCATGCAGGGTGCCAGAAAATTCAGCTTGCCTATATTTACACCAAGTGTTTGATGGAGATGGACACAAAGCATGACATGGTTTTTCATTGGTTGATGTTCAATGAAAGAAAGGGCTCCACACAGCTCTTTTCATCTTCTCTAAATTGTCACAGTTATCTCTAATGGCCTGCCCATAATATTCTTGTAATTCATCAATTACTTCGTCTGTTAGTCTTCCAGCACATTTTATTGTCTTGCCGTCAGACATTTTTGTGGTACTGAGCTTGGTTTTTAGGTTACACTGACGAGTTTCCATCCATTTCTTGACATGTCCTTTACACTCAACACAAAACAAAGCAATTCACAGCCTTCTAGACTGTGTGGTTCCCAAGATATGACTGCTCACCTGTGGCAGTAATTTCGTAGCTACGAAATTTGACAGTCACACGTCAACATTCAGAATATTATGTGAATATCCCACAATTTCCAGGAGCGCTAGTTCTACAAGGTTCGCAGGAGAGCTTCTGTAAAGTTTGGAAGGTATGAGACGAGGTACTGGCAGAAGTAAAGCTGTGAGTACCGGGCGTGAGTCGTGCTTCGGTAGCTCAGTTGGTAGAGCACTTGCCCGCGAAAGGCAAAGGCCCCGAGTTCGAGTCTCGGTCAGGCACACAGTTTTAATCTGCCAGGAAGTTTCATCTCACAATTTATTTTAATGTATTATACACCAAAATGTTCATGAATGTCCAAAGTACGTTATGGAGTAGAAAACAGAAAATGTCAAATTTCAACGAATTTCAAGTACAATGTAACTTTAACGCATTCGAATACAATAATGTTGGCTGTTAATCTAGATGATAAATTGGCTGGAAATTTATTTCTTGTGCTGCAAGAAGTTGGAGGTGCTCTGCCTCCTATGATTCTTTCTCTTGTGTGTGATCATCTTAGGGCATAGGGAATATTTGAGTCAAAGCAAGAGAGGAAAAATGGGAGTAAGAGCACTGCTTTTGACCAACAGATTGTCAAAAAACTTGCTTTTACTTGACTCCTGACTGTGTATAAAAATCACAGTCGTCTAGAACAAAAATGGTTCAAATGGCTCTGAGCACTATGGGACTCAACATCTTTGGTCATAAATCCCCTAGAACTTAGAACTACTCAAACCTAACGAACCTAAGGACATCACACACACCCATGCCCGAGGCAGGATTCGAACCTGCGACCGTAGCAGCAGCGCGGCTCCGGACTGGAGCGCCTAGAACCGCACGGCCACCGCGGCCGGCTAGAACAGACTGTACCTGGTATTCATACCACCTGGAACCACTGGACAAATTCAGCCTCTAAATGAGTGATTTCAGCCACGTACCTATAAAACATATTGTCGCACTATCTCTATTTACGCCTTAAAGGGTAGCCAGTTTCATGATAAGTTCCACGACAGGCTGTTTCACATTCGGGTGCATGTCATCACATTCCATCAGTTCTCATCACCCCGTTACAGCAATGCGATTCTAAATGCATTCTTTTAAAGTGATACCTAGCTGAATGTCCTGCACTGTTTGTAACTCAGAAAAGGTTCGCCTTAGATCTTGTTGGTGCAGACCTTTGTGATCACTGTGGTGCGCTATTTTTCATTCTCTTCATGGTGTAAATTAATGGTTTGTTTTGAACATTTCGCTACTGTTGACGATGTCAGTTTTGTGAAGTGTAATGCACTAATCCCATAGGAGGTTGAGCTCTCCACCTCCTGGACATATATTTTGTGCCGCACATGGTGAGTCATTAGCAGCTAACATTGTTCCTGTCGTAATTGTTAACGCAATACTTTCAAAAGAATGAAGCTGAGGCCTCGTATTCAAGGGATTCCTTGTTAGATTTTATATCCATTTCATCTGCTCCTTTGAGTCTAAATTTTATTTATTAGTGTTAAATATGCTATTGTCAATGTCACTAGAGCTGGAACTCAGTTTTAGACGAGACGATGATGGGACAGGAAATAAACTGTCTCTGTATACGAATCGTCTTTATAAATTTCCAAAAAAAAAAAAAAAAAATTACACAGAACTGTTACATAGTAAATACCTAACAAGCAGCCCAGCGTGAAGAATCATACATCGTTAAACCACAGCCAGTTTTTATTATTATTACTATTATTATTTGGTGAAGTGCATGAAGATTGGGACTAACGATGTAGCCTGCTATTCTGCCCTCCCTGCAACAAATCTCCATTTATTTTTGGCGATCTAAAACTCATGAAACCTGCTGAGAGCAAAAAACCACACAAAGGTATGCGTTTTCATTAGTTAGGCAGGGATTGAGCAACAATAACGAGGTAAGTGATGACTACAGCGAGTGCTGAAACCAGAAGACGGCGGTCGATTTCGACGAATCCTGCAGCTGCGAAGTTCAGTACTGGTTCCTGCGACGTCACACGGAGAAACGCGTCCACTTCGCCAGAGTGTGAAGATGGCAGCACCGGCAACCTCCGCAGGATCACACCGGTACGTCTCGCCGCGTCCTTAGCTGCCCCGCAGGACAGTGCCAGACATAATATCTTGAAGCAGTGGTAAACGAGCCACAATATCGCTGTACTCGATAATTCGCTGTACGGCAAGAAATCTGAAGCGTGTGCGCTCCTTATGATGCTAAATATTTCGTATGAGCTGCAAATTGCACCAGTAACGGTATATGCGATGTCGGCAGCCGCCGGCAGCCCAAAGTGCCTCTCCAGATCCTCGGCCGCTCGTATCAAGGCGACGAACGCCTCTCGCAGATGGCCCAGCCTTCCTGCCGATGTAGCCGACTGTGGCGCTATTTGCAAAATTCCAGACATGGGATGATACAGCTCCTCCAAGAGGCACTCGTTAAGACTCCTCAGTCTTTCCCACAGCTCCAGGACTAGCAATACGAATTGCAAAGCCACAACTGAGTCTATAAACGACGACAACATAATGTGCAGGAACACTCTTATGGAGCTTGGATGTAGACTTAGTACAGCGCCACTCAACAGTGCAACTTTAACGATGATCAGGAGGTAGGATATCAATTTACTACAAGTTGCCTCCTTTACAGAAATGTGGTCGTCTGCAAACTTGAGCTTTTCAATGAAGGAGCGTATGTGTTCAAGCCTAGTTATAGTGCACATCAGAAAAATCAATATCAGTTTCGCGTGTGTTAAAATTAATATGATGAAGTAAATGATTGATGGTATGAAATGCAAACTAACGTATATTCTGAAATTTTGAAACCAACACATTACTGACATCAACACAGCAACACACAGCCAGGAACTAGAAAGATGTCGTACACTCCTGCGTAAGACACCATTAATTTTCTTGCAGTGGATGGGAGAAGTGGTGTCTTCTTCCACAGGAGCTAATCCTAATACTAGCCACAATTTGTATAGTGGCAACAACACGAAACGGAAATTTACCGTAGGCTTGTGGTATGATGTCTGCATGGCGGTTACGTTTGTATCTATTACAGTTCCGTTGAGTCTTCTTACGAACAGTACCAAAACCGACAAACTCTGATGCCTAGACCTGTTAACAGCCGTTACTCTTTTAGTACATTATTTGAAATCCAGCTACATGAGCCTGTGCGCTTGAAGAGTGTCGGTGTTGACTGGCGTTCGTTGGTGGTGCGTCATTAATATCACCCTTCCAGAAGCATTTCCATTAATTTAGGGAGCTTATTTTCCTAATAGCATTGTGTTCCTTGTTTTAAAGAGTGAATTTTAAATCAACGGCTTGCAGTTCCTTTCCTGTCACGTAGATAGTCTGTCTTTCCTGTTATCAGGAGACAGTATCTTCAACAAAGTTTTAGCAAAGTTTCTGCGTTCTTGTTGTCTTATTATGTTCATTAGGCACGGAGAAGGCGTGTCTTCAAGAAGCCAAGGCTAATCGCTTTTAATTTATCAAGAACGATACTTTAATCTCCTAAAGAGCCAACTGCAATTTAGTGCCTATAAAGGCACATTTGCATGCCGAGCGTGAGTTTCCTCGGAAACGCGAGATATTAATTAAATAAATAATCAGTGACAAATAAATAAAGCCTATGGCACACAACTGCAGCGCTGTGTCGCTGATAAAACAAAAGTACATTTACGTTACTCGTATGTTTGATTAAAAAAAAGGAGAGCTCTCGTTGAAGTGGTGCGAGAAGCACGTATTTTAGTTTATTGTCTGGCACACCGCCATATTTCATGATATAGAAAATTACTGCGAGTTGCAACCATACTAGGCACTCGATTCTGTAAAGAATTTATATTTATAAAAGTAAGTAGGATTATGAACTGTAGGCTTATTCATTGAATATATCTGATTTAACTAACTGTGTAATTTTTTGTTTAGTAGACAATCACCTCTGTACGACGTTTTGGCATGGCTGGCAAATTATTGTAATATTGAGATTTAGTTTATGAGTCCGCACCTACCGCAGCAGTCTTTGGAATCGATTTAATTACGAAGTCCGATTATTTCAGTTTTATTTCACGGTCAAGTACGAGTAACATTGCCTTTACGAAAAAGCCATTGTCAAGCGTCTGATACCGAATAATCAAAACCTGACGACTCATAGGAGAGCCAATCAGACAGATAAAAATAATTAATATTTCATTTTATTTTATTTTATTTTATTTATTTTATATTGGCGACTGCGTGTCGGACTTGTTATTTTGTCATTTGTTACATTGTTCTCTTTGTTTCATGTGAAAAATCAACCTTCTGGTCCTGGACTTGACTATATGAGAAATAAAAAAAAATCAGAAGATATTTGCCAATTATAAAATTTTGCGGGAAGACGCAAAGAAGCTTCCAGCAAAATAAGGTAAGACGCAGCATCTTTGCATTTGCAGGCTTGACCAGACGTATAATTCAGTGTATTAGCTTTTCAGTAAAATTCTGTAGTGTTTCTTTTCCGCATAACAGTTTCAGTGATAAGTTTCATTCTCAGTATTTTTCCTTAAACAATAACGTATGCAACAATACCAATACACGAGTGTACAATATGGCCGACTTCTGTACGATATCATGTAACATGGCCAGCAGCCATTACCAATAATCTCAAATTCAGTTTATATTTTTAAATTAACAGACAGCCATTGTTGCTACGACCGATTCATGCTCAACTGCATTTTATTTTAAAACCAGTGTCAAACATTAATTTCTTGAAATATATAGCACGTGTGGCGTGGTAATAACTAGAAAACAATACGCAAAAATGGAACAGCAAAGACGTACTATTCAGACGCAATCCGACTCGGACGAGAGACAAATGTTAAAAAATGACTTTACGACAGCAACCGGTAGTGACGATACATCAAATATTGACGCAAGTGTTAACGGAAATTTTGACAATAGGCCGTCCACCACAAAAATTTCAAAGTCTCAGTCAGAGCCCATGTTAATACATGACGTCACGTCTAATGACGCGGCGGGGGCAGAGACCTTGCAAACAGTAAACATTGCCAACATGTTACAAATGCTAATGAAACAAAACGCAGAAAATATGGCAACCTTAAGGATGCAGAACGCGGAAAACATGGCAACCTTAAAGACACAAAATGAACAGTTAAAGGCACAAAATGACGAAATTAAATCTGATCTCATAGCAATCAAGGCATGTAATGACACTTTGTGTAAACGTGTGGAACTTATAGACGCCACACTGACCGAACAGATGACTGAACTCAGTACGAAATTTTCCAAGCTTAATACGAGACAAGAAAAGACTACAAATGACGTAGCACTTTTACAGAAACAATTAAAAAACCTTAATGTCACGTGTGAAGCTCTTACTGAACAAATTCAAACATGTCCTTCAGTACACGACAACCTTGAAAAACGAATTACTGACGTGCAGAATAAATTTGACGATGTTGAACAACACCTGACTGACATCTTACAATCTGATGCCACAGCTCATTTTCAAAATATTAATAAAGAATTTCATGATTGGGTAGAGAACAAAGACAAACATTTTGATAGATGCATACGTGAAAATTTACCAACAATTGTGCACGACTCCGTAGCGGAATACATCACTAATAACAAACAGCTGATTAGTGACGCAGTACAATCCGTCACTGCACCCATGAGACAATTCACCGATCAACCACAGTCTGAATGTAACGAAAATATCAGTCAAAATGTACAGTTCAGAAATCAATATACATTCGAGTATGACGCACACATACCGCACACAACATACACACAAGAACAAAACACATCACGACAACAACACATACCACAACGTGCAAACACAAACACAAGATATTATCATGGTAAACCACAGCAACATCATCGTAATTACTCGCCAGCTGAGCATTGCAGTAATTACAGTGGTACAAATCCATATCATAATGCAAAGGAAGAAGAAAGCTTAATAAAACACAGGCAATTTCAGGCTTTTATCCCAGAGAAACGAACCATTCATCCGGTGATTTTTCTTAAATCTTTTAGTAACGCATTTCCACGCACTTGGAGTGACCGGAAAAAGATTTCATATATTGTCGGTTACATCCAAGGCGATGCAGCTGTCTGGGCATACAGTCAAGCTGACGTATGTACCACGTACAGTGAGTTTGAGCGTGCCTTTCTGAACAAATTCTGGTCGCAATCCGTCCAGGAGCGACTCAGGAGACAAATCTTAGAACCTGAAACTTTTAACAGTAAAAATGGTAACTTACGCAGATATTTTGAAAAATACTTGAACATGGGACATTTTTTAGACGAACCAGTCGCAACACGTGATATACTCCGAGCGTTGAAGGCCAAATTGCCTTTCAACATTAAGGAAAAACTTCTACATATCCCGGATGACGATTCAGATTATTTTTTAACAGCTTTAGATTCGGTTGACATGTTACTTGAAGATCAGCGCTTCGCGCGGCAAAACAGCAGCCACAATGTTTACACTAGTGGTATGCAAAACATGCAGGCTTGCCAACACAATTCTGGCGCGCCCACAGTTGGATACGCGGTACAACAAAAACAGCAAACTCACATGCCGTCTCAGTACGGAAATCAAAATCAACACGCGTATTCCAATACGAACAGTAGTTACAACAGTAATAACATTTCATGCGGCAATCCATACAAAAGGCACCGCGGTAATAACTGCAACGGTAACAACGGATACAAAGGTAATAATAAAAACACAAACAGAAATAGAAATAATAATAACTACGAGCCAAGACAGCATCAAGGTTGGACTCGTAACGATCAGTACTTTCATTCAAACTCTGCTTTACCACAGCAGTCACCAGGTCAAAATTGGAGCATACCTTACGACCGACAGGTAAGTTATAATGCGCAACAGCAACAACAACCGCAAAAGTTTGGAGATCATAATAGGCAATATCCGAATGTGAATATAATAGAAATGACACCTGATGCACAACCCCAATCTGTGTCAGTACCTAGTACAAATGATAATCCAACAAACTAGAAACAGTCACTACTTTGCCCCAGGTCGTGGCTGAAGAATTCTTGGGGGCGGCTTCAATGTTAATCAGTTATTTGACACCACACTTGAACAACAGAATAATGATATGCCGAGTAATTCTAAACAAAAACTACCTGTTTTATTCATAAGATACAACCACAATAACAATATATCAGATGAACTTTTACAAGACAGTACACAATGTCGTTTAAACACAAATGAAATTGTTTTAGCATCCACTACTGGTGTAGTAGCTGGGATTCCAACTACTATTATCCTAGATACAGGTGCAGCTGTGAGCGTTTTATCTTTTAATTTTTATAAAAAGATGTGTGAATTGGAACCTGTGCCTGAGTTTCCTGCCCAAAACTGTAAAATAACTACTGCACTAGGTAATAAGTCATGTAGGGTTACGAAGCAAGTTTTTGTAAACGTTAAAATAGGTAATGGAACCGTACAATGGCCATTCCTGGTTGTACAAAACCTTGTGACAAATTGCATATTAGGAATAGATATTATGAGCGAGAAGGACTGCATTATAGACTTCTCCAAAGGTAAATGTATTTTAAATGATAAAGGCAGTGTAATTATTATTGATTTGGACAGGAGAACTCTAAAGCATGACAAACACTGTACAGGGTACAAGGTACAGTTAGTACTTGACAAAGACATTCAAGACATGCAAACACACTCATCTGACAGAGAGCTAATGGACTTGAAAACATTGCTTGATCATAAGATAAGTGAAGCTACAGCTCTCAGTGTACATGAACGTATAAAACTACAGGAAGTGTTATCCAAATATTTACAAGTTTTTACCAAACGATTAGGTGTTATCAACACGTATGTGTACAAGATTGAAGTTAAGCCTCACAAGATCTTCTGCCATAAGACATATAACGTACCGTTATCTCAACGACCTGCTGTGTGGCAAGAACTAAAACAAATTACAACATAGATTATAAGTAGTATAGAAATTTTCATTTCAGCGTTCCAGAGTCGCAGTTGAAGACAGAAGAACTTTTCTTTCAACGCCGCGGTTCCACCGAGAAGACTGAATATTAAAGTAAAATTTATGATTACGTAGCAGTGAATGACATATTAATTTTTCACGGAACATTTGTGATTGTAGGTACCACTGACTTGGTATGACACCTGACGAACCGACAGACGTCATCTGTGAAGCGATCTTTTACTTCGAGAAATAGATTAGACGCACATCTCTCAGCAAGAAAAGCATCTACCAGTAGTCAAGGCCACACAGACACTCTACACACACGCACAAAACGCGAGGAATCGAACATTTTCTCTCTCTTACTATTTTGAATATTTATTGAGTAGCGAAAACGCCTGGTCTTGCCTACTGATGTAATGAATGTTGTGTCTAACCTATCTTAATTTCAGATGACATCACAAAGAACATCGATAATATCCCAGCAAAACCGCTAAAGAGGATGTAAATATCTGCAATTCATGTAATCAAATGTGACACAATGTAATAACCTATAGCTATGTGATGATGATGTAAACATGTTTATGTGCAACTGTATTATGTTTATGCTAAGAAAATATGTGACGTGTGTATGTGTTATTACTTATGTTTTTTTTTTAAACTGATGTATAATGTAACTGTTACTGTGTGAAAATTTGAACGATAACGAGTGCCAAAATGTGAAAAACTTTAAAAAAAAAAAAAAAAAAAAAAAAAAAAAATGCGTAGTGAACCACCGTTCACGGACATTAACGAACATTTAGGTGAGCTATATTCAGCAAAAAACTGAAAATGTGAAGTGAATAATTCGTGCATCGTCTAGTGACATTACTACAGTACCCAACTTCAAGATGTTAACTGGATTAAATGGACACAAAGTGCCTGTCCAGAAAACAACACGACGGGTGGAAGAGTTTTGGTTGGAACTTCAGGGAATGAAATGTTCTCGAAATGTGACGGACACTCTTACCTGGACTGTCCAAGGATCGACGCCAGCTATGTGCCGTCCGAGGTTCTGCAACCAAGCTTCCACGGAATGTAAAAAAAAAACGAACTGCACGTGGACCAATTACTCGACGGGTCACGTCTGATCTGTAATAAACAATGCTTTTTGTCACTCTTACCTGGACTGTCCAAGGATCGACGCCAGCTATGTGCCGTCCGAGGTTCTGCAACCAAGCTTCCACGGAATGTAAAAAAAAAACGAACTGCACGTGGACCAATTACTCGACGGGTCACGTCTGATCTGTAATAAACAATGCTTTTTGTCACAACGAACTGCATCACAACGACTATAATGGAAATAGGAAATGGACACGCTTATGTATTAATCACGTTGTTATACAACGATGTTACTGTGATCAAAAAACTTTACCACGACGATACTAACCTGTAAAAAATTATTGTGCAGCAGATGAATATGAACTGTGATAACGACACCATGTGTATAGGTCAACGCACCTGAAACAACAGAACATTTTTCGTTGAAGCATTTCATTGCAATGCTATGTAACTAAGAACATTCAACAATCTAAAGTTGTATTGTATTATAACAAATATTGTAATTTTAAAACTAAGTTACCTGTCATAGAATGTAGTCTTCATATGTAATCTTGGTGGAATATTTTCTTTGTGCAACGACTAAGAAATGCGCGCGCACACGAACAATATGAACTGCAATACTGTGCCGCGTGATCTAAATTTACGAAATAACGGCAGTGCCGTAGTTACACAGACGCTTCTGCGCATGCGCGCACTCCGTTTTGCCAACATAAGAACTTTTTCGGCGCACGCGCGTCATTCAAATTTTGTATATAATATACAGTATAATGTAAGTCATGTAAATAGTTGTAGATAACTTAGATTTTCTTGTGCCTTTAGGTGAATTGCTCGCCTGCAGGTGTGTCCTTTCGCCTCGCAATTCAGGGGGCAATATAAAGGCACATTTGCATGCCGAGCGTGAGTTTCCTCGGAAACGCGAGATATTAATTAAATAAATAATCAGTGACAAATAAATAAAGCCTATGGCACACAACTGCAGCGCTGTGTCGCTGATAAAACAAAAGTACATTTACGTTACTCGTATGTTTGATTAAAAAAAAGGAGAGCTCTCGTTGAAGTGGTGCGAGAAGCACGTATTTTAGTTTATTGTCTGGCACACCGCCATATTTCATGATATAGAAAATTACTGCGAGTTGCAACCATACTAGGCACTCGATTCTGTAAAGAATTTATATTTATAAAAGTAAGTAGGATTATGAACTGTAGGCTTATTCATTGAATATATCTGATTTAACTAACTGTGTAATTTTTTGTTTAGTAGACAATCACCTCTGTACGACGTTTTGGCATGGCTGGCAAATTATTGTAATATTGAGATTTAGTTTATGAGTCCGCACCTACCGCAGCAGTCTTTGGAATCGATTTAATTACGAAGTCCGATTATTTCAGTTTTATTTCACGGTCAAGTACGAGTAACATTGCCTTTACGAAAAAGCCATTGTCAAGCGTCTGATACCGAATAATCAAAACCTGACGACTCATAGGAGAGCCAATCAGACAGATAAAAATAATTAATATTTCATTTTATTTTATTTTATTTTATTTATTTTATATGCCGATTATCGATTTCCATTCCTTGACAATTTGTATTGTAACGTGCAGAATGAGTCTCTTCAAAAATTTGCTTCCTTACTAACGGGTCTCCACAAAAACGATTTGATACTAAAAAAAAATTGTTCTTGGAACGCTTCAACAACAGTACTTAGCAGGACTATAGTAGGCACAAAAGTATTTCCCATAGGACTGCGAGGTGATAGAAGTAACTGAGGAGCATTTAACACAATTTTTGTGATACGGCAACTAACAAAGCCAATACTCATAGAGCCAACCTACATGTTTCAAAACGATTTCCAATAATAGGCAAGGACGCACAATACTAGTGTTTTGCTGTTCACTCAAATCCAATACAGTGGGGAACTATAGGCAAGTGAATACAAATACGAACTCAGAAAGTATTTATAAACTCGAAGGAGAGGGAAACTTACGTTCTCATGGCACTGTAAGACTGAGAGAAAGCATTACTGACTGAGAGAAAGCATTACAATTCGTTCAGCCATTATAGTACAAACTAACCAACAGACAGATGAAGCATACATGTTGTTTGAGAAAACGGAAGCGACAGAGTGATGGAGACAACCTCATTTCCAGAGAGTGATAGCATATTGAATTTATTCAGTTTTCTCACTGGAAATCGTGATCATGAAATGTTAGCAGAACGGAAAACACGTTTGGATCACAAAACTAGAATTATGAAACAATGGTATATCGATAAACGATGTATCGTGATATCAAGAGCGCAGTTTTATGTTTCAGCTAAAATCAGTACGGCCACAACAAATTATCACACCATGCTTCTGGTTTCCATTGGCCGGAAAAAGCGTTACAAGTGTTGCCAGTGAAAATCCTGAATTTCCTAAACAACTTTAAGTCCCGATTTATTGCACATTGGAAGAATTTAAAGCATCGCAGAGAGGACGAATTTATGCGGAACATGACGACTACAAACATTGCAATTACCAGCGTTGCCATGGTTCTACTAGTAGTTTGTGTATTCTATTTTTGTTTTAAATGTAAACTACACGCCGCCTTGAGTTACCGATACATCGGAAACCTGTCCAGTGTACCGTAATATAAAAAAATTTTTGATTTGTGTTGGCGCATATGAAGGAGTCTATAGAGGCAGTACAGAACTAAGAAGCAAAACCTGGACCTTGTGAATCAGCTTTCACGAGCATCTAAATAATATAATCTGTACAGTGTATAAATTGTCAACGTGAAATATATGTAACGAGATTGTTTCACAAGCAACTAGTCAAAAATCCACAGAGAATTTCCTAAAGGGAAGCGGCGTGTTGCAGCGCAGAAAGGAACTCTGGGCGGACACGAAACTTCTAATCTTATCCCTAGCAGGCGCAAAGCCGGTCCAAGACAGGCCCAAGCGCAGTGTGGCAATCACAACTTAATCAAGAAGAAACACAAGTGTTGCAGTTAGTAAGGCATACAACCAGGTGACTGCCACAACACTCTCGGGCAGAGTGCTAAAAATTATCGCGTCATAACGTCATTCTGACAGCACTCAAGGTGCCATAATAACGCAAAAAATCATGTGCAAGCTATCAGCCCATTGATATGGCACAAAGCGCCAAGCTGAAGAGCTGGAATCCACAGTTGGTATGCTGTAGTACAGTGTAAAGAGTTGACAACCTTAGAAAATGGGGCCAAATTTGCTCATCATCAGTACGAGCCTCCCAGGGTAAATACTGGGACTTCTGAAGCACATGGACTATTCTGCTTTACAGTGTTTCATTGCAAGCAGTCAGTGAATGTGGCAGTCTTGTGACTTACAGCAAACCCACTTTGAGGCTGTTCTGTGATGCACTGCCTAATATTCACCTGGTGACTTCAACTACGAGACGCCAGACCACCTGATTCGCTCCTCTGACGTGGATTGCTGCTGCCACTGTTGTGAAGATGTGAGCGTCAGAGGACCCGAGCGTCTTCGACCAGCGTCCCACTGGAGGTCAACCGAGGGTGAGACACTAGCTGCCGGCGACACATGCTTTACAGGAGAGGTGTATTCAAGCTGCGCAAGTGGCTACACCTGTGAGCAGCTACCAGAGTCTTGGGCGTTTCTTGAGAGGCCGGGCATACTTCTGCAGGGCTACCGTCAACCCCTGCAGAGCTGTTCGCTGCTGACCTAGGAACGAACTACGATTTCTTTAAGAGTGACCCGTAAAGCAGCGCATCTCACCGCCAGCATCTCGGCTGGGCGGACAACGTCTGCAGACCTCTGGGTCTTGCACGACGCAGCCTCTGCTGAATGTGCGGTTTTCGACCTCTGTCACGCGACAAAGACACTGCTTAGTTGGACGAGCCAGCAATTCTTGGGTGTGTGCGCCACCCTGCCACCGTTGATCAACACCACATAGAAGCTATTTGTATTGTATTAATACTGAAAATAAATGTATTTACAGCTAACTCTGTATCACTGACACTCTTTCGGCGTTTTACTGGACCACACTCCCGCTCTCTGAGCTCAGCATCCTGTGCTCCTAGAGACTACCGCTTCCTGGGTCTCCACAATAGTACGGGATAGCGGTAATCGTATTAATCTTAAAGATATAGAACACATTCTGAAAGGCTACCACTCGTTTTGGCTACTTTCCAAGGCCATACTCAATTGATACCTGTCCTCTTCATTGATATGAACATCGTTCACACTGTCAAGCAAACAATAAAAAGTGGTTTTCTTTCTGTGCTTTTGGATAGCGTGACTCATTATATATTGATCCTAGTAACTTGTTTCCTCTGTACGTAAAAAGCATATGTTCCACCAAGCCTTTCAACACTGAAGTCAAGGATTTAGATGCTGTCAATGTCCTCGTGTTCCACTTTATAATGTAAATCATTGGATCTATGTACTAAATTGTTTGCATAGCATTCGTTTCCATTTTATAATATGATCGTAGATCCCATTTAAATCTATGTTGCGTGATTTTCTTTAGGAAACTAATCTCAGTGAAAAAACTGTCTGGGGTAAGTCTGACACACAAAATACTATGTAACAGGTTGAACATAGAAATTTTGATTTATTCAACCTGTTAGATTTGTTGCCAAACAGTAAAAAACCGAAAACATTGATTAATTGATAATCGATCAGCCTCAGAGACATGGAGATATAATCTGCGTTATCATTAAACATCATTATACATAGCTTAAAAAATCTACCTAGATGTGATCTAAGTTGCAGAAATAATTACCGCTTTCATCTGCTTTCGTTTGTGCTCACGTATACTCGACTTTCAACAAAGATTATCGATAATGAACTGTTTCTGCCAACATAATAACGCTAAACCAGACGGCAATATCAAGCACACACGAATGACTTCGTTAACATTATACGTAAATATATACACTCCTGGAAATGGAAAAAAGAACACATTGACACCGGTGTGTCAGACCCACCATACTTGCTCCGGACACTGCGAGAGGGCTGTACAAGCAATGATCACACGCACGGCACAGCGGACACACCAGGAACCGCGGTGTTGGCCGTCGAATGGCGCTAGCTGCGCAGCATTTGTGCACCGCCGCCGTCAGTGTCAGCCAGTTTGCCGTGGCATACGAAGCTCCATCGCAGTCTTTAACACTGGTAGCATGCCGCGACAGCGTGGACGTGAACCGTATGTGCAGTTGACGGACTTTGAGCGAGGGCGTACAGTGGGCATGCGGGAGGCCGGGTGGACGTACCGCCGAATTGCTCAACACGTGGGGCGTGAGGTCTCCACAGTACATCGATGTTGTCGCCAGTGGTCGGCGGAAGGTGCACGTGCCCGTCGACCTGGGACCGGACCGCAGCGACGCACGGATGCACGCGAAGATCGTAGGATCCTACGCAGTGCCGTAGGGGACCGCACCGCCACTTCCCAGCAAATTAGGGACACTGTTGCTCCTGGGGTATCGGCGAGGACCATTCGCAACCGTCTCCATGAAGCTGGGCTACGGTCGCGCACACCGTTAGGCCGTCTTCCGCTCACGCCCCAACATCGTGCAGCCCGCCTCCAGTGGTGTCGCAACAGGCGTGAATGGAGGGACGAATGGAGACGTGTCGTCTTCAGCGATGAGAGTCGCTTCTGCCTTGGTGCCAATGATGGTCGTATGCGTGTTTGGCGCCGTGCAGGTGAGCGCCACAATCAGGACTGCATACGACCGAGGCACACAGGGCCAACACCCGGCATCATGGTGTGGGGAGCGATCTCCTACACTGGCCGTACACCACAGGTGATCGTCGAGGGGACACTGAATAGTGCACGGTACATCCAAACCGTCATCGAACCCATCGTTCTACCATTCCTAGACCGGCAAGGGAACTTGCTGTTCCAACAGGACAATGCACGTCCGCATGTATCCCGTGCCACCCAACGTGCTCTAGAAGGTGTAAGTCAACTACCCTGGCCAGCAAGATCTCCGGATCTGTCCCCCATTGAGCATGTTTGGGACTGGATGAAGCGTCGTCTCACGCGGTCTGCACGTCCAGCACGAACGCTGGTCCAACTGAGGCGCCAGGTGGAAATGGCATGGCAAGCCGTTCCACAGGACTACATCCAGCATCTCTACGATCGTCTCCATGGGAGAATAGCAGCCTGCATTGCTGCGAAAGGTGGATATACACTGTACTAGTGCCGACATTGTGCATGCTCTGTTGCCTATGTCTATGTGCCTGTGGCTCTGTCAGTGTGATCATGTGATGTATCTGACCCCAGGAATGTGTCAATAAAGTTTCCCCTTCCTGGGACAATGAATTCACGGTGTTCTTATTTCAATTTCCAGGAGTGTAGTTTACTTGCAGATGCCAACACCATGCAATAAGCGCTTAAAATTCTAATCATTGTGGGCTGTAAAAGCTTTAATGTCTTTCTTCAGCAAGAATAATAATAATATTTACACGTATACCGGAGATTTGTTCACTTCCTTTGATGTAAAACTGATCTTTGAGTGTGAAGTAGGTATATTTTATAAACAACTCAGAACTATTTATTAATTTAACAGTTTTATGGTTGGGAATTCTCTCAAATGAAAAGAAATTCTACCTCATCGATGGAAACATTTGAATCTGGATTCTTGTTTATCTGAAGATGGGATATGTGGCGCGTCTGCTGTTCGTCTCCCGCATACGTCGTCGATTAGTGCTAAGCTACGTAATTGAGCACCCTAATAAACCTGTGTGCTGAGCTGTTATTTCTCACTGTCGGCGTAAGTGGGTGGTCTCTCCTGGGAATTTACATTCGCGATTGCACCGCAGCGAAGAGGCATTACTGTGTAATTTCTTTTCTTCAGTAGCTTCAGTATAGAAGTAGTACCGTTGTATATTCATTTTTTTTTTATTTTTGTGTAGCGGTGTTGCACAGCTTTGATAAAGGTTAAAAACTGCGCCGTATAATACACAGGTATATTTGTTAATTATTGTTAGACGCGATCGGTTTCGGCCATGAATCAGACCCTCCACGGGTCACAAAAGATATTCAGCTGCAAACTGCGCAGCTGTAATATACGATGAAGCTCTTAATAAATTACGTTCTTAACATAGCAGATCATGTGTAACAGTCATGTAATTTAAACATCAAATACGCTTCTGCCAGTCCTAGTCTTTCACCTTGACGGACCACAGAATAAAATGATTTACCTGAAGTGAAAATTGACAGGAATCATTTCAAGGATAATTGCAGTTTACGTGTGCCGAAGCACAAAGAACTACGAGTACTTACCGCAAAATTTGCTGTGGGTTTCTTATTAGTGTAATCCGAGTTTTGTCGAAGAGTGACGAGGATAAACAGTCAAATACTTAACTTACACTTAGACTGCACTTAGAACATTGTATTTGGACGTTACACAAATACCCGAAGTTTTACGTTAGTACCTCGGTAATACTTCACATTTCAGTATAAAGACAGAACAAAAAAAACCTAAATGATTAATTTTCTTCCTATAGTGGCATTGTTAAGATCCATCATAGAAAAACTGTGAAGACAACGTCGTCTTTTCATCAACATACCCCATAAGCGTAAAGGGGGAGTGCGTGGCTCATAGAATGTATTTTCTTTGTAATATCTAGACGAGTTTTGGTGACGTTTAATTTATACTTCTGTGACTTTTGAAGAGGTCATGCCAGCAAAAAACCATTCTATTATTACATTAAAAGCTACAGAGTAACTTCTAAAGAAACCAAGGAAATTGCCACGTATGTAAGAAATCAAATGACTCGTTATTACATCAGCATCACATCGGCATGTACAAGTATGCAGAATAAGCTACCAAATATAGCATCGATATATGACAAATGTTGGTATTTTGTGGAAGTAATATTAACATTCAAACATCGATCTTTTATTGTCGATATATCGATCCATTTCCTCGATAAATCTGGCTTTCATATGACTACTTTCTACTGGATGAACCTGATTTCCAAATTATGAAGGTTCCTCGGGAATCTTTGCTGAGCATTCTGGCGTAAGGAACACATGGTTTTCGGTGGCTCGTTACAGACACATTTGTCTTTGAATAGTATTGCACTGAAAATATCTGCAAAACAGTACATATGTTGACGGCACACGTTCGTCGTTACGTTTTAAAACAAAACTGTTCCATTCACTTACGGTACTCGCTGTTGGCAAGAATAATTTCCCAATCTCGGCTTTGTATTCAGTACTGCTGAGATCTCGATTTTTTTTAAGTTCTGATTCATCGTGGGGGCAGTTTTACTAAGAACTGGAAGTGAGTAATTGCACGCCATCTCTGTAGTTTTTGTTGCTCTGTTCTTGAATATAAAGACTGCTTTGATGTCCTCTCCACACTAATTTATCCAAAATAAATCAACAATGATAGAACTTTCGAAGAACAAACTAAAATAATAGATTTTAATAAGTCTATATGTCCATACTTGAGGACATATTGCCATATCTTTTTTTTTTCTTTATTGTATTTCAATTCCCCATTGGGGCTGGTTGGCAGCAGCATATGCGCTGCTCTTCAGCCGAAAGACATAGAACAAACAATAGAAGACAGTGAAAAATATACAAAGGAGAGAATATGGTGAACATAGACATAAAAGGCAATAGACAAAAAAAGGGGCGACTGTAAAATGGAGATAAAAAACTGTAAAAAAGTAGCACACACAAAAAGCCATACACTGTGACAATTAAAAGAAAACAAGGCACAGTATGACCGGAGCATAAAAAGTACCGACGGATGGCGTAGCACATAACAAACACTGACGGCGAGCCTCAAGGCAGTACACAATTAAAATCACACGTCTTGACACACAGGAGAAACAGCACTGAACACAACACTGACGTGGCACACTGACGATGATCAAAACGGGGGATCTGCCAGGCGCAAGGAGATGAGGGAGACCAGAAGAAGGGTGGGAGGGAAGGAGGGGAAGAGAGGGGGGAGATGGGCGGGGGGCGCGCTGAAGAGGGCCAGGTAGGGAGGGATGTGGGAAGGAAAGAGGCAAGTATGGGGTGCACGGTCTCATGGGGAAGGGGGGGGGGAAGTAGGAAAATCCTCTCTGGGAGAAGGAGGGGAGAGGAAAAAGGGGGCCCTGGGGAGGGGGGGAACAAGGCAAGGTTATAGTTGGAGGGAAGGGTAGATGTCACGGTGAAGTTTTGCCATATCTATGCACGAATACTTCTTAAACTGTAGATCCAACAGGCTTGAGTAAAGAAGAAGCTTTCTTTGTTGAATATTTCGGTTCCAAATACTTAAACCGTACACCGTCAGTTGTTAACAGTGAACTGACCAATAATTACAAGGTATGTAATGACAATCCCGATGACAGACACCAGCAAACGGCGGTCAATATTTACGAATCCAGCGGCGGTAAAGCGCAGTGGTGGACACTGCAGGAAAGCGTCCGCTGCTGCCCAGTGTCCAGATGGCAACACTGGCGACCTCCTGAGAAGCACTGTGGTGCGCCTGGCCGCGTTCTCAGCTGCCGCACACGACAGCGCCATCGCCACCAGCTTGAGGCTGTGGAAGGCGAGCCACAGCATCGCCGTGCTCCATGACTTACTGTACGGCAGGTAATCCTTAAGTTGTGGCTTCGCGAAGATGACAAGCAGCTCGTAGGCACAACAGGTGGCACCGAGCACACACTGGGCGATGTCGATAGCGATGGGTAGCCCAAAGTGTTCCTCCATTTCCTCAACCGCTCATCGCAAGGCTACGAAGGCCTCCCGAAGGTGATCCAGTCTTACGACTGGTGAACCATATAGTGGAGCCACTTGTTGAAATGGAAGTGGAGCATGGTACATGTCGTCCAGAAGGTACGCGTTGATACTACGTAATCTCGTCCACAGTTCCAGAACCAGCATAACGAAATGAAGAAGCAGCACTGCATTTATGAAACAGCTGAATACGAAATCAAAAAAGTCCATTATTCTTCCAGAACTCAGAATGAAACTGGCTCCAAATAATACAGCAACGTAAAAGATAATAATAAAACCATCCAGTAATTTGCTCTTTTCTGTCCGCGTTGCTGGAATATGATTGTCGACGAACTTGAGCTCCTTCATGAATGCACGTACATGCCCAAGCCCAGTTACAGCGCATATCCCAAATGTTAACAACAACTTTCCGTCTCCTATGGCCTTCAGTGTGAAATAGACAGCTGATATAAGAGCCGGACTACTGATCAACCGTTTTACGTCAAAGCACCAGTACAGCCCGCATTTCAGAATTGTTAGGAAAAACCAGAATGCAGAAGGTGATATTGCCATCTTCCATAAACTACCTTGTTCATTCTTGCAGCATTTCAATGCCGCGGCGTCGTCTTCCATTGGCACTAGTCCCAAAATTAACCATAATTTATACACTGGAACTAAAACGAAACGAAATTTTCCCACATCCTTGCTGTTGAATAGGTACATACCAAACTTTTTTGTCTCTGTGAGAATTTTTATCATTATGTTCTAAAGTTGAAAACTTCACACTACTTGCAAGGGTTGTCGTTGTGGTTTTTACCACATTTCAAATCACCTATTTGTTTCTGTCTACTGCAGTGATGTTAGCAAGATGGTTCACATTTATATGTACTTCTATCATTAATATTAACTACGTTTTATGGTGTCAAATTCATTTACTTAACGCATTTCACTTACGTACTGAACTGCACCCTTTCTAACAACATCGGTTTGAAATGAAAACTTCCTTTTCAATTCCTATCCAAAGTATACAGTCTTAATCCCACAGCACCAGTTGCAGTGTTAGCAATAGTGAATCGGACAGTTCAGCTAAATTATTGGAGCTGAGGCAATGCCTAGTGGTTATACGAAGACTTCAGCAAAGAGTGATAGGTGATAGTAATAAGTAATGGGGGGACATATTGATTGTGAGATGGTTCCAAGATACGCCAACGTTTGACAAGTTCCGCATTATTATCTGTATTCAGGGATTTCCAGTTGAGACTTTTATCTCATACTGAAAATACAAATACATCGCAACTTGCAACAACGAGCACTGCAACAGAAATTTAATCAAAAGAAGAGCTCACTTTGCTTAACAGTGACAGATAGCTTTTTTTCCTAGCAGCCCATGCCAGAACGAAAACTGAGTATTCTGTCTATTGAATTGAAGAGCCTTAATTTTTTCAGTCTTTCTGCATGGATACTTATAAACCTTAATAAGGCAAAAATAATTTTCCAAATTACCAGTAGGTCATTACCAGTGTCGCAGCTGCTTTTCTGAAACATGCAACTTATAACGTTCATTGTACGTATCACCTCTGCAGGTCCCGACTGTGAAAAGTCTACTGACCCTGGTTTAAGTTGATGAGCCCACATTATTATCAAAATGATAATATTACTGCAGGATACTACACTTCGCAGAAATCTCTAATTACAAAGTTCCCATTTACACACACACACACACACACATATATATATATATATATATATATATATATATATATATATATATATATATATATATATATATATATAGAGCTACATTATTGAATCCTTTTAACCTCTATTTTGGTATAATGCCCTTAATGAAATGGATGGACAGATGTTGTTTAACTGTAGATCCAGCTACAGATACCTTCTCAGATTCTGAAAATTTTTGTGTCTTGGTTATAGTTTACCCGCTTTTGAGCCATGCATTTGTTTGCTAATTCAAGCAAAATCACCTGTTAATTTAGACGAGTAAGAGTTACTCACGCTGAAAGGCTTCTACCACATTTTACTTTCACTTATGAGTTCATAAGAGACTATGACCCCGGTTTTTATGCCCTGAAACTTTACCACATTATATAATATCTAACAAATTTGTGCAGAAACGCGATCTGATGAGATTCTTAGTGGCAACAACGTTCGTAAAGCACAACGAAATAATGAAATATATGTTTATCAAGAACTACAAAAGACAAACCTAAAGCTATAATCCTCACAACAGACCTACTGACTATACACGTATATCAGTTGGGCGTAGCAAATGATATTGCTCTCTGTATCTTACAACATCCAGTAAATTGAGCTAGTGTGATAGCAAAAATCATCTCCACGTGTCCGTTTAATAAAACTTTCATCTCTGCATAAGGCAGCTGTTTCTCTCTCGGCATTAAATACAGTTACACTGAATGTAGTAAATTTGATAAACAGTTATTAAGTGGTCACACGTGTAGGTACGGAACACGTGTAATATTAACTTAGGTGCAGACCAAGGGGAATGAAATTAAGCTCATAAGAACCCCAAATTGTGTGCACTCTTCATATAATGTTCACTGACTGAATACATGGTTACATATTTCTTATACAAAAGCAACTCAACTGGCAATGAGTCTTTACACAACGATCAACATACAACTCACGAAAGAAAATCAACATATATTACCATTAATGTCGGAGATATTCTTTGGTGAGTGGAGGAGCAATACGCTAAGTACCTTGAAACATTGGATGACTGTAAAAAATTGGATATTGAATCCATGTGCTCTGAAAATATGAGTGGACGAACAAAGACCTTACATTTACCACGTCACCTCTGCGGAAAAAACGTATAGCTGGAAGTAATCACTTGCTGTACAACCTGAAAATCTCATAACATGGAACCATGCAAAAACAGCGCAATCGTATGAGGCAGCAAACAATTCACCCTTATGCTGAATGAAGTCGGTTGAATGCGCTCAGTTCATTAGCACAAGACGAAGCCTCCATAGTTATATCGTGTCATCAGTCATCTAACTGGTTTGATGTGGCCCACCACGACTTCCTCTCCTGTCTCTAGCTCTTCATCTCACAGTAGCACTTGCACCCAATACCCCCCTCTATTTGTTGGATATATTCCAGTCATGGTCGTCCGCTACAGTTTTTACCCCCTGCAGCTCCCTGTAATACAGTGGACGTTATTCTCTAAAACTTTAACACATATCCTTCTTTTTGTCCTCGCCGGTTCTGCGGATAAACCCCTTATTTCTTATTTTATCAGTCGATCAAATTTCCAGCAACCCTCTATATCATCACTTCTCAATCGAGTCGAGTATCTTCTTCTCAGCCTTCGAAGTGGTTCATGATTCACTTCCATACAATGCTGTGCTCCAGACGTGCGTTACCAGAAATTCAAAAACTTCTTCCTCAAATTAAGGCCAGTGTTTGGCACTATTAGACTTCTTTTGGCCAGGAATGCCTTCTTTTCCTGTCCCAGTCTGCTCTTTCATCGTCCATCATACGTTATTGTGTTTCCAAGGAAACAGAATTCCTTCACTTCGTCTGCTTCGTGGTTATCAACTTTAATGTTAATTTTTTCACTAGTTTCCTTTTCCCTACTCCTCATCACTTTTATATGTCTCCAGTTTATTTTCAGTCCATATTCTGTGCTCATTTTGTTTAGTATATCCTGCAATCTTTTCAAGTTTCCACTGACGATAGCAGTCTCGTCAGCGGATCACATCGTTGACACTTTTTCAGCCTGGATTTTAATCCCACTCTTGAACATTTCTTGTATTTCCATCTTTGCTTCTTCTATGTGCAGTTTGAACAGTAGTGGCGAAAGATTGCAACCTTATCTTACCCTCTTTTTAATCCAGTACTTCGTTCTTGGTTTTCTATTTTTGTTCTTCCTTCTTGGTTTTTACAAATATTGTAGACTATATTACTCATCTTTCACAATAGATTACTCCTATTTTTCTCAGAATTTCGAACATGTTGAACAGTTATACAATGTCTAAAGGTTTTCCTATGTTGACGCGTCTTTATTTTTCTTCAGTTTCTTTTCCTTTATCAACCGCAACGTCAGAAGCATCTCTATGTTGCCTTTACCTTTCCAAACACCAAACTGATCGTCATGTAACAGATTCTCAAATATACTTTTTATATTTACCCACTCTCTCCTCTGCGTTTAACAGAGGAATTGCTCTTGCTCTCTCAGAGTTGTTTCATTTGCTTTCACTTTCACCGAAGGTTAATTTGACTTTTGTACATGCTGAATCAGTCTTTCCGATGATCAATTCTTTCTCGAATACTTCAAATTTTTCCTACAGCTATTTTGTCTTGGCTTCCATATCCTTCCTATTTTTATTATTCCTAAGTGAATGTCTATCTTTGCCTGAACATTTTTGTACTGCCTTCTTTCGTCGATCAGCAAAAGTATTACTTCTGCCAAGCAAGGTTGCTTTGCGTTATCTCTCTTATAACCATGTTTGTCAGCACAACTTCTGTAATTGTCCTTTCTAGAGATGTCCATTTCTCTTCAGGTAAACAGCTTACTGTCGCATGCATTATCCCAGTATTTACAGACTCGAAGAATTTCGAATGTATCTCATTATTCCCAGTCTTCAGTATCTTACCTCTTTCCACATCGATTCTTCTGAACAATTCTCATGAATGTCATTTGCTCCCCATCGTTACCAGACAGTGGTCTGAGTACATAACTGCACCTGGGTACGCCATCCAATCACATATTTGACTTCGAAATTTCTGTCAGACCATCATGTAATCCTGTCAACGGCATTGCTGCAGTTCTGTCAGTCTTGGTTAGGACTTGGATAGGTCACTGCCCGGGCCTGCCAAGTGCTGTTTGTGAGGCCAATTGAGGAGCTACTTGATTGAGAAGTAGCAACACTGGTCACGAAAACTGACAATGGCCGGGAGAACAGTGTGCTGGCCACATGCCCTTACATATCCGCATCCGGTGACGCCTAAGAGCTGAGGATGACACGGCGGCCAACCGGTCAGTACCGTTGGGTCTTCAAGACCTGTCCGAACGGTGGTTTTTTTGTTTTCTCCGTCACACTATCAATCCTGTTCCTTTCTCTATTACCGCGTTTATCGCGTTCCCTTTCCTCATGATTATTTGTTCTCTATTGTTATCTCCCTTTACATACTGAATTACTAGTTCAGCATCCTCACACACTTTTCCTGCCTCTTCCTATTCTAACTGTAACGTCGACATGTCTACCTGAGCTTTGTTGTTGACGTTAGTTTCCTGTTGATTCTGATGAGAGCAGCCATATCACTGAACTCTTCACAGTAGCTTACTCTCTGCCCTACCTTTCTACTCATACTCCTATAACTGTTACACTCTTTTCCACTGGTTTTTTTGGTAATCGTCTGCCCAGAATTTTTATCTTCTTTCCAGTTTGCTTGACCCCATTGTATCTAGATTTTTACATATTTTCTAGCTTTCCTACTACGTAGTATGTTACAGTTCCGTTGATTATTCAGTCTTTTTCTCGTGGTCCTGGCCAATCTCCTCCCAGAGATCTGAATGGGGAATTAATCCACAATCTTTTTCCAGTAGCGAGATCATGATGACAGTTTCGCTATTACATTCCACATGTCCCACACATTGTGTGTCTTTAATGCTGTGGCTTCCATTGCCTTCTGCATTGTTATACTGTTGATCATTGCTGATTCTTCTGCCTTTTAGGAGCAGTTTCCCATACCAAGGGCAAGAGAATTCCCTGAGCCACTTTCCGCGCTCTCTCTCTCTCTCTCTCTCTCCCTTTCTGACTAGCCCGCTGGCAGACCGAACCTTATGCTGGAAGTTTGTAATCGCCAGTTCTGATGATTTTTATTCAAAATTTAAGTAATGGCTGGTATCAAAAACGGAACTAGGACATTATTGATCACCACTCAAAAACGCTATCCCTAGACCAAGATGTCACCTGAGAAATAATCGTCACAGCAGCAAGCGGATGGCAAGAGTGTGATGAATTCAGTGGTCCATTGTTTGCCGCCACGCGGCCTCGGGAACCGATTCTGTCCCAAAGTTTCCATACTAGGTCATTCTCATCAGCGCTCGAACGACTTGTTAATACGTAACTAACAGTTCCCACACAGAGACGCACTACCCTAGCAAACGGATAAGTGACTCGAGATCTTTGAGACAGCCAAGTGCCCGTCGAAGCGTGTGCGAATATGCATCATTAATTTCAATTAAATATGGTCCAAGGTCAAAGATATGCATTGTTTCCGCAACGTTCTCTTGGAAGTCAAAGATATTGGCCTAAAACTGTGTAAACCTAAATACCTCCGTATTTAATCAGCGTAAAATTAAAATGATACTGCCAATGTAAACTGAGAGAACAAAACTGCAACACCGAAAAGAGGTTGCACCACATGAACGAAAATTGGTAAGTAGGCGTGATTCTACAAGCGAAAGATGATGTCTGTTCAGATTTAACGCTGGGTGGCGCTATGAGGAGGAAATCAGGTTTATTATATACAAAGTGCACGAAGTTTGCGTGAGTAAGGCACCTAGACATCGCGCAAAGAATTCCAGAAGCAATGACTCCGTCAAAATTATGTACCATTTGTTACGACAGCATGAGTTTACACAGAGTATCATGAAAGAAAGATACACTGCTTAGGTGCGCCTTCTGTAAAGCGCCGACAACCAACCGCCCTCGAGCCGCAGCATTTAAACTCCCCCGACTCCGAACTGCGAGCAACGGACTTTCGGACTTCAGCAAGAAGTGGTCTGCGGTCCGTCAATGGGCGAGACCAGCGGCCACACCGAGCCAGCAGCCGGCTAGCCTACCGGACTAGGTTATGCATCCAACAAGAGAGCCAGCCAATAAGAGCGTTGTAGTTACCCGAGCGGCCAGGATTTAGGATCGCATTGTGGCCGCTCCTGGCAGTCCATACACCCGCTGAAGGCCGGTGTTATCTCCGAAGCCGCCACCGCTGCTGAACATTTCAAGAAGAAGCTAACCCTTTGCCGAATATTCATAAGAATTCTATTTCCCTTCTTGATTCAAGGAGCATATCAAGTTGATTCAAAGGCCTTTCAAATTGTGTGTTAATAAACGTGATAATTAACAGTACTTCCTGTTCTCAATTTTTGGGAGACTTTTCATTGTAACTGTCATTGTCATTACATAGTTAATGCAGCAGAAACTATGGATCTCACGACCCTCAGTTCTCATCCTGCTCTAGTAGATTAGTTCAAATGGCTCTAAGTACTATGGGACTTAACATCTGAGGTCATCAGTTCCCTAGGCTTAGAACTACTTAAACCTAACTAACCTAAGGACATCACACACACACATGCCCGAGGCAGGATTCTAACCTGCGACCGTAGCGGTCGCGCGGTTCCGGACTGAAGCGCCTAGAACCGCTCGGCCACACTGGCCGGCTCTAGTAGATTCAGCTAACCAATAAGAGGCTGGTAACCCCTCAATTCTCAGGACAGCTCACAGATCGACTCGTCTGTGTGTAATACCCACCAGCCACCCCCACACGCCCTTCGAACAGAAAGTGGAGGTCTTTGCCTGCTACATCGCTTGGCTTGAACAACATTTATACATCTACGACGTGACAGATGATACGCAGTGCCACGCCTTTCTATTTGATAATGATGGCCCATCGATGTCTCAACTCATCAAGCAGCTTTATGTTGAAGCCGAGCTTAGGTAGTCTCATACACCACCTTGAAGATTAGCCTCCCTAGTCCATTGGTTTACATCGCTGCGAGCCACCATACGTTTTTATGTGCCAGAAGCTCACCTTAGAAACCTTCTGTGAATGGGTTGTTCATCTTCGAGGCATCTCCTGTGAGTGTAAGTTTCTTGGATCCAATTGATAGTACCGACAGTCATATGCCTCCTCTCTGACAAGGGACATGACGCTGGTCCACATGTCCAACGAGACTCTCTGCCATGGCCTTCTCAAGCTCAAGGTCCCTTGGCTAGGTGCATGTCTCCCCCTCGTCAGAGTCATTGAACGATCTTTCTGTTCCTCAGCACACTAGACTCAGCTTTGGAGTTGGCTCTTGGCCTGCACCCCATTGTTGTCTTGCAAACACGATAAGGAGCCCACCACTGGCTGTCATCCAAATGCACTTTCCTCATGCGCATGATGCTTCATTCACCATTCCCGCCAGCTGTGTCGCCACTGTTGGACTACGTGTTCGGTGCTTGGCAAAACTGACTACAAGGCTGAAATGTTGCTCTTCCACATCTATGTCAGTGGACTATACAAACAGCGTCCAGCTTGAACAAGATCCCTACTGGGTCGACCATGGCGAAGTGGACATTCCATATATTCACTTCATCCTTCCATTTCCACGACCAAGATTGAGTTGGACATGCAGCTCAGAGTGGTTCAGGTAGCCTTAGCACAGGTTCACCTATCACCATTCTCAACTGGGACACATATGAGTGGGTATGGACGCCGCCCCACCCCCTCTATCATTTCTTCAACTATCTCTAGAGGTTTAACAATGATGTAATTTGCATTGCTGGGTCTTCCACAGACATCTGTGGCATGGGGCTACCTCTGCCACAGCTCACATCCTCGTTGTTACCTCTGCAGGTGCATATAACGTGATTATATTTCACATTTTTCACGCTCTGTGACTTGCGAGTCATGATGCAACACAGACAGTTCGTGCACTGAGTCGGTTGCCCCATGCCAGTAGGTTACTCGAAGAATTCCCCACTCTCCTCTTGGCCACCGTTACAGTGGTCAACAAGTTTGAGGCCCACGTTATCACACGGCTTCACACAATTCCTAAGTTCTGCATAACCTGGACTGTGCCTTTTGCCCTGTGGAACAGGCTCTTTGTGGAACTCCAGTGCCTGAGAGTAGATGGTGTCCTTTCACCTGTTCTGAACAGTAGATGGGCAACACTCATTGTTCTGGTGGAAAAACTAAACGAGATGTTCCGCTTCTGCAGTGATTTTAAGGCTACCATCAATTCCCAGGCAGTTGTGGTTTACGAAGATCGACCTTAAACATGTGTAAATCTAATTCCTCTCGATAACACAGCTAAAGAAGTGCTGGTGATTAATACCCACTTTGGGTCTTTTTGTCACGAACGCATTGCAAGTGGGCCAGCTATTTTTCAGCAGTATCTAGAATAACTGATTCGCCCATTTTCTGGCACAGATAACTACCTCAACGACCTCTTGGTGACAGCGAAAACTCCCATGAATCTGACGACCATTTGGTGGTTGCAGAAGGTAAACTTGCACTGCAGCCTTGATAAGTGTGAATGCTTTGTCCAGCAAGCTGAATACTTAGGTCATGTCCTTAACATCTCAGGCAGCTGCCCCACACCAACATCAAAGTGGTCCAAAAGTTGCTGCTTTCTGGGGACGTCACGCAACTGAGGTCATTTTTGGGGCAAAAAATTACTATCGCTGTTTTATCCCGCAAGCAGCACCAGAGGAAAAGCCTTTGCACCGACTCCTCAGAGAGAATGTCTCATGGAAGTAGTCAGATCAGTGCAACAGGGCTTTCCTGAACTTGAAGCAGGCCCTCCTGGAGCTGACGTGTCTTGTCTCCTATGAGCCTTCCAAACCATTTGTCCTGGCAGTGGACGCATCCCTTTATGGGCTGTATCATTTCATCAACGGCATAGACTGCCCTACTGCGTTTGTATCCAACAGGTTCAACCACACCGAGAAGAACTAAAGCCAAATTGAGAAAGAAGCACTGGCAATAATTTTTTTGCATCAAGATGTTTCAGAACCACATGTATGGCCATCTGTTTACTTTACTTACCGATTACAAACCACTCCTCTCTCTTCTTTGGATTTCAGCAGCAGTAGCTACGGGAACGCCGTAGCGCCTACTGAATCCAGTTGTCAGTGAAGTCTTGAGACGTGGTCTTGACGAGTGGTTGGTGAATCAGAAGCAACAGAGGACCCCCGATCTCCAAGCCTCTTAGAACAGGCGCCATGAGCTCTCCACTCTTCTAGGGGTCTTACTCCTCCAAGAAGACAATGGCTGCATGTAGGTGATCGTTTCTTTTGTCTCGAGAAGAGGATCTTTGACCTTCTACACCAGGGTCATTGGAGGATCGTCCTCGCCAAACAGCTGACCTGACATCCCATATATGGGAGAGGGATAGATGCAGCCATTTCTACCAAGAACTCAGCGTGCACAACTTGCCAAAGCCAGCAGACTGGAACAACATGCAAATATTTTCCTTGGGGTGTTTTTCATTCGAGACATTTTCGTTGGCCTACCTGCACACCCACACCCTAACGTCCAGGACACACCTTGATTTTTCTGGGCCCTTCATAGGATCCTTTTCTCCTGATTGATAGAGGTTGGAGCTAGCTCTGTCATTCCTTTTGTTTATTACATGTCATCTGTTACTTCCACCTTCACTGTCCAAGCACTGATGCGAATTTCTTCATTGGAAGGACTCCTCAAACCACTGTGATGAACAATGGCCCACAACTTACATCTGTAAACTTCATAGTTTTGCACAGTTAATGTAATCTACTTCATACATATGGCTTCTTTCCATCTGGCTTGACAAACATTTTGTTCAGTTTTTTTTTAAACCCAGATTGCCAAACTCTATCATCATCATTCTATTGAAGAGACCTTGTCTTCATTTTTATCTTCTGACCAGCACTAATTTCAAGAAGTGTTTCTTGTACAATGCCTACACTGTCGTCCTCTTTGGTCCCAGTTGTAAACCATATATCCCACACTTCTGAACACTCCCTGCTCCCACCCTCGACGCTATTGTTACGCTAGCCACAACGCTGACTGGGCCAATGTGTACATCAGGGTAGTCTGGCGTGGATCCCAGCCACCATTCAGCGCCTCAATGGAGACTGAATATGCCAGTGGGTCCAGGCAGTGGCACCATGTTAACCAGCTTTGTCAGAGAAGAGGTGCAGCACCATTAAGTAACGATTAATCCCCTGCAGGTGTTCCAGAGCAGCCCTCACCACCTACAGCTGGCGACCCTTCGCCATTTTGGGAGGAGGCAATCCAAAGTATCCTGGAGCACCAATCAGCCTCGCCAGTGTACATCAGTCTGCATCCAGGCTCTCGTCCTCTTGGGTTCGTATGATATGAACATCATCAGGGACCCCAATGCTTGCCTCTTCCTCGATACCACCGTCTTGGGGGAGGGGGGGGGGGGGGGGGGGGAGAAAGAGAGGAATTCCGTGGCGTGACCTCCGTAAAGGGCCGAATGTTGCAGCATTTACCTCCTGCGACTCTGCACTACCCGCAGGCGAACTTCGGCTACAGCAAGAAGCAGGCTAACGAGCAGTCAGAGAGCTGTACTAGCTGCCACACCAAGCCAGCAATCGACGCACAACCAACCAGCGGCAGACGAAATTGTGTATCAATCTACTAGAAAGTCGAAGTCATCTGCATGACCAGGATTTAATAATTTGGGATGGCGCTCTGGCGTCAACCGGCAGTTCATCCACCCACTGAAAACTGATGTTCATCTCCGAAGTCTCCGCCGCTGCTGCCACCCTAACGCCGATCCCCACTGTCGCCACCCATCTTCGACCTTACACTTCTGGTGATAGATACTCTGCATGACTTGGAGAAGTATTCAGTGGTGACTATTGAACTTAGATAAATTTTCGTATCTCTTGCTAGACATGGCCTTTAGCTCAGAACCAAGGCAGGACATATTACGTGGCACAAAGTGTTGCTTCTGCTGCCTGCAAGAAACTGACAAAATTTTTTCTTTGGGCCTGGGCACTTCAAGAAGAAGATAGCCTTTTGTTGAATACTCAGGATAATTTTGTTACCTTTTTTCATTCGAGCATCATGTTAATTTTGTTCAAATTCCTTTCATATTGTATGTTAATAAACGTAAGTGACAGTGCTTCTTGTACTCAATTTTTGGGAGAATTTTCGTATACTACTAGTATGTTTGGAAAAAAGTAAATAACGTTGTTCTTTTTCTGGGTACTGTTGGTCACACAGCTTACTCATGATCTTTTTCAATGGCGATCACAGCGTATCAGCAGTGGTCTTCCGTATATGACGCACATTGCTAGCCATCTTATCAGTTTTTGTTTACATATCAACCGAGTAGCGACGTTTGTTGTAAGCAGAGCTGAAGTACAGGTCACAAATACACTACTGGCCATTAAAATTGCTGCACCACGAAGATGACGTGCAACAGACGCGAAATTTAACCGACAGGAAGAAGATGCTGTGATATGGAATGCTTTTCAGAGCATTCACACAAGGTTGGGGCCGGTGGCGACACCTACAGCGTGCTGACATGAGGAAAGTTTCAAACCGATTTCTCATACACAAACAGCAGCTTACCAGCGTTTCCTGGTGAAACGTTGTTGTGATGCCTCGTGTAAGGAGGAGAAATGCGTATCATCAAGTTTCCGACCTGGATAAAGGTCGGATTGTATCCTATCGCGATTGTGATTTATCGTATCGCGACATTGCTGCTCGTGTTGGTCGAGATCCAATGACTGTTAGCAGAATATGGAATCGGTGGGTTCAGGAGCGTAATACGGGACGCCGTGCTGGATCCCAACAGCCTCGTATCACTAACAGTCGAGATGACAGGCATCTTATCCACATGGCTGTAACGGATCGTGCACCCACGCCTCCATCCCTGAGTCAACAGATGTGGACGTTTGCAAGACAACAACCATCTGTACGAACAGTTCGACGACGTTTGCAGCAACACGGACTATCAGCTCGGAGAACATGGCTGCGATTACCCTTGACGCTGTATCACAGACAGGAGCGCCTGCGATGGTGTACTCAACGACGAACCTGGTTGCACGAATGTCAAAACGCCATTTTTTCGGATGACTCCAGGTTCTGTTTACAGCATCATGATGGTCGCATCTGTGTTTGGGAACATCGCGGTGAACGGACATTGGAAGCGTGTATTCGTCATCGCGATACTGACGTATCACCCAGCGTGATGGTATGGGGTGCCATTGGTTACACGTCTCTGTCACCTCTTGTTCGCATTGACGGCACTTTGAACAGTGGACGTTACATTTCAGATGTGTTACAACCCGTATCTCAACCCTTCATTCGATCCCTGCGAAACCCTACATTTCAGCAAGATAATGCACGACCGCATGTTGCAGGTCCTGTACGCGCCTTTCTGGATACAGAAAATGTTCGACTGCTGCCCTGGCCAGCACATTTTCCAGATCTCTCGCCAACTGAAAACGTCTGGTCAATGGTGGCCGAGCAACTGGCTCGTTACAATACGCCAGTCACTACTCTTGATGAACTGTGGTATCGTGTTGAAGCTGCATGGGCAGCTGTACCTGTACACGCCATCCAAGCTCTGTTTGACTCAATGCCCAGGCGTATCAAGGCCGTTATTACGGTTAGAGGTGGTTGTTCTGAGTACTGATTTCTCAGGATCTATGCACCCAAATTGCGTGAAAATGTAATGACATGTCAGTTCTAGTACAATATATTTGTCCAATGAATACCCGTTTATCATCTGCATTTATTCTTGGTGTAGCAATTTTAATGGCCAGTAGTGTATGTACCTGTTAACTGCTTCTGACAAAATGTTATTGATTACACAGCATCCAGGTAAGTCTTAATCCCAAAACGTAGTAGTTGAGCGAAACCGTGCATTCTGGGTAATGACACTTACCTTGTAAACTGAACGTAATTGCCCTAATGGCTTTCTTCGTGTTTCATATGGTTACAAAGACGGATAGAGCAAGCTAAATAGACTAGAGAAGATTTGAAAAGAGCAAAACAAGCTGTTGGTGCATGTTTATTGATTGAAAAGGCTGCGGAAAATTTTCACGCATTGAGCACTGTAGTTCAGATTAAAGGGTGGAAATGTATCGGACAAAAGCTTAGGAAGGAAATGTCCACAACGTGTAAGTGCTGTTGACCGTCCAGAAGTATAATGGCTGTGTTTAGGGAGATAAAAAAGAATGGAATGCATTGCTTGGGCAGCTTACACGTAGTCTGTGGACCGAGGATTGAACACTGTAAAACTTGAAATTTTCGCTCATGTCCAAAAATGTTTAGGTACGAGATCAAGGAAACTCTGCAAGGTAGTTAAAAAAATGGATTGCAAAGCTCGAGCAGCTCCACACATAATTTGTACCAAGGATTCGACACTGTAAAACTTGAATTTGTTGACTATGCCCAAGAACGTTTCGGTACAAGATTGAGGAAACCGCGTAAGGATCTGAAATGGAAAAAATTATCCTATGGTAAGGGAATATCAGGGTATTCGAGCCTAACAGACTCAGAAATAGACCTTCTTAAAATAAATTATCGACGGGAAATACGTAGAAATACTAGTAATTTTGAAGAAAGGCGAAAATCTTTGTTTGCTGCCTTCTTTTAGAACTAGCACAGACGAGAACCCCTATTGTTGTTTGTGTCGAAGGTCCCAGAGTCACGGTGTAAGTATCAGAGAGCTAATGTAACAGGTGATTGATGAACGTACGATACGCTACCAATGTCAACAGCAGATGCTATAAAATCTGTGTACAGAGACTTGGCTAGGAAAACCTTCTTTATTGACTGCATCCATTGGAGAAGCCATAGTGTCAACGAAGGTTTCTATAACTGCGTGTAGGAACACTTGACTGAAACAGTATTTGTGGGTCCCAGAACGCTAAAGACTGGTGCCACGGATGCAGTGTTATGTTTCAATGAGCGATCAGTCAGCAGAGTGAAAATTTTCAGTAATATGGCCATAGAATCGGGGATGAACATAAAGAATGCGCTTTATAAGATGAAGTGGAAAGTTGAAAGAAAGGGTCCCACAAATGGCAAAAAGAGATCAAAATTCAAACGAGAGCATCAAAACGTAAACTGGAGGCTACAGAAACCAGCAAAGAGTATCAGCTTTGAGAAGTTATACTGGTTAAATACCGTCTTCTGCAACTGTAATCAAAGTCTTATTAAGACCAAACACGTTTCGCTTTATTCTAAAGAATCTTTAGTGGTCAGTGTAAGAACATGTTTTTTTCTCTTACAGTTTCGTTTGTTAGGATCATGAACAGTTCAGAAACTATAAGTTACTACTACAGCAGTATTAACTCTTATTGTTACTGACGGTCTTTTGTTGTTTATGTCATTCTTCCTTTTCTTCCACATGCATGTGTAATATGTTAGGACACAGCCCTTTCACTAACACTCAATATACTCACATTTTTCCGTTGTGAAGGACCACTGTCATTGTTTTGTTTCGCTATTGCAAAATGTGTTCGCCTATTGTTTGTTTTGGTATAATGGAAACGTCTGTTATTGCCCAGTGTGTATTTATATATTCCGACTAGCATTTTTTCTTTAAGGAAGCTAACATGTTGAAAATACTGAGTGTCTGAACTATAGCTTAACTACGGTACAGTGGTGAGAATATCTCCTAGCTTATAATATGATTTCGTGTTGTTTAGGAGTTTTGTTCTTTCACTACAATACGTTTTATTAGTTTAAATGAAGTCTGGTTGCTGATGTTAGCCTCTTCACTTATTATGTCTTCGTTCTCCGTTTTTTCTTTTTGAATTTGGAAGTTCTGTTGTTGGTTTAGCAGACGTTTCTTGTTACTGGATCTATTTTCATGTGCGTGTTCCTTATATCCTATTTCAGAAGTTCTGTTGTTCTGCCCTGAGTATAGAGCGTCATGGCTGTTACACTGTAATTGGTAAATGCCAGATTTTGGTATGTGTCAGTCTGTTCTTCCTTCTTTAGACATTTCTGTATAGAGTTATTGCTTTGCTATGCTGTTGTTATTCCTTGTTTCTTGAGCATGGTCCCAATCTTGTGCGTCAGTTTGTTTCCATATGTGAGTGTGTAACAGTCTTGTGCCCTTGATGTGTAGTGGTGGTGAAGTTCGTGTGTGTTTGTGTGGGTGTCTGGACTTATGGGAGATCCTGTTTTCTTTTATTTGTACATTTTTCTAGATGTTTTGTTCAGTTTTACTATCACTGATTCTTAGTATCTGTTATTTTTTGCTGTTTGAATTAATATGACCAGTTCCTTACTATAGGTATGTTTGTCCAGTGGTATATGTTTAGTCTGTGGAGCATATATCTGAGGGTAGAATTTTTTTCGGACCGGTGGGTGGTTAGATGATTGACTTAATGTTGTGTCTGTTGTGGTGTTTTTCCTGTAAATTCTGAATGAGTATTGGTTGGTTTTCTTTGTGATTGATGTTTCTAGGAATTTTATTTGGCCTGCTTGTTCTGTCTCTAAGGTGAACTTTATGCTTTTGTGTTATGTGTTTATCTCTGCATGTTGTTTTCTTCTGTTTTATTTTCTGGTTCATCTACCAAGCAGAGTATGTAACAGTGACCACCGAAGATGCTTTAGAATAAAAAGAACAGCCTTCGGTCTTAATAAGACTGCCATTACAGTTGAAAAAGACGGTATTTAATCTACAACACTTGTGTACCAACAACTCTGGAAAAAAGAGGTCGAAAAACGCGGAAGCAACATGTATATTAACTCTGAATATCGGATGAAGAGATCGTATCAAAAACTTTAAAAATCCATTTAATCGAAAGTATTAAATTTTTTAGATTTACGTACAATTTTCTCTGAAGCTAAAACATCTATGTTAGTGAAACTTGGCACAGAAAATATTTACGTCATTTTCGTTAAAGTGTACTAGAGTTATGACGATCAAATAAAATGTGTGACAGATACTTAGACGTTATTTTCCTTAAACGCCAATTTAAATTTACCGTTTCAAAAATAGTTTTACTGACTTTGTTTACAGGTTTCTTTAAAAAAAAACTGTTCACATACACATATGTATGAAAATCCGTCATTTACTGTCAAGGTGACTGGAACTCGCAACACATGAACTAGTAACAAATGCTCGAAATGTTCTCATTTTGCTTCTAAACATGCATGCACTCGTTAAGTCGTGGAGTAGTACAACATTGCAGTCTTCTTTCCATCACTATTCGCGCGGCCATACGTAATAATCGTGTAAAATACTCTCTGGCGGTCTCACGTTGAAATGGCTCGGAGCACGATGGGACTTAACAGCTATGGTCATCAGTCCCCTAGAACTTAGAACTACTTAAACCTAACTAACCTAAGGACAGCACACAACACCCAGCCATCACGAGGCAGAGAAAATCCCTGACCCCGCCGGGAATCGAACCCGGGAACCCGGGCGTGGGAAGCGAGAACGCTACCGCACGACCACGAGAACGGTCTCACGTGTTGTAGCATATTTCATGACACATCGATGAACGGTTTTTGCATGGGGATGGTCCCCTGTATAGACCAGTTGTTTAAGGTTCCCCCAGAGACAATAATCCAGAGGCCGGAGGTCGAAGGAACGTGTAGGCCATGCAACTCGTCCTCTACCTAACATACATCATGGTAGATACCAGCTAGTGCATCTCGAACAATAAGACTGAAATATGCTGGTGTTCCTTCATGCATGTTGTTGTTGTTGTGGTCTTCAGTCCTGAGACTGGTTTGATGCAGCTCTCCATGCTACTCTATCCTGTGCAAGCTTTTTCATCTCCCAGTACCTACTGCAACCTACATCCTTCTGAATCTGCTTAGCGTATTCATCTCTTGGTCTTCCTCTACGATTTTTACCCTCCACGCTGCCCTCCAATACTAAATTGGTGATCCCTTGATGCCTCAGAACATGCCCTACCAACCGATCCCTTCTTCTGGTCAAGTTGTGCCGCAAACTTCTCTTCTCCCCAATCCTATTCAATACTTCCTCATTAGTTATGTGATCTACCCATCTAATCTTCAGCATTCTTCTGTAGCACCACATTTCGAAAGCTTCTATTCTCTTCTTGTCCAAACTACTTATCGTCCATGTTTCACTTCCATACATGGCTACACTCCATACGAATACTTTCAGAAATGACTTCCTGACACTTAAATCAATACTGGATGCTAACAAATTTCTCTTCTTCAGAAACGCTTTCCTTGCCATTGCCAGCCTACATTTTATATCCTCTCTACTTCGACCATCATCAGTTATTTTGCTCCTCAAATAGCAAAACTCCTTTACTACTTTAAGTGCCTCATTTCCTAATCTAATTCACTCAGCATCACCCGACTTAATTAGACTAAATTCCATTATCCTTGTTTTGCTTTTGTTGATGTTCATCTTATATCCTCCTTTCAAGACACTGTCCATTCCATTCAACTGCTCTTCCAAGTCCTTTGCTGTCTCTGACAGAATTACAATGTCATCGGCGAACCTCACAGTTTTTATTTCTTCTCCATGAATTTTAATACCTACTCCGAATTTTTCTTTTGTTTCCTTTACTGCTTGCTCAATATACAGATTGAACACATCGGGGAGAGGCTACAACCCTGTCTTACTCCCTTCCCAACCACTGCTTCCCTTTCATGTCCCTCGACTCTTATAACTGCCATCTGGTTTCTGTACAAATTGTAAATAGCCTTTCGCTCCCTGTATTTTACCCCTGCCACCTTTAGAATTTCATGCATAACCCACTCTTATTGTGGGGCATCTTCTAGTAGGTCTTGGAGTGTGTTCGGAGTAAATACCCCGCAGACAGCACTTGCAAAGTATGCTGGGAAAACATGTGAGCCTACCAGACAGTCACCCGCAATTACAGCCCACATAATAACCTTAAACTGATAGTGATGCCTACCCCGTAATGCAGCATTAAAATTGCGAACATTTTGTTTGGGGAGATTTGTTATTCCATCTCTTCCAACAGTTGTGTCGTATGTAAACAAAACGGAAGAGACAAACAACGGATTGGCAGTTTGTCCAACAAACTGTCGGCAAAAGTTCTCCCGTGATGAGTGTTTGGCAGGTGTAAGGCCCTGCACACGTTGAAGATGATACGACTACATGAGTTGCCCGTGCACTATCCTCCTTGC
Source organism: Schistocerca piceifrons (assembly GCF_021461385.2). Classification (NCBI taxonomy): domain Eukaryota; kingdom Metazoa; phylum Arthropoda; class Insecta; order Orthoptera; family Acrididae; genus Schistocerca; species Schistocerca piceifrons. The sequence goes on along the minus strand of NC_060139.1, from coordinate 782,773,052 downwards.
TGAACTTGGAGATGTGCCAGTTTCAGGGCCTCTTGTCTTGCACTGATACCTGCCTCTTCTTTGACAGCCTATGGAACATATTCTCCCAGGTCAGACATACGAGCAACAAATCGTCTTCGTTGATCCATAGTCTGTGATGCTACGGATCCTGTTTTCTCAACACGACGATATATACAAATGTTTGTATGATCTTTTTTTCGTGTAAGTGACCTGTTCCTAGACTATGTAAAAGTATTTTTGGAGAACACTGCATACCAGTCCGTTTAATTAACTTGTTCAACAGCAACTTACAGATTCCTTTTGCAGTGCACTTCCCTCACTTCGACAGTCGCCTTTCTCATGGTCCATTTGTCCACAATGCTCGCAAATGAGTTTATCCGAAGTACAGAGACTATACCTGTGTTCACTATCACAGTCCTTTAGATATCTTGTTAGTCCCAAGCAATCATTTAATGATAATGCAGAGAATCCAATGTGTAACTTTATCTGTCGTCCTAAAAAAACCTCTTTCTCGAAACAGGAGTCACTCCTACCACATGTGCACATTTCTTCGAAGCCATTTCTTAAATTTAAGATCAAATCCTTTGAAATTTTCTCTGTTTCTTTCTGTAACAAGGTTTTCTTCGTAAATGTTGGTCGTGAGATGCTCGTTAGACATGCCTCTGGGAACACCGTAAGGTATGACGAACGGACATTTCTGCTTCGGTAGCTCACAGTTAGCCACTATTTTAAATTTCTCATTTTTTATTACTTTCCCATCTGCTGTAGTTGCCACATGCATTATTGAGACTTCGTTAGTCCATCGAATTCTTTTTATCTTTAGATTCGCTTTCTTAGTATGCACTAATTGTCCAAACTTTCCTAACGACGTCCTGAATTAGAGTTTGATAAATATCACCATTTCTTACTTACCTGCCTGTCTTTCTGTATTTTCTCCACCTTCTGAGCTAGTGAGCCCATTCTGATCTGACTGAGGCACCCGATTTAGGTACTTTTAATATTTTCTCTATTCTATCAACAAGCACAGTCATAACTATCGGCTTTCTTTAAGAGCTGACATTGTAACAGCAGTTATCTCCAGCCCGGCATCAAATTCTTTGTCCGAGATCCAGAAAGCCGTTGGCACCCTTACCTTAATACCCACGTTACCGAACGCACAGATGTGGGAATTGCCCGTTGCCCCAGGTTCTTGTCCTTCTCTTTAGAAGTTGTGTTGCAAGTTGCTTACTGGTTGACGGACTGCGCTAACATCCGCCGAAGCAGATGTAACATGCAGCCCCCTGACGTCCTGTGACGCCTGATTCAGCACACTACGGGCAGTTGGCTCAGGGTGCGTCACATAAGCCCAGTCAGTGGACGAGCGTTAGGGATACTCCGTGTTTCCACAGGAATAACTAGTAACCTTCAAAGATTCTTTGAGTTGAACCAAACGCCAAAATGAGGAAATATTATCACTAACTACGGAGAACTGCTACCTAGCGTGTTAGCAGAGTGCTGTCTTCTGCACCATGAAATCCATTCTTAACTAGGAACCGAGATTGCGATTCGTCTGTAGTAATGGACATCTTTTCAAGGCTTTTCAATTGACTATCAGAAAATTAAACAATAGTTTATCTGGCTTAGAGCAAGGAAGATAACTATAAGCAGATATAACATAGTGACCACTGCCCGTCACGAAATCGAATGCTAGCTTGTGATACTGCGGCCGCATGACCGGGCGAGGGAAGTGACGTAGCAGTCGGATAGTGATTCAGTCTGGCAACATTACAGGCAGCATATCAGGACACACACTGACATTAGCGACTTTGTCGAAGAGCATCTGGGAAGGAGCGCCTCGGAAACGGCGAAGCTGCCCAGCTGTTCTCCTGCTTCTGTCGTGAGCGTCTACAGGAAGCGGTTGAAGGATGGGGAAGCCACGAGCAGGCGACGAGTTGGTGGACGTCCTCGTAAAACTCGGAGGCTCGCCCACTCTCTAAAGCAACATGTGGCAAATCTGACGGCAAAGTACGATGCTGGTGAATGCGCAAGTGTTTCGCGCCACGCCGTTAAGCGCAAATTTTTGGACGTGGGACTTCGTAGCAGACGATCTCATCTCTAAGCGTGCCCACAATTACCAAACTACTTCATCAGGTATGCTTGCCGTTAGCACTTGATCATCTACATTAGACCGTGGATCAACAGAAACGTGTGACTCTGTCACGTTTCTTGTTACACCACAGCGATGGTTCTGTTCGGATGCGCCATCACGCTGTCGAATGGCTGCTCAAAACACGTACTGAACCACGTATTCAGGGTGCTGCGGATTTTATTATGCTGTGGGACACATTCATCTGGGCTTCCATGGGACCTGTGGTAGCAATAGAAGGAACCGTGAAAGCCATAGGCTACGTCACATTATCGCGGGCTGACCCCAACCCATCATCTTGAGGTCTCCCCTTACGTAAATAGCATCTTCCAGGGGGTAACTGTCTGTGTCACAAGGCTGGAATCGTGCTACAACGGTTTGGAGAACATGATATAGTGCTTACTTTGATGTCTTGACAGCAAACTTTCCTGATCTTAAACTGGCGGTGTACGTCTAGGGCAATACCGGGTGCTAACCCGGCGCCGAACAAAAGGCCAGTCCGGACTACGTGATATGAGCATAGATGCCACATACCTCCAGTAACTTCCCAAGGACGTGTCGAATCGATGCCACACAGAGTCGTCGCTTGTATGGCTTTCCAAAGGTGTACCTACACGCTCATTAAGCAGATGATCAAAATGTTTTGGCTCACCATTGTAAGTAATATAAAATAATATCTGTGAACCTACCAGAAAGAGTGGTGGATTCTTAACGATTAATAGAGTTAGTTTGTGAAAACAATAGTGGCTATTAAGGTGAAAGTTTCCGTGACTGTGCGTTTATCGACTTTAAGACGATGAAAAAATGGAATGGCCTACTGGCATTATTGGTTGGCAGAGCAAATTCGGCGTTGTTTGGCCGGCTGATGCAAATCTTTTTATTTGACGCCGTTTCGGTGACTTGCATATCGATGTAGACGAGGTGATACGATTAGAACAACACAGACATCCAGTCACCGAGTGAAGAAAATGTTCAACACAAACACACAGTCACCGAGTGAAGAAACGCGGGACACACTGACTAAACATAGCGACGCTAACCACTAGACCACGAACTGCGGACTGCAACACGGTACTTTGATATGGTGATATTTCAATTACTAATCCAAGCACTAGAAAAGACAGAAATCCCGTCATCTCCGCTGTCCAGTCCCTGTATGTGAATATGAAACTTCTGCGTTTATACTTAAATTACAGAAAGCAACTGAACCTACTGAATGCTGCTGAGTGAAACTGAACCTACTGTCTCTTTATTTGTTTTTATCATTTCAACACTGACCTACATAATTTTCCCTGAAAAATACAACTCAGACTTATCCTATTCATTTATGACCCACAATGTACAAAGGCAACGCAATCTGACTGCAAATAATTAACACAAGAGACTGACCCTGAATTAGAAGAAATCTTAGCAATAACCTACACTTTTTTCATGACTCACTTACCTCACAGAAAATTTTCATGACACGAACTACAGCAAATAAAGCAACCAGCAACTATAGCCAGCTAAATATAGAGATTCTAACTACTGTAGGCTCTACCTACTAATAGGCATATGGTTAGCAAAGGAAAGATTTTGTTCCAGAGCAAACAATGTATTTAGCAGATTTTACCTTAATCATCTGACTTCCAGTTCCAAAAATTATATGATCTGAGGTGTAGCGCCTTCGCATCGCTCCTGTCACTTGTTAGGACGATATCGTTATAGACATGAGTGATCGACAGATGTCACCAGCTGACATGGACCTGAGTTACAGAGCTGCACGTAGTTGTACTAGTAGGCGGCAGAGGTCAGCAGTTGACGGACAGTGCTAGCAGTCACAGTCAAAACAACGTTGTAAAGCTATGTTTGATTCAAATTTAATGTATTTACGTAATTACAATTGTTTTATATGTGTAGTAATTAGCAGTGTGGGTGTTGGATGAGTGAAGAAGAACAGAAGTAAATGAAAATTGTTTCGTTTATTCACGAAGTACCAGTTAAATTATACAGGGGATTTACTATAATTAAATGTGCAGTCAGTTTATGGTACTAATAAATCGTGAGTAGAACACAAATTAATCGGTAATTTCAGAAGGAGTAATTTTATATTTGATACTCTTCTAAATTAATTTATTTAGCAATTGCCATAGAAATATGTTTTACTATGATTGCTCATTGAAGTAAATCGCGAGTTAGTGCGGGATAATACTGCAACCTGATTTGCTGTTTGTGATATCAGCCAATCATGAAAATGCAGGCTCGCGCCAATCTGTGCTGGGAACAAAGCCTTTGGTGTGATCTAGGGAAGTCGGGGCTGAGGGTTCGAACTAGTAACATCTCATTGAAAGCAGCTCCGACGAAAGTACTATAAAACCCGGAAAAATGCTAATTACGAGTTCGCGAAGTAGTACAAAGTGTATTTAAGTGAACAGTATAGTGAAAGTCGTGTGGAATTTCGGGCGGAATATCAAAATTATTGCTTTTGACTGTTAGTTAAAACCGCGTGGGGTGTTGTGAGATCTAAGACTGGAACAGGTATTACGTGTAGAGCAGAGTGCACATTTGAGCGAGCATTTTCATAACTAAACGATCCAGTGAACTCTATTAACTTCGGTAACGGGTGTAAATACCATAAACTGGCTACGTGTGTGATTGTGGTGTGCGTGGGAACTTTACATTGTGTATACACTTAGTACGGACTTGGCAGTATTAACTGTGATCTTTATCGTAAAAATTCACCTGAAAATTTACATTGCCAAGTTAAAACTTTTATTTCAGTAGCTGGCCACATCCCGTTTACCGGACAATTCTATGTATGTTGCGACCTGCAGTAGTATTTTCTACTACAGCTTTTAGCTAGACAAATGAACATTGCTGGACACTGCCAGGGCGGTAAAAAGTAACGTGCCGCGCCGCAGATCGTCAATAATTTCATTATCCAAGCCGTAGCAAATACATCAGTCATCATTTTACAATCAATTTCCAAGCAATATTAAATCTCCAAGACGGACACACGTCCAGACGGTCCGCTCGCGCTAACACTTCCAACCTCCATCACTGCTAACTATTAATTCCCAACCGCGAGTCCGTCCACCCACAGAGTCTCTTAGCGAGGGCGCAGAGAGCTGTCAGTGATATTAATGCAGTCTATAGCGCTGCCAACATACAAACATATAAACAGGCTGCTTACAAATACTCGTAATAAGGTAAATATACATCCTCTAAAAGTTGAATTATTCTCGGAAAACTTTAATCGAGAAGTCAGACGAGGGTGTCCATTTTCACTCACACTGTTTAATGTATATACACTGAGGAGAAAAAATTGCAACACCAAAACATTAATTAATGTAGAGTAATGAAATTCGGGGAATACCTTTGTCTAGGTAACATATTTAAGTGATTAACATTTCAAGATCGCAAGGTAAGGTAAACACCAGATAACCTATTACAGATGTGAAATGCTGCTACATTAGTAACCGATTTAACCGACAGACTGTCGAATGCAAGCACGCAGCCGTGTCTGCATTGTGTTGTACAGGTGCCTGATGTCAGTTTGCCGGATGGAGTTCTATGCCTGTTGCCCATGAGCTTGCTCAACACAAAGACGGTTAATTCTGGTTGTGGATGACATTGGAGATGTCGTGAGATGATGTCCCAGATGTGCTCGATTGGAGACAGATCTGGTGATTGAGTAGGCCAAGGCAACATGACGACACTCTGTAAAGTATATTGGGTCGCTACTGCGTTATGTGGGCGAGCGTTATCCTGTTGGAAAACATCCCCTGGATGCTGTTCATAAATGACATCACAACAGGTCGAATCACCAGACTGAAGACAATTTTGCAGTCGGGGTGCTTGGGATAACCACGAGAGTGCTCCTGCAGTCATACGATATCGCACCCCAAGCGATGGAATACTGTCATACTAGTTTCGCCTGGAGTATTTGCAGTCATGGTCAGCCCAACTGACCTTCTTCTAAGCCATCACTGCTACATTGGCAGAAACAGTTTTCATAAGAAAACACAACAGACCTCCACACCGCCCTCCAAAGAGCTCTCGCTTGACACCACTGAAGTCGCAAATGGCGGTGGTTTCGGGTCAGAGGAATGCAAGCGTCTGGCTCGAAGCTGCCCTTGAAGTAACCGATTTTTAACAGTTCTTTGTGTCCTTCGGTGCTAACTGCTGCTCGAATTGATGCTGCAGATGCAGTACGACGCGCCGGAGCCATATACTGAACTCGATGGTCTCCCCTCTCGTAGTGTACCTGTTCGTCCGGAGGTCTTCTTGCACACGTAAATTCCCGTGACAGCCGCTACCACCAAACATGTACAGTGGCTATATTCCTGCGAAGTCTTTCTTCAGTACCACAGCTTCTCGTAGCCGTATTACACAAACTCTTTCAAACTAAGTGGGGTGTTGATAATGGCGTCTTTATCGTGTTTAAGGCATTCCTGACTTAAATGAACTCACTGTGTCCAATCTCAAAAGTAAGTAACGCTCACGAGCGTTACAACGTATATTTATAGCAAACCTGGTTTGTACCCTCATAGTGGCGTAACTAGCGCCACTCTTACGCGAATTATATAGAAATACACCAATCAACTTTTGTTAATGTTACCTTCTTGGTGCTGCGGTCCGTTTTTCTTCGTCATTGTACTTTCTGTGACATCGAGTCGCAACTTCCGTCATATCGGCTATCCTTCAACTACGGTAGGTGACCTATTCTGCATATAGGCCAGCCGAAACTAGTGCGACAGTATTCCAGCGCCTTCTGCAGGGGTACCCCACGGCGACAGACTGCATTGCACTTCTGTCGTTATATGCAGCCAGTGGTACTGAGCTATAGAATTACTCAGAACTAGCAGCCGATAGTAATGAGCTGTAGTGTGATTCCGCTCTAGCAGCAAATAGTTCAAATGGTTCAAATGGCTCTAAGCACTATGGGACTTAACATCTGAGGTCATCAGTCCCCTAGACTTAGAACTACTCAAACCTAACTAACCTAAGAACATCACACACATCCATGCCCGAGGAAGATTCGAACCTGCGACCGTAGCAGCAGCGCGGTTCCCGACTGAAGCGCCTACAACCGTCGGCTACAGTTGCGGGCAGCAGCCAATAGTACGGACCTGCAGTATTACTCCACGCTATTACGTAAAACGCGCCCCGCAGCTCAGCCAGCAGTGCAGAGTTATCCAGCAGCGAATGTCCTCAGGTACGTCCGTAGCAGCATCCGCTACATCTCCAGCGACACAGTATTTCGGACCGAAGAGGAACTGACACTCTAGGATTCTATTTATAAGAGAAAACAGTCTCCATTGCGTAATTGGTTTTAGTCTTAGACAGTACTATTAACACTTACATTGTACACCGATACTGAAGTTGAGCATTTGTGATGTTTAACAAACGTGTGTCTTTAAAACCTGCGCTGTAATCATCTCAGTAGTTACGCTTATAGAATGGTTGCCTCATCTGAGGTTGACAATAGTGTCCCACTTGCACCACCATCAGCGGCACCTGAAAGTCTGGCGGTAGGTGTAAATCAATACTCACGCATTCATAAAAATCTGACTTAAGACAGAAAGCGACATGTTTATTACTAACAATGTAAATTTAAGGAATATACTTTTCTAAAATGAACTGCTCAAAGCAGGCAATGCTGATAATTTATTGCAGTCTGCAATAAATAAATTGAACCAGTATGCCACTACATAAGGTATGGTAATTTAAAGATATAATTTAACGGTGCGGCGTTTGGAGAATTAGAAGCAATAAGAACAAAACAATAAATGCACAAAAAATCGAAAGAATACGTGAATTTAAAAATCTGAGGTATCATCTTAAGTATGTAAAACACGACGATGCTGAGATAAAGTTTTAGTTCTAGGTGCTTCAGTCCGCAACCACGTTGCTGCTATGGTCGCAGGTGCGAATCCTGCCTCGGGCATGGATGTGTGTGATGTCCTTAGGTTAGTTAGGTTTAAGTAGTTCTAAGTTCTAGGGGACTGATGATCTCAGATGTTAAGTCCCATAGTGCTCAGAGCCATTTGAACCATTTTTAAGTCTATGGGACTGATGACCTCAGATGTTAAGTCACATAGTGTTTAGGGCCATTTGAACCATTTCTGAGATAAAGTTCCAGTCTGGCTTTAGCTGTCGCAGCGGTCGCACACTCCTCAAGTTTGCTCCGTGAACGTTCAGTGCTTACACCAGTGTTTTCGTGTTTCGTGCTCGTTTATTGACGTTCTGCACGTAAATTAAGCGTTATCAATTGAGCATTTGGTGTTCGTTCGTGTCATCTTTCTACGTAGTGCCGTTGGGATTTCGGCGTTGTCCGAGATTTCTTCGCTGCAGAAAACCATGGCAAACTCCGTGAGAAAAAACACCGTGATTTTCACCTTCGACAAGTACACCCGTCGAGTACAGCCCTCTACACTTGAAATACACGAGTGGATTACCGAGGTAATTGGCCTTCATTCTGAATCCGTTCATACCATGCAGCTAGACTCTGACGAATGCTGCATTTTTGTAAAGTTTAACGATTCCGTGAGTGTAGACCGCTTTCTGGCAAAATTTGGTTATGAAACGGAATTTATACACCGTGATGGTACTAAAAGTACTGTCAAACTCTGGAATTCCGAGTCTGTAATTAGGAATGTTAGGGTTTTGAATATTTCCATAGAAGTAGACAACTCGAAAATTAAAGATGTCCTTTCAAAGTATGTGGTTGTCAGGCAAATAGTCAACGAAAGGTGGGCTTCGCATTTCAAGCTGCAGTGCTTTAACGGCATTCGCTCCGTGGAGATGGAAGTGAAGGCAAACATTCCCTCCCACATCTTTGTTGACGGGCACAAGGCGCATGTTATGTACTCAGGGCAAACCCCTACATGTCATGTATGTAAAGAGTCTGGTCACCTCCGTCAGGACTGCCCTCGCCGTGTTTTTGTGCTAACAAATAACCTTAAGCAACGCCGGAAATTAACACTCAACGATTTGTTGCCAGCCAGTAATACATCAGAGCCGGCGGCTGTCGTGGGTCATGTTACTACCTCTGAAAATGTTGCACTTAATGTTAATGACTTTCCGTCTTTAAAACCTGCATTAACTGCTGAAATTCCGTCCCGTGACAGTGAGATTCCCACTAAAAAGCGTCCTCTAGAGGACACTGAAAACAAATGTTGATGAGGACTCTTCCTGTGAAACACCCGTTGCTAGGAGGCTGAAGCCCAGTCCTGAAGATCTGTTGGAAGTGGAAAAAGGAGATGGAATGCAGGTCGATGTGGCTCCCACTTCCGCAAAAGGACTTATACCGCCACGAACAGATAGTGGCGCAGCTGGTAGTGACCTTTCACGGAAATGTGGCCCTGAGCCTGAGGTCACGGCTGAAATAACCGCATCAAGTGCACAACCCATACAGTGCGAACAGTACGAGGAAGTACCAAGTAAACAACCTGCTGACTCCGAAGCGCAACACCGCGCCGAAGGAGGAAATAAACAAGCATCACCGCCTCGCCAGCAAGACAACACAACAGACACCACGCCGGAACCAAATATTGACGACTCGCAAGCCACGGCCGTTGCCCCATTCAGCTACCGCCGGCGGCTGCGACCGACACCGGGTCTTGCTGTCACGCGTCATTAAGCGAAAGCCACACCAGAGAAGAGAGACATCAAAAAAAGAATATTAAATATGAAGTCATCAGGACCAACACTGACGAGGAGAAAGAGAATGGCCACAGTGACTTATAGCAATGCATTGTCAGGATTTCAGGATACTTTTCTTCTCAAGCTCTTTGTTTAAAAGCAGTCCAAATTTTTCTAGGAAGTTAGTACATGTAATGGGCACACAACTTGTAAAGATCGTGCCTTGTAGGGAAGCACGTTGCTGCTATAATCATACCGATCCTCATCCCAAATAGCTTCTTCTGGTATGTCTGTGATGCAAGCTTATAGCATTACTACTGTTAACATTAATAAAATACAGTCACCCTTGAAATTGGCAGCACTAAAAGAATTCTTGTACCAGTCCGGGGCAGATATCGCGTTGCTACAAGAAGTTGCGATAACGAAATTTCGGATCCCAGGCTTTTTTGAAATTGTTAATGTTTCTACGGAAGCCAATATCGGTACAGCCATTCTTACAAGGGAAGGCATTCCGATGACTGAAATCGAACGACTAGAATCAGGAAGAGCCATAGGCATAAAAATTTTCGATGTGACAGTGCTTAACCTTTACGCCCCATCAGGCAATTCCCACAAATTGGATCATGCGAAGTTTTTTCAAGATGAACTGATTTGTTTATTGAGGAAAAATCCGTGTTCCCTTATATTAGGTGGAGATTTTAACTGTGTTTTAAACCAGAAAGACCAACAACCCAACTTCAAGTACTCGCCACAGTTAAAAAAGTTAGTAAGTGATCTACACCTTAAGGATGTGTCGGGTTCACGTATATAACCAGCCACTCCCGCAGCAGACTAGATAGAATTTACGTGTCACCAAATTTGCAAAATTATTTATTAAACGTTGAAACCATTCCCGTGGATTTTAGCGATCACAGTACACTTTTAACTTGCTTTAATTTAAGTGTACAGCCAACCCGTCGATTCAGAGGCCAATGGAATTTAAATATCTCTGTTTTAACTGACGAAGAACTGGAAGAGGAAATAAGAGTAGCGTGGACTATGTGCCTCCGCACAGTAGACAAGCACCCAACAGTCATTGACTGGTGGACTAGGAGGGCTAAACCAAGGCTGCGGAAAGTTATCATGCAGTATAGTGCAGCGAGGCACAGGGAGTTGAGGAATACAATGGAGTTTTATTATGAAGTTTTAAGAGACTTATATCAACAGGCCCATGATGACGTAATTCGTCTGAATGATATCAAAAAAATAAAAGCCAAGTTATTAAGCATTAAACGGCAACAGATGGAGGGACTCAAAATTAAATCGAAAGCCACATCAGTCGTAGCAGATGAAACAGCTTCTCTGTATCACTTGGTGCAGCATGCTAAAAACAGACGTCTAACTTTAATTGATGAAGTCAAGTCGCATACTGGTACGAGGCTCACATGCCAGAAACAAAGTCCACAGGTACTATGAAACCTTATATGCCCCTACCACAGTGGAAGATGCAGCTCTCGAGGACTTTCTCACTATTTTAGGTCCACAATTGTCGGGAACAGACAACGCTGACATCCTGTCACCTATTACTAAAGATGAAGTGCATGAGGCAGTGCGTAACTCACCTCTCAAAAAATCTCCGGGACTTGATGGCCTCCCTGTGGAGTTTTATGCCCGCTACTGGTCTATAATTGGGGACAAGATCACTTCCATGGCAAATGAGGTCCTGAACGGAAAACTGGTCCCTGCAGAGTTTAAGGAAAGTAAAATAGTACTGATTCCTAAGAGTAAAGGCAAAACCAACTTAAACAATTTTCGGCCTCTTTCGCTACTAAATTCTGATTACAAAATAATTTCGCGTATTATCAACAAAAGACTCGCTGCCTTTTTCCAACAAAATATTGAGTCATCATCAATCTTGTTCTCCGATCAGAACGATATTCGAAAGTCTATCTGCATACAGAGACGTCATTGCAATTACCTCAGTGACAAGTATAAAATGTGCGTTAATCTTTATAGATTTCAACAAAGCTTTTGACCGCGTTAGTCATAGATACCTCTTTGCGACGCTGTCAAGAATGGCTTTCCAGCCCCGATTGTGAACATGCTAAGGAATATTGCAACAGGTATAAATGCGAAAATAGCAATCAATGGCCAAACATCTAAACCCATACAGATAAGGCGAGGGGTTCCACAGGGCAGTCCCTTATCTATGTTTTTATTTTCCGTATCTTTAGAGCCCTTCCTCCGCACTGTCCACGCAAGATTAACAGGCATAACATTGAGTGGTGAGAAAATTGTCATACGAGCTTATGCTGATGACGTGGGCGTTGTAATATGGAATAAGGAGGAGACAGTTACACTGGAAAGAGAAATCCAAAGGTATTGTCTAGTGTCGGGAGCGACAGCAAATGAAAACAAAAGTCAAATATTGAATCTACGGGGCCTAGATCACCTTCGACTGGCATGGGCAAAACAAGACAACAAACATAAAACTTTGGGAATAACCTTAATGGCATGTCCGATGCGGATGGCTGCTTTTAACTGGACGGAAACTAGGAGGAAAGTTCATGGTGCTGTAATGGAGAACATCCATCGAACTATGGACCTGGTGAAAAGTCAGATTCATCAACTCCTGCGTTTTGTCTAAAGCGTATATCACTGCGCAGGTATTTCCAATCCCTAAACTAATAGCGAAAGGGATCATGTACACTGTTACCAATTATTTATGGCGAGGAGACATATTCAGGGTTGGTGCGACTACCGTTATACTGGATGTCAGAAATGGGGGCCTCGGTTTGGTGGATATTCGCAATAAAGCGTCTGCTCTGTTCCTCAAACGGACTTTCCATATACTCAGAGAACTTCCACAATGTATAACCGCAAAGCTCTTTGAGGCTGTGACACCCCATAGCCTGCAAGCACCGATTGATGTGCGAAGGATTAATGCCCGTCTGCAGTATGTGAGGAACTTTTTCCTCGAAGCAAGTTATTTTAGTGACGAAATCAGAAGCAACACACGTATCAAAGCGCGCGACATCATACTTAAAAGGAAGTTAAATGGGGGTAGAAACAAAATTGAAACGAAATTCCCAAATTGTGACTGGAAAGCTGTATGGCGGAACATCAACTATGCCGGGCTATCTACAGACGCTATTTCCGCATGGTACAAAACACTTAATAATGTCATCAGCACAAACGAGAGACTATATGGGATCGGTTTAAACCAGACACATCTTTGTAGAAAATGCAATCTGGTGGATACACTCAGCCACAGATTCACCTGTGGTGGCAATGTGCATAACTGAAATTGGATCAGGCAACAAATCGCCTTTCTCACCAGATCCTCTACAGAATATATAACGCAATCGCTCCTCCTGAGACCAGACATGACATACTTTCCGAAATTAAAAACCAACGCCATTAGCTGGTTACTGGGAAAATATGTTAGTTATGTCATCCACACACTTGGGTCGGACAACAAGACAGAATTCCGCGTTTACATGAAGTGTGAATATGCAAAAATCAGCACGTATCGCAACCAAAAGAAGCACTACGGCAACATGCTGAAGATCATTTTTGAAAGAATGGGTGTTGGTTAAATATGTGGAACCACTACAACACCTTGAACGAGAACGAACAGAAGAAAATTAAAAGTCACTTGGTTTCTTATTATTATTTACTATTACTTTGCTTCCGGAACATTTTTTTTCAAAAAATTTTGTTCAAAATTACTCGTGTTCGACTTCCAAAGTATTTGTGTGATTCGAGTAGAATTGTTACGTTTTTTTATCAGTGTTCAGTTTCTACTCAGAGAAGAGGTTTTTTTGTCTTTCTTATATTGGAGAATGGGAATATTGTGTTAAGATTTCTGCACACTTAGTGCTATGACCCAACAGGGAACATGAAAAAGGGTTGGGGCGGGTTTGGGCCTCGACGCACTGGCAGTGCCGTGAACAGACCCCACTGCTAGTGCGGCGTGTACCACGCCCTCACCATCCTAAAAATACAAAAAAATAAATAAATAAAAAATAAAAAATAATATTCAATAAAAACAAAATAAAAGTGGTTAATAAAGATTGGATTGCTGGGAAAAAAGGATGGATAAAAAAAAGTGGATAGAGAAAAAAACAAAAAAAGATGGTAGAGCACTTGCCCGCGAATGGCAAAGGTCCCGAGTTCGAGTCTCGGTGGGGCAAACAGTTTCAATCTGCCAGGAAGTTTCACATCAGTCATCATTTTACAATCAATTTCCAAGCAATATTAAATCTCCAACACGGACACACGTCCAGACGGTCCGCTCGCGCTAACACTTCCAACCTCCATCACTGCTAACTATTAATTCCCAACCGCGAGTCCGTCCACCCACAGAGTCTCTTAGCGATGGCGCAGAGCGCTGTCAGTGATATTAATGCAGTCTATAGCGCTGCCAACATACAAACATATAAACAGGCTGCTATCAAATAATAAGATAAATATACATCCTCTAAAAGTTGAATTATTCTCGGAAAACTTTAATCGAGAAGTCAGACGAGGGTGTCCATTTTCACTCACACTGTTTAATGTATATACACTGAGGAGAAAAAATTGCAACACCAAAACATTAATCAATGTAGAGTAATGAAATTCGGGGAATACCTTTGTCTAGGTAACATATTTAAGTGATTAACATTTCAAGATCGCAAGGTAAGGTAAACACCAGATAACCTATTACAGATGTGAAATGCTGCTACATTAGTAACCGATTTAACCGACAGACTGTCGAATGCAAGCACGCAACCGTGTCTGCATTGTGTTGTACAGGTGCCTGATGTCAGTTTGCCGGATGGAGTTCTATGCCTGTTGCCCATGAGCTTGCTCAACACAAAGACGGTTAATTCTGGTTGTGGATGACATTGGAGATGTCGTGAGATGATGTCCCAGATGTGCTCGATTGGAGACAGATCTGGTGATTGAGTAGGCCAAGGCAACATGACGACACTCTGTAAAGTATATTGGGTCGCTACTGCGTTATGTGGGCGAGCGTTATCCTGTTGGAAAACATCCCCTGGATGCTGTTCATAAATGACATCACAACAGGTCGAATCACCAGACTGAAGACAATTTTGCAGTCGGGGTGCTTGGGATAACCACGAGAGTGCTCCTGCAGTCATACGATATCGCACCCCAAGCGATGGAATACTGTCATACTAGTTTCGCCTGGCGTATTTGCAGTCGTGGTCAGCTCAGCTGACCTTCTTCTAAGCCATCACTGGCGCAGTGACAGAAACAGCTTTCATAAGAAAACACAACAGACCTCCACACCGCCCTCCAAAGAGCTCTCGCTTGACACCACTGAAGTCGCAAATGGCGGTGGTTTCGGGTCAGAGGAATGCAAGCGTCTGGCTCGAAGCTGCCCTTGAAGTAACCGATTTTTAACAGTTCTTTGTGTCCTTCGGTGCTAACTGCTGCTCGAATTGATGCTGCAGATGCAGTACGACGCGCCGGAGCCATATACGGAACTCGATGGTCTCCCCTCTCGTAGTGTACCTGTCCGTCCGGAGGTCTTCTTGCACACGTAAATTCCCGTGACAGCCGCTACCACCAAACATGTACAGTGGCTATATTCCTGCGAAGTCTTTCTTCAGTACCACAGCTTCTGGTAGCCGTATTACACAAACTCTTTCAAACTAAGTGGGGTGTTGATAATGGCGTCTTTGTCATGTTTAAGGCATTCCTGACTTAAATGAACTCACCGTGTCCAATCTCAAAAGTAAGTAACGCTCACGAGCGTTACAATGTATATTTATAGCAAACCTGGTTTGTACCCTCATAGTGGCGTAACTAGCGCCACTCTTACGCGAATTATATAGAAATACACCAATCAACTTTTGTTAATGTTACCTTCTTGGTGTATCAGTCCTTTTTTCTTTCGTCCATGTACTTTCTGTGACATCGAGTCGCAACTTCCGTCATATCGGCTATCCTTCAACCACGGGAGGTGACCTATTCTGCATATAGGCCAGCCAAAATTAGTACGACAGTATTCCAGCGCCTTCTGCAGAGGTACCCCACGGCGACAGACTGCATTGCACTTCTGTCGTCATATGCAGCCAGTGGTACTGAGCTATAGAATTACTCCGGATTAGCAGCCGATAGTAATGAGCTGTAGTGTGATTCCGCTCTAGCAGCAAATAGTTCAAATGGTTCAAATGGCTCTAAGCACTATGGGACTTAACATCTGAGGTCATCAGTCCCCTAGACTTAGAACTACTCAAACCTAACTAACCTAAGAACATCACACACATCCATGCCCGTGGAGGATTCGAACCTGCGACCGTAGCAGCAGCGCGGTTCCCGACTGAAGCGCCTACAACCGTCGGCTACAGTTGCGGGCAGCAGCCAATAGTACGGACCTGCAGTATTACTCCACGCTATTACGTAAAACGCGCCCCGCAGCTCAGCCAGCAGTGCAGAGTTATCCAGCAGCGAATGTCCTCAGGTACGTCCGTAGCAGCATCCGCTACATCTCCAGCGACACAGTATTTCGGACCGAAGAGGAACTGACACTCTAGGATTCTATTTATAAGAGAAAACAGTCTCCATTGCGTAATTGGTTTTAGTCTTAGACAGTACTATTAACACTTACATTGTACACCGATACTGAAGTTGAGCATTTGTGATGTTTAACAAACGTGTGTCTTTAAAACCTGCGCTGTAATCATCTCAGTAGTTACGCTTATAGAATGGTTGCCTCATCTGAGGTTGACAATAGTGTCCCACTTGCACCACCATCAGCGGCACCTGAAAGTCTGGCGGTAGGTGTAAATCAATACTCACGCATTCATAAAAATCTGACTTAAGACAGAAAGCGACATGTTTATTACTAACAATGTAAATTTAAGGAATATACTTTTCTAAAATGAACTGCTCAAAGCAGGCAATGCTGATAATTTATTGCAGTCTGCAATAAATAAATTGAACCAGTATGCCACTACATAAGGTATGGTAATTTAAAGATATAATTTAACGGTGCGGCGTTTGGAGAATTAGAAGCAATAAGAACAAAACAATAAATGCACAAAAAATCGAAAGAATACGTGAATTTAAAAATCTGAGGTATCATCTTAAGTATGTAAAACACGACGATGCTGAGATAAAGTTTTAGTTCTAGGTGCTTCAGTCCGCAACCACGTTGCTGCTATGGTCGCAGGTTCGAATCCTGCCTCGGGCATGGATGTGTGTGATGTCCTTAGGTTAGTTAGGTTTAAGTAGTTCTAGGTCTATGGGACTGATTACCTCAGATGCTAAGTCCCATAGTGTTTAGGGCCATTTGAACCATTTCTGAGATATAGTTTCAAAGATGAGATGTTTCTGTACTACAAAGCGACAAACGTTCAAACACAATATGCGATAGGAAACTCCACTCGATACACAGTTTAGTTCTGTTATTGTTGTACGGATGCAAATGCTTAACTCTCACACCTGACTAATTTTTAAACTCTATGCAGGGGTTATCCACACCTATATTGTAAGGAGACATTCATGTTAGGCAGGAATTAAATGTGGTTTTGGTAACAAATATTACAAAGACATACAGAATAAACTGGAGTCATCATGTTCAACACGTGGAAGACAACAGAATCACTAAGACAGCATTCCAGTACACTGCCAGAGAAAAACAAAATATTGGCTATCCTTTAATAAGGTGGCATAAACAATTTTGATGGTGCGTTAGTCAGTAGGTCTAATCCATTACGACAATAATAGTGACTATTATACATGATGATACAAACAATTATCATAACAATTACATTCTGATTTATTCCTTTCGATTTAGCAAACGATCGAATAGAATTTTAAAAAAATAATTTGTATCTGTAGAACTTGATTAAGATTTGGCTACAATTTCTTTAGGTGTTATAACTAGTGAGAATTAATCTATTTCCCTTCTGTGATAAAAAAAATCACAGATCATTAAGTTTTTGTCGCTACAAAATTCATTTGCTATGTCCACCGACTGCTGTGTCTGCTGCTGCAAGATATGGTATTTTAGCCAGAAAATCAAGTCAAAGATCACCAGCTAAAGTGTAGCACGACATGCCCTTAAAAATAGAATTACTCCTTCCAAAAGTACAGAAACACCAAATTTTCTTCATGTTCTCTTATGTGGTGAATATCCATTTGCGCATTTCCTTCTTCCAAAGTTACAGGCACTCATGTTCGACAGCACTCTGCATCTTGCTGCCCAGTGTAAACGTGAAGGTGAATGGCGATCTTAAAGTAGCTGAACAACCCGCTTAAGCTCTAACAATCGTAATTTGTTGGTGCTTCATGTACGAAGGTGTAAAGAAAACATGCTCTGAGTCGAATAATGAAAGATGTTCTCACACACATCTGAAACGGAGTGCCTCCTAAACACATTTTCTTCCAACATGCCGTTATGCTAGAGAGTAAAACTTCCAGAAATTAAAGATCTCTTCTCTATTGCAACTCCTTTGCAACTTGGAATGGTTTTGGCCCTCCACTCATATTTTAGAAACATACTAAGGCATATGTTTCCTGTGAAAGAATTTAGATCCGATTAGCGAACCCAGACTAAGGACGTGTTTTCAGTACTTATGTTCCATTACAAAAAATTACAAAGGTCGACACATGGATCATGAGTTGACTTCTTAGTATATGTCTGAGCAACCTTTCAACAGCTTACATTATTTATATACAGCACGATGTGTGCTACTACGTGACTGTAGTTGTCTAATCACTAATTTATACACACATCA
This sequence comes from Schistocerca piceifrons, assembly GCF_021461385.2. Classification (NCBI taxonomy): domain Eukaryota; kingdom Metazoa; phylum Arthropoda; class Insecta; order Orthoptera; family Acrididae; genus Schistocerca; species Schistocerca piceifrons. Next base: position 782,754,563 of record NC_060139.1, on the reverse strand, counting down.
AAAGAAGTTTTGCATGACACCGCGTCCGAGAGTTCTGGAACCTGTACAGAAAATTGGAATAGAGATCAACATAAACATCATTTCCGCCCTTTTTATTGCTCGTGAAAACCACACATTGCATGTTGTACCATCATACAACGACACCTTCAGGGGTGGTGGTCCAGCTTGCTATACACACCGGTACCTCTAATACCCAGTAGCACGTCCTCTTGCATTGATGCATGCCTGCATTCGTCGTGGCATACTATCCACAAGTTCATCAAGGTACTGTTGGTCCAAATTGTCCCACTCCTCAAAGGCGATTCGGCATATATCCCTCAGAGTGATTGGTGGATCACGTCGTCAATAAACAGCTTTTTTCAATCTATCCCAGGCATGCTCGGTTGGGTTCATGTCTGGAGAACATGCTGGCCACTCTAGTTGAGCGTGTTGTTATCTTGAAGGAAGTCATTCACAAGATGTTCACGGCGGGGGCCCAGATTATCGTCCATGAAGACGAATGCCTCACCAATATGCAGCGGATATGTTTGCACTATCGGTCGGAGGATGGCATTCACGTATCGTACAGCCCTTACGGCGCCTTCCATGGCCACCAGTGGCGTACGTTGGCCCTTACATAATGCCACTCCAAAACAGCAGGGAACCTCGATCTTGATGCATTCGCTGGACTGTGTGTCTAAGGCGTTCAGCCTGACCGAGTTGCCTCCAAAAACGTCTCCGATGATTGCCTGATTGAAGGCATATGCGACACTCATCGGTGAAGACAACATGATGCCACTTGTGAGCGGTCCATTCGGCTTTTTGTTAGGCCCATCTGTACCGCGCTGCATGGTGTCGTGGTTGCAAAGATGGACGTCGGGAGTGAAGTTGCGCACCATGTAGCCTATTGTGCACAATTTGAGTCGTAAACGACGTCCTGTGGCTGCACAAAAAGCATTATTCAGCATGGTGGCGTTGTTGTCAGGGTTCCTCCAAGCGATATTCCGTAGGTAGCGGTCATCCACTGCAGTGGTAGCCCTTGGGCGGCCTGAACGAGGCATGTCATCGACAGTTCCTGTCTCTCTGTATTTCCTCCATGTCCGAACAACATTCCTTTGGTTCACTCCGAGCCTGACACTTCCCTTGTTGAGAGCCCTACCCGGCACAAAGTAACAATGCGGACGCGATCGAACCGCGGTATTGACCGTCTAGGCATGGTTGAATTACAGACAACACGAACCGTGTACCTCCTTCCTGGTGGAATGACTGGAACTGATCGGCTGTCGAACACCCTCCGCCTAATAGGCGTTGCTCTTGCATGGTTGTTTACATCTTTGGGCGGGTTTTGTGACTTCTCTGAACAAAGGGACTGTCTGTGATACAATATCCACAGTCAACGTCTATCTTCGGGAGTTCTGGGAACCGGGGTGATGCAAAACATTTTTTGATATATATATTTTCGGTTTATTATTTCAGATGAATGAATTATGATCACTAAATTTAGTGTAATGACGTTGAAGGTAAATTGGTATATTCATGCCACTATTTTTCCATACAAAGGTAGAGTTCTCACAGTTATACATGTACTGCCGGAAAAAATATGTACACCGTTTTAGAGGTTTCCAATTTGCTCAAGATGTATTGCTGCATCAGGGCGTATGGAGTACATGAAACTGTTGCATTTACAGATTTAGCACAAGCGGTTCTGTTGTACCAGATATCGATTCACGCTAAAACACCCTTATTAGTCCGTGGTGTAGTCTCCACGGTGACTCTGCAATCCAGTCGGTCGTACAGATGGAGAATACTGTCCTAGGACACGTTATTCCGCGCCTGCTCGACCTGTTCACATAGTTCTTTAAGAATTGTTAGTTGACGAGACGCTCGAGTCACTTCCCGTTCCATCATAACCTGCACGTGCTCGGTTGGAGAGACGTCCAGAGTTCGTACTGGCGAGGGAAGGCGCTGTATGTCTTGCAGAGCACATTGAGTTTCACGGGCAGTATTTGGGCGAACATTATCCTTTTGGAACAAGATACCACCTATCTGTTTCAATAACAGCAAAAGAATATATCTAACAACATTCTGCACATACCGAGTACTGGTTAGCGTCTCCTACGGAAACACTGAAGGTGAATGAGAGTTGTAGCTTATCGCACGCCATGCCGTAAAGCGTGCGGTGGGGCCAGTGTGTCTTGTACGAATGCACTCTGCCAGACAGCGCTCACAAGGTCTACGTCGTACGCGCAAACGATCATCACAACTGATGTAACAGTTCCATCTTGTGTTGGAGCTACTATGTCGGTTGCTGTAAACTTGTTCCTTTAAGTGCCCAACAAAAAGCTAGTGGATTAGGGTCCAGGAAAAGTGGGGACCAGAACGATGTACTTCCACGACCAATCCACTTCCCTGGAAACGGTTCATTTAAATAGTGACCCACATCCATTCCTAAGTGTGGCGGTGCCACGTTCACGAGTGACATGCGGGTTATGCTCTGTCTAATAATACCCGTTGTGCAGGTGAAAAACACTTTCACGAGAGAAGCTAGATTCGTCAATCCATGTCACGGTATTAATAAACTGTTCGTTATCTTCTAGTTGGCTTTTAGGTTTTTGGTATTCACCTTATTTGTAACGATATGGATGCAGTTCTTCATCGTGCAACAACAATGTTTCAGATATATAGAACTACCTTGCGATATCACGGGTACTTCGCCCAGGTAACTGGTGATCGTTTTCAAGAATCACGTCCTCTGTTTTTGGAGTAAGTCTAGTCCTTTGACGACCTCTCTGTATTACTTGTGGGCGAATATTACCGGTTTCCCGAAGGCGTTGACGAAAAACATCCTTATCTGGATGGCATCTTTGACAGTTCCGTGCACCATAAGCACGAGCAGCAGCAGTAGCTTGGCTATCGGATGCACCCAGCACCAAAAGCATATCGTTGTATTCATCGTCTGCGTATTCCATAGGGAAGCCGCCCTACGTGAACTTGACGGGACAAGTCACGGTTGTGCACTGAGCGGTTATTAGACGCAAGCATGCAGTTTAATGGATCCCACGATCATGTGACAGGTTACCGTCTTGTGACGAAATGACTTCCTGCTTGCAAACGACAAGAACTAGGGAAGGGAAGTCTAAAAATAAAAAAGGAACCTGCCGAGAATTCGAACCATAGGGTTTGCTGCCCAGCAGTCTACTCAGTTTCTTTTCTTCTTTGTTAATTTTTATCCTAACCGTTTTGTTCAGCTTGGGATCTGGGCCGGGGCTTTATTACCCACAATTGTTAAGCTTGTTTTATTTTTATTCTTTTACTTTTTTATTTCATTTTTTATTTTATTTATTGTTCTCTTATTTTTCATTATAGGAAACAACGTGCACAGTTAGCTTTAGGCTGAGTGAGCACAAGGTGTCCCGGGGTCGAATCACAAGGACTGGCCACCATGTCTATCCTTAGCCCCCTCCCCCCCCCCCCCCGCCCCCCCGCCGTCCCCGCGGCCCACCGTCTGTCGCTGTGCTGGTGGTCCCTCACATCGTAATGGCCTTGTTTTATTTATTTTTTGAATAACTTGATAGCCATAAATTCCAAAATTTCAGGGCTAAAAAGACACCTTATATTTTCTTGGAAGCACACTATGAGAGAAGGCTCGAAAACAATTGGAAAATGAAACGAAAACCGTCCCTTACCTTGGCTATTAAAGACAAGATGAAACATACTGGTAAATAAAGCACAATAACGTGGGAGCCTCTGGAACGTCCAACGGACGTTCACCATATACTGACGAAAAACACGAGGATCAGGATTGTTCCCACACATGACTACAAAATGTCCGTAGTGTCTGAGGAGCCGTACGATCGTATTAGTCTTCGTCCGAGAGGAAAAGGTAAAGTCTGGACAAAAAAAATGTTCAAATGTGTGTGAAATCTTATGGGACTTAACTATTAAGGTCATCAGTCCCTAAGCTTACACACTACTTAACGTAAATCATCCTAAGGATACACACACACACCCATGCCCGAGGGAGGGCTCGAACCTCCGCCGGGACCAACCGCACAGTCTATGACAGCAACGCCTCAGACGCTCGGCTAATCCCGCGCTGCTAAAGTCCGAACAGTTCAACCGAGAAATCAGCGTCAGTTGTTTGGATAAGAGAATCCAGTTGCCGGCGAATCAAGTGGCAATGTTCTCGTCCATAATAGACAATCCTATGTGCTACTGAATCAGGTTGACATGATTCGCATAGACCAGTCCGACGGAGATCAATGTGACGGTGGCGTTCATTGGTCTGGATTATATTATGAATCACTGTGCACACATTAAAACGTTACTCCGTATAAACAATACTGAAGCCTTTACTTTGATATTGGGTAGTTCTAACCGTCCAAGGGGACGGAGCCTCACTACCACTTCATACAGGAGTTGAAAAGTATGACTCTTCTATAGGAAATGGTCGGATAATTGTATGAATTTTAGCGCCAACATCGCGGGGAGTGGGAATATTTGTGCAAAATTATACACTTTACTGAAAATGTAGGAATTTAAAAGCCATAAATTGTAAATAAGGCTAAGGGAACGATGTTCGTGTTCACGAATTGCCCCCTGAATTCGGTCCATCACCTCCCACCAATTGAGTGCAGCCATCTTCATCGAACAGCGATGCACGGTAATCTTCAACGATATGTGACGAGCAACAGCGGTGCCCGTGGAGTGCCAACTTGATGGAAAAGCTGTAAAACTAACAGGGTGAGTTTGGGTTCATTTATGCGGGCCCCAGAGACAGAACAAAAGCAATCCAATACGTCCTCCAACAAGGATATGTCACAAATATGACGTAGCAATACCGTAACACCATCTGCGTACGCTCTCACCTATTAAGTTTCTTCTGATATCTTCCAGTCACGTAACTGATCAGCAATACGTTGAAGGAGATGTTCTAGGGACAAGACGAAAACTGTAGAGGAGACGGGGATACTATAAAGGCACATTTGCATGCCGAGCGTGAGTTTCCTCGGAAACGCGAGATATTAATTAAATAAATTATCAGTGACAAATAAATAAAGCCTATGGCACACAACTGCAGCGCTGTGTCGCTGATAAAACAAAAGCACAATTACGTTACTCGTATGTTTGATTAAGAGAGGAGAGCTCTGGTTGAAGTGGTGCGAGAAGCACGTATTTTAGTTTATTGTCTGGCACACCGCCATATTTCATGTTATAAAAAATTACTGCGAGTTGCAACCATACTAGGCACTCGATTCTGTAAAGAATTTATATTTATAAAAGTAAGTAGGATTATGAACTGTAGGCTTATTCATTGAATATATCTGATTTAACTAACTGTGTAATTTTTTTGTTTAGTAGACAATCACCTCTGTACGACGTTTTGGCATGGCTGGCAAATTATTGTAATATTGAGATTTAGATTATGAGTCCGCACCTACCGCAGCAGTCTTTGGAAACGATTTAATTACGAAGTCCGATTATTTCAGTTTTATTTCACGGTCAACTACGAGTAACATTGCCTTTACGAAAAAGCCATTGTCAAGCGTCTGATACCGAATAATTAAAACCTGACGACTCATAGGAGAGACAATCATACAGATAAAATAATTAATATTTTATTTTATTTTATTTTATTAATTTTATATTGGCGACCGTGACAGGACTTGTTATTTTGTCATTTGTTACATTGTTCTCTTTGTTTCATGTGAAAAATCAACTTTCTGGACCTGGACTTGACTATATGAGAAATAACAAAAATCAGAAGATATTTGCCAATTATAAAATTTTGCGGGAAGACGCAAAGAAGCTTCCAGCAAAATAAGGTAAGACGCAGCATCTTTGCATTAGCAGGCTTGACCAGACGTATAATTCAGTGTATTAGCTTTTCAGTAAAATTCTGTAGTGTTTCTTTTCCGCATAACAGTTTCAGTGATATGTTGCTACGAGCGATTCAGGCTCAACTGCATTTTATTTTAAAATCAGTGTCAAAAATTTTCTTGAAACATATATCACGTGTGGCATGGTAATAACTAGAAAACAATACGCAAAAATGGAACAGCAAAGACGTACTATTCAGACGCAATCCGACTCGGACGAGAGACAAATGTTAGAAAATGACTTTACGACAGCAACCGGTAGTGACGATTCATCAAACATTGACGCAAGTGTTGACGAAAATTTTGACAATAGGCCCTCCACCACAAAAATTTCAAAGTCTCAATCAGAGCCCATGTTAATGCATGACGTCACGTCTAATGACGCGGCGGGGGCAGAGACCTTGCAAACGGTAAACATTGCCGACATGTTACAAATGCTAATGAAACAAAACGCCGAAAACATGGCAACCTTAAAGACACAAAATGAACAGTTAAAGACACAAAATGACGGAATCAAATCTGATCTCATAGCACTCAAGACAGGTAATGACACTTTATGTAAGCGTGTGGAACTTATAGACGCCACACTGACCAAACAGATGACTGAACTCAGTGCTAAATTTTCCCAGCTTAATACGAGACAAGAAAAGACTACAACTGACGTAGCACTTTTACAGACACAAGTAAAAAACCTTAATGTCACGTGTGAAGTTCTTACTGAACAAATTCAAACATATCCTTCAGTACATGACAACCTTGAAAAACGAATTACTGACGTACAGAATAAATTTGACAATGTTGAACAACACCTGACTGACATCTTACAATCTGATGCCACAGCTCATTTTCAAAATATTAATAAAGAATTTCATGATTGGGTAGTCAACAAAGACAAACATTTTGATAGATGCTTACGTGAAAATTTACCAACAATTGTGCACGACTCCGTAGCGCAATACATTACTAATAACAAACAGCTGATCAGTGACGCAGTACAATCCGTCACTGCACCCATGAGACAATTCACCGATCGACCACAGTCTGAATGTAACGAAAATATCAGTCAAAATGCACAGTTCAGGAACCAATATACATTCGAGTATGACACACACATACCGCACACGACAAACACACAAGAACAAAACACACCACAACTACAACACATACCACGATGTGCAAACACAAACTATTATCATGGTAAACCACAGCAACATTATCGTAATTACTCGCCAGCTGGACATAGCAGTAATTACAGTGGGACAAATCCATATCATAATGCAAAGGAAGACGAAAGCTTAATGAAACACAGGCAATTTCAGATTTTTATCCCAGAAAAACGAACCATTCATCCGGTGATTTTTCTCAAATCTTTTAGTAACGCATTTCCACGCACTTGGAGTGACCGGAAAAAGATTTCATATATTGTCGGTTACATCCAAGGCGATGCAGCTGTCTGGGCATACAGTCAAGCTGACGTATGTACCACGTACAGTGAGTTTGAGCGTGCTTTTCTGAACAAATTCTGGTCGCAATCCGTTCAGGAGCGACTCAGAAGACAAATTTTAGAACCTGAAACTTTTAACAGTAAAAATGGTAACTTACGCAGATATTTTGAAAAATACTTGAACATGGGACACTTTTTAGACGAACCAGTCGCAACGCGAGATATACTCCGTGCGTTGAAGGCCAAATTGCCTTTCAACATTAAGGAAAAACTCCTACATATCCCGGATGACGATTCAGATTATTTTTTAACAGCTTTAGATTCGGTTGACATGTTACTTGAAGATCAGCGCTTCGCGCGGCAAAACAGCAGCCACAATGTTTACACTAGTGGTATGCAAAACATGCAGGCTTGCCAACACAATTCTGGCGCGCCCACAGTTGGATACGCGGTACAACAAAAACAGCAAACTCACATGCCGTCTCAGTACGGAAATCAAAATCAACACGCGTATTCCAATACAAACAATAGTTACAACAGTAATAACATTTCATGCGGCAATCCATACAAGAGGCACCGCGGTAATAACTACAACGGTAACAACAGATACAAAGGTAATAACAAAAACACAAACAGAAATAGAAATAATAATAACTACGAGCCAAGACAGCATCAAGGTTGGACTCGTAACGATCAGTACTTTCATTCAAACTCTGCTTTGCCACAGCAGCCACCAGGACAAAATTGGAGCATACCTTACGACCGACAGGTAAGTTATAATGCGCAACAGCAACAACAACCGCAAAAGTTTGGAGATCATAATAGGCAATATCCGAATGTGAATATAATAGAAATGACACCTGATGCACAACCTCAATCTGTGTCAGTACCTAGTACAAATGCTAATCCAACAAACTAGAAACAGTCACTACTTTGCCCCAGGTCGTGGCTGAAGAATTCTTGGGGGGCGGCTTCAATGTTAATCAGTTATTTGACACCACACTTGAACAACAGAATAATGATATGCCGAGTAATTCTAAACAAAAACTACCTGTTTTATTTATAAGATACAACCACAATAACAATATATCAGATGAACTTTTACAAGACAGTACACAATGTCGTTTAAACACAAATGAAATTGTTTTAGCATCCACTACTGGTGTAGTAGGTGGGATTCCAACTACTATTATCCTAGATACAGGTGCAGCTGTGAGCGTTTTATCTTTTAATTTTTATAAAAAGATGTGTGAATTGGAACCTGTGCCTGAGTTTCTTGCCCAAAACTGTAAAATAACTACTGCACTAGGTAATAAGTCATGTAGGGTTACGAAGCAAGTTTTTGTAAACGTCTAAATAGGTAATGGAACCGTACAATGGCCATTCCTGGTTGTACAAAACCTTGTGACTAATTGCATATTAGGAATAGATATTATGAGCGAGAAGGACTGCATTATAGACTTCTCCAAAGGTAAATGTATTTTAAATGATAAAAGCAGGGTAATTATTATTGATTTGGACAGGAGAACTCTAAAGCATGACAAACACTGTACGGGGTACAAGGTTCAGTTAGTACTTGACAAAGACATTCAAGACATGCAAACACACTCATCTGACGCAGAGCTAATGGACTTGAAAACATTGCTTGATCATAAGATAAGTGAAGCTACAGCTCTCAGTGTACATGAACGTATAAAACTACAGGAAGTGTTATCCAAATATTTACAAGTTTTTACCAAACGATTAGGTGTTATCAACACATATGTGTACAAGATTGAAGTTAAGCCTCACAAGATCTTCTACCATAAGACATATAACGTACCGTTATCTCAACGACCTGCTGTGTGGCAAGAATTAAAACAAATGCTAGACTGGAAGGTCATTGAACCATCCACCTCACCTTACTGTAGTCCTCTACTTGTTGTCAAAAAATCAAATGGAAGCATTAGGTTAGTGTTAGACGCACGAGCTATTAATGAAATAATTTTACCGGTTCACACAAAACCTGAAAATTTAGAAGAGCAATTACAGAAATTTCTAGATGCAAAATATTTTTCCACAATAGATCTCGCTAATTCGTTTTGGCAGGTGGGTATCACTCCTGATTCTCGGAAATATACTGCATTTATGTTCGGGGGGCGAACCTATCAGTTTTGTGTTCTACCCTTCGGACTGAATGTCAGCTCTTGGGTATTCATTACAGCCCTGGATACCGTGCTTGGCGACGATTTAGTTGAGACAGTCACACACTATGTAGATGATATACTGATAGCTACACAATCCTGGAATGAACACGTTGACACACTTCAAAGAATTTTAGAAAATTTTGCACAAGCTGGAGTCACAGCCAATCTTAGAAAATCAAAGTTTGGTTGCAGTGAGATAAAGTATTTAGGACATATCATTAATTCACAGGGCATACGTCCGGATCCCAGTAAATTAGATGCTATTAGAAACTTTCCTAGCCCTCGAACTAAAAAGCAGTTAAAATCATTCCTTGGGCTATGTTCATTTTTCAGACGTTTTTTGCCACAACCACTTTTGAACAGTAAACATCTGCTAAATCTACTCAGAAAGAATCAAGTTTGGATTTGGTCGGAACAGTGCCAGAATGACTTTAATACAATTAAACATGCTTTAGTGAATGCTAACATATTGAGCCATCCAGATTTCAATTTAGATTTTTGTATGACTTGTGACGCTTCACGTACTGGCTTGGGCTGTTGCTTATTTCAAGTTGTAAAGAATAAAGAGGAGGAACAGATAAGAATTATTGGGTTTGCGAGTCGCACTCTAACTGAATGTGAGCGTACATACTCCACTACTGAGTTAGAAACACTTTCCATAGTATGGGCATTCAAGAAATTCAATTATTATTTATTTGGAAAACATACAGTAATTTACACCGATCACCAGGCCCTGACACTTTTGTTAACTTGTAAACTTGTACATCCTAGACTATCACGATGGGCAGTTACACTTCAGAACTACTCTTTTGAAATTAAGTACATAAGAGGTAAGGACAACACCATTGCAGACACTTTGTCTAGACTTCCACAAGGTATGAATGATACCAACAGTGACTTAGAAAATATAAATGACTACAGGATTCTCTTAATGCAAGACAAGCAGTATCACCAATATTATATTGATATGTGCAGAAACATGGCTGAATTACAAAAATCTGATCCTCACTGGTATAAAATAATAACATTACTGGTAGAAAAACACAATCATCCTTTGACTAAGTATTACAAGTTACACAATGATGTGCTATTTTACCGCCGACATCCAAATGCTACCAACTGGTGTGTATGCATTCCCAAAGAGTCTGAACGTAATTTAATTTGGCACACACACTTAGTTTGGGGTCATTATGGGACAAAAAAGTGTTTAGCGAAGCTCAGTACATACTGTTATTTTAGCAATATGAGAAGAAAAATTTACAGGGAACTGAAAACATGTGTCATACGTCAAAAATCAAAACCTCAGAATTTATCCACAAAAACAGATTTACATTCTATTTTACCTAGTAAACCCCTGGAAATTCTGTGTACTGACATCAGTGGACCGCATCCAGCAAGCTCTGGAGGCGTCAAATATATCTTAGCTTTTTACGATATATTTTCTAAACATGTTAAACTTTATGCTTTAAAATCCGCCACTGCAAGTGCTATAATACGAAGATTCTCAAGTGATTACCTGACGCACGTGGGAAAACCTAAAGCAATTCTATCAGATAATGCAGCATACTACTCTGGGTACAAATGGAGCAATTTCTTGAAGGACAATAACATTAAAAGTATATTTATTTCGAGGTTTAGTCCACAATGTAACGCGACTGAGAGACTTTTCCGAGAATTAAATCGTTTCATGAGGACCTATATTTCATCAAAACGTACTAATTGGGTGTCCTACCTAAGCCTTTTCGAAGACGTACACAATAGCTTAAATATTTATGATACAAATTACACACCTAACGAGATCATGTTCAATTGCAAACAGAACGATCAGTGGATAGAACCATTACCTAAGTTGTCAGACAAGGAAATCACACCTGAACAGAAAATAAAAGAAGTATTGACTACATTGACACATCACGCACAAATACGAAACAAACATCACAGAAACATAATAAAAAGAAAACAAAAATTCGAGGTAGGAATGCTTGTACTACTTCGTACTCATCATAAATCTGTAGCACTCAAACGACGCAACGCTAAGTGGCGTCTGCTATATGAAGGACCTTATATAATTGTTAACATACCGCACCCTGGTGCGTATCTGTTACAACATCGTAGAACTAACAAAATTATTGGGCTATACGCACACCGAGATCTTAGAGCATTTCATGCTGAATAATGTCAAAGTCATACCCATCAAAATATTGCTAAGCAACTCGAAAAACTCTGTTGCTACAACACAGATAATAAGTAGTACAGAAATTTTCATTTCAGCGTTCCAGAGTCGCAGTTGAAGACAGAAGAACTTTTCTTTCAACGCCGCGGCTCCACCGAGAAGACTGAATATTAAAGTAAAATTTATGATTACGTAGCAGTGAATGACATATTAATTTTTCACGGAACATTTGTTATTGTAGGTACCACTGACTTGGTATGACACCTGACGAACTGACAGACGTCATCTGTGAAGCGATCTTTTACTTTGAGAAATAGATTAGACGCACATCTCTCAACACGAAAAGCATCTATCAGTAGTCAAGGCCACACAGACACTCTACACACGCGCACAAAACGCGAGGAATCGAACATTTTCTCTCTCTTACTATTTTGAATATTTATTGAGTAGTGAAAACGCCTGGTCTTGCCTACTGATGTAATGAATGTTGTGTCTAACCTATCTTAATTTCAGATGACATCACAAAAAACATCGATAATATCCCAGCAAAACCGCTTAAGAGGATGTAAATATCTGCAATTCATGTAATCAAATGTGACACAATGTAATAACCTATAGCGATGTAATGATGATGTAAACATGTTTATGTGCAACTGTATTATGTTTGTACTAAGAAAATATGTGACGTGTGTATGTATAATTACTTATTATTTTTTTTTAACTGATGTATCATGTAAAAATTTGAACAAAACGAGTGCCAAAAAGACATTGCATAGTGAACCTCTGTTCACGGACATTAACGAACATTACTAACTCTGCAACTATGCAGAAACCTATGTGAAGGAAACGGTTAATGCCATTCATTATGCATCGTACCTATGTAAACGTGATGAACGATTTCCTTGATTAATAACTACGAACATTTAGGTGAGCTATATTCAGCAAAAAACTGAAAATGTGAAGTGAATAATTCGTGCATCGTCTAGTGACATTACTACAGTACCCAACTTCAAGATGTTAACTGGATTAAATGGACACAAAGTGCCTGTCCAGAAAACAACACGACGGGTGGAAGAATTTTGGTTGGAACTTCAGGGAATGAAATGTTCTCGAAATGTGACGGACACTCTTACCTGGACTGTCCAAGGATCGACGCCAGCTATGTGCCGTCCGAGGTTCTGCAACCAAGCTTCCACGGAATGTAAAAAACGAACTGCACGTGGACCAATTACTCGACGGGTCACGTCTGATCTGTAATAAGCAATGCTTTTACTCACAACGAACTGCATCACAACAACTATAAGGAAATAGGAAATGGACACGCTTATGTATTAATCACGTTGTTATACAACGATGTTACTCTGATCAAAAAACTTTACCACGACGATACTAACCTGTAAAAAATTATTGTGCAGCAGATGAATATGAACTGTAATAACGACACGATGTGTATAGGTCAACGCACCTGAAAAATACGGACATTTTTCTTTGAAGTATTTCAAAACAATACTATGTAACTAAGAACATTCAACAATCTAAGTTGTATTGTGTTATAACGAATATTGTAAATTTAAAACTAAGTTACCTGTCATAGAATGTAGTCTTCATATGTAATCTTGGTTGAATATTTTCTTTGTGCAACGACTGAGAAACGCGCGCACACGAACAATATGAACTGCAATACTGTGCCGCGTGATCTAACTGTACGACATAACGGCAGTCACACAGACGCTTCTGCGCATGCGCGCACTCTATCTGCCAACATAAGAACTTTTACGGCGCACCCGCGTCATTCAAAGTTTGTATATAAAGTGTATAATGTGTATAATGTAGGTCATGTAAATAGTTGTAGATAACTTAGATTTTCTTGTGCCTTTAGGTGAATTGCTCGCCTGCAGGTGTGTCCTTTCGCCTCGCAATTCAGGGGGCAATATAAAGGCACATTTGCATGCCGAGCGTGAGTTTCCTCGGAAACGCGAGATATTAATTAAATAAATTATCAGTGACAAATAAATAAAGCCTATGGCACACAACTGCAGCGCTGTGTCACTGATAAAACAAAAGCACAATTACGTTACTCGTATGTTTGATTAAGAGAGGAGAGCTCTGGTTGAAGTGGTGCGAGAAGCACGTATTTTAGTTTATTGTCTGGCACACCGCCATATTTCATGTTATAAAAAATTACTGCGAGTTGCAACCATACTAGGCACTCGATTCTGTAAAGAATTTATATTTATAAAAGTAAGTAGGATTATGAACTGTAGGCTTATTCATTGAATATATCTGATTTAACTAACTGTGTAATTTTTTTGTTTAGTAGACAATCACCTCTGTACGACGTTTTGGCATGGCTGGCAAATTATTGTAATATTGAGATTTAGATTATGAGTCCGCACCTACCGCAGCAGTCTTTGGAAACGATTTAATTACGAAATCCGATTATTTCAGTTTTATTTCACGGTCAACTACGAGTAACATTGCCTTTACGAAAAAGCCATTGTCAAGCGTCTGATACCGAATAATTAAAACCTGACGACTCATAGGAGAGACAATCATACAGATAAAATAATTAATATTTTATTTTATTTTATTTTATTAATTTTATATTGGCGACCGTGACAGGACTTGTTATTTTGTCATTTGTTACATTGTTCTCTTTGTTTCATGTGAAAAATCAACTTTCTGGACCTGGACTTGACTATATGAGAAATAACAAAAATCAGAAGATATTTGCCAATTATAAAATTTTGCGGGAAGACGCAAAGAAGCTTCCAGCAAAATAAGGTAAGACGCAGCATCTTTGCATTAGCAGGCTTGACCAGACGTATAATTCAGTGTATTAGCTTTTCAGTAAAATTCTGTAGTGTTTCTTTTCCGCATAACAGTTTCAGTGATATGCTGCTACGAGCGATTCAGGCTCAACTGCATTTTATTTTAAAATCAGTGTCAAAAATTTTCTTGAAACATATATCACGTGTGGCATGGTAATAACTAGAAAACAATACGCAAAAATGGAACAGCAAAGACGTACTATTCAGACGCAATCCGACTCGGACGAGAGACAAATGTTAGAAAATGACTTTACGACAGCAACCGGTAGTGACGATTCATCAAACATTGACGCAAGTGTTGACGAAAATTTTGACAATAGGCCCTCCACCACAAAAATTTCAAAGTCTCAATCAGAGCCCATGTTAATGCATGACGTCACGTCTAATGACGCGGCGGGGGCAGAGACCTTGCAAACGGTAAACATTGCCGACATGTTACAAATGCTAATGAAACAAAACGCCGAAAACATGGCAACCTTAAAGACACAAAATGAACAGTTAAAGACACAAAATGACGGAATCAAATCTGATCTCATAGCACTCAAGACAGGTAATGACACTTTATGTAAGCGTGTGGAACTTATAGACGCCACACTGACCAAACAGATGACTGAACTCAGTGCTAAATTTTCCCAGCTTAATACGAGACAAGAAAAGACTACAACTGACGTAGCACTTTTACAGACACAAGTAAAAAACCTTAATGTCACGTGTGAAGTTCTTACTGAACAAATTCAAACATATCCTTCAGTACATGACAACCTTGAAAAACGAATTACTGACGTACAGAATAAATTTGACAATGTTGAACAACACCTGACTGACATCTTACAATCTGATGCCACAGCTCATTTTCAAAATATTAATAAAGAATTTCATGATTGGGTAGTCAACAAAGACAAACATTTTGATAGATGCTTACGTGAAAATTTACCAACAATTGTGCACGACTCCGTAGCGCAATACATTACTAATAACAAACAGCTGATCAGTGACGCAGTACAATCCGTCACTGCACCCATGAGACAATTCACCGATCGACCACAGTCTGAATGTAACGAAAATATCAGTCAAAATGCACAGTTCAGGAACCAATATACATTCGAGTATGACACACACATACCGCACACGACAAACACACAAGAACAAAACACACCACAACTACAACACATACCACGATGTGCAAACACAAACTATTATCATGGTAAACCACAGCAACATTATCGTAATTACTCGCCAGCTGGACATAGCAGTAATTACAGTGGGACAAATCCATATCATAATGCAAAGGAAGACGAAAGCTTAATGAAACACAGGCAATTTCAGATTTTTATCCCAGAAAAACGAACCATTCATCCGGTGATTTTTCTCAAATCTTTTAGTAACGCATTTCCACGCACTTGGAGTGACCGGAAAAAGATTTCATATATTGTCGGTTACATCCAAGGCGATGCAGCTGTCTGGGCATACAGTCAAGCTGACGTATGTACCACGTACAGTGAGTTTGAGCGTGCTTTTCGGAACAAATTCTGGTCGCAATCCGTTCAGGAGCGACTCAGAAGACAAATTTTAGAACCTGAAACTTTTAACAGTAAAAATGGTAACTTACGCAGATATTTTGAAAAATACTTGAACATGGGACACTTTTTAGACGAACCAGTCGCAACGCGAGATATACTCCGTGCGTTGAAGGCCAAATTGCCTTTCAACATTAAGGAAAAACTCCTACATATCCCGGATGACGATTCAGATTATTTTTTAACAGCTTTAGATTCGGTTGACATGTTACTTGAAGATCAGCGCTTCGCGCGGCAAAACAGCAGCCACAATGTTTACACTAGTGGTATGCAAAACATGCAGGCTTGCCAACACAATTCTGGCGCGCCCACAGTTGGATACGCGGTACAACAAAAACAGCAAACTCACATGCCGTCTCAGTACGGAAATCAAAATCAACACGCGTATTCCAATACAAACAATAGTTACAACAGTAATAACATTTCATGCGGCAATCCATACAAGAGGCACCGCGGTAATAACTACAACGGTAACAACAGATACAAAGGTAATAACAAAAACACAAACAGAAATAGAAATAATAATAACTACGAGCGAAGACAGCATCAAGGTTGGACTCGTAACGATCAGTACTTTCATTCAAACTCTGCTTTGCCACAGCAGCCACCAGGACAAAATTGGAGCATACCTTACGACCGACAGGTAAGTTATAATGCGCAACAGCAACAACAACCGCAAAAGTTTGGAGATCATAATAGGCAATATCCGAATGTGAATATAATAGAAATGACACCTGATGCACAACCTCAATCTGTGTCAGTACCTAGTACAAATGCTAATCCAACAAACTAGAAACAGTCACTACTTTGCCCCAGGTCGTGGCTGAAGAATTCTTGGGGGGCGGCTTCAATGTTAATCAGTTATTTGACACCACACTTGAACAACAGAATAATGATATGCCGAGTAATTCTAAACAAAAACTACCTGTTTTATTTATAAGATACAACCACAATAACAATATATCAGATGAACTTTTACAAGACAGTACACAATGTCGTTTAAACACAAATGAAATTGTTTTAGCATCCACTACTGGTGTAGTAGGTGGGATTCCAACTACTATTATCCTAGATACAGGTGCAGCTGTGAGCGTTTTATCTTTTAATTTTTATAAAAAGATGTGTGAATTGGAACCTGTGCCTGAGTTTCCTGCCCAAAACTGTAAAATAACTACTGCACTAGGTAATAAGTCATGTAGGGTTACGAAGCAAGTTTTTGTAAACGTCTAAATAGGTAATGGAACCGTACAATGGCCATTCCTGGTTGTACAAAACCTTGTGACTAATTGCATATTAGGAATAGATATTATGAGCGAGAAGGACTGCATTATAGACTTCTCCAAAGGTAAATGTATTTTAAATGATAAAAGCAGGGTAATTATTATTGATTTGGACAGGAGAACTCTAAAGCATGACAAACACTGTACGGGGTACAAGGTTCAGTTAGTACTTGACAAAGACATTCAAGACATGCAAACACACTCATCTGACGCAGAGCTAATGGACTTGAAAACATTGCTTGATCATAAGATAAGTGAAGCTACAGCTCTCAGTGTACATGAACGTATAAAACTACAGGAAGTGTTATCCAAATATTTACAAGTTTTTACCAAACGATTAGGTGTTATCAACACGTATGTGTACAAGATTGAAGTTAAGCCTCACAAGATCTTCTACCATAAGACATATAACGTACCGTTATCTCAACGACCTGCTGTGTGGCAAGAATTAAAACAAATGCTAGACTGGAAGGTCATTGAACCATCCACCTCACCTTACTGTAGTCCTCTACTTGTTGTCAAAAAATCAAATGGAAGCATTAGGTTAGTGTTAGACGCACGAGCTATTAATGAAATAATTTTACCGGTTCACACAAAACCTGAAAATTTAGAAGAGCAATTACAGAAATTTCTAGATGCAAAATATTTTTCCACAATAGATCTCGCTAATTCGTTTTGGCAGGTGGGTATCACTCCTGATTCTCGGAAATATACTGCATTTATGTTCGGGGGGCGAACCTATCAGTTTTGTGTTCTACCCTTCGGACTGAATGTCAGCTCTTGGGTATTCATTACAGCCCTGGATACCGTGCTTGGCGACGATTTAGTTGAGACAGTCACACACTATGTAGATGATATACTGATAGCTACACAATCCTGGAATGAACACGTTGACACACTTCAAAGAATTTTAGAAAATTTTGCACAAGCTGGAGTCACAGCCAATCTTAGAAAATCAAAGTTTGGTTGCAGTGAGATAAAGTATTTAGGACATATCATTAATTCACAGGGCATACGTCCGGATCCCAGTAAATTAGATGCTATTAGAAACTTTCCTAGCCCTCGAACTAAAAAGCAGTTAAAATCATTCCTTGGGCTATGTTCATTTTTCAGACGTTTTTTGCCACAACCACTTTTGAACAGTAAACATCTGCTAAATCTACTCAGAAAGAATCAAGTTTGGATCTGGTCGGAACAGTGCCAGAATGACTTTAATACAATTAAACATGCTTTAGTGAATGCTAACATATTGAGCCATCCAGATTTCAATTTAGATTTTTGTATGACTTGTGACGCTTCACGTACTGGCTTGGGCTGTTGCTTATTTCAAGTTGTAAAGAATAAAGAGGAGGAACAGATAAGAATTATTGGGTTTGCGAGTCGCACTCTAACTGAATGTGAGCGTACATACTCCACTACTGAGTTAGAAACACTTTCCATAGTATGGGCATTCAAGAAATTCAATTATTATTTATTTGGAAAACATACAGTAATTTACACCGATCACCAGGCCCTGACACTTTTGTTAACTTGTAAACTTGTACATCCTAGACTATCACGATGGGCAGTTACACTTCAGAACTACTCTTTTGAAATTAAGTACATAAGAGGTAAGGACAACACCATTGCAGACACTTTGTCTAGACTTCCACAAGGTATGAATGATACCAACAGTGACTTAGAAAATATAAATGACTACAGGATTCTCTTAATGCAAGACAAGCAGTATCACCAATGTTATATTGATATGTGCAGAAACATGGCTGAATTACAAAAATCTGATCCTCACTGGTATAAAATAATAACATTACTGGTAGAAAAACACAATCATCCTTTGACTAAGTATTACAAGTTACACAATGATGTGCTATTTTACCGCCGACATCCAAATGCTACCAACTGGTGTGTATGCATTCCCAAAGAGTCTGAACGTAATTTAATTTGGCACACACACTTAGTTTGGGGTCATTATGGGACAAAAAAGTGTTTAGCGAAGCTCAGTACATACTGTTATTTTAGCAATATGAGAAGAAAAATTTACAGGGAACTGAAAACATGTGTCATACGTCAAAAATCAAAACCTCAGAATTTATCCACAAAAACAGATTTACATTCTATTTTACCTAGTAAACCCCTGGAAATTCTGTGTACTGACATCAGTGGACCGCATCCAGCAAGCTCTGGAGGCGTCAAATATATCTTAGCTTTTTACGATATATTTTCTAAACATGTTAAACTTTATGCTTTAAAATCCGCCACTGCAAGTGCTATAATACGAAGATTCTCAAGTGATTACCTGACGCACGTGGGAAAACCTAAAGCAATTCTATCAGATAATGCAGCATACTACTCTGGGTACAAATGGAGCAATTTCTTGAAGGACAATAACATTAAAAGTATATTTATTTCGAGGTTTAGTCCACAATGTAACGCGACTGAGAGACTTTTCCGAGAATTAAATCGTTTCATGAGGACCTATATTTCATCAAAACATACTAATTGGGTGTCCTACCTAAGCCTTTTCGAAGACGTACACAATAACTTAAATATTTATGATACAAATTACACACCTAACGAGATCATGTTCATTTGCAAACAGAACGATCAGTGGATAGAACCATTACCTAAGTTGTCAGACAAGGAAATCACACCTGAACAGAAAATAAAAGAAGTATTGACTACATTGACACATCACGCACAAATACGAAACAAACATCACAGAAACATAATAAAAAGAAAACAAAAATTCGAGGTAGGAATGCTTGTACTACTTCGTACTCATCATAAATCTGTAGCACTCAAACGACGCAACGCTAAGTGGCGTCTGCTATATGAAGGACCTTATATAATTGTTAACATACCGCACCCTGGTGCGTATCTGTTACAACATCGTAGAACTAACAAAATTATTGGGCTATACGCACACCGAGATCTTAGAGCATTTCATGCTGAATAATGTCAAAGTCATACCCATCAAAATATTGCTAAGCAACTCGAAAAACTCTGTTGCTACAACACAGATAATAAGTAGTACAGAAATTTTCATTTCAGCGTTCCAGAGTCGCAGTTGAAGACAGAAGAACTTTTCTTTCAACGCCGCGGCTCCACCGAGAAGACTGAATATTAAAGTAAAATTTATGATTACGTAGCAGTGAATGACATATTAATTTTTCACGGAACATTTGTTATTGTAGGTACCACTGACTTGGTATGACACCTGACGAACTGACAGACGTCATCTGTGAAGCGATCTTTTACTTTGAGAAATAGATTAGACGCACATCTCTCAACACGAAAAGCATCTATCAGTAGTCAAGGCCACACAGACACTCTACACACGCGCACAAAACGCGAGGAATCGAACATTTTCTCTCTCTTACTATTTTGAATATTTATTGAGTAGTGAAAACGCCTGGTCTTGCCTACTGATGTAATGAATGTTGTGTCTAACCTATCTTAATTTCAGATGACATCACAAAAAACATCGATAATATCCCAGCAAAACCGCTTAAGAGGATGTAAATATCTGCAATTCATGTAATCAAATGTGACACAATGTAATAACCTATAGCGATGTAATGATGATGTAAACATGTTTATGTGCAACTGTATTATGTTTGTACTAAGAAAATATGTGACGTGTGTATGTATAATTACTTATTATTTTTTTTTAACTGATGTATCATGTAAAAATTTGAACAAAACGAGTGCCAAAAAGACATTGCATAGTGAACCTCTGTTCACGGACATTAACGAACATTACTAACTCTGCAACTACGCAGAAACCTATGTGAAGGAAACGGTTAATGCCATTCATTATGCATCGTACCTATGTAAACGTGATGAACGATTTCCTTGATTAATAACTACGAACATTTAGGTGAGCTATATTCAGCAAAAAACTGAAAATGTGAAGTGAATAATTCGTGCATCGTCTAGTGACATTACTACAGTACCCAACTTCAAGATGTTAACTGGATTAAATGGACACAAAGTGCCTGTCCAGAAAACAACACGACGGGTGGAAGAATTTTGGTTGGAACTTCAGGGAATGAAATGTTCTCGAAATGTGACGGACACTCTTACCTGGACTGTCCAAGGATCGACGCCAGCTATGTGCCGTCCGAGGTTCTGCAACCAAGCTTCCACGGAATGTAAAAAACGAACTGCACGTGGACCAATTACTCGACGGGTCACGTCTGATCTGTAATAAGCAATGCTTTTACTCACAACGAACTGCATCACAACGACTATAAGGAAATAGGAAATGGACACGCTTATGTATTAATCACGTTGTTATACAACGATGTTACTCTGATCAAAAAACTTTACCACGACGATACTAACCTGTAAAAAATTATTGTGCAGCAGATGAATATGAACTGTAATAACGACACGATGTGTATAGGTCAACGCACCTGAAAAATACGGACATTTTTCTTTGAAGTATTTCAAAACAATACTATGTAACTAAGAACATTCAACAAT
This sequence comes from Schistocerca piceifrons, assembly GCF_021461385.2. NCBI lineage: Eukaryota > Metazoa > Arthropoda > Insecta > Orthoptera > Acrididae > Schistocerca > Schistocerca piceifrons. The sequence continues at coordinate 782,732,726 of NC_060139.1, read as the reverse complement.
CTAAGTTGTATTGTGTTATAACGAATATTGTAAATTTAAAACTAAGTTACCTGTCATAGAATGTAGTCTTCATATGTAATCTTGGTTGAATATTTTCTTTGTGCAACGACTGAGAAACGCGCGCACACGAACAATATGAACTGCAATACTGTGCCGCGTGATCTAACTGTACGACATAACGGCAGTCACACAGACGCTTCTGCGCATGCGCGCACTCTATCTGCCAACATAAGAACTTTTACGGCGCACCCGCGTCATTCAAAGTTTGTATATAAAGTGTATAATGTGTATAATGTAGGTCATGTAAATAGTTGTACATAACTTAGATTTTCTTGTGCCTTTAGGTGAATTGCTCGCCTGCAGGTGTGTCCTTTCGCCTCGCAATTCAGGGGGCAATATAAAGGCACATTTGCATGCCGAGCGTGAGTTTCCTCGGAAACGCGAGATATTAATTAAATAAATAATCAGTGAAAAATAAATAAAGCCTATGGCACACAACTGCAGCGCTGTGTCACTGATAAAACAAAAGCACAATTACGTTACTCGTATGTTTGATTAAGAGAGGAGAGCTCTGGTTGAAGTGGTGCGAGAAGCACGTATTTTAGTTTATTGTCTGGCACACCGCCATATTTCATGTTATAAAAAATTACTGCGAGTTGTAACCATACTAGGCACTCGATTCTGTAAAGAATTTATATTTATAAAAGTAAGTAGGATTATGAACTGTAGGCTTATTCATTGAATATATCTGATTTAACTAACTGTGTAATTTTTTTGTTTAGTAGACAATCACCTCTGTACGACGTTTTGGCATGGCTGGCAAATTATTGTAATATTGAGATTTAGATTATGAGTCCGCACCTACCGCAGCAGTCTTTGGAAACGATTTAATTACGAAGTCCGATTATTTCAGTTTTATTTCACGGTCAACTACGAGTAACATTGCCTTTACGAAAAAGCCATTGTCAAGCGTCTGATACCGAATAATTAAAACCTGACGACTCATAGGAGAGACAATCATACAGATAAAATAATTAATATTTTATTTTATTTTATTTTATTAATTTTATAATACCCTCCGATAAGCCGCATCGGATTTTAATCTGAGGAGTAAGTTGTCCATTCACCGTGACAGATGCTTGAATACCAGTAAAAATATTGCACGATACTCGACACCCAGTATGATTGAGACTGGTTGCCTCGAGCACCCACATCAAGAAACTGTGACTCACCCAGTCAAATGTCTTACTAAAATCGATTAAAAACAAACAGACTTGGATTCCGTAAGCGAGACAACATCCCGGAATTCGCCTACAGACGTCAGGATCGTACACCCAGGCACACAGCTTTGGTGAACAGCAAGAATGTTCTCTAGCAGTATTGAGAAATGGCTGTTAACCACACAGGTGACAGTTTTGTGATTGAGGTTAAGGAGTATGATCAGGCGGAAATCATCAGTGCATGGACGTCAGGTTGTCTTCGGAATTAGAACGATTTTTCGATCCTCAGAAGGGACAGGAATCAAATCCCACCGTATCACCTCCGTTACCAGTGACGTAATGGTATAACCTATAACAGGTTAAAACGTACATAAAGCTGCTTGGGAATACCGTCGAGCACCGGCGATTTTTACGATGGTGAGCTAATTTTAAGGCGTATAGCGTATATCGTCACAAGTAAAATCACTTAGAAATTCATCATTTAATGCAGGAGTAATCACGCACCCAGGAGAGGCGTAAATCCACCAGTGAAAATTGTATCAGTAGTATGAACGTCACAAAGGTCGGTAAAGTAATAACAGATCGATTTAGAAATATCACGTTGGGACGTTAGTACGTGACCATCGGTGTGAGTGAGGGACACCATAAATGTCCCTTTTCGACGCTCTCGCATCCGGATAAGATGGTATACGGAGGTCAGTTCATTCTGTAGAAATGACCGGGATTTTGATCGCATCCTTCCTTGTCTCTTTATCTGAAGAATCTTCGCCTTAACATGGCGAACATCACAGTCCGTAAGGGAGCTTATCTGGCACCTTCATAAAGTTGTCGTAAGACGGAGTGATAAAATTCCTCGGTCTGTCAAAGATCCCTCGCCCTCTCATTAACTCTTTCCGGAGCAACTGTTTTGTATGCCCTGACCAACATTCCATAAGAAAACGATAACGGTTCTGGGAACGCAAAGCTACGGGTCTAAACATTTCGAACCATAATCTCGATGGAGGATTCCTTTACGAGAGATTTGTTCAACATCCAGGCGAGGCGATACGGTTCTGCTGGTTGCAGCACAAGATTTAACGTAACAGATGCGGTACAGTGGTCAATGAAACAAGAGTGTATCGCATCCGTCGCTAACAGTTGTTAACAGCCAGAATTGAAAAGATAGAAACGATCGACCCTCTTGATGGTAGTAGCTGTAAAACTTGTATACCTCACGAGAGTGGGGTAGTGGCAGATCCATGCATCGCGTATCTACGAAGAGTGCATCAAATCGTGTAGTTGCTTATTGGAATTCAAAATGGGGGTCTGATCCACAGGATGCAAAACACAATTAAAATCTCAACCTACTGGCAAATTTTACGAAATAAATAAACTGTAGCCTCTTTGTGAAAACACTCTCGATCTGTGGAACAGCCAGATCATCAAGGGACATTTAAAAGAATTAAAGTAAGGTCACAAAAACGACTGCCTAACTCTGCCTTATCCTTAGAAATCGGTCAGCTGCATTCCCTCTCCGTAAAATAATGCTGTATCAGTATATAGCTCAGGAGCCACATTAAAATAAGAAAAGCCGGGTGAATAGTGAAATCATCAAATACACTTGTTGCAAAAGTATCTCGTCTCAACTTCAGTCGTAGCTAAATAGTCGCAGCACCGCAATTCTGTTTACATTCAAGGTGAGAAAGGTAGAGGCCTGCATCCATTTATTGCCAAAACAATTCAGATGATTAATTGCAAGTGACCTTCAAGGTCGTGTATCACAGTCCACAGCAGAGTCAACGGATGAATCTGAAAGTGCTGGATCCCGCCCTTCCACTCCTTTTATGTTCTTTTTTTTTAGCGACACTCTATGTTCACGTTGAAAATTCTGCTTTTTGCTGCTTTTCGAGAAGGCGACTGCAGTATGGGGCAAAGTGGGGTGGTGCGGGAGGCGGGGGGGGGGGGGGGGGGGATCCTGCGGAAATTCGGCATCAGATGCAGAGGGCACACCACACGCTTCCAAACGTGCGCCTTGCGGCTCCTGAGGATCAACGGAAACGGAAACTGGCCGTACGTCTTTTACCATCCCACGTGTTCCATTGGAACTCTTTTGCCGATCTGGCTCTGATCAGCAGCGGCCTGTGGCATGCCTTCCCCATCCGGAGGCGCAGAAGAAGAGTGGCAATATTCTACAGATTCAGGGATGCTCGTCAAGTTCGTCGATGCAGTACGGAGCTTCGGAACAGGTCATGCGATCCTGAAGAGGAGATCTCGGTCTCGGGAGACACATCAAGATGGGGCGCTTGACGCTTTAGAATCTTGAACAGCAACCGACATGCTATCATCTGGTCTGAACTCGGTTATAGGAGAGGCCTCCTCCAGCTGAATCTTTTCAATAGTGCAGAAAAAGGAAGAGGAATCGTATGACTCCTCGTCATTTTGCATCGGTATACATTTGTTTTGAAGTGGTGGCGAAGCGGAAGCTGCACCGGCAACGTCCCTACGCAAGGTTAACAGCGGAAACTCACTAGGATCGTCAAGCAACTGCTCACGTTGCCCCTCAGGAACTTGCGCTGTCAACTGGGGAACGAGGTCTGCGAAATTTAGCTTTTTATAATGTTCCACAAGTGGATTTTTACGACTTTGACATGACGTGAGCGGTTTATGCAAAGGCATTCACTTTCATTACAAATAAAACCGGTCCCTTCTTGTCCTGTGTAAATTATCTGTTCACCATATCCACACACCTCCAAATGACAGGGGATATTTCGTTTTACTATGTCCACGGATCGAATACCAATATAAGCTTATAAACGATGTTGAGCGGACGATCGTCACCGCTATATATTCCGTACGTCCTCAAACGGATGCAGCACGGTTTTCAGGAAATTGTCATCAACTTCGGGCGGGAGGTTAAATAGCCTGCCATTTGAATATTTCACCTCTGCGTTGCCAGAATAAACACATTAGAAGCATTGCGATGAGTGAAAGGGACTTGCTGTCCGTGCCGCAAGAGGAGCCTGTCAACCTGAAATGGCTCTATAAACTTCACATAAAACGAATGCCACTCAGAATCGCAAGAAGGCGTGTAATGCTTTTCTGAAGTTAGCTTGATAGTGTCTGTAACTCAATCATTAATTTCTAACATACCTGGCTGCACATGCCACATGGAGTTCTCAAAACCAAAACTGCTGCTACCTATACGTGGAATGTTCCTGGGATAAATGGACATCACGGCGCAACTCAACGCCACGTCAAAACTGATTCACGAATACCGAGACAAATAACGATGTGACGCACACAAGGACTCTCACGATACTGAAGGGACACAAGGAAGCTCTTGCGGCGCTGTGGTAGAGGCGGAAACAGATATAAACTAAGTGTCCGACGCGTGAAGTGCGAATGAACAGTGAGCTGCCATCGGTGGTACGGTAGCGTCGAGTTCCTTTGTACATTGCGATGGGCTGCACGGTGTGACGGTGCTGCTTGCTCCTCTCTTTCATAGATGTGTTTCCAAAATGCACCCGATATGATTTCGCTACATAATCTTTTGTCTTGAATCTGATTAAAAAATCCTGCGTCGATCTCTAAGTACGATATTTTTTCTTCACCGTGTACATGTGCGAAGCATTCAATAATTAAAGAGACAAACTGATGCTGAAAAGCTGAGTATTCCTACAAAATGAGACTTTTACTACTTCTCAACATAATCTACACTTGGCCTAATGATGAAACCAGCCTCTTTTTTTTTTTTTTTTGTTTTTTTGTTTTTAACTATTTTCCGCGTAATGCTCTCTTGAGTGTGTAACAACAACAACGCTGTACTATTGTACATATAAGTAATTTTTTTTCCATCTGATTTTTCGATAAATTAGTGTAATCGATATTCTGATTTCATTTCTTTTTTGTTTCATGTCATTGTGTTAAGAAAACTGTAAACAAATTTCAATGTGAATATTAATGTTTATGTCAAATGTCAAGCAATATTGTAATAGAATTGAAAGGTAACAAATGTTGAAACTGTTGTAACATGTTTGAAATTGTAACTGTGCGTCTGGTCCATACGTAGGCAATGTGTTAGGATATGTAGAATGCAAAACCTCGGGTGAATACCCTGTCTGTAAGGGAGCGGTAAAAGATGGGTGGCAGGCGAGCGCGAGAAAATGCGCACGGGCGCTGCACGGCACAACGGGCTCACCAGTAGTAGTTGGAGTTTGGCATTGGTCTGAGCAACACGTTCTGGAGCGAGGAGGCTCTCCTGGAAGACGTAGTTTCATTGAGCCTCGGGTATGCCGTTCCAACGCCTATACAGCATGGCAAAATTCCATAGGCACTAAATGGAAAAGTATTGCGACGCTATGAAGAAATAAAGTGCCGATACATCAAGAGCCGTAGCTGTGGTTGTATGTGTGCTCTGTGCTTCGCCATCTCGCCGCCCGCCAACCGCCGCATCGATACAAACAGGTTGAAACTTTTAGTACTGTATTCGTATGGACCAGTGTTACTTTTGTTCCATACTGTTCAATAACAACTTAAATTTTACGAGAACTTTCCTATCATTTAATTATCCTCACAACTAACCTGTATAGGGTCCTTTCCAAATGTTGTGCAATCCGAGTGTCCCGAAATGAAAAATTAAATTTTGTGTTAATAATAATTACCTGCAGACCTAACTATGTTAGAATAGTGTTTAAAGAACTGTTTTGTTAATGAACCAGTAAATGAATAACGAAGGTCTGATAAAGTTGGAAGATAACTTTAATATTGATTTAGTAATGAAGTTTAATTATTTCGAGACAGATATAAAGGTATTTAAATGAGTAGGAAATAAGATAAAGAGAGTAGTAACTCATATATTGGAAATCTTGAGCGCATAATGGTGTCAGTAATTAATTTTTTTAATACAGTGATCATAACAGTTTCAGGGTCCTCCCCCCCCCTTTTCATTCATTTGAATTCTGAGGTGTTCCACATTGGTTTGACCAGCAAAAGTTAAAGTCAATATATATGTCAAAAGTCATCAGTGTTTTACCTTTATCAAAATTGACATTGTGTGTGTGATTCGAAAGTGCTATTTCTAGGGCAACCTAGATCAATAGACAGTACGAAGTTTTGTAGTATACATTATAGCGTAGTGTTATGTATTCATGGTTTTTCCGTATGAGTACAGAACGTGAAACTATCAGTTCAGTAGATTTTCTGGTTCTAAAATTGTACTATATTATGCCGTGTTACTACTTGTTGCTTTGCACGAATATCTGCCAACTTGTACAGGGAAGAAACTCAGTTAATGCCTAATTAGGGTGGCGACCGTATTATTAACAAATTGGTAGCATCTTCTGTGTTGTTTCTTGTCCGTCCGGACGTGTAGTTGCATTTCGGACTTATTTGGCGTATCATTGTTATTACGGAGTGGGTGTAAGTCTGATTTGCCACCATTCAGGTACACGCGGTCAATATCTACACAAAAATCCTGTCTCGTAAGGTGAACCCCATTCGCTTTCCATAGTACAGGCTTTAATGAGTATCGTGTGCCCCACGCGCACGTTACAAGTGGACCAGACTAATGAAATTCCAAGGGAGCCATACCTAGAGTATAGGGACGAGTAGGTAGTACCTCCGAAATCCATTTTTTTTGGTGTCCTTTGGTCAACTGGGCGGTGTGTGGGCGAGCATTGGCGTGTAACAATCTCACTGTTTTACTCTGAGGTCCACGTCACGGTGTTTTTGTCTCTTTACTGGCTTTAGTCTGTTCAGCAGCGTTTCTGAGTAGTAGACACGCTTTGTTACACGCTGATCTTACGGATAATCACAAAAGGCGACAGCTTGGGCATCTTAAAAGATGATCAATACGACTTTTCCCACTGGTGCTTCCTTTCTGAATTTCTTTCGGGCAGGTGAGCTGGTATGTCTTTTGGACTCTGGTTCAAAACTGTGAACCCAAGTCTCATCACATGTTAAAATTATTTTTAGAGAACGGCCACTTTCCCATTCATAGCGTTCTTTAAATTATGTACACACTTTATGTCTTGTTTCCTTGTGTTGTTGTGGTTTTCTCGGGACTCATTTTGCACTTGTTTTGCTGCATTTGAGCTTGTTATTTATAACTTTATGAACCGCGCTAACACTTACTGCAGCTGTTTTTACTTTATGTTCAACTGAACAGCGCCAGTCTTCACGAAAAATGTTGCCAATACTTGCTTCATGCAGAGGAATTGCCACTTCAACTGGCCAGCCAGGACGATGCCCGTCAGTCACTAGGGTCCGACAATTTTTGAACTCTTCTAGCCACAACTCATACAACTATCACCATACTGTAAAATATTTGAGAAATGAATTCAGACAATATTTCACCTTCAGAAAGGAAAGGAAGGATTACTGAACGTCATTCAGCCAACACGAAACTTCAGGTAGATACAAGAGACGTCATCGTTAAATATAGTACTGAAGGTTTAATCAAAACCATTTTTATCCATTAGCTGTCCTTAGTTCATCCGTGAGGCCAAGCTAAATTTATGAAAGTACAAAATTCCCACTACAAACTGTTTCATTTCAACATCAATCTGTCTTTTTAATTATTTAATATATATGCATTTGCGTGAACTTTTCGAGTTAGAACAGAGAGTGTCACATGACGATAGAGAAATTGTTTCAAGACAATCGCACCAGGAGATTGATAACGAACATGGAGAAGAGGCAGTGCGTAAAGGAGATGTTGATTCACATATGCTAGGCGAGAGTTTGTAAAACCAAAAGTAGTCATACTGAACCGACCGTCACAAGATAGGACTGAAAGAATGTGAGTCAGTGCACCAGCACTCTGTTCTGAATTTAATGAGTCAGTATAGGAAAGACATGATAGAGAATGATTTCATTAAATAGTTACCGAGTGGAGATACGAACGTACACGATAAAATGTTTGCAATGTTTTAATGTTTGACTCAGGCCATGCAAAATGTGCAAAAGTACTTGTTGAAACAAGCACAAGAAACCGAAAAGAGCATACAGAACACCGAAAAGAGTATACAGAACACCGAAAACGACATCTAGAACCTAGGTAAATAATCAGATCACACTCAAAAGGACGCGAAAGAACCACGAGATGTGATTGTAGCACTAATAGTTTCTCACAAACAAATGCGAACGGTCATAGATGAGGTTCAAAAAGACATGAGCAAGTTGCATAATGAGACTCAACAGAGTGTCAAATAAGTTAACCAACGGGTCTATACATTTGTAAGAAGAACAACTCGGAGAGCACAACAAGTCAGCGAGGAGACAACTGTACAGAGAAGGGTGGTGAAAGCTGATTTAAAGCGATTTAATAGCCGAATTCTAAAAATAGAATCGAAAAACAAGAAACAATTCCAACTTGCAGTGTATCAGAGGTCGAAGTCATAATAGCAGCGAGTGTGCGGAGTCAATTGGACGTCCGAATCAGTAGTAGGTCCGAGCAATGGCAGTGTCAACATCACAGCGAAATCACCCGCCGGTAGTAATGAGATGGAAGAGATCGCGAAAAAGTTAATAGATGCGAATGTGGTTGTATGTCTCAGTGCATGAATTTGAAAAGTGGCAAATCGTGCACAAAGCCTAGTATCACGACCCCCACAATGAGTTCTGGCAATCAGTGCATGAATTCGTCAGTTGCGCAGAGACACATGATGCCTCAGTTAGGAACAGAATTACGTGGAGCGCAGCAGAGTCCAACACGTCAGGCGTGACTTACACTGACCAGGGTCTCAGAGATCATTATGCAGCACCACAACAAACGAATTAGGTAGCAGCAAGCTGCTGCATGGAACAATAGGTGCAGTACCGTAGCCTCATGTCACTGGATATAGATCCTATAGCTAGCGCTATGTGCCAAGGTCGCGAACTATTGCCAATGCCAGATAATTCAGTACGTACAGCACATCTGAGGCAAATAACTGTGTACCGTTGCGAAGTATTAACACATCTTTGGAAGACAGTTGAAATTTACAATACCCTATGGTGGTACAGCGGAAAGATGCAAATATTGTAGGTTACAACAAGCATCATATGTGGTCACAACGAAATTTGACAATGACCACTTCTTCACTGTGAGAAAGTTTCAACATTATTAAGAGCATCGAAATTCCTTGCATTCAAGAACATTTACAAATCAGTATCTAGTGGGTTTACCAGAATATTGGCCCTTATCTCATCAGCTAGATTTCATTTGTGCTCATACGGATGGCGCTATCGTGGAAAAAAATGGAAAGAGTGCACAAACTTGCAAGTCCTATGACGAGTTTAAATCTTCATTTCTGTCTCGATACTGATCTCCTGAAATGCAGAATAGGATCGAATATGACCTGCTTCAAAGGCGTTATGCGAAAATTTGAAAGAGAAAAGCCCAGTAAAATTCTTTGAGAAGTTGATATAGAAAAATAAGTGCCTACACTATCCGTATAGTGATGGAGAATTGATCCGTCTATGTAAGATGAAACTCCCATTATGGTATCAACAGTCGTCGCTAGGAAGAGCAGTAAATAACATGCAGGCATTTAAGGGAATCTTCCGTGAAGTAGATTTCATCTTCAGTGAGAATGATGCACAACAGCGTAGAAGTCGACAAGAGAATAACGTCGATAGGCCGATGATTGGAAACAGGAACAATGGAAACAGTAGCAGCAATGGAAGACCGAATGCCTTACGGAGTAGTACTCGAAATGGAGGAAAATTAATCACGTCATGACAATGGATACGATAATCTGCACTACCAAAATGATACTAATAAAAGGAAACGGTAACTGGAGGAATAATGATGATAGACCATATTGGTTTCAGCCACGTCATCCGAACTATTCGAACTCGAGCAGCCATCCAGAGGTGGCAAGAGAGCAACAGAATCCGGGAATGTCAAGTGATCAAAGAAGAAGCGAACCACAACGTCAGGTTGAGCTTAGGCCACCTAACCCAAGTAAAAGTCAAAATTGACTAGCTGGGAAAATGATCAAACAAGATCGTAACACACAACCCACTGAAATTTGAGAAGTTGCCAATAACCAGATTAATAAACTCTTGTATGACAAAGGGAAGGAGGAAACAGTACTCGAGGCAGAACACATAGATCAAGAGTCAGTGTTAGTGTGTTGGGTTACTGTTCTTTGGTAACACGAAGTGAGGATGTCAGTGGGTTAAATCATTTATTAGAAATATTTGAGACAGACGCTAATGAAAGGAAAGTTTATTTGGATAACATGTGACTAACTGAAACCCAAGCTGGTGAGCAGTCTGAAGTAGAACCAAATGTATATATTTCAGGGGATTATGACGCCATAGTATAAGTGTACAGTCGTGCTCAAAAGTAACCGAACGACCTGAATTGCATTTCGCCTGATTCGCATGCAACCCACATAACGCAGCTGTCTAGCAGGTCCTCTAATCGCTCCTTGGTACAGTCGTTTGACTATTGAAAATGGTCCAACAAGTCACCACTAGAAAACACTGCTCTGTATCGCAATAACTCTAGATGTAAAGTGATACCACGATACCACAAATATCAGAAAACACCTTATCACAAATAAGACTGTCCTTAGGGCTTGTAAGCTCCCATTTATTACAATAAATGACATACCTGAAATGTTACCACTCTCATTATTACGTCAGATAGGTAATGCACGTAGTAAGTTCGTCGTATTCATGATTTCCTCTTCAAAGTAACATACCGCACTTATTATACAACACAAAATGAGATAAAAAATTTAAATTATTCATGAGCAGCTGGTTGAGTGTATGTACGAACTTCAATTGACACGACGAACCGTCTCGTTCTGCATATGGATTCAAACCCAGGTCATGTAGCCTAAGCAAAGATTTCGTGACTGACGGAAACATACGGTCATTCCTGATAAAGCATACAGAGAGTGATATACCTCGATTTTAGACAGTATCAGTTAACAAATACCAACTTTAAATTACATAACGCAAGCATTTTTAACGGACGCGAATTCCTACACAGCACCTATTGTCCCTGTTAACGAACTGCGAGAGATGTTAAATATTGCTTCTTAACAAGTAACTTACATGAATTGCCGTGAGGTAAAGCTTTGTGCTGGACAGGGATTCGAACCCAGAACCTAATCGGATAGATATCGAAGCACAATCAGTTGTGGCATATCGGATTTCGTCGACAGTAGCTAGATGTTTTAACTGAAATGACGAGACGAAACATTAATTTTTTTCCTTCCCAGGACTCCAACCCTGCACCTATCGCTGTTATATTCTAGAGAAAACGAACGTTAAATATGGGTTTGTTGCACCAGCAGCGACTTGTGATCATATTTGAACTAGAAATAATATGACGAAGAGTTCAGTGCTGACTGGGAATAGAGCTCCACACATATCGTTGTGGACTACACACAAACAAACGTCAGCTACCGAATTTTTCTCCAGCTCGGAATAACATCTTGAACTTACAGTGATCTCGCAAATAGTTCTGTGCTCACTGGGAGTCAAAAACGTCACATATCGTTAGTGTTGACAACGAATGAAAATATATTAAAAATCAAAATTATTATCCACCAGCAGATAGGTGTTCTCATGCTAGAGCTTGATAATACATAATGAAATCTTTAGTACCGGGACAAGATTCGAACCCATTCACACGCAATATGTGGAGATGTTGAGGAATCTGCAGTTTTGAACAACCAACAAATTGTAGCCGAACTGTATTGTCACGAAGGGATCGAATTGCCCGTTAAGCACGGTCTGAGTTGCATTCCCAGTTCAAAACCACGACATACAGAAGTTCAGATAAAAGATGGAATAAGTGTCCTGTGAGCCTACATAGCGTTTGTTTCGTCACTGCAAATAGATAACTAGTATAAGAAAGGTTACTGGTGATAGAGTTCCTACATGTCGCCACTTCAGACTTTATTGTGGTTCGACCTAACGTCTACTTGATGGAGAAGGAAGATCATTTTTAATGTTAATTTCAGACCACAATGCCATTATATCTTCTTCACTTGGTGTAGCCAGAAGAGAATGGAATCTGTCTATCCCTGTCTAAAAATCATTGACAGAAGTTGAAATCGAACCCAGATCATAGATATACAAACATATCATCAGTCCAACAGACCACCAAACCTTCTCCTCTGTGGCTCATTTATCTATCGTAACGCCCTTGCGCCACACTGGTTGGAATTGTGACACACAGGCTCCCTGTAGTAATTTGCAGCATGTTCAGTAAATTCATTTACTTGGTTGGCCGAATCACCATGAACTAGCTGCCTCGGCTACCCAGTGCATACATTCGACTTTATTTTGTAATGACCGAAATAAAATCATACAACTGCCATCTACACAGAACTGCTAACAGTGTAGGATGCAGAAATTTAAATAGGAAGTGTTCCTTTCCTCTCGAGCTACTCTATTGCGCTACCTCGTTGTTGAAAACGTCGTGCAGTGCAATTGTGGCATTTCATAAATAAAGTTTTGTATTCCTAGAAACCCAAAATTTGCTTGTCAGCGGCAGGAAGAGGAGTTACCTGTTGTGCAGCATTGTAAGTTTTTCACCATTGCACTATGAGCCGATAGTATTTTCTTGCGATTTCCTTATCGATGTTTGATCTGACTGCTTGTAGCTCATTCACAGAAGGAATAAAAACGGTGGACTCACTGAGACTGGAACTGCGAACCGTAACAGACGCTTTTTTTTACAGGTAAGCACGGTACCACAGAGCTGGCGAAGAAGTACGCGTCTTCGTTTCCTCTTACATACTCCGCCGCATTTCTCTGGTTGGGAGGCAAATAGCTTACTGACAAATTTCACAGAAGGAAAAGGGGCACGAAATGTCTCCCACTGGAAGCTGGAAGGTCATGTTGTTTTATTTAAATGATTACAAAATCAGGTAAAACGAACAGTCAGGTTGTCAGTATAAGCACATTACTGTTGTCAGTATGATGTAGCACTACCCAGGGCCTGTAACGATAAGGGACCGTTTAGGTCAGCCATATTGTATACAGAAGTGGTAGGGAGAGCACCACTAAATTCTACAATCCGAATGCATTGCATACACACAGAAATTACTGTTACAGTGTACGTATGGAGCCAAATGAGTGAACTGCGTATTTTCCGGTGAGAAAGAGCACTGGCAAACAGTCTTCGCTACATTAGGTTACTTAATCTGGTGTCACTCTGAGCTAGAATTTATGGTCAGCGACTATGTGTAAGGTCAGTGAGTCGGATGCGGGTTTTGCAAATGTGAAATACTTTCCTACATTACAGAAGCGAATATTAAATTTGAACTAATATTCCGAAAATTTTGTACTTGGATAGCTTAGAATGAAAATCTTTCTGTTTATTGCAAAGGAAAACAATTGATTTTCAAAACATTTTCTGTCAAACACAACTTGAAACAGGTCAGGTCGGCGAAATCATATGGAAGAACTGACAGCGACGTATATCGGCAGGCAATAAGATCTCTTGCCTTTTGGTTTAGCAGTACTCGATAGCCATTTCTAGGCAGAAGCAAATGAAGAAAGGCAGCGCGTTTTTGTTATCAAGTAACGTCTTCATCAATTACTTTAGTTTTAATGTAATCTACGAGTAATTGCTGATGTGTGATGTTAACAAGAAAAGGATTCCGTAGACAGGGAAAGAACCTCTTCTTGGGAAATTACTTCTATAGTTACCAAAAGGCATCAACTGATCTTCAAGTACAGTGTTCCAGCAGCGGTATGAAGAAAATGATAGTAATAATGACGGTAATAATCGAATTATCCGGTAACTTCACACTTCCCAGTGGATTTTCTCGAACTAAGAAATTTGCTGAATTTGTGAAAATTTCAAAATGGCTTCACATCGAGCCTATGATGCCTAGAAGAGTCTTTACATCCTGCTGACATGAGAATAGCATAATTTCCGCGTCAGAAGCTTGCTTCTACTTAACCATTTAATAGACTCGCGTTTTTTCCACCGTGACTAATTTTGTAAGCTAAGCACATCATCCGTTATAACACACTCCTGCGGCTGGGAAATGTGGCCACAATGGTCTGGTGGAACGAACTATCACAGGTGCAATGCGTGGGTTCAGGCATTTACTTTTAAGAGGCGCAAACAGATTTACTTTACCTCTGGTAACATTAAGAGAAAAACGTTATAATCCAGAATCCGCATTAAACATCACGTTCCTTCATTACCAACAGGGCAGAGCCGGTTTACGTTGGGAAATGACATAGCGGAAGTCATGGTAAACAGAAATACAGTCGCCAGTAAACTTACTTACATTAGAAAATTTTATTTTATTTGATGAATCGATAGCCATTTAAAGGAACAGGGCTCTTATTTTACTTGTACTTGATTGAACTAGAGACGTTGAAAAATTTGGTGCTGGTCTGTGATTCGAATTCGTAACTCCTCTTTCGAGGATATGAATCTCTCGGAACTGTATAGTTCACTCATTTCGTTCCTTTTCCCAAGACTGCAATCTTCTCTAGGTCTCCTCCAAAGGTAAGTATGTGGGTCCGAATCCTGATCCAATATAAGAATATTCATAATTTCGTTTCAAGCCCTATCACGTGCACACCGGCCTGCTAGTGAAAATTAACGTGCATTTTTAATGTCTGTTCATGTGTTGCCAACAATCGCAATAGGTGTCGCTATTTCTGGTCAAACACGCACATCTTACCGTTGGTGAGTAAGCAACTGATATTTAAGCTATATTCGTGGATGCACGGTAGTTGTGCAGTTCGATTGTCGCTTAGGCACAAAAGTTTGCATCCTTATTTTAGATTCAAACACCTAGCAGATGGTAAGAAAAAGCGATGCGTAACATTTGATTTTACTTAGTTAACAATCCGATTACGTGTTGGGTTCGTATCTTCATCACAGAATTTCACATCATGCACTTCATCTTTAAATGCATGCGCACTTTGTTACTTCAGAATGGAGTTATATCAGACCTCTTTCGTGGTTAGTTAACAGGGACGAAAGGGTCTTGGTAGAAGTCCCGGTTTATTACAAAAATTGTCGTCTTTTAATTTTCAAGTTTATATTTGGTTACTGGCATTGGTAAAAATTTCGGTAATTCATGACTCTTCATGGCTAGTCATCAATATGATATGATCAGATTAGATTACATTAGATCAACTCTTGTTTCATAAATCATGAATACGATATTTCGTAATGACGTGGAACATGTCATTTTAATGAAAGATTTCTTTACATACCGTAATTCAATTTCTTTAGAATGATATTTTACTCTCTCTCTCTCTCTCATTCTCTTTGATTTTTATCTCTCTCTATCACACACACACACACACACACACACACACACACACACACACACACACACACACACACATTCTTTTTTTATTTTGTGCTCGACTATCGGTGAGGCACGAAAACGTCTGTTAATGAGTTCCTTTGTTTTGAGTACACATACGAAACAAATATAAAAACAACTATGAGAGTTACTGATTTTTGATGCTTAGTTTGCAGTCAGTTCTGAGTATTATTAGTAACTACGCTCCAGTCCCTAAACCTAGTTACAGAAATGCGAATCAGACGCATTACGTATTCCAGGCCGTAGCAGCCGCGATTTGGAGACACCAGCTATGGTCACTTCCCACCCCGCTGAAAGATCACATCGGTTCGTCTTCTTCCTGCTGGTACTGTAACTGAGATTTGGCAACAAGACAACGTATGTTAGGCAACTCTGTGATCGACGGGTTACTTCCTGGTGTGCACGGAATTAAGCCTCAAAGTTCACTTGATTTTACCTGTTATTTCCATTGAATAATCTGAGTTATTATCGATTGAGGTGTAACAAAATATTGTAAATGCACGGTTTTCAGCCAGGAAAGTCGTTGCACGTGGAAATCGCAACTAATCTCTTCCTTTAAATAGCGGTTTACGAGTTCTAGCCACAATTGATCTCGTAAGAGGAAGCTAAGACGCGTATTCTTTCGCCAGCTCTGTGGTACCGTGCTGACCTGCGAAAAAGCCTCTGTTACGATTCGCAGTCACAGTGACTGCACCGTTTTTATCCCTTCTGTGAAAGAGCTACAAGCAGTCAGATCAAACATCGATAAGGAAGTCGCAAGAAAATACTATCGTCTCATAGTGCAATGGTGAAAAACTTACAATGCTGCACAACAAGTAACTCCTCTTCCCGCCGCTGACAAGCAAATTTTGGGTTTCTAGGAATACAAAACTTTATTTATGAAATGCCACAATTGCACTGCACGACGTTTTCAACAACGAGGTAGCGCAATAGAGTAGCTCGAGAGGAAAGGAACACTTCCTATTTAAATTTCTGCATCCTACACTGTTAGCAGTTCTGTGTAGATGGCAGTTGTATGATTTTATTTCGGTCATTACAAAATAAAGTCGAATGTATGCACTGGGTAGCCGAGGCAGCTAGTTCATGGTGATTCGGCCAACCAAGTAAATGAATTTACTGAACATGCTGCAAATTACTACAGGGAGCCTGTGTGTCACAATTCTCAACCTGTGTGGCGCAAGGACGTTACTATAGATAAATGAGCCACAGAGAAGAGGGTTTGCTGGTCTGTTGGACTGATGATATGTTTGTATATTTATGGTCTGGGTTCGATTCCAACTTCTGTCAATGAATTTTAGATAGAGATAGACAGATTCCATTCTCTTCTGGCTACACCAAGTGAAGAAGATATAATGGCATTGTGGTCTGAAATTAACATTAAAAATGATCTTCCTTCTCCATCAAGTAGACGTTAGGTCGAACCACAATAAAGTCTGAAGTGGCGACATGTAGGAACCTTATCACCAGTAACCTTTCTTATACTAGTTATCTATTTGCAGTGACGAAACAAACGCTATGTAGGCTCACAGGACACTTATTCCAACTTTTATCTGAGCTTCTGTATGTCGTGGTTTTGAACTGGGAATGCAACTCAGACCGCGCTTAAGGGGCAATTTGATCCCTTCGTGACAATACAGTTCGGCTACAATTTGTTGTTTGTTCAAAACTGCAGATTCCTCAACATCTCCATATATTGTGCGTGAATGGGTTCGAGTCCTGGCCCGGCGCTAAAGATTTCATGATGAATTATCAAGGTCTAGCATGAGAGCACGTATCTGCTGGTGGACAATAATTTTGATTTTTAATGTACTTTCATTCGTTGTCAACACTAACGATATGTGACGTTTTTGACTCCCAGTGAGCACAGAACTATTTGCGAGATCACTGTAAGTTCAAGATGTTACGCCGAGCTGGAGAAAAATTCGGTAGCTGACGTCTCTTTGTGTGTAGTCAACAACGATATGTGTGGAGCTCTATTCCCAGTCAGCACTGAACTCTTCGTCATATTATTTCTAGTTCAAACATGCTCACATGTCGCTGCTGCTGCAGCATACCCATATTTAACGTTCGTTTTCTCTAGAATATAACAGCGATAGGTGCAGGGTTGGAGTCCTGGGAAGGGAAAAAATTAATGTTTCGTCTCGTCTCGTCATTCATAGCTACTGTCGAGAAAATCCGATATGTCACAACTGATTGTGCTTCGATATCTATCCGATTAGGTTCTGGGTTCGAATCCCTGTCCAACACAAAGCTTTACCTCACGGCAATTCATGTAAGTTACTTGTTAAGAAGCAATATTTAACATCTCTCGTAGTTCGTTAACAGGGACAATAGGTGCTGTGTAGGAATTCGCGTCCGTTAAAAATGCTTGCGTTATGTAATTTAAAGTTAGTATTTGTTAACTGATACTGTCTAAAATCGAGGTATATCACTCTCTGTATGCTTTATCAGGAATGACCGTATGTTTCCGTCAGTCACGAAATCTTTGCTTAGGCTACATGACCTGGGTTTGAATCCATATGCAGAACGAGACGGTTCGTCGTGTCAATTGAAGTTCGTACATACTCTCAACCAGCTGCTCATGAATAACTTAAATTTTTTATCTCATTTTGTGTTAAATAATAAGTACGGTATGTTACTTTAAAGAGGACATCATGAATAAGTCGAACTTACTACGTGCTATACCTATCTGACGTAATAATAAGAGTGGTAACATTTCAGGTACGTCATTTACTGTAATAAATGTGAGCTTACAAGCACTAAGGACAGTCTTATCTGTGATAAGGTGTTCCCTGATACTTGTAGTATCGTGGTATTACTTTACATCTTCAGTTACTGGGATACACAGCAGTTTGTTCTAGTGGAGACTTGTTGGAACCATTTTCAATAGTCAAACGACTGTACCAAGGAGCGATTAGAGGACCTGCTAGACAGCTGCGTTATGTGGGTTGCATGCGAATCAGACGAAATGCAATTCAGGTCGTTCGGATACTTTTGAGCATGACTGTACATGTGTGATTATGGCGAACTTTTTCCAGTATAGAACTGGGAAGTAGTAAACGAACGAGGAGACAAAGTCGACGATATATGTCCTCCACAAAGACTGCTTTCAGATAGTAACCAGGTTAACCGACTTATTTATTGTTCAATCGAGGAAGTGCTGACGCAAGAAGACAAAATGAATTAACCCCCTGAAATGTACCCCAATGTTGTTGTTGTGGTCTTCGGTCCTGAGACTGGTTTGATGCAGCTCTCCATGCAACACTATCCTGTGCAAGATTCTTCATCTCCCAGTACTTAATGCAGCATACATCCCTCTGAATCTGCTTAGTGTATTCATGTCTTGGTCTCCCTCTACGATTTTTACCCTCCATGTTGCCCTCCAATGCTAAATTTGTGATCCCTTGATGCCTCCGAACATGCCCTACCAACTGGTCCCTTCTTCTCGTCAAGTTGGGCCACAAACTCCTCTTCTCCCCAATTCTGTTCAATACATCCTCATTACTTATGTGATCTAACCATCTAATCTTCAGCATCCTTCTGTAACACCAGATTTCAAAGCTTCTATTCTCTTCTTGTCTAAACTATTTATCGTCCATGTTTCACTTCCATACAAGGCTACACTCCATACCAATACTTTCAGAAACGACTTCCTGACACTTAAATCTGTACTCGATGTTAACAAATTTCTCTTCTTCAGAAACGTCTTCCTTGCCATTGTCAGTCTACATTTTACATCCTCTCTACTTCGACCATCATCAGTTATTTTTCTCCCCAAATACTTTAAGTAGTAATACTTAAAGTGTCATATTTCCTAATCTAATTCCCTCAGCATCACCCGACTTAATTCGACTACATTCCATTATCCTCGTTTTGCTTCTGTTGATGTTCATCTTATATCCTCCTTTCAAGAAATTGTCCATTCCGTTCAACTGCTCTTCCAAGTTCTTTGCTGTCTCTGACAGAATTACAATGTCATCGGCAAACCTCAAAGTTTTTATTTCTCCTCCATGGATTTTAATACCTACTCCGAATTTTTCCTTTCTTTCCTTTACTGCTTGCTCAATATACAGATTGAATAACATCGGGGAGAGGCTATAACCCCGTCTCACTCCTTTCCCAACCACTGCTTCCCTTTCATGCCCCTCGACTCTTATAACTGCCATCTGGTTTATGTACAAATTGTAAATAGCCTTTCGCTCCCTGTATTTTACCCCTGCCATCTTTAGAATTTGAAAGAGAGTATTCCAGTCAACACTGTCAAAAACTTTCTCTAAATCTACAAATGCTAGAAACGTAGGTTTGCCTTTCCTTAATCTTTCTTCTAAGATAAGTTGTAAGGTCAGTATTGCCTCACGTGTTCCTACATTTCTATGGAATCCAAACTGATCTTCCCCGAGGTCTGCTTCTACCAGTTTTTCCATTCGTCTGTAAAGAATACGCGTTAGTATTTTGCAGATGTGACTTATTAAACTGATATTTCGGTAATTTTCACATCTGTCAACACCTGCTTTCTTTGGGATTGGAATTATTATATTCTTCTTGAAGCCTGAGGGTATTTCGCCTGTCTCATACATCTTGCTCCCAGATGGTACAGCTTTGTCAGGACTGGCTCTCCCAAGGCCGTCAGTAGTTCTAATGGAACGTTGTCTACTCCCAGGGCCTTGTTTAGGCTTAGGTCTTTCGGTGCTCTATCAAACTCTTCAAGCAGTATCATATCTCCCATTTCATCTTCAGCTACATCCTCTTCCATTTCCATAATATTGTCCTCAAGTACATCACTCTTGTATAGACCCTCTATATAATTGAAGCTCAAATTGGAAATAGAGATGTTGATAGTGGTAATGAAATGACTGCCTTTCTGAACAAATGTTCAATGCCTGTAAGGTTGAAAGAGATCTTCCAGTACTTAAACCTGATGTGGCTTTAGACCATACTGCCGCTTGCTATGAGGAAAAGCTTAAACCTGAAGAGATTCTGGGGGAAATGCCAAGTTAAGTGTGCAAATTGTGGAGGAAGGGACAGATGAAAAACATCCGTGACATGTTTGGACAGATGGATCTGTTTCTGTGGATGATGGACTTACAAAAAAATGGCTCTCAGCACTATGGGACTTAACAGCTACGGTCATCAGTCCCTAGGACTTACAAAAGAAATTCATGAAGGGATAAATAAAAAATTATAGGAATTAAATAACACCTCTGCACATGAGAAAGAGGAATTACAGAGACTATACACAGTAGTGCAGAAATATTTTACCACAGCCAGGGCCCATCAAGCACTGTAAGTATAAATTTGAGATGAAAGAACATAACGTGTTCAGAGCTCCACCCTACACCATACCACTCAGCATTAAGCGACAAGTGATTCTTGAGCTACATAAAATAATTGAAGATAGATTCATAGAGCGAGTATCATCGCCATATAATAGTCCTGTTCAAACCGTAGACAAAAACGATGTTAGATTCTAGCCAAATAAACACAGTAATAGCTATACAGGCAGAATGGCCAAAGAAATTATAAGAGTTTATACAAAAATTTCATGGTGCAAAGATTTTTTCCTCCCTGGATATGAGGTACAGCTTTTGGCTAATTGAGCTGGCATCAAAATGCTGGAAGCACAAGGTATTTATAGCATTCAGACAATACTATTAATTGACAGGGTCACCATTTGCTCTCAATGTTTCATCTGCAGCTTTTATAAGGAGTTTAGGCACTATCTCAAACGAAGAGTAACAGTAGAGGCTGACATGCTATGTGGATGACATATTACTCACTGAGCTATCTTGGGAACGGTGTAATGAGGTCTTAGGTAAACTCCTCCAAACTCTAAAGGGTTGTGGCGTTACAATGAATATTCCAAAATCCATTTTTGGAACAAAGCAAGTGGAATTTTTGGGACACATTATTTTGGAAAACAGGATAGGGCCAAATCCAGACAAACTGCATGAGGGATTTTGAATCGTTATATAATAGAAAACCACTGCATGGGTTCTTGGGACTTGTCAACTACTGTAAAAGATTAATATGGATTGACCCCTTAGCGACATCACGCTTACATGCTCTTGCAGGCAAAAATACATCACGTGCATGACTTCAGCAAGCAGATGAAGAATTCCAAATATTAATTAACTCACCCAGATCTGACACAGACTTTCTGTATGGCAAAAGATAGAGCAAAAAAGGAACTGGGGATAATGTTATTTCAACAATGTGAACAGGAGGGACAAATTACTAATAAAATTATTGCACTGGCAAGTTGGCTCCTGATGAAGAGTGAAATAATTTACTCCATTAAAGAGTTGGAGGCGTTAGCTGTAGTATGACGATTACGAAGATGTTGTTACTTTCTATTTGGTAGGAAAACAAGGGTGTTTACAGATCATAAGGCCTTGGAGTTCTTGTTAACTGCTAAATTCACACATGGTACAATTGCACGTTGTATACCAATCCTACAAGAATAATTATGACCCCTCAATAACCTTTGTCCCAGGACCAGTAAACTTTTTGATAGATATCCTCTCAAGATCCACATGAGGTGTTTCTAGAAACATGGGAAGAAGTAATGAGAAGGATTAGTTCAGGATTTGTTATGTGCAAAATGTACCATTTAAATTATATCACCACAGCATTTTAACAAATAGCAAAGGAACAAAGCAAAGGTTCTGAGGTTTTGGGGATCAAGCACGAATGGAGGAATAAAGACTCTTGTCAATTAGACAACATTACCTTTTGAGGGAAGAGGTCTTGTTTCATTGACGTAATGTAGATTCCACTTCAAGGGTTGTGTGTATTACACAAGAGCCGACTAACAAATACATTTGGTATAGGTATCTTAGTAATGGTCACTTTGGTCTGAAAAGTGATTTTTAAAGTTAAAACAGTCATGTTACTTTCCAAATATGGAGAGGCAAACTAGAAACGTTGTAGCCAAGCGTAAAGATCGTCAGCCCGCTAAGCACATGATAATTCAATCCAAGCCTCACATGTTTTCCATAGTTCCAGACAAATTAATGCATTCACAAAACAGATTTGATGGGCCCTTTGCTGTGAACAAAGAAGGGACATGTGATAGTTTTTGTGGTAATAGAATTAAGTTGTATGTCACTGTACCCCTCTGAAAATGGCGAAAGCATTCAGTGTTAGTAAGGCTCTCAAGCAATATTTCTTGAAGCAAGTTGACATAGTTGACAAGATACTGTCAGATAATGGACCACGATATAGATTCAAACTTTGGCATGCAACACTTCATAAACATAGGCTTAGGCATTTATATAAACTGAGTGCAACTCTGGAAGAATGCACAATGAAGGAATTGGGGACACTGTGTCGTTTGTATTGTAGTAAAAGGTTAACATATCGTACACATATTTAAATGAATTTAAAGTGGTGAACAATTTACTTCCTCCAATTACTGTGCTAAAGAATAAATCGCCCCAGGTAGGATAAGGGAGGAGACAAAATTTTTCCCAGTTCCAAGAGATCAACATTGGAATATAGTGGCGATGGCGCTAAACAACATTCACTGTGGGACCATAAAGAGGGAGAAGATGGTGGACAAAACTGCCACTAAGCGGATATTTACTATAGGAAAGAAGGTCCTTGTGAAAACACAATAGTTGTCCAATAAACAACGACAACAACGTCACACATTCTGTGAAGCATGTAAGGATCTTGTGCGAATCATAGAGTTGTCCATACAAATGCCGTGTAACCAATTAACCCAAAGATGGAAGTTACTGGGTATGCACCATGTAAGTGATTTGAAAGCTTATGAAGATTGTAAATGTAGTATTCTGAGCTCTCAATAAAGAATTTGACTGAAGAGGATTACATTAATGATGTTTTAATTTTTCATATGACATTAATAGATGTTTCATTTGCAGGTCAGAGATAACTGACACCACAGTAGTACTCATAATTAAGGATTTTCATAAATGGAATAATTGTCTATATACGGACACAGACATAATTTGGAAAGATGATAATGAGATAGGTAAAGAGGCAAGGATGAGTTATCAGAGGTACTATAAAGCAAACAAAGGTGTTGGAATAATTAAAATTATAATTTTGAAATATCTCTTTAGGAGTATAAAAATCTAAATTTCAAGGAAACATCTTTTTTCAATGAGTTTTGTTTCAGAATTGATCAGGAAAAAAAAGAGCGCTGACTGAGAACTGCAACGATGTCATAGAGACAAAGCTGCATCAGTAAACCAGTTACATTACGAAGCATGATGTATTAACATTTTGTGTTAGAATCAAAAGCGAAGCAGAAAAGAAAGAGAGATGAGGAACTAACTGCACATAATGAATAACCTACCACAACATACATCACCATTATTCCACATCCGTACTCTACCTAAAAGTTGAGGAAACTTGGATACCATGTACAAAGAATCGATATTTATAACTCAACACTGAGCCTTTTTATTGGAAAAAAGGTCGTTTAAAGTTATACGCCTATTGTAATGTTTTAGGGGCGATATGTAGAAGTGGGATTAATATGTATTTTTGTAAACACGACCAGACGATGATCACCACAACACAATGTCATTATTCGATGACGATCCAGGGGCAACTTTAACTTCTAACAGAATGTGAGATGGCCTCACATATGGCGATAGAGAGAGGTAGGAAGAATTAGAGGAAAGGAGTTCGTAAGTATTGCTCTTGTTGTTACTGTAGCGGAGAATATGAGGAATGGCACAGAGCAGATACCTGAGGTATTCAACTGCAGAGACGGAACAAGGCGACAGGTAGATGCTGGATCGGCAAAAGAAATTTTAGAGGATCCGTTTTGCGGCATTTACCCGTTCAGCGAGTCAGCCTGGGGCCATAAAGCTATTAAGAAAACTGGACGCCAGTGGTGAATTGTACGACGGGAGAGCGCTTATGTGAAACAAACCTATCAGGAAGAAGCAAGGAATTCGGTGTCAATACCATGTAGGAGAAGTGTGAAACAGAATGCTGGAAAATGTACTTGGGGTGAATGTGCTAAAACAAATCCCGTAATCGCCAAATTACATACCTTCAAATCATATAAACTATATCCTATCAAACTAAACACACAAATTCCATTTTCCATATCCCAGCAAAGGAAGAAATAAGTAACAGATAAGAAGAAGGGAAGAATCAGAAAATGTAGAAGAGATGATTTAGAAGAAGGGGGAAGAGAGAAGATGGGCTAGAGTCATCAGGAGTTTACCTACCCATATCCTACCCTTACATGTTTAATCATTAGTATGAAACCAAGATCACTAGACAGCCCTGGAACAATTCAGTTGGGTCTTACGTCAACGCTGACAGCACATTAACATCTTGGAAGTTAATACAGCAGGGTCCAATGCAAGTAATGCCAATATGGAATTATTACAGCTACTATGAGTTGACACTACCATACATGTATGAGTGATGTACAAAGCACACCAATGCTCTGCTAACCTAGTCTCCTACTAAACCGTATCAGTCATGGGACTGTATAAGGAGACCAAACATCATACTCTCATGGTACTCACTCTAACCCATCACCATCGCTGAATCGTTCATCCACACGTCATCACCCACCATGTTCTGAAGACTACAGTGTCGCATTGATGAAGAAACGGCTAAGAAATATTTGAGTACGTTGTGTCATAGTGTATCATAAAAAGAGCTATCGTTGAATTCCTACAGAAATACTGTGACGCTTTTTATTGTCGTTGACAATATTTCTAAACTACATAAGATGAATTCATGTGATCCCATATTTTCATAAATTACTAAACCATATGTACTCGGTATATATTGTAGGTTTATATGTATTAATAATTGGCATAATGAGTTTCGTAAATATTTGATATTCCTTAACAAGAGTATCACATTAATGCGACAACTGAATATTTTAATTGTTTAAAGAAGTGTAAAATTGTTTAACGTGGAGATGTGTATGTTGCATTGATTGGAGGATAGATTCTACAGGGTAGTCCATTGATAGTGACCGGGCCAAATATCTCACGAAATAAGCATGAAACGAGAAAACTACAAAGGACGAAACCTGTCCAGCTTCATGGGGGGAACCAGATGGCGCCATGGTTGGTCCGCTAGATGGCGCTGCCATAGGTCAAACGAATATCAAGCCCATTTTTTTAAATAGGACCCCCATTTTTTATTACATATTCGTGCAGTACGTAAAGAAATATGAATGTTTTAGTTGGACCACTTTTTTCGCTTTGTGATAGATGGCGCTGTAATAGTCACAAACATATAAGTACGTGGTATCACGTAACATTCCGCCAGTGCGGACGGTATTTGCTTCGTGATACATTACTCGTGTTAAAATGGACCGTTTACCAGTTGTGGAAAAGGTCGATATCGTGTTGATGTATAGCTATTGTGATCAAAATGCCCAACAGGCGTTTGCTATGCCTGCTGCTCGGTATCCCGGACGACATCATCCAAGTGTCCGGACCGTTCGCCGGATAGTTACGTTATTTAAGGAAACAGGAAGTGTTCAGCCACATGTGAAACGTCAACCACGGCCTGCCACAAATGATGATGCCCAAGTAGGTGTTCTAGCTGCTGTCGCGGCTAATCCGCACATCACTAGCAGACAAATTGCGCGAGAATCGGGAATCTCAAAAACGTCGGTGTTGAGACTGCTACATCAACATCGATTGCACCCGTACCATATTTCTAAGCACCAGCAATTGCATGGCGACGACTTTGAACGTCGTGTACAGTCCTGCCACTAAGCACAAGAGAAATTACGGGACGATGACAGATTGTTTGCACGCGTTCTATTTAACGACGAAGCGTCATCCACCAACAGCAGTAACGTAAACTGGCATAATATGCACTATTGGGCAACGGAAAATCCACGATGACTGCGACAGGTGGAGCATCAGCGACCTTGGTGGGTTAATGTATGGGGCGGCATTATGGGAGGAAGGGTAATTGGCCCCCATTTTATCGATGGATACCTAAATGGTGCAATGTATGATAATTTCCTACGTAATGTTCTACCGATGTTACTACAAGGTGTTTCACTGCATGACAGAACGGCGATGTACTTCCAACATGATGGATGTCCGGCACATAGCTCGCGTTGAAGCGGTATTGAATAGCATATTTCATGACAGGTGAAGTGGTCGTCGAAGCACCATACCATGGCCCGCACGTTCACCGGATCTGACGTCCCCGGATTTCTTTCTGTGGGGAAAGTTGAAGGATATTTGGTATCGTGATCCACCGACAACGCCTGACAACATGCGTCAGCGCGTTGTCAATACATGTGCGAACATTACGGAAGGCGAACTACTCGCTTTTGAGAGGAATGTCGTTACACGTATTGCCAAATGCATTGAGATTGGCGGACATCATTTTCAGCATTTATTGCATTAATGTGCTATTTACAGGTAATCACGATGTAACAGCATGCGTTCTCGGAAATGATAAGTTCACAAAGGTACATGTATCACATTGGAACAACCGAAATAAAATGTTCAAACGTTCCTACGTTCTGTATGTCAATTAAAAAAACCTACCTGTTACCAACTATTCGTCTAAAATTGTGAGCCATATGTTTGTGACTATTACAGCGCCATCCATCACAAAGCGAAAAAAGTGGTCCAACATTCATATTTCTTTACATACTACACGAATATGTAATAAAAAATGGGAATTCCTATTTAAAAAAACGCACTTGATATCCGTTTGACCTATGGCAGCGTCAACTAGCAGGCCAACCATAGCGACATCTGGTTTCCCACTTCAAGCTACAAGTTTCGTTCTCTGTAGTTTTTTCGTTTGCCGCTTATTTCGTGAGATATTTGGCCTGCTCACGATCAATGGACCACCCTGTATAGTAGTAATTAGGATAGACCTCGTAGAGGACCTTTAAGGTAATAAGTTAAGAGAAAGCTTACTTACCTTCACTCGCTACCATCATCACACTTAATTAACACAAGTGGTAAGAAGGATTTATTAATGCTCTTAAATTCTTGACAGTGACTTAAATGGTAAATTTGAAAGATGATTTAATATAATGTTTTCCACTGGCACAGAAGTAAAAGTGATTTGAATGGGTAATTTAGTGATAAATAACTCTTCATTCAAACTCAATAAAAAGAATATTTCAAAATAGCACCTGAGAGAAAATTAAATGAGAGTTAAAAAATTTTGTGTTATGAGATTACATTAAGTCTCCTTTTAAGGTAGCTAGAAATACGGGTGATATTCCTTGTGAGAATCGAATTCCTTTTAAGGTAGCTAGAAATACGGGTGATATTCCTTGTGAGAATCGAATTTTTATATTGAGAACTTCTATGTAATTTTGTATGGCGTTAGCGAATGCCTCAAACATTGGCTGCCCCCAGCACAAAATTAACTCTGAAGGGGAAGGAAACATAAGGTGGCAGCA
Source organism: Schistocerca piceifrons (assembly GCF_021461385.2). Lineage (NCBI taxonomy): Eukaryota > Metazoa > Arthropoda > Insecta > Orthoptera > Acrididae > Schistocerca > Schistocerca piceifrons. The sequence continues at coordinate 782,704,812 of NC_060139.1, read as the reverse complement.
TAATTTTTACCATGTAACATGTTAATTTCTTCGTTAGGTCGATTCTACTCGTTAGGCTAATTTGTTTGATATGTAGCAAGCCATAAATTGAATGCATTTAGGTAATTTACATAGTACAAAGTGTAATTAGGACATATGTGTCTTATATGTACACGATATTAACAATTCCTACCTTACTAGCATATACGTGATAGTTTGGTAGCAAAGAGAAACTGAAGTGAAAGAGGTTTGTCGATTAACAACTCAGAAGTACAACAAGGAAATACACTCAGCGAGCTATAGAAGAGCGACCCTTGCAGCAGAGAGGCAAGTTAGTGGGCAATGGAGTTTTGAAAGAAGAAAGCATAAAATATAGCATTATGGGCCTTCTGTAAACAGTAGAAACAAGGCATACTTCCGTGGACAGTACGTGTGCTTCCCATGCTGAGAACTTGACATCATGGAGGAAATCTCTAACGCCAGTTGGTCGGGAAGAATCGAGCATACTCAGGAGTTTGTCTTAGGGATTCTTATTGCTCGAGTAAGCTAAGATCAGTATCCAATGATCCTACATTGATTGAAATTAAGCTCAATGAAAAGTTCAGACAGGCAGGTACTAGTGATGTGAAAATATCACAAGATTCTCTTAACAGTACAGTGAAAAATAATGTTAGTATGTCACAAGATTTGCATAAAATCACAGTAAAAAATTATGTTAATATACTGCATCAGAATATCAGGGGATTAAGAAACAAAGTAGATGAGCTCCTTGTTTGTATATAAGATTTAGAAACTGAAGGTGGAATAGATGTACTATGCCTGTCTGAACATCATATGTCGACAGGTATGGAAATGGTAAATGTAGGTGGATATAAGCTTTCAGCACATGTAAGCAGACACACTATGGAAAGAGGACGAGTTCCCATATATGTTACAATCAGTGACAGTGTGAAAAATTTGGAAACTAAAAAATTTTGCGTAGAGCAACACATAGGAGCATGTGCATGTGAGCTTAAACTAAATAAAGGCACTTTATAGTTGTAGGTGTGTATTGGTCCCCATTGGGAAATTTTCAACTATTTTTGAAAAATTGGGATTCTTTTTTGCGCTACCTGTCAGAAAAAAGAAAGCAAATTATTGTTTGTGGGGATTTCAATGTAGATTTTCTGAAAGAGTCAGATAGTGAGCTTGACCTTGAAGTATTACTTGGTTCTTTCAATTTGACATCAGTTATTGATTTTCCTACTCGGGTGGTACTGGAAAGCAGCACACTGATGGGTAACGTTTTCAGAGACCAAGATAAATTCAATCAAATAAAAACTTTTCCTGTTAAGAATGGTCTGTCTGATCACGATGCACAGCGGGTTACAGTATATGATATAGCTCCATACAGTAATGCGAAACAGTCCTCCAAAATAGTGTGTTCCATTAACGAATTAACACTTCAAAATGTTAGGGAAAGCTTGCAACATTTAGACTGGGATGAGGTGTACAGGGAACATGATGCTAATTTAAAATTTAACCTATTTCATGATTCCTTTGTGAGTATATTTGAAAACAGTTTCCCTAAGAAAACAGCGAAGAAACCATGTAAAAAGCCATGGCTTACTAAAGGTATAAAAATATCTTGTAAACAGAAAATGGAAATGTATCTTGTAGCTAGGAGTGTGACGTTACAACTCAGTCCTTGCTACGAATTTTTTCGCTTACTTAACATATGAAACTGTTTGTATACGATGCATTGTCTAGTGTAAATATGTATTGTAAATACCATGTTTAAATTATGTAACATTGGAAAGTCAGGGCATACTTAATTAACGTTGAAGTCGGAGAGATTGTTTTGTGGCGCCTCTGGGCGCGGGAGCGCGCCAGCGGGTAGTAGTAGCAGTAACGCCGTGCTCGGAGTAAGAAGTACAGTCGAGTGCTGCTAGTCCTAGCTGTGTTACATCTAACGGCTAGTGTGTGGATCTAAGTACGACGGGAAAGTAATGGTTGGCATATCTGGAAGCATGGCCGGGCAAGTTATTATGGATTAATGGGCATAGTGCTGAAGAAACGAGGACTTAAATGTGAAGCGCACTGTGAGCCCAAGTCGCAACAGTAAAAGCCCGATGCCACATTGTGTCGCTGCCGTGGACTTCCGTCGATCCGCCGACAACGAGGGAAGTAAGATCTACTTAATTTTCGTAGAATAAAATTGTAGAAGCCTTGCCAGTGACTGTGTTTTCTCTGAAGTTGAACAATTAATAACAAGCACTTTATAATAGAAGTGTCGCAGTTACATTCCACCCGACAATAATACCAAGTATGTTCCTTCCGATCCTTGCCTTATTGAACTGAGTGTGTCACGCCGTTATCAAGAGAAAACATGTTAATTATCAAATTATTTGCATAGATGGTGAAGAGTAAATTTCAGACTGGTTATTGTAGTCAATTGTTGCACTTAATAAGATTACGCCAACCGTAGTAACTTAATAATAGACTCAAGTAATAAATTTGATTATTAAAATTTATTTCAATGCATATTCAGCTGAAGTTAATTCAAGGATATTTCATGAAACTATAAAGCTTATTCCACCTAACAATGCCCCAATTAATGAATTATTATCAGTCAAAACATAGTTAATCAATTATTGGCAATATATTTCATTATCAGAAGATTAAACTCTGCAAAGTACCTAATTTTAAAGACAGAATGACAGTCCATTATTCAAAATCTTGATAGATAATTATCTGTGTTGTCAGCATTGCACTTATCTGACAAATTATGAACAAAATAAGTGTAGTTACACTGTTATGACATTGTTTTATATGACTACTGAGCCTGACACAACACTTACGTAAAAGTTCCCGTTCCACCTGCTGCGCTACAAACAGGTAGACTTTATTTTTGACACAATTATTCATGTACTTAACAGTACTGTCGCTCATCAGTTGAGCTGGCGACCGATTTTTTAATTGATTTTACAACTTAATCATTTCTTTCGGCAAAATTTCCACTGGCAAATTTTATTTCCAAATTATTTCCATTATTTCATTTACCGATCGTTATTGAATGAAATTACTCATTCAATAACGATCAAGTTATAACGTCTCCTGTTTCCCACGGAATAATCATTATTTACTTCGGATTTGGATGCCTTATCCCGACGTGGGTCAAAATTCATAATTCACGGTCATTGTCAACTTGTAATTTCGCAAATCCCAGGAAGCAGGGGGGTGTTATAGGAGGACTAATGAACCCGAAACAATGAAACATAATAAAAGCTACTGCATTGTGTTAAGAAAAGTTATTAAAAAGTATAGAAGTATGTGCATTATGTCTGAGATCAGCACATCTGATAGTAAAATTAAAACAATTTGGAATATTGTGAAAAGGGGAACAGGGCAGCCAAGACCACAGGAAGACTGTATTTCTATCAAGCACAATGAGAAGTTTGTTAACAAGAAGTCAGAAGTAGAAAACATTTTTAATAATCATTTTTTAAGTGTTGTAGAGAAAATAGGTTCCAGCTATTCATTAGAAAATGCAAGGCACTATATGGAAGAGACAGTACTTACGAAATTTGATAAAACTGAAATTCAACACCTCTCTTACTGAAATTAGGAAAATAATAAATTCACTCAAAAGTAAAAACTCACACGGAATTGATGGCATTTCCAACAGAGTACTAAAAGCTTGTTCCCAACAAATAAGTAGGATTCTCAGCCACATATGTAGTAGCTCACTGAAACAGGGAATTTTTCCAGATAGACTGGAATATGCTATTGTTAAACCATTGCATAAAAAAGGGGATAGATCTGATGCTAACAAATACTGCCCAATCTCATTTCTGACAGCTTTATCCAAAATTCTTGAAAAAGTAATGTATTCAAGAGTAGCATCAAGTATTTGTAAAAATGAAGTACTAACAAAATATCAATTTGATTTTCAGAAAGGCTTTTCAACAGAAAATGCTATATATGCTTTCACTGATCAAATATTAAATGCAATGAATAACCAAACATCACTCATTGGGATATTTGTGTTCTCTCAAAGGCTTTTGATTGTGTGAATCATGAAATTCTTCTAGATAAACTTAAGTATTGTGGTGTGTGTGTGACAGTGCACAAATGGTTTAATTCATACTTTACTGTAAGAATGCAGAAGGCTGATAGTAACAGTACAGATAGTCTACAAAAAGCAGCAGAGTCCTCTAACTGGGGAGGTATCAAGAATGGTATCTCACAGGGTTCAGTCTTAGGTCCCTTATTGTTCTTAATATGTATTAATGACTTGCCACTCTATATTCATGAAGATGCAAAGTTAGTTCTTTTTGCTGATGGTACAGGTATAGTAATTACACCCAAGAAGCAAGAATCAGCTGTGCAAATTGCAAATAATGTCTTTCAGAAAATTATTAAGTGGTTCTCTGCAAATGGACTCTCACTAAATTTTGAGAAAACAGTTTATACAATTCTGTACAGTAAATGGCATAACACCATTAATAAATATAGGCTATGAACGGAAGTCTGTTGCTAAGGTAGAATACTCAAAATTTCTGGGTGTGTGCAGTGATTAGAAATTGAATAGGAAGAAACACATCGAGGATCTGCTGAAACGTCTAGGCCCAGCTACTTATGCTATTAGGCTTATTACAAATTTTGGTTGTAAATATATCAGTAAATTAGCCTACTACGCCTATTTTCATTCACTGCTTTCATTTGGCTCCATTTCTGGGTCATTCGTCAGTAAGAGAGAAAGTATTCATTGCACGAAAGTGTGTAAGAAGAATAATAGCTGGAGCCCACCCAAGATTACCTTGCAGACATTTATTTAAGACATTTATTCACAGTACCTTCGCCATACATATATTCACTTACGAAATTTGTCATTAATAACCAATCCCAAATCAAAAATAACAGCAAAATGCATAGCTACAACACTAGAAGAAAGGATGATATTTACTATTCTGGATTAAATCTCACTTTAGCACAGAAAAGAGTGAATTCTGCTGCCACAAAAATCTTTGGTCATTTGCCAAATAGTATTAAAAGACGTACAGATAACCAACCAACATTTAAAAGCAAATTAAAAGAATTTCTGAATCACATTTTCTTCTACTCAATAAATGAATTCTTAGATATTATGTAGTAACTGTAAACAAATAATTAATTATTTTGTGTAAAGAAAACTTACTTTAAAGTGACACATTCAACATCACTACAAGATGGATCTATGGAACAAGGATTAATGTATATATGTATACGTGCGATGATGGATAGTAACAAGCACGCCCATGGGCAGATACCATCATGGAAACAAGCAAGGCTGCAGTGCAGAGGGAGGGGGGGGGGGGGGAGTTGGAGACTATATAGGTATAATTTGGGCCCATTCACTCTCTGGAGGTGTCATGCGTTGCATGAAGCACTTAATGATCTGCAGTTGCGCTGTCAGACATATTTTTCTGTGAACACTTTGTTGATTTACGAAAATCTGTGTCAGTCAAATTTGTTCTGGATTTCTTCCTAGTGGAGTACACGAGGTTAAAATTTTGGGAGTGATCTGGCAGATAGTAATTATTGCCCAGCCACAGTAATTTAGTTTATACTGTTGCAGTATACAGTTTTGGTTTTTATAGCAAAGTCATTTGAAGTACTTTTAGCAGACTTCCGGTATTAAGTTTCTAGTGACCTTAATCATTATTTTTCTTCTCTTTATTTTTCTATGCGATCTCTGTAGCTTGTATAGAATTTTCGTAAGATTACCATTTCTGCATCATGAATCCAATTGTGTATGGTAATTCACGTAATAAATTCTTTTGTGCGGGGAACAGACTGTTGTTTGTGCTAAAGCAGAGTTGCCCCTTACTCACTGACATATTTTAGCTACACTAAAGACAGCTGTTCTTCTGATGTCTAACAATCAATTTGGCTGAGATCCCCACAGCTCGCAGAGCCTGGGTTCACCGTATTTCAGATTTTATTTTTCTTTACAGGCGTGCCCCGCACACCAGCACTGGCTCGTTATAAGCTGTTGACGTTTCTGTGATTACCAGGGCAAGTTATTTTTTGTTGTTTTTTAATCCTAAAAAACAAATACCAAACTATCTGAACCGAACTGCGCATTGTTGGATATTTTCAGGATAGGTATAGGTATCACAACATGAAAAATTTTACCTAATCTATCGATAAAACATGAAAGGAATAACTTGTAATAGGAACATAATATAATGACACAAATGAAATATTTCATGGGTCTGGTTTCTTATTGGCACTAAATCTGAATATATAAAATCATGCCTTTTTCCTTGCTAAACTCTTACAATAAGAATATCAACAGGAATAGGATTCGTATTCATCTGGTATCTAAAATAGAACAATTTATTTCAGTACAAATTAAAATAAAATGACCATTTTAAAAATGTAACTTGTGACAAATATGCCTATTATCATTTAAACAGTTGTCTATCAGCTAATTATTGTTTCAAAGGTTACAAAGAGAAAATTCGCAAATAAAGAGAGTAGGATAATAGGGATGGTAGTCAATCTTCTTAAAAGTAACATAGAGTTTAAAAAGGGTAAATGGTATTGGAACAGATAACTTCTGACAGAAAAATTATTTTAAGAAAATAGAAACAATAAAATTAAAAACTGAGTTATTATTTTAGTACAAACCTAAATGAAGTATTAGGGGATATGAGTAGTTTCTCAAAATTGAATAAAATTTATTAGTTTAATCTTTCAGAATTTACATTAATTAAATTGTCTGCATGATAACAAAATTATTTTTATTAAATCTTCTGAAACATAACTAGATTATAATAATATAACACACACAAGCATTTCAGCAATGAATGGTGATGAAAGGCACAAGTTATTATGTTGGTCTTACAATAACTTTATAAGTTAGTGATTAAGAAATATATAATAATATGTTAACATTAGTGATATAATGATAAATGTGATGATCTGTGTAGATTATCAAGTGATTTTACCTAAGTAACAGAGCAAACTAAAATATAGTGAACAGAAATATTACATTAGGAAAGGTTTATAACTGAAAAACTTCTCTAATAGATAATAAATTGTCTCAGGTGTACCATAAATGTATTTCAATTGTCATTTTGTTAAATCACTAGTACAGCTAGTAATGTCATTAGCACAAAAGTTTAAAAATACCATATTTTACACAATAAATACAATCTTTTGGAACAGAAGTGTGATGCAATTTTATTAGTTCTGCAGTATAATGGTGGTGCCAACATTGAGTTATGGATTAAGTTTTGCACACAAATAAAACAAAAAACCAGAAGAATTCAGATAGCTAATACCAGACCCTCAACAAAAACCGCAGAACTCGTGTTATAGTGCAGCAAAGAGAAGTGTTGCAGCCACCATTCAAAAGCAGTTATCAGAAATGCAATAAGAGGAACACATGTGACTGAACTGCTGCGATATACAGTAAGAATAATGTGGTCAGTCATTTGACTGAAAGAGAAACAAGGGCTATACGAAAAATTTTGACACTGATTCAAACTAGATGCTGCATAGTCCTTGATGTTACTACTGCCATTGCTGCAAATTTTGATTTCCATGGTTGATGCCAGATCCAGAATTCTGAATTAATTCACCTGCAGTTGTATTTTCATTCCAGTTCCCCATCTGGCTATATATACACTAATAACAATTTTCGTTTTGTACTCAAAACACAAAATGTTAAATAAAGAACACCTTCTGCGTCAAAAACCACACAGACCCCACTTTTTGACACTTCGGATGGTATCAGCCTTTCCTTGGTGAACTATGTAACTATAGGATCTGTTGGAGGATTGAGCTCGATGGAAACTGCTGTGTTTCAATAAAGAACGTGTCTCAACAACATTCCATGGTTAGAGTTAGTTACTCAGTACAGTAGTATGAAGGTGAGTTCTGTTGTTCTTCATGAAGCTATCTTCAGTATGTACATGTTAAGAAATGTTTTCTGTGGGAGTAATTTGTTACTGCTCCTGGCTGATGGAAAACCATGTACTGATTAAATAATTCGCAGTAGACTTCCAAAGAATACAAATCATTAAGGTTTGATTTCCTGCGGACGATGAGGTCATAAGAATCTCAGGATGGGTCATGCTGTCCCAAAAAGTAGGTGTGTACATCACACCCCTCTTTCTAGTACACTGAAGAAAACTGCAGAACAACTAAACCAGTTTGTCTGACTGAATAAACAAAACCCTGCTCTTCCTTAACTCTACTCTCTTAACCAGGGCGACACTTTGCTTGATTATTATGTTTATGAAGTACATAGTTGGAGTCACATCACACATTGTTACTCGAAAAATGACCAATGACTCAGTGTAAAGACAGAGCGTTTCACCGCAACTAGATACAAACACACTGGAAACCAGATTACTCTTAATTTCTGGTGATTTAAAACTCACAAAATCACAACCAAATACATTCAAATAGGAATCGAGAATACTCCTTCTGATAACCGTTCTGAAATAAAGAAGATAAAAGTTGCATGCACTGGTAGGAATAATACAGCCAGTCGGCTAAATTGTAAATCTTATTTAGTTAACTGCAGACTGACCAATAATAACAAGGTATGTTATGACAACAGCAAGTGCTGAAACCAGCAGACGTCGGTCGACTTCGATGAACCCTGCAGCTGTGAAGCGCAGAAGCGAGTCCTGCGACGTCACATGCAGGAAGGCTTCCACTTCGCCAGCGAACGAAGAGCGCAGCACTGGTGACCTCAGCAGGATCACGCCGGTACGCCTCGCCGCGTTCTCGAATGCGGCACAGGACAACGCTATGGAAACCAGCTTGAGGCAGTGGTAGGCGAGCCACAGCACCGACGTACTTACTGATTTATTGTATATTAGTATCTTCGTAGAGGATAATCCCGAAATGACGATAAGTAACTCATACGCACTACAGGTGGCGCCGATCACACACTGTGCGATGTCAGTGGCTACTAGTAACCCAAAGTGTTCCTCCAGGAACTCGGCTGCGCGCCCTAACGCCACGAACGCCTCCAACAGATGGCTCAACCTTCCTGTCGTTATAGCCTCCTGCGGCGCTACTAGCAAAACCCGAAAGTCGGAACGGTGCACCATCTCCAAAAGGCATGTATTAAGACTCCTCAATCTCACCCACAGCTCCAGGGCCATCAGTACGAACTGATGGGTTACAGTTGAGTCTATAAACCATCGGAAAACAATATGTAATAATGCAAACATTCCTGCAGGGGCTGATCTTAAACTAAATATAACTCCACTCATTAGCACAACGTTAATGACGATCGCAAGACCAACAGTAACTTTACCATAAATTGGCAGCTTCACAGGAACGTGGTCATCTACAAACTTGAGCTCTTTAATGAAGGATCGTAGATGTGCTAGTCTAGTTATAGTGCACGTAACAAAAATCAACACTAGCTTTCCATCTGATATGATTACTAAGATACAGTAAACAATTAATGGTAAGGTACGTAAAGTAGCGGGTAATTTCATCATTTGACTCCAATATAACACAGATGCCAGCACAGTAGCGAGCAGCCAGAATGCAGAAGGATGTATTATACTCTTCCATACACCACTACAACTTTTCTTGCAGCAGATGGTTGTCGTATCATCGTCTTCCACAGGCGCTAAACCTAATAGTATCCATAGTTTGTATAATGGTGACATGACTAAATGAAAATTTATCACGGATTTATGGTTTGATATCTGCAAGGCTGCTGTGTTTTTATTTGCCTTTGGCTCAGTTCTCTTACGAACAGTACCAAAATGTGTCCAATGTTGAAACCTAGAGCAGTTAACTATCGTTCCCCGTTTACTAAGACACTTCGAATCTAGTTGCCTTTTTCTCTGCATTGGAACGGTATTATTGTAATGATTCATATTTGTAGATGATTGCATTATTAATATTACGTTTCCAGAAGCATTTCCACTCATTTGGATAACGTGAAATGCCAATAGCTTTATCTCCTCGTTAAGAGCGTAAATTTCAAACTAAGTCTTTGCAGTTTCAATGTTTTCATCCCTCTGCGTCCACACTTCTGATTTTCTGTCATTACCACCTAATGTGCCTTTCTTACTTCTTAATCATGCTTTAGATGTTCATTGGCACCTATTGACGTCCTGTCATCTTCAGAACTGCGAAATGAGAACTGGTTTTCCACAATACAAAAGAAAGAGATCTTCAGAAAGCTACTCGATGGGGACTACGTTTCTGTGGTAACAGCCCTGGCATGACTTAGAATTCACAGGCCAGTTGCGTTTAATTTTTCAAGACCGGAAATTAATCACTTAAAAGGCTACCTACAATGTAGCGACGACTATCGATTTTCTTTCCTTAAACGTTTTTATCATAATGAGCTGAATTCCTCGCCTCAAAACTTTGCAACCTACAGCACTGTAACACGTCTCCATACGAACAACGCATATCCTAAATGAACTGCTCTTGGAGGAGCGTCTTTCTCGAAAAGTCTAATGCTACCTCTCGTTTCGTTCTATCGAAATACTTGTCGTAACTCATCTATCGCTGTATTACTTTTCGCTTCTCTTGTCTACCAACGTATCTTTTCCCCTTTAATTCCTTATCCTGCTTCTAGCAATTTGTTCTTAAGCTTAACTTATTTTGGTAAGAAATTCAATAAGAGCCTTCCCTTGGAAGTACCTCTTCTTTCCCTTCTTTGTCAGTCTAGTTATGTTTTTGGGCATTTGTATGACACAGCGTTTCTAATGTTTCCATTTCCTTCTCATTTTCTTTACATATAACACATATTTCGTATTTACTATTCATTTCCAGTAGAAATCTTCCTGGGTTGTTGAAGTCTCATTCTCAGATCCCCATCTGCTTGAGACTACTTGTACGATCATACTTCCCAGGCAGCATAATTCCTCAATGTCCTTTATTGCGATTTTCGCGTATTAAATGTCTATGTCCTGATACCTTTCATCACTTTGTACATATTTATTATGGGTAGCCTCTTTTGTTAGTCATGAATAAAATACTAAATCATAGCAGCTCCAATTTTGCAGTAGTATACAGCTAATATAGCAGTTCGAACATAAACCTATTGCAGTTTTGAAATTTTTAATGCAGCGCCCATTTGCAAGACGTCAGTCCAAATTTCAAATTGAAGTATACGAGCTACAAGCTACAATCGTCATGTAGTAACACCATGTCACCTCCCGATCGTGTTGTTCGCAGTTGTTGCTCCTTGGTGAAGCAAGAAATTAGACTACGACTATTCTACTGTCTCCTCAAAGTCCTGACAGGTGCCAGGGTGCTTCCAGCTGCTGGGTTACCTATTGGCAAGAGCTTCCACCGCGAGCAGCTAAACGTAAGGTTTTTAATAAAACTAGATGTAGAGAGAACGAACTACACATTAACTTTATGTGGTCGCTGTAAACTGGAAGTGACGTAGATACAGAAAATAAGGGTTCAGCAGCATTAAGGTGGGTATTTGCTTCCCTCATTTACCACGACCATCTGCTTGACTCGATAAATATTTACCTGCTTCCCATTATGTCTCTGGATTTGTGTTGATTTTAATTGTTTCCTTTCGGAACAGGGACAATAAATTTCTGTCTTACGACTTTCTAAATCATACTTTTTTCTTTTGTTCTTACCTAATAGGAGGAAATTTATTTCTTAGATAACCAGTTCAATGTCTTCTTGTCCTTTAATTTGAAGAACGTAATCAGTACTTACTGTTGAGAGCTGTGAGGCAAGAATATATCTATTCTTAGGCTCAAAGGCATGTTGTACATACCAGAATGTCATACAAGCGCTCGTCAAGCCCTTGGAGAGTCTGTATACAAGCAAATGCTGCTAATCATGACAAATTTTCACGCATTTTTGAGGAACATCAGGCGATTATTCCCAGTCTTAGGCGTGAAAGACAAATTTAGTGAGAATTAGTGAGAGTTCGTTGGTGTCCATTTAACATCATTATATTTGCATACAGACCTGCCAGAGGAAACATGGATAAGCCATAAAATACACCGAGTTTTCCGTGTCTCAGATGAGATTTTCCGTGAAAAAAGGAAAAAAAAGCCAGAAAGATAGCTCCAGTAATACAAAATTGAGAATAAGATCGTTATCCGTGCTCACCGCCAGCTGCCTGGGTTTTGAATTTCAGTAACAGCCAGGGCTGGTTCGAGATCATTTTCTGCACTAGCAATATGTAATTTGGTCCCCCCCCCCCTCCTCCTTCCCCAAAGACATTAATTAGTTGCTTTCCTTGAGCTCTTGTTAAAACGTTTAAAATCAGTTCAAAATTTTATGATGGTGAACATGGGTTTTTTTTTTTTTCAAAATAAATACAGCATAGACTTTCTTCTGTAAGAGGAAATAATTTCTAAATCTCATCGCAGTGGTTAAAGTTAAAACAAGTAACAATTCATTTGCGCTTAAAGTAATTCCTGAGATCTCTAAATGATTTTAGTAAAAGCAGGAGTCAGTAGGCCTATTGATCTTTCTAGCTTCAATAAAAATGTACGATCTGGTAAATTCAATTGAAATAAGGGATATAGAAAATTTTTATTCAATAATGGAAATGTTGAATTTTGTAATTTACCAATTATTTCACTTGCAATCGCAGAAGGTGTAACAGAAACACAAAACATAGCATGACATTTTATACTGACGTGTTAAACATAAGAAACTGTTCAACTATGAAAGTTGTACGTTACATATGAAGAAAAGTCATCAGTATCTAGTTATATTTTTAAAAAATTTGCAGTGAAAGTAGCTGCTGACTGATAAACATGATCTCACAGTTTATGTATACAGCTAAAGGATTAAGTGTAAATTTGTGTGAGTTACGAAAGGCAAATTCGTAGAGCTATTCCGTGTATCTGATGACAAATGTTGCCTTCGATAAAACATATATCGAAATTTATCCAGCCCTTAACTTAGCCACTTTTTCAAATTAGACTCTCTCTATTGACTTCAAGGCGTTGCTTTCAGTGGCTAAAGCTGACTGTCGACACAACCGTTTCTGAAAAAGTATTAGGTACGCAGCCTACTCATGTCCGCTACACGTTAGTGAGAAATGCCGTGAGAGTGGGCTGATTTACCCCGAGGAGCACAGTGAAACCGTGGTAGCATTTACAAACTTTTATTTCCAGCAGAAACGAACAGTGTGACAGCCTTCATCTACGCTGTTCAGCGTGCATGCAAAAGCAGTCCGTCATAGAATGCGCCGCTGCCTCGACGGCGCCCGTTACGTCATATGCCCTGGGTGGCTGCTACGGCAGCGCCGTGTGGCTCGGAAGCAGGTGAAGTATCAGGCTTGGCCGAGGCCTGCGTGAAGGGAGGCCCGCAACCCTAAATCCGTAAGAGTACTAGCGGGTGGAGATCTCTTCTGAACAGTACGTTGGGAGGCATCCCGGGTATGCTCAATAATGTTCATGTCAGGGGAGTCTGGTGAGCAGCGGAAGTGTTTAAGCTCAGAAGTGTGTTCCAGGAGCCACTCAGTAGCAATTCTGGAAGTGTGGGGTGTTGCTTTGTCCTGATGGAATTGTCCAAGTCCGTCGCGGTGCACAATTGAAATGAATGGATGCAGGTGGTCAGAGAGAATGCTTATTCTCGTGTACCTGTCAGAGTCGTATCTTGATGTATCAGGGGTCCCATATCACTCCTACTGCACACGCTCCACTCCTTTACTGAGCCTCCATCAGCTTCAACAGTCCCCTGCTGACATGCAGGGTCCATGGATTCATTAGGTTGTCTCCATACCCGTACACGTCCATCCGCTCAATACAAATTGAAATGAGACTCGTCCTACCAGGCAACGTGTTTCCACTCATCAACAGTCCAATATATGTGTTGACAGGCCCAGGCAAGGCGTAAAGCTTTGTGTCGTGCAGTCATCAAGGGGCACGGAGTGGGCCTTCGTCTCCGAAAGCCCGTATCGATGATGATTCGTTGATAGTTCGCACGCTGAAACCTGTTGATTGCCCAGATTTGAATTCTACAGCAGTTTCCGGAAGGGTTGCGCTTCTGTCATGTTGAACGATTCTCTTCAGTCGTCGTTAGTTCCGTTCTTATCGACAGCAGAACTAACTGAAAACCCCAATTACTGACATCAGTATTAAGCAACATTGCTAACAACATGTTCTACTACAGCTTAAGAAAAGCAGCTGACGGCACCACAGATTTAAGCAACCATTGCTAATGGAACTAACTACAATTTTATTAAAAATACAAGCACAGCCAGATCTGCTCCTGCAGTTTCATGAAGCGAGCACTCGACTGTTTTAATAAAAACAGTTATTGACGGAAGGTATTAAGCACTACCACCAACATGACTTAGCATGACAATTTAAAAAAAAGCAACTATTGGCACATCCACTTTGCACCTGTTAGCAGAATTTAATAGAATAATCAACTGTGCTCATAGTTAAACAGCAACTGCCAACAAGAAAACCATTTTTCAAAATTCCCTTTGGCGTAATTAAAATTTACCTTAACACTGTGCGAGCTAATATCCCATATATGTTAGGGCTGACATGCGGTTCCTCTTCGTTGAAATGTCTTGGCTCCAACTCGTCTAGGGGTTGAACCGTACGTGTCGCATTACACGCTCTCATTTTGGACATTTGTGACCCTTTGGTTAAATTTTCTGTTCGACGGCAAGTTTGCGAACTACAAAGTTAACATAATATACGAGGGCTATCCACAAAGTACGTTACGTTTTGGAATTAAAAATAAATGAAGTATTGGAAATTTTTTTTATTATATACAGATGAAAGCCACACTTAAATATTACTTTTCTACATAGTTGCGATTTAAATTAAGGCATTTATCGTAGCGATGGACGAGCTTGGTAATTCCTTCGTCGTAAAATTCGGCCGCCTGCACCTTCAACCACGTGGTTACCTCTTCTTGAAGCTGTGCGTCGTTATCAAAACGATGCATAGCCAACCACTTTTTCATTGCTGTGAATAAGTGGAAGTCGCTCGGTGCCAGGTCGGGACTGTACGGCGGATGAGGAAACAACTCCCACTTAAAAGATTCGAGAACTTCACGAGTGGCATTTGCCGTGTGGGCCCGGGCGTTGTCGTGAATCAGCAAGATCTTTGAGCCCAACTTTCCCCTGCGCTCGTTTTGTATTGCTCTTCTGAGGTTGTGCAGAGTTTGGCAATACCTTTGAGAGTTTATTGTAGTGTCTCTTTCCAGGAAATCCACAAAAATCACACCTTTTCTGTCCCAAAAGACAGTCGCCACGTGGTTGAAGGCGCAGGCGGCCGAATTTTACGACGAAGGAATTTCCAAGCTAGTCCATCGCTACGATAAGTGCCTTAATTTAAATCGCAACTATGTAGAAAAGTATTATTTAAGTGTGGCTTTCATCTGTATATAATAAAAAAAATTTCCAATACTTTATTTATTTTTAATTCCAAAATATAATGTACTTTGTGGATAGCCCTCGTATAACAACAGTAGTAATGTCCACCCCTGGTAGCTGGGTGGTGAGCGTGACGGAATGTCACTCCTAAGGGCCCGGGTTCGATTCCCGGCTCAAGGACTGGGTGTTGTGTTGTCCTAGTTTCATCCCCATCGACGCGCAAGTCGCCGAAGAAGCGTCAAATCGAAAGACTTGCACCAGCCGAACGGTCTACCCGACGGGAGGCCCTAGTCACACGACATTTTTTAACAGTAGTAATAATATTGAGAACTAAATTAACAACTCATAAATGATGTAGACAATACAGTAGCGATTTAGGTAGAATAATGTTCATTCAGAAACCAAACTAATAGCGAAAGTGGACGTATTTAGAGTTACTGTTACACTCTAGCGCATATCCATTTGACACAGTTCGATAATTCACTATCCCATAGCGTATCACAATACTCCACCTCGTTATCTTCGCGAAAAGTTAAAAAGTTCACTCGAGGCCCTCGGCTGCTCACCGCTCAGAGACTAAGTCCCTCTATTCCACACAATGCGAAATTTTCTAAATCGTTTCACTTCCTAGACCGACCGCCCGCTTTCGCGTCTGCATCCGAACTGTACCCTTTGGTGTCTCCAGCCGAACTGTCCTCTTTGGTGTCTAGACCAGAACTGCCCTCTGCCCGTCTCCGACTGCGTTTCCCGAGCGCCGAACATCTTCGCTCAACTGACTAGCGCAGTTCCCTTTCCTGAAGTCGTCCATTTGATTGGCTACAGTTTATTCTACATTACTTTACGTTTTAACATATTTAAATAATCAAAGATTGACCTCTTTCATGTGCTAAATAAAGTAACAATAATATCTACTGCATAATAAACGTTAAATTCTTTTACATAATACCAATACAATTTCCTTCTTAGCTTTGAATGCCACGGCCGGTAGCTTTGCACCAATGTGCTTTATGATAAATAAATAAAGAATAAAAGTAACTATTAAGCACTAAACTTTACAAGAAATATTCTGTTACCTAATGATTCAGTAAGGTGTCATGTTGTCATCGTTCAATGTGTTTTGTGTGGAGCAAATGATGATCTGATGCTTAACTGTAAATACTGATAATTTAAATTTACTACGTATTTTAAACTAATAAAGTTACAGAGTTGATACTTACAACGTTTGTCATTTTAATGATGCTCTTCCATATGAAATATCGATCGTTAAGATCGACCAAACCGTTCAGTCTTAAGATTCATGTCTTTGTTACAAAACTTGTTAATTTCAGTTTAACAATAAATCCTAAACTATTATAGATATGATCAGTATTCAAGTTTTATTGGGATAACCATGAAATTTTTTGGAGGATGGCAGATTAAAATTACTGTGGCTTCATTCCCAGCACTACTACAGAAGTTTTCATAAATGCCTTCCTTTATGGCCGATCTTAGGTCCACCATCTTTAACACTGCTACGACTCCTTGGCCACAAATGCCTTCTATGGGGTTTCCCGATGACGTAGGTTCTCTACTGTCTCACTTGCACACTACAGCGTTTAGACTTCAATAGACAATAGAGGTCTGTTAGTTTCCCTATCTCGTGGCGAATCTGCGCCCTTTGTGGTATTCAGTCCTGGACGACAGGCTTCAATTCCTGAAGGCTGACTCTTTCGGCCATATACTTAAATGAGAGCGCAATGCTCGTTAAAACACAACTGACAATTTTGTTGAAAGTTAAATTAAATTCAGGGCGGGTAGATTACCGAAATATGGGAGCAAGTATGTTTACTAGTTCTAAACCATCAAGGTCCTTTTAAATAATGAAAGCAAAAACAAACGGTACACACCTTCAATCAGACAACTTAGTACAAAACAGGAACTAAAATTTTAACATAAATCAAGCCAACCGTCTGTTTCAGTAGACGCTTACTTACAATATACTGCTACCGGGAACCATGAAGACGCAAAAAGGACGGATAGAATTACAAGGTCCCCTTCCAGTAATATACGAGACATAAATAAAGTCTTAAAAATCGCAAACAATATATATATACAGAACTGACGGACCGCTCGTCCTCACAAGGTACAATAAACAACTTTAAATAAAGCTATAACTACCACGTCACAGGAGTGGCTTAAACCAAATGTGGCTTTGCAGTTTTGAACAAGGCCCTCAGTCAACACGAACAGACTTAGCCAAGCCACTCCACTAATATTGAGTCATCAGTCTTCTGGATGGTTTGATGAGGCCCTAGACGAATTTCTCTGCTGCATCTCTCATCGTCTCAGAGTAGCACTTGCGGCCTATGTCCTCAATTATTTGCTGAAAGTATTCCAATCTCTATCTTACTCTACAGTTTTTACCCTGTGCAGCTCCCTCTAGTACCATGGATGTTATTGCGTGATGTCTTAACAGATGTCCAACCTTCCTGTCCCTTTTTCTCGTCAGTATTTTCCATACATCACTCTCCTCGCCGATTCTCCGGAGAACCACCTCAGTCCTTACTTTATGAGTCGACACAACTTTCAAGAGTCTTCTGTAACACCACATCTCAAATTTATCGATTCTCTTCTGTTCCGATTGTTCTGCAGTCCATGTTTCACTATCATACAATTCCGTGCTCCAGACGTACATTCTTAGAAATGTCTTCCTCAAATTAAGGACTATGTTTGATACTAGTAGACTTCTCTTGGCCAGGAATGCTTTTGATGTCCGCCTTGCTCCATCTTTAGCTATTTTGCTGCATAGGTAGCAGAATATCGTAATTTCATGTACTTTGTGACCATCAGTCTTGATGTTAAGTATCTCATTTTTCTCATTTCAGCTACTTCTCATTATCTTCATCTTTCTTCCATTTACTCTCAGTCCATATTCTGTGCTCATTAGATTGTTCATTCCATTCAGCAGACCCTGTAAATTCTTCTTCAATTTCACTGAGGATAGCAATGTCACCAGCGAACCTTTCCTATGATATTCTTTCACTATAAATTTTAATTTCACTCTTGACCTTTTCTTTTGTGTCCACCATTGCTCCTTCGATGTATAGATTAAACAGTAGGGTGAAAGACTGCATCTCTGTCTTACATCCTTTTAATACGAGCACTTTGTTCTTGGTATTCCTCTCTTATTGTTTCCTCTTGGCTCTTGTACATTTTGTATATTACCCCTCTCTCTATAGCTTACCCCTACTTTCCTCAGAATGTCTTACATCCGTTATAAATTGCAACGTCAGAACTGCCTCCCTGGTGCTTCTACGTTTCCTGAAGTCAAACTCATCGTCATCTAACACATCCTCGTTTTCTTTTCCATTCTTCTGTATATTATCCTTGTCAGCAACTTTAATTTGTGAGCTGTTAAGCTGATTGAGCTCTTGCAGTCTTGGGAATTGTGTGGAAGATATATTGATATAATGCCAGTTTCAAACACCAACTAGCATAATCGTTTTGTTTTCAATTCCCCAAATGATGTCGGAGTTTCCAATGAAATGTTATCTATCTCTGCTGCCTTACTTAATTTTTAAGTCTTCCAAAGCTCTTATAAATTCTGATTCTATTACCGGATCCCCTATCTCTCATCCGCTCTCCCATCTGCATTTAACATTAGAATTGCCGTTGTACTCTTGATGTAGCTGCCCTTGCTTTTAATTTCACCGAAGGTTGTTTTCACTCTTCGATATGCTGTCGGTCCTCCCGACACTCATTGCATTTTCGATTCTTCGCATTTTTCATGTAGCAATTTACCTTAGCTACCCTGCACTTCACATTTATTTAATTCCTAAGTGACTTGTATGTCTGTGTTCCTCAATTTCCTTCAGCATTTTAGTACTTCCTTCTTCAATTGATCTGCTGAAGTATTTCTTCCGTCACCCATGTTTTCTTCGCGGCTGTCTTTCATGTACCTACGTTTTCCTCCCCTTTTTGAGATGTCCGTTCCTCTTCAACTGAGCAGCCTGCTGTACTATTCATTATGCCAGTATCTATAGCCTCAGAGAAGTATTCCGTATCCCACTTCTTTGGGCATTGATTCTTCGTGATCAGTCTCTTAAACTTCAGTCTACTCTTCATCGTTACCAAATTGTGATCTGAGTCTATATCTGCCCCTGGGTGCACCATACAATTTAGTATGTAATTTCGGAATCTCTGCCTGACTTGAAATCTAACTGAAATCTTCCTGTATCTCCCACCCTTTTCCAAGTATCCCTCTTCCTCTTGTGATTCCTGAACAGGGTTCACGCTATTACTAACTGAAATTTGTTGCAGAACTCAATTAGTTTTTGTTCGCTCTCATAGCTACTGCCAAGCCCATATTCTCCCATAACGTTTTATTCTACTCCTTCCCCTACAACCGCATTCCAATCCCATATGACTGTTAGATTTTGATCTCCTTTTATTTACCGAATAACGCGTTCAAAATCCTTATATACTTTCTCGCTCTCTGCACCTTTGCTTGAGATGTCAGCGTGTGTACCTGAGAAATTGCTGTCGGTGTTTGTTTGCTGTTGATTCTAATGAAAACAACCCTATCACTGAAATGTTCACTGTAACTCACTCTCTATACTACCTCCCTGTTCTTAACGAATCTCATTTCCGTTGTACCATTGTCTGCTGCTGTCGATATTACCCTATTCTCAACTGATCAGAACTCCTTGTCTTCTTTCCACTTCACTTCACTGACCCTGATATATCTAGACTGAGCCTTAGCATTTCCGTTTTCAGATTTTCTAGATTCCCTGCCACGCTCAAACTTCTGATGTTCCTCGCCCCAAGTGGCAGAGCATTACCCTTTCGGGGTTATTCAATCTCTTTTTCATGGTCCGCTCGCCGTTTGCAGTCCCCTTCCGGAGATCCGAATGGGGGGGCTATGCCAGAGTCTTTTGCCAATGGAGAGATCATGACACTTTCTCAACTGCAGACAACGTGTCCTGTGGTTACACGTTATGTGTCTTTAATGTAGTGCTTTCTATTGCCTTCTGCATTCTCATGCCGTAAATAATTGCTGATTAGTCCTCCTTTTAGGGGCAGTTTATCACACCAAGCACAAAAGTGTGCCCTGAACCTCTGCCCACTCCTCCACCCTCTTAGACAAGGCCGTTGACAGAATGAGGGTGATGTCTTACGCTAGAAATCCTCGGCCTCACATACACCACCTCAAATGATGGCAATGTTCCCACATGAGACTCTAAGTTGCGATCAAACCACAAATGGAAAATAGATGTCCTAATCACCATGTCTAGTATTCATGTCAGAAGCTTGCCATTTTTGAAATTGTCTTATGGATACTCCCCGTTTTCTGATTGGTTTGAGGGTGGAGTGAGTTTATTTGTAACTTCCGAATACGTAACATAAACTGTTTCGTAAGTTCTAAAACGAAGTTCGTGCCCTTTCCAATGAATAAACAGGAACTCTAAACTTCCAACTAACTAATGCCTATGCTATAGTATTTGCAAGTTGCTCTGACATTACTATCATTGCTAGAAACCGTGAAAAATGGTCGATGATTGTAAGGAAATATATATTCCTCATAGGTCTTTTGTTGACTGTCCAAGGATACTGAGCCTAGGCATTTGCAATGGCTTCAGCACCTTTGGTAACCTCTCCAAAGGGATTTTATGATGGGAAATATCTGCTCCCTGCAGACATGTTACACAACTCTTGACATATTACTCCACATCATGCTTTCTGTTTCTCCACCAAAGCCGTTCTACAATACGCCTATCTGTTGCTAGTTAACCATTACTACCTGACAATTTATGGTCATGAGCCTGCTGTAGCACTTCTTTTTGTAAGGCCGCTGGCAACCTGACGCATGGTCCACAGAACGAATCCAATTGACTTGAAACCGTGACGTTATTTACTCTCTGCCTGTGTTTCCTGCCATTCTAAAACACTCTTGCTCAATGTTCTCAGCGTGGCTACTTTACTCCATGTTTATTTCCTTCCTGGCTTATGGTTCATCTTGCAAGCAAACTCACTGAGCTGCAGGGTGCAACGTGTTAGACAACTAGACGGCTCTTTCAGATCAAGTAACCATTTCAGTGATGTGTGATCCGACACAACAGTGTATGACTACTAACATTTCCTTTCCAGCTGTTTAGTGTTTATACTAGGCTTTATTTAATTGCCTAGAATTATACGCCACAGGATGCTCCTGTTCATTTACAATGTGACCCAAAATACAAGCTGATCGCAGAAGTGTTGCATGAGGGGATGAAATCTTTTTTGCAATTGTGAAACCTAAGACAAAATACAAGATCAATGCCTCCTTCAATTTTTCGAATGCTAGCTGACACTCCCATGCCTAATGAAGCTTTGTTTTGAGTAATCTGTTCAAAGCTTTGGCTATTCGATCTGTGAACTACAAGACGGTACATAATAGGATGATAGTTCACTTATGATAGAAAACTCTAGAAAATATAGAGATTTCTTAATCTCCACTGTTCAATCCCTGTTTATGAATAATAAGACAAATATTCATTATCTGAAAAGTGAATTTATCTCAGTAAACATTCATGAAGTAGTCAGACGAGGGATTTCACCCACACTCACACTTTTTGGTATTTATACTTGCTGTGATCTCTGTTCTCATAGACTAACCTTCAGCCACGGGAGATGACCAGGACTGCATATACGCTAGGCGAAACTAGTACTTTAGTATTCCAGTGGCCACCTGCAGAGCTCGCACACGGCGGGTTACCACTTTGCACGTTTCTCGTCAGGTGCAGTCAATATTATGGAGCTGTAGTGCGACTCGGTTCCTAGCAGCCAATAGTATGAACCTGTAATATCACGTCGCACTAGGAGCCAACAATACGGAGCTGCAATACCACTGTACGCTATTACATAAGTCGCGCCCATCAACTTAGCGGGCAGAGAGTGTGTGTTACCCTGTGCAAAGTTATCCAGCGGCGAGAGTCTACCAGTGTGTCCATAGCAGCATCAACTACATCTCTACCCACATTGGTTACCGGACTGAAGAGTAGCTGACATTCTTCGGTAGTGTTTACTAGAGTCTAAAACTTCATTGTGTATCTCGACTTAGCCATAGATCCACTGATCTTGAAGGTAAGTATTTGTGAAATTCAATAAAAGTGTGTCTTTAAAACCTGTTCCGTAATCATTTCAGAAGTTATGTTCTTAGAAACCGTGCCTGTTGTGAAGTTGCGAGTAATGTCCTAGTTACAATGACATCAGCGCCACCTGACGCTCTATTGTCGGTATCCTGCTTGACAGTAGGCACACACTGGGGCTCACATGGTAACAAAAACTGTCTTTAAACAATAAATGACCATTTTATTGTTAATAACGTAAATTGTATGAATTAACTCTTTGTTGGTGATAAGGTCATAATGGGCAATGTTTCAAATCAGTTACAGACTGAAATACATGGACTGAAGCTGTATGCCACAATATACGGCATGAAAGCTTCCGTAAATAAATTAAAGTAATGGCAGGATTAAAACACATACGAGAAAAAACAGCAACAAATAGACGAATGTTTGAACAAATATGTGAATTTAAAAATCTCAGATGCCATCTCAAGTATATAAAATATGACGCTTTTGACATAAAGCTCGAAAGAGTTAGGTAGTTCTGTGTTGTAATGTGACGACAGATGTAAAAGCGTACTTCTAATTTGTAACTAAATAAAATAATTTACCTCTCCAGAAATAATGTTTCTCCGCTAGGCATGGGATACGACTTCCTAAAGCGGAAGAAGGATATTAACGTTAAATAGAAATTAAATGTGGATTCGTTTTCAAATGTTGCCAACAGATATAAAATAAACTGGAGGGATCGTGCTCAACATATTTAAACTAACAGAATCATGAAGACTGCTTTCTGCTACATTTCCAGAGGAAAACCAAATATTTTTCATTCTTTAAGAAGGTGACATGAACAGTTTTGAGGCGGAGTTAGTCAGTATGTCTACTTGTTGATTAGGATATTACTGTGACTTCTTTAGGTGTAATAACTAATGAGACGAAGTGAAAATTAATTGATTCCTTTTTGTGATATAAAGATGTAAGTAATCACAGATCATTCAGCTTCTTCTCGCCACAAAAGTAATTTCTTGTTTCCACTGACCGCTGCACCTGCTGCTGCAGGAACTTTAATCAAAGATCACTTCCTAAAATCACGTCCCACTAGAAATGAAATTACAAAAACACCAGCCTTTCTAGACATTCTTTTATATAATGGGTATCCATACGCGCGTTTCCTCCTTCCATAGTCTAGTGAGGACCATATACTTTATAGCCCTTTGTAAATGTGGAAATGAATGCTGATCTTAAAATAGTTTAACTGCACACATAAGCTCTAAGAGTCAAAATTTGTATGCAGCTGATGCAAGATGGCATAAAGAACACATGCTCTGGGTCTCATAACAAAATATGTCTCATAAAGCTCTGAATCAAAGTGTCTGCTAAACATATCTGCTCCCAGCACGCCGTTATATTTGAGCGTAGCACTTCGAGAAATTAAAAATTCTGTACAAGAAAGTAGGAGGGACATGGTGGCATCACCCCAATTTTGATATCAAACTCATCTTCATCTTCGTTTCCCCTCGATCGAACATATGAGGAAGAAAAAGACATACACAAAGCTAGCGAAAGGGGCAAGCGGAGAGATATTAATGCAACCAGAGGAGATAAGGAAAAGATGGAAAGAGTACTTTGATAAATTACTAAATGTGAAGAATGGCAATGGAAAGGGAATAGAAGTACGGCAGGGGGAGTAAGGTTCTGGATGGAGAAGATGATATAACGATGTTAGAAGTGGAAGCAGCTTTGAGAAAAATGATAACAGGAAAGGCACCTGGGATAGATGAAGTGACTGTGGAGATGATAAAGGCAGCTGGACAAGTTGGGCTATAGTGGCTGTACATCTACATCTACATGATTACTCTGCGATTCACATTTAAGTGCTTGGCAAAGGGTTCATCGAACCACAATCATACTATCTCTCTACCATTCCACTCCCGAACAGCGCGCGGGAAAAACGAACATCTAAACCTTTCTGTTCGAGCTCTGATTTCTCTTATTTTATTTTGATGATCATTCCTACCTATTTAGGCTGGGCTCAACAAAATATTTTCGCATTCGGAAGAGAAAGTTGGTGACTGAAAATTCGTAAATAGATCTCGCCGCGACGAAAAACGTCTTTGCTTTAATGACTTCCATCCCAACTCGCGTATCATATCTGCCACACTCCGTCCCATATTACGTGATAATACAAAACGAGCTGCCCTTTTTTGCACCCTTTTGATGTCCTCCGTCAATCCCACCTGGTAAGGATCCCACACTGCGCAGCAATATTCTAACAGAGGGCGAACGAGTGTAGTGTAAGCTGTCTCTTTAGTAGACTTGTTGCATCTTCTAAGTGTCCTGCCAATGAAACGCAACCTTTGGCTCGCCTTCCCCACAATATTATCTATGTGGTCTTTCCAACTGAAGTTGTTCGTAATTTTAACACCCAGGTACTTAGTTGAATTGACAGCCTTGAGAATTGTACTATTTATCTAGTAATCGAATTCCAACGGATTTCTTTTGGAACTTATGTGGATCACCTCACACTTTTTGTTATTTAGCGTCAACTGCCACCTGCCACACCATACAGCAATCTTTTATAAATTGCTTTGCAACTGATACTGGTCTTCGGATGACCTTGCTAGACGGTAAATTACAGCATCATCTGCGAACAACCTAAGAGAACTGCTCAGATTGTCACTCAGGTCATTTATACAGAACAGGAACAGCAGACGTCCCAGGACGCTTCCCTGGGGAACTTCTGATATCACTTCAGTTTTACTCGATGATTTGCCGCCTATTACTACGAACCGCAACCTTCCTGACAGGATGGATATGACGGGGTATCTAGCAGAATACTGAAGTATTGTTCCACGTATGTTAGCTCAGTACTTAGCCATATCTGTAACTTTTCCTTTAGGAGTGGTCGGTTTCCTGACCGATTAAAGTACTCGGTAGTGAAGCCACTTTATAAAAAGGGAGACAGGGATAATGTTGACAATTATAGACCGATTTCTATGCCATCGGTGTTTGCTAAAGTTATCGAGAGGGTTGTATATACAAGGTTACTGCAGCATTTAAATTCACATAATTTGCTGTCAAATGTACAGTTTGGTTTTAGAAATGGCTTAACAACTGAAAATGCTATAGTCTCTTTTCTCTGTGAGGTTTTGGATGGATTAAATAAAAGGTTGCGAACGTTAGGTGTTTTCTTTGATTTAACGAAGGCTTTTGACTGTGTTGACCACAAAATATTACTGCAGAAGTTGGAACATTATGGAGTAAGGGGAGTAGCTTACAATTGGTTCGCCTCCTACTTTAAGAACAGAAAGCAAAAGGTAATCCTCCGCAATATTGAGAGTGGTAATGATGTTCATTCCCAATGGGGCACTGTTAAATGGGGCGTTCCCCAAGGGTCGGTGCTGGGGCCACTGCTGTTTCTTATTTATGTAAATGATATGCCTTCTAGTATTACAGGTGATTCAAAAATATTTCTATTTGCTGATGACACCACCTTGGTAGTGAAGGATCTTGTGTGTAATATTGAAACATTATCAAATAATGTAGTTCATGATATAAGTTCGTGGCTTGTGGAAAATAATCTGATGCTAAATCACAGTAAGACTCAGTTTTTACAGTTTCTAACCCACAATTCAACAAGAACTGACATTTTAATCAGACAGAATGGGCATGTTATAAGCGAGACAGAACAGTTCAAGTTCCTAGGCGTACGGATAGATAGTAAGCTGTTGTGGAAAGCCCATGTTCAGGATCTTGTTCAGAAACTAAATGCCGCTTTATTTACCATTAGAACAGTATCTGAAATAAGTGACATTTCAACACGAAAAGTAGTATACTTCGCATATTTTCATACGCTTATGTCATATGGTATTATTTTTTGGGGTAATTCTTCTGATTCAAAAAGGGTATTTTTGGCTCAAAAACGGGCTGTTCGAGCTATGTATGGTGTAAGTTCGAAAACCTCTTGTCGACCCCTATTCAATAGTCTGGGAATTTTGACATTGCCCTCACAGTATGTATTTTCTTTAATGTCGTTTGTTGTTAGCAATATTAGCTTATTCCCAAGAGTTAGCAGCTTTCACTCAGTTAATACTAGGCAGAAATCAAATCTGCATGTGGAATGCACTTCCTTGACTCTTGTGCAGAAAGGAGTGCAGTATTCTGCTGCATCCATTTTCAATAAGCTACCACAAGAACTCAAAAATCTTAGCAGTAGCCCAAACACTTTTAAGTCTAAACTGAAGAGTTTCCTCATGGCTCACTCCTTCTATTCTGTCGAGGAGCTCCTGGAAGAGCTAAAAAATTAAGCAAATTCCAGTGTTACATTCTTGATTTTCTTTATTTAAACTAACGACTTGTCGCCTGAATATGTTTCTTATATTTCATTTTATCTGTTTCTACAATCGTGTTATAATTTCATGTATTGACTCGTTCCATGACCATGGAGACTTCTCCTAAATGTGGTCCCACGGAACAATAAATAAATAAATAAAATAAATAAAAAGGAAATCACGAATCCAGTCGCACAACTGAGACGATACCCCATAGGCCCGGAGCTTGATTAGAAGTCGCTTGTGAGTAAAGGTGTCAAAAGCTTTCCGGAAATCTAGAAATACGATATCAACTTGAGATCCCCTGTCGATAGCGGCCATTACTTCGTGCGAATAAAGAGCTAGCTGCGTTGCACAAGAACGATGTTTTCTGAAACCATGCTGATTATGTATCAATGGATCGTTCCCTTCGAGGTGATTCATAATGTTTGAATACAGTATATGCTCCAAAACCCTACTGCAAACCGACGTCAATGATATAGGTCTGTAGTTCGATGGAGTACTCCTACTACCCTTCTTAAACACTGGTGCAACCTGCGCAATTTTCCAATCTGTAGGTACAGATCTATCAGTGAGCGAGCGGTTGTATATGATTGCTAATTAGGGAGCTGTATAGACTAATAAGATGCATTTGGACCCCAAAATGTGTACCTGGCGAATGGGGAAAGGGAATAATGACCCCAGTTTTCAAGAAGGGTGACAGGACAGTATGTGACAACGATCGTGGGATCACACTCATATCCCAACTAGCAAAAATAATGCAGAGAATGCTGGAAAGAAGAGTGAGAGAAAAAGTGGAAGGGCAATCGAAAGGGAATAGAAGTAAGGCAGGGGGAAAAGGTTCTGGATGAGGAAGATGATATAACGATGTTGGAAGAGGAGCAGTATGGCTTTCGTCACGATAGATCAACAGTGGACCCAATCTTCAGTATGAGAGTTGATGGAAAGACATTGGGAGTATGGCAAAGATCTGTTGATGACATTTCTCGACCTAGTAAAAGAATATGACAGTGTTCCCCGGAAAAAGGTATGGGCAACCTTGAAGAGAACGGGAGTTGGAAAGCAAACACTTGAAGTCATCTAGACAATGTATGAAAAAAGCTCTAGTTGTGTGCGGACACCAGTTGGAATAACTGAATGATTTAAGAATGTTACAGGACTAAGACAAGGAAGTGTGATATCACCTCTGCTATTTATAATTGTGATGGATGAAATAGTCAAAGAGACGAAAGAAGCCCATAGAGAAAGGGAGATGGAGCTGTTACTATTTGCTGATGATATTGTGGTGTGGGGAACAAGCAATAAAGAGGTACAAAAACAAATAGACATCCTAAATGATAAGGTCGAGAAATATGGAATGAGATGCAGTGTGGAGTAAAGCAAGACCATGGTGGTAACCAGAGGGGATAGAGAGGGCAAGGAACAAATTCATATTGAAGGATGGGATATTGAAACAGTGGACAACTTTAAATATTTGGGAAGTGTATTAATGGGGAACGCTCATTTAGAGACAGAAATTACCAAAAAAAAACAACAGAGTAGTACATTTTACCAGTGTGTGAGGGACTTGGTGTGCGGAAGGGAAGTGCCAATGAGGTGTAAGCTGGTGCTATACAAGACTTACTTCACACCCATACTAAGTTACGGCTCAGAGACTTGGACTGTGACTAGAAGAGAGGAGAGGAGGATACAATCCAGTGAAATGAAGTTTCTGAGAAGTATCCTAGGGAAGACGAGGAGAGACATAGAGAAAAATGAAGATATTAGGAAGGAAATTGGAGTGGAGAAGTTGACTGAGAAAATTGAAAAGAATAGAGTAAAATAGTTTTGACATGTGAAGAGGATGGGAGAGGGAAGAATACCAAGAAGAATGATGGAGTTCAATATTGAGGACAAGAGGCCAAGAGGAAGACCGAGAACAAGATGTACAGATACAATAAAGATGAGTTTAAGGAGGAGAAACCTGCTATGGAACCAAATTGTGGAAGAAGAATGGTGGAAGGACCGAGTAAAGTGGCGAAGTACCATTGATACCCCATATGTTGGATAGAGGGGAAATGGATATGAAGATATCAGATTCATATGCAAATTAATTAAACTGATCAATTAATCCCTCCACCCCAACCACGCCCACCCCCGCCCACGACCACGCCAACCCCCACTCCCAGGTGTTGTCTTATGTTTTTCTCACCCTGTGGGTGGCACCCAGCCCCCTCCCCCCCCCCATCTCCACTCTCCTCCAACCCCCTCCCCTTTCCCTAACCTGTACTATTGGCGGGAATTCCGAATTTTCGTGCAAATTACGAATTTTGGGGATCTCACAAGGCTTTCCACTACCCACTGTGGTCACTCACGGCACACAGTCTGCCTTGAGGCAGCAACTCTTAGCCAACACAAAAGGGAAATAGCAGCACCGCCATGCCCCTAGTCGGAGCGCGACTTTGAAAAAGCCATCTGGAGCGTTCTCTGGAATTTCGTTGTTGCCCAACACAAGTATGCATCTATCCTTGTCTACCCATAAATGCGGTTTGTTTCTCCTGTGCAAGATGGCACGTGCCAGTAGGACAGTGAAACAGACACACAAATAGCGTTATACGTGTGTGGCTATAAAGGCATTTGGATGAGTTTACTGTACATCCCTCTTAACCCAAACTCCCTATATTTAAACCCCTTCGACGATCTGTGGTACCATCTCGATCGGGCTGCTCTTACCATGGATCTTCAATCGAGAAACCTAGCGCAGCTGGCCACCTCACTGCAGTCGCCACGGCTCCACATCCTTGTCCGTACCTTCCAGAACATCACTGACTCTCTTCCTGCACGTCTCGCAGCGGTCTGCGCTGCAAAAGGTTGTTATTCAGGCTGTTTAAAAGTTGTCACGTTAATGTGAGGACAGTGTACTAAGGCATATGATTCCAGTGAAAGAACACAATTATTTCTTGCTATCCCAAGCACTTACATCTATTAGAACAAATTCACAAGGAGTCAGTATGTGGATCACAATCTGCTTCTTAGTAGCCGTAGTAGCCAATGAAACACATACACACACATACACACACACACACACACACACACACACACACACACGCGCACACACACACACACACACACACACACACACACACACACACACACACACACACACACACACACACGAAAATAACTTAATTATGTAAATAATTAAGACTGAAAAATATCTTGACAGAGAATGTAATCCAAAATTCAATATTAAAATAGTTAAGTTTATTTTCAACTATTACTACTTTCTGTTCAAGAACTTAATGTTCTTTATCTGATGGACTTATTATGATTACAAGAGCAGTCCATGAACAGCAAAATACCAAACTATCTGAACAGAAATCATACACTTTTCGAAATTTTGAAGACATGTTTCGCCCACACAGTGCGAAAAGTTTTATTTAATTTATTGATGAAATATGAGCTAAATAAGAGCATTATAGGTACATAATATAAGAACATGAATACAACATTTCAGAGGAGTATTTGTGTGTCACTAAATTTGAACCATCTATAATTGGTATAAATATATCAAATCTTCATTGTTACCAGCTATATTGTTACAATAATAATAATAGCAATAATAATAGGAACATGATCACACTCATCTGATATTTAGGATCCAACAGTTTATTTCAGAATAAATTAAAATAAAACAATCATTTTAACAATGTAATTCAAGACAAATATGTTTATTATCATTTAACAGATGTTATCAACTAATTACTGTCTCAGATGTCATAATGAGATAATTTTGCAAATGATGAGAGTGAGAGAAAAGGAATAGTTGTAGCTGTGCCTATGAGAAACACTGGGTTCAAGAGGAATAAGTAGTACTGAAAGAGCTAACTACTCATGAAGAATGTATTCTAAGATAACACCAACAATGAAATTAAAAACTCAGTTACTAATTTAGTACAGGCTTAAAGAAAGTAGTAGAAGATATTTTCCATAATTGAATAAAATTTATTAATTTAACCATTAGAGATTAAGTTAAATAGCCTTAATGATGACAAAATTGTTTTCATTAAACATTCTGAACCATAACTGGATCATAATAACACAGTATATACAAGCATTTAAACAATGTACGACACAGAAAAGGAGAAATTCTTTTGGTTTCGCTAATAAGCTAATAATGTACAAAATTGATGAAAATTTTAATATTAGTGATGTTCTGTGTAGATTATCAAATAATTTTACCTGAATAAGAGAACAGTCTACAATATACTGAACAGGAATATTACAGGGTTTATATTTAAATTATTTCTGTTATGAATAGGAAAATCATATCAAATGATACTATGGATAAAATATATTCCATCATGTTGTGATATATCTAGTACATTGAATAACGTGACTAGCAAAAAATTTAAAAAATTCCAGATTTCACACAATAAATGTAATCTTCCAAAACAGCAGTCTGGTGAAACTGAATAAGTTCTGCAGGACAATGATGGTGACAGTGTTATCGATGTAAATCCTGCATACAAAGAAAACAAAATGCCAGAAAAATTCGGATAACTAAGATACGACCCTCAACGAGAGTTGTAGAATTCTCATTACAGCACAGCAAGAAAGAGAACTGTATCGTACACCACCAAAATACAGTTATGATACATGTAATGATAAAAATACATGGAAATGAACTGTTGAGACATTTGGTAAGAATAAACTGTGAAAAAGGGTAAGCTGTTTGATTGAAATAGATCATACAAACAATTTTGATACTGATCCAAACTTGATGCTGTGTAGTCATTGATGTCACTACTGCCATTTCTGTCATTTTGACACTAGATCCTGAATACTACTTTAATTCGCGTGAAATGGCATTTTCATTCCAGTTTCCCATCTAGTTAAACACCCACAAACAACAAAAGTCATTTTGTACTGATAAAATAAAATGTATAATAAAGAGAACACGACAAAACACACAGAGAAGACACTTCTTGACCTTTCAAATGGTATCACCTATTTCTTGACGAGTACAATTGTGGTATGAAAATAAGATTTGTTGGAACATTGGGTTCGATGAAAATTGCTATGTTTCAGGCGAGAATAGGTTTCAAAAACATTCCAGTGTTGGTAACAAAGCTCAATAAGTCTGAAGGTCAGTCCAGCTCTCATTCATGAACTTATATTGAAAATTTACGCGTTAGGCCTGTCTCTGTGGGAGG
This sequence comes from Schistocerca piceifrons, assembly GCF_021461385.2. Lineage (NCBI taxonomy): Eukaryota > Metazoa > Arthropoda > Insecta > Orthoptera > Acrididae > Schistocerca > Schistocerca piceifrons. The sequence continues at coordinate 782,672,876 of NC_060139.1, read as the reverse complement.
AATTAGTTTCTGCTTTTGATCACTGGGGAGTCACAAAAAAAAATGGCTCTGATCACTATGGGACTTAACATCTGTGGTCATCAGTCCCCTAGAACTTAGAACTACTTAAACCTAACTAACCTAAGGACATCACACACATCCATGCCCGAGGCAAGATTCGAACCTGCGACCGTAGCAGTCCCGCGGTTCCGGACTGAGCGCCTAGAACCGCTAGACCACCGCGGCCGGCGGAGTCACATACTTATTAAAAATTCATAATACACCTCTAAACAATACGGAAATTAGCGTGTAGCGTCCCAAGGCAAATAAGGTCACAACAATCTGAGATCAAAGTTCATGTGCCAGGAAAGTAAAGGTGTGCATCTCACCATTCGTCTTAGTACGTTAAAGAAAACCACAGAAGTGTTTCGAATTAAAAACAGCCCACAGTTGTTGTAGAGAAGCTTGAGCATTTGTTTTGAGACAGTTATGTTAATGTGCCATACATTGCCTTGGGCCGTGTTACCGCACTTACGCACTAGACTGCTATTCGTAGAACTATCTTCATTCATTAGTGGTGTGCCTGTGTACAACGATTAAAGTCGGCTGGTAGAATTAGCCCTATAAGCTGTTAGAGCGTATGATGTAAGCTGAGTTTTATTTGCATATAATAGCCCCATTTTGGAATGATGCTTCACATAGTGATGCAAACTTTTTTATATGACTTTGTTAATGTTTGGCCACCTCAATGATCGTATGCAACAGCATTTTTACTGTTGGACAGTCGCATTAATAAGTACATGCTCCTTCAGCTGCACTTGTAGGCTTGTGATTAATATTTTATCGTAGATATCGACTAGGTTCCTGGTAATCTGTGCGTTGTAGCTCCATGTGTTGAGCGCCACCTATGGCGCGCGGGATGTAGCACATTTGACGACCGTGCGCCTAGTATAACAGATGTAGTGGCGGATGACATTCGGTGCCGTATGTAGTTTTACTTATGATCGAAACAGGCTTATATCTGTTGAAATTATTTTATTTTATTAATCGAGACGCAGCCACTGGGCTAAGACGTTTTTCATTTATACACTCCTGGAAATTGAAATAAGAACACCGTGAATTCATTGTCCCAGGAAGGGGAAACTTTATTGACACATTCCTGGGCTCAGATACATCACATGATCACACTGACAGAACCACAGGCACATAGACACAGGCAACAGAGCATGCACAATGTCGGCACTAGTACAGTGTATATCCACCTTTCGCAGCAATGCAGGCTGCTATTCTCCCATGGAGACGATCGTAGAGATGCTGGATGTAGTCCTGTGGAACGGCTTGCCATGCCATTTCCACCTGGCGCCTCAGTTGGACCAGCGTTTGTGCTGGACGTGCAGACCGCGTGAGACGACGCTTCATCCAGTCCCAAACATGCTCAATGGGGGACAGATCCGGAGATCTTGCTGGCCAGGGTAGTTGACTTACACCTTCTAGAGCACGTTGGGTGGCACGGGATACATGCGGCCGTGCATTGTCCTGTTGGAACAGCAAGTTCCCTTGCCGATCTAGGAATGGTAGAACGATGGGTTCGATGACGGTTTGGATGTACCGTGCACTATTCAGTGTCCCCTCGACGATCACCAGTGGTGTACGGCCAGTGTAGGAGATCGCTCCCCACACCATGATGCCGGGTGTTGGCCCTGTGTGCCTCGGTCGTATGCAGTCCTGATTGTGGCGCTGACCTGCACGGCGCCAAACACGCATACGACCATCATTGGCACCAAGGCAGAAGCGACTCTCATCGCTGAAGACGACACGTCTCCATTCGTCCCTCCATTCACGCCTGTCGCGACACCACTGGAGGCGGGCTGCACGATGTTGGGGCGTGAGTGGAAGACGGCCTAACGGTGTGCGGGACCGTAGCCCAGCTTCATGGAGACGGTTGCGAATGGTCCTCGCCGATACCCCAGGAGCAACAGTGTCCCTAATTTGCTGGGAAGTGGCGGTGCGGTCCCCTACGGCACTGCGTAGGATCCTACGGTCTTGGCGTGCATCCGTGCGTCGCTGCGGTCCGGTCCCAGGTCGACGGGCACGTGCACCTTCCGCCGACCACTGGCGACAACATCGATGTACTGTGGAGACCTCACGCCCCACGTGTTGAGCAATTCGGCGGTACGTCCACCCGGCCTCCCGCATGCCCACTATACACCCTCGCTCAAAGTCCGTTAACTGCACATACGGTTCACGTCCACGCTGTCGCGGCATGCTACCAGTGTTAAAGACTGCGATGGAGCTCCGTATGCCACGGCAAACTGGCTGACACTGACGGCGGCGGTGCACAAATGCTGCGCAGCTAGCGCCATTCGACGGCCAACACCGCGGTTCCTGGTGTGTCCGCTGTGCTGTGCGTGTGATCATTGCTTGTACAGCCCTCTCGCAGTGTCCGGAGCAAGTATGGTGGGTCTGACACACCGGTGTCAATGTGTTCTTTTTTCCATTTCCAGGAGTGTAAAAGCTCATGTAAGTAATATGTTATACGTGATTTTAGAAGTCTTTTTATAGATTGTATTACTGGTCTAAATGTTATTTTGATCACTTTTTAGGACTTCTGAAGAAGGCTATATTATTATAAATGAAACCATGCTCAAGATTTAGTATAAACATAATTATTGCAACTGTGGGCTGTTTTTCATTCGAACCAAATCCGTAATGGTTGCTGGTTTGCTACTGTTGTTGCCACGATGAAAATAATAAAACCACAGAACACTTAAACCAGTATGTTTGACTGGAATCTGAAAATTAATGTTCCTCATTCTAGTATCTTCCTTGTTTGATTATTATGATTCTTAGGTGCATAGTTGGATTCATGTCACAAATAACAAGTTAGTAGTTAATGAATAATAACCAGTGACTCAGTGCAAAGTGAGAGTGTTTCACCTAAAATAGATAAGAATACACTAAAATTCAGAGTACTCTTTTTTTTGTCGAGATGAAACTCATAAAATCACAATAAAATATGACCAAACAAGAATCCATGTTACTACTTCTGACTGATGATCTACAGTAGAAAAACTCAGGAAAAATACCAGTTTTCCTCAGTTAATTACAGACTGACCAATGATGACGAGGTACGTGATGATCACGGCAAGTGCTGAAACAAGCAGACGGCGATCGAGTTCGACGAATCCTGCAGCTGTGAAACGCAGTAGCGAGTCCTGTGACGTCACACACAGGAAGGCTTCCACTTCACCAGCGAATGAAGAATGCAGCATCGGCGATCTCCGCAGGATCACGCCGGTACGCCTCGCTGCTTTCTCTAACGCAGCACAGGACAGCGCCATGGTAATTAGCTTGAGGCAATGGTAGGCGAGCCATAGCGCCGACGTAGTTGCAGATGTGCCGTATGGTAGGATTTCTGCAGACGGTAAACCCACAATGAGAATAAGTAACTCATACGCGCTACATGTGGCACCGAGCACACACTGCGCGATGTCAATGGCCACTGGTAACCCAAAGTGTTCCTCCAGCAACTCGTTGGCACGTCCTAACGCCACGAACGCCTCCCGCAGATGGCTCAACCTTCCTGCCGGTGTGGTTACCTGCTGCGCTACTGGCAAAACTCGAGGGTTAGACTGGAGCATCAGCTCCGTGACGCATGCGTTAAGATTCCTCAATCTTATACACAGCTCCAGGACCAACAACACGAATTGGAGAATTACAATCGAGTCTATACACCATCGGAACACAAAATGTAATAACAGAATCATTCCTGCAGAGGCTGATCTAAAACTAAATATAGCACTACTCATCAGTACAATGTTAATGACGATCATAAGACCACCAATGACTTTACCATAAATTGGTTCCTTTACAGAAATGTGATCATCTACAGACCTGAGCTCTTTGATGAAGGATCGTACATGTGCTAGTCTAGTTACAGTGCACATAGCAAAAATCAGCATTAGCTTTCCGTCTGTCATGGTTAATAAGATAACGTAAACAATTAATGGTAAAGGACGTAAACTAACGTGTAGCCTCATTTTTTGATACCAATAAAATACCGACGCCAGCACAGCAGCGAAAAACCAGACAGTGGAAGGACGTATTACATTCTTCCATATATGACTTATCTTGCAGTTGATGATCGTCTTGTCATCGTCTTCCACAGGCGCTAAACCTAATATTACCCACATTTTGTACAATGGTGACACGACAAAATGTAAATTCATCACAGATTCGTGGTTTTATATCTGCGTTGCGGCTGTGTTTTATCAGACTTTGGTGCAGTCCTGTAACGAACAGTGCCAATGTTGAAACCTACGGCAGTTAACAGTCGTTCCCCGTTTACTAAGAAACTTCGACTGTAGCAAATTCTTTCTCTGCATTGGAACCGTGTTATTGAAATGATTCCCATTCGTAGAGGATTTCATTATTAGTATTACGTTTCCAGAAGCATTTTTACTTATTTAAAAACTTTGTGTGCTATCTGCACTACGTCCTCGTTCAACGAGTGAATTTCAAATAAAGTCTTGTCAGCGTTGTCATCGCTGTGCGTTCACAGTTGTTGATCTTCTGTCACTACCACCGACTGCGCCCTTCTTACATCAATAGTCATGCTTAAATATTCATTGACGCCAATTAACGTCTTGTCGTAGTTACAAATGCGTTTTGAGAACATCAGAAAGCTGTTCGATCGTGACTGTGGTGCTGTGGTAATGGCCCTGACATGTGTTCAAACACATCGGCTAGTTGCGTTTAATTTTTCAAGAAAGGAAATGAATCAATTAAAATGCCCGCTGCTGTGTAGTGACCGCTATCGATTGTCTTTCCGTAACAGTTGGTTGCACAATGAGGTGAATTCGTCGTTTAAAAACTTTCCGTCCTATAGCACAATAACATGTTCCCACACAAAAAAAACACATATTTTGAACGCACTGTGCTTGTAAACGTCTCTTTTTCGAATGGTCTAATGGTACTTCTGATTTCCTTCTATTTATATACTGCGGTGGGGCTGGTTGGTCCCTCACTATCCTTTAAACAATCAGTCCACCTAACTGGATAGCTTTCAGGTTGTATGCCCCTTGACTCTGCCATGGCAGATACAGGTTTAGCCGACTGAAGTAGCGTTGACGAAAATTCGGCTAAATACCTACCATGCAAAGGCCACATAACTTCAGTCAACTGGCTCTGAGCACTATGCGACTTAACTTCTAAGGTCATCAGTCGCCTAGAACTTAGAACTAATTAAACCTAACTAACCTAAGGATGTCACACACATCCATGCCCGAGGCAGGATTCGAATCGGCGACCGTAGAGGTCGCTCGGTTCCAGACTGTAGCGCCTAGAACCGCACGGCCACTACATAACTTCAGTCCATGGATAGTACCTAAAAGTTAGTTAAACTATCGAGCGTTTGGGATTCTTGCATGATTCATTTGAAAAAATGTCTAAAATTTCCTTTAAGTTGGTTTATTGTCTTTAAAACACAGAAAATGGCTTTCAAGTCCGTATTTAATATTCCAACATCAATTATGACTGTCTCTGTTACAAGTTCACGCCCGAAAGCAGCCAGAAGATGTTTAATCCGGCCTGTATATGATATTTTGAACGTCCTAAACAGTCACTGACCCACGACAACTTGCGAGTTAACACATTCAGTCGTTCAGCAGATTACTTGTAAAGAAGTTATCGCCATAATGTAAACACGAAACACGCCAAGCGCAGTTTATGTACGACATGAAATGTTCATACACGAATGTCTCCTAAAATAAGCCACTCCCAATGTTCAAACTTTCACAAAATACTCAATTCTACAGTCACTTTTCTTTAACTAGAACCGATCAAACCCCCAAATTTCTTCATTTTGGTACAAAAATGAGGAAATTTGGGCGTTTGATTGGTTTACGTTGACAAAAAGTGACTGCAGTATTGAGTATTTTGTGAAAGTTTGAGCTTTGTGAGTGGTTTATTTTTAGGAGATATTTGCGTATGAACATTTGATCAGTGCGGTTTAACATAGGTGTTTACCAGAAGACAGCTCCCAAGCGACTATCTCGACTCAAAAATCTTAGGCACAAAGCCCTACTCCAACGCGAAGGAAACTGAATTCCTGTTAGGTAGTGTGTTAAGCAGCCAATGAGAACATCTCGAACACTTTTATACTCGCGGTATTTCCAGTGTCAGCCAATCAGATTACCCCAAGTAATTTAGACTAGAAACCTCGTAATTCCGAAACTAAATAAAATTTAATGAAAACGAAATACGAGTACGATTCCTTTCAGCAAAATAAATCACTAATAAATTTAATACTCAACGCCCCTTCTGGCTGCCTTTTATAAAATGAAGCTCACTTGGACATATGTCAGATATTCCCCTACTGCACAACAACTTTCTCACGCATACATTTACGTAGTTTTAATAAAATATCACATTCTGTCTTTACGTATGTCCTCCATTCACTCTCTCAGTCTGTCCAAGACACTCACACTGTAAGGTGTCAAACAAATAACCCAACTTACATTGAATTCCTGAAACAATTCTAGTCAACTCGATATATCACACGACATAGTTATTGAAAACGTACGAATTTTATTGATAGGCAAGGGGAATAAACAAACCGACATTTTGTGAATATAAACCACTAACACTCACACTTGTAACTGCACGCTAGAAATTACCCAGACCCAAGCTATGAGACGTAGTTCTGAGGCAAGGAGGATTTTTACGACGGAATGCCCGTCCCGCGTTCGGCTGAAAATTTCGTAGTGGGACGTCTAGCCCGGACACAATGAGACACCAGAGTCGACAGCAGCCACTACCGCCGCCGACGAAAAAGTAAACAACGTGCGCTCCTGCTACACCAGCAAGTGATATTCAGTTGACACTCATAACCGCGATCGTCTCCTCTCTCCTACTTTTTTATTTTTGTACATTCAATCATGACCTGTAGTTAAACATATGCACGATTTTGGGGCTTAATTGAAGCGGAAACGCGATATATCCGATTTAACGAAAAGAATTGACCAGCCATTTAGAGTGCTTTATACTCTTAAGTTATGGAATTGTTTTAACTGTGTACTTCTTTTTGATTATTCTTTACCGACCCCCATCCAATTTTGGGTATTTTCATTGTGCATTTTAGCGTAATTAATATCTCTGGTCCCAATTGTATTTAATTTGTCTGTATTTTTATCGACCCCCAGACATGGTCATCAACCATCTTACCATTAAAGAACCTTGTAAGAGTTAGGAATTTCACTCCACAGTCGTGAACACCCAACATTAATATTTTACCATCCTGTACGTAACTTTGCTAACATTGCTATGTCATGAAGTCATACTTAGAGTAAAAATAAACCTTAATAACGAATATTTAAGATTTTCATTTTTGCTAACATATAGTAGTTACTCCTGAACCCGTACACTAATTTCTGTTAGCGATAAAGTATCCTTTTTTAGGAAGTGTTGTGGAACCGACATTGAGACCATTGTCTGATTACATCCCTGTCTGTACTACTGCACTCTTCTGAACTTTGCATGCGAGAGATGGTATCTTCCTACGTTGCAGGCCGTAGGTTCAACACCAAATTCCTAAAACACTCACAGAGGGTCCTTGCGCAACTACGGTAGGAGGATAGATCAGAACCAGTGTCACACAACCGAAACACGATGAAAAAATAATTTTCGGAAGTACTTTTAATTACATCAGAAATCTGTGGTAATGAAACTAAAGAATATTCCAGAAAATTAGGTTATATGAACCTGTCGTCTTGGTTGTAGCTTCAGTTGGTATTATAGATGAATACATTACAGTCCCTAACTCAGTTTCACAATGCCAGCGCCGTTATTAAGTGTTTTAGGTGAAAATTAATATCTTCTAAAATATTGAAGTTATTGATTTGACATTTTATCAGTATGGTTGTGTTAATATTAAACAGTACTTCTGATTCATAGAGAGTATGTTTAATGTATTGCATGCAGCATTATGCTAAAACACGGCTCGCTCAACCCAGTAACTGTCAGCATCAGCTCTGCCAGCGTGAGAACCAAAATCGGTTCTCCTCCAAGTTCCATGGCATGCTACGTTTTCAGTGCTTGCACTGTATTAATTTTCTTTGATCTTGTCTGCCAATACAATTTTCCCTCTGTTTCCTAATCATTCGTCTAATAATTTGTTCTTGAGTTCTGCAGCAGATTCCCTATAAACCTGTTCCTTGTTTTTGTAAGAATCCCCATAGAAGGCTCCCCTTTGAAGCACCTCTTATTTCCCTTTTTTGGCCAGTCCAGTTATGTTTTTGGGTATTTCTATCACAGTCAATTTCTGATGTTTCCACTCTCTGTTCCTTTCCTTTTCAAATAATACTTATTTCGTACCTATAATTCATGTCCTGTAGAAATATTCCTGGGCTTGTTGGAATCTTGTTCTCAGACCACCATCAGCTCAGAGTACTCGTGTACCAATGTTTCCTAGATCCTCATCAATTTTGTAAATGTACTGCAGCGCCAAAGAAATACACAGATAGGTAAACAGGCAGAATACGGCGCTGCGGGCGGCAACGCCTATATAAGACAAGAAGTGTCTAGCGCAATTATTAGACCAGTTACTGTTGCTACAATGGCAGGGTATCAAGAGTTAACTGAGTTTGAACGTTGTGTTATAGTCGGCGCACGAGAGATGGGACACAGAATCTCCGAAGTAGGGATGATGTGGTGATTTTCCCTTACGACCATTTCAAGAGTGTACCGTGAATATCAGGAATCCGGCAAAACATCAAATCTCCAACATCGGTGCGGACTGAGAAAGATCCTGCTAGAACGGGACCAACGACGACTGAAGACAATCATTCAACGTCACAGAAATGCAACCTTTCCGCAAATTGCTGCAAATTCCAATACTGGGCAATCAACAAGTGTCAGCGTGCAAACTATTCAACAAAACATCATCGATATCGGCTTTCGGAGCCGGAGCGCCACTCGTATACCCTTCATGACTGCACGACAGAAACCTTTACGCCTCGCCTGGGCCTGTCAACATCGACATTGGACTGTTGATAACTGGAAACATGATGCCTGGTCGGACGAGTCTCGTTTCAAATTGTATCAAGCGGATGAACCTGTACGGGTATGGAGACAATCTCATGAATCCCTGGACCCTGCATGTCACAGGGGACTGTTCAAGTTGGTGGAGGCTCTATAATGGCGTGGGTCATGTGCAGTTGGAGTGATATGGGACCTCTGATACGTCTAGGGTATACGTACGAAAACATCCTGTCTGATCACCTGCATCCATTCATGTCCGTTGTGCATTCAGACGAACTTGGACAATTCCAGCAGGACATTGTGACACCCCACATATCCAGAATTGCTACAGAGTGACTCCAGGAACACTCTTCTGAGTTTAAACACTTTCGCTGGCAACCAAACTCCCCAGACATGAACATTATTGAGCGCATCTGGGATGCCTTTCAAAGTGCTGACCTCCACGCCCTCGGACTCTTATAGATTTATGGACAACCCTGCAGGATTCATGGTGTCAGTCCCCCCCCAGCACTACTTCAGAAATTCGTCAAGTCCATGCTACGTCATGTTACGGCATCATGTTACGGCACTTCTGCGTGCTCGCGGGGGCCCTATACAATATTAGTCAGCTGTACCAGTTTCTTTGGCTCTTCAGTGTATTTTATTAACACGTCAATGCGAAGTAGCGTCTATATACACTGATCAGCGAGAAGATTATGACCACGTACATAATAACCGGTATGTCCACCTTTGTTACGGATGACAGCAGCGCCGTGTCGTGGCATGGAAGCAATGAGACCTCGGTACGTCAAATGTTCAAATGTGTGTGAAATCTTATGGGACTTAACTGCTAAGGTCATCAGTCCCTAAGCTTACAAACTACTTAACGTAAATTATCCTAAGGACAAATACATACATCCATGCCCGAGGGAGGACTCGAACCTCCTCCGGGACCAGCCGCACAGTCCATGACTGCAGCGCCTAAGACCGCTCGGCTAATCCCGCGCGGCCTCCGTACGTCGCTGGAGGGAGTTGACACCACATCTGTACACACAGTTCACCTAACCACCGTAAATTCCAGGGAGAGGGCCAGGAGCTCTCCACTGTGTTCTTAGAACCACTCCATCAAACTCTTGGGCTTGTCATGTGGCGCATTATTTTGTTGAAAAATGCCATTGCCGTCGGGAAACATGATCGTCATGAAGAGGTGTACGTGGTCTGCAAGCAGTGTACGATATTGCTTGACCGTGATAGTGCCCCACGGGACTCATGGATGCACACTTCAACGTTCCCCAGAGCATAATGGAGCCGCCGCCAGCTCGTCTCCGTCCCACAGTAAAGGTGTCAAAGAGCTGTTCCCCTGGAAGACGATGGATTCTCGCCCTCCCGTCGCCATGTTGAAGAAACTACCGGGATTTATCAGACCATGTAACGCTCTGCCACTGCGCCAACGTCCAGTGCCGACGATAACGTGCCCATTTCAGTCGTAGTTGCTGATACTGTGGTGTTAATATTGGCACATTCATGGGCCGTCGGCTGCGAATCCCCATTGTTAGGAGTGTTCGTTGCACTGTGTGTTCAGACACAATTGTACTCTGCCCAGCATCAAAGACTGACGTCAGTTCCGCCGAAGTTCGCCGCCTGTCCTGTTTTACAAGTCTGCCCAACCTACGAATCTGACATCTATAATGGGGGTGGTTGCCCAACCACATAACGTCCGGACGTGGTTTCATCTTGGTTTTGTCACCTATTGAAAAGACTCACTACAGCACTCCTCGAGCACCCAACAAGTCGTGCAGTTTCCGAAATGGTCGTTCCAAGCCTCCGGGCCATCACAGTCTGCCCTTGGTCAATCGCGCGCCTTCCCCATTCTACACACGGACTGCACTTTCACCGATACTACATGCACCGTGCGTATGTCCAACTAGCAGCCATTCCTCGCCAGGTGACACTGCTATCACCTGGACAGTTACTATCTCTATTAGGTCGATTGTCATAATGTTCTGGTTGGTCGGTGTATTTTGCTGTAGATAAACTACTAAATCAAACCAGCTGCCATTTTGCAGTTCATATGTAGACCTAGTATGCGAACTCTTTGTCACCTGCCGATCGTTTGGTTCATATTGTTGGTACTCTTTGCTGAAACAAAACATTGGACTACAACTCTCGTCAGCGACCACTCAGGAAGTAGGGTGGTTCCTACATGAGATGCTTCCTGCTGCTGGTTTACCTATTGGCAAGAACTCCAACCGTGAACGGCTAAACATAAGGATTTAAATAATACTCAATGTAAGAAAGGGAACAACACATTAATGTTAAGTGGTCATTATAAAATGGAAGTGGCGCAGATCCAGTAAAGAAGTTCGGATCAGCAGTAAAGCGGATACTGGCTGTCTCAATCACTACAGTCACTTACTTGGTTCAGGAAATATCTTCTCTACTTCCCTTCACGTCTCGGCAATAGTATTGATTCTAATCGTTTACTTTCGAGACCGTGACACAATATCTTCTATCTTGATACTATGTAATGTATTTTTTTGTGTGGGTGGGGGTGGGGGAATGCAACAGGACGTTTCTTCTCCATTTCCCATCACGTCTCTGCATTTGTGTTGTTTTTAATCGTTCGCTTCCGAGTCTGTGACACGATAAACTTCTGTGTTAATAGTAAGTAATGCGTTCATTTTATTTGCTTCAGGGATACAACAAATATCGTACGCAACGGGAGAACGTTTATTTCTTAAATCGCTACAACAGCTAGCTCAATGTCCGTTGTCCTTCAATTAATATGAAGCAGAACGAACTCAGTAGCCACTGTTGAGTGCTGTGAGGCGAAGACACATTGTTTCTTAAGTCCTAGAAGCATGTCGGACGCAGCAGAGTGACATCCAAACCACGGAACAGTGTGTATGAAAGTCGATGCTGCTAAGTATGTCACTCATAAAGTTTCTTAATTTGCTGAGTAACGGCAGTATTCCAGTCAAATAGCAGATATACCTTGCAAAAGGTGGGGTAGAAGAGTTTATTTTTTCAACTCGTTCATATGGTTGGAAAGATTAGAAAACCGAGTTTTGCCAACAAAATTTCGCTTGGGAAAACTTTCTGCAGTCAAAAAACTTCGAAAATTTCGGCCTTTTGCAGTTTTTTCAAAATATCTCAGTTTCCATTGCTCCTATCGCTTTGACGTCTATTTTCTTTTTTAAAGGCCACAAAATTCTCTATAAATCTGATTCTTGCCATTTTTTCTACTCCCAATATCTAAGGCGCTACAGCGCCTCAAAAAATACCAATTTTTCAAATTTTGAGCATAATGGCAAGATACCTTACTTTTGAACACTATTTTTTCAGTTTCTGTTTGTATTGTATAAATACATTACACATCATGTTATATGTTGGAATTTACCACCTCACTTTAAGGTATCCAGTTTCTCTGTATGCAACATGAGGGTTCCTGGGCACCCAACTATTGTGATTCTTACATGACTACCTGAAGTTCACTATGGGCCACCTCAGCCCTGGTATTTGTAAAACTATAAATATAAAAATACATCATTAATAGACATAGACACACACACACACACACACACACACACACACACACACACACACACACACACATACACATACAGACGCACACAAAGTAAATTGTCTCAGGAAACTGAACTATTATGAGCTGCAATAGGCAACCTAATTAGGTAGGTAATTATTCTTGTGTATAAAAGCCACACAGCTGACATTAAAAATAAGTAGCTTTATTACAATTAAAATGCATTGTCAGTTACTAAAAAATGTTGACAGTTCTGGGTGTGTAATACTTGTAATATCGCACTTAGCGCACTTGAGACAGATATGAGCATCACTTCCAACGTTTTGATGGGCCAGGTTCCTCAGTGTCACCAGAAATACCTTGAGTTACGGGTTCAGGGTCTGTACATAGAGTTGATCCCAGATAGACCTCTTCTTTAAACAGCGAGTCAGCCTCAGCAAGTTCGTTGATTTCGTCAGCGGTTTCCTCAACATCCTCCATAACATCTTCTTCACTGTCTTCATATAAAAACTCTGGCACTTTTTCAAAGTTGACCCCAACACATTTTTTGCAAACTGAAGAACATTTCAAATCTACTTTTCTGCAGGAGCACGCTCCGCCACAGTTCAGCTTGCATGAGCATGAAACAATGTGAAGAAGTGCTTCAGGTGCTGGATCTTGGCTCATTATAACGGGTATTGGACCGTGGTCACTGTGATTCCAGCCCCATTTCTTAGGAGATTTCCAGTTTCCCATCCAACTTTGGACTTGTTGGTAAGTCCGCAACAAATGATGTTGTGCAGCATCTTGTGTAGGTGGCAACCGTGCAAGATTCAGTTTGCTTTTTGTGGCAGACTTGGCGAATAGCTGGTAACGCAAATGGTCTAGTGTGTGGGAACTGCTGACACCTCCACTATACAATGCGATAGTAACTTGTTCTCCTGCTGTTATTATTTCTTCACGGGTAGCATGTGGTTTACTGAACGTGCAAAGCGCTGAGGTTAGGTGTTCATTTTTCGCAACAATATTGCAGCACTTAATTTTTCCTTGACCAAAAAAAGCGGATGTTGTATCACATCCGCTAAAGGCGTGAGTGAACAGAATATATTCACTATCAAGCTTGTAAGATGCAGTGGAAAACCACTTGTCTTCTGCATTTCCGCTTCCTGGCTTTAAGAAAAATAAGTTTTCAATGCCTTGTCCCAAACCGGTCATGAGCACAAGCAGATCAACATCTTCTCCTACAATGACAATACTTCCAAAATCTTTGGTTCTTGAAATGGCATATGTTACAATCTTAACGTCAGCGTCTTCTTGTGCCTGGTGCACTTCAATGCTACGCTCCAGACTGCTGGCTTTGAAGCTGTTTCAGCTATCCTCACATCGTCACCATATTTCTGGAAAAGGTGAGCCTTGACAGTTCGAATATCAGGACGAGGTGATGTGGGTATTTGCTCTAACAGATCGTCCATAGAAAACTGACATTCTTCCGTATTGGTTTCCAGGTAGGCAAATATAGCCTCCACGCCTTCATCTACTTGTGTTGCAGGTCGGTAACCTCATTTCTGTCCAGTAGCTGAAACACGGTGAAAGAACTTTCTGTAGCAAAATCTGTGGTACCACCCATCTGCAGCAACCAAATCATTTACATTTTGAATCCGCTCTATCACTTGTTGACCAAATTCATCACCACGTCGTTTAGCCTGTTCTAATACTGTCGATTGCACTTCCAATTTCATTACTTTGTAAACAAAATTTCGGTTGGCATATGGCAATCTTAACTGCTTGGTTAAAAAGTCATCAGAATTCCCTTTTGCACATAAGAAGCATTTCTCTTTGAAATTGAACTGACCTTTCTCCTGCGACCGACGTAGCACGCCTGTTGGTTCCTGAGGATGTCGAAGGCTATCTGCTATCATTCTCTCATTAATGTACTTCTTGTAGCATGCTTCATGCACCTTCACTTCACTGAGCGTTTTGAAAAAACCGGTGTGAGCAGACTCCCTGCATTTAGCACTACAATCGATAAGTGTGCTCAGTCCTTTCTTTTTCAGATTGCGTCCACCACTCACCACAGTTTTTTCGCAAATGAAACACAAATTCATGTCAGACATACTCATTTTCAGCACCACAACATGTACTGAATGGAAGCGACTGCAAACTGTAGGACCCTTATTGCTGTGCGCTAATAGCTGTCAGCGCGCTGTGAACAATCACCAGAGATAATCGCCTTCCGTCCGCCAAAGAATAAATACGCTTTTGTCCGCTAAAGAACAATTCCTACATACTTTTTCTTATAACTGATCATTAACGTCAATCAACTGTAGAAAATTTACGGCACCTGCATGCAATCGTATTACATATTGTAACACAAATAAACGTCACGCAATCCGACGTGAATGTGTTCGTAGTTACTGTGTATGTGTATATGATGCTGTTTGTCCTGGCCCTGCAGCAGAGTGAGATGGTAAATTCCAATGAATAACATGATGAGTAATATGTCTATACTACACAAATAGAAACTGAAATAACAGTGTTTAAAAATTAGGTAATTTGCCACTTTGCTCGAAATTTGAAAAATTGGTAATTTTTGACGCGCCCTAGCGCCTTAGATACTGGCAGTAGAAAAAATTGGTAAGAATCAAATTTGCGGAGAATTTTGTGCTCCTTAAAAAAAATAGACGTCAAAGCGATAGGAGCAAATGAAACTGAGATATTTTGAAATAACTGAAATAAGTCCGAAATTTTCGAAGTTTTTTGACTGCAGAAAGTTTTCCCAAGAGAAATCTTGTTGGCAAAACTTGGTTTTCTAACCTTTCCAACAACATGAAGAGTTAAAAAAATAAAATCTTCTACCCTACCTTTTGCAAGGTACAGGTTTTTTTCTGACAGTTTCACTGGACTACAGGCCGTTGTTCACAATCGACCTGAACGACAAAATTTCATAAGAATTTGTTGTATCTATGAAACATCTTTGTATTTGCCTTGTGAACCTACCATACATTATAGCAAAAACCAGAGAAATGCGAGCAGTATTAGCGTTCTGAAGTTCCTGTACAAACATACTTATGTACATAGGTAGTTGATTCATCCCGGGAAGCGAGAATCTCAACTAGTTTAGCCTGTTATAGATATCGATATTGGTAACAAATCGGCACTGAGAATTCCTAGACTTTGGAGAATATTATTAATTTTAAGTTTAAATTTTTTAAGTAGTTTCGCATTTGCTATTGTAATTTTTCATCTATTTTATTAATTTTGGACTTATATTAACATGCTACGCTAATTCTCAGTATCAGATGCATCGACTTTGTCTGCTCTCGTCCGTGTTCCGACTACTGGTAGGATTTGACGTGAGTCTCCAGAGAACATGAGAATATACCTGGCCAGAACGCTACTGTTTTTATGCAGATGTGTAATTGTTGTATGGAATGCTTCAAGAGATATTTTATGGGATATCGAAACCTCGCCCAAAACAAAGGAAGTGCAATCCTGCATCAGTTACCGGTATTACTTTGTTTTAAGATATTACAGATGCTATTCCTGTCGTAGGCATAGACCCTCAGGGAATGTTTGTGTTTAGAATGAGCAGTTCTTGAAGGACTTGCGGTGCTATTGCTAGCATGGAGCTATAGTCAGGGGGTGTTATACATGTCACCGCTAGATGGTAAAGGCATCGTTTTGACAATGGCGGAGGACCTCTTCATCTATCTCAGTCAATTAGCACAAAGAATTTGTAAATTATATACACAAACCTTCCTTGTGAGTCACTGTATGTATTACTAAAACCAGATCAATATCCCTACAGTAGTTCCTGACATTGTAGACGAATTACAGATGCAATGAAGGTTTGTAATGGCGAAAAATATTTTTATGTGTTATATTTAGAAATTAACAATTTTCGGATTTTTTCCATTATTTATACTGTGAAACCTTTCTTCTTGTAAAATTTCATGTTTCTAGGTCAGTGGGAAGTCCCCTATAGGTGTTGATGGGTGAGTCTGCAAGAATCAAAAAAGGCAGTATCTTTCCATTGCATTGTCTTAGAAGCTTAAAATTTTTACACCGCCTTGCGAGTTGGGACCTTAGACGTAAGTATATGACATAAATTTCAACTTCATATCTCTACCCCCCCTTAAAAAGAAGGGTCTTCACAGTCGGACAGGCAGACATGTGGACAAACGATAATCTGTTCCCATACAGGTTCCGTTTTTACCGACTTAGGTGCAAATCCTAAAAATGGGTGTCTTTCCAACTGAAACATGGATAAGCCAAAATATACTCCGCGTTTTCCGTTGCACAGATGACGCTTTTCTTGAGGAAAAAAGGCTCCCACTATTAGAACTACGTGTCACTTGGGGATCAATCACAACCAAAATATTGTCTTAAAAATATTCGTACATACATGTGTTGTCACATGAAGCTAACAACCACCGGGATAAAACACCCCGCATTTCCTGTTTCTTAGAAGAGTTTTTTCACGAAAAAGAAAATCTATATTCAACTCCATAAAATCATCTATTAATGAATCGTTCTGCATTGAGAATAAGATCGTTATCTGTGCTTGCCACCAATTATTTGGGAGTGCGTTTTTATACTGTACTTCAGTAATAGACAGGTTCGGCATCATTTTCCACTAGAGCAACATGTAATTTTCTTCGCCCCCAGCCCCATCTCCACCATCCCTCATAAACATCGGTTGCTTTCCTTGAGTTCATGGTAAGAATTTTCAAATTAAATCTAAATCTTGTGATGTTGCATATGGGTTTTATTTCTTCAAAGATAAGTACAGTACAGATATTCCTCTGTAAGAGAAATAAATTTCATAATCTTAGTCCAGGGGTGAATATTAAAATAAGAAACAAGTCAGTTCTACTCAAAGTAATTTGTGGGATCTTTAAACGATTTTGGTGAAAGACGAAAGGAATTGTACTATAGCATTGTTCTAAAATCAATAAAATTAGTAGAAACAATGAAAATATAAATTTCTGTCTTTTTTACAGTTTAGTAACGGAGATATTTAATTTTATCATTTGCCAATTATTTCGTTTCCCATTGGAACATACGGGACAGAAACACAAAAAATGCTATCTAATTTTATATTGACGTGTTAAATATAGGAAACGCATTAACTATGTAATATGTACGTTGCATGTGAAAAAACTCATCAGTACGTAGTTAAATTTTTGCAACACTTCCTATGAAAGTAGCTGAAACTTGGTAAACGTAGTCAAAGTTTGCATGTATGCAACTAAAAATTAAGGCACGATTTTGTGTGTGATATGAAATTGAAATATTCTGTTAACAGCAGTATATAATTCCTACAATTAATCAGTATAAGTGCTGATAGTTTTTCCTTTCGACAGAGTTGGCAGTCCACACAATCGCTTTTGAAAAAGTGTTGACTTGAGACATGTCTTTATCAACCTGGATTCTGAAGAACCACACATCTAACGTACTGTATTTTTTATTGAGATGTGCCCTGAGTGAATTTTGAGCCCAATTACATGGGAACTTTACATGTCAAATGCGTTTATATTAACTAGAGCAGTACATGAAATAAAGTAAGTTGTGGCTCATAACCGCACATTCCAATTACCTGGTACACGACTTGTATTTGAACGCATGTTTATTACTTTTCCTATCTATTAACTTCACAGTCATGGAGCTTTTTTTGAAGGACATCGTATTCGCCGTTGACTGAAGAAATCTTTCAGTTTACAATTGCATTTTCGGAGTTGGACGATTTTCAAGTGATAGTACAAAATATTTTGCCTCAGCACATGTCAGTCTTTAAAATCCTCCGGCATATATACATGTCATTATCAAAAATAAGCCTTCTACAGCGAAAATGGTTTGAAAGCCGAAACTGCAACTGTGGAATAAATAATTTGTACAGTCAATGGCGAATATGACTTTCCTTAAAGAAAACTTTCATTATCGTTACTTTCACCCCCGTTAGTTTTCATACTAGTTACGATACAAACTTTAGTGCTTCGGTGTCTCTGGCGCCCCTCTCAGCTTGGCATCCCAAGCGGCCACTTGTGTCATTTGGCCTTAAGCAGTCCCGAGTAACAGTGGCGGCAGCAACTATAATACCAGCTGGCCTGGCGACTTTTCGGTTACATTCTCTAAACTGTATTGACGGTGTGACACCGTGAAAAATTTTGGAAGACCAAGAGAACTATTACTTTTATATTTTCCTGAGAATCCAGCCACGAACTAATGTGTCAATTTCACGTTTTCGGTAAAAGAAATTTAAGATATTCTTGAGTGGGTCGACAAGACATCTCCAGAGTCTTGGTTCGATAAGACTAACTTTTAAATCAATATTTTTTGTAGATAAATTCGACAAGACAGATAGTGAGCAGGCTACGCGCATTAAACTCAATTAGGTTAATCTCAGAGAGGGAGCACAAGACGATTTGGCTGTTGCCGCCATGACATCATATTGCCCGTACGTTGCAGCTTCTAGGGTCCTGAGACAACACGAGAGCTACCTACTGGAAAGAAAGCAATTGTCAGGCGTCAGAGCGTTACTTTCCTTTTTCCATCAGTCTTCTGGCTTGTTTGAAGCGGACCGCTACCAGTTCCTCAAGCGTACCGACCTCTTCATCTCAGAGTAGCGCTTTCTCTTACACCCTCACTCTGTCTTCCGCAACAGTTTTTAACCGCTGTAGCTCCCTTTAGTTCTATGGAAGCTATTTGCTGACGTCCTACCATCCCATCCCTTCTTCCTGTCAATGCTCTCCAAATACTTAATTCTTCGCCGTTTTCGTGGGGGGCTTCTTCATTCCTCCTCACCCTTTCAGTTCTGCTCATTTATAACGTGCTTCGATAGTACCACTTCTCAAACGCTTCGAATTTTTCATCTTCCAGTGTTCCCACGGTCCATCATTCTCTGCCATACATTGATGTAATCGAAACGTACATGATCAAAAGCTTCTTCCTCAAATTACGGCCTCTTTTTGTGTTAGTAGACTTCTTTTCGCTTCCAATGCCTATTTGCCTTTGCCAGTATCCTTTTCACGTCCTTCTTACTCCAGCTACGTTATGTTATTTTCCATCCAAACTAGTGGAGTTCGTTAACTTCATCTACTTCGTGGCCACCAATTTCGATGTTACGTTCATCGCTATTTTTGTTTCTGCTACTCCGCTCTACCTCGTCCTTCTTTGTTTTATTCTCAGTCCATATTCTGCATTCGCCAGACTTTTCACAAATCATGTAATTCTATTTCACTTTTACTAAATTTCGCACTCCCATCAGCGAAACTTGCGATTGGAATCCTTTCACCTTGAATTTTAATCCCCCTATTGAACCTTTCATTCATTTCTGGCATTAAGTCTTCAGTGTACAGTTTAAACATTAGAGATGACAGACTGCAACCCTGTATTACACCCTTTGTAATCTGAGCACTTCATTCTTGGTCTTCCATATTTATTATTCCCTCCTGATTCTCGGACATGTTACCCTCCTTTGGTCACAGTTTAGTTCTATTTTTCTGAGACTTGCTTCCATAATCAAGCGCAACGTCGTAATTGCCTCTCTGTGCCTTCACCTTTACAAAAGTCAAACTGGTAGTCATTTAGGAGCTCCTCGATATTCTTTTCTGTTTTTCTATATATTATTCTTGACAGCATCTTCGATGCATGAGACATTTAACTGACTGTGCGTTAGTTGCCCCACTTATATGCCCTTGGGGAGTTTGTGTAATTGATATTTTCCAGAAGGTCTAATAGTACGTCTCCAGTCCAATACATTATAAACACACACTTAATTTCAAAGTTTTGAACACGCCTGCACCTCAGCAGTGGTTACAGAAAAGAGGGTAAATAAGGCAACCAACCAGTAGCAATAAATGATGGTTTTCAGTTATCCTTAAGCTTGGTTTCAACAGATTTAAACGGTTCTTCTTCAGAAGAACAATAAACAAATTTCACATTGGCAAACAATCAGTTAGTGAAGCGATGTAACAAACATCTCCGCATGAAATGTGTCGGCAACGACCAGTACATCCATTTGTAAAAGTGAAAATGTAAATGCCGTGTGGCTAGATCCTGCCGTCGGGGAGACCGTTCCCCTGGTGCAAGTCTTTCGAGTTGACGCCACTTCGGCGACTTGCCTGTCGATGGCGATGAAATGATGGTGATTAGGACAACACAACACCCAGTCCTTGAGCGGAGAAACTCTCCGATCCAGCCGGGAATCGAACCCGGGCCGTTAGGTATGAGGTTCCGTCCCGCTGACCACTCAGCTACATTTGTAAAATTTAAGGCCCCTAAAATAAAGGGCTTATCACACCAGTGAATTCAACCACACAAAATGCCAGACGATGTTAAGAGCTACATGCTGACTGGGCAGGCCGACAGGTTTCAGAATCTATTTCTAACCACGCTGCAATGCAACTGGAATCTCTTGCGATTACTGAACAGTGCATTCACTATGACCATCTGAATGTTACTGTACAACTCAGACTTCCTCCTCTCTCATTCCTACTAACAAGCCCAAATTCTCCCGTAATTCTTTTTTCTATTCCAACCCCTACGACTGATTCCAATCTTCTACAGTTATATTATCACCTTCCTTTACCTACTGGTCTGCACGTTCAATATTCTCTTTCACATTGCCTCCGAAACTCCTGTGTGTCACATCGGCATGTGTACGAAGCTATTGTTATCGGTGTT
This sequence comes from Schistocerca piceifrons, assembly GCF_021461385.2. NCBI lineage: Eukaryota > Metazoa > Arthropoda > Insecta > Orthoptera > Acrididae > Schistocerca > Schistocerca piceifrons. Next base: position 782,651,671 of record NC_060139.1, on the reverse strand, counting down.
GGTTTGCTGTTGATTCACAAAAATGTTCCCAGTAACTCACGACGAATATTTCGCCAGTTATACCATTTTCTGCTTCTGTTGATATTATCCTATATTCGTCTGACCAGAAATAATCAACTTCTTTCCATTTCACTTCACTGACCCAGCCTTTGCCTTGAGTCTTTGCATTTCCCTTTTCAGATTTTCTACTTTCCCTATAACGTCCAAATTTACGGCATTTCACGCGTTGGCTCGTAGAATGTGACCCTTCCGTTGATTATCCAAACTTTTTGTCATGGTTACTTTCCCATTAGCAGTCCCCTCCCAGAGATTCGAAAGAGGGACTAATCCAGACTATTTTGGGGATAAAGACGTCATCATGATACTTTTCCAATTCCAGTACACATGTTCTATGGATGCACATTATGTGTCTTTAATGCTGTTGTTTCCATTGCCTTCCGAATACCATTGAATATTGCTGATTCATCCGTGTCGTTGAGGCAGCATCCCAACCGAGGCCAAGAGAGCCACCTGAACCTCTGTCCGCTCCTCCGCCTTCTTTTACAAGGCCGTTGGCAGAATAAGGGTGATTTCTTTTACCAGAGGACTTCGACCGCCGTCCCCGATGATTTTTATTTTTGTTCAGAATATGAACTGTGCCTGGCTTCCAAACTGGAACCCACAACGTTTCGATTACTAATCGATGAGGCTACCGTTGAACCACTGGTCTTGCTAAAGGTTGTTGCTGATATGTCCCTTCTCCAACTATCGATCGTCAGCTTTGCTGAGACTCTTTGGACAGTCTGTTGTTGCGAGAGGGAGCGCGCGCTTCTTAAGCCGTGCACAAGCTCGGATTGGGAGGATTGTTGGTGTGTAGCGGCCGGCTTGGATGACAGCCGTGGTCTACCCTGCGACAGCGCAGCACCAACCAGAGGTACCTGCCGAGGAGGGGCAGTGCTAAAGGGTGGAGCATCTTCACATGCACACCAACGCGGTGACAATTTCAACAGATCTGTTGTCAGCTCCGTATTGTTAGTTACAAATCGAGAAATTACTTTTTAGTGCGCTTCTATGTTCCTGTGTATCTGATATTACAGTTTCTGCTTGTCTGTCCTGTATATATTTATTTTCCGTCCTGGCATGTCGGTTGGTTAATACCAGATGTGCTGTGTTTGTATTATTTGCCTTTAGTTTTCTCTATACTGAGTTGTCTTTCTTGTAGGTTATTCTGAGCCCTTTTTGTTTGAGTATGTTTCGTATTCTATGGGCTGATTTGTTCTTATAAGTTAAGTCTACCACTTGCTAATTGTTATAGATGTTGCTTGTTCGTGTGTGCTTGTGTGTTTGTCCTGTGTGTTTGTGTTCTGTGTGTCTGTGTTTGTAAGTTAGTGATGGACTGTTTCTTTTTGTATGCTAGGCATCCTCTATATTTTGGTTTTGATTTTGTGATTCAGTTCCTCTGTAATTTTTGTATCACAGCCGTTTTCTATAGCTATTTCTTTGATTGTATATACGTCATTTTGTAATTTTCTCCACTGAGTTGAGTTTTGTTCAGTCTTTGCAGCATGTATTGGAAACAAGGTAGTTTGTGCGCTATCTGATGATTAGAGGATTCATGTGTGGCCGTGCTGGTGGTGATAACATTCCCTGAATATGGAAAATTGATGTTGGTTGTTGCGACTGTATATTGTGTGGTCAAGGAAACTAAACATTTTGTCATTTTTCCGGACTGAATTTTATTTTGGGGTGAACGCTGTTGATATCATTGTGGAGTTTCTGGTTTATCTAGAAGGCATCTGATGTCATCTACATAGCAATACCAATGCACTATATATTTATTGTTCAGGTCTTACTATTGATCCACATGTTTTGTTTTCAATTTGATTGAAGAAGATGTTGGCTGAAAATGAAATGTCATGTGGCTATGGCCTCACGTCGGTTAGGCCGGTCGCCTGGTGAAGTCTTTTTGGTTGACGCCACTTCGGCGACTTGCGTTTCGATGAGGACGAAGACAACACAACACCCACTCCCTGATCGGATTAAATCTCCGACTCAGCCGGGAATCGAACCCGGGCCCCTCGCATAGCGTTCTGCCGCTCCGACAACTCAGCTATGGAGGCGGAAAAGATGTTAGCTAGGATCCAATGACTGGTGACGCCGTCGGAAGCCCATCTTGCTGTGTGTAAAACTGGTTATCAAATGAAAACCAGTTTTGCTCCAAGGTTATCTTTAGAATGCTTGCTATTTCTTTTATGTGAGGTTGAAGAATAACTTTCAGTTGTTTTCCTAATTTTTGATGATGTTGTTGGTTTCACTGGTGGGGACACTACTGACATACAACTAACTAACCACGAAATAAATTTGCTAGAGAAAGGATCTAGTATATACTGCATGGAGTGAACAAAACTCCACTCAGCGAATTACGGTAAGTCACACACATAGCTATAGAGAATGTATGTGATACAAAAATTATAGGGAGACTGAATCAGTAAATTAAAACAAAAATAAAGGTGCTACCCAGCACACTAGAACAAACGGCCCATCACCAACTTACAAACACAGACACACAGAACACAAACACATAACCACAAATGAACAAGACACAACCATAACAGCAAGCAAATGATACACTATCTCTTACAACAACAAATCAGCCCCTAGAATACGCAACATACTCAAGCGAAAAGGGCTCAGAATAACCTACAAGACAGACAACTCAGTATAGAGAAAACTAAAGGCAACTAATACAAACACAACACATCTGGTATTAGCTAACCGACATGGCAGGACGGCAAATAAAAATATACAGGACAGACAAGCAGAAACATTAATATTCGATACACAGGAACATAGAAGAGCACTAAAAAGTAACAGCTGTCATTCTACATTTGATGAACACCTTATGGACATGAAATACAGCCAGAGAAACATCAACACTCACTTCAACATTCCCAAATGCACCAACAGTCCGCTCTCAAAACTAATAATTGAAGAAAACTATAAAATACAAAAATCCGTAGTTGAAGGAAAACATATAATAAACGAATACACAGTTATCTGCAACAGAACTCTGTTTTCTGCCCTTAAAGAACTCTTAGACAAAATCAACCCATGAACACTCCAACTCCAAGACCTTCCTCCCTCTACACACACGAACACACACACACACACACACACACAAACTAAATAAATAAATAAATTTAAAAAAAGCACGCACACAAATCTTCAGTTTCTTACACACACACACACACACACATACACATAAATAAACAAACCACTTTCTTTATAGCATTTGTGGTTCTCGAGTACAATGTATTGAGAAAACATATCCTGTCTCGTCTGTTTACAGAAATTGGGGCATGTTATCTTATTTGATAGTGTGGGAGGTAAAGTAATCTTCATACTACACTACAAGTTGTGCAGAATTAGATTTCTGAAATAGTGTATTTAGGGGAGCAATGGGATCCCCTGCGCATATCTGTGCAAGCGCAATATATGAATTCTTGAGTAGTGCATCCTAGTCTGACCGAGATGTGAAAATGAAAGGGAGAAATGAAGGAAAAGTGGATTGCTGGTTAGACTATATGACAGTGATGGGGAGAGAAGCGGCATACTTTACACAATTTGTGCCACCACAAATTAATTTCATTTGAGTACGCAAGCTTTATGTTGACCATATCAAACAGCCACGGATCCAAAAAACGCACGCACATACCACGTTCTTACCATTATGTTCCTACATTTGGATTGCAATATTGTAATATTAGTAATATTTGCCTCGCAAACATTAATATACCCTCAATAGTAAACGCCAGATGGCCTAAAGTTATCAAACAATTGCAAAGTAAAAGAAATGAACTATCGTATAGCAGCGACAGAATCTATTATTCTTTGTCGTTCTTGCGCGGTGCCTATAAATCTCTATGTACATGTATCGATTAATGACATAAAAAAGAATTCTGTTGTTTCAAGACAAACGAGGCATTGGGCGCCTCACCTATCACTGTTTGTATTCCATGAAAGGCGGACGCGGACTTGCTACGTTCCACATCGGTATTTTATATTTTATGTGAAAATATTCAGTAAATATGCTAATTGTTATTTTTACAATCAGAAAACATGTAGGTTCTTGTAACTGATTACGAACAAACAGCATCAAGAGAACATTTTGACTGTTATGTATCAAGATGACCACAATGGTCATCTATTGTAATTTAATAAGAAAAGGTACATAGTATAAAAAAAACGTGTCAAAGATAAGTGTGCTTATTTTAGTAAATTAACCTTGATGATTTCCATCTCCTCATTTACTTGAATGTTAATTATTTTCTGTTAGTTCATCACCATAAATTACGATCACGCTGATGAGCCGAACGCAGCATGAGGCAGAAGGAACATTATCGTTTTCCTATTATTTCTGAATCAACTTTTTTTAAATTGTGTAGTGTTGCATTTCCTTTAAAGTCTATATATCTTTGGTCCCTTAGTGTTGTTCCGGGTATGACTACATCGCGACTATAAAAATGCATCCCTGATGCATCCCTGATTCTGTTGCCAAGTGGCCCACCAAAGTATTCACTTTTTCGACAGTTTTCAAAAAATATAAAATAACAATTCTTCTTCTTTTCGCCTCCCAAGAGCAACGCCATAATATGCACATATACAGATGGCAGTAGTGTCAGGTACACAAAGTATAAAACGCCAGTGCATTGGCGGAGCTGTCATGTGATTCATTTGAAAAGGTTTCCGGTGTGGTTATGGCGTCACATATAATGCACTAACGGGGAAAAAATCGCAAAACCGAAAAATAATTAACGCAGAGTAATGAAGTTTCGGGCATACATTAGTCTAAGTAGTATATTTAAGTGGTTAACGTTGCAAGATCACAGGTTAATGTAAATGCGAGATAAGGGATTGCAAATGTGGAATTCTGGTGCTTTAATAACCAATGTAACCACTAGAACGTTGAATGTAGGCATGCAGGCGTGCTTGCAACTTGTTGTACAGGAGCCGGATGTCAGTTCAGGATAGAGTTCCAAGCGTATTGCACTTGGTCGGTCAATGCAGGGATGGTTAATGCTGTTTGTGGATGATGCTGGCATTGTCGTCTGATAATGTCCCACATGTGCTCGATTGCAGATAAATCTTGCGGTCGACCAGGCCGGCGAAGGCAAGGTGTCGACGCTCTGTAGAGCATGGGTTACAACAGTGTGTAGGAGACCATTATCCTGTCGGAAAACAACCCATGGAATGGTGTTCATGAATGGCACCACAACAGATCGAATCACCGGATTGATGTGCAATTTTGCAGTCAAAGTGCGGGGGATAATCACGAGAGTGCTACTGCTGTCATACGAAATCGCAGCCCACACCTTAACTCCAGATGTTGGTCCATTGTGTCTAACACACAGACAGATTTGTTACAGGCCCTTAACTGGCCTCCCTGTAACCAACACGTGGCCATCACTGACACTGAGACAAAATCAGCTTCCATCAGAAAATACAATAGACCTAGCCCTGCCCTCCAATGAGCTCTCGCTTGACACCACTGAATTTGAAACTGGTGGGTTCACGCTACAGAGCGTCTGGTTCGCTGCTGTCCTTGAAGTAACCGCTTTCTAACAGCTCGTTGTGTCACTGTTGTGCCAGCTGCTGCTCAGATTGCTGATGCAGTATGATTAGCCAGATCCATACGCCGAACACGATGGTTTCCCTATCGGTGGTGCCACGAAGCTGTTCGGAGCCCGAACTTCTTGCGAGCGTACATTCTCGTGCCACCACTGAAAGCAATCATGTACAGTGGTTAAATTCCTGCAAAGTCTTTCTGTAATATCGCAAAACGAATATCCAGCTTCTAGTAGCCCATCCAGCTTCTAGTAGCCCTTTTACGCAAACTCGTTCAAACTCAGTGAGGTGTTGATAAAGGCGTCTTTGTCGCGTTCAAAGCATTTTTGACCAACATCAACTCACCACGTCCAGTCTCAAAGGTAACCAACGCTCACGACCGTCACAGCATACATTTAAAGTAAACGTCATTTTATACATCTACGTGCAAATCGATACTCTGGAAACCACTGTGAGGGGCACGGCCGAGGATACGTCCCATTGTACCAGTTAGTAGGGTTTCTTCCCGTTCCGTTCACGTATGGAGCGTGGGAAGAATGATTGCTTGAGTGCCTCTGTGCGTGGAATAATAATTCTAATCTCATCCTCACGATACCTATGTGAGCGATACGTAGGGAGTTGCAGTATTTTCTTAGAGTAGTCGTTTAAAGCCGGTTCTTGAAACTTTGTTAATAGACATTTTCGGGATAGTTCACGTCTATCTTCAAGAGTCTTCCAATTCAGTTCCTTCAGTATCTCTGTGACACTTTCCAACTGATTAAACAAACCTATCACCATTCGTGCTGCCCTTCTTTGTATACCTTCAGTATCCCCTGTTAGTCCTATCTGGTACGGGTCCCACACACTTGAGCAACATTCTAGAACCGATCGCACGAGTGATTTGTAAGCAATCTCCTTTGTACACTGATTCCACTTCCAATAAATCGAAATTTACAACCTGCTTTGCATACGATTGAACCCATGTGGTCATTCCATTTCATATCCCTCCAAAGTGTTACACTCAGATATTTGTACGAGTTGGTCGATTCCAACAGTGACTCACTGATTCAAAAAAATGGTTCTGAGCACTATGGGACTTAACTTCTGAGGTCATAAGTCCCGTACAACTTAGAACTACTTAAACCTAACTAACCTAAGGACATCACACACATCCATGCCCGAGGAAGGATTCGAACCTGCGACCGTAGCGGTGGGGCGGTTCCAGACTGTAGCGCCTAGAGCCGCTCGGCCACTCCGGCCGGCTGACTCATTGATATTGTAGTCATAGGACACTACGTTTTTTTCGTTTACTGAAGTGTAAAATTTTACATTTCTAAACATCTAGACCAACTTGCCATTTTCTGCATCACGTTTAAATCTTATCGAGATCCGACAGAATATTTATGCGGCGTCTTTCAGATAGTACTTCATAATAGATGACTGCATCATCTGCAAAAAGCACTAATATACTATTAATATTGTCTGCATAGTCTTTAATATATAATATGGACAGGAAGGGTCCCAACACACTTCCCTGTCCTCCCTACCAAAAAGTCCTCAAACCACTCACGAATTTCACTTGATACCCCATATGCTCGTACTTTTGATAGTGCAGCACTAGCTTTCAGTATGTCATGTAGGAAAATGCGAGTTAGGTTTCACATGACGGATGTTTTCGAAATCCATGCTGATTAACATTGGGAAGATCATTCTCTTCAAGCTATTCATTATGATTCAGCTCTAGAATATGTTCTAAGATTCTACAACAAAATGTCAAGGATACTGGACGGTAGTTTTGTGGATCACTTCTACTAACCTTCTTGTAGACGGGTGTGATCTCTGCTTCTTCCAAGAACTGGCCGGGGTTTTTTGTTTGAGAGATCTACTATAGATTATAGTTAGAAGAGGGGCTAACTCAGCCGCAGATTCAGTATAGAATCGGACAGGGATTCCATCAGGGCCCGGGGCTTTGTTCAATTTTAACGATTTTAGCTGTTTCTCAGCACCACCGACACTAATACTTACTTCATTTATTTTTTCAGTGATATTAGGATTAAATTGGGGCCATTCTCCTGTGTTTTCCTTTGTACATGAACATTTGCAAACGGAGTTAAATATTTCAGCTTTTGCTTTGCTACCCTCAATTTCAGTTCCTGTCTCATTCGCTAGGTAGGGACACTAACTTTCCACCCACTAACAGCCCTTACATACGACCATAATTTCTTTGGATTCTGTGAAAAATCAATCAATAATATTCTGCTACGGTAGTCATTGAGGCCTTCACGCATTGCTCTCTTGGCAGCCAAACGCGTTTCGGTCAGCACCTCTCTATCTATAGCTTTATGCTTTGTTTTACACCTGTTATGCAGTAACCTCTGTTTCTTTAGAGGTTTCTTTACGGTGACTGTATACCATGGAGGTTCCCTACCATTATGAACTGTTCCACTGGGTATATATCTACCCAGTGCATGTCAACAATTCTTTTTAACTTGAGTCAGAGTTCCCCTACACGTTCCTGCCCTGTGCTGAAAGTTTCAAGGTCCTCATTGAGATATGACACCACTGTATTTATTTATTTATTTTTTACTTACTGAACATATACAACTTTCTGCCTGTTTTAGTTGTCCTTTGTACTTCGGTAATCATTGCTGCCACAACCGTTTCATGGTCACTGACACCAGTTTCGATGTGAATTTCCTCAAAGAGGTCGTGTCTATTTTTTGCCATTAGATCCAATATATTTCCATCACAAGGGATTCCTACCTATCTGTTCTAGGTAGTTTTCAGAAAAGGCATTTAGTAAAGTTTCACAGAGTGCCTTATCGCGCCCAACAGTAACAAAACTGTATTTTTCTCAATTAATTGTTGCATGAATAAAGTCTTCACCGATGATTACACTATGATTGGGGAACTTATGTACAAGGAACCAAGGGTTCTCTGAGGCTTTCGTTTACATCAGGAGACGGGACTGGTGAGCCTATAATCATTTTATGTCCATCCCTGATACTGAGTCCTGGCCAAACAATATCTCACACACAGTTTCAATTCCTATCTCGGTGAATTTGAATTTCTTGCTACTGTGACAAATACACCACCTCCATTTCCCATTTACCTATCTTTTCGATTTACATTTAAAATTTCCCCCAAAATCACACTGCTATCAATTTCAGGTTTCAACCAGATTTCTGTACCTAGTATTGTGTGAGCTTCACTGCTTTTCATGAGTGCTTTATACTCTGACACTTGTTGCAAATTCTTCGGCAGTTTACGATTAGGATTTTAATGCGCTCACCTATGGGAGGCATTTCTTTCGATCTTACGCTAATACTTCTGAGTTTCCTACAGTTATGTTATTTGGATTGGATGGAGAGTCGCCTAATCTAAAAAAAAAATTCATCCTCATAGTGGCGTTACTATTGCCACTCTTACGGGACTGGTGTGAAATTTCAATGGACATCGTCTTTCATATGTAGAAGTACGCCTGTCAAGTATCGTTTATGTTGTACAGCTCCTTCTTGGTACTGAGATTTTTTTCCATCAGCGTATGTTCCTAATTATCAATATATATTCATCAATATACATTCATTTCCTTAAATGCTTGTATGTTACTCGTTTGTAGCTCCCTCCCTGTTCCTTTTTAATATCGGTTATTCGGGCGGTGGGAATATCTGTACTAAGAAAAGCACACCGATGTCTCCACAGTCAGTGGACAGAAGATTTGCCAGTAAGAAATCTTTTAAATGCTTACAGGGACTTTGTAACAGTCAGAACAACTGATTCACTTACTATAACCTTCATCTGTGTCAATATGCTTATCTCTTCAAATACAAGCGTTACAAGTAGTTCGCAATTCTGATAAATTTTACTAACCACAACTGTATTTCAGCCTTCCAACAAGTGCAGATATAACATGCAAGTTCTCTGCTGTTTGATTTTAAGTTTCTGTATTACTGAAGCACACAACATACTTGAAGATCCCTGTCAATTCCTTTTTTCTTCAAAAATCGTCCGTTACGTACCCGTGAATAATTTGTAATGTCACAGGAGAGAAAGCAAGGCCACAAACTTCAGTTATACGTTGTGTTAAGCGATAACAGAAATCTTGTTTTCCTGTGTTGTTCTCCTATCGATCATAAACATGTACATTTTAAAACAACTGTTTTATATGTTTTCTGTTGGTTAAGATGAAAGCACTATATAGTAAAATCAGAACAAGACTGCTCACATCGAGCTCCACCGCCCCTCGTAGTTGCGAATGTTTACCATTTAAAATTATTGTCATATCGACGTGATTACGTTTCTTTATCGTAGTAATGTTTCATAACATATACGTTACCTAATTTGATTAATAACATTACTATAAGATCATACGATTTTGGGGAGGCATTTTTACGAGGGACATTGGGCGCTCAATACGTAATGCAGCACTTTTTTTCTAACAGCAGGTTGGTTTTATTCAGGATTCCAATAAACCTTATCATTTTCCAGTATTTTTTGCTACAAAAGACTTTTTTTACAATATAATCTCCGTCCAATGGCACGACGGTTCAATCCCGCGTTCGGCCATCCTGATTCGGGTTTTCCGTGATTTCCCTAAATCGGTCCAGGTAAATGCCGGGATGGTTCCTTTGAAAGGGTACGGGCAACTTCCTTCCCTGTCCTTCCCCAATCCGATGGGTGACCTCGCTGTCTGGTCTCCTCCCCCAAACAGCCCAACCCAACCAACCCTCCAACGGCACGGCCTTACGCATACCTTACCGGAAGGGCTTGTAGCCCTCATGGGACCACTCTATTGGTCGCCGTCGGAGACAACGTCATCTCCATCATCCAGGTACTGCTTCCAGAGGGGTGCATCCTTCATTGGGCGAATCAGAATGAATTCGGAAGGCGCGAGATCCAGGTTGTAGGGTGGATGAGGAAGAACAGTTCAATGAAGTTTTTGTGAGCTTCACCCGGGTGTTCAGAATTTTATGAGGTGGTTCGTTTTCATGTTGAAAGAGAAGTTCGTTTGCATTTCTTTAGCGACGAACAAGCCGAAGTCATTTCTTCAAAATTCCTGAGAGTAGCACGATACATGACATCTTCATTTTATTTATCTCGTCGTAACGTGACTAAATCCATGGTAGATTCAGTACTAACTAGCTGGTAATTTTTTCTCTTTTTCGGCGTTACCAAACAAAGTTCTTGAGATAAATGTTTTTAGCATAACTATGCTTTTGATGACCTTCTGTTTTCGCACAAATATGCTTTTGACGGCTTAGTGTTAGCGGTAAATTGTAAGCAAGTGGTTACGGACCCTCAGTAATCCACTATTAACAAGGACATATATGCGAAGTATGTATAGGTAACGAAAAGCTGCTGTAATGCTAAGATGTATTAAAGTCCTAGAATCTATTATAACTGCTTTACTTTTATCTTCCAGTTACATATTTTCTGTAAAGGGAAAGCTTTCGGTTTTTGCGTCTTAACCGAGACCGACTACAGCTTGTTTCTAAAATCCCACGTGCAATTTACAGTTAAAAGATGTTGTGAACGTATCCCAGCATTAATAACACTTACTTTATCCATTCGTCTGCCCCGAGACACTCACACACGCAGAACAACAACTTTTTTCCTTAGCACAGTGATACATTACACTCCGAGTTCTATGGGTAATGTTGTTCGAAAGAGTAACGGCCCCAATTACGTCTGCTCGTACTTTTTAACCTATAGTTCAACATTCACTAGAAAAGAAACTGTAAAAACACAACCAAGGAACCGATACCACTTGGAAACTGCAGCTAGCTACACTCTCCGGTCTGCGACCGAATTGCACCAGTGACGTCACACAGGTAGCCCTGCTGACCAAGTTTCGCATGCGCAGAAGGAACAATCCGCCCTATATATGACTGGCTCACAGTCAATAAGATCGTTCCATAGCACCATCAATAATCGCAACACTGTGAGACATCTGGAATGCGATCAGTTCAATATGGAAAGGAAAACTGAACAGCTTTAAAGAAGTAGCGGACTATGATATACTGCTACATGATCCTCAAACAATGCTGTTCAGTGACTCTTTGACAGGAACAGACCAACTGTCACAGCGACATGGAATTCTGTTTCGGTTAAATGCTGGTATATCACACAGTTGTTCAACTTCAGCCAATGAAAATTATGACACTGGGGCAGAAACATTGCCTGCCTTTTTGACTACAAAACACTATTTTTCAACATAATCTCCAATCAATGCGACAGCCTCAAGCCACCTTATTGGGAGGGCCTGTGTGCCCGCATGGTACGGTACAATTCTACTGGTCGACGTCGGAACCAACATCTTACTGCATCAGTAACCTCTCCATCATTCACGTACTGCTTCCCAGAGAGCGCATCCTTTATTAGGCAAAACGATGGAAGTCGAAAGGTGCGAGACCCGGGCTGTGGCGTAGATGAGAAATAACAGCCCAAATGAAGTTTTGTGAGCTCCTGTTGGGTGTACAGGCTTGTTGAGGCCTGGTGCTGTCATTTAGAAGGTGGAGAAGTTCGTTTGCATCTTTGTGGCGACGATTACGGTGAAGTCGTTCCTTCAGTTTCCTGAGGCTGTGCGCAAACTGACGGCACGCCTGACATCGGATAGGCATGTGCAACTTTTATTCGATGATGACAGAGCCTAATGACTCACAGTGATTTTTCTCACTGCCAGGTCTCCGTAGACATTCTGCAAGCACCTATGAATATCTGCGATGCTCTGGTTTCCTTCCAAAAGAAACTCAATGATACTGTATCTCCCTGCTCGGAACGCTCCTCCGTTACAGACGCCATTCTGAAGCCTGTGTTTAGGGCGGCCACCTATCGAAACTTCATGAAACTGTAGGTGCTGAAGCGGGAATATTCCTCAGTGTTCCACAAAAAATTCCAGTTTTTTTTTTTTTTTTTTTTTGAACCGAAATCGGCTGAGGAAAAAATCTGTTGCTTTACTTATTGAATGCCCATTGCGATGTAATTTGCTTAACGCCGTTTAGTGTGTTGCTTGTTGTCAGTGACAACAATTACATCTTCTAGAATGAGATTTTCACTCTGCAGCGGAGTGTGCGCTGATATGAAACTTCCTGGCAGATTAAAACTGTGTGCCGGACCGAGACTCGAACTCGGGACCTTTGCGTTTCGCGGGCAAGTACTCTACAACTGAGCTACGCAAGCACGACTCACGCCCCGTCCTCAAAGGTTTACTTCTGCCAGTACCTCGTCTCCTACCTTCCAAACTTTACAGAAGCTCTCCTGCGAACCTTGCAGAACTAGCACACCTGATAGACAGAATATTGCGGAGACATGGCTTAGCCACAGCCTGGGGGATGTTTCCAAGAATGAGATTTTCACTCTGCAGTGGCTGTGGCAAAGCCATGTCTCCGCAATATCCTTTCTTTCAGGAGTGCTAGTTCTGCAAGGTTCGCAGGAGAGCTTCTGTAAAGTTTGGAAGGTAGGAGACGATGTACTGGCAGAAGTAAACCTGGGAGGACGGGGCGTGAGTCGTGCTTGGGTAGCTCAGTGGGTAGAGCACTTGCCCGCGAAAGGCAAAGGTCCCGAGTTCTAATCTCGGTCCGGCACACAGTTTTAATCTGCCAGAAAGTTTCGATTACATCTTCTAACACGTTTTTAGATGGTGTGTCTGTTGTGTGTTTTATAAATGAAGAAATACAATGACATTGATAACGTACAGAAATAAGCCATGTGAAGTATACAGGTAAAATAAAACGTTCATACCCAAGTAATATAGTCCGGAATTGTTCTGAACTGCTTTCAATAACTAATATACCCTTTTGTATTTGTGTGACACACTGGCTCATGATATCAATAGTCTGTGCCATTTCTATCGAATATATGAGTATATTAAAATTATACATATGTGCACGTAACGTTCTTCAATATTTTATTCCTTGAGAGATTTTTACAGATCATTTGTGTATTTGAATCAACTGTTACACATCAAATTGCAAAATGTGAAATTTTAACATATAACATCAATATCAGCCCAAGACAACACCTTACAGCAATTTTAAAGTAATGTATTCCTTATCACCGTATATTGCTATGTACTGTTAGACTGAAATGCATATGTGGTGCAAAACACAGTGTGAAACCTAAATTTCTCCAAGAACAACGCTGCCCTTCTCACGCATTAGTATTCAAACTGGAACCAGGCTAGCACAATCAAAAATTGTAAATCTTTAGACAAATATAACTTTGAAACCCACATCACAGGTAATTAAGTAATTATACCTATTTACTAAATGTATGAATTAATCCAAGATGACTTATCTAATAGTTATTTTACATTTTGCAAACAATGGGCTACCAGTATGATGGATTTGTCAGAGATAAAGTACATTCAGAATATACATATATAAGGATGAAGAGGAGTTTTTCATTGTAAGCACACTTGTTAAATGTTACTTACTAGGGATGTGGCTAATGCAGATAATCTGTTGGTTCCATGGGAAAAATAATTTCATGGACACCGTTTCCTGATCAGTATCTTCGTCTACAGTAATTTTCAAGATTAGGACTGTCAGCATTGTCTCTGTCTGCAAGGACAGTGTAGTGGGAAATATTGCAATCTAATAACACACAATCTTGTAGAATCTATGGTTGAAAGGAGACAGGGAAAATATAACACGAATTAGTTCATAACGCAAAGCCTTTTAGAAAGATAGACTTTCAACACCTTAACATCCTTTTCAAAGCAAACATTTAATATTAGTTTCTAGAATTCCTGAGTAATATTTTAACAAAGCCTGTTCCTAAAAAAAAAAAAAAAAAAAAAAAAAAAAAACCCTCAAACAGATGGTTGGAAAATAAGAAGTAATGAGGAGATCTACAAAAATATAGAGAAAATATCTGAAGTAATGGCCAAACGAAGATTAACCTTTTTTGGACATCCCTACCGAATGGATGGAAATAGGCTAACAAAATAAATACTCCTATATTTCTGGAAGAAGAAATCGACAATATCATGGATTACAGAAGTAAGAAACGGTCTTGAAAGAAACAACATCAAAGAATCAGAAATAGCAGAAAGAAACTGTTTTAAAAACAAAATACTAAATTTGGAAGGCTTTCAAAGCAGAAGAAATAAAAAAGCGGGAACAATACGAACAGAAGAAAGGAACAGACAGCATGGGGAGAAAATGAGGGAATACTGGAAAAATAGGAAACTACGACAAAGGAAGAAGAGGAACTGAAGTTGTTAACGTGATCCTAGTTGGTCAATACGATTGTAAAAAAAATCACACGTTTCCTCATTTAATGCAGTCAAATTTGGATTTATAAAATCAACTGTAATTGTCATATTTTCCGTTTGGGTGGCCACCAAGGAGATGTGACAATAAAAATAACAAGTATTAGATTCTACTCTGGCATAATAGAACAACAAGTCATCAGTTAAAGAAGTCCATATGAAACAGACTGTCCAGTGGTAAAATGTTCACAGAGCATTTATAAATCTGTCTTCCTCAAACTAGATGCATCATAGACAAATGAAATCTTCAACGATCAGAAATCACAGTCTGAATTAATTCTACATTGTAAATTGACAAACTGAATTTTTTACAATCTTCCTTTTATAGATACCTGTAAATTAAATAAATTGCAAACATATCAGTGGAAGTTAGTTCAGTGTTTCTTAGATAGTTCACTATATTGTCCTGCTACAGACCTCAGAAATCTAAAGGTGCACGATACATTGAATTATTTTTGCTATTAATTATTACTAGTATATAAGCAGAATAATGTTAATATACACACATATGTGTGAGGCAGATACTGTTAACATAAAAACTAGCAAAAAATATCAAGTATGTAAATAAACACGTTTCTGTGTTAAATGCAAATGAATCTGTTTCAGAAGTGGTAAAATACAATAGTTTCAACTCAACATGGAAGAAGACATCCAAATCGCCAATTGACATTTGGTGGCTTTCTGTCGCTGTTTCATTTAACATCTGACATTTACAAATAAAATTAAGTGTGTATACAATCTTCCAAAGTAGACAGCAAGAGATAATGGAGACTCAATAACATCTACAGAAAAATATTATTTACATTTTTCGTTGTTCCATTTAATGAAAACGTATTTGAGACAAACCTACAAACAGTTATAGACTTCTACATTAATGCTTCCTTGATAAGCCTTCATTACGTGCTCATAAATGAAAATTCATTTAGTGGAACACCATTTAAACACTCTGTGGGTATGATGAGTATTTGAAAGTTTAAGGGCATGTAACACAACTTCATAAGAAAGTCCAAGCATAATGTTAAGGATATCATTTCAACCGTCATCTTTACAGACTTCCAGCAGGATGATAGCATATGTGATGACAGCAGCCATATATCCAGTCAGCATCCTCCCATCCACAGTGAACAGGGACCAGGCGGTGAAGGTGACAGGAGTGTGACGTACCAGGTGCGACAGCTGGCGCAGCCTCTGGGACAAGATTTCACTGCCGCCACCTGTGGGGAGCACAGCTGTCACTTGCTGCCCTGTTTAGTCATGTATCTGTATAGCAGTTTTGACTTTCCTGTCATATCTTTCCTTTCCATACTAATATTTAGAAACGAAATTAACTCTTTCTATCTTGCAGCACAATTACTATGGTATTTCTGAGTGTAGGATTTGCTATTATAAGTCTAAAACAAAACTACACTAATAAAATAGAATTTACTTCTCTCCTTGTTTCTGTCAGTACATATCACACCAATCTGCAAAGTGAATGTTTACATCTTTGTAGATACACGGGGTTTCTGTAGAAAAGATAGCAAAAATGATGGTACAACAGTTTCATAATAACTTCATATAAGATACTCTCGGCTTATATTTTATGACACAACGGGATAAAATTGGACATTTATTGCTGTTATCTCATAAAATGATGCGCTGGTCCTTTATATTCAGATATAATGGCGTTTGGAAGGGGCTGAATTGGACACTCCTTACCACCGACTGATGACCATGCTCACACTACATAATTCACACCTGTCAAGAAATCACAAAAACAAGTACAAAACGATACGTTCAACTGGCAGAACAAGAAAACATACAGAAACTATATCAAGCTAGATTAAGACCTTGCCAAAGGTAGAGAATGTCGAATTTTATTGAAAGAAGTTGTTAGGTCCTTAAAAAATTGTTTAGAGGAAAGTTTACGTAGACACATGAAAAGTTCAAAAATGTGAAATGGAAAACTCCAGGAAAATGTTAAAGACAAAAAAAAAGAAGGTGGGCTACATATAGATATTTTCTGGGGCATTGAAACACATAGCGTATATAGGCACAAAAGAACAATAATTTGAAAAATGATATGATAGTTTTAAAAAAGTAATAATTTGGAGATATCGAAATGATGTACCACTAGAACTTAATGGAACACCTTAAAAGGTTTTAAAAATTTGAAAGACGAACATTATAATAGATAAATCGTATGTGGGATTACTGGTCACATGAAACACTAACCAATACTTGCAGAACTGAAATAACGATACTTGTACATAAAAAATCAGAAGTGTAGGCAGTTACTATAAGGGAAAATCACTACTAACAACAGCAAAAGAAAAATATATGTAACACTTCTGAAAGGAAAATTACTGTAATGAAGAACAATGTAAATACAGAAAGTGATGTTCACATACAGATGACACATCCACAGTTAACAGTTCAACTGAAAAAAATAAGATAATTTCCTTGATACCTATCATCACTCCTATTAGATCAAAATATCGTCTACCTAAGTCAAAAGGCACATACATAGAAGATAGTAAAAATTTATCAAGTTCAAACTAATTTATTAAGTCTTTAACATAAAGCAGCGCGTCAGCAACCGTATATGTATAGAAAATAAACAATTTTTTTAGCCTTCAGTTGCAAGGTAATTTTTACTCGTTTACCTAGGTTTCGATTCCAGTAATTGAATCTTATTCAGAACCTATAAATTAAACCACATACGGACATATATTACTCACTGAAATGCATCATTTGATGATGCATTTCAGTGAGTAATATATGTCTGTATGTTCTGTAGGTTCTGAATACGATTCCATTACTGGAATCGAAACCTAGGTAAACGAGTAAAAATTACCTTGCAACTGAAGGCTGAAAAAATTGTTTATTTTCCTATTTATTAAGCGTCATGAGAAACTTACATCAATCTACCATCAGCATTAGACAAGCAAAGGAAAATATATAAGAACTGTGGAATATAACCAGGTACTTATACAAAAATGTAGTCTGTCACAACTATTATTTATTAGTTACATGTACCAATAAATCCAGGACTGGAAAGAAATAAACCTATCTGCTGTACAAAAGAAAAAAAAAAACGCATTGCTAAAACCACTATTTGCTAATAACCAGATACCAATTACTAACAGTGAAGAGTATTTGAGAAGATTTACATAAAAACTTCAAATATTTCGCAGTTTACAAACGAAACAGACGTGGAGAAGATCGGATAAAAGCATAAAAAATGGAATGAAACCTTGAAAAGTAACGTCAGTTACAAAGGAGAAAAAACGTAAATAAAATTTCACAATGGATCAGAACTAGATTTTCTATTTGGGAATGAATGTTGGACTCTTCACTACAAGGATAAAATGGGAATCAACAGTGTAAAGAAGACATTATTACCTTCTCCAAGTACCGAGTGAGCGATGAAAATGTAAAGGAAACTATGGCGTGTAGAAAAAATAAAACATGATACTCACTAAATACCACTAGATAATTATTAGCATGTCATACAATAGATTGTGGCGTTAAGTGCTCCCTTACCTATCTCAAGGGAGAAGAGATGTACAGATACCATGTTATAAATTGATTTGTTGAGGCTGGGAGAGTAAGATGAGCTGCCAAGATGTAGGGTGTAATTCAGTCCACCCCCCCCCTCCCCCCTTCCCCCCTGCCAAAGTGTGGATGCAGTGGCGGCGGTTGTAGATATTGCACAGTGACCGCCGTAGACACATTTCTAAGTGAGAAAGTCTTTTCCAAAAAAATTACAGTAGTGGAGTGAGAGCTGCAGAGAGACCAATGGACCTGGGGATGTAGGCAGTCACAGGCAATGGAGCACGGCGGTGTCAGCAGAGGCAAGGAGGATGGTGTGTGGCATATAACCATGGGTAGTGGCGGCTGTCGGTGGAGTTTGCCCTCGTCACGGCAACAGAGCCACTGTCAGTAGTCGGTGGCGCTGAAGAGTGGTCAGCAAAAAGCAGTCATGGATGCCAGCAACCTTATGCAGCTCATCAGGCAGTACAGTGGACAGGCAGGATCAAACCATGGCCTCTAGACAATGGCGTGTGCAGTTACCAGATGGTAGACAACAACAATGTACACTATTCGAGGCCGACAAACAGTGGCAGTGTGCCCTCTCAAGTAGTTGTGGCTGGCAGCTAGACGGACCACCAAGAAGGCAGCTATCAGCAGATGGTTGTAACCCTGTGCGTGGCACGATTGTGTGAAGGTGTCAAGCTGACAGCATTCAGACTAATTTCAGACAGTGGGCCAGAACTATCGACTGCAAAGTCTGCCAAAGCCATAAAATCTGGACTATGGAGCAAAGGAAGAAACTCATTTGATCAGATGAGTCTAGTTTCACACCGTTCCCAACTTACGGTCGAGTTTGCAACTGATATAAGCTGTCGCAAGCCTATGATGCAAACTGCTTGCTGCGAAGAGTGGAACATGGTGGAGGTTTGGTGATGATTTGGAAGGGCATATAATGGTACTCCATGGGCCTCGTGGCTCCTCTGCAATGTCACGTTATTGCCAAGGACTATCTGATCGTTTCGGCTGATCAGACACATTTCGAGGCACAATATTTGTTCCCCAAAGATGATGCTGTGTTCTAAGATGATAGGACTCCTGTTAATACAGCTCACATTGTCCAGGACTGGTTTTGCGAGCACAAGGATGAATTGTCATGCCACCCCTCGCCACCACAGTCACCAGATCTCATTATGACTGAGCCTTTATGGCTACTTTGGAAAAAAGATGTGAGACGGTTGTCCAACTCCATAAAAAAATTTGTTCAAATGGCTCTGAGCACTATGGGACTTAACTTCTGAGGTCATCAGTCCCCTAGAACTTAGAACTACTTAACCTAACTAACCTAAGGACATCACACACATCCATGCCCGAGGCAGGATTCGAACCTGCGACCGTAGCGGTGGGGCGGTTCCAGACTGTAGCGCCTAGAAACGCTTGGCCACAGCGGCCGGCTGGCAATCATCGCTACTTAGCGCAAAAAATGAAGTAGGAGGAGGAGATTAGTGTTTAACGTCCCGTCGACAACGAGGTCATTAGAGACGGAGCAGAAGCTCGGATTAGGGAAGGATGGAGAGGGAAATCGTCTGTGGCCTTTCAAAGGAACCATCCCGACATTTTCCTGAAACGATCTAGAAAAATCACGGAAAACCTATATCAGGATGGCCGGAGACGAGTTTGAACCGTCGTCCTCCCGAATGCGAGTCCAGTGTGCTAACCACTGCGCTATCTCTACAAAAAAACAGTCAAAATGTACCAGTTACCTACTGGTGTTTGACTAAATGGACCGAGGACATCCATGTAACTCGTTTCTACTGCTTTGGATGTCTCTGGTAATCTCTGAAGCGATAGTTGCTGGTGTGAAAAGTATCCAAGCAATTTCTCACATACTGGTCGACATACTGTTTCCGAGTTCTCCGCCAGAGTACCCTCGGCTACTCTATGAATTGTTGCTGTGCATCCTCCGTGTTCCAGTAACACAAGGCCATTTGCTTCTTTTAACATTTCGCCTCATAGCGCAGCATGTACTACAATGGGTGACCCTGCGATTTCTGCCCTACTCAACAAGCCATCGTGAACAGTGAACTGTGATTGTGTTTTGAATAGCTCACAGTCTGCATCAGCAGACTGCGACTTCTGCCATTCTGCAAGGCTATGATCAAGCGCTCGTAAGACACCAGTCTTCCTGCTTAGTCCATCTGTGTTACCATACTTTCTATCCAGCTTGTGAATCACCTCAAAGTCTAATTCGCTGATTTTTCAGCGTCCACTAACTAAACCTGCTGGAAGGCTCCTTTAACCCCAACAGCCATTTCAACATTGCGTGGTTAGTCATCACACTGAATTTTTTGCCATACGGTGACAACAGTAGTATGCTACACCATATAACAAACTCAACATTCCTTTCTCCATGATTGCGTCATTGCCAGTATCCATGATGTCGAGATCCAGTTACAACCATTGTGGGCCAATTTGCCTCTGGAGAAAATACAACTCCTTAATGACACCCTTCTCAACCATTTAGGCCAGAGGGGGTGCAACGTCATATTGATAAGTGAGCTCGTACTACCAAGTTTTTGTAGATTTGACTCGATTTTCTCATCACTGAAATAACAAGACCTACCCTCTTAACCCGTGAAGTTTAAATTTAATTTCCTGCTCTTGTTCTGCGTTCTTCACTTTTTTTGTCAGGTAGGTTATACAGATTGGGCCTTTGCGTTTCCATTTTCAGATTTTTCCCTTCGTCATTCGAAAACCTGAAATTCGACGTTCTGACTCGTAAAATGTTATTCATGGTTATCGCTCCCTTCACAGTCCACTCCAGAGATCCAACTGCAGGACTAATCCGGAGTCTTTTGCCAATGGGTAGACCATCATACAGCTTTTTCGGTTACAGAACACTTGTACTGTACATACACTTCTGTTCTTACCATTGTCTTCTGCGTCGGAATGCCGTTGACCATTCCTCATCCTTCCTCCTGTCAGGGATAGCTTCCCTGAGACTACGTCTACTCCTCCAACCATCTTTGGAAAGGTTTTTGGCAGAATTATGATGACTCCTTCTACCGGAAGTGTTCGGCCGCCTTTGCTGAAGACTTTTTATTCAAAATCTAGTCAATGGTTGACAAAAGCTGGATCCCACGACGTTTTGATTATTGGTCAAAAACGCTACCTCTGAACTATGGGTCTTGCATTTCGAATAAAATCTTTCTGGACATTAGACCACACCGTTATCAAACACTAAAATAATTATAAAATCATAAATAATTACAACACTGACGTTCCGAATTTCTTTGTAGTGTTCCACTTCTAGGCAAAGTTGTGTTTCCCATCTTGATTTTATGACACTGTTGGCATCCCAGTGGATCGTCATTTTGTTTTACCCGTTCCTTTCCAGTTGAAACAGCTCTCACCGAGTCAGGCCACATGTGATTTGCAGCCGAAGCTTCATCTGTCCCACAGTGCGGATTTTCAGAGTCTGCCGACTATTCTCGCAGAAGACACTGTTAGTGAACTGCAAACACGATTTGATATGAGGTGAAGGCGTCCAATGTTTGAACAATCTACATCTCTCCAGATAACTGCAGTGTAACCCATGTTGAGTCGGAGCAGCACCAGACATAGAATAATGTCCTGGAGTTTTGAGAGGGCGGATCCAGCATTGGCTTAAATCGTCTTATACAACTGAACGTCCTTTGCTGCACGTCGTCTAAGTGTGGCCCCCAGCTTAGTGTATATACGTTCAGATGCCTTGGAAATTGGTGTCACTGCACCAGCTGACATGGAAGCATCGTAGGGAGCAATGTGGAAGTGATGATTCCAGCGGCCGGCACCAGATAAGAAATATTTGTGTCCTCTCGGCTTTCAATTTCAGCCGTTATTTCGCAGACCATTCTTGGATGGTGGTGCGTGCTGCCTGAAGAGGCCGCTCCACCTTATACGTATTCATAGATGTCATTAACAGAGTCGTATCAACAGGAGATGGAGCCAGATGAATGTGAACAGCGTCAGTGTACAACAGCTGTCCAGGCGTTGACCGTTGTGAGACTCTAGTATTGATGTGTCAGAGGGTACACGTTCTACCTTGTGTGCGAAAATAGTAAGTCCTGTCTTCCAGATACGAATTTACAAAGGCACATGTTGCACTGCAATTTACAGTTTGTTTAGGAGACTCTCCCGTCAGAGTCTAAGATCCTTCCCGTAGCAGTTGATTTAGCAGGCGCATTCTGGCTGGAGGTCCGGTACCATTTTCTGAAAAACTGGCATAAGCTCTAGGAAGAGGCAGCTAGTACACTAAATGTACAAGAACGAAGAGTGAACAATGAGAGTGAAAACCTAGAGAGAAGTACCGGGTGATCAAAAAAGTCAGTATAAATTTGAAAACTGAATAAATCACGAAATAATGTAGATAGAGAGGTACAAATTGACACACAAGCTTGGAATGACATGGGGTTTTATTAGAACCAAAAAAATACAAACGTTCAAAAAATGTCCGACAGATGGCGCTTCATCTGATCAGAATAGCAATAATTAGCATGACAAAGTAAGACAAAGCAAAGATGATGCTCTTTACAGGAAATGCTCAATATGTCCACCATCATTCCTCAACAACAGCTGTAGTCGAGGAATAATGTTGTGAACAGCACTGTGAAGCATGTCCGGAGTTATGGTGAGGCATTAGCGTCGGATGTTGTCTTTCAGCACCCCTAGAGATGTCGGTCGGTCACGATACACTTGCGACTTCAGGTAACCCCAAAGCCAATAATCTCACGGACTAAGGTCTGGGGACCCGGGAGGCCAAGCATGACGAAAGTGGCGGCTGAGCACACGATCATCACCAAACGACGCGCGCAAGAGATCTTTCAAGCGTCCAGCAATATGGGGTGGAGCGCCATCCTGCATAAACATCGTACGTTCCAGCTGGTGTTTATCAGCCAGGCTGGGGATGATGCGATTCTGTAAAGTATCGGCGTACCTCTCACCCGTCACGGTAGCAGTTTTGCTGTCCAGCGCCATCTGTAGGACATTTTGTGAACTTTGTTTTTTTTTTTCAATAAAACCCCATGTCATTTTAGCATGTGTGTCAATTTTTATCTCTCTATCTACATTATTCCGTGGTTTATTAAGTTTTCAAATTTATACTGACTTTTTGATCACCCGGTACTTGGATAAGAAGCTGTAAGCACTCTTCTACATGTACTTCGAACTAGCAGTGATGGAAATTAAAAAAAGGTTAAGGAGTGATATTAAAATACAAGTTGAAAGGATATGAATGTTAAGATTCGTTGATGACATTGCTATCTTCAAGGAAAGTGTGGAAAGGGCTGCTGAATGGAATGAACAATCTAATGAGCATATAACATGGATTGAAAGGAGGCAGTGAACATTACTTCAGCTAAATATATTCTAAAGGATCCAACAATTTCCAACGACACTGCATACATAAAATCTCATTATGCATTTTTGGTCCCTGTTTTTAACGCTCTAGAGTGTTCAGGGAAACCAGTCTACACGCAACTGCGAGTCGTAGAAGAGGTGACAGAAAGATCAACGTGGTCCCAGGTTCTATTGGTGTGAAAGTCAGTGAGAAACTAAAGACAGTGCTACAAAAAAAAAAAAAAAAAAAAACCAGGACTGACCACCCTCCGCACAGAGGCTGACATCTCATCAGGTAAATCAACAAAACATGAGTGTGCGGTTCCATTGCGCCATATACCTTCATTCAAATATGCTCCGGTGACATCTGTTGACGTTGAACGCTCATTCTCGGCATATAAGATGCTGTTCCAGACAAGAGATGCAGTTTCTCAACGGAAAATCTGGAGAAACTGTTATTTACTGTGACTGTAATACTATAATGTGGATTTTTGTCGATCTATTAATCTTTCTATATTATAAAATGTCAGGTTTTGGTCATCTATTACCTGATTTTTATGACCTATTTTTGTAAGTGATAGAACCTATTTTAGGTACCTAATTTAAGATTTTTAGAACCTAAAAGTCCGAGGTCTAGCTATCAGACGTTTCACTCGTACACGGCAACGGACACCTGTCCGATGGAGCATAAAAGATGATTCATCAGAAAAGGCCACCTGCCGCCACTCATTGGACGACCAGTTGCGATGCTGGAGTGCAAATTCCAGCCTTCGTCGCCGATGAACGGCAGTCAGCATGAACAAGCGCCTGGAGCGGAGGCCCGCACGCAGCAACGTTCGCTGAACGTGAGGCGTAGCGCCGTATACCGATCCTGCCTTGGAGGCAGTTAAGTGGGAGAGCTGGATAGTGACAGATGGTGACGCACGTAGTTTACGTATCAGCCGATAGAGGACAGTATTAGATAGGGCAATGTGATTTAGTTTCGACTGTGCCTACTAGAGTGCACTAAAGTAATAGAATGTTTTTCATAAACTGTTCTAGTATTTTCATAAAGTGTTATTATGTCTTTTTGTGTACGTAAACTGTTATAAATGTGTTTTAGCAGTATGAATAATGCATGAATGTGGTTTAAGGTTAATATGAAGATAATTGTTTAACAAATTGTAGTGGGATTTAGTGTGGGAACATTTCGAAGAAGTATGCATGTGGACAAAGGGGATTTTTGTAGGATAGAGTTGTAAAGTAAGTTTATGGTAAAGGGAGAGTTAATTCAGGTATAGATAACAATAGTAAATAACTTTATGCATAAACAAAACTTCAACATATTAGATAATTACGTTGGTAAAAAGTGCAGTCCTTAGTTTTACTATTTTACGATTGGTTATTGATGAAAAGCGCGGACTGATGCGGGAGAATGTTGTTTTGCTATTGGCTGTTGAGTTAACTGACCAATGGTAAAGCAATATTCTTCGAGCGCCTTTTTTCTGCTGTTAGAGAAGACAGAGAATTCTAGAGAGGAGTCGGAGCCTAGCCGTGAAACAGTTCGGACGTGTGTAGTACTAGTTCCGATGGAAATGATAAGTTGCCGGATCTAGCAGTATTTCATACATCAAAAGTGTTGTAAAGTGAGGACATAATTATTCCGATGGGTGTGTAGAAATTTCGGAAATTTTAAGTGAATTTTGTGACGAGAAACGACATAAATTCCGCGTGGCGTATTGAGCAGGTTGGTGGCTAAAAACTGTGACTGCATTACGTACCGACAGACTTAATATTTGTCAAGCATTTCAATCAAAGGGTATGTAAAAATTTCGGAATTTTTAAGTGAATTTTGTGACGAGAAACGACATAAATTCCGCGTGGCGTATTGAACAGGTTGGTGGCTAAAAACTGTGACTGCATTAGGTACCGACAGACTTAATATTTGTCAAGCATTTCAATCAAAAACAATCCGTATTTTTGTAGCTATTACGTTTTCGGGAAATGCAACACCATAAACTTGCTAACGTGAGTAAAAGGGATTGTGAGTGACTGTGTTAAGATAGCACGGGCTTGGCAGTGATACTTGTTCACCTAAGTTTCAGAATATATCAATTAAGGACAAAATTTCCAACCTTTCATTCCGTGCGAAAACTTTGTCCCGAAACGTAGATTAGTGACTTTAATTGCAGCCTGTTTCACGTCGAAGTACAGTAGGTTTCGCTCGCCTTCCCTACTGATGATCTGCTGAGAAAATGTTCACAGGTAGGTGCAGGTTCGTCGTAAAGGGACGGAACGAACCGAGCCGCCGCAAACGGTCGTTGAGGAGACGTTCTTGGCAGCCACCAGGTTCACTTGGGCGGTCAGTTGCTCAACAGTAGAACGTCTACACACCCGTACAAAATTCCGCAGGCGTCGTTTACCCTTGTCATCAAACACCTGTGGGGCACCACTGTTGCCTCATCGCCGGTTTTCAGATAACACCATTTTGCCAAGTACGATATATGCCAACCACGTTGGCAGGCAAACAGTTTACAGACTTAACTGGTTGCGGAAATGCTTCCACCATCGGTCCGAAAGGCAGTGATAATGCCCTTCTGGACGTCAGATAAATCGCTTCGTTTCTGCATCGCGACTGCAGTTTCCCGCGTCTGTCCAGGCACCGTTTATATAACTTCCACTGCTAGTGTTGCCGTCTGCCTTCTGCGAGCGGTTGTTACACTCTCACATCCAACGCTGGCGGTGGTCACATTAATGTGACTGTATCGTACATGTGATACATTTCATTATACACTACTGGCCATTAAAATTGCTACACCACGAAGATGACGTGCTACAGACACGAAATTTAACCAACAGGAAGAAGATGCTATCATAAGCAAATGATTAGCTTTTCAGAGCATTCACACAAATTTGGCGCCGGTGGCGACACCAACAACGTAATGACATAAGGGTAGTTCCCAACCGATTTCTCATACACAAACAGCAGTTGACTGGCGCTGCCTGGTGAAACGTTGTTGTGACGCCTCTTGTAAGGAGAAGAAATGCGTACCATCACATTTCCGACTTTTATAACGGTCGGATTGTAGCCTATCGCGATTGCGGTTTACCGTATCGCGACATTGCTGCTCGCGTTGGTCGAGATCCAATGAATGTTAGCAGAATATGGAATCGGTGGGTTCAGGAGAGTAATAGGGAACGCCGTGCTGGATCCCAACGGCCTCGTATCACTAGCAGTCGAGATGACAGGCATCTTACCGTATGGCTGTAACGGATCGTGCAGCCACGTCTCGATCCCTGAGTCAACAGATGGGGACGTTTGCAAGACAACAACCAACTGCACGAACAGTTCGACGACGTTTGCAGCAGCATGGCCTATCAGCCCGGAGACCATGGCTGCGGTTCCCTTGACACTGCATCACAGACAGGAGCGCCTGGGTGCACGAATGGCAAAACGTCATTTTATCGGATGAATCCAGGTTCTGTTTACAGCATCATGATGGTCGCATCCGTGTTTGGCGACATCGCGGTGAACGCACATTGGAAGCGTGTATTCGTCATCGCCATACTGGCGTATCACCCGGCGTGATGATATGGGGTGCCATTGATGTCTTGATGAACTGTGGTATCGTGTTGAAGCTGCATGGACAGCTGTACCTGTACATGCCATCCAAGCTCTGTTTGACTCAATGCCCAGGCGTATCAAGGCCGTTATGACGGCCATAGGTGGTTGTTCTGGGTACTGATTTCTCAGGATCTATGCACCCAAATTGCGTGAAATTGTAATCATATGTCAGTTCTAGTATAATATACTTCTCCAATGAATACCCGTTTATCATCTGCATATCTGTAGCAATTTTAATGGCTAGTAGTGTACCTCTTAGCACAAGCACGCATATTTCTCTATTTTTAGTATGAAATATGACTAGCTCGTACGTAAGTCATTGTTTCCCTGGTTTTTTTTATTTCCTAGTAAAATCTCTAAAATTGTTAGCCAATCATAACACTTCGTTTCACAAGTCACAGTTATTAATTATGGTAGTAAATTACATGCCACTGAAACTGAATTTAAAATAGTGTACGAAATCTAAATATGTTTTATACTGTAGGTACGACTCACTAAAAAAGGGAAGTCATATTGAATTCTGGTATGTCAAGAAAAAATAGCATGTACATACACGTATACTGACCTGCGTTATTCCACATCAGTAGCTCTTCGACGATTATAATTGTCCTGCTCGCTTCTGTAGAAGTTGACTGGCAGGTGATAACCAGAGGTATTATTTGCAGAAGAAATGTGATGACCTGACAAACACCGGTTGTTTTTAGCATTACATTAGCATCCGAGTACAAAAAGAATATAAACACAAATAACAAACAGTTGATTGTTAACAAAAGATTTTGTACTACAAACATAGCAATGGCGATACTGTATGCGTCATTCAAAGAAGAGGTAAGGTCTCTCAGTTTCGCGTAATAAGCTTGGACGTCGATGAGTAGTTTAAAGGACGGAGGTAATAGTCTCTGTGCAGAATGCAATTGGTTCACTGTGGAAATAGAACGAATTCTTGACCTCTGAAGGATATTTGGTGCACCCACTGATCCACACCACAGGAACTCATAACAGAAGTCACCAACCAGTTTTTCGTTCAGTGATCGGAATCTTTGGCCAAGGACAAAGCAAAGTGTCATAAACTGAAGTAAGATCGTAAATGATACGAAATTATGAACTGCAGCAGATAATACTACTTGACTTTTTACAGTAATGTAATTAGCTACACTAATAATCACGGATATTAGAATTAAACATGATGTGGCAAGCATGAAGAGTCTCAGGTTGACGTCCCTCCTCCTCGAGGCACAGCCAAACAGTTTGTCTAAAAGCTGAATGTCCTCAGCAGCTCCCATAAACACTTTTCTCCGGTGAGTCAGAGTGACTAAGAGTGAAGTAACTGTCATTATGGTGCTTAGCGCACACATAAGTGAACCTGGTACAGACCAGCGCTGCCAAAACTGGTCGCTGTTTAAAATGAGTGTTTCATGTGTAGCATTGCAGCCCACATAAAGGATTGCAGTCGGCACAGCCAGACTGTATACACGGGAGGAGGCGGCCAACAGAAAACTGCGAGGGGGACGCAGGGGCACCCCACAAACGGCAGACAATAGTAGGAGCGGCCGCAGATTCTTCATAAGACCTGTACATCCCCCAGGCTGTAGACGTGCCGACATCTCTTCATGTGACCGTCTTTGGACTGAACTGTTTACTAGGCATTCCACCAATTCATCTTTGTTGCTAAGGAAGCAATCAAAACACGCAGCTGTTTTAGAAGTGTATAAAGACAGAAGAGAATATCATATGTTTGGAGAATCTGCGGACCGTTCTTCGCGAAAGTGCTCTTTTTTTTCAGAGCTGCAGTATTCTCTTCATTCCTTTGTATGTACATCGATTCTGATAACGTCCTCCACTTATTGTTCTTCCTGACAATTGCATTACGGCCCTCAGAAACATGTACATCGTCACAATGGACGCGACAGTTGATGTGCAGCACTCGTGGCGGAACGACATTTGAATGGCATTAAGCAGGTAGCTCTTTTATCTTTTTCGAATAAACTTGCATCAGAAAATAATGAACTTCATTTCGAGTCTAACTACAAGCGATGATTAAATGAGACATACGGTTGCAAAACACTTCATTTTAGTTGATCATTTTCATCTTGTAATGGTTCCTTTTTTCCGAAACCATTACCACCCGTCAATCCTATTTTTCGGTACCATAGATTAATGAATATTTTTCTACGTAATGTCTCATATTTTTCAGTCTATTCAAATTTGGTTTCATTTTTATATGTATGTACGTCGATATTTTGAGATGTTGAAATCGATATAATATCTAGTGTGAAAATCTTTGTACTTATTGTTATCTTTGATGTTGGTTTGTGACCTTTGGCGCGGAAGCGTACAGAGTAGTCAAGTTTTTGTGTTGAATATGAACAGTCTTGACTTTGTGTTGGAAATGAAAAGATGAGTCTGAGTTGTGGACAATGAAAAATGTTGTGAGTTTTATTAAGAGCAGTAACCGCTGCGAAATTGTATGATGAAGTAATGTTTCGAACATGTGAAAGTATAAAAAGTTTAATAAATGTGAATTTTTGTGAAAAGTGAGTGTCAAGAACTCAAGTGACCATTATTTAAAAATTATGAAGCACATTGCAATGAAAAACATAAATCATCAAATTAATCCTGAAAGATTGTCTTCGTAAGTTCTTCAAGTCGGCATAATTAACATCCGAGTGCAATTCGCACCAACAGCGACAGTCACGCCACCTAGACAACATTTTCAATTACGAGCCAAAGTCAGAGCGATATCGTCGTTGGATTGCAAATACAAGATAAGTGATATTATTGTTAATTTTCTTCAGTGACTGTAATCAACTGATGTAGCAATACCTACCACATTAAAGACATTTTAGTTGCGCAATAAAAAGATCATACTTTGAGCGCGCGACGTGATAATTTTTGAACTAATTAACTGTTAGTGGAGGTATTCTTATAATCTCCATGAGAATTAAACGAAACTCTCGATAAATATTTACCATATTGTAATTCACTTCCAGTTTCCACCCTCGCACGGTCTTTTATATCGTGGTCAGCTGATTTATGGTGTTTGTCATTTTCGAGTGCGTACCCATATCCTCAAAATTTTCTACCGACACGCTTTGTGGATGTATGCAAATGTGCTTTGGTATTTTAATAAGTAACCAAACATGAAAGAGAACAACGTTCCATATTCGTCAACACTTTAAAATAACATTTCTGCCATAGTGGAACACGTACGTAAAAATGAAAAGTCATACTTTGTCGCACAGAACATCGCTCTACCACTGCCCAGTCGATCAAACCCAACGTGATGCGCCGGTTCGCCTCATTATTACAGATCTTTTGTCGGTGAGTTTGAAATTATTATAATATGTGTATTTTACCTCCCATGCATAAATATATTCGGGCTTGCGTCATGTCATATAATAATGAATCTATAAAATGAAGTAAAAACTTTAAAAAAGAATGTTTTCAAACATTAAAATTTAAGATTTTCGTAAGCTTGATGAAGCTTTAAACTGTTATACAATAATACACGTCATTGTAGACTATCTGGATCCTTATTTACATAATGTATACAGTTCCATTTCATAAGATACTCGGCTAAATTTCTGTAAAATGGATCGTGACATAAATGGTATTGATTGTATAACATTCGGGTTGTAAAGTAGAATTATCATTCAATAAATTTGTAGCTATGGCATCCAATACATTTAAAAAAACGTTTGTTTACCATGTGTCTGAATTGAGATCCATTACTTTCAGCCTGGAAACGTGCAAATCTTTCTGGTCTTAAGAAAATAATCAGAAAAATTTCTCATCAATTACAGTGAGATACGAGAAGGGTTTAATATCGGGAGTTTTCAAATGGAACTGCATCTTGTATTACGGGTCAACAACATTCTTGTCACAAAGAATGTGAATGGTGCTTTTTGCTAAGTCGTGGGTGATGAAATCTGAAATGAAATTAATTTCTGGCTATCTAATGAAAGCCTTGAAAACACTGCATAGAGCTTATTTTTCTGTGGCTGAATTAAATATTCCGCAGATTTCATTGTTCAAAAGTAATAAAAATTTGTCCAACGAATTACCACAGATTATCGTCAGTTCAGAAATCTACCCTCAGGAAATGAGGCTGGTTGGTACCTCTGTCAGCAAGTCGTGCTTCAACATATGGAATCAAGTTGTGCATGTCGCCACTTGCATCTCAGCAATGAGCTCTCTGAAAATTGTTAGAAGCTCTAAGTTCTTGAAAGTCTGTCGTTTGCGTTTTGTGCTGATTCAGAACACAAAATGCTTCATACTTGTGTAAACAGCGGAAATTATTTTTGGTTTTGCAGAGTTATCTCTGAAATCGCAAAATATAAACTTAATCTTCTTGTAAGGAATAGCTGTGAACTCAACTTCGGATGTAAGGTTGGCAAGCACAACAAGAATTGGGCCCACCAGATACGCTGTTCTCATGATAGGTTGGTTAAAAGAAGCACTTCGAATGCCTTTGATGTCTCCGTGTTTTGGAGGAACCAACGAATCACACAAAGAGCTACTTTTTTCTGACAAAAACAGATGGAATCACGTCGAAAACAAGGTAAACTATACAATATTACGATTTACCATCTGTTTTTATCACAATGCGTCACAGTGAAGAACTGTCGACACTAGCGACTACTGAGAACGTGACAGTGAACGAAGACGAGTGCAGTGATGAACACGAAAACAGCGAGATTGCACGCCGGTCCAACATGTCAGCCACTGTGAATCCAATGATCCACTCTTTTTGTCATATAATTTGTCTTTTACAGCTGACCACGTTATTCTTGCCCAAGCTTGATATCAAATACATAGTGACTGCGGGTATGCCGCATTACTTCACTTAAGAACTCGCAGCTTCGAGCAGAAAATCAAGAAGACGAACTATAATTTACCATAGACTTTAGTCAGCAAAACTCTAATCAACGTCGCTTTCCAGTAAATATCTCCTGTATACGCTGCACTAGTACTCCTGAGAAAAAAAGACAATCGCACCAGTAAATAAAGTACTGCATCATATGAGGTAATATTTTCGTCTTTTAACAGTTCTAGATTACACCGGATTTGACCACAAGAATACATAAGTCAAATAGGCAGCGCTAATGATCTCCAGTACTTTGCCTCACAATGTCTGTTGCAACTGACACTCAACGGAAACTCTACTAGTGCCTTATTTCTCGTCACAGAAAATTCATCTGTAGAAATGATAAGAAAGGATATGAAAAGGAAATTTTGGAACAATTACTTAAACGCTAAAAAGTTCTATGTAGTGGTATTCCCCCACATCTCTCGATGCATGTGGTCATAATTCATCACTTTAGCAAAAAGGCGCACTGGAGAATTCCTCAAATTAGAATAATTTGCAGATTATTGTGTGGCACCACCAGAAGTTACTGGTTATTGCATATTGTGGAGATCATTGCAAATGCAATAGTAACTACTGAGGGCCTAGAATTAAACAGAATTAAAGATTATTGCATGCAGTAAAATGAATACTCGCATATCGTTTAAGAGAAATTAAAGAACAGAAAACAATGCTGACGGTTGAAGATGAACCTCAAAAACCCAGAATAAGCCCTCTCTAGTCCTCACCTATATAAACTATTCCCTCCCACTCAACAGCACAGTAGCAGTACAACATCCTGTTCAACAACATCCGCTCTCTCCTAACAAACCAGGCACCACCCAACCTTATTACGTTACTTAAACCTCCCCCTACATCCGGAAGCGTACCGGTGATTCCTTTCCCACGGCCTGACATGGAATACGCCAAACAATTCATCATGTGGACTGAATGCATGTAACGAGATTTAAACCGGAGCTTGGAGAAGTTAAAATTCAGGTCTTAGGTAAGTCTGTGAGATGTTGAGAGA
Source organism: Schistocerca piceifrons (assembly GCF_021461385.2). Classification (NCBI taxonomy): domain Eukaryota; kingdom Metazoa; phylum Arthropoda; class Insecta; order Orthoptera; family Acrididae; genus Schistocerca; species Schistocerca piceifrons. Next base: position 782,618,445 of record NC_060139.1, on the reverse strand, counting down.
GTTTTTTCGTACTATTTCTTGGGCCCAGTTATTCACGTTAGCGTGAAAGCGAACCAGGATGTTTATTTAAACATTCTCTGTGAACCAGTGTTGCGTTTCCTTCTATGTCTTCATGACCAGTATGCTGTAGCCACTCTCGCTTTCCAAGACGATAACGGCCGTGTTCACGGATCTGCACGTGTATGTTCCTGGTCTTACGAACACTCAGGCACCCTATCGTATCTTGAGTGGTCCACCAAATCACCGGACCTTATTCCCACAAAAAACGTCTGAACCTATGTGGGAGAGAGGATGAAACACTCCAATGAACAACCGCACTATTTGACTGTGCTGTGGAATCTTATTATCAGTGAGTGGTTACAGTTGATATTGCTTACCTGAAGAACTGAGACCGTTATGGTGATCAGAGGCGATGCTACACGACATTAGCGTGATGGTTGCTGGATATGAGGCATGCTGGTCAAAAATTTGTCACTATCACTCTCAGAAGACATCACGCTAATACGGTGGAACACCATCTGTAGCCTTTTATTAATGGCCTCATTCCGGCCGTCCCATCCTCTGTCACTTCCTCGCTCCCACAGATCATACATCTTTCCACGAAAATTATTGCTACTGACCTAAACATCCGTAGCGTACTCCCTCAAGAGCACCAGCGGTAGCTTCAGTTCAACGATTTCCTCCAAGGTGACATAGACCCATCTCACAGGATACCTGTACTAAAGGTCATTCAATCCTAGACGCAATCATTGTATTTTCTAACCTCCATCGACATATCAGCAAAAAGGGCCGTTGATCCAGTTGGAAGTGACTGTCTTTTCCGCCCCTACATATACTCAACGCAAATATCCGTTCAAACGTTATCCAATACTACTATAACGCCAGCTGTTGTGTCCACTGCAAATCTGCAGGGTGGTCCATTGATCGTGACCGGGCCAAATATCTCACGAAATAAGCGTCAAACGAAAAAACTACAAAGAACGAAACTTGTAGCTTGAAGGGGGAAACCAGATGGCGCTATGGTTGGCCCGCTAGATGGCGCTGCCATAGGGCAAACGGATATCAACTGTGTTTTTTTTAAATAGGAACCCCCATTTTTATTACATATTCGTGTAGTACGTAAAGAAATATGAATGTTTTAATTGGACCACTTTTTTCGCTTTGTGATAGATGGCGCTGCAATAGTCACAAACATATGGCTCACAATTTTAGACAAACAGTTGGTAACAGGTAGATTTTTTAAATTAACATGCAGAACGTAGGTACGTTTGAACATTTTATTTCGGTTGCTCCAACGTGATACATGTACCTTTGTGAACTTATCATTTCTGAGAACGCATACTGTTACAGCGTGATTACCTGTAAATACCACATTAATGCAATAAATGATCAAAATGATGTCCGTCAACCTCAATGCATTTGCCAATATGTGTAACGACATTCCTCTCAGCAGCGAGTAGTTCGCCTTCCGTAATGTTCGCACATGTATTGACAACGCGCTGACGCATGTTGTCAGGCGTTGTCGGTGGATCACGATACCAAATATCCTTCAAATTTCCCCACAGAAAGAAATCCGGGGACGTCAGATCCGGTGAACGTGCGGGCCATGGTATGGTGCTTCGACGACCACTTCACCTGCCATGAAATATGCTATTCAATACCGCTTCAACCACACGCGAGCTATGTGCCGGACATCCATCATGTTGGAAGTACATCGCCATTCTGTAATGCAGTGAACAATCTTGTAGTAACATCGTAGAACATTACGTAGGAAATCAGCATACGTTGCACCATTTAGATTGCCATTGATAAAATGGGGGCCTATTATCCTTCCTCCCATAATGCCTCACCATAAATTAACCGGCCAAGGTCGCTGATGTTCCACTTGTCGCAGCCATCGTGGAATTTCCATTGCCCATTAGTGCATATTATGCCGGTTTACGTTACCGCTGTTGGTGAATGACGCTTCGTCACTAAATAGAATGCGTGCAAAAGATCTATCATCGTCCCGTAATTTCTCTTGTGCCCTGTGGCAGAACTGTACACGACGTTCAAAGTCGTCGCCATGTAATTCCTGGTGCATAGAAATATGGTACGGGTGCAACCGATGTTGCTGTAGCATTCTTAACACCGACGTTTTTGAGATTGCCGGTTCTTGCGCAATTTGTCTGCTACTGATGTGTGGATTAGGCGCGACAGCAACTAAAACACCTACTTGGGCATCATCATTCGTTGCAGGTCGTGGGCGGCGTTTCACATGTGGCTGAACACTTACTGTTTCCTTAAATAACGTAACTGTCCGGCGAACGCTCCGGACACTTGGATGATGTCGTCCAGAACACCGAGCAGCATACATATCACACGCCCGTTGGGCACTTTGATCACAATAGCTATACATCAACGATATCGACCTTTTCTGCAATTGGTAAACGGTCCATTTTAACACGGGTAATGTATCACGAAGCAATTCCCGTCCACACTGGCGGAATGTTACGCGATACCACGTACTTATACGTTTGTGACTATTACAGCGCCAACTATCACAAAGCGAAAAAAGTGGTCCAACTAAAACATTCATATTTCTTTACGTACTACACGAATATGTAATAAAAATGGGGGATCCTATTTTAAAAAAAACACAGTTGATATCCGTTTGCCCTATGGCAGCGCCATCTAGCGGGCCAACCATAGCGCCATATGGTTTCCCCCTTCAAGCTACAGGTTTCGTTCTTTGTAGTTTTTTCGTTTGACGCTTATTTCGTGAGATATTTGGCCCGGTCACAATCAATGAAGTTTATGAATTCTGCTACCTAGGCAGTAAAATAACCAATGACGGACGGAGCAAGGAGGACATCAAAAGCAGACTCGCTATGGCAAAAAAGGCATTTCTCGCCAAGAGAAGTCTACTAATATCAAATACCGGCCTTAATTTGAGGAAGAAATTTCTGAGGATGTACGTCTGGAGTACAGCATTGTATGGTAGTGAAACATGGACTGTGGGAAAACCGGAACAGAAGAGAATCGAAGCATTTGGGATGTGGTACTATAGACGAATGTTGAAAATTAGGTGGACTGATAAGGTAAGGAATGGGGAGGTTCTACGCAGAATCGGAGAGGAAAGGAATATGTGGAAAACACTGATAAGGAGAAGGGACAGGATGATAGGACATCTTCTAAGATATGAGGGAATGACTTCCATGGTACTAGAAGGAGCTGTAGAGGGCAAAAACTGTAGAGGAAGACAGAGGTTGGAATACGTCAAGCAAATAATTGAGGACGTAGGTTGCAAGTGCTGCTCTGAGATGAAGAGGTTAGCACAGGAAAGGAATTTGTGGCGGGCTGCATCAAACCAGTCAGTAGACTGATAACCAAAAAAAAAAAAAAAGTTCTAGGGGACTGATGATCACAGATGTTGTCCCATAGTGCTCAGAGCAATTTGAACCATTTGAACCTATGGCAGCGCCAGCTAGCGGGCCAACCATAGCGCCATCTGGTTACCCCTCCAAGCTAGACGAGTTTCGTTCTTTGTAGTTTTTTCGTTTGATGCTTATTTCGTAAGATATTTAGCCCGGTCACTATCAGTGGACCACCCTGTACATATACAGTCGTAAAAAGATTAAGACACTTGGAGAGAAGACGTCGATTTTGATCTGATAACAACGTATGCTACCTGGGGTATAGGGGTAATGATAATGGTTTCACCGTCGTCCGCCAACAGACAGTGTAATGGCATAGCTACCACTCTGACATCTGTCTACCCTTTGATAAGAAATGCTCGCAACAGAAAGCTCATTGTGGTGCAAACGTGTGAAGCAAGCGGGCAACCATGCAATGGAGACGCTCTCATGCTTCTTAAGGCCAAGTGAGCGAATTTGAAAGGGGACGTATTGCGACGTTCGGAGTTGCTGGATGGTCCTTTCGGAGAAAAGCCACGCAAGCTGGACGTGCTGCGTTAGCTGTGCAACGATGCTCGCATCAGTGGTCACGTGAAGGTTCTTGCGAACCCGGACGTGTCAACACGAACTATTGCGAACGGGTTATTAGCAATGGGACTGCGGACACCCACGACTCTAGCACTCCCCTACTCACACCACAACATCGACGTGCACGGCTCGATTGGAGCCGTCAGAGGGCCACTTGGAAGATGGACTGGCGAACCGTGGTCTTTAGCGATGACAGCAGATTCTATCAGCATGCAAGTAATGGTTTGTTTTGCACGTACGACGTAAACCTGTCTCGTAGCGTGCATTCGTCCAAGACACACCGGCACCACCTAGGCATTATGGTCTGGGGTACGATAAGCTACAACTCTCGTTTACTTACGGTGTCTCTGCAGGAGGCGCTAACCAGCACTCGGTACGCACTGAATGTTATTAGACCTGTTCTTTTGCAGTTCTTGCAACAGAAAGGTGATGTGTTGTTCCAACAGGAAAATGTTCGCATATACGTTGCCCATGAAATATAATGTGCTATGAAAGACGTGCAGCAAATTCCTTGGCCAGCGCAGACTATGGACTTGATTACAAGCGAGATAGGATGGAAAGAGAAGTGACTCATGCGACTCTTCAACAAACAACTCTTACACAACTACGTAAACAGGTCACGCAGGTGTGACATAACGTATGCCTGGACAGTACGCGCCATTGGTACCATCGACTGGATGCCAGGCTCAACATCTGCACTACCGCTCGTACTTTCAGCAAAGGTCGATACCTAGTAGGCCGTCCGGTGTGGCCGATCGGTTCTAGGAGCTTCAGTCTAGAACCGCGCGATCGCTACGGTCGCAGGTTCGAATCCTGCCTCGGGCATGGATGTGTGTAATGTCCTTAGCTTAAATAGACTTAAGTAATTCTAAGTTCTAGGGGACTGATGACCTCAGATGTTAAGTCCCATAGTGCTCAGAGCCATTTGAACCATTTTGATACCTAGTGCCTCAAAACCATTTGTGCTATTGAAATACATCTTGTTTACGCCCGTGGCTGTTAAACTTTTTATTTCCACTATTGCAATTTCGGCCTTAGGCCATTATCAAGTGCAGATGTCTTGGCTTTAAGCCATGTCTACTTTATACAAGCTGACACATTCATATGTCGTTGTCATTTGCTGTTATATACATGACAACGACATATAAATGTGTCAGCTTGTATAAAGTAGAAATGGCTTAAAGCCAAAACATCTGCACTTGATAATGGCCTGATGCCGATATTGCAATAGTGGAAATAAAAACTTTAACAATCACTGGCATAAACATGATATATTTCAAGAAATTTCACATGACTGTGAATCCCAGTTATGAAAAGTTAATTACTTGTGGTATTTATCTGTAAATGTGATCATTTCATGTACTCCATATGCACTGTTGCAATAATAAATCTTGAGTGAACTGGAAACCTCTAAAATGGTGCACTGATTTTTTTCTCGTAGTGGACATAGTGTTTCACATAAAATATTTTTCTCCGTAAGCTACGATGTACTAAGTGAAAGGCATATTTGTTTAAATAGGTAAAAGCAGGATACGTTTCTCTCCCTGGGAAAATAATGAACGTAGTTTATTTATTTATTTTCCAGAGTGTACGGCAACGCATTACAATTTCAGAAATAGAAAGTAGTATTCTTTTCTATCACATAGCTGTCGTATTCAAGCGAACTTACTGTGTACAAATCAATTCAAAACAAATTTCGATCGATTTTAGTTAGGGATCCAGAAAAGCCCAAAGTTTTTGAGGGGATGTAAAATGCTGTTGACAGTTGGCTTTGTTCGGATGGATGTTCTGGTAACGGAATCTTCATTGAGTGAGCTGTTTAAACGAGTGCCAATTTTCCTGACTGTACTTGTAAATTCCGCATCTAAATGACCTGCAGGCGAGATGTAAGGCTGCTGGTGCCAAGAGCGACAAGCTTCCTCGATATGCTGTTTGACATCATGTACGATTAGACTGTAGAATGTATCTTTATACTGTACAAGGCCAGTCGGAATACACTAATGAGATTTGGTCTGCGACGGAGATTGGCATAGAATAAACATGGCTTACAGATCCAACGAATGCGCTGACGCCTTGTTGATGTTCAAGAAATGTTGTCACTGTAACAATGAAGCAACCATCGCTTGTGCCGCTAAGGATCCTGGCTGAAGAGCTCCATCAGCCATTACCTTCTTACGTGCTGAACAACCATTTCTATAAACAGGTACTTTGAGACGCCGTGGGGGTAGCAGACGAAGACCAGCGAAAAGTGAGGATATGGAAGCACTTGTTTTAGCAACAATACGCTATGATTCTCACGTTAACTTACGGGACGTTACCGCAGTCACTGTCTCAGCTTCACATCAGTGTCAGAGGAGGCGGTCGATTAACATGTGACGCGCAATCCGTCGAGATAATATCGTAGGACAATACGACTGCGCAGATAGTCTAACAGGTGAGAGGTATCGAGCTTTTATCGTCGGCAGTTTATATGTTCCTCTTGAAAATGTCAGTCTAAACGTTAGAAACCATAGGTGGATACGGAACAATAGTCACGCTGCCCATACTGCGCTTGAAGTTGTGTAACCCGGTTGGAGATTTTCTTCCCTTGTAGACTAGGTGCTGTGTTGTCCTCGTCATCATTTGATCCTCATCACCGGCGCACAAGTCGCCCAATGTGGCGTCGACTGAAATAAGACTTTCACTTGGCGGCCGAACTTCCCTGGATAGGGCCTCCCGGCCAACGATGCCATACGCTCATTTCATTTCAGTAGAATGCTGGTGCAGGGACAACCATTTCTGAATACACCGTTCAGCGCACGCTGTTGAATATGGGGCTCCGCCGCAGACGATCCCTATGTGTTCTCCTCGTGACTCAGCGACGTCGTCGATTACGATTGCCCCGTAGCCACGAGATCATTGAGACTGGACCCTGACTCAATGGAAACGTGTCACCTTTCAGGAAGAATCACGTTTCTTGTTATACCAGGTCAATGGTCGTGTCCGGACATGCCGTCGTCAAGGCGAGAGGATGCTCGAAACATGCGCCGCTCTATGGACGCAGGTCGGTAAGGTTAGTATCATGCTATGGGAGACGTTCACCTGGTCTTCACTGGTGGTGGGAACTACGTGAAAGCCCTTGGAAACCAACAGTAGCGCTTCATGACTAATTCTTTCCCGATTGCTGTGTCAGAAGGCCAGAATAATGCTAATATGGTACGAGAAGCATGATTGTTGTTGTCTTGATCACCAAAATCGCTTCATTTGAACCCAATGTTTCTCATCTGGCACGCTATCAGGTGCCACGTACTTCTCGATACGTATCAAGTACTTGTCGTATCAGCCGGCCGGAGTGGCCGTGCGGTTCTGGGCGCTACAGTCTGGAACCGAGCGACCGCTACGGTCGCAGGTTCGAATCCTGCTTCGGGCATGGATGTGTGTGATGTCCTTGGGTTAGTTAGGTTTAATTAGTTCTAAGTTCTAGGCGACTTATGACCTCAGAAGTTAAGTCGCATAGTGCTCAGAGCCATTTGAACCTTGTCGTATCCATTCTACGCAGAATCGCTGCTACCTTGCGTTCCAAAGTTGGACCAACAAGCTATTAAGCAGGTGGTCTTAATCTCTTGGCCCATCAGTCTATTTTTCAGGGGTTCACAACCAGTTTTGATTTGCGGCACTGTTTCCTCTGAGGTAGATGTTGTCATAGTTAAACCGTATAAGAGGTGCATGTCCTCGAGACATATAACGGCTGTTGTTTCCCCTTTCTTTCAACCGTATGCGATATCAACACAGCAACGTAACATTGGATAATAATACAAAGTTAGATGATCTGGCAGACACGGTGAGGAACAGTCTGACGATGTTTGCTCATGATGCTGTTGTATACGGGAAGGTGTCATCGTTGAGTGACTGTAGAAGGATACACAATTTCTAGTTGCTGGTAGCTCTAAATGAAGAAAAATGTAATAATGCAGGGTTCTCTAGTGTCTGTCCCATGTGATCTGTTTACTGTTGTTGTGTCGGCCATAGTGCCACTGTGATCATCATTGCATAAGCTTTCGCCTGTATTGTCACATTTACCATAAGGATGGTTTCAAAATCGACATAGGTGTCCGAAACTAGTTACCATGAAATATACTTCTTAATGTTACTTATGACAGAGCTACGACCATTTATTTCAATTATAAAAGAAGCTGCAGACCTATTTTTCACCTGCAACATGCTGAAAGGTCGTAATGCAGATGACTAGGGAAAGAAAACGCGTAATGTTCGAATGCAGTATTAGAAGTGTGCTGCTTGACACAGCCACGTCGCTTAAATACCTAGGTGTAATGTTGCAAAGCGATATAAAATGTAACGAGCATGTAAAGACTGTAGTGAGGAAGGTGAATGGTTGACGTGAGTTTATTGAGAGAATTTTGGGAAAGTGTGGTTCATTCGTAAAGGAGGCCGCATATAGGACGCTAGTGCGACCTATTCTTCAGTGTTGCTAGAGTGTTTTGATCCTTACCAGCTCGGATTAAAGGAAGGCAAAGAAGGAATTCAGAGGTGGTTTGCTATATTTGTTACTGTTAGGTTCGCACAGCAGCCAAGTATTACGAAGGTGCTTCGGGAACTCAAATGGGATTCCCTGGATGGAAGACCACGTTCTTTTCGAGGTACGCTGTTGAGACGACAGCCGGCATCTGAAGCTGACCGCAAAACGATTAAGCATCCGCCGACGTATATTTCGCGTATCGACCACAAAGATAAGATACGAGAGATTAGGGCTCGTAGATAGGCAATAGAAAGTCGTTTTTTTCTCACTCTGTTCACAAGCGAATAGGAAAGCAAATGACTAGTTGTGGTACAGGGGCCCTGCGCCACGCACCGTAAGTAGTTTGCGGAGCATGTATGAAGATGTAGACGTAAATCAGTCACCGGAATATTGCCCCTGCAACTACTGAAAAGGCTACCGCTTATGTTAATTAGATCTCTCCACAGACACCCCTCCAGTGTCGTTGCACCTGTAATACGACAGGCAAGCCATCCCGTCGCAGCAAGGTCCCTGTTTCGTGGCGGGTGGGTTAAGATTCACAATAAATTCCATTATATTCGCTTTCCACTCACGTCGAACGACACCTAGAAAGGAATCAAGAATAAACTATGTACATGCGTGAGAAGACGTAAAGTCGGTTACAAGTGCTATTTAATTTATGTCATAAATATTCAAACAGCACCCTTGGTCTAGGGAAACCGGCACGATAGCTCACCAATAAAAAAAAAAGGTAGCGTCCTTGATTCATATTCCAAACGTCCTCGGTCCCGAGTTCGAAACTCGTCACACCTTACAACTGATTAATAATCAGCATTGGCAGCCGAAGACTTCCAGCATAAGAAGTCACCCTCATTCTGCCAACGGCCTTGTCAAGAGGACGGAGGAGCGGACAGAGGTTCAGGTCATTCTCTTGCGAAACTGCCCCTAAAGGGCGAAAAATCAGCTATGATAAATGGTATGAGGATGCAGAAGGTAATGGAAACCATTGCTTTAAAGACGCATAACGTGTATCCGCAGGACAAGTGGTCTGTTATTGAAGAGTGTCATGATGATCTCTCCATTTGCAAAAGATTCCGGGATAGTCTCCCATTCGGATCGCCGGGAGGGAACTGCCAAGGGAGAGGTGACCATGAGAAAAAGATCGAATAAGCAACGAAAGGATAACGTTCTTCGAGTCGGGGGGTGGAATGTCAGCAGCTTTAATGTGGTATGGAAGCTAGAAAATCTGAAAAGGGAGGTGCAAAGGCTCAATCTAGATATAGTAGGGGTCAGTGAAGTTAAATGGAAAGAAGACAAGGATTTCTGGTCAGAGAAGTATAGGATAATATCAGCAGCAGCAGAAAATGGTATAACGGGAGTAGGATTCGTTGTGAATACGAAGGTAGGGCAGAGAATGTGTTGCTGTGAACAGTTCAGTGATAGGGTTATTCTTATCAGATACAACAACAAACCAACACCGACAACGATAGTTCAGGTATACGTGCCGATGTCGCAAGCTGAAGACGACGAGATTGAGAAAGTTATGAGATATTGAAAGGGTAATACAATACGCAAAGGGAGATGAAAATATAATAGTTATGGGGGACTGGAATGCAATTGTAGGGGAAGGAGTAGAAGGAAAGGTTACAGGAAAATATGGGCTTGGGACAAGGAATGACAGGGGAGAAAGACTAATTGAGTTCTGTAACAAGTTACAGCTAGTGATAGCAAATACTCTGTCCAAGAATCACAAAAGAAGGAGGTATACTTGGAAAAGGCCAGGTGATACGGTAAGATTTCAGTTAGATTACATCATTGTCAGACAGAGATTCAGGAATCAGATACTGGATTGTAAGGTGTACCCACGAGAACATATAGACTCTGATCACAATGTAGTTGTGATGAAGAGTAGGCTGAAGTATGACAGATTAGCCAGGAAGAATCAATACGCAAAGAAGTGAGATATGGAAGCACGAAGGAATGACGAAATACGCTTGAAATTCTCTTAGGCTGTAGATATAGCAATAACGAATAGCTCAGTAGGCAGTACAGTTGAAGAGCAATGGGCACCTATAAAAAGGGCACTCACAGAAATCGGATAGAAAAACATAGGTACAAAGAAAGTAACTTCGAAGAAACCATGGTTAACAGAAGAAATACTTCAGTTGAGCGATGAACGAAGGAAGTACTATTATGTTCAGGTAAATTCCGAAATATTGTAGTACAAGTCACGGAGGAATGAAATAAATAGGAAGTGCAGGGAAGCTAAGACAAAATGTCTGCATGAGAAATGAGAAGAAATCGAGAAAGGAATGATTTTTGGCTGGAATGTCTCCGCATACAGGAAATCAAAAGCAAAGGTGGTAACATTATGAGTGTAACGGGAATTCCACTGCTAAATGCAGGGGAGAGAGCTGATACGTGGAAATAGTACATTGAATACCTCTATGACGAGGAAGATTTGTCTGATGTGATAGAAAAAGAAACGGGAGTCCATTTACAAGAGATAGGGGATCCAGTAATAGAGCTTGGAGGACTTAAAATCAAATAAGGCAGAATGAATCGATAACATTCCATCAGAATTTCTAAAGTCATTAGGGGAAGTGGCAACAAAACGGCTGTTCACGTTGGTGTGTAGAGTGTATGAGTCTGGCAATATACCGTCTGAGTTTCGGAAAAATATCATCCACAAAATTTCGAAGACTGCAAGAGCTGACAATTGTGAGAATTCTCGCACAATCAGCTTAACACCTCATGTATCCAAGTTACTGACGAGAATAAAACACAGAAGAATGGATAAGAATATTGAGTATGTATTAGATGACGATCAGATTGGCTTTAGGAAAGGTAAAGGCACCAGAGAGGCAATCCTGATGCTGCGATTGATAATGGAAGCAAGATTAAAGAAAAGTAAGGACACGGTCATAGGATTTGTCGATCTAGAAAAAGCGTTCGACAGTGCAAGATGTTCGAAATTCTGAGAAAAGTAGGGATAAGCTATAGGGAGAGATGGGTAATATACAATATGTACAAGAACCAAGAGGGAATAATAAGAGTGGATGACCAAGAACGAAGGGTGTAAGACAAGGATGTAATCTTTCGCCCCTACTCTTCAATCTGTACATCGAAGAAGCAATGATGGCCGGCCGATGAGGCCGAGCGGTTCTAGGCGATACAGTCTGGAACCGCGCGACCGCTTCAGTCGCAGGTTCGAATCCTGCCTCGGGCATAGATGTGTGTGATGTCCTTAGGTTAGTTAGGTTTAAGTAGTTCTAAGTTCTAGGGGACTGATGACCGCAGATGTTAAGTCCTGTGGTGCTCAGAGCCATTTGAAGCAATGATGGAAATAAAAGAAAGGTTCAGGAGTGGAATTAAAATTCAAGGTGAAAAGATATCAGTTATACGATTCGCTGATGACATTCCTATCCTGAGTGAAAGTGAAGAAGAATTACTTGATCTGCTGAATGGTATGGACAGTCTAATGAGTACAAAATACGGCTTGAGAGTAAATCGAAGAAAGACGAAAGTTATGAAAAGTAGCTGAAATGAGAACAGCGAGAAACTTAACATCGGGATTGATGGTCACGAAGTAGATGAAGTTAAGTATTTCTAGTACCTAGGCGGCAAAATAACCACTGATGGAAGAAGCAAGGCGTACATGAAAACCAGACTAGCACTGGTAAAAGGGGCGTTCCTGGCCAGGAGAAGTCTACTACTATCAAACGCAGGCTTTAATTTGAGGAATAAATTTCTGAGAATATATGTTTCGAGCACAGCTTTGTATGGTAGAGAAACATGAACTGTGAAAAAACCAGAACAGAAGAAAATCGAAGCTTTTAAGGTGTGATACTACAGACGAATGTTGAAAATTAGGTGGACTGATAAGGTAAGGAATGGGGAGGTTCTGTACACAAACGGAGAGGAAAGGAATATGTGGAAAACACTGACAAGGAGAAAGGACAGGATAATAGGACCTCTGTTAACACATCACGTACTGACTTCAATGGTACTAGAGGGAGCTGTAGATGACAAAAAGTGTAGAGGAAGACAGAGATTGGCATACATCTACATCTACATCTACATTGATACTCCGCAAGCCACCCAACGGTGTGTGGCGGAGGGCACTTTACGTGCCACTGTCATTACCTCCCTTTCCTGTTCCAGTCGCGTATGGTTCGCGGGAAGAACGACTGTCTGAAAGCCTCCATGCGCGCTCTAATCTCTCTAATTTTACATTCGTGATCTCCTCGGGAAGTATAAGTAGGGGGAAGCAATATATTAGATACCTCATCCAGAAACGCACCCTCTCGAAACCTGGCGAGCAAGCTACACCGCGATGCAGAGCGCCTCTCTTGCAGAGTCTGCCACTTGAGTTTATTAAACATCTCCGTAACGCTATCACGGTTACCAAATAACCCAGTGACGAAACGCGCCGCTCTTCTTTGGATCTTCTCTATCTCCTCCGTCAACCCGACCTGGTACGGATCCCACACTGATGAGCAATACTCAAGTATAGGTCGAACGAGTGTTTTGTAAGCCACCTCCTTTGTTGATGGACTACATTTTCTAAGCACTCTCCCAATGAATCTCAACCTGGTACCCGCCTTACCAACAATTAATTTTATATGATCATTCCACTTCAAATCGTTCCGTACGCATACTCCCAGATATTTTACAGAAGTAACTGCTACCAGTGTTTGTTCCGCTATCATATAATCATACAATAAAGGATCCTTCTTTCTATGTATTCGCAATACATTACATTTGTCTATGTTAAGGGTCAATTGCCACTCCCTGCACCAAGTGCCTATCCGCTGCAGATCTTCCTGTATTTCGCTACAATTTTCTAATGCAGCAACTTCTCTGTATACTACAGCATCATCCGCGAAAAGCCGCATGGAACTTCCGACACTATCTACTAAGTCATTTATATATATTGTGAAAAGCAATGGTCCCATAACACTCCCCTGTGGCACGCCAGAGGTTACTTTAACGTCTGTAGACGTCTCTCCATTGATAACAACATGCTGTGTTCTGTTTGCTAAAAACTCTTCAATCCAGCCACACAGCTGGTCTGATATTCCGTAGGCTCTTACTTTGTTTATCAGGCGACAGTGCGGAACTGTATCGAACGCCTTCCGGAAGTCAAGAAAAATAGCATCTACCTGGGAGCCTGTATCTAATATTTTCTGGGTCTCATGAACAAATAAGGCGAGTTGGGTCTCACACGATCGCTGTTTCCGGAATCCATGTTGATTCGTACATAGTAGATTCTGGGTTTCCAGAAATGACATGATACGCGAGCAAAAAACATGTTCTAAAATTCTACAAGAGATCGACGTAAGAGATATAGGTCTATAGTTTTGCGCATCTGCTCGACGACCCTTCTTGAAGACTGGGACTATCTGTGCTCTTTTCCAATCATTTGGAACCCTCCGTTCCTCTAGAGACTTGCGGTACACGGCTGTTAGAAGGGGGGCAAGTTCTTTCGCGTACTCTGTGTAGAATCGAATTGGTATCCCGTCAGGTCCAGTGGACTTTCCTCTATTGAGTGATTCCAGTTGCTTTTCTATTCCTTGGACACTTATTTCGATGTCAGCCATTTTTTCGTTTGTGCGAGGATTTAGAGAAGGAACTGCAGTGCGGTCTTCCTCTGTGAAACAGCTTTGGAAAAAGGTGTTTAGTATTTCAGCTTTACGCGTGTCATCCTCTGTTTCAATGCCATCATCATCCCGTAGTGTCTGGATATGCTGTTTCGAGCCACTTACTGATTTAACGTAAGACCAGAACTTCCTAGGATTTTCTGTCAAGTCGGTACATAGAATTTTACTTTCGAATTCAATGAACGCTTCACGCATAGCCCTCCTTACGCTAACTTTGACATCGTTTAGCTTCTGTTTGTCTGAGAGGTTTTGGCTGCGTTTAAACTTGGAGTGGAGCTCTCTTTGCTTTCGCAGTAGTTTCCTAACTTTGTTGTTGTACCACGGTGGGTTTTTCCCGTCCCTCACAGTTTTACTCGGCACGTACCTGTCTAAAACGCATTTTACGATTGCCTTGAACTTTTTCCATAAACACTCAACATTGTCAGTGTCGGAACAGAAATTTTCGTTTTGATCTGTTAGGTAGTCTGAAATCTGCCTTCTATTACTCTTGCTAAACAGATAAACCTTCCTCCCTTTTTTTATATTCCTATTATCTTCCATATTCAGGGATGCTGCAACGGCCTTATGATCACTGATTCCCTGTTCTGTACATACAGATTCGAAAAGTTCGGGTCTGTTTGTTATCAGTAGGTCCAATATGTTATCTCCACGAATCGGTTCTCTGTTTAATTGCTCGAGGTAATTTTCGGATAGTGCACTCAGTATAATGTCACTCGATGCTCTGTCCCTACCACCCGTCCTAAACATCTGAGTGTCCCAGTCTATATCTGGTAAATTGAAATCTCCACCTAAGACTATAACATGCTGAGAAAATTTATGTGAAATGTATTCCAAACTTTCTCTCAGTTGTTCTGCCACTAATGCTGCTGAGTCGGGAGGTCGGTAAAAGGAGCCAATTATTAACCTAGTTCGGTTGTTTAGTGTAACCTCCACCCATAATAATTCACAGGAACTATCCACTTCTACTTCACTACAGGATAAACTACTACTAACAGCGATGAACACTCCACCACCGGTTGCATGCAATCTATCCTTTCTAAACACCATCTGTACCTTTGTAAAAATTTCGGCAGAATTTATCTCTGGCTTAAGCCAGCTTTCTGTACCTATAACGATTTCAGCTTCGGTGCTTTCTATCAGCGCTTGAAGTTCCGGTACTTTACCAACCCAGCTTCGACAGTTGACAATTACAATACCGATTGCTGCTTGGTCCCCGCATGTCCTGACTTTGCCCCGCACCCGTTGAGGCTGTTGCCCTTTCTGTACTTGCCCAAGGCCATCTAACCTAAAAAACCGCCCAGCCCACGCCACACAACCCCTGCTACCCGTGTAGCCGCTTGTTGCGTGTAGTGGACTCCTGACCTATCCAGCGGAACCCGAAACCCCACCACCCTATGGCGCAAGTCGAGGAATCTGCAGCCCACACGGTCGCAGAACCGTCTCAGCCTCTGATTCAGACCCTCCACTCGGCTCTGTACCAAAGGTCCGCAGTCAGTCCTGTCGACGATGCTGCAGATGGTGAGCTCTGCTTTCATCCCGCTAGCGAGACTGGCAGTCTTCACCAAATCAGATAGCCGCCGGAAGCCAGAGAGGATTTCCTCCGATCCATAGCGACACACATCATTGGTGCCGACATGAGCGACCACCTGCAGATGGGTGCACCCTGTACCCTTCATGGCATCCGGAAGGACCCTTTCCACATCTGGAATGACTCCCCCCGGTATGCACACGGAGTGCACATTGGTTTTCTTCCCCTCTCTTGCTGCCATTTCCCTAAGGGGCCCCATTACGCGCCTGACGTTGGAGCTCCCAACTACCAGTAAGCCCACCCTCTGCGACTGCCCGGATCTTGCAGACTGAGGGGCAACCTCTGGAACAGGACAAGCAGCCATGTCAGGCCGAAGATCAGTATCAGCCTGAGACAGAGCCTGAAACCGGTTCGTCAGACAAACTGGAGAGGCTTTCCGTTCAGTCCTCCGGAATGTCTTTCGCCCCCTGCCACATCTTGAAACGACCTCCCACTCTACCACAGGTGAGGGATCAGCCTCAATGCGGGCAGTATCCCGGGCAACCACAGTCGTAGTCCGATCAGGGGATGCGTGGGACGAGCTGGCCGTCCCCGACAAACCCCCATCCCGACCCCCACAGTGATGCCCATTGGCAACAGCCTCAAGCTGTGTGACCGAAGCCAACACTGCCTGAAGCTGGGAGCGAAGGGATGCCAACTCAGCCTGCATCCGAACACAGCAGTTGCAGTCCCTATCCATGCTAAAAACTGTTTTGCAAAGAACGTCTGAACTAATCTACAGAGAGCGCAAACAAATCGACAAAATTTAAACGGTTATTAAAATACAAGATTGCCTAGTAAATGCAGTAATGCTGCTACTTGCGCACTGCTGACACTGCTCGGCGGCGGAAGGAGACTAAGCGAAATTACACTATTCAGGTACTAAAACACGATGCTACACTCTCAAATACTATAATACGCCCGAAATTTATGAATTAAACAATGCAAGAACCAAAAACACGCAAAGAAATTAAGAATTAAACTATGTACCAATTAGAGTGAGCTAGGAGTATACGTCTTGCTGCTCAGCTGCTTATCCAACGGCGGCAGGGAGCACACTGACAGCGACCAACGACACTGGCCGTTCAAAGCAAAACAGTAGACAAACGACTACGCGAATTTACACTATTCAGGTACTAAAACGCGATGCTACAACTCTCAAATACTATAATACGCCCGAAATTTATGAATTAAACAATGCAAGTACCAAAAACACGCAAAGAAATTAAGAATTAAACTATGTAACAAATGAGTGAGCTAGGAGTATGCGACTTGCTGCTGCAGCTGCTTATCCAACGGCGGCAGGGAGCACAACAGATGAGAACATAGGTTGCAAGTGCTACTCTGAGATGGAGAGGTTGGCACAGGAGAGAAGTTCGCGGAGGCCCACATCAAACCAGTCAGAAGACTGACGACTCAAATAATAATAATAATAATAATAATAATAATAATATAAACAGCCATTAATTACCTACAATGCACTCTAACTGCTCTTTCTGTAAAAATTTAGAGATACTTGTACTTCGGCCACACTAATTTTATCTCAGCATATGTGAAACGTTCATTAGAGTGTCTCCAATGGACACTAAAGCTTCTATTCCCTACAAAATCAAAATGCATTGAGATCTGTCTCATAAATAACTTTTTTTGAATATGCCAAATACCTGTACGTCTCACTTAGCGGCCATGTTGAATTGTCACTATAAGCAAATTCGGCCAGCAAATTTCTCAGAATAGTTATCCGTGGGTTTTGTAACGACTCACTCTGGATGTCAGCATTTAAATGTGTCATCAGTGCAAGTGTTCGAAAAGAAAACACATTTTTCTGGCCCAAACTATTTTATTCGTAACTAGCTGAGTACCCTGCATGTATTTAGTTCAGTTCCACTCCTCTCCCCTTCTCTCTCTGTTCATCTCCTCCTCTTACCTTCCTCTCTCAATTCCCCCCCCCCCCCCCCCGGTCCCCCTCATTTCGTCCATCGCCTCGTCCCTAATATCTGTGTCCATATCCTCATTCCCCATCTCATTCTGCCCATCTCTTCCTTCCCCTTTCTCTCTCCACGTTATACCGTGCGGGGTAGCCACGCGGGCTCAGGCGCCTTGCCACGGTTCTCTCGGCTCCCCCCGTCGGAAGTTCGAGTCCTCCTTCAGGCACGGGTGTGTGTGTTATCCTTAGCGTAAGTTAGTTTAAGTTAGTTTAATTAGTGTGTAAGCCTAGGGAGCGGTGACCTCAGCAGTTTGGTCCCATAGAATCTTACCACTAATTTCCAAAGTTTCTCCACGTTATCAACCCCACTCCAGTAGGAAGTTGCTGGTTCTTACCTCCACAGTATTTCTTTCCGGATAGTAATATCTGTACCACGTTTTGCAGAAATCGAACCAGGGGCTTAGGAGGAGCTTTTTACTCGCGGCTTTCCCAGAACACGAATATGTCACATATATGTCACACATATGTCACATTTTTATGTATTTCACACATATTTGCACACATATTTCACCTGCAACTGTAGCGAATTTTGTCCTGCAGTTTCGATTAGAAGCACGTCAATCTCTATGACGTCATGTCTGAACAGTGGGTCACATAGAGATACAGTTTTGCAGGTACATTCAAGGGTATATTATTATACTATTCGCGAAACGTCTTGCGAATAGAGTTAGTAGTAAAACCGTAATAACTCAAAATTCATGCATGATGCGACAGTTTCTCACGCATCTCCGCGTTTATGACGGCATATCTCCTGAACTACGTGTAGTACAATAATATAATTCTGTGAGTATACTCAACGGCATAAGTCGATACTATATCCGAGGCATCTTCCTGATGCGGCAGTTTTTCACGCATCTCCCTATTTGGGATGCGATATCTCCTGAACTGTGTGTCAAACAATGACACAATTTTGGAGGTGCATTCAAAGATGTATGGGGATACTGTCTGAAGATTGTGTCGTGAAAACATTATTATTAAATACGTAATAAATTAAAACGCCATGCCTGATGCAGCAGTTTTACTGCATGAATAGCAAAAATGTAGTAAGCAATAAACTTCCTTTCGTTTTATCATTTCGTGGGGGTTGCCAGCGATAAAAAGTTTCGTAAAAGTTTGAAATTATGCGTAAAGTTTGTTGCTTGTCACTAAGTGCTCTCGTTCCCAAATATTGGTGATTAAAATCAGTGAATTCGCGCGTCGTGAGCTACACTATTTTTTCACCGCCGCCCCCTTTCATAGGTAGCTGGTTCTAATCCCCCACAGCTATTCTCTCCAGACAGTAAGTAATAGTTGTACCATGTTCAGCTGAAATTGATACAGTAGTTTAGAAGTCGGTGTGGAGCATACGTACAGTACATACATATTCTTTCTTTCTTTCTTTTTCGGGGTTTTGTCCCGCTCCAACGCGGGGTCGGCTTTGTTATTCCGCATTTGGCAGTGTTAATGGCAGAGGGTGGCCAGATGCCCTTCCTGACGCCACCCCGAATTCCCCCAGGACGGAAGTAGTGTACCCCACCTGTCTACGTGTAGTGTAAGTCATAAAAAAGTGCCAACGTTTTCAAATGTCTGTGAGTCGTGTAACTGAGGCGTAACTTGGGGACCAGCCCGGTATTCACTTAGCGGGATGTGGAAAACCGCCTAAAAACCACATCCAGGCTGGCCGGCATACCGGCCCTCGTCGTTAAGCCGCCGGGCGGATTCGATCCGGGGCCGGCGTGCCTACCCGAATCCAGGAAGCAGCGCATTAGCGCTCTCGGCTACCCTGGCAGGTCAACATACAGTACATACATATATTTTTGTGGTATATATGGATTTATTGATCTGAATGATTCACTTCCCCTTATCGACGTCATATATTCTTAAGTTGTCATGAGGTCAACATTGGCATGACATATCTGAACTGAAGCACCTGATGATAGTTTGAACTACTAGCTATATACAGCCACGCTTTACTATGGCACCATCTCCTTAAACGCAAAAGAAAGGAAAGAGAAAGCACATTTCTGATATGTATGGTAATTGTATATACGTTCTAATCTCATTCTCTCCACTTTCTCTGTCCATCTCCTCCTCCTCCTTTCTTTTTCCATCTCCTCCTCTTTCCCCACTCTCTGTCCATCACCTCCTCCTCCTCCCTCTGTAGCCGGCCGCTGAGGCAGAACGGTTCTAGGCACTACAGTCTGGAACCGCGTGACTGCTACGGTCGCAGGTTCGAATACTGCCACAGGCATGGATGTTTGTGATGTCCTTAGGTTAGTCAGGTTTAAGTAGTTCTAAGTTCCAGGGGACTGATGACCTCAGATGATCAGTCCCACAGTGCTCAGAGCCATTTGAACCATTTTTTTCCTCCCTCTGTCCATCTTCTCCTTCACCTCTCTCCATCTCCTCTTGCCTCCTCTCTCTCCCCCTCTCTTAGTCCATCACCTTCTCCCACTTTCTCTGCCCATCTTCGCCTCCCCCCTCTGTCTCCATCTCCTCCTGCCCCTCTCTCTGTCCTTCTCCTCCTTCCCATTTTCTATGTTCATTGGCGCCTTTTTCCTGATCCTCTCTCTATCTGACCTTGAAAGAGTTCAAGTTGATGAGTCAACTAGCTGATTACCCACCGTTGTATGGTTAGGTATTTTTTCGAATCTTCTATTAGCCCATCTATTCCTTACTCCTATCTTTATCCATCTCCTCTGCCTCTCTATCCATCTCCTCCCTCTTTCTGTGAATCTCTCCTCCCCCTCACTCTGGCCATCTCTTCCCCCTCCTCTCTCTCTCTCTCTCTCTTTCTCTCTCTTACTATCTTCTCTTCATGCCATTCTGTCCATTTCCTCTCCTCTGTCCATCTGCTCATCACTCTCTCTCTGCCACACTCCTTCCCCCGATCTCTGTACATTTCCTCCTCTCCCCTCTATCTGTACATCTCCTCCCCTTACCTTTCTCTGGCCATTTCCTCCTCCCCTCTCTCTACTTATCTCTTTCTCCTTCCTCTCTCTATCCATCTTCTCCTTTTTTTCTTATCAACCTCCTCCTCTCTCTTCTATATCCTTCTTGCTATCTCTCTACCATCTCCTCCTCCTCCCTCTCTTTGTCCATCTCCTCCTCCCCCTCTCTCTGTCATCTCCTACTCACCTCTCCTGTCCATTTCCTCCTACTCCCTCGTTCTGTGCATCTACTCCTTTCCCAATTCTCTGTCCATCTCTTCCTCCTCCATCTGTCTAACCTTCTCCTCCTTATCCCTTTCTGTCCATTCCCCCTCTCTGTCTGTCCATCTGCCCCTCCCCCTCTCTATCTCCTGCCTCCCTCTCTTTTATTGACTGTCCCCTTTCTCCTTCCATCGATTCCTCTTCCCTTTCTCTATCCATTTCCTCCTCCCTCTGCTCCTCTCGTCGTCCTCCATCCCCCTTTTTATCTCCTTCTCTTTCTGTTCTTGTTCATCTCCTCCTCTCCTCTCTCCCTGTTCTTCCCATTTTCCCTTTCTGTCCATTCCCCGATCCTCCGTTACTATTTGTGGCCATCTCCTCCTGCTCCCTTCTCTCTCGACGTCATCACCCCTAACTCAATAGGAGATTGCTAGTTCTTAACCCACCACAGATAGTATGTGTTCCACATTTAGTTGAAATAGATACAGGGATTAAATGGAGCATTTTACTAGTGGCTTTGTCTACGTACACACACGTCACGTATATTTCACATATATTTAACGTATTTCACACATATTTGTACACATAGTTCACCTGCACCTCTAGCGAATTTCGCCCTGGAGTTTCGTTTTCACGCAGCTCAATGTTTGTGACGTCATATCTCCTGAACTATTTGCCGTTAAATGATATAATTTTGCTGGTAGATTCAGCGGCATATGTGGATACTGTCTTTTAAATGTTTTGCGAATGTAGTTACTATCCAAGAAAATTTAATAAATTTAAACATCACCCATGATGCGGCTATTTATAGCTTCAGATATCCTGAATCATGTGTTGAAGAATGACATAATTTTGTAAGTACATTTAGGAGGCATACGTGAATACAGTCTGTAAAATATGTTGGGAATAGTATTAGTAGCAAAGATGTAATACACTGACGAGCCAAAACATTATGATCATCTGCTTAATAGCTTGTTATCCATCTCAGGAACGCAACACAGAACCGGTTCTGCCTACCATCGATTATGTAATTTGTTGGTAGGTTTGTGGAGGTCTGTGGAATCAGATGTCCACACAGAAATCATGTACTTCTCGTAAACAATGGGCCGTGATTTGTGTAACTGCTCATAGCGCCCGATAGCGACCCAGAAGAGTTCCATCGGATTCACATAAGACAAATTTGGTGGTCAAGGCATCAACGTCATTTCACTATCATGGTCTTCAAACCACTGTGGAACGAGTTCGAGACATGGACAATTATATTGCTGTAATATGACATCACCGTCGGGGAAAACATCAAGCACGAAGGGATGCTGTGTAGGGGATGTTTCCCATAGCAATTGCCCCATGACCCTACGCCCGTGGCACGGGCATGTTTGGAGCCTCCTTTCGCCTCGACGACAGCATTTGTGAGGACGACCATCGACGTGATGTTGTAAGAAACATGATTCATCCGAAGAGCCGACACGTTTCCAATGAATCACGGTCGAATCCCGTGCCCACTGCAGTCGTAATTGTCGATGTTGTTGGGTCAATATGGGCACACGTAGGGGTCGTTTGCTGCGGAGTTCCGTGTTCAACAATGTACCACTATCAAAGTGTTCCGAAACAGTTGTGGGTGCCCAGCATCATGCTCTTTCGGCAGAGAGACCACAGATCATCATCTATCCTATTTTACGAACGGACAAGTCTCCGTACCCCACGTCCATGAAAAGTCCTGGACGTCTACCTACATAGCACCTAGTGGCAGTTTCACTACGACTTAGTGTAGATGCTCACGATAGTAGTACGTGAATATTTGATCAGCTTTGCTGTTTTTGAGATTCTCGTTCATAGCCATTCGTGCTAATAATCTGCCCTTTTTCAGAGTTGCTTATCTCAGTGGATATCCTTATTTGCAGCCCATATCTTCGCCTCCGCTCCGCTTACATACACTATGTGATCAAATGTATCCGGACACCTGGCTGAAAATGATTTACAAGTTCATGGCGCCCTTCATCGGTAATGTTGGAGTTCAATACGGTGTTGGCCCACACTCAGCCTTGATGACAGCCTCCACTCTCGCAGGCATACGTTCAATCATGTGCCAGAAGGGATACAAGGGATACAAGCCCCCTCCATGAAAAACACGACCACACCATGACACCACCACCTTCGAATTTTCCTGTTGGCACTACACGCGCTGGCAGATGACGTTCACCGGGCATTCGCCATACTCACACCCTGCCATCGGATCGCTACATTGTGTACCGTGATTCGTCTCTCCGCACAACGTTTTTCCACTGTTCAGTCGTCCAATGTTTACGCTGCTTTCACCAAGCGAGGCGTCGTTTGGCATTTACCGGCGTGGCGTGTGGCTTATGAGCAGCCGCTCGACTATGAAATCCAATTTTTCTCACCTCCCACCTAACTTTCATAGTGCTTGCATTGGATCGTGATACAGTTTGGAATTCCTGTGTGATGGTCTCGATAGATGTCTGCCTATTATACATTACGGCCCTCTTCAACTGTCGGCGGTCTCTTTCACTCAACAGACGAGGTCGACCTGTACGTGTCCCTTCATGTGTCCACTTCACTTTCCATTGGAAACGGTGGACCTAGGGATGTTTAGGAGTGTGGAAATCTCGCATACAGACGTATGACACAAGTGACACCCAATCACTTGACCACGTTCGAAGTCCGTGAGTTCCGTGGAGCGTTCCATTCTGCTCTCTCACGATGTCTAATGACTACTGAGGTCGCTGATATGGAGTAGGTGGCAGTAGGTGGCAGCACAATGCACCTAATACGAAAAACGTATGTTTTGGGGGTGTCCGGATACTTTTCATCACGTAGTGTACTTATCTTAACGCCTCACGTGCTCGCAATACCATCAGGTGGCATCCGGAGTCGCGGTGAGCAGTGGCCATAACGATTTGGTCGTTTAGTGTAAATTTAGCCTTCAACGCATCTGATTGTTTATGACGTCATATGTTTTAAACCATGTGTCGCACAATTATATTAATTTCGCTGGTACATTTAGTTGAGGATGCGAACACCGTCTGCAAAATGTGTCGCCAATACCGTTAGTAATAAAGATGTAATAAATTAAAACGTCATGCCTCATGCTGCATGACCAGTGAAGATGTAGGGGTTGCCAGTGATTAAAGTTTCCTAAAGGTTTGAAACAACGTGTATAGTTTGTTGCATGTCATTAAGTGCGCTCATTTTCAAATACTGTTTGATAGTAAGTGGTTCTTGCCATAAAAGCGTTTCTTACCAGACAGTAAGTAATATGTGTACAAAGTTTGGTTAGAATTGGTGCAGTGGTCTAGGAGGAGATTTGGAACATTCATATATACATATTTTATAACATGTATGAATTTATGTGTCAATACGATATTATGATCGAACATAGTTTTGTTTCGCCACCAAAACTTGCTGTAAGACAGTGCCCTGATCCTTTGAGGGGTTGAAGGATGCATAGGGGAAACGAAATGAATCTGGAAATTTATTCCACTGGAAAGTAGCATCATTTTAATCCTTTCGTAGTTAGTGATAAACGTATGTTCCATAAAGTAATAGACAGTTATGAGGGTTAAACGACTACGTCACATGTCCATTTGATGCTACAATCTAGCAGAAACCTATCGGAACTTACAGAAGAAATATTACTGACCATGGACAGGATATGCAGAAATATATGAGCGATCAAGAGTGGGCGGCATATGTTTACAGCTGTTACAGTGCACCTGTTTCATGAAAATCGCGTAAATCGGTATTTAAATTGTAAGAATGCTTGACGTGGGCAGTTATGTGTCCTTACACATTATAGACACTGTTTTGAAACGTTTCTACCCCTCTCAGTAATTTTAATGATCTACATGCCATTTGTAGTTAATGGAACGTATATTCTTCATAGAATGTAGAAAAACTGTTATTTGACAAGTCAAAGAAATCTTCAAATTATATACTGAAAACGTGTATGTGATATTTCATGGTTTTCATTGTCATGAGATTAAATGTGTTTTGGTAGTGACCTTCATACTTTCTGCATATTTACTATCCTGATAAAATCCCTCTACAAACATAAATTTAACTTTGAAAACCTTAGGTTCAAATGAAAACGTGACCCTTGTTATATCAGTATACCACGACAATGATTTTGAAAACTTGCCAGTGAAAGTAAGAATACTGATCATGCCGCAAATAAGTTTTTTACCTGTTATTTTTTTTAAATACATTTACAATACGTTACAATCATTAACATGTTAACAGATTATATTCAGATTATGTGTTTTTTTATTATTTGTAATTTTAATTTTATTTATTGATTGAAAGAGTGTGATTCTAGTGATAAAACAACTTAGCAGCGGTCAGTAGAAAATACAAGTCACGTATTGTGCAATGAACTGTTCGTATTTGCAGACCTGAGGAACAACGATAGGAGCTGACACATGCAATCGATAGAAACGTCCAGTTGGTTTTCAATTTAATGAGAACGTGTTCAAACCATCAGCAAATGAAGTCGTCAGTCTAAACAGATGCTTCTAGGGATAAGCAAATACATTGAACTGGGCTTTAAAGGTAGGAATGTATGGCCCTGACTCGTCAGACGTTAGCAAATTCAAATAGAGTGAGAACCGTGTGAACTGTGGCAAAGAGAAATCATTTTAGCTTACTTTTTACTTACACACTAAAAGAAAAAGAGTTCTACTTGTCAAGATTTGTGTGTACCTTACAAAAGACATGACTTATTTTCGTGTCATCCTTCAACCATTGTTATTAATTTGGCAAATATTAGGATTAGCGCCACTGAGATTTCAAACAAAGGCGGAAACTTGTCACAGTGCACGGAAGAGTTTATTCGACAAGAAGTCGAAGATTATTCCTTACCTCTGGTTCATATTCACCCTGCTCATGGCTTTAGCGCTTTCATACAGTCGTATTCGTTTGTATTTCCGAGTTTTTGAACTTGCACCGATAACGTATCTCGCGTCGGATTTGATGGGGAGAATGAAACTGCTGCTAATGTTCGGGACGTGTGCCTTTAGTCGACACCACTGGCTAATATCGTTCACTGAAGCACTCAATTTCGCAGATTCGCGTCTGCTGAGTAGTAAAGGAGGACATGCAAAGAGTCTGGTAGGTCTCCTTTTCGTTATTCACTGTCTGATGGTGTTTGTCGTCGGATTCATAACCTCTAAACGTTACAGCGAGGCACATGTAATTTTTTTCTACGTTGCCGAAGAGTTCTTCCACGGGACAGCGACATTACAGTTCGTCGGGATGGTGCTGGAGTTGCGAGAAAGGTTCTGCAGCCTCAACGCTGACCTCCGGTCGTTGCTGCCTCTGTCTGGTGACCCTACGATGTGGCGGCCAATGGTCGGCCCATCGAGGCGTGTGGCACCAGCCGGGAGACTGCGGCAGCTGCGAAAAGCTCAAATGGCGCTCTCGCACGCCGCCGAGTTCCTACAGAGCTACTTCGGCCTGCCGATGGCTTTCAACGTCGCGTATTGCCTGTGCAGCGCCTTGTGCAGCGCCTACGAAATCCTCATGCAGCTCGTCAGACCGCACTGGATCGTCGAGTTCTCGTACAGCGAATCGTCAGCCGTCTCGGGGCTCTGGGCGGCCTACCACTCGCTGAACATCCTGTTGGTGTGTCTGAGCTGCTCTGCCACCGCAGACGAGGCGGCTGCCTGCGGCTTGTTTCTCTTGAGGGCCTCAGTGATGTCCGACCGCCGATGCGCCGAACTGGAGGCCTTCTTGCGGCTCACTCTCCACAGTCCACCACTCCGGTTCACCGCTGCCGGATTCGTCACTCTTGACCGCCGACTCTTGGTTTCTGCGCTCGCTGCGATAGTGACGTACCTCGTCATATTGGGACAGCTCTCCTCCAAGTAGTTATGGAAAACTGAGTACGAGTGGTCGCATATATATATATATATATATATATATATATATATATATATATATATATGTTACGAAAAGGTACGGCCAAACTTTCAGGAAACATTCCTCACACACAAAGAAAGACAATATGTTATGTGGACATGTGTCCGGAAACGCTTACTTTACATGTTAGAGCTCATTTTATTACTTCTCTTCAAATCACATTAATCATGGAATGGAAACACACAGCAACAGAACGTACCAGCGTGACTTCAAACACTTTGTTACAGGAAATGTTCAAAATGTCCTCCGTTAGCGAGGATACATGCATCCACCCTCCGTCGCATAGAATCCCTGATGCGCTGATGCAGCCCTGGAGAATGGCGTATTGTATCACAGCCGTCCACAATACGAGCACGAAGAGTCTCTACATTTGGTACCGGGGTTGCGTAGACATGAGCTTTCAAATGCCCCCATAAATGAAAGTCAAGAGGGTTGAGGTCAGGAGAGCGTGGAGGCCATGGAATTGGTACGCCTCTACCAATCTATCGGTCACCGAATCTGTTGTTGAGAAGCGTACGAACACTTCGACTGAAATGTGCAGGAGCTCCATCGCGCATGGACCACATGTTCTGACGTACTTGTAAAGGCATATGTTCTAGCAGCACAGGTAGAGTATCCCGTATGAAATCGTGATAACGTGCTCCATTGAGCGTGGGTGGACGAAACTAAAATGAGCTCTAACATGGAAAGTAAGCGTTTCCGGACACATGTCCACACAACATATTTTCTTTCTTTGTGTGTGAGGAATGTTTCCTGATATATATATATATATATATATATATATATATATATATATATATATATATATAGGTGTGTGTGTGTGTGTGTGTGTGTGTGTGTGTGTGTGTGTGTGTGTGTGCTTGCATGACGATCTCTGCCGAAGCTGCTATACACTGAGGTGGCGTTAAGGCGTGGGCTAGTGATATTCACATGTCCAGACGGCGGTAGTTTCGAGTACACTGGCCGCGAGGGGTAGCTGCGTGGTCCTGGGCACCTTGCCACAGTTCATGCGGCTCCCTCCGTCGGAGGTTCGAATCCTCCCTCAGGCATGGGTGTGTGTTGTCCTTAGCGTAAGATAATTTAAGCTTGATTAAGTAGTTTTTAAGCCTAGGGACCGATAACCGTGGCAGTTTGGTCCCATAGGAACTTACCACAAATATCCACAATTTCTAGTACACCAAGTTAAAAGGCCAGTGCACTGGCGGAGCTGTCATTTGTACATAAATGACTCATATGAAAATGTTTCCGATGTGATTATGGTTGCACGACGGGAGTTAACTGACTTTGAAAGCGGAATGGTAGTAGAGCTAGACATATGGGACATTCTATTACAGAAATCGTTACGCTATTCAGTATTTCGAGATTCACAGAGTCAAGAGTGTGCCGAGAACAGCAAATTTCAGACATTAATCCTACCAATAACAACGCAATGGTCTTCACTTAACAACCGAGGGCAGTGGCGTTTGCGTAGAGTTGCCAGTGTTAACAGTAACACTGCCTGAAATAACAGCAGAAATCAATATGGATCGTATGATGACGTATCCGTTAGGACAGTGCAGCGAAATTTGCCATTAATGAATTATGGCAGCAGACGACCGATGTGAATGCCTTTGCTAAAAGCGCAACATTACCTGGGCTTGTGACCATATCGGTTGGGCCCTAGGCGCTTGGGCATATCTGGCCAGATGAGACGCAGTTTCAGTTGATAAGAGCTGATAATAGGATTCGAATGTGGCTCAGACTCCACGAAGCCATGGAGCCAGGTTGTCAACAGGGCGCTGTGCAAGCTGGTAGTGGCTCCATAATGGTGTGGGCTGTGTTTACATGAAATGGAATGCGTTCTCTGGTCCAACTGAACCAGTCACTGACTGGAAACTGTTTTGTTCGACTTCTCGGAGACCATTTGCAGTCCTTCATGGACTTCATGTTCCAAAACGAAGACGGTTTTTTTTTTTTTTTTTTTTTTTTTTAATGAATGGCAACGCACCACGTTACTGGGCCACAATTGTTCGCGATTGCTTTGTAGACTATTCTGGACAATTCGAAGGAATGATTTGGCTACCCAGATCGCCTGAACTAGGATGTAATCGAGAGGCAAGTTCGTGTATAAACTCCTGCATCGGGAAAACTTTCGCAGTTACGGACGGCTGTAGATGCAGCAGGTTAAAAACAGTTTTTTCCTTGTGACTTCGTCGTAAAATTATCTTTCTGCATTTATTATTGCTTTTTATGTACTCTGTAGTCTCAAGGTACTTCCCTCGCTGTTAGCAGAGCTTGAGGTCGAAAAACGTGATTATACTCACACCATTCACATCTTTACCTAACTCCTAACATATCTTCTGTAACCCTGTCTCTCTCTCCCTCACACATAACACACACACACAAACACACACAGACATGAAAATGGAAGCGTATTTTAAAATATCCCAATTGCCAGGTTGGCAATACTTACAACCCACATGGAAAACAAATGATTACATGATAATACATTAACACTGTCCTGAGTGCTGAAAAGGAGAAACAGCGGTAGCAATTTCTATGAATGCGGTAAAGTGCAAAGAATGTAAATGCAGCAAACGGGAGACTGGGTTCCTAAAAGCAGAATAAATGCGAAGCGTGAAAGTAGAACCAAATTTTTGCAACCAATGATGGAAATACTTGCAGAATATGTAAAAAGAATTAATAAACCGCAAAATAAAAAAATTACACAAGAAATAAGCAGGGAAAAATAGTTTTTAATGTAAAAGTATCGAACTGCAGGATTGTATTATGCAAAGTGTATTTGCAGAGTCACCACTGATGATCATCTGTATATAAAAGTGAAACACATCTGGTATCAAACTCTCTTAAATTTCAATACAATTATCTCGAAAAAACAAATCATAAATGATATTTGTTAGTTAGCCTAAGTGGGGGTTGAACAATCAGTAGCATTGATCACACACCAAAGTTGTTATATGTTAAGGTGGTCAACTGGGCAAGACTCTACAATTTCCTCTCACTCTGGTAACACCATTATAATCGTGTTATTAAAGTCACCCATGGAACAAAGCGAAATCTCATGCATTCTGCTAAACATTGTGGCCAAAATGAAAATCCTACATTGTGTATGACGTAAGTTATTGGTATAGTAACTGTCACTGTCCTCTAGAATGATGGACTCTAATGAAAGTTGATACATAGGTCTGGTGCACTGTCAACTCCTTGCACTGTCAACTCCTCACTTAACACTAACAAAACATAGTCTCTATATCTGTTGAGTAACTCAAAATCGACAGTGCTACATATTTTCATTTTGAATCACACATCTCAGAGTTCCTTAACTTAGCACATCATGTGTCTAGTTAATTTAATGTTCTGGTATTCTCCTTTTCAGTGAAGAACTTTTACTGTGTTTTAATAATTGTAATCCATACTGCGATATTCAGGTTAAGCCTATGAATGTTACTATGAATTAACAATCGTGATTATTGAGCTAATGTATAGATCAAAATAGAATTTATTTATATACTGTACTCACTAAATTTAATTACTTTTGCTGTTGATGAAGCTATTTCAGAGGATAAAAACGTTATAAAAATTTGTATGCAAGTGTTTTCATATATAAAACGCAGTGAGAATGTGATGAGCCATGTGGAAAAGATTAAGAGCTACAAAAAACATCTTAGGTTTGCAAATAAAGAGTGAGAGCAGTAACACAAAGCACTGCAAAAAATCCTTTCAGTTACTACAAATTTTAAAGAGCAAATGAATTAAATTTCTTTGAAGTATGAATAATACATAAGTACATCTATTTGAAGTGTATTACACCACAGAACTGAAAAAAAAAGAAAGTAAAATAAGAACAGGCAAGATAAGGAAAATAGTCTCTTATATCATCCTAGGAAAATAGTGTAAGAATGTCATCTTTCAAGATTCATTACTCATATATTTCTTCAAAGTTAATTATTTTCACTTTCACTAGATATATTTCTGTTGTTAACACAGAATCATTTGTCAGCACTTACATTTACTCGCATTTTAATCTTCATCTTTTTATTTGCTTACACTTTTCATTCTACTAGTGAATGATAATTTATATATGCAATAAAAAATTAAACAGTGTGTCACGTATCTAACTGACTAAACATTTCTTACTTAATTATTATTTCAAAATAACATGTTCTTCTAGAGAATTTAGCAGATAATTTTATATGCACTACTCCAAACAAATTGTGATAATATTTTCTTGTTTTCAGAGGATAGTTGTTGGGTCACTAACTTTATTGAAAGATTTAAATTTTTAGGATTATAACGAGTAATCAATTCATAAATGTAAAGATGGTACATGACCTTCTTACTCATCCAAACATTCGACATTTGTGCATACACATCATAAGAGTCACACACTGTAACTCATACTAAAAGAAAATTGTCAGCAGAGTCAAAAGCATCAGTTTTTACTTAAACAGTTTTTAATTAAAACTAGAAGCTGAAGAATGTATTTCATTTACAATAAATAGTGCAAAACTTCGGACTGGTTTTAATACACGACAAGTTTCTAGTATGATATTGTATAAATATTGAGTAATAATATCTTACAAACAGTTTGTTTTAGTGTTGTTATAATCAAAACCTCTTTTTCAAACCTTTCCATTATTAAGCGCGAAACACAGTGTGGGGAAGAAAAATTCACTTCATTAAGGTACTGAGAATTATCACTTCTCGGTTCTCGAGTTCAACACCAGAAAAAGATTTACATTAATAATGTTTTGCTTCCTCAGAAAAATTTGATATGCTTCTACAATTGTATAATTATAAAATATGAAGAAATCTTCAGAAAGTAACATGAACCAATGAAAGTAAAAATTATTACTACTTATATTCAAGAAACAATAAGTTTGTAGCTCATAAATGTCTCTACCACATTATAGCTCAAACTTTAAGGGTACTTATAGTTAAAAAAATACTTTCTTCATATTATCAGTGAAGATAATGATCTTGCCAGTAGATGGCATTAGTTATAAAGCTGTAGCTTGCACACCATAGCTTGTTCTCATTTTTTGTGCTATAGCTTACTTCTCTATTCAATCAAATTTTCCTTCAGAATGGAAAAAGGTGGAAAATAAACTTGGTGACCATGTTCAGTAATTTGAATGATCACATTGAGACATTCAGAATCTTCAAATTGTATGTGATTTATATATATAGTCACAAACTTATTATTTAGAAGTTATTGACATTTTAACTGTTATTATTTGTGTATGTAAAACTGTGTTAAAGAGAAAAAAATTAATTCATTTACATTATTCATTTTGAGAATCAATGCAAAATACTGATTTCTGTGAATGGTCATAGGGGAAATATAGAATGATGTTTACTATGAATGTGGTTGTTAGTTACTGTGCCCATTTTATACTTTTCAAACGCAATTTATATATCTCTCAAAATCAGTTGATTGGCAGCGAAGGAGTATGTGGAAAACTAACTACATAGGAGGAAATGGATGATGGACATATACGAAGAGATCAGGGAATATCTCACACGTTACTAAAGGGGTTGACATATCGGTATATACACACTAAATAACTGAAGACACTGTGTGTAAGTGCTACTCTGAGCTGAAGAGATTGCTGTAAGAAATGAAATCATGGTAAATGATATCAAACGAGTCAGAAGAGTGATATCCAAAAAAATCGTTGAATCCCACACTGTCCATCTCAAAATCTGTCACCATTAGTTACTAGCTGGTGGAAAGGCTCACAAGAGTACATCCACTGCTCTATGTATCCTTCTCAACTCAAAATCTTTCACTCAGTCTCTTAGTCCTTTTCGATGAGTAAGATTTATTTCGTTGCAGTCACTATGTGGCCCAAATATTCAATCTGTTGTCCTTGCTGGGCTAAAACAAAGTGATAGGTGTTTCAGCTGCTGGAATGTTCCTGCACAGCATGTCAGCAAATTACCCTGCTCTCAATTTTACACACAGCATGGCTGAATAATGATATGTCATGCCTTGTGATGTATCGTTTATATTAGCGACTGGAAAGACCTGATATTGTGATGCTGATAGATTTCTTTTGGCTTTAGTGGAAATGGAGCGATTTCTCTGATGTCCAAAAGGGAATGATCGCTAGATTTCGGTCTAAGTCTGAGAGTTGTTCGCATGCCTCCACGGCTAAAGTAACATTGCCTGGCAAAATGGGACTATCCAAAATCGGTGCCTAGACAACTGTGGTATACTACAGGCCGTAGATAACAGGAGGGAACTACGGCTGCAGAGATGTATATGGACAAAGAGAGGTGCAACTACTGAGCAACTATCCTTGGGGGCCATGTCCACACCCATATGCAGTTAGTTTTTCCTCAGCATGATGTTATCTATCAGCAGGATAATGCAATGTTTAATACAGCTCGCAGTAAACATGCATGGTTCAAAGACCACCACGTTGTGTCTACTGTACTCCCCTGGCCACCAGCCTCCCCAGATTTAAACTCACTCCCGAATCTGTAGGACCACTTCGACTGAGAAACCTAGTGCAGCTGGTCCACATCCATACCTTCCGTAACCTCACTGACTCTTTTGCAGTCCACACTGCAAAAGGAGGTTCGCGTTTGTGGCATTAATGTGGCTGGATGGTGTAGTTCTGCGTGTTGACGGCAACACGTATCGACATATTAAGATACATTTTCTTTCGTGGGATTCGGAGTAAATTGGCCCACAATGTTTCATAGAAACTATAAAAATAAGGCTGCCAACTCAATCTCTGGTCGAGTGTGTGCTGTATGACCTAACTAATACACCTTAAATACTTGAAAGTCTGTTCCTGCAAGTGATTCGACTCTGTTTCGTCAAAAAGTTTGATTGTTCGTGGGAAGTAATCAATACAATTTTGTGATCACCCAGCAGCATTGCAGTTATTCGAGTATTTCGAGTAAACATGCATGCAGTTGCTGTTGAGTTGTCACACAGATACCACTCTGTAGGGGACAATATCACTTTAGAACCACAGTAACATGAGTTTTAAAAAATCACTGCTCGGCTGAATTCAAGGTCAAATAACAATCCAACATTGAGATGTTTACTTCGACTTGACGTTAGAGTGAAAACGTATTGAAAATTATATGCTCTCCTGCTGAGACGTCTTCGTCAGGAGATACTGCATAACATCATCTGGGAATAAGAAAATAAAACGATATACAGCATGCACACACACAGTGCATACATATATGCACAACAGCAATGTTGACACTTACACGATAGTTACTTGGGTGGAGCCTAACGTTTCCTGTTAACGCACTAGTTGCAAATTGCAAACTGAAATCACTACTTGCATACAGGGTGATTTAGTTGCTCCTACCGATATCGTTTTATGCAACCACAAACGCCAGAAAAATGTTGTTTCCAAGTTCGCTCTGGAGATGTGAGGTACATTGTCAAAATGTCACAGAGTAACTTATTTAGTATACAAAGACATGTTAGGCCTATTGTACAAATTTTATTTTTAATTTGCTTTAACACATTAATGTGGCAAATAACGTATTATACTTTTCATTTGGTTATATACTTCAGTGTTTAATTGTTGGTAAGGCAGGTACCAGGTTCGCCAGGTTAGCCGAGAGTGCTAATGCGCTGCTTCCTGGACTTGGATAGGCGCGCTGGCCCCAGTTCGAATCCGCCCGGCGGCTTAACGACGGAGGCCAGCCAGCCTGGATGTGGTATTTAGGTGGTTTTCCACATCCCACTAGGTGAATACCGGGCTGGGGCCCACATCCCGCCTCAGTTACATGGCTCGCAGACATCTGAACACATTCGCACTATTCCATGGATTACAGTACACACAGACAGTTGGGGTACACTAATTCCGTCCCGGGGGGTACAGGGTTGCGGCAGGAGGGGCATCCAGTCACCCCTTAAATTAACCATGCCAAATCCGATTAACCATGCGCACCCTCCATCCTTGCGGGAAAAGGCACAAGCAAAAGAAAGAAAAAAAGAAGGTGGGTGCCAGGTTGAGATTCATTGGGAGAGTCCTTAGAAAATGTAGTCCATCAACAAAGGAGATGGCTTACAAAACATTCGTTCGACCTATACTTGAGTATTGCTCATCAGTGTAGGATGTAGGATCCATACCAGGTTGGGTTGACAAAGGAGATAGAGAAGATCCAAAGAAGAGCGACGCGTTTCGTCACAGGGTTATTTGGTAAGCGTGATAGCA
This sequence comes from Schistocerca piceifrons, assembly GCF_021461385.2. NCBI lineage: Eukaryota > Metazoa > Arthropoda > Insecta > Orthoptera > Acrididae > Schistocerca > Schistocerca piceifrons. Next base: position 782,583,490 of record NC_060139.1, on the reverse strand, counting down.
TTACGGAGATTTTTAGCAAACTCAAGTGGCAGACTCTGCAAGATAGGCGCTCTGCATCGTGGTGTAGCTTGCTGCGCGGTTTCGAGAGGGTGCGTTTCTGGATGAGGTATCGAATATATTGCTTCTCCCTACATATACCTCCCGAGGAGATCACGAATATAAAATTAGAGAGATTCGAGCATGCACAGAGGCTTTCCGGCAGTCGTTCTTCCCCTCGAACCACACACCACTGGAACAGGAAAGGGAGGTAATGACGGTGGCACGTAAAGTGCCCTCCATCACACACCGTTAGTTGGTTTGCGGAGTATAAATGTAGATGTTGTTACTTCCACGCTTTCAATTTGATACCTCCCGTTAATTTCATTGTTTCAGATGGAGAAACACAGTTTATAAGACAACGTTTCCTAACCATCTACAACAGATTATTGATACAAACAAAGATTGTGGACTCTTCGATTAGTAAGGCAAAAGCAATAAAGATTAACTACTATAAACTGAATAAACTTACAGAGACATACAAAACACCACACAAGAATGGCGACATTTGGGTAACTGTGGTGGATATAAGGTATATCTTGGTTTAACTCATTGCCAATCCTCACATGTATTTTTTACAGTATGATTCCGTTTGCTAACAGTTTGCCAAATCTCTAAGAAAGAATCTCTAATCTCCTGTCTGGATACCGTTCCTGATACATAAGTCTGGGTTGCATAAAATGACTATAAACGACAGTGGTAGAAGCAACTGATTATTTTCGCAATGCAGTGTGGGTAACTTCATCAAACAAGTGTGTGATTGATTATTTACGCAATGCAGTGTGGGTAACTTCATCAAAGAAATGTGTGATGGATGTGTTGCAGTTACATGTAAAGGAGGAACCTAAGTTAAAATCTTTGTTAGAATAGAAAATTATGTTTATGAAATGCACCTGCCACCACAGCTCTATGTGGAACCCACCACAACAAATACGACTAATCCAGTTGCACTACACCGATCACACGTCTTTATTCACTTTTTAGGCGGACGACGGTCGAACAAGAAGGTTATGAATATATAATTAACAACTTTGCGCTTTTTATTCGCGAACTGAGTTCTAGCAGTGTTGAATCCATGCATTTTTTGATAAGCACTTCTGAACGTTGGTTTATTATTATCTCAAGAATCATCTCGCTCTGATGACGCCAAAATGTCTCCATTACGTGGAGTAACTTCATATTTCTTCAGGTTCCTGGGAAAAATGCACCTTGGCTAACAGACGAACTAAAACAGCTGGCGAATCTCGAGACACTGCACATCGGTCATACAAACTATGTCCCACATTGAAAATCATATTGCAAACGCAAAAGAATCAGTGCGGCTGAAAAACTCAGGCATGCCCATACATTAACCAACAACAGAAGTAGACCAGCTGTTCTATGGAAAAACATGCATAATCTTGGTATAGGCAAAGTAAAAGTTTCAGGTGATCCCATGGCTCCAGCCGATGAGCTGGGCCGGGACTTCACACTGCCTGCAACCACAATTGAAATAAAAACGAAAAAGAGTGTCGTAGATTACTTGATGGGGCAAATAGCTGTAGCGACGAAATTTCTATCTGAAGCATGTTACTTGCAATACAGTCAAAAAAGTCATTATGTGTATCAGATCAGCATTTACTGGTCACGATGGCTCACAGTCCAAATGATGTAGTTTCTTACTGACTCAGCACTGCCTGCTATAACACTTATCATCAACCACTCCTTAAACACAAGTGTTTTTATCTGAGATCTGTAAACAGGGACTAGTTAAGTCACTACGCTTCCACAGCATGCTCTGATTACCGACCTATTAGTATTCTTCCAGCATTGTCTAAGGCCCTAGAATATATAGTCACTGACCAGCTAACTCCCTACCGTTTACAGTCTCATCTTCATATTTTGTTATATATTTGTTACTGGTATTCAGCCGGTTGTTTGTTGTGGTTTCATTTTGCTATAAAAACCTATAACAGGCATTTGTTAGAATAGTAGGCACTAAGACCGTAAGTTTTAAATTTATAATATAGAATTACTTACAGTCTGTTAAAGTGAACAGAACCCTGCGGTTCGTCATAAATATACTTGAAAATGTATGCAAAAATGTTACACAATATCATTGTTCACTTGAAGATAAGGCTGTAAACTCTGAAAACTCGTCATGGTACGAAATAACTGTTTTTACTCGAACTTTCATTATCATAAACAGTCGCATTTCCTTACAACAGTCCAACATGGATGAAATAGGGTTACTAGATGAATATCAACCAACTTTCCATAAACATTGCAGCACAACATCTGCCTTAATAAAAGTAACAAATGACCTTAAGCTTGCAATAGATGCCCAAGAGCCATTTATGGTGTGCTTCTTAGACTTCAGGAAAGAGTTTCAAATGTCGACTTCAATATCTTACTTGCAAAACTTAGCAGCCTAAATTTCTCATCATGTGCAGTGCATTGGTTTCTCTCACACCCGGCGTCTGGACAGAAATGCTTCATGTCTGACACCATAAAGTTCACTGAACACAGGTAGTATGAGGCTTTCCTTAGGATTCAGTATTAGGTCCCATTCTCTTTTTATTGTATGTAAATGATGAGTTATCAGTTTTGTCCTACTGCAAATAGCACATGTATCTTATGACCTCCAGTTGTATCTAAGTGAAAACCAGTACATCTGAAGACAGCTATGGAGAATCACAGTACCGACCTCTGTGCACTACCCAAATTCTCGCAGGATATAGGGTTAATGCTCAACCCCTTCAAAACAAAGGCTGTACTGTTTGGTAATTTTAGGCTTAATAGTCGAAATAGGAGACTCCCTACCATCTTAGCGCTATATGGGAAAAATATCAACTTCTCTCTTCACCAAAGGATATAGGGTTAACGCTCAACCCATCCAAAAACAAAGTGGTACTGTTTGGTAATTTTTGCCTCTTTAGGCAAAAGGGGAATCTCTCTCATCTTAATTCTATATGGGACGAATATCAATTTCTCTTCTTCAGCAAAGAACCTAGGAGTAACAATAGATGAAAATCTATGTTATCTTGCAAGGTCTTTTTCAGGAAAGCTCACGGTTACGAATGTCTATCGTCGTTAGATCTGTGATGTTCGACTTTCTGATCACATTTCAGCACCATATGCACAGCTGTCCTAGCTGCGTGCAGACAAGCGTAGAGATTTCCATACCTTCTGGCTTCTCTACTGTCTTATGAAAGTACACTGTTCCCCATCTCTCTTCTCGATCTTAACGCTCTTGTCTTAACAACACGACAGAAACATCCGCTTCCGTCAGAACAAAATCCTCTCTGTCCCACTCCATCGTTGAGCCACTTTCTCGAAATCCGTCTCAGTAGCAGGAAACCAACGCTGGAGTAACCTCCTGCATTATATTAGACAACTGAAAAACATGTCCAGCTTCAGAAGGCAGATAATGACATATCTACCAGAGCAACAATAATGATTACTATTGTTCCTGTGTGCACTCGCTACCATTGCAAATCCTTCTTTCCAACCACGTCGTCCTTATTTCCCTGTATTCTTACTTAGTGCATCTCTTTAAATTTTATTTCCCCAGAATTTGCTATATCAAAAAAACATCTATTTTGTACACTAACAAATTCTTTTCATAGCTGCCATTAATAATTATTATTATTATTGTCATTCTTATTACTATTGCTATTAGCACTACTATTAGTTGCAGTAGCTGCAAAAGTACTCTCAGTACTTATTAATTAGTTCATAAATAGTATTATTTACTCACATTGCCGCTTCAGACACTCAAATGGTTTTAATATTATTTGCTCTATTAGAACTATTATTTCTTATGTGTCTATGTTGTAAAAATGGTTCTGTACATGTAAGAGAGGGTCTGACGGCTGTGATCAGATCAGCTTAAATAAGTAAATATGTCAGAATCATTCTAAGTATATCTTCATGTTGAAATGTAATACAGGATCTTTCTCCCAGAACTACACGCAGTAAACAAATTTCAGTGTCCAGTTAATGACTTCATCTGCTCAGTAATCGGCAAAATGTAGAAACAAATAAAAAAAGGGAAGAAATTCCTGGTTCTATAGAAGGAAGCAACAATACAATTAAAAGTATGGCTAGCATCCCTTATATAGGTATCATTTGTCAAAAAACAGCAAACCTACTTACCTACTTAAGTCACATAAAGTGAAAGTCGCTTTCTCCTGAGCAACAAACTACAACAGAAATTAGTGCACACATTAAACAATGATAAACAAAATCACATGTAAAACTTGCTCCAGCCACTACATAGGACCAACTGATAGAAACGTCCAAATTAAATTCATTGAACATATCAAATTTTACAAACCTACCCAGTTCACAAAATCAGCAACACATATAAAAAGAACGCTGCACACTCATCCAAAAACAGAAGGAGATCTTAAGATACTCCACCACTTCCAAAAATCACATACAGTGGATTTAATGGAGGAGCTGGATATTTTTGTACATCACAAAAAGAGAAAGAATTCTTAATGATAAACTACACTCCTGGAAATTGAAATAAGAACACCGTGAATTCATTGTCCCAGGAAGAGGAAACTTTATTGACACATTCCTGGGGTCAGATACATCACATGATCACACTGACAGAACCACAGGCACATAGACACAGGCAACAGAGCATGCACAATGTCGGCACTAGTACATTGTATATCCACCTTTCGCAGCAATGCAGGCTGCTATTCTCCCATGGAGACGATTGTAGAGAGGCTGGATGTAGTCCTGTGGAACGGCTTGCCATGCCATTTCCACCTGGCGCCTCAGTTGGACCAGCGTTCGAGCTGGACGTGCAGACCGCGTGAGACGACGCTTCATCCAGTCCCAAACATGCTCAATGGGGGACAGATCCGGAGATCTTGCTGGCCAGAGTAGTTGACTTACACCTTCTAGAGCACGTTGGGTGGCACGGGATACATGCGGACGTGCATTGTCCTGTTGGAACAGCAAGTTCCCTTGCCGGTCTAGGAATGGTAGAACGATGGGTTCGATGACGGTTTGGATGTACCGTGCACTATTCAGTGTCCCCTCGACGATCACCAGTGGTGTACGGCCAGTGTAGGAGATCGCTCCCCACACCATGATGCCGGGTGTTGGCCCTGTGTGCCTCGGTCGTATGCAGTCCTGATTGTGGCGCTCACCTGCACGGCGCCAAACACGCATACGACCATCATTGGCACCAAGGCAGAAGCGACTCTCATCGCTGAAGACGACACGTCTCCATTCGTCCCTTCATTCACGCCTGTCGTGACACCACTGGAGGCGGGCTGCACGATGTTGGGGCGTGAGCGGAAGACGGCCTAACAGTGTGCGGGACCGTAGCCCAGCTTCATGGAGACGGTTGCGAATGGTCCTCGCCGATACCCCAGGAGCAACAGTGTCCCTAATTTGCTGGGAAGTGGCGGTGCAGTCCCCTACGGCACTGCGCAGGATCCTACGGTCTTGGTGTGCATCCGTGCGTCGCTGCGGTCCGGTCCCAGGTCGACGGGCACGTGCACCTTCCGCCAACCACTGGCGACAACATCGATGTACTGTGGAGACCTCACGCCCCACGTGTTGAGCAATTCGGCGGTACGTCCACCCGGCCTCCCGCATGCCCACTATGCGCCCTCGCTCAAAGTCCGTCAACTGCACATACGGTTCACGTCCACGCTGTCGCGGCATGCTACCAGTGTTAAAGACTGCGATGGAGCTCCGTATGGCACGGCAAACTGGTTGACACTGACGGCAGCGGTGCACAAATGCTGCGCAGCTAGCGCAATTCGACGGCCAACACCGCGGTTCCTGGTGTGTCCGCTGTGCCGTGCGTGTGATCATTGCTTGTACAGCCCTCTCGCAGTGTCTGGAGCAAGTATGGTGGGTCTGACACACCGGTGTCAATGTGTTCTTTTTTCCATTTCCAGGAGTGTAGATAGGGAATCAGTTAATTTTTTAAATGTTTCTACTGCATGTGATAACAGCAGTAATTTCCATAAATATGTTCAGTTCCTCGTAGATTCTACTCAACAATCACAACAAAACATCATATAAACGTAATCAATAACGTAACAGTCAATATCCCGAGCGATGTAGCGCAGTGGTTAATACAATGGACTCGCATTTGGGAGGTCAATGGCTCAAACCCGCGTCCGGCCATCAGATTTAGCTTTTCTGTGAGTCCCCTAAATTGCTCTAGACAAATACTGGAATGGTTCCTTTAAAAGGGCATGGCCAGTTTCCTTCTCTGTTATTGACACAATCCGAACTTGTGCTTGTCTCTAATGACCTTGATGTCGACAGGACGTTAAACCCAATCTTCCTTCTTTATTAACGCTCAATAATGCTAAAACAAATTTTATAACTGAGAGCCTTATGTAAATAATGTAATCCACAGAAAATGTATCACCCATAAGTGCATACAAACTTTCTGTGAAACTGTACTGTCAGAATATGTGTGTAACATGTTTGGAGTACAAAAACAAAACAGTTTAAGTAATGACCTGCGTGTGTGTGATATTCTGTGTAATGGAGAAGACACAATACTTGAAAGCAGACAGGCAAAAATATTGTTTGTAACAGTAGCATATAAAAAATTCGAAGATTTATTTTATCCAATTTTCCGTTTGCAGCAGGGTTTCAAAACGACAACTGCAGTGGAAGAGCGGCAGAAAATCACACATGTAAACAACACAAAAAATGTTTATGTTAACAAATGTACCTGAAAATGAGAATAAATTCTGGAAACAAGTTGTGCTAAGCATGAAAAACATACGCTGTTGCTGTCTGATGTAGTTCAAGGCAACCTAAGAAAAAGAGTTTCTTTTCGATTGAAGTAGATTTTTTATCAATTGCGGCGATAAACTACTGTAGGCAGCCCAAACATTTGCACATGTTTCCAAATATCAGTTATTGTGTCTATTATAACAAGCAAAATGACGTGTAACTTCAGTTATTGTTGCCTTTGATGAGTTCCATTTATCATGAAAAGGCTTCTTTGAAATCTGCTTTTCATATTCTCCTCTCTTTATAAGTTAGTTACCATATTAGAAAATATTTATTTGACAGGAAAGGATATGAGTAAACGTTCTACAGATTTTTCAGTATGATAACAATTATGTTATCCAGAAATTAATTTTTTGTACAATTATTGAACTACAAATGATACGCATTAATAACACAGAATATTTTTATATTTCAGTTACTATTTTTAACTTGAAGTTCTGCTTATACCTCACGAAGTTCCTTGTTAGTTTGAAAACGTTGCTGTCTTATCCACTTATCAGCTCGGGGAAAAGCTTGTTGTCGTCCGTAGCGACAGACTTGGGTCTCTGACCCCTTCAACATGTACACCATTTTGATTTTCTCTGAATTTTCGATACTTTTCACGCACGACACCATTACCCATAAAGCTTTCTCCATACACTCGACTTATTCTTCGAAGAATTTCTGATGCACTATTCCTTTCTGCTATCAGGAAATGATTGTTTCGCATTTCTCACTTTGCGGGAGAGTCAGTTCAAGCGGCTCTGACAGTGCTTGTGGTGCTTCTCTGGCGTTTGTACTATGCGATCGGAAGTTGAAAAAAAAACAAAAAACAAAAAAAAAACGATGGCCTTCGTATTACAGTACAAATCTTAATTCAGTCCGTAGACATTAAAAAGTGACTGACAAAAAATCAAGGGAAAGGTTTGTCGCGTTCGAAGATTTACCTTGTATGACATCAGAACGTTGCGGCTAGGTGTCGACGTGTGGCGCTGACGTTGACTCAGTATTGAGTAGTCTGCTACAGAGAGGAGGATAGTGAATAAGGCTGCTTGTCACAAGTTACCCTACTTTTAAGATGGATAAATAAGCAGTGCAAGACGCATGGCCTACAGTAGATTAGACAAAAAACCGGGTTTCCGAGGGCGACGTTGTTCAGAGCGAATCTTCAGTATCTGCCAATCGCGCAACTAAGCATTTATTACAAGATACGGGAAAGACTTCTGTATAACCGAATATATCGAACTGTTGATGGCACAACCCCCCTCCCCCCTCGCCCCCCCCTTTACATCAAGCAGGATTTTGTGCGACTCGAAGGTACTGCCAGCAAGTTCTCGCCCTAACGCCATTTATAGAAGCAGGTTTCCAAAAGAGAGATAAAACTTCAGTGACATTTATTGATCTCACAGCAGCGTAAGACATAATGTGACTGGATGGATAAATACACTCCTGGAAATGGAAAAAAGAACACATTGACACCGGTGTGTCAGACCCACCATACTTGCTCCAGACACTGCGAGAGGGCTGTACAAGCAATGATCACACGCACGGCACAGCGGACACACCAGGAACCGCGGTGTTGGCCGTCGAATGGCGCTAGCTGCGCAGCATTTGTGCACCGCCGCCGTCAGTATCAGCCAGTTTGCCGTGGCATACGGAGCTCCATCGCAGTCTTTAACACTGGTAGCATGCCGCGACAGCGTGGACGTGAACCGTATGTGCAGTTGACGGACTTTGAGCGAGGGCGTATAGTGGGCATGCGGGAGGCCGGGTGGACGTACCGCCGAATTGCTCAACACGTGGGGCGTGAGGTCTCCACAGTACATCGATGTTGTCGCCAGTGGTTGGCGGAAGGTGCACGTGCCCGTCGACCTGGGACCGGACCGCAGCGACGCACGGATGCACGCCAAGACCGTAGGATCCTACGCAGCGCCGTAGGGGACCGCACCGCCACTTCCCAGCAAATTAGGGACACTGTTGCTCCTGGGGTATCGGCGAGGACCATTCGCAACCGTCTCCATGAAGCTGGGCTACGGTCCCGCACACCGTTAGGCCGTCTTCCGCTCACGCCCCAACATCGTGCAGCCCGTCTCCAGTGGTGTCGCGACAGGCGTGAATGGAGGAACGAATGGAGACGTGTCGTCTTCAGCGATGAGAGTCGCTTCTGCCTTGGTGCCAATGATGGTCGTATGCGTGTTTGGCGCCGTGCAGGTGAGCGCAATCAGGACTGCATACGACCGAGGCACACAGGGCCAACACCCGGCATCATGGTGTGGGGAGCGATCTCCTACACTGGCCGTATACACCACTGGTGATCGTCGAGGGGACACTGAATAGTGCACGGTACATCCAACCCGTCATCGAACCCATCGTTCTACCATTCCTAGACCGGCAAGGGAACTTGCTGTTCCAACAGGACAATGCACGTCCGCATGTATCCCGTGCCACCCAACGTGCTCTAGAAGGTGTAAGTCAACTACCCTGGCCAGCAAGATCTCCGGATCTGTCCCCCATTGAGCATGTTTGGGACTGGATGAAGCGTCGTCTCACGCGGTCTGCACGTCCAGCACGAACGCTGGTCCAACTGAGGCGCCAGGTGGAAATGGCATGGCAAGCCGTTCCACAGGACTACATCCAGCATCTCTACGATCGTCTCCACGGGAGAATAGCAGCCTCCATTGCTGCGAAAGGTGGATATACACTGTACTAGTGCCGACATTGTGCATGCTCTGTTGCCTGTGTCTGTGTGCCTGTGGTTCTGTCAGTGTGATCATGTGATGTATCTGACCCCAGGAATGTGTCAATAAAGTTTCCCCTTCCTGAGACAATGAATTCACGGTGTTCTTATTTCAATTTCCAGGAGTGTATATAAGTAAATAAGGTTAATTAAGCTTAAGAAGTTCTAGGGGACTGATGACCTCAGAAGTTAAGTCCCATAGTGCTCAGAGCCATTTGAACTATTATTTGAAAGAATCCAGAGAAAAGCAAGGTGGAATACCAGGGAATGAGGGAATACAAGTCTATTTAAAACGAAACCATGACACGCAGTTTTTCAAAGGGGAAAAATTGTTGAAGAAACCAGCAAACGGTTTGCCAAAATGAAAATTCATAATTTGACACTACGAAGGTGTAAAGATGTAGAGGTAGACGTAACAGCAGTAGTTACGACTATTATGAGTGTAACACAATCTTTGCTAGGAAAGATGGCACTCGAATTGTCCCTAGGAAGGGTTGATTATAAAATATTGCCGCCTTAAGAAGAGGGTGAGGGAAATAATACAAAATTCTGTGAAGAGGTTCGCACTCCAAGGCCAATGCTTGAAAGCTGCACGATCGAAATGCAAACACAAGCCACCACGTGTCAGGAGGGCGGATGGATAATCAATATTCGTATTTATCATGCCAGATGAGGAAGGTAGCAGACGCGATTGGGCTCTAAGAAACACAGTTAAGAACTTTATTCAATAGTGGGAACCCCAATTTACAAAATCGGTTTAAAGCAGTTTCGTTTTGCATGTACATTGATATTAGGAACATTGCATCAGTGTATCATTAAGAACTTTTCTACCGACATCTTATTTCTTTGATTTAGGCAAAGTACTGGAAATGTCGAGGTAAGCTCCGTGCAGTTTACGAGTTTGTATATTTTACGAGGGTGGTTTGAAAAGGTGTCAGAACGGAAAAAAAATACAGCACTGAAACTGTTTTTTGTTTTTCAGTGTAGTCTCCTTGTAGATTAATGCATTTGGTCCGACGATGTTCCATTGCCTTGATCCCATCTCGAAAACAAGTTTCCTCCAGACCTGCAAAATAGGTGTCAACTCTGGCTAGCAATTCTTTGCTTGAAGTGAAGTCGATCAAGAAAAATTTTCAGTTTTGGGAAGAGATGGAAGTCTGACGGAGCCGTATCAGGTGAATAAGGAGGGTGTGGCAACAATTCATACCTTAGTTCGTGTAATTTTGCCATGGCGACGGCACACGTGTGCGGACGCGTGTTGTCTTGATGGAAGATGACTTTCTTCCTTGTTAAACCTGGCATTTTTTCGCGTATCTTTTGTTGCAATTCGTCTAGAAGGTTAGCATAGTATTCTCCAGTAATTGTTTGCCCGGTGGGGAGATAATCCCCTTTGCATCCCAGAACACTAATGCCATGACCTTTCCTGCCAAAGGAATTGTCTTTGCTTTCTTTGGTGGCCGAGAATCAGCATATTTCCACTACTTTGACTGCTGTTTTGTCTCTGGGGTATAGCAGTGCACCAAAGTTTCATCTGTGGTCACAAACCAGCCCAAAAAACCTTGTTTCTCTCTCCTAAAAAGGGCCAAATATTGTTCCAATATGTCCATTTTCACGCATTTTTGATCCAGCATCAAGAGTCGCGGCACTCATCTTGCAGATAATTTTTTAATTTCTGATTCTTCAGTTAACATGTGATATATCCTTTCAGATAACATCTGAGAAGCGTGAGCAATTTTACTCACTTCCAATCAGCGATCCTCCATGACCATTTTGTGTACTTTTGCAATCATTTCTGGAGTACTGACACATATTCGTCGACCACTGTGCAGATCATCATCTAAGTTCTCGCAACCAAATTTAAATTCGTTTGTCCACTTGGCAACAGTTGAATAGAAAGGAGCAGAGTCCCCCAGTGTATTCTGGAAATCGGCATGAATGTCCTTTCATACCTTTCTTTACGAAGTACTTAATCACTGATCGAATCTCGATTTTTTCCATCTTCCCAAATCACTACGAGGGAACAACAGAGCCGGATCACCGCCAGAGCTCTCTTCCAAGAGCACTGATGTGAAACGTGTTTACAGGAAACAGTCCAATGAATATCACATGAAGAACTCGTATGCTAGCGCTCACCTCTCGTGGTGATTCCGAGAACTTTGAAACCACCCTCGACCAAGTGGTATTTACACAGTGTGGCCAAAAGCGATGGGAAGGCAGTGAGTGCGATGTTAATAGCGCGTCGCTACTCTGAGTGTTCTCAAAACTGCAGTAACGCGCCAAGGCATAGACTCTACTGTGCGCTGGATTCGTTCCGAAGAGATAACGCTCCTGGCATCCTGCAGAGCTAACTATAATTGTTCTTGCATAGTTGGGTTCATTGAATGGCTCGCAATGTCTTGAAGTACCAATCACAATTGTTCTTATGTATTTGGTACTGAATTCGTTGAGCGTACACTAGTATTAACAGCGTCACATAAATGCGTCATTGGGGTAAGATCGTTTGAACCTCTGGGTCCAGCCACGGTCGTGAATTAACGAGACTGATCATCAAGCTACCTGCGCCCGACCGAAGAGTGGTGACATTTGGCATTGTCCTGTTGAAACATGGGACCAGGATACTCTAAAGCCAGAAAGGGGTGCAGAATGCTTGCGTAACGATCACCTGTCGTTGGTCCTTGCAGTGGGACAGTAGTGGCGACAGCCCAGACAGCAACTGAGAAACCTCATGCACGGATATAAACTCGTGGACACGCGTGATCAATAACTTCATGGGGCGTACTCCATACTGCAACGCGCCCTTAAGCTCGACACAACTGAAACCGGATTCACTGGACTAGAGGTACACACTGTCACAGTTCTAATTTCTAGTCAAGGTGTTCGTGGGCCCACACCAGTCATTGTGACCTGTGTCGAGATGTCAACAAAGGGTAGCGAGACGGTCGTTGGCTCGTGAACCATATGCAGTGCATTTACCTCCGTAGACTCCCATTTGAAATGTGTTCCTGACATCTCACATTCATATCGGTGCCGCTCTGACTCACCGTCAGTAGCATCATATTTCTCCGCAGAGCCAAAGGCGGCTGTGCGTAGCACACCTTTGGTCTCCCTGTGGGAATATTTATTTATTTAGCGTATGGCTTTCAGAATTATAATTTAAAAGTGTTAGGTTGGTGCATAGGTTCGTAGCGTTCAGAATTATGTTTTAAAAGTATTAAGCTGATACCCAAGTTCGCAACGTTTTTCCGTAAGTTTAATAAACCAACGGACATACATAACAGAGACTTTACTCATAAATAATATTGTCTCCTTCACTATTTACAACAGTCTGCCAATGCTGCGATAACTTTCGATTCCGCGACTGTCGAAAACACGTGGTTTTGAGGCTAAGAAATCGTCGATTCACGTTCGGAGCGCATTTTTATCCGGAAAGGTTGTTCGATTGAGAGTGGAAAAGGTGAAAAATCTGAGGATGAAAGATCAGGTGGATAAGATGTATACGGAATAACTTCTCAAACCCAACTGCTGTATGGTATTTTTTGTCAGTCTAGCAGAATGCTGGAGTGGGTTATTGTGGAGTAGCATCACTTTTCGGACTCTTCTTGGTCGTTGTTCTTGGACTAAGTCTGCAAGATGTCTCAGTTGTTGACGATAAATGTCAGCAGTGATGGTTACAACTCGGGGAAGCAATTCGTAGTACACCACACTTGCTGTTCCACCAGATGCATAACATTAACTTTAGTGGATGCGCGCAGGTCTTTGTATGGGGAACTGCTGCTTTGTTTGGGCTCAACCCCTCCCTTCTTTACCTTACATTAGCATGAAGATACAATTTCTCGTCACTAGTAACGGTACATGATAGGAATGGTTGGTGTTGTTCGCGAGTCAATTTATCACGAGCAAGCAGAGGCGCACATATTGGCCCCCCACTTAGAGTATGTGGTACCCATACACCAGATTTTTTAACCTTCCTCTTGCATGTAAATATCACATGATGACGGAATGATCACTGATCAACAAATTCGTCAGTTCTCAAGTACACGGACGTGAATCATTGTGGGTTAACGCGTTTAAACGATCTTCATCAAACCCTGAAGATCTTCCTCAACGTGGAGAATCGCTAATGTCAAAACGTTCCTTCTTAAAAGGAGAAAACCATTTTCTTGCGGTGCTCTGTCCAGTGGCGTTATCCACACACACAACGGAAATGTTTCTGGCTGCCTCCGCTGCTGTCGCCACTGTACCGAACTCAAACAGAAGAACATGTCAGAAATGTTACGATTTCCCCGCTTGGCGCTCCATTTTATAGCGTCCAAAGCTCTACTAAAACGACAAAATGGCAGTATGTAAACTCAAACAGCAACAGTGAACTACAAATAAAAATAAACCTATAGCAAGTGGAATACCAACATGTAAAACTAAAACGCTACGAACTTATGCACCAGCCTAATACGTGCAATTGAACTGATATAAGATAAAATGATATGAATCAATACAAGCAGATACATTTATGTACATGTATTTATGGGTAACGAAGTATGCTGGAGAACAGGCAGTAGATAAAAGAAGTTGAGAGATCCATTTTTCGCCATAGCTGGAAGTCTGAAGATTACTACCAGTTAACTGCTGCAGGTGCTGCGTCTACAAAGCCATTCTAGGTACCCATCTATTGTCACAAGCTGCGACATGGTCGAGAATTGAACAGTGACCGAATATAGAATAAATTTCCTGTGGTGACGTGAAGTAAAGGAAATTTAACCCAGGTATTTCCTTCTTGGGCAGTCATGCGAAACGTGCTCCAGTGTTTGTTCCGATGTTCTGCAGTCGCATTGTTCATCGTTGATTCTCCACTTTCGAAGCGTTGCTTTGGTCACGGCGTGGCCAGTTTTGATACGGTTGAGTGAGCTCCATATTTTTCTTGGTTGTTGGATAGTGGATCTCTGTTGCCTAATTTATTATGACCATGGAAGGATGTCCACTGATTTCTTCATCTTTTACATTATAGCTTTCTGTGACGAAATGGCCTGTGTTTACCCAGATCGGTTCTCTAAATTTTAATCGAGTGCATGTGTTTCTGGATCTTCTGAATTTCACCCACTCATGTGTTAAGCTTGTTGTCGTCGCAGATTTGGAGGAACAATATTGACGAGTACTGACAGCTATGGGTGTGGATTTAAGACTTCCTGTCGCGATCATCATCGCATCATTTAGATGGATACCTATTTTCTTGACATGGCTACACCCACCCCAAACAGGAGATCGGCTTTCAGCGACAGGATACGCAAATACTTGTGCTGCAACTCTTAAAGATGCTTGCTTTAGGTTCCCAGATAGCACTGGCCACTTTCCTTAGTATGTTATTTCTTGGTTTTAGCTTCTGACCTGTTAGTTCTAGGTGTTTCGTAAATGTAAGAGATCTGACGAGAGTCACACCCAAATATATGGGGTGCCGAAAAAGTCTAATGTTTTGTTTTGGAAGATTCTATTCAATTCTCTATTTGCCTTAGATGGAATAAGCCGACTTGTTTGAGTGCGGTTAGGGCAAAGTCTCCACTTTTTTAAAGACTAGTCGAGCTTTTTTAGATCGTTAGTGTTTGTTATCCTTATTCGAATGTGTTGCTTCCCGCTGCACTAGCTAGGTCGTCGCTGTAGCTAAATTCTACAAAATCAATGATGACTATGTGGCTGGTGTACAAGTTTAATAAAAGCGGGGCCACAACCGAACCCTGCGAGAGACGATGCTTTATGGTGTAGAATTTAGTTGCGATTTCTTCAATGCTAACTTTAAAAGACCGATTTTAAGCATGTTTTCCATTAGTGTTGTGAACTTTGAGCTTGGAACGGTTATTACTGCGTAGCAGCGAGGAGAGCTCCGCCTACCACCCTAAGGGAGCCATGGGTCTGATGGTTTTGTAAAAAGAACCGAAACCGGTTACCTATATCATTAAAACATAAATGGTGTGATCAAGACTGAACTTTCGTCAAAATATAATAATTAATTGATCAGTGTTTTCCAAAAATGTTTATCAAAATTGAACTGGAGATTAATGTATCATACTTATCTCCTTGTGTTCTAACGCATTACGATCAATTTCTGCAACAGCAAACGAATTTATTTGATGTACTGACTGATTCAATAAAACAAAAGATCGAAACTATTAAAATGGTGGTACTGCAGATTTTTATTTAAGTACGCAACACAATTAATAATGTTTTAGAGTGCAGTAAAACTTGTGTGAACTGGTAATCTGAGAGGTACCAGAATCACCATAGGGTGACTAAACATTATTGTTCTGTAACACAGAGGCTCTGAAACTAACTGCCATATGACACAGAAGATTAATAAGCATGATCAAAAATATTTACACTCACTTTCCATCCCGAACCCACCATTTTACCGTACCCAAAACGTCTACCCACACCTGAATATCGACACTAAGGGGCGTCACCGAAATCTACACCATGTCTCCTCTCCAGAGTCCCCACGTAGAGTGTCTTTCAAAACTGCTTCACAAATCCTTCGTAGCTCGCCAGAACTAATCAAAACACTTGAGCGTCCTCGACTGCTCATGTCAAAATGTGCATCTTCCCATCGCTACTGTATAGGTTTACTAAAACTTTAATAAATGGGCAACCACTTGATTATTAACAAATATGAAGTCCAGGGAAAAAAGGATGAGGGTCCACTTTTTATGAAAGATGACCTTGCAGTGAATTTGTATTGTTTAATCCCAACAGAATATGTTGAAGTAGGCTAAAAAGATGAATGTCTGTGGATACACAGCCAATAAAAATACGTGGTTTAGGCAAGAAAGATGAGGGTGCCATTGTATGTGAGCTACAAGGATGACGGTCCGCTTCGTTGGCTGTGCTGACTGCAGAGTGCTCTGCTTTCAATTCACCCAGCTGTTGGTGCTTTAATGTTGTGTTAACCTTTGAAGCATGTTATCCCAGTGTTGGTTTATTGGTTGTTGTGCCTTGTTTGGTCTATAACATATTAATGAAAGTGTGTGAAAATGAAGAGGATACAACCCTTGAAAATAGTTCAAGGAAAAGAAAATCCTTTGGCCACATACAAGATGTAATGAAAAAGTTGAGGTTAAGTAGCCATGAAACAGGACCAGATTGTAAGTGCTTAAAACTAGAGTGTTTTAAATACATAAGTGCAAGTGAAAGAAGTGATCTTATTTCAAAGTTTAATCAGATTTAATTACATGAAAAACAGTCGATACATGTTTGTGGATTAATACAGTGCTCTCCTGTCACTCATTGGCCTAGGAAACCAGAATCTGAGACTGACTTTCACACAAATTCACATTCTTATAAGATGAGAGTAATAAGGAATGAACAGGTTTGTGAAATCCATGTATGTTACAAATCATTTTATCACTTCATTGCATTACAGCTAAAAGGCTGCAAAATCTACAACAGAGTCTTAAAACAACAGGTTTTCCACCATTGGATATGTGAGGAAAACGCAGCTCCAAGCCTAACAGGCTTCCTGATGATGTTGTATATTCTGCAACTGAACACGTTCAGTCCTTTAAAGGAAGAAAGTCTCACTATGGTTTAGCTAAGTCTCAAAAACGCTACTTGTCAGAGGAACTTAAAGTGAGTAAAATGTTTTGTCTCTACAAAAAGGCTTCCCCAGACAGTAAAATGTCACTGGAAAAATACAAAGAAAATTTCATTTGACCTTTGGCTATCGAAGGTGTGACAACTGCAGCACCTGTGACGAATTGACTGTGAAAACATAATCTGTTCATTCGAACACTACCCACTACTACTCAGAATGAAGCTATAAAACTTAACTGTGAAATAAAGAACCTATTACAAAAAAAAAATAATTACACTTAAAGTGAGCTGATTCCTCTTTCAAACTAAAGAAAAATGCTAGGCTTGCAGCACAAAAAGACAAGACCAAAGAAGTAATTGCCATGGACTTTCAGAAGAATCTACCTCTTCTAAATATCAGCACAAACGATGTTCACTATCGACGATAACTATCATTCTACATGTTTAACATACACCAATTATCAGATTCTGAAGCTATTTTCTACATTTATCCTCAAACCTCCGGCAAAAAAGGACGAGATGAGGTTTGTTCCATGCTGTGGGATTTCATTTTTCATCTTCTTGACTCTGAAGTAAAGGCACTTTCAATTTTTTTGTGACTCATGTAGTGGTCAAAACAACAACCAATCTGCGTTTAGAATGCTACACTACATTGTACATAACGCCAGACGACTAAATACGACACAAATTGGTTTTCCAAAAAGAAGACATTCGTATTCAGAATGCTATAAAAACATGGGTTTAGTTAACCAGAAGTCTGTGGTTGAACTTCCTTCTGAGTAGAACAAGGGTCTCCAGAACTCTAGAAACAAACCAAAACCATTAAAGTCATTTCTTGTGACAATCAAGAAATATTCAGATCGTGGACCACCTTTCTTTCCCTGATATATGTAAAACAATGTCCCTTTAAAATATGGCCAGTGAGGAAACTGAAGATCATCAGTCACCATCTTAGAATGATCTTACATCGGCAAACCTACAATGGCATGGGTGATGAAAGTGTTGTCACCAAACCAAAGAGGAAAATCTTATCTCTACCTAATGGTTGCTTTCACCTTCCTGAACTAGCATATGACAGACCTATACCTGTTCCAAAAGCAAAGTTTGATGACCTTCAGTACCTGAAAAAATTTTGTTCTGTCAAACCCCAAAAATTTTGTGCATCACTGCCTCGTTTGTGAAGCATATTGTGTATTTAAGAAGGCTAGTATTAGTTTCAGGGATGACGTATGCCAATTTATATCAAGTGATATTTTAAGTGTTTCAAAAACTACCACACAAACTATATACTCATAGATTTCACTACAAATGAATGGACAGTTATCCTTTTTGCCTACATTTTTGTGACATGAGTCAATTATAATGTTATTTTTATATACTACATTAATGCAAAAAGTCTGTCTACATAATAAAAATGTGCCAGATATGTTATTTATCAGTGTAACATTATTGTTTTTTAGGATTTAGTTATTTCGTTTCAAAACTAAAACAGCTGGTTTCTCAAAACTTTGTTCACTGGACCCTCATCCTTTTTTCCCTGGACTCTTCATATACAAATTAGACATGTTTTAATTCAGAACTCATTATATTAAGATTCTATGATACCAACCCCATATACTATATATAAAAGTTTACACGCAAATACTTTATCAAGTGACTAGCACATTCGCCCTTATGCAAATGAACGTGATAAAACATTTAGAATATCTAAACAAATGATCTTGATCTGTTCCATTGGAATGTCGTCTCACTCTCAGTCTACTGACATATCATACTTTTTGCATACTTCTCTGTTTTTAAACTGCAATATTTCTTTAGCACTGACCAAACTAATTATTTGTTAAATAAATTAGATATTAACCACCAGTCTTCACAAATATAATAAGTTAATGTGTAGTATGATATGAGACTTGGCCTACTGCATTCATTTACTGTGTGACTGTGGTGGATTCGATGATGTGACACATATCATTAATAAAGATATAAAAATGGTAATAGCTCAATAAATAAAATAGATATAAATGTGAGACGTGGGGGAATGATAGCTGTAGTGTTAGGCTTCGATCCCATACTTTGTTTATTAAGATATTATGCGATATTCAGCAGTTATTAACTTACACTGATTAGTGTGATACTATTCATTGGTGTCGACATCTAACTACTACAGCTTTCTAGATACATACAATATTAATATTCCAAAAGATCCACATCAGTGACTTCACTACGACCAACCATGGAATTATTACAGAACCAGCCGAGTCCCCAGCATTGCCCAGATACATGTTTATTTCAGTTCTACTAGTCAGTCTCCTCCTTACCCCTCTCTCTGTCCATCTCCTTCTCCCTTTTCTCTCTGTCCACCTCCCCCATCCCCCATTTTCTGTCCATCTCCTTCTGTCCCTCTCCCTGTCCATCTGCTACTCACCCTTCTCTCTTTCAATCTCCTCCTCCCCATCTCTCTTTTCATCTCTTCCTCTTCTCTTTCTCTGTCTATTTCCTCACCTCTCTGTGCTGTACAGTGATATAATGTTGTATGTACATTCAGTGTGATATGTGGATATCTCTTAACTGAACCTGTTCTGATTTTGTAGATCACATTGGTTGGGTGAAATGGCCCCAAGGCAGTTAGAGAGAGGGCAGTGTTCCCGAACCATTCCTTCTTACGATCGAAACAGGCCCACTTCAGTAATGTTTCACTTTTGAGGGATGATAGCAGACGTAGCAACTACAATGTCTTTGTTTTCAGTTCCTTTATGGGAGTTATTTATTCGTATTAGGCTTCTGAAACAACTGGAAGTAAACTGCTATTTGTCAAACAAATGTTAACCGATTTATTTTTGCACTTTGGCTGCGATAAAATTGACTTTGCATCAGTGATTAAGAAAAAATACGGATTCTGACATTAGTGGTGAAAAATTGCATACCAAGTTTAGAAATTTTGTATCAACAATGAAGGCAACTGTAAAGAAGTGCTGGGAGATTCTCAGTCGTTCATAAGCGAAAAGAAGTGGATTTATTTCAAAAACGTGAGTGCATAGCACATGCTAATATTCTGAATACCATTACAATTGAATAAGACGTTTAATTTCTGATCAGTCAATGGGTGAAAGTAGGGTAGAGGTTGACGCAAGGAATCCATGTGGCTTCTGAGTGAGCAGAAACAGCCTGGAGAGGCGAGCGTGAAAATTCTGCAATTCAGTAATTTATGTATATATACACTTACATTAAAAATTACATACAGATGTATTTGAAAATAAAATAAACAAGAAAACCGAATGTACATTCAGTGGTGGTTATTTTATTTGCCAATTTATCGCTCGTTTAACTCACTGCAAGAAAGAGCAGGTAGTAGTCATCAGACTCTCGATGAAAGGGATTTGAAGTCCAGTGTTAAGGGATTTGTATTGGACACAACATTGTAACGTATTTCCCCCGGTGACTATGGTAATTTTATTCCTTTTCTGATTTGGTGAACTTTATTCTGCCACGATTTCTGCTGATAAATTAAGAGCACCCAGTGTAGATGAAAATCAAACTCTATTTATTCATATATGTACATAACCACTATCACACATACATACACTTCCAAAATACATTTTCGGTGGTAGTACTGTGTTCCAGTAATTCAAACGTGAAACATCTTTCACAGAGCCCGCCTGCAAATCATCAAACCCAGACTTGCCCTTTGTTTTCCGAGTATGCTTGTTGGCTTCAGCGATTACGTTAAATACATCATACAGTGGTGCTGTACTCTTACAAACAGTATGAAATACGAACACTTTTAGTGGTGCATGAGTTTTGATTGAAAACCTTTTTGGAAAACATCATTTTCAAAAACTGAAGAAACGACTGTTCCACTATATCAGTTTTGTTAATTTCCAAAACATTTGGAAGAAAACAGCCCATCTCGAATCCTCGAAACTTTTTAGAATTAGTTGGGATCTGTCTTAAGAAGCATCATGTCGTACGCTATCTTCCCACGATCCAGGTTGTATCCATCACGAAAGACGAAAGCGAAATTTATTTATTGTTGGAAAATATTTATGTCTCTGATGAATTTCAATAATGATCACAAGAACAAAGGATAATACTATGTCCACATTTCCCTATCACTGTATTTGTCGAAGCATAGGTTATTCTGTAGCCCTTTGAATCCAAGGAAAAGTACCTATATGAAGTATCAGGTTGTCGATCACGATTTTCTCATGTGACTTAAAAGAAACTGCTGCAAAGTAATTAATGGTTCATTCATCCTCTTCTTAGTCTTCTGAATAAAAGTTGAAAATAGTCAATGCACTGAAATGAGGCAGAACCTTCAAACGAAAGGATTGGAGGGATACAAGAAGGAATCGTTCAAAAGTTAGAAATTATCAATATGGGACTCATCAATTTGTTTTTGATAAAATGAGATTACTTTATTACATTGTTTAATTTCAGTGGAATGCTGGTTTAAATAAACCCTGGGCACTTGCATGAAAATGAAAATGTTATCAACGCTCTGCACCTACTTATTTAACTGAAAATTATCTAGCTGAGAAATGCGTCAGCACATGGAGGAAAAAAAAACAGATAATTTACAAAATTCCAGAAACAGATGCAGTATGTGCTTCATGTTGTATCTGAGTAGCCACAGCATAAAATGAGACTTTATCAGAGAACAAGAATTTTTAAAAGAAAATATGTTTTGTTATGTTTGTTTCACAAATAATGGTCATAGTAGCTTTTGTAGATTATGTTATTCAAATTAATAAAGGGTCATCAGTCATTAAGTTAGAAGTAATGAAACTGTTGATTAATCAGCTACTTCTGAACAATATTTCTGAGACAAAAAAAAAGGATTTAATTATCGGTTTTTCCTCCTCTATGGTGGCCGTGAAAACATTCTCCTATTGAAAACAAATGTTAAAAAACCCAATTTTGGCAATGGAAACAAACTGCGTGATAGGATAAGGCAAAAATTAGATTTGAAAAACGAAAGCTTGCCCTATAACATCAGAATGGCTTTTTGGTAATTCTACCATTTTTTGCTTCCCACTAAGTTTTTTATCTTACATTCATGGTTATTGCAACATTTCTTCTCTACCATTTTCATATTTGTATTAATCAGTGGTACTATATTGAATGTTTCTTTGAAAACGATTATCTCTTTACAGAGAATGTATTTTTGTGCCATCTGAGCGTACTTTTGTGCTTTGACGTGCGCATCTTACGGTTCTTGGATATTACTTTTCCTGTGGAAGCAGAGGACAACTGGCTGCTGGCCATGTAAACTGTTGGCTGGGTGGCATTTGAAAGGTTACATTACTATGTTGCATTTTAAAACTCTTGGAACGATGTTTTATGACTATAAGGTGAGGGTCTAGAGAAAGTGCAGAAGGGGCTACAGTTTCAAAGGGTGTAGGACGAACACAGAAAGAGAGTAGACATAGGAACAATCATTAATGTAGTTGTAAACCGTCGTAGCTGTGCTGGAAAACAACCAGAGCTCCAAGCGCTAGTAGAAAGCACTGAATCTCAAATCGTTATACGTACGAAAAGCCGGATAAAGCCAGAAATGAGTTCAACCAAAATTTTTACAGAGGACCAACCAGTGCCAAAAAAAGATGGATTAAACACAGTTGGTAGTAGAGCATGTATTGGTGTCAGAAGTAGAGTACCTTGTAAGGAAATTGAAGTAGATGCATTTCGTGAATTAGTATGGGTAGAGGTTATATTTAACAATAGGAATAAATTAATAATTGGTTCCTTTTCCAGACCCTCCGACTCAGATGATACAGGTGCTGAATAGTTCAAAGGAAAGTTGAGTGTCATTTCAAACATGTAGGCCTATCATCTCAGTTGCGTGACAGGACCGCGGTTGTCCATCAGAAAGGTCACAGTTCGTAATAACTGATGGAAAGCTATCGAGAGAAAGAGAAGTAACATCTGGCGTTCCGCAAGGAAGTGTTGTAGGCCCTCTGTTCTCCTTGATCTACATAAACGATTTAGGAGACAATCTGTGGAGTTCTCTTAGATTGTCTGCAGATGATGCTGGCATTTATCGTCATGTAAAGTCATCAGACGATCAAAACGAATTGCAAACTGATTTAGACGAGAGGGTACGATAGGGAACAAAAAGTGACAGTTGACTCTAAATCATGAAAAGTGTGAATTCACCCACATGAGCACTGAAAAGAATCCGCTAAATTTCAGTTGCACAATAAATCAAACAAATCTAAAGGCTGTGTATTTATACTTAGGGATTACAGTTAACAACGTAAATTTGAACTGTCACATAGCTAATGTTGTGGGCAAAGGAAAACAAAGAATGCGATTTATTGGCAGAACACCTACAAAATATAACATGCTTTAGTTTAAGTTAGGTTAAATAGTTTGTAAGCTTAGGGACCGTTGATCTCAGCAGTTTTGTCCCATAAGGCCTTACCACAAATTTCCAAATTTAGGCTGTGGGCTCCGCATCAGATAGAATAACTTAGGACATCGAAAGAGTTAAAAGAAGGACAGCTCATTTTGTGTTATCGTGAAATAGGGGAGAGATTGCCACGGATACGATATACGAAATGTAGTGGCAATCACGAAAACAAAGACGTTTTTCGCTGCAGCTGGATGTTCTTCTGACATTTCGATCACCAACTATCTCCTGAGAGGTTGAAAATATTTTGTTAGCGCCCATCTACATAGGGAGAAATGATCATTATAATAAAATATGAGAAATCAGAGCTCGCACCGAAAGATGTAAGTTTTCGATTTTCGCTCGCGCTGTTCGAGATTGGAACGGTAGAGAAGTAACTTAAATGTGGTTCGATCAGTTGTCTGCCAGGCACTCAATGTGAACTGCAGAGTAATCATGTAGATGTAGATGAATTTCGTGAAACTGTTGCAGAGTAATCATGTAGATGTAGATGAATTTCATGAAACCCTACAACTTATTTTAACCATAGTTTTATAATATGGATGTTTACTGTTGCCCAAAAAGTTGGCCACTACTTCTGTAAACGAGGCCTAAGCCCTTTTCTCCACCTTATTCATTGTAATTTCAACCAAATATACTTTCATTAAATTTATGATCTGCAGTCCCACAAATATCCGATATTCAAGTTCCTCATAAGACACTTCGAAAATCATTTTACCAAATACAGGAAGCAGTAATCTTTAGGGAGTGTTTTACTGAACTGTTTTATTAATCCACGCTTGGTGTGAAGAGGTGATATCAGTATTTTACTTGGTTGAACAATTGGTTTATTTGCTGTATTCTGTTAACCGGGCTGGAAGCTTTTTCCTTAGGGACAGCTACTTACGCTTGCCTTTGGCTTGGCTGTCCCACTCACGTTTGAAACACGGTATTTTATGTAACCAGACTGTTGACAAGGTAACATGCCAACTACTTTCAAATTCCCTCATATTGTCCAGGGATGTTCTTCATAGTTCACTTTATTATATCAACGCAGGTGTGAGGTTTTCATACGTCTCCATATGTTATATTAAAGTACACCTTTCAAGTTACGTTTTCATGAGTCTATAAACAGTCTACAAAGGCTTGGACGTACGTGACGTTAAAAAATTTCGTTGCAGTTTGATACAGAAAACAGCCAAAGTTGCGAAACTCTGTTCTATTAATTTAACTGATGACCGGTTTCGGGAATATTCCGCAATTGCACTCAAACCATCTTAATATTGACATATTTGTGTCTAGGTCAAGTTTCTCAGTGACTATTGGCAGGACAAACTGGACTTAGACTCAAGCATGTACTGTATTAAAATGGTTTGCGTGCTATCACGGAATACATCATTTTTTCTGTTTCAATGGTTTCAAAATGGGCTCTGATACCCGAAAACGGCCATCAGTTAAATAAAGACTTGGACATTCAGTATATCCTCAATATCAGAACAAAAACCCATACGACCTTCTTCAAATAATTTTATTAATTGATTTTCTCTGTTCTTGTACCAAAAGAATGATACTCCAAACAGTAGATGTTTTGCTTTAGTCTTAACCCAACCAAATCGGTGGCATCTTTTGTCAGATTCAGGTCACGAGTTAAATCATTTAATTCATTCTGACTAAATACAGGTAATTCTGGTGGAGAATCTTCTTTCAGCTTGTAATCGTCACCATCATTGCATTCATTTTCTGAGCTGTTCTCCCATAGCAAATCTTCAAGAATGATATGTGGAAATGGAACAGGAAGAGATTCCCTGTGCGTAGCTGGTCGTAAGGCCAAAGAGATGTTAGGATATTTTATATCCTACGTACTTTTTGCATTATGATCTTCAATGTTAACCGTATGAAAATAACATGATATACATGATTTTGGGGCTCCCTCCAAACCTTGGGAATTGCAAAAGGCATTGGTTTCCTCTTCCCATTTTCCACACTCTCAGTGCCTCAATACAGGTACGGCGTACCTCGCACTGTGCCCACCATTTGTCTTGATCACCAAGCCTTATACCAGTGCATGCGTAGTAGATATTTTTCACGCAACTAATAATATCCTGTATTTGCTTAGCAATCACGTACTTACCACAGATATTACAGAATATTTTTGGGTTAATTCAAATACTTGCGGAAACTCATTTCTAAGCAACTGTAAAACTACATCTAACATCTACATCTACACCATGCGCCGCAAGCCACCTAATAGTGTGTGGCGGAGGGTACTTTTATACTGAGCCCTCCAATCCTGTTCCACTCGCGGAAAGTGCGTGGGAAGAATGATTGTCGGTGAGCGTCTGTAATGGCTGTAACTTCTCGAATTTTCTCCTCGTGGTCATTATGCGAGACATATGTGGTGGGAAGTAATATGTTGCCCGACTTTCCCGGAAAGTGCTCTCTCGAAATTACAGTAGAAAATCTCTCCGTGATGCATAACGCCTCTCTTATGCGTAACGTCTGCCAACGAAATTTGTTGAGCATCTCTGTAACGCTCTCGCACCGGCAAATGATCCTGTGGCGAAACAGCACTCTTCGTTGGATTTTCTCTCTATCTTTCTTCTATCAGTTGTGGATGGTAGGGACCCAGATAGATGAATAATACCCAAGAATCTGTCGAACAACGCCTTATAAGCCACTTCATCCATTGATCAGTTAATTTCCTTATGATTCTTCCTATAAATCTGGCATCTGCTTTCCCCACGGTTTGTTTTATGTGGTCATTCCACTGCACAAATATAACCTCAAAACACTGTAGCATGTCCACAATGAACTAAAGTTTCCCGCCTAAGAGCCTGATGTGTGTGGTAAGTGTGGTAAACTATTCCATATTACTAAAATAAAATTTCCATTATTGCAATAAAATTTCTCTCTGAAGAACTTGAGTTTAAATAAAAAACAAGTTTAACTAATTAGTGAAAAACTGTATGTGACAGAATATACTAAAAAGATCTGAAATCAGCGCAAAAACTATTCCAAGAACAGTTAAAATTAAGTAAACATCAAAAACCATGTCGTACGGCGTTGAGAATTGGCCGTCGCGATGACTTAAATGTCCGTCGCTTCAGACTGTGAGGTACTGGGATTCCGCCACAGACAGATTTGGAGCCCCTTAATTCTCAATCATCGAAGTGCTACAAGCCACTCTTCTAGATTCGAAATCTTATGTTAAAATTGCTCTCTTATCAAGTTCGAATATCATGACCGCCACTACGTTCATCGTTGGTTGTCTTAGTCATGACGATTGATGCTACCTCCGCCACCGGATCGCATTACGACAAGCAAGCCACCAGAATGAGGATATCATCTGAAATCATTGCTATGACAACAGCCACGCTCTACTCGGCACCATCTGCTACCTGGTAACAACATGGGCAACAATTGCCTGTTGGACAGACAGACACACAGGACGTTCATTTACATCTACATCTACATACATACTCCGCAATCCACCACACGGTGCGTGGCGGAGGGTACCTCGTACCACAACTAGCATCTTCTGTCCCTGCTCCACTCCCAAACAGAACGAGGGAAAAATGACTGCCTATATGCCTCTGTACGAGCCCTAATCTCTCTTATCTTATCTTTGTGGTCTTTCCGGGAAATACAAGTTGGCAGCAGTAAAATTGTACTGCAGTCAGCCTCAAATGCTTGTTCTCTAAATTTCCTCAGCAGCGATTCACGAAAAGAACGCCTCCTTTCCTCTGTAGACTCCCACCCGAGTTCCTGAAGCACTTCCGTAACACTCGCGTGATGATCAAACTTACCAGTAACAAATCTAGCACCCCGCCTCTGAATTGCTTCTATGTCCTCCCTCAATCCGACCTGACAGGGATCCCAAACGCTCGAGCAGTACTCAAGAATAGGTCGTATTAGTGTTTTATAAGCGGTCTCCTTTACAGATGAACCACATCTTCCCAAAATTCTACCAATGAACCGAAGACGACTATCCGCCTTCCCCAGAACTGACATTACATGCTTGTCCCACTTCATATCGCTCTGCAATGTTACGCCCAAATATTTAATTGACGTGGCTGTGTCAAGCGCTGCACTACTAATTGAGTATTCAAACATTACAGGATTCTTTTTCCTATTCATCTGCATTAATTTACACTTATCTATATTTACAGTTAGCTGCCATTCTTTACACCAGTCACAAATCCTGACCAAGTCATCTTTTATCCTCCTACAGTCACTCAACGACGACACCTTCCCGCACACCACAGCATCATCAGCAAACAGCCGCGTTTGCTATCCACCCTATCCAAAAGATCATTTATGTATATAGAAAACAACAGCGGACCTACCACACTTCCCTGGGGCACTCCAGATGATATCCTCACCTCCGATGAACACTCACCATCGAGGACAACGTACTGGGTTCTATTACTTAAGAAGTCTTCGAGCCACTTACATACTTGGAAACCAATCCCATATGCTCGTATCTTAGTTAGGAGTCTGCAGTGGGGCACGGAGCCAAACGCTTTCCAGAAGTCAAGGAATATGGCATCCGTCTGATACCCTTCATCCATGGTTCGCAATATATCATGTGAAAAAAGGGCGAGTTGCGTTTCGCAGGAGCGATGCTTTCTAAAGCCGTGCTGATGTATGGACAGCAACTTCTCTGTCTCAAGGAAATTCATTATATTCGAACTGAGAATATGTTCGAGAATCCTGCAACAAACCGATGTTAAGGATATTGGTCTATAATTTTGAGGATCCGTCCTTCTACCCTTGTTATATACAGGCGTCACATGCGCTTTTCTCCAGTCGCTCGGGACTTTACGTTGGGCAAGAGATTCGCGATAAATGCAAGCTAAGTAAGGAGCCAATGCAGTAGAGTACTCTCTGTAAAACCGAATTGGAATCCCATCAGGACCTAGCGATTTATTTATTTTCAGCCCATTCAGGTGTTTCACAACCCCAGGGATGTCTATCACTATGTCCTCCATACGGGAATCTGTACGAGACTCAAACGGCGATATGTTTGTACGATCCTCCTGCGTGAAAGATTTCTCAAATGCTAAATTTAAAATTGCAGCTTTCGTTTTGCTGTCTTCCGTTGCGAGGCCAGACTGATCAGTGAGTGACTGGATGGAAGCCTTCGACCCGCTTACCGATTTTACATAAGACCAGATCTTCCTTGGGTTTTCAGCAAGATCTTTTGCTAAGGTATGACGGTGGTAGTGGTTGAATGCTTCGCGCATCGCTCTTTTTACAGCAGCACGAATCTCTACCAACTTTTGCCTGTCCTCATTCTCCCGATCTTTCTTGTACCGCGAGTGCAACTGCCTTTGCTTCCTCAGCATTCTCCGACTTGCGCTGTTAAACCACGGTGGGTCTTTTCCGTCCGTAACCCACTTTTTCGGCACATACTTGTCCAATGCGTGATTTACAATGTGTTTAAAATTTGCCCATAATTCTTCCATGTCCATCGTACCGGAAGTAAATGAAGTCGATTCATTTACTAAGTGGGATGCTAACAACTGCTTGTCTGCTCTTTCTAGTAAGAATACTCTCCAAGCCTTCTTGACCGACCTTTCTAACTTTCGTAACCATAGTCGTAATGACAACATCATGATCACTAATCCCTGTCTCAACAATGACACCGTCGATGAGGTCTGGTCTGTTCGTGGCTGCCAGAACTAAAATATTTCCATTACGCGTTGGCTGTCGATTTAGCTGCTCAAGACAGTTTTCGGCTAATGTGTTCAAAAGTAATTCACACGACGGCTTGTCTGTACCACCTGTAATGAATCCATAGACATCCCAGTCTATACTAGGTAGGTTGAAGTCGCCTCCGACTAATATAGCATGATCCGGGTACTTCTGTGATACAGAATGTAGAATCCCTTTGAATGATTCTAGAACTGTCACGGTGGAACCTGATGGCCGGTAATAACACCCAACAATTAACTTTATTTCCCCTAGCCCTGTTAAACGTGTCCAGATAACTTCACAATCACAGTCTACTTCGACCTCAGTAGACACAATATTTTTGTCAACTGCAATGATGACATCACCTCTTACGGTGTCTAATCTGTCTTTCCGATACATGTTCCAACCCTCACTAAATATTTCAGAACTTCCAATCTCAGGGTTCAGCCAGGACACAGGCCCGAGAATAATTTGTGCGCCACACGCTTCCTGGAGGGCAGTAAATTCAGGAACTTTATTCCGAAAAATCTGAAAATTTACTGCTAATATCTTGATAGCCGAAGTGTCTTTACACTGAGTGCGTCCTGATTTCCCTGCCTACACGTCGACTGGTGAGTGTTCATCAGGACACCTCGCACTACTGCCTAGCCTAAAACAACCCCATGTGCACACCACAAGTACTCTGCTACCCGAGTAGCCGCTTCCTTTGCGTAGTGCATCCCTGACCTATCTAGGGGCGTCCAACAATTCCCCACCCAATAGCGCAAGTCTAGAAATCTGCAGCCAAGACCGTCACAGAGTCGACGAAGCCTCTGGTTGAGACCCTCCACTCGGCTCCAAACCAAAGGACCCCGATCCACTCTGGGAAAGATGCTGCAAATAGAGAGTTCTGCTTGCACCCTGCGTGCGAGGCTAGCGGTCTTCACCAAATCTGCCAGCCGCCTGTACGAATTGAGGATCACCTCAGAACCCAAGCGACAGGCATCATTGGTGCCGACATGAGCAACTACTTGTAGACGACTGCACCCCGTACGCTCGATAGCCGCAGGCAAGGCCGCCTCCTCATCTTGGATGAGGCCCCCAGCAGACAAACCGAGTGCACGTTGGATTTCTTTCCAGCCCTGTACGCTATTTCCCTAAGGGGCTCCATCACCTGCCTAACATTGGAGCTCCCAATAAGCAGCAAGCCTTTGCCCCCGTGTGCCTGCTCGGGCCCTGCTGAAGGAGCGGCCACCTGCCCACTGACAGGATGAACAGGCGAGGCCAGCCGGCCAGCCTCCACATTGGCCCTCTGCCTCGAGCGACGCGAAGGCGTTGCAGTCCGCCACTCACCCTGAGGTGAGGGCGGCCCCAACGCGCCGGGTACACTAGAAGGTGCCTCGTCGGCTGAGCCAGCAGACACAGCAAGCGACACCTGGGGTGTTTCAAGCGACGCGCCAGACCCTCCACCGTCGCTCCTCCTGCGCCCGCACACAGCACGCACACACCCTATCCATCCTACTGCTAATATCTAACGACTCCGCGAATTTATACCCTACGGCTATCAATAAGCAATTTTACTCCTCTCAAATACGAGAATACGCAAGGATTTTATGTAATTAAATATGCAAGCGCACAAACACTCGGAAAGAAATTAAGAATCAAACTACAAAACAAATATGAAAGCTAAATATGTGACTCGCTACTGCACTGCTGCTGCATTGATACTTCACCAGCGGCTGCTCAAGGCTCACGTTATCAGGGATTTGTCCATCTCCCCTGGTGTGGCAGAATATTAGCCGCTTCTCCTTACTAATCATCTTCGTATGTGATGCAATACCTCACTTTTTGTGGTGTCAGCTCAATTCCTTTCTAAGGTTAGTTGTCTTCTCATGGTCAGCAGCACTGGCACAGACGTCTTGGGAGGCAGCTGATATCTTTGCCTGCAGATCAGGCAGTGTGGCTGTCTGAACAGTTGGCAACATGGCTTCGATGGCTCATTCCAGCATCTCGGCATGGTGGCATACACACCCTGTTGAGGGTTGGGGACAGTGAGTAGACAAGTGCAGCCAGGTTGCCACTGGTGACAGCTGCTGTTAGTGAGTGAGCGGGCGCAGCAGCTGCTATGGACTTGGTGAGGCGTTGGAAGTGACGGCAGTGTTAGCTGCTGTGTTAGCTGCTTCTGTGTGTCGGCGAGTTTCCCCCCTTGGAAGACTTTGATTTGACCGTCTGCTAACTGCCTTTAGTGCCCATGACAGCTGTATGTGTTGTACAGGGGCAGTGCACTTAGACCCACAGACGTTCCTGCACATTCTACAACACTTCTGTAAGCCATAGCTCTCTTTTTGCAGCCAGTTGTGGAGGCGCTGACCAACCTTATCATCTGGGTGGACCTGCTTGCAGGCTGTGACTCCATCCTGAGCGACTTCTCTGCTCTTTGTCGAGGTCTTCACTTCCATACCCCCACGCAGAATCTGAAATTCTATATTGGCAGAGGAAGATGGTCTTATGCTTTGTTGTAATTCTCTTCTATTTTGTCCAGTTCCATGTCTGTATTCACAGGGCATGCCATCTTGATTGGGGGATCAGATGAAGTCATCAGCAAAGCCAGCTGCTTTGCTGCACTGAGAGCCTCAAAGAACAATGTGTGCACCAACACCACTTTTGAGGTTTTAGAATGAGGGGGAGCACATACTGGTAAGCCACATGGCACTTCAGAAGAGCTCCTGTCACCTCATTTCATCGCGTACACAGCAGCAATGGTGTCCACAGTCACACGTACACCATTGTGCAATGCCATCGCACCTCAGGCTAAAAATCACCCATCAGACATTTGCAACACCTCTCCACAACACTCCAGCATAACTCACGGTGCCACTGACTGACTAGGCAACAGCACCACAGCATCAGCCACAACTATTAGCATCATCAGCTGCAGTATCATGACCAACAGTAGCAGTGATGTCATCACTAGCAGCAGCCACTATGCCACCAGCAATAACACAAGCTACAATATATGCAACAGCACCTGCAGGTAAACATTCTCTACCACCAGTCATCTCACAACTTCCTTTCAACACCCAACCTAAATCTATTACAAAAATCAACAAAAGGCGCAGTACATGTGAGTGTCTGTGTGAAACCAAAAGGGTTAAGTTAACTGTATAAAACATAGATGACATACAGATTGAAATAACTCCAGAACATCAAAACCAAGTACCTTTGTCTTCCTCTTTATATATCAAAAGTGACCCCAAATTTGTAAACCACAGGAAAGTCTTCAGTCACATTCAACGGTGTATACCAGCACTGCAAATCCAGAAACTCATTCCCTGGAAAGCCATCATCACCATCAAAACCAATGACCCACATTATCATTCGTTCATACTCAGATTTGTCTCTTATTTAGGAGGAAATTCGACCATAATAATCCTTTTAACCCTTGACCAAAACAACTACAGCCTCCAGGCTGGCGCCCAATGTTCACAGCAGTAATTAAAAATGTTGACTGAGAACACACAGACAAAGAAATTAAAAGTGAACTGAACGCACTACCAGGAATCAGTGTACATAATGCACCACATGTTCAAAATGATAACAGCCTCAAAACTTAGTAAGAGTTTTTCAGAATGACCCGACAACATAGGTAGACTTATAAAACAATAGGGCCTTATTTACTGCAGGAAACAACTTGTAGCAGCATCTAGAACAATGATGACAATGTAGTGTCACCAATATAACAGCCACCTGACCAAAAACTGCAAGAACCCACCCAACTGTCTTCACTGCAAGCAACACCACCTTTGCAAACAGTGAGTGAACCTACAATCCCCACCTACCTGTAACAGCTGTGCCCAATCTCATCATACCTCCTCCCACAAGTCTAAATCCAAACCCCTTCCCCAAAAACCTGAACTCACCTTGGCCACATACATTGCTAATATACTGCTCCATGCTAACAACTCCCTCCATCCTCCACCCACTACTGAAAACAGCTCCTTTTTTTTAACCTTAGTCCTCCACAGCATCCGCTCTTTTGAAAGACCCCATATCCTGTAATATTAATAAAACTTGTCACCTGAACCATTTTTCATCTCAATACACACATCACATATTCCCAAAATTCCCCCACTTCATTTTTGATTGCTTTTAAACACTCATTTGAACCTAAACCTCAAACATCTCCCTGCCTAACTGAAAATAGTGTAACAGACGCACATCACTCTATACCAAAATATCTGTTCCCTCTGCTCCAATGAAAATGCTCTTACCCATGCCCTCAAACAACACAAAACTGATGCTCTCTTCCTTCACAATACCTTCCTCCAATCCCAACATTGCACACATGTCTCCATATATGCCACATTGAGCTGAGAATGCTAAGCCTATTTCCCATG
Source organism: Schistocerca piceifrons (assembly GCF_021461385.2). Taxonomy (NCBI): domain Eukaryota; kingdom Metazoa; phylum Arthropoda; class Insecta; order Orthoptera; family Acrididae; genus Schistocerca; species Schistocerca piceifrons. Next base: position 782,549,931 of record NC_060139.1, on the reverse strand, counting down.
ATAGAGTAGTCATTGCCCATCTCCCAAATAGGCATTCTACACATTAACCCCTCTTAAATGTTCCAACTGAGCATCTCACCTGCCCCAATTTTCTCCACCACAAGGATCACATCACTTATGATTTTCTAACCTACATAGACCAAACCCTTAATACACACATAATCACTGCTACCATTAACCTGTGAAAAACCTGTTGAAAACTATGATGGTATTAGTTTATTAACATCCTGAGTAATGACAAAATCCACATCCATACCCACACCCAACTCGATACCCCTGTATACTACCTCTAATGACATTATTGCTCCAAATAACCCAGTGGTTGTGTATCTGCATGCTGCAAGCTGCATGTAGAGTGAATAAAGTATTTGTGTGACTCATGGTTCTCAACCATATTTTATAATAATATCCTAAAACGTCAACTAACACTGAAAACAAAAATACTTACAGGTACGCTAATATTTTAAGATATTTTTCATTTCAATTAATGTTGATGAATCCAGCCATGGGCAAGTTTGCCACTTATCTTAGGGGCAGAAGTGCAAGTACTGCAGCTACTGGGGGTTAGGGAATGTGATGGGGAGGAACATTTGATTGTTTGTCTTCCAGCAATGATAAATCACAGGTGGGAGCCACTCATATTGATTATCTGGTATGGTATAAATATGAAACAGAAATAACCAGGATTTATGAATGGGAATTATAGAGTTGATCACCTTCAAATAAAGAATATGAGTTTAAATTAAAGCTATTGTAATACAACAAAATAGTAGAGGAAAAATGGCATTCAAAACATTTAGTGAACATTTATGATCATGTCTCATATTGCATAATGCATTTAAATATAAATCCAATTAATGATCCACTGCCACAGGCAACTCAACAACGCTTCATAGGCAATTACAGGGTCACAACTTTGTTGCTGAGGTGTTACCCCACACTGTCAGTAGCAACCCTTGAGCAAAAGAGTTTGACTAAAACTGCTCTAACCTCTTGAGATGCAGTCCAGTAGAAGTTCTAAATCCAACTGGAGGTGATCATCTATCTGAACTTCTTCAGATTTCTTATTGTGTACCAATCCCAACACAACATACTCCTAATCTTCCACCATGAGGAATCCAGGATTTTCCTATGCAGACTGGAATGGCTGCCATGACCAAATTCCTGCCTTTATCGAAAGCCACAATTCCAAACTTCAGAATCCTGATGACATCCAGCAAGAGGCTGATTTCCTGTAACAAACCATCTCAAATGCAATTTCCAATCACATCCCACTATGAGCTATATACTACAACTGTCGCACTCCACCTTCACGTGCTCTTCCTCTGCTCCAGGAAATCCATTGGTTCTGAAGAGAATTGTTTCATACCTGTGACTGAGACATGCTCATACACTACCAATAGCTCCTGCAGTCACATACACCTTCCTACACAACAAGAGACTCCTTCCTGGCAGTCTCACCAAAGCCAAGCACTTTGATTCCTACTTCGCAGATGCTTTCACCACCATAAATAGTCCAGACTTTGATAACTTTTGATGATAACTTGATGGACCCTATGTGTATGAACATAAATACATATCCAACCCCTCACACCAAACTGCCTGTACTGATACAGCATTCCACAAGCAGAATAAAACACATCACTAACAGATGATAACACAAACTCTCACAAAAAAGTGAAACACTACACCTGGTCATGATACAGTTGCTGCCACCTCAAGGAATGTCCTAAAGTCTACCACAAACTGATTGCTATGCTTTACAATACCAACCTCTACACAGGTCATTAGCAGGGCTGTGAAAAACATCCAAATTCCTGCTGTTCCCTAAAGCTAATAAACTACCACAACAGACCTCTTTCTATTGCCCATTAGCCTCACATCGGTTTGCAGCAAAATCCTTGAAGCTATTCCTACTCAATGAACCCATTATCACCTTGGACCCCACGTACCCATCTCCAACACCCAATGTGGCCTTCATACCAACTGTTTCATTGACAACCAACTTCCTTACCTTATCTGCCTTACCTTCAATCAATTAAATTAATGAAAACCTGCCATATTTTACTCCATTCATATCCAAAAAGAACTGCTCTCTAAGCTGTAAATCTATGCACTCTCAGTTAAATATATCTGTCTTATGGGCATCCTTCCTTCACCATTGTCCTACATATATCACATCCAACCACACCTACTCCCATACATTTCACCACAGTGCAGATCTGTCCCAAGGCTCTGTCCTGTCCTCCCTCCTTTACATCCTGTACATTGCAGACATTCCCAGACCTCTACCCTCTGCCTATTTCCTGCAATAAGTTGATGAATTCACCTACCTAGCCACTCGCCACACCCTTCAGTTCTCCCATACATCCCTCCACCACCACTTGAATCTCCTGCTCAAGAAATGTAATATGCCAAAACTTCAGATGAATCCACAAAAGATCCTTTGGTCACACAACTTGATATTTCTGTCATCCAGACTGCTTCCACTTCTCCATTTACAACTAACTCATCCCTCTGACTAACACATACCTCCTTACCATCCAACACGAATCCCAAAACTGACTAAAATTACTAAACAGCCACACCTGGGGTGTACATCCTTCTACCTTTACTGTCACCTATAAATCCCTCATCTGCCTCATCCTAACTGCTTGTCCCCTAAATTCTGCAAGTCCCTAGAAGTCCTGGAAAGACATGCAACCTACCTTGTCTTCTGTATGACCGCACCTTCTCCAGCTCACATGCTACACCAACTCATCCATTTCTCACTACTTTTTCTCTTCATGAGCACCTTTGATCCAATACATTAATCGTAAAACCCAGCGCCAATTAAATGTCCCATTTTATCTTTTAGCTTTTATACACTTTTATTCTCTTCTTTATGTCAAATGGTTTAGGATTACTATGAGAACTTTCTATCTTGATAAAAAAAGTAGAATAATTTTTATTTAATTTTTAGTTTCCTTTTATTTATACAGTCATCTAATACAATTTTTAGAATCAATTTACATTATGTGTAAAATTATCTACTTGCAGTGTATCCACTCTTTGAAACAGTATCTCATAAGCAATCTAATGAAACAGGTTACAGGATGTCTGTACCGTGACCAGTCCACAACTCATAAGTCAATGGTAAGGTGATTGAATTCCAAAGACAGAATGTCATTCAGAACAATGTCAATTTAATTTTTATATTACTTCCTACTTGCCTAGCGTCCATTAGCAACATCACAGTTTTGGGCATTGCAGCACATACACACAGGCTGAGACAGAAGACAGCATTTACAGTTGGTCTATCCACCCATAATTCTTGTATTTTTCAAAGTGCTGAAAATACTCTGTATTGAAATGTTAAAGTTGTATTGAATCTGAATGTTGTCATTATTGACCCTTTAGAAAGCAGAAACATTCAGTTTACTACCAGGATGGAATATTGGTGACATTATGAAAAGAATGGATTCCTACTCACCATACAGTGTATATGTTGTGCAGACAGGCACAACAAAAGGACTGATAACCAAGTACACTTTTGGCAAAAAGGCCTTCTTCATAATTAGACAACATACATACATACACAGTCATGCAAACACAACTCACACATATGTGACCACTGTCTCTGGCTGCCAAGGCCTAACTGCCCTTTGGCAGATATGATCTTCAATTCCAGCTCAAGATGCTGGAGTTGGTGGTCATGTTTGCATGAGGCATGCTTGCCTGTGTGTATAAATGGTGTGTGTCTCTCTTTTACTAATGAAGGCTGTGGCTGAAAGCTTCATGTAAGTGTCTTTTAATGGTGCCTGTCTGCAACTTAACATCTCTTCTTTATGGTAAGTAGCACTCTGTCTTTTCCTTCATTGTTGTTATTCCAATATGGAGTTTCGATTGTTCATTTAGCAGCTTGTTTGTTGTGCCTGTCTGTAACTCCATGTCTCTGCTATGTGGTGAGTAACAATCTACCCTTTTCATAATAGTATCATTATTCCACCCTGGATTTTTCATTTACTAGTGTAGATTGTGAAACTTTAATCACATGTATTGGAAATGATTCCTCATGCTTAATTAATTTTAAGTAAGATGTCAAAAAACTGCATGGTTGAAGCCCATTAATATTTTACTCAGTAAATAATAACAATAAAAGTTATCAACTTTAACAGTACATACTAAACATCACAATTTTGAAGCAGCAATGGCAATTTTGCATCTTTCTGTACTGTTAGTAAAATAAATGCTTAATGAAATTTGTTCATACACAATATGATACAAATTATAACTTCAATAACAGAGTAGTCTGCAGTCTATTAAACACATTAAGATTATAGTGAGATATATAATCAAATTCTAGAAAAATCACACTGATATAAAAATTAATTGAAAGAAGTAATAGCTTTGGCATTTTGTGGTCAATGATGCCCTGAGATTTATTATCAGTTCATTGGTGCCCAGATGTGCTGCATCATATCGTTCAGCTCTCATACCATTTGCATGTTCTTTTTTCCTGAATATCTCTTCACATTCAATTACATTCAAACAGCAGCATATCAATCCAAGGTTAATAATCATGATCTTGAACAGAATGCAGGCTTGTTTTGTCTACTCTAAGATTTTTTCTTGCATCACATGCAGAACAGTTCTGTTTTTTCAAGAGCACGTACCATAACAACTGATATGTATTGTTTTTGTGTGCATGACAATGCAATACAGCTCTACATCACAGGAGATTCCCCAGCTTGTTGCATCCAGATCAGATTTACAAATTGTGTTTCTAATCAGGGTCAGATTACAAATTCTCTTTTATAATTACAACTTCTAATTATGTAACTACTACAAATTTCTTCTGATAAAATTTACACAGACACTAGCCATGTATCATCAACAAATACAATACATAGTGTTAGGCAAAAATGACATTTCACAAAGCAGATACAAAACTGTGTTAAATGTATGTCAGATGGCAGTGTAGTTACATTATACAGGCACCCAATACCCCTCCCACTAATCATCAATTCAGGTATGTTGCTGCACCATTACATCCACATTCAACCTTCCATGCACCTTCATGCCTTACCTATCCTCCCACTTCCCAGTGATGAAATCCATCCTGAAATATAGCCGCCTTTCCAACCCTAGTCACAACATTCCATCTCTCCACTCCTCCATCTCACTGACCTTTAGTGGCTGCCTGCAGTCCCACAGGTTCCAGTTTTCACACTCAACATTCCGCCTCCATCATATCATTACCATTTTCATGCACCATCAGGATCAGCATTGTACCAAGGCATCATTAATGTTTACCACTAGTTGTCATTTCTAACTAAAATTTCAAACTGTCTAAAAAGTTTTAAACACCTATTGTTAATCAACGTACTTTTTAAAGAACACCATTTATTGTCATCTGTTGTTTTATATGTCTCTCAAAATTTGTTTTAAATATGTATAATGTTTGGTTGGATGGTTAGTGGTTCTTATCCATTGCCATCTCTCCCTTCCCCCTCCCCCTCATGGGAGTTGCAATAGTTGCAATAACAATAAAGGAAATGTAAAAAGTAGCACTCAGAAGATTTCTGGAGAGTTTATGTCTCCTCAAACGTCACAGACACACTGCTACATAGCATTTTCTTATTTTGTTAACTATCCCATGCTATGACCATGGTTTATATTACAATCAACTTTCTCTTTTCTCTACAACATTTTGTGCCTTCCTCTCCCTCATTTTATACTCTTCTCTTGCTTCTGGGGTCTTCTGTAGAAACTGTACTCCAAAAGTACCATTCTTCTTCAAACCTACTTCTTTAAATATGGATTCCACCAAAGTGTCTCCCTGTGTCTCCACCTTTTATCAGTTCATTCATACAACTCATCCCCTTCTTTTAAAAAGTGTTCTTAACACTCCTTCATTCTTATTGCACAGTTTGTAGCTCAACCAGAAACTTTTTGTTTCTTATTTTCCTCTGATATTGTTCCTTTAGCTCTGCTCCTTCTAGTTTCATAGTATCATTTACAATTTCTGCTTTTCTTCTTCTTTTTTCTACTTCATTTCCCTGATTTTCATCAGTAGCATCTGGTGGCAGCTATCTAAGCTTCTGATTGTATTCCTTTGATAATTTCTACATATCTTATCATCTGATCATCTATTGTTGCTGTTATCTTCAGTACAAATGCGTATCTAATGCAACTTCTAACACCCTTTCTTTGTTTTCGTATTTGTTAAAATCAATGGTTGAAATTCATCAGGAGACATCAGTGGCATGCTTTGGTACAGTCTGGGTATGACAAAGCACAAAGGCAATGCAAATAAATTACAATGTGATGAAAAAAGATTATTTGAAAGAGAAAAAGTTACTTGAGTTGTGTTTTCTATGTAATCTCCACAAAGTTTCTTTTATTTGGCTCAGTATCTATTTGTTTGATTCCTGCTTTAGGAAGAGAGATCCAGATTTTGTAGTTCATTTATTATATTTTAGAAATGAAATATTGCATAGCTTTGCTCATTTTCATTACTTACACAGTTTGTTGCTTGTACAATGCATCACACAATTACAAGACTTTTTCAGATAAATATCTACCTTCTTGGATTTCCAGCATAGAACTGGTAGCACTCAACAGAATGTCCAGAACACAACTCCATCAATAGCATCAAAAAGTTAGACTATTTCGCAACACAGAGACATTACAACATATCAGTCTGTGCATCAAAAGATAAACTCTTATGTAATTCATACGTTACATAATTTGCTTTACACATGTTTTCAAATTATCATCCAAAAGTGATAATAGAAATAACAAATACAATAACAGCAATTTTGAACATATTTTCCAAATAAAAGAAATAGGTTTAACATGGCTTTTTAGTGTTTTAATTCTTAGTTTGAAATAGCTATTTATTGCATGTTCTTATGACTGAAAATGAATAAAATAATCCTTTAATGTTTGTTTACTCATAAATAAAAAAACAAAATTTTGCTATCTATATGTAGTGTCAGTAGATAAGGTAGTATGTTTACTTGACTGTATTGACAATCATGTTGAAGAAAAGTGTGTCATTGATCAGTCGCATTACAAGCTCTTCTTCATCTCTGAATAGCTACTGCAATCTACACCATTTGTACCTATCTACTGTATTCAGGCCTGGGTCTCCCTCTAAGCTTTTACCCCTCCACACTTCCTTCCTTTACCAGATTGACTATTTCTTGATGACTTAGGATGTATCCTACCAACTAGTTTCAGTCAGATTCTGCCATACATTTATTTTTCTCCAATTTTATTCAGAACTTCATCATTACTTAGTTGATCCTGATGTTTGATCAGTGTGCAGATTGAATAACACTGGAGGTAGTCAACACCCCTATCTTACGCCCTTCTTAAATTACTGCTCCCCTTTCATGTCCTTTGACTTACAACTGCACTCTGGTTTCTGTACAATTTGAAAATAGCCTTTTGCTACCGAAATAGCAAAACCCATTTATTACTTTAGTGTTTCATTTACTAATCTAATTTCATTAGCCTTGCCTGAACTAATATCAGTACCTTCCATTATCATTATTTTAATTTTGTTGGTGTTCATCTTATGATCTCTTATTGAGGCACTATATATGCCATTCAGCTCCTCTTCCAAGTCTATTCCCAACTATGACAGAATTATAATACTATCATCAAACCTCAAAGATTTTATTTCTTCTCCCTGAATTTTAATTCCATTTCCAAATTTCTCCTTGGTTTCCATTACTGTTAGCTCAGTGATCAGATTGAATAATATGGGGTATAGGCTACAACACTATCTTATTCCCTCCCCAACCACTGCTTCCCATTCATCTCCTTTGGCTCTTATAACTGTTTTCTGGTTTCTGTAAAAGTTGTAAATTACCTCTTTCCCCCTGTATGTTATACTTCTGCCCTTCAAAATTTCAAAGAGTGTACAATAATTGTCTTTATTTAAAGCTTCCTTTAAATCTACAAATGCTATAAACATAGATTTCATTTTCTTTACCCTATCTGTTAAGACAAATCATAGGGACCACAGCTCGTGGTCTCATGGTTGCGTTCTCGCTTCCCGAGCACGGGGTTCCGGGTTCGATTCTCAGCGAGGTCAGGGATTTTCACTTGCGTTGAGATGACTGGGTGTTTGTGTTGTCCTCATCATTTCATTATCATTCATGAAAGTGGCGAGACTGGACTGAGCAAATGTTGGTAATTTGTACAGGCACTGATAACCGTGCTGTTGAGCGCCCCACAAAGCAAACATTATCACAAGTCATAGGATAAACATTGCCTCATAGTTTTCTACATACCTCTGAAATCTTAAAGAACCTTCCCTGTTTTTCCATTCTTCTGGTACTTATTTGTGTCATTTTTTGCAGCTGTGACATATCAAACTGATAGTTTGATAATATTGATTCCAAACAACACCTGCATTTTTTGGAATTTGAATAACTACCGTGTTCTTGGAAGCTGAGAGTATTTCCCCTGTATTGTGTCTCTCAAACTTCAGGTGGAATATTTTTGTTGTGCCTAGCTCTCTCAACAATCTCAATAACTTTGAGAGAATGTTGTCTGCTACAGGGGTCTTGTTTCGACTTATGTCTTCATGTTCCCTGGCAAGCTCTTTTCACAGTATCATATTTCTAATCTCATAGACTTCCTCTTCTTTATCTATAATATTGTTTTGAACTCTGAGAGAATGTTGTCTACTGCAGGGGTCTTGTTTTGACTTATGTCTTCGTGTTCTCTGCCAAACTCTTTTCACAGTATAATATTTCTAATCTCATATAATACTTCCTCTTCTTTATCTATAATATTGTCTTATAGTTCAGTTCTCTTGTATAACAATTCCATAATATTCCTTCCACATTTCAGATTTTCCTTGTATGCTTTGTGCTGTCGTGCCATCTAGCCTCTTGATAGTCATACAGCTGCTTCTCCTTCCTCTAAAGCTCTCTTTAATTTTCTTATAGGTGCTCTCTATCTTCTCCCTAGTTATACATGCTTCTACAGCCTCACATTAGTCCTGTAACCATTTGTGATTAGCCATTTTACACTTTCTGTCAGTTTCATTTTTAGATATCTGTATTAAGTTTCACCTGCTTCATTTGCTGCATTTTTATATTTTCTCCTTTTGTCAGTTATATTCAATATCCCCTGTTTTACCCAAGGATTTCTATTAGGCCATATCTTTTTACTTGTGTGATCCTCTACTGCTTTCATTATTTCATATCTCAAAGCTACCCATTTCTATTCTGTGGTATTCCTTGCTATTGCTTCAGTCGGACATTGCCTAATACTCACTTTGAAACTCTTAAAAATCTCACGTTCTTTCAGTTTATCCACACTCAATCTCTTTAATTTCTTAATTAGTAACATATGATCATCTACCACTTTTTACACCTGTCATTGCTATATCATTTTATCTTATGATTGTGCCTCTTATCAAAGTAGTAGATTTCCCATTTCAATCCATCCCTTTTGCAAAAACTTAATCACCTTTGACCTTCCTTGTTTCTGCTTCCCAGCCATTTGCTCCAAGTACACTTTTGTATCCATGTCTCTCTACATCAGCTAGTGTCATTATTCGGCAGTACTGAAGTATTTAAGGATTACTTTACCAAATATTTAAAAAAATCTTTAGAAATGTAGTTAATGCAGCCAAAAAACTGCAAAATGATAACCTGCTCAAATTATCAGCTAACAAAAGTAAATGCATGTGGAAAATCATTAATGCACACAGTGGCAGAAATCAACAGCTGACAAGTAATATGAACCTAAAAATAAATGTGAAATCAATCACAAATGAAAAAGAAATAGCAGATGAATTTAACTCATATTTTATTAAAAATGTTGAAAGTCTCACAGACCACCCTAAAAATAATCACCTCCAAAACTTAGAACAAAATAACTGCACCGACACACTGTTCTTATTAACAACAGCAGAGGCAGAAATAAAAGAAATTATTCATACAAAAATTAAGAAAAAATTCTCTGCAGGACAAGATCAGATCTCCTGCTTTCTTCTCCTTAACTGCAGCAACCTCATAAGTAAACCACTGTCCCACATAATAAACTCTTCATTCCTCAACGGCATATTTCCTAATAAACTCAAGACCGCAAAAATCATAGCTATTCATAAAAAAAGGAAGTAAAGATGATATCAACAATTACAGGCCAATAGCAGTACTCTCAATATTCAGCAAAATATTTGCATATACTATGGCAGACAGACCAAATTCTTTTCTGAAAAAAAGAAGAGCCATATCACCTGTTCAGTTTGGTTTCCAAGGAGGAAAAACCACAGCTGATGCAACACAGCAACTCCTAGATTACACCTTAACACTAATAGACAAGAAGCTTCCAGCCATAGGCATTTTTCTTGGCCTAAAAAAAGTATTTGATATGGTCAGTCACAATATGCTACTCCAAAAAATTTACTACCATGGAATCAGGGGCACCGGCCATGACTGGTTTGAAAGCTACCTCAAAGACAGAAACCAGTATGTCCAAATGAATGTAACCAATCGACCAGGAATTTCTAATACTGTACAGTCATCTACCCAAATCATAGAACATGGAGTTCCCCAAGGCTCAGTGTTGGGACCCTTATTATTCTTACTTTATATAAATGACCTATCCTTAAATTTACACAATAGCAGTACTTTCCTATTTGCTGATGATACCACAATTATGACATCCCACTCAAATGAACATCTTCAAGACGGGTCAACAGGAGCACAGCACAACTAAACTCATGGCATAATTCAAACAGACTACTCCTAAATATAAAAAAGACAGCTGGTATTACTTTCCACCAGTACCAAATATATCACTGAGTGATGATAAAATCAACTGTGTAAAGAAAACAAAATTTTTGGGGGTTACTATTACTGACACGCTTACATGGAAAAGTCATATTGATATAACCTGCACCAAACTGAATAAAGTATGTTTCATGATTAGACAAATAAGGAATATTGTTAATTAATACCAGGACCCTCACATCAATGTACTATGCTCTATTCCATTCTATATTAAGCAACGGAATTATCTTTTGGGGCCACAGTGCCGAAGCAGTGAGGCTGTTTAAACTCCAAAAAAAGTAGTTAGAATAATATTATTCAAACAGCAGAAAAAATCTTGTAAACCACTGTTCCAGAATCTGAACATATTACCCCTCCCAAGTCAGTACATACTGGACCTCGTACTGGACCTACTATGTATGACCAAGAAAAATATTAGCAACTTAGATATAAACTCAAACTGGCACCAACATGATACAAGGTCAAAGAACTCTCTACAAGTAATTCCCTATTCAACAAAACTATACAGTAAAGGCATCAAATATATGGGAATACAACTCTACAATCATCTCCCAATAGCAGTGAAGAACATTACACAACTGAAGGATTTTAAAGTAAAACTGTGGTCACTTTTAATTAAACTGCCTCTACAGCATACAGGAATTTCTCGAAAACAACTTGCTATAAGAAACTGCTATAAGGAACTGCTCAACAAAACCATCAGAAAATGGATCCCAAAATATTGACCTTATGTAAGGCAACTGAATGTAAGTTTTATTAGTATAAATGCTAAATTCTGGTAGAGAATAAATATAAGACCTAAGTACATTACACATGTGATATAAATATGCAATCGTTTTATGGATTCAAAGACATGTATCTCTTCTTATAAAAGACTAATATATATCAAATGACCTGTCCTATATCATGACGTGCATTTCTGTACAATGTGTGATTCAGAGGATCAAAATAAATAAATAAAACACTTTCATTATAATTGCATTCTGTTCAATGTGAGATAGAATAATAGGTTTAAATATTTTATGATGGTGGAATTAGTGATATTGTTCTATAATTTGAAACTTCTACCTTACTTTCTTTCTCAGAATCAGTATCAAAATCTTATTATCTTATTATGTGTATATATAAATCATTTACTTAATGTACAGGAGACTCATCAATATAAATAATGCAACTGACACTCACTTAATATGCCAAAAAAACTAAAATGAGCATTAATTTAAAAATATAATTACTAGTTTTTTGTGTTACTCTACAAAGAAATCTTTATAATCTTTTAAAAATTCTATTACTGATTAACAACTATTTACACTAAGGTAGCATGTCATTTTATCTTCAGTACATCTACTTCCTCACCAGGATAGTGTCTCAGTTTTAAAAAATTACTACAAATTTTCATACTTATGTACTAAGGAGCCTGTGAGAGATTTTTAATCTATGAGCTGGTAACATAGCATTATCTTCATTTCTTGTGTCACACATAGATTGAAAATAGTTTCCTATAAACAATTCTGGAGTGGAGCACATAAAGATAAATAGTTCAAAATGTAAATACATGGAATAGTTAAAATATTTAGATCCCTCAATAAAGGTTGACATCAAAGCCTAGGCATCATATGACATATATTTCTAATAACAGTTTTTTTGAAGTGTTAATATTCTCTTTACACTGCTTCCTGAAGATTATTCTGTATCTTCCAACAGACCCAAAATAACTGTGGTAAACAACTTTCCTATCATCCATGTCACTTTCACAGGCCAATATTGTGACTGTGAATGCAAGACTATTTAGTTCGTTGCCAAACAGCTTATGTGAGAAATCTAAAATAAATTTTTTACTGGAAATATCCCCAAAATTTGACAGAATCAACTTCCCTAATTTCCTAATGTTTATGTATAGTTTGGAAGTCACTTGATTTTGATTGTTTGGTTCTAAACTGCATTAGCTGGGTCTTTGTCATGTTTAATTTTAATCTATTTACATCAAACCAAAGTTGTAAACTATTTAATTTGCCAATGACTCTTTGGGGAATTTGTTCTGGAGTCACACTTTCAATGAGCATAGTAGTGTTGTCTGCAAATAAAACTGAGCAGGATGTTGTATGTAGAGTACAGCAAAATAAAATCAGGATTAGGTCTAAAAAGAAAACTTGTGGGACTCCTCATGAAATAATTTTCCAGTCTGAGAAACACTTTCCTGTATCTGACATTACAGCTACTCTCTGCTTTCTACCTGTCAAATATGATTTGAACCATTTCAAAGCACTACTATCTTTCTAATTTATGTAAGAATAGAGAGTAGTTTGAACAGTCAAAAGTCTTCATAAAGTCACAGAAAATTCCTGTGACTTTTTTGGAGTTGTGCAGAGAGGAGCAAATTTTATCAACAAATTTGTAGACAGCACATATTGTACTCTTCCCTTCCTGGAAGTCAAACTGATTTAATGTGATGACTTTAGCTTTTGCTATGAAATTTTGCATCTGGATTGCAACAACTTTTTCCAAATACTTTTGAGAATATTGTTAGAAGACTTACTGGTTGTAATACTCTACACCTTCCAAATGCTCAAAGCATTTCTTGAAGACTGTTTTTATTACTGCAGGCTTTAGAGCAGCCTCTTTGGAATGACTTGTAAATTATTTGTGTTAGGGGCCCTGATGCTATACTATAAATTGTGTTAAATACCATAGTGGCTATTTCAGACATTTGCTTACTCACCCTTACTTTTATGTTTCCTGCAATACTAAAATTAACGAGTTGTGTAAGGGATTACTGATAGGCCTATTGTTTATATGGTTTTTACTATCACATTAAAGATACCTGCCTAAATAGGATTTCCATAATTAAGTTCCAATTTCAAAACACTGTAGAATGATGATGACACCTCAGAATGACATTAAATGTAAACGACTTATTATTGCCACACAGAGAAATATAAGAACATTTAAGCATAAGAATATGCACAACAACAGACATGCAGCACATGGCTATTCCTCAGTTTGTGTCCACATGACTGTTTTGATGAAGGATTGCATGATGGTGATGAAGCTCTTTTATAAGAATGGTGATTGTGTGTCAGTTGGCCTGCAGAAAACCTAGACACTCAAGTGCATGAAAAAGGCTAGGGGTCTGGAGGAAATGACAACAAAATGTGAAAAGACAGGTTGTCTTGAAGTGCAGTAAATGGCACAGGGAGGAAAGCAGTTGGTCTGACATCTGCTGGAGATGTGACCACAGCATTCCAGGAGGGATCAAGTGATGGTGTGCAAACATGCTGTGCATTGAGAGTTGCCTGAACATGGAAATGCCTGTGAGCATGATGCATAAAATCCTATGAAACATCTTGCATGGCTATTCATATAAAATCACCCATGTTCAGGAGTTGGTCCCTGCTGACCTGCCAGCAAGATAAAAGTTCATTCTAGAATTTCTTGCTCATGTAGAAGTGGAGTGTGAATAACTATGGAATGTTCTATGGCCAGACAAAGCTCATTTCCATATCCAAGGACATATCAATACACAGAATTGCAATATGGGCAATGGGAAATTTGCATACACATCAACCAGTACCACATCTACCTGCAAAGATAATAGTGGTGTGGGTTGATAGCATTATTTATCAAAGGACCATATTTTTTCAAGGAGATGAGTTCTGTGGGTCATGTCACCTGTACTATAAGTGGGAAACACATGAGACTCTTTTGCACACCAGTGTCATTCCCACCCTTCAACAGTGTGGAAGGTTGGTGTTTCTCAACACATTGCACAGCCAGTGAAGCAGCTGCTGCAGAATCATTTCAGAATTGCTAGAATTATCAGCCATCATTTCCCTACAGCCTGGATATCCAGGTCATCTGATCTTAATCTGTGTGACTTCTGGCTGTGGTGTTATCCAAAAGGTGTTGGATTCAGTGCACCAATTAAGAACATAGATGAATTGAAGGCATGCATTGTGCAGCAAATTTTGAACATGACCCCCAAGACACTCCAATCTCAATTTCAACTTGTGGCAGAAAATGGTGGTCAGCATATCGAATATGTCTTGTGCCAGTCTCACTACAACTAGAAACATGTCATTTTTCTTTTTATGTGGCTTTTGGCCCCAGGACAATTAAAACTGATGTCATTTTCTGTAAACTGAAGGTCAAGCTATGAGAAATGAAAGGAAAAGGAATAACTGCAGATGTAAGCTGCATTGGGTCCTTACGTAGAATCATTGGCGATGAGTTAAAATATGTGCCAGACCAGGACTTTCATGCAGGATCTCCTGCTTATTACACAGTAGTGTTAACAACTGCATCACCCAAACACAGTGTTTATCACAATTATTTGGATTATCTCAGCACACTTCTCTACTTAAGTATTCTAACAGTTAATGATAGTGACGAAAGTAAATAAAAGGATACTTCTGTAATAATGACCATCTTTTACATATCTCTTAATCTATTCTAAAGGTATTGATGCAGTTTCTCTAGTATCAGAGGTAACTATATTTCTGAATTCATATGAATGTAATGTATTTGTCAGATTCATGTAAATTATACTACATTCCAATAACTTTCTGTTTAGTTAACCCACTTGAGTGAAATTTTGTGTGGAGCATGGCACCAACCATTTCAATTTCTCCTTTATTGCTGTTCTGTTCAAGAAATGAAACTCTTTTAAATGGAATATGTTTACTAACAAATATGCCACCCCACCTCTTTTGTAGTGTAGCCTGCAGTAACTAATTGCTAATGGATAACCACCTTATTTATGATATATAAATTCACTATCCATCAGTTTAGGGTCTGTTATTACTAATAGGTGTAGTCAGTTCTCATCCACAGACAGTTTTACCAACTAAGTTTTTTTTAGATGCTGACATTTAGGTGCTTTAATCTAAGGGGGACAGATTTTTTACCATATTCTGTTCTCTACAAATCACGGCAATAGGTAAGGGATCTTGAATCATGAAATGCATCCATATTTAAGAGTATGGATAACCATCAGCTGTATAATGTAATGACGACAATGAAAATTTGTGCCAGATCAGGACTCAAATCCAGATTTCCCGCTTTAGGAGAGTGTTTGTCTTAACCACTTTGGCTATCCATGTACAACTCATGGTCAGAACCATACTCCTATATGTTATCATTCATAGATTACAACCTGCACTTGTGCACATTATGTAATTTCCATATAGAGGGGGGAGATTTTAATTGAAAGTAACTGCCTCGTATCAGTGGATAAATATGATATTGTGCAGTGCAGTACAGTGCAATATCCATTCAGACATGCATGCAAGCTGACAAACCAAGCAGTGACTTTCAATTGAAATATCCTCCCCTGAATACATGATG
Source organism: Schistocerca piceifrons (assembly GCF_021461385.2). Classification (NCBI taxonomy): domain Eukaryota; kingdom Metazoa; phylum Arthropoda; class Insecta; order Orthoptera; family Acrididae; genus Schistocerca; species Schistocerca piceifrons. The sequence continues at coordinate 782,533,783 of NC_060139.1, read as the reverse complement.
CATATGAGTGCAGGATGCAATGCATGAATGATCACACATGGAAGTTCAGGTCTGGCTATGAGTTGTGCATGGAGAGCCAAAGTGGTTAAGGCAATCCCTCATGTAAAGTGGGAAATCCAGGTTTGAGTCCCAGTTTGGCACAAATTTTCATTGTTGTCATTCCACTATACAGCTGATGGCTATTGATATTTTCAACTGCAAATATGTGATGGCTGAAGTCACTGTAGTGTCTGCATTACATCATACTTCTTAACAGCACAATCACTGAAATGTTGTATTTGGAATCTTTTGACTTATTACACAGATCATTCAAGCTGCACTACAATCACAAGTTACTCACTTCTAAGCCTTCCTTTTAGCCAGGAGAACAAGGTTCACTTACACTCAAGATTTTTAATTTAATAGTGTTATGTTACTTCTTGCTTCCAAAAGAAAACTTTAGGATGACCGGGTATTTCCTTTCATACATTTCATCACAGGGTCCTGTTTACTGGTTAAATGAGTGTAGCTTTCCATTCCTGTTTGAGTGAAATCCATGACTACTGTAACTTAACTCTTTTTTTAACATATTCCTACAGAATTTGAGTCTTATATTTTGCTAAAATAAAAACAGTAAAATTCCAGAATGAATCTTTGACTCTGCATTACAGCTTGTTCTCTGGATTTGATAAAACATTTTAAGCCCAGCAGTTACTGATCCCCTGTTTCTGCTTCTATTTGATTTTACCTCTGAAACTTCTTGGCAGATTAAAACTCTGTGCCATAACATGAGGGGAAGGGTACTGGATTTGTGTTTCTTCCTGGTATTGTTTTAATCTGTCAATTAGTTTCATTGGTAAAATTAAACAGTAGATGGAACAAGGGATCAATTAAAGTAGCAGTACATTCCACCTAAGTCAGAAGATCATCTATAGTCAAGAGTTAGTACCAGTATTGTAAATTCCCCCAGTCTGTTATTAAGTAGCTAAACACAAGTAGCATGTACATAACATTAAAAAAATCAATAATACAGCCAAAATAATTTGGAATGTTATTAAAAAAAGAACAAAAATAGTGGTATAAATGAAGTTTCATTTCTGGAAAATAGAAAAAGAGGACATATTGAAATCATTGACCACAAAATTCAATAATTACTTTCCTTAAAGTGGCAACAAATGTTAAACTGTTAATAAACAACCAATACAAATGCAACAGATTTACTTTGGTGGGTACTCTACCACCAAAAGATACTGATTTCTAGAATATAACCGCTAAGGTTGTTAAAAAGTAGTAATTATTTTAAGTTAAATGGTTTTTCCAGCATAATATCATAATCTAGGACTATTCTTAAACTATTTTTTAATCTGTCAATGAATCACAGCATATTTATTGGCAGGCTTCAATATGCTGCAGTAATACACACCTATAAAACTGAAGCTAAATGAAAGATCACTGATTACAAACACATTTCACTCCTCCTAGCATTTTCAAAAGTTTTTCAGAAAGTAGCCTGTAATATGTGTTGACTCATTTTTGTGAGTTTATCTTGTTAACTACCTTCGAGTTTGACTGCCACAAAGGATTCTCCACAGTGAAAGTCATAGAAGATCCATAAATGAGACTCTAGAAGAGCCAACAAAATAATAACAGAATGCTAATAGTAATAATAATACTACTGCCTACTATTTGAGTTTCCCAAAGCCTTTAATTCTGTAGACCCCAAAATTATATGTATGAACTAAAATGTTTTGGCACTGAAGTCATCCTCCTTACATGGATGAAATATTACTTTCACAGCATAAAAGAAGAGGGCCACACTGGCAGACTGTGTCACAGGAATAAAATTAAACTCAGAATGGCCAACATCATGCATGGAGTCCCAAATAATGGCATGACAAAATGGGTCTGGTAGATGACTAAAGAATGACATGATATGGTGGATCAGGCAGGTTACTAGAGAGTTTTGGTGTTTCGAGAACTCTGACAGCCAAATGGAGAGGAGTCGTCAGCACCCAGACCCGACAGTATCTGGAGCGGGATCCGGATATAGATAGATAGATAGATAGATAGAACTCTGACAGTGTCTAAAAGGGGCATCATTGTGAGTTCCCATTGGACCAGCTGGTCAAATCATGTAATATCCAGATCAGTGGTGCATTTGGATGTGACAGAGGCCTGATAGTGGACTGCTTGAGTACATAAGGGGAGGCACACTCATTGTCAAAACTCCAGCAGAACCCTCTGACCATGACAAGGGAGAATCACTATGTTGTGCATCAAGCACACTCCAAACCCTTCACATCTGTGACTGCCATCACAGAACACGTAATGGACTCCCTGAAACATTCTGTGACATCCTGAACCATTGGTTGGAGCCTAGCAGCAGCTGGACTAGCTGTAATATAATGGACTACTGAAACTACCGATACCACTGGCTAGCAAGGTGTGCAGTGCCGTCAATCAACTTGAAGGAGCAAGTGAACTTTAACTATGTAAACATAAACATATTATTACTTTGTTACAAACTGTTAATATGAGGATAATCATGAGGTATATTGCCACAGAACTATATTATAAACACTTTTCATTTTTCATACTATGTGTTTCATATATGTATACATGCGATGTGTAAAATATCGATATACAACCAAGGTTGGCAGTATTACACAGTTTGTAAGCTCTGTGAACAGGGGCCGGTTGTTGGCGGGTGTAGAGACAATGGGCAGTTGGTGTTGAGACGTCTTGTGATATGCCTGCTTTGAGAAGGTCAAGGATAGAGGGAACAAAATGATGTATTGGAAAAGCTGTTACATTGAAACTTATTGAATATCATCATGATCAGCATTTATAAAATAAAAGTTGGAAGTTTAAATATGTGTCAGTTCTTACGCAGCAAAATACACACCCTGGACCTCAAATTGATTTAACTAACAGCCGATGGCGAGATTCATCACTGGACCACGAGCATGCAACGACTAATAAAGGTAAGAAAATTATATTATTCTAAATTCAAATTGTGATGATACCTTTCTTTCTTCATGTCTTCAACCCTGTATGTACTCTGTTGTTAGAGTGAACAGCGTGATGGGGACTTGCGGTCGACTAGGCACACAAGGGAGACCACACAGGTTTAAAATGATAATTTGTAACTTAAAGTACTACTACTGATAATAATTAATATATGTCCCCTGGAGAAAGAGGTGTATTACATAGGGAATTACCATTTCATCCATAAGGTTACAGTTACCACCACAACACAAATGACTGTGTTTGAAGTGATGTAATAACTAGGAAACATGGACTGCTGATGAATGGTGTCGCATTGTGTTCAGTGATGAATTGCACTTTTGACTACCCCAAATGACCACCACTGATGAGTATGGCAGCAATATGGGGAGAAATCTCCTAGTTCCAATGTTCTGGAGAAGCATGGTGTTAAATTCCTGGTATCATGGTGAAGGGAGCCACTGGGTATGACTTCAAGTCACGACTGGTGGTATGAGAGAATACTAATGGCACTGTAGTACATCATGGACATCTCAATCCTCATGTATTTCTTCTCATGTGATAGTATCAAGGTGCCACTTTTCAACAGAACATTTGTCCACATGTGTCACATGTTTTTATGAACTGTCTGCATTCTTGGTTCCTAAATAACCATTGCTGTCTTGGTGGTTTATGTTATTGCCACTTTTCATATAACTGTAAAATGTCAAATACTCATAAATTCTTCATTACACATATTCTATTAAATTGACAGAGGACTATGTAACCTGCACTTTTGCTTAGAACATTACAACTTACATTTAACTTACACAGCATGACTATCATTTTACAATATATCACATGTTTTGACATACAATTTAAGCTCAACATTTGTTATTAGTAATGGAAAACTGTCCTAAATGATGGCAATGCATTTTCCTGTTAATTTTAGATTGCATCTGGCCATCACTGATTCTATAATGTCAGTGATTATAACAATATTTATTGATTCAGTTTTTCTTAGGTAGCATCCTGTGAGCCATCTTTGGGCTACTTGTAGCTGTTGCTATCTCCTACAGAGGGCAGGCCATGTTGAAATACTTTCTTCCTTTCAATTCTCTATCACAAATAAAAATTCTTTTCATTGCATAATTTATACATCATCTCATAATTATATTTTTGCTATTATGTTAATAGCAATTAAACTTTACTGCAATCTTATTATGAAATTACATCATACTCTGTAACCATTGGCTGTAAATGGTATTATGCTGAAGACAGTGGATGAAGCCTCCACTTCTGAAAAGCAGGTGGCCATACATTGGTCAGTAGCATGTGTTTATCATCACTATATAGCATACTGCTCCTTGCCACTCTCTCCAGCCATCATCATGGGTAGGTGTGGAATCATGGTTTAAATTAGTTATGTTATTTACATTTATACCTAGGTCTTGTTTTCTAAAACTTTGTATTGCTCTTTTCTCAGAGTTTTAATGGTCTGATGATTATCATATCATGATCAAAACTGGTCACCTGAATAATAAATTTATAATTATAATAATTTACATGTGGTCCTAGACAGTTTTTGTTTTAAGAAACAGTCAGCAGAAAGCAGTCAGTACCGTTTTGGTTAATCTACGTTCACTCATCATTATCACTGATTAAGGGAAATGTTGATTAATTTTAGCTGTTCCTCCAACTGTAGTATCAGAGCACTAACCCTAAAAAAATCAAACTACCACTCTCAAATCTCCTATGTAATGTATAACACTGCAAAACAAGTACTACAAAAATGATGATGAAAAAGAATATTTCAGATGAGTTTCTAATAGTTCTACACATATTCATGGAACAAGAACCAGTTTGGACTTCATTTACTTAGGAAAAACAAATAAAAATCCCAAAACAGCATTTTTATCAGGGAATAAAATTGTATAATAAATTCACAAAGAAAAGAGAAAGATTACTAAAAGGCATCTGTTTAAAAAGGCATCTAAAACATTATTCATAGGTAACACACCTACAAAATTTAAGATCCCTTTGAGGATTCAGAGTAGTGGGTAGCAATGAAAAAAGGGTAACTACAACACCCCATTGCATTTCAGTACACCTACATAATTGCAGTTTACTGCTTTCACAAGAAAATCATGTGTCAGGAAGTAAAACGCATTATAGTAATGTCTTGTCATTCTCCAGGGTTCAACATCTCACTCATCATGGACGGATGCTGACTCAGTTTTTCATTTGGGCTGAGGAACATAGCTGAATATGTGCAGGCATGAAATCTGCTTTCTGAACAGGCTAGAGTTGGCGCAAGGAGCACAGTAGCACCTTCACAGTACAAAAACCTCCAGTGGGTGTCCTTAGTGTGCTCAGAGATAAAGAATGGGACTATATCTTAAGTTACGAGTTACGTGAAATAAATTGTGTGTAATCAGGGAACATTGTACAACAGGGATGAGCTGAATGTGGCAATGCAGCTGTTAAGACACTGACATCATGTTCAGGAGATGGAGTTGCTCTGTCTGGCCATCCTGATTTGGGTTTACTGTGGTTCCCCTACATCACTAAAGCAAATGCTGAGATGGTTCCTTAATCAAGCCCATGGCCAACCACCTGTACTATCCTCAAGGACTACTTATCCTATCCTGATGAAGCAAATTATGTATTCTTTGTGTTGTATATGTTGAGTTATTGATCTGTATTGTATTACGTTCATAAATCCTACATCATTGTGAAAGTATTAAATGATCCTTGGATGAATAAAGATAATAATAATAATAATAATAATAATAATAATAGTAATAATAATACAAGGTCCTCTTTAATCAAAAAGTATCTTCCATGCTAGTAACTACAATTTCCAGCCTTACTAGTTGACTGTGATAAACTCTCATGTTGTCAGCAGAGCTCAGTGACTTCAAATATGGACTGATCAGCGGATATCACCTTTGTAACAAATCCATCAGGAACATTTAAACGCTTCTAAAGTCGCTTGAGTTGACTACTGGGGATGTGATTGTCCAGTGGAAATGCAAAGGAACAACCATAGCAACACCAAGACCAGAAAGACCACATGCACTGACAGTAAGGGACTGTCAAGAATTGTGGAGACTGGCTATAAAAAGTCACATTATATCAGTGGAAGGAATCACTTGTGAGTTCCAAAAGTGCTACAAGAAGTCCAGCTAGCACAAGGACTGTAGGGTGTAGGGAACTAAAAAATAATTGTGTACAATGGTCAAGCAGCTCCTCCCAAGCCATATATTTCTGTATTCAGTGCTAAGTAACACTTGAGGTGGCATAAATTGCAATGCTATTGAACAGTGGATGACTGGGAATGGGTGATTTGGAGTTATGAATTATGTAATACCCTGTAACAATCCAATGAAAGGGTTTGGGGTTGGTGAATTCGTAGATAATGTTACCTGCCATCATTTGTAGTGCTGTCAGTGCTTTTTGTAGTAAGGGTTTGGTCCCTTTATTGCACTTAAGAAAACACTAGGTGAGGAGGGATATGAACACATTTTACAGCTTTGTGCAGTAGAAGAACAGTTCAAAGATGATGATTGTTTGCATCATGGTGACAATGCACCCTGTCATAAAGCAGCAATATATGGACAATAACATTCCTGAAATGGACTGGCCTGCCCAGACTCCTAATCTGAAACCAGTGGATCACCTTTGAGATGAGTCAGAATGCCTATTCCACTCCACACACCAGCATCTAACATCACTATCTTCTCTGGTTTCAGCTGTTGAGGAAGAGTGGGCTACAATTCCTCCACAGACATTCAGACACCTCATTGAAAGTGTTCCCAGCAGAATTCAAGTCATCATAAAGGTAAAGGGTGGGCACAACCCATATTAATGTCTCCTAATGGGTATCTGGATATTTGTGATCAGATAGTGTACGTATGAAATATGTAGGCTCTCACTTTGAGGAAACAATCATTGATTTTGTGGCCAATAATTTCAATGTATCAACTTTTCTGTTGCAGCTATTTTATGGGAACTCCATGTATCACATTTTTTGTTTCTTTTTTGCTTTAATAATGTCCCAAGTTGTTTTTGCTGTATTCTTATAGTGTTTTACTTTTTGAGCATAGCACTTGAGTTTTACTTTTTAATAAACCTGGAAGAGTTTTAGAATACTGGAAATAATAGTGTTTCAGTTCTGATTATAGCTCTGAATTAGGTAGAACACTCTCCTACTAGTACACAGCCCTTTTATCAAAAGTTATCCATCCCTTGTCTTCATTTCTATTCTGTTTTACATTTGTTTGGTAAGGAGAAAACAAGACTTAAAGTGTTCAGCACTAAAAATATGAGTTATAAGGGTATAGCTTTGGTTTCTACAGCTTTCTGAAAGCAGCACTTTATTTTGGGAGTTGTTGCAATCTGTAATAGTCATAATTTACCATGATAACTTACAGTGCATCCATGGACTTGCACACTGATAGTTCATTCATGAATGAAATAAACCCTTTAACATTTCAGATTTGTTTCGATGCCTGAATGCAATCAGTGGTATAAATATAATTGCTTTCTGATGATTCTTTTGTAGTACTACACTTTAATGCATGTTTAATTCATATCAGAGTGACCAGATTATTATACAGGAAAGGTAAAAAAACTTCTTGAAAACTTTTACCAGTTGCTGACACACTTGGACTACGTATGCATGATAGGAGACATAACTACCAGAGCTTGCAAGCTTCCAGAGCCAGTGATTCCTTCTTCTGGAAGAACAATTGGAAGGGAAGGAAGAGAGGTGAAGGGAAAGGAACTGGAGTGCTTTAGGAAAAGGACTAGAGTTTGGAAAAGTCACCCAGAACCCTGGGTCAGGGGAGACCTAGCAGACAGGTAAGTTTCCCCTGAGCCAGGTTTCTGGCTCAATTGCTCATCGTGTTTTGTGAGACATGCAGCGACTTCCCTAGCAAGCACAATCTCTGAATATGTCTCCAACAGAGCACATTTGAGATATGATTGGATGAGATATGACTTGTGCAATGTTTGAATCAACAACTCTTGCAGGACTACATGAACAGTTTGAGCAGGTGTGGCATAACATATCCCAGGACAGTATTCACCAAATTGATCTGTACCTTCCCAGTTTAAATAGTGTTTTAAGAGTGGTTGGTCAAAACATTACTATCATCTGGTTAGTAGCTTGTTGGCCCAATTTTGGAACTCGGTATAGCAGCAGTTCTGCAAGGCATAGAGTCAGCAAGTCCTTTGTAGGTTTCTGAAGGTATGTGATAACCTGATGTATGTATATAGATAATGCAATGCTTGTAAATTATGGGCTGATGGATCACTGGGACAGAACTGGCACCTGATAACATCTCAGATATGTTCCTTTGAGTTCAGATCAAGTAAATTTGGTGGCCAAAACATCAACTTGAGTTCATTATCACAAACCTCAAACCACTGTTGAACAATTCTGGCCTTGTAACATGGACAGCTATCTTGCTAGAAGCTTCCATTGCTCTCAGCAAAGACATCAAGCATGAAGGAAAGCAATTGGTTCACAATAACGTTCAAAAAGTCCACATGTGATGAAGCAAGCTGGTATCTCTTTACTTCCTCTTGTTTTGTCATTTGCCTCCTCCAATTCATTTTATTTTCATTTTTGCCCGATTACCATTAACATACATGAGTATAATCTGCATTTTCATAAAAGAGAAAGGTTGGTCCTCAGTACAAAGGAATATAGCAACAGGTCTAATGTTACGCTTAGTTTTGTGTGTTTCCTAATTTATTTTGTTATAGGGAGAAATTAGTAATTGTTTCATGACTTAGATTCTATTGTTGACTAATAAACCTATATAATTTCTATACTAATTATAAGCATTTGGAAGAAGAACTACTAGGATTCTTAAAGTATTTATTTGGCACTATTCAAAAACTTATTAGCAAAACCAGCCCTTAATTAATTCCAAAATAATTACTATATTTGTCAAAAGTATTGTTTGTATTGCTATATCGGTTAATTTCATTATTTAAACAAATAATTTGGCCTAACTTCATGGTCAAAGTACCTGTTAAGAAGAAGGATTTTTTTGATAGATTCAGTTAAATGAATGAGTTATATTTTAATTGTAATTTCTATTACTTAAACATCAAACAACATATAGTTTTACTACCTATTATTGTGAGGTTATATAAAGGCCCAATTTTTGGTCCCAAGACAGTCAGTCCACACCCGATTTTCAGACAGGAGGTCTGTATCAATTACATTAACAACAACGCATCAACTGAGCAGTGGAATTAGTGTAACATAAATAGGCTATGTGTTAAAACAATGACAGTCTCTGTTCAATTTATATGAGAAATAGTGAACTATGTGGTTAGGTATTTCCTGTTCATAGACGTTCAACAGCAAAGTATTGTAGCAGTATGCTGATGTTTGACTGCAGACTATTAGTGAGGCTTTTAAAAAGTTAACCAATAGTGAATTGTCATACAACTGTGTAACTTCGAGGGTTGTGAACAGTGAAAGTAAAGAATTCTAAAATGCAACTGTGCAGCTGTCAGCTACTTACTCATTTACAGTAGTCAGTGTTGAACTTCCACCCCCCATTTTTCAGCCATTATAATATTGCTGTATGTTGACATCAATGAAGAAATAAAGCAGTTGAATGTCACATATGGAGCCCTTTTGGGTGAGGACTATTGTATTTTGCCACAATAAACTAGGACTTGCAAACTTTTAAAAGTGAACTCAAGAATGGTTTACAGTACAATGATTTTAACGAAGGAAATGCAACACCAAATGAGTGCATGGGTTTCATGGCCACAGTATGACAGCAGCCAATCAGCAAGTGGCTTCTATGAAAGCAGCCATTGAGTACAGGAGCAACCAATCAGCATGCAGTTGGACACAGCCAACTGGGATAAACAATTCGCCTTACTCAGAAAATTACACTTGCAGCAGCGGTGCAGACGACAAATCGAGATGACAACCGCAGCAGTGGCAGCAGCAGCAGGAGGCAAGTGAATAAAAATAAGGTAATTCATTGCAAAAGCCATTTTATATCAAGTGATGCATAATGAGTGGTCTTAATGAACAAGACAGTGTGATGGGGGAGAAGGCTCAATAGTGGAGTGATGTGATTGATAACAAAGCTGTAGAGGTTAAGTTTTCAAATGAACAGAAAGACATAATGGGGACTGGTTCTGTAGACGATAGTGGTTATAATCAGACATGAACGTAACTTTGATTGATGGGGATGAAAGTGCTATTGTAGATGAGATGATAAAAGTATCATCTACACTGTGTGGTGATGTGAGTGAAATGGACAAAAACAGTACTAAAGTGGGTGAAATCATTAAGACTAAGGGGGGAGGAAACTAGCAGCAAAAGTCAGCAAGGGCAAAAGTTTGTGGCAGACAGAAAATTGTAAGTGATGTTAAGGCAAATTATGAGTCATTTGAGTAGTATATGTATGAAAGAAGATATTAATAGGGTGGAAAAGAAAACTGGTAGCATTAAAACTGGCATGACTAGCTTAAAGGATGAACTGAAGAAAGAAATTGAAAAGGAAATTACGGTAATCAGCTCTAATATTTCAGAATTAAATAAGAAGGTTGAGGCAGTAGAGAAAGATCGTGATGAGAAGATAAAGAAAGTCATGCAGAATACTAATGAGACATTAACATGAATCAGTAGTAAATGTGTAGAAGAGAGAAAGAAACTTTGTGATGATTATAGTAGGAGGGCGGAGGCTTCCGAGAAACAGTGTAAAGATGAAGTTAGAGCAGCCAGGAAATTTTGTACTGAAAATAGGGTCAAACTTTAGAACCAAATCGATCAGATTAAAAATGATTTAGAAATAGAGGTAAAAAACCTAGTTTGCAGTACTGTTAGAGGAAAAACTGATAAAAATAAATAAAAATATAGATTCAAAATTGGCTGAAATGGAGAAAAACATGGGAGAGGTGAAAAATCAAAAGCATAGAATATGCAGTGTCCCGAACTGTCCTTCATTTGTTAGTTGTAAGAAATTTAATAATTTTGAATCATATGGGGAAGTGAATTCACTGGATTTCATTAGGGAATTTAATGATTTTCCTGAAACATGGAATGACAAAGAGAAAATGTCATTTGTGAGAGGTTTTTTGAAAGATGATGCTTATGGATGGGCAGCTCAGGTAGCTGTTAGTTGTGCTTCATGGCATAGCTTTAAGAAAGCATTTTTAGAAGCATATTGGTCCAAAGAGAAGCTGCAGAGAATTTTGAGTAAATTTTGGGATGGAATGAGATTTGACTCTAGGAAGGGTACTGTAAAATGTTTCTGTCAGCTTTGGATAAATAAACTGAAACATTTGGACAAAGAGCTAGGCAGTGAATCAATAATTATGGGTTTAGAAACTAAGTTACATCAGAAAATTGGAGAATTGCTTGTACCTGCCCCTAGGGGTAATATTAGTGATTTTTTTCAATTATGTTGCTAAAATGGTGAGGGTAAAGCCCTCAGTGGAATATCGTAGGCGGAATTTTGATGACAATAATCAATCAGGGAGAGGGTTTCAGGTAAACAGGATGAACAGAAATAATTATAGTACAAATTCATGGAATGGTTGGGTGGAGGATGCCAGAATAGGCACAGAAATGGTAGGAGAAATTCAAGTAACAGAAATGGAGGAGATGATTTTAATTCTGGATCAAACCATTTAAACAAGATAATGCTCCAGTTTTGGCTCACACTAGAGCAAGTAGTGATGAAGAGCCATGTGTATATAAATGTGCTGTAATCACAGGTAAGGGTAATGATAGTAGTAAGACAAGTGTAAATTCTAATTCTAGTCAGATGTTGACTGATGGTATGTGTAGCAATGTTTATCCTGTAAAAAGGGAAGAGGAAGTTACTATAATAAAACTAAGTGATGAAACAGTGTGTGTTGCTGTTGCTCAGGATGCCCTGAGTGTCAAAATGGATGGTAAATTTTTAAGAGAACATAGGGAATTCAGGTGTTTTGCTATGTGGTCTAATAATGGAAACAAGGATCAACTAATTATCCAAGTATTTGAGGAGAATGAAATTGACAGTGGTTCTGATTATGACAGTAGTTGTAATGGTGATAGCAGTTGTGAATCCAGTAGTGATGAGGACAAGGTATTTGAATTTATAATTGATAATGCTGGCAATGTGTTAAGTAAAGAAAGAATAAAAGAGGAGAATGCTAGGCCGAATGAAGAGCTATATTTTAATGAGAATGGTAATGAGGAACAGGACCATTCTGTCTGTCATTTAAGTGTGTCTGATAATTGTTTTGGTAACTAGGGTGATAGTTTTCCAGGGAAAGGATTATCAAAGATTTGTAGTTTCAAGAAGATCACATGGTAAGCAAAAAGGAAGTGTGGCACCCTGTAATAATAGCAAGTGTACAAGGTATACGTGTTAAGTGTTTACTGAACAGTGATAGTGATTTTAGTGGCATTTCACAAGCATTTTTTGAATCTATTAAGATCACAGAGGGTACAGTAGTAATGCATGTTACTGGAATAAAAATTATTGGTGCTACTGGTAAGCTATCAAAGAGTGAGAAACAGGAGCTACTGTTAACTGTGGGGTTAGCAGCATGGCTATTGGAGTGCAATTTCTTGGTGATTGATGTAATATTTGGGACTAATTTCTTGTGCAATTAGCAAGTAGGGGGTTCAACATTCTGTGTTGGATTCAATATGTGGCAATAATACTTATCCCAGTGGTCTGTCTCATTTTTTGTGCTTCCTGAGACAGTGAAACTCTTCTCCTATCCTATCTGTAGTTTATAAGTGAATCAGAAACATTCTCTCTTTGATGTGCATGTGATTTTGTACAGCAAGATACTTTAGTATAGGAATATTTTAGAAAAAGTTTCTCCAGTTATATCTATATATATATTACATTGTGTTAATGATAAGTAATCATAAGAGGATGGAAGAAAAGGCAAGAGAACAGCACTGGTATTTGGTTGAAATCTATGAGATACTGTATTTACTCTAGTTTTGTGAAATATGATGAAAGTAAATTGGTATCATGGTTAAAGAATTTCTATCAGACAAAGAGGTAAGGTAAACAGAAAATGAAAGGTGGCAGCATATGTGGAGGAGAAGGTGCAGATTATCTGAAAACTATAGTTAACATACGAAGTAATGAGCTCATGGGTGCAGCAGCAGAGACAGTATGCAGTAAACACCATCATGAATACTAGGTATTAATATTAATTGTGGTATAATAGAAGTGTTTGTGTTCAGTGCAATCAGTATATGGAGATAACAATCTACCTATAAAGTGTGTCATGGTACAGCCTCTTCTAACATTAAGGAGATAAAACTTTAAATATAGTTGTGTGGAGTAATGTGTGTGGAAAGAATAAGCAAGATTTGCATGTATATTGCCCTTCAGGCTATAATCTCAAGTAATTTGATGGAATAAAGTGAAATAATAGTTTTTCTAAGTGATAATTTTGTCTGATCAGTAATGAGAGTTATATTTGTGTTAGCACAAGGATCCATTACTGTGGAGTGTTTTTCAACAGAATCAATTCTGCATTGGATAAGCGGAGCTGGTGTTTATTTATTAGATGATGAAGCAATAATGAAATAATAAAATAATGTATAATGTTAGGGTCTTAATGGTTAAGGAGCCTGTCTCTGCAGTAGGGATGTTTTTTGAGAATGGACTCCACTAGCTAATGAGGTAAGAAATGTAAGTAAATGGTGGAGGTGACAGACAAGATGAGTAATGAAAAAGATAGCTGTATACAAACAAATGTGGTACAACTATATTGATGATCTGTTTTTGAACTAGGCAACATTGGGTACTATATATATTGTGCAATCCATGACAATGCGGCTGGGAAAGAGAGTTTGACAGAAAGAGCAATAATTTAGTTAGGTCCAAGTCATATAATGCTGCATTATTGAATTTGTAGGTTATCTGAAAGATACTAACACGAATTCTTTACAGATGAATGGAAAAACTGGTAGAAGCCAACCTCGGGGAAGATCAGTTTGGATTCCATAGAAATGTTGGAACACGTGAGGCAATACTGACCCTACGACTTATCTTAGAAAATAGATTAAGGAAAGGTAAACCCACATTTCTCGCATTTGTAGACTTAGAGGAAGCTTTTGACAATGTTGACTGGAATACTCTCTTTCAAATTCTGAAAGTGACAGGGGTAAAATACAGGGAGTGAAAGGCTATTTACAATTTGTACAGAAACCAGATGGCAGTTATAAGAGTCGAGGGGCATGAAAAGGAAGCAGTGGTTGGGAAGGGAGTGGGACAGGGTTGTAGCCTATCCCCGATGTTATTCAATCTGTATATTGAGCAAGCAGTAAAGGAAACAAAAGAAAAATTTGGAGTAGGAATTAAAATCCATGGAGAAGAAATAAAAACTTTGAGGTCCGCCAATGACACTGTAATTCTGCCAGAGACAGCAAAGGACCTAGAAGAGCAGCTGAACAGAATGGGCAGTGTCTTAAAAGGAGGATATAAGATGAACATCAAAAAAATCAAAACGAGGATAATGGACTGTAGTCGAATTAAATTGGGTGATGCTGCAGGAATTAGATTAGGAAATGAGACACTTAAAGTAGTAAATGAGTTTTGCTATTTGGGTAGCAAAATAACTGATGATGGTTGAAGAAGAGAGGATATAAAATGTAGACTGGCAATGGCAAGGAAAGCGTTTCTGAAGAAGAGAAATTTGTTAACATCGAGTATAGATTTAAGTGTCAGGAAGTCATTTCTGAAAGTATTTGTATGGAGTGTAGCCATGTATGGAAGTGAAACGTGGACGATAAATAGTTTAGACAAGAAGAGAATAGAAGCTTTCAAAATGTGGTGCTACAGAAGAATGCCGAAGATTAGATGGGTAGATCACATAACTAATGAGGAGGTATTGAATAGAATTGGAGTGAAGAGAAATTTGTGGTACATCTTGACTAGAAGAAGGGATTGGTTGATAGTGTTTGTTCTGAGGCATCAAGGGATCACCAATTTAGTATTGGAGGGCAGCGTGGAGGGTAAAAATCGTAGAGGGAGACCAAGAGATGAATACACTAAACAGATTCAGAAGGATGTAGGTTGCAGTAAGTACTGGGAGATGAAGAAGCTTGCACAGGAGAGAGTAGCATGGAGAGATGCATCAAACCAGTCTCTGGACTGAAAACCACAACAACAACAGGTTATCTGAAAACTTCTATTTGTGTTCTGAGGAATTATGAGCTTAAAATGGTAACACTGGAATGAAGAAAAGTAATTTTACTGATTAACTGATAAATGAGGTGCTAGAGTGATGTGAATATTTTGACAGGTCAATTATTTGGTAACATTTTGTGATCTTTTAATTTTATGGTTGAATGAAAGTAGTACTCAGAGCTGAGTGGAGAAGTAGGGCAATGATTTGGTACAACTACCATCTCCTTAATTTTGATTTGAGTAGTAATTAAGTTATGTGATGGTGACATTTTTTTGCATAATGTAATGGTTAGTAAATCTATGCTACTGCACATCTTGAGTTTTTACTGTTTTGCAAATGGAAAATAAATCCAAATCTTTCAAGTTGAGCCAGTTTGAGACAGAACTGTGACATAGTGTAATGTCTTGCAGTGTAATGTGCACTTCATTTTAAATTTTTATGCTAGTTTCCACCTTTCATACTATAGTCAATTTTAGTGCTGATTATTGTGATGTTATGAGAACTAGGGAATGTGTTTATTCATGAAGTAATGACTATTATTTGCCATTAGTGTGAAACATTTTTTCCTTATACTTAGTTAGAAATAGAAGTGAGTGTACTAAAGTAGGGTATTTTGTTTAACTTTTTCATGTATTGTGGTGGAGGAGAACCACCTCCATATTTCCATATTTCAGTTACCTACTTTATAGTGAAATTCTGTTGGTAATTTCTACCAGGTTTCTTCATGTTTTTCTGTCTACTCACATAAATTATCTATAGACAGTTTCTCCATTGTTAGTTATGAGTTGAAATTATCAGTACAAAAGACATTAATAAGCAAATTGCATTATACAGGAGATAAGCACATCAGTAATTTGAAAACAATTTTGCAGGAGTATACAACTAATGAACTTTTATATAATTTAAGATTTCATTCAGCAATTTCAATTACCCCTAACTTCTTTGGACTCTTGATACTACCATTTCCTTTCAAAGTTAACCAAACAATTTCTTAACTGTAATACCATAATCCTTAAATCAGTTAGCAAAGTTTTGTGTCAAACCACATAGACGTTTTACCACAACAAAAACTGCCTCTTGTACATATTCCTATATTGACATTTAAAATATTGGTTGTTTCAGTTACTTTTTTATTTACATCTTGTTATTTGAAGAGGTGAATTCACAAAAATTAGCTGCCACACAATTGGGTTCCTAATACATTCTCTCACCAAGACTGCATTAAGTAGTACCTTTAATATTCTCCACAATCGACACCATTATTACTTCATATACTTCATGAACACTAGTAATGGCAGCTGAGGACTTCCAGCATAAGAAGCTACCCTCATTCAACCAACAGTTTTGTCAAAGAGGACAGAGGAGTGGATAGAGATCCAGGGCATTCTCTTGTGTTGGCGTGAGAAACTGCCCCTGAAGCCAGAAGAAACACCAATACTTGACAGCATGAGGATGCAGAAGGCAATGGAAACCACTGCTTTAAAGACACGTAATGTGTACCGTATTTACTCGAATATAAGCTGCACTCGAATCTAAGTCACACTTGAAAAATGAGACTCGAAATCAAGGAAAAAGAATTTCCCGAATCTAAGCCGCACCTGAAATTTGAGACTCGAAATTCAAGGGGAGAGAAAAGTTTTAGGCCGCACCTCCAAATCGAAACAAAGTTGGTCTATTGTAATATGAGACACAATTTAGGTAGAATAAATGACGATACAGCTACAGTAGTTTGGTTCGAGTCGTAAGCTTAGCAGTTAAGCTTTACCAGGTAGCCATTGCTATGCGTCAGGCGTGCTTCGTCTGGTTTGAATTGGTTGCTTATTTTTCTTTGATCTGATAAGTGCCGTTCTCTTTGTTATAGGTGTTTACGTCACTCTAGGCTGAAAATGCATTATTGTACTGTGTCATGCATTGTTTGTCGCATTCTGATAATAAGTGTTTACGACCTGTCGCTGTTCATGGCATGGCTTGCTTTTGTGCGCTCTACCGCCACTTACAATAAAAAAAAAAAGAGAGGAACTGTCTCATTAGCGAAACAATGGGAAGAGACTGTTATTTGTTGTTACTTTCACTACTGCTTTCTTTGCTAATGATCAACAAGAACCAAATAATAGACTGCGTATGATAGATGTTCCGAACGAGAGTTTAGCTAAAATTTTTCTCTGTTTGAAAATCTTTGCAGACGCCTCTTTTGTACATTACATTCTGCACAGAAATTAGAGTCAAATTAGATTTAAAAATCTAGTCAATTGCCGTGCTTCGTTTCTGATTGTATCACTATTAGACATAAGAATAATACGAATATAAACATAACATGAAATGTATATTCTTCCGCATTTGCTGCTGTCTCACACTAGTTTCGTAGGTTATTAAGCAGACAGGATTTAAATGAGATAGCAGCAAACACGAAAGAATACATGGCAAAATGTTTATATTTGTATTATTCTTATCTTGAAGAGAATACTGCATGTGATTCACAATTCATAAAAGTTCCTATTAGCAACCATCTCTTCTCACAGGTAGGAAAAAATTCAGAACGTAGAGTTGGCCATATTGACAAACATCCCAAATAGTCTTGCCAGTCGGATTTTCGTAGTACATTGAAATGCTGCTACATTCGAAGATGAACAACACGGAATTTATATTAACTTCGTTGGACAATGTGTGAAAATGCAGTGGTCGAAACTCAGGGTGGAGAAAAAAGCTCGCCTTACACTTTTTTTTTTAATTTATTTACTGGCGCAGAGGTTTTGGCGCCTGTATTTATCTTTGTGCCTGCAAAGCATGCCTGTGTAGCGCTACATATATTCGATGGCAGAAGTTAGTTGTGGCGGCACCTACCACCATTTTTCAGAACTTCCGCTTACTTTGCACTCGATTCTAAGCCGCAGGCGGTTTTTTGGATTACAAAAACCGGAAATAAAGTGCGGCTTAGATTCGAGTAAATACGGTATCCACTAGACATGCGGCCTGCAATTGAAGATGTGTCATGATGACCTCTCCATTGGTAAAAGATTCCAGAATAGTTCCCCATTTAGATCTCTGGGATGGGACTGCCAAAAGTGAAGTGACCATGAGAAAAGATTGAATAACCAATTAAAGGATAACATTCTACAATTCAGGCCTTGGAATGTCAAAAATTTGAACAGGTTGGGAAGCTAGAAAATGTGAAAAGGGAAATGCTCAGCCTCAGTCTATATATTGTGGTGGACAGTGCAGCGAAATGGAAAGAAGAGAAGGATTTATGATCAGATGAGTATAGGGTAGTATCAGCAGCAGCAGAAAATGGTATAACAGGAGAAGGATTAGTTATGAATAGAAAGGTAGGGTGGAGAGTTAGTTACTGTGAACAGTTCAGTGATAGGATTGTTGTCATCAGAAACAACAGCAAACGAATACTGACAACAATAGTTCAGGTACAGATGGCAACATTGCAAAAATATGTGAGAATGTTGAACGGGTAATTCAGAACATAGAGGGAGATGAAAATCTAAGTCATGGAGGACTGGAATGTGGTTGCAGTGGAAGGAATAAAAGAATGGGTTGTGGAAGAATATGGGCTTTGTATTATGAATGAGAGAGGAGAAAGACTAACTGAGTTCTGCTGTAAATTTCAGCTAATAATAGTGAATACTCTGCGAGGAGGCTGGGAGATATGGGAAGAT
The DNA here is from genome assembly GCF_021461385.2 of Schistocerca piceifrons. Classification (NCBI taxonomy): domain Eukaryota; kingdom Metazoa; phylum Arthropoda; class Insecta; order Orthoptera; family Acrididae; genus Schistocerca; species Schistocerca piceifrons. The sequence continues at coordinate 782,514,953 of NC_060139.1, read as the reverse complement.
TTAAATTAGATTACATCACGGTCAGGCAGAGATCCCAAAATCAGATGCTGGATTGTGAGGCATAGACAGAAACAGATATAGACTCAGATCACAATTTAGCAGTAATGAAGAGCAGGCCGAAGTTTAAGAGACTAGACAGGAAGAATTAATGGGCAAAGAATTGTGATACAGGAGGACTAAGAAATCAAGAGATACAGGAGACATTATCTGGAGTTATAGACATTGTGATAAGGATAGCTCAGTAGGGAGTTCAGCTTAAGAGGAACGGACATCTCAAAATAGGGCATTCACAGAAGTTAGAAAGAAAAACTAGTTAAAAGAAGGCAACTGCAAAGAAACAATTGGTAACAGAAGAAATTCTTCAGTTGATTGGTGAAAGAAGAAAGTACAAAAATGTTCAGGGAGATTCAGGAATACAGAAATACAAGGCAGGCCCCTACGTAGGAGTGAAATTAATAGGAAATGTAGGGAAGCTGAGGTGAAATGGCTGTATGAAAAATGTGAAGAAATAGAAATAGAAATGATTGTTGGAAGGACAGACTCAGCATACAGAAAAGTCAAAAATCCTTCATTGAAATTAAAAAAAACGGTGGTACCATTAACAGTGCAATGGGAATTCTACTGTTAAATGCAGAGGAGAGAGCTAATAGGAGAAACAGTACATTAAAGGCTTCCATAAGGCTGAAGACTTGCCTGATGTAACAGAAGATGAAACAAAGTTGATACAGAAGAGATAGGGGATCCAGTATTAGAAACAGAATTTCAAAGAGCTTTGGAAGACTTAAAATCAAATAAGACAGAAGAGATAGACAACATTCCGTCAGAGTTTCTAAAATCATGGGGGACCGCGGGGGAAGGGGGGGGGGATGGCAACAAAACAACTATTCACTCTGGTATGTAAAATAAAGGAGTCTGTTGACATAGCATCTGTCTTCCATAAAAATATCATCCACTCAATTCCGAAGTTACAAGAACTAACAAGTGCGATAATTATTGCATAGTCAGCTTAACATCTCATGCATACAAGTTGATGGCAAGAATAACATACAGAAGAAGGGAAAAGAAAATTGAGAATCTGTTAGATAATAATCAGTTTGGCTTTAAGAAAGGTAAAGCCAGCAGAGACGCAGTTCTGACATTGCGGTTGATAACGGAAGAAAGACAAAAGAAAAATCCAGGCATGTATATAGGGTTTGTCGACCTGGAAAAAGCATACAATGGTATAAGATGATGCAAGATGTTCGAAATGCTGAGAAAAATAGGAGTAAGCTATAGGGTGAGACAGATAGTATACAATACCTACATACATACTTCACCCAGTTTAAATATAGATGTACAAAAAATACGTACAAGAGTCAAGAGGGAAAAATAAGACTGGAGAACCAAGAACAAAGTGCTCAGATTAAAAATGGTGTAAGACAAGGATGTGGTCTTTTGCCCCTACTGTTCAATCAATATATTGAGGAAGCAATGAAGGAAATAAAAGAATGGTTCTAAAGTGGAACTAAAATTCAGGATGAAAGGATATCAATGATAAATTCGCTGATGACATTGTTACCCTCGATGGAAGTGAAGAAGAATTACAGGATTTACTGAGTGGTTAAACAGTCCAATGAGTACAAAATATGGATTGCAAGTAAACTGAAGAATGACAAAAGTAATGAGAAGTAGCAGAAATGAAACAATGTGAAACTTCATATCAGGATTGATCATCATGAAGTTGATGAAGTTAAGAAATTTTGCTACCTTGTCAGCAAAATAACTTATGGCAGATGGAGCAAGGAGGACAGTATCAAACGTAGGCCTTAATTTGAGGAAGAAATTTCTGAGAATGTAAGTTTCATGCACAGCTTCATATGGTGGTAAGACATGGGCTGGGGAAAACAATAACAGAAGAGTGCCAAAGTGTTTGAGATGTGGTGCTACAGAACAATACTGAAAATTAGGAGGACTAATAAGTTAAGGAATGAGGAGGTTCTCCGCAGAATTGCCTGAAGGGTTACACTGCGATAAACTTTACTGGAAACACCCTTAATAATATGCAACAGCACTTACTTTCATTTTAACATGAAGACGTGAAGCATGTAAGTGGAAAAGGTCCTAACTGCCAAATCTCACATGTTGGTAAAATTATAAAACAATGTATATCTTTTTGTACATAACTTATTTGTAACCAAAAACTGAGAAGGTGTTCTGGTAACATGGAATTATGTTTCTATCTTGTAACTGCAAAAAAGAGTAAGACAATGGAGAAATATAAGTGATTGATTAAAAACATTCTAAGTGCTATACCAGGAAACTAACTGATTCTAAGTGCCAGTAAGGAAGTTTTTGTTATTGTTTTCCCACAGCCCATGTCTTACTACCATATGAAACTGCGCACAAAACTTACATTCTCAGAAATTTCTTCCTCAAATTAAGGCCTATGTTTGATACTGGTAGATTTTTCTTGGCCAGGACCACCCTTTTCGCCAGTGCTAGTATGCTTTTGATGTCCTCCTTGCTTCGTCTGACACAAGTTATTTTGCTGACTAGGTACCAGAATTCCTTAACTTCATCACCTTCATTAATACAGATGCACTACGCTTCATTTGTCATACCACAAGGACAGAAATACAGCAGTAAAATTTCGAATAGTAGAACTGCAGTCAACAAAAACTATTTCACATTTCTTTCAAATTCGATAGAAAAGAATAACATAATTAAATTCAAGAAAAAAAATCTCTCAGTATTGACTTCTGTTACTTACACAACACCACTCCTGAGATCAGCTGCTGTGAAGTTTATTGTGAAACTCCCTGTACTCTTCAGGAAGAATTGGCAACATAATCAACTGGTCTTTCTGTTTTTTATGACTGGTTATTCGCATGAAGTATGGCATGGCATATATCTGTCATGGTTCTCCTCTTTTGAATATATTGACATTTTTCACTCTTCCACTTCAGTGTAGCTATTTCATATGGATGAATATGAAGCAGTTTGATGATACTGCATTTGGAGAGATTACACACCACCACTGAGAACAAAATTTTCAGCAGCATATTTAAACTCAAGGAAATCAGTTGTACACAAGGGAGTTACATGGAAGGGGTTCATAGCGTTAGCTAATTGTAACAGTCTTGAGTAAATATTTCTTCATTTCTCTGTAACTGCAAAATCTCTGTTGCAGCTCCAAAATCTGTGCAACTTTAATAGTCTTAATGTGAACTGGAATAGACAAAATATACACTTAAAAAATGCACCACAAAGGAACTATCCAAATGAGATGAAAATCAGTAAATGTGATGTACACCTACAGACAAACAAATGATTACAATTTCAGAAAAACTGAATGATTTATTCAGGAGATAGAGCTCCACAAACTGTACAAGTGAATAAGGCATTGGTCCACTTGTGGCCCTTATGGAAGCAGTTATTTATCTTGGCAGTGGGTGATACAGCTGTTTGTCCTCCTGAGGGATTTCATGCCAAATTCATTAGATCATCAGAATCCCGAGATGGTTGGCTAATGCTCCAAATGTTCTCTATTGGAAAGGTATGTGATGACCTTGCTGGCCATGTTAGGGTTTGACAAACATGAAAAAAGCAATAAAACGCTCATTAAATGAGGGCAGGCATTATTTTGATGAAATGTAAGCCCAGGATGGCTAACCATGATGACAAAACAAAACAGGGCATAGAATGTTGTCAGTGTATCGTTGCTATAAAATCTGTGCTCTGGAGGACAACCAAAGGGGTCTTCCTTTGAAATGAAGGCATCCCAGACTATCACTCCTGGTTGTCAGGCTATATGGAAGGCAACAGTCAGGTTGGTATTCCACCACTGTCCAGGTCCTCTCAAGACACGTCTTCAGCCTGGAATCTCATTAACAGGAGTATAACCCTCTTCATGTTGTTGTTGTGGGCTTCAGTCTGAAGACTGGTTTTATTCAGCTTTCCATGTTACTCTACCTGGTGCAAGCCTCTTCATCTCCTATATTCATCTCTTGGTCTTCCTTTATGATTTTTACCCCCCACGCTTCCCTTCAGCACTAAATTGATGATCCCTTGATGTCTCAGAATGTGTCTTCCCACAATCCCTTCTTCTAGTCAGGTTGTGTCAAAAATTTCTTTCCTCCCCAATTCTACTCAGTATCTCCTCCACCCATCTAATCTTCAGCATTCTTCTGTAGCACCTCATTTCAAAATCTTCCAGTCTCTTCTTGTCTAAACTGTTTATCATCCATGTCTCACTCTCCATACAAATACTTTCAGAAAAGACTTCCTGAGGCATTAATCTATACTCTTTGTAAACAAATCTCTCTTCTTCATAAATGCTTTCTTTGTCATTGCTAGTCTACATTATAAATATCCTCTCTACTTCAATCATCATCAGTTATTTTTCTATCCAAATATCAAAGCTCATCTACTGCCTAAGTGTCTTATTTCCTAATCTAATTCCCCTAGCATCACCTGATTTAATTTGACTACATCCCTTTATCCTCATTTTGCTTTTGTTGATATTTTTCTTATATTCTCCTTTCTTCTTGAAGTTTGAGGGTATTTTGCCTGTTTCATACATTTTGACCAACTGATAGAAGAGTTTTGTCATGGCTGGCTCTCCCAAGGCTATCAGTAGTTCGAAAGGAATGTTGTCTACTCCTGGTGCCTTGTTTCAACTTAGGTCTTTTAGTGTTCTGTCAAATTCTTCATGTAGTATCATGTCTCCCATCTCATCAGCATCTACATCCTCTTCCAGTTCCATAATATTGCCATCAAGTACATCTCCCTTGTATATACCCTCTATATATGGTGAGTCACTACTATTGACACCTAGAATAACTCTGGAAGTATGACAGTAGCTGAATAGTTCGTGGGACAAATGTTGCATGGGACAACGGGGGCCATAATATGTTGTTTTTTCTTTTTGTTGGTAGGTGGGGTTGCGTCAGAGATATGGAGGTCAACTTTGTTTTTTTAAATGGGATGCTATAGTTTGGTACTCACTTTTTGATAGCGGCTATCGAGACAAATCCAATGATGTGTAGCAGTAAGGTCTTTGAAGGTCAACGAAGGTCAAAAAGGTAGCATGAACAGAATGTGTTGGAAGTGATGACCATTGGTATCAATGCAGTGCTGCAATCTTCTTATCATGGATTGAGTGGTATGCCTTATCACTTCGGCACTTATTGAAGCACATGCCCTGAAAATTCTCTCTCATATATGATGCAAATAGTAAATGGTCACTGAATACGGCATATCCATCTAACGTGCCATTGACATGTAAACATCATTTGACAGTAGCACAATACAACAATAATAAGACTGGTAAGACTAGTATCGTCAAATTAAGTGAATGTGAATGAAGTATTCCTTTGAAGAACAAGTCGATATGCTTCTCACTTATGGAGAATGCCAACGAAATTCAATGAGAGCTAGAGCCTCATACGCTGAAAGATATCCTCAACGTACTCACCATACACATCATACATTTATATTTGTGTATAATAAATTGAGAACAACTGGATCTTTAATGCATCAGAAACATATCCAGCAAAGAAAAGTTACTAACGAGGAAACAGAAATTGGTACTCTTGCCACTGTGGTTCGAGATCCTTGTGTTAGTTCACGTGAAATCGCAAGAGAATCTGGCATGAGCCAGAGTAGTATTGTTTGTGTTCTGCATTGCCATAAATGTCATCCTTACCATATCAGTCTCTACCATGAATTAACTGGAAAAGATTGTATGCATCGCATTGAATTCTGCTGATGGGCTAAACTTCAGATTCAGAAGGCTGACACATTTATTAATTTGAGTATATTTACTGATGAGGCTACATTCACGATCCATGGAAATGTTGAGTCGCATAACATGCATTATTGGGCAACTGAAAATCCATGTTGGTTGCGGCAAGTTGCACACCAAAACCCATGGATGGTGAATGTATGGTGTGGGATTCTGGAGGACAGAATTATAGGCCCCTATTTCATCGAAGGAAATCTTAATGGTACAAATTACACCATATTCCTGCAAGAAACATTGCATCCTTTACTGGAATAAATACCTTTAGGAACAAGGAACAGAATGTGGTATCAACATGGTGAGTGTCTGGCACATTTTTCGCTTATGGCTAGAAATGAAATGCAAATAGAATTCCCAAATCATTGGATTGAACATGGAAGAGATGTGTTGTGGCTGGCTCATTCAACAGACTTGAGTTGTGGAGATTGGTAAAAGACATTGTTTATAAAGGCAATCCAACTACACCTGAAGATGTGCGAGAGAGAATTGTCAGAGCATGTGCTTCAATAAGTGCCAATGTGTTAAGAAATACCACTCAATCCATGATAAGAAGACTGCAGCTCTGCATTGATGCCAATGGTCATCACTTCAAACACATTCTATAAATGGATGTTTAAGCCACCTTTGTGACCTTCGTTGACCTTCAAAGACCTTACTGTTACACATCACTGGATTCGTCTAGATGGCCACCATCAGAAAATAAATACCAAACTATAGCATCCCATTAAAAAAAGGAAGTTGACCTCCATATCTCTGAAGCAACAAAAAACCAACATTATATTATGGCCCCCGTTGTCCCACGCAACTTTTGTCCCACAAACTTTTCAGCCCCTATCATACTTTCAGAGTTATTCTTGATGGCAATAGTTAGTGACTCACCCTGTATACTCTTTTCACTTTTCTGCTTTCCATTCTTTGCTTAGGACTGGTTTTCTGTCTGAGCTCTTGATATTCATACAGATAATTCCCTTTTCTCCAAAGGTCTCTTTAATTTTTCTGTAGGTAGCAGCTATCTTTCCCCTAGTGATATGTGCTTCTAAATCCTTACATTTGTCGTTTAGACATTCCTGATCAGCCATTATACAGTTCCTGTCAGTCTCATGTTTTAGATGTTTGTAATCCCATCTGCCTGCTTCATTCACCGCATATTTATATTTTCTCCTTCCATCAGTTAAATTCAATATCTCTCATGTTAGCCAAGGATTACTACTAGCCCTTGTCTTTTTATGTAGTTAATCCTCTGCTGCCTTCACTATTTTATCTCTCAAAGCTACCCATTCCTTTCCCCTGCTCTTGTCAATCATTCCCTGATGATCCCTCTGAAACTCTCTACAACCTCTGGTTCTTTCAGTTTATCCAGATCCAAGCTCATTAATTTTCTACCTTTTTGTAGTTTCTTTGCTTTTAATTACAGTTTGTGGTGGATCCACGTGTCGAGTAATGTGAAATATATGAACTAAGATATGGGGCACGTGCTGAGCAGTCAGCTAGTCTCTTGATTACAGGTGTCATCTGGTAATGAATGTCTGAAACATTTGCCCCATGATTTGACACTTGCAATGAGGCTATAGATATGCAACAGAGTGCCAAGAATGCACTATCAATGCAAACATGCTTTGTGAAAACCTGCCACTGAGAATGTTTTCCATATCCACTCTTCAAATGATTTATACTAATGGCGCTAGATTTATTTGAAACATTTGCTCTACTGCTGCCGTTGTATACATCTCTAGTGCTTTAAAATACTTACAGTTTTCTATAGTTTTCCAATAATGCTTCCCAAGAATTTTACATTCTCTCATATTTTTGGCTTATCTCAACACTTATATTTGTTTTAGCTGAAAGAAATTCACTAATTTGAGCAACACTTCAACATTAGATTCATTGATGAAATACAACATTTTCCACTTAATTTTGTTGACATTTAAATATTACTTTCATCCTCTTAAACATTAATAATAATTTCTGTGATGAGAAGTTTAATTTGCATTTAAACTGAGGATAGTAGAAAATTATTACATTTCTTCTATAGTCTACAGAGATGATAACAGAATGGAATGAACCAAGGAAGGACTAATAGATTACCCAGCTGGGGAGGCATACTCACCAAGTAGTGTATTCACTAATGAACTCTTAATCCCTCCCTATTTACTTCTGGCAGTTTTTTCAAAGCTGCTTAAAAAATTATTTCTCCCTACTTCAAAAATAATTCAGAGTCCTGCTCTTGTACTTGAAACATTTCACAGATAGTATATATGGTTACAGATAAATAATATTCTTTACACAATGTACTCTTTTAGATTTTAGATGTGTTAGATTGTATGCATTATCATGGGCAGTCATGGCTATTGCAAACGGACCATTACATAGATGTAGAAATTTACTCATTTCTTCATTTACTCTTCTGGACTTTTCCTTGGTTTTAACTAAAATGAAATCTTACCACGATGCATTGTTTTTTTCCAATATCTTTATTTTTTTAGATAAACTTTTTTTCCATACTATTTTTCTTCTTTAGTTATTTCACCTAACATTGGAAATTATATTTCTTCACCAGTAATATTATTAGGCTTTTTTCCCAAACATTAATTCACAAGGATGAAAACCAACAGAATCATTTCATCTATTGTTTATTAAGTTTTCATTTTCAAAATCTTGTATATGATTTTCACCAAGCAATGTTTCTTTTTACTACAAAAGATGTGGCATAGTCCATTAGTTTCCTTCATTAGACTCTCACTCATATTTCCTTATGGAAAGCAGGTTTAAATCCTTATAAGCCTGATTTTATACATACCCATCCATTGCACAAACCTTTCTGAAATGAATTGTGGCCCAATGTCTGATAATAATGCTTTTTAGGAACCCCAGACTTGAAAATAGTCAGTTTTCATTTTTTCTACATTTGTTCTCATGGTGTTTTTTTATAGGATGTAATTTTAGATGTGTACAGAAGGTATCCAGTAAAACCAACATGGATTTTCACTACCACCTCCTCCTCCCCCACCAGGTAGAAGTAGCTAATAGCCCTAATACATAAACTACAAGTAATTCTTTTGGGACAGTGGAAATTAGAGAATTCATCAAGCCTTTTGATGGGACAGCTATTTTTACCCTCTGACATTTTTGACATTTAGCCACTCTTTGCTTAATGTTTCTCCACAAATTATTAAATATTACTGTTTCTTGTAACCTCGCTCCTGTTTTTGTAGTACCATAATGCCCATAGCTCTCATGTAAATAATCAGTCAGTTTGTCAACATGAAATTCAGTAAAACTTACCTTGCAGTCCTGATTATCCAATGACTTTCTTTGAATACCAACCCTTTGTGAATTATGTAATACTGTTTTATGTTCTGAAAATTATCAGAATTGTAATATTGTTTAATTTTTCTTAAGTTTGCATCCTCATTTTGTTTCCTATGCATGTATTTACAATTTATTCTAATTAATTTTTCATCTTACACCCCCTTTAAGCAAAATAATCTTACATAATCCACGTTTTCATTCTGATCACTTCCTTCCCTTTTTGCCATAGGCATTCCCGATAAAGTATTTGCTTTACCCGATCTCAATATCAAACTGTTGTAAGAACAAGGCCCATTTCGCCAGTCTTGGATATTCCAGTCTACACTTTGTTGAAAGAAAGTTAAATTTTATGATCAGTTTTTACATTTCTTTGTTTCAAACAAATACCCTTCATATTTCTGAAATCCATGTACCTTGGTAAATGCTCTAATTCTGAGATATGATAATGTTTTTCTGCATTCATGCACAGTTCTCCTCACAAATGCAATTGTTTTGTGTATCAACACTTATTTTGTTTGTAACAACTCAAATACCTCAGCCCCAGACCACAAAAATTGAATCTGTGCCCAAACAAAAAGGTAGAGAAAAGGAATGTTACAATAAATTATTGTTAATTAGAGGAGGAGGAGGAGGAGGTTAATGTTTAACATCCCATTCGTAATGAGGTCATTAGAGACAGAACACAAGCTCAGATTAGTGAAGGATGGAGAAGGAAATTGGCCATGTCCTTTCAAAGGAACCATCCTGGCTTTTTCTTCAGAGATTTAGAAAATCACAGAAGACGTGAATCAGGATGGTCAGACATGGGTTTGAGCAGTCATCATCCTGAATGTGAGACCAGTGTGCTACCCACTGTTCTACCTTGCTCAGTTTATTGTTAATTAATTCGCTTTTCAATTTTTGGAAGGTATCTTCATATTCTTTTGGCCAATTCCATACTATATTTTTCTTCAACAAATTGCTCAAATGTGAGCTGTTAAAAGACTAGTCAACAACAGATGTCCTGTAAAATCCAAATAGTTCAGTTTTTAGCAGCAAGAAAGCTCTCAACTACTTTATTTTTCTTTGGGTCTGATTGTATTCTCTTTGCATTAATTATATGGCCTAAAAATTATATTTCCTTTTTTACAAATTCTGATTCACTTAGTTTTGACTTCATTCCTTCACTCTGAAGTGCCCCTAGTACCTCATTTAAAATTTTGCAATTTTCTCCCCACAATATTGTTAATAGCCCTTACTAACACACAGACAGAAAGATTTAGCCCAAAAGAAAAGATATCAGACAATAATAGTAGCACTTTTCTTCATGTAAAATGCTCTCTATGGTGTGGATTCTTTAACTAAATTAATACTCCAATAACCAAATGTTACATTATAAAAGGTGAGAAATTTATAATCGTGAAATATTTGTAAGATTTTATCAATACTGACAGCCCAATCGTTTTCTCTTTTTACTACTTCATTTAATTTTCTAGCATCAAAAACCACTGTGACACCTCTATTCTTTTTACCAGTTATTAATAAGGAATTGTTGTATCTACTATTAGAGCTTTTATTTGTACTCCTTTCTACCATTTTATCTGTTTCTTTTCTAATAGCTTCTTTTCTAGAAAAATTAATGATATATGGTTTAAAGAAAAAAAATGTTCATGTGGTTTTAATCCCAATTTGCATTCAAAATCTCATACCAGCCCTGTTTTGTCTGAAAATACAGAACTATTTTCATCATAATTTCTCTAAATCTTGCCTTTGACTGTTTGCTGTAAGACTACCCTTTGTAATCCAAGGACTTTATTCTTGATCTTACAGTCTAATTTTTTCTTTTGGTTCTCATACATATTGTATATTACTCATCTTTCCCTATATCTAACATATATTTTCTTGAGAATTTCAGACATGTTGCTACATTTTACATTGTTGAGCCACACATCTTCTACCCTAGAGAATTTCGTTAACTAATCAAACAAATGAATCAGTGTATCAAGCATACATGACAACAAAGATGTCTCATAAAGGTACATGTAAGCATTAAATGCAATGAGAGAAATCTCACCAAGTATAAAGTGGCTGTAGCTAATAATTAGGGCAGTCATTTCAAGTCTCTACTATTGAAGGTAACAGATGTACACTGGCAGCAGAAATGTGTGGTGACTGTAATGCATTGACATCTTTGGTGGTGACTCATAAAGGGGAGAAAAAATGTAGCCAGCACAAGTACACTACCATGAGGACCAAAGGTTCCTTGTGAACTGGCTGAGAACTAAGAGCAAGACTACTATGACCTCATCAATGGATAGGTCTGATCAGCTCAGACTCCAAGTCTCACTGGATGCTTGAGATGCACCACGTACAAATGGTTCCCAGTGGAAATGCTTGGAAGCGGATAAAAAAAACCTGCTCTTCAGAGTGTTTTTTCCTTATTAGTTTCCAAGATAGAGTGTGGAAGCGGTAGTAGGAAGCCTAGAGTTGACTGCTCGCAAACTGAGTGACCACTAGTTGGAAACGACTGTTGTTGACGACAGGGTGTTGAGCTCCGATATACATTTCAGGACAAACCAGGTCCCTGTGACAATTGTTGGCACTGTTTCTTATTTCTTTCCATCTATTGTTGCTTATTACTAATTTTCCTGGGTAGTTAGGTACTGGTAATAATTTAAAAGAGGAAAAACAGTGTACTGGCTAAATGGATATGTGTAATACTGTTTCAAAAAGACAAAAATGAAGAACAATGAGGAAATAAACAAGCTGCCAGAAAATAACAAATATGTAAACAAAAAACTCTGACAACTATGAAAAATTAACATCAGAATTTGCATTAAGTAAAACAAAATTTTCTTGTTCATGACTATAGGAGCCTAGTTATTGTTACAGCATGCATACTGTATCCACATAGCTTTCAGAGCTTCTTTCTCTGAATACCAGCTCATCAATATATTTGACAAAACAACAATGTGGACATCCTGGTACCATGCAATGTTAAATAGAAACTCTCCTAGCCTTGGTTTCAATGCACCTGACTATATCCCTGAACTTATAGCAACGGCATATCATTTGTGGAATGGTAAATGTGAAAAACCACATTGCCACAGAAGTTGTCAGTACTAAAATCTGTGACCTACTGCTCCAAAAAGATATTTATTTATGCACTGAACATGCGGTCCCCATTGTTGTTGTTGTGGTCTTCAGTCCTGAGACTGGTTCGATGCAGCTCTCCATGCTACCCTATCCTGTGCAAGCTTCTTCATCTCCTAGTACTTACTGCATCCTGCATCCTTCTGAATCTGCTTAGTGTATTCATCTCTTGGTCTCCCTCTATGATTTTTACCCTCCACACTGCCCTCCAATGCTAAATTTGTGATCCCTTGATGCCTCAGAACATGTCCTACCAACCGATCCCTTCTTCTTGTCAAGTTGTGCCACAAACTCCTCTTCTCCCCAATTCTATTCAATACCTCCTCATTAGTTATGTGAACTACCCATCTTCTGTAGCACCACATTTCGAAAGCTTCTATTCTCTTCTTCTCCAAACTATTTATCGTCCATGTTTCACTTCCATACATGGCTACACTCCATACAAATACTTTCAGAAATGACTTCCTGAAACTTAAATCTATACTCGATGTATATACGGTTCCAAATAAGCTACAAATCAGAAAGTGGTGCAAATCACTTACTCTTTTCATGTGGAAACTATCTGTAACCTCATAGACCAGAAAAATATTATGCAAGAGTATTTATGACTCTAAGAAAGACTTTTGAAGGTACAGGCCACAAAACAATAGCAGAAATGTTAGGTGTATATAGTATAAGAGGGAAGGCAAAAGATTGGCTCATATAATACCTGAAAAACAGGAGCTAATATACAGAAGCTACAAAAATGGCAGGTGAGATAATAAGACCTGAAGCAAGAATTCCTATACTGCTCTGTCCCACAGGGTTCAACATTTAGCCCACTGGTCTTCATTTTATACACAAGTCAGAACCATATCGTAAACACTGCTAATTACAAGGGTGGTTTGAAAAGTTCTCAGAATCAACATGAGAGGTCAGCGGTCTCATACTGAGTTGTTCATGTGATGTTCATTGGACTATTGACTGTAAACATGTACCACACAAGTGCTCTTGAAAGAGAGCTGTGGTGGAGATGTGGCTCTGTCGTTCCAGCGTAGTGATTTGTGAAGTGGGAAAGATCGAGATTCGAGCAGCGATTAAATACTTCATAAAGGAAGGTATGTAAAACAAAGGACATTCACGCCAATTTCCAGAATAGACTGAGGGACTCTGCTCCTTCTTATTCAATTGTTGCCAAGTGGATAAATGAATTTAAATCTGGTCAGGAGAGCTTAGATGATGATCCGAGCAGTGCTCGGCCAAGATGTGTCACTATTCGAGAAATCATTGCAAAAGTGCACACAATGGTCATGGCTGATCACTGACTGAAATTGTGTGAAACTGCTCATGCTTGCCAGATATTATCTGAAATGGTATATCAAATTTTAATTGAAGAATTAGAAATGAAAAAATTATCTGCAGGATGGGTGCAGTGACATTTGATGCTGGAGCAAAAATAAGAGCCGTTGCCATGGCAAAATTACGTGAACTAAAGTATGAATTGTTGCCACACTCACCTTATTCACTTGATATGGCAATTTCAGGCTTCCATCTCTTCCCAAAACTGAAAATGTTTCTTGATGGATGAAGATTCTCCTCAAACAAAGAATTGATAGCCAGAGTTGACAACTATTTTGCAGCCTTAGACGAAACTCAATTTCAAGATGGGATCAAGGCACTGGAACATTGTTGGACCAAGTGCATTAATCTATAAGCAGACTACATTGAAAAATTAAAAAAAAAGTTTCAGTGGTGTAAGTACTTGTTTTCTATTCCATTCCAAGAACTTTTCATACCACCCTCATATTAAAATATAGCTACTTATGCAGATGACACAATGCCACTAATAAATGATAATGAGAGAGAAGATCTGGAAATAACACTTAAATGGAAGCAAATAATTCTATTCAAGGGTTGCTGAAATAAGTTTGCATAGACCCAATGCCAATGTGGAAGTAATTTGTTAAAATACCATAATAAAAGACCAATAAATGGAGATATCAATATTTGCAGAGATGAGTGCAGAGAAGAACCCCCCCACCTGCTCAAAAATTCCTTGGGGGAATAATTGATAAATAATAAAAATGTAAGTTGGGATAAGCATGTGGAACATATAAGAGGAAAACTCAGCTCAAACCTTTATGTCAACAAACTATGCTAACTAAGCACATAAGCACTATTAAAATGACTTACTATGCTCTAATTTATTGTATGTTACATTATGGCACAATTTTATGTAGAGGCTCCTCGAAAACATATACTAAGACTACTCAAAATACACAAAAAAGAATAGTAAGAATGATGTTGCCTTTGGGTCTTCAGTCGAGAGACTGGTTTCTTGTAGCTCTCCATGTTTCTCTATCCTATGCATGCCTCTTCATCTTTGAAAAACTACTGCAATCTAAATCCTTTTGAATCTGTTTAGTGTATTCATCTCTTGGTCCCCCTCTATGATTTTTTACCCTTCATGCTTCCCTCTAATACTAAATTGGTGATCCCTTAATGCCTCAGAACATGTCCTATCAACCCATCCCTTCTTCTAGTCATGCTGTGCCACAAAATCCTCTTCTCCCGAATTCTATTCAGTACCTCGTCATTAGTTATGTGATGTACCCAACTAATCTTCAGCATTCTTCTATTGCACTACACTTTGAAAGCTTATATTCTCTTCTTGTCTAAACTAGTTATCATCAATGTTTCACTTACATACATGGCTACACTCCATACAACTCCTGGTCCCCCTCTATGATTTTTACCCTACATGCTTCCCTCTAATACTAAATTGGTGATCCCTTAATGCCTCAGAACATGTCCTATCAACCCATCCCTTCTTCTAGTCATGCTGTGCCACAAAATTCTCTTCTCCCCAATTCTATTCAGTACGTCCTCATTAGTTATGTGATCTACCCATCTAATCTTCAGCATTCTTCTGTAGCACTACACTTTGAAAGCTTATATTCTCTTCTTGTCTAAACTAGTTATCATCAATGTTTCACTTACATACATGGCTACACTCCATACAAATACTTTCCGAAAAGACTCCTGACACTTAAATCTATACTCAATGTTAAAAAATTTCTCTTCTTCAGAAACGCTTTCCTTGCCATGACCAGTCTACATTTTATATCCTCCCTATTTTGACAATCATCAGTTATTTTGTTTCCTAAATAGAAAAACTCGTTTTCTACTTTAAATGTCTCATTTCCTAATTTAATTCCATCAGCATCACCTGATTTAATTTGACTACATTCCATTATCTTCATTTTGCTTTTGTTGGTGTTCATCTTATACCCTCCATTCTTCCAGGTCCTTTACTGTATCTGACAGAATTATGATGTCATCGGTAAACCTCAAATTTTTTATTCCTTCTCCATGGATTTTAATTCCTACTCCAAATTGTTTTCTTTTTTTTGTTTCCTTTACTGCTTGCTCAATATACAGACTGATAACATTGGAGATATGCTACAACCCTGTCTCACTCCATTCTCAACCACTGCTTCCCTTTCATGTCCCTTGACTCTTATAACTGCCATCTGGTTTCTGTTCAAATTGTAAATAGCCTTTCACTCCCTGCATTTTACACCTGCCAGCGTCAGAATTTGAAAGAGAGTATTTCAGTCATCATTGTCGAAAGCTTTCTGTAAGTCTACAAATGCTAGAAACATAGGTTTGCTTTTCCTTAACCTATGTACTAAGATAAGTTGTAAGGTCAGTATTGCCTTGCATGTTCCAACATTTCTATGGAATCAAAACTGATCCTCCTTGAGGTCAGCTTCTACCAGTTTTTCCAATCATCTGTAAAGAATTCATGTTAGTATTTTGCTGCCGTGACTTATTAAACTGATAGTATGGTAATTTTCACACCTGTCTGTACCTGCTTTCTTTGGGATTGGTATTACTGTATTTTTCTTAAAGTCTGAGGGTATTCACTTGTCTCATATTTCTTGCTCACCAATTGGTAAAGTTTTGTTATGGCTGGCTCTCCCAAGGCTATCAGTAGTTCTAATGGAATGTTGTCTACTCCCAGGGCCTAGTTTCAACATTGGTCTTTCAGTGCTCTGTCAAATTCTTCATGCAGTGTCATACCTCCTATTTCGTCTTCATCTATATTCTTTTCCATTTCTATAATATTACCCTCAAGTACATTGCCCTTGTACAGACCCTCTATACTCTCCTTTCACCTTTCTGCTCTCTCTTCTCTGCTTAGGACTGATTTCAATCTCAGCTCTTTATATTCATACAGGCGGTTCTCTTTTCTCCAAAGGTCTCTTTAATTTTCCTGTAGGCAGTATCTATCTTAGCCCTAGTGATACATGCTTCTACATTCTTACATTTGTCCTCGAGCCATCCCTGCTTAGCCATTTTTCACTTCCTGTTGATCTCATTTTTGAGATGTTTGTATTCCTTTTTGCCTGGTTAATTTACTGAATTTTTATATTTTCTCTTTTCATCAATTAAATTCAATATTTCTTCTGTTACCCAAGGAATGCTACTAGCCCCCATTTTTTTACCTACTTGATCCTCTGCTGCCTTCACTATTTCATCTCTCAAAGCTACCCATTCTTCTTCTACTGTATCTCTTTCCCCTGTTCTTGGAAATCATTCCCTAATGCTCTCTCTGAAACTCTCTACAGCCTCTAGTTCTTTCAGTTTATCTAGGTCCCATCTCCTTAAATTTCTACCTTTTTGCAGTTTCTTCAGTTTTAGTCTACAGTTCACAACTGGTAAATTGTGGTCAGAGTCCACATCTACCCCTGGAAATGTCTTATAATTTAAAACCTGGCTCCTAAATCTCTGTCTTACCATTATAAAATCTATCTGAAACCTTCCAGTGTCTCCAGGCCTCTTCCAAGTATACAGCCTTCCTTCATGACTCTTAAACCAAGTGTTAGCTATGATTAAGTTATGCTCTGTGCAAAGCTCTACCAGGTGGCTTCCTCTTTCATTCTTTATCCCCATTCTGTATTCACCTACTACATTTCCTTCTCTTCCTTTTCCTATTATTGAATTCTAGCCCCCCCAATTTCGACTCCCGTAACTATCTGAATAATTTCTTTGATCGCATCATACATTTCTTCAATCTCTTCATCATCTGTGGAGCTGGTTGGCATACAAACTTGTCTACTGTGGTAGGCATCAGCTTTGTGTCTATCTTGGCTACAATAATGCATTCACTATGCTGTTCGTAGTAGCTTATCCACATTACTGTCCGCCCCCGGTAGCTGAGTGGTCGGCGCGGCAATCCTAAGGGCCCGGGTTCGATTCCCGGCAGGGTCAGAGATTTTCTCCGCTCAGGACTTGCGTGTTGTGTTGTCCTAATCATCATCATTTCATCCCCATCGGTGCGCAAGTTGCCGAAGTGGTGTTAAATCGAAAGACTTGCACCAGGCGAGCGGTCTACCCGACGGGAGGCCCTCGTCACACGACTTTTTTTTTTTTTTTTATCCACATTACTATTTTTTTATTCATTATTAAATATACCCCTGCCTTACCCTTATTTTATTTTGTGTTTATAATGCTGTATTCTACTGAGCAGAAGTCTTATTCCTCCTGCCCCTGAACTTCTCTGAGTCCCACTTTAACTTATCCATTTCTCCTTTTAAATTTACTAACCTACCTGCCCGATTAAGGGATCTGACATTCCACGATCCAATCCATAGAACGCCAATTTTGTTTCTGTTGATGACGACAGCCTCCTGAGTAGTTCCTGCCTGGAGATCCAAATGGGGGGACTATTTTACCTCTGGAATATTTTACCCAACAGGATGCCATCATCATTAACCATACACTAAAGCTGCACGTCCTCAAGAAAAATTACGGCTGTAGTTGCCCCTTGCTTTCAGCTGTTCACAGTACCATCACAGCAAGACCGTCTTGGCTGATGTTACAAGAACAGATCAGTCAATCATACAAGCTGTTGCTTTTGAAACTATTGGAAAGGCTGCTGCCCCTCTTCAGGAACCATATGTTTGTCTGCCCTCTCAAAAGGTACACCTCCATTGTGGTTGCACCTACGGTATGGCTGTCTGTATCACTGAGTCACGCAAACCACCCCACCAATGGCAAGGGGGTCAATGATAAGAATGATAGTCAATATGAAATGAAGAGAATCGTGTATGTCAGCATTTAAAGCACTTAGGATCATAACACTACCAGGAAAGTCATATGCTGGACAGAGTTCAGGTATTTTCCTGATATTCACGATATTGAGACATGATGCAACCATGACACAATGTAATTAACTTCCTCCATGCACCCAGACACATCAACATGAAATTCAAAACAAAGTCATTCTATGGAAGACCAAAAGCTCTCAAAAAAAACTCCCTTCAAACTCGAGAGAGGCAAGAAATAAAATTATTTTCAAAAAAATCTCTCCAATCATTTTTGATAGAAAACTGCCCTATAGTACAAATGATTTCAGGTACACTATATTGTAAGATAAATTAAAATGTAATACTGTGTAAAAAATGAGACATAGCTTACATAATGTACAAGCTATGTTCTTAAACCATATGCAGTAGTAACATATACGCATATAGCACAGATTGTGAAAACAAAATTGTAGTTTAATATGTTGTAGTCCAATAATATTGGTGTATGCCATTATAATTTGCTGAAGACTGGTTATTAGAAATTTGTATACTTTTCTATGATTGTGATACAAATTTGACTCGATCCATACAATGTATGTTGTTTACACATTACAGCAGGTCACTTTGTGCAAGAGAGTAAGCAAGCTAAAACACCTATTGTCCACCAGTATCTCTGTTACCCATGCATCAGAAAACAACTTACGGCATCATCACAGACTATTTAGGAGGTTGTAACCTGCTCATATAATCGAATGCACATGCCTATGGAATGATTCTGTACCATTTCATGGACTGTCAAGCAGTATCAAAAAAATTCTTTACTCCTGACCTTACGTATACAATTGTCTAGTGAGAGAACTGTGAAGAAAATTCTGCTCAGAAGTAATCAATGAATTCTTACTGATCCTTACCCTTTTTTACCTTTGATAATCTAGATAAAAATGTGTTTGGTGGCAATTAATATGATGTGTCATTATTATCAGCTATTATATGCTTTTTATATCCTTAAACAATTTTAATCATATGATTTACTACCTTTGTAACGCCACATCAGATCTGAGCTCTGAATATATTCTAACATCATAGGTAACATGGTTTGTGTGCAATCTCCTTCTTAGACTGATTCCAGTTTCTCAGTTTCCTGACAACAAACTGAAGCCTGCCACCTGCTGCACTTATTACTGAGCCCATGAGATCATTCCATTCCATATCCCTCCAAAACTGTTACGTCCAAGTAGCCCTATTTGTATATATCAACAAATTCCTGTTATGACTCATTAATATTGTAGTCATAGGATACAATGTTTTTAAATGATTAATGGAAAAACCTCAACTCCTTTTCGAATCTGAATTTCACTTGGTCCTTCTCCAAAACCCAAGCCACCTTCCTGGATGTCGACCTTCACCTTGTTGAAGCTCACATCCACACCTCTGTCCACATCAATCCCACAAACAAACAACAGTACCTTCACTTTGATAGCTGCCATCCATTCCACATCAAACGCTCCCTTCCCTACAGCCTAGATATTAGTGGCAAACGGATCTGCTCCAGTGATGAATCCCTCAACAATTACACCAATAACCTGATCAGTACTTTCCTCTCCCGCAACTATCCCACAGACCTTGCCCACAAACAGATCTCCTGAGCAATACATTGCTCCCCATCCAACAACAATGTTCCTACCCCCAGACCACACAGAAGCATCCCCCTTGTCACCCAATATTATCCTGGCATCGAATACATCAACAAATTACTCCGCCAGGGATATGACTTTCTCAAGTCAAGCCCCACTCCACCCAGAGTTGCCTTTCGTCACCCCCCTAACCTCCGTAACATCCTTGTCAAACCCTACAATATTTCCAGACCACCTTCTCTACCCAGAGGTTCCTACCCCTGCAACCGACTCCGCTGCAAAACCTGCCCCATGCATCCCCCCCACAACCACCTACTCCAGCCCTGCTACTGGTAAAACATACACAATTCAAGGCAGGGCCACATGTGAAACAACACATGTCATTTATCAGCTGACATGCCTGCACTGCACAGCCTTTTACATCGGTATGATAACAACTAAACTGGCTGAGCGCATGAACAGGCACAGACGAACTGTCCGCCTATGAGATGTTCAATACCCAGTAGCAGAGCATGCCGTCCAGCATAATTCTAGGGACCTAGCAACCTGCTACAACGTACGTGCCATTTGGCTTCTCCCACCCAACACCAATCCCTCAGAACTGTGGAGATGGGAACTTGCACTCCAACACATCCTTTTATCCCGCCATCCCCCTGGACTGAACCTACGTTAACCAACCTCACTCCCATTTACTCTTCAGTCTTCTCCTTTTCCCTCTCCTCTTTAGCCATTCACGCATCTTTTCATCCTACATAGTTGTGTTTATCTTTATACTACATACCTCTTTACTTCAGTACGCAACCTCTTTGCTTTGAAGCTGGCACAGTACTTAACAGTAGAATATCTTTGGCTCCCCTCTGACAACCATGCCTCCATCTTTGCTACCCTCTCTGTTTACCTTTCCCTGTTGCTTCATAACCTGTGTTGTGAGTAACTGAATCCACTTTCCCTTCTTCCCTTTTTCCCCCTCTCTCCTCCCTGATGAAGGAACAAAGTTCCGAAAGCTAGGAATTTAAATTTTCTGTTCTGTTTTGTGTATCTATTGGCTGAAGTGAGCTGAGGTAAGTACTGGCCAGCCCCTCTATCTCTTTGTTAGTATTTGATACAATGTTTTTGAGTTTTGTGAAATGCATAATTTTACATTTCTGAACATTTGAAATAAGTTGCCAACATCTGCAGCAATTTGAATCTTAGAAGTTCTGTCTTGATAATTGTGCCACTTTTTTGAGATGGTTATTCATTATATATAACTGCATCATCTGCAAAATTCTGGGGTTGGTAGGCCTATCATCTGTCATGTCTTTCATATAACATGACTCACAAGAACATAAGAATTTTTAACATTGTGCAGCCCTGTCAGCAACTGTGATAATTGAACATGTAACAAGTCAGCCTCAGCTTCAAATAGAAACCAAACTTTATCCAGCTTTCAGCCAAAATAATTTGACCTTCTTCAGAAGCGAGTGACACTAAACTACTGCATGCAATAGTTTGGCCATGTTAAGTATAGAACTGTAGCACAGTAGTAACCAGTCATAATCTACATTACTTGGGCTGAAGAGAAACAGCAGGCCCCACTGGGTGGACGATGTCGGTAGGTCGCGAGAGCTGCACAGGAACTAAACACAGCGAGCAGCTGTGTACTGAGCAGTGCTGATAGCCATGCGCATGCACGTGTGGAAATATAGATCCATAACAGTAGCTATCTTTACATTAGGAATTAGATTAATATAACCATTAAAACCTTTAATGGCATAATATGTAAAAGAACTTACTTCTGAGGAAACTGATACCCCTATAACAGATTCTGAGCCCATGAGAAAGAATAGCTGTTACTCGGAAAAATTATTTCTCAATTCTGAATACATTGCTCAATCTTTATGTGGTTAATTAATAAACATATGTGTGGCTATTTACAGGAATTATCTGTAATATTGCGGAGAGTACATCAGTATGACTAAGCATCAATAAAGGCAACAGTGCCTAAAAATTTAAAAGTAGATGAATTTGAATTAATGTAGCATTAGTAGCAGTAATGGCAATAGCATTAACAAAAATTGCATAGGGTAGTTAGAAACTGGGTAGGCCTGGCAGAACATTAGGTAGTAACATAAGATGATGTAACATGTTAATCGTGGTACTGCAAAAGTATAACGCTAAGTGTTAAGTTTCCGAGGACCTTTTTATAAATTTGGCATATAAGGCCATAAATACAATGGAACAATGTACATGCAAGTATATTGTATCAAATTACATATCCTTAGTAAAACGTAATGGTTGAGAGAAAGAAAGGCAGCAGTGCCTTAATATTTTGTACTTAAAAATAAGTTAGTATACAGGTGTGTTAAACTGACATTGTCTAACACTGATTAATGAAAGAACAGAAGTTAACCATCAGTATCAGTAAGACTGGGTGTTCAACGCCACAGTCCTCAATTACATAAAAAAAAAAAAATTAACTGTCATTAGGTCAAATTTGCATTTAGACATTTAAACATGCATTTCTGCTTACGAATAATATTTAACATCAGTGTGATATTATTTGTAAGCAGATATTCATGTTTCAATGCCTAAATGCAAAATTGGCTTAATGTCAGTTGAAAAAAAAATCCAGTAGTTTTGTGGATCACTTACATTTTCTTCTTGTAGATGGATGTATTTTGTCCTTTCTTCCAACTATCAAGCACATTATTTTGTTCAAGGGACATTATGGTTAGAACTGTGGCTAACTCAGCCCCAGACTCCATATAGAATGTGCAGCTGGTTTGAGAACATTGTTCCATATGAGCAAACACCACTTGAGCAAACGCCTCCTTTCCATCAATCAGACATTACCTGACTGACTTTCCTTGCACTTCTTAAAAAATAAATCTAAATCTAGTGATGGTGGAAATAGGTCATTTTTCTCTTTTAAAGTAAGTACTACAGTGACATTCCATTGTAACATATATAAGTTTCTGAAGCTAATTCCAGGGCTAAAGATTAAAAGAAGAAACATTTCAATTTAAGGTAATTTGTGAGATGTTTAAAGGTCTTTAGTGAAAGCAGAAAGATGTAGATGTACTGTATTGTTGTAGCTTAAATAAAAATGTGCTAGCTATTAAACCAAGTTCAAAGACTAAAAATATAAAATTTCTGGGATTTTTTAGTTTAACAATAGAACTTTATAATTCTATAGGGTGTTCCATTCGAAAGAGGCCCCACAAATGTGTGTAATAATGCTGTTGAAATTGCACCATGTAATTTGTGACATTTGATGTAGCAACACTGCACTCTGCAACACTGTTTGACACAACAATGTGTTTTTGCGTATCACTATGGCTGGATCCCAGTGTTGAGTGTTTGATCACAATGTGTCACTATTCTGTCAAAGACCATGTGTTTCTTGTGAAACAGTATTGAATTACAGTTTCCATTAAGACATGTCAGTGAATGTTTATTTATCGGTTTGGTGACCAGCATATACCATATAAATGCTGCATACAAAAGTTACTGAACAAGATGAGGAGCAGTGGAACTGTGTTGGATCTTCATTGAAAAGGGGGAGGGGGGGGGGGGGGGTTCCACCATTATTGGAAGAAAAATTGATGTTAAACAACAATTATTGGCCTCTCTCCTGCAAAGTCTGTTTGACGTTTATCTCAGGAATGTGGAATGTCACAGAGCACATGTCACTGAGCTGCAAAGAAAGTTGGCATGTATCCATACAAGTTTACAAGTGTTCAGGAACTGAATGTCAATGACGAATATACATACACATTACATTTTGCAGTTGGTGTCAGCAATTTATTGCTCAGGGAGAAGAATATTGCAGTACACATGGTTCAGTGATGAGGCATGGTTCCACCTCTCTGTCTATTTAAAATCTCAGAATATGTATCTGTAGTGTAATGAAAATCCACATGATATGTACAGGTTGAGCAAATCCCCCATTCACAAAAGATTGGCATGTTCTGCGTAATATCACAGCATTGCATCATCAGACCGGTTTTTTCGAGTCTACTGTGACAAGTGCAGTTTACATTGAAATGTTTCAGGAAGTTGTGAACCAGTTGAATGATGAAGAACTTACCCCTGGCTGGTACCAACAGGATGGTGCCACATGCCACAGGTCTCGATTGACCATGGATGAGCTAAAATAATTTTTCACCACAAGAATGATTTCGAAAGGACTGTGGCCCCCAAGATCACCTGATTCAACACCGTCTGCCTTCCCCCACTTGGGTGGTCTAAAAGACAAGGTTTACAGGAACAAACCACACAACTTGTAAGATTTATGAGAGAATACCATCTGTGAAATCCAGGCAGTGAAAGCAGAGGTTCTGCCAGCAACATTCGAGAATCTACAGCATCATGTTCAGCTTTGTTTACAAGTTGAGGATGGTCACTTATAGCATCATTTGTGAGTCACCTTTATTTCCCCATGAACGAGGTGTGACATGTTCATTTCATTTGCTTTCCTGATTTTAATGCAAAGCTTTTGAGTGTAATTTAAGCAAATGTTTGCTTGTGGAACCTCTTCAAGTGAGATGCCCTGTATAATTTAGCCTACAAATTATTTCGCTTTCCACTTGCGAAAATGGGACACTAATATAAAAAATGTAACTTAATTTCATATTGACATGTGAAGCATCAGATAGTGTTTTGATGCATTATTTGTACAAAGTGTGTCTGAAAATTCAGTGAATGGCCTCATAAAATCAAGGAAACTAGGAATTAAGGCAACAAATTCCTTTACTAGCCTTCACAGTAATTACCATGGCTGCAAAGACTTCTGATATCAACTGTAAAGGTGCTGAAAACCATCAGCAAACACTTCTTATGAAATCACTCGAAGAAGCATGGTTACAACGAAGCTGGACACACGCAACATCTGCAAGTGTTCATGAACACCAACGCATACACTCCCTTCGCTTACCTTCAGCTCTTCTGCTCTAACTCTCATAGACAGGTGCCGATTATCCACAAGCATCCGTTGCGCTCATCTCATTGCAAAATGGAGCAACGTTTTAACATGAAGTTTTGCTTCCAGTCACGGGAAATGGCAATGGAGATTCATAGAATGTTAGTACACTAATAGGGTGTCAAAGCAGCAAGTAAAATGTATGTGTTCGAGTACTTTAAAAACTTTAAAGACAAACAGGATGGTGTCATGGATGAGCCGCATTTGGGTCAACATGCAAAGTTCCAGACAACATCGAACGAGTACGACAGATGCTTACGGATGAGTGGCGGCTGTCTTTGAGAATGAGTTGAAGAAGGCATTATTGTTTATGAACGTTGTGGATATCCAAAAACATGTGACCACAGTGCTACAAGCGATTCCACAAGAAGTGTTTGCTGACAATTTTCAACAACTTTACAACAGATGCCGGAAGTTCACTGTACATAAATTGTGATTTCTTTGAAGAATAGTAAAGGTATTTTGTCTGTAACTCTTGTTTCCTTTATTTTGCGAGACCATTCACCTAACTTTTCAGAAGCATCATGTATATTACATGTGCAGAAAACTCGTCACTGTATCAAAATTACAAATAAATTAGCCTCTGACTGCAACAGTAATTTATTTGAAATTTCAGCTCATCACACAACTGCACTCCTACTTTCATCTTGATGGAAAGTATAAATATCATCAATAAATAGTTAAATTTCAGAAAATTTCGCATGAAAGTAATTGAAAATTGGAAAATGTTATGTTGTCTCATTGTCACTGTAAGTTTGTGTCATGGCAAGCCAGAAGAGGATGTTGTTGGTGACCAGTATTGTCTTCCTGTAATACAACAGCATGCATATATTAACAGCGTTCTTAGGGTTCTTTACTAACCAGAACAAGAAGCTACTTATCTTAAGCTGGTTGTTGTGGTACAAGCTGTTCTGTAATCATCCACGTTAGCCTCTGCTGGTGAAGTACAAGTCCCACTATGTACACTACTCTGGTCGTTAGGTACTGACTGAGCTACAAGCTGAGCTAACTGTGATTGCGACTCCCACTGGGCTGTAACTGAAGACTCAACTGGGTGATTCACTGGATGACTGACTGGCTGGGTCCTCCGGTCTGTGACGGTAATCTATATACTGGCGGTGCATTTCTTGCGAGTCTCTCTTTATCCTCTCTTCTGATAGGCTCGTTGCTTGCGCCTACTATCAATCTTCTCACAACCTCTTTGCCACCCGGTGTGCTGGCGAAAGCTTACGCCAGCACAGAAAATATGGACAAAATTTGTATGTATACAAATGAAAAGAAAAATACAAATTTGTGTGTGATATGAAATAAAAATACTCTATTACAAGGGCCATTCAATAATTAATGCAACGATTTTATTTCTCAACCAGTTTAAGTTGGAAAAAATATGGAATTTGTTGTGGGACATCATGAAATATTCCCATTTCAGCCCCTTTAGTTTCAAGAGTTCCGATACGTGGCTGCACTATATGTAGCCTTCAAAATAGCCTCTGTAATGGAGGTGCATTCCAATCAGAGAGCTGTTATTGAATTCCTTTTGACCAAATAGCAGAGTATCACATATACAGGGTGGCAATTATTGAACTATATGAAATGAAATCGTTATAACTTCTAAATGGTTTGTGTTAGGACATTCAAATTGCACTGTTGGCTGTGGGCCATGTTGGGAATTAGTATGCAAATGCATGGTTTGACTTAGTGATGAAGCGCCCTTTCATATGGATGGGTTCATCAATAAGCAAAACTGGCGCATTTGGGGGACTGAAAATCAGCATTTCGCAATCGAGAAGTCTCTTCACCCTCAGTGGGTGACTGTTCAGTGTGCAAGGTCCAGTCAAGGAAAAATCAGTGCAATATTCCTTGATGGCACGGTGACTACTGAATGGTGCGTGAATGTTTTGGAAGAAGATTTCATCCCCATTATCCAAAGTGACCTTGATTTCGACAAGATGTGGTTTATCCAAGATGGAGCTCGACCCCACCAAAGCAGGAGAGTGTTTGATGTCCCGGAGGAAGACATTGGGGTCCATATTCTGGCTCTGGGGTACCCATAGGCCACTGGTATGGGCCCCGATTGGTCGCCATATTCTCCAAATCTGAACACAGCTGACTCCTTTTTGTGGGGCTATATTAAAGACAAGGTGTCCAGGAGTACAGCAATAATGCCAAAACCATTGCTGAGCTGAAACCAAACATTCAACAGCATCGATGCTCCAACATTTCAGCAGGTCACGCTCAATTTCGCTATTCGTCTGCACTCCATTATCGCCAATGGTGGCAGACATATTGAACATGTCATAACCTAAATCCAAATATCTGTAGTGACATTTACATGATGAATAAAGTTTGTACAGGGCGTAGTTTGTAAGTAATTTACGTTTTTTTTCATATAGTTCAATAATTGTCACCCTGTATTCAGGACACTTGCAGAATGTCTGCAGATACCTGACAGTGAACAAAAGCACGGTGAGTCGTAAGGTGAGGAGTTTGTCATCATCACAACAAGGTCGCGCAAATCTGTCCGATCTTCCACAAGCCAACTGGCGGCACACAGCTGTGACTCTTGCAATGTTGGAAAGTGCGGACACTCTCATTCAAGAAGATCGACTGATCACAATTAAACACCTCGCTGCTCAATTGGACGTCCCTTTTGGTAGTCCTGACACGCTAGTCGACCAATTGGGGTGGTCAAGATTGTGTGCCCACTGTGTTCCTCACTGTATAACAGGAGACCATAAAGATCAACAAAGGACCATCTGTGAGGAATTGCTTGTGCGTTACGGGGCCGATTGTGACGTTTTTTTTCAAACATCGTCATAGGCGATGAAACATGGGTTCATCACATCGAATCTGAATCAAAACAGAAATCGATTGGGTGGCGCCATACCATCTCTCCTTCGAAGGAAAGGTACAAAGTTGCATCCCAGCCGGGAAAGTCATGACGACGGTCTTCTCGGACTCTGAAGGGATTATCCTGTTTGATGTCTTTCCCCATGATGCAATGATCAACCATGAAGCTACTGTGTTGCCCTCTGGAAATTGAAAAAAGAACTTCAACGTGCTCGTCGCCACAAAAAGGCAAACGAACTTTTCATTCTCCATGAAAACTCACGCCTTCACACAAGTCTGCTTAGTCGAGAGGAGCTCGTCAAGCTTCATTGGACTGTTTTGCTTCATCCATCACACAGCCTGGTTGTCGCACCTTCCGATTTCCATCTGTCTGGGCCAAGGGAGGATGCATTTCGCTGGAAGCAGTACGTGTATGTGGGGGAGGTTATTGACGTTGGCTCCAACGTCGACAAGTGGAGTGGTACCACGCGGGCATACAGGCCCTCCCAGTAAGGTGGCGTAAAGCCGTCAAACTGAACGGAGATTATGTTGAAAAATAGGGTTTAGTAGCCAAAAGAGTGTGGAATAATATAGTGTATTGGAATCATGGGTGAAACCAACCTGCTTTCAGAAAAAAATGTGTTGCATTACTTATTGAACACCCCTCGCAACAAAGTGATGTGAGGATGACACCTTACTCACAAATGTAACATGTAATGTGCTCAAGTAGTATTGTATTTCTTGTTAAGGTGGATCTTAGGTGAAATGGTTCACATTTCAAATACGTCTGCGCTAACTAGGACAATATTTGACAGTGAAGTAAAGGCTCGTCTGAGGACACAGATTTACTTGGACGTTTTGGCTTCTATTATGGTAACTTTCACCCGTGTCAGTTTTCGCTACTAATTATGATCCTTCCCGTATACAAATTTTACACATGAGCGCCCCTCTTAGCTTGGCACCTCAAGCGGCCATTTGTATTGCTAGGGCCTTATAAGTTCCGAGACAGAACGTGGTAGGAATTCTATAGGGCCCTGACGCGCTGCTCAGTTTTATCTGTTTGTGGTGATGTGTAGTCCGCCGCGATAGCTGAGTGGTCAGCGCGATGGTCTGTCGCCCCCAGGGGCCCGGGTTCGAGTCCCCGCTTGGTCGGAGATTTTTCTCCGTTCAGGGACTGGGTGTTGTGTTGTCCTCATTATCACTTCATCATCACCATTGGAAGGCAACGGGAAACCACCACTGGAATCACTTCCCTAGACGCTCATACGGAGGGTCTCCCTGACGAGACTTCCCCATGACAAGACCTGCCATAAGGCAGAACACAAAGTTATTAAGTATGTGGTGTGTATTCGATCCATTTTGAATGAAAAACGCACGATACAGGTGTAATATTGCACAATATTTATTATTTTACAGACCAATTTTCGGCTGTTACGCCACCGTCACGTACGAAGACAAGTATTCGTGGCTGTGAAATTTTTGTCCGATCAAAGGTTTTAACATTGTGTATCTACAGCATAAGCAAGGGAGCCGAAGTATTTGGTGTTTCAAGAGGCACTGCATCGCAGATTTATACCCCATGGTTGGAAAGTGGAGTAACGTCACCCGCAAAGTCGCAATGCTAGCGGAAGTATATGTTGACTGCTCATGACAGACCGTCATTGAAGAGAATTGTGATGAAAAATAAAGAGGATGACAGTTCTAAAGGTCAATGCAGGACTGAATGTCGCAGTCGGGAAGCCTGTTAGCACCAAAACAACGGGAAGGGAGCTCCATAACCTGGGAATTGGAGGACGAGATGGAATTACTAAGCCACACATCAATTATGCAAACGCCCATAGCATCAACAACAGGTGTCGACGCCATAAACCCTGGACTAGAGCTAAGAAAGAACGTTATTTGGTCGGATGACTCTTGCTTCGTACTGTTTCCTACTTCTGGCCGAGTTTATGTACCCAAGAGTGAAACATGGCAAGGGTGCGCTGATGTTTGGACACCCATGTGCTGGTGTTCCATGGGCCCGATGGTTACCCTGCGAAGTCACATTGCTGCCAAGGATTTCGTGACAATTTTGGCTGATCAGGTCCATCTCTTGGTTCTCGTATAGTATTTGTTCTCCAGTGGTGACGCCTTGTTCCAAGACGACGTGCCAGACTGGTTTTATGAGCACGGAGATGAAATGGAGCAATTACTCTGGCCATCGGAGCCATTATTGAGCCCTATTGGTCTGCTTTGGAAAGAAGGGTCCGTGATCTCTATCCACCTCCATCATCTGAACGTGCCACTATTTAGCAGGAAGGATAATAACTTACAAGATTGGCTTGAAAACGATATAAGACTTGTATTTATCCATTCCGAGACGATTGAGCGCTGTTCTGAACGCCAACTTGTTTCTTACACCGTATCCGGAATGATAATGCGGTTGTGGGTGTTACCGTATCTTTGTCCACCCCCTGTATTTTATTAAAGTTAAATAGTTCCACACCGCATTTTTACTGAAATGGTAGCTCTCGTTGTAGTGCTAATCAAACATTAACAACTACCGTCTTTGGAAAGCAACTGAGGGAGATATACTGTAGATGCACTATTTTAAAATCTTTGATCCAAAACAAATATTTTACAGCCTCATATATTTATCTTTGGAACTGTTGACGGAGTAAAAGCTTTAAACCGGGTTGTAAATATTGTAGAATACTACACAAGTGTCAGGTGTTTCTTGATTCATAATGTATACAATACAAGGGGCGTTAAATAAATAATGCAAGACATTTTTTTTCTGAGAGCAGGTTGGTTCTATTCAACTCTTTGGCTATAAACCCCCTATTTTTCAAGTACTCTCCGTTCAATGTGACGGCCTTAATCCACCTTACTCGGAGAACCTGTGTCCCCGCACGGTACCCACTCTATTGTTCACTACTGGTCGACGTCGGGGCCAGCGTCTTACTACATCAATAACCTCCCCTTCACCCATGTACTGCTTCCCATGGACTGTATTCTTCATTAGACCAAACAGATCGGAAGAAATCGGAAGGTGGATGAGAAAGAATAGTCCGATGAAGTTTTGTTAGCGCCTCTCAGGTATGCAGACTTTTGTTAGGCTTTGCATTGTCATGGAGAAGTTCGTTTGCATTTTTGGGGCGACAAGCACGCTGATGTATGTGTATACCAGTCAGATTCCTCTCAGAGTATGCTGATAAAATAGCTCCAGATGGAAAGTCATCGAGTAAAACAGAAGTAATATCCGGCGTTCCCCAAGGAAGTGTTATAGGCCCTATATTGTTCCTGATGTATTCAGGGTGTTACAAAAAGGTACGGCCAAACTTTCAGGAAACATTCCTCACACACAAATAAAGAAAAGATGTTATGCAACAATTATATACAACCACTCGCTCACAGAACGATCCGTGCCCAAAGACTGGAAAATTGCTCAAGTCACACCAATACCCAAAAAGGGAAGTAGGAGTAATCCGCTGAATTACAAGCCTATATCACTAACGTCGATTTGCAGTAGGGTTTTGGAACATATACTGTATTCTAACATTATGAAGTACCTCGAAGAAAGCGACTTATTGCCACATTGTCAGCACGGATTCAGAAAATATCGCTCTTGTGAAACACAACTAGCACTTTATACTCATGAAGTAATGAATGTTATCGACAGGGGATGTCAAATTGACTCCATATTTTTAGATTTCCAGAAGGCTTTCGACACCGTTCCTCACAAGCGTATTCTAACCAAACTGCGTGACTAAGGAATATCGCCTCAGTTGTGCTACTGGATTCGTGATTTCCTGTCAGGAAGGTCACAGTTCGTAGTAACAGACGGAAAGTCATCGAGTAAAACAGAAGTAATATCCGGCGTTCCCCAAGGAAGTGTTATAGGCCCTATATTGTTCCTGATCTATTCAGGGTGTTACAAAAAGGTACGGCCAAACTTTCAGGAAACGTTCCTCACACACAAATAAAGAAAAGATGTTATGTGGACATGTGTCCGGAAACGCTTAATTTCCATGTTAGAGCTCATTTTAGTTTCGTCAGTGTGTACTGTACTTCCTCGATTCACCGCCAGTTGGCCCAATTGAAGGAAGGTAATGTTGACTTCGGTGCTTGTGTTGACATGTGACTCATTGCTCTACAGTACTAGCATCAAGCACATCAGTACGTAGCATCAGCAGGTTAGTGTTCATCACGAACGTGGTTTTGCAGTCAGTGCAATGTTTACAAATGCGGAGTTGGCAGATGCCCATTTGATGTATGGATTAGCACGAGGCAATAGCCGTGGCGCGGTACGTTTGTATCGAGACAGATTTCCAGAACGAAGGTGTGCCGACAGGAAGACGTTCGAAGCAATTGATCGGCGTCTTAGGGAGCACGGAACATTCCAGCCTATGACTCGCGACTGGGGAAGACCTAGAACGACGAGGACACCTGCAATGGACGAGGCAATTCTTCGTGCAGTTGACGATAACCCTAATGTCAGCGTCGGAGAAGTTGCTGCTGTACAAGGTAACGTTGACCACGTCACTGTATGGAGAGTGCTACTGGAGAACCAGTTGTTTCCGTACCATGTACAGCGTGTGCAGGCACTATCAACAGCTGATTGGCCTCCACGGGTACACTTCTGCGAATGGTTCATCCAACAATGTGTCAAGCCTCATTTCAGTGCAAATGTTCTCTTTACGGATGAGGCTTCAGTCCAACGTGATCAAATTGTAAATTTTCACGATCAACATGTGTGGGCTGACGAGAATCCGTACGCAATTGTGCAATCAACGTCATCGACACAGATGTTCTGTGAACGTTTGGGCAGGCATTGTAGGTGATGTCTTGATTGGGTCCCGTGTTCTTCCACCTACGCTCAATGGAGCACGTTATCATGATTTCATACGGGATACTCTACCTGTGCTGCTAGAACATGTGCCTTTACAAGTACGACACAACATGTGGTTCATGCACGATGGAGCTCCTGCACATTTCAGTCGAAGTGTTCGTACGCTTCTCAACAACAGATTCGGTGACCAATGGATTGGTAGAGGCGGACCAATTCCATGGCCTCCACGCTCTCCTGACCTCAACCCTCTTCACTTTCATTTATGGGAGCATTTAAAAGTTCTTGTCTACGCAAGCCCGGTACCAAATGTAGAGACTCTTCGTGCTCGTATTGTGAACGGCTGTGATACAATACGCCATTCTCCAGGCCTGCATCAGTGCATCAGGGATTCCATGGGACGGAGGGTGGATGCATATATCCTCGCTAACAGAGGACATTTTGAACATTTCCTGTAACAAAGTGTTTGAAGTCACGCTGGTACGTTCTGCCGCTGTGTGTTTCCATTCCATGATTAAAGTGATTTGAAGAGAAGTAATAAAATGAGCTCTTAAAAACAGGGAAAGTAAGCGTTTCCGGACACATGTCCACATAACATATTTTCTTTCTTTGTGTGTGAGGAATGTTTCCTGAAAGTCTGGCCGTACCTTTTTGTAACACCTTGTATAAACGACATAGGAGACGATCTGACTATGATGCTGTCATTTATCGTCTTGTAAAGTCATCAGATGATAAAAACGACTTGCAAAATGATTTAGATAAGAAATCTGTATTGTGCGAAAGGGGACAATTGACCCTGAATAACGAAAAGTGTGAAGTTATTCACATGAGTACTAAAAGAAATCAGCTAAATTTCGATTACGCGATAAGTCACACAAATTTGAAGGCTGTAAAATCAGCTAAATACCTAGGAATTACAGTTACAAATAACATAAATTGGAACGATCACATAGATAATATTGTGGGTAGAACAAATCAAAGACTGCGATTCATTGGCAGAACACTTAGAAGGTGCAACAGATCTACCAAAGAGACTGCTTACACCACGCTTGTCCGCCCTATTCTGGAGTATTGCTGTGCGGTGTGGGATTCGCATCAGGTGGGACTGATTGGATGACATCGAAAAAGTACAGAGGAGGGCAGCTCGTTTCGTATTATCGCGAAATAGAGGAGCTGGTGTCACAGACATGATACGTGAATTGGAGTGGCAATCATTAAAACAAAGGCGTTTTTCGTTGCGACAGGATCTTCTCATGAAATTTGAATCACCAGTTTTCTCTTCCGATTGCGAAAACATTCTGTTGCTACCCACCTACATAGGAAGAAATTATCATCACGATAAAATAAGAGAAATCAGGGCTCGTTTTTCCCGCGTGCCGTTCGAGAGTGGAACGGTAGGGAGACAGCTTGAAAGTGGTTCATTGAACCCTCTGCTAGGCACTTTATTGTGAATAGCACAGTAATCACATAGATGTAGATGACGTCGTTCTTCAATTTCCTGAGAGTAGCACAGTACACTTTAAAGTTGGTCGTTGGATCACGAGGGAGGACCTAAAACGGAATAACACTTTCAGAGTTCCAGAAGACCGGCTGAGGATGCGACTTTGAACTTTTCCTTCGAAAGAGAAGTGGTCTGGCGCCACTCTCTGGATTTCCGTTTTGATCCCGATTCGAAGTGATGAACCCATCTTTCATCGCCTGTGACGAGGTTTGACAAAATGGTTCAAATGGCTCTGAGCACTATGGGACTTAACTTCTGAGGTCATCAGTCCCCTAGAACTTAGAACTACTTAAACTTAACTAACCTAAAGACATCACACACATCCATGCCCGAGGCAGGATTCGAACCTGCGCCCGTAGTGGTCGCGCGGTTCCAGGTTGTAGCGCCTAGAATCGCTCGGCCACTCCTGCCGGCTGAGGTTTGACAAAAATTTGTCACAATCAGCCTCGTAACACGTAAGCAATTCCTCACAAATGGTCCTTTGTTGATCTTTATGGTCTTCTTTTGGGTGGTGAGGAACCCAGTGGGTACACAACCTCGACCACCCCAACTGATCGACTAGTGAGTCAGCACTACCAAAAGGGACGGTCTAATTGAACAGCAAGGTGTTTAATTGTGATCAGTTGTTCTAATGTGTGTGAAATCTTATGGGACTTAACTGCTAAGGTCATCAGTCCCTAAGCTTACAGACTAGTTAACCTAAATTATCCTAAGGACAAACACACACACCCATGTCCGAGGGAGGACTCGAACCTCCGCCGGGACCAGCCGCACAGTGCATGACTGCAGCGCCAAAGACCGCTCGGCTAATCCCGCGCGGCTCGAATGACAGTGTCCGCACGTTCCAAAAAATGGCTCAAATGGCTCTGAGCACTATGGGACTCAACTTCTGAGGTCATTAGTCCCCTAGAACTTAGAACTAGTTAAACCTAACTAACCTAAGGACATCACACACATCCATGCCCGAGGCAGGATTCAAACCTGTGGCCGTAGCGGTCTCGCGGTTCCAGACTGCAGCGCCTAGAACCGCACGTCCACTGCGGCCGGCGCACGTTCCAACATTGCGAGAGTCACAACTAGTCTGCGGCCGGTCGGTACGCGGAAGATCGGACAGATTTGCGCCACCATGTTGCGCTGATGACAGACGCCTCACTCAGCGACTCTCCGTGCTTTTGTTCACTGCCAGGTCTCTGTAGAGATTCTGCAAGCGCATACGAATATTTGCTATACTTTCATTTTTCACCAAACGAAATTCAGTGACAGCTGAACGCACCTCCGTTACAGAAGCCATTTTCAGGGTTTCGTATAGCACCGCCACCTATAGAAACTTAATGAAAATACATGTGCTGAAACGTGAATATTCCATGATGTCCAAGGACAAATTCTACATTTTTTTCAACGGAAATTGGCCGAGAAAAAAGTGTTTCGTTACTCATTTTTTTAATTTTTTGTTAATTTTTCGTTTTTTCTTTTCTTCATTTCTTTTTTCTTTTTCTTTTTTGTCTTTTTTATTTTTTCTTTTCTTTCTTTTGTTCTTTTTTTCTGTTTTTACTTTTTACTTTTTTCTTTTTTTTCTTATTTATCCGATGTTTGTTAACTTCGGTGATCGGACGAGAACCGGTGTATTTTTTTAATTTTTTTGTTTTTTTCTCTTTTTTCATTTTTTTTTTTACATACTCTCCAAGTGGAACCGCATCCTATTACTCAGTTACTCTCTCTCTGACTTTCCTTCTTTTTTTCCCCTAACACGCACACACGCGCACACACACACACACATATATATATATATATATATATATATATATATATATATAGAGAGAGAGAGAGAGAGAGAGAGAGAGAGAGAGAGAGAGAGAGAGAGAGAGAGGTGAGAGAGGTAGACATATAACAAATGTACACAGATACGTGGAGACTGATTCTATTTCACCACCTTATGCTAACTATATATCAAGACTTATCTTTGCTACAACAACACATAAGACGGAAGAATGAGATCGGTGTGTGAATCGTCGAACCTCGATTGCAAGACTAAATGTACAATTTAGGGAAATAAGAGGAGCTCGCACACGTCTTCACAAGGGAAATTAAGTGTAAAGTAGTTTCGCATATGCATGATGCAATGTAGCTGATAAGAAATTGGCAAAATATTCATGGTGTTTTTCACTGTTTTGATCTTAGAATATTGTTCCCAAATGTAAGTCAAAAAGGCGAGTCCATCATGAATTTGCCGATCGATGAGGGCGTAGACAATATGGCCCAACAACCACACAGCAGTATTGTGTTTTGCACGTGGGAAATATTTAAAGTCCGGTACAATGACACTGTCAACAGAGACGTGGACCGGCGTAGTTCGAGTAATGAGAGTTATCATTGACTGGCAAGTCCTCCACACATCGGAAACATGACATAGGAGGCTGTGTTCTTTGGTGTCAGGCACGCCACACCTGCCACAGTTGGTGGAGGCGAGAACCTGAATATCGGCTAAACGCTGATCGGTGGGCAGTGTGTTGTTAACAAGTTTGTACCACAACGCAGACACATCGGACGACAGAACACTGTTATTGATATTTGACCACACTTGCTTCCAGTTTACAGTAGGTAGGCGAACTTCCAGTTTATTAAGCGGAGGTTGTCCCATCAATTCGAAATAGTGTTGCTGTGCTGTCCTGGTTGGTTGAACGCCCGTCGTATTCTACCAGTAACCAACGGAACAGACGATTCGTTTTGGTTCTAGAAGACGAAAGTGATCGATATCGTGAAGTTTTCGACTTAGCCTATCGAGGAATTGATGTATGAGGAGAGCGCCGAGGTCGGTCCGGCCGAGGCCGGAAGATTGCCGAGGAGCCGCGACCGCAGCAGCGGGCAGCTCTGGCCTCGGCGTCGTCGCCGGCCCGGCCGCGTCTTTCCTGCGGCGCGCGCTCGCTTCCTGCGACAGCGCCCAGCGCCCACCGCCGTCGCCTTCCGCTTCCCGGGGCAGTCACTCGCGCGCGTCGCCTCACACGCTCAACCTGGCTGGCGCTGCACCGGCGCCCGCGCTTCACCTCACCCTCACCGCAGCTCTGCACACCTCCACCGTCGGCGACGCCATGCCGTCCTCTGCCTTGCCGCTGCTCTTGCTGCTCCACATACTGACGGTCGCCGTCTCGCCGTCCGGACACTTGCACAGAAAGGACTCTCATCGGAGCAAGGTAAGGGACCACGATACCCAGCGTGCTTGCCGGTTTATACAGGTTGGCGCACGAAAAATACCTTCTCTGCACGATAGCAATGGAGATATTATCGAAGACAGCGCTGCCAAAGCAGAGTTACTAAAGACAGCCTTCCGAAATGCCTTCACAAAAGAAGACGAAGTAAATATTCCAGAATTCGAATCGAGAACAGCTGCCAACATGAGTGACGTAGAAGTAAATATCCTCAGAGTGGTGAAGCAACTTAAATCACTTTTAAAAGCAAGTCTTCTGGTCAAGACTGTATACCAATTAGGTTCCTTTCGGAGTATGCTGATGCATTAGCTCCATACTTAATAAACATATACAACCGTTCGCTTGATGAAAGATCCGTACCCAAAGTCTGGAAAGTTGCACAGGTCACACCAATATTCAATTAGGTAGTAGGAGTAATCCACTAAATTACAGGCCCATATAGTTAACGTCGATACGCAGCAGGATTTTAGAACATATATTGTGTTCGAACATTATGAATTACCTGCCGGCCGGAGTGGCCGTGCTGTTCTAAGCGCTACAGTCTGGAATCGCGTGACCGCTACGGTTGCAGGTTCGAATCCTGCCTCGGGCATGCATGTGTGTGATGTCCTTAGGTTAGTTAGGTTTAAGTAGTTCTAAGTTCTAGGGGACTGATGACCACTGCAGTTAAGTCCCAAAGTGCTCAGAGCCATTTGAACCATTTGAACCATGAATTGCCTCGAAGAAAACGGTTTATTGACACACGGTCTACATGGGTTTAGAAAACATAGTTCCTGTGGAACACGACTAGCTCTTTGTTCACATGAAGTGTTCAGTGCTATTGACAAGGGATTTCAGATCGATTCCGTATTCCTGGATTTCCGGAAGGCTTTTGACACTGTACCACACAAGCGGCTCGTTGTGAAATTGCGTGATTATGGAATATCGTCTCAGTTATGTGACTGGATTTGTGATTTCCTATCAGTTCGTGGTAACTGACGGAAAGTCATCGAGTAAAACAGAAGTGATTTCTGGCGTTCCCCAAGGTAGTGTTATAGGTCCTTTGCTGTTCCTTATCCATATTAACGATTTTGGAGACAATCTGAGCAGCCGTCTTCGGTTGTTTGCAGGTGACGCTATCGTTTATCGACTAGTAAAGTCATCAGAAGACCAAAACAAACTGCAAAACCATTTAGAAAAAAACATCTGAATGATGCGAAAAGTGGCAGTTGACCCTAAATAACGAAAAGTGTGAGGTCATCCGCATGAGTGCTAAGAGGAACTCGTTAAACTTCGGTTACACGATAAATCAGTCTAATCTAAAAGCAATAAATTCAACTAAATACCTAGGTATTACAATTATGAGCAACTTCAGTTGGATGGAACACATAGTAAATATTGTGGGGAAGACTAACCGAAGACTGCGTTTTATTGGCAGGACACTTAGAAAATGTAAAAGGCCTACTAAGGAGACTGCCTACACTACGCTTGTCCGTCCTCTTTTGGAATAATGCTGGACGGTGTGGGATCCTTACCAGATAGGACTGGCAGAGTACATCGAAAAAGTTCAAAGAAAGGCAGCACGTTTTGTATTATCGCGAAATATTGGAGAGAGTGTTACAGAAATGATACAGGATTTGGGCTGGACATCATTAAAAGAAAGGCGTTTTTCGTTGTGACGGAATCTTCTCACGAAATTCCAATCACCAACTTTCTCCTCCGAATGCAAAAATGCTTTGTTGACACCGACCTTGATAGGGAGGAACGATCACCAAGATAAAATAAGGGAAATCAGAGCTCGTACGGAAAGATATAGGTGTTCATTCTTTCCGCGCGCTATACGAGATTGGAATAATACAGAATTGTGAAGGTGGTTCGATGAAACCTCTGCCAGGCACTTAAATGTGATTTGCACAGTATCTATGTAGATGTAGACATGTAGGTGTAGAAAAACAGGCCCTTAAATACACACGGCTCGCCAGTTACGCACGAATCAATTCGCAAAGATGACTCGAGTAAAGTTGATAGGTCGCATCATTTTGTTGAACCACAGCATACGCCATACGCATGTTCATTGGTGCGGCTCAGGGAGAAAGCAGGGGGGGGGGGGCAACTGTGCGTAAAATTCCTCAAAGATTCTCTTATATATACCAGAGTTTACTGTTGCTTCAAAAACTATGGGACCC
Organism: Schistocerca piceifrons; assembly: GCF_021461385.2. Classification (NCBI taxonomy): domain Eukaryota; kingdom Metazoa; phylum Arthropoda; class Insecta; order Orthoptera; family Acrididae; genus Schistocerca; species Schistocerca piceifrons. Next base: position 782,475,533 of record NC_060139.1, on the reverse strand, counting down.
ACAATCATAGTAGTTGACAAGGCACAGAACACTCCGATTTTTTCACCGTGAAGACGTTGCTCGTTAATTGTATAGGGAAGGGATCAGAAATTGTAGATGGGGTCCGGATACTTTTGAAAATTTTTCTCGAGTCCAGAAGAAAAAGCTCGTATTCCTTACTAGTTTTTTTATTTTCACTCACAAAATACGAAATACAATAGATAGGCATATTTGTATTAAAAAATCAATGGGAGAAATTACATCTGCGGTCTTGAGCCAGTTTCTTAAATTTAGATTCACGTGGGGAGCAGCGTAAGCGAGCAGTGACTTCAAAGTGGGCGGCCGTTATCCATGAGCGAAACTTGTTTTCCAAAAAAATCCATTTTTGAAACTGGAATTTCATAAATATATGTGTAGCCAAACGTAGCAGCCAGGTATATGGCTAATCTTTTGCAACGTTCTTATTTTTCTGGGACATGTCTACTTCAAAATTCTTCAGGGGACATGGTTCATACGTTTGCAAGGAATGTCTTCCTGCCAGTCTGTTATCTCCATTTGGAGTAAAGGCTTTGAAAGGTAGAACAACTACGTAGCCACATCCGTCCATTCTGCCGCTGAAGAAATTTCAAAAGGCGATTTTAAGAACTGCGACAGCTTCTCTGTCTCCAAAATGTCTTGGAATCTTGCTGCAGATTCCTTCTTAATATTCGACATAAAATTTGAGAATTCTGAAATGTCTGTTTCAGATTTACTTTTGTATTCAAAGATTCAGCTTGCAACGGAAAGAGGAGACACTTTTGTCGGATCACACATTAATTTCCCATTTCCTTGTAGCGCGGTATTCAGCGCATTTAAATGTTTCAGAATCTCTTTCAAGAAAGCCACAGGTGGCGTACTGCGTTCTTTTGATAGGAACTCCAAATGGTTTCTCGGTTACTGTGAATCCTAATTTTATAAGGACGTTACATCTTCTTTTATTAGCATGAAACGGTCAATCACTTGACTTTTACATAGCCAACGAACATTACTGTACTGCAGTAAGTCAGAATGCGCCGAATCGCACTCAGAAAGAAACTCTTTGAACTGTCTGCGCTGCAGAGCAGAACGGGACCTTATAAAATTAATCAACTTGGTCAATCTGTCCATTACTTCTTTCAGAACCACACTAAGTTTTCCACAAAGGGCTGCCTGGTGAATTATGCACTGATAAGATATTAGCTCACCATTCTTATCTATGATTCTCTTTAGTAGTTCTTCTTCAGTTAAAAAAGAGACCATTTTAATATAACTAATGTTTCATAAATCATAAAACGTTTTGCATAAATCTTATCCGCGAGTCTTGCCTCTCAACGGCAAAATTGTTAACTGTTCTTCTCTAAATTTTTTGCTTTCAATATCCAAAAATCGCACGAAAATTGACATTTGTTCTTCATCAACGACGTCGCATGGTACAGCTAGTGCTATGGCGTAGCAAGGGGGCTTCTACAGAAGTTCGAGCTACTTTTATTGTCAGCAGCCAAAATTTCGATTCTTCTTGTATTACTCCTAGCCGACAGTGGAATACCTCGAATTGCGGCAGCAACATCCTGTTTCTCTTCAAAAAGTGCCACGGTCACTTCCGACATACACTTTTTTACTACATCAGAGTATGAAAATGGCTTCTGGTGTTTACTAATAGTCCAACATACACGCATCGCAGCTTGTGCAGATTTTTCTTGCTCGCAAACAGAGCGAGCTAGGAAGGCCGTGATTTTTTTGTAAGAAGCTAGATATGCCTCGAGTTTTTCTTGACGAGCTTCATGCCCACAGCAAAATTTTTATGGAACTGCTGATGAGTTGTTTGACAGTGTCGTTTTAAATCGACACTTTTAACAAGTGCGACAGTTCTGTTGGATATGAGGCAGACTGGAACAGCTCCAGGCCTATCACGCAGCGTATGTTCAATCTACTTAGCAAAAAACTTCCAATTTTCACTAGCAACTTTACGCTTCTTAGGGTTCATATCACTGCAGAAGAGAAGTTGCTCCTACTATATCGCAACAATTACTGAGAAGTCGCGATAAAATTTGTATACTTTATTTATATTCGTTCTTTATAAAAATACCAGCGCCCGGCACACAGCACGTGCCAACGCACCGCAAAGGAGCCACTTCCGTGTAAGATGTATGCTGTCGCACACCCAAGGAGTCGCACCGTAAAGGAGCCGCACTGCGAAGGAGGCGCTTTGTTGTGAAAGATCAGCCGCCGTCGAGTGAACTCGACTGAAGTTTCATAAAGTAACTTTAAACTCGTTCGAGTTACGAGCATAAAAAATGGTGTTTAAATGAATGTGCTTTCTCTGATTTAATGTAGATTTCAGAGGTTACCAGAGTGTGAAATCGATGTATAAAATTTTCTTGTTGCCGGCCGGAGTGGCCAAGCGGTTCTAGGCGCTTCAGTCTGGAACCGCGCGACCGCTACGGTCGCAGGTTCGAATCCTGCCTCGGGCATGGATGTGTGTGATGTCCTTAGGTTAGTTAGGTTTAAGTAGTTCTAAGTTCTAGGGGACTGATGACCTCAGAAGTTAAGTCCCATTGTGCTCAGAGCCATTTGAAACATTTTCTTGTTCATTAAATAAAATTCCTGTGTTTGCATTCGTTTGTTCAGATCTTTTATGTGGATCGACATAACACGTTGCGCCGGCCTACCAGCTTGCTCCCTTCCGCCCCCGCTCTTCAGCCCACTCCCCTGCGTAGCTACTATGTATTTAATCTACCTAAAACTAACCTTTAAAAATTCTAATTATTCAGAAGTTAATTGTACAGTACTAAATACGCTCAAACGAAGACTTATCTACAGAAAAGTATTTTTTAAAATAACTTGAGTACATAATTTATAATTTCAAAATATTTTTGGAAGGCCAGTTTTTGATCGATCGCGGTTCGGACCTGGACCGCGGTCCGCCAGTTGCCGACCGCTGGTATAGGGATTGTTTGTTGACCAGTATCTGGTGTTTTGGGAGTTCACGTGTCCTGTCGGATGGAACCAGGTTTCATCACTACAGAAGTGAATCCAACATTCCACTCTCAATTGTTTGACATAATATTTCACACGTTTTGCGTTACCTTCATCCATCACTTCTTGAATACATGCCATTTTGTAGAGCTTCATCCCTATGTGGTGTAAAACACGTTGTCAAGATCTACGCACAATGTTCACTTGTGACAATTTACGGGTCGATTTCTTTGGAGTCTGGGCCATTCTTTCTCTGATATCCACGATCACTGCAGTATTCCTTTTTGCGTTTGCAACTGACCCTGTAGCGCGGCACTTTGTCACCAGATCCTGAATACCGCTCTTCGTTGGTATTGAAACGCCAGGAAACTTGTTTGCAAAACCGTTCCGCGTTTCCTTAAAGGAACCGGTAGACACGCACGCCTCCACTACTGCGAATACTTTCTGGAAGAGCATAAATTTAGCTGAGACATTTACTTCACAAGTGTCAACCAAGTCGCAACGGCTTTCGAACTAACAAAGCAAAACTTAGTGGCAACAACTTGGAAACAACAGATTACTATTGGCGGGCGACAGTGTGTTGTCTGTCACTCGCGGCCGGATCTTCGTGTGCCACCCATCATAACAGCGTGAAACAGAACTCCACTGACAAACTTACCGAGGCTGATTACCTTGTGAGTATTTTAGTATACACGGTCCACAGTTACCAGCGGCTCGTTACAGAGCAATAATGTAACTGTGATTTATTCAGTTTGTTACCGCAATCTTGACAGCCATGAAGAAGTCTGTAATATGCGATAACACCGAGTAACCTAACAGCCTTGAAATGCCAAACTATGGTGATGGGGTTGCCGTCGGTGTGGCAACAATTCAGCGTAGCATCGTTGTCCCGCTCCCCATTGCATTCAGTGAACCCGTACACGAGGTGCCTATCGGTGTGTACTACTGGTAACTCACAACTGAAACTACCGAAAAACAAAACCCTACACTAAACCGAGCACTACTAAATGCAAACTTGAGGGCAACGAGTTAAAGAAGGCGTTACTGTTTCCAGAATGAGATTTTCACTCTGCCGGTGGAGTGTGCGCTGATGTGAAACCTCTTGGCAGATGGAAACTGTGTGCCCGTCCGGGACTCGAAGTCGGGGCCTTTGCCTTTCGCAGGCAAGCCATTTACTAGCAGAGCTGCCGAAGCATGACTCATGACCCGTCCACACAGATTTTCTTCTGCCAGTACCTCGTCTCCTGGCTTCAATTCGCGAGTCGTGCTTCAGGAGCTCAGTCTAGCAGGCACGGTAGCTCAGCGTGTTCGGTCAGAGAGCTGGTTGGCCTCTGTAACAAAAAAACTGAGTGGAAGAATCAACAAACGAACTTGAACGGATGTCTTGTGTCGTCCGCAACGACAAAAAATGGTTCAAATGGCTCTGAGCACTATGGGACTTAACATCTGTGGTCATCAGTCCCCTAGAACTTAGAACTACTTAAACCTGACTAACCTAAGGACATCACACACATCCATGCCCGAGGCAGGATTGGAACCTGCGACGGTAGCAGTCGCGCGGTTACGGACTGAGCGCCTAGAACCGCTAGACCACCGCGGCCGGCAACGACCAAAAACAACGATCAACAACGAACAAAATGAAATAAACAAAAAAGGTCGGTAGACTACTTGCCTGCGAAAGGCAAAGGTCCAGCATATAGTTTTAATCTTCCTGGAAGTTTTGGCATTACTGTAGTCAACAACATATACCGTGAATGTATAGAAACAAGACAAGTAGACACCCAAATTACCATCAACATTTCCACTGCCGGCACTATTTCTGGGCGGCCGGAGTGGCCGAGCGGTTCTAGGCGCTACAGTATGGAACCGCGAGACCGCTACGGTCGCAGGTTCGAATCCTGCCTCGGGCATGGATGTGTGTGATGTCCTTAGGTTAGTTAGGTTTAAGTAGTTCTAAGTTCTAGGGGACTGATGACCTCAGCAGTTAAGTTCCATAGTGCTCAGAGCCATCTGAACCACTATTTCTGTCCAGTATAAATACAAAGCTAATTACGGTAAGAAACCAAACGAAATGTTGTAATTGTGTAACGAGCCGCCGGAGACAATGGGTCTCTTATACCAAAATATTCAGAAAACATCCCCGAACTACCCCTGAAAGTTTGTTGATCGCATTCTGTATCACCCAGGTGTCTCTCCCAGACGGAGCATTTTCTCTGCCGTTTCGGCTGATACTTGCGGTTTAGTTTCTGGAATGTGTATCTAGTGTTAGCCCAAACAAATGCTGTTATATTTATTGGACGCCGGTCTCTGTTTACTCTTTTCACGATCAAATTCCTGAACGCTGCATACGTGCTACTACACCTAACGGGCGCGATGATCTGTGTAAAGTAACATTCCTCACGAAACATTGAAAGCATTTAAACGACCAAGCAATTGAAGAACGATGGCAATTACCCACTTTTTGCACCTTATTTTCTCAGCATACATTTCGGGCTTATTTTCCTATCTTCCGATCACTCAGAACCAATACAGTCTTTTCTTTCCATTCTACAGACCGATCCACGAACGATGGCGGTTCGCCCATGTTGAGGCACGGCCTGGGATTGCATTGTTGACGACTCCAAGCGACAGTTGCGCTTCTGGAAATCGTTTATCCTGCAAATTATGTCTCTCGCTTGCTTATCCAGAATTTATTACTTACCACCACAATCAGCGATGACAACTTGCAACAAATGGAATCGAAATTCACTAAACAACTCCCTACTATCACGTTTAATGCTCACATTAGCTACGGTATTTACAGCAGAGCGCTCGGAGTACTACTGAGCGCTTATTGGCTGTCGGAGAATACGTATCGTGGGCGTGCACAACAAGCCTAAACTCGACCGCCACGGCTGTTTTTAGCGGTTTGTAGCGCAGTAGTTCATTCTTCGATTGTTAAGCAGTTTCCGCTCATGCCTAATTGTTACATTGGTACCGGCATGCACCCTGTTAGAAACTCTACATTGCTAGAGCGATACATTCGCCATCCGGCCAGTTGCCACCTTCTCGTGGTCGCAAAACTAACATTTAATAAATGGGACAAATTGAAAATTGACAAATATTGGCGTCGTTGGCGGTCGTGGAGAAATGAGAAATGACCAGAGTTGGGGGAGGGGAGCGGGAGAATGTGTTATTACGCAGGGGAAAAGGGAGAAAAGGAGAGGAAAGGTCATTGGACACGGAGCTCTTGCTGGATGTGGTGGACAAGGACAGACGAGGAAATCGACCGTGTCTTATCAGAGGAATTATTCCGGCAACAGGCTTAAGCGTTTTAAGGAAACTACAGAGTCTCTAAAGCCGGTTATCTCGAAGGGGCACAGACCTCACTTCTTCCAAATGCGGGTCCAGTGTCTCACCACTACCCACCTTTCTTTGTACCTGTGTTCATAGTCGCTATTACTTTTTTCATAACTCCGTAGTACCGGCAATTGTTAAATTTTATTCTATTTTCGTACTGTTGCACAATTTTGGCCTATACCGTTTTCAAGTACTTGAGCAAATTTCTTACCTCTTTGATCACGATGGCAAATACTGACATTTTCGTGGAGGGTAATATTACAAAGAAATTCTGTCAAATTCTGTACACTGCAACATATACCAACACATGTACTTTATAAACATAAAAATGTATCTAGGTGCTTGAAAATTGTCTAAGGCTGAAATTCAACAATAACACGAAAGTAAAATAAAAACTTACTGTTGCAGGAATGGAGTTATTAAACAAAACTTTACAATTTACATGGGTGAGCCTGACCATCGTTTATCCCTTCCATCAGTGCCACCTCTGCATCGCGTCTTTCATTTTGTGTCTTAGTTTTTCATCATCTTTCCGCAGTACCTGTTCCGTTTCACAGCTCCGTACCTCGTTCTGCCCAGTAAGGTGGGCAGTGGTAAGATAAATTTTGAGGAGTGAGGTTCAATTCCCATTCGAGTTAACTAGTCTTAGAGTCGATGTGGTTTCCTAATGCTTAAGGGAAGGTTTACTATCTTTGGCCCGAAAAAAACATGTTCTTTGAGAATTTGTTTTCTCGGGATGTGTTATAGATATCAATGTCAAACTTGGTCCAAATGTTTATTGGTATTTCCTCTACAAACTGGAATTTTTTCGACCGGAAATGTCGAAGAGCAAAGGCGGAAGTGCCGTTGGAACGAAACAAAATTTTGATGTAGACTTCCACGCGGAGTATGTCACAGGTCAGCCGGCTCGTCTGAAATCCAAATTGAGTTGACGTTAGCGAAGTATATAAGATTCTTTAGGAATTGTACCTCGCTTAAGTTATTTGGACCATAGGAAACAAAATGGTGGCCATTTGAAACAAAATAGGGCTTTTTCATCGATTTTGATGGATCGGAATATAAGTGGTACAAGTGCTAAACAATTTATTTACCTTCATCGGAAACAAAGAATCATGCCAATGGGTTCAGTAGATGTGAAGTTACCATACCGCGCGATGAAAAAAAAAAGTCATTTCGAGAAAAAGGCGTTTGAAGTTTTAACTACATATAAATCCAATATTATGCAACTTCTATCTGCTATTCCGGGTCCATAAACTAGTCCATCCTCTTCCTCATAGAGGGCGTTCTGCTCGATCTGGGCCATCCTGCGATGGTCCAGAGCAGCTCGTACGGCCGGTGACAAGCAGTTTTCGACCGTTTGAATCCGGTGGTCGTCCGAATGCTTGGCGAACTGCGTCAAATAGTGTCCCAGGGTGAAGTCCATCATTGTCATGGTCTTCAGAATTGCTGAATACCCTTCACTGAAGCTGCTCACTGCCAGGAAAGTCGCAATCTCCACAGTCTTCTCACCAGAATGCAAATGCTTGGGGGCTAACTTCCAAACACACGCGTTCAAACTTTCATTTGAGTTCTGTGTGTTTCCTCCCAAGCACCGGTACAATAACTCGTCCTCCGAAAGGGCCTCGTAGATTGGATGAATCACTTTTTGAACTTTCTTGGAGAGCGGCTGGTCGTGTTGATATTCGTCCAGATGTCCGGTAGCCTCTTCAATGCGCCACTTGCACCAACTAGTTTCCCCAGCCGGACAATTTTGGTGTTGTGGGTGGTTATCCGTCGAACACTTGTGGAAATACATTGCCCAAGTTGCCTTCTTCATCTGTTCCACCGAATTGGAATGCCGTCGGATTGCCAAGCCGTAATACGTCATAAGCTCCTTGATCACTTGATCAATTGATCCTTGGGAAAGCACATAGAATAATTTTTCGCAGCTAAAAAGTCGAAATTCCCGAAAAAACTGTTGCGTGAAAAAGGCCGACTTCAGGCAGGTGCATTTTTTTGTTCAACCGCGAATAACAAACATTTCCCTTCCGTATTCGGAAAAATCGTTTCAGGGGTGGATCCTAAACACTTTTATTGATCCAAAAATGCAATTTTTAAAAAAATCGATTTTTTGAACCAAAAGATAGCAAACCTTTCTTTAAGGCGGATACCGGAATAATTACTTTGAAAAGACATAGCCGATTTCCTTCTCTGCCCTAGTCCATACCGACTTATTGCTCCGTGGTCATCTCGTCGTCTGCACGACATTAAGATCTCATCCTGCTGCTCCTTTTTCCTCACCTCCTTCCCCCTTTTCCCCGCCCGCGTAATCGCACATCCCCCCCCCCCCCCCCCCCACCCTTCGTTCGCTCCCACCAATGGCGTCAACATTTGTCACTTCGCAGTTGCCCCATTTATGAAGTAATTTTGCTGTCGAAAGAAGCAAGTGTACTGACCCGATGACAAATGTGTCACTGTAATAAGTGTACGGTTCGTAACAGTGCTCATAAAGGCCACTTGATCATAATCTAGGCCAAAATTTTACAAGAGTGCGAAATTGTAAAAAAAAAATTAACAGTCGCAGGCACCGTGGAGTTATTAAAAAACCGTACACCTGTGCTACTGTCACTTGCCTCTTTTTACCATACAGAAAATGATCGCTCTTCACCTTTTTGTCTCAGCAGTGTAGTAACACCATATCCACACTCAGGTCTACTTTTAACACACAGCAGCGCTAAAATTATGAGACTTCTGTACGTGTACGTGTTTTACCGATTACGGAAAACAATAGATTTAATACACACACATGACAGTCATTTACGTTGGTTAGCTACGCTCATAACATAACTCTCACATCTCCATAGGAAAGATGACAGTCGGAATAGAGAGGAAAACCTTTCCATGATTTTGTTTGCTATTCTGATAAAATAGTTAACTAACGTATCCAGGTACCTAGGGCCAAAATTGTAAAACAGTGAGAAAATAAAATAAAAATTAATATTTGCAGCATTATGGAGTTATTGGAGCGTTCACAGCGACTACGAGCACGATAATTATGAAAGAAAATCATGAAACGGTTTTCTCTCATCATTCCGACTGATATCGTTGCTTTGGAGATGTGAATGTTGTGTTTCGAGAGTAGCTAGTTAGCGTAAATAGCTGTCAAGTGTGACTATTAAATTCATTGTTTTTTGTAATTGGTGACACAGGTATAAATGCCTCCCAAATTTAGTGTTACAGTGTATGAAAAATAGACCTGAGTTTGGGTATAGTGTCGCTGTACATTGGGGAAATACAGTAATCAGTTTCTGTAACATAAAACAAAGCAAGTGACAGTAGTACAAGTGTACGTGTTAGCAGCATAATATAGAATACGCAGTATGTATTTAATGTAAAAATATACAACAGGTAACGTAAAACGAAATAAGTAGCAATAGTGAAAGTGCAAAGATTAGCAGAAAATCTCGAGCACCAATAACGTTCACTTAAACTGACGATGTGAATGAGCCTTCATAAAATTAAAAATATTACACACATCAAAAAAAGTTTTGCGTCACCCCAGTTCCCAGAACTCCTGAAGAAAGACGTTGACTTCGGATATTGTATCACAGACACAGTCCCTTTGACTATTCAGAGATGTCACTTAATCCACCCAAGGATGTAAATAACCATGCATGAGCAGCGCCTATTAGACGGAGGGGGTCCGACAGCCGATCAAGTCCAGTCATTCCAACAGGAAGGAGGTACACGGCTCGCGTTGCCTGTAGTTCAACCATGCCTAGTCGGTCAATACCGCGGTCCGATCGCGTCCGCATTGTTACTTTGTGGCACCAGGAAGAGCTCTCAACAAGGGAACTGATGCCGTGCTTCAACATGGATGGCGTCTCTAAGTGAACCAAAGCGATGTTGTTCGGACATGGAGGAGATACAGATAGACGGGAACTGTGGATGACACGCCTCGCTTAGGCCGCCCAAGGGCTACTACTGCAATAGATGACCGCTACCTACGGATTATGGCTCGGTGGAACCCTGACAGCAACGCCACTATGTTGAATAATGCTTTTCGTACAGCCACAGTTCATCGTGTTACGTCTCAAAATGTGCGCATTAGGCTGCATGATGCGCAACTTCACTCCAGACGTCCATGGCGAGGTCCATCTTTGCAACCACGACACCATGCAGCGTGTTACAGATGGGCCCAACAACATGCCGAATGGACCGCTCAGGATTGGCATCAAGTTCTCTTCAGCGATGAGTGTCGCGTATGCCTTCAAACAGACAATCGTCGGAGACGTGTTTGGAGGCAACCCGGTCAGGCTGAAAGCCATAGACACATTGTTCAGCGAGTGCAGCAAAGTAGAGGTTCCCTGCTGTTTCGGGGGGGAGGGGGGGGGGCATGATGTGAGGCCGACATAAGCCGCCGGTGCTCATGGAAGGCGCCGTAACGGCTGTACAATACGTGAATGCCATCCTCCGACCGATAATGCAACCATATCGGCAGCGTATTGGCGAGGCATTCGTCTTCATGGACAACAATTCGCGCCCCTATCGTGTACATCTTGTGAATGACGTCATTCAGGATAACTACATCGCTCGACTAGAATTGTCAGCATGTTCTCCAGACATGAACCCTATCGAGCATGCCTGGGATAAATTGAAAAGGGCTGTTCATGGACGACGTGACTCACCAACCATTCTGAGGGATCTACGCCGAATCGCGAGGTAGGTCACGGCCAAAGGCGCAGGTACAGCAGGAGCACAAAAGCTGACCAACCAAATAGAAGAAAGAAATACCGTGTAAGAAATTACCCGGAGAAGTCAGTTCTCCCACTACCCCTTGTTCCTATCTTCTGCCTGTGAGAATAAGGCATTCCCCCGGCCCGCAATCATATGCGCCCCCTGTTGTGACAGTGTCAGTGTCATTTCGGCCAAACAACATCGTGTAAAGAAGCGGCTTCTATCGGACGGACGTTACCGCTTATAAGTAACATTATTTATCCACAGTGAGTTTGGAGATGCAGCTCCTCCTACACAGCTGGCTCATGTCCTACTGTAGTCGCTACATCGCTACGTTATTGTATACTGCTTGACAGTTGCTAAGGAACGGAGATATTGTTGGACAGGAACAATCACAGGCATTACTGGGCCGCATGAGACACTAAATACGTAACAGAGGTGGAGTGGCAGGTTTATAACGAAAAACATGGAAAAGCACTGTAAGACGTAAATAACTTGTTTGACACAGGTCAGACTCCCAACAATAGAGATCGATATGGACTCTCAGTAAGGAACATCCCCTTCTCGGGCATTCATGCACATTTTGCACCTGGCTATCAGACTATTGAGCAGTCCTTTGGGGAAGTTGTCCGACTGCTCTCTCAAGGCGGTTATCAGGCTCTGCACAATTCAGAGAGGGGTATGTCCCAGGCATGCACTATAGGGTTTAGGTCCGGGGAGTAAGCAGGCGTTCAATATCTTCGCTTTCGAGTGTGTCCGACACCTCAGCTGTCCTGCGTGAGCGGGCATTGTCGTCCGTTAACAGGAAGTCGGATCTACAGTACCGCACCCACAAACGGATGGAAATGTCGCAGACTAATCTCCGTGCAATGCGGCAGTGCTGTGACGGTGCCTCGTGCAAAGATACGCAGCGGTCTTAGGCCGTTGTGCATAATCCTTGTCCACACCACAACGCCTAGGCCATTTCGATGACGTTCATGAACATTTTGTTGTGCCTAACGTGTTCAGCTCTCTCTCCATACGAACTGGCGGCCAGAATCACTTGCCACAGTGAAGCCGGTTTCTTCAGAGAACATCACTATAGACCGCTGTTGCTGACCCGAACCAACAAGCTTTCTACACCAACGAACTATTTTTCGACGATAGTGTGATAGAAGGGGGATGCAGAGTACTACTTATCGATCCTTTTGGGGTGTGGTTGTCCGTCTAGGTCCACCAGCATGCTTTCGCTTAGCATCTACATCTTCAGTGGCCTTTTTAAATCTCGAGATGACAATTTTGAACACGCCCACTACTGTGGCCACAGTGGTGATACTTTGGCTCCAGTCCGTCCAACTGCTCGTCCACAATTGTCTTGCAAACGTTTTACCGTACCACGCGGAATGTCGCACTAATCGGTTCCCCAGTAGCTTTCGTCAAACACCGTACTGCATGAAATATCGAATGGACACAGAGCGTTCGTGCACAGGCTTCGCTGCAGTAAACACGTCCCGCCATCTAAATTTCCTTTTATTATCATTGGCCGGGAGTTCTGTACAATTATCGATTGTTCCCTAGCAGTTGACAGGTGTTCCTTAGCAAGCGTCAGGTGTTACCTAGTAACTGTCAAGCAGTGTAGGATCTCAAAGACCGATTTTCGGAGAAGGGTGCTAAAGTAAATATGCTATTTGACCGAAGGCTTCCATTTTTGCCGAAATCTGTCGACAGGACTGGAGCGAGAAGCGACTGTGAAGGAAGTAAGCAAAAATGTACTGGAGATAAGTAATTCAGTTGCCCTTCAAGACAGTGCCTTTGCAGCTCCCAAGTCTTTTTGGTACGATCCGCTGTTTGAATCAAAAAGAATTCTAGAATAGACCTTCTGTGGCTGATTAATAACATTATAGGTAAATTCCAAGTCCGTGACCGGACCATCGGCCTGACTGCAGGTAGAGTGCGGGCATCTTATGCACTGCTACGGCCGCCTTTCACCTCCGAGAAAGCTCCCACATACTCATCATGGCAGCGTGATGAATGCACCTGGGACCATCCTGATGGGATTGGAACGAGGAAAACTCCTCGCCTGGATTGAACACGGGACCTCTAGAGCCGGATTCCAGTGATGTACTCACTAGACAACGACGGTAACGATTAATAGCACTGTAGGAGTTGCCTTTCGTTGTCTCTACAGACAGATGTACTCTGTTCATCTGAGCTGAACCCTCTTGTAAAGGTATGCTCTGCTTTTGGTCATCGGCTACAATGCTGATGCATTTGTTGTCGTAAAACCACTGGAAGTTGGCCTTACTTATGTATTAGATATTTTATTGCTATTCTAGTGCGAGTGAAACTATACACGCCAAAGCGTTGAGAGTCTACGTTTCTTTGCTAATAACTGTGATAAACGTTTAAATCATGTACTTCTTGTATCAGATCTCGCTGGTGAGTCGATTTCAGAGTGCTTCATTTAAATTAAAACTACTCACAAAGTTATTACACTTTCTAAGTTTCTCTAGAAACGGTAGTTTTATAAGGGCAGGGGGGGGGGGGGGGGTGCTTTAGAAGTTCTGCCAGGGCTGCAGGTAGGAAAAATTCGGTACGTTAGCCTTTGCAGCTCTCACTCGAAGGTAGGTTACGGAGCACACATGGACTCCGAGATGGGCTCTCTGGCGGCTGGCAGAAGCTCAGAGGCGCGATGGGTCAGCATGTATTTATGGTAGCCCATTCAGTGCCGCTCCATTGCGTGTCGCCCTCGTTTAGCACGAGGCCAGCCGTACGAGTGAGTAACGTGGAATGTCTGGGGCCGGACGTGCGGGCGCGTGGGTCGCCCTTATGACGCACTGTGACGGAAGTGCGCGCTGTCGCGTGTCACGTGCCGCAGGTGCACTTTATCGCGCGGCGGCGACTGTTCAGACACGGCCACTACCGTCTCGTCACGTCGAGCCTGCCCGCGCCAGACATGACGTCGTCCGGATGCAGGGTGATGAGCCAACAAAGAACCTCGCAATGCAAGGGATACTAGTCTACTGATGCGCTGCACAGTGAAAACCCCTCTCCTTCTCCTTCTTCTTCTGCCAGGCCAGGATTACGCGTGGCCTGTTCCGGCCTCACCTTCTCGTTCTCGGCCTTCCCACACGGCTTCTTCCAAGAAGATTGTTTTTCATCGCTTGTCGATGGATTCTAACTAAAGCGCCAAGAAACTGGTATAGGAAGGCGTATTCAACAACATCGATGTGTAAACAGGCAGAATACTGCGCTGCGGTCGGCAACGCCTATATAAGACAAAAAGAGTCTGGCGCAGTTGTTAGATCGGCTACTGTTGCTACAATGACAAGTATCAAGATTTAGGTGAGTTTCAACTTGGTGTTACACGACGCACGAGCGATGTAACACAACATCTCCGAGGTACCGATGAAGTGGGGATTTTCCCGTACGACCATTTCGCGAGCGTACCGTGAATATCGGGAATCCCGTAAAACACCAAATCTCCGACATTGCTGCGACTGGAAAAACATTCTGCAAGAACGGGACCAATGAGGACTGAAGAGGATCGTTCAACATGACAGAAGTGCAACCCTTCCGTAAATTGCTGCGTGCTGGGCCATCAGCAACTGTCAGAGTGCGAACCATCCAACGAAACATCAGCTATATACGCTTTCGGAGGCTGAGGCCCACTCGTGTACCTTTAATGACTGCACGACACGAAGCTTTAGGACTCGCCTGGGGCCCGTCAACACCGACATTGGACTGTTGATGACTGGAAACATGTTGCCTGCTAGAACGAGTCTCGTTTCAAATTGTATCGAGCGGATGGACGTGTACGAGTATAGAGACAATCTCATGAATCCATGTACCTTGCATGACAGCAGGAGACTGTTCAAGCTGGTGGAGGCTCTGTAATGGTATGAGACGTGTGCTGTTGGAGTGATATGGGACCCCTGATACGTCTAGATAGGACTCTGACAGGTGACACGTACGTAAGCGTCCTGTCTGATCACCTCCATCCATTCATGTCCATTGTGCATTCCGACGGACTTGGGCAAGTCCAGAAGGATAATGCTACACCCCACACGTCCAGAATTGCTACAGAGTGGCTCCAGGCACACTCTTCTGAGTTTAAACATTTCCGTTGGCCACCATAGTCCCCAGACAGAACATTATTGAGCATATCTGGGATACCTTGCAACGTGCTGTTCAAAAGAAATCTTCACCCCCTCGTACTCTTACGGAATTACGGCCAGCCCTGCACTATTCATGGTGTCAGTTCCCTCCAGCACTACTTCAGACATTAGTCGAGTCCATGCCACGTCGTGTTGCGGCACTTTTATGTGCTCGTGGGGACCCTACACGATATTAGGTAGGTGTACCAGTTTATTTGGCTCTTC
The DNA here is from genome assembly GCF_021461385.2 of Schistocerca piceifrons. Classification (NCBI taxonomy): domain Eukaryota; kingdom Metazoa; phylum Arthropoda; class Insecta; order Orthoptera; family Acrididae; genus Schistocerca; species Schistocerca piceifrons. The sequence goes on along the minus strand of NC_060139.1, from coordinate 782,460,144 downwards.
AGTTTATGAAGTGACGTACGCAATACATGCTATTTCCAACCCTGCATTCGTTGTACTACTTTTTTAGTTAATGGCTGTAATCCCAATTATTTTCTTGTTTCTTGCTCTGTCTTTTCTTGTACACTCTTTCGCAAATCTAAGAAACTTCATTTCTGATGTTTCAAGCTGTGTTCCGTCTTTCGTATCTTAACTCCAACTTTCTGTTGCATACACTATTGTGGGTAGTGCCATGAATTCATAAAATTTCATTTGGGTCTCCCCGTTTTGCCCTTCCTGTTCTTCTTATTGTGCCACATTCTCAGTATGTCCCAGTTCAGTTAGGACTGCCTGTGTGCAGTTCTAAACTGCGATGCTATTTCATGGAAATTTGCAGCGTTACGATGCTTGAAGTTTCAAAAACAGCTGTGTAGAAAGTCAAAGCGCTAGCATCCAAGCAGCAGGAATCCTGGCTGCGAATGTAACAGCATGTGTCTGATACTCGGGGAAACATCAGTGGAGCTGCGAGATAACACACAGTTTTTTCCCCAGTGTTTGTGGGCGAATATTTGTCGAATTCTACCCGAATACCGACAGGCAGATTAATGGTTACTCCTCCAAGACGACACCCCAGACAGCAAAGATTGTGCACCACCCGACTTCTGTTTGTTCCTCAAATTGAAGTTTACAGTGAAACGAGACCGTTATGAGGCAGTTATGGATATACAAGAAAATTGTGCTACAGGACTAAATGCAACCGCAAAAACGGACTGCAGGGACTGTTTTAAAAATTTTTTAAACGATTTCAGGTGTCTTTTGAATCAGGGGAAGGCTGTATTAAATAAATACAGTGATTTTGCGAACATAATGTGTGACCTTTATTTTTCATAGCCACAGTCCTAACGGAACTGGGACACACTGCGTATGTATTGATAGGTATCAGTTTTCTTATTTATGTTTCCTGTTCTTAAAAAGTTATGTCACATCCTAGATACTAGAAATGGGACACCGTTTCTATTATTAAATTACCGATGGTTATCTTAGTTGTCACTGGGGTTTCCTAAAAAGTTGATCGTTTATGTTAGCTGATGGTAGCGTCTCATCAGGTTATAATTTAGGCTTTTATTGTTTAATCTAAGTATCATTATTTGCAGTTTATCTTCACTGTCCTATAAGATTACTTGGTAGTCAGCAAAAAGCATTATGTTTAGAAATTTTCCTGGCCCGGTTCTTATGCGTTGAGGTATTCTGTCCTCCATCGATTCCCTGACCAGGTCGTCGACGTAGATGTTGAACAGTGCTGGTGACATGCTACAACCTTGTCTTACCCCTGGTTTATCTGCATTTCTGCTGTCAGCACTTTGCCACTATCTACTCTTACTTTTGTATTCTTACGTAAAACGTAGTACACTTATATCAGGTGATTAGAGAAACCTCTGTTCTCTGTTACTGACCAGGACTTTTTTCTGTGGATGCCGGCAATTATGTTTTTCGTGGTCAATGAATGTTAGGTGTGTTTCCAAATTATATTCTCGTCCTTTTTGTGTAATATATTTGAGAGAAAAAAACCTCGTCGTTACGAGATCTTCCTTTACGGAAGCCCACTGAGTCGTCAGTCTTCTGACTGGTTTGATGCGGCCTGCCACAAATACCTCTCCTGTGGCGATCTTTTCATCTCAGAATAGCAATTGCAACCTATGTCCTCAGTTATTTTCTGGATGTATTCCATCTCTGTCTTCCTCTTCAGTTTTTACCCTCTTCAGCTTCCTCGAGTACCATGGAAGTTATTCCCTGGTGCCTTAACAAATGTCTTATCATATTGTCCAGTCTTCGTGTTAGTGTTTTCCATATACTCCTTTCCCTGTCGTTTCAACAGAGAACCTCCCCATTCCTAACCTCATCAGTCCACCTAATTTTCAAAGTTCTTCTGCAGCACCGCATCTCAAAGGCGTTGATTCTCTTTTGTTACGGTTCTCCCACAATCCATGTCTCACTACCATACAATAATGTGCCACAAACGTACATTAAGAGAAATTTCTTCCTCAAATTAAGACCTGTGTTTGATACTAGTAGACTGCAGCTGGCCAGAACGCCCTGTTTGCCAGTGCTACTTTTCTTTTTATGCCCTCCGTGCGCCGTCCGTCGTGTGTTATTTCGCTACCTACATATCAGAATTTCTTAACTTCATCTACTCCGATCTCCAATTCTGATGTTCAGTTTCTCTTTACTTTCGTCTTTCTTCAATTTACTCTCAATCCATATTCTATACACATTAGACTGTTCATTCCGTTCAGCAAATCTAATAATTCTTCTTCAGTTTCACTAAGGTTAGCGATGTCATCATCAAATCTTATCCTTTCATCTTGAGTTTTAATTCCACTCTCGAAACTTTCTTTTATTTATGTTCAAATGCGTGTGAAATCTTATGGGACTTAACTGCTAAGGTAATCAGTCCCTAAGCTTACACACTACTTAACCTAAATTATCCTAAGGACAAACACTCACCCATGCCCGAGGGAGGACTCGAACCTCCTCCGGGACCAGCCGCACAGTGCATGACTGCAGCGCCATAGACCGCTCGGCTAATCCCGCGCGGCTTTTGTTTATGTCATTGGTTCTTCGATGTATAGCTTGAACAGCAGGGGCGAAAGACTACATCTCTGTCTATGTTCATTTTAATCCTAGTGCTTCGTTCTCGGTCTTACCCTCTTATTGCTCCTTGTTGACTCTTGTACATATTGTGTATTACCCATATTTCCCTATAGCTTACACCTATTTTTCTCAGAATTTCGAATATCTTTGCCGGCCGCCGTGGCCGAGCGGTTCTAGGCGCCTCAACCGGGAACCGAGCTGCTGCTACGGTCGCAGGTTTGAATCCTGCCTCGGCCATGGATGTGTGTGATGTCCTTAGGTTAGTTAGGTTTAAGTAGTTCTAAGTTCCAGGGGACTGATGACCGCAGATGTTAAGTCCCATTGTGCTAAGAACCATTTGAACCATTTTCGAATATCTTAAATCATTTGGCATTGTCGAACGCTTTTTCCGTATCGACAAATCCTATGAATCTGCTTTGATTTTTATTTACCTTGCTTCTATTAAAACCGCAACTGCAGAACTGCCTCTCTGGTGCCTTTACCTCCCCTAAAGCCAAACTGATCGTCATCTAACACATCCTCGATCTGCTTTTCCATCGGCTCTTGCTATCCTCGGAATTGTGAGGATGATTTAGGGATGTTCATCTTATTGCATGAAGACAACGAGGGGTCAAGTTCAGACTCCTGATGAAAGCTAGCCCATGTGTGCTAGTAAAAAGGATCCCACAGTAAATGCGCCAAGGAAATCAAACATTCTTTTGGCAGTGGTGGGGCCAGATAGCGGTAATGTGCCGCCGAAAGAAGTCGTGTGATGGGATAAAGACATTTTCAAGATACAGTTGTGGTAGTACTTTTTCTCATACGTGCCGATGAATGTTATCTATCCCTTTTGCCTTCTTGGTTCTTCAGTCTCACAAAGCTCTATTAGATTTTGATTCTAATACTGCATCCCCTCTCTCTTCCCTGTCGCCTCCTGTTTCCCCTTGTATCACGTCATCAGACAAGTCTTCAACTTCGTAGAAGCCTGCTTGCTACTAAGAACTTAACTGAATCAGCGATGTTTCGAAGCCTTTCTTCAGTTATTTTTCTGTAGATTTTATAAGAAAACCGATACCCCTGTTGTTACTTGTGTTACTTCTGTGTCTTTTTTCAAACAATGAAATAAAGAAAATTAAACCACATACCTGTGTAAAAATAACTACTGCCACTATTGTGTACAACATTTAAAGGCCGCTAGCTACAGGCAGAGGGTACTTCTGGTACCACTGTCATTTCTCCCCTTTCCTGTACTATTCGCGAAGGGTGCGCCTAAAGAATGACTGGAAGTAAAAATCACATCGAATTTTATTGATTTTTCGTGTAAGGGTCTTTTGGCGAGATGTGTATTGCAGGACGCGATATGCTGCCTCACTTTCTTCGAAAGTACGCTCTCAGAATTCCAACAATAATCCTCTCCATAATGCACATTAGCTCTTTTGTAGCGTCTGCCACTGGAATCAGCATCTCTGTAACGCTCTCCCGATAACTAAATGCGCCGTCCTCCCTGTAGTATTAGTTAAAACTGCGTAGATGGAAAGTTCCTATAATTATATATGTGGGAGCCAATCCCTGTTGAGATATGAACCGCTTTACTTGTGACGAGTAAATTGTAGATAATATTCGGTGGTACAGATGAGACAGGATTCACAAGAGATGGGATAACAAATTACCACAATACTGACCAGTGAGCAGAGCAAATCGTCGAACAATTGTGGAGATGAGGCATCAGGGTCGCTTCAGTATCAATGTAGAGGCAGGAATTGTCGGTGACAGAGCCATACGGTCATATACTTTAACAAACGAATTGACAGGTGCTGCGTATCACTGATTGGACAACGCTACTTTTGCAGAAAGACAACGACTGCAATTTATTCATGATGGAACACCACCTTACCGCAAGGTGTCATGGGCGAAGGATTGGTTAAGGAAGACCGGCAGCATGGCCTGAATCCGTTGAATTTCTGACTAAGTGGACATTTAAAGCCATTGGTGCATGCCCAGCCTATCGGCAATCTGCAGACGATCCAGGTGCATGTGCTCAATACATGTGACACAATACGATAAACTAGGTCTATTTGAAACAGTGTGTTATTCACTGCGAAGAAAGGCTGAAGGATTTGTCGGGATGCATGGTAACGGCACGCATCACTGCCTATAATGTCTGCTTCTACGTAACAGGCAGATGGAAATGAGAGGACAGATTGGTCCATATCTCATTGGTTTCCAGACATATCAGTATAGTCTTGGCCAGTAAAAGTGTTCAAATGTGTGTGAAATGTTATGGGACTTAACTGCTAAGGTCATCAGTCCCTAAGCTTACACACTATTCAACCTAAATTATCCTAAGGACAAACACACACACCCATGCCCGAGGGAGGACTCGAACCTCCGCCGGAACCAGCCGCACAGTCCATGACTGCAGCGCCCTAGACGGCTCGGCTAATCCCTCGCGGCTCTTGGCCAGTACTACTCTCTGTTTAGTGTACAGTATCGGCCCTATAACAGCTCTTGAGATACTCTCGATTTTTTACATCTGACAGGTTCAGACCGTTAAGAATGAAGTGTTGACTTCTGTGTACTAAGAAGTCCTTAATCCAATCACCAACCTCATCCAACATTCCGTAATGTGTTGTATTCGTTGTGTAACATGTTGTAGTGAATGCCTTCAAGAAGTCAAGGAGCCTGACATCAACTTGGAAGCTGTTTCCTATGCACTCTGGATGGCAAGAACGAACAGAGTGCGTTGAAATTCGCAAGATCGTTGTTTTCGGGGTTCATGTTAATGCTACAGAGGATTATAAAGCGTGTTTCAAATTCCACAGTGGAATTACGTAGCGATATTGACCTATAATTATTTGCATCTTTCCTACGCTGTTTCTTGAAAACGAGCCGCACCGACGCCTGATTTCCAACGGTTCATTGCTCCAGAGACCTACGGTAAACTGCTGCTGGGAAGAAGAAGATGTCTCTCCGTTAAGAACGACCTGATGTCTTCTGTTTACTAGAAACTCTTCCAAACCTATTGTGGGAGTTAGGGCGTTACAGCACTGCAGCTACTAGTAGAGTTCAAGAAATCTGCTTCAGACACCGTAGCATAATTGTCTGAGACTTTGGTTTAGCCCTCTACTTGTCTCAAGAGTTAAAGTCCAAGATCAATTGTGGGTACTACTGCTGCAAATCGCAAACTATGGTTCCACCCCACTGGCGAGGATCACTATCATCTCCAATTCAACCAGCTGTCTAAAGGAACCTAGGTTTTCGTCAGAAGCAAGGCACTAGGTGTCTTTCGTGCCCACATGAATCACAGTGTGCAGATGACGGCATCTGTTAGTTCAACAACTGTTGGCTGAGCCTGTTTCAGGTCTTGGAATAGGTCTCCAGGGGAACAAACAGAACGTGCACTGACCTTCCGCCTGATTTACCGACTATTCCGTCAAGTGGCTCCATTCCCCGCCAAACTCTGGATCTCCTAGTGAACAGCATATTCACCCTCTGAACTTGTCTGGCCTATGCAGGCAGGCCGTGCATACCCCCATTCTGCTCTGATTCAGATGTGCTCACAACGGTGGACCTGTAGCTCAGAGATTCTCGGACTGCCAGTGGGTCACACTTTCAGAAGTCCACCAGTTTGCAGCGAGCTTTACCTAGAGATTAAACAATCCACAGTCAAAAGGCCTTTTACGTCGGGCATGTTTCGTTAGCTCCACAAACCATCTCGAAAATTAACCTAAAATAATCTGTGTTGGAGGAATGGTTCTCTCAAAGAAAGGCACCATTACCCAGTGGTCAGTGGTGAGAACTACCAACCAGTGCCCACAGAGAATCCCGTGGACGCGGTGCTGCCAAATCATTTATGCATAGTGTGTGAACCCAAGGGCTAGGGTTGGCTAAGCCCATCACTTGTCAAGCCCTGAATATTGCAGGTTCCCAACGAGATAGGTCTGATGTGGACGACATTGCACCAAACCCATAGTAGTCATTCTACAGCTCCCATGTAAGCGAGATTTCATTCACAGCGTTTTCTGAGAACGTGTAGTACACTTATGCATTACATCTACCACACATGCTGTCAGTGCACGACCGTTTCCAACATATGTAGGATTCGGTAGGCGTAACACGGATTTTTGGGTAAATGCCTGGAAGATCCCTCGGACATTAGTGACGGCCACAGCATGTGTGACCAGACATCTCGAACGATTGCCGCAGTGCGTTCCCACGATATCAAAAACTCTTAGCGTAAGCCCACCGGACGGAATACTAGTGACGCCAAGAGACATCAAGCTAAGGAGGTGAACACCAAATCTTTCTTAATGGCCTCCATTCGGCAAGGAAGACAATCCACAAGTTTCTTCAGGCATACTCATTGTAGATTATATTCCGTAGAGGTATCAACGTGTACGGATGTTGAGAGCTACACTTCAGCCGCTGTTCTAAATAGTGTCATACGTTTTCTATGACATTAAAACTGGTAACTTTAGTGGGCCAGTCAGGGTGTGATAGGTTGTCTGAGACAAAGTGTTCGTCTAGCCTGGAACTTGTGTGTGTGTGTGTGTGTGTGTGTGTGTGTGTGTGTGTGTGTGTATGTGTGTGTATTATGTATGTGTGTGTGTGTGGGGGGGGGGGGGGGGGGGAGCTGTCTGTGAATACAGTTGGTTTTCGTCTTGGAAAATGTGAGTGTACCAGTGTAATGTTATGTACATTAAGAAAATATTTCTACTTAGTGCTTTTGACGGGAAAAAGATAGCAGATTATGTGCTTCATTCATTTATGATAAAGGAAATGTCGAAAATCGTGCATAAAATTCTGTAGTTTTGCTAAATACGCTTTAGACATGTAAGCGCCGAGCAGTTTCGTGAGGAATGGGAAACACCCGTTGTGGTTCCTTAGCCACGTTAGAAGTGGCTACGAAGCAAAGAGGATCTTTATCACACATTTAAATGAAGTCATAACTGTGCACATAAATGTTAAACTAAATCGAAATAAGAGTACAGAGAACAACGCGGTAATCGTTGAGTGAACTAGAAAGTAATATTTTGTCGGCTGATCGGTTGAACTGGGCCAGACGACCCAGTTCATCCCATGTAATCACAGTCCACACCATTATGGAACCACTACTAGCTTGCATACCGCCTTGTTGACAGTCTGGGTCCATGACTTCGTGGGGTCTGTGCCACACTCGAACCCTACCATCAGTTCTTACCAGCTGAAACCGGGACTCATCTGACCAGTTCACGGTTTTTCAGTCGTCTAGAGTCCAACCGATATGATCACGAGCCAAGGAGAGGCGCTGCGGGCTATGTCGTGCTGTTAGCAACGTCACTCGCGTCTGTCGTCTGCGGCCATAGGCCATTAACGCCAAATTTCACCGCGCTGTCTTAACGGGTACGTTTGTCGTACGTCCCACATTGACTTACGCGGGTATTTCACGCAGTGCTTCTTGTCTGTTAGTATTGATAGCTCTACGCAAACACCGCTGCTCTCTGACGTTAAGTGAAGGCCGTAGTGGGAGGTAATGCCTGAAGTTTGGTATTCTCAGCTCACTGTTGACGCTATGGGTCTCGGAATACTGAATTTCCTGATGATTTTTGAAATGAAATGTTCTATACGTCTAGCTCCAACTATCATTCCGCCTTCAAAATCTGCTAATTCCAGTCGTTCGGCCAAACTCACGTCGAAAAACCTTTCGCATGAATCACCTGACTACAAATGACAGCTCCGCCAATACACTGCTTTTTTTATACCTTGTGTACACGACACTACCGCCATCTGTATGTGTGCATACCGCTATCCCATGACTTTAGTCTTGTCACTGTATGATGTGGTCACGGGCACGCCCAATACAGCTCATTTATAACGTGTTGACATGTCTCCAAGTCGACTCATTCTTTTGCGCTGATTCCATACAACCGACTTTCACATATACACCACTCCATTGCCATGTCTTACATTAGCGGTGGGGGGTCACATAACCACCTGGTATCATTCTACGCCATTTAAAGCTCTCCAAAGTGACCAATGTGCTCATTTTAGGGGAAACAAATATTTTTTTCCGGTTAGCTTATATCAGTCCCCATCAGATGTACCGGTCAGACAACACGTTGCCAGTCTGCAGCGGCACCCATTGTCGTGCGGTGACTCAACGCAATCGAAGAAGACTATTCCGAGGCGCTGATTGTAGAAGACATTACGCAGTCGTGTCACATCTGATGGTAGTGTGAAGCCCTTGGAGAATGGCGCGTGCACGAGCTGCCGTGTGAACGCGCAGGGTGTCTGATAGACTGGCGGCATACATATCACTCATTACTTTGATACGCATGCACCCAGTGCGTCCCAAACAGAGCTGAATAAAATGGGCTTCGAAACCAGGCAGGAATACTTGCACTAGCGAACTGACCACGCCACATAATCCGAGAGCAACTTGGTTGTGTATTGTCTTGCTGAACATACATGGGCTGGACAAAATAAAATGAAGATATACTTACTATGACGTGTGGCCACCTTAAGCATCCTTAACGGTGTGAAACGTTTAGAGATCGATGTATGTAAATCATCACTTTTGGTAATTTAAACTGTATATCACTCATCGTAAAGAAACTGTTATAATTCTTTGAGATATACTGGTGTAAAGCAACGAGCAGCAGTTGTTTTGCAATACAGACCACAATGGAGGCTTTAATTAGAGTTATCTGTGATCGCTAAGTCTATTCAAATATTACTGGTTTGATTAACGGATAATCCATCATCATGTCTGCCCAAAAACAGAAAAGTAGAGCATTTGTATCAATTTACCTACTACAGAAACTTAATACATAATAAAAATAGTGGAACTTTACACGAGTAAGGAATTTAAACGTAAAGTGCAGGTACTGTGAACCGGAGAATATCAGTCAACTGCCATACAACATAGCAGGATTGAAGAAGGAAGAACAATTATGAAAGCTGTGACAAATCGAACATAGGACAAATTGCCAGGAGTGTGTTATTGGAAACATGCAAATGACAGCAATAAGATGGCTCTCAGGACTCCTTTTATTCTCAAGGTGAATGAATTAAGAAAGGTTAACGGACACATGAAAGTACTGAATGAAGCCCCGAAAGGATGCTACCCGAAGGTTTTGGAAGAGTTCGAAATACACTCACGTTACTGAAAGAAACTGAACAGATTATTTGATGGGCAGAGTAAGTTTCAGTACGATATTAATTATTATCTATTTATCTTATTTGCCATCAAGTATCTCGTTTGCTACTTAGAAACAAAAGCAAACCGTACAACCAGAAGAAAAAATTTCATTAATTCCAGAGTGAAACAGATTCTAGCAATAAACTGATTATCTTGCAAAATTTTCTAATTAACCTACCTAAATGAAAACTGTCATTTGCTCTGGCATCATTCGCAGTATCTTCCTTTTACCAAACATATTCTCATACTCTGGTTCCCTGATGCTCTACCCACACCACTTATATTGTTTCTCTATAATACATTTAATTTGGTTTTTAGTTATGGTAGTACGAAATACATCGCAATGGTTGACTTGCACGTTAGATGGAGTGTCGTGTCCTAGTATTAGCTCGTACACTGCGTCCACTAAGAGGAACCCTTAGGGGACTCTCGTTTCCCATAACTTTTGCATGCGGTTTGCAGAACGTAACACCACTCTTGTACCCGAAACGTGACCTGATGTGGCCGGCAATAAGTACTCCATTTGCCTGAATCTAAAAACTTCATTTTCCTGCATCTACGAGGGTTGGAACTTAAATAGTGGCAACCACTTATTCACAACCGATACAAGAGAGTTACATGTTTGCATCTGTTACTGTCCTTCATAGCAGTCACCAGCGTTGTGTATAACCCGTTGCCAGCGATGTGGAAGCCGTAGTATTCCGTTAGCAGAGCCTGTTCTGTTGATGGTGCGAATGGAACGGTCTAAAGTTATGATGAATCTCGAGTACGATTGTGATGGTGTTATCCTGACGCATTACGTTCCTCCACGGCAGACCGTCAATGCACAGTATTACTGTTTGTTTTTGGAGCATCACCTGCGACCAGCTTTGCGAAAGAAGCGGCGACACTTTCTACGCAATCCACCCATCATTTTCGTCAACAATGTGCGGGTCTGGGAAGCACTGTACCATCCACCATACTCCCCGGACTTAAGTCCTTGTGACTTTGATTTGATTCTGAAGATGAAGGAACCACTTCGTGGCATTCGCTTCAGAACTGTTCCAGAGATTCGACAGGCAGTAGACCGCTCTAGTCACACCATCGTCAGGACAGGCTCTGCTAACGGTATACTACGTCTTCCACATCACTGGCAACGGATTCTACACAACGCTGGTGACTACTTTGAAGGACAGTAACAGGTGCAAACATGTAACTCTTTTGTATCGGTTGTGAATAAATAGTTGTTACTGTTTAAGTCCCAACCCTCGTATAAGCACTGTGAATATTTGCCACTTGTTGCACATTATTTCTTAAACATTATATACTACATTGAATTAATGAAATACATATTTTTAAGTGCAGTGTACTCATTATTACATAAAATTTATGTACTACAGTAGATTAAAACTGATGATTTTTTTGTCTTCTGTCTTCTGACTGGTTTGATTTGGCCCTCTACGAATTCATCTTGTGCTAACATTTTCGTCTCAAAGTAGCACTTGCTACATACGTCCTCAACTATTTGCTGAATGTATTCAAATCTCTGGCTTCCGCTACAGTTTTACCCTTAACAGCTCCCTTTAGTACCATGGCAGTTATTCCCAAATGTCTTACAGATTTACTATCGACCTGTCACTTCTTATTGTCAGTTTATGCCTAATATTCCATTCCTCATTGATTCTGCGGAGGATGTCCTCATTTCTTAGATTGTGAGTCACCTAAGTTTCAACATTCTTCTGTAGGACCACATTTCAAACGCTTTGAAACTCTTCTGTTTATCTCAAATGCTTCGATCCTCTTCTGTTCTGGTTTTCCCATAGTGCTTGTTTCAGTGACGAATTGTACAGATAATACCATTCTTTGATGCTCTTGAGTAGCATGTTCAACTCACTGTGATGTGTTACTTAACCTGCTGCTCCTGCCATGAAGTGTAACTTATAAGCAACGTCTGTAGTTTTGGATGTTTAGTTGTTTCTGCTAGTCTTGAACGGTATTCAGGTTGTTCCCAAGAACCACTGATGCTGCTCTTCCTACTTTAGGGGCATCTTCATGTCGTTTCATTTGTGCTGCCTGTTGTGCCTGGTATATTCTTGAGGCTAGATCTCTTCTTGACAAATACAGTTCTAATTCACCTTGCGACACCTTTTCAGATAATCTGTTTGGTGCTTGATATACTCCGCTATCCCCTAACTATATTAAAAACATTATTATTTCTAAAAAGTTGTCTCTCTCGCCCCATCTTTGATATTTGTGCCGGCCGGGGTGGCCGAGCGGTTCTAGGCGCTACAGTCCGGAACCGCGCGACCGCTACGGTCGCAGGTTCGAATCCTGCCTCGGGCATGGCTGTGTGTGATGTCCTTAGGTTAGTTAGGTTTGAGTAGTTCTAAGTTCTAGGGGACTGATGACCTCAGAAGTTAAGTTCCATAGGTCTCAGAGCCATTTGAACCATTTGATATTTGTACGTAGATTACACTCAAGAACGTGCCCATGAGTCCCTGTTGTAATGGATCTGGGAGATGTTATTTTTTTACCGTATTTGTCGATACTGAATTGAAAATGTTTTCTTATATTTTTGTCAGAATTTATTATAATTTGTCTTATTATATGTTAATTTACTTCTGTTTTTGAGAGTAAAAGCATATTGATTACTATTAGAAAATGTATCGAAGAATAGCAAAGAAACTGATTGTGTAAAATATCTTTGACGTTGGAGTAGTCTTTGACTATAGTCAGTCCGAGTCGGAAGCTAACTCTTGGTGTGTGTTGACGGAAGAACAATGTGAAGGTCACAGTCATAAATAATTTTGAATTATGTTACTATTATTTTTGTATTATCTGAAAAGAAGAAACTACATTTGAAGAAACTGTATTTGAAACACCAAAATGAGAGAAACACGCTGAACCACGTCATTTTCTGCAGCCGACAACGATGCATTGTGGAATCATACTTAGACAACTGAAGTCAAGACTTATATTTGCTTGCAAACGTCAAATGGAAAAGGTACTGTCACGAAATATGGCAAATTTAAGTTTATAAAAAAATAGTGACCATATTTTCAACTTGTGTAATAGCCGGGATGCCATATTTCAACTGGGGGCTCAGCTGGGATATTGTGTTCACGAGATATTCAACAGTGCTACGAGGAAGAAAATTTTTGTGTGTTAATACCAGTTTCTTCAGAATGTGTGTTACAGTGTTTGTGTTCATCGGGGAGTAAAAGTTTTGGAGAAGAAATGTTTCGGCAAAAAATATAATTTTCGACAGAAGAAAATACTTCAAGAATTTTGGTCAACAATCGCATGGATGTAAAACGTGGTTTTGCGACAGAAGAAGAGTGTTCCAGATAAGTCACGAAACCCTCGTATTTTGTTAAAACAATATTTTTATCTTGTTTTGTATTGTTGTGTATAAATTTTTGTTCTTCACAATGACTTATGAGATTTTCGAGAGTATTGTGCCTAAAGTAGAAAGTAGTAATTTAATAGACTTCGAACATCAGGACAGGTCAAATGAAAGAGAAAGAACCGATCAATTTGATTTAAAAAGTTTTCTTGTAAATTTCACCAAAGAAATTAAACAATCAGTTGACGACAATAAGACATACTGGGATGAAAAAACTGATAACATTTTGTTGCAAGTCCAAGCAGTCAATACCCAAGTGGGTGAACTTTCGAACAGAGTTGGCAGTGTTGAGGAAAAAATTGAATCTGTGGAAGCAAAAGTAAATGAAATTGATGCTAAATTGAGCGGTGAAATTAATACTGTAAAAAATGAGTTGCTGGTAGATAGGGAAAGAAATTTAGTTGATTTTAATGAGATAAAAGGGGAAATTAAAAATTTGGATGAGAATACAAAAGTTTTAGTAAAAAATGTAGAACAAAAAACTGACAATCGTTTGGTTACTCTAGAAGAAAAAGTAGAATGCAATGATTTGGAAAACAAAAAATCTGTCAAAGAACTTAGCAAAAAAATTGAAAGTTTTGACATTGAATTTCAAAGCAAAAATTACAATGTCAACACATGTAATCTTGTATCTAATATTCCAGTGAAGCACTTTTCGGTAGATGGACCCTTACATCCCATTGATTTTATGCAGTATTGTAAGGATTGTTTTTTTTTACCTCACTCACCAGATGAAATAAAAATTAAATTTGTGAAAAAATTCTTGGAAGGGGAAGCTTTGACTTGGGCAAACCAGATTGTAACTTTGGGGATGACCTTTTCAGAATTTGAATCAAAATTTTTGGAAAAATTTTGGAATGATCTTAAACAAACTAGAATCAAAAGTGAATTTTTGAATGGGCGAAACTATAGGGAATCAGATGGGAACATGAAACAATTTTGCAAAAGTGAACTTCAAAAACTTATTCATTTAACAAAACCTTTGGATGACTTGATCAAAATTGACACCTTAAAGAGAAGATTGCCATCAGCAATGCAGTTGAGTTTAGTTCATTGTCCTGATAGTAATGTAGAGCAGTTTCTCAATTATATTGAAAAGTTGGATAGGGTAACAACAAGAACACACAGTGGGTTTACTCAGAAAGGTAATGGTCAAAATTGGGGAAATGATCACTTTCAAAAAAGGGAACAAAACAATTATCATGGTGTCAGTCAAAATTCAGGGGGATATAGCAATTTTGAAATGAAGAACCATAAATTTTATCCAGAACAAGAACAACATTTTCGCGTTAATAATCAACAAAATAGAGAACACTTTAGGGATCAAAATCACAGAAATTTTGATAGAGGTCAGTACAATAGAAACTACCAACAATCAGGTAATGTTTGGCATAGGAATGGGATCAGAAATGTTGATCAGAGACATTGGCAGAACCACAATCAGCAGTTCAAACAGGAACTGGAAATAAAAAACGAGTAGACGCCCCCTTGAAGGTCCGCAAGGTTGAGGCAGAAGGTGAGCATGATGAAAGGACCAATGGATGTGACTATCATAAACCCAAACAGGTCAGTTCCAAACCTAAGCTATCACATGAGGTCATTAGTTGTTACTTATTGAAGAAATTTCAAGAGGAAAATAATAATGATAAAGATAATATTTTCAATACACAAGAACATACAGTAGATGAAAGTAATTGTGATTCATTTAATTTAACAGAGTTTTACACTTGGGCAGAAAAGAAAAACACTTTGTCGGATGATGTAATTTTCAGTAGTTCAGAAATGTGTGTGAATGAAAGAGAGAATGCATGCTGTGAGAATGAAAATGTTGGTGAAAGGGATCTGGTAACTTTAGAAAGGGGAAATAATATTTTGGGGAATAATTTGAATGTGTATGACCTGAATATGTGTAATGATAATGATGTTGTTGATTAAGTTGATAATGATGGTAATGGTATTGATGATGATGTTGAGGAAAGGTATTTCATTAGTTTAAATAGGGAGTTGGGTATACACATGGTTGAAAATGGATTAAATAGTGAGAATATTATAGAAATTCCCAGGGATGTTACCAGGATGAATAATACTCACAATCTGGGTGTATGTAAAAGTGTGAATTTAAATGTTGCTGGTAAAGAACCTGACTACACAAATAACGATGACACATGTATAACTTCTTACCTAAGTGAAACTTTTATAGATACTAATGATACACACACATTTCTTATGAATATATGGCTGAACAGTGAAACTATTTCTTTTGACAAGAACTTTAGAAAGATGCTTATTAATGTATGTGAAACTGTATGTCCTGAGTGGTGGAAAAAGATGAGATATTTTATTTTTGAAAAGCTGAAGGATAAGTACTTCAATAGTATACAATGGGATTTGGATGAAAATTCTTGGCTATTTGAGATAATAGAGAGTACTAATGACAATTTTGTATCTTGTGCAAATTTTATAACTGTGACAAATAATACGTGTAATGGTATACCATATGATTCTGATAAGTATAGGTTTGGGGAAATTGAAAGTGATTTATTACATGAGGATACAGGTTCTGAGAAAAGTGGTCAATTTTGCAGTCCTTATATAAAAGTTCAAATTGGGTCATGGATTGGTAAATGTTTAATTGATACAGGAAGTGAGATCTCGGGAATATCTGAAAGATTAAGCAAAAAATTGAAAGTGGGGAAAGATTATGTTGAAATGCCAGTTGTTGGGGTAAAGATAAAAGGTGCTACTGGGAAGAGCAGTAAATTGGTAAAAAGCCAGGCTTTAGTGACATTTTTAATTGAAGGCAAGTTGTTCACACATGAATGTTTTGTAATTCAGGAATTTAATGAGGATTTTCTTTTGGGTATGAATTGGATAGTAAAAGTAAATACAGCATTTGATTGGGTTGGAATAAAACTTTTGATAGAAATTAGTGAAAGGGAATACATTCAGACAAATTTTGTGAACACACTTGGTGATCAGAGTAATGGAAATTTTGACAGTATTAATTTACTAAAAGAAAATAGATTGGAGAATATTGAAATTCATAGATTTGATACTGATGAAGTTGAATTTGGGAATTTAGTAAATTTGAAAATTTCAGAAACACAAAATTTATCTGGGGAGCAAAAACAACAGTTAGAAAATCTGCTGTGGGAATACAGTGATGTTTTCAGTGACATACCTGGCAGGGTAAAGGGTTACCAGTGTGAGCTTCAGGTAAAACCTCATGAACCATTTTTCATAAAACCATACAGTATTGCAATATCAAAAAGACCTGCTGTTGAGAAAGAGCTGAAAAAGATGGAAGGATGTGATATAATAGAAAGGAGTATCAGTGCATATAATAATCCTCTAGTAGTAGTTTCGAAAAAAGATGGTGGAGTAAGATTGGTTTTGGACTCTAGACACTTAAACAAAATTTTGTTCAGACAGACAGACCATCCTGAAAATATTGATGAGTTACTCTATAAATTTACAGATATAAAATATATGTCAAGTTTGGATCTAACTTCGGGTTTTCATCACGTACCACTTTCGGTTAATTCTAGAAAATATACTGCTTTCTTGTACAATGGTAAGAGTTACCAATATTGTGTTGTGCCATTTGGGTTAAATTCTTCTGTTTCCAAATTTATAAGAGCTTTGGATCATGTACTGGGGCAAGAACTTGCGCCTAAACTGATAATCTATGTAGATGACATTTTGGTTACAGGGAAAAATTGGGAGGAACATTTTTTGATTTTGAAGTCAGTTTGTGAAAAACTTAGAAAAGGGGGGATGACATTGAAATTAGAGAAATGTAAATTTGCAGTTTCTGAATTAAAATTTTTGGGTCATGTTGTCACAGACAAGGGAATTTTGGCAGATCCAGAAAAAATTAAAGCAATTTCAGAAATTCCTATTCCTAAGACTAAAAAACAATTAAAGTCGTTCTTTGGGTTATGCGGTTATTACCGAAAACATACAACTGATCAGAGTCTGAATGCACCATGTTTAAGTCAGTTACTTAAGAAAAACACTGTTTGGGTTTGGGATAAAAGTTGTCAGGAAGAGTTTGATAAAATTAAGCAAGAGTTGAGGAAGCAACACTTATTACACAGACCTGATTTTAATTTACCATTTTGTTTGAACACTGATAGCAGTAATTATGGGCTTGGAGCAGAGTTATTTCAAGAAAGAGTAGAGAATGGAGTTAAGATACATTGTACCATAGCATTTGCAAGCAGAATGTTGCTCAAGCATGAGAAAAATTATACAGTCACAGAGAAGGAACTTTTGGCAATTAATTGGGCTTTTACAAAATTTAGAATTTACCTTATTGGACATAAAACCATAGTATTTTCGGATCACAAAGCTTTGAGTTACTTACAAGAGTGCAAATTATACCACAGTAGATTGACCAGATGGGCAATTTTTCTGCAACAGTTTGACTTTGAAATCAAACACATAAAAGGTTCTGAGAATGTAGTAGCTGATTCACTTTCGAGGTTACCAATTGGGGGAGAAAAGGAGATTTCTGAACAAGAGGAGGAAAAGAAATTTAAAATTAGATACTTGAAAGGGGTGGAAAATGAGAAAACAATTAGAGCTATGTGTAACAAAATTAGAAAAAATCAAAATTTGGATCAGAGTTGGAAATTAATCAAAGAATGTTTAGGCAAGAAGGGGTATGAGAAACTTGATAAATTTTACAAATTGCATAAGGGGATTTTATTTCGGAGAACAGATGTAGATTCTGATAATTGGAAACTGTGTTGGCCAGAGGCAGATGCTGAAAAGCTGATCATTTACATACATGAAAGCTTTGGTCATTATGGGATACAGAAGTGCGTTCAAAAGATACAAGAAAATGTTTATTTTTACAATATTGGAAAGAAGGTAAGAAAAGAATTGGCAACCTGTGACAAATGTCAGAGAGTTAAAGTGAGCAATCAAAGATGTGGTGGAGAGATGCAAAACATTATTCCGGAAAAACCTTTAGATCTGATCACAGTGGACTTATATGGAATGTTACCAAAGAGTAAAGGTGGACACTGTTACATATTTGTTATGGTAGATGTATTTTCAAAATTAATTAAACTATATCCAGTGAAAAAATCTACTAGCCATGAAATTATAATAAAAATTGAAAGAGATTATTTCGCACAGGTGGGTAAACCAAAAGCTATATTATCAGATAATGGTTCACAGTTCACCTCAAAAATTTGGAAAAAGTTTATTGAAAGATCAAAATTGAAGCATATACTTCTATCTGTGTATTCTCCGTCGACCAATCCTGCAGAAAGATATATGAGGGAAATTGGGAGACTTTGTAGAACCTATTGTAGCCATAAACATCCAACTTGGTTTGAGCACATTAGAAATTTTGAAGATATTATGAATAGCCTACAACATAGTTCCACAGGATTTTCACCATATGAGATTATGTTTAATATTAGACCTCCAAATCTTATATCAGAACTTATTGAATTTCCTAAATGTACACCTTTAACTATGCAAGAGAGAGAAGACATTGTCAGGGAAACTATGAGGAAACAAGGGGAAAAGAGGAATAAAAGACATAACAATAGGGTAAGATTAACCACTTTTAAAATTGGGGATCTTGTTCTGGTCAAATCTCATGAAAAATCAAAAATGTTAACTTCAGAAATTAAGAAATTCTTTGATATCTATATTGGGCCTTTTGAAGTCATAGGAAATCCACACCCTGATGCTTATCGTTTGGTGTATCCTAAGTCAAAGAAATTATTTGGTCATAGGAATGTCGTCTCTTTAAAACTGTATAAACAGAAATCATAATTTCAAAAATTTAAATAATCTATTATCATCTAAAACAAAAGTCCTCCACTGGAATACGCTTGTTAGAACAAAACTGCTTGTACAACCAAGTATGTATATTTGCATGTATAAATTAATAATTTAAAGTCAGATGTTAATTGAAACTGATGAAAAAAACACTGTTGTAGCAAAGAATGAGAGAAAGATTTATTTTTACTTTAAAAAAAAGTCTCCATAGTGAGCATTTCTGAATTTTTCTAATTTTGGAAGCTAATTCTTCCCTGTGGGTGAAGGCATGCATGTGAGGACATGCATGCAAAGGTATAAGTTTCAAAACCAATTTTAGATAAAACCTCATGATATATGAGCAGTTTATTGTTGTTTCTACTGATGTTGTGGGGAGCAAAAGTACTCTTCATAAAAATGTGACTTGTAGTAATATTGTAGTAGAGAGGCAAGTGATATATAAACAATTGCAAAAATTTAGATAATACTGATGTATCTTTAGCTGTACTAAAAAAAAAGAAAATCATAAGCAAAAAAAATACAAAAACAAAAAAACCATGACTAATAAAAAAATATAAGAAAAAAAATCAGAATTAAAAAAAATATATATATAAGGCAAATATAGAGAAAAACACATTACACTATATATGTCCAGTATCATTTTACTGTTACAATATGTAAGCATAATGAAATTAACATTAATATAAAAAAATTAATTAAATCTTATTCTAGGAAATGAGTTTTACCTTCCTATTATTTTCAATCTGTATGTTAGAATATTTCTCATGTATGTTTTATACCATGTATATTTGTCATGTTAAATAATTTCTTTACTTGAAATTTTTGTGTATGGGATTGAGGGGGAAGTATCATTGCAACAACAGCCAGTAACAAGTCCACAGATTGAAAGAGTCCAAATTTGGAAGAGGTTATCAGACTGCATCATTAATGTACTAATTGTGTAATACAGATCCATCACTGAGTGTTGTCGGGATTTTGTTGTATATGTCCATAACAACAAAAGCCCTGGGGAGCTGTTGTAATGGATCTGGGAGATGTTATTTTTTTACCGTATTTGTCGATACTGAATTGAAAATGTTTTCTTATATTTTTGTCAGAATTTATTATAATTTGTCTTATTATATGTTAATTTACTTCTGTTTTTGAGAGTAAAAGCATATTGATTACTATTAGAAAATGTATCGAAGAATAGCAAAGAAACTGATTGTGTAAAATATCTTTGACGTTGGAGTAGTCTTTGCCTATAGTCAGTCCGAGTCGGAAGCTAACTCTTGGTGTGTGTTGACGGAAGAACAATGTGAAGGTCGCAGTCATAAATAATTTTGAATTATGTTACTATTATTTTTGTATTATCTGAAAAGAAGAAACTACATTTGAAGAAACTGTATTTGAAACACCAAAATGAGAGAAACACGCTGAACCACGTCATTTTCTGCAGCCGACAACGATGCATTGTGGAATCATACTTAGACAACTGAAGCCAAGACTTATATTTGCTTGCAAACGTCAAATGGAAAAGGTACTGTCACGAAATATGGCAAATTTAAGTTTATAAAAAAATAGTGACCATATTTTCAACTTGTGTAATAGCCGGGATGCCATATTTCACTGTCAGCCCACAAGCACAAACGTAGCTCTCCCACCGTTTACGATTTTCAGGTAGGTGGGATATGGGCTTATAAAGTGAACCAAACCTCTTGACGGATAAAAATCGCCCATTAGCTACCTTTCTTCAAGATTAGGGAATATTTCATACATTTGTCTCCGACTAACGCAGCTTTCTCAGGTTTTTTGCCACTCTGTATTGATTTCCAGCGTACTGTTAACAAATCTCCTATGGATTTAAATTTCTCTCTGTCTCTTTTTCAGAATCACAACACTGCAGCTCTGTAACGTATGATCTAATCCACTGGACAGATTCCAAGAATAATAAAAAGTTCATCTGTTGGTATCGTTCGATATGCTCCTGGTAATCTTATCAGTAGTATTACTCAGAGAAGTGTTATTGTCCTCAGGCTGTGAGACCATACACTTGCTCCATGTCACACGATAACTGATCAAAAGTAGTCATGATATATCTTATTAACTGCATTGTCACCATACTGATAGTGTTTTATACTACTGTAGCTACTTTATTATTGGTTTTATCTTTATGGGCTGGAAAATTTTGTCTTTCATAAAAAATAATCCCTGCAAGCCGATTAGTAAATACTCTGCATATTGATCCATTACTGGTTTTTGGTCAAATGATAAGTGCCGTTTAACAACATACGATCTGTTTATTTCGCTAGGAACAATCATATAAAGTTTGCATTGCATTTCTTCCTCTTTTTTCCGATATGTGCCCTAGTCTCCCCCCCCCTCCCCTCCCTCTCCCCCCCCCCCCTCCCCACACACACACGCACACAATTAATAGGATGTCTCTACAAGCGAAGTCCGTGGTTTCATTTGAATCCTGACCAAGACTGATTGTCTAATTGATGACATTTTCGGTCGAACGTGCCTGTCTGAATTCGTATTAATCGTAGCTCACAAACCTTAACTCTCTTAGGTCCATGAACCTCTTATGTAAAGGGCGATCCTATATTTTCGAAAAATTCTTTTATCAGGGAAGTAGGCCAATTTGGCTTTGGGAGAGCAGCATCTATATCTTCCACTTTTTGAAGACAGGAACTTCAACTTTTTTGCATGTCGTCGAAATTCTTCGGTGACGCAAGCAATCCTTGATTACACTTGTCAAAAATGGTGTTACGTTATCTTCCACTGCCCGAAGAACCTCGGCCAATATACCGTCAGATATCACCGTCGTGCTTTAGCAACAGGTCTTGAAGAGAACCCGACAAAATACTGGTACATCGTAAACATGCTAAGTAGGTCTAGGGCTTCTATCCAGTTACTCGTTGAACATTCTGGTGTGGAAGTAGAAGATAGCAAAAATAAAGTTGAAGTTTCAAATACAGCATTTAAGAAATCGTTCACAAAGGAGAATCGTAGAATCATACCGTCGACTCGCCATTGCACAGACTTCCGTATGCGGGACATAATAATAAGCATCGCTGATATAGAGAAACAACTGAAAGAGTTGACAGCAAATAACTCGCCAAGTCCTAATGGAATCCCAATTCGGTTTTACAAAGAGTACTCTATGGCACTGGCTCATACTTATAGTGAATCTCTCGTCCAGCGCAAGGTCTCAGGCGATTGGAAAAAAGCGCAGGCGACTCCTCTATATAAGAAGGGTAAAAGAACGGACCCACAAAATTACAAACCAACATCTTTAACATCGGTTTGCTGCAGAATCGTTTAACAATTCTCAGCTCGAGTGTAATAATTTCATTGAAAGGGAGAACGCTTGTGTCCACAAATCAGCACGGTTTTAGAAAGTACTGCTCTTGCGAGACTCAGCTTGCCCTTTTCTGACATGAGATCCTGCGAACCATGGATGAAGGGCAACAGGAGGATTTCACGTTCCTAGATTTCTATAAAGCATTTGACACGGTGCCACACTGAAGACTGTTAACGAAGGAGTAAGCATCCGAAATAAATTCCCAGGTATGCGAGTGGCTCGAAGACTTCTTAAATAACAGAATCCAGTACGTTGTCTTCGACGGAGAGTGTTCATCAGAGACGAGAGTATAGCTTGAAGTACCCCAGAGAAGTGTGATAGGACCGCTTTTACTTTCTACGTACATAAATGATCAGGCGGACAGGGAAAGCAGCAACCTGCGGCTGTTTGCTGATGATGCTGTGGTTTATGGGAAGGTTCGCCGTTGAGGGCTGTAGGAGGATGCAAGGTGATTTAGACAAAATTTCTATTTGGTGTTATGAATCGCAGCTAACCTTAAATGTAGAAAAATGTAAGTTAATGAGGAAGATTGAGAAAAACAAACCCATAATGTTCAGATACAGCGTTAGTAGTGTCCTGCTTGACACAGTCACGTCGTTTAAATACCTGGGCCTAACGCTGCAAAGCGGCATGACATGGAACGAGCGTGTGAGGAGTGTGGTAGGGAAGGCGAATGGTCGATTCCGGTTTATTGGGAGAAATTTAGAAAAGTGTGGTTCATCTGTAAAGACGGCCGCATACGGGACACATGTGCGATATATTGTTGAATATTGTTCCAGTGTTACACACCAAGTCGGATTAAAGGGAGACATCGAAGTAATTCAGAGGCGGGCTGCTACGTTTGTTACCTGTAGGATCAAGCAACACGCAAGTATGCTTCGGGAACTCAAAAGGGATTCACTGGAGGGAAGGTGACAATTCTTTTTGGGGAGCACTGTTGAGGAAATTTAGAAACCCGGCATTTGAGGCAGAAATGGTTCAAATGGTTCTAAGCAGTATGGGACCTAACATCTGAGGTCATCAATCCCCTAGACTTAGAACTACTTAAACCTAACTAAGCTAAGGACATCACACACATCCATGTCCGAGGCAGGATTCGAAACTGCGACCGTAGCAACAGCGTGGTCCCGGACTGAAGCGCCTAGAACCGCTCGGCCACAGCGGCCGGATTTTGAGCCAGACTGCAGAACGATTCTACGGCAACCAACGTACATTTCACTTAAATACCATGAAGATAAGATTAGAGAGATTAGGGCTCATACGAAGTGCTTACAGACAGTCGTATCTCCCTCCCCCTGTTTGCAAGTGGAACAGTAAAGTAAATGACCAGCAAAATTAGAGCAGTGTACCCTCCGCCACGCACCATACAGTGATTTGCAGAGTACGTATGTAGTGTAGATGCAGGTCCCGAAGAGTTTCATTCTTCCAGCTGCCTGATGACTACTCTTACTTGTTTCTTAATGAGGTCACTGCTGTATGCCTATGGTACGCGTCATCCTTCTTTATCGGATGTTGAATTCGATTAACATTTTCATCCTCTAACGTGTCTTTCGTTAATAACACTTGCGTCAACAGACTCTTGTCAGTCTTTGGTCATTTCTCTATTTTCTCTTTTTAGAATTGTCAGTAGTGTAGGCACCCTTAGTTTGCTTTACCTTGTAGATACACCCTAAGGATATGAGGCCAGTTCTTAGTCAATAGTAATAAATGCAACAGTTATCTCGAAACATTTGGGGATATTCTCGTTATTAGTGGTTCTATTCACTTGATGTGGCTTATTAAATGCGTATAGAGATGGTCTCCAGTTATTCCGTGATGTACACTCCTGGAAATGGAAAAAAGAACACATTGACACCGGTGTGTCAGACCCACCATACTTGCTCCGGACACTGCGAGAGGGCTGTACAAGCAATGATCACACGCACGGCACAGCGGACACACCAGGAACCGCGGTGTTGGCCGTCGAATGGCGCTAGCTGCGCAGCATTTGTGCACCGCCGCCGTCAGTGTCAGCCAGTTTGCCGTGGCATACGGAGCTCCATCGCAGTCTTTAACACTGGTAGCATGCCGCGACAGCGTGGACGTGCACCGTATGTGCAGTTGACGGACTTTGAGCGAGGGCGTATAGTGGGCATGCGGGAGGCCGGGTGGACGTACCGCCGAATTGCTCAACACGTGGGGCGTGAGGTCTCCACAGTACATCGATGTTGTCGCCAGTGGTCGGCGGAAGGTGCACGTGCCCGTCGACCTGGGACCGGACCGCAGCGACGCACGGATGCACGCCAAGACCGTTGGATCCTACGCAGTGCCGCAGGGGACCGCACCGCCACTTCCCAGCAAATTAGGGACACTGTTGCTCCTGGGGTATCGGCGAGGACCATTCGCAACCGTCTCCATGAAGCTGGGCTACGGTCCCGCACACCGTTAGGCCGTCTTCCGCTCACGCCCCAACATCGTGCAGCCCGCCTCCAGTGGTGTCGCGACAGGCGTGAATGGAGGGACGAATGGAGACGTGTTGTCTTCAGCGATGAGAGTCGCTTCTGCCTTGGTGCCAATGATGGTCGTATGCGTGTTTGGCGCCGTGCAGGTGAGCGCCACAATCAGGACTGCGTACGACCGAGGCACACAGGGCCAACACCCGGCATCATGGTGTGGGGAGCGATCTCCTACACTGGCCGTACACCACTGGTGATCGTCGAGGGGACACTGAATAGTGCACGGTACATCCAAACCGTCATCGAACCCATCGTTCTACCATTCCTAGACCGGCAAGGGAACTTGCTGTTCCAACAGGACAATGCACGTCCGCATGTATCCCGTGCCACCCAACGTGCTCTAGAAGGTGTAAGTCAACTACCCTGGCCAGCAAGATCTCCGGATCTGTCCCCCATTGAGCATGTTTGGGACTGGATGAAGCGTCGTCTCACGCGGTCTGCACGTCCAGGACGAACGCTGGTCCAACTGAGGCGCCAGGTGGAAATGGCATGGCAAGCCGTTCCACAGGACTACATCCAGCATCTCTAGGATCGTCTCCATGGGAAAATAGCAGCCTGCATTGCTGCGAAAGGTGGATATACACTGTACTAGTGCCGACATTGTGCATGCTCTGTTGCCTGTGTCTATGTGCCTGTGGTTCTGTCAGTGTGATCATGTGATGTATCTGACCCCAGGAATGTGTCAATAAAATTTCCCCTTCATGGGACAATGAATTCACGGTGTTCTTATTTCAATTTCCAGGAGTGTATTAACAGATGTCCTACCATTCTGTCCCTTCTTCTCGTCAGTGTTCTCTATATATTCAAATGTTCAAATGTACGTGAAATCTTATGGGACTTAACTGCTAAGCTCATCAGTCCCTA
The DNA here is from genome assembly GCF_021461385.2 of Schistocerca piceifrons. Taxonomy (NCBI): domain Eukaryota; kingdom Metazoa; phylum Arthropoda; class Insecta; order Orthoptera; family Acrididae; genus Schistocerca; species Schistocerca piceifrons. Next base: position 782,434,462 of record NC_060139.1, on the reverse strand, counting down.
AGCCTACACACTACTTAACCTAAATTATCCTAAGGACAAACACACACACCCATGCCCGAGGGAGGACTCGTACCTCCGCCGGGACCAGCCGCACAGTCCATGACTGCAGCGCCTTAGACCGCTCTATGTATTCCTTTCCTCGCCAGTTCGCCGGAGAACTTCCTCATTCCTTACCTTACCAGTCCCTCTAATTTTCAACATTCTTCTACAGCACCACATCTCAAATGCTTCGATTCTCTTCTGTTTCGGTTTTCCTACAGTCCAAGTTTCACTTCCATTCTCAGAAATTTCGTCCTCAAATTAATGCCTATGATTCATACTAGCAGAACTCTCTTGGCCACGAATACCCTTTATGCCAGTGCTAGTCTGCTTTTAATGTGCTCCTTGCTCATTCGATCATGGGTTATTTAGAGGCCTAGGTAGTAGAATTCCTTCGCTTCATCTACTTCGTGACCATCAATCCTGATGTTACGTTTCTCGCTATTCTCATTTCTGCTAGTTCTCCTTACTTTCGTCTTTCTTTGATTTATGCTCTATTCATATTCTGAACTCCATTCAGCAGGTCATGTAATTCCTCTTCACTTTCACTGAGCATGTCAATGTCATCAGCGAATCGTGTCATTGATATCCTTCACCTTGAATTTTAATTCCACTCCTGAACGGTTTTACTCTAAGTGAGTCGGTCTCTTTTCTCGGTGCCTAATTGTCCTCTGCCACAAAAAGATACAGAAGATGGAAGAAAAGGAACCCCTATAAACACATAACATTACCAAGCACAAACCGTAATATGAAAACCTTTGGCATTAAAAACAACTTCCATTCGTCTCGGAATGGATAAATACAGGTCCGGTATGGTTGTCAAGGGAATCTTACACCGCTCTTCCTTCAAGCTGCCAAGTTCAGGTAACGATCATGAGTGGGTAGCCATCATGCTCCCTTCTCTCCACAATAGACGGCAGAGGATCAATAATATTGAAATATGGTGAATGTGGAGATCGGGTGACATGCGACATTGCATGATTTTGGAATTCCAGCTTGCTTTGCAATTCCCTGCTTCTGGAGCTCCCTAGCTTCCTTCGAGTTGTTTTTATGCTGACAGAATTCGCGAGTGGGACATTCAATTCTTCAGTGTCTTTCTTTTGCAGCCGTAACCCTCTTTTCTTTATTTTATTTTATTTGTTACAGTCTCCTTTGGTGACCATTGATCACCATCACTCAAAAGACACTTTCATTCTCGTTGTGACTTAGCGCATGTTGTTTTTCCGCTTTCCTTGAATGCGTAATAAGTATTCGATTTGGTGCCTCTTGAAACACCGAATATTTTGACTAGCTTGCTTCCAATGGTTCTAAGCACTATGGGACTTAACATCTGAGATCATCAGTCCCCTAGACTTAGAACCACTTAAACCTAACTAACCTAAGGACATCAGACACATCCACGCCCGAGGCAGGATTCGAACCTGTGACCGTAGCAGCAGCGCGGTTGCGGGCTGAAGCGCCTAGAACCACTCGGCCACAAAGGCCGGCGGCTGCCTTGGTCACTGAAACCCACATCATTCGAATTCACTTAGCTCCGACATCATGCACTCACAAACATATAACACTGTTCTGACCGCGATTGACGCTTTCAACATATTGAGAGCCAGCGTGACTAGCAGCTGCATTTCTGTTCAAACATCCATTTCTCGCGGTGTTTACAAATTTTTGTCCAACTTCTGTATACTCACAAGGCACCGACGTAGCTGGAATAAACAATCTTTTCAGATCAAACTGGATTTCCACAAGTTTAAGAAATCACTGCATCTAGTGAGACAATCGTCGCGGGTCCTGAGTCGTGACTTCCTTGGAGCAAGATTGCTTAAGGGCACTCGACTCTTTTTGAAAAACATAACAGCTCTTTTGATCTCATCAGCAGTTTTGTGTTGCATGTCGCACAACGAGGTTTAATGAATGTGAAAAACCATAGAACATGTGAAATGTTCAAAAGTATGTCAGCTAATTTCACGTTTGAAGCATTGTCCGCTATTTTGGCGGTGATTTTAAACCTGAAGTTATATTTGGTGGCGACAGTCTTTACCCAGTTTAACAAATTTTTTGCAGTGTGTCTATCTTCACATTGGAAGCATTCTAGAAGATACAACTGTAACTGAGTCTTCTCATCTATAAAATGTGCCGTTAGTACATAAAAACTAACGTTCTCCCCCTATCGTTGACTTTGCAGCAATCAAATTATTTTTAATTTTACCAGTTTGATAACTGTTTCGAGTTTGTAGATTATAATTTTGGCATAATATATTTGTGAACTTTTTTAAATGTTCCGTCTCTAATGTCATATTTTTGTGAGATCGGCTTTATAACATGGACAAATTTGATTATAGGTTGTTGCAAACGAAAATTGGCCACAGGTGAGAATGTCACAAAATAAAATAAATCAGGATGTGATCGAGAACCAAATGACAGTGACAAATTGGCAACAGGTTGAGACCCACTTTGACTTCCTGGTAGAACTTCGTCTGAAGTGGAAGCAGAAAACCATGAGGATCGGTTAAAAACACGATTACTAGAATTTCTGGAGAGTAAAAATTGGTTAATTGAGATCTTGATCAGCTATCTCACACCGAGCCAGAGTTACTGTTTGATGATGCGTACTTAAGGCGCGTCTTCAGGACCTATATCGAGTGAGAATAACAGGATGTTATGTGCTGGCAGTAATGGTATTTTCCTTTTTTTATCCAGTTTGGTGTAATGATATCATATGTCGAGATACATTATACTGAAAAACTGAAATACTATTAAGATGCACTGTTTTAAATTCTAGAAAGTCAGAGTGTGAACAAGTATACACACAGTGTGCTCTATATTAGATATAAGCAGTGATATACATGTAAAATTTAATACTGCAATATAGATGCCATTATTATTATAATGAACACTATCTGTGATGAAATGAACTCAAATGGAGACTGCTGGACAAGAAAGAATCCAGTGCAACTGCGAGTTGAATCAGTGAACAAGCATATAGTGCCGCAAGCTGTATCAGTGATTAGCTAAGAGCGCAAAGAGCAGGGGTGTAAAAAAGGAAACTAGTTTTTCGACTTATCTGGCAGCTTCAAAGACATTTAAATCAAAACTTCTTGATATATTTGTGCTTTTTTATGAGTTGAACATACTTCTCAAGCACAGTGAGACGCACCCAATGTTACATGTGTGTTGAGGGATGTGAGAACAAATAGACACAAATTTATGTGCTGCTAGAGATTGGGATGGATTTACAATAGGTGCGGTAGAGGAAAGGTGAGTGGCTACACTGAAGAGCCAAAGAAACTGGTACACCTGCCTAATATAGTGTAGAGCCTGCGTAAGAACCCAGAAGTACCGCAGTACGAAGTGTCATGGACTCGAGTAATCTCTGAAGTAGTGCTGGAGTGAATTGACACCATGAATCCTGCAGGGCTGTCCATAAATCTGTACCAGTACGAGGGGGTGGAGATCTCTTCTGAGCAGCACGTTGCAAGGCATCCCAGATACGCTCAATAATGTTCATGTCTGGGGACTTTGCTGGCCAGCGGAAGTGTTTAAACTCAGAAGAGTGTTCCTGAAACCACTCTGTAGCAATTCTGGACTTGTGAGGTGTCGCATTTTCCTGCTGGAATTGCCCAAGTCCGTCGGAATGGATGCAATGGACTGAATGGATGCAGGTGATCAGACAAGATGCTTACATCGTATCTAGACGTATCAGGGGTCCCATATCACTCCAACTGCACACGCCCCACACCGTTACATAGCCTTCACCAACTTGAACCGTCCTCTGCTGACATGCAGGGTCCATATATTCAGGAGGTTGGCTCCATACCCCTATATGTCCATCCGCTCGGTACAATTTGAAACGAAACTCGTCCGACCAGGCAACATGTTTCCAGTCATCAACAGTCCAATGTCGGTGTTGACGGGCCCAGGCGAGGTGTAAACTTTGTGTCTTGCAGTCATCAAGGGTACACGAATGAGCCTTCGGCTCCGAAAGCCCATATCGATGATGTTTCGTAGAATGGTTCGCACTCTGACACTTGTTGAAGGCCCAGCATTGAAATCTGCGTCAATTTGCGGAAGGGCTCCACTTCTGTCCAGTTGAACGATACTGTTCAGTCGTCATTGGTCCCGTTCTTGCAGGGTCTTTTTCCGACAGCAACTATGTCGGAGATTTGATGTTTTACCGGATTCCAATATTCACGGTACACTTCTGAAATTATCGTACGGGAAAATCCCCATCTCATCGCTACCTCGGAGACGCTGTGACCCATCGCTCTTGCGCCGACTATAACACCACGTTCAAACTCACTTAAATTTTGAAAAACCTGCCATTGTAGCAGCAGTAACCGGTGGAACAACTGCGCCAGACACTTGTTGCCTTATATAGTCGTTGCCGGCCGCAGCGCCGTATTCTGCCTGTTTACATATCTCTCTGTATTTGAATAAGCATGCCTGTACTAGTTTATTTGGTTCCTTAGTGTAGGTCTGCTTCACGCTGAGTCAGGATCTATAGGCGAGCAGCGAGTGGAGTGACTGGTCACGATTCCTGTAAGTCAGTTTCTTGCAACTCCTTCGCTCGCATGTGAGCTTCCATGTGCTTCCCACTCCACCGAGCTAGTTTCTTATAGTGAAGTGCTGAACTGGTCAGAACAATTGTTCCTTGCAAGCTGTTCTTTTCAAATCAAGAGCGGCAATAAAGGGGAGAAAGTGTTTGCTATGCTTATTCTGTGATCTTACTTCACATTCTATTCTTTTGATGGCTGATAAAAGTCCCTTACAGGAGTAAGGTATGTAGACACATTCATATGCATTGTCCATAGTGTATCTTTCTGCAGTCTGGAAGATGTTTCTCACTATAATGGTCTATGCTATAGTTACTAATTCAGCATGTTGTGTGGGAGGTTGTTGCTAGAGTCATGCCCAGAAACTTCATTCCATTCACTGCCGTTCCTGGAGCGACATTTTGGATCTGAAGACCTACCTCTCGTTTCCTCCGAGTTACTGACTGCTTATTCCATAGTGGGATCTAGCTCTTTGAATCAAGTTCAGGAGCGGATAGCCATCTCTGTCCGTGAAAGGTGAGGCACAATGGGGGAATAAAATACTTAGGTGGCTCACTTTTCAAGAGTAGTCGATGGAAGCAAGAAATTCGCCCTTGTTAAAGGGGTTTAAGCCTTGTTCCACCGTAGACAAGAACTAGTTCACACTCATTTGCTTACAGAACTAGTAATCCTATGCAACACTTGTATTCTGTGAAACCATAGTATGTCGCTCTGAGAGATTTAGATGTAGATGAAGAGAATTTTGCCTATGAGCAGCTCGACGTGTTTGCTTTTCTAAGTGATCCATTTAAGGTTGTTTCTTATGGTCATTTGCAATGTTTCAATACATTTATTTACTAGTTGTAATGTTTGATTATCTGATATTCAGATTTGCAGATCATATTCCTATCCCCTCTCTCTTACGACAGTATGCACACTGAAGCACATCTTAACTGACTTAGAGTGAGTAGCTCTGGACACCGCTCAACGAACCAATTGCACCCTTTCAGCTCAGCAGGCCAATCGAAGCCCATGCCAGTGGCCTCTGGTTACCACAGAGACAGAATACTCCTCCAGGCCATCAAACACTGTCCTGCTTCGATGGGGTCGAGCTCCGTCTTGCATGAACCACACTTTGGCAGAGAAAGGGGTGAAATATGCGGACACAAAGGTCTTTTAGTCATTTATCAAATAGCGTTAAAAGTCTGACACATAGCCAATCAGCATTTAAAAACAAATTAAAAGAATTTCTGAATGACAACTCCTTCTTCTCAACAGATGAATTTTTAGATATGAAGTAGTAATTGTAAAAAATTAATTATATTGTGTAAAGAAACCTTACGTTAAACTGAGTCATTCCACATCATTACGAAATGTAGTACTCATGATCTATGGAACAAGTATTAATGTAATATGTCATATCCCTGTCTCACCTTCATCTACATTCTCTTTCGTTTCCATAATGTTGCCTTCAAGTTCATCTCCCTTGTACAGCCCCTCTATATACTCCTTCCACCTTTGAGCTTTCCTTGCTTTGCTTAGTACCGGTTTTCCATTTGAACTCTTTGATTTTCATACAGCTGCTCCTCTTTCCTTCAAACACCTCTTTAATTTTCCTTTAGGCGGCATCTATCTTTCCCCTTTTTATATATGCTTCTATAGCCTTGCATTTGTCTTCTAACCATTCCTGTTCAACCATTTTGCACTTTAGGTCAGTTTCATTTTTTAAATGTCAGTAGTCCCTTTTGCCTGCTTTTTGCGCAACATTTTCTCTTTTCATCAATTAAACTCAATATCTTTTGTGATGTCTAAGGATTTCTACTAGGGAATATCTTTTTACTTATTTGATCGTCTGCTGTCATAACTATTTCATGTCTCAAATCTACGCATTCTGCTTCTATTGTATTCCTTTCCCCTGTTGTGGTCAATCGTTGCCGAATGCTCCCTCTGAAACTCTCAATTACGTCTTGTTTTTTAACTTTTCCATGAGCTATCTTCTTACTTTCCCATCTTTTAGCAGTTCCTTCAGATTTGATCTACAATTCATAACCAATAAATTGCGATCAGAGTCCACATCCGTTGTTGGAAATGTCATACAGTTTAAAATCTGGTTCTGAAATCTCTGTATTACCATTCTGTAATCGATCTGAAAACTCCGAGGTCTCCAGTTCTCTTCCACACATGCAACCATCTTCCATTATTGTTAAAACAAGTATGCTCTGTGCAAAATTTTACCAGGCAGCTTCCTCTTTTATTCGTTTCTCACAGTCCATATTCAGCTTCCGTCTCCAATTTATTCCTACTATCGCAATCCAGACCCTAATCATAACTAAATTTTCATCTCCCTTAACCATCTGACTATTTTTTATCTTATTATAAATTTCCTGAATCCATTTTCCTCAATCCATTTCATAAAAACGTAAAAATCCGGGCCCTAGTAATGACAGTTGCCTGAATTAAATTGAACCGCGTTTGCTACCGCTAGCACCTCCATAGAATGCAAGGCCTAAGATTACTGAACTGCGACTGTGAGGAAATTCAGGACGTCGATGAAAAATACCTTGTTTGCGCTAGACACAGAAAGGAATTAGAATGGCTATTTATGGAGCAGTTTGAAATAAATAAAGAACTTCCCTTGAATGTCTTGACTCTCTTGGCGTTAGTGAACATAAACATTTATAAATAAGTCGTGGACATTTCGTTTTTTTTGTTTAACTAACTGACTAACTAACTAACTCACTGTCGACGAACCACTAAATTCTTGTCTTCGTTTTCAATCTCCTTTAAAAATCCACTGGAAACCCCAAATAAGTGATTTATTTGATGTTTTCCTTCGGTTAAGGAGATCAATGTCTATAGTTCATTTTTCAAGCAGCCAAGTTACGTATTTGATTTACTGCGTTTTCAAAATTTTCGTGAGAAAGGTAAACGTCTATATACATAACCCCCGCTACTGCTAAGGTTATTTCTGTCTTCAAATTATTATCACCTTCGGAATCATACTGAAGCAATAGTTCTCACGCTGTTATAGGATATTATCTTATAAATGATGATGATGAGTCCCAAACTCCTTTACAGAGCGTAGGGGAACGACGCGGGAGACCCGCGCCGCCGTACCAGGCAAGTTCCTAGTGGAGGTGGTTTGCCGTTGCCCTCCTCCGACCGTAATGGGGATGAATGATGATGATGAAGACGACACAACAACACCCAGTCATCTCGAGGCAGGAAAAATCCCTGACCCTGCCGGGAATAGAACCCGGGACCCCGTGCTCGGGAAGCGAGAATGCTACCGCGAGACCACGAGCTGCGGACTATCTTATAAATATGGAAGTCATTTTTGTAATCAAAGATGTAATTTTTGCTTGATCGTAACCGAGGAATCTCTTACAAAGTTTTCTATGTCGAAAGTCAACATTAGATCTGAGGTATGAGTAGCCAAATTAGTACTTGACAAGAAGCTTCTATAATTACTAGGATTATTTCGTCGCATAATTCATCAACAGCTGTTTGGTATCACCCCGTATGACCACAATGACAGCTCTAGAACTTCTTATTGTTTACATTCGGAGTTCGCCAATTGCTTGCGAAGGTGCAAAATATTTGATCAGGTGAACATTAGCAACTCAGGAACACATTTACAGAATAAAAATCCGCTTCAACTGCTAGCAATTTTCTTAATTTATTCTACCACCGGTTTCGAAGCTTGAAACTTCATCTTCAGGTGCCACCAAATAATTATGAAAACATGAATGTGTGGTGGTCGAGCCAGTTAGTCGCTGGGGTTGCTGGTCCTACGTTCCCATATGTTTGACGCCGATGTAATCCCCAGTGACTGACTGGCAGGACCGCCGCACATTCATGTTTTCATAATTATTTGGTGGCACCTGAAGATGAAGTTTTAAACTTCAAAACCGGTCGTGGAATAGATCTAGAAAAATGAAGCGAATTTTTATTCTGTCAACACTTGCCAAAATCTTCCACTGGTACATTAATTCTCTTTTGCTTGTTTTTGTCACGTGTGGATTTCTCACTTTCTCCATGATATTTACCGGAAGTGTCGGCTTAAATGTCAGTTTTTAAAATAATAAAGTTTGTAATGACATTACTCACTCTACGTAAACCATACATTTTCGTCTCTCTCGTTTCCCTTGTGCTATTCCCATTTCGTAAGTCTACAAAAGGACAAGTCCCCATTTTGAGGCTTCTGTAGTTAATACTTTATTATGTATCTGTATTTCCGTCTTGTTACTACTACTTCATTTGCCCTAAGATGTGGGAAAAAACATGTACGGCATACGTCTGCGAATAGTGTGAACTTATATACATGCACTTTAATATTTTAACAGTTGACTTATTGTGTTTGTGAGGTAGAAAGAAAGAAACATCGCCACCCGTGCCTTCGCGGATGTGAGAGACCAACAAAAAAATTAAATATTTCCTGTTGGGTGTTTTGGACCAACTGCCTGTTATCCCTTGCATAGAATAGTATGTTTTCTCTTAAATGCTGTGTCTTCGATGTTCGGCAATGCATGTGCGGGATTGTCGTTCTTTGTCTATTCACGTAACTTTGTGTTTAGATATTACACGGCGTGAACGTCAAGTTTATCTTTAAGAATCTGTATCACAGCCTTAAATGTGTTGCCCACTATTAGTTAAAAATAATGCTTCTGCCGTGACCAGGATTCGAACCTGGGTTCTTGCGGCCACAACGCAATGTCCTAACCACTAGACTATCACGGCTGGCGAGCGGCGAGGCTCAGTAACAGGAACACCCGTGGTCGACTGTGCAGGCATAATCGCTGACGTGTCTGTGACGTCATTGAGTTGTGTGCAGGCAGCACAATGCCGACAGTAAAGTGAGTGAGCGATGGTTGACCTAGAGGCGTAGTTTGTTGTGTGTTTTATGTGCGTGCCTCTTTTTCCAGGTCGGAAAAAGGCAATTGGCAAAGAACATTTCACATCCTACACGTTCATGCATAATAAAACAATGTAGGTAAGGTTACCAGATACTCCGTTGCACGTATTCTTCCGTTTTTTCGCCCAAATTTTCTTCCTCCGTTTGGTTTTAGGCGGAGTGAATAATTCTACGTTTTTGTTTTGAAGACTATTACTGATTACAATTTATGGAATAAATATAATCTTAATGTCGTTAACTTCTTGAAAAATGACGTTTTTGTAGCTGTTATAGTTTCTTTGGTATGATGAACATCATGAACTTTGGCTTCCAGACCGAAGCAACAACAACGAAACTAATTTAAACTACTTTCTCCACCGCCTGTAGTCTGAATCAGATGTGGTTCGGAGCGTCTTCTTCTTTCGCTACTTTTCGTTAGAAAATTAATTTCAAGTTAAAAATATTTGAGAATGAAGGACATTCGTCAAAGTTCCTTCGCGAAAGAAGTTTAAATTTCGAGGCAAACATAAGCAAATATATCTCATGAAGTGAGAACATGCCTTCTAACGGGTTAAGCCAGGACCAGACGAAAAGCAGGCGTTTTTTACTTTGTACTTTGCACAATACAAGGGATATCTCAGTAAAGAAAAGTGTAATTCTGGAAGTTCAAATAAACTATCGAGTTCCTTTTCAACTTAAACTGTAACTTCAAAGAAGAGCATGATAAAAGCACGGTGTGTGAACTTAGTCAAGCACTGAAGTATAACCTGTAACTCGAATGTTGACTGCGGAAACAACATTGTGTCCCACATTTCTACTGTGTCTGCAATTATTGCTAGCAAACTTTCACGTGGACGCATTAACGTGGAAAAGATTGTGAAGAAGGTTCTTGCACCTGGAAGTGTTAATGACTACGTGTCTATTTTAAAATGTCCAGAAAAGCTTTGTCAACCAAAGCATCAAACGAATGCAATCGGAAGGTGTTTCCAGGCTGCATCTGGTACTTCATTGAAACTTTTGAGAAAATATCTATTGCAGTTACCTATACGTCACTCCAAAAATTAAAAAAACAACATTTCGATTTGATTTATGTGTCTTCTTACCGTGCAAGAAAAATACATTTCATACGGATGCTGAGAAATAAAAACCCTAACCCAATGGGAGGTAATTTTTGCACGTAACAGAGTTAAGTTTGCTATTGATACATTAGATACTGATGTTGAAAATGTAGTCTTAAAGACGTTCAATCACTTCCCTGTATCAGCCAAAAAAGAAAAGAACGAAAATCATTATTTGAATTCGTGGATTTGGATTAGATTAGATTACATTACATGTACTCTTCATTCCTGTTGATTCATAGTGAGGAGATCCTTTGGTGTGTGAAACAAGTCAAAAACAACATAGAATTAAACAGCCAATCTGTTGCACATAAACGGTAGATACGTTTATCTAGGTTTCGACACCCACTAGGGGGTGCCTAAATCAGAAAGAACTGTTGCTAAATCCTATAAAAATAATACAAAGAAAGTAACGTACTAGAAAAAAAACCACATTAACCAAGATGATAATTTTCATGACGCACAAGGTTACTTACGTAAAAGTCCATTTGCTAAACAGCAATAGCATTTGGAGCAACTACGCTCAAGTCAAAAGTAAAATAAAATGTTCCAACCTTTGCCTCGTGTGTCCAGCTGGGAACATCAGACTAATCGGTCCCGTAGCTTACATTGCTGACACGAAAACAATACGAGTTGCGCCGCCTATCAGACGCAGATAGTAACATGTACCCATTTGAAACATTATAACAGAAATACGTGAAAAAAAGACAGTTAATTTGAAAAACAAAATATAAAGAGAGCTTATTGTCTTTTTGAAAATACATAGTACCCAAGCACATTAAGTGTAATAGTGCCATCTGTTAGGCTTTACAGAAATTACTATTACGTAAAGGACAGAATCACATAGATTTGTTTTTTTTTTTTTTTTTACTAACAGCTGTGCAATCCAGAAAGTATTTGCATGAAGGTAACTTCAGCAGCACATATCTATGAGGTTAGAAGAAAATAATGTTTCGAAACCAGAAGCAGGGAAAATATAGTAAAAATTAAAGGAATCAAAATTCCGCGAGCAGGGGATTGACACCATTGAAAAAATTTTTGTTGCGTAGTTGTAACTGTTCATTGAGAATGAGGCCATCGTTCTTAGAAATACGCTTGAAAATCTCTAGCTCTTCTAGTACATCGAGTCTGTAACATTTCTTTTTTCTGTGTAAAATGGAAATGTCTTCAACACGTTTCGGTTTGCGTCCGGAAATTAATAGATATCAGCAAAAGTGGAAAAAAAGGAAAAAAATTTCAGATAAGCTAGAGTTTGATTGAAAGCAAATTGTAATACTTGCGTACATACACTATGTGATCAGAAGTATCCGGACCCCCCCCCCCCCCCAAAAGCATACGTTTTTCATATTAGGTGCACTGTGCTGCCGCCTACTGCCAGGTACTCCATATCAGCGACTTCAGTAGTCATTAGACATCGTGAGAGAGCAGAATCGGGCGCTCAGCGGAACTCACGGACTTCGAAATTGGTCAGGTGACTGGGTGTCACTTGTGTCATATGTCTGTACACGAGATTTTCACACTCCTAAACATCCCTAGGTCCACTGCTTCCGATGTGATAGCGAAATGGAAACTTGAAGGGACACGTACAGCACAAAAGCGTACAGGCTGACGTCGTCTGTTAACTGACAGAGACCGCCGACAGTTGAAGAGGGTCTTAATGTGTAATAGGCACACATCTATCCAGACCATCACAGGAATTCCAAACTGAATCAGAATCCACTGAAAGTACTAAGGCAGTTAGACGGGAGGTGAGAAAACTTCGATTTGATGGTCGAGCGGCGCCGGTAAATGCCAAACGACGCCTCGCTTGATGTAAGGAGCGTAAACATTCGACGATCGAACGGTGGAAAAACGTTGTGTGGAGTGACGAATCACGGTACACAATGTGGCGATCCGATGGCAGGGTGTGGGAATGGCGAATGCCCGTGAACGTCATCTGCCAGCGTGTGTAGTGACAACAGTTAGATTCGGAGGCGGTGGGGTTATGGCGTGGTAGTGTTTTTCATGGAGGGGGCTTGCACCCCTTGTTGTTTTGCGTGGGACTATCACAGCACAGGCCTACATTAATGTCTTAAGCATCGTCTTGCTTCCCACTGTTGGAGAGCAATTCGGGGATGGCTATTGCATATTTCAACACGATCGAGCACCTTTTCATAATGCACGGCCTGTGGCGGAGTGGTTACACGACAATAACATCCCTGTAATGGACTGGCCTGCACAGAGTCCTGACATGAATCATATAGAACACCTTTGGCATGTTTCGGAACGCCGACTTCGTACCAGGTCTCACCGACCGACATCGATACCTCTCCTTAGTGCCACACTTCGTGAAGAATGGGCTGCCATTCCCCAAGAAACCTTCCACCACCTGAATTAACGGATGCCTGCGAGAGTGGAAGCTGTCATCAAGGCTAAGCGTGGGCCAACACCATACTGAATTCCAGCCTTGCCGACAGAGGGTGCCATGAATTTGTAAGTCATTTTCAGCCAGGCGTCCGGATACGTTTGATCACATAGTGTATTATGTACATTCAGCTTTATTTTAATAATGTGCAAAATTATAGTATATGTGGAAACCACACCAGTGAAATCTTACATGTCATTTCTGAGGAATAGCTAGTGATTTTCGTCTGAGAGAGTGACTTCCATCTAGCTCTGATCAGCGATTTTTCGATGGTGATGAGAGCTATGACAAAATAACCACTCGCGTCCGTTCTGAGGGCGCAGGAGCGAAGGGCATGGACAGATGAGCTTGCTCCGCTCGGTGTGACTCGAGTTGGTGGTTGTTCTTCGTGGTCTTCCTCGTCCTCATCCTGACAGGCATACAGCTAAGCATCGCAGACATACATCATCGTCAACATGAACGAAATCCTCAGAGGCACAACAACGGAGTAGAAGTTCCCACCGTCAGTCTGGCGGGACTGAATTAATTACTTCTCGGAACTTTGGTGGCTGTTCCGCGTTTTCTCTTTACGTATCACCAGCATTGTCTGAAGCAGTTATAATGAGTATTAGGGCTGACGTTTTCCCAGGCCTTATCAATCATTGTTGTCAAAACTGCTATGTTCCACTTCTCACCTTTATCAGTGCTATCCAGCACAACTGAAGCAATTTCTCTTCGGTAGAGAGCATTAAACTTTTGTATTACGCCCTGGTCTAATGTTTGCAATCTTCATGTCGTGTTGGATGAGAAGAAAATTAAATTTGCATGGTCTAATGGTGGTGGGTTGTTATGTACGGCACAGTTGTCCAAAAACAGCAAAATTTTGCGTTTCTCCTTTTTCACATTACTATTAACCGTGGTCCGCTATTCATAAAGCAATTCTTTTGTCATCCATGATTTTATGTTTGAGCGAAAAGTTATGTGAAGCGATTTCATTCACTTGAAACAACGTCATTTCGCAGATTTTATAATTATGACTGTATTCAGCTTCTGAGATCTGTCCATGTTACAAGATAGAATGACAGTTATTCTGTAGTTGTTCAGTTTTCCTCCATGCTATTTTTCGTCCGACCAGGAAGGCATTTATTTTAAAAAAGCCCGATTTCGTCTGTGTCGAATACGTTGCGTGCGTACATTTTTTTCGTTCAATACAAAAATGAAATGAAATGATCGTATGGCATAATTGCCCGGGAGACCCCAACTGGACTTGTACGGCCGTCTAATGCAAGTCTTATTTCACAAAAGAGCCAAGGAAACTGGTATACCTGTCTAATATTGTGTAGAGCCTCCGCGAGCACGCAGAAGTGCCGCAACACGACGTAGCATGGACTCGACTAATGTCTGAACTGGTGCCATGAATCCTCCAGGGTTGTCCACAAATTCCTAAGAGTACGAGGGGGTGGATATCTCTTCTGAACAGCACGTTGCAAGGCGTCCCAGATATGCTCACTAATGTTCATGTCTGGGGAGTTTTGTGACCAGCGGAAGTGTTTAAACTCAGCAAAGTGTTCCTGGAGCCACTGTGCTGCAATTCTGGACGTGCAGGTGTCGGATATTGCCCAAGTCCGTCGAAATTCACAATCGACATGAAGGGATGCAGGTGATCACACAGGATTCTTACGCACGTGTCACCTGTCAGAGCCGTATCACTCCAACTGCGTACGCCTCGCACCATTACAGAACCTCCACCACCATGAACAGTCACGTGCTGACAAGCAGGGTCCATGGATTCATGAGGTTGTCTCCATACCTGTACACGTCCATCTGCTCGATATAATTTGAAACGACACTCGTCCAACCAGGCAACATGTTTCCAATCAACAGTCCAGTGTCGGTGTTGGCGATTCTCTTCAGTCGTCTTGGTCCCGTTATTGGAAGATCTTTTTCCGGTCGCAGTGATGTTGGAGATTGATGTTTTACCGGATTCCTGATATTCATGGCACACTCGTGAAATGGTCGTAAGGGATAATCCCCACTTCATCACTACGGAGATGCTGTGTTCCATCGCTCGTGCGCCGTCTATAACACCACGTTCAATCTCACTTAAATCTTGATAACCTGCCATTGTAGTAACCGATCTAACAACTGCGCCAGACAGTTGTTATCTTATATAGGTGTTACCGACTGCAGCGCCGTATTCTGCCTGTTTACGTATCTCTGTATTTGAATACGCATGACTGTACCAGTTTCTTTGACGGTTCAGTGTATATTCGATGTTAATAAATCTGTCTTCCTCAGAAATGCATTTCTTGCCGTTGCTAGTATACATTTTACATCCTCTCTACTTTGGCCGTCATCAGTTATTTTACTGCCGAAATAGAAAAAAATAATCTACTACTTTTAGTGTCTCATTTCCTAATCTAATTACCTCAGCATCGCCTGTCAGAATTACAGTATCATCGGCAAACCTCAAAGTTTTTATTTCTTCTCCCTGAACTTTCATCCTTTCTCCAAATTTCTCTTTGGTTTCATTTACTGCTTATTCACTGTACAGATTGAATAATGTCGGGGATAGGCTTCAACACTGTGTCACTCCCTTCTCAACTACTACTCCCCTTTCATGTTCCTTGACTCGTATAACTGCTGTCTGGTTTCTGCACAAGTTGTAAATAACTTTTCACTCCCTGTGTTTCGCTCCTGATACCTTCAGAATTTCAAAGAGCGTATTCCCATCAACATTGTCAAAAAGCCGGCCGTGGTGGCCGAGCGGTTCTAGGCGCTTCAGTCTGGAACCGCGCGACCGCTACGGTCGCAGGTTCGAATCCTGCCTCGGGGATGAATGTGTGTAATGTCCTTAGGTTACTTAGGTTTAAGTAGTTCTAAGTTCTAGGGGACTGACGGCCTCAGATCTTAAGTCCCATAGTGCTCAGAGCCATTTGAACCATTATCAAAAGCTTTCTCTGAACCTACAAATGCTATAAACGTAGATTTGCCTTTCCTTATCATACCTTCTAGGAGACGTCATGGGGTTAGTATTAGAGTCGCCGCAGGATATGCTGGCCGACGTGTAGTGACCAATTTTCGCCCAAGGTGCTAGGCGAGTTCATTCGTTTGTTGGAAAGGAGAGGCCGACAAGTGTTGCCACTTTTCGGCCGGTCGGCGATGACATAAACGAGGCGCACTCCATGCACTCTTTCTCAAAAGATTTTACAGAAACCTATAGCTTTATACAATAAGTTCACAATGATGTGTCCATCATTTCGTTGGTGGTCATAGTTATTGTAATAACTACGTGAAAGTAAGACATTGCGTGAAATTCGGAAATGTTTGCAATGAAAAATAGAGGTCGCTATGACTTTCGTCCAAAGTGCTAGGCGAGTTCATTCGTTTGTTCGAAAGGAGAGGCCGATGCATATTACATAATATGTTGCTGTGTATGAATTTTTCATTAGACTTGGGTAGAAGTGTCTATGTGTCACTAATCTCGAGAAAACCGATCTGACGTAGAACAGTCAGTTGCGATCGCGCCCCTCTATCGATAAAGCTAGAGTGAAATATTCACAACATTCCTCAAATTTCATAAACGGTTTCAGATATCGAAATGAGATTTCAACAAATGATACCAGGCAAAGACGAAAGTATTTCGCCATATCATTATTATGCAAAACTTCATTATCTACCGTGTTATTCCACTAACTAGTTTTTTTCGATGAAAGAATTTTCAAGGGTCGTCGATAGGTGGCGAAATGAGAAATTCCATGGGTTTTGGAACAAAATTAGTGAAGATAGTCTTTTGACCGAGGATATGCTTTTTCACAAGCTGGTAACCTCATAAACTTCCTCATCTCTGTTATTATTAATAATATTATTATTATTGTCGTTATTATCGTTATTAGTGACAATAGAAGCACTAATAAGAGTACTGCGAGTATTAACTTTATTAGTTCTTAGTCAGTATTATTTACTCACTTTGTCTCTATACAGTGTGCCCCAGAAATGTTGCGACAAATTTCGAGGGGCTGTAGAGTGTATCTTGAAGAACAAATCAACGGTAGGAATCCGTGCCCAGAAACGTCATCCGACGACGCTACAGAGCGTCGAAGCTGCGGGGCGCGGCACCTGCCACTAGACCACCCCTTCGGTAGCAAATGTGACTTTGTATGCCGACTGACTGTAGGCCGAACGTGTCGCAATGTTGTTTGTTATTCAGTATTCAGTAATCGCGACTGATTGCCACGATCGCCAGTGGAGAAGATGGAGCTATCTGCTGCTTAGAAAGGCCTTGTCTCCTATGATTGCGATACTTCGTTGCCTCCGTGGATGACGGTTTCAGACCGGGTTTCCATCTGCAGTTTATTTTTCCCCTGAAACTCTCAAAAATCTCCAATGTTTCTCAGTATACAGGAGAAAAATAAACTGCATATGGAAACCCAAGTCCAAAAGCGTCAACCACCAAGACAAGAAAGCCTCATATTCATAAGAGGCAGGTCTCTCTAAGCAGCTAGTAGTTCCATCTTCTCCACTGGCGATCGAGGCAGTCAGTGGCGATCATTAAATAATTAAGAACATAGCGAGAGACGTTCCGCCTATGGTCCGTCAGCGTACAAAGACACGTTTCCTGTCGAAGGGGTGGCCTAGTGGCAGGGGCCAAGACCTACAACTTCGACTCTCTTCAGCGTTGTTGTATGACCTTTTTAGATACTAGTTCCTATCCTCAGTTTGTTCCTCAAGACACCCTCTACAATCTCTCGAAGTTTGTTGCAATATTTCTGGGACACCCTACTGACACTCAAATCATTTTAATAGTATTTGTCATATTAAAATTGTTATTTCTTGGGTAACTATGATGTAAAAAAGGTACTACAAGGTGAAAAGTAATTAAACCGACAAACTCTGGGAGATTGTAGGGGACATCAAAACAAATATTTTTCCCTAACGTCATGTTTTCCGGTAGAGAAAGATTTCTCTGGCGACAAATTAATTAAACCAACAAAAAAGTCCAGAGGGGCATATCTGTGGATCGAGCAGGCCATGGTACAGGACCACCTCCGTCAATCCACGTTTCTGGGAACCGTCGGTCCAGGAATTGACGCACACGACGACTGAAATGTGCCGGCGCCCCGTCATGTTGGAACCACATGCGTTGTCTTGTAGGGAGCGGGACGTTTTCCAACAATTCTGGCAATGCTCTGGCTAGAAAATTGTAATAGTTCCTGGCATTTAATGGCCTAGGTAGCAGATACGGCCCAGTTAAACAGTCCCCAACAACACTGACCCACACATTAACGAATAACCGCACTTGATGAGCGCTAGTAACTGAGGCATGTGGGTTATCCTCACTCCAAACATGCGAATTGTGCATGTTGAAGACTCCATCACGACCGAACGTTGCTTCATCGGTAAACAACACAGAGGATGGAAATGTAGGATGCATTTTACAGTGTCCCAGGTACCACTGTGAAAACTGTGCGCTGGGTGGATAATCAACTGGTTCCAGGTTGTGGACACGCTGTAAGTGAAATGGACGTAACAGTTGCTCTCGAAGGACTGTTCTTACATTCGTCTGATTCGTCCCCATGTTATGTGCATTTGCACGAGTGCTGATTGAAGGATCCCGCTCCACATGCTGCAAGACAGCTTCCTCAAATTGCAACGTTCTTGCCGTGCGACGGCGTCCCTGTCCACGTAATCTGCTAAATGACCCGGTCTCACGCAGACGTTGGTACACAGCAGCAAAGGTCGCATGATGCGGGATACTGTGATTAGGATATTGTTGTTGATAAACCCGCTGTGCAGCTCGCCCGTTGTGGTGCGCTACGTAGTACGCACCAAGCATGTCAGTGTACTCACCCCAGGTGTATCGCTCCATTAGTAAACAGAGACAATGCACTACTACACTGGTGGACAGCAGTTGCCTACAACTGAAGATCGTAATACGGCCTCTAACAACTAAAGAGCGTAATACGGCCTCCACCGGTTTAAATACTCCTCATAGGAAAATGACATTATGGAATAATATTTGTTTTGATGTCCCCTACAACCTCCCAGAGTTTGTCGGTTTAAATACTTTTCACTCTGTATATGCGTGAAACCCTGGTCCGATGTAAGAGAGGGTTTGATGGCCGTAATCAGATCTGGTTAAATAAATGAAAAATATTTCTGACAACAGTGAGTTAAATAAATAAAAAATATTTCTGACTACAGTGAATCGATGATACTTGTGTGTGAGCAGTAAGGTGACCTGACGGAAGGATCTGTGGACAGGAGCGGCTGCAGCAGCTGTCGCTTCGCCTGCACCGGTCGGCGTCGGCCGTGGAGTTGGCGTCGGTGCTGGCCGCGCACGACCCGGCCGCCTTCTGTGACAAGGACATGTTGCGCTGGTTCCGCAGGCAAGCGCACGCCGCCAGGTCGCCGGAAGCCATGGTGAGCGCCTCACTCCCCTGCTGCGCAGCTGACGCCAAGTGACTGGCAGGGGTGCTGCACACTACATGTCATTACCGCACGCACTCCAACGTCTGTCCTGTCTGCTCCCTAGAAACAGTATGGATCCTGTCAGGATGAGCAAATGAAACGGTGGGGATGCGCAGCAGCAAGTAGCACAGAGCAGTGAACCACGTGAACATGCGAGCCGAACCAGTTTCGCAGGTACTTATTTCGCGTTCAGGATTCACTTTTTTGGTGTTTTTCTTGAATAACTCTAAAACTGCGGCGTCTAGCGAAAATGATTCCCAGTACAAAATGAAACTACATCAAATTTTCTAGAAAGAAGGCGACATAAATTTTTTGTCTAGGACTAAGTTTTCGTGTTGCAGGGAATGGAAAAATCGCATTGGTTTAAAATAGTGCTTTAATGATGCAAAATTGATATTTATGTTTACATAAACTAGGTTAAGAAGAAATATAAAATGAGCATACCACATCTATTAAAGTAGAACTGTATTAAGGGATACATTGTGTTCTGGTCTGTATTACTTTAGAAGGCGTGGGAGGGGGGGGGGGCTAAAAGCAAATAATGAGTTTTTGTGCCATATCTAAGTGCCGTAGATGTGCAGTAAGAGATTGATTGTGTTCTGGGCTGTAACATGATGGAAAGGGAGAGGGTCGGGGGAAAGGTAGGGGGCATGGAGATTGTCATGTCTTCCTTTGCACGTTGTGAGGTTCTTTAGTGGATACAGGAGTGAGGAACAGATGCTGTTCATGAACTGAGAACTCAGATATTAATTTATTATACATCTAATATCAAATAGTAAAAATAAGACATACATTTTTGCTGAAGTACCAGTGTCAGCTGCAAACAGTAAATTCTTTCTTTCTTTCTTTTGGCCTTTGTCCCGCGCCAACGCGGGGTCGGCTGTGTCATTACGGATTTGGCAGTGTTAGTTGCAAAGGGTGGCCAGATGCCCTTCGTGATGCCACCCCAAACCCCGCCGGGACATAAGTACTGTACCCCAGCTGTGTGCATCTAGTGTAAGCCATGAAATAGCGCGAACGTCTGTAAATGTCTGCGAGTCGTGGAACTGAGGCGGAACGTGGGGACCAGCTCGGTATTCACCAAGCGGGATGAGGAAAACCGCCTAAAAACCACATCCAGCTGGCCAGCTTACTGGCCCTCGTCGTTAGTCTGCCGGGCGGATCTGATGCAGGTCCGGCGCGCCTACCCGAGTCCAGGAAGCAGTGCATTAGCGCTCTTGACTATCCTGACAGGTAGTTGCTAACAATAAATCTGAATGTAAAAATATACAGAGACAAAAGATTAATAAATCTGTCGCTTTTCAATAAAATGTCTATTCAGAAGACGTTGAGCCCTGCTCACTATGGAAGTTTGTAAACGCTATTCAACTTACAAACACACAAAATAGGCTCAGAACATGAATGTTTGAACTTTATACCCGCCGCTGAATTTCCGGAGATGGAATGCTTGCAACTAATTGGCAGCAGCTTGATCGTTCGTGGCAGCGCCCTCATGCCGCGATGGCGGTTGGAGGAAATGTGGCAGCGTCCTGGCGGCGCGCGTATGTGAAAGTGCGGTCGACCAGATAGGGGCCGATACCGCACCCCTTCCCACCCAACTTTGGTGGTACGGGGGGAAGCCTATGCCGTAGTTCGTGATGAGGCTGGTTGCTTGCCTGGGGGACATTGCGTCTTGTGAGCGCCAGGGAAACTGCGCTGGAAAACCAGGCGCAGAACATCCTACGGCCCAGTTAGGAGCATGGAGGGTGCTGCAGAGGGTGCCGGGGACTAGCCGACGATGACGGCGTGGATGTCCATGGGAGAGGTGACCTGCGACGTTGGCGGCGACGTCTCAGGTGGGCAGACGTAGACTTCCATCGGCAAGACGGCCGGGGAAGGAGACACCCGCTTGGTAAGCTGCACAGGAGGCTGTGTTGCGGCGGATGGAAGTGGCAGCGTCACGGCGGCTAGACGTCGTGCAGTGAAGACATCTGAACAGTTTGATCTACGGCACGATCACTGTCACGGAGCCGTAGATGATTTTGGTGGCGCTGACGCGTGCCTTCGCTGCCGCGAATACTATAATGCGCTCTGCCAGCCGAACTGAGAACGACGCCGGATACCCTTAAATATGGCTTGTTGTACACTCGATATTGAATTCTGATGTTCGGGTGAAACTTCGTGTTGAAGTCTGAAGCTGGAGCAGAGCGGTAAGAACGAAGCAAATGCAGCAAGGTCCGACGGCGTCGCCCACACAAGCTTTCTGCCGGCGAAATGTGAGGAGCAGTCAAAATATGATATGAACTCAGAAACATCAGTAAGACAACTTCACTTGAATGTGAAGCTCGAAATTCTGACTTTTGCGTCTTGAACGTTCGAAGGAAACGTTCGGCCTCGCCGTTAGACTATGGCCAGAATGGCCTTGTCCTGACATACTGTAGTTCATTGTGTTTGCAAAATTGTGCAAATTCATTAGAACGAAAAAAAGAGGTCCATTGTCAGGAACAAACTGTTTGTGGCAAGCCATCGAGAAAAAATACAGAAGCGAGTAGCCTTGATGGTGCTGGCGGCATTCGCCAAATGTATTGGGATAACAATAGGGTATTTGCTGTAGACATCGACAATAATCAACCAATGTGTTAGCCAAAAGGGACCAGCAAAGTCTATACGGAGGCGTTGCCATGGAGTATCAGAATGTGGCCAGGAGCGTCCTGATAGTCTGCTGAAGTGCGACATTGTGCCGCCACACTTTCTATTTTCTTATGTAAACCAAGCCACGCACAATGTTGGTGTTTAGGAATCCTGAATACTCGGTTTGCTAGACAAACAATCAAACAACTCATATTAATGAGTTTTATTACAACAAGACAAGTACAAATACTTAACTTTGTCTGAGAATTCTTGTAGTCCTTTATTCATGATCTTCCACAACTGCAATTACATAGATGTGTTGCAAGCAAAGGGCGATATACAAAATAATTAATCTTCTTCAGGATAGACAAACACAAGGAAAACTTCTGCTCCTAGCGACCGCTTCTAACAAAAGTCTGTCACCTGAACTGCAGTGACTGCTGATCTCTGACTGAGCTACGTAGAGACTGATAATGAAGAGGCTACGACACATCGACTAACGAAGTGGCTAACGTTGAAGCTGCTGTCTAAGTGTGCTGCCACCAGTTGGGCACGGCGCTTATGTCGTCTTCACCTAGGGGCCGCTGCTGTCACGTTGTCGTCCTGGAAGGAGATGGGTCAGCATACGATTGGCGACTTCTTCTCACAACCTTCTCTCCTCTGTCGTCCCCGACTGGCGCGCCGGCGCTAACTTTACGCCGTAACAGTTGGCACGCCAGCTCCTTAGTGCGACCTGTTCCCCTATGACCTCTATACAGAAAACTTAACAGCTGCTGTTGCAACAAGGAGAATATTAACACTCTTGTTTGTTTTTTAGGCGTGTGAAGCAGAAGCACATCAATCAGAAGAGATAAACTGCTGCAGTGCACAAAATATCTTCTTACTATGGGATAGAGAATACATTTCTGAGACCGCAGCCAGCCTTGGTGAATGTAACTTTTTAGGAATCGTAGTGATTGGTCATCCTCCATGGCTTGTGCGATCCAACGTGAATCAATTGGAAAATAATACAGTGCTTGCGAATCAGAACAATCAACATGTGAACAAGAAGCTTCCTGTGCGTCGAATGCTGCATTTGTGTCGACAGGTAAACGAGGCAGTATGTTGGCCTTTGCGTGTTGTAGACTTTCGTACTGGAAATTTGACAATAATAGCGTCCAATGTTTAAGCTTGTGCACTCTGCAGTCGGGAACTTGTTTCAATAGATGAAACAGTGCAGTCAAAGGCTTATGGTCTGTGACCAGGAAAAATTTTCTGCCATACAGGTAATGAAACTTGGTGACACCATGTATAGTATAGCCAGGGGTTCCTTCTCCAGCTGATTATAATTAATCTGAGCACTATTCAAAGTTTTGAAAGCAAACATGATGGGATGTTCTATTTTGCCAAGAGCCGTGGGCGAATCATCAGTGAAAGCACAAGTGGTTTGAGCAGGTAGGTCATAGTGCATAAGGCAGTGTTGACAAATCAGTGAATTTTTCAGTCTCTAAAAAGCTTGATCACTGTCTTTTGTCCAATGGAACGGAACATTTTTACGTCTAAGCCGGTTCAGAGGCTCGGCAATTTGCACCGCATTAGGAAAGAACTTTACGTAACAAGTCAATTATCTAAGAACAGCTTGCAGTTCATGTAAAATCTTTAGAGATGGCAGTTGCTGAATTGCCTGCAAGGACTAGAGCCATTGGCGTCTATGATCTGTCCTAAGTATTCAGTCGTTTTGTTGAGAAAAAGAACATTTCTACGGATTATGTTCAAATGTATGTGAAATCTTATGGGACTTCACTGCTAAGGTCATCAGTCCTTAAGCTTACACACTACTTAACCTAAATTATTCTAAGGACAAACACATACACCCATGCCCGAGGGAGGACTCGAACCTCCACCGGGACCAGCCGCACAGTACATGACTGCAGCGCCTTAGATCTGCATATTTCATTTGAGGCCCACCTCAGTTAAAACTTGAAAAAGACAGTCAATATTTTGGAGGTGTTAGTCCAGAGACGATTATGTCGTCAAGGTAATTAAAACAAGAAAGCACCCTCTGCCAGACACTTAAATGTGATTTGCAGAGTATCCATGTATATGTAGATGTAGATCTTGGACGTTATTCATTCGAGAAATTTTTGAAACAACACAGATGCAGAAGCGCTTCTGAAAGGTAGGCATTGATATTCAAACAAGACAACATGACTATTCACGGCAAAAATTTTCTTTGTCTCTTCGTCCAATGTAATCAAAAATAGGGTTCTGCAAGATCAATTTTTTAGAATAGCTGTTCTCCCGCTAGGCGATCCAAAATTTCCTCTTTACCTAGGAGTGAGAAGGAATCAATGACTGTTGGTAAATTTAATGTGTACTTGAAATCTGCAGAAAGATGAATCTTCCTATTTGGTTTACAAGTGATGACTAAGGATGACGCCCACTAACTTGCTGAAACAGGTTTTAAGAGAGCAACGGATTCCAGTCTCTGAATTTCACAGTAGTAGTGTTAATGGCGTTCTTGGTGCAATTTTGATATCAAATTGATATGCAAATTAATAAAATTGATCAATTAATACCCCAACACCCGCCCATCCCCACCCCCACCTCAGGATGCTCGCAAAACTCTTCCAGTTTCCGCATGTTGCCACTGACTTTTATTTAAAATCATCCAGCGTGTGTGTGTTGTGGTAGTAGTAGCAATAACATGATTCACACCATGCGATATCTAGTTTTCTGTGAGAGCCAATGAATCAAAACGTGTTAATGTCAGTTTAAAACCTGACACAGACCTCGAAGTCGTGGCAGAAAATGCAAAATGTAAGGCAGTGTACAAAGCATGGCACAGCAGAAAAAGCAGTGTATCAAACAACAAAACAGGGACCCTCTCTTGCGACTACAGTCTGTGGGATATGGTCCTCATACAGTACATGCAGTTAAACTTTACACTGGTCTGTGCAAGTGACTTCGATGACTGGACGCCTGCTCCAGTGGATCAATACCTGTATATTTAATAGGACTGCTGCACATGCTTGAGTCCAGCATGTAGACAGTATTTGTTTTCGTTATATCGGAGGAGAGAAGCAGTAAAAATCTTATCGAGTTATCTACCAGATGAAGTTCTCGGAGCTTTTACAGTTCGTAATTTTTCTCTGTTGGATGATATAGAATAACGCTAATAGACTGGATAGATGTGATAGATGTGAATGGACCCTGAGGAACGCAGATCTGCTTTTGACTGCAGTACCTGTATGATGTTGAGTCTTCCTAATTTTCCCGATTAGAAACATCACCGTAACTGTTCGTACTGTCTTTTATACTACCTCATGTTGCACGAGTATGCTTTGTCTGGCGCACATGGTACACGGTTGGCAGAGCTACGACAACATGTCCCCATTTCCACCGAATGGTCAAAACACGGTCCTGTTGCATTAACTCAACTCACTCTGTTTCTACATGGGTAGCAGAATGTGGTGGGTATAACTCTCTCTGATGTCTGCTCAGTTCCGACTTAAATTGGAACGATCACATGCGCAAGGCTGCAGGAATAGTGGGGCAGAGTCTGAGGTTCAAAATGGTTCAAATGGCACTGAGCACTATGGGACTTAACGTCTTAGGTCATCAGTCCCCTAGAACTTAGAACTACTTAAACCTAACTAACCTAAGGACATCACACACATCCATGCCCGAGGCAGGATTCGAACCTGCGGCCGTAGTGGACGCGCGGTTCCAGACTGAAGCGCCTAGAACCGCTCGGCCACAATGGCCGGCGAGAGTCTGAGGAGCAGTTACAAAATGCATAGGGACTATCTAAAACCACATTGGAATTTTATTCTAACAGATAGGTTCGAAAAAGGTGACTCATTTCAAGATATGAGACTGCTCTCTCTGATGTCTGCTCAGTTCCGACTTAAATTGGAACGATCACATGCGCAAGGCTGCGGGGATAGTGGGGCAGAGTCTGAGGTTCAAAATGGTTCAAATGGCACTGAGCACTATGGGACTTAACGTCTTAGGTCATCAGTCCCCTAGAACTTAGAACTACTTAAACCTAACTAACCTAAGGACATCACACACATCCATGCCCGAGGCAGGATTCGAACCTGCGGCCGTAGTGGACGCGCGGTTCCAGACTGAAGCGCCTAGAACCGCTCAGCCACATTGGCCGGCGAGAGTCTGAGGAGCAGTTACAAAATGCATAGGGACTGTCTAAAATCACATTGGAATTTTATTCTAACAGATAGGTTCGAAAAAGGTGACTCATTTCAAGATATGAGACTGCTCTCTCTGATGTCTGCTCAGTTCCGACTTAAATTGGAACGATCACATGCGCAAGGCTGCAGGGATAGTGGGGCAGAGTCTGAGGTTCAAAATGGTTCAAATGGCTCTGAGCACTATGGGACTTAACGTCTTAGGTCATCAGTCCCCTAGAACTTAGAACTGCTTAAACCTAACTAACCTAAGGACATCACACACATCCATGCCCGAGGCAGGATTCGAACCTGCGGCCGTAGTGGACGCGCGGTTCCAGACTGAAGCGCCTAGAACCGCTCGGCCACAATGGCCGGCGAGAGTCTGAGGGGCAGTTACAAAATGCATAGGGACTATCTAAAACCACATTGGAATTTTATTCTAACAGATAGGTTCGAAAAAGGTGACTCATTTCAAGATATAAGACTGCCACGAATATGATTCACCAGTGGCTGTAATAATTAAATCTCCACAGGATTCAACGCAGGTATTTTGTTGAATGGAAAGACTTCATTCCAAATCGCAGACAGAATTTCTATTGGAAAGTAACACTAGGGATCCGAAAAGCCAGTGTACATTTATTAAGACCTCAATCAGCACACCAACTACTGTATGTGATCATTCTCAATCAACCATCGCCTACAACCCAGTGCACATATCGCAGAACCACTGACGTGGCATCGAGACAGAATATGTTACAAATACTAGAGAAATATCTAGCGGCAGCATGAGGGAGTTGCAAATACTGGTTTCATACCATATTCCTTAGCCGAATCATTTTCTAAATTCGGTGATTTTATTTCGAGCTTACACCTTGGGCGACGTGTAACCACACTGACGCTCTGTTAATACACACTCCAGCGATCACCATCTATATTCAGTGTCGCGGTATTTGTGTGGAAAAATCACTTCAATTGGAAGTACTGCCAACATAGATTTATAAGGCTTGTATAGTTTTTAACGTGGATATCGTTAGCGATAATTGTGAGCACCTGTAGAACCAAGAGTGCTTGTGACAGTAAAATGACCGTTGCGATCTTGTTTTTAACAACTGGGGTCTTGCAAGATGATTACGCCTCTCTTTCTAAGACACAGCGGTACCACTCGCAAGGAAAAAAACTTGTGAGACATGACCACCCATCTCCGACTTTCGCTCAGTATTGTTTCGTATTGTCAGCATTCAGTTATAGGTGAAGTATGATACTTAGTAGTAGGCGATACGTGTTAGTTTCGCCTTGAGCAGCAGGATTATAAAGTATGTGAGTGTTGTGACATGTGCAAAGAAAATGACTATGTCCTATCATAGTGTTTCAAATTGCTTACAAAACTAGAACGCGAGAATCTTCTGCTGTATGTTAGAACCTTTACTGACATGGAGGTCAGTTATGTATCAAAACTATCAAATGTAAGCACGCAGGCGGTAATTGGTTTCGATGTAACGGAAGAGAGAGACATGTGATAAAATTTTATAGAAGTTCCTATTACAAGACAGGCTCTCACAGTTTGTTTCGTAAAAGCTAGTGTGATATGACATCGAATTGGAAAAACGGGACATGCCATAGTGTATTCTCTTGAATTATAGCTTGTTGTTGTCGAACGTAAAATGATTGTTTTTTTCCGACAGGTGAGCCAATGGCGTAAAGCATTGTATTCTCTAATATTATTTCACATGTGTGAAATGTTTTTAATACACACGTGCTGATTTGAAGGCGAGAGACGCTCTCAGGTCGTGTAATTTGTCCAACAAGCTGAAAGAAAACCTTAACATAAATGTTTTTCTTAAGAGTTTAAATTCTCGTGTTTTATTTACTCCAATGTCGGTTTTGAAATAATGAGGACATTCTGCGGTGATCTGTAGTTTTCGCATCAAAATAGTGGAAGCTTTTTCCTGATTCTACGCAGGGTGGGTCATGTCTCTGCTGATCATATGTAATCTGCGGCGATGAACTTTGTTGGATGTCGCAAAATAATGAGATGCGAATTGTATCCGACTGTTGAACATTAAAACTATACCGATTTTGCTTATAAAACTAAAAGAAAATGGACTGCGCCTAGTTTTGTCGAAATAGGACATTACTTATCATCCTGATTATGTTTTCTTTTTTAATAGGATCTTGATTACAGGGGATACGTTAATGTTAAATACAAATGTTACAGTCCAGTGCTCAGAATGATGTGGTGACCGAGTTCCATATAAGGTCGCGGCTGTCCCTTTAGACACACAACCTGTGGCTGGGGTAGGCCTCAGTTTCGTTCTGAGGGATGCAGGTGACATGCTCTGTTGTATGTGTAGCTTTTGTTGGCGTCGATGATGCTGGCAGCCGAGTCGCATGCTTGCGGTGACGTACTGAGGACACTGTGGACCATCTCAACCATTCTCCGAAATTTCGTTGTAGTTCCAGAGGGGTCCAGTCTTTCCGAGAAATACGTTTAACAGATTGCAAGAAAGAGTTGTGTTGACGTTAAATAAAAGTGTTATTCTATCGCAAAACTACAGGCCTACCGGAGGTGTTGGAGGGCCTTTCTAGTCTGTGTCAATTTGCTGCCGCAGATGCGTCCCCTGACCATTAGGGGCGGCATTTGGGGGCGGGGCTGTGTCGCTATACTTTAGACGAACAAGTTGCATTTGGAACGGCCGTGCCGGCCAGTGTCGCCGAGTGGTTCTAGGCGCTTCAGTCTGGACCCACACTACCGCTACGTTCGCAGGTTCGACTCCTGCCTCGGTCATGGATGTGTGTGATGTCCTTAGGTTAGTTAGGTTTAAGTAGCTCTAAGTACTAGGGGACTGATGAACTCAGATGTTAAGTCCCATAGTGCTCAGAGCCATTTGAACCATTTTGAGACCCCAGTTGTATGGCATCTCCAATTTTTGAGCTGTTTTGCGATTCTAGGCGTTTTGGATATAGTT
The DNA here is from genome assembly GCF_021461385.2 of Schistocerca piceifrons. Lineage (NCBI taxonomy): Eukaryota > Metazoa > Arthropoda > Insecta > Orthoptera > Acrididae > Schistocerca > Schistocerca piceifrons. Next base: position 782,405,280 of record NC_060139.1, on the reverse strand, counting down.
ATGTAATTAGGGCCGATCTTTACGTTAGTTTCCAAGTCAAAATAAATAAAGTACACTAACCTAACTTCCTCTCCCGCATTTAGGCATTTTCCATGTGTTCGGGATGCGCTTGGGCTTTCCTTCCAGAAGGACCAGGTTTCGAATCCCGCAAAGAGTACCGCCATTTTTAATTTCCCGCCAGTTCCCGGTTGGGGGGCGGGGGGGGGGGGGTGGAGTGCGACGTCAGCACAGCCCTTGGACAAAGAAATTCCCAACAAAATTCGAAATTCCCGCCAAAATTCGAAATTCCTTCCAAAATTCGAAATTCCCACGAATAGGATTGTTTGGGTTAGTGGTAGGGTGGGGAGGGGGGAGGAGGCTGGGGCTCATGTGTCGGCTCAGAACAACACTTAACGTCATCCGGAGGTAGGGTTGAGAGTGGGCAGGGGTAATTGATCAATTTAATTAATTTTCGTATCAATTTGATAACAAAACTGCACGGAGTTCCCCATTACCCTAGTACTAGCGACGTCGTCGCATAATGCATGCGGCACAGGATGTGCACGGTAAAATTATGGTTGCGCCTTAGCTTGCAGCGTAATGTGAGCGTGAAAATCTTTTGCACATCCTAGAGTATCTTCGAATAAATGTTAATACTTGTCACAAAGTTGCTGAATTGCGGTACGGGAAGGTTTTGTGTCAATGGAATACACATTGTCCCGTACATCTAATCCGAAGGAATCAAATGCATGCATACCGAAAATATGTGGGCTTGTGCTTGAGCGGAATACAGTGGAAGGGACTGCCTTGGTTGTGTTTTTGTATTTTGCAGGTAAGTGGTACGTTCCAAGCAATGAAATGCTGTCGCCGTTGCAGGCGGTGAGAAGCAGACTTGATGTTTGCAAAGGTGGTTGGCCAATTTTTTTCATACGTAGCTAGGTTAATCAACGTGGCAGAACTTCTGGTATCTGGTGGAGAAGGCACTGACTGGCCACAAATTTGCAGTGTAATCCACAATCTGCGGTGTGTTTTCTGAATACGGTTATCCGTTTCGTGTTGTGAAAAACTGTTCTCTGTTTCCACCCACGCACTAGAGCACTTTCGTGAATTGGGAGAGCCTTTTTGAAGTGTGTGGTATTCGCATTCAATGCGCTCGAGTGCGTTTTCTGCACCGTTTCGCTTGTCTGGTCGTTAAGCAGGAGGCGGCGCAGAATCCGAACATGAAATGACGTTGATTTCCATCTGTACCTGCTTAGCTTTATTCCCGTGTGAAACAGAGGAGAGCTTTCTAGTGTTTCGCTGGCAGTCCGGTTTTGGACGTCTCATGTAATGACAAAAATTGCATTCAGCTTGTCTGAAGGAGCAATTCTTCCGATTTGGGTGACATAACATTTTACACAATACTTCACTTTGCGCGGAGCTGGGGTAGTGTAATTAGCGTTGCGACGGCACGGCAAACGCTGTGTGCAGTGTGCCCGGCCTTGTTTACACGTTATTGACTTGTGAGTGCTGCGGCCCGGTCTGTGGCTGGGGCACGGGTTGTCTGTCTCAAGGGAAGCGATAACTGCCAGAAAGAAATCTTGCTCGACTAAATCTTTAACTTCGCGTTCATCGATAACTTTAAGCACTTGACTGAAGCTAGAGTTGCGATGCTTCCGAATTTCGGCCCTCAATCTCTGACCTGATAGATTCTGAACAACAGCATCACGAAGCGTTTCATCCTGATACGTTGCGCCACAGACACAATTGAATTTAGAGTCTATAGATATGCCCTGTAATTCCACAATGTATTCTGTATAGGACTGATGACTATGACGTTGCGTGCGGAAAAATTTATACTGTACAGCAGCAACATGTATTTGACTCTCAATAAATTCGTCTAATCTTGCAATTATGACCTCTTAGGGCTGGGTTTGGGGCTCACTGAGGGGAAGCCATTTCACTAGGTGATGGTCGGTGTACGCTTGTACACATGAATGAAAAATGTACGACGTGATTCACCTGTGATTTTGTACCGTCGAGCCCGCATCTCGTGGTCGTGCGGTAGCGTTCTCGCTTCCCACGCCCGGGTTCCCGGGTTCGATTCCCGGCGGGGTCAGGGATTTTCTCTGCCTCGTGATGGCTGGGTGTTGTGTGCTGTCCTTAGGTTAGTTAGGTTTAAGTAGTTTTAAGTTCTAGGGGACTGATGACCATAGATGTTGGGTCCCATAGTGCTCAGAGCCATTTGAACCATTTTGTACCGTCGAAATGTTGATGCAGCTGTGCCATGTATTATTTCCATGTTTCCTTCTTCTCGTCGAAATGTCGGAAGGGCGGTGGTGGTAGCTGAACTCCTTCTGCAGCTTCAGGCACTTTTTGCTGCTGGGCTGCTTGCGCTTGTACGAGGCAGAGACTGCTAACTTAAGTTCTAATAGTTGTTGACTCTGAAACTAAACAAGAGATGTTAGACGCTCTCAGCACTTAGACGTTGCTCCCTCTACCAGATTCGCCGTGATTCCTTAAATATCTCAACTTAAATATTTCAACATATGTCTTAGAACTGAATACACACACACACACACACACACACACACACACACACACACACACAGGAATTCAATATAAAGGAAAACATTGTCCTGCTCTAGTGTTCAAAGTTCCTTGTTCCACTTTCCTTTTGCTTGTCGCCAGTCGGTTATGTCCTTATTTGCATGCATTGTGGATCCTTAGTGGATATACGAATTAGGAACATATGCTGCTTATGAACAGAGAATTCAGATATTAATTCATTCCCAATTAATATCAAATAGAAAAAATAATGCATAGCTTTGTTGCTGAAGTGGCAGCGTCGGTTGCTAACAGTATACAGGGTGTTTTTAAACGAATATCGGGGTTTTAACACTTTATAATATTTATTAAATTAAACTTACAGTTATAAATGATATGTCAAATGAAAGAGCAACTCAAACAGTTTTACCAAGAACCTTATTAATGTTCAATGTGAGCACCATTTGTCACGCGGAACACATTAAGTCTATAGCCGAGTTCTTCCCAAACGTTGATAAGTGTGCCTTCAGTGTTTGTAGCAACAGCTGCTTCAGTCCGGTTTCTTAATTCAGGGAGGTCTGCTGGTAGCGGACGCACTTACATACGATCCTTGCTGAAGCCCCAAAGGAAAAAATCGCATGACGTTAGGTCGGGTGAACGTGGAGGCCATGCAAAGCAAGCCCTGTCATTGGGCCCCTTGCGGCCTGTCCAGCGCTTAGGCTATAGAATTGATGTGTGCCGTGTGACAAATGGTGCTCACATTGAACATTTATAAGGTTCTTGGTAAAACTGTTTGAGTTGCTCTTTCATTTGACATATCATTTATAACTGTAAGTTAAATATAATAAATATTATAAAGCGTTAAAACCCCGATATTCATTTATAAACACTCTGTATTTGAATGAAGAAATATTTACAGACACCTAGATTTATAAATCTGTCACTTTTCAGTAAAATATTTATTCAGAAATTGTCGATCCCTAGTCACTATGAAAGTCTGTAGGTGCTATTCGACTGACAGCCACACAAAATGGACCCAGTACATGAATATTCGAACTGACATACACTTGCCGCTGGTGTTCCGGAGAACAAATGCTTGCATCTTATTGGCAGCGGCGTAACAGTTCGTGGCAGCCCCCTCGTGCCGTGGTGGCGGCTGTAGGAAACGCGTTGGCATAACAGGGGGCGCGTATTTCAAAGTGCAGCCGACCGGATAGGTGCCGACAGTTCAGAGGATAGAAGCGCTAGGGAAGGTAGGTCGCCAGATTGTGGTCATGCACTTCCCTCCTTGATAGCTCTGCAAACTGAAGAGCAAGCAGGCGGTTCTCCACTCTCTCAACCACACTACATCACAAAAAGCAACTACAGGGTCTTTCACAAGGTCATACGAACCATGTCACATCTTGCGTTATGAATTAATACCGATTCAGTGTGCAGTGTGCACACGTGCTCGGAAGTGTTCATTTTCCACCAATTTCGTTGACACTACTTACAGTACTGATATGGCTTACTAATAGAAGGAAACTGCCTCGTAATCATCCTCTACGGAAGTTGTAGCATTCATCCAGGAAAGGCAACTTCCCTACCATGAGACTGCTCGCTTTACAATTTACAGACGGGCTATACCTCTTTAGGATTTCCAATCCAGTTTTCTCAAGTGAGTAGCCAAAATAGCTCCGCTGACGTCTGTTTCTATAGTGAGTGACACTGAAGCGCCAAAGACACTGGTATATACAGGGTATTACAGAAAGGTACGTCCAAACTTTCAGGAAACATTCCTCATACACAAAGAAAGAAAATATGTTATGTGGATATGTGTCCGGAAACGCTTACTTTCCATGTTAGAGCTCATTTTATTACTTCTCTTCAAATCACATTAATCATGGAATGGAAACACACAGCAACAGAACGTACCAGCGCGACTTCAAACACTTTGTTACAGGAAATGTTCAAAATGTCCTCCGTTAGCGAGGATACATGCATCCACCCTCCGTCGCATGGAATCCCTGATGGCCTCGTGATGACTGGGTGTTGTGTGCTGTCCTTAGGTTAGTTAGGTTTGAGTAGTTCTAAGTTCTAGGGGACTGATGAACGTAGCTGTTAAGTTCCATAGTGCTCAGAGCCAATCCCTGATGCGCTGATGCAGCCCTGGAGAATGGTGCATTGTATCACAGCCGTCCACAATACGAGCACGAAGAGTCTCTACATTTGAAACCGGGATTGCATAGACAAGAGCTTTCAAATGCCCCCATAAATGAAAGTCAAGAGGGTTGAGGTCAGGAGAGCGTGGAGGCCATGGAATTGGTCCGCCTCTACCAATCCATCGGTCACCGAATCTGTTGTTGAGAAGCGTACGAACACTTCAACTGAAATGTTCAGGAGCTCCATCGTACATGAACCACATGTTGTGTCGTACTTGTAAAGGCACATGTTCTAGCAGCACAGGTAGAGTCTCCCGTATGAAATCATGATAACGTGCTCCATTGAGCGTAGGTGGAAGAACATGGGGCCCAATCAAGACATCACCAACAATGCCTGCCCAAACGTTCACAGAAAAACTGTGTTGATGACGTGATTGCACAATTGCGTGCGGATTCTCGTCAAGTCAAGAAAAGTATTACAGCAGATTATTGTTTAAGTTTTTAACATAATCGCCCTGTTTCATCAGACATATTGAGACATACCTTGCAAGATATTCTGAGAGAGTGAGGTAAGAGGTTCCACTGAGTGCAGCCCATTGTACAAGTGTCAGAAAGTCCTGAATGGAAGAGATTTATGCAGTCTACTAGCAACACAATTAATGATGACAGAAGTGCAATAACTATCTGGTTCATTAATTCACCACGATGTGAATACAGCACGGTTACAATGACTTTACAATTTGCTGTCAACGACAGACAGAAAGCCAGATGGAACATTTATTAATACGATCCTTTTCCCACCAACACTACATAGGTTGCTGACATCACACTTACAAATTAAGCACTTCTCAGCCATTCTTTATAGCAACGTATTTTACATGAAAGCTCACTTAACAACTTTAAATAAGAACGCACTCAATAAACCGAAAATAACTCCACTATACAAACACGAGCTCAGTGGAGTTCAAATAGTTCAAATGGCTCTGAGGACTACGGAACTTAACATCTGAGGTCATCAGTCCGCTAGAACTTATAACTACTTAAACCTAATTAGCCTAAGGACATCACACACATCCATGCCCGAGGCAGGTTTCGAAACCGAGCGAGGTGGCGCAGTGGTTAGCACACTGGACTCGCATTCGGGAGGACGACGGTTCAATCCCGTCTCTAGCCATCCTGATTTAGGTTTTCCGTGATTTCCCTAAACCGTTTCAGGCAAATGCCGGGATGGTTCCTTTGAAAGGGCACGGCCGATTTCCTTCCCCATCCATCCCTAACCCGAGCTTGCGCTACGTCTCTAATGACCTCGTTGTCGACGGGACGTTAAAAACACTAACCTAACCAGGATTCGAACCTGTGACCGTAGCGGTCGCACGGTTTCAGACTGAGGGCACCTAGAACCGCTCAGCCACAGCGGCCGGCTCAGTGGAGGATTTTATCTATATATACAGGGTGGTCCATTGATAGTGACGGGCCAAATATCTCACGAAATAAGCATCAAACGAAAAAACTACAAAGAACGGAACTCGTCTAGCTTGAAGGGGGAAACCAGATGGCGCAATGCTTGGCCCGCTAGATGGCGCTGCCATAGGTCAAATGGATATCAACTTCGTTTTTTTAAATAGGAACCCCCATTTTTATTACATATTCGTGTAGTACGTAAAGAAATATGAATGTTTTAGTGGGACCACTTTTTTCGCTTTGTGATAGATGGCGCTGTAATAGTGACAAACGTTTAAGTACGTGGTATCACGTAACATTCCGCCAGTGCGGACGGTATTTGCTTCGTGATACATTACCCGTGTTAAAATGGACCGTTTGCCAATTGCGGGGAAGGTCGATATCGTATTGATGTATGGCTATTGTGATCAAAATGCACAACGGGCGTGTGCTATGTATGCTGCTCGGTATCCTGGACATCATCCAAGTGTCCGGACCGTTCGCCGGATAGTTACGTTATTTAAGGAAACAGGAAGTGTTCAGCCACATGTGAAACGTCAACCACGACCTGCAACAAATGATGATGCCCAAGTAGGTGTTTTAGCTGCTGCCGCGGCTAATCCGCACATCAGTAGCAGACAAACTGCGCTAGAATCGGGAATCTCAAAAACGTTGGTGTTTATAATGCTACATCTACATCGATTGCACCAGTACCATATTTCTATGCACCAGGAATTGCATGGCGACGACTTTGAACGTCGTGTACAGTTCTGCCACTGGGCACAAGAGAAATTACGGGACGATGACAGATTTTTTGCACGCGTTCTATTTAGGGACGAAGCGTCATTCAGCAACAGCGGTAACGTAAACCGGCATAATGTGCACTACTGGGCAACGGAAAATCCATGATGGCTGCGACAAGTGGAACATCAGCGACCTTGGCGGGTTAATGTATGGTGCGGCATTATGGGAGGAAGGATAATTGGCCCCCATTTTATCGATGGCAATCTAAATGGTGCAGTGTATGCTGATTTCCTACGTGATGTTCTACCGATGTTACTACAAGATGTTTCACTGCACGACAGAATGGCGATGTACTTCCAACATGATGGATGTCCGGCACATAGCTCGCGTGTGGTTGAAGCGGTATTGAATAGCATATTTCATGACAGGTGGATTGGTCGTCGAAGCACCATACCGTGGCCCGCACGTTCACAGGATCTGACGTCCCGGATTTCTTTCTGTGGGGAAAGTTGAAGGATATTTTCTATCGTCATCCACCGACAACGGCTGACAACATGCGTCAGCGCGTTGTCAATACATGTGGGAACGTTTCGGAAGGCGAACTACTCGCTGTTGAGGGGAATGTCGTTACACGTATTGCCAAATGCATTGAGGTTGACGGACATAATTTTGAGCATTTATTGCATTAATGTGGTATTTACAGGTAATCACGCTGTAACAGCATGCTTTCTCAGAAATGATAAGTTCACAAAGGTACATATATCACAATGGAATAACCGAAATAAAATGTTCAAACGTACCTAATTTCTGTATTTTAATTTAAAAAACCTACCTGTTACCAACTGTTCGTCTAAAATTGTGAGCCATATGTTTGTGACTATTACAGCGCCATCTATCACAAAGCGAAAATAGTGGTCCAACTAAAACATTCATATGTCTTTACGTACTACACGAATATGTAATAAAAATTGGGGGTTCCTATTTGAAAACAAAGCAGCTGATATCCGTTTGACCTATGGCAGCGCCATCTAGCGGGCCAACCATTGCGCCATCTGGTTTCCCCCTTCAAGCTAGACAAGTTTAGTTCTTTGTAGTTTTTTCGTTTGACCCGGTCACGATCAATGGACCACCCTGTATAAGAGAACTGGACAGGAAATGCCTTGGTTTCGGGGGCTGGGTTTATAGTCTGTTGTCCGTTTGTAAACCGTAAAGCGAGCAGCGTTCATGATGGAGGAAGTCGCCTTTCCCGGAAGAACGTTACAATTGCCGCACAGGATGACTAAGAATCAGTTTCCTCTCTAGTAGTGTAAAACAGTGTGCAGATATTTACGTGGAATCAGTCCACATGTTTCCCTTCTTTCAGTGTAATTTGCAGCTCATATCAGTATTCAATGTAGCGTTAACAGATAGTATAGAAAATAAACACCCCCTCCCATGAGTGTCTCCTGACTGTGTTGCCATTCATAAGAAGAGACGCGGAAGAGTCGATATAGCTTTCTGAAATACCCTTAGTGGCTTTTTGTAATGAAATGGGGTAGAGAGAGTGGGGAATCGCCTGGTCGCCCCTCATTTTGCAGACCTATGCAGGAGGGAAGTGCATGACCATTATCTGGCGACGTACCTCTCTTAGCGCTAATAACCTCCACGCCTCCCCTCCCCCTTCCCAACCTGTTACAGCCCAGAACACGATTTACCTCTTCATGCGGTTCCACGGCACTTAGAGATGGCACAAAAATTTTATATTTGTTTCTAACCTACTTTATTTAACAATATAAGTTAATTTTATACCATTAAAACATTTTTAATAGTACGCGATTTTTCCATGCCCTACAACGTGAAAACTGTTAGTCCTAGAGAAAAAAAATGAATGGAGCCCTTTCGCAGGAAATTTAATGTAGTTTAATTTTTTACGGGGAAATATTTTAACTAAAAGCCCCGGATTCTGAGTTATTCAAGAGAAACATACAGAGTGAGCACTAAATGCCCCACACTCACACCCCGTCGGTCAGGATTTTTAGTATATTGTTCATGACAATCCCGCTACCACTGTACAAAGATTGTGAATGCATGAGTTTTTTTCCTCTATTCGACGTGTTTGGGTCTTCGTTGGCTGGGTTAATTTAGCTTTAGAGTCCGCTCGATGATGAGGAAATAGTGGAACCTAGCTGCAACAGTTTTATGATGATACATGAAAAAAATGTTTTATCAAAGTTGTGGAGCACAGCTTGAAGAAGATTATGGTTGAACATTTCGTCAATAACCAGATCATTAGAGACAGAGCAAATGATCGACTTGGAGACTAGATTGGAAGGAAATCGGCCGAGTTCTTTCACTTGAACTATCGAGGCATTTACCTTGAACAGTTGAAAGAAGCCCATTGAAACCTTAAATCCTAACGGCCAGATGGGGATTTGCATTGCCGACATCACTAGTGAGAGGCCTTTGTCTTACCACTCAATCACTTGACTCGATTCTATGTAATAGCGACACACAAATCGATCGAGGAAGAAGCATTTCTACGTGTGTTGTTTAACAATCAAAATTAGTCTCTCCTGGTTCAAATGGCTCTGAGCTCTATGCGACTTAACTTCTGGGGTCATCAGTCGCCTAGAACTTAGAACTAATTAAACCTAACTAACCTAAGGACATCACACACATCCATGCCCGAGACAGGATTCGAACCTGCGACCGTAGCGGTCGCTCGGCTCCAGACTGTAGCGCCTAGAACCGTACGGCCACTCCAGCCGGATTAGTCTCTCTCTTACGTATCTCTGTGCATGGTGCTGTGTATTCGACCGGAGAGCTTTTCGTCATGCCAATAAATTCCGCTTTATACGATACGCAGTGGTCTGAGCAGTTAGCGGGCGCTACTGTGTATATGTTCTACCCGGAAATAGTAGTTTCGGATCCTGGGTGTGAAGGAAATTTTCACGAGTAGTACTTAGCTGCAATATGTGGATATACAGAGTGTTTCAGAAGTGGTGGTCAATAATCAGGGATATGACAGAAATGACCATTCGTAACAAAAAAGGAAACACGGGCTCTAAAGCAGATACCTTAAGGGCTATGAACAATTCTTGATCTTCGATACTGTGAATCAAATCTCTTCTACTGCAAGTGCTTTGCTTTCCATATTTTTCGAAGTGGTAGTATGGACAAAAACTAGAAAAAACTCACCAGTTAACATGGCCTCTAAAATGCGTACCTTAAGAGCTATAGGCGCTTGTTTATCTTCGCTACTTTGAAATACAACTTTTCAAATGAACAAGTGCTCGTAACCTTTAACGTATGCATTTTAGATCACATGTTCACTGGACTTTTTTCCTTGTTTTGGTCCATACTATCGCTTCTCAAAATATAGAAAGCAAAGAGCTTCCAGTACAAGAGATTTGTTTCATAGCAGAAGAGATTTGTTTCGTAGTAGCCACGGCCAGATTCGACGTTAACCTGTAGATCTTCCTACAGCGGGCCAGGTGGACGTTAAACGTCACGGGAGGCAATGAAATGGTACCGGACCTTGCCATTAAAAGGCTCTGAAGCCCTGTAATCCAAACATTATGCTACGAAGGTACTGGATACTTAGACCTACCTGAAATGGAGCGTGCATCTAACCCAACGGCAATCAGAAAGCAAGCAAGCATGGATATTTCAAATTTCATGTGTAAGTTATGATGTAGTATGATAAATATTCTTCACAGACAGCAACGAGCAGAAAATGTATCGACGTGGGTCATTGTCGCTTGACACGATGTCAGCGCTGCGAAACATCGAGGCACCAGTCATCCTCTGACTGAAGTGCTTCCTGGTAGTCATGATTGCAGAAACATGGTAACTACTGTGTTTCGTTTATTTTAGTAAAACACAAATACTTTCTCATTTCCTTTGCCCATAGATATTTCACCACACCTGTGTCATGTTTAGTATATGCACGATAGTAGAAACTTAGGACTAAATATATTTGTAGTTACTGTTTGGGTGTTTCTCTTTTAGCTTAATTCTAGTACCCCTGGGTTTGTACAACATCCTTTCCTTCTACTTCGGGTTCGTGTCAACTGCAATAACACGGTGTTTTTAACGAAGTTGTGATAATTAGGATAAAACCTTCTGCTGTATAGGTTGTTAATTTTTTTGTATAAGATGAGGGTCTTCTTCTTTTGCGAAAATGATTTGTCCTATATTCAGCTTAAAAGAAAAAATTGCACAGCCTACGCAGATACAATGATTTTCACAAGTTCCCACCATCTTCCTAAAAACATGATCTAGCATCAGACGACAGGCGTCCATGGAAAATGAATTAATATTCAAAAAAACAAAACAAACTAGTAACTGAGGCAAAACAAAAATTGCAATTGCAACAACAATATTTATTTAATTTCAAATCATCGTTGTTATTGTTAAAACATCCAGGCATTTGCAGGTAGGTGAAGCAGAGGAACTGAGAAAAAAACGATTTTATTAAAGTAGGGAGAACTCATAAATACAGTGATCCAGGCGGTGTTTTCTTTCATTATATCCAGTCCTCTAATCACTAGTAGATATTCAGATGGACTCAAGTGTGGATTTCTCCTTTATTCTTTTATCTTTACATCATCTGCTGTCAACAGCACAATAACGGCTGCTTTTCGGTCAAGTTTTCCAATACGATAAAAATGCAGAAATTAATATTTTAAACAAAAATAAGATAATATTAAATGTATAAAATACATTTTCAACTAAACTATTTATGTGAAGTTTTACTGTACCAGGATGAATTGATGATACGTAGTTGCGATGATAGTTAATCATCGAAAGTAGTGATTTTATATGAATGAGTCTCAGGGAGGGGGGGGGGGGGGGGCGGGGGAGATTATGGAGAATTTCAAAGGAAAGTACAGTGTGTATTGAAATAGTATTATATGTGAATGTTACGAACGGTCAGGTAGGGAAGGGACGCGATGGACTGGATATGGATCCCAGCATGAGATTAGAATGGAATAGAAAGGATTCTTAAACTCGAGAGGGAAGAAAACAATTTCTAATATTTGATAGGGTGCCTTGTGTTAGCAGGGGATTCTTTGGTTGGTAGTGGGAGCTGATTGGCTTCGTTAGAAGATCATGAAGTACTTGTTTATTTGTATTGGTGGAAGGATGTGTTAGTGTGTGTGTCAGTGTGCCAATCAGGGAGAAAATGATTGGGTGCTTGATGTCAATTTTATGTTGAATGTAAGGTATCGTTGGTAAACGCTGTTGGTTAGAAGAAAGGAGAAGCTCGATAACTGTTAAAAGGATGCGTTTTAGGAAGATACATTCTTAAGATGCTAGAGAACAGGTTGGGAGAGTGGAATATTCTTGTAGCGCTATGATGTGGAAATGTCTTAACTATCTCCACTAACAACACAATCACAATTTAATGTGCCTATCTCCGAATTTCGTTGTATTTACATCCCGGCAGATGACCTGCTTTTCTAGTGTATGGACAGACCAAGCAAAATGCGCACCTTGCGACATTACAATGTGTTGTGCCTTTGAGGTAATTAACGACTTTCGTAGTATACTCGTACGAAATTGAAAGTGGAGTGGAAAACAGAAATAGAATCTATACCAAATTGACCGAATTTGTCTTTCCTCTGGATGAGAAATACAAAAGAAAAAGAAACAATAACGCCCTTGATATTTTGTGCCTCGAGCAGGATGGACTGTTTCGCTTCCGGGCGGACGGTTCGGGAGGTAGGATTGTGGTCTTGTCTGGGTGCTTCTGTTGTTAGTTTGGAAGTTAAAGGGAAGAAGAGGATCGCACTCAGTACAAGAACATAGCCTGGCCATTTTCGGTAACAGCAAGACTTCCACCGAACTTAACTTACCCATTCGACCGTCGGGTCATCATCATAGGCTGACGTGCTCTCACTCCATGAGACACTAGGGTGAAGTTCTAGACAAGGGTTTAAGACAAACTAATGGCGTATAGTCTCGTAATTTGCAACTGCACTCCACCATTTTTTCAACCCTTACCGGCCATATACTGCTGTTGACGGAAATACCTTCGACCACATGGTTGATATCGGTTACATAAATTGCAGTTATTATGATCGCACTAGCAGTACTTTTTTTATTGGTGTAGCCTGCTAGGGACCATATGAATAATTTGTCTCCCTTTTTTGCTCCTTTTTTACAATACTTCTTCATTCTTTCCGTATGTTTTTTTTTTCTTCTGTCCGTATTGCAGCTGTCTTTTTGCTCTCTCCTGGAAGCCCTTGAACTTTTTTACTTTTGTACTGAGCTTTTCGCTTTCTCTTATTTCTTCCTCCGTTATTTCCATTTCCCGTAGGCATAGTGTAATTTCTTTGATCCACGTCATTGATGTTTTTGGCTTTCTTTCAAAAAAGAAAAAATTGCTGAGTAAAAATTTCTCGGTGTACATGCCGCGTCAAATCAGGATAAATCTCCAAGCTTTCGACCACTACCTCCATGGTCGTCGTCAGGGCTAAAACTGACTGTCGTGAACTAGCGAGGTTCCCACTTTTATATGCAAAGGACGGCTTCTTATTGGCTGGGATACGTCAGCGATATGGCGCTTAGCGAAGTGGTGCCCTCTACTTCCATAGATGTAGTTGCAAGCAACGCGGGATAGCAACTACATCTATGGAAGTATAGGGCACCACTTCGCTACGCGCCATATCGCTGACGTATCCCAGCCAATAAGAAGCCGTCCTTTGCATATAAAAGTGGGAACCTCGCTAGTTCACGACAGTCAGTTTTAGCCCTGGTCGAAAGCTTGGAGATTTATCCTGATTTGACGCGGCATGTACACCGAGAAATTTTTACTCAGGAAATACGTCGCGAAAGACTTCGTAGCCATGTAAGAAAAAATTGCTATTTGTTGTACATTTTTCATCTAGTCTTTTTAGGTGGTCGTAGAATACGACTCTTGTCTTCCTCACTGTTTCTAGTATTCGTTCTATTTTTTCATTGACTTCCTAATTTTCATTTTCCACTGTCATATATTTACATCCCAAGACTTTTCTGATTAAAAGGAAGGTGGTATTTTCCGCTTTTGCTAAATTAATTTTATTTGTTCAATAAATAAAATTAATATGGCAGAAGTGGAAAAGTCACCTTCTTTTTTTGTAAATTAATTTCTGTAATACCCGCTATAAAGAAAAGCTCCTCATTGTTATTCCTTTCCTTCTTTTCTATTTCATCTAACTGTTTCGCTGTATTTAACGAAATCCATTCTGAAATATAAAGGCATTCTGATATGATGATAGTTTTGTAGTGCTGCTGTAGTTTTGTATTGATGGTAATAGATTTCTTGCCGTACACTGCTTTTTTTGTCCAGAGTATTTCATTGTATCATTTACATACATTATACATTATTGTATAGCTATTACTGGATTCATCCAGTTATATCTTCAGATCCCCCATCCACTCTATTTTTTAATTATACTCGTCCGTCTTCTACATCTACGTCTATACTCTGCAAACCACTGCCTGGTGCATAGCAGAAGGTACGTCCCATTGTACCAGTTATTAGGGTTTCTTCCCGTTCCATCCACGTGCGAAGCACGGGAAGAATGGTTGTTTGCATGCCTCTCTGCGTGCAGTAATAATTCAGATCTTATCCTCACGATCCCTGTGTGACCGATACAAAGGGGTTTGTAGTATATCCCTAGAGTAAAAATTTAAAGCTGGTTCTTGAAACTTTGTTAACAGACTTTCTCGGGATAATTTACGTCTGTCTTCAAGAGTCAGTCATTTCAGTTCCTTTAGTCCTTTTTTGTGATTTTCTCCCATGGATTAAACAAACCTATTACCATGTATGTGTTCAATATTCCCTGTTTGTCCTATCTTGTACGGGTCCCACACACTTAAGCAATATTCTAGGGTGATTTGTAAGCAATCTCTTTAGTAGACTGATTGCACTTGCCCAGTATTCTATCAATAAACCAAAGTCTACCGCCTGCTTTACCCATTACTGAACCTATGTGATCATTCAATTTCATATCCCTACAAAGTGTTACACCAAGGTATTTGTATGAGTTGGCCGATTCAAACAGTGACTCACTGATATTATAGTCATAGGATACTACATTTTTACGTTTTTTGAAATGCACAATTTTACATATCTGAGCATTTAGAGCAAGTTACCAGTCTCTGCACCATGTTGAAATCTTATCAAATCTGACTGAATATTTATGAGATTATAGACAACTGTATCATCTGCAAAAAGCCTGATTTTACTATTAATATCAAGTTCATTAGTATACAACATCAACAGCAAGGGTCCCAAGTTGCTTCTACATGTGACGATGACTTCCATCCAAGATAACATGCTGTGTCCTCCCTACCAAAAAGTCCTCAGTCCAGTCTCAAATTTCACTTGCTGCCCCATATGATCGTACTTTTGACTATATGCATAGGGTCGGTGCTGAATCAAATGCCTATCGGAAACACTTTGTTGCCTTGATCCAAAGCTTTCAGTATGCCATATCAGAAAAGTGCGAGTTGGGGTTCACATGATCAATGTTTTCGAAAACCATACTGGTTGGCATTGAGGATACCTCATTATGTTTGAGCTCGGAATATGTTCTAAGGTTCTGCAACAAATCGATATCAGGGAAGTTGGACGGTAGTTCTGTGGATTACTTCTACTACCCTTCTTATATACGGGTGTGACTCGTGCCTTTTCCCAAGAACTGGGCACGGATTTTTGTTTGAGGGATCTACGATAGATTATAGCGAGAAGGGAGGCTAACTGAGCCAAAAATTCAGTATAGAATTTGACAGGGATAACGCCGAGCCTGGAGCTTTTTTCGAGTAATGGTTTCAGCTGCTTCTCAACACCACTGACACTAACACTTATTTCATTCGTCTTATCAGACCCTCAGTCGCCGTCTCTTTCGATAGGGATTGGACATTAAATTTGGTGCCTTTAACAGTCTTTACATCTGGCAATATTCTGATACAGCAGTAAGTGAAGGTATCACGCATTGGTCTCTTGACAGCCAAATGCGTTTCTACAGCATCTCTCTGTCTATAGCCCAGGTTCCCTCCCATTATTAACTATTCTGCTGGATACATATTCTATCCAGTGTGTGGTCAACTATTCTTTTAAACTTGAGCCAGAGTTTCTCTACATGCTCCTAACCTGTGCTGAAAGTTTCAAGTTCCGCATTGAGACATGGCACTACTGATTTTGTATCTAGTTTACTGAACATATATATCTTTCTGCTAGTTTTAATTGTTCTTTGTACTTTGGTAATCATTACTGCCACGACCGCGCCATGGTCACTAATATCAGTTTCGGGGTGGACATCATCAAAGAGGTCAGGTCTGTTTGTCGCCATTAGATCCAATATATGAGGGTTGAATGAAAAGTAATGCCTCCACCTTCGTAAATTGGGTTTGTATGGGAATATTTTAATAAATCAAACGCATAAATAATCCTTAGAATGTGATCTTTAATTACCAATATTCACTTTTCCACATAATCACCAGCCAGTTGGATACATCTCTGCCAACGATGCACAAGTTTTCTGAAGCCGTCACGGAAGAAGTCGACACTGTTTCCGCAACCTCAGTCTCACAGTTCTCTCAGCGTCTTCAGCAAAAGCACAATTATGTCCCCGCAGATCGTTTTTCATTATCGGGAACAGATGGAAGCTAGACGGTGCTAAATCTGGACTGTATGGAGTTTGCCGTACGGTGGTGAGATTCAGTCTCTGAAGTTCTGCTGTGGTGGCATTTGAAGTGTGTTGTTTGGCATTGTCATGCCGCAGGAAAACATTTCGCGTTTCCTTTCGGACCCTTGTTAACCGTCGTTTCACAGTTCGCAGCGTTGTGGTGTAACGCTTTGAATTTATTGTTGTTCCACGACTAAGGAAATAAACATGGATAACACCATCTGCGGCCAGAACACTGTGGCCATGATTTTTGCAGCTGAGGGCTGCGTCTTGAATGTCTTTTTCTGGGGCGAGTCTTTGTGTCGATATTCCATTGACGTTTCGTCTCCGGGTCGTAACGGTGTACCCACGTTCCGTCCCCTGACACAATTGAATGGAGAAAGGCGTCACTTTCATTCTCGTAACGCGAGAGGAGTTCCTGGCAAATTTCAAGTCTGTGCGCTTTCATTTCAGGAGTCGGCATCCGGGGTACCCATCGTGCACATATCTTCCGATGGCCAAGTAAAGCAATAATGTGTCCCACACGTTCTTGTGAAATGTCGATTGTACTAGGAATTTCTCTTTGAGTGATACGACGATCGTCCTGAATCAATCTGCCAACATTTTGCTTGTGAAACTCGGTTGTTGCTGTCACAGGACGTCCAGCTCTTTATTTGTCACGCAGGTCAGATGTTCCCGCCTCAACATCTTTAAAATCACTCGCCCAACGACGCACAGTAATCACATCAACACGATCACCATAAACTGCTTTCATTCTCTGACGAATATCCTTTGGGTTGTCACCTTCTGCTGTCAAGAATTCAATGACTGTGCACGTTGCTTAAATCGCATTGACCAACCGTCTGCGCAAGGTTCCATACTTTACATTGTAACAACACAACTATTCAATGCTAAGGCTTCCCGCCAACTGGTGCTGTAGAGGAGAAGCTACAGAACAAACCAGTTCCTGCCACGTACCAATGCTGCCAACTGTTGAACAGTTACGAAGGTGGAGGCATTACTTTTCAGTCAACCCTCGTGTCTCTATCTAATGAGTGGGATTCCTAACTATCTGTTCTAGGCAGTTTTCAGAGAAGGCATTTAGTAAAGTTTCACAGGATGTCTTATCACGCCCCTAGCAAAACTGTGGATTGAGAGTCATCCAATCTAAAAAAACCTTGTGTACACTCCACGCACAGTCAGCTACCTGAGAAGCAATCTCTAATGTGTAGTGCGCACCTGACCTATTTAGGGGACCCTACAGTTCTCAACTCCATGGCGCAAGTCCAGTAAGTCGCAGCCTAGGTTGTCACAGAATTTTCGAAGTCTCTGGTTCAATCCGTCCACTCGACTTAGAACCAAAGGGCCACGGTCAGTTCTGAGGACAATGCAGCAAATTGTTAAAAGTCCACATGCAAGGCTGGTGTACTCAGCCTTCTCTGCCAGTCGCTAGAATGACCCAGGAATGCCTTCGTAGCGCAGACGACAGACATCATTCGTTCCAACGATTGCACACAATCTGCAGCTAGTGGCATCCTGTTCCCTCAGTGGCTGCTGGAATAGCCTCTTCAGCATGTTCAATGAGACCCCAAGGCGTACACACTGGTGTCCTTTCCTGTCCCTTGCTGTCATTTCCCTAACGGTCTTCGGTCAGAGACATCGTCACATTATCTTTATAATTGTAGAAATGACACGTAGTGATAGGCTCTGAGCACTACGGGATTTAACTTAGAACTACTTAAACCTAACTAACCTAAGGACATCACACACATCCATGCCCGAGGCAGGATTCGAACCTGCGACCGTAGCGGTCGCTCAGTTCCACACCGAAGCGCCTAGAACCGCTCGGCCACACTGGCTGGCCGTCGTGATAGTTAACACTGAGCCTCTGCTGTGCTCTCCGCCAACAGTAGTTAATACGGATGGGATGGGTACCTTCCCCAGACCAGGTGCCAGAACTCTGTTGTGCTTTAGCGTCATTGGTGAGTGCCAGGATGCCACTTAGAAAGCAGGTCACGTTAAGCAGGCAAAATAGTGTATGCTGAACTTGAAGATGCACGCTGATCATAAAATTATCTGCTCATTCTACAGCAGCAGTAATGTGACTCAATCTACATCTCACTGAATCTGACTCAAACAGTTACACAACACAACAAGGGACGATTCTTTATCAATGATGAAAAATACGCATATTCATGTAGAGATGTATTACACTCATAGACATTTAGCATGTCTACAATTTAAGAAATATGCTCGGCTAATGAAACAATTAATTTTATTGAGAATTATGGTAGAAATTTTCATGTTTCTATAAATATTGATACGACTAAGGAAATCGTATGCTTATAGTATATTCCCGAATATGTCCTTAAGTTGTTTTTTATTATTTTATTTAAGGCTTCCTTCGAGGATCTTAAGCAAAAGTGCAGACGCATCAAAGTCAGACGACACCCCAGAAGGCTGTTAGGTCCGAAGAGAGGAGCATCTTCTAAAGGTAAATAGCTGCATCAACATCTCCTGTAGCCGGCCGGAGTGGCCGAGCGGTTAAAGGCGCTACAGTCTGGAACCGCACGACCGCTGCGGTTGCAGGTTCGAATCTTGCCTCGAGCATGGATGTGTGTGATGTCCTTAGGTTAGTTAGGTTTAAGTAGTTCTAAGTTCTAGGGGACTTACGACCACAGCAGTTGAGTCCCATAGTGCTCAGAGCCATTTGAATCATTTTTTTTTAACATCTCCTGTCTCGGAGTCAAAATTTAAAGTATCTAAATCTTTTTTCTCTAAATGGCTAGTGTTTCGTCTTCAGCGAAATATTGTCCAGTAATTTAACCACTTTTTACAATTCATAGAAACTTTGATATTGTTTATGAGATCGGTACTGACTGAATGAATAGAAAAGGAAATAGGTGTATGAAGTTTCTGTGCCGCGATAGAAATATTCACATTTTATTATACTTACCGTTCTCAGTGTACTACAATTGTACGTTACTTGAGCGAGGCTCGATAAAGCGGTGATATGTGAGATATCGTCATAAAAGGCTTTAGTAAAATAGTTTGTGTAAAATATTATAGAAAGTTTCCTACCGTTTGTAATGGCCTCTTAAGAGCTTCAGAATGTTGTTGTTGTTGTGGTCTTCAGTCCTGAGACTGGTCTGATGCAGCTCTCCATGCTACTCTTTCCTGTGCAAGCTTCTTCATCTCCCAGTACCTACTGCAACCTACATCCTTCTGAATCTGCTTAGTGTATTCATCTCTTGGTCTCCCTCTACGATTTTTACCCTCCACGCTGCCCTCCAATACTACACTCCTGGAAATTGAAATAAGAACACCGTGAATTCATTGTCCCAGGAAGGGGAAACTTTATTGACACATTCCTGGGGTCAGATACATCACATGATCACACTGACAGAACCACAGGCACATAGACACAGGCAAAAGAGCATGCACAATGTCGGCACTAGTACAGTGTATATCCACCTTTCGCAGCAATGCAGGCTGCTATTCTCCCATGGAGACGATCGTAGAGAAGCTGGATGTAGTCCTGTGGAACGGCTTGCCATGCCATTTCCACCTAGCGCCTCAGTTGGACCAGCGTTCGTGCTGGACGTGCAGACCGCGTGAGACGACGCTTCATCCAGTCCCCAACATGCTCAATGGGGGACAGATCCGGAGATCTTGCTGGCCAGGGTAGTTGACTTACACCTTCTAGAGCACGTTGGGTGGCACGGGATACATGCGGACGTGCATTGTCCTGTTGGAACAGTAAGTTCCCTTGCCGGTCTAGGAATGGTAGAACGATGGGTTCGATGACGGTTTGGGTGTACCGTGCACTATTCAGTGTCCCCTCGACGATCACCAGTGGTGTACGGCCAGTGTAGGAGATCGCTCCCCACACCATGATGCCGGGTGTTGGCCCTGTGTGCCTCGGTCGTATGCAGTCCTGATTGTGGCGCTCACCTGCACGGCGCCAAACACGCATACGACCATCATTGGCACCAAGGCAGAAGCGACTCTCATCGCTGAAGACGACACGTCTCCATTCGTCCCTCCATTCGCGCCTGTCGCGACACCACTGGAGGCGGGCTGCACGATGTTGGGGCGTGAGCGGAAGACGGCCTAACGGTGTGCGGGACCGTAGCCCAGCTTCATGGAGACGGTTGCGAATGGTCCTCGCCGATACCCCAGGAGCAACAGTGTCCCTAATTTGCTGGGAAGTGGCGGTGCGGTCCCCTACGGCACTGCGTAGGATCCTACGGTCTTGGCGTGCATCCGTGCGTCGCTGCGGTCCGGTCCCAGGTCGACGGGCACGTGCACCTTCCGCCGACCACTGGCAACAACATCGATGTACTGTGGAGACCTCATGCCCCACGTGTTGAGCAATTCGGCGGTACGTCCACCCGGCCTCCCGCATGCCCACTATACGCCCTCGCTCAAAGTCCGTCAACTGCACATACGGTTCACGTCCACGCTGTCTCGGCATGCTACCAGTGTTAAAGACTGCGATGGAGCTCCGTATGCCACGGCAAACTGGCTGACACTGACGGCGGCGGTGCACAAATGCTGGTGTACGGCCAGTGTAGGAGATCGCTCCCCACACCATGATGCCGGGTGTTGGCCCAACACCGCGGTTCCTGGTGTGTCCGCTGTGCCGTGCGTGTGATCATTGCTTGTACAGCCCTCTCGCAGTGTCCGGAGCAAGTATGGTGGGTCTGACACACCGGTGTCAATGTGTTCTTTTTTCCATTTCCAGGAGTGTATATTGGTGATCCCTCGATGTCTCAGAACATGTCCTACCAACCGATCCCTTCTTCTAGTCAAGTTGTGCCACAAACTTCTCTTCTCCCCAATCCTATTCAACACCTCCTCATTAGTTATGTGATCGACCCATCTAATCTTCAGCATTCTTCTGTTGCACCACATTTCGAAAGCATCTATTCTCTTCTTGTCTAAACTATTTATCGTCCATTTTTCACTTCCATACATGGCTACACTCCATACAATTACTTTCGGAAACGACTTCCTGACACTTAAATCTATACTCGATGTTAACAAATTTCTCTTCTTCAGAAACGCTTTCCTTCCCATTGCCAGTCTACATTTTATATCCTCTCTACTTCGACCATCATCAGTTATTCTGCTCCCCAAATAACAAAACTCCTTTACTACTTTAAGTGTCTCATTTCCTAATATAATTCCCGCGTCATCACCCGACTTAATTCGACTACTTTCCATTATCTTCGTTTTTCTTTTGTTGATGTTCATCTTATATCCTCCTTTCAAGACACTATCCATTCCATTCAACTGCTCTTCCAAGTCCTTTGCTGTCTCTGACAGAATTACAATGTCATCAGCGAACCTCAAAGTTTTTATTTCTTCTCCATGGATTTTAGTACCTGCTCCGAATTTTTCTTTTGTTTCCTTCACTGCTTGCTCAATATACAGATTGAATAACATCGGGAACAGGCTACAACCCTGTCTCACTCCCTTCCCAACCACTGCTTCCCTTTCATGCCCCTAAACTCTTATAACTGCCATTTGGTTTCTATACAAATTGTAAATAGCCTTTCGCTCCCTATATTTTACCCCTGACACCTTCAGAATTTTAAAGACAGTATTCCAGTCAACATTGTCAAAAGCTTTCTCTAAGTCTACAAATGCTAGAAACGTAGGTTTGCCTTTCCATAATCTAGCTTCTAAGATAAGTCGTAGGGTCAGTATTGCCTCACGTGTTCCAATATTGCTTCGGAATCCAAACTGATCTTCCCCGACGTCAGCTTCTTCTAGTTTTTCCATTCGTCTGTAAAGAATTCTCGTTAGTATTTTGCAGCTGTGGCTTATTAAACTGATAGTTCGGTAATTTTCACATCTGTCAACACCTGCTTTCTGTGGGATTGGAATTATTATGTTCTTCTTGAAGTCTTAGGGTATTTCGCCTGTTTCATACATCTTGCTCACCAGATGGTAGAGTTTTGTCAGGACTGGCTCTCCCAAGGCCATCAGTAGTTCTAATGGAATGCTGTCTACTCCCGGGGCCTTGTTTCGACTCAGGTCTTTCAGTGCTCTGTCAAACTCTTCACACAGTATCATATCTCCCATTTCATCTTCATCTACATCCTCTTCCATTTCCATAATATTGTCCTCAAGTACATCGCCCTTGTATAGACCCTCTATATACTCCTTCCACCTTTCTGCTTTCCCTTCTTTGTTTAGAACTGGGTTGCCATCTCAGCTCTTGATGTTCATGCAAGTGGTTGTCTTATCTCCAAAGGTCTCTTTAATTTTCCTGTAGGCAGTATCTATCTTACCCCTAGTGAGATAAGCCTCTACATCCTTACATTTGTTCTCTAGCCATCCCTGCTTAGCCATTTTGCACTTCCTGTCGATCTCATTTTTGAGACGTTTGTATTCCTTTTTGCCTGCTTCATTTACTGCATTTTTATATTTTCTCCTTTCATCAATTAAATTCAATATTTCTTCTGTTACCCAAGGATTTCTACTAGCCCTCGTCTTTTTACCTACTTGGTCCTCTGCTACCTTCACTACTTTATCGCTCAAAGCTACCCATTCTTCTTCTACTGTATTTCTTTCCCCCATTCCTGCCATTTGTTCCCTTACGCTCTCCCTGAAACTCTGTACAACCTCTGGTTTAGTCAGTTTATCCAGATCCCATCTCCTTAAATTCCCACCTTTTTGCAGTTTCTTCAGTTTTAATCTACAGTTCATAACCAATAGATTGTGGTCAGAGTCCACATCTGAACCTGGTAATGTCTTACAATTTAAAACCTGGTTCCTCAATCTCTGTCTTACCATTATATAACCTATCTGAAATCTGTCAGTATCTCCAGGCTTCTTCCATGTATACAACCTTCAGAATTGGAGACCATTTATATAAATGGAAGCTACTACGGTTCACTGGGTGCATCTAGTAAAATATCGTGTTAACATTATAGTTTATCGGGGACGGCCAAGAATTCCGTAGTCCTCAGTCTGGCCGCACATTTCCCCCACCATCACCCCACGCTATCTGAGAGGGAGGAGGGGGATGAGGGGCAAACTGCGATCCCGCCGTAATTAGATGGAAATGATGTCGCACTGCATGCGACTTAATTTCGTATTTCATCTTTCTCAACAACAGATATCACAACTGAAATAAATTTTCAGTATTAACTGTTTATTTTTGGTGCTGTGAATACATAATATGTGGTGCAAAATGTTGGCTTACAGATAGACGCTGACGATTTCACTGATTTTCGCACTCAGGTTCCCGCATAATTGTTACTTATTTAGTTTCGTAACCGAAACAAAGTTCTCTCACAGACATGTGTTGATCAAAATACGGTAACACTTTTGCAGCCTCGTTATGGAGACATGGATACTCTACCTGAAGAAAATGGCGTACAACATTAGTTTTAACGCAGAAAGATTCGTCTTTAAAACGGGACTCACACTGCAGATCGATCAGTTACATCTGGACGTGCACGGAGGTCTTTTCGACCGAAACGACAAACGGTCTCGAAATCAGCTCTAAAACAGATGTGAGATTGACAATGTCCCCAAAACGTTTAGGAAACTGCCCCTATACTTCTGCCTAGGCCACAATAAATTCTACAGACCTCGCAATTTGTTTAACGTCAGTGAACTTAGGGAACTGGACTGTGTTTGTCAAAATTTGTCTCTTTTACAATGTGAATTTTTTTTAATGCATTCACATCAAATCAGAAATAAGTTGTTCCTCACCTTGCAAAGTCTTACTGCAGGCAGTGGGCAGTTAAGTCCACTTAAGATGCAAGGTCTGCAGTCCATTCCGGATGGTCTAATTTGTTGCACTCAATTTTCGTCATGAAAGCAACAATAGCGAGTTATAAATCGAGAAATCTTCCCATGCATGCACCGTCACTTAACCAACATACTCTGCAGTAATACATAAAATCTCTAAGGTCTTCGTTCATTTCCATCGAAAACTGTTGCAGCTGATTGTGTAATAATGTAAGCGACTTCTGAAATCTTACTATTCGTATCACCAACTTCTTCATGTGCTCCATGCCTCCAAATATGGCACAAAATGTTTCTTGACGTTTTGAAGGGATGTATAAACCAGGCCATTATATAGTTAACTGAATTGTCAGTAACATTTTATAGTGAGCTTCATTTACGTTACTTTCTCTTAACGGCCATAGCACATAGTTCACATGACTGTATTATGTAGAGTGTTAGCATGTTTTTGGTGTTTCATACGAGACATTGTAAAATAAGTTAAGAATAAAAATAATAATTATGATTTGCTTACACCAAGGTCTCAAGTAAAAGTTTATAAAAAAAAGGTTTAACAATAGTTTTAAGCCCCATATTTCACATGAGGATGACTGGGTTGTTCCAGTACGTATTTATCTCGGTCTTACTTTAGCGTGCCATCTGTTTAACGCAAAACTTGTATTCTACTATAACTGTTATTTGTCTACTTTTATTTTAATACCAAATTTGTTTGAACTGTTAGTCTTAAACAGATGTAATTGGCATAGCGAACGTTCTTCATCCTCTATGTCGTATACTGCGGCTGGTTGTATAGGTCTGTAGACAGCAGACTTAGTTGTATTCAAGAAATGTTTGTGAATTTAAAAGCCTGTTGAGGCTATATGACTCACTTCATAAGGAATGTTACTTACTATGGAGTCTCCAGTTCTGCGCAAGTGTGACATAGATCTACTTTGATGACATTCCTTTGTATTTCTTACATATCTGGGACTGATAATAGCTACACTATAGCTGAAATCTAGATCAGTAATAAATTATAAATTGAATCACAACTGACTGCTGATTTCCTTCCTATTTTAATTACAATACAGTCGCTGTGCACAACAGTTCCAATGGAATCCAGCCTGATTCTAAAGACTGTTCACAGGTCCTCCATTTTGTCATAAACCCCGCTCAGTACCTCGTGTGCCTTCCACAGACTGTAATTCAGTTATTTACACATCCAGGTTTTACAGTCAGTGCTACTCAGATTGTCTCCTAAATCGTTTATGTGGGTCAGAAACAGCAGAGGGCCTACAACACTTTCTTGGGGAACGCCAGATATTACTTAGTTTTAGTCGATGACTGTCCGTCAGATGGTATGAATTGTGACCTTTCTGGTAGGAAATCACGAATCCAGTCACACAACTGAAACGATGCTCCATAGAAAAGCAAATTAAGTTACAAGTCTCTTGTGTGGTATGGTGTCAAAAGCCTTCTGGAAATCTAAAACTATGGAATCAATTTTACATCCCTTGTCAGTAGCACTCATCAGTTCGTGAGAACAAAGAGTTAGCTGTGTTCCACAAAAACGATACTTTCTGAATACGCTTGAGCACGTGTCTTCGAGATAACTCATAGTGTTCGAGCACAGTATATATTCCAAAGTCATACTGCAAATCGATCTTAGTATTTCCTTTTTTCGGTATTGGTGTGCCTTGTGCAACTGTTCAGTCTTTAGGTAGGGTTCGGTTGTATATGAGATATACGGAGCTTTCGTATCAGCATACTTTGAGAGGAACCTGACTGGTAAACAGTCAGGACCGGAGGCTTTGCCATTATTAAGTGATTTAAGATGCTTTGCTACACTGAGCATATCTACTTGAAAATTACTCAAGTTGGCAGTTGTTCTTTGTTCGAATTCTGGAATATTTACTTCGTCTTCTTTGGGTGAAAGAATTTTAGTAAACCGTATTTAGAATCTCTGCTTTAGTGGCACTTCAAATGGTTCAAATGGCTCTGAGCACTATGGGGCTTAACATCTGTGGTCATCAGTCCCCTAGAACTTAGAACTATTTAAACCTAACCAACCTAAGGACATCACATACATCCGTGCCCAAGGCAGGATTCGAACCTGCGACCGTAGCAGTCGCGCGGTTCCGGACTGAGCGCCTAGAACCGTTCGGCCACCGCGGCCGGCCTTTAGTGGCACTGTCATCAGTAACATCACCATTGCTGCGCGCAGTGAAGATATTGATTGTGGCTTTCCGCTGGTGTACGTAACATAGGACCAAAATCTCTTTGGATTTTCTACCAGATGTCGAGGCAGCTTGGTTGTGGGAAATATTAAAAGCATCTCGCACTGAAGTTCGCGCTACATTTCGAGCTTCTGTAAAACTTCTCCAATCTTGAGGGCTTTGCGTGCTTTTAAATTTGGCGCGCTTTTCTTGTTGCGTGCAACAATGTGCTGACATGTTTAGTGTACCATGGAGGATCAGTGCCACCTCTTATTCATTTATATTGTATATGTCTCTCAATAGGCGTCGATACTGTTTCTTTGAATTTAAACCATATTAGGACTGCTCTTACATATTCAGATTGGAAGGAGTGGAGATTATCTCTTAGTTACTGAACTGACTGTCTCGCCAGCCAGATTTGTATTTTCTCCATCGACTGAACGTATGAAATTAAAATTCTAAGGCTTTTTGTCCAAGATAAACTCGTAGAAGAACTTTGAGCATTGCATGAAACAGTCACTGAGTAGGCATTGTCTGCGTTGACTCCATCTACGCATCACAGAAAAAAATTGTTAATGTTTTCAGAGCTGGAATAAAATACTCTGAACTTTGCAGTTGCGGGGGCAGCATTTCAAGGGTTCAGCCAGCTATTCTTTACGAGGCTCTCCGGGTACCCACGGAATAGGTATCGCGGCGAACACATGGCTCTCGAGAGCGAACTACTATTGTAGTGGTTCCCAACCTGGAGGTAAATGAAATTTCCTGAGGTGTAAAGACTAAACCGTTCGATTGTGTTTCAGTCACGAAACCAAATTATTTTCAAAATATGATCGCTATTATCACAGTTTTGTAAGAATCTAATACTGATTACATCATTTATCAATAATTACTTTTTTCTCAGTTAGCAGAATTAATGCGGTGGAGGTTACAGGTTCCTCACGCAGTGCACCCACTACACACATATGTCGTGCTTTATCCCGTATATCGCTGATGATAAAAGTGAGACATATACGTAACAGTTTATACATATCTCAAGAAAATGTCTTCTTAAAATTGTAGATAGTACCTGCAGCAGCCCGGAAATTTTTTCATTTCCCCCTTCGAAACAGATAAACGAATTAATTGACAGCACGACGCAGCCTAACTACATGTGGGCTACTATTATGCTGTATACAGTTTATTATAATAATGAAACAATTATTACTATTAGACTGGTGAGACAGAAAGTATTAACAGCCTGAAGTTTCTGCGAGTTCAGAACTAAGGAGTGCAATAATGAAGTGATTTACGAACAGTAAGTATAGAGCACACGTCTGAAGGTGTTTGATTTTAAATGGGAATGCAGTGTGCAGGTCGAGCAAGTTCCGTAATGGAGAGCAGTAATGCAGGGAAAGCAGGTTTTGTAACAAGTGTGTAGCCTCACTGTGGGCAGTTAGCTTTCCTCTCTGGGAAGTAGTTGTGAGTACCACTTGCGATGCACCACGAATTCCTTTGTCATTCATTCTAACACACACACGCGCGAGCGCACACGCACACGCACGCAACCTAAATATCATTCATCTTTCGTCATTTTAAAAATAAAAGTGTTCCGAGAAAAGTCCTTCATTCTACAGTTTAGTTAGGTGCTAAAGTTGGTGTTAATATGAGGGGGAGGGGGGGGGGGGGGGAGAGGGCCAACTGATGGCAGGGTGGACGAGGGTACTTGTTACTGTCTGTAATGTCTGATTGCACTCAGGGGAACTGGTCTAAAAAAACCGCTGTACTAGTGGCTGCTGGCTGTTTCCTACTGCATGACTTGCTTAATCGTGATGATGATGATGATGATGATGATGATGATGATGTTTGGTTTGTGGGGCGCTCAACTGCGCGGTCATCAGCGCCCGTACACGGTCCCAATTTTTACACAGTCCAATTTTTTCCACAGTCCAATCTAACTTTGCTTAATCGTGAATCACAAAATAATTTTAATCGAAGTGGAGGAGCAGTATCATGGGCATGGCGTCTGGCGAGTCTTATGGGGGACACCTTATATAGCAAGGACTTTCTTGACGCACACAGACCTTCGCCCGTGTCTCATGATTGGAGTCGCACGCAGGGCAGTCAGGCTGGTTCGTCGGACTGTGGAGCCGAACTGGAGTCTGCCGAATACTGAGCCTATGACGAGTGACTGGTAGCCCACGGGACGTCACGAACCCAGGGACAGAACAGGGAGATCCCACTGTGATACAGAAAATGTTAGTTGACGGCCGAGTCATACCACTACGGGCTCCATACTGATGATCTTGCCGGTATTCGTTATATTAGAAACTTTGTGAAGTTTTTAATCAACTCAAATATTTACCACTGCCTGTACCTTCCTCTAAACATACTGGTAAACTTACATATGACACCTATTTGTTGTTAATTTATTTATTTATTGCTACATTCAACAACCACAATCACACATGTAACGGAACGTATTTAGCACATATGTGCGCTGTTAATTTTTGTTACTGGGTAAAATTCAAACAGATACACTAGACAATAAGTTTGTTCGCTATAGACAAATGTGAGATACATGTTGCCACGTGGAGGTTTCGCAAGTCTTACAAGGAAACATCACCAACTTGACCTTATATTTTAAGGAAAAAAAACAATAGCAAGATTTGAGGCCCAGCAATCGATCCCGCTCGGAACTTTGTGCCTTAGTTCTGAGAGCACGCATTTATGATCTTCAGAAAGTACAGCTTTTAAACTTTATTCGCGCGCACCGTTTGTCTGTCACTCGCTCTGCCCCACTGCATTAACTGACTGTCCGAGCACGAAGTACTGTACAGTGGAGTGAGTAAGACGTCTCTCAAATACTGTTTTGAAATTGGTAACATACTCTGTTCATTATGGCGAAGTGCACGCTTTCTCACCTGCAGCTGGTACCTGGGATTCCTCTACTTTGAACAATTTTATGTTGCCATACACAAATAGAGGTAAACGAATGTGTGTGTCATTAAACACGTAGAGTAGCGCTATTTAATTATTAACATCACTGTCGTGCGTTGTATTCTTTGACTTTTAAAGCTGGAACTGTTAAAGTGAAGAACATTTGCACAGGATGCACTATTCTTCAACGTGATTGGTATGATTAAACTGTAAACCGAAAATCGTTAACTTGATTTTGTAATAATCTTTCAGCTGCTTAGGTTCATTCATTTTGACTTTGAGACATGTATATAAAATAGGAATAATAATTGATCAGTTGCTTAGGTCCATTCATTTTCACTTTGAGGCATGTATATAGGGTGTTACAAAAAGGTACGGCCAAACTTTCAGGAAACATTCCTCACACACAAAGAAAGAAAATATGTTATGTGGGCATGTGTCCGGAAACGCTTACTTTCCATGTTAGAGCTCATTTTATTACTTCTCTTCAAATCACATTAATCATGGAATGGAAACACACAGCAACAGAACGTACCAGCGTGACGTCAAACACTTTGTTACAGGAAATGTTCAAAATGTCCTCCATTAGCGAGGATACATGCATCCACCCTCCGTCGCATGGAATCCCTGATACGCTGATGCAGCCCTGGAGAATGGCGTATTGTACCACAGCCGTCCACAATACGAGCACGAAGAGTCTCTACATTGGTACCGGCGTTGCGTACACAAGAGCTTTCAAATGCCCCCATAAATGAAAGTCAAGAGGGTTGAGGTCAGGACAGCGTGGAGGCGATGGAAATGGTCCGCCTCTACCAATCCATCGGTCACCGAATCTGTTGTTGAGAAGCGTACGAACACTTCCACTGAAATGTGCAGGAGCTCCATCGTGCATGAACCACATGTTGTGTCGTACTTGTAAAGGCACATGTTCTAGCACCACAGGTAGAGTATCCCGTATGAAATCATGATAACGTGCTCCATTGAGCGTAGGTGGAAGAACAAACTAAAATGAGCTCTAACATGGAAATTAAGCGTTTCCGGACACATGTCCACATAACATCTTTTCTTTATTTGTGTGTGAGGAATGTTTCCTGAAAGTTTGGCCGTACCTTTTTGTAACACCCTGTATAAATCCAGAATGTCAGTACGAGAATTCTCATAATTAACACTGAACTGATAAGAGCTTATATTATTTAATATTTTTCGCAAAATAACATGTGTTCTCGTACAAGATACCAAAATACGTTGGGCAGATATGTCCACTTTCCCTCTCACATTCTCTAGTTTTCGGCATCTCTGTAATAGTGGAGCTCTGGTTGTCATTCGCGTTTGGGTATGAAGCAGATGATGTGAGATGAATGAGTGACAAACGGGGCATACGGAAGTTTAAAAGCTGTACTTTCGGAAGATCATGACTGCTTACTGTAAGAATTATGGCGCAAATTTTCGCGTGAGATCGATTTCTGGGACTGATGTCTTGCTAGATTGCTTTCTTTCTCCTTAAAATATGAGGTCAAGTTGGTGATGGTCAGTGGACTTCCTTGGCGTGTTGTTCTTAACCTTACCGGCATCTGCTGCATTATTTGTGGCTCTTATTATATCCTTAATGTATGTGTGCTTAAGTGATTATCCTAAGTTATGCCTTTCTGCGGTAAGCGTAATTCTTTATCATCAAATGTAATGTCAGTTCCACTTATAACTCTAGAATAAAAATCATGTTGATGCCCATTGCTAAATCTGGTATAGCTAGGCGCATTAACGTCGCTGGATATGCTCTTGACAACACAGATAACCCCCCCATGAACCATGGACCTTGCCGTTGGTGGGGAGGCTTGCGTGCATCAGCGATACAGATAGCCGTACCGTAGGTGGAACCACAACGGAGGGGTATCTGTTGAGAGGCCAGACAAACGTGTGGTTCCTGAAGAGGGGCAGCAGCCTTTTCAGTAGTTGCAAGGGCAACAGTCTGGATGATTGACTGATCTGGCCTTGTAACAATAACCAAAACGGCCTTGCTGTGCTGGTACTGCGAACGGCTGAAAGCAAGGGGAAACTACAGCCGTAATTTTTCCTGAGGGCATGCAGCTTTACTGTATGATTACATGATGATGGCGTCCTCTTGGGTAAAATATTCCGGAGGTTAAATAGTCCCCCATTCGGATCTCCGGGCGGGGACTACTCAAGAGGATGTCGTTATCAGGAGAAAGAAAACTGGCGTTCTACGGATCGGAGCGTGGAATGTCAGATCCCTTAATCGGGCAGGTAGGTTAGAAAATTTAAAAAGGGAAATGGATAGGTTGAAGTTAGATATAGTGGGAATTAGTGAAGTTCGGTGGCAGGAGGAACAAGACTTCTGGTCAGGTGACTACAGGGTTATAAACACAAAATCAAATAGGGGTAATGCAGGAGTAGGTTTAATAATGAATAGGAAAATAGGAATGCGGGTAAGCTACTACAAACAGCATAGTGAACGCATTATTGTGGCCAAGATAGATACGAAGCCCACACCTACTACAGTAGTACAAGTTTATATGCCAACTAGCTCTGCAGATGACGAAGAAATTGAAGAAATGTGTGATGAAATAAAAGAAATTATTCAGATTGTGAAGAGAGACGAAAATTTAATAGTCATGGGTGACTGGAATTCGAGTGTAGGAAAAGGGAGAGAAGGAAACATAGTAGGTGAATATGGATTGGGGGACAGAAATGAAAGAGGAAGCCGCCTGGTCGAATTTTGCACAGAGCACAACATAATCATAACTAACACTTGGTTTAAGAATCATGAAAGAAGGTTGTATACATGGAAGAACCCTGGAGATACTAAAAGGTTTCAGATAGATTATATAATGGTAAGACAGAGATTTAGGAACCAGGTTTTAAATTGTAAGACATTTCCAGGGGCAGATGTGGACTCTGACCACAATCTATTGGTTATGACCTGTAGATTAAAACTGAAGAAACTGCAAAAAGGTGGGAATTTAAGGAGATGGGACCTGGATAAACTAAAAGAACCAGAGGTTGTACAGAGATTCAGGGAGAGCATAAGGGAGCAATTGACAGGAATGGGGGAAATAAATACAGTAGAAGAAGAATGGGTAGCTTTGAGGGATGAAGTAGTGAAGGCAGCAGAGGATCAAGTAGGTAAAAAGACGAGGGCTAGTAGAAATCCTTGGGTAACAGAAGAAATATTGAATTTAATTGATGAAAGGAGAAAATATAAAAATGCAGTAAGTGAAACAGGCAAAAAGGAATACAAACGTCTGAAAAATGAGATCGACAGGAAGTGCAAAATGGCTAAGCAGGGATGGCTAGAGGACAAATGTAAGGATGTAGAGGCCTATCTCACTAGGGGTAAGATAGATACCGCCTACAGGAAAATTAAAGAGACCTTTGGAGATAAGAGAACAACTTGTATGAATATCAAGAGCTCAGATGGAAACCCAGTTCTAAGCAAAGAAGGGAAAGCAGAAAGGTGGAAGGAGTATATAGAGGGTCTATACAAGGGCGATGTACTTGAGGACAATATTATGGAAATGGAAGAGGATGTAGATGAAGATGAAATGGGAGATATGATACTGCGTGAAGAGTTTGACGGAGCACTGAAAGACCTGAGTCGAAACAAGGCCCCCGGAGTAGACAATATTCCATTGGAACTACTGACGGCCGTGGGAGAGCCAGTCCTGACAAAACTCTACCATCTGGTGAGCAAGATGTATGAAACAGGCGAAATACCCTCAGACTTCAAGAAGAATATAATAATTCCAATCCCAAAGAAAGCAGGTGTTGACAGATGTGAAAATTACCGAACTATCAGCTTAATAAGTCACAGCTGCAAAATACTAACACGAATTCTTTACAGACGAATGAAAAAACTAGTAGAAGCCAACCTCGGGGAAGATCAGTTTGGATTCCGTAGAAACACTGGAACACGTGAGGCAATATTGACCTTACGACATATCTTAGAAGAAAGATTAAGGAAAGGCAAACCTACGTTTCTAGCATTTGTAGACTTAGAGAAAGCTTTTGATAATGTTGACTGGAATACTCTCTTTCAAATTCTAAAGGTGGCAGGGGTAAAATACAGGGAGCGAAAGGCTATTTACAATTTGTACAGAAACCAGATGGCAGTTATAAGAGTCGAGGGACATGAAAGGGAAGCAGTGGTTGGGAAGGGAGTAAGACAGGGT
Organism: Schistocerca piceifrons; assembly: GCF_021461385.2. Lineage (NCBI taxonomy): Eukaryota > Metazoa > Arthropoda > Insecta > Orthoptera > Acrididae > Schistocerca > Schistocerca piceifrons. Next base: position 782,371,744 of record NC_060139.1, on the reverse strand, counting down.
TGTAGCCTCTCCCCGATGTTGTTCAATCTGTATATTGAGCAAGCAGTAAAGGAAACAAAAGAAAAATTAGGAGTAGGTATTTAAATTCATGGAGAAGAAATAAAAACTTTGAGGTTCGCCGATGACTTTGTAATTCTGTCAGAGACAGCAAAGGACTTGGAAGAGCAGTTGAATGGAATGGACAGTGTCTTAAAAGGAGGATATAAGATGAACATCAACAAAAGCGAAACAAGGATAATGGAATGTAGTCAAATTAAGTCGGGTGATGCTGAGGGAATTAGATTAGGAAATAAGGCACTTAAAGTAGTAAAGGAGTTTTGCTATTTGGGGAGCAAAATAACTGATGATGGTCGAAGTAGAGAGGATATAAAATGTAGGCTGGCAATGGCAAGGAAAGCGTTTCTGAAGAAGAGAAATTTGTTAACATCCAGTATTGATTTAAGTGTCAGGAAGTCATTTCTGAAAGTATTCGTATGGAGTGTAGCCATGTATGGAAGTGAAACATGGACGATAAATAGTTTGGACAAGAAGAGAATAGAAGCTTTCGAAATGTGGTGCAACAGAAGAATGCTGAAGATTAGATGGGTAGATCACATAACTAATGAGGAAGTATTGAATAGGATTGGGGAGAAGAGAAGTTTGTGGCACAACTTGACCAGAAGAAGGGATCGGTTGGTAGGACATGTTCTGAGGCATCAAGGGATCACCAATTTAGTATTGGAGGGCAGCGTGGAGGGTAAAAATCGTAGAGGGAGACCAAGAGATGAATACACTAAGCGGATTCAGAAGGATGTAGGTTGCAGTAGGTACTGGGAGATGAAGAAGCTTGCACAGGATAGAGTAGCATGGAGAGCTGCATCAAACCAGTCTCAGGACTGAAGACCACAACAACAACAACACAGATAAAACTAATAACCAAACAAAAAATGTCAGAAATTGAACCTCTATGAAGAACTTGAAATTTTATCCGCAAACAGAAAAGGTGGATTAAACATCTTCAATGACAAAGCTGTGACAGTGGCAATGGACTATTTTTGGAACCTTCCCAAATATATTAGACGATAGACATCAACTTGTATTGTCATTTGGTTCTTATTGATCTAAATCTTGAAAACAACTCCCAGATCACCAATCAGTACATTAACAAATAAGGTTCCTTGTCCCAATTAGTTCTGTATGTGTATTGCACTGAAAATAGTGCAAAACACTGCGAAATGTGGACAGTATATTTATGGACAGATTTGCTGATGAAGCGTTGGCCAATGTGCACCTCATGTATGCGTTCATTGGATGTAATGGAAGACAAGCATAACGATGCTTTGCTGATCTGCTCCCACATCACGGACCACCCCATCACAATACAGTGTTTTGTCTGAGGACTGTTGAATTACCCTATGTGTTGTATTGTATGTTGTACGTTTTGGTTTTTATATGTTAGAATCACTTTGCTGGTGTGAAGATATTTTCACAGAAGCAAACCAAATAAATCATAATTGCTTAATTACTCTGTAATGATCCACGCATTCCGTGGGTCCCTCGTATCAAAATGCTTACAAGATTTCTCTAAACAATGACTGGAAATTTGTCGGTGGAGTTCTAGTTCATGCTACACACGCAGGGTATTAGGTGTATAAGGGAAGACATTTCTGTTGATGACAGGACATTGTTTTGAACAACATTATATCGCTACTTACTTCATTTGATAGCTCTTAGGAATATTATGTTTTTAGGTCGGTTAGTACCTCCAAGTATGCATTGCTTAATGTCCATTGGGCAGAAGGTTAGGCACTGAAGTGTGGACGCATCGACGCAGAATGAATTGTCTTTGCTGTCAAGCGCATACTTCGTTGTGGAGTTACAAGCGTGCAGAAAACATCAGGTAGTACATTATGTGATCTGTTTGTGTGAAAGACCATTAAACGCTGAGAAAAAACAACTAACACACGCGAGTTGGTACACATTAAGGTACCAATTATCAGAATATCTGTACCTATGCCTACAACACCCTGTACACACAGGGTATTCCACCTAATAGCTGTCAGGCGCGTTTTCTCTGGCGTTTCGGCAGATACCGGGTGACCAAAAAGTCAGTATAAATTTGAAAACGGAATAAATCACGGAGTAATGTAGATAGAGAGGTAGAAATTGACACACATGCTTGGAATGACATGGGGTCTTATTAGAACAAAAAAAAAAAAAATACAAAAGTTCAAAAAACGTCCGACAGATGGCGCTTCATCTGATCAGAATAGCAATAATTAGCATAACAAAGTAAGACAAAGCAAAGATGATGTTCTTTACAGGAAATGCTCAATATGTCCACCATCATTCCTCAACAATAGCTTTAGCCGAGGAATAATGTTGTGAACAACGCTGTAAAGCATGTCCGGAGTTATGGCGAGGCATTGGCATCGGATGTTGTCTTTCAGCATCCCTAGAGATGTCGGTCGATCACGATACACTTGCGACTTCAGGTAACCCCAAAGCAAATAATCGCACGGACTGAGGTTTGGGACCTGGGAGGCCAAGCATGACGTAAGTGGCGGCTGAGCACACAATCATCACTAAACGACGCGCGCAAGAGATCTTTCACGCGTCTGATAATACAGCTTCACTAACAGCGCCTTTTTAGGTAACGTCAACATGCTGCAACTGCTGGCGCATCTGATTCTCTCTCTCATTACAGCTCCTTTTATACATGATTGTCATGCGCAGTCACTGACGTTTTGCTGTCCAGCGCCATCTGTCGGACATTTTTTTTTTTTTTTTGTTCTAATAAAACGCCATGTCATTCCAAACATGTGTGTCAATTTTTACCTCTCTATATACATTATTCCGTGGTTTATTTAGTTTTCAAATTTATACTGACTTTTTGATCACCCGGTACTTGTAATTTCGTTTTCTGAATGTGTACCTGGAGTGGCCCCAAACAAATACTGTTAGTCACGTCTTTCATACGACTCCCAGTGTAGATGGAAAATGCTGGTTTGTTTCCCGTTTCAAACAAAATGATTTTTAAAGAGGATTCTAATCGCCCATTCAAGAGAGCGGTCCAGAATTAGTCCTGCCCGATATTCGTTTTATCGATGAACATCGGATGTAAGAATAAACAGCACTCCTGCAACGACAGCACTGTCCTGGCACGTGCTGAGTGATACCGGCGTGCAATGGTGCTGCTCAATCACTACTGGAGTACTGATTATTCTTAGTGTCCCTGCTAAACTGTCACGGTAAGACGAATATTGCAGTGGTCTAATTTTGGATCGCTCTCTAGAATGGGTTCGTAAAACAGCGCTTTAGAAATCATTATCTTTATAACAGGGAACAAACTAATGCTGACTGTCGACACTAGGTGTCGAATTAAAGACGTGACGCCGGTCGCTGTGGCCGAGCGGTTCTAGGCGCTTCAGTCCGGAACCGCGCGACCGCTACGGTCGCAGGTTCAAATCCTGCCTCGGGCATGGATGTGTGTGATGTACTTAGGTTAGTTAGGTTTAAGTACTTCTTAGTTCTAGGGGACTGATGACCTCAGATGTTAAGTCCTATAGTGCTCAGAGCCATTTGAACCATTTTTATTTGGGCTGACTCCAGCTACACACTGCAAAAACGGAATAGCAAATATATGTCGAAACATCAGAAGAAATGCCCCTGACGACTCTTAGGGGCAATTCGCAATGGAAGCTGATAATGCTCTTTGACTTAGAAGACGCTTCATTTCTACTATATGTGCACAATCTCTGGACTTTTTGTGCTTCTGTTTCGTGTTAGTGTGCCACATGATGATGAAAATGTATATGAATAATAAATCTCGTGGTTCTTTCAGCTGTAACATCTTGAAAGTAGCTTTACTATTATTAAAAATTTACAAATCCAGTGTCATATTACGATAACTAGTGCAGATTATACCTGATTTGCAGCGAAACTATGTACAGAACAGACAGCTGGGTACATCCAGCAAACAAAAGGTCAATGTATTCCGCTGTTGTACCTTAAGATGAGGGTGCAAACCCTCGAAACGCGTCGTGAGAAAGAAAGTGATCGACACAGCTAATTGTTTTAACTTTTTAAAACCCAACATGAACAGTCACTACCACAAGAAACTTCTTTTTTATGAGGTTACGGGTTTCTGTCCGTTGTAGACCATCTTCAGACCTCACACCATGATGATAGACGGTGGCTGCGAACGGAACAGGCGTGACAACTCCACGAACGCTAGCATTCGTGCAGTCGTCGCGCCTGCTCTGTTCGCAGCCACCGTCTACCATCATGGTGTGAGGTCTGCAGATGGTCTACAACGGACCTAAACTGGTAACCTCATAAAAAAGAAGTTTCTTGCTCTAGTGACTGTTCATGTTCATTTTCAACTAGAGAAATCTTCTCAAAAATCATTGTTTTAATTTGTCTTTTATGCCATAGAGAACCGTAGTCTCGTAAACCCAGTCTAGCACGGACTCGATAGCATTACTGCAGAAGCGGTGTGTGGTGCCCGCAGTGTCGCCGGAACAGCTGGTGTCGCTGCACCGGCGCCTGACGGGCCTGCGCTGCCAGCCGCGGCGCGCCATGGTGACGCTGAACGTGACGCAGCACGACGCCATCACGTTCCCCAGCTGCGTGGCCGTCAGGCGCTGCGCCGGCTGCGACTGCCCGGGAGACGGCGAGCACTGCGCGCCCACCAAGACCGCCACCGTCAAGCGCAAGGCGAGTACCGTCCAACACTACCGCACAGCCCTGCTGCCAACTGCAAACAGTCCTCTCAGGACATTCCCGGAGCCTGCGTCGTTCGAGCCAAGGGAGCTGAGAGTGTGAAGGCGACTATGCGCTGGCGGAGCGTGTAACGTGTCTTTGCAACTCCGACAGGGGCTGTCTGCCCGTGAAGTAATTCCCCGAGTCCATTATTTCAGTTGCTACAGGCTCTACGGCAAACACAGACGCTGAATAGTAACAGTATCTATACCAGCCACTGGATGGGTTAAATTATATCTTTGGTTTCGTTATTGCGCACTTACAGCAGTCAAATGTTTGCAGAGCACAAAAAAATCGACGCATCAGGAAGGAATTATGCGAATGGCACGGAAATGGTTAGATGTGATGTAAATTACAGACAAACAAATGATTACAGTTTCAGAAAACTTGGAGGTTTTATTCAAGAGAAAGAGCTTCACAAATTGAGCAATAACGCGTTGGACCACCTCTGGTCCCTATGCAAGGTTCGGGATGGCACGGGTTGATGTAGTTGCTGGATGTCGTCTGAAGGTTATCGTGCCAAATTCTGTCCAAGTGGCGCGTTAGATGATTGTTGAAATCCTCAGCTGATTGGAGAGCCCTAACCATAATGATCTAAATGGTCTCACTGGGAAAGATCTTTCGAGCTTGCTGGCCACGATATTGTTTGGCAAACACGAAGACTAATCAATAACACAGGCCATTGATGGTGGTCTAGGTATCGCTGTGCTGTAAGAGTACTGTAGATAGGAATCAAAGGGTCCTGCTGTGAAATGAAATGACACCCAGACCATCACTGCTAGTTGACAGGCCGTATGTCGGGCGACAGTCTGATTGGCGTCCTCCTAGTGTTCGGGGCGTCTCCAGACTTGTCTCCGCTACTCAGCACTGAAGACAATTCGACTCCAGTCAATGACATTCCGGGCCGAAAACGTGTCTGCAGACGCCCTGGACAGCAGTGGGATACCATCCTTACCGTCGCCCGCCATAGAGCCAGACAACCAGAACTGACGGTCTGTGGTGCTAGTTCTTTTCATAGCAGTCGGATCCCTTTGGTCGTCATCGGCGGCAGCCTTACAGCAAAGCGCTACCTTCATGGCAAACCATCGCGGACTTTCATTTCAGCAAGATAATGCTGGCCCACACACGGTGAGAGTTTCTACTGCTTATCTTCGTGCTTGCCAAACCGTATCTCGGTCAGCAAGGTCGCCGGATATCTCCAAAATTGAAAACATTTGGAGCATTATAGGCAGAGCCCTCCAATCAGCTCGTGATGTTGGCCATCTAACGTGCCAGTTGGATAGAATTTCGTACGGTATCCCCAGGAGAGCATCCAACAACTCGATCAATTAATGCCAAGCCGAATAACTGCTTGTATAATGAACAGAGTTGGAGCAACGAGAGCTTTTTCTATTGAATAAACCATCCAATGTTTTCTGTACGTGTACACCGTATCTAGCAATTTCCGCCCCGTTCAGATAACTCCTTTGAGGTGCGTCTTTTTTTTTTCTTAGTGTGTATTTATCAGTCAGCCCGACATTTCGATTTTCGTCGTCATCAGATAAAAACTAACAACGCGGAAAAAAAGTCTCTTGCAGTACGGAGAAGACGTGCCTAAGACGGCCTCCCATAGGCGTAGCTACACCCCACCATGTTCACTCCAAAAACCCTTCTGCAAATAACACCAGAGTAAGTGGAACTAGTGAAAGTATAACAGTTCTGGGGTGTATCGTGATATACATCCATTCCTGGGTCTAACGTAAACATTTTCTCCTTTTTCTGACAGAGACAACCTCGAAGTCAACAGGTTTGTATGGCTGTTGTTGTGAACGCCTGTCTTTAACAATTTGAATCATTGATTCTCTCTGTAAGCGAGATCACAGTAATTACCTCTGCGCTCACCTACTTTGCGCAGACCTCAGTCGATCCTAACATAATCACGTAACACCTGAGTTTCAGTGGATGGGTGAAGGATGTATCGAACTTGTCAGAAACTCAGGACTCTTTCCAGTTGTGACGAAATATCTCTCAAATACTTTTTCGTCGTATCCGTCCAATTATGGACAATGTGCAACAGTCACTTATGATTTATTATTTCCGGAAGACTTTCTTTTTCCAAAAAATGTTCAAATGTGTGTGAAATCTTATGGGACTTAACTGCTAAGGTCAACAGTCCCTAAGCTTACACACTACTTAACATAAATCATTCTAAGGACAAACACACACACCCACACCCGAGGGTGGACTCGAACCTCCGCCGGGACCAGCCGCACAGTCCATGGCTGCTGCGTCTATGACCGATCGGTTTCTTTTTCCTTTCTTCACAATTTTTTTTTTTTTCATTCTTTCATACTGCTGTTTCCTGTGTTCCTCAGTTACGATTCCTTTGCGCTCTTTTTTCCTTTTCCTTAACTTAGGTCATGAAGTTTCCTCTGTATTAGATATCTTCTTCAGAAATATTTCTTTCTTCTAAGTCTTTTGACTTTCCTCGATCTACTTATTTTTTCCTCTTTTTGTTGTTGAAGTATTGAAATATTTGTGTAGTTAGCCTACTTTCCTCACTTCTTTTTATATGACCACATAAAGTGACAATTTTTTCCGAATTGTGTAAAATCTTCTTCAGTTTCGTTCTTTGTTACTCGCTATATTTGCAATTTCCATCTGTTTCCGACCCCAGAATTTTTAAGGATTTTTATCTCCTTCTCAGTTCCTCTCCATTTCTTCTAATCTGAGTGAAGCAATGCATTCTGCTACGAAAAGTGCTTGATGTCTTGTTACAATGGAATAGTTCCTGATTTTTGTTTTTATGGGAAATGACTCTTTTTATTGTATGTAGCATTGGAGAGTTCGTACACAGTCACTGTCAATCAGGCTCTCGTGTCATTAGCTTATATATTATCCCATTTATTTGTATACTTTTTCCAAGATTTTGAGCTTCTGAATTTTGTTTATTCTTCTGAAGTCTGTTTTTAGTGATTTCGGAGTATATAAGACATTAGTCGTGTACTTCTTTTTGGTTGTATACGTATGTGCATACATTGATTTTTCTTTCAGCAAGAGATTTATCTGAATTATGGCTGAATGTACGTCTTTGTAGAAGGTGCTTAGGTCATCTGCGGAAGCCACATAACGGATTTTGACTCCTTTACTTTTTACATGATATGTATTCACAGTTGCGAGTGCAAACAACCATCAGCATGCATGCTGGAAGGAACATTACATTTTTATTTTACGGCACTGAGTAACACATCACTTCCTCTCACAAACGTCTCACGAAATGTCCGCAGCGAGATAATCCAAGAAAGTAGTGCTAACACAGAGTGTTACCGATAGTAACTTTTCCAACGCGTCATTCCCGAATGGAACAGGAAGTGACAAACAGATAGTGGTACCTGAAGTAATCTCCGCCACACTCCATAATGTGGCTTGCGGAGTATATATTACATGCAGACTAGATGCTTATTTCTCTAGTTTTACTCACCCTTTCGTATGATGTCGAGTTTTTGATTTGTGGCTGTTGTTTATCCGCAGGTGCTGTCTGTAACCAGCCGGTTGCTAGCCAATGGGACATTGAAGGAGAGCGTTCACGTCAAGGTTATCCCGGTGGAGAGCCACGTAGAGTGCGGTTGTGTCTGCAAGGTACCGTAGCCTATTCTAACATCTGCTTTCTTCTTCTTACCTTACGGCCTCTGTAGGACCCTTCATGAATTGAATTTTCTTCTTCTCCAGAACCTCTTCATCCTCTCTGGTCTCTTCTTGCGCTCATGTTCCGCGATCATCAGTACCCTTCTCTCTTGTTTGCACCACTGGTGAGTCATTGACATTTTTCTATCCTTCTCTGTCGTTGATCTATGGTGTATTGGTCGTTGTATACTTGCTTCTCCACTTTTCCTGCCCTTCCACGTTGATTCCCAGTCCTTTCTGAGTTAAACAATCCACTTGGTCCCTGTCTTCTCTCTTGTGTAGCGGTTGTTTATCTTCAATAAATGTACCACAAATCTTTCCCTTTTCTGGTGTATCCTGATATTGTCTTCAGGCCCCTGTACAATTCTCCCCTAGGTCTTCGCATTTATCTCTCATCACTTCTTTTAGGGCCCAAAAGTTTCTTCAGTATTTTTCCCTTTTCGTTTAGTTGTTCTGCATCATGTGTTTCCAGTTTAAACGTCTCAGCTGCAAATTGTAGCGCACTGCACTGTACATGCTTTGCGATGTTCCTACAGTTTACCGAGAGCAAATACTGTAGCTTTACCAACTGTTCCATCCTCAGGAACAACATAAAAATTATGTGATCACGTGTTCACAATAAAGCATTCCTGAAGTCAGAAGGTAAGACATCATACTGAACCAAGACATTAGTACGGCAGTCATATCCAACGTCACTAAGGGTTCTCTGATTACTCCCCTGTCACCGTTTCCAAGACTTTCGGGAATACTTCTTTAGTAAGGAATTACCCTATCTGGATTTCAATTCGGGTAGAAACTTTACACTGCTTAAGCTGGCGTGATAGATTGCCCTCACGGACACACATTTTCTGTCACTGAGACTGTAGCTAGCTGTAAATAGAAAGAATGTTTTCGAACCGTTTCAGGAGACATTTCCATTTACTTGCATCTAGCAGAGAATGTATATAATTAAGATGAAGTGTAGCTGGCATTTTGGAAGGTTCCCGGTACACGCTGAGTGCCTCTGCATAACTTTGTGGACGACTCTAAGCGTCAGATGATTTCCCATGACGTTAGTAGAATAGTTTATGGACTGTATGAGACGCTTAATATGAACATTTCGGAGAGGTTTCACAAAGAAACAGGAGCGAGCAGAGAGGTGTCAAAAGAAAAGAAAGGGCAGCATCGATTCGAGTGATCTTTATGGAGGCAAAACTAATCAGTACGGACTCGCTGAAAGACTGAATTTTGAAAACTTTCTGTGACCTGCTCTGGACAAGGGAAATCGAGAAGCCATACACGAAATTTGATAGAAGGAAGTGGGGTGCTTTCGCTGCAAATCAAGAGCAATAGTTTGTCAGGTGCTTCGGTTTTTCGAAGGTCGGATATGTGGTCAAGGAGGTCCGACTGCATTTTATTTGTCATTACGTTTAGCTTGCTTTTATTTCCTCCCTTGGAAACATTTTAGTAGAGGTAGTGCGAACCGGGAACCAACGCATAGCACGTTATTCTCGAGAAGCCGCCTCTCAAATGATTTCGTGGTCAACGGGGCATTATACCAAAATCGGCCGTTCATCCGTTCTTCGAAAAACACCAACGCGCAAATTAAGCTTAACGTCCCCAGCCTACGGACGGAACCCAACCAACAATGTCACAATCACTACTGTAAAGACGTCTGACATTTATTTAATCAAGAACATTGGGGCAAAGCCGAGGTATCAGATCTCCTCATCATTCCAGTCAACTGAACATGAACCTACGGAGCGAGCACCTCCATACTGTTGGATGAATGTCGCGCACTACTAAAAATAATATGCGATTTCACAGTTGCGTTTCATTGAAGAGATATATGACTGCTTCTTAAGGGTACAGTTACTTTTGGCATCTGATATACATGATTATTTATTGTTGTACTTTACGTATATCACATGATCACGTCTTGTTTAAGTTTCGTATCACAGTGCCCCATTAGTGACGACGATGTTATCGACGTAATGTTAAACTCTAATCTTTCTTTCTTTTTTCCTTCCTTATACGATGGCATCAACTACTGTCAGCTTTTCTTTCGTATAAAACTACAGGTCTGTTGTGGCGGTGGAGAGAGGAGCGTTGTAGTGTATGAAAAGGTGAAAAATGATGACGGAATTCTTCTCCTTTATTCGTACGATAAGCTATTTCTGCTGCGGAATGTGTACTCAAATAAGTGCGGAATTATCGTCCTCTGAGGCTTCGTATTGCAATGAGCACCATGAGTGCACTTGGAGTCTCCAGAGTTCAAATTGTCTCGCCCTTTTCGCTCTTGTTTTCGGCATTCCATGAATCAGGCACGATGTTCTGTACGATCTCGAGAGATCAAGGGATAACAATCACGAGCACATGACGTTTTGATTGAAGACTGCAGTAACTGATGGCACTAACTTCTTACAGAGGCCTGAAGAACTGGATAGAAAGAGGGACGGCAGAGTCTTTTTGCATGAACTACAACTATTCGATAATCTCAGACAAAGAAATTATCCGAAAGGTGCGGAAATAGGCAGACGTTTCGTACATGTGCAGACAAACAAATGATTACAATTTCAGAAATATTGAATGATATATTCAAGAGAAAGAGCGTCACAAACTGAGCAAGTCAGTAAAGCGTTGGTCCGCTTCTTGCTCTCATGCAAGCAGATATTCTGCTTGGCATTGACTGCCAGATTTGTTGTGTGTCATCTTGAGGTATATCGTGCCAAATTCTATCCAATTGGTGCGTTGGTTCGACCAAACGCCCAGCTGGTAGAAGGACCGTGCCCATTCTTAACTGGGGAGAGATTCGGCGACCTTACTGCCAAAGTCATGGTTTTACAAGCACGAATACAAGCAGTAGACACTCTCACCATGTGCTGGTGTGCTGGCGGGCATTGTCTTCGTGAAATGTAAGCTCGGGATGGCTTTCCGTTCAAAAATGGTTCAAATGGCTCTGAGCACTGTGGGACTTAACATCTGTGGTCATCAGTCCCCTAGAACTTAGAACTACTTAAACATAACTAACCTAAGGACATCACACACATCCATACCCGAGGCAGGATTGGAACCTGCGACCGTAGCGGTCGCGCGGTTCCAGACTGAAGCGCCTAGAACCGCACGGCCACACCGGCCGGCTGGCTTTCCGTGAAGGACAACAAAACCGAGCATAGAAGATCGTCGACGTATCGCTGTGCTGTAAGGGTGCCGCGGATTATAACCAAAGGGGTCCTAGTATGAAATGAAATAGCACCCCAGACCGTCAGCTCTGAATGAGATTACAGGCCGCGATGATCAGCGAAGACGTGTCTGCAGACGCCCCGGACAGCGGTGGGATACCAACTTGACTGCCGCCCGCCATGCGGCCCGACACCCAAAAGTACTGGTATGGGGTACCATTTCATTTCGTACCAGGACGCCTTACCCTACCTTGGCCTCCGCGTCTGAGAAACACGTTTGGGGCATTACGGGCGGTGCCCTCCAACCAGCTCGGGATTTTGACAGTCTAAGGCGCCAGTTGGACACAATTTGGCATTTTTCCACGCTGGAGGACATCCGACAACTCTATTAGTCAATCCAAAACCGAATAATTGTTTGCATAAGGACCACAGGTGGAACAACACGTTATTAAGCTGTTCTTTCTCTTGAGTAAATCACTCAATTTTTCTGAAATTGTAATCATTTGTTTATATACACATGTATATCACATTTACCGATTTTCGTCCCATTCGGATAATTCCTTCGTGGTGCGACGGTTTGTTTGTGTACACTGCGACAGATGTGGCGATGGAACTTTTGTGTAGCGATTTGGTTTATGTGAGGTGTGACGCCCGTGAGAGGTCTGTTACTCTAATGGAAAACGACAAATGAACACTCTAAAGTAACTGTCACAAATGAAGACCTGTTCACGTAGTGCACACATCTACATCGATATCAAGGATTGGACTTCTTCGTCTGTTCCGTTTCCTTCAAAACTGGTCAAGCCATCTCTTCATTGATCTTCCTAAAAACCTTTTGCCTCTTCGTCTATATCGTTCTATGGCTTTAGTGATTCTTGAATTTAGCATACGGTCTATCTGTTCTTTCCATCTTAACTGATACTGATCGAGCGAGGTGGCGCAGTGGCTAGCACTCGGGAGGACGGCGGTTCAAGCCCGCGTCCGGCCATCGTGATTTAGATTTTCCGTGATTTCTCTAAATCTCTTCAGGCAAATGGCGGGATGGCTCCTTCGAAAGGCCGACTTCCTTGCCTAATCCGGTGGGACCGATGTCCTCGCTGTTTGGTCTCTTCCCCCCAAATCAATCAACCAACCTGATATTGTTTTATTACGTCAGTTACGCTCAGTTCAGTTCAGATCGGATGTCATGATTTCTCTTTTTATCCATCAAAGTGTATCCAGCGCTGTGTGTTGTATGTAGTCATAATCACATGGCCACAAATCAGTTAAAAATAATGTTCGGCAATAATTTCAATTTCGTGTCAGGCCTGCTTGAGTTAGAAAATGTCCTGAAATAATGCAGGGGGACGATCATAGAGATATCGGATGTCTTCGTTAGAGGTAGTGTTCAGTGCTACATCCATCTCCTGTCACAACAGCTCAAGGGGCCCAATCGCTAATGTTGTTCAGACGAGTCGTCATCCCATCATGTCCATCATTTGACGAATGGTAGAGAGTGCTGGTGATATGGCTGCCTAGTAAAGTTAATGCACACGGTGCGCAGACTGCAAGTCAAGAAAAAGACTCTGTTAGAATTACTACATTACTGTTGGATTCCATGGAGCGATTGGACTGTACCGCAAACCCAGGATGGTTCATGTCCATTGAGGCTTTAAAATAAATAAAATCATTAAGATCAGATCAATAACACAGTTACCGTGATACCAATTATCTATCAGGAGGTCTGAAATTCTTCCCACAGTGATGCTGTTCCCAAATCCCACGTTAGATAACTTTTGCTTGCAGTGTTTGGGAGTAACAGGAGGGAAACATCAGTGAGGCTGGGAGTATGAGTCCGTCCTAGAGGCGTGCATGCAGGACCTAGTAGGTTAAGTCGACTGCTTTCTTTAAGCAGGTCTGCAGTTGAAACTCACTCTGGCACAAATTTTAAACAGACACAGCAGACGAATACGGATGGGGTGTTCTATAAAAGGGTGTGAATGATGTGGACAATCTGGGTTGAAAATGGACGGGTTAATTTACTAACTGATGCTAATTGGGGATTTAGAAATGACAAGGAGATGGAACGAGCAATGTGACGGACGAAAGGAAGAGTTTCCTAAACGCACAGATGAGTGGCTCAGTATTTATTTCGTGGATTTGTAGTGGGAACTGTTGGAGCATTATAAGCAAAGGACGTGGAAAGTGTTTGTTTGATTAAGGGGACGAGCTAACATTGTTTTTAAAGGGTTCCAGAACTGCACATGGATGAGAAAATAGGTGGTGGTTACTTTCATGTCTGCAGCTGGTGCAAGATAATTTGTAAAATTATGAAAAGTGCATGATGAGAAGTATAGGCAGATACGGAAAGTAGTGCATAGTGTATGCTGTTTAAAGTTTGGACGGACATGTGAAATTTTTTATGTGCAGGATTTCTGGTAATATTGTCAAACATATGGAGGTTCAAATGGTTCAAATGGCTCGGAGCACTATGGGACTCAACATCTGAGGTCATCAGTCCACTAGAATTGAGAACTACTTAAGCCTAACTAACCTAAGCACATCACACACATTCATGCCCGAGGCAGTATTCGAACCTGCGACCGTAGCCGTCGCGCGGTTCCAGACTGAAGCACCTAGAAACATATGGAGGGATCAGGCAAGTGTTTTGTTGGGTCTCAGAGTGTTGGAAGTCTACAGTCTCACTTTTGAACTTCAGTCCATTGTTGCCTTTGTTCTGGATAGCGAGTACATGAAACTTCTATTTTCGTATTGAGTCAAGACTAGGAGAATGGTATCTTAGAGTGCGAGTCAGTGACAGAGTTTAAGTAAATGCCTGGTCAGCAGTAGTGGAGAGTGATGCATCCTGTAATTCATGAATCAGTGTTGAATCGTAGACTCAACCACTTTTCACAATGCAAAAGTAGTGGTAGCTAAACATTTGTTGGTCTTATGTTGAAGAGACATTGGTTACATTGGGGAGTTGAACCGGCGAGATCTCTGTGGTGTTTGACAGATGCCAAAGAGAGCAGTATTGTCGATACGCTGAAGGAGGAGTATGGGAATTGCTGAGGAGATACAATAGTGATTTAGCAGCTGAACGCCACAGCAGACATTATGAATCTGTGTCTCTTCATAGGTCTGGACTCATTTCTATAGCTCGTGTTGTTGCAGTGAGGGAAAGTTCCACCACCTAGTACCTCAGCGCGGATGCGCTGCCTCTTGAGACCTGTAATTTTGTGAGCACTTGCTGCGGCCGCAGTTCGAAGCTGTATTACGACTTCAACTCACGCAGCTGCAAGTGCGCCACACTACTGTACTTGTGAATGGTGACAGGTGCAGCCAGAGGACTGCAGCCCGTGGCAGTGGTACGACGAGAACTCCTGCAGCTGCCAGTGCCGGCACGCCGCGGCGCAGGCGCACTGCAGAGGGGTGCGGCGCTGGAACCACAGGCGCTGCCTCTGCGAGTGCCGCTCGCCGCCTTTCTGCAGCACCGGTTTCCACGTCGACCCCCTCTCCTGCCGGTACGTAACTCCGGGACTCTTCTCAATTCATCGTACATGTTGTTGTGCAGTCACTATTCATGTTATATTAAATATCGTCTTCTATGCTGGGCCCGCAGCTTGCATAACGTCGTAATTAGTGTTGTCGACAAGATATCGGTGTACCGGCGCATCGATATTTCTACAAAACACACTGACATATGTCGAATGCGTCTTTCTCACCTATATATCGATACCAAAATGGCAATATCGGGGACCGATATCCTTACTTTATATTACCTTTTTTTTCGAAATTTACGGTAAATATTTGAAATTGTTCTTCTGAAACTGTAGTAGACATAATTCTACTTTTACTGTATGAAGCATTCTTACTACTTTTTGTGCTTTCATGACGTCCAGTCTTTCTCATTGGCTGTGTGAAGCAAGTACAGGTGGCACAAAGTAAAGTCCGATTACACTGGGGGTGGCGGTGTGAATGTAATAACAAGATTTCCGATGTGAAGATATAGTACACAAGTTGCGTTAAAGACCAATTTTTAACGCCTTGCCCGCGAAAGGCAAAGGTCCCGAGTTCGAGTCTCGGTCCGGCACACAGTTTCAATCTGCCAGGAAGTTTCATATCAGCGCACACTCCGCTGCAGAGTGAAAATCTCATTCTGGAAACATCCCCCAGGCTGTGGCTAAGCCATGTCTCCGCTATATCCTTCCTTTCTGGAGTGCTAGTTCTGAAAGGTTCGCAGGAGAGCTTCTGTTAACTTGGGAAGGTAGGAGACGAGGTACTGGCAGAAGTGAAGCTGTGAGGACGGGGCGTGAGTCGTGCTTGGGTAGCTCAGTTGGTAGAGCACCTGCCCGCAAAAGGCAAAGGTCCCGAGTTCGAGTCTCGGTCCGGCACACAGTTTTAATCTGCCAGGAAGTTTCATATCAGCGCACACTCCGCTGCAGACTGAAAATCTCATTCTGGAATCAGCAAAGTGGTTATCACCAAGCTTGGCCGTGCATTGTTTTCCTTTCAGTTCTTCCTCTAAGAGAGTAGGCAGGCTACTCTTGATGTACCTGTATCGGGTTCGCGCTACGTTTCGTGTACACTGCAGCAACGCGTTCAGATGGAAACTTTGATCGTCCCGTATACAAAAGGGTGACGAGAAATAAGAGATAGCGAATTTATTCTTGACACATTCATTCCGACAGAAAAACAACGATCCAACTAATGAGCTACAAAGCTAAGAATAGGGTCAATAATTGAACAGGGAGCCAACAAGTGGCCTGTTACAAAATGAAAAGAGAAATTGTTGGAATTAATTACGCTACTCCCCTTTAAAATTGCTACACCAAGAAGAAATGAGGACGATAAATGGGTATTTATTGGACAAATATATTATTCTAGAACTGATATGTTTCACGCAACTTGGGTGCATAGATCCTGAGAAACCAGTACCGAGAACAACCACCTCTGGCCGTAATAACGGCCATGATACGCCTGGGCATTGAGTCAAACAGAGCTTGGATATGATGTACATGTACATCTGCCCATGCAGCTTCAACATGATACCACAGTTCATCAAGAGTAGTGACTGGCGTATTGTGACGAGCCGGTTGCTCGGCCACCATTGACCAGACGTTTTCAATTGGTGAGAGATCTGGAGAGTGTACTGGTCAGGGCACCAGTCAAACATTTTCTGTACCCAGAAAGGCCCGCACAGGACCTGCAACATGCGGTCGTGTATTATCCTGCTGAAAAGTACGGTTTCGCAGGGATCAAATGAAGGGTAGAGCCACGGGTCGTAACACATCGGAAATGTAACGTCCACTGTTCAAAGTGCCGTCAGTGCGAACAAGAGGTGACCGAGACGTGTAACCAATGGCATCCCCTACCATCACGCAGGGTGATACGCCAGTATGGCGATGACGAATACACGCTTCCAATGTGCGTTCACCACGATGTCGCCAAACACGGATGCGACGATTATGATGCAGTAAACAGAACCTGGATTCATCCGAAAAAAATGACGTTTCGCCATTCGTGCACTCAGGTTCGTCGCTGACTACACCATCGCAGGCGCTCTTGTCTGTGATCAGCATCAAGGGTAACCGCAGCCATGGTCTCCGAGCTGATAGTCCATGCTGCTGCAAACGTCGTCGAACTGTTCGTGCAGATGGTTGTTGTCTTGCATAACGTCCCCATCTGTTGACTGGGGGATCGAGACGTGGCTGCACGATCCGTTAGAGCCATGCGGATAAGGTGCCTGTCATCTCGACTGCTAGTGATACGAGGCCGTTGGGTTCCAGCACGGCGTTCCGTATTACCCTCCCGAATCCACCGATTCCATATTCTGCTAACAGTCATTGGATCTCGACAAACGCGAGCAGCAATGTCGTGATACGATAAACCGCAATCGCGATAGGCTACAATCCGACGTTTATTAAAGTCGGAAACGTGATGGTGCGCATTTCTCCTCCTTACACGGGGCATCACAACAACGTTTCACCAGGCAACGCCGGTCAACTGCTGTTTGTGTATGAGAAATCGGTTGGAAACTTTCCTCATGTCAGCACGTTGTAGGTGTCGCCACCGGCGCTAACCTTGTATGAATGCTCTGAAAAGCTAATCATTTGCATATCATAGCATCTTCTTCCTGTCGGTTAAATTTCGGTTCTGTAGCACGTCATCTTCGTGGTGTAGCAATTTTAATGACCAGTAGTGTAGAGTGCGTATCGCTCGTAAACAGACGTAATGAGAGAAGACATTCGTGAGTAAAGTGATAATCTATGCTGCAAACAGCTGTTGTGCTCATCTGTCAGGAGCGAGGAGCGAGCTGTGTGGCGGATGCGGCGACCGCATCTCCATCCGGCTGTGGCGGCGACCGCGTGCTGGCGGTTTCCGCCCGGCTTCCGTACGTGGCTCACCAAAAACGTTTACGAAAGTGCTCCCCGTGAGAGATAACATTGCTGTGTGCTGGAAATACGCTTAATTATAACTTTTTAAGCACTGAACAGTCTCGAAATTTCCTGACGGGTTAAAAGTGTATGGCGAAGTGGCATTCGGATCCTGTTCCTTGCCTTCATGGCCAACATCCTTCCCGATCTAAACACGTTATACCCCCTTTTCTCGTAACGCTTTTAGTCATCTGTCTTACGTTAAAGGAGCTCTGGTCAGCCGCTGTGGCCGAGCGGTTCTAGATGATTCAGTTTGGAACCGCGCGACCGCTGCGGTCGCAGGTTCGAATCCTGACTCGGGCATGGATGTGTGTGATGCCCTTAGGTTAGTTAGGTTTAAGTAGTTCTAAGTTCTAGGGGACTGATGACCTCAGGAGTTAAGTCCCATAGTGCTCAGAGCCATTTGAACCATTTTCAAAGGAGCTCTCCTATATACCTTGCTGATTGTCGCTCCTGGAAGAAAAGACATCTCTGAGAAATGGCAACGGCTTCATTAGAACATAGGGATTGTTTCCAGAATTGTTACGCATGCGACATCATTCGCTATCAGTATGTTCAAATGGTTCAAATGGCTCTAAGCACTATGGGACTTAACATATGAGGTCATCAGTCCCCTGACTCAGAACTACTTAAACCTAACTAACCTAAGGACATCACACACATCCAAGTCCAAGGCAGGATTCGGACGTGCGACCGCAGCAGCAGCGCGTATCAGTATGTTCCAAAACGCTGTGCATAAAACGGGATTCTTCATGGGTTCATGCTTCGGTTCTCGCTGGTGACAGAAAGGTAGGGTGAAGTGTTTTTGGATAGTCTTGGACTAGGAAACAAATGCGTACCGAACGGAAGGATCGTCTTAGTGTCCTACAGGACAGAGTCAAAGTATGAATATTACACACTTCCTCCTGCTGAGGCAAATGGAGCAAATCGGTTGGTTCTTACTTATGGAATCCACACTGCGATGTGCTAAGTAAATAGTTTCTACTTAAATGTGACACTATTCTAGACATAAGGGAACTGGACGGTAATTATTTGTCTTTCTTGTCGCCTTTCTTTTTAAAGAGGTTTAACAACTGCATATTTTAATCTGTCTGGAAAAATTCCCTGTGCTAGTGATGCATTACAGATGTCACTAAGGACATTACTCATTAAAGTAGAATCACTTTTCAAAATTTGTTTGAAATTCCATCTCATTTGAGCTTCAGCTTTTTGGAATGGTCATAATTCTATTAATTTCAATGAAGGATATTGCTCCTACCTCTAAGTGATTAAAAGTGTTGTGGAATGATATTTTTAATTTTTTCTCTTGCTTCTTCAACTGAACCATTTAACCATCTTGGGTATTAAAAAACCACTTCAACTATATTTAGTCCTTTGTTTTTAGATAATTACTGATTTCTTGGCACTAAATGCCGCATCTTCAGGGGAACATCTATATAACGATAAATTCAGAAATAATAACAACCTTGAGACGTCCAATAATGTGATAATTTTCTGAAGTGATTATAAGATTTTAAAAATTTAAAAATAAATATTAGAAACTCTTATATGATAATATTAAAATATGTGTACTCACATAACTAAAACGTTAGAGCTAAAAAGCTCGAAACTTTGTACCTAACAGTCGTTGTCCGTCAGAACAAAACACCGCTAAAAGGCGATATGTCAAGCAGTAAAACACCCGGTTTCGAATTGAGTATGGGGGACCGGCCCTAAACAAATTATACCATAGTGACCTATTCTCATGTAAAAGTTTCCAATAGCTTCTTTAAAAAAATTTAAATCTTAAAATAATTTTAGAAAATTATCAAATAGTTGGATGTTTCAGAGCTGTTATTACTTCTTGATTTATTGTTATACAGACGTTCACCTGAAGATGTGGCTTTTAGTGCCATGAAATCTGCAGTGATCTAATAATAAAGGACTAAATACAACTGAAGCGGTTTAGTAATACCCAACATGATTACTCTTAGCTGAGGTTCCCCTACCTACAAGGTTGCATGCTGAACCATTTATTTCAATTTTTGCTGCTAAATTTAGAAAGTGGTTGTTAAAGAGACTTGTAGATTGTGAATTATCAGTCACAACATTGTCATTTAGTTCAATCACTGTGGTATCTTGTTCACTGACTGTTTGTCTTGTCTCACATTTCACAATATCCCGTACAGTTTTAATCTTATTATTTGCGTTATTAATTTCTGACAGGACATACATATTTCTCGGCATTTTAAGAAGTTTCTATAAAATAGTAGAGCATTTTTTGTACTATGTGAAATTTTAGTCTGGCTTACTTGCTTTTTTGTTAATGGACTTTCTGGATAATTCTTTTTAGGAAACCTACTATCAAATGACGACACAAATTTACTATGGAATATATTGAATTCCAGATTAGCATCTCTTTATACATCTTCATCTCACCTCCTCTTTTAACTTATTCTTTAAACATTGTATACTGTTCTCATCAGTAATACGTAAGTTAACAGTCTGCCTCAGGGAGCCATAATGGCAATTCATAGTCAGTATCACCAAATTTTGAGCTAAATTTCATGTATACATACTGAATACATTTTCGAACGAAATTTTTATGTGTCAGATGCTACAAAACCTTTGACATTTTATTTATCTTTTTAAAGGTGCGTTGCAGATCCTGACAACAACGTGGTCTGACGAAAAAGACAACTTACAACAACACTGATTCTCTCGACCGACGCCAAAGGCATGGAGATGGTACAACGGCTGCAGCGTACTCACTCTGCCAATAAACTAAACTTCGGAGGATACAGAGGAAGCTCTCTGTGGCTAAAGTAAATGCAAGATTAAACGTACATGGTATTCTGATAACTTGAGAGCCTGACAACAATACTTTCTCCTCGACGAATAACGTTGGAACTTCTCACAGTGGTCCATCGCTGAGAAAGACAGCGAAAAGGAAGCTTATGTTATACGTCTGCACAAATCGCGGATCTGATATTGCCATTTCTTCGATGTGTAAAAACAATCTTGGAACGTGGTTCAAAAATTTTATCATTGACTTTCCTTGAAATGAACGCCATCCATCACCTGTACAATATTTTTGTAATACATTCATATAATATAACGTGAAAGTTACACTTTCTTAGCCTTATAGCAAAACTGTATTATACACTATGTGATCAAACGTATCCGGATACCTGGCTGGAAATGACTTAAAAGTTCGCGGCACCCTCCATCTGTAATGCAGGAATTCATTATAGTGTTGGCCCACCCTTAGGCTTGATGACAGCTTCCACTCTCGCAGGCATACGTTCAATCAGGCGCTGGAAGGTTTCTTGGGGAATGGCAGCCCATTATTCACGGAGTGCTGCACTGAGGAGAGGTATAGATGTCGGTCAGTGAGGCTTGGTACGAAGTCGGCGTTCCAAAACATCCCAAAGGTGTTCTGTAAGACTCAGGTCAGGACTCCGTGCAGGCAAGTCTACTATAGGGATGCTATTGTGTAACCACTCCGCCACAGGCCGTGCATTATTAACAGGTGCTCGATCGTGTTGAAAGATGCAATCGCCATCCCCGAATTGCTCTCCAACAGTGGGAGGCAAGAAGTTGTTTAAAACATCAGTGTAGCCCTGTGATGTGATAGTGCTACGCTAAACAACAAGGGGTGCAAGCCCCCTCCATGAAAAACACGACCACACCATAACACCACCACTTCCGAATTTTACAGTTGACACTAGACACGCTGGCAGATGACGTTCACCGGGAATTAGCCATACCCACATCCTCCCATCGGGTCGCCACATTGTGTACCGTGATTCGTCGCTCCACACAACGTTCTTCCAATGTTCAATCGACCAACGTGTACGCTCCTTACACCAAGCGAGGCGTCATTTGTCATTTACCGGCGTGATGTGTGGCTTATGAGCAGTCGCTACACCATGAAATCCAAGTTTTCCCACCTGCCACCTATCACAGTACTTGCAGTGGATCCTTATGCAGTTTGGAATTCCTGTGTGGTGGTCTGGATAGATGTCTGCCTCTTACACATTACGACCCTCTTCAACTGTCGGCGGTGTCTGTCAGTCAACAGACGAGGACAGCCTGTACGCTTTTGTGCTGTACGTGTCCCTTCACGTTTACACTTCACTATCACATCGGAAACAGTGGACCTAGGGATGTTTAGGAGTGTGGAAATCTCACGTACAGACGTATGACACAAGTGACACCCAATCACCTGACCATATTCGAAGTCCGTGAGTTCCGCGGATCGTTCCATGCTGCTCTCTCACGATGTCTAATGACTATTGAGGTTTCTGATAAGGAGTTCCTGGCAGTAGGTGGCAGCACAATGCACTTAATATGAGAAAATGAGAAACTTGTTTTCGGGGGGGGGGGGGGGGGTGTCCGGACACTTTTAATCACGTAGTGTACATTTGGGTGTTTAATGTTCAATGCGGTACACGCCGACTGTGTTATCTTACGCTTCGTTTCAGAGAGTTTTTTTCTGATTTTTATCGGTGAACATACACACTAACAAATGACAAACGAATTATGCTTTTTCTGTATAGAAGAATGAAAACAGAACAAGACACCATTTCCAATCACGAAACTGATAAGATATAACCTCTGGTGTTCGCTTCGTAAAACCTTGTATTTGAAAGAAGAGAATTTTAACTCCTAACTTGCACAGTTTCCCACCAACTAACGCTTTAAGTTACTGATTCACACATTTTCTATCGAGAAACGCGATTACCGTTTCACTGAAGGTTAGCTTCTTCAATCTGTGTGATCTGTACACAATGACCATCGTATTCGTCGATACAACAATTAAGAATTAGTGGCTGCTGAAAAACATCCCATGGACGTGTATCTTATTTACCGCTAGTTGGAAAACTCTGATGAATGTACTTTATGATTATGAAATAACCATTTAACTTTGTGTTGCATTGAATAACATTACGGCCATTACAAAATATTTCTTCATTGGAACATTATTGATCAGTGTTGGATCTAACACAACAGAACGATGCTGCGAGAGAATTATGTTCAGAAAGTAGAATACTAATAAGTAGATATTTCCCTGATGTGAACCAGAGCGGCAGGGTACGGTTGTGTTCCGGACCACGATCGGAACTGGACACATGTCGACCAAAACTCACTCAGCTAAACTGTCTTACCTCACCTACCAGACCAACTGAAGCCTTTGGTCTACGTCTACTTAACAGGATCAGGCGCCGTAGAACCTCTCCTATTGGATGAGGAGCGTTCGGAAAGGAATACAACACATTTTTTTTTTCCGAAAGAAGGTTGGTTTTCTTCAGGATTCCAGTACACCATATTATTCCCCATTTTGTTGGGTACAAAACCCTATTATTCATCATAATTTCCGTTTACTGCGACGACCTTACGCCGCCTTATTGGGAGGGCCTGTATGTCCGCATGGTACCACCCTACTGGCCGACGTCGGAGCGAACTTCTTTGCTTAGGATGACCGTTCCTGACAAACACTTTAATGGTGATCATTCCTACTGGGACACACTGTATACCCTACGATGCCGGCCTGGGTGGCCGAGCGTTTCTAGGCGCTACAGTCTGAAACCGTGTTACCGCTACGGTCGCAGGTTCGAATCCTGCCTCGAGCATGGATGTGTGTGATGTCCTTAGGTTAGTTAGGTTTAAGTAGTTCTAAGTTCTAGGGGACTGATGACCTCCGATGTTAAGTCCCATAGTGCTCAGAGCCATTTGAGCCATCCCCTAAGATGCCTGTTAACAGTAATAAACACGAACAACACTAATGCACTCTGCTGGCCATTCTATCGGTTACAGAAAATTGCAGTTCTAATCATTTACATACGCAGCGATGGTGTGTACAGGAACGAAGATACAGCTACATCCGACTTTGTCTTCTGGATGCTTTACTTTTTTGTCAGGTAATGTATATACTTGTGATAATCAAATTTTCCATAAAAATTTGAGAAGAGTAGTAGTGTCAATGTAAGAGAAATAACCACTATTGCCCATTTTTCAAGTTGTCAGTGGCCGAAAAAGGACTTCAATATGCTTCAGAAAGAATTTTTGATCATTTGCCCAAGAATATGAAACGCCTGGCAGGCAATAAAATAAATTTTAAATCTATACTAAAATCATTTCTTCTGCTCAAATCCTATTACCCTGGCGATTTAAAAGAAAAAAAAACAGGTACCCCATAAAAAGTAATTTTTCTGTGAAGTTGCGTCTGTAGGACTAGAAAAAATATGATGTACGTTAGTACTGAAACTAACCATACGTACTTATCCTTTAAACTGATTCGTTTCACATCATTTCGATAAAAAAATTGTTTAAAATGATCTATGAAACAGGGTAACTAACTATCTACCTAACTAACTAAATCGTCCAAAACGGAATTACTCCATTGCTTGGAAGAAGTCTCGATGCATTTATTGATGCTGCCTGTACAACATCACTGACAAGGCAATAGTATTTACTGCGATCGTTTGCATTTTGTTCAATTATTCTTACCTGAGTTGTAGGCATTTCTTTGTTCATTTGTTTTCTTTTAGGAAACTGAGAGGAAGAGATCTAGAGATTTGAGTGTCATCATGGTGGAACCACATAATTCGACATGTCGAAATTGAAATAGCCGCAATCAGGCACTGAAACAAATTCAATGGCAACAAGCAAACACCTGCGCTCAAACAGGACTCGAACCCGGATTCCCGCCAGAGGTCGGACGAAGAGAGCATCTTTGGTGTATGCTCTTTAATTAGCGTCAGGGCGCATGTATTTGCACACATCAAAAAAAGTTTTGCATTACCTCTGTTCCTAGAGTTCCGTAACCTGTACAGAAGCTGGAATAGAGATCAACATAAACATCATTTCCGCCCTTTTTATTGCTCATGAAAACCACACATTGCATGTTGTACCACCATACAGCGAGACCTTCAGATGTGGTGGTCCAGATTGCTGTACACACCGGTACCTCTAATACCCAGTAGCACGCCCTCTTGCATTGATGCAAGCATATTATCCACAACTTCATCAAGGTACTGTTGGTCCAGATTGTCCGACTCCTCAACCGCGATTCGGCGTAGATCCCTCAGAGTGGTTGGTGGGTCACATCGTTCAAAAACAGCCCTTTTCAATCCATCCCAGGCATGTTCGTTAGTGTCTGGAGAACATGTTGGCCGCTCTAGTCGAAGGATGTCGTTATCCTGAAAGAAGTTATTCACAAGATGTGCACGATGGGGGCGCGGATAGTCGTCCATGTAGACGAATGCCTCGCCAATAAGCTGCCGATATGGTTGCACTATCGGTCGGAGGATGGCACTCACGTATCGTACAGACTTAACGACGCCTTCCATGACCACCAGTGGCGTACGTCGGCTCCACATAATGCCACCCCAGACAGAAGGGAACCTGCACCTTGATGCACTCGATGGACAGTGTGTCTAAGGCGTTCAGCCTGACCGGGTTGTCTTCAAACACGTCTCCGCTTATTGTCTGGTTGACGGCATAAGCGACACTCATCAGTGAAGAGAACATGATGCCAATCCCGAGAGGTCCTTTCGGCATGTTGCTGGGCCCATCTGTACCGCGCTGCTTGGTGGTCATGGTTCCAAAGATGGACTTCGCCATTGATGTCTGGAGTGAAGTTGCGCATCATGCAACCTATTGCGCACAGTTTGAGTCGTAACACGACGTCCTGTGGCTGCACGAAAAGTATCATTCAACATGGTGGCGTTGCTGTCATTGCTCCTCCGAGCCATAATCCGTAAGTAGCAGTCATCCACTGTAGTAGTAGCCCTCGGGCGGCCTGAGCGAGGCATGTCATCGACAGTTCCTGTCTCTCTGTATCTCCTCCATGTCCGAACAAAATCGCTTTGGTTCACTCCGAGACGCCTGGACACTTCCCTCATTGAGAGCCCTTCCTGGCACAAAGTAACAATGCGGACGCCATCGAACCGCGGTATTGACCGTCTAGGCATGGTTGAACTACGGACAACACGAGCCGTTACCTTCTTCCTGGTGGAATGACTGGAACTGATCGGCTGTCAAACCCCGTCCGTCTAATAGGCGTTGCTCATGCATGGTCGTTTACATCTTTGGGCGGGTTTAGTGACACCTCTGAACAGTCAAAGGGACTGTGTCTGTGATACAATATCCACCGTCAACGTCTATCTTCAGGAGTTCTGGGAACCGGAGTGATGCAAAACTTTTTTTGATGTGTCTATATGTGCGATGTCCGAACGAACGAACAAACGAACGGACATCGTACCTATAAACGTAAACGCCTTGGCGCCAAATTAAAGACATTCAGTGCAGATCCACTCTTTGCCCGACTTCTTGCGGGCATCTGGACTCGAGTCCGGGCCCGACACAAATGGTTCAAATGGCTCTGAGCACTATGGGACTCAACTTCTGAGGTCATTAGTCCCCTAGAACTTAGAACTAGTTAAACCTAACTAACCTAAGGACATCATACACATCCATGCCCGAGGCAGGATTCGAACCTGCGACCGTAGCGGTCTCGCGGTTCCAGACTGCAGCGCCCAGAACCGCACGGCCACTTCGGCCGGCGGCCCGACATAGGTTTTCACTTGTCACTGAATTTATTTCGATTCACGAGTGCATCTAATGCCGGAATTTCGAAATATGTACGGCTGCAGGATCAAAAGCAAATGTCGTCTGTTCTTTCGGGTATGTCTGAAGGAAGATAATAAAAACGTAAATCTAAACATAATTCGACGTTCATAAGAATGAGCCTGTTCAAGCAATAAAGGTTGTACGGTTTATCAGACTCCGGTGATACATTTTGTCATTTGAACTGACTGTGATGGATAGGATTTGATTTTTTTGAGAACAATACATGGTAAAAAAATGTGGATTTTTTACTGTTTTATCAGAAACCCACTTACAGAACATGAGGTGATTATGAAAGGAATAATGTCTGCCGTATGATGGTCTGCTATAACACAGGTTGAAGGTAAGAGAGAGAACTGCTTTCTTTACTTGTAGCATTTATAGCAGAAGGGCCTTCAGTGAATGACTGTCTAGAACATGATACTGCTCCACAAGACTAAATGAACATGATTTCTGTAGGACTAAAACTCAGTAACGTTCTGTCCGGTACTGATATATGTGTAAACACAGCCCCCTCCCGATGGATAGTGGTGGAACAGCTTGTATGACCTTCCGCTTAAATTCCGTCGTACGTACATGCTAATAACGATTTCGTGAATTCGTGAACGGTTTCAGTACAAAGTACATTTTCTCTTGGAAAATGAGCATGCAATTAAAAGTAGGAGTCTCTACTTTATAAAAATGAATTTGCTGTTTGTTTCATCGACAACAGCGCCATGGCAGAAACTAGATAGGGGCGCCTGTCATTCATGTTACTTTTGTTTTTGCTGTTTTCTCGGATGATTCGTGCTCTCGACTTACTTTGATATTTCAAGTGGCTAATTCTGCATGTGGTATGGGCACAAGGTGGTTTCAAAAGTGTTTGCAGAATATTTTGTAGTAATAATAAAAAAGAAAAAACCTACGCATGAAGGTTTAATTCGTATCAGTGCACAGTGTTTAAGCACGCATTGTCCTCCAGTGTGAGGTCTTCCTATGACCCAAATAGGGCTTACGCAGCCAGTTACTCGAGTAGCTCTACATTTTGCATGGATTCTCGACATTTTTAACAGCACCAGCGCCAGCGTCGCTCCTGCTCTTACAGTATATACTTCGATAATAGCTTGCTCGCTAATTCAGTTCCCGTCTGTTTCTCGGTCTTCCGTGCGCTCATCTCTATCAGTTTTACGGACGTTCGTCGTGCTGTGGGACAAATATAAAAATAACTACCCAACTGCCCCACATTCTCTGCATTTTTTCTTTGTTCATGTATTCACAAGCATAATGAATTAGTTATGTAAGTCATTTTTCCTTCAATGCTGTACTTTATTGGAGAACCTTGTTACTGTCATTCTAATTTTCAAGTGCATCAGTATTCAGTCGAGTAAATGATCAAGTACGCAGTCTTAATTGATCATATACACTCTCAGACAAAAAAAGCAAAACAAAACAAACAAAATACACCTAACTCGAAGAAATTACCCGAATGGGACGGAAATCGGTAGATGTGATGTACACTTGACAACAAAAAATGAGGCCACTGCTGAATGCAACCAACATAACGTAGCTGGCTCGCAGGTCCTTTAAACGCCGTAACACTGTGGAGTACAGTCGTTCGACTATACACAATGGTTACAAGAGGCCACTAGAGAACATTGCTCAATATGGCAGTCAGTCCAGATGTAAACTAATACCGTGATACAACAAATATTAGAAAACACGTTATTAGAGATGAGACAGTCCCCATCGCTTGTAATTTAAACTTAATTGCAATAAGTGACACTTCAGATGTCTTATCACGCCCATTAAATGAAATAACGAGTTTTTGTTCGTGATCTGAATTTGAGGACACTGTTAACCAAACAAAGCTTGCGTCTCTGATCGAGAGTCAACTAGGCATAAATAAACATAAAAAGTCAAAATTTCACCAGTATCACTTTACAAGAGCGAATGTTCAAGCCTGGAAATAAATGACAATATGTTTAGCCTAGCACAGGGAACCCCTTGAAGCCTATGCTGCCCCTGAGAAGTAACACGAAAAGTATGTAATAAAGTGCAACGCACAAGTGTGAAACACCACGAACTAAAGTTGTGGTGTTGGAGAGTGGAACACAGTACCTATATGAGTTGTTAACTAATTTTAGCCAGACGCCACATATTAAATACGTTCACCAATGGCGTGATATTGGAATCTGAAACGACGATACAAATGATATTTTCCTGCCAGGCATTCGAACCCGGCACCTTTCCCAACTGTCTTATATCTAAGAATAGTCACGAAATATGTGTTTCTTCACCAGTAGCCCAACGTGCACATAGACATAACGCAACGAATAGTTCTCTGCTGCCAGTCCTACGCATATCGTCGTTGTTCACCCCACACGAAGAGGTGTCAACTATCAAATTCCCTATGGCTACTAGTTTTCGTCGCTCCGTTTGTAGATACCTGGAGGAGTTTGGCATGGTGAGGAAACGACGAAATGATCTCGAAGAGTTCAAATGCAGAGAAGGATTGGAATCGGAGCTCGAATCCCATTCCAGTGCCAATATTTTCAGAATCTCAGAGTCACTTAGGATAAGAAATGAAGGTCCTATGACCATACATGATGATTGGTTTGTGAACTAAAATAACATTACTAGTGTAAGAAAGCTTACTACAGACAGTTTTTGCAAGCAGCGACTTCCGCCTCTGACAGCCAAAACTAATTCAACTCTGTTCCAGTCAGTTGTAAACTAATACATGCTTGAATATTGATTTGAAACCACGGCACAGTCCTGCCTTCTTTACTTGGTGTTACTGGAGTTGAAGGGGATAAGTTTGTGGCTGCTAAAAACAAGAACCCCCCGCGGGACTCTAACCCACACCTTAGCCATTAAAAGCTATTTCAGTCCAACCAACTACCGAATTTCATATTTGTTAGCATCATGGCTTTGTCATAAAGGGATACGCAACACACGGTACGAGAAGTGTTGATTTCCACTTGAGCTATCGTTGCGAATAACCTAATCGTGGTCTAGTAGTCAACGTCATGCAGCTCGAACCCAGATCTGTGATATCAAACCCAATCTTTTCCTTTCTTTTTTAAGCCGTATTTCGTCTGTCGGCTAACAGCATCAATCTGACAGAAGTTTAGAGTCAGTTTCGTTCATTTTCTATCCAACCATTAACAGTAAAATATTGCGGAAAGATGTCTGTGAAATGGCTCGTGGGTGTCTGCCATAGTAAGACCAATTTCAGCGCCAGTAACCCTGGGTTCGGTGTGGGGCGGTGGAGGGGTGAAGTGGACTCTGGTATTCGTCGTGAGGTTGTGGACCACTGCGGCTGCGGCGGGGACGGAGCCTCTCCGTCGTTTCTAGATCCCCGGTTAACATAATATAACATAATGTTGCATATGATATACTTGTAATAATGTTTCTGCATGCTCCGTGGCGACTTTGTATGGAATGTTGCTATAAACATATTTAACTATGTCTTAGTTTGTTCACAGCTAGTGCCATGACTACTTGCATATTTCTCATTTTTGACGTTATGAGTACCGTCGTTTATGCATTAAAAAACTGAGTCTAAATTTACTACATTGTGTTCTGTTTGAGTATAATGGAAGGGTGAAAGCAGTGAAGGCAATTCGAAACACTTGTCCCCTATATGGAGTGAGTGCTACCGAGAATGTCAAGTTGCACCGTTTCAAATACGATCATTTTGAGATAAATTAATCACCACATTCAGGAAGACAAACAAGCATTCATGGAGGACTTTCTGCAATTTACTACGAGGATCAATGACAGTGCATCAGGTAACTGGCATGTGTGACGATCAATTAAACATCAAGCGACACTTGCCTTCAGTAGTCATATAGAGGTTAAAAGAAAGGAAGGTGGTTTACGGTACGATGTCTCGTTGAAAACGAGATTGATGCGAAGTAGAATCTCGAACTGGAAAGGATGGAGGTCGGTGTCCTTTTAAAGAATGACTGATCCTGGCATTTGCCGTAATGGATTTAATGAGGTCACCGTAAATCTAAATCAGTGCAGCGCACATCCGCCCGGCGGATTAGTGCCGAGGTCCGGTGTGCCGGCCAGCCTGTACATGGTTTTTAAGGCGGTTTTCTATGTGCCTCGGCGAATGCGGGCTGGTTACCTTATTCCACCTCAGTTACACTGTGTCGGCGATTGCTGCTCAAACACTGTCTCCACATACGCGCACACCATAATTACTCTATCACGCAAAACATTTGGGACTACACTGGTCTGGTATGAGACGGTCCCGGGGAAAGGGGGGGGGGGGGGGGGAAGAGGGTCCACTGGGGGCCGAACCACACAATAACCCTGGGTTCGGTGTGGGGCGGCGGTGCGGTGGGATACTGAGGGCTACGGCAGGATTAAGCCTCTCCGTCGTTTCTAGGTCCCCAGTTTAATACACACACATATACATACACACACCCTACCCAAGTCTGTATTATAAACGAACGCAGCCTTTTTGCTGTAACATGAGCAGGCGCTTTTGACGTTCCATTCAAATACTTAACGAAAAATAAGTTAAGGAATACACTCATGATAAACGTATCTACCACAATACATTTCAACTATCTATCAATTGCACCTTAGATCTCACCTTAAGGAAACGTGTATTCTACCAAGATAACTAAGCGAAATGTAAAAGCAAGCAGTTTTGGTGGCAATCTTGCAAACCAACTGCGCGCAAGCAGTATGTCATCCACAGTTTGAGCTCTCGCAAAGTGTACTCAGTGTCTCTCAAATAATATGTGCTGCACGATAGGAATTACGTTCTGCTGATGCTCTTCATTTACATCGCAATGATACACGATTATTCTGTAACTCACAGTTATGTGTTTCTAAAGGGTTCACAAAATCGTTTCAATCTCTCGACTGTTCCAATTACGTACGAAGCTCGAGGAAAAAGAACACCGAAATCTTTATGTGCAAGCTCTAATTTCTCTTATATGCTACAGTTGTAATATCATACTTTGTACGGCGCTGGCAACAAAAACTGTTGCATTCAGAGGAGAAAGATGACTGTTGAAATGTCGTGAAAATAACGTGCCGCAATGAAAAAGCGTTTGTTTCCATACTGTGTCCCCAACTCGCGCCCCATGACCACTTCCCCCGCCACCCTCAAGGAAAAAAAGGAAAACATTCGCGACACTATCTCCCCTACTTCGATATACTACAAAATCAGCTGCCTTGTTACAACGTTTTCGATATCCAGGTAATGATCACACAGTGCTCAGTAATATCCTAGAAGAGATCGAACAACTGTAGTACTGGCAATCTCCTTAGTAGATTTCTTGGATCTTCTAAAGGGTGTATCAATAACCTAACATTTGTTTCACCTTCACCACAAAATTTGATGTGTCGCAGTTACGTTTTTTGTGCTTGTAACACTTAAGACTTTCGTTAGATCGATAACGCTCAGATTTATATTACTTATCGATTTCTCGAAGCTTGACGAAACCTTCTTAGTAATCACGTAGAGAACCTCACACATTTTATTGTTTAGGGTCAATTGTCACGTTTTGCATCCCGTAGATAAATTTTCAACATCATTTTGCAATTCGCTTAGCTCTTCTGAGGAGTTTATTGACGGTAGCATTACCTGTCGCAAATCTAAGAGAAATGTTCTGATTGTCTGCTATAGCAGAAAGTCTACATCACTGTTCTTGCGAAACCACACTCACCACTTCCGTTTCACTAGGTGACGTCCCATCAGTTCCTGTGAACTGTGACCTTTCAGACAGGAAATCACGCACCCAGTCGCACCACTGAGTCGATAGTCCATAGGAAACCAATGTGGTTGGAAGCCGCTTATGAGGAATGATATCAAAACCTTTTTCGAACTCTACAAATACGGAATTAATTTTAAAGCCCCTGTACACAGTTCGTCGTGTGAATAAAGTTCCAGCTGTGCCTTACAACAGTGATGCTTTTCAAAAGCACGCTGGTTTGATGGCAACAGGTAATATATTTCGGGGTGTTTACAACGTAGAGACAAATTATTTGTTCACATGTCCTACTACATTTCGATGTCAATGAAATGGATATGTTTTATAACTCGGTGGATTACGTTTATTGTCTTCCATATATATATATTACGGCGGTCTGTGAAACTTTCCATTGTTCTCCCTCATCATAAATGCCACACAGTCATTTCATTTCGTACTGGAATACTCCTCGAGACGTTGTAGGAAAAGTAATTAAGCCACTGCATCATTGCTACACAAGACACACTCCTGAATTGTTTGACCATTCAAGAAAGACATTGTCTGTAGAAACAAAATCATCCTGCTATGCCTACGTGAGTTTCAAGACAACGTAATGGAACATGTCTGCTGACGCTGTGATAGTATTGTTACTTCCTGGAAAGAGAGAGAATTATCCTGCATGATTTACTTGATATATTCGTGGTATACCAATCAAAGATTCTGAATGAATTCCACTTAAGTGTGTCATTGACATATCAAACACATGTTTACAGTCATAGGAGATTAATTACACACAGCAGTCACAGATAATCTCGTTATCTACATTGCGGAGGGCAATGGCAATGACAAGGCTGCAGTTGGTCGCATGTTCCCTGAGAATATCGACGCGCTGTAAGGACTAAGAAGCACTAACTCTCAGTTCCAAACTCGCGTAAGAGTAACACTAACTTCTCTGTGACAGAGTTACAAACAACTATATCGAACTTAGAACGACAGCTTAATAAATTTTGTCATCATAAGACGTCTCGCTACCTTCAGTAACCAGTAGATATAGACACAAGAAACATAAAATACAGCAGAAATCCTAATGAAAGCACACAAATCTGTAAATGAAATCGTATCACTGGATACTCTGTTAATTGTATTTCATTCCGCAACTACTCTCACAGCCACGCACGCGGCAACCTGCTGATTCTGAGTTAAGCCAAGTATAAAGCACAATCACCAAGATGAAACAAAAACTTATTTTCAAGGTAGTTGATCGATTAGGGGCGAGAAAGGTAAACACATGCGGGCACCAGATCATAATATTTGCGGTATGCATGTTTACCAACGAAACTCTTTGGTGCTGTGTTCTAGGTTGCATTTGTTACTTTGCGACTGCAAGGCATTTCATTTGTTAGTAACAAATGTCAGTTGTGAAGGACGCATCCCTGTGAAGCAATTCATAACACGAAACACTTTGTACCACCAATTGTATATCAATAACAATACTTTTTGTGGACATATACAGGCCATCGTTTAAAATGTTTTTTATGGCGTAACCACTATTTTCTCCTCATGAAGTTACCATACAGTACTTCAAATCGCCAACGGGCTACACTGATTTAGATTTACGATAATCTCCTTAAATCCATTACATCAAATGCGAGGATCAGTCATCCTTGGAAAGGGCACATATGAATTTCTTCCCCATCCTTTACAGCTCGAGATTCTGCTTCGGATCTAATCTCGTTTTCGACGAGACATCGTATCATAATCGTCCCTCCTTTCGTTTAACCTCTATACGACTACTGAAGGCAAGTGCCGCATGAAGGTTAACTGCTCGTCACACTTACCTGTGATCGGATGCACTATCGTTGATCCTAGTAGCAAATCCCAAAAACGCCCTGCATCAATGCCTGTTTGTCTTCCTGAATATGGTGATTAATTTATCTCAATATCACAGTATTTGAAATGATACAACTTGACATTCTCGATAGCACCCACTCCACACAGGGCACAAGTGTTTCGAATTCTCTTATCACAAATTTTAGGCTCCGTTTTCCAATGCGTAAACGACGGTACTAATCACGTCAAAAGTGAGAAATATCTAATTGTCACGGGACTAGCTATACTACAAACTTGAACAAAATAAGACCATAGTTAAATATGCTTATAGCAACATGCCATACAAATTCGCCACGGGTTCCTCGAAACTGGTGTTCCAGGTGTTAATTGTATCACGTGGATTTTTGCGAAGAGTGCTTGTCAGTATTGTGCCATAAGAACTACAAACGAATGTAATGAAAGGAGGCAGCGAAATCTTTGCCAGTACCTAGCTTACTACTTTCGTCGAACACCAATGATGTCGCCAACTATAACATCCCAAGCCGCTTAGTGGATCTCCATCAACAGAGTCACATGGACAGGTTTGGAGTAACTAAGGACGACGGACTTTAGTTGTCTTGACACGAAAAGGTGGCGATAATATTATTTTACACCAGCAGCATTAATATCGATCGGACGTATGACTGAGGTATCAGTGTCTTGACGTTGTTGGATAACAATTTATGAATATTTTTTATTAAATAATGTTATATAACAGACAATACACAGTAAACTAACTAAATGTTTCACAGAAATGAGATTACTGTCCACTCGGTTTCTTGTCCATCTTCTGCTGGGCAGCGACTCTGGTACCTTCTATCGCCGCCGCCAGCGGAGACACGCGAGCTGATCTCGTCAGTGCTGCCAACCACAGGAACAGCCGGTTCTGCAGACTGCGGTGCCTTCTGCGGCCGCTCTCAGCCACCCTGTGGAAACGTGAACATCTCATCATGGACGAATAGTTCAGAAGAAACTGCAGGCTTTCTTGAAAACCTTTTTCTCCGGAATAAATCTTTCACTTCACACCTTGACGCAAGTTACTGACTTTTGAAAAATGTTTGCCACACTTTGACACGATTCCAGACCGATGCTCTTACCAAGGAAATACCTCCATCAAATCTTGAGTCTACCAGTATTGGACTTGCACAACGTCGTGGATCACTCCTAGGATATCCCACTGGATATTATTTTTACTCATTTCCTTGTGTTGCTAAGATAGCTATAAATTTCAGTTGGAAATGGAAATGCCGTGTGGCTAGGGCCTCCTGTCGTGTAGACTGTTCGCCTGGTGCAAGCCTTTCGAGTTGACGCCACTTTGGCGACTTGCGTGTCGATAGCGATGAAACGATGATAAGGACAACACAACAGCCGTGAATCGAACCCGGGCCGTTAGGTATGACATTCCGTCGCGCTGACCACTCAGCTACCATGGGCGGACTAATTGGAGCTCTTCGATTGGCATTGTTTTGCTGAAGACATAGGTATTCTTGAGTGCTGTAGGTGGTGGCGTGAGATTTCCGACCTTGGACTTCGCGACCCATAACTTCAACATGGTGTTTACGATAACAGATACACTAGAGAAGAATTTTACGAATGGGACGTGAATCGGTAAATTTGGTATATATGTACGGACAAATGACTCATCACAATTTCGGAAAAGTTGGACGATTCATTTAAGAGATAGAGCTTCAGAAATTAAACAAGTTATTAAAGCGTTGGTCCAATTCTGACCATTCTACAAGCTGTTACTCGGCTTGGCATTGATTGATAGAGTTGCTGGTCATCGTCCTGAGTGATTTTGTGCCAAATTCTGCCCAACTGGAGCTTTAGATCGTCAACATCAAGAATTTGTTCAAATGGCTCTGAGCACTATGGGACTAAACTTCTGAGGTCATCAGTCCCCTAGAACTTAGAACTACTTAAACCTAACTTACCTAAGGACACCACAGACATCCATGCCCGAGGCAGGATTCGAACCTGCGACCGTAGCGGTCGCGCGGTTCCAGACTGAAGTGCCTAGAACCGCTCGACCACATCGGCCGGCAATTGGTTTGGGGACCCTTCCCATAACGCTCCAAATGTTATTAATTGAGGGGAGACCCGGCTATCTTGTTGATCATGGTAGGGCTTGGTAAGCACGGAGATAAGAAGAAGAAACTCTCACCGTGTGCGAATGGACATTATCTTGCTGCAATGGAAGCCCAGGATGGCTTGCCATGAATAGCAAGAAACGGAGCGTAGAATATCGTTGACGTACCACTGCCTGTAAGTGCGTCACGGATACTGACGATCTAACGCGTCAGTGGGACAGAATTAGGCACCATATCGCTCAGGAGGGCATGCGACAACTATCATTCAACGTCAAGCCGAATAAGAGCCAGAGGTAGACCAACGCGTTATTAAATTGCTCGATTTGTGAAACTCTTTCTCTTTAATACAGCATCCAATTTTTCTGAAATTGTAATCATATGTATGTATTTACATCTATGTCACAATTATCAATTTCCGTCTCATTCTGATAATTCCTTCGCGGTGGTGCTTTCTTTTTTCTTAGATTGTATTTTAGCCGTGGGTTTTCCGCCGTCAAAGGAAGCAACAACAGTGGGGCAGACTCTGCAGACTGTCGAGTAAAAAGAATATCGCTTCACATTTTATCCAGCCGTAGGACTGGCTAAGCACACAGTACATAGGCATGTTTAATTTATATATTTTTTTAATTTTAACATTTTATTTTTAATATTTACCTTTTTTCTACAGCGGTAGTGCAACAAATGATGAAACTTCTTATTTTATGAATTTTAGTTTCGCACGCAATTCTGTAAGAAAGCTAAAGATTTAAATGAGCATCGTAATTCCCCGTGACGCTGTATATTGTTATAACACCTTTTAACCTTTTGTCAACATCTGTGTCATTTTTCTTCTTTTTTTAAGAGACAGGGCGATAGAATCTTTTTTAATTTAAAATATAGCATTTACTGCCTACTCCTCCAGCTTATCAGAAAATATATATTCCGATTTCTTTGATTTATTGGGGAATTTAGTATCCCACGCCAGCCTTAGATAACATTCGTGTTCCTGTGCCGATGGTTAAAAATATTCTATTGTCATATGGTATATAAGGATGCTCCAACCATTGATTTAGTATATAGTCTATGAATTTCATGACCCCGCCTCCACTGGCCAATTCCTCCATTATTACTATCCACTTTTCATGGTCACTGGTGGAAGATGTGCCACTGCAACAGGTATGCGGCGCAGCAACTCGACTACTACTCTATCCCTGTATTCCTCTGTTAAGCAAAGTTCTCACTTTTTCTTCCAAAAACATTGATTGATGTGAAAACTGCAACCAAAAGGGATCTTTCGGGGAATGTTGTTCTCAAACCTTTAATTGTACTCATTTCAAAGTCTAGCACTGCAGTTTTCGGTGACGACCTAGGCATCTTACTTTTCAATCCAGAAAGAAGTATTTCATATGTATTTTGACTTCTGTCTGGGAGCAAAGCAAATAAAACAGGAACTAACATCGTCTCTTCCTGCGTTGTTCTGATGTCAGCGTGTGTGGTATACAGTTGTTTGAAGTGTTTCGAACTACTGTCAGATTTCCCGTCCATGAGAACCGTTCCTGTTTCTCCGCTTTTTTCAGAATCGAACACCAGGATTCTTTTGTCAGGAACAGAACCGTTGTCGATTTTCAAGAAGCTATTGCCTTCAATTAACTTCAAACGCTCTGCGCCAAAGTTCTGGGTCATCTAATAGCTTCCTTCTTGCTGTACACATTGCAGTCTTGAAGTTATCACAATTTGGAATATCTGCTACGAAATCTTAAACTTTATCTTTAAAAATCTTGAAACTGCTCTTTAAAACTCTAGAAAACGTGCTCTGTTTTTTCTTCGTGAACTGTCTTTCTGCAGTTATGAATTTGTTTCTTTTTCTGCGTGTCTCCTTCGTCAGGTGGGCGAGAAAGTTTCTGTTCAGTTATGATTCTGCCATTTGCAGTTTTTATACGGCGTCAGCATTTATTCCTTTCGGAATTCACACACAGCCAGTCCGTGTACTCGTCACTTTTTCTGTCCACCTGGTATCGGTGACTATCCTTGGGCTGATACTCGTTCCCTTTCGTTGTTGTAATTGGTTCCGTTACTCAAAGTGTATGGAACTCAAGTGGCTTAGGCCTAGATACTGTACGAAATTAAGGCTGTCGACGAGGGCACTGCCTGATTGAAAGTAAGACCACATCCGCTGCTGATGAACGACTGGCATAAATCAGCAGTGGGGCAGACTCTGGCGCAATTGACCGTCAGCCTCTCGCAGGAGGAATTCGCAAATCTGTTAAGTCAAACTTTCTAATCATGTTCTTCCACCTTGGAGTAGATATAGGACCTCTCCGTTTACCTTTAATGCGTGGATAATCGCGAAGAGCAGCAGCACTTTTGCTGTTGTGTTGACAAAACAGCTCTACGAGTAAAGCCCTGCCCACATTGTCCAGACTACGTTTGTCTGCAACTGTAATACACACTGATGCTTGTGTTTCGACCCGACGCCACCTACCAGTATTGGCGCCTAACGGTAAGCCACGACACTAGCATTACTAACAGTGCAAAGCCTGTAGCACAGCCTCTGAACATCATTTCTATGAAGCTGACTGCCCGTACTGCAAATAGTTTTGCGTCTGCTCTGGATCAAGTAGTGAACGTTTAATTACAACTACCCTGCACTCGTACCCTATCTGAAGTGTTGGTCTCTCGTTAACTCGTGTGAGAATTGGAGGTGCTTCGAGTGTCCAACGGCGACGTTCCAGCTCCCTTGTTAATCTGCGTGCACTGCGACATACAGTGGGGAAAGGTAGAGCTCGCCAAAATAACGTCGCATTGGCATAGAAACGCGTTCTCATCTCTAGTGTTGAGCGATCCCAGCCAGTTGTTCTGGTGCGGGGGCTGTCTCTGTTGATTGTCGCTTGCCGACCTGCACACATCAAGCGCTCTCGTTGCTATATCTTTACTACATAGCATAGTACCGCGGTCTTCGAGCACCATAGACGCAGGGACGTTCTTCATCATCAGTCATGTGTGACTATATGCAATACCATTAATTTTTTGTAGGAAAAGGCAAACGTGGAAATAAGTCTCACTAAGAACTATGCTTGAGAGGCTTACAGAAACAGTTAGCTCCTCCAATCGCTCAGTAAAAACAATAAAGAAGGAAGTGTGAAAAATAGCTAAAAGTACTTTCCAAGGTTTCACTATTTCGGAATAATGTAAAAGGAGAACTTTTTTTTAGATAATATGGCTAATCAGTCTACAAGAGAAGTGTCGCATGATGTCCAAGTGGCATTTTCTTTATCTTACTTTGTTAGTACGTAACAAGCAATATTGTCCGCTAAGCTACATATTTTATCTCTTTGTTTTGTGAAATTTCTTTCTGGTAGCACACAGTCTATCTTGTTTTGCTCTGGTTGATCCGTCGTTTATTCTTTTTCGGTACTCTATGCAGAAACTGTTAGCTTCGAATGTTTATATCTGTCCAGTTATTGGTGGTACTGACATAACCTGTTGATACCTGTAATACCTTACAAGTTTTACAAAATGTACATTTGTGCCAAGATAGGTAGAAATCTAACATTTGGGCATAGGTTTTAGGTGCACAACAGCACCTTCAATTCCGTGTTGCGGATGCTCACAACAGAGGCCTCACCACACAACCCCACCATTGCCACAGCAATGCGGCAAGCTATTTTGAGCACCCTGTATGTGTGGGGCCGCAGCGTGTGTATCCCACAAGAACCATGTGGTTCTGCTCGGTGTTACTGTTCACCATTTATTATTTTCCAGCGTTGATTTGCGACACGGTGTTACGACTGTTCGTTGTTACAATCCACTATATGCGATGTTGACCTTTGTCATCAACATGTTTCTGGTTCCAGATGGTAGCGCCTTTCCCGGAACGAAGGTACTCTCTGTATGCCGTTGTCATAGTGGTGCGCGATAAGCCCATTTCCGGCACGACCTCTGAGACTGTCTCTTGCATCGGGCATACAAGTTGTGGCAGCGTTCGTATGCACTGAAGTCATTCACATTGTTCATCCCGTGCTTCAACGTCCCATCGACGGCCAGTACAAGCTCTGGTGTGTTCTTAGTCTTTTGCCTCTCCCGTTCCTTCTATGGGGTCGACATTGTTGCATGGGCTGAGGCGGTACGTGACCAGATGCCGTTCCCGAAGCCATCATTTCCTCCTGGAAAAAATTTGTGTTCACCGTATGTCTGTGTCTAGAGTAATCATTTTTCACGTGTAAGAACATTTTCTAAATGTATGGGTAGCTTTTGTCTGAAGCGGGGCGTGGATCCCAGCCCAGTATTTGCCTACATGGATTTGTGAAACCGCCTAAAATCTACAGACAGGCTCGGTACAAAGTATGAAACGTAGAGTAACTTGCAAGTATCTCACAAGGGGAGGTCACGACATTTGAAACACGGATT
This sequence comes from Schistocerca piceifrons, assembly GCF_021461385.2. NCBI lineage: Eukaryota > Metazoa > Arthropoda > Insecta > Orthoptera > Acrididae > Schistocerca > Schistocerca piceifrons. Next base: position 782,331,104 of record NC_060139.1, on the reverse strand, counting down.
TACTGCAAACTTCGCACACTCGTAGTACTCCATGAGGACAACAAAATGTGTAAGCAGTAGCGCGTACTTCTCAAGTGTTATTGAGAAAATCGCAAGATAATTTCGGTCGTCAAATATATACCTGTGCGTGGCCATTTTACCATGAAGCTGTGGCAGCCGAGTGGTTAGCATTCAAGCCCGGTAATCGCTGGACCGATGAGTCGAGTCCCGTTCGTAAGTTTTTTTTTATTTCTAACACCGTAATTTTCTTTACTATTTATATTACAATTGATATAATGGGAAAAATACGTGTAATCGGATGACCTCTTATTACATTTACAGTGTTATTTGGCAGTCTACAAATTTTTATTATCACAAATAATACAGTCTGACTTCGGCGGTGCTACGGCACGGACGTCTGTTTACGTCCCTGCCGGAGAAGTTCGCGTTCGCGCAGTTGTTTACCTCTTCGGCGTACTCGTGCGTTTAGACGACTCGATATAGAAAGGCACATGCATACCGAAAGTCGACTCTCAAGATTAGTTTTTCGAATGAATATGCGAGACCGAAAGCCTACGAAATAGAAAGGTTCCTACGAGACGAAGTTAAACTTGACTACAACGAACTTATCGGAATCCACCTCTCCATAGTGAGCAGTGTCGTTTACGTCAAGCTGATTAACGATGCAGTATGTGACAGAATCATCCGAGATACTAAACATGGACTCAAATTTCGTCACTTTGATGGACATGTTGGAGAAGTAACTATTGATCACGCAGGACTGGGCTTACGAAACATACGTATTTTCGAACTTCCCTTCGAGGTTCCGTCTGACTTGGTCGTTGACGCCTTACGCCCGTATGGAAGAGTGCTTAGCCACGTTGAGGAAAAATGGTCCAACTTCACGACTTACCCCGTTCTCAATGGGGTGCGTCAAATCAGAATAGAACTGACACAACATGTACCCTCGTACTTGTTCATCGGCGGATGCAGAGCTATAGTCATCGACGATGGACAACCCAAAACATGCTCAGGCTGCGGGAAAGAGGGCCACGTCCGTTCCGAATGTATGCAGCGGAGGATAGTGCAAGTTCCAAACGGCGAACCCGTACCTCCGTCCACGTTGACGCCGCTGCCACTACCGTATGCGGACGCATTGCGAACAGATCCCATCCCGAAGAATGACCAGCTACAGAATCCTGACAGTTTACGGCAACCGACTGCAGCAGAGACCGCCTCCAGAGACGAAACGACGCACACCTCTGCCGCTCCGGCGCCACGACGCCCTTAACCGAGCGGAAAGGATCGGTTGGAGGTATGGAAATTGATCCCGCGGTTGTGCCGACAGCTGCTTTCGTCCCTGAGCACCGGGAGTCACTTCCGCACTCGGATACGGAGGCGCACACGCGCAAACAACGATCGCCGAAGCGCCACAAGAAACGACGGCTAGCGCCGTCGGATACCTGCTTACTGCAGTCCACGTCAGATGGACATGGTTGTAACGTCGATACAGTGCATCCGGTTGCGCAAAGGGAGGTTCTACCTCCCACACAGCAGTACGACGCGAATCATGCTAGACAGGGTTTGAATACAGACACACCGGACGGAAAGCCGACGGAATGAGTCCCTCCACCTTCCGCAGCAACGCACCGCCTTCGGTCAGCCCGGCCGGAGAGACACGACGGGAGCTGGACATCCAGCACAGGAACTGGGCCGACGAATCCGATACTGACCCACACACCGACGACGCACCCGCAATGGCGAGTGCTGCGTCCACCGGATGTTAACCGCGCAGAAGATGCAGACTGCCGCACAGACAGCATGTCGCCGAGCAGCGGCACACAAATTAACGTAAGCGTTCATGTGCGCTTTACGCACTGAGGAACACCGGCAGGCATATCGAACAGCCTCTATTAATATTAATACGATCAGAACGACTGTCAAATTGCAATTATTACGAGACATGTTGCATGCGTCAGACGTCGATATCGTTCTGCTGCAAGAAGTACGTGTTGAGAGCTTCCCCGACCTCTATGAGTACGATACGTACATTACACCTACTACCGACGGCGGCAGCGGAACAGCGATACAGCTACGTAGCGGCATAAGTAGCCGAGGACGTGGTGTACCTGCCGTCAGCGCGTGGTCTGGCGATCACAGTGCTGGGAGTATGGGTCGTTAACATTTACGCACCGTCGGCGCGACCGATCCCGATTTTACGCAGAGGAGATTGCAACACTATTCTTAGGTCGGTATGAACATGTCTTATTTGGAGGCGACTTCAACTGCGTGCTCGCACCAAAAGATCAACATCCACGTTATACTTCATGCCCGGAGCTGCGGCAACTTATACAGGACATGAATCTCATTGATACATGGGAGAAGATACATGGCGACAGACGTGGATGCACCTACGCCACGAGTCACTCTACAAGTCGTCTCGATCGCATTTACGTAACACGTCGTCTCGAACCTGCGATCCTCGATGCGGAATTGTGGCCTGTCGTCTTTTCAGATCACGGTCTCCCTGAGTCGTCAACAAGTGTGGAGGAGTCGCAGTGTTTGGAAACTGAATACAGCACACCTCAGGGAACCTGAGTGCAGACGCTTAGTCGAAGACACTTGGCACGTGTGTGAACGACGCCTCCCGACATATCCGACGACGTTGCAGTGGCGGCTGGAATGCGTTAAGCCTGCATTGCGCCGAGCGTTAATTGCATACGGAAGAGAGCAGATGATGTGGAGGCGACACACGACGGAATTTTATTTCACGATGCTCAGCGAACTTTCTGTACAAGCACCTTCACAGGAGCGTCGTGCCGGTATAAAACGAGCACAGGCCTAAATAATTTCCATAACGCGCCGCCGTCTGGAGGGTGTCGCAATCCGTGCAAGGGCCTTTGACAGAATCCGTAGAGAATCACCGTCGATGTATCACGTTATCAGAGAAAAACAACGTAGCCGCAGAACCATAATACAGACGGTCGTACTGCCAGATGGTCGCCGCATGACAACGCAAAAAGATATTGCCAACGCTTTCGCGGAACACTACGGTCATCTCTATGAAGAAGCGGAACACGATCAGGCAGCCTTTCATGAGGTCCGACGAACGCTCTCCGCGTGTCTCGACGAGTCGGCCAACCTGGAGTTCACAGGTGAAATCACAGTTGACGACGTAATTGAAGCGATTGATAAGGGATCGTCGCACAAATCGCCGGGGCCCGACGGGTTTCCGTTAGAGTTCTATCGTACATTTAAAGATCTCATGATTCCACGATGGACTACCATGTACTGCGAATTGATGTCTCTCAACGTGCCTCTTCCACCCTCCTTCGTGGAAGGAATGATCATCCCCATCCACAAACCATCTGGCGTCACAGGGATACAGGCCTACCGGCCACTGACCCTTCTTAATTGCGACTACACGATCTACGCCAGGATACTTGCAGCACGCTTTAAACGCGTAATACGCCAAGTGATTTCACTCGACCAAACCCAGCTAGGAGGAGATAGCAATATTCAAACGGCACTCAGCGACTACCGCGATGTTATCGCACTGGCATCAACATGTCGTCTCCGGGGTGTATTGGTATCGATAGACTTCGATCGCGCATTTGACAGGCTGAGTCATGCTTATCTCACGGACGTGATGACGAAAATGAAGTTTCCGGAAAGTTTTGCCACCGTCGTCATGAGAGTACTCCACGGTGCCGCATCCAAAGTGCTCATCAATGGACGCTTGGTGGGGCCCATCACCATCTCACGATCGGTCAGACAAGGGTGCCCGCTGTCAACGATATTGAATGCCATCGCTGTCGAGCCGCTGCTCTGCGGGCTCCGGAATCGACTCCAAGGAATGACGATAAGGCACAACAAGTTTATATGCCGAACATACGCAGATGACCTAGTGTTTTTAGCACGATCTGGCGACGAGGCAAGAGCGGCCTTGCATTGGATTAATTTGTATTGTATGGCTACGGGAAGTCGCCTGAACATGGCAAAGTCGGGAGCGATGAACATTGGTAGAGGACTCCCGACAGGAAGTGTAGCACCGTTACAGCCGATCAACAAGATGAAATGCCTAGGAATTATCTTCACTACAGACGTTCGACGCACGGCGGCACTGAGTTACAGACATCTTCTGTTACAGACATCTTCTGCAAACAATTCGTGCGAGCGTCCGAAGTCACAGGTTAATGGCACTGGATATGATACAATGGGTCACCTATGCCAACACTTATCTAGCCTCTCGCATCCCCCACCTGGCACAAGTTCTTCCTATGCCGGTGGTGTTGGCCCGCCGAATCCTGGCGGCACCAGGATATTTTGTGAGCACAGGTCTGCTTTTTAAGGTAGGATACGAAACCCTCACCCTTCCTCGTAGTCGTGGAGGTCTTGGACTAGTCCACGTACGCGACCGAGCAGTGGCTATTTATGTAACCACAATGATAAAGATGTGGACACGACACCAGACAAGTCTGACGGGCACCTTGATAAACGAACTCGCTCCACCTTCTCGTTCGGCTCCGGTAGCGGTGGCTCACATCTCAACATCGCTTGCCCATATGCGAACCTTTTTTGTGGAACACAGTTATGTACATATGGAACTACCGACTACCAGGACGGCAACGGCACGTGATATATATCACATCTTGGCTCGACGACAGCCGAATAATGCCGTAGAGCGCCGCCAACCAACAGTTACGTGGTCAGTGGTATGGCGTACAGTGCACCACCCACACCTTGATACGTGAACGCGCGCACTTTGGTATCAGGTGGTAAATGGGAAATACGTGACTCGATCCAGGTTGCATACAATTCATATGGCGGACGAGCCACTGTGTCAACAGTGCAATGTTACAGACACAGAGAAGCATCGCCTGATATGCGGACCTTCGGCGGACGTGTGGTGTTTGGTCAAAAAAATGATCGCCTTCCTCCTTCGGGTGGGGCCGCAAACAATAGAACCACGCACACTACTTCTCCCAGATAGGACATATTATCCCCGAACAAAGACAAACGCAGTGACCTGGATTCGAGGTTTGACTGTGCATTATCTTTTCCGAGACGGCAGTAAGAATGTGCTTCACTTCTGGGCCTTACTACAGGAACATCACGCACAGCTTATGAGACATCCGAGATATCGAACATATTACGCAAATTTTTTAGGGAGTGCCTTGCTTGATTCCCCACCCAGTTGGGGTGTCCCGAGTAGGATAATGTAATTATTGCCTATAAGTATCAGAACAAGAAAGGACCAGGACGGTGTAGAGGATCCACAAACACACGTGAAGACGTACCCGACACCAACGCGAGGTATGATGGGATAAGCGAGGTACGCGCCTAAAAGAGGAACGTAGACCGTTATTGTTTTGTACTGACAGAAGCAGGATTTTTTTTCACTATTATGTAAAAAAAAGTCCACTTATTTACGTTTCCCAGAAAAATTTTATTTTATAAAGTCATCGTCTTATATATTTTTAAAAAAATGCTAGAAGCATACGTGTGATCGGATGACCTTTTATTACATTTACAGTGTTATTTGGCAGTCTACAAATTTTTATTATCACAAATAATACAGTCTGACTTCGGCGGTGCTACGGCACGGACGTCTGTTTACGTCCCTGCCGGAGAAGTTCGCGCTCGCGCAGTTGTTTACCTCTTCGGCGTACTCGTGCGTTTAGACGACTCGATATAGAAAGGCACATGCATACCGAAAGTCGACTCTCAAGATTAGTTTTTCGAATGAATATGCGAGACCGAAAGCCTACGAAATAGAAAGGTTCCTACGAGACGAAGTTAAACTTGACTACAACGAACTTATCGGAATCCACCTCTCCATAGTGAGCAGTGTCGTTTACGTCAAGCTGATTAACGATGCAGTATGTGACAGAATCATCCGAGATACTAAACATGGACTCAAATTTCGTCACTCTGATGGACATGTTGGAGAAGTAACTATTGATCACGCAGGACTGGGCTTACGAAACATACGTATTTTCGAACTTCCGTTCGAGGTTCCGTCTGACTTGGTCGTTGACGCCTTACGCCCGTATGGAAGAGTGCTTAGCCACGTTGAGGAAAAATGGTCCAACTTCACGACTTACCCCGTTCTCAATGGGGTGCGTCAAATCAGAATAGAACTGACACAACATGTACCCTCGTACTTGTTCATCGGCGGATGCAGAGCTATAGTCATCTACGATGGACAACCCAAAACATGCTCAGGCTGCGGGAAAGAGGGCCACGTCCGTTCCGAATGTATGCAGCGGAGGATAGTGCAAGTTCCAAACGGCGAATTATTTGGCAGTCTACAAATTTTTATTATCACAAATAATATAATATTCATAATTATCGACTTGTAAACGACCAAACGCATAAAGTGATACTGAAAATGTATGCTTGTCCGTGTCTTCAAAATTGCTCGTATTTAATCGAAAGAGAATCAGAAATTGCTTCTCGTCAAGACGCTATGAAAATACAGTCGATACTGCATGACCAATTGTCAGCGCCGATATTTAAGGAAACGCTGCGTTATGCATTGTTTACTTCCAGATTATCGTCTGAAAGAGAGATTTTGAAAATGTTAGCGGGGTTTGTTTTTCCAAGGAAAACCTCAAAAGACCTTGCGTACGTGGAAAAATATAATTTATTCAGCTGGTGTCGTTTAACTTTGTTTTCCATGTTTATACGAAAAATACCATCCTGAAACTTGTACTCGTAACGTCGAAAGCGACGATTAATTGTACATCTTTCGAAAGCAGTCTGTGCCGGTCAAAACTTGGAGGTAACAAGTCGTTTAGGGCTCCTTCCAGGTATAAGGGATTTCTCAAATCACGGACAGGCATACATTTTCAGTATCACTTTATGCGTTTGGTCGTTTACTAGTCGATAGTTATGAATATTATATTATTTGTGACGATAAAAATTTTTAGACTGCCAAATAAAATTGTAAATTTAATAAAAGTTTATCCGATTACACGTATTTTTCCCATTATATCAATTGTAATATAAATAGTAAAGAAAATTACTGTGTTAGAAATTTAAAAAAAGCTGACGAACGGGATTGGATCCATCACTCCAGTGACTACGGGGCTTGAACGCTAACCACTTTTTTTTTTTCGTTATGGTTCGTTGTATTTGATCGTAGCGGACGTCACATGACATCCGTTGAAGTTCGTTGTTGATCCTTTCACTCAGTTTTTTTTTTTTTTTTTTTTTTTTTTTTTTTTTTTTTTTTTTTTTTTTTTTTTTTTTTTTTTTACAGAGGCGTGTTAGCTCTCTGACCGAACACGCTGAGCTACCGTGCCGGCGTGATTATGAAATGATGATGAAAGACACACAACACCCAGTCATCTCGAGGCAGAGAAAAAAATTAACTAGTGAAGGAATGTGATCACTATATGAATAAGGCGGTGGCGTAATACTAAGGAGTGGGTTGGGTTGTTTTGGGAAGGAGACCAGACAGCGAGGTCATCGGTCTCATCGGATTAGGGAAGAAAGTCGGCCGTGCCCTTTGAAAGGAACCATCGCAGCATTCACCTGGAGCGATTTAGGGAAATAACGGGATACCTAAATCAGGATGGCCGGTCGCGGGATTGAACCGTCGTCGTCCCGAATGCGAGTCCAGTGTCTAAACTCTGCGCCACCTCGCTCGGTGACCACTCGGCTGCCGCCGCTTCGTGGTAAAAATGGCCACGTACAGGTATATATTTGACGACCGAGATTATCTTGCGATTTCCTCAATAACGCTTGAGAAGTACGCGCTGCTGCTTACACATTATGTTGTCCTCATGGAGTACTACGAGTGTGCGAAGTTTGCAGTAAATCCGCGTTCCAGACGTCGTGACCTCCTCTTGTCAGATCTTCAACTAAATTACCACTTTGATAAACTGTTGCAGAGTAGTGCAGACAAAGTGTGTTCTTCGGCAAAAGACATCTACTGATATCAAATACAGGCCACAATTTGAGAAACATGGATGATAACGTACGTTCATGGTATGCCATTGTATGGACGTGAGTCTGAACAGTGGGAAAAACGGAAAAGTAGAGAATTGAAGAAGCAGAGATGTTTTACAGGCAGATGCTGAAAATGAACCATACTGACAAGAAATGAGGACGTTATCCACAGAATCGGAGAGGAAAAAAATGTATTGAAAACACCACTTTCATGGCACTAGAGAGCATAGAAGGCCAAAAATTGTAGGAGGAAGCTCATTGGAATATATATAAAAATATTTCGTTGTAATTGCTTCTCTGAAATTCTGAAATGTTGAGACATGTCACAAGAGAGGAAACTGGTGGGATGAATCAAACCAGTCAAGGACTGATGATCTCCTCCATTCTCTGCCCCCCCCCCCCCCAACACACACACAAAAGTTGCATGATTATTTGGTGTGCCGCCATACCGTGGAACTATGTGGGAAAGGAGAAAGCAGTCGGGTGTTCAAAAGGCCAGATTGATGTGCGCTAATTCATTTCTGCTCTGGCTAATAAGAAAATAGTCTTGTCTTACGAAATCTGTTTTGAATTTTTTTCACTGGTATTCAGTCATCTGTACAAAAACTCATTCTACAGAATTTCAGCCGCCGTTCTGAACCGTAAGTAACTCAAAATTAATTATGAAGTACGACATTTTTCAATGGGTTTCCGCGCATGAAATTACCTGGCATGGAGCCTGAATTCTCCCGTTGCACGGACGGGGTACTCTCGTGTCGGTGTTGCCAAGCGATGCGTGCGCGTAATCATCGATTGAAAGCGATAGAAACTTAATTCGACACTCATTGGGAAATACAAAGTATGTTTTATCCATAGCGTTCTCTCCAATTTGTTGTGGAATATACACAAATGACTGTAGTATCTCCTACACGTCAAAATTAATTTTATATGTCGTAAATAGGGATAAAAGTAGGTCTGTGTAGCAATCCCGTGACTGGACTATTGGCGGACTACAGGTGGAGTGCAACCTTGCTTCGCCAGGGCGCTAAGAGGGGGAAGGTGTCGAGACCATAGTCCTAGCCGTCTTTTACCCCCAGGAAAAATTCCCGGTACTCATTTGAATGCAAGATGTCTGGACCTGGAGGGAGCTGGAACGAAGAAAAATGTCCACTCCTATCCAGGATTAAACGTGGTTCTTCCAGGGCCAGAGTCTACTGCTTTACCAGCTCGACCAACACGCCCAGATTTCTTGTAATTATCGCAAGGAAATTAAATATTGATACAATGCTCCAACCGTATATTACTCGTACTCCACAAATACAAATTAATGAGGATATTAACTGCCCTTCGTTCATTCAATACCCCAGCGCTCTTTCTTAGATAAGAAAATATTAGTTCATTATTTTCTTTCGGAGAGAGCTGTACGTCAAATGTGTCACTGTCAGTAGCAAATTTTTCATGAAAATAATTATCTTCAGTTCCTTACGGCAGTGAACTTGCACTCCGTCTTATCGAGTTTTTAAGTCATTACTAACCACCTACTTAAACTATTTAAACGTTCGTTTAAAAACTCAACTAGAATTTCACACGTCACAATCTTCACGACTGTTTCCTGTTGACGGAATCAGTTGGTATCTGTTGTACTCTTCCACAGCAAGTAGCTAAACATTTATGTGATTCCCCCTGGCCTTTGCGGTGGAACAGAATGTATAGAATAATTTTTGGAACCCGAATTACGTTTATTACGATGTGTTCGCAAACTTTTACCAGAAAGTAAACGAAAGAGCTGCAAAAAATTAATGTTAACTTCTGTTTTTAACAAAGCCTTGATTAAAAACTTCAATTGTCGCTGCACCATGACAAAACGGCCATATTTCCCCAATCATGGGCGCTATGCTATGTACAGGGTGCGTCAAAAAAATGTATACACACTTTGAACTGTCACAGACAATTTATTTCCCGTTCTACAAGGTTAAATATCTGTGAGGAAGTAATGTTATGTTTCTTCAACAAGTGGCACCAGTGACAAGGAAGTAACTGCAACATGGCGGACGTGCGTTTGAGCTTTGAAGCGCGGAAGCAGATAATTAAGTGGTACTGGAAGTTTGAGAATGTAGCTGCGGTTCGAAGACAGTGCAGAAGTGAGTATGGTACAGAACCACCTTCAAGGTTAACAATTACACGTCTACGAGACAAATTCGAAATTCATGGAACAGTGTGTGCAGTTCATAAAGGTCAATCAGGGCGACCTCGTACAGCTACAAGTGATGATTCCACAATTGCGGTCTTGGAACTGTTTCAGCGTTCGCCTCAAAAATCTTCAAGGCAAGCGGCACGTGAGAGTAATGTAAGTGCTAGTAGTGTGCTACGCATTCTGAAGAAAGGCAAGTTTCGTGTGTACATTCCAAGGCTGGTGCAACAGCTAAGTGACGACGATCCAGATCGAAGGTTAGAATTTTGTGAATGGGTTCAGGAGATGGTGAGACGTGAACCGGGATTTATGGGTAGCATAATTTGGTCGGATGAAGCCCAGTTCAAACTCCATGGAACCGTCAATAGGAACAATTGTATGTACTAGGCTGAAGATAATCCTCACATTACAGTTGAAAAGGCTGTGAATTTGCGCCGGCCGGAGTGACCGTGCGGTTCTAGGCGCTACAGTCTGGAGCCGAGCCACCGCTACGGTCGCAGGTTCGAATCCTGCCTCGGGCATGGATGTGTGTGATGTCCTTAGGTTAGTTAGGTTTAATTAGTTCTAAGTTCTAGGCGACTAATGACCTCAGAAGTTAAGTCGCATAGTGCTCAGAGCCATTTTTGTGAATTTGCCTGGTGTAAATGTGTGGTGTGGTTTGTCTGCAAGGGGACTCATTGGGTCTTTCCGCTTTGAAGGTACTGTTACTGGAGAAACGTACCTAACAATGCTTGCTGACTCCATATTCTTTGCCATTCGTGGATTATACGGTAATGATGAGTTTTGTTTACAACAAGATGGCGCCCCGCCGCACTATCATAGGGACGTATAAGCATACCTGGATCACAATGTGCCAGGTCAGTGGATAGGACGCAAGGGATCAATCGAGTTTCCTGCACGCTCTCCAGAAGTCACGCCACTGGATTTCTTCTTATGGGCACAGTAAAAGATGAGGTGTACAAACGTAAACCACGTAACCTGGACACACTTTGGAATGAGATTCAGGCTGCGTGCGCAGAAATCTCATTGAACACTTTGGTACTATGTACGGGACCAGTGGTGACTCGTACTCAGAAATGTATTGATGCTGAAGGCCACCAGTTTGAACACTAATCACATTTACAAAGTACATTTATTTTTCGAATTGGACTTTAAGCTTTCCATTTACAGAAATTTAACATTGTAGAACGGGAAATAAATTTTCTATGACGCTTCAAATTGCGTATACATTTTTTGACGCACCCTGTGTAAAAACGAATAGTGAATCCAGGGGTATCCATCTTTAGTTACAAGCACCAAGCCAGGAATATGCGATCTTGTGATTTTTTTAGCCGACTTCCGGGATGTATCGGCAGCTGAAATTTGGCATGGGGATTTTAAGTGACGCTAACTACGAGTCGTAAAAAAATCATGGCGAATTTCGACATGATAAGTCCTATAGTCTCCTTGTACGTAAGGTACCCCATCTGAAGCCCTAGGGCTACAGACGTCACACTATATGAGCGAGTCTGTAACTTCGCTATGTGCAATAACCATCTTGTCTAGTGGAAGGATTCACTGCGAATCGCTAACCTGCGCAGCACGACGCTGCTCTCGTGTTCCCTGGCGTGGGACCGCAGCACGGCGTCGATGACCGCAGCCGCTGTGAAGACGTCCAGCGTGTCGGCTGCGGCTGCCCCCTTCACAGACGCCAGGGCGTCCCTCAGCGCTTCCTCCGGCATCTGCAACAGCCAGCAGACACCACGAGGAACTCCCCTGCACGACGTTTCCCTTGGGTTTTATTCTAAAATTTTCATTGTCTCAATTAGGTTTTTGCCTTGCTGTAAATATCTGACTTATATTAAGCCAATTTACGAGAGCAACTATTTGACCCAGTCGACCACTTTTATTCTTGTGTCTAGTGCAGCGCCCCTAGCGTATTATTCCTGTACTGCAAGGGGAGCTTACGAACTGCTCTTCCCTCTTCATACTAAAGCAGTACGATGCAGATCTCATAAAAACTCAAAAATCTTCCTTGAAAGTTAGAAAACTTCCGTGACTCGTGAAGTACAAAATATTACGAGAGTGGTCAGTACGCAGCTATGTCCACCCTCACCCCCCACCCCCAGCTGGAAATCTTTTAAATTCTTTTTATCATCACGTTCTTATTTGGTCTTTTTCTCGTCTGGCTGTCTGTTCAGTAGAAATTCTGCAGTTGATTTTAGCCTTCATAGTGAGCTAGAGACTTGAAATTTTTTTAAAAAGTCAGAATTAGATTACAATGCAATATTAACTCCCTTCCTGTGTGGTGTGTGGTGGAGGGTGGTGTGTGTACCAATTCCACTTCCCTCTTTTCCTGTTCCAGTCGTGAATGAGTCATGGGAAGAACGACTACCGTGTGAGCTCGAATGTCGCTCATTTTTACCTTCACGGTCTTTTCGCAAGATATACGTAGAAGGAAGCAAAATATTAGCTGTGTCATGTGAAGTGAACTCCGCTGTTATCTCATCAAGATGTTTGAAATCGATTGAAAAATTTCACGCACGAGACTAATAATCAGAAAATAATTATTGAAATTAAAATGAATTTTAATATACCAAGTTTTTAAGCCCCATACAGATTCCTAATCCCACTGTAGGTGGCCCTGAAAATTTGTGATCATGAATTTTTAATAGTCAAGAAAATATTTTTTAAATTTAAAACGAAAAACATGGGGGACATGTATCTTAACTTATGCCTGATAGTCCACTTCCTTATTAATACACTACTTAACTACTAAGGCATCAATAGTTCCTCTCCTTACTATTCTCTGTTGCATGTCACCACGTTTTTCGTTTTAAATATTAGAAATATTTCCATAGCTGTTAAAATCACTATTATAAATTTATATGGGGACACCAGTCTGTATGGTGCTAGTAGAAATTATTTTGTGCCAATCAACCCAATTTAAAAATTGGTAAATTAAAAATCAATGTATTTAAAACTTACATTTATTTTTAAACAGAAATGTTAACAAATATTGATTTATATTTTAGTACAATTGTCAATACAATAATATTAAATAAAATACCTTTTTATTTCTACTGATTTAACTGTATTAGTATGTATATATTTTTTTAATAATAAGGCATTTTTCATGTTTGTGTCAAATTTTAATTTACTTTCATCTAATTGGTAATTAAAAATAGAAACCATATTACCTTTTATTAAAAAGTACGGTACCATATCATTTAACTGACATTAAAATTTGATAATAAATATAAAATTTAAATAAAAGTTTAAAAAACTGGCACTTACAAGAACTGAACCGGAGACCTTGTGATTATCAGACACTGACACTAGGTGACCCTTGTAATCATATAGAAAAATTTTGTACTTACCAACACTCTGAAATTTTCTTTTCTCCAAAAACGACGTTTTTCTGGTTAGTGTTTTATTCAAATGGCAAGTCCGTAAGATACCCTTGTGAAACTGGCTTGCCACAAGTGTATGTTATCACAAGACGGCGCTAAAATCGCATGTCTGCAGAGAGTGCGAGCTGTGCGATTTGGCACCCACATTTTTTAGTGAAGAACGATTCATATTGGACGTCGGTAGAAAGAAAGGGAACGACACCGTCAGATGGTGTTTTGCTCACACTAGACAAAACGTCAATATAACGTTACATCACTTAGTCCGGTACTGAATGGTGAAAGGAAAGGTTATGGGGGTCTGTCCGCCTTACTAAAAGCCGGAATACAAAATGGTTCAAATGGCTCTGAGCACTATGGGACTCAACATCTGAGGTCATCAGTCCCCTAGAACTTAGAACTACTTAAACCTATCTAACCTAAGGACATCACCCACATCCAGGCCCGAGGCAGGATTCGAACCTGCGGCCGTAGCGGTCACGCGGTTCCAGACTGATGCGTCTTAGAACCGCTTGGACGCAGGGGCCATGCAATCGTCATCCCCGAATTGCTCTTCAACAGTAGGAAGCAAGAAGGTGCTTAAAACATCAGTGTAGGTCTGTGCTGTGATATTGCAACGCAGAACAAGGGGTGGAAGCTCCCTCCATGAAAAACACGACCACACCATAACACCACCGCCTCCGAATTTTATCGTTGGCACTACACACTCTGGCAGATGGCGTTCATCGGGAATTCACCATATCCACACCCTGCCATCGGATCGCCACATTGTGTACCGTGATTCGTCACTCCACACAACATTTTTCCACTGTTCAATCGTCCAATATTCACGCTGCTTCCACCTAGCGAGGCGTCGTTTGGCATTTACCGGCGTGATGTGTGGCTCATGAGCAGCCGCTTGACCATGAAATCCAAGTTTTCTCACTTCCTGCTAAACTGTCACAGTACTTGCAGTGGATCCTGATGCAGTGTGCAATTCCTGTGTGATGGTCCGGATAGATGTCTGCCCCTTACACATTATGAACCTCTTCAACTGTCGGCGGTCTCTGTCAGTCAACAGACTTGGTCGGCCTGTACGCTTTTGTGCGGTACGTGTCCCTTCACGTTTCCACTTCAGTATCACATCGAAAACAGTGGGCCTAGGGATGTTTAGAAGTGTGGAAATCTCGCGTACAGACGTATGACACAAGTGACATCCAATCACCTGACCACGTTCGAAGTCCGTGAGTTCGGCGGAGCGCCCCATTCTGCTCTTTCTTGATGTCTAATGACTACTGAGGTCGCTGATATGGAGTACCTGGCAGCAGGTGGCAGCACAATGCACCTAATAGGAAAAACGTATGTTTTTCGGGGTGGCCGGATACTTTTGAACACATAGTGCAGGTCTGGTGCCGCAGAGTGCAGTTTATCAACAGTTGTGTAAAAACTGTTTTAAACAACTGTTGACAAACTGCAATTTGCGGTGTCAAACCTAAAGACGTTCTGCAACGGAGATTGAAGTCGGTAGTCTAAAAATAAAAAGTTGTGATCCAGACGATTTTTGTTTATTATAAGAAGTTACTAGTTCATGTCGGCAGTTATGAAATTTTCAGTAATTACTTTTCTCCGTTACTACGTACATGGTCAGAATTATATCTAATTTACGGTAACCTTTTTTTTTTGCAAACAAAGTGATTTTTAACATGTCTGCACAACTGTCAAATTTTAACCACCGTGATGGCTCATTTTTGGCCCTCTCCATCGCCACTCCGTCCTACATTTGTAGCGTAAAGGTGTTATAATCTGTATTCACAGTTCGGTCGTCATCACTGCGAATCCTCTGCCCACTAATAGACGAAGCGATGTGGTCACGGTTCCTCCTGTGTATCTCGACTCCTAATCTGTTTTGGCCTTAGTTGACCTAGGAGGCACACAAGACGAATCAACACCACAGAAGTCTCCTCGACATGTATTATTTACTCCACAACAGAAAGTGTGTACACCTGGTGGGAGTTTGCGAGCATTACCCGGTACAGAGTACTTTGGTCAACACTTACCTTGCTGGCGACTTCGCGCAGGCGCGCCGTGTCGCTTGCTGAGAACCTCTGGCGGCGGGCCAGCCATGCGTACCTCGGGTCCCGAGAACGGCGCACCATCGCCTCACCCTGGACAAGGAGGACACTCAGAGCACCAACACGGTTCTGCACTGATAGTAATGGAAAGAATTACGCCAAGAAACACCAGTCCGATATCAAACCTTGTGGAGCTGTTCATGAAAAAAAAAAAAAAACGAGTGCTAAATAATCTACCTTTTACCCCATTTTTAACTGATGTCCATTAGCATGACGTGTGACCCACCACGGGCATCAGTACGCTTTTATATTCGATGTGGCATGAAAGCAAACAGCCCCCTTATGTGACCTTGAGGCCTGAAACATAGCTTCATTAAGATCGATGGCTGTAGGCTGGTATGAAAGTATACCTCTTCCCATTCTATGGCTGACAAATGAGGGGGCTGGGTTTCATTCCTCACGGCGCTAGTCATGCAAACTGTAGTGTAGCGGCTTGCATTACCCTGCCGGAATAGAAAAAAAAAAATGGCATCCTGGTCACGAAAGGTGTGACAGCAAAGTCTATCACTCTTGCCACATACTGGCGAGCGTTTAGCTTTCCTTCCAAAATTACCAGAGTATTTCCAATAGCTCCATATACAATGATTACAGGAGTTTTCGAGCTATGGATCACGAGAACTGCTGCTTCCTGAGATCTTCCACCTCATCGTCTGCGGATTTATTGACTTCGAACTGACGGCCACGATCAGAAGCGATATTCATCTGTGAACACTGCGTAATGCCATTCAGTATCCCAGTTCACTCTGGCTCTATGTCACGTAAGTCTCTGTTGACTACGGCGCTGTGTCAGCGGTAGATGACGCAGAGTATCTCGAAATATCCATGTAGTTTCCAGTAATCTGTTCCCTACGGATCGTGGTGACACCCGGCCTCTAACCTCAGCTCAGATTTCAACTGTCGCCATCCATATAGTCGTCAGAGCCGGTCGACCAATCCTACGGCTCCTGGAACGACCCGTTTGCAGTCTTCGCGCCACACTGTTGTCCTGATTTCATCTCGCCACAACTCGCTCTGCAGTCATTACACTGCAGCCAATGGTCTGTGTAGTCTTTCGGACTGATGCTTTCATGTCCCTCATGCCAATGATTCGATGTTCGTTGAAGACAGAAGAATTTCTGTAAGCTGCTCGTACACCTACTTATAGGCGTGCTGTAATGCTACCACTGGTAAAGTCGCAATAACGTCAGACTTACCGAATGGCCATCACGTACTCACGCCATTATTCATGTGTAGGAATAACTTTTGTACCACTCAAAATAAACTCGTACAGGTATTAAATTTTAATCAACAGATCCCAAATGAATGTAGTAGACTGGCGTATCAGTTTTGTGGCGTTTGCTCAAGGTGTTAAACACGGCTACTTATCGTTGCGATAGAGGGAAGCTAGATTATAAGCCGTACAACCTGTGAGACTGTGAGCAAATCTCAAAAATACCAGAACGAGCGATGAAATGATTAAATGGTAAAATCAGGGGCACATGAGGTGCCAAGAAGTTGGCAGACAGTTGTTATTGATGCCAACGACGTGTCGTTTGGACAGATCGACTTGGGTCCTAAGAAACCACGTCTAGAGTTATGGACGGATTCTGTTAAGGTTATAGAACGCATTATGCACCAATTAATTAGAGATTGATTTTAGTTAGGCCATTCGTTAGGAACCAACTTAATGTCGATATCATTATCTGTTTACATACTAATAATAAAACTGTAAAACTTATGTCTGTATTTGTTGAACAAGCTGATCCGAAAAACCAAAAGACGTATTTTCATGGGGTTTTTACAAGTAACTTGAGTGTAGCTTGGAGTAACGTTTCATCAAAATCGGGACACAGCAAAAAGATATCGAAATTTAAAGTTTTATCTGAAATCGTCTGGTCAACTTACTAATTCGGATATTTAATCATCACAGTGTAGTGCACCAAAGAACCAACAGATGGCGCTGTTAGTTTAATTATCTCAGTCACAGACGTATTTTTGGAAGTTTACGTCAGTCACAGAACTAAGCGCCGCAGTCCTTTCTTTATGAATGCAAACTAACAGCGAATTTACTTTGCTGTATTAAAAACTCATTGACATTGCTTTGTTTCTTTCGATAGGTTCGTTGCTAGGAAAAACGAATATTAAGTTTGCTTTGTGATTTTTGTGCCTGCTCATTACATTTTGAATTAGTTTCGTTTACGCATAAGAAGCTTACCTTTTTGAATAAATCATAACGGCTAAAAGGCTGAGGACTATACGCTTTTAAAAATCCATTGAATATCATGAGGTGAGACTTACTGTGGTTCGAGAACAACAGGCTGTAACTCGTTCTTTGGAAATTCCTTCGGAAAGGAAAGTGCGGCGTAACTCTGATCGAAAGCGTCGTATAGAAGCGGAAATTTTGCTTGCAAGTGTCACATGCCGGAGTGTTTTTATACCCTGAATACCACTTGTGCCTGACCATTTACCATTTCCCTTTAAACGCGCACAGTTCATGGTGAGCTTATGTTAGGCCTTGATCATAAACAAAGCACGAGACCAGACGCTGCATATTGCGGACGTGCGCCTCATCGTCAGTTGCTTTTCGCAGTCACCTCCACATTGCTCTCTCCCGTGTTAGCGAAGCAAACAAGCTCTTCACGTCCCCAATCATACTACTTCAAACGTTGTAAACAAACTAACTTTGTAAGTCTATCGACAATACAACACTGCGCCGCGACAGCTCAAAGCATTCGAAGAGTGTATCTGGCGTTTTCAAGGCACGATTCGTTTATGTATTCCCGCAGAAGTGCCCCATGTGCCCGTTCAAGATGTAGACCGTATCCAACAGTTCTGCAGGTACTCCATAGACGACTACTCTTTGTGCCAGCCGAAAATTAGCCATTCTTCACGTCTGTATGCGGCGTGTTTTGTGGCGACGTTTGAGTTTCGAATAATACAGGGCTCAATTGAAACAGAGAATTTATTCTCGCTGTGGACATCCAGCACAATACACTGAAGAGCCAAAGAAACTGGTAAACCTACTTAGTATCGTGTAGGTCCCCAGCGAGCACGCAGAATTCCCGCAACACGACGTGCCATGGACTCGACTAAGTCTAAAGTAGCGCTGGACGTAACTGACTTCAGGAATCCTGCAGGACTGTCCATAAATCCGTAAGAGTACGAGGTGTGGAGAACTCTTCTGAACAGCACGTTGCAAAGCATTCCAGATATTCTCAATAATGTTCATGTCTGGGGAGTTTGGTGGACAGTGGAAGAGTTTAAACTCAGAACAGTGTTCCTGGAGCCACTCTGTAGAAATTCTGGATATGTGGGATGTTACAATGTCCTGCTGGAATTGCCCAAGTTCGTCGAAATGCACATTGGACATGAACTGAGGCAGGTGATCAGACAGGATGCTTACGTACGTGTCACCTACACGTATCAGAGGTCTCACATCACTCCAGCTGCACACGCCCCACACCATTGCAGAGCCTCCACCAGCTTGAACAGTCCCCTGCTGACATATAGAGTCCATGGATTGATGAGGTTGTCTCCATACCCGTACACGTCCATTCGCTCGATACAATTTGAAATGAGATTTGTCCGATCACGCAACATATTTCCAGTCATCAGTATCGGTGTTGACGGGCCCAGGCGAGGGGTAAAGCTTTGTGTCGTGCAGGCATCAAGGGTACATCGATGATGTTTTGTTGAACGGTTCGCACACTGACATTTGTTGATGGCCCAGCATTGAAATCTGCAGGAATTTGCGGAAGGGCTGAACGATCCTCTTCAGTAGTCGTTGATCCCCTTCTTGCAATATTTTTTTCCGGCCGCAGCGATGTCGGAGATTTAATGTTTTACCGTATTCCTGATATTCATGGTGCATTCGTGAAATGGTCATACGGGAAAACCCCCACTTCATCGTTACCTCGCAGATGCTGTGTCCCATAGCTCGTGCGCTAATTATGACACCACGTGATCTTGATAACCTGCCATTGTAGCACAGTAACTGATCTAACTGCGCCAGACACTTGTTATATAGGCGTTGCTGACTGCAGTGCCGTCTTCTACCTGTTTACATATCTCTGTATTTGATTACGCGTGCCTATATCAGTTTCTTTGGCTCTTCAGTGTAGTTGCCTTTCACCTTTGGTGTTTAGTAGTACGGCTACGTTTCATTTAAGTGGAAAAATGAAAAAAACATAATAGGGGGAACACAGCGGCCACATATCACTGTAAAACAAAAACCTCTCCAAAACTTCATGTGTTTTGCGCCGCTTCTCGTGGAACGTTTCCAGTCTATTCTATTTTGCGGAAGAGATGGTTACAAGATGGTTACAGGAATGATATATGCACAAGATCTGGCATCTTCTACAATTGTGGGAACATGTTGACAATTTTATTTTTTAACAGGTCGGGGAACTACCGCAGTGACACCTACATGTAAGAGCATTTCTTAACCACGAGCTGCTTCAACGGCGCATCGCCGGTAAGGTGTGTACAGATATCACATTCCACCATTGTCTTCCAGTGTCCCCTAATTTTACGATATAGGATTTTTATGGACTCCCCTCCATCAGTTCTGAGTGCACTGCGGCGCTTCATAGGGTGGTTGTATAAAATCGCATGTATTAGAGGAAGGAATCAATCTTGAGTTCCAAAATGCCACGAGCAGCCCAGCTAGCACAATGACTGTGCATATGGAGCTAAAAAGAATGGCGTTCAGTGATCGAGAAGCTCCTCATAATCCTCACAAATGTCTAGTCAATGCTAAGCGACGCTTGAGGTGGTGTAAAGAGCGAAGCGGCTGGACAGTTGATGACTGGGAACGCATGATTTGAAATGATTAACCACGCTATACGCTGTGGCAATCCGATGGAAGGGTTTGGGTTTGCCGATTGCCTGTGTAGTACATTACTTGCCACCATGTGTAATGCTGACACTGAAGTACAAGGGATGTGTTGGAGGGTGTTTATCGTGGTTAGGGTGAGATCCCCTTACAGCAGTTTATAAAACACAGCATTGTGTGGTTAGTTGGCTGGTTGATTTGGAGGAGTGTGTAACACTTATATCGTTTAGAAGTAGGTTTATGTTACGTAACTGTGTATCTGCAATTTTGGAGTGTGTATTCTTTGTTATTTAAAGTCGTTGAGCTATGGCAAGAAAATTAGAGTTTTGTAATGCATATATGAAAAAAGCGAAAGGATATGTTAAAATGATAAATTATTATAATATGTGTATGTTCATAAAAAGAAAATGTTTATTGAAAGCTGGTTCATACTTGTAAGATGTAAAAGCTGTAGGGAAGACCCCCCTCTCCCCTCTCCCCTCTCCCCCCTCCCCTCCCCCCTCCCCGCTCCCCTCCCACCCCTCGCAATGGAAGTGGAATGGCGCGATGTTAAAGGTGGTTTTGGCGGTCGAACTCAGCGGCTCCTTTGTGTGAACGGTACACAGTGTGTGGCTAGCCGTAGTTCGGTACACTTCAACGGTGCTAAGAGAGGCAATTGGAAGCTGCTTTACAAAGGATCTGCCTCGGATGTGGATCTGGCTATTATTGGATTGGGTATTCTCGGCAGAAAGGAATGGCTCTAATATGTTGAAAATCCGACCCCAAGAAGAGATTTTATAGAGCATTCGAACATCAAGAGCAGTGATTACAGTTAGCTTCCATGTCGCTTGCCACCAATCTTCGCCACTGCTTCACTAACTTCATACTTTCAGTAATGTATAAGTGAATGGACCAGTTTATTTGTGTGTCGTTTTAACAATAATAACAACATTAAAAATTAAATTTTCTATCCTGATCACGAACCTATGCAGGGTCTTCACCTAAGTGCTACTAAAACCGGGTTTCCTGATTTAAATGAACAATTCTCGCATTCACGTGTTTAAAAGCGATTTTTTGGTCTAGTGTAAAAGGAGTAGTAGAAGTTAAAGTTAAAAACCACAAAAGTGAAATTGGATAGGCTTTTGCTAAAGTATCCTTAGTTTATTACAAAATATTGTTTTGTAGAATTACTGTGCAAGATTTTGTAAATACTATTGTCTAGAATACCTGCTTCACAGGTGATAAAAAGGCAAATAACTTAAGCTCGTTTTAAAAATAGTGTGGTTTTGATTTCTTTCATGAATGGTTCCTTTTCTGAAGTTAATTAAGCCCACTGCTATATTTTATTGTCTTGCAAAGTAAATTATAGTCAGAGAGCGTTGACTAGTGAAACTATACTAGTTTATGGGTCCCCATCATATTCTCCACTTTTTAGAAAGAAAATTGAACTATTACTGTTGCTAAGGAAAACTGACATATGTAGAGGAGCATAAACAGTGTATCTATGACATTATTCATCTTTATTTGCTTCTATTTTTTTTCGTGTCAGTTAAGATAAAGGCGTCTGAAGTCCAAATTTAGTTCTGCATTTCATGCAGTAATACTTCAGTATTTTATTGAGCAACGATCTTGAGTGTAGCTGTAATTAGTATGAGCTTGGTGCAAATTTGCTTCCTATAATTCACTGGTGTGTGCGTTGTTGGTAACTGCTGCTACACACAATTCAGAGTGCACTGTGTCAGTTTGTATCCTGTGTAATATTCAAAGGGAAATATCAACGAAAGTAGCTTCAATAACCAATATTCAATTTTCTTAAACATATATTTCTAAATTAATGTGCCTAATTGGGCTGGCGAACGTTCATTTTTTTTTCATTTACTTATGATTTTACCACTTTCATTAACTCCCTAGGTTAAAGTCCGTTTAAATTTTCTGTTAACTTCTTATTCAAAATTATAGTCCGATGTCTTTGTCCATTAGACATCCGCACGGTCAAAATTCGAAATATTTTCAGAGGGTAACATTAGCGCGTTTCACGACACGTTAGTGCTATAAGGTGACCAAACCGCGACGTCATTGGTCCCTTCAGATTAGGGAAGGATTGGGAAGGAAGTCGACCGTGCCCTTTCAAAGGAGCCGTCCCGGCATTTTAGGGAAATCACTGGAAACCTAAATCAGGATGGCTCGAGGCGGGTTTGAACCGTCGTCTTCCCCAATGCAAGTCCAGTGCGCCACCTCGCCCGGTAGTTATGTGCGCTACTTCCAGTGGACGAACAGTTAGGAGATATGACAATGCATCTTACGATAAAGTGGTTTGTAGACAGTAATATTCCTGAAACGGAATGGTATATCCAGAGTCCCGAGTTGAACCCAATGGAACACCTTTTGGACTACTTAGAACGTAGATTTCACACCAGACCTCTACGTCCAACATCAGTACCTTCTCTGGTTTTGTCCACCAATAGACATCTCATTGAAAGTGCCCCCAGCAAAGACCAAGGCATCATGAGGGCGAAGGGTGGACAGAACACACATTAATGCCCCTTTTTAGGCGTCCAAATACTTTTGATCAAGTAGTGTATACAAACGCAAGCAACTCCAGACTGTTGACATTACTGTGGATGTGTTTGATGTCAGGAATTACTGTGCCCTTACACTGTGATAATTTTCGCATAATCTATCAACTCAGGACCAGTGATCGAGCAGTTTACTACAGACGCATTCATGCATGCCACAGTGGAAATGTAACCGATGCTACAGGTTTGTGTAGTTATCAGTTCTGATTAATTAGTTGTTGTCACCTTCGAAGTAGGACTGCTTTGAGTTCACACACATCTATATTCGTACATCCCCCCCCCCCTCCCCACCTCCAACAACTCGACACAGATACGTGTTTCGTTTTCAGGAGACTGTGCAGGAGCGCCACTGTTTTTGCCTTCTCACAAAGTGCAAGAGATTTCCACCAAAGGGAGGACGACTAGGCTGTCGGAGACAAATTAATACCTCTGGTTAGAGAAGGATAGGAAAGGAAACTGGACTAGTCATTTTGGAATGAACAATGGCGGAATTTATCTTAAGCGATTTAGGAAGAACTATGGAAAAGCAAAGTCTGCCGTCGGAACAAACGAGATTCAAATCCTCGTTAGGGCTATCCTTTAGGACAGTTGGGATGAATGGCAGGATGGTAACCTAAAGGAAGCAATGGTCGGTAGTCTTCTCAAATCAGCCTTGCCCAAATCAGATCCTGGACTCATATCCAATGTACAACTTATCGAATTTGAGAAGACACTGTAAGTAGCCTGTTTGTATGTTGGCAGCGCTATTGACATTGTTAATATCGCTGACAGCGCTCTGCGCCATCAGCAACAGATTCTGTGGTTGGACGGACCAGCGGTTAGCGAGTGGATAGGGAAGTGTATGGACATGACATTCTTAGTGGAGACTCTATGTTGGCAGGACATGCATTGTAAAGTGAGACAAAATGATGTGTTTATAAGAAAATATGCAAGGAAATGTATGATGATGTATGTTTGTTTGATAATGTTTGGGCAGTGGAATTATTGACAACTACATAATTTTTGGAACCGGATGTCACATGAATAAGGTAAAATTCTCTAAATGAATTGTCTGCTCTTCAACAAAATCTTTCTTTCGCAAACCATAAGCCTCCTAGTAGTTGGAGTCCATAGTACTTAGAATCTTTTTATTTAGCTGGCTCTAGGTGCTACTTGCTGTAATTACTGTAATTCTTGTTATGAGGATTTTATGTGAGGTAAGTAACTTATGAAAAAGAAACGGGTTTGTACTATTGGGATTCGTGATTGGAATGAGTTTAGTTAATTAACAGAGCTGGAGGTAGTTTCATATTTCACTAATTTCATATGTTTTGGATTTGTATTATTGTTAAGATTTCTTGCAATTCACGGGCATTCTTTTATGATAATTATTGGAAGTCATGTTGTTAATGTATAGCAGTCAGACTGCGTTGAACTTGTATATTGTGGTTATTAAATGAATAGGTTAAGTCTGAGTTGTCGTTGTTAGGGAAAATTCTGTAGGTCTGTGTTTAATAAAAAAATAATAAAACAGGTAGTTTTAACGTACAATTATAATCTTCTCCATTTTTCTGTTTCCTGTTGGAATATGACAGTGCCTACAATGAGAACACCCATGAACTAATTTTCCCATCCAAGCCCTACAAATTGAAGACATTAATTGGTGAAATCTTTGCTGAATATCCCGCATTAAACTAAAAACATTTCCTCCTGATGAAGTTTCAGATATACTAAACTATGATAAGTGGATCCATAACAAAAAGAGAAAGATAACAGGTGCTGTCATAATAACTTATTGCTGTCCTATGTGACATGACGGATGATGATAATGAAGGCAAATGCTCTCAGACGAGAACAACCACGTGAGACTATACGGATAACAAATGATGGATAGAGAATCAAAAACTTGTTGTTTTCACAAAATAATTGTTCTGCCAATAGCTCATGAGCCACCACCAGCCAGTGAGCAAATGACGGATTGAAATCAAAAAGCCACTGTTTACATGACCTCTGAATTGCTTGGTTTTTAAGTGTAGGCTACACTAGAATCTAGGGACAACCAACACATCTGTCGCATTAACTCTAAAAAATGCAGACAAGGTCGTATAAACACGAACAGCAACTTGTAATGAAAATAGTGTTCACTACTCGTTTTAAATTTTAACAAAACTGAGTTTATTTCAAAGTAGAACTTATCATGGTTAATAATTGTTCATCACTGAAATGATGATGACCTGAGTGAGGATTTAAATGAAACAGAACAGCACCTCACGTTTGCATAAACTACAGGAAAAATCGTGGAAAAATAATCTTTCAGCAAAGTCTATAATTAAAGCTCTATAACTGCAAAATAACTAAACTCCAGGCGCAGATCACACTAAAAATGACCGCAGTGATGTTTTTAAAATTGAGACTAGATCATCTAACGTGAAATATTCTATAGCACCCCATGGATAGTTTTCACAACAAAATATAAAATATACAAACTATGTGGATTTTAGTTAAAAGTAAAATATTATTCTGATACTAGAAACAGTGATGAAATCTGTATTTATGTACGTTCAGTAAATATTTCGTTCGTTACTGCTAAAGACTATGACAAGAATGTATATAGAAGAAGCCAACATGTAATCGCTGGCTGTTATCATTTAATATATATATAATCATGCGATAAGATTATCGCTCGCGGTTCTGTTCGTTTTGCGCTCTCTTTGCTATTGCCTTGTGGTTTTGTTCGCTTGCTACCGATCTGATGCACTCGATGTGAGTAATAGCGAATTGCTGTACTTACGTCTGTTATTCCTAAATTTGATTTATTCTGAAACAGACTTAGCAGTAATTCAGGTTACATGTTTTCATTTACGCAAATGTAATTACAATTTGCCTCATTCTTTAGTTTTCCGCATTTTTAGCACACGCTGCTGCGGAGACAAACGTAACATTGCTATGTCCTTGTTGTCCGCCATTACGGGGAAATTTTAATTTTCAGTAATTATTTATGAAATGGCGCAACCTAAAGCACACATACAGTTATATTATTATTCCACAAGAGTTATGAGATCAGACTTTCTACAGAAGGTATATATGTAAGTAAAAAGTTCAGAATCAGTAACGGTCTGGCTCAAGGCTTAAGGTACCGTAAAATAATTAATTCTCAGTTTATGCTGGTATAAAAGTGAAAGATATTAAACCTTGACAACATTACTGACTTACGGGGGATATTTTGCAGTATTTAAATAGTATTTTTGTGGTGTTTAATTTATTCATTATACGCACGCAAGTACAGACGTTTAACGTTGCGAGACTGTTTTTCTTGCATACACAGACTAAATTATTTTCACTTGTACCGGAATACTTTAAAAGACTTAAGCTCCAATTACTTTCAGTATGTAAAGTACTGAGTAAAAGATATTATTTCTGTACATACTAACAAGAACCCACGCAATTACTTTCACGTTTATAGACGAAGTATTAAACTTTCTGATCTTAAATAGTGTACAGCCTTTAAACATTTTAACGTACACCACTTGCAAAAACACATTGTGTTCATAACAATAATAATTTCTTCTTACAAAAGACACTAGCTAACTAAAAAATAGTAATATTTTCGAATAAAATATTAAAATTCGAATATCACACGTTGAAAATATTTTAGAGTATTCTCCAGCTTTTGAGTCCACGACTAAGCCAGTTCACCTGATGCAAAATGTTCTAAGTCCCAAGTTGAAAATATTTCAGAGTGTTCACTATCGACTCACACGAATATCATAAGTTCATTCGACTCACTCAAGCACAACCTACTGTCACTCATACAAGCATTCTGTTCCGGATCTCAAAACCAACGACCACGCGAACGAAATGTAAAGTCTTCCTCAGCCAGAAAGCCTCTCGCAAAGCTGGCAGCTAGTATTTAAACCCTCGCATCGACGTCAATGAACCACACACAATTTCGACTTCCTTAACATACTTAAAACTACGAGTATAAGTTTAATGTTAAAACACTTGTATCATATATGAATTTGCACGTAAATTTCCTCAGCTTTCTAAAGATGTTCTCAGTTTTTCTCTAACTTAAATAGTTTGTTCGCAAATAATTATTCTGCCCATGCAAACTTTCCTTAGAGTTATGTTACTAATAAATACATATAACTAAGACTAAGTACACTCGAACATCGCTAACTATGTCTGCTTAGTAATATTGCCGCTACATTCGAAGTCTCATTTATGCCAAAATTCAGGTATTTACGAGCGGAATGTACATTACGGTCTCTAATTCAAAATGGGTAATGTTTATAAAGAAATCTATAACAGTCCAATAGTACTCAATGAGGCCTATGCGTAGACATTGCATTTGAAAAATCTCTTGGGACCTTGTCGAGATATTAACTCTTTCAAGTTCATTTTATACATAAAAAATTTACCGAGAAGCCACTTAAAACCTACTTTTCATATCTATGACTTGTCTTCACCCCCGTACTCGTCTTAATTTTGCCTTTGTAATCATGTTACTGGGTCCTCCGCTACTATTTGGGTCTAGTTTTTATTACATTTAGTCTTATTTGGTAATCGTTCCGGACAGTCAAGTCTGCCGTGGCGGTTGCCCCACGACGTTGCACGCCAATGGCCTGGTTTTCCCAACCACACGGCCAGAGCCTGCGTTTATCTGACCTGCTGACTAAAATTCTCATACTCATGAGAAGAACATGACAGGCAGCATAACGAGACTTCCCAGAAACTTCGCTCAGTGGAAGGCGAGCCAAGGTAAGTGAAAACGCGGCTCCACTTATTCCTAGATATTCGACCGTTTTTGAGAAAGCGACTTTCAAAGTTTTCGAGGTAATTTATGTGCGTCATAGTCCATAAGCAGTCCAACCGAAGCGGTAGCTAGCTCGAATCGCGAGTTCACAATTTTGTGCTCCATATTCTAAACCCCGTTATTTTTATTTTCGTTTTTCATTTATCCACCCATGTCCATAGACGGTTACTACACAAATATTTTCCAACATATATTTAAATAACTTCTTCCTTGTTCGTCTACCACTTCTACGTCTGGTGAATGAATTTAAAAAAAATGAAAGAAAAACAAGAAATGAGTGGAAAAGCTGTTTGAAATTGTTTGCTGTGAATTTCCTATAATGTATCTTGATTTATAATCAACTGTAAGCCCTAGTTTTCGGAAAAGTGATTCGTTAAGTGTGGTTTGCCCTGAAATTATTGCCAACGTGTGAAATCTTCAGTAATGTCAATGGCGTTCCTTTCGCGAGTGAGATTCATACGGAGAAATGTTGCGTGATGCTCCTGGCGTTCGGAGTTTCTATGTCTGTGTTGTTTCTACGATTGGCATCATCCAAGGAAATGCACCAAATCTTCCTGAAGAATAAACGTAAGAC
The DNA here is from genome assembly GCF_021461385.2 of Schistocerca piceifrons. Lineage (NCBI taxonomy): Eukaryota > Metazoa > Arthropoda > Insecta > Orthoptera > Acrididae > Schistocerca > Schistocerca piceifrons. Next base: position 782,302,759 of record NC_060139.1, on the reverse strand, counting down.
TAAAACATAAGAATGAAGAATTGATATAAGAATGAAATTTAAGAATATGAGAATTTAAAACGATTTTAACCTCAAAATACCATAAAAATACATTATATAAATATATGACACTTACTGTAAAAACCAGTTGTAATTTTACAGTTAATATAAGGTCCTTATATCCCCTAACCAGATAAACATTTGTGTAGTAACCTTCTATGGACATGGGTAGATAAATGAAAATAAAGGTTTTGAACATAAGACGCAAAAATGAGGCACCGCGACGCTGGCCACTATGGAACCTACGTAGACGACTTACCGCACTCTACAAGGCCTCTAAATCGTGTTGAAAACTTTGACGTGCGTTTTCTCTGAAACTGTCGAGTATTTATAGACAAACCAAGATACGTTTCGCTTATTTGGGCTCCTCTACGACTGAGTGAAGCTCCTGGGAAATTAGACTACGGCACTGGTTTTCTTCTTCAGAGCATAAGCCAATCACTGCTCCTCAAGGGTGCCACCATCTATTGATGACAGTCGTGAGTCTCTGGCAGTCTCCACACCTCCACACCCTTCTGCGTGTCACGCATCTGTTAATGTTTCTCGCCACAGTACCGGGTTGTAGTGTCTCACACACTTTTACTCAGTATCATCACCACTGCTGTCAGAAAATATTTTTCTGTTTTTTGCCGTGCAGAAGTATCAGAGTTTAAGCCAGAGATTATAAGTTCATTATGAAAGAACTAAAGTTTTTTAGCCATTTTAGAAGCCGTTGTCGTTAAATTTACTAAGAAGACATACCTCAGAGATAATGGCGTCGAAGATCTCCCGATGAGCAGCATCCCACACCATGACGGAGCCACAGCCTCCTAGAAACAGTTAGCTGTACAATCCTCTTTCCTGGCGGTCTGTGGTGCCCTGAAAGAGGACTACACGTTATTTTCAGCGAAATAGCTTTCACAGACGTTTCAAATGTTGCTGTCGCGGCAAGGAAAGGTGCAGTAACTTCAATCACTACTGATCGAAAATAATCTCGGAACTGTGATTTCTGCATAGAGTATCCAACAATGGTCGTTGCAGACGCTGACTTAATCTCAAATTGATATCTCGGTATGTTCTTAGAGTGTTTTATTGATGAAACACTAAACAGTCAGAAGTATCCAAGCTACTAAAAGATATGCTGCTACAGTTACTGGAAGACATCTTACTGGATATGAGGTAGTCCATGTGGTACCAGCATGACAAAGTGGAAATTTTTGGGAAGGACTATGGACCCAAATTACTGAGGCCAGCGGTCCCTAGGCTTACACACTAGTTAAACTAGCTGATGCTAAGGACAACACACACACCCATGCCCGAGGGAGGACTCGAACCTCCGACGGGGTGAACCAGCATGACTGATGTCTCACACTTTCTACACAGACAATAACTACAGACCTTAACAGAACAGTTGGAGATTGTTGAATCGGGCGTTCGGGAAACTCAGAATGGTGTTCACACTCAGAGGGCTTGGCACCTCTGGTCTTTTTATCTGTGCAGAAGATTTATATAAAAGGCCTAGGAGGAAACACCGACGATCCCCGAAGACATGGATTGCCGTATATCGCGGAACTGTTCTGCGATAAGCTCGGATGAAATTTAACGTGCAGTGCTGTCAGTCTATAACTGGTTTATAGCATATACCAGGCTTCAAGATCAACATTATGATCACTTGCTAATACAGTTATGATAATAAATACACGATTCGTACCTGAGTTTCGTGTTTACTGATAGCTGGTGTTGTAGATCAGCATCCAAGTTGCTGGTAATAATGTGTACAAAAGAATAGAAAATAAACCTGAGGATCTGTTAGAAGACAATCAGTTTGAAATAGGGAAGTAAGGGCAATAAAGTCCATTCTGATGTAATGGAAGCAATAGTGAAGAAAAAAATCAAGACACACTAATAGGGTTTCTCGACCTTGAAAAATGGTGCAAGATTTTCGATATTCTGAGACACATTGGAGTAAGCTATAGGGAAAGCCACGTTGTATACAATACGTATAAGAACCAACATGGAACAATGAAACTGGGAGACCAAGAACGAAGTGGGTTGCAGTCTTTTGCCCATACTGTTCAATCTATACCTCGAAGAAGCAATGACAGAAATAAAAGAAAGGTTTAAGAATGGGATTAATATTCAGTGTGAAAGGATATCAATTATAAGATTCGTTGATGACGCTTCTGTCCTCTATGAACGTGAAGAAGAATTACACTATCTGCAGAATGGAATGAACAGTCTAATGAGTACAGAGTATGTACAGAGTAGACCGAAGAAAGACGAAAGTAATGAGAAGCAGCAGAAATAAGGGAAGCAAGAAACTTATCAGAATTGAGGATCACGAAGTAGACGAAGTTAACGAATTCTGCCACCTAGAAAGTAAAATAATCCATCACGGCTGGAGCAAGGAGTACATAAAAAGCAGAGTGCCTCAGAGAAAGAGGGCATCCCTGGTAAAGAGAAGTCTGCTGGCACCAAACACAGGCCATCACCTGAGGAAGAAATTTCTGAAAACCTGCGTTTGGAGCATAGTATTGTATAGAAGTGAATCACTGACAGTGGGAAAAACAGATGAGAATCGAAGTGTTTGAGATGTGGTGAGAAGAACGGTGAAAATCAGGTGGACAGATAAGGAATGACGAGATTCTCCGCAGAATCGCCGAATAAAGGAACAGGATGATAATATACATGTTACGACTTCAGGAAATAACCTTCATGATACCAGAGGAAGCTGTAGAGCATAAAAACTGTAGAGAAAGACAGAGATTGCAATACATCCAATAAATACCTGAGGACGTAACGTTAAAGTGCTACTCGCAGATGAAGAGGTTGGCTCAGGAAAAGAATTTGTGTCGGGTGGCATCAAACCAGACACAAGACTGATGGAAAGAAAGTTCCACCCGCATTATGTCTGAAGTCTCTAGAACGGGCTCTTTCCAATCTCCCAGAAAAATTAGAGTGTTCCATTAAAAAATGCCGGTGTCATAATTAGGTAGCTACACACGTTAAAAATTACTTGCATACGTCAGAAAATTTGACATATTGTCCACTATAAGTTGAGATATCCGTGCTACTCATCCTGCATATTTTGTGTGTGGCTTGTCTTAGCTGCTCACCCTGTAGATACAGTCTACTATGCTGTGTAGAATGAAACACGAATTCGTACCATTTTAATTTTCAGCAATTCGCCTCGGTTGCGTAAAATCATAGCGAACGTATCTTCTGCTTGCAAACAAACGACTTATGTAGCTTACAACGAAAAGCTGATGAACTTTTGACACCATAAGTGAAAGGCCCCGGGAGTAGACAACATTCCATTAGAACTACTGATAGCCTTGGGAGATCCAGCCCTGACAAAACTCTACAATCTGGTGAGCAAGATGTATGAGACAGGCGAAATACCCTCAGACTTCAAGAAGAATATAATAATTCCAATTCCAAAGAAAGCAGGTGTTGACAGATGTAAAAATTACCGAACTATCAGTTTAATAAGTCACGGCTGCAAAATACTAACACGATTTCCTTACAGACGAATGGAAAAACTGTTAGAAGCCGACCTCGGGGAAGATCAGTTTGGATTCCGTAGAAATGTTGGAACGCGTGAGGCAATACTGACCCTACGACTTACCTTAGAAGACAGACTAAGGAAAGGCAAACCTAGCATTTGTAGACTTAGAGAAAGCTTTTGACAATGTTGACTGGAATACTCTCTTTCAAATTCTGAAGGTGGCAGGGGTAAAATACATGGGACGAAAGGCTATTTACAATTTGTACAGAAATCAGATGGCAGATATAAGAGTCGAGGGGCATGAAAGGGAAGCAGTGGTTGGGAAGGGAGTGAGACAGGGTTGTAGCCTATCCCCGATGTTATTCAATCTGTACATTGAGCAAGCAGTAAAGGAAACAAAAGAAAAATTCGGAGTAGGAATTAAAATCCATGGAGAAGAAATAAAAACTTTGAGGTTCGCCGATGACATTGTAATTCCGTCAGAGACAGCAAGGGACTTGGAAGAGCAGTTGAACGGAATAGGCAGTGTCTTGAATGAAGGATATAAGATGAACATCAACAAAAGCAAAACGAGGATAATGGAATGTAGTCGAATTAAATCGGGTGATGCCGAGGGAATTAGATTATGAAATGAGACAATTAAATTAGCAGATGAGTTTTACTATATGGGGAGCAAAATAAGTGATGATGATCAAAGTAGAGAGGATATAAAATGTAGACTGGCAATGGCAAGGAAAGCGTTTTTGAAGAAGAGAAATTTGTTTACATCGAGTATAGATTTGTCAGGAAGTCGTTTCTGAAAGTATTTGTATAGAGTGTAGCCATGTATGTAAGTGAAATATGTTTAGAAATAGATTAGACAAGACGAGAATAGAAGCTTTCGAAATGTGGTGCTACAGAAGAATGCTGAAGATTAGATGGGTAGATCGCATAACTAATGAGGAGGTACTGAATATAATTGGGGAGAAGAGAAATTTGTGGCACAACTTGACTAGAAGAAGGGATCGGTTGGTAGCACATGTTCTGAGGCATCAAGGGATCACCAATTTAATACTGGAGGGCAGCGTGGTGGGTAAAAATCGTAGAGGGAGACCAAGAGATGAATACACTAAGCAGATTCAGAAGGATGTAGGTTGCAGTAGGCAGTAGGTACTGGGAGATGAAGAAGCGTGCACAGGATAGAGTAGCATGGAGAGCTGCATCAAACCAGTCTCTTGACTGAAGACCAAAACAACAAGTTGAAAACACCTCTCCCTCCCTCCCCCCTCCACCGAGAAGAAGGTTGCTTTGCGACTATTGTAACATGAACGAACTGGTGTGCCATTTACTCGTATATTATTAAACGGCTAACCCAATTTACGCACCAAACTAAGGTTGCCTATCTAATGGCTTCCAGGGCAACAAAAATTTTATTTTCAGTATTTCATATATTAGTGACTGGATTTAAAAATTTAAAATGCTATTACAATCTACTCATTAACAGGTATAATCTTATGTTAAAGGTTAACACGGTAAGAAAAATATTACAATTATACAGGGTGTTACAAAAAGGTACGGCTAAACTTTCAGGGAACATTCCTCACACACAAAGAAAGAAAATATGTTATGTGGACATGTGTCCGGAAACGCTTACTTTCCATGTTAGAGCTCATTTTATTACTTCTCTTCAAATCACATTAATCATGGAATGGAAACACACAGCAACAGAACGTACCAGCGTGACGTCAAACACTTTGTTACAGGAAATGTTCAAAATGTCCTCCGTTAGCGACAATACATGCATCCACCCTCCGACGCATGGAATCGCTGATGTGCTGATGCAGCCCTGGAGAACGGCGTATTGTATCACAGCCGTCCACAATACGAGCACGAAGAGTCTCTACATTTGGTACCGGGGTTGAGTAGACAAGAGCTTTCAAATGCCCCCATAAATGAAAGTCAAGAGGGTTGAGGTCAGGAGAACGTGGAGGCCATGGAATTGGTCCGCCTCTACCAATCCATCGGTCACCGAATCTGTTGTTGAGAAGCGTACGAACACTTCCACTGAAATGTGCAGGAGCTACATCGTGCATGAACCACATGTTGTGTCGTACTTGTAAAGGCACATGTTCTAGCAGCACAAGTAGAGTATCCCGTATGAAATCATGATAACGTGCTCCATTGAGCATAGGTGGGAGAACATGGGGCCCAATCAAGACATCACCAACAATGCCTGCCCAAACGTTCACAGAAAATCTGTGTTGATGACGTGAAGTCAACATTACCTTCCTTCAATTGGGCCAACTGGCGGTGAATCGAGGAAGTACAGTACATACTGGCGAAACTAAAATGAGCTCTAACATGGAAATTAAGCGTTTCCGGACATATTTCCACATAACAGCTTTTCTTTTTTGTGTAGCCGGCCGCGGTGGCTGAGCGGTTCTAGGCGCTTCAGTCCGGAACCGCGCGACTGCTACGGTCGCAGGTTCGAATCCTGCCTCGGGCATGGATGTGTGTGATGTTCTTCGGTTAGTTAGGTGTAAGTAGTTCTAAGTTCTAGGGGACTGATGACCTCAGATGTTAAGTCCCATTGTGCTCAGAGCCATTTGTGTGCGAGGAATGTTTCCTGAAAGTTTGGCCACACCCTTTTGTAACACCCTGTGTATTGTGCATACCGTATTTTATGGACTATAAGACGCACTTTTTCTTCGAAAAATTGCCTCCAAAATTCAGGTGCTTTTTGTACTCTAATGAAAAATGTCCATTGTTTGATTAAAATTCCCGCCAGTTTTAAAAATGGCTATATATTCGATGCCGCGGGAGATCTTTCTCTATGTGGCAACATAGGGTTCGACTGGCAGCAGCAGTGCACCGATGTGACGATCATGAATTTCGGGGACTTACAAGCTTACTAATATTGTCTCCCTCCCGCCCCGCCATCACAAACCCAGAACACTGTCTAACCTACGAGGCGCCATTGCAGTCTACGGCGCCAGTGAACTTCAACTGAAAGTGATTTGTGTCATCGGTAAGAGTACAATATTTTCCTTACGACTAGTAGCTAATTTCGTAATGGAAAAAAATAAGAGGTATCCATACGATGCGGGCTATAAGTTGAAAGTAATAGTATGTGCAGAAGAACATGGAAACAGAGTAGCTGAGCAGCATTTCGGTCCTCCACCAACACGTGCGGTTCTAGGCGCTACAGTCTGGAACCGCAAGACTGCTACGGTCGCAGGTTCGAATCCTGCCTCGGGCATGGATGTGTTTGATGTCCTTAGATTAGTTAGGTTTAATTAGTTCTAACTTCTAGGCGACTGATGACCTCAGAAGCTAAGTCGCATAGTGCTCAGAGCCATTTGAACCCTCCACCAACAGAAAAAACCATTCGCGATTGGTTGCCTAGTAAAGAAGAACTGAAGAAAATAAGGGAAACTAAACGTGCAGTTAGAGCGCTGAATGCTAAACGGCCAAAAGTAGAAGATGACGTATTGAAATGAGTTCAAGGGCACTGTCAAAATGGCACTGGATTTAAGACAATAATGATTCAAATACACGCTCATAAGCTACCGCTGCTGTGGAAATTTATAAAGCGTCATGGACTTAACATGCGAACCAAAACCAAAATCTCAGAAAATGCTACAAGTACATGAAGAGAAAATATCTTTCCATCGCTTTGTCATCCATCATCGAAAGGAAACCAGTGTGGAACTAAGCCAAATAGTGAATATGGACGAAACACTCTGACATTTGATGTGCCGCATTATAGAACTGTTGCCATGAAAGGTGCTAAAACAGTGACTGTAAAAAGAAGTGGACATGGAAAAATGCATTACACTGTTGTCCTGTCAAGTTGAGCTGAAGGTACCAAACCTAATCCAATGATCATTTTCAAGCGCAAAACAGTGTCAAAACCTTCTGAAATATCGCCTGTTGACGGTGTTCACGTACATGACATGGGTTGGAAGGACGAGGTTGGTATGAAGTTGTGGATTAACATAGTGCGAGAAAGAAGGAAAAGTGCTTTATTGAAGAAGAACTCTCTTGTGCTACAACAATTTAGTAGTCAACAGTATCTCGTCTCCTACCTTCCAAACTTTACAGAAGCTCTCCTGCGAACCTTGCAGAACTAGCAGTCCTTGATATTGCGATAGTGCGGAGACAATCCTTTCTTTCAGGAGTGCTAGTTCTGCAAGGTTCGCAGGAGAGCTTCTGTAAAGTTTGGAAGGTAGGAGACGAGGTACTGGCAGAAATGAAGCTGTGAAGACGGGGCGTGAGTCGTGCTTGGGTAGCTTAGATTGTGGAGCACTTGCCCGCGAAAGGTAAAGGTCCCGAGTTCGAGTCTCGGTCCGGCACACAGTTTTAAATGGTTCAAATGGTTCTGGTCACTAGGGGAATTAACTTTTGAGGTCATCAGTCCCTTAGAACTTAGAACTACTTAAACCTAACCAACCTAAGGACATCACACACATCCATGCCCGAGGCGGGATTCGAACCCGCGACCGTAGCGGTCGCGCGGTTCCAGACTGAAGCGCCTAGAACCTCTCGGCCACTCTGGCCGGCCACACTTTTAATCTGTCAGGAAGTTTCATATCAGCGCACACTCCGCTGCAGAGTGAAAATCTCATTCTGGGATTTAGTAGTTTGATAAATGCTGTGAAAGATAAATTGAGACCGGGAAATACAGGGCCTGCTGTTATTCTGGGATGACTTACTTCAAAATTACAACCTCTCGATGTCTCGATAAATAAATTATTTAAAGTTTATGAGGGAAGAATGGAACAAATGCATGATGGATGAAACCCAACATGAAGTTATGCCGAAACGATCTTTAAATCAACTTACAATGAAGTGTGTCAGTGGATAAAACTGTCGTGGTCTAGAGTGAGAAAAGATATCACTGTTAAATCGTTCAAGAAGTGCGGCGTAAGAAACGCTCTCGATGGCAGTTAAGTTCATCTTATATATGAAGAGACAATGATGATGACGAAGAAGAAGAAGAAAGTTAAAGTTCAGACGACGATTTTCAGGGATTTTAAAGGTTAGTGCGGTTTTATATACCAATAATTTTCTTTAGTCTGGCTTTTCAGTCTAATAATAAAAATGGTAAAAATGTAATTTTTTAAAATGCCTATAAATTAAGGTGTGTCTTATAGTCCGTAGCGTCTTATAGTCAATAAACTACGTTATGTATTGAGGCGGAATAACTCACAGTGCACAATTTACTCAAAGTATGATCATCGAGTACTTGAGAATGTGAGCACTTAGCTACTTCTAACATACTCTAAACACAACCGTAAACCTTTTCGAAAATTATTCCCGCTGGCACCCTCCGCAAATTAAATGAAAGGAAAAAAGTTTATCGTTTGCGCATTTTCACTGCTCATGCAGTAAGACTTCAGCATCAACTATGACGTTTTAACTTACATTTATTTACTACTAACTCTACTGGCAACGCTGCTTGTACACAGTATCCACATATACCACTGAATGTACTAGCAAAATTATATCATTGTGCGACATATAGTTCGGGAGGTATGGGTCATAAACACTGAGATGCGTGAAAAACTAGTTTTTGCTTAAAACGGAGCTCAAATTACCCAGATTGTACTCAGCCTCTGTTTGATAATGAGGGAACTTTGCGACTTCCACAAACTTTAAACAATATTTCAAGCCTTTTCTAAACTTTTTCCTCTTACATGCTTAACGATAAATGTTTAACACAGAAACTGATTTGTAGAGTAATGAGACGTTTGAAGCTTTATACATGAGAGTTCGATTCTTTAAAAAATCGACTTTGGGAATTATGCGGGTAGTTTAAGGAGCAAGTAAAGAACCGAAGCTAGTAGTAGCGATATAGCAGTACGCAACGAGCAACACCGATATGATTTCGTTATTTTTTGTGTGGCTGACTGTACTTGGACAATCTTTTTCTCTTTAAGCACATTTACACAGCTTCTTATTATTTCACGAATGACACTGTCAACCACAAAAAACCGCTGAAAGGATACTTTCTCACTGTCGGGACGAGTTTCGATCAAAAGATCATCTTCAGTCGACCTAAACATAAACACAAATTGTAAGTTAATCTTACCTGAAGGCTCTAAAAATAATTTTTGAAAGTAAAGAATACTTACGGATATTATTGTTGCAACAGACTCTCACAAGAAATGTTCTTTAGAGTCAAAAATCATGAAAAACATACTCTGTGAACATGAAACCTTGTCATATCTTATGTTATAGGTTTCCCTCATAGCGTCAGCAGTTGCAAACGTCATCACAGTAATAAATGTGTTAAGTGTGTACTGACACTAGCCGCTGTCACAAGGAAACTAACGGCTCGATCAGCTGATCTCAGTTTACACAATACATCCAGCGATAATCATTCAGGGATGTCAAAGAAATCAGGTAATCGATCATAACGGAAGATGGAAGTCAGCGTAAACACATACATGTTACATCTGTGTACGATATTGTAGATATTTAGCAGAATTCTTGTAAATTGCTGTATTCCCATATGGGTCTTTAAAAACTGTGCGTAATAATCAAGGTCACTTGTCAGAGCATATTAGCTGAAAAATAATTTATAAAAGTGAAACTTTTTACGCGTTTTAATACAAATGAGAATTTGTATGTACCGTCTTTTAGATAACGCAGTAGCTCTCTGGAGGTTCATAATGAGATTTTAAATGAATGGACCGATAGGCCTATCTCAAAATATCGAGACATACAAAGATGGACCACATAATTCCTGACGTTTCATAAATGGATCGACGGTTACAAATGACACTACAGTCAAATGGAAAATGTGAATAAAATGACGGAAGTCTACCATTCGTAACTTTTTACCTGTGAGGATTAAAGCAGTTATGCGTGAAATATAAAACAACTTAATTCCTCTATGGTATTTGATAATTTCTGAAAGAAAAGGCACAGAGATAGCACACTGGTGGAAATCATGCCAGATATATGTAAGGTATCTCCTAAAGCATCGGAAAGTGTGCTTAACAGCGGTACTGTCGTACTGTGTTATCTGTTATTTCTGACTGTAGCATGCATACAAAAGTTTGAAACTCCAATTCTGTAGATTTCGACATCACCTAACGACGATATCTATTTAGTTAACAAGAAAGTTTTGTCGGGCTAAGGAATTTGGCGTATAACCATTTCCATCTACAGGGCTTTTCATTCAGCCCACTCCGTAACGTTTAACAATGTTTCCCATAAAGACAACAATCTTTTTTTCACAAGATACAGTGGCCACTCTAGGGTTTGGTGAATGATAAGTTTACGTTATGGCTTGGTATTTCTAACGACTGGTTTCTGTCACACGCATGTTGAAGCGACCCTCTACCTATTAGAGGTCCCAAGTTAAGAATGCAGTAATTACTTCATCAACCAAATGTCTGTCAGAAATTTCCTATCACTGAATACATATTCCTTTAGAGTAGGGGTAGTGTGGGACTTTAAACATCACGTGTCACACTGTTACATAATCATCCAAGAAAAAAATTGTGTGTATACAAGAAAATTGACTATCGTACACCTGATGGGCAATGTCCCACTAGACAGTTGGTTTTATGCAAGGCCTGAATTTGTACTTCAATTTACTTATGAGGTGATGGTGTTGGTTAAAATTCTATAAAAATCTGAAAAGTGTTCTACCTCCATAACAGGTTCATTACACGGAGTCTAGTGTTGTAACACACGACCTGTAGATGCCTGGTTCGAATTGATATGGACTAAATTTTTGTTTCCAGTATTTTCCTAGCAAGGGAGAAGAAGTAGTAGCGTTATATTCCTTATCATTAGAAAGGCCAACAATGTCCCGCCTTAAATCGCAAAACTGTGCCACACAGTGATGACGTGCGACATTGTCGGTAGTAGGATTGGGTGTCCTTAGTTGTAGCCGAGAAGAATGAACTGTGTATCGGCCCCGATTTTTGCCCTCTCACTTCTTTCCCTGTCACAAGCATTAGTAACAGTGCAAACTCAAGACAACGTTTCACAAGAACTCATCATTCACACGACACAGATGGACACTTATCACAGTAAGCTTACAAGGGAATATGGACTCTAGCTCAATGTTTCACTGTGACACTAAAACACTCGTGAAAATAGATGAACGCGTTCGGGTTCTAACTAATGACATTCCATTGAGGTCAGAAATACAGAAATACTTACGCAATGTGTACCGATGATGTGGAATTTTATTTCTCAGAACCGTGGTCCCTGGAGCGAAGAGCCAGAAATAGAATCAGTTTGAAGCGGACTACTTTACATGATATAGGATAGACCTATCAACGTAAGTGCATATCGGTGCCGAATGTCAGAACACTTGGGGCACAAATACTATCAACGCAAGGTCCCCACGTTGTACACCAGATGGAAAGAAAGAAGGCTGTTTGCCTTAGGACTCGCTTTACCGCCGTCCTCTGCTCTAGCCACGCGGGAAACTACACGCGCGCGACCCATCTGATCCCGAATCTCCGCTGCCCGATGCCCATGACCGCTCAATTTAATCACAACGGCGCCTTCCCCTCTTCTGCTCCCCCTCTTTCCGGCAGAGCCATATGGCACCAGTCGATATATTGCTTTAATTTACACATCTAGTTCATTCGCGTATTTGTTCAGCTAGAGATAACTGCGTTTGTCAATGCACCCGTCAGAGAACAAAATTAAAGTCTGATTGAGTCGTCGAAATGCGGAAATGAGTACTGTGACGTTTCAGTTGTGTACCGTATTCTACAACACCGTCAAAAATAAAAGCTTTTACTTGTAAGATCGTGGCGATATTGAGAGGTAATAGCATTATCGAAAATACACTACTGGCCATTAAAATTGCTACTCCAAGAAGAAATGCAGATGAGAAACGGGTATTCATTGGAGAAATATATTATACCAGAACTGACATGTGATTACATTTTCACGCAATTTGGATGCATAGATGCTGAGAAATCAGTACCCAGAACAACCACCTGTGGCTGTTCAAAAATGGTTCAAATGGCTCTGAGCACTATGGGACTTAACTACTGTGGTCATCAGTCCCTTAGAACTTAGAACTACTTAAACCTAACTAACCTAAGGACATCACACACATCCATGCCCGAGGCAGGATTCGAACCTGCGACCGTAGCAGTCGCGCGGTTCCGGACTGCGCGCCTAGAACCGCTAGACCACCTGTGGCTGTAATAACGGCCTTGATACGCCTGGGCATTGAGTCAAACAGAGCTTGGATGGCGTGTACAGGTACAGCTGCCCATGTAGCTTCAACACAATACCACAGTTCATCAAGAGTAGTGACTGGGGTATTGTGACGAGCCAGTTGCTCGGCCACCATTGGCCAGACGTTTTCAATTGGTGAGAGATCTGGAGAATGTGCTGGCCAGTGCAGCAGTCGAACATTTTCTGTATCCAGAAAGGCCCGTACAGGACCTGCAATATGCGGTCGTGCATTGTCCTGCTGAATTGTATGGTTTCGCAGGGATCGAATGAATGGTAGAGCCACGGGTCGGAACACATCTGGAATGTAACGTCCACTATTCAAAGTGCCGTCAATGCGAACAAGAGGTGACCGAGATGTGTAACCAATGGCACCCCATACCATCACGCCGGGTGATACGGCAGTATGGCGATGACGAATACATGCTTCCAATGTGCGTTCACCGCGTTGTCGCCAAACACGGTTGCGACCATCACGATGCTGTAAACAGAACCTGGATTCAACCGAAAAAATGATGTTTTGCCATTCGTGCACCCACGTTCGTCGTTGAGTTCACCATCGCATGCAGCGTGAAGAGTAACCGCAGCCATGGTCCTCCGAGCTGATAGTCCATGCTGCTGCAAACGTCATCGAACTGTTCGTGCAGATGGTTGTTGTCTTGCAAACGTCCCCATCTGTTGACTCAGGGATCGAGACGTGGCTGCACGATCCGTTACAGTCATGCGGATAAGATGCCTGTCATCTCGACTGCTAGTGATACGAGGCCGTTGGGATCCAGCACGGCGTTCCGTATTACCCTCCTGAACCCACCGACTCCATATTCTGCTAACATTCATTGATCTCGACCGACGCGAGCAGCAATGTCGCGATACGATAAACCGCTATCGCGATAGACTACAATCCGACCTTTATCAAAGTCGGAAACGTGATGGTTCGCATTTCTCCTCCTTACAGAGGCATCACAACAACGTTTCACCAGGCAACGCCGGTCAACTGCTGTTTGTGTATGAGAAATCGGTTGGAAACTTTCCTCATGTCAGCACGTTGTAGGTGTCGCCACCGGCGCCAACCTTGTGTGAATGCTCTGAAAAGCTAATCATTTGCATATCACAGCATCTTCTTCCTGTCGGTTAAATTTCGAGTCTGTAGCAAGTAATCTTCGTGGTTTAGCAATTATACTGGCCAGTAGTGTATAAGAAACCTTGCAAAAGATAAAAATCGATGTAGTTGATAGGTTAAATCCAGTCACCAGAAGAGGTTATTAGTAGGTTGAGTCTAAACGCGAGATGTGGCTATAAGATAACTAAACTGTTGCTGTAAAACATTTCATCTCAATATTTAGTTATTCACCCTCAGTATACTCACCTCATCTGTTCCTACAACGCTCCGTGCGAGTTTACCATTAATGGAAACAGTGCTGGAACTCATGTGTGAGCTGCTTGATGATGAGAGCTGCTTTTTCTTTGACTGCCTCAACAGATCGTAAACTTGTTCCTTTTAGTGCAAATTTGACCTTGGGTAACGGACAAGAGTCACATGGTGCTACAGGTCAGGCGAATAAGGTGGCTAATCTAACACTGGGATGCTGTACTTCACCAGAAACCTCTATCACACAATGCAGTATCAGTCGGGGCGTAATATTTGTGCAGAATCCATGACTTATTCTTCCACAATTCATGTCTTTGCTTTTTCTTATTTTCTGACGCTTTTGAGCAAGAACCACAAAGTAATAACGGTGCTTAATAGTCTGGCCTACAGGAACCCAGTGAAGATACACAGTTTCACGAATACTGAAAACGACGATCATGATTTTGAATCTTGATTTGCTCGTTGGAGCTTTTTTCGCTCTTGGAGAACTTCGGCCATTCCAAAGCATTGATTGCTGCTTAGTTTCTGGATCAGAAGTGAAAAAGCAAGACTCATCACATTTTACCATGCTTTTAGTAGTATTCGAAATGTCAGTACAAACATTTTCACGAACTTCTTTTTATTCGTGAGGATTTTCGGCACCAGTTTCGTACCCACTTTCGTTAAATCGGGAGTGTCAAATTAGCCTCAAGCATTCTTTGTAAATTTCTACTGTTTCAGGAATTGACCTGATACTCAAGCGATGGTCAGACCGAATCAGATTACCTACTCTTTCGATATCTTCATCCAATTTTTGTGTCGAAGGGTGTCGCGAGTGTGAGTCATCTTCAACGTCATCTTCTGGAGCATCTCTGACACGCTTGAACCACTCAAAAACTAGCGTACGTGATAAACTGTCTTCGCCATTCACTTCTTTTATTAACAGATAGGTTTCAGCAGCAGTTTTTCCAGGTTTCATGAGGAACTTCACAACAATTCGTCGCTCCATCATTTTTCCGAGAAAACAAAGTAACAGCTCTCACACAAACTAAGGCCAAGGCCACACTGATTTGTCTGCAGACACCAGAGACGCCATATACGAGTGAGAAGGCTTCACACTTAACGCAGTTGGTCGTTCATCTTTGCGCCATGCGTACTTACTCTGTGACAGCACCAGTTTTATAGCCACATCTCGTATCTCAGATTAATACAGCACATTAACACACTTCATTTCCTGGTATAATTTATGACTTCTCGAGATAAAACCACCCCAACCGTGGAAAGAATTATAAATCATATCAGCTGCCACTTCCACTGCCGTGGATTTTATCCTCCTGTTTATGAATAATCCACCACAATATCTCATACTTTGACACTAAACTTACCCGCATCCTAGCACTTACCAAACACAAGATCGTCTGCAACAGACTGAAACTACTACCTGACTGAACTTGAGAATTACGTTAGTTCATCATCTATAGCTGTAAAACCATAAACTATTTTGTTCATATTTTTGTCAACGTCAGCGGGACATCTACAGCAAATCTATAAATTTCATCTCAAATTTGAATGCTTAACATTATGTTTTGTTTTCTGCGTGCAGTTACTCACTGCAACACGAGGCCACCGGCAGCTCATCAGATTCCTCCGTCTCCTCACCCACGTGGCACGCGTATGTGTTTTCCTTACTATTCGGCTTCCTAAAGCTTAATCCTAGTACTTAGCTGCACTGTATCACCACAACCCTCCCACTAGCATCCTCACAATCCCACGAACTGTCATGACATTTACTCACACTACCAGATATAACGGAACCTCCATTCCTTTTTCCCCATTATGCCAGACACTGCTTCCCTCTTTAAAAAAGCCATTGCTGAACTTTGTGTCACTGCAGAACTATCCAATCCCATTCATACGTAACTCTGCGTAGCATCCACACCTCCATCCGATACACTCACTCTACTTTTATTCCATACCTTAGCCTCCAAATTATTGTAAACTATCTCTCTGGTGCCGACTGTCCATATAAAAAGGAAAGGAGCTCCTTTCCTGACTGTAGGTTGGAGGCAGCCGCGGTACTAGGAGGGGGAAGGGGACGAACCGATTGCTCCGGCCGCCTTTTACCCTCGGGAAAAATCCCCAGTACTCAATGCTATAGCAAGACAAGTGGACCTGGGGCCGCCCTGGAGGGACTGTAACGAGGAAAATTGGACGTTCCTTCCTGGGACTGAACCAGGTATCTCCAGAGCATGGGTCTAACGTTCTAACTGCTAGAACACCACGACCACGGGTTTTCCATATAATAACAAAAAGCCCCGGATAAGTGAGAGTAAGACTCGTGCACCAAGGGTTCTTTACAAAGTCCATTATGTGTGTATATAGTTCACCCAGCCCGGGAATCGAGAATTTCAACTTTTGCGTGTTATCGAAATCGGTATTGGCAAGATATCAAAATATGTGACGTAAATGGGCGTATCTTTTGATTTCGTTGATATAGAAGCTTATATGTTTTACATCGTCAAGAGATGGTGGACTTTAGTGACATAAATTTCAACTTGATATGTCCACCCAATTCTGCGAAAAGGGGGCTTCAATAGACAGACAGGTTGTAGTTGTTGTTGTGGTCTTCAGTCCTGAGACTGGTTTGATGCAGCTCTCCATGCTACTCTATCCTGTGCAAGCCTCTTCATCTCCCAGTACCTACTGCAGCCTACATGCTTCTGAATCTGCTTAGTGTATTCATCTCTTGCTCTTCCTCTACGATTTTTACCCTCCACGCTGGCCTTCAGTACTAAATTGGTGATCCCGTGATGCCTCAGAACATGTCCTACCAACCGATCGCTTCTTCTAGTCAAGTTGTACTACAAACTCCTCTTCTCCCCAATTCTATTCAATACCTCCTCATTAGTTATGTGATCTACCCACCTAATCTTCAGCATTCTTCTGTAGCACCACATTTCGAAAGCTTCTATTCTCTTCTTGTCTAAGCTATTTATCGTCCATGTTTCACTTCCATACATGGCTTGACTTCTAGTCAAGTTGTGCTACAAACTCCTCTTCTCCCCAATTCGATTCAATACCTCCTCATTAGTTATGTGATCTACCCACCTAATCTTCAGCATTCTTCTGTAGCACCACATTTCGAAAGCTTCTATTCTCTTCTTGTGTAAGCTATTTATCGACCATGTTTCACTTCCATACATGGCTACACTCCACACAAATACTTTCAGAAACGAATTCCTGACACTTAAATCAATACTCGATGTTAACAAATTTCTCTTCTTCAGAAACGCTTTCCTTACCATTGCCAGTCTACATTTTATATCCTCTCTACTTCGACCATCATCAGTTATTTTGCTCCCCAAATAGCAAAACTCCTTTACTACTTTAAGTGTCTCATTTCCTAATCTAATTCCCGCGTCACTACCCGACTTAATTCGACTACTTTCCATTATCCTCGTTTTGCTTATGTTGATGTTCATCTTATATCCTCCTTTCAAGACACAGTCCATTTCGTTCAACTGCTCCTCCAAGTCCTTTGCTGTCTCTGACAGAATTACAATGTCATCGGCGAAACTCAAAGTTTTTATTTCTTCTCCACGGATTTTAATACCTACTCCAAATATATCTTTCGTTTCCTTTACTGCTTGCTCAATATACAGATTGAATAGCATCGGGGAGAGGCTACAACCCTGTCTCACTCCCTTCCCAACCACTGCTTCCCTTTCATATCCCTCGACTCTTATAACTGCCATTTGCTTTCTTTACAAATTGTAAATAGCCTTTCGCTCCCTGTATTTTACCCCTGCCACCTTCAGAATTTGAAAGAGAGTATTCCAGTCAACATTGTCAAAGGCTTTCTCTAAGTCTACAAATGCTAGAAATGTAGGTTTGCCTTTCCTTAATCTTTCTTCTAAGATAAGTCGTAAGGTCAGTATTGCCTCACGCGTTCCAACATTTCTACGGAATCCAAACTGATCTTCCCCGAAGTCGGCTTCTACCAGTTTTTCCATTCGTCTGTAAAGAATTCGCGTTAGTATTTTGCAGCTGTGACTTATTAAACTGATAGTTCGGTAATTTTCACATCTGTCAACACCTGCTTTCTTTGGGATTGGAATTAGTATATTCTTCTTGAAGTCTGAGGGAATTTCGCCTGTCTCATACATCTTGCTCACCAGATGGTAGAGTTTTTTCAGGACTGGCTCTCTCAAGGCTGTCAGTAGTGCTAATGGAATGTTGTCTACTCCCGGGGCCTTGTTTCGACTTAGGTCTTTCAGTGCTCTGTCAAACTCTTCACGCAGTATCATATCTCCCATTTCATCTTCATCTACCTCCTGTCTTACAGACAGGTTGTAAGACGGATAAAATGACAAAAAATGATATAATTACAAATTAACAAATTTCTGGTTTTTTTCTTTACTTATGCTCTAAAGCCTTGTTTCTTCCCCGATTTCACGATTCTAGTTCAACGGGAAGTGTCCTGTAGGTTTTGATGACTGAGTTTACAGGTGTCAAAATATGTGACGTAAACTATCGTATCTTTCGACAACATTGACGCAGAAGCTTAAAGTTTTACATCGCAAACGGACCGTAGACGTTAGTCTGTGACATAAATTTCAGTTTGATACGTCTATCCGTTCCTGAGAAAGATTGTTCTTAACAGTCTAACAGATAGATAGACGACAACAAATGATCCTGTAAGAGTTCCTTTTTTACGTACTGACGTACGGAGACCTAAAAAGGAGACATTTCCTTCTTTTTCTGCGGATCAGATATCAAGGAAGGGTTTACTTTTTTGTTATTATTATCATATCCTGCCAGAAACTAACGTAGAATTCAGCTGATTTTCCATACAAAACAAACAAATCAACGTATCAAGTCTTAATTCTACACAGAAGCATGATAACTACCATCGTCTAATAATATAGCCCTTTAGGTAAATGTTTTCATCTGACATTTAAATAAGACGTACATAATTAATTGTGTTTACATTAGTAAAAAGACGTACAGTGAAAAATTTTAAATTTTTAGCACTTTTATGTTTTTGGTAAAACGCTTTAGTCAAAATCCGGTGTCATATTATCACTAACACGTCTATTTTACTCAAATACCAGCCCATATTGGTTTGGACACTTATCTTCTTAGGCTTCGTTTACGGCATCGAATTGCGGATACAACACACTGTAGATATTATAAAAATGATACTGCTTGAATTGGAGCGCTAGAGGAGAAATCTCAAAACTCCTATAGGCCAGGTATCCGTTTACAGAAACTAACATCAGGTTTCATCGCCAAACATTTGTAACACTGCAGCCAGAGAGCAATCAGGCGAATAGAATTCTAGTGAAATCATTCTACTGATAAGGTCTTGACAGATCTTAACAGATTACAAACTATGACAAACTACATTAGAATCCGACTGATTCTATGCCACGGAGACCGTGGGAATCGTAGTATTCACATGTACAGAATTTATTTATTGATGAAGATAAATCTTCAAACCCTACTATGAACGTTGCTGAGGAGAGGTGGCTCGCGTGCATTAACGATACATGTAGCTGTACCGCTGGTGCAACCACACTGGAGAGATCAGACAAACCTGTGGTTCCTGAGTTGGAGCAGCAGCCTTTTCAGTAGTTGCAGGAGCAATAGGGAGGATGACGATTCTTTCATTTGTCCTTGTACTTTAGCTTTTCCTATGTTTGTACTGTAAATGGCTGGAAGCAGGTGCAAACTGTATTCATTCTATTTCCTGATGACTTGTAACTCTACTGTATGGGTTAAAGATGATGAAATCCTCTTGGGCGCGGAATGTTAGATGTTTTAATCGGGTAGGTAGATCAGAGAATTTAAAGAGGGAAGTGGAAAGATTGTAGTTAGATGTTGAAGGAATTAGTGAATTGCGGTGGAAGGAAGAACATGACTTCTGTTCAAGTCAGCACAGGGTTATTAACACAAAATCGAGCAGGGTCAATGCAAAATTAATTCTAATAATGAATTAGGAAATAGGAGGGCTGGTAAGTTACCATTAACAGCACAGGGAACGCATTATCGTTTCCAGGATAGACACGAAGCAAACACTCACCACAGCAGCACAAGTTTATACACTGTCGGCAAGTGATGAAGAGAAAAATATGTGATGACATAAACTATTAAAATACTAAGAGAGACGGAAATTTTATTGTGATAGTGAGCTGGAACGCGATAATAGGGAAACGAAGAGACCAAAATATAGGAGGAGAACCTGAACTGCGGGAAAGGAGTAAAAAGGGAAGCTGTGTGCTAGAACTTCGCACTAATCGTAGTTTAATCATTGCTATTACTTGGTTTAAGAATCATGAAAGCAGGATGTTTACGTCGAAGAGATCTGGAGACAACTGCAAGCTTCAAAGATATTATACAGGACGCTTGAATATTTTCGGTACAAAGGAAAAAAGCGAGTGGAGAACAATGAAACAAGCAAAGAATCTTAAAAAACATTTCCCCGGAAGCCAATTGTTTCCCCGATACGACGTATTACGACTGAGCACATGAACACCTTGTAACAGAGTTCCCTAGGATCCAAAGTGCAGATATGCACCTGAGGACAAATACATTACAACAAATGTTCCACATGCCACTGTTCATGTGAAAGCTGATTTCAGCACGTTTCCTCATCGATACTTGGACACGTTCAAGAAACCCAATCTGGTTCTGAATGCTTTGACAGCCATCCGCACATCCGCAGTGTGTTTCCGGAGTTCATCGACCCTTTCATCAGGGCTGGAAATCACACAAACTTTTAAATATTCTCACAAAGAAAAATTCCAACAGTTCAAGTCCAGTGTCCTGGGAAGCTATGCTGTTGGCGATCCATGACCGATTCACGTGTCGAAGATTCGTGCTACGTATTCCAGAACAACTACATTAAATTGTGCCTGTGCATCATCATGCATGTCCAACATAAGAATCCTTCCACCACAAGGAACGTCATCCAGAACGTGGCCTCAGGCATTAACAGTGTTGTAACTTTGATATGACTGCACTTGTGTATACTTCGTGTCAGGAAAAGCATTGGACCCGGACCTACGTTTAATAGGATTATTTGTTTGTTTCATTGTCCTTTACCGCCCCCTTTCGTTTGTTCCTATAATAGCTGTAACATATAAAACATTTAGAGGGACAGAAATGGGTTCTCTCTATTATTTAGTGGTTATAAACTGCAGATCAGAATTCAAGAAATTGCAGAAAGGTTGGAAACTGAGGCGATGGGATCCGGATGAATTGAGAGAACCAGAGGTTGTTGAGAGTTTCAAATGGAAAACGAGGCAACAATAAATTAAAATGGAGGAAAGGAATACAATAGGAGAGGAATGGGTGGCCGGCCGATGTGGCCGAGCGGTTCTAGGCGCTTCAGTCTGGATCCGCGCTACCGTTACGGTCGCAGGTTCGAATCCTGTCTCGGGCATGGATGTGTGTGATGTCCTTAAGTTAGTTAGGTTTAAGTAGTTCTAAGTTCTAGGGGACTGATGAAAAATAGTTCAAATGGCTCTGAGCACTATGCGAATTAACTTCTGAGGTCATCACTCGCCTAGAACTTAGAACTAATTAAACCTAGCTAACCTAAAGACATCACACACATCCATGCCCGAGGCAGGATTCGAGCCTGCGACCGTAGAGGTCGCTCGGTTCCAGACTGTAGCGCCCAGAACCGCTCGGCCACTCTGGCCGGCGGGACTGATGACCTCAGATGTTAAGTCCCACAGTGCTCACAGCCATTTGAACGAATGCGTGACTTTCAGAGATGAAATAGAGAAAGCTGCAGGGGATCCAAGAGGCAAAAAGTTTATGAACACCATAAATCTATGGATAACGCAACGTGAGAGTTGGAGCAGTGGTTAACGCACTGGACTTGCATTCAGGAGGACGACGCTTCAAACCCATGTCCGGACATCCTGATTTAAGTTTTCCATGATTTCCCTAAATTGCTTAAGGCAAATGTTTGGATGGTTCCTTCGAAAGGACTCCGCCGCTTACCTTCTCCATTCTTCCCTAATCCGAGCTTGTGCTCCGTCTCTAATGACTTCGTCGTCGACGAGGCGTTAACCTTTAATCCCGTCCTCCTTTTCCTCCTTTGGATAACATGCAACGTACTAATGAAACGATAAAATACAAAAATTCAGCAAATGTAGCAGGCAAAAGGGAATTCAAACGCGTAAAAAAATGAGAATGACAGAAAGTGAAAAATTAGAGAGCACTAACACTCTAGAAACATGGATGGCTAGGGGAAAAGAAGATGCCGCATAGAGAAAAATTAAAGAGACCTCAGAGAAAAGGGAAGTAACTAAGCAAGGAAATGAACACGAACAGTGTTATAGCAACTAAAGATAAGACGAAAAGTATGATACTGCGAGAAGAACTTGACAGATCACAGAACGACGTAAGTCGAAACAAAGTCCCTAGAATAGACGACATTCCCTCAAAATTACTGAGATTCAAGGGAGAGCCAGCCATGACATAACTATTGCAAGATACATGAAATAGGTGACTTCAGACTTCAACAATGGTGCCAGAATTACAATGCCAAAGAGTTAGGTTCTGAAAGGTGTGAATATTACCTAGCAGATAAATAAGTCATGAATGCAAAACACTGGCTAGAAATGCGTCCAGAAGAATGGAAGAATAGTAGAGGACAACCTCTGGGAAGATCAGATTGGATTCTAGAGGAATGTAGGGACGCTACGACATACATCAGAAGATTGACTAAAGAAAGGTAAAGCTACGTTTGAAATATTGGAGACTTAGAGAAAGCTGTTGAGAAGGTTGCCTAGGACACACTCTTCGAAATTCTTTGTTAGAGATTAAATAAGAACAGATAAAGATTATTCACAATTTGTACAGAAACGAGACTGCAGTTACACTTATAAAGAGTCGAACATCATACTACGAATTGTTCTATACGAACAGGAAGTGTGGTCGTTAAGCGTTTCACAGTATCAAGATGTACACACGACGATCTGTATACTGCAAAGATCTACGTCATTTTTAACCTGCACGAAAATTTTATACTTGACGGACCCGTTGTTTGATATAGACACTCGCAGTGTATGCCACCGATGGTGGAATATATGATCGAATACCTGCTTGTCAAATAAATACTTTTGAAGTGCAGCTAATGATGTGCATCCAGATTTCCTTTACCAAGTACGCTAAAGTAATATTATTTGTACTTGTAGTGGTAATTTGGTAAGCAACACAGTAAAATTTTTCACAAAGTAGACCAAACACATGAAGTCACAAACCATGTTTTTTCGCATGTCATGTGGAGCTGTGTTTAACTCTTGGACGAATTAACTATACACCAAGGCTCAGGGATGACCCACAGCCTATGTTTAAGCGTGTAAAATGTTCATGTCATACAAGATAAGTCAGTACTGTACAACACTGGAACCACGCGATATTTCGTTAGGAGTCGCGAATGCAGGGTGATCAGAAACAGTCTGAAAAGCTTCTAAGGGTGTTGCAGGATAGGATGTGTTGGAAATAATTTTAAGAAATAAATTCGATACTTTGCTCCGTTTCCGAGTCAGTTGATACTGAAGTTAGCCGATGAGGCCGTTGCGCGAGCAAATTCAAGTGGCTCACCTGACACATTAGTGTCAGTCGGTCTCAGTAGCGTAGATGATGGCGTACGAAGCTACTTAACCTCTGGCTTTGGGTTCAGTCCTTGCTCCTCTCCCATGTCCAAGTTTGTTTGCATCTCTCTGTAGTTCGGTTTTAGGAAGCCAAACGAAGAACACGTTTAGCGACACCGTCTTAGACGTGCCGCTTGGATTTGCGAGCACAACGGTCTGATTGGCTAACTTCTATATCTACATCTACATTTATACTCCGCAAGCCACCCAACGGCATGTGGCGGAGGGCACTTAACGTGCCACTATCATTACCTCCCTTTCCTGTTCCAGTCGCGTGTGGTTCGCGGGAAGAACGACTGCTGGAAAGCCTCCGTGCGCGCTCGAATCTCTCTAATTTTACATTCGTGATCTCCTCGGGAGGTATAAGTAGGGGGAAGCAATATATTCGATACCTCATCCAGAAATGCACCCTCAACTTCAATGCTAATTAACTCGGATATTGCGCAACGTATTGAATTTTTTCTTAATAATTGTTTCTCAACTCAACCAACCCTGCAACACACTTACAAGCTTTTTAGACTGTTTCTGACCACTCTGTATTTCTAGTTAGTTCGCAATATCTGTTTATATAACACAGGCCATCGTACAAACATAAATGGAGGATTATTAGGAAGTGTGAAAAGGGGACAACAGTTAACAGAAATGTCTGCAACCAGTTGTCCTTTATATTGGTAAAAAAACTTTTATTTTGTCATTATCGGCTTCGAATGGCTTAGCGAGTCATCGTTATCGGGTGATACACAGTTCTTAATGGTTGTAGCATTGCAGAGGTCGATATGTGGCTGTGGCAAGACACAAAAATTGAAACAAACACTGAATGTGGTGAATTATCTATAATTATTTACAGAAAAATGTCGACTTTGTGGTATCGCTTACAGTTATTCGAAGTTGTATAAGAAGCTGTATAAGAAGGAAGTTAATGAAGGAACTCTTCCAAACTCGATTTCGCTGCCTCGCTCTACTGCTCGACAGAGCGGCTTGAGAAAGTGTGCTGACCGCCTTGTGGAGTAGCCAGTGACGTCAGCAAGTAGTCCACATTCCTCGTCTCGTGGTCACCGCTGGGACGGTTGCTGTTCCATGGCACCGATAACTGCCAGCCGTGATAGTCTAGTGGTTAGGACATTGCGTTGTGGCCGCAAGAACCCAGGTTCGAATCCTGGTCACGGCAAACATGGTGATTTTTTATTCCACAAAAATCTTTGTTGATCATCCTCTTATACGAATTCTTGAATATGACAGTGATTTATCTTCTTCCCAGTACTGAAACTTTTATCTAAATCGACGGAGTAAGAGCAGCAATTTAATGCATTATTTTATCGTAAACAGCACATAAAATGGAGTCCCTCGAAGGTGTTCGAAAAAATAAATTTCTTTATATGGGGGCATACCTAACGTTGGGAAAAGGCTTATTATTATAATAATATCTATAATCCATTGTAAAACTTGTCTAATAATTTCGAACTTGTTTTTACCAGAGCGTCATAAAATTTTCCTATTGTGTACGGTAAGATTGCTATGGAAAGTCCGCCCCCATCTATGGGCCGGCTCGATTTCCCTGTGGATATTTACAATAGATGCGTTCTTGCGACCACTGAGTGTACCCCGTGTTGCCAAAAATTCGCCATCTTAGTTGTGAGCTATTCCACGAAGGCACAAAGTAACAGTGAGAAAAATCTGACTAGTATTAATGATTGAAACGTCGAAGTAATACTGTAATAGTGATTAAATTTCTGGAGCTGTCATTGGAAAGTACAAGCAATCCACACCATTTTGTTTTAGTTGCAATAAAAGGTTACCTGCTGTGAGCGGAGACTAAGTGTTGTTAAACGATGCGGTGCAAGTTGCCTTAAACGAGCCACCTCGAATTTTGTCTCATCTTAGGCCTAAGTGGGCCACAATGAACAAAATTTAAGTAATAATTTTCCTTATATGTTTTCTAATAATTCGCGTTTTGTTAATCAGTCGATGTTTTTCCTTTATGCCGTTTCAGATGCCAGTATAAAACTCCCAAAACTAAAAAATATGCAATGTATTGACACTTATGTAGATGTTTGTAGTACAGTGTGATTATAATTTAAACTTTCGCTGTCTGCGAGTTCCCCCATGAAAACCGAGTGATCGTAAGACAATGAAACTTTGTGTAAACATTTGCAAGGAAATGAGGAAGAGAAATAACGAATAAACCGTTGAATAAAACAAAATGTTATTTTCCACGTGAGAGGGTAACATTTGTTGATCGCGTATCACGCTAACGTCCCACGTTACAAACGTCGCTCAATGTGGCGCCTGTCTGCATCCGCGACAGCCCGGAAGTTTGTACGGCCATTTCACAATTATTGTTCACAGCACTTTTCTAACGGTACACCATCGAACGTTCATTTGTCGAGACACCGCCCGTGTACTGCTTGAAGATCAAACATTGTGTCCAGCATTCTCAACCATGGCAACAGTGACTTCTTCAACAATTTGTGGCGCAATTGAATGTCGACATCTAACAGGAGCCATTCCCAAATCGCCAGACAATTCGAAGTTCCTAATCATGTTCTTCGAGCCCGTGTGGAAGGAGCACCTCTTCATATTATCTTAATCCGTCAATACTCGCAAAGAGCAGTAGCCCCAATGTTGTTTCAATATGAGAGCTTTACGTGTAAAGCCCTGCGCACCTCGCTCAAACCCATGTTGACTGTCAGCAATCGTATTGAATATGGATGCTTGTGTGTGTGTGTGTGTGTGTGTGTGTGTGTGTGTGTGTGTGTGTGTGAATTCCTAAGGAACCAAACTGCTTAGGTCATCGGTCCCTAGAGGTAATGGTAGTGGTAGTGGAAAAGATGCACAGAACTGCCGCAACGAGCCACACGTACCAAGAGTTTTATGACACATTTCTGGAGAGCTACTGATCTCAGCAGACACAAGAACATACGAGATGAGCGCCACAAAAGATTATTAAGGATCGATATTCAAGAGCCTAGTAAAATTTTTAGAGAACATTATCGAGAAAAATCAGTTTCTGGACAAACCATGCATGCAAGGGGAAATAATTAGGCACTGCTACACGAAACTGCTGCCTCACTACCAACAGATATTAGCAGGAAGATGCAATGAGGATATCAGTACTTTCCGAAATACGCTCCACAAACTGGAGTTTGCGTTTAATGTGTGGCACAGCTGCGTAGGGAGTCATGAACACAAACGACACTTTGGCTTACTGTCGCATCGTGGAAAGCATGAAAGTTACAGTAGAAATGGACATTCAGGAAATGTGTACCATTCGTCGAATATATCAGGAGTAATGATTTTAGAAACAATCATGGACCAAATAATGGAGACTGAAGTGGGGGAGAGTGAAATAGTCACGGTCCTCGAAATGGAAGATGTAACAACCAAAAAAATTACAAAAAAGGACCACAAAGCGGTTGATTCCACAATTCAGGGAATATTCAGCATGGAGAATCTGTCAGAGCTGAAGAATGAGGTGATGAAGTGAACCAAGACAGGGTTGAGATCGTGGAAATCCGTAAGCCAGACTCACAACCCCATCAGTGCAGACATAGCCCTCCTCGGCTTCGACGTTCAGAAGGCAGGATGGAAGCACATATAAGACTTGCATCATCAGTCAGATCCAGTCTCATCAATGTTATTCAGAATGACAACATTTTAGAAGCCTTATTTGATGAAAAGGAACCTAGTACGACAAGGGACATCCATCCAGTAATAAATATCGTGGAAAAATTCGGAATAGTGGAAGCAGAATTTTGGCGGTAGCAGAAACAGCATTCAACAGGTGAAGAATAGACATACTTGGCCTGAGCTGTCATTAAGAAATTTTAGGATTAAGGGTGCAATCACCGGAGAAATCGCTGATGTATACAGACAAGTGAGATTTGGATTAGTATGTCAAAACACATGTTAATAGGAAACTCCCTGGTAGTTCAAAAATTGGCAGCTGATATTATAATAGGGGTGGACCTACTGAGTGACTACGGCGCCATGAAAAGAGAACAAAAGATGCAACTTACATTTGAGGATCAAGTAATTTGGGCGCAGATACTGGAGAGCTGCTTGTGAGTGTATGTGGACCACGAAAATAGGCAAAATGAGAATGAAGATGGTGAT
This sequence comes from Schistocerca piceifrons, assembly GCF_021461385.2. Taxonomy (NCBI): domain Eukaryota; kingdom Metazoa; phylum Arthropoda; class Insecta; order Orthoptera; family Acrididae; genus Schistocerca; species Schistocerca piceifrons. Next base: position 782,274,897 of record NC_060139.1, on the reverse strand, counting down.
GATTCTCAAGAAATAAATAAGAGGAAGGAGGAGGTAGTCAACAAGGAGTGTGGGAAAGCCATGTGGGACAAAAGGTTCTGGTCAAGTCTTTCAGTCTGTCCAATAATCAGAAGAAACTGTCCACAAGCTCTTTTCTGTCTATAATGGACCGTTGTATATACACAGGACTGCACATACAAATGCATATGAATTGAAAACTACAAAGTCCAAAAAGTTGATCGGTGTGCGTAAATCTGCCAAATCAAACCCTTCATTGAATAAGCATTCCAGATCGTTGTAGCGAAAGCGAGAATGGAACTGTGGACCGGGGATAGGAAACCATGTAGTAGGGGTACACGCTATACAAGAAGAACTACTCATAAAACATCAGCAGCCATCACAGAAAAGGGAATCCATCAGTGCATAGTGGAGGTAATGGTGATAATCACAAGTACAAACAGTGTACATTACAGAGGAAGTGGTCAGTCACGAAATGCATTATACGTCTGGAATATGACAGCGTTGGATGGGTGTTGTGGGGTATGTAACACTGGGACCGTTCCTCTTGTGGAGCACAAATTTTTCTAGGGTCATTAATATCTTCTAGTTGTCAGTTTATTGCTGTGGCAGTTGTGCTCTTGTTTATCCTGTCACTGCAGACCCGTGTCATAGACAACGATTATTCCATTTATTGTAGTTCTCAAAGTAATGTGACTCGGCACATTTGCAGATGTTTGTACGTTATATTGGCTTGATGTCAGGGACTTATCCTTTCTTAATTTGAACAGCAATTGACAAACTTTTGTCGCCTACAGCAGCACAGTGTGCTAAATTCACATAATAATCAAGATTGTTGAAGATATTCTGGTTGAGGATTTTAAAACTGGTCAATACTTGAAATTAAATTCACCTTAAATTTCCTTTGTCTGATTAAGCAATTCCATCATAGAAAACATTGAGGAAAACATTTATTAACATGTATAAGATAATAAGACACTCCACGTATTGAGTCCATGTTGCAAAGAATTGTGCAGGATCACATAGTGATGAGAAGCAGGGACACTTGCATTGTGGCGTCTGCTGGCAGCGCAACACAACTAAAGGGGGAAGGTAATGACACCACAAATAGCAGCAGGAAAGCTGGGGTCACAGCCGGGTGATATGTGTCGCGGCCAACGTCAGCCGGTTCCAGCTGCCGTGCATTCTACAGCGGGGCCCTGAACCGAACGAGCTAGCGCAAAGCCCAATGGAGCAATCACTTAGAACGCACTGGCGACCAGCTGGTGTCGGACATGGCTGCTGAGTCAAACACAGGTTTGCTATGGCGGAGTGTATTGTCGAATGGGCGCAACCTGCAAGAGCTGTTGTGACTTGTTTTCTGGTACATTGACACACACGACCCTTCTACAGTCAGCAATTCATAACAGAACGAGGCAGCTACAACTTGATATCCTAAATATCCGTTTCTCCTGGTGAAACTCAGTCTCGTGTAGCCAAATGGCACCACCAAACATTTTTGTGCTAGCCACCTTCGATCAATATAACCTCGATTCGCATGCAGAGAACTTCCTATCTGCTATCTGCCACAGCTAATGGTACAGATTACCTTATCCTGTTTTCATAACAAAAGCTTTTGGCTAGTGGGTTGTCAGCCAGCTAGTCCATAAAATTCCTGTTGTGCTCGGGCGAGCACAATCATCTCTGTGAAAGCATAGCTGAAGCGAAATCAGCGACTGATACCAGTTGCATCCGCACGCACCTTGGAGACACTGATGACTGCTGTTCCGGATCACACGCTTGTGACCCAGAAACTATGATACTGGAAAACGTTAGCCATGATCAGTCGCACACGGAGGTGTCACTGTACGACACTCATCCCTCTCTGAATTTTCAAGGACGAGCAGGAGGCCCACGTGCTGTCCTCTGCCATGCCTGTCCCAGTATAGCGAGATGCACTTACTGCAAAGGTTCGTGAGGAGGCTGCATTCGACTATTCTGTGTACTCTATCCGAATTCTGAGTAAATTAAGTGACTACCACAATGCTCGTGTGTCTGTGAGCCAGTGGACAAGTGACGTTTAACGAATTTTTTTTTTTATTCTAAAAAGGCAGATCACGCCCACTTTTTTAATTGAATAGTTGTAAATATATTTTCATTTTGCTTATTCACCTTGTTTTGTTACGAACTTCATGTATTGATTCTGCCCAACTACACCGTCTGCAGCTCGTGGTCGTGCGGTAGCGATCTCGATTCCCACGCCCGGGTTCCCGGGTTCGATTCCCGGCGGGGTCGGGGATTTTCTCTGCCTCGTGATGACTGGGTGTTGTGTGATGTCATTAGGTTAATTAGGTTTAAGTAATTTTAAGTTCTAGGGGACTGATGACCATAGATGTTAAGTCCCATAGTGCTCAGAGCCATTTGAACCATTTTGAACTTAAGAATACCATCAAAACACGACCTTGATTATATTTGTGCTGTTGTTGTAACTGTTACAAATACTCACCATTTTTTCACACACTATGTAGATAAAGTATACCTAATAGATAGGATGCACTACATACGGTACTCACAGAATTATTTAAGAAATCTGGAAACGTGGATAGTTATAAGAAACTGCTCTGACGATTTATTAATAATTTTTCAATATTTAACAAGCCTAAAGTCGTATTGTTCGAATTTGGTTTTCTTTGTTTTACACTGATGGTAAAAAATTGCAACATCAAAAAATAATTAATGTAGCGCAACGAAATTTTCGAAATACATTTTTCTAGGTACTTTATTTAGATGATTAACATCGCAAGATCACAGGTTAAAGTAAGTGTGCGATAAGCCATTGAACATTTGAAATGATGGTACATTAATAACCGGTCTTGCCGGCATACTGTTGAATGCTAACATACAAATGTGCATGTATTGTGTTGTACAGGTACTGGATGTCAGTTTGTGGGATGGAGTTCCGTGCCTGTTGCGCTTGGTTGATCAATGCAAGAACGGTTAATGCTGTTCGTGGATGAGGCTGTAGATGTCGTCCGATGATGCCCCACACGTGCTGGGTTGGAGACGACTCTGGTGATCGAGCAAGCGAAGAAAGCATGTCGACACTCTGTAGAGCATGATGGGTTACAGCAGTGGCACGTGGGCAAGCGTTATCCTGTTGGAAAACACCCCTTGGAATGCTATTCGTGTATGGCAGCACAAAAACTTGAATCAACAGATTGACGTACAATTTTGCAATCATAATGCATGAGACAACTACGAGTGTGCTCTTGCTGTTGTACAAAATCACACCCCAAGCCATAACTCCAGGTGTAGGTCCAGTGTGTCTAGCACGCATACAGGTAGTTTGCAGGCCCTCAACTGGACTCCTTGTAACCAACGCACGGCCATCTCTGGCAGAACCAGCTTTCATCACAAAACACACCCTCCAGTGAGCTCTCACTGGAAACCACAGTAGCAAATGGCGGTGGTTGGGGGTCTGTTTAATGCGCACTACAGGGCGTCTGACACGGAGCTGTGCTTGAAGTAACCGATATGTAACAGTTCGTTGTGTCACTGTGGTGCCAACTGATGCTGATATTGCTACCGCAGATGCAGTATCGTGTATTAGAGCCGTACGCCGAACAAGATGGTCTTCCCTCTCGGTAGTGTCATGTGGCTGTCTGAGGCGCTGTCTTATTGCGACCGAACATTCTCGTGACCACCGCCGCCAGCAATCGTGAACAGTGGCTACGTTCCTGCCCAGTATTTCTACAGTATCGCAGAAGGTACATCCAGCATCTCAAAGTCCTATTACACGGCCTCGTCCAAACTCAGTGAGGTGTTCATAATGGCTTCATCTTCGTCTTGAAGGCATTCTTGACCATCATCTACTAATCGTATCCAGTCGAAAAGATAACTAACACTCAGATCCGTTACAGCATGCATTTAAAGGAAACCTTATTTGCTTACAAGTACGCTACTAGCGCCACTCTTATGCAATTGGAGCGAAATCAGAAGAGACATTATCTTACAGATGTAGAAACACGCCTACCAAATTTTGTTTATTTGGAACAACTTCTTCTTGCTGTTACCATTTTTTCATCAGCGTATTTTTGATCAGTGTCACGATAAATTAAACCACATCTAAGGGTGCTAATGTTCAGTTTTTCATTTAAGATGTTATCAGTGTCAATCCAGAAATTACAATTTGCACACTACACTTTTCTTAGATAAGTATCAATGACCTTTAGTCAGATGATCTTGTAATGTTAATGGCAAGGAGCCAATGTAAATGTCACGAAGAGTAAATTTTCACAATATACTGTTCAAAGTAATATTAACTCTCACCTGTAAGTTGAAATTTGATTTGCGTTTGCCTGCTGGACCATCTGCCTTCATTTGTTAGGATGGCATCATCTCGAATGACGTGACTTCTGCACACAGTTCAGTAATAAATATAAGTTTGGGAGGTCTCCTTGGATTTGAGTCTGACTGAGGGAGTGTGGTACTAGTAATTAGGCGATACACTAAGGATAGAAGCGTATCTTGAAACTTCATAATCTGGACTGTCCTTCAGACAGACCAGAGGTTGAACAAAATAGTCGATATATTGACACACAGTTAACGGCTACGAGGATGAACAGACACATTTTTATACACATACAGCTAGTAGTAATAATGGTACTGAAACCTGATATTCAAGGGAAGGCAGGATTCGCTTACGATTGTATACGGGGCCGTAATGAGTTACTATTGATTGCCTTTTACAGTTACACACGTTTATTTTTAAACAGTAATTCCAGACTCAACAATAAATAAAAAAATACTACACATTATTAATGAAGGAAGAAACAACCATGTAAATAGTAGTGTTTTCATGCGTTACAATTTAACAAATCACCATAAATTACAGATACAGATAACGTTTAAAAAAAGAAGAAAAAAAGCCACTGCGATCACGGTTGAAGTTATTACACGCCCAGAATCGCAATAAATTAAGAATGTTACAACTTACAGGTATTGAAATATTAAAAGTCAAGTGGTCACAAACATAGCAGAAGGTATCAGACGCTAGGAATGGCAGTCAATAAGGTTTTAAGGCTTACTGATAAAATACAAATATCGAATTGTTTTTCAAAGCAAATAACCACAATCACGGCTGAAGGCCTTACACGCCAGGAACGGCAATTATATAAAAAATTTAAAAACCTGCTGTAAAACAACAAACACAAGCAAGGGTTAATTAAAAGAAACAAGCAACTGCCCACCAAATGGGTGAAATAAGATGGTGGTATCCTTTTAACAAAACCCTTACATTGCTAGATTTATTCCAGAAGGCAACCGGAATTATTAACCAGATATACATAACCTTTAATGTAGGCATTACGAGGTATGGTAATACATAAAACAATAATAAAACACAAGGACCAGTCACAGACGGAGCTCCAGAAATCGACCTCTGAGACAACAAACACTTTCACTAGCGATGAGATAGGCAGCCAAGACTTGCATTCACTTCCAAGATGGTAACTCAGACTAGTGGCAGTCCAACGAATGACTAATGATAATCTTGCTGAAGCTACCTGACGTCCAATAAACCAAATTCAAGAATAGAACAACACGTCAAAGCCGGAACCGGAGGACTGCACTACGCCCCCAGCATACTATGCTTAGAACGCCCGCAACGAGAAAGGAATCACTACCATCAGAGTAGAAGAATCACAAACGGCCTACAATCTACAAAGCTGTCAAAACTACACACCTTCCCGGACAGCAGTGGCAAGGCGAGGAAACGTACTCTGCCATTACATACACTAACCCCAGGGCAGGTAACTGGGGCGTTAGCGGCCACCAGGTGGGAAAAATACTGCTGGTTGAACTTAACAAATTGTAACAAGCTGAACGCAGCAAAATAGTAATAAGAAGTCGAGGAAAGCTAATCAGATCGCCTTCCCCAAGCACTTCACTCGCTGCTCTTCGCCTCGGCGACACTACGGGCAACAACACGAACACAAATCACTGGTGAATCGTGAGATGTCACGTCACAATAATAGAGGTTTCTCAACTTGAATTGAAATGCATTCATCTTAAAACCTGCAGGATTTGGTTTACGACGAGGTCGTGCACCCTCGTGACCACAGCTCTTCCATCCGGCAGTCCATGCGCGCCACCAGTAGTCCCAGCGTGTTATCGCATTGCGTGGACCTGGCTCCTCCTGAGTTTCCAACCGAACTTCCACGCTCACACGACACGGAAAAACAACCACGTCGCCCCAAAGATAGGGCAACAGTTACTACATATCGATAACCGCCGCTGCTGCCACTAGCGGACAGGCAACGCTTGTGAAAAGAGTGGCGCCAGTCAAGATGAGAAGAAGACAAACAACCCCAACAATGCCAACTAAAGGATACGGTCTGGACTCCAACGGAGGGCGGAAACCTACAAACAGAACCAACGCGAGCTGCAGCACGGCTCGGGTACATTGTACATCTGGTAACTGGTACGATAATTACACATTTCCGTAGCTGAGACGATTTTTGGACCCGATGACGGTCTGATCTTAGAACGAAATCGATCGTCTGTAACAAAACATACCGCAAGAACTGTGTATTGCATAATGCAATTCTTGAGATAATATTGTTAGGACACATCATCAACGTGGACGGCCTCTGTCCGTGAAGTATGAAATTTACGAGCAATCGAGGAATTTCCTAGGCCGAAAACTTGGAAGAGTTGAAGGCCATGTGCTGTCTCTTTGGTATCTATAGGCGGTTCGTATCCTCAAGGGCTTCAAAAATCCACATCGGAGCCAATTGCTCAAGAAAAACGCGGTATGGTTAGGGACTGAGGAATGGGAAGTGGCGTTCCGAAAACTCAAACCCCACTGATCAATAGAAAATTTCATACCATCCCAGCTTCACGAAGCCTTTGTGCATGTCCTCGGATGCGCGTTTCTATGGAATTGGAGTAGAAATCTTCCAATTGCGAGTTTCGGAAGGAAAGGATGAACATCACACGGTACCGTTTCCACATAGAACATCGTCGGCGGCCGATCGGAATTGCTGCGCGGTCATGCCATCACTACCCATTGAGTATGCATTTCAAAAGTTTCGTCTTGGGGAATCATACTGTGGTCGTTAACTGATCGTAAGGCGGTAACCTGTATGAAGGGGCACCACCTTAGACATCCTAGATTAGCTCGGTGGGCCATGTACTGTATCTTCAACATTTCGACGTAGCGGTCAGATACATCAGAGGACGGGATAATATTGTTGCCAATGCTTCATCCAGATTACATACAGAGGGAAAGCAAGAAAAGACTGGGAAAATTTCAGAAGGGATACGGATGTTCTTCATGAAAGGTACCAAAATCGAGGCTGCAATTCGGTAAATATGACGTGAAATGAGTCACGGGCAAAAGAGAGATGATCACCTGACAAATTTGAAGCACAAGTTGGGGTCGCGTAAACACCATAAGGTGAAAGTGTACTATAAGATCCATCAAGGTGTACCATTTTTCAGAAAGATGAAGGACAGAGGATATGGAAATTGTGCTTTCCCACTCGAGAATTAGGCACCCTGATGGATCTAATCTACGAAACCTATGGTCATTATGGAACATGCGCTCAGACTACATCGATTTTGCTCCTAAAACTTATAGAATTCGACTGTATGTTCTCGTGGAATCATGAATTTATATTATTATCGTCGCAAGTGTATGTATAAAAATATGTGTTACTTCAAGTCCTGCATTATTTCGTACTTCATAACCTATAATGATAAAGTAGACACCACTTGAATTATAGCATGTTATGAAATCTAGAAATGATAATGTTGTTCCCGACATGTGAGTAGATTGGATGATTGAGTCAGGCCTTCCAGTCAGCGGCGGCGGCCTAAATACTTGCTGTCGAGAGGGCGTTGCCAGCTTGTTGCTCGTGCATTTGTGTCTGGCCTCTCTCGTGACGGCCCCGCTTGAGCCAGCACCTACTAATCGATCTTTGAGCTACGTTTTTGCCCACAGGTGTGCTGTGTGCTGGCGACAGCTTACACCAGCACACGGTGAACCTACTGTTGTGGGTAGTTAAGATGACGGACGTCGTCATCAAGTTTGTGACGTAATGACAATTCCTTTTTTTCACCTCCACGTACACCACGATACAACAACAACGTTGCATAACCTGAATACCAATGTATTAATTCGTCTAAAAATTCTCAACCTCATAACAATAACTAAATTAACTTTCTTTCAAAAATTAATCATCTTTCCCTTTAAGCAAAAGCCTGGAGATAACTTCTCTCCTTTGTAACTTAACAGATGAAATAATTTCTCTTTGGAAATTGACAAATCTGAACTAATACTCCTATTTCTTTGGGAATTAATATCTTTGCTTTTTATAACATCGCACACTTTTTCGTTATCTAATTTTTGACTTCGTCCTACCACTTTTTTTAACGACATTTGCAAATTGTTCATTAGGTACAAAATTGAACTTTACTTCTTAAATATCTTTGAATATTAAATATAGTGCAAATAAGACTCGGGACACTATATTTATTTTTAAAACAGAAACTGTTCTGTCTTTACTGACTGTTTTCTTTCATGTACAGGTACAAGTCAGCTTTGATTTTTCGAGTGCTGGCGCATCAAACAAACTCCTCTAAGTGGAAAAGTGGAAAATAATTAAACAAATAACCTGGGTGTCATTGCCACTTTTTACACTGTTTGAAATTTGAAATAGATACGGAATAATCCACTTTCCGCGCACCCGTTACTATCGAAGTCATTTAAAACACAGCACTCTCACTGCAGTAGATACAAGTAGCGTGTCCTCAGTAGCAGTGGTTCTTGCTTTGTCGTTTAGCATTTTATAGGAAAAGCTACTAAACTCGAGACTGCGCTTGCAAATCGCCTAGTAACTTATATTGCTTCTCACCATATCACATAGAAGTTTAGGACGTCCGTCCTAGTAATTACACTCATGTTTAGAGAAACAGAATACCTTGAACGAATAGTGATAGGACGTTCATATTCACAGGACAAGTATATCAGTAAGTTCTGCGAAAATGATTAGCATTTAAACTGAGTCGGCCCGCGTGTTCAGTGTCAACATCAATATCGCTGCGCAACAGCACCTACTGGTAAAATCTGCCAGCGACTCTCTTTGCCGCTAGAAACCGAATGTAATTGACCAGTGTGACTTGAGCAGAGGTGCAGGATGCCTCACACACGTATGCGCGAACCGCACCGTCAAATTAGCGAGTTTGAAAGGGGATGCATTGTTGGCATGGGAGAATGTGATGCATCCATCCGGGAAATTGATGCTTATGTGGGACGAGCTGTTACGGCAGTGCAACGAGTGTGTGTAGAATGGTTCGCGGAAGATCGTAGATCACGACGAGATGAGTCGCACGACCCCGCAAGGAGACCGACACCTCATCCGAATGGGATTGCAGGACAGATCTGCTTCCTCCTCGGCACTGCCGCAACAGAGTAACAGTGTAACACATCATATACTATCAGGGGTGACAGTCCGTCGCCGTTTATTGCGGCGTAAGTTACGTGCATGTCGTTCACCTCTCCGCCTACCTTAGACGAATGTGCAGAAATACGCTAGACGGCTGTTGTGTAAGGAACGACATCAAGGGGGACAGGAATGGCATCAGATAGTGTTTTCGGACGAATCCAGGTTCTGTTGTTTGAAAATGATGGCCACATTTTGGTCCGCCGCAGACAGCATCACACTGACTGATTCGCACAAGACATACAGCGCCAGCTAAAGGCCTTACGGTGTGGGGTGCTACTGGGTACAACCACAAAACACAGCTGGTGCGTGTCCAGCGCACTGTGATCAGTGATACCTAAGTGAATGACACCTTGCGACCCGTAGCCATAACATTTTTTGCGCAACACTCCAGACGGTATTTTTCGGCCAGCCATGCAAGGCCACTTGTTGCTGCACAAACATGTGCCTTCTTGGTCTCACAGGATGTCAACCTTTTGTCCTGTTCCGCCAGCTCACCAATCGATAATTTCTGTGATATGGTGAAACAACCCAATGCCAACCACTACAGATGAACTTTGGAACCAGGTAAACACAGCATGGCTGGCTATACCACAGGCAGCCATCCGCGCCTTATACGCGTCGATGCCACCACGCATGGAATTAGTTATCACGGTCCATGGCGGACACTCTGCCTACTAGGCAACAGGACACGTGCTGAACTGAGCTGAGTGTAATACTAAACATTTCTGCAGAACATACTAATGTACATGTTCTGTGAACATGAACTTCCTATCTGTACACATTCAAGGTGTATCGTTTTTCTTGAACATGAATGTACAAAGGTAACACAGTCCGTGCATCTATATAGTGACTTCCAAACATTAACTACAACACATCATGCTGAAGTCACAAAATAATCTCTAACACAATATCGCAAAGGCGCTATTTTCTAAGTGCTTGCTTTCACCTTCAGATCCATTAATATACTAACGCAGAGGTACTATTTCCTTAGTGCGTGCTTTTTCCATCTTCAAATTCAAATAAAGACTTCACCTGATAACATTCCTGTCTTCCACAACAAAATGGAAAGTCTCCAATCTAATCGAGATAAGGATCGCCTACAAACGAGTGCCTTTCAAGTTGCAGATCGTTCAGTACCTTTTTGGTATAAAATCACCAACGACTAGAAACCAATCCTGAACTACAATATACCGTAGCTGTTACTGCTATCTCACACAAAACTCTAAGTTCCCACACAAATCAGTCACTTGACCCTTTTCGCCCCACAGGGTGAGATAATAATTATCATAGATCGGTGCAAAATCTTTCAAACAAACCTAAGTATAACAATCTCGTGGAATTCTCCTAAACGACTACAGCATTTGATTCAAACACTCCCGAGTTTAATCCCGATTCGGACTGATCTTACGCCGGCTACCAACCAACAATGACTAATTGAATTTCTCATGGAACAAACGAAGAACAATTTACGATGAACAAACAGAGCACGCTAATTCTCCCTTTTAACAGTAGTTGGTGTTCCTTTACAGCTGTCGTTGGAGTCTTTGCGATGGCCAGTCGCATCTCTGCAGTCATCCATGCGTAGTAAACTCGTTAACTTTGACCGGACTCTGCTGCTCGAGATTTGCAGGCGACAATCTCTACAACATTAAAAAAACACATATAAGAACACTTTCCAAACAACTCATTGCACCCTCGTTTCTTTTCATTTTGATAATAAGATTACGTGACAAACTTTGGCGCATTACGCGGTACCCTATGTAATTCTTATACGGTGCAGGAACGCGTAAAGGTAGGGCAGAGTCATGTTTGAAGGGTATCAACGACTTGTTGTCGTTGTATATCACCATGATTCCTACACAAAAATGTACGCATTTGTTGTGTAAACGTTTCACCTACCAATATTTTATTATGGCACTTGAGATTAGTCACAAGTACGGAAAAGCATGGACTGTAAAAAATGAACTAATGCACAGGAGTATAGGGAACTCGGTTCCTAAAGATGAATTTGTGACGAGAATAAGGTACAGTGATGAACACATATCGAGCTCAGTTATAACACAGTCAACCTATCACTGTGCTAGGATGTGTTGAGGTGGATTATAAAACTAAACTATTAGCGCACTGCAATGTTCCGCTCCTCCTAATGTCAACGGCTGGCTGCCTGTGACGAATTATGTAATGGATAAGAAAGTTTTATTTCTTGTATTTTTGCTGATGTGACTGTGTGCCACCAAGCCACAGGTAAATATCGTGCGTTAATCAGGAATTAAATGAACCCGCATCAGTCTTCATACAATTGAAATCTTCTATTAAATACTATTCTTCAATAGCAGAACCTTCTCGCTAACAAGACGGAAACTCAGGGATTATTTTGGACGTAGAATGTTGAATTTCGTTCGTAAGAAAAAGTTTACAATTCTTGTGAAACACACGAAGTGTCAATATATCGTGTCCCAGCAATTCTATAATCTCTGCTGTCACTGCCTTCTTTCATATACCTTTACAACGAAACTATCTTACAATAAGCCTGTCCCGAATACATAAGCGCTTGAATCACTCCCTTAATTAATATCACTAGCTCTCCACTTCGTTAACATGGTTTAAATGTCAATGTTCACGTCAGCTACGAGTCGCAGTCAGAGATTAACGCTTTCACCAAGAATCAGAAAAAGGTATGACAAAATATCACTCCGATATTCGTTATAACGGACATGTATGATATGAGTAAATATATAATAGTCCCTTGTGGATCCTGTAAGTTTTTTGAAAAATCGTAATTGACGTTAATAGATCTATTTAGCTCATTTGGCGAAGCTGAATTCGCTACCTCTCGTCATGTAGTTCATTGATTTTCATTTAACCATCAAATCATTATCTGTGCTGGTTAAACGAGTACTGACAACTCGCAAAGCTTCATCAGAGATCACTACTTGCCTGAACAGTGATGTGAAAAATAATCAGTCAGAATCTTCTCAATATTGACATTCAGAGATATTCTTATACCGTACTCCCGATCCTACGCATTACGGAAGAACAATTTTGCCCTTTAAACTTCCATTAACTATCTGAGCAATGAGAATTTCCATTAACATTGGTAGCGCATCTTCCTGCGACTCGAAGTTCTCAAGATTAAACATCTTCGTATTAAGTATTTCTCCCAGCTGAGCTATCTTAATATTTCTTCCGAGTACTTCTTACATATGACGAGTCGCCAAAAGACACTTATCTGATGCAACACAACTTTTAATGTTCAAAATCGGACATCAGATACAATAGTGTTACAATTTATCATTCCATTTTTTTACAAAACATTTTCAATAATTAAAAGTTAGTCTCTACAATGTCTTCCAGGTTGTCTGCCACCCGCTAGCCATCGGCTGGACTCCATAGCGCCCAGTATACCTGCTGCCACATCGTCAGAACAGCAATGGAACACCTTGTCTGCACTTGTTCACAGGTCAAGAAACGAATGATAAACAAATATTTTAGTACATCAATTCAAAGAAAATCTATAATAAAAAATTATTACACCTATTTATACTTGCCTGCCGTCGCTCAGCAGAATCTATCAGTGTCTGCCAGTTTTATCGTAAACACTACATATTCCTATCAGTAGCTGAGCGACTCTAGGGTTAAACTAAATAGCAATTAACAGTTTATGTTGGATGCTCAAGCATCTTTTCCCGTTTTATGAATTGATTTGCGTCAGTCTATCTAACCATTTTACTTCATCCAGCAATGGTCCTTTCAGTTCTACACTCGTACATAAAGTTCACCACTGGTATTCATGACATTTATCTCCATATGGCTATCATTTCATTGTTATATTAACTAAAACTCTATTTTAGGTACTGATTTTAATAAAAGGTTTTTTACAAGTAGCTTATTCACATATACCTTCTTAATTAAACTGACCATGTTCCTTTGATTTGAATCAGTTGTGTTATGTTTTGCTATCTCATTATCAAGAAGACAGATTACAGCTTTGAGCTATATTACTATGCATTTGCGTATCACTTTCTCTGCAGTACTATAGATAGTTACGATGAACTGTGCCAACCACTGATCATAATAAATATAGATTCATAATTTTCGTTATTGATTAAACAGTGGCATCTAAGATGTCGTTCCTCAATGTATAAACTTTTCAAATGTTAGCGGTCTTCACACTGTCTGAAATTCCCTTGAAAACAATCTGCCTTCCTAGTAGGTATGTATTGCATGGACACTGCACATTTTCATTTTCTCATAGACAAAGATCATCTTATACCTCTATAGAAGTAGATAGTGAAATAGTTGACTTGATATAGTATCTATTACGTGACCATATTTCTTACTTTTTTAGACTGCTTGGATTAAATAATTTTAACTTAACAAGTTTTACAAAGTGTAGTTAAACATTTTTTGTTTTTTCAGCATCAAAACTTAAATTCCAACCTTTCTTATAAACAGATATTTGCTGGTGTGTTAGTATTGTCAATCACCAATGCTACAACTTTTATTGGAAGAAACTCTCTCGAGCAATGCTATTACTTCCGGACTCAGAAATAATGTTGTGACTTCACTTGCCTTTTCCTGAGAAGTTAGAGATGACATTACTTCCCCTCATATGGTCTGCCTCAAACGCATCTCTTGATGTTAGTAGTGCTCTATTTTTTGTCCAATGCTGGGTACATGGGATCTTTCAACAGCACATCCTGTGGGATATGTGACCTCTTTGAAGTGTATTACCAACACCTCTAAGTGAGCATGAGGGCCCACTGACAACATTACATATGTGCCTGTGCCTGTGCCAGTCAGGGTCCGTTTACTGTATAGCCCTGGGTACAAAGCACCTAAATTCAGAGACTACAATTCAGCTAGGTCAGTAACACTGTGCTACCCAACGGGTAATAGGATGCTTTTAGATCACTTCCCTGTACCATTTAACTTGACACATACTTATTTATGGACTACTTAAACTAAGAGTGCTACTAATCTAAGATTATTGATTTATGTGTCTTTCTCCCTATTATTATGGATGCTCATAACACCACTATATTTTTATTAATGATGACATCTATTAATGATTATTCTCTATACTTATGATCTCAATCTTATTTATAACTACCTGTTTCTATTTAGATTTCTACTTGATTCTTAATTATTATGTAATGGCTAGTTCACCATATTGTATACAGGGAAATCTACTACAACTGTATTTATCTTTCTCCCTTCATTAGTTACCTCTAGTATCATCTGAGTTTAAGGCAATTAGTTTAGGTTATTGTTTCCTCAAGGCAAATATTAATTATTCCTCATTGCAATATTTACATACCTGTCATAAATTACACACACCATTAATTATGCGACTGGTTGGATACCGCAGCACTACGGTTTTGGGATGGGGTATTTCTGACACCTCCTATTGCCCTTGGAAAAATGGAAAGAACTTCCCAATTTCTTTACAAAAATAGAAACTTTATTCACAAGTTTCAACCATTACTTTATCTCCTACTTTAAAACTAAAACTAGTGCCATTTCATTAACTTTATCTCCTACTTTAAAACTAAAACTAGTGCCATTTCATTAGTTTTTTTAATCACTGAATAGCACTACACTTCAACTTATACTCTGCCATCACCGAAGTTACATTCTCTTTGGCTACTTGCGCCCCCTGGCCACTCCAACAAGAACCACAATTGTTCTCCAATCAGTTTCTCTCTTATAATGTTCATTGGTACTAAGCCTGCCCTGTACTGATGAGGTATGTCATTTAATAAAATCTCAAACTTAGGGACAAAATCCTCCCATTGTGAGCAATACATCCTAAAAAGCCATCCCAACTCTTACATATTATAATTGTGGGGTTACCTTGTGTGTAACATTTCAAAATCATTGATATTATATTTTTCCAACAATTCCTTAAAATCCTTAAATAATAAAGTGACTGCATTATCAGGCAAAATTCGTTTGGAAACTCCTATATGTACTAAGTAATCCTTTTCTATCCATCATACCACACTTTTGGCGGTAGCTACTTTTAGTGGACATAACCACACATATTTAGACCAATATTCACTCCATGACAAACATATATTTTAGTTCTCTTTTTCTCTTTAAAAACGGTCCAAAGAAACACAGACCAGTTCCTACAGACCATTAGATAAGGTAGAATACGTTTCATACATTATTGGTCATACAGCTTCCTGCACTCACTGGCAGACTGGGCATGACCTAATAACATTCTGTAAAAACTTACCCATCTTCTCGAAATAATAATGTTTAATCATATGTTGGAGACATTTCCAAACACTGAAAAGACGATAATCTTGCCGAATATATTCTATTCTCTTAACAACAGCATGTATATCCTCCAGTTCACACTGTTTTCATTACAACTCCAACATAAAATGTTGTTGTGCGACAACCAATTATTTTTCTCATCTTTTGTTGCATTTGTGATCTAAGAAAGGTTATGATCTCATCTAAAACCAGATTCAATATTTTTTGCTTCATAATGATCTGGGCTGATTCCCTAATACCTTTGTTACGTGCAATGACATTCAAAAAGTACACCATAAATTTAGTTCTAGTTTCTAGTGAAGTGTATTCGCTATTGTAGCAAAATGGTAATCTGGATAGTGCATCTGATACTACATTTTCAACTCCTATGTATCTTTCTTCAAAATCAAATTCTTGTAAAAATAACATACATCATACAGCCTATGAGGCATGAGTTTACTATTCACAAGGAACATTAGTAATCAGTGATCTGTGGAGACTAATACCTAGCGAAAACTTTTAGAATTCCATGTCACTTCTAATGCTTCCATTTCCATTTTTGAATAATTTTGTTCAGAGATTTCCTACCAGCAAATACCAAATTTTGATGGTTGTCATTTTCAACAATTAAGTCCCCTTGGAAAATTTCACATGCTAATCCATAGTCTGAGGTATCTGTGTATAACTTAAAGATGTCTTTAAAGTTTGTTTGGTACAATTTTTAGCTTTTGTACTAAATCACCTTTAATTTTATCTAATAGTACACACTCTTATTCTCCCTATTTTTAAGATAACTTTAGTTTTAAAAAATACATTAGTATTGTTGACAGAGAAACGATTTCAATTGTTTTTTACTTGGTGGATATAGACAGCTAGTGGTAGCCTCCACACATTGGGAATCTGATCAAATACTGTTAGGGGTCAACAATATGCCCCAGGAAAGTGTCTTCTTCCTTGCCAAACGAAGACTTAGCCAACTTCACTGTGATTCTCTTTTTCCCAAATTTTTTTTAATACTTACTTCCTCCAATTCTAATAATTGGTCTGTCCATACCTTCGAAATATTGAGAATGCCACCCACATACAAGATGATCTTATTCACTAGTTCACTTCCCAAAGCCAAGTCTAAAGCAAGAATAAATACAGATACTGATATGTTCACACTGAAAAGTAACACTCAGAATTGAAATGATCGTTCCTCAAATAGAAATGTAGTATATTTATGAGGTTCTGAATGAAGACCTACTTGCCAATGGCCAGCAGTCAAATTCACATTGGTTGTGTACTTAATATCATTACACTTATCCAGTTTTCTTCCATGGTGACATGTCGATCCCTTTCAATTTCTATTATTAAGTTGAGCATTCTGCATCCAGAACCAAATGGACCCAACCATGATGTTTCTTGATGACGAGCAGTAAATTACTGAGCACTTTTCTATGTTTCAATATTATTTTGCTCAGACATTTCCTGGATCTCAGCAGTAGTGGCAGGCTTTAAAGCGAAAGGTATTTGGTAAGCTCCATTGAAGAATGGCTTCTCTCTTTCAGTTTTAAGTTTATAATATTTAATGCAATCTGGTTTTTCAGAAAATATATATCTATATTTAGTTACTAACATAATTATTTGACCTCTTTCTTTGGAAGATAGGCAATCGTTTTCGTTGATTTTACTCTCTACTTGCTCTATATTACTCCAAACCCTTAGTTTGTTTTCATAATTTCCATATTCCTTAATATTATTCTGGGGAGCATACTAATGTACTACTTGCAATTGGCCTTCCTAATTTACCTCTTGGTTCATAAAAGTTACATTTATTAGTAGTTGTCGAGTTTCACATGGCAACCTGTTTGAGTTTGAAAATTATTTACAGGCTTACGTCTAGTTCACTATTCCAATCTTAACTATAAGGGTACACTCATGTGAGGCACGGCCAGAAACTATGTTTAACACATACATTAGCCAAGGTAAAGGTTAAGAGCACTTTCTCCTGAACAATCTTTCCTTTGCAGCCTGTAATACCCCCTGGTTTGTACTCCGGTTACTGGTAATGCAGAATACCTTCCTTTTTCTTGTAAATTTTCAAAATAAGCTCGGTCGACCGCTGAAATCTCGCTTCCTGAGTTTAAAATAATATTAACTGGATCCCCTTCAATCGTTCTTTGTATTATAGGCCTTATTATACTTTGTTCTACTGAGAATGTCGGCTCCTCTAACAGTTCCTCTCTCAATGAACAGTCTTCCTGCATATTAATTACTCATAATAGTTTGGATTCCATGCTCACTGATAATGGTCCTTCGCTAAGAGACAATTTTAATAACTGAAATTGAATTAGTCTCGACAACGTCTTCTAGGTCGTCTGCCGCCCGCTAGCCGCCAGTTGGACTCCAATAGCAACCAATAGCAACTGCTGCATCATCAAAACAACACTGGGACACCTTGTCTGCACTCATTCATGGATTATGAAGCAAAAACCATAGGAACATTTCAGTTCATCAGTTCATATAAAATCTATATTTCTAACTTATAGCACATATTTATTCTTGCCTTGCATTTTTCAGTGGTACCTATCAGTAATTGCCTCTATTTATGGTAAGCACTACAGCATACTTTTTGACGAAGTCATAGTTACCGACACGAACTCAACAAAAGGATGTCAGTGCCTGGTGCAGTGTGGAATGATTGTGATGCCATCCAGGTGTGAGATGCAATGTCTGATCACACACTTCACAAACATTCTCAATAAAGGCTAAGTAGTTTTAATGTGCAAGAGTCAGTGAGCCACTACCATGTTCTAACAGTCTGCAATTCAGTGCGCCATCATTATTAAATTCAGCTATGTGTTTAAGAAACAATAAAATTTGCCAGGCACAGACATTACAAATTTTGCATTTTGGGGATATTAATTGCAAAATTGGTTTTGACTCTATGAACTTGTTCATCACAAACTTCAGTGTGTGTTGGATAATAAATGATGCTTTATAACTCAAATGTGAAAAGTTCCTATCTTCCTCATGCTGAATTCGATCCATCTAACATGTTAAAGATGTGTTTTGCTCTTTGTGTCTATGTAAAAAAAAAATTACTTGTGACCAAGCAAGAAGTTCTTTCAGTGTAGCCTGCATAGATCATACTCTGTATAGTAATAGTTCTGTTGTGTAACTGTTTCATGTACTTGGCAATGTTGAACAGTCTGAGATACATGGATAACTGAACTGATAGCTCCACACACCACTCTGGTTGATGACCTTCCTGTGAGGAGTCGATCATTACCTTGGGTTCTACCACAGCCAACGATGTTACATGAATCACATTCCCAGTTCCACTACACCTGGTCATTGTCTACCACAAGTATTAAATTAGGCCTCTGATAAACTGCACTGTACATTGTTCATGAAACAGAAATGAAACTTTTCTCTTATTGTGACCATTTTGAATTTAATACCATATTGACAACATGTTGTCTGTAGAAGTAAATAAACTAAAAGACACCTGTGTAGATGACAATTCATATAAATCATTTGTATTGAAAGAACTCCTAAACTACTAAAGCCAAATACATTGAATTGTATCGGTAAGTGTGAATGTGAGCTACACCTACTTGTCTTTCTTCGCACACGCACACACAAACACACACACACACACACACACACACACACACACACACACACACACACACACACACACACACACACACACACAAATATATATATGTATATATATTCTCACTCTATGAAGTGTATAATTATAATAGCATATCATTTTAATATTTCATTTAAAATGTAGTCATTTCTGTTACTCATAATGTAAATGTAACTATGTGCAAATCTTTATCGAGATAGTCCTGAACTACTAAATTTAAATTCCAACTGTTCACACTAAGTACTAATACCTCATGTTTTACTGTCAGAATGCTAAATAATATGTAATGATTACTTGTGTAAACAAGTGCGTTAGTAAGAAGATTGCAGTATGTGAACTAACGGTCTAATACTATTCATAAGACATCCCAAATACTCTTTGATAAACTGATTTCCCAATGTTTCAATATAATGGCGTAATCACTGCAGAAATATTACTGCATCTGATGACCTCTGAAAACAATTTGCCTACAAACATTAAAACCCTTTTAGCTACAGAAGACAAATGAAATGTATGAGCTCCTACACGATTTTATAACAGGGGCTCAAATAAAAATATAGGTAAAGAGAATTTTTATTGTACAAGTAATATAGTAAATATGTTTATTTAATTAGATTATTTACTTTCATTCAGTTTAAATGGATGTAATGCGTAACTGTTGTGGTCTGGGGCTGGCTGTATGGGAGGTGCCCAAAAGGTATTAGTAAAATTTTAAAAAAATCTGCATGAGAAGTCAAAGCTCCAATTACACCTTGTATCTCTGTCCCCACTTAAAATCGTTGGGTTAATTTCGTTCTTCAACTTAAAAAATAATTGATGGTTGTACAGCCTCCTCTTTATGATCTTTTCTTCTTCCATCCACCTTCACATAAGGATGTATTTCCTTGTCATTAATAATTTTATGAATAATCATGATAATACTTAAATCCATTTATACTTTTATTTAACAGTAGTCCAGTAGAAATCCGTTTACTACTGATCGGTTCAGAATGTGTAGCTTTTCAGTTTTTTAATTACTTTCAGAAGTTGATGACATTTTGATAGCCTGCCATCCACGCACCATCACTCGCACTTTTGTATCTTGCATAAGTCGAACCTCCCAGTCTAAATTTGTTGTGGCAAGGACCGACTACTGTTTATCTTCGTGTATCAGACGTTACTTCATTGCATTGTACATCATATTATCATGGTCCTATGTCACCAATCTTTTCTGCACCTCAACATCTCTACTCCTGAAGTAATCAAAACAAAAAAAGGTAATGCAGAGTTTTATTTTGACCATGTAGGAGTTTTGAACTTAATCAACATTGAACTCCTCATAATAAATCTTTCCTTACTATACGCGTGCAATTGTCACTGTGATGTATCCTGCTTTTGAACAATGAGCTTTTGGAAGAATTAAATACAAGCATTAGCAATTCAGTTCTTCCCTCTCTTTATTTTTATAAGGGGTAGATTGCAGAGTACACAGCATTGGAAGATGGGTCTGTGTTGTAACTGAGTCACTTACCCCTGCTTGACCATCACTTACAGTCCCAATTATTTTTTTCTGCATTATATTACAGACGTGAGTTTTGGCTTATGATTACTCTTGGTGTAAACCGATGTATGATGCGTGATTGGAAAGTTTTAAGAATGGGCTTGTAATTGCACAATGGTGGTACTTACATGCTACTGTGATGCATCTCCTTCAAAATAGTTCCCTTCTGACTGAACACACCGACAGCAACGGCGTTTCCACTTTTGGAAACATTCCTGGGAATTTTTTTCCTGAAGTGTGTTAAGGATGCTCTCCGTA
Source organism: Schistocerca piceifrons (assembly GCF_021461385.2). Lineage (NCBI taxonomy): Eukaryota > Metazoa > Arthropoda > Insecta > Orthoptera > Acrididae > Schistocerca > Schistocerca piceifrons. The sequence continues at coordinate 782,253,704 of NC_060139.1, read as the reverse complement.
TTTGCCTGGATGTCTTCAAACGAATCAAATCGCTTCCCTTTCAGTGAAAATTTTTCATTTTAGGAAACAGGTGAAGTCTGCAGGGGCCAAATCAGGGGAATATGGCGGTTGTGGAACCACAGGAATTTTGAATTTGGTCAAAAATTCGACGATGGAGAAGGCACGATGAGCCGGAGCATCGTCATGGTGTAGAACCCAACTCTTGCAACCTACAGGAGGTGTCAGTTTCTAGGGTTGTCAGCTGATGGGACAGTTCGTCACGCTACAAGACTGAACAAGTTGCCCTCCATATTACAACAAAACTGTAACAAATTGACAGCCATGTTAACAGCAAAATTATAATAAATTGCCATCTATGTTACAGCCAAACTGTAACGAGTTACCATGTTACAGTAAAACAGTAATGTGTAGCCCGAGTGTTACATCAAAAGCGAAATAAGTTGCCCACAAGTTACAGTACATGTGTAACAAGTAGACCTGCATGTTACAGTGAAACTGTTAAAAGTTGCCCTCCATGTTGCAATGAAACTGTAACAAGTTTTCCTCTGTATTACAGCGAAACTGTAATATACTGTCCACGTTTCATAAGAATTGTATTATTTGCTCTTCGTATTACAGCAAAACTGTAATAACTTGTCCCATGACTATAACAAATTATCCTCCATTCTTATGATAGTTTTAACTACTAGTAGCTGTCAGTGTAACACTGTAATAAATTGCCCACTTCATTCAAGAAAAAAAGGAGCAGAATGGAATAGATCATAATGAAATAGAATGAAATGGAACAAAATTAAACAAATCAGAATTTCATTCAAAGAAAGTAATGGAACAGATTTCATTCCTACAGACTATTGAAGAAATGTGGTACCATTAACACAAAGCAGTCGGGGGTAATGATGTTCAGTTGATATGGTGACAGTCATTACCACACGATATTACTGGGTGGAGCAGTGTCAGTCAGTAGACATGTTGATTGCCATTAGCCCCCACGTACATTTATCTCGACTCAGTGAAACATGAGATGCTTGGAGATTGGATCAATGTAGATGTGCAGACATATGCAAGACACAATCAGTCATGGTGAAGACTAAGCAATATATGATCTGAGGCTTTCCCGGCGAATGTGCTGAATTCAAGGTTCTCGGGTGTCCAGCCGGACCCCATCGTCGAAGTTCCAGCTCCCCTCCCCCCTCCCCCCTCCCGCCGCGCCGCCGGCCGTCCGCCCCGGGGTACGACTCGGGACCCCGCGGACATAAAAACCACGGACACAGCGCAGACAGATCATTCCATCAACACCACCTGATGATGGCGGAACAGTTATTCGCCGAAATATCGTGGAACTTCGACGATCGGATCCGGCTGAACACCCGAGAACCTTGGATACAAGACTAAGCAAATTGAGACTTATATTGACAAGTGGCCACTTTTTCCAACAAGCAGAGACATTAGTCAGCAAGTTGAAACTTATCAGTTCCAGCAAGATAAGACTTTCCAACGAGCAAAGCTCTTAGTCACATTATGGATTCCACCATCTTCCATTGTGATGCCATGTAGTAAAGTTCAATGACCCACATGTGACATCATGACACTGTCATAGTAAAGAAGCTTTGGCTGTGACACTGTGACTAGGATAGTGAACTATATACATGGCGCCACGTATCTAAGCACTTTGTTTCTTGGAAGAATTCTTGACTTGCTGATATGGATAAGCCTCAACTTGCTGATTAATCACCTCTGATGTTGGAACAAGTCACAACATACCAGAACAAGTCTCAACTTGCTTAGTCAGCATCCTGATTAGACTTGTTAACGTCAGAGCATACGCCCTGTCTCACTCTCCACGCATGTCATATTTCACTGAGTGAAGATAAATGTAAGTGCCATTTAATGCCAACACTTTTTGTGTATTTTAGAGGTGGAGATATTATAATATTTGACATAAACATTGTGCGTATATGGCGGCGGGGGTTGTTGGTACCCCCATCGGGTGCCTCCCCGGATGGCAGATAGGGGAACGCTTCCTAGATATAGATGGTACTGAGGAAATGAAATACCCAGAGCGGACCAGAACCCAACAAATACAAACGCAATGGTGTCTGTTCAGCATCTGGCGGCCAGTGGTCAGCATCTGTTCCTCTAGTTGAGGCAGCTGCACTAAAACCTTCTCGAAGTCAAAAATCGAGTCGTACACCTGTGGTCTCAACAGAGACCACAGCAAAAACCAAAATTCAACTTGAACGCATGATGGAAAAGACGACCACAGAGTCACTACCCCAGGCACCAGTCGACAGGCTAGAGTCACCAGATCATCGGATTCTGGGAGATCAGGGACACCATGCGGAGAAGAATCGGAGATTTCAAAGACTATTCACACTCTCAAAACGAAACGCTAAAATTTTATTGGCACAATTAATGTGAACACCCTCACTAAAAAAGGCAAATTAATGCAACTCACCACTGCAATGGGCAAATTTGACCTGTGAAAATCACTGCACTGCACTTCATGGATTAAGGACTCTTTAACATAGGAAATTATAGAATCTACAAAGGCAAACCTGCCATAAAAGTAAGAGATAAACTACCACTTTTCAGAACTGGATTCGCCGTACACACTTCCGAACTCGACTCAGTTATTGAATTCACGTCTCCCAATGAAAGAGTCTCCCTGCTTTCAGTAAAAAGCAGCTTATAAAGCCTACACTTTTATCAATGTGCACGCCCCCACAAATCACCACAATAAAATCGATCTTGAAACAGTGGACTATTTCTGGGAAGCGCTAGAAGAGATAACAAATAAAATATCAAAGCACCATGTGAAAATCTTATTAGGCGATTTTAACTCGCAGTTAGGCAAGGAAAAAAAATTTGGAGATATCACTGGCCCCCATACCAAACACAAATGTACCAACAAGAATGGTGAAAAACTAATCGACTTCTGCAGAAGCTTCGGACTTAAAATCATGAGTACTCAATTTCAAAAACCTGCACATAAATTAGCCACATAGATATCATGCAGTCTTAGACAGGGTGAATACCAAATAGATCATGCCGCAATTTCCAAGGAAAACATAAAAGAAATTATAAACGTCAGAACCCGCAAAGGTGTCTTTGAATCAGATCGTCATCTTCTCCAAATAAAAACAAATTCCTAACCCAACAGAATGCTAAAAAGGCCACCCAAAAGTACCAAACCAGATCCGGAATATCTGAAACTCAACAAAGAAGAAATCATCATGCAAATCAATGAGGATAAATCAACAGACTGGAAGAAACTAACAGAGAATATTCAGGATGCCATCAAATTAGGACAACCCCCTCGCACCAGGAAACATCGCTGGTTGAACGCAACCTGCGATCATGCAGTCGACAACCGAATAACTGTGTGGATAAAATTTAGCAGTCACAAAACTGAAGGAAACTGGGAGAACTTTCTTAAAACCCAAAAATAGACCTCAAAAATAACTAGAAAAGAAAAACGGAAATATGACAACAACAGACTCTGCGGAATACAGCAATATTTCATCAAAAATAATACAAGAAATTTCTATAATACTTTCAGAGAAAACTTACAGGGATACCAAGTACCTGGCTTAAAAAAAAAACAGATGGTTCTTTGGAAACTAATACGAAAAATAACTGCAAAATCTTAGCCTAATCTTAGTTCCGTCCTCAACTGCGAACCACCTCAAGAAAAACTTGTCTTCTCTTCCCCAGTATTCACACACCCAGACTCACATGCCCCGGATCTCGAAGAAATTATGGAGATAGTCAAGCAGTTGAAAAATAACAAAGCACCAGGAGAAGATGGGATCATTGCTGAATTCTGGAAACTAAACGATCTCATACTCATGCAGAAACTACATCATATAATATCAGACATATGGATGACGGAGCAAATACCAGAGGACTGGAAACGAGCTCTAATTCACCCGCTACACATAAAGGGCGACAAGACAGACATCAACAATTACAGAGGAATTTCCCTGCTCCCAGTCGCTTACAAAATCCTTTCGAAAGCACTTTTAAACAGGTTAGAATCCCAAGCAGTTCCACTAATTGGTGAATACCAGGCCGGATTCAAAAAAGGACGATCATGTGCGGAACAGATCTGGTGCTTAAAGAAGATATTACAAATGAGGGAATGTAGCAACACAGTAATTACATTCAAAGACTTCAGGAAAGCATACGATTCAGTGGAGCGTGGAACCCTGCTTATAATCATGGAAGAATGAAAAATCACAGAACAGACACTTACAGGAACAACATCCAAAGAGAAATTCATGGGCGAAATATCATAACCCTTCAATGTCAAAACTGGAGTCCGACAGGGGGACTATCCCCAATGCTTTTCACTGTTGTTCTAGAAAAGATCATCATGGAATGGTAATCTTATACAAAGGGAATCCAAATTGGTATCGAAAACAGAACCGAATTAAAATCAAGTGCCTTGCTTTCGCTGAAGATATTGCAAATTATCACCAATAACAGAACAGAAACGATTCACGCAGTGGAAAAACTACCTGAAATTTTACAAAAAAACGGACTACAGACATCTTATGAAAAAACCAAATATATGGAAAGACAGCCAGAAAATAAATCCCCTTTAATCACAAAACATGGTAAAATTGCACAAGTCTGCCATTTTAAATACCTCAGGATTAAACCGAATTGCCAATGATCAAAGTATCACCAAGCTCCAGAAGGCCTACAAGCTAACATGGACGCTTTACAACAAGAAGTGCATTTCAACATACCCAAAATTAAGTTATTAATTACAATTGCGGCCCACACACGCGCGAGAGAATTTCTTCTTACCTCCGTTAACCATTGCATTGTAGTCAGAGTCCTGTCTCTACCCCTCGGCTGTGGCACTGAAAATAAGAATCTTAAAGCTACGTATTTTCTGCAACGTCGGGCGGCTGTGGAGAAAAATGTATATTATGTTAATAGCGGGCGAGTTTTTGGCTTCCGCTAATTTTTATAAGTTAATATCGCCACGTAATGGCGTCGTTGGCTGCATCGACCGCTGCGATTGTTGCACTGTAAATTACTCGAATGCAGGTTAATTCAAGGAAGGCGGACATGAAATCGGGATCACCTCTTACAAATTAAAAGTGAACAATAATATGAAATCAATATATTATCTGCTTAATTAGTACAAATATGCTTACATTGGTCAGCACTCGCAGGATGTCCGTCTACACGCAACCAAAACAAGAGAGCGTATCTTGTCGTCTCTTGAGATCATTTTGTTATACTTCTTTACCCTCGAAACTTACACAGAGAAATTATTATAATACGGAGGAAAATGTACGTTCGCCTGAGTGGCTAGTGTCCACTTATTACTCAAATTTTAAATGTCTCTTCTTTAAAAATACTGTTTTTTAAGTCTTTTCTTATTATTTCACTGGAGACGCTATATTACGTTAGCCTTAAACGTGAAATGTCAGCTGTTTGTTTAGTTTGTTGCTTTTTAGCTATTTTTGTTTTGTAATTATTTAGGCACGAAAATAGCATGGGCACACTTATTTTGCTAGTTCACAATCATGTTTGGGGCACCAATTTCACAGGTATGTCAGAATGTTTGCGTGAATAACATTATGTCACTTGACAGAAACATTGCAGTTTTGTGTTGCTGGTGTATTTTTGTAGACATTTAGTGTGATAATTAAGAAGCATCACAGAACAATTTAGATATGTAAAATATTTAATCTGAGAGTCCATTGTGCCTTGATTGATTTGATTTGGAAAGGGAGATAAAAACAACATTAGACTGAACTTAAATTTTTATGACTGAATAATATCTAGTTATCTGAATGGAAGCTTTTGGGCGAGAGAAGTCGCTTCCTCAGTATTTCAACACAAACATCTCCCACACTCTAAGGTGTAAGTTTTATTCCTATTTGAATTCTCAAGTTCATGAAACAAAATGATTAGACAGGTATAATTCATAAGCATACTCTATCTGCCTCTCTATGTCGAAGTCAACACCTGGAATAAAATTTGTGTGGATCTGCAGAATTCCGGCGATCGTCGACTCTGAAAACTCTTAAATTAGCCAGAGGCACAATCGTACGCTATTGAGAAGCTGTCTTGGATGCTATGACATACTCAATCTGCAGCAAGGGAATCAGTGTCCAAGTTCTGCGTTAATTTACGATAAAAGTCCACAAATTAATCTCTCAAAATAGAGCATAAACGACCATGGTGTAGGCTTTATTGATTTCCCAGAATACAAAGTTCTCTACGAGTTACGATACACCAAATAATGTTCTGAGCCACAGATAAAAAATAACCAAAGAACTAATCATACCTTTTCTAATCATGAAATTATATTTTTCCATAAATGATCTTCATAGCTACATTTCAGGATAAGTTATCCTCTTGTATGAGACGAAATGTTATCATAATTAATCAAATTACACTCAGTATTCAAAATGGCAGCTTTCAATTATGCCGCCTCTAATAAAGGTTCTTCTGCGATCACACTCTTCGCAATTGCTAAATCAGAAGTTAAGTAAGTCCATAGCACAGTCTAATATAACAGTCGCGACACTCACTGCTGTAAAAGTTGTTGCCGTTTGACAGATGGAGCGACACTAGCGCTCCAAGCGGTAGGTAAGGTGAACGTCAGACGCGTCGTAAGCATAATGTTTGTTTACATCCATTTCCTACGTAATTTCCGCATTATTTGAGTTATTTTCTTGCCTCCAAGGGCTTGTGTGGTATCAGAAGGCATATATGTTTCTAAAAATGATTCTAAAATAAGCGCCAGCACGAACAAAAATCATGAATAGAGTGGCAAGCTACAACACATTCGTGAAGAAACACTTGTGACATTGGACAGAATTGCAGCTTACCACGTTCATATCAAAAGAATATAAACACACAGATTCACATGTCAGAAGCACAGACATGTACCTCTACTTGCAAAAACGATCGACAGCTCGTTTATCGTTCTGTAGGCATACTGCGTTTGTTTGTCATTTTCGCCTGTTGCCACAAGTACGACCTTCATCTTTTTATTATTCTAAGTGGGACAAGCAACTGCCAAATAGTGGGAAGAATATGCTGAAAACACTATAATGAGCTGATTACACTACATTTCACGAAAAACCAAATATTTGTATAATTTTCAAACAATCTGTCAGTGAAGAAGGTGCTGACAAAATAATGTCATCACACGAAAGAAGCAAGGGAAATTAAGTGACTAACAACAGAAGTGAACGACATACATACCAAAGAAATCAGCAGCCCAAATGAGCCAACTTCTTCAGTTTCTTATTTGCTTTCTTGTTGTTAGAAACTACGTCTTGATTCCAATATTTCAGCCTGTAAACGAGTCTCACTTTAACAAATAACTTGATTAACAGCAGTTTCGCTCGAAGTCTAGAGATTTGCACATTCTGACACTTCACACGCTTTTGCAAGACACGAACAGCTGCACTTAATCTAACCACTTCATCGTCAAAGCAGGTCTGTGTTGACGATTCACACGAATCTGGCACTGATACATGGTGAGCTGAACCAGCTGCTTCTGTGTCATAGGACTGTTTTACTGCTTTAGATTGACTGTCGAATCTTTGTGGCAGTTTCCTCTTCATCGTCAGCTGAGGTGGCTTATTTGGAATGTCAAACAGGGTGGGTACTGCATTCCACACGAGTTTGTTGTTGTCTGCGTTCATGAACTGGTTTTGTTCGAAATGTAGCGAACAAAACCTAATATTACTATACAGGTACACTGGGTCTTTCTTCATGAGGTCTTCTCGCCTGCTATTAACAAGCCATTTTCTGCTCCTAAAACGAAACATTCATCATTTATACACATATAGTTTGCAAGTGAATCCTGACGATACAGTTTAGTAACATGATGGTTATACCTCTCAGGATCCTTAGGAAACCTAAAAAAAGACAGCTTTGGTGTCTTCTTTCTGTTGTTGGTGCAATTTATTGCGCTACAAACGCTCCCGCCAGTAAAAGCCATTGTAAAAATCAAAATAAACAACCACTATTCTCCTTCACGATCGCGCCGAACTCACAGTGTAACCTACCAGCCGCTTGGGGCGCTGCTGGCGCTGTAGGCAACAAAATCGAGGCGAAGTGTCGCGACTGTTATATTAGACTGTGGTCCATAGTAAGTAATGTTCCAAATACTATCCACAGAGTTTTTATATAATGAGTCAGAGATAATCTCTTTGTCTATTGCAGTCGTAATGAGTCTTTGATCCTTATAGATCACTTGCACAGTTACACATAAACATTTGCTCTAGCGGAGAAAAAGTGACAGAAAAAGGGCGATATTGCAAATGTACCTCGTCGTCGCAAGGAACTTTAAATGCTAATTAAATTTGGTTGCTGCCAATTAAAAAGGGACTGTCCAATATTATTAATTTACTGAAAATGAATTACTATTAACCATGTTCATTTGCAAACAGAGGAAAATTTGGTATCTTGACCATTTTTTACAAAATTTCCCTACATTCTTTTTAGGTTAGCACAGGTTTACAAAAGGCTACTTCGTTTGGGACAAGGTTGCTGACTTTCACAATTGGTGAGGTGTATATCTCAGTCTACCACAAAACCATGGAAGATCACAATAAATTCATGTCTACCCATTAGGAAGCTGTATTCCAGAGGGAAACCATGGAAAACCCCGGAATATAGACCTGGAACCTTGATCATTCGCAATATATAGATAAGATGTATAGCAAAATTTTGAAAATTACACACAGAAAGGAGAAAACTCAAATTGCATGCACAAATCACATTGGATATTTTAAAACGTTAACTAATTTCATTTGGTAAAGTGTTTGAATGTTCATATTACTAACAGGGTATAAAGTACAGTTGGTGTGTTAAAACAGTTCAGTGAACAAATGCAAAATAACAATCTGTTCACTTGAACAGACGGATTCGATGAAGGTTGATGGAGCTGGGTGCAGTTGGTTGTCAGATGGATGGTTGGATGTTGGAGGCTGACTATAACTGTTGGAGGTTGATGTAGGACGAATCTTGTGGGAACTAGGAACAAGGATGCAGGAAAGTGGGATGATCTCGAACCTCACGGAATCAGACAGGACCAACAGAACATGAAATAATTTCAAACATTGAATCAGATAACTTTATTTTAGACACTACAAAAGAATGGGTTGGTAGCACACTTCTCCATCGGATCCTTCATGAATTCAGTAGATTCGGAAGAAGTATGTTTCACTGAGGTATCCACTGCAATAGCAATCGATTTTATCTATTTTAAATAAGTCTTTCCAAAGTAAACCACTGCTCATGATCATTTCATGACATTTCGGTGTTCGTGGACTATATGAAGCCGGCAGATCAACCAATACTTTTTCTAAGTGATACCACATAACTCAACATACACGAATTTTTCGTGTGAGCCGATATTCAAGAAAGCTCATCCTTCATTTTAGGAATCCTCCTCTCTGGCCATCAATATCACATTATCATCATTCATAGTTAGATGAAACAAATATTTGTATAACCAAACTGAAAATTCCACCTGGTAAATGCTTCCCATGAAGCTATGCTTTCATCATAAATTTTTCTCTTAAACTCCTATGTCTTTTTAATTCCTTTTCAGATCACGTCTGAATCAATCCTCTACATTCATGACAATTTGAAATGAAATAAATCACACAAACATAGAAGGGATTTCGTCTTCCTGAAAGTAAAATTCATTAGGGTCCGGAACCATCAAACCAATCCCAATCTACACATTATATACCAACCAACTTGCAACTACACTAATTGGGAAGAATGTAGCAAAATTTAACTGTTCGCTATCGATGATTCCTGCAAGTCCCCAAAATATCACCAACATTATCAATCAGAATACCTCCTTTGGCTAAATTCAATCAGTTCAGGTACATTTCCTCTCCACAAAAGACTAACTTCCAGTGCATGAGCCTGAGTGGACAAAACACATAAACACATCCTAAATCAAAACTTAAATAATTAATGTTGAAGATCACACAGCCACACAAAAATTAAAGTATTAACTTGGTCATCAAAAAAAAAATTACTTACTTACTTACTACCCGTAAATAAACGACATCATTACTTTTTCTAAAGCACTCACTATGTTGTACAAATTCTCTTATTAGTAACTCCAATTTCACTATGAGAGCACGATAGTCAAACCCTAAATGCAATTACTGTAAATTTAACCATAGTCCATCATTCCTCATTATGTAATTCCTAATCACTATGAATTCAGTTATCTTAGCCCTTTACAAGCGGTTAATCACTTTGCATGATATTTCTTAATATTCTGACGGGGATACAGTCCTCTGATTCTTAAAATTTTAGGATACTCCAGTAAATACGCACAAGGATTTGGAATCTTCGCAATTACGAACGGTCTAGTTTATAATAGTTGCAACTTCCTATTCTTTTTGGAAAAAAATGATGATGACGGTTGTGCTAGCAGCAATACCTATTCGCCGATCCTGAATGTCTGCATCCGTTTGAGTTTGCTGTCATAATCCTTTTTTATGATACTGTTCTTCTCGGTGAGATTAAGCAGAGCTTGCTTAATTTTTTCTTCCCAAGGTATGTCAGTATCTTCTGCCTCCGGAATATTATATACCCATTCATTTCTTTCCTTTCTTGTAAACATCAATTCAGTAGGCTTGAATTCGGTTGAGGCGCGAAGCAAGTTCTTCATAATTTCCTGAAATTCCTTAAGACGCCAGGGAACCGGATAGAAGCTATGACAGTATATCCTGCGTGGCTTAACATCAAGATGACACGCATATCCTTTGATAATTCCGGGTTTTTCTTCAAAAACACCCGAGTGAGATAATCGGAGGCTTGACAATTGATGCTTCTGTTCATCAGTAAGGTGCTTAGGTTCCTTTAGTTCCTCGAGTACTTGATCTGAAAATGTAGATACTTTCATTGTATTCAGGGAAACCAATTTTCGGCTTTTATTATTGTGATGATCAAGCTTATGCGGGCGATACGGCAGTACCGCTCATGTGCTCCTTCTTTCCATATTAAGTCAACCTCTACTAATGCACCGTCGATCCAAAATTTCGCTTTCCCCGCTGAGAAGTCTATGCTTCCGTCCTTCTCTTGTATGCTAGTAATGCCCGGGATACAACACCCGATCAATTTTTCAACAACCAGGAATGCGCATGCAATTGCTGCATTTCCCAATTTCAGTTGTGTCTGCTTCCTGACGCTTGTCGACCTTGTGCTTAAGGCTCCTATAATTCTGCAGTTCTCCAATGGCAAAATTGGTAGTCTTGATTTTGGCGATAACTTTTGGAACGAAGCGCTCGTTATTATATTAGCCGAAGCTCCTGTGTCTAATGTTAGTTACAGTGACTGGAATTTCTTCGATTGTAGCAAGGATTTCTGACGCTGGCACAAAAGGATAAACGTTCTTGCCCCACTGTTAAATATCCTCACACAACTACTCCGTTAATTCTTTCCATCGCTATACTGTAGCATCTGCAATTGCTGGTCGTAGCCCCTATTCAAATCCCTGATCGCGTTTCTGGGGCTCGAGGCGGTCAAGATTAGTTTGTTGGACTAGCGCCACTGCCACTACTTGCGTCGTCTGTTACTTCCATAATTGTTATTGTCTGCATGTGCCAATCTCCTGGCACAGACTGCGGCAGAGTCAGTTGTATTGTTCCAAAACTGACTAGTTGACGGTTGCTGGTTATTAGATTCGACTGGACTGTACCTCCGATGGTCTCCATTAAATTTGTTTCTTGTCTGTCGGAAACCACTACCATTCCTACTATTGTTCTTGCAACTATTGTTTGGATTACCATTTGGTACATTGCTTGGATTTACTTCATTCATTTGGTTGGTCCCTTCTGCATTACTACCATTTCCAGCATTATTACCATTTCCAAGGCCACTTGGTGAGCGATAGACACCAGTGTTCGCATTATTATACCCGTTATTCGTTCCTGACGTTCTTCTTGAATCAGGTCGATTGAATCTAACACAGATGAAAATTCCTCCTAATTTTCGTCTGACACATTAACTAGCTGATTTCTTACACTGACCGGTAATCTAGCTTTTAATATTCTCAATATATCGTGTTGCGACATTTATTACGATATTTTTCGAAGTTCTCTTTTAACGTTCCTTGCTTGGATGAGAATTGTTCAGGGTAAAATACTTCGCGGAACCTTTGTTGAATTCCACGCGAGCAGTACTTTGCTAAGAACGCCTGTTCGAGTTCATCGTAATTCCGACAAGATGCGCATGGTCGGTTTTCCAGAGTGCACCTTCTCCTTGAATATAACCTGATACATAGCTTATCTTCTGTGCATCAGTCCAGTTTCTTGGCAACGCTCCTCTGAAGCTTCGCACGAACATTACGGAATTTACCGTCCTCTTATCGGAATTAAATATCTGAAATCACCGATGCTTGAGTATTTCCTCTTCGATATTAGGTATAGAATACATGTACTGGCCCGCAGCGGCTTCTTTTTGACTGGGAGACTATAATACGATTTGATTTGGATATGCTTAACTGAATGTGTCGCCCCGAAGTTTCTTGTCGTGGAGCTTGATACACCTTGCTATCACTGTTCACCGCCCCTCGAAACTCTTCTAGCTTTCCTTTGGCCATTTTAATAGATTTCACGATTTCCGCATTCAATTTCACAAAATCGGAGCATAGCTGAGTCTGAACTTCTTCTAATCCTTTCTTAAAGGAACTCTCTTCTGGGAATTCATCCGGGGATAAGGGTGAGACAGTAGATTTTACACCACCTGGTATCGCCTGATTCAGCTGCTGTTCCTTCGCCTTTGCCCTGTTATCGATCTCCTCCGAAAGGTAACGCTTATGTACTTCAAAATTTTCTTTGATATTATCTTGCTGTCCTGAGGGAATATTTCGTACTGTTTTCCTGAGGCTAGCAACCGTTTCTAATACCTGATTCTGTCGATTCTTAATTTCATTGGCAGTATCACCTACTTTTTCCATCTCTATCCGAAATTTGTCTTGAGCCTGTCGCAATTCTTGTAACTCATTCGACATGGCCTCGTGCTTTTTGATAAGATCGGCTAGCGTCTCTTGTATTTCGTTTTGATTTTGCACGATTTGCGGAATTAAGTCAACCTACGTTTGGATTTCAGACTGCGCTTGTCGCATGGTTGACGGGGCTTGTGCCATGCTTGATGCGTTTGTCCCATCTGATTGAATTTTCATATCTTTTTGGGTTTGTATTAACAAAGAGCAAACTAAACTTTTGCGTAATTACGTTGAAGGGATCAATCACGGACCCTGACGATCTAGCGAGAGCCTGCGCCGCAGCTGTGGGATCGTCTATAGCGTTCGTTATGTTAGCTGACTCCAATTCGCTGTCTTGTTCCGCTTGTGTTTTAAACTGCGAGAGAGTTAAATCGATGAAATGTTGCCAACAGTTCCATAAACTCTATTTTTCTGATTAACACACATAAAAAATTGAGTCGCTGTTTCACACACAATAAAAATCTCGTAGCACTTCACCAACTACGGTACCGCTACAGAAGTTTGTCTAGAGAATGACAGCGAAAATGGAAAACCATTCTTTACATAGAAGAGCAACAGAGTCTTTGCCACTTTCACTCACTACAAGAACAACGTTGTCGTCATAAAAGATGTAGGAACATAATTGGTTAGAGGTCCTCCTTTATATGTTGTCTTCCGTCGAGTTTCTGGTCTGAAACTCGCATGTCACGGACCTGCGTAGCCTGCACCCAATGTCGTAGGAGTTGTACTCGTTGGCATGAAACAGATACACATAAATATTAAAGGACCGCCAGTTTAACTTCTCTGCCCATTAATCTCTAAAATAGAACATAAACAACCGTGGTGCAGGCTTTACTGATTTCCCAGGATAGAAAATTCCCTACGAGGTACGACACACCAAATAATGTTCCGAGCCACAAGCAAGGGAGAAGTTAAAGTAACCAAAGAATTAAACGTTCCTTTTCCATTCAAGAAATTATGTTTTTCCATCAGTGATCTTCGAAGATACATTTCAAGATACATCATCCTCTTGTATGAGATGCAATGTTATCATAATTATTCAAATTACATTCAGTGTTCAAAATGGCAGCGTCCAACAAAGCCTCTAATTACAGTTGTGCTGCGATCATACTCTCCGCAATTACTAAATCAGAAGTTAAGCAAGTCCGTAGTACGTACTGTTCCACATCCTATCCACAGAGTTTTTATATCACGAATCAGAGATAATCTCTTTCTCTATCGCAGTCGTAATGAGCTTTGGTCCATATAGTTCACTTGCGGAGTTGCGCATAGACATTTGCGCTAGAAGAGAAGAAGTGACAGAAAAAGGGTGATACTCCACTGTCAGAGAACAATTTAGATACGAAAAATATTAAATCTGAGAGTCATTGTGCCTTGATTGATTTGAAAAGAGAGATAAAAACAACAGCAGCCTCAGTCCATTGTTGCTTGCACTAAAACAGGGACTATTGTGCGGTTTCACGCCCTGTGATTCTAGTGATGCCAATAAGTACCGTTAAAGAGTAGTAGGAGCCCTTCACTAGTTCTTTATCAGAAAATTGCATCAGGACTTGATGATCCGAATATTCTGTCTCTTTTGATCTCCTATGCTTCGCAATGGAAGATTAGGTGTGGTCTGGTCTCATTACACTCATGACACAGACTACACCGAGGGACTTCTTTCAATATACCCATCGTGTGTCTGTGTTTCTTAGAGATTCCATGGTCTGTTATTAGCTCCACCATGAGTTTAGCCTGTATGACAAAACTTCTCTTGAAACATGGTTTTGGCATAATTAGGTTGCCATATTTTTGTTTTCGAATCATAGTACAATATTCTACATGCTGCCTCCTGATACAGTTTCGTAGTTTAGATCACCTTGTGTTGCTTAGGACATGTAACGGTCTAATAGTCATCGCACCTGCCCTGGTTGGCCTATCTGATAGTTCATTGCCACTGATTCCTGAGTGACCAGGGACCCACAGCAAGTTTACCCCGTTGCTTTAACGTAGTCTCCCTAGGGATTCTTTGAATTCTGCAACGCTCTTTGACCTCGCTGCCGTGACTGGTAGAGATTTCAGAGCTGCTTGGCTGTCTGATTAAATGCAGATTCTGCGATCTTTGTAGTGCCCACACAATGTATTCTCCGCACACACCATGGTAGCGGATATTTCCAGCTGGAATAACGTGGCCATGTCTCCTAGAAAGATTGCGCTCTCTAGTCTAGGCTGTACTCCGTATTCCTCAGTCCCAGCACCTTCATTTGTTTTCGACCCACCGGTAAACGAGACTATGTCTCCTGCACGGAGTCGTTGTTCATACTTCCACTGCTGCCTACTTCCAGCTGTTATGTTGAAACGTTTACTGAAGCAGGTGGAAATTATTGTACTTTTAGCCAGCATTTTCTCCGCCATTTCTATATTTACCACATTCTCCATTTTGCTGTGAGATTCTGGAATCCTAAAGGTATCCAGTTATTTCCAGTTTCTAGCCTGAATACACCTGCCGCTACCTACATTTTGACCCAACGGTATAATGGGCGCATGACCAACGTGTTCTCCATCCCAGCAATAGGTGTGCTACTAATTCCGACTGTTACGGCTAAGCAGGACATCTCTGCAAAATTGCAAAGCTCCTTAGCAACCATCTTCTATTCTACTTTGTTCCATCATACTGTAGACCCATAAATTATCATTTGTCTTATTACAGTGGTGTAATCCAGCACACATTCTTTGGGTTTAGACGGCCAGGTTTTTCCACAGGCTCTTCAAGAGCTCATAAGAGAACCTTTTTCGCCTTGGATCACCTATTCCTTATTCGTGGGCCCATGACAGTTTCGCATCTAGGTCTACCTATACACGCCTCACTACCCCCTATGCAGATAGAGGGTCATTGAGAAGCTTACGATTCCAGTGTAGGTCCTAGATGTTCTTCCTTGTAAATGGTACTACATTAGTTTTCCTAGGGCTTAACCTCAGATCCTGCTTTCAGTGTACAGTGCACATTGTGATACTGTTCTAACAGTACTAGCAAATATGCCAAGTACTGCTATGACTAAGTCATCTACATATCACTAGCAAATGCACCCTCTGGTTTTTAGCTCTTCGAAGCATTTATTCACCACTATTTTCCACAGCAGTGGTGACTAAGCCCCTCCTTGCGGATACTCTCTGGTGGTGTTGATCACTATTTTTCATTCATCATATTGGCTTCTAGCTTTCTCCTCCTTAACATGGTCTTCATCCACTTACATATGGTGATTTCAGTGTCATGCTCTTCTGCAGCTTTAACCATTGACTCGAAGGTGGTATTGCTAAATGCCCCCTTGATATCCAGGAATATACAGAGAGCAATATCCTGAAAGTGTAGTGCTTTCTCCACCTTATCAACCAGTTGGTGAAGAGCTCTTTCACATTATTTGCCTGGATGATATACATTTTGGTTTATATGTAGAGGCACCTCAGCTAACCGCTTTTTCCTAACCTGCAAGTAAACCAGTTTTTCTAACGTCATAGGAAGAAGAGGCACAGACTGATCAGTCTCAAATGCTTGGCTTTGGTATGACCAGTTCTCCCTGGCTTCGGAACGAAAACAACCCTCCTGTCCTCCAACCACTAGGAATGATTCCTGCTGCTAGGCTAATCCTAAATAGCCTATATAGGAATCTAATTAAACTGTTTCCTGATTGGAGCAGTAGAGTTGGAGAGATTTCATCTAGGCCTGGTGACTTCACTGGTTGAAACGTTTCCACCACCCACTGGATTTTTTTTTAAATCAACAAATTCCCTGGTAGATTCCCAATTATCCCTTCGAATGCCTTCATTGTGCCTTGCGCCAAGTATGGTACAAGGATCGAACTTCGGATGTTCCAAAGTGCTGCTTAACTTGTAAATTCATGACATAAAGATTCTGTGTGTGTGTGTGTGTGTGTGTGTGTGTGTGTGTGTGTGTGTGTCTGTCTGTCTGTCGCTGGTGTATTTTTTGTGGAAACACTGCATGTTATACCCTTTACGTAATTTTTGAAATAAAAGCTTTTGAACATAGCCCAAAACAATCGTATCAGCCAACTATTTTTCATCATAGTGGCTACATACTGCTTGACCCGCTTCGTTTTAATGGCCAGTAAATTACTGCACTTCGACTGTTGTTTTCTGGTAAAATAATGCATTGCGACTGGAGGAGAGTGGTGTGGCTTCCTACCATCTTGGTTTGTGACATCACAGATAACATGGCTTGTCATGTGATTGATGATAGGGGAGTTTCTCGCCAATATCTTGGATTTTTGAATTTTGTAACCGTTCTTTAGAGAGTGGTTATACAGAAACGAGTATTAGATTAAATTCTCTAATACGAAATGATCTAAGAGCCAAAAAACGGTAGTAATATTTCGAAGTAATAGTTAGTTAAAATTTTACAGAGAGTAGATATTCGAAATAAAGTAACGCAAAGTATTACAAAGGGAATCCAAGGAAGACATAACAGAGCTGTGTTTTGTTTTGAATGTAATATATAAACCAATGCGCAGCACTGTCAGGTCTCTTGAGTTTTTGTTTTCAGCGGTGGCGAGTGTGTTCGCAGTTCTTCCGTGGGAGTCGGAATTTTGGGATTAGAAGCCTAATTAAATTGCATTCTTAGAACTGGACTAGACATTGGAGTGGTGGAGAATAGATTATTTTGGGATAAATTCAGAGACGGAGTCGATTAGAGGTGATTGGGTGTACGAACATTGATAACCAAATGAGTAGTGATTGTACGACAAATGAAATGTTACGATGGTGCACATAAGATTGTGAAGAGATTTAACAAACCGAAACTTTTATGTTAAATTAGGACTTTATTCGCTGTATGCGAATTATTAGACTATTGGGACCGGAAATAGTTTGGACCTTATCACACGGTGAGGCGATATCTGTGCTGTCGCGACGACGGTGGGTGTGCGGGCATAATTTCATGCCACCACCAGCGAGTGCAACGCTAACTTGCGGCAGAAGCTTGAGCTATTAGTCAAAGTAGCCATAGGTATACACTATTTCTTCTACCATTTATTGTGTATGAATTAGTGATTCATTATCAAGCTAAAGGGATGGGTTGAACTCTTGATATTAATAAATTACGTTCTGTTTAATCCAGGCACCTTATTTAAGATCTACCGATGCAATGACGCACCTGACCAATGGTATAAGAGTAGTGATTGCTGGTGTACTTTCCCAGACCTGATCCTGCAACAGGGTCCCACTGCGTTTCAGGAAATACAAGTAGATGTGGAAGTGTGTAGCTATAAGACCATTGACAGATGAGGACGTCAGCTGGCATCTCCACTGATGTCACACCACCATACTCCAAAGCAGAAGCTGAAACTGTTTTAGTCAAAGATGTTGCAGAACCCATCTGGATAGCCAAGCGTATTACACGCTACTTCTGGGGATCGAGGAGGCGAGCCTGCCACTGGTAGACTTTGAATTGCCCTCTCTGTTTATTGATTGGATAGCCACTGAATTGCTATTTATTTATTTAATGGGATAATAATAATTATTAAAAGGTGGCAATTTTATTTAAGCACTGTTTTTACTCTTTCGATTGTTGCGAGTCAGCGATAGTGCAATGCTGCTCGCTTTGGAGAATACACATTTTATAAGAATTATTTGGTCCAGGAAACACTTTTGCGATCACGGTTGCGAATCAGATGGTATTCGCGTAATTGTACTGATTAAAAGTTATCGTTTCCGAAAGACGCAGGTTCGATTAAAGCTGTGTGCACTTTTGCGCGTATAATGAAAATATTCATAACACGTCGCGTAACAAAAAGAAACATGCGAATCACAACCGTGATCAAACGAAGAAAATATATGATAACATAAATGTTCTTCGCTGTTATTCAGGACAGGCTCAGATTAGACCTCGCAATTTTTAGTTATAGGAAATCACAAGACGTTACACTTTAGAGATATTTGTTTTGAATAACTTGTATTTACCTTCTCTCTCTCTCTCTCCTTTTTACAGCCTTTATACCTTCACATCGATTAAGGAACTTTTCCTTCTCTACCGACCAGTACGAGAACAAAATTCAGACTCAACAAAATGTCTTACATCGAATTATTACATGCTTAACCCCTAACAATCATATATAGTTTCGTAGTACAAACAATGTTAATTTATTCCGTGCACTAGAAAGTCTTTGATACACTGAGCACAAAAATGAAAATAATAAAATTATAATTACATTTTTAATATCATGAATACTTCTTTAAATGATGAAAATAAGGTTTGACATCGTCGTAATATTAATTTTCATCGTTGTAGCACTACAACTTCGCCTCGTGCAGTATCGACAAGCCGGCTTGCTGGATGTAGTTTTTAGATGGTTACTCACATCCAGCTAGATACTAGGTAAATACCAGATGGTAGCCAGGTTCTGCCTCAGAAAGATGCTACACAGATCATTAGAAAATTTTCTCTCTCTTGAGCATCATTTTACTTTGTACTATATCATGTACGATTATTTGACAAATTTTATCCTCCATCCTTTTCTTGGGCTCCCTCTCCCCCCCCCCTTCCATCCTCTTTTTTCCCCACCTACCCTCTCTCTGCCCCCCTTCTCTCCCCTGCGTCCTTTTGCATTTCCCTCCTCTGCCTTTTCCTCTCCCTCCTTTGGTTCCCCCTCTTTCGTTTTTTCCTCTCCTTCCTCCTTATTTTCCCCCTCATCTGTCCGACATTTTCGTGCAGTGTTTTACAGTGAGTGTTCGGCGTTGTGTGTCTTTT
Source organism: Schistocerca piceifrons (assembly GCF_021461385.2). Classification (NCBI taxonomy): domain Eukaryota; kingdom Metazoa; phylum Arthropoda; class Insecta; order Orthoptera; family Acrididae; genus Schistocerca; species Schistocerca piceifrons. The sequence goes on along the minus strand of NC_060139.1, from coordinate 782,233,941 downwards.
GGGAAGTGTTGCGAACAGCCATCATACTGTCGCTGGGTCTGATTTTTTTATCTCTTGCGAACAGAAATCAGACTGTCGCCATGTTTTTTTTAATTGTGTGTCTACTATGTTTCTTGTCTGATTCCTGTGTATTTTATTAGCATTGTCAACCCCTTTTCTTTATGTTTTAACTTCCCACAATTTTCCGGCGTTTTACAATTTAAGTTACCGTTTTATCGCCTGCCTTTATTGTTTCTTTTCTTCTTACGTTTTTAAAAAAGTCTGTAGGCTGTAGAGCAGCGTACTAAGCTGCTGCCAGCCCGCCACCTTCGAGGGAAATCGAAATTCAATAAAGAAAAAAAAAGACAAACTTCAGAAATGTTTATGAGTTGTACGTTCTTACGTTGAAATGTAAGAAATTAGGCGCCCAAGTGACGGGCCGGAGTTGAGAAGGGGCGGTGAAGAGCGTGACGGACTGATGAAAGTGCAATGTGCCTCCAACGGTCAGAGATAATATGACGAGACAAACGCTCATCAGTGTAATGAATTCCCTGTCATGATAATTATTCTTCTGAATTAAATGTAATATGTGACTGAGTTATTAAATTTTAATCGCGATGGTGTGAAACCTTGTAGTAGAAAGACATGTACTGAATTTCGGGAGATGTAAGCACATTGTTGGGCGCCATTAGTTGCTCATTAGATGGTATTTCTAAGACAGTCTGCTTGAAGTCAAGTGTCTGGTGTTTATGGATCATTAAATGAAGACTGAAATTATATTCAATTAAAAAAGGTTGTTGCAGTTAATTATTTCATCTGCTTCATCTGCTTGTATTAGGTACGGCAGAAACAGGAGTGTGTATGCTTTGGTTAGGCGAAAGAGCCTGCAAATAGTTACGTAGTCTGAAGTTAAATGTTCAGTTCGAAAGTTTCTAAAGGTTTTCCGTTCACTCAACTCCGCCTTAGTCAAATGCATACATAGCACTTCGGCATTGCATGCTGTATGAATAATTTTCATAAAAGAAAAGAAATAGCAGAACATTACAGGAATCATAGAAATTTCAGGGAGAAGAAGTAAGCTACAAATCTACAAACAGTAAATGATTGTTGTTTTGTACAGTTGAAACTGCGAGAATCAGATTACTTATTCAGACTGATTTACTTGGTGATGAAACCTTGAAAGTGAATGTGTAATTACTGGTGTGTAGCGAGTGATGAAATCTAAACAATTTATATTAACCTCCTGAAGGTTATTTATTTTGCTGATACATATTTTATGTTCTTACACGGCCGGCCCGTGTGGCCGAGCGGTTCTAGGCGCTTCAGTCTGGAACCGCGAGACCGCTACGGTCGCAGATTCGAATCATGCCTCGGGCATGGATGTGTGTGATGTCCTTAGGTTAGTTAGGTTTAAGTAGTTCTAAGTTCTAGGGGACTGATGACCTCAGATGTTAAGTCCCATAGTGCTCAGAGCCATTTGAACCATTTTTTGTTCTTACACGCACGATAGGAATTAACGACGACATTCTGAAATTTATTTTGTGGAGAAATTATAGCGTCCCGTTACCGATATGTAATAATAATAATAATAATAATAATAAAATGGTTCAAATGGCTCTAAGCACTATGGGACTTAACATCTGAGGTCATCTGTCCCCTAGACTTAGAAGTACTTAAACCTCACTAATCTAAGGACATCACACACATCCATGCCCGAAGCAGGGTTTGAACCTGCGACGGTAGCAGCCGCGTGGCCCCCGGACTGAAGTGCCTACAACCGCTCGGCCACAGCGGCCGACGTAATAATAATATTTTTTTGCAAATGAAGTGGGATAAAAAAACAATCAAAAATGTCGTGTGACTATGAAACGCTTAAATACTGTGTTTTATGAGGACAATTACGAAAATCGATAACTTAACAAACAAAGACAATATAACGTATATAAAAAATAAACGATATCATTGTACTGAAAAAAGCACTCCGTCTTCAGGCCACGAGTGGCCTACCGGGAACATCCGACCGCCGTTTTACCCTCAGAGGAAGCGGATAGGAGGGGCGTGGGGACAGCACACAGCTCTCCAGGTCGTTATGATGGTTTTCTTGACCGAAGCCGCTACTATGCGGTCGAGTAGCTCCTTAGTTGGCATCACGAGGCTGAGTCCACCCCGAAAAATTGCAACAGTACATAGCCGCCTGAATGGTCACCCATCCAAGTGCCAACCACGCCCGATAGCGCTTAACTTCGGTGATCTCACGGGAACCGGTGTAACCACTGCGGCAAGGCCGTTGCCTCACTGTACTGAAATGACATGAAATGATCCTATGGCATTGTTGGCCGGGAGGCCCCTTTCGGGGGAGTTCGGCCGCTGTAGCGCAAGTCCTTTTTAGGTGACGCCACATCGGCGACTTGCGAGTCAATGATGATGGACACACAACACCCAGTCCCCTGCCGGGAATCGAACCCGGGCCCCCTGCGCTAACGTTACCGCTACACTACGGAGGCGGACTATCATTGTACTGATAAGTGGTCATCTTCGGCCTTCAACTGATTTACATATGTAAATGCTCTCTCTCAATCTCTCTCTCTCTCTCTCTCTCTTTCTCTATGGTCGTCTTTCGAAACGTTATTGCTTATAGTGCTTATCCAGATCTGTAACGTAACGTAATGTAATTTACTGAAGTGATGTCAAATAAATAACTTAGTTTTAATTATACAAGTGTTAAACCTGCGTCAAATTATCCTAGTTTTCAGAACTGTAACGTTGTCTGCAGCAGAGCGAAAACAGCATCGCTGGCGCACTGCAGTCTGCCGCCACTACGCGGCACATTTAATATTTACATTATTGCGTTACAAGTGCATTACTATCAGCGCATATTGTTTATCAATGTTCCTTCTAGCAAAGCTGGAGACCTGGACTAAGCAGTGTTATTGACGAATTTGCCAGTCATCTTAAGGTGTTGGGTGGAATTAGGCGCTGGCCTGTACAACGTCTAAAGGACAACGAGTTTCATCACAAAGAGTGAACATTATATTTGAACTTGCACGTTGAAATGCAAAGAGATAGCTGAGACCATATTTATTCTCACATATAATTATCAAAGTGCATTTGATTGTGTTTTAATGTGTATGTAAGATATCGATCGTATGCGGGAAGAATTAGCATAGCATTGCCAGATTGTTTTTACTGTTTCATGAAATGTAGTAATATTACGACGCATACAGACAGTTTCACTGAAATAGTAATATTTAATATACATAATAATATCTTTTTCAAGGAATATACAAAACATAATTTAATAGGAGTACTGACGACTTAAAAATGTAAAGTATTAATATAGATCAAGCAGACTTTTATTATGGCTGTATGAGTGTGTGGATAGGACATACAAACGTATACACTACTTACAACATAATTATTCGAGATGAAATAAAATGAAATGATCGTGTGACGCTGATGGCCGGGAGGCCCCAACCGGGGAAGTTCGGCCACCAGCTTGCAGGTCTTGTTTTTTTACAGACACACCGCTAACAACTTCATACTAATAACAGTAAGGACAATACAACTCTACACGCAGACGGAGGGGGTACACGAAGTTCAACCCGGAGAGAGTGATGACATCAGGATGGCCGGCCGAAGTGGCCGTGCGGTTAAAGGCGCTGCAGTCTGGAACCGCAAGACCGCTACGGTCGCAGGTTCGAATCCTGCCTCGGGCATGGATGTTTGTGATGTCCTTAGGTTAGTTAGGTTTAACTAGTTCTAAGTTCTAGGGGACTAATGACCTCAGCAGTTGAGTCCCATAGTGCTCAGAGCCATTTGAACCATTTTTTTGACATCAGGATGGCACTATCATTAACAATGTCAAAACAAATATGACAATGCCGACGCAATACATATACGGTAAAAAGGAAGAAAGGAGAATAAGATGATGACGATGTTGTAGAACAAAGAGTAAAAAAAGAAACAATTAATTTAACTTGAAGGAATTTATATTTTACTTGTTTCTGAAAAAGTTTTGACATTTTTATATCAGCTAAATTTCTCTTTTTACTTCTTGTGCGTGACGTTCCACTTTCCAGTAGCGACACAAAAGGAAACATCCGTTTAATACAAAACAGTGTCTGGAACCGGACTGTTGGAACGTATTTAGTACGGTGATCTCTTCTTTGAGTTCTTCTTTGAGGTCTTCGTCTAGGCTGCGTGCTGGCAGTTCCGTGAGTCGCCGACCACGTCCCGCATCAGTGCCCGGTCTTCGTCCTGCGCAGAACAAGCCATCGGAGTCAGGACCTAAACGGCAGCGCGCAGAGAATTGAAGAAAGAGCAATCGAACGAACAATATAATTCGCATACCTAGGCGAGCCTATATTAACAGAAAAATATATCTTTAGCCACATATCTTTGTCGCCTATTATGTTTATGTTACGTAAATTGTAGGTGGAAGGAGGAGAAAGGAAAGGAACTACTGAAGTCAGCTGCATCGGGACTTTATGCGGAATCAGCCCGAAAATGTGCCGGTCTGAGATTCGAACCCGGGATCTCCTCCTTAGTAGGCACTTGCCATAACCACTCAGCCACCTACACACGATGTTTATAGCCATTGCATGAAGTATCTCGGGACGCCCCTAGACTGACCCACATTCCCACCTAGCGCCATGTCCGAAATAACGGACACCACACATTCATATAGTTTTTTTCTCCTTTATTGAATTTCCATTCCCCCCCGCCCAGAGGGGCGGGCGGCGGGCTGGCAGCAGCTGATAATAATGGTGATGATAAGTAAGGCACACAGTAAGCAGACAGGCACAGTAGTAGACAGACAATTAAAAAACACGGCAATAGTCTGGTTTCTGTTCGCAAGAGATAAAAAAATCACACCTAGCACTGAAAAAAGGGGCGCTCAACACTGAACTCTCACTTGAACACTGCACTATAGAGTAGACATGAAGACGACACACCACAGCCTAAGGCAGATGGGGGGGGGGGGGGGGGGTGGAGGAGGACCCGGACAGGTGAAGGGGGGAAAAGGGGGGAGGCGAGGAAAAGGCAACAGAGGAGGCGAGCCAATGGAGGGAGAGGACACATAAAAGGGAGGGGGGGGGGGCAGGGCGGACGCGAGAAGGAGTGGGGAAGGCAGAGGAAGCGAAAGCAATATAATATAGTGTTTATATTTGTCAATATACCGCTGATCAACGTTCAAGCCATCGTGTAAATGTTACATTTTTCGAACACAGGTTGATATATGCGTTTACTCGAATACGCTTACACAAATTCTAGGATTATAACCACACTGATGTGAGGGAACCAGCGTGCTTGAAAGGGGCTTAGTCACCATCAAAAGTTATCTTTATCTAATAGGTCTACAACTGTTTGCTTCCGCCGCTTTGCTATATATGGCAGTAGCGGCAAGTGATAGTGCGGGTGGTAGGTTGTTAAGTTTCGCACAATAAGATGAGGTATTGCAAACATAAGGCCATCAAAATATTTTTCGGTTTTTGATTGCTTCATAAAGTAATTCTCGATTGAATATGTCAATGTACGAGCGCTATTCTTGTCATTTGCCGGAAGTTTTCAGTTTCTTCTTTAACGTGAAGAAATTTGCTGCTGAGGCTCGTAAAATGCTGGATAACACCTATGGTGAGGCACCTGTTAGTGAAAGAACGTGCAGCGGATGTTTTCAGTGCTTCAAGAACGGTGCTTTCGACGAAGACCGGCTTGGCGGTGGAACAGAGAAGTTACTGAAATCGACGGTAACGATCACAGGAGATCGATACTGAAAAAAATTGATGCGTCTGAGCCGAGCACTGAAGGACAAACGGCCACAATACGGTGATAGACCTGGAAAGGTGATTTCGCAGCACGACAGTGCTCCATCTCATATTGCAAAACCCGTCTGAACATATGTGACTGTGAAGTGGAAACGAAATGGAACAACCATAGATAAACCGAGACCATACATACTTCATGTACTGACACACAGGGGCCGTCAGCATTGCAGAGAGCGGTTGATGGAAAAAATGGATGCAATCCGCGGAAGGAATCACTCGAGAGTTCAAAAGTGGTCCAGCAGTCCAGCTAGTACAATGAATGTGCATAGTAGTTAAAAAGTAGTGGAACATCTCTCATAAGACACATATTTCTGTATTCACTGCTAAGCAACGCTTTACGTCGTGTTAGGAGTGCCGTCACTGGACATTGGATGATGGGAAACGAGTATTTGATATGATGAATCACGCTGTACTCTGCAGCAATCAGATGGGAGTTGTTTCAGCTTGCCAGTGGCTGGAGAACGTTACGTGCCAACAGTAAGGTACGGAAGAGGTAGATAGCGATGTGGGGGTGTTCTCTGTGGTTAGGGTGTGGACCCTTTTTGCGCTTAAGAATGTGGAAGGATGTGAACACATTCTACAGCACTGTATACTGAAAAAAGTATAGGAATAGTTCGGATGATTTCCGTATCAGCGTGACAATACATTCTATCATAAAGCGGTATCTGTGAGGGAATGGTTCGTGGACAATAACGTCCCTTAAATGGACTGGCTTGGTGAGAGTTCCGACCTAAACACAATGCAACAACCTTGGGGTGAGTTAGAAAGTCTACTTCGCTTCAGATCCCAGCGACTGACATCACCACCTGCTGGGTTTCGGCTGCCATTTCCCCACAGACATTTGGACACCTTACTGAAAATGTTCCTGGCAGACTTCAATTCTCTTAAAGGCAAAGGGTGGACATGCCCTGTGATATCGTACAGAGATCGCGTTGCACACCAGCGCGAATCGGTGTGGCAACGCGAATCGATACCACAGACATCGTCGAGGGATCACTGCAGTCTGCAACGATGTATGGGAGGAGCTCCTGAAGACCACATCTCCCTTCTCAGCATAGCAGTGCCCTCACGCTGAGTTCACTATAGTGATGAGCTAGCTAGAGCTCTCCCCCAGTTCGTGACCTCATCTGAAGGGGTCAACGTCACCAACATGGTAGTTAAAGTTTTTGATGGACTTATTCCTTTAAATGTGAAAGTTCTAATGCAAGAGAACCGTTTGTTAATCTATGCATCAACTGTCTCGAAGTTAAATAAATGTGTCATTCATTTACGTAATAAGGTGAACTAATATTGCATGTGTTCAGGTTTAATGTGCCATCTTATCGAGCAGTCAAAGAACTCAGTTGTGGCTGGACGATTGTAATTTCGTCTGGTCACAACGATCCCCATGTTAAAGTCCACTGATAGGTTTCTGGATGCTTTTAATCACATAGTGTATACAAGAAAATGAAAGCAGGTATGAGGGAGGTTCTGTTAAACATACGGGACCAGATCATTTCACGTTACTTGAACAGCATCACTGGTAAGTTCGTCGTTCTGTGTCATCCGATATATCATAATAACATACACTGGACGATCTATCAAAATAACATAGACTGAAGCGCCAGAGAAACTGGAACAGGCACCCGTATTCAAATACAGAGATATGTAAACAGCCAGAACACGGCGCTGCGGTGTACAACGTGTATACAAGACAACAAGTGTCTGACGCAGTTGTTACATCGGTTACTGCTGCTACAAAGCAGGTTATCAAGAGTCAAGTGAGTTTGAAAGTGGTGTTATAGTAGGAGCACGAGCGATTGGACACAGCACCTCCAATGTATCGATGAAGTGGAGATTTTCCTATACGACTATTCACAAGTGTACCGTGAATATCAGGAATCTGCCAAAACATCAAATCTCCGACATCGCTGCTGCCGGCAAATATCCTGCAAGAACGGGACCAACGACGACTGAAGAGAATCGTTCAGCGTGACAGAAGTGCAACCCTTCTGCAAATTGCTGCAGATTTCAATGCTGGGCCATCAACAAGTGTCAGCATGCGAACTAATCAACGAAACAGCATCGAGATGGGCTTTCGGAGCCGAAGGCTCACTCGTGTATCCTTGATGACTGCACGACACAAAACTTGACGCCTTGCCTGCTCCCGTCAGCACCGACAATGGACTATTGATGACTAGAAACATGTATCCTGGTCGGACGAGTCTCCTTTCAAAAGGTATCGAACGGATGGACGTGTTCGGGTATGCAGACAACCTCACAAATCCATGGACACTGCATGTCAGCAGGGGACTTTTCAAGTTGGTGGAGGCTCTATAATGGTGTGGGGTGAGTGCAGTTGGAGTGATATTGGACCCCTGATACGTATAGTTACGACTCTAGCAGGTTACACGTACGTAAGCATCCTGTCTGATCACCTGCATCCATTCATGTCCATTGAGCATTCCGATGGACTTGGGCAATTCCAGCAGGAACAATGCGAAACCCCACACGTCCAGAATTGCTACAGGGTGGCTCCAGGAACACTCTTTTTAGTTTAAACATTTCCTCTGGTCAGCAAACTCTGCAAACATGAACATTATTGAGCGTATATGGGATGCCTTCCAACGTGCTGTTCAATCAATCAATGTCATGCGTCGAGGTCCTCCCGTCGGGTAGACCCTTCGCCGGGTGCAAGTCTTTCGATTTGACGCCACTTCGGCGACTTGCGCGTCGATGGGGATGAAACGATGATGATTAGGACCACAAAATGGCTCTGAGCACTATGGGACTTAACATCTATGGTCATCAGTCCCCTAGAACTTAGAACTACTTAAACCTAACTAACCTAAGGACATCACACAACACCCAGTCATCACGAGGCAGAGAAAATCCCTGACCCCGCCGGGAATCGAACCCGGGCGTGGGAAGCGAGAACGCTACCGCACGACCACGAGCTGCGGACGATTAGGACAACACAACACCCAGTCCCTGAGCGGAGAAAATTTCCGACCCAGCCGGGAATCGAACCCGGGCCCTTAGGACTGACATTCTGTCGCGCTGACCACTCAGCTACCGGGGGCGGACAACGTGCTGTTCAGAAGATATCCCCATCCCCTCGAACTCTTACGGATTTATGGGTAGCCCTGCACGATTCATAGCGTCAATTCACTCCAGCACTACTTCAGACATTAGTCGAGTCCATGCCACGCCGTGTTGGGGCACTTCTGCGTGCTCGTGTGGGCCGTACATAATATTACGCAGGTCTGCCAGTTTCTTTGTCTCTTCAGTGTATATTAATCGAGTTTCACAAATAGCGAGCAACTGGATACTTACATTGTTTCCTTGCCAAAACAGGTAACCTGCCATAAAGTTCGAAGACTTCAGCACTCACGCATACTGCCATAAAATGGGCCCTAAAATGTAGGCCCATATGTCATTGAGTCTGACTACTTATCGTGGAAGGGCTTTTTGAAGTGTACAAGGTAGTCCAAAACATGAGATCCATTGCTCGCCTTCATTGCTAATTAAAACATCTACTGCAAACAACAAAATCCAGAAGACTAAACTGGTATTTGCTGTAGCCAACTTAACTGTGTCTTTTGCAGAAGGTCTAGAAGTACAACACTGGAAAGTGACAGACACTGACATCATCTAACGGCCAACTTCATCTTGCAAATGTATCCCTGAGCATTAAGGCGTTCAAGTTCATACAAAGGCTTGGTTCCAACTGAAATTGCCATCTTGGCGATAATTAGTAACTTATTTATGAAACTAGGCATCGACTCGCAAAATTCAGGGAAAAGTATGTTTATACGTATGTATCCTCATTAACTGTGCGTCATCTTTCAGTAGCTGTCGCATCACATGTCAACCTCAGGTGCAAGTTTGCACGCTCATGGCGATGTCTCTGAATTAATTTTTAGCCTCCATTGCTTCATTTTTTAAGCTAAGTAACTATGAATGTTTATCATTTTATCGCAGCCCCTTGCGGTTTTGGAGCCACGGTCTCACCTCGCGCCGAAAGCAGGGGCCGCAGCTGGCCATGGAGAGCTGCCACCAGCTGTCCCGCGGGGGCGGCAGCTCGGGGGCGGAGACCACACACGCCGCCAGCGCAGACCGGCGGACGTTCAGGTTGGCCGCGCCGTACCTGCGCGAGCAGCTCACTCTCACAACACAGCTCTCTGACAAACAGCTTATCAAATACAGAAAGCACTAAAGAAAGGTAATCACCAGAATAGTAACTAAGGTAGAGAAGCCTTCCTATCGGCGCTTGGTGATTTATTTATTTCTGATCAGTTTGACATTTGCATCAACGCATCAGCGCCATTTAATACCTCATAATACACACTCAATAAGAGAGAAGTGAAATTCGGTAACTAGTGGAGACTCTATATTCCATCATTAAAGTAACTTTGGAAACAATAAGTGTAGGAGAAGTGATCGAATATGTCATTTAGGAGAAATAAGCCATTAACGTGAGAATTAATAAGACGGAAATAGCATGGTACCTCACAGAAGAGGTATACAAGGTGGTCAGAAACAGTCCCGGCGGCCTGCCAGAGACGGTGTTGGCAAACGTGTTCTTCGATTGAGTTCCTAAAACCGAACAAGAAAGCGACACAAAAACTGGACATGGGACGGTAGTAAGGCCCGAACCCCAACCAAAGGCTGAGCAGTCTCGTGCGCTGTCGTCTATGGTATGAGAACAACTGACACTAAATGTATCTGGCAGGCCGCTTCAAATTGCGCGCGAAGCGGCCTGATTGCGTAACTTCAATGCTAATTAACTCAGAAGGGGAGCAACATATCGAAATTTCTTCTTAACAATTATTTCTCAGCACAACACCCTCACAAAGTTTTCGGACTGTTTCTGAAAACCCTGTATACTAATAAATCAACATCCTTCTATGCTAAATTGAGACACTGTTCTGTAATACTTCGCCCAGAAGTACTTTATGCAGCGGAATGTTTGACTCTAAACAAAAAGGCAACGGTGCAGGAACTGGAAACAATAAAAATCAAATTTTGGGGCCAGTTAAAGAGCAATTACAACACAGAATATGTCACAATAGTGAACTTTATCCATATATTTAAAAAATTACAGACGTAATTAGGAAAAGAATAATAGTTTTCTATGGCCTCATCCAAAGGTTGAATGACAACAAACTGACAAAAAGACTATTCCCTTACTTAGATAAATTAACAGTGGACAACACATACTACAAATAAGTTGGAAGGAATTTGGCTAACTCCGAATTGCACCACAAGATTTTAGGAACAAGTGCCACTCAGAAAGAAATTGTGAGACTCTCAAGGTTTCCATGGAAAACCCAATAACAAGACTGGAGGCACTTGGATAGAAGAAAGAAGAGAAACATCGAAGAACGATGAGAAAAAAGTGGAAGAAAAGAGAAGAGAAGCTGTTGAAATAGCCGTAGTTCATAGTGGCTCAGCCGAATAACAAAAAGAAGAAGAAGGAGAAGAAATACCGTCTATTGAGCCCTCACTCTGTCTACCCAGCTGCGCCACAAGAAGCACCTACGGGTTGTTACAATGACCCTTTCGCGCCTTTTGGTATACAACAGCTATCCAGCGCTGGTGCAAATCATGGCAGTCAAGTGGTGTGTATGTGTCAGTCTGCTATGCAATTTAAGTCGACGTGGAAACGCGACAGAATAGCAGAGAACAACTATCGTGTTCGACGTGCCGTGACCGCTTTGTGAATGACATTCCCCGATTTGTTGGTGTTTCAGACTGCCAATGTCACTACAAGGAATTTAGTGAACCGCTCGGATCCACGTAAAACTAAGTAAAACAAGTGATCGTAAAAATGTAGTAACCAATAAGGCCTGGAGGTGAGTGTCAGCCTTGTCAATTACTGTCGGTTTCAAATTTCTGCTGTCAGGTTCCGTCCACTAGTTTCTGAGCAAGTTGGAGTCGGGTAACTTTCTAAAGGTCGCTGCCTACATGGTCACATCGCTCAAAGCCGCAAATCTTCAATGAAACTAACAATACAGGAACTGGACAACAGGTGACTCGACGCTTGAAGTGTAGTCCGACGGGTCACGATTATTGTCTCTTTTTCGAATCAAGCGAGGGTCGACTGCATCGATCGCTGAATAAGACGTTTACCCAAAGTTTGTGGAGGATTTAATTCACGCTGGAGGTAGTTCTGTGACGTTTATGGTGTGTTTTTCGTAACTTGACTTGGGCCCGCTCATTCAGCAGTTTTCCATGAACACGATTCTCGATGATCAAGTAATGGCCTATCTCCTACGTAATCATTGTAAGTCTGCTGTGGACGCATATGTTACTGTGTTGATCAACACTCAGGTGCCCGATCGCCTTTTACCTGTAGCGCTACATCAACTGATCTTAATTGCATTGAAAGTGCGTTCAACACGTAATGTGACAAATCCGTTTCTCGGCCAGTTTCGGTTGAAAAAATGTACAATTTGTTGTGGGACATCGTGGAATATTTCCACTTCAGCCCCTAGAGTTTCATGAAGTTCCGATTGATGGTGGCGCTATACATAGCCTTCAAAGTGGCGTCTGTAACGGAGGTGCGTTCCAAGCACACAGCTGTCATTGAGTTTCTTTTGGCAGAAAACCAGAGCATCGCATATATTCACAGGCGCTTGCAGAATGTCTAGGGAGACGTTGGCCCAATGAAGGGTGCATTCCACGGGAAGCAACAGTATGTGGGTGATGGTGAGCTTATTGATGCAGCAAGGCGTTGGCTCCGATGTCGACGAGTAGAGTGATATCATGCGAGCATACAGGCATTTCCTGTAAAATGGCGTAAGAACGTTGCACTGAACGGAAGTTATGTTGAAAACTAGACCTTTGAAGCCAAAAGAGTGGGGAATAACACTGTGTACTGGAATCCTGAATAAAACCAACCCTCTTTCAGGAAGAAACGTTTCGCATTACTTATTAACCGCCTGTCATACACTGAACAGCCAGAGAAACTGGCACACTTGCCTAATATCGTGTAGGGCCTCCGCGAGCACCCAGAAGTGCTGCAACACCACGTGGCATGGACTCGACTTGCGTCTGAAGTACAGCTGGAGGGAAGTGACACCATGAATCCTGCAGGGCTGTCCATAAATCCGTAAGAGTACGAGGGGGCGGAAATCTCTTCTAAACAGCACATTGCAAGGCATCCCAGATATGCTCAATAATGTTCATGTCTGGGGAGTTTGGTGGCCAGCGGAAGTGTTTAAACTGAGAAGAGTGTTCCTGGAGCCACTCTGAAGCAATTCTCGACGTGTGGTGTGTCGCATTGTCCTGCTAGTATTGCCCTAAGTTCTTCGGAACGCACAATGGAATGAATGGATGAAGGTGATCAGACAGGATGCTTACGTACGTGTCACCTGTCAGAGTCGTATCTATATGTGTCATGGGTCCCATGTCACTGCAACTGCACACGTCGGACACGATTATAGAGCCTGCACCAGCTTGAACAGTCCCCTGCTGACATGCAGGGCCGTGCACTAATCATGGCTCCGAAAGCCCATATCGATGATGTTTCGTTGAATGGTTCGCACGCTGATACTTGTTGATGGCCCAGCATTGAAATGTGCAGCAATTTGCGGAAGCGTTGCACTTCTGTCACGCTGAACGATTTTCTTCAGTCGTCGTTGGTCCCGTCCTTGCAGGATCTTTTTCCGGCGCCAGCGATGTCGGAGATGTGATGTTTTACCGGATTGGTTGGTTTGTTTGTGGGCTTGAAGGGACCAGACTACAAAAAAGGTCATCGGTCTCTTTACCGGATTCTTGATAATCATGTTACTCTCGTGAAATGGTGGCACGGGAAAGTCCCCAATTCATCGCTACGTCGGAGATGCTGTGTCCCATCGCTCGTGTGCCGACTATAACACGACATTCAAACTCATTTAAATCTTGGTAATCTGCCACTGTAGCAGCAGTAACCGATCTAACAACTGTGCCAGACACATCTTGTCTTATATAGACGTTGCCGACCGCAGCGACGTATTCTGCCTGTTTACATGTCTCTGTATTTGAATACGCATGCCTATACCAGCTTCTTTGGCGCTTCAGTGTATTAGGAACAGCGGAAGGAATGTAGCCATCAAGACCTGCGGGTTCTAATCATCAATACCTGGCTTCATCTGGATACGGCATGCCTAAAGAAACTTGTGTACTATTTTTCTTCGCCGTACTGAGGCCGTCATCAAGACTAAAGTCGGTGTTCATGGTTTTAGGGTGATTTCTCCTTTCAGCATTTTAATTTTTGGTTGTGTTTGTCTTTACTCCACCTAACGTGGGGTTTCAGTGCACGTTAAACAAGTAACAAATCTTCCTTAATTTTCTTGAGAATACTCGCTCGGCAACTGCGGCTTAAGTCCGCACAGTGTACTCACCACTCGTTGGCGGAAGGACTGTAGCACTCGACGTAGGAGACGGTTGAAGTTCCGTCGTAGCCGCCGACGGCGAATATCATGTCGTCGATGACTGCGATGGCGTGGTTACTGCGCGGCGTGTACATCTCTGGGATTAGCGCCCACTGGCCGGTAGCAGGGTCGTATCTCTCGACGCTCCGCAGTCTCGAATAGCCGTTGTTTCCACCTGGAGGAAGACCTTAGCTATGACGCACGTTTCACTTCCTTCTGCTGTACAGAAAAGATCACATATGGCAAAATTCATTGCTTTATAACGTAGTGTATATTGGGGCAGTCAAATGAGAACGACACAGATGGAAAAAAGTAAGTATACTGTTTGTTATTTCAAAAGTAAGTTTATCCCACCATCAGACAAGAGGGTCAATGCCTTCATGTAAAAATGTCTTCTGCTACCTACGGCTACACCCAGGCGGTGCAGCTCTGTCCATGAAACAAACAGACGGCCGCGAATGTCTTTCTTCAGGGCTCCAGATAACTTACGACGAGTATGGAGCAATTCTGCGGCACGTGAAATGTGTCCATTCCTGAAACGGTCGAGCAGCTCGTCACAAACCACTTATTTCTGTAATCGATGCGAAGCGATGCTTGAGATGACGTAACGAACGACTCCGCTGGACAGTGGCTGACACGGAACGAGTAATTTGGAGTGATAAATCACTCTATACACGGTGGCAAACCGACTACAAGGTCCGGGTTCGACGAATGACTGAAGAAGGTTACCTGGCATCACGTGTAGTGCCAGAAGTTAAGTACAGAAGAGATGGTGTTACGGTATGGGGGTGTTTTTCGTGGTTAGGATTGGATCCCGTTATTTCTCTTTAAAAAAACGCCAAATTTGAAAGGATATTAACACGCTTACGGCATTGTGTACTGCGTGCAGTAGCGGAAAAATTCGGAGATGATGACTGTTTGCATCAGCATGAGAATACAGCCATTATGTGGCAATTGTGAGTCAATGGTTTGTGAACAATAAAATTCCTCAGTTGCGCTGGACTGCCCAGAATGACAATCTGAACGCTGTTGAACGCCTCTGAGACGAGTTAGACTTCGCTCCAGACTCCAGTGTCTAACACCAATACCTTTCCTTATTTCGGTTCTTGAAGAAGAGTGGGTTGCAATCGGATGCAGCTCATATTAATGTCCACCAAACAGTTCACCAGATACTTTCCGTCAGATAGTGTAAAGCTAGCATATACGGGGCGTTCAAAAAGTCCCTCCGCAGTGCCGTATGATTGTTCCCCTACCTGGGTTACTTCCTTTCAAGTGGCCTCTCCCAACATTCCACTGTTCCGTTTATCTCAGCCAGCGTCAGTAGAATCGTTGGTGTGTGTCGTTACGTGTTGACGTGTAAGTTTAGTTCCTTTGTTCGTTTGTTTCGTTTTTGTCACTGTTAAAATGCTAACCATTGAAGAACGTGTGTTTTTAGTCGAACAAGTGTTCAAATCTGGCGGTAAATACACAGTTTCAGTGCGTCAAACATTTAATTCAGTTTTCCTGGAGACAACACTCCCACATCACGATACTGTGCGAGATTTTATTAACAAATTTCGATGTACGGGTTCAGTGACAGATGCACCGAGAAGTGGTCGTCCTAGCGTTTTGTCTGAGGATAAACTACTTGATATTTCCGATAAAATGTCCATGAGTCCGAACAGGTCAGTAAGAAAACTCGCGCAGGAAATCGATGTTAGTGTCGGAACGGCCCACACAGATGTAAGGAAAAACTTAGAACTTTTCCCATACAAAGTGACAGTCGTGAAAGAACTGAAAAATACCGATCATGGCAAAATATTGCATTTTGTCAATGGTTCAAGAATTTCGTTCAACAAAATGGAAGGGACGTTCTTAATGAAACGTTTTTCACTGATGGGTGGTTTCACTTATCCGGCTACGTGAACTTGCAAAATTCTAGTAAGTAGAGTCTGCAAATCCATTGTGTATTCATGAGGAACCACTTAATTCTGTGAAAATAGGAGTTTGGATTGCAATTTCTAGACGTTGGAGTATGGGTCCCATATTTTTCAACCAAACAGTAAATGCACGACGATACTGCAGTGACATTCTGTACCCATTCATAGGAGAACTTGGGCTAAGTGAAATACTGAACAGTTATTTTCAACAAGATAATGCAACCGCGCATACAGCTCGCGTTTCAATGTCACTGCTTGCTGATGTTTTTGAAGATCGCATAATTTCACAGGAACTTTGGCCTCCACGATCGCCTGACCTAACACCACCAGACTTTTTCTTCTGGGATGCAGTGAAAGCAATTGTCTATAAAACCCGTCCAAAATCCATCGATATATTGAAAACTGCAATGTTCACTTTCACTGCTTCTGTCACGGAAGAAATGTTGCAGCCTGTGTTTGGAAACATGATTAGACGAACTGAATCGTGTTTTCAACAACAGAGGGGACACTTTCAACATTTAATGTGAAAATTTGTAAGTAAAAATGAATATTCAATAAATTAATTACTTGTATTTCACTGAGTTTCATTTCGGCATATTCACTACGGCACTCGCGGCGTTTCATACGACACTGCGGAGAGACTTTTTGAACATCCCGTATTTAATACGTTACAGGTTGAGCATTTCTGCCGCGGTTTCTACTGAAATTATTTCATCTCACTGCAGTCTCACTGAATCAGTCCTCACTGATCCATCCATTTCGTTTCATTGATACTAATTCGATAGAGATTGTAGTCAAAGTTAAACAATTCCAGTACTCAAGAGGTAATGAATCGAATCGGAGAAAAAGTGAGCAGGCTGAAGTTGATGTAGGTCGCAGTAGTTATGCAGAGGTGAAGAGACTTGCAGAGGTAGGCAGGCTTGGAGAGATGCATCAAACAAGTCGTCCGAGTGCCGAGTACAACAACAGCACTGAGCGTCTACTACAGCAGTAACAAAATACGACGGGCGAAAACAGAGTGTTACGCCACGTGCTCACCCACCTACGACGTAGAGACAGCCGTAGTAGGCGACGCCGGCGACGCCGCTGCGAGGGAAGCGCATGGGTCGTATGAGGGTCCATTGGTCGGCCACGGGGCTGTACACCTCCACAGACTGCAGGTAGTTCTGCCCGTCGAAACCACCCGCCACGTACAGTCGCCCTGCGCCATCAACATTCCGTTAGTCATGCTCTACGTCTGGAGTCGCATATACTTACAAAATTTGCAAACCACTGCGAAATCGATGGCAGAGGGTATTCGCTATTGTACAAATGATAAGGCCAACTTCCTGTTCCATTCTCGTATGGAGCGCGTGACGAATGACTTCAAAAATCTCTTAGTAAGCTGTAATAAGTCTAATCTTGTCTCCAGGATTCCTATGGGAGCGATACGTACAGGAGTGTAGTACATTCCTAGATTCGTCGCTTAAAGCTGATTCTTGAAACATTATATGTAAGTTTTCACGGGGTAGTTTGCGTCTGCATTCCCAAGTCTATAATACCAAACTTCTTCACTCAACACTGCACATTACTGCTGTCCATTGCAGCGTACCCATACACTTTCTTCACGATTGAGGTTAAAAAACGTCGAGAAGCAAAAGCCCTGAATTTTTCCAAACTGGTTTTGAAGTATGGGTTCAACGGCGGCGCATATGTGCACAAATGCATGGTTACTATTGTAAGTAGGCTGTTTAGGTTTCTATGTTGGTAACGCCACGTAGCGCTCTGTATGAAAATCACTGACTCTGCTGTGTGCAGTCTGTGGCTGGTTTGCATTGTTGGAATATTTGCTATTGTAGTTTTGGGCAGTTGGATGTACTCTCAAAACTCTGGCATCACTCTTTCCACATCCACCACTGCTGGCGAATCACCTCCAACTGGACAACGCTACGCGCTGTTCACATCCAACTGCCCAATTAAATTATAATTAATTTAATTATAATAATTTAATTATAACTAATTTAATTGGGCAGTTGGATGTGAACAGCGCGTAGTGTCGTGCAGTTGGACGTGAGCCGCCAGCAGTGGTGGATGTGGAAAGAGAGATGCCAGAGTTTTGAGAGATTACTATGTGAGCACGATCTGGACGTGTGTCCGCCAGAAAAGGAAATTTGTAAAGATGGATGTCATGAATTGATAGATATATATATGTGATGACTTTTGAACATTATTAAGGCAAATACATTGTTTGTTCTCTACCAAAATCTTTCATTTGCTAACTATGCCTATCAGTAGTTAGTGCCATCAGTAGTTAGAATCTTTTATTTAGCTGGCAGTATTGGCGCTCACTACATTGCAGTAGTTCGAGTAACGAAGATTTTTGTGAGGTAAGTGATTCATGAAAGGTATAGCTTATTGTTAGTCAGGGCCTTCTTTTGTAGAGATTATCGAAAGTCAGATTGCGTTGCGCTAAAAAAATATTGTGTGTCAGTTTAGTGATGATCTGAATAAGTAAAGAGAGAAATGTCTGAATGCGTTCAGTTTTTCTCAGCTGTTTGAAAATCAAATAACGTAAGAGGTTTATCAGCACTGTCATTTTTAAATTTTTCTAAGTGAACGTTTCACTGTGTTGGACAGTTGTAGGGGGTACAGCCATCTGAGGTAGTTTGCAAATGATGCTGCCATTTACCGTCCAGTAAAGGCATGAGAAGTTCGAAACTAATTGCAAAGTTTTATCTTCAGTAATGATAAAAGCTGAAGAAATGAATTAAAATTCGTGTGACAACTAGGAGTTGTACCAAGGTCTCGTGTTTTCTTTGCAGATGTGTTACCCATTACACTACTGTAGCGGTATGCCTATCAGAACTGCACGGACTACCCTACTCCAATGCCCTCCGTAACACAAACTTCAATTAAAACCTTCAGTTCATTTTTCCTTCTTAAATCGTCACTATTGACGAGGCTCTCCGGCACTGGATAGCACCCCAGTTTTGTAGGTTAGGGACGACGTTGGAGTATGGTAGCTGTGCAGATGTGGTAGCCATACTGCTAAGGTGGTGTGATAGTTAGCACATCTGCCTCTTTAGCAGGCGACCGAGGATAAACTCCTAGTGGTGGCACAAATTTTAATTCGTTTCTTCAGTATAACATTATCAAAGATGAAGTTTAGACTCATAGATCTCAAGGAAATTGTAATTCCACAGTTGCAAAATGATTTAGAGAAAATATCTGTACCGCGCAAAACGTTGCAATTGCCCCTAATGAAAAGTTAGTAGTCATGCACATGCATCCTGAGGGAATCCGTTAAAATACGGTTACACGATAAATCACACAAAACTGAAGACAATCTATTCCACAAAATAACAAGGGATAACGACGACGAACAACCTAAATTGGAACGATCACATTGGTGATGTTGCGGAGAATGCGAACCAAGCGGTTAAAGGTGCTACAGTCTGGAGCCGCACGACCGCTACGGTCGCAGGTTCGAATCCTGCCTCGGGCATGGATGTGTGTGATGTCCTTTGGTTAGTTAGGTTTAAGTAGTTCTAAGTTCTAGGGGACTTATGACCACAGCAGTTGAGTCCCATAGTGCTCAGAGCCAGCCAATGCGAACCAAAGATTGCGTTTCATTGGCAGAAGAGTTAGAAGATGCAGCTAATCTACTAAAGAGACTGCCTGCACTACATTTGTCCGTCCTCTGCTCGAGTACTGCTGTGCAGTATGGGATTTCTTATCAGACTGGACTAACGGAGGACATGGAAAAAGTTGAAAGAAAGATAGCTCGTTTTGTATTATCACAAAACAGGGGAGAGAGTGTCACGGATATGATAGGCGATTTGAGGTGGCAATCATTGAAACAAAGGCGTTATTCGTTGCAGCGAGATCTTTTAATGAAACTGCAATCAGCGGCTGTCTCTTCCGAATGCGAAAATAATTTGTTGGCTCCCACCTACAAAGGAAGAAATAAACATTGTAATAAAATACGAGAAATCAGAGCTCGATCGAAAATATTTCAGTGTTTTTCCTGTGCGCTGTTAGAGAGTGGAACGGTAGGGAAAATGTGTGAAAGTGTTTCGATGAACCCTCTGCCAGGCACGTAAGTGTGAACTACAGTGGAACCACGCTGATGCAGAGGACAGTTCATGCTATGATTGCACTAATTCCACGGTTATACGTACATTAATAATTTTTTTATGATAAATGGCCATTACTTTTACGTTTCAGTCCTAAGCAACAGAAATTGATGCCTTGACCTCGACTGGTGCGGATCCCAGAGTGCTGTGTAGGGCGATGGAATTGTAATTTAGATGAATCAACAAGGCGATATGCGGGACGCTCGATTGTCGCATAAAAGTATCATTATAATCATAAGCTAATGTACTCTACAGAGCTTGGTTTACGACCCGCGAGAACGAGAATCCTGTGATGTGATAAGAAATGAGGAGGACAGAGTATAGGCATGGACACTTACTGCACTCGGAGCGGACTTACCGTCTAAAGCCACAGCGGTGGCGTCGGAACGCGGCGCGTTCATGGGGCAGACCAGCGACCACTGGTTGGTGTAATGGTCGAAGCACTCGACGGTCCTCAGACGTTCCTCACCGTCGTAGCCGCCTATGGCGTAGATGAGTTCACCTAGGGCAGCCGCGCTTACGTAGCACCTGCATGAGGGACAGCCAAACACTGCGTTCACATAGCGTCACACAGAACGTGACACCAAATTTTCTTATAATCTTACGCACGTATACAGGTCTGGAATTAGAACCTAGATTCTCCCTTGACGCTGACAGATCATTCTCATTCACTTACCCCTTGATGTCTAGCCCATGAGGAGAACGAGCTGTCGGGGACTGCGACACGAGCCAGAATATACTGAAAGGCGTGTTATGTAATTTTTAAGTAATTTTCTTGTTTTTGGTTGTCTTAGGACGCACATGTCAAATTTGTATAGTTTAGTTATGCACGGGCACCCTCGTCAGAGACGTTGCGCTGCACGGAAACTAGTTAGGTCATCTTTGCTCTGCGGAGATGCGCGGGTGTTACATATTGATTGCGAGGAGAGGAGACAGGGAGTTGTGACCGGATGTCGCGGCAGTGAGCTTGTATAGGAAGGGTGCGGAACATGGTGCTCTTGGGAATTACTTTATTGATCTGATGAAAGATATTATTATTATTGCAAAAGGAACGTTACCATTTTGCATTGAATGAGATAGATTTTCTAAGATGGCTACTATTTTGAGAAGATTAGGATAATCGATAACGGACGAACATATTTTAGTGTATTCCGGCAGCGTTTAGTTAGGCATTCTTGGCTCAACACAGACATCCAAAACAGGAATTCCTTGCTATTTTTACAAAGGTTTGTCTCTAAAGTAGAGTCCCTCTTAGCAGGCCTTGGAAGGCCCAACGGTACCGACCGGCCGCCTTGTCATCCTCAGCCCACAGGCGTCACTGGATGCGGATATGGAGGGACATGTGGTCAGCACACCGCTCTCTCGGCCGTATGTCAGTTTACGAGACCGGAGCCGCTACTTCTTATGAAGTAGCTCCTCAGTTTGCCACACAAGGGCTGAGTGCATCCCACTTGCCAACAGCGCTCGGCAGACCGGATGGTCACCCATCCAAGTGCTAGCCCAAAATGACAGCGTTTAACTTCGGTGATCTGACGGGAACCGGTGTTACCACTGCGGCAAGGCCGTTGGCGTAAAGTTTTGTCACAGTCAATGTTAATTGATTTGAAAAGACAAAAAGTACTTTTGTGTTAGAATAAATTTTCATGTTGAGTTACATTTTTGTATTTCTACAGTGTTGATCTTACATAATTGTAATTTTTAGTGATATATTTCTTTTTTTTATTTCTTGCTAAGACTCCAACGGTAAAATGTTGTAAATGGAATAGCGTAAAGAAATTTTTTGAGATGAATTTTTTAAATATAATTTCTTGAGAAGAATTTTTGTCTAGAGAGTATCTCAGACTATCCTACGTCATTATCCAGCTCCAATTAAGTCACGAACATTCTTTTTTATGAGAGATAAGCTTTATAGAACCAAGTTTTTGCATTACACGTATTTAAGAAACCGCGTTGCACTACCACGACTCTCTGTATTAGTAGCAGCTGAGAATCTGCCATTGCGACATAGGTAAGCCAAATACAGGAGATACAAGCTTTCAGTTTGACAGGGTTAATTAACAGTGATGAGTTTAATTACTCTCATAAAAGTTCAAGATTAGTTCAGACACGTCCGCAGCTCGTGGTCGTGCGGTAGCGTTCTCGCTTCCCACGCCCGGGTTCCCGGGTTCGATTCCCGACGGGGTCAGGGATTTTCTCTGCCTCGTGATGACTGGGTGTTGTGTGATGTCCTTAGGTTATTTAGGTTTAAGTAGTTCTAAGTTCTAGGGGACTGATGACCATAGATGTTAAGTCCCATGGTGCTCAGAGCCATTTGAACCATTTGAAGTTCAGACACGGCTTATTTCATTTACATTCTCGCTGTCAGATTTGATTCTCATTCTCGCAAACAGATTTGGCTCGTAACTGTAAACGTGAGGTTAGCTTACACTGAGCTTTCACTGTATCTATTTTCAAATATACAGATTACGGTAGTACCATGTACACAAGGTATAAAAAGGCAGTGCATTGGCGGCGCTGTCATTCGTACTGAGGTAATTCATATGAAAAGGTATCCGAAGTGATTATGGTCACACAATGGGAATTAACAGACCCTTAATGTGAAATGGCAGTTGGAGCTAGAGGTATGGACATTCCATTTCGGAAGTAGTTAGGGAATTAAATATTCCGATATCCACAGCGTCAAGAGTGTGCCGAGAATACCACAGCGCAAGGCCGACGGCCTTTACTTAATGACCGAGAACAGCGGCGTTTGTGTAGAGTTGTCATTGCTAACAGAAAAGTAACATTGCGTGAAGCGACCGCGGAAATCAAGGTGAGACGTACGACGAACGAATCTGTTAGGACAGTGCGGTTAAATTTGGCGTTAATGGGATATTGCGTAAGACGACCGCGGCAAGTCTCTTTGCTAAGAGCACGAGATTGCCTGCAGCGCCTCTCCTTGGCTCGTGACCATATGTGTTGGACCCTAGAAGTCTGAAAACCAATGGCCTGGTGAAATGAGTCCCGATTTCAGTTGGTAAGAGCTGGTGGTAGGGATCGACTGGAAATGGTTATGTTCGGCTACTTGGAGATCATCTGCAGCTATTCATGGACTTCCTGTTCCCAAACAACGACGGAATTGTCACCGTGCTACAACTGTTAGCGATTTGTTTGAAGAACATTCTATACGATTCGAACGAATGATTTGGCCATCCAGATAGACCGAAATGAATTCCATCGATCATTTGTGAGACATGATCGGGAGGGAAGTTCGCGCACAAAATCCTGCGTCGCAAAATTTGCGCAATTGTGGACGGCTGTAGAGGCAGCAATGCTCAATATTTCTGCAGGGACTTTCAGCGACTTGCTGAGTCAATGCTAGGTCAAGCAGCCGCACTAGGCCGGTCTGGCACGATATTAGGAGGTATCTCATGACTTTTGTCACCTCAGAGTATGCACATTTTTTTTCTATGAATGGAGTTTGTTGGTATACAACAGCTTACATTCATAAAGAGAGTATACATTCAGAAATATACAGACCAGAAGTAAAGCAAACAGGTGCACATTCACATAATCTTCTTCGTCTTTTTTCTTTATTCAGATAACTTCCAGTCAGGAGTGTTCAAAGATTTGACCAATGAACTTGGTGGATGTGTAGGACATACATTATGTGATCAAAAGTATTTGGACATCTGGCTGAAAATGACTTACAAGTTCGTGGCGTCCTCCATCGGTAATGCTGGGATTCATTATGGTGTTAGCCCACCCTTAGCCTTAATGACAGCTTCCACTCTGCATGCAAACGTTGAATCAGGTGCTGGAAGGTTTCTTGGGGAATGGCAGCCCATTCTTCACTGAGTGCTGCACTGAGGAGGGTTATCGATGTCGGTCGGAGAGGCCTGGCACGAAGTCAGCGTTCCAAAACATCCCATAGGCGTTCTTTAGGATTCACGTCAGGACTCTGTGCTGGCCAGTCCATTACAGGGATGTTATTGTCTTGTAATCACTCCGCCACAAGCCGTGCATTATGAACAGGTGCTCGATCGTGATGAAAGATGCAATTGCCATCCCCGAATTGCTCTTCGACAGTGGGAAGCAAGAAGGTGCTTAAAACATCAATGTGGGCCTGTGCTGTGATAGTGCTACGCAAGCCAACAAGGAGTGCAAGCCACCTCCATGAAAAACACGACCACACTATAACACAACCGCCTCGGAATTTTACTGTTGGCACTAGACACGCTGGCAAATGACGTTCACCGGGCATTCGCCATACCCACATCCTGCCATCGGATCGCCACATTGTGTACCGTGATTCATCAGTCCACACAACGTTTTTCCACTGTTCAATCGTCCAATGTTTACACTCCTTACACCAAGCGAGGCGTCGTTTGGCATTTACCGGCTTGATGTGTGGCTTATGAGCAGCTGCTCGACCATGAAATCCAAGTTTTCTCACCTCCTGCCTAACTGTCATAGTACTTGTAGTGGGTCCTGATGCAGTTTGGAATACCTGTGTGATGATCTGGACAGATGTCTGCCTATCACACATTACGACTCTCTTCAACTGTCGGCGGTCTCTTGTCAGTCAACAGACGAGGTCGGCCTCTACGCTCTTGTGCTATATATGTCCCTTCACATTTCCACTTCACTGTTACATCGGAAACAGTGGATCTAGAGATGTCTAGGAGTGTCGAAATCTCGCGTACAGACGTATGACACAAGTGACGCCCAATCAGCTGACCCCGTTCGAAGTCCGTGAGTTCCGCGGAGTGCTCCATTCTGCTCTCTCAAGATGTCTAATGACTACTGAGGTCGCTGCTATGGAGTACCTGGCAGTATGCGGCAGCACAATGCACATAATATGAAAAACGTATGGTTTTGGGGGTGTCCGGATACTTTTGATCACATAGTGTACACGGAGGACAATTTTTGGCCACGATACATAACATTCTTACCCTGTAGTTTATGAGTTACGGCGCGTGAGTTAGGCGCTTAAGCACCATAACCAGGTAGAAATTATTTGCTAATCTGCTTTGAGTCTTTAGTGTACCCTACCATAGCTGTTACTTACATATGAGGTTCTGGATCCAGCATGAAGTTCAAATTGCCTGAGCTCCCTGAAGTGATTATGTGCTATAGTGTCGCGAGGAGCAACGAAAAAGATTGTCGTCGTATGTGCAGGTAACAACCACACTTCAGTAGCTTTGCCGCATTTGCACAGGTAAGGAAATGGGAAGTTGCGTTACAGAAATGGAAACTAAATATCGTCACCAAGGTCCTGATGCCAGCTGGTGGTATGTGTAGTGGTAGTCTATGAAATAAAGTGTGTATAATGTTTGCGGTATTCAGAAATGAATGAACAGTATAGCACTAGCGTTTTACAATATTAATAACTCATTTCCAACAATCTGTAATCAAAACGGTATTGTACACGAGGCACAAAACGAATGAGGTTACACTGTTTCAAACAGACTGACCTTGCATTCGGGAGGACGATGGCTCCTGATCTAGATTTTCCGTGATTTTCTTAACTGGTTCAGGTAAATGCCAGGATGGTTCCTACTACAAGGCCACAGCCGATTACCAGTCCCGTCGTTGTCAAACTAGACTTGTATATAAACACCTGTATACATTAGTTGTGTTCTTTTTCATTCTTAAACTGTAATACAGCGACATGTCCAACATTCTTTTAAAAGATGAATAAAACTATGATTGCTGTTACTACTAAAACTACTACTATTCAAGTGTTTCCATTATTATGCTGTTAGTGGGAAATTCAAAGAAAGATTCCCCGTCGACGACTAGGTCATTATAGACAGAGAATAAGATCGGATACGACAAGAATGGGGAAATTACTCGAGTGTGACATTTTCAGAGGAACTCCCCTTAGTCTATTTAGGAAAATCACTGAAAAACAATAAATTGTTGTTGGAGGAGATATGAACACTGATCCTTCCAAGTATGAGTCCAGTGCTTTAACAAGCATAGAACATTCAGAAAGCAAATGGTGAGACTGTTCTGCTATGAGAAATACACATGCAATT
Source organism: Schistocerca piceifrons (assembly GCF_021461385.2). NCBI lineage: Eukaryota > Metazoa > Arthropoda > Insecta > Orthoptera > Acrididae > Schistocerca > Schistocerca piceifrons. The sequence continues at coordinate 782,207,681 of NC_060139.1, read as the reverse complement.
TACATGCGCGAAGGGTTACTTTCAGTGTGAGGTGCGCAGTATAAACAGTCGTAGCGCAGTACACGGTTAGCACATGCTCACTGGTGATTCATAAGCGACAGCCTTGTCTATTGGACGCAGTCCACGCTTTGAGTCACGGAGGGCGAGGCAGAGTACGGGGAGATAACAAAACCGCAAAAGGTTTGTATTACTTGCTGGAAGACACATAGTCACTTCTGTCAGTATTCCAGTGACTTACAGTCCTACGCATGCACGTAAAATGCGAGCGTGGCGGTTCGTTACCGTAGAGTTGCAGACCGCGGAAGGCGTTTTAAAAGTGTTGAAAAGTGTTGAAAACGAGTTCATGCAAGTTCTGTTCGTCATTTTCAAGAAGTAGTTGGTAATATGAGATAGCAGAATCAAAACCTAATAGGAATATTGTCATCCAGTTTAATCGATGTCTCTTTATCGTCACTTCTAATTGCCCTAATTGGCCAACATGGGGGTCATACACACAAGCAAATAGCGTATACGTAGTCGCTAAGATGACTCGTTGCACTTCATTCCGATAGAAATCGTGTAATTAGTCTGCAACTCGTGGTCGTGCGGTAGCGTTCTCGCTTCCCGCGCCCGGGTTCCCGGGTTCGATTCCCGGCGGGGTGAGGGATTTTCTCTGCCTCGTGATGACTGGGTGTTGTGTGCTGTCCTTAGGTTAGATAGGTTTAAGTAGTTCTAAGTTCTAGGGGACTGATGACCATAGATGTTAAGTCCCATAGTGCTCAGAGCCATTTGAACCATTTTTGAACTAACTAACTCTTCAAGAATGAAGTATAGGTAACTGCGCCCGGGATGACGCCTAATATCAAATTTCCATTCACAAATATGTTGGAATGCTTAAGAAACCACATAACAAGATACTTGGAAGGATAATTTGGATAAATTACGTAATACAAAGGACAGAAAATTTACATAAATGGAAAGGACAGTCCTACGCTTCAGTTCAAACGATGACAGTCGTTCATAGCCTGTGGGAATTTATTCCTAGTGTATAATATGAATATTTCTATGGTATAAAAACGAAAAGTGCTCGACTATGGTTTAGTCACTACCCTAAAAATTTTTTAAAGTAACAGTTTTACCTCTATTTCTTGGACTCCATGAAAGCACAGCCAGTTATTATAATTACTCACACCGAACACCAAACATTAGCATAGTTTACAGATCATACGACAAAGGCTTTCACGGAAGACTCACAGCAACTATAGTGCACAGAATTTTTGGAGCCAGTTTGATGTCTTAGTCTCATGTTTTCAGCTAGTCTTGAATTTCTTTGGACTTATGGCCCTTGACCTTTATTTCTTTGCAGATATATCATAGAACAAGTCTGCCTCTCAACAAGCAAACAATCATTTATGAGCTCAGGAACATTATTTGACCGGAAACTTTTGCAAAATGCTTTGAGTAGAGCCTGGCTTTGTAAGGATGTGAATTTTAGTCAATGAAAAGAAAATTTTACACGCCTAGTGAAGACATCTCAAGAAATTAACTCGAAAGCTGTAAAAGAAAGAGGACAATATATTTGTAAGAGAATGTGACTTTTAAAACTGTAAGTGACTTTTGTATAACTTAGTTGAACAGCAGAAGAAGTTTCCTGATGCCATTTTCGTTGGTCCTTTTGGGCATCAAAGTAGAGAACGCAGCACATTGGAATTCACTCGATCAACATCATTGTAGGTGTGAATACACCGTCTGCCAAAAAAGTTCCAAGACTGATTTTATTCCTGGCATATAACCGGCCTCGGCACAGAAACTGCGGTGGTTCTCGAACTAACAATTGTAAACAATAGATGTGCATTCGACCAGTCAGTTGTGAGCTACCAGCCTTAAGTAGTGGACGTCCTGTTGTGGTGTGTCAACATTGTTGCCACAAATCGCAGTGGAGCAACATCTCTAACTCAAGGAACTCTCAAACAAAAACAACCACGGGTGACTGAAATGCAAAATGCGGACAATTATCTTATGGAAAAGGTCATCACGAGACGTGGTGTTCTCAATACGAAACTGCGGCAGAACGACAAAGTGCAGAAATTCACGGGAAGGATTAACGCCTTGAGCACATAAGCGACATTCAAGTCAGTGTGACGCGAGACTTGAACAACATACCGAAGAAGAACTTTTCTGACAGTTTCACATGTTTGTATGTTATACTCAAGTGGAGGGGGAGGGGGGGACTATATAGAACACTTGAAGTAGTATGACCATCATCTTAAGTTTCCTCTTCATTGTTTGTTAGTCTACTCTCGAATCTTTTATGAATTGATGAGATATCTGACGCAGCAACAATATTCCCTTACCAGAAACAGAGGACACGAGGGTACGCTCTCACACTCTGTAAACTGTTTGTTCGTTTATAAGCTCCTAAGGCTACCTGTACTTGCAGCGAGACAATGACAAGGTTGCCAAGCCGTTCGGAATTTTCCGGCGAAAGCTCCACTCACGTGAAAGTCCCGTGGTCTCTCGATCTTAACCTCACTGGAGGTGACTGAAAGATGTCTGGAGAGGCCTGAGCATCTAGTCTCTGCTGTAAGCTAGCGGTGTCTGCGACCGACGAGTCATTCCTGCCACGACGGCGACACGCGATTCGGTGAGCGTCCTTAATGTGGTCATTCATTGTCGTACTCGTTTTTGGGAGTGTGCGGCACGCACCTGCGAAAGTTCATGGGCGCGACCTCTCGCCACTCTTGGGCGGCGGCGTTGAAGCAGCGGCACGACCGGAAGACGGTGCGGCCGTTAAAACCGCCGATGACGTACACGTCGGAGCCCATGACGACGATGTCGTGGTACGCGCGCGGGCCCGCTGGGTCTTCTTCCCACACCTGAAGATGACAAACAGCTGTGGGAGCGGCTGCTCGGTATTTAGCATGCCAAGCGCTGCAAACACAAACGTACGGAAGCATAGCCGAGGAAAGCAAACGCCCAGCAGAATTTGCGCACATTTGACTATCGTTCGCAATCAAGTATACCTTACGCGCTTCGAGAACAACATTGAAAACAATGTTCTCGATGTTCCACAGACATTTTTATTCCTTCAGTAACCAGTTTTTAGCGTTAATGCCCTCTCCTGTTCATAACTGTATGTCACAATCAGGCGCACTTGTGGCTGTTAGGTTAACATCGTAAGTCCTCACCCCCAATTCCTTAACGAGTCGAAATCGTGTGTATAAAGCAGCTTCAAACATATGTTTACTTTACAAATGAGTTAATGTGGTAAATATTTGGCGTTAAGCACGTAAGCGAGAGAGAATCTGGAAAAGGTTTGAAATTACGTTTAAAGCATGTTGGAAGTAGTGAAGTGCTGTCATTATTAAACACTTGATGAGTATAGGCCGGGTACTTTGCACCCCCTTTCACGAATCTCATTGTTTATGACGTCATATTTCTTGAGCTATGTGGCGTACAATGATATGTAGATACCACCAGTCATCACTCTCCTTGTATATAGACTGTCTAGAAAGAGTAGTAACTACTGAGCTGTGATAGGCTGAAGAGCGTGCGCAGGTAACGAAGAGAAAGTTACAGAGGTTGGAGTCCACGCCCGAAGTCTGCCAACAATCGTTGTTTCGCACAGCAACAGTGACTGGAACAGGGGAAGGGGGGGGGGGGAGTATAGGTGCAGGTGTAGATGTAGACGAGGGTCTTCTAATCATTCCGCCCCACAGGAAATATGACTGATTTTATATTTGCGTAACTGCTAGTGCCGTTTTTGAATGGGTGCAAGAATTAACTAGTGTGGTATTTCGAGTACCTTAAACTTTAAATTTAACAACGCTGGCCGCAAACGCTCGTAAAAAAAATAAACTTTAACGGTATATTTTGAACTTGTGTCGTGAAAAAACTAATGTAGCCACGTCCAAACATTGAATATTGTATTAAATTGAATAGAAGTCCAACAGACGCTTTGTATGCCGTTCGTGGGCTGTGGCAGCAGACGACCGACGCGAGTGCCTTTGCTAACAGCACGATATCGCCTGCAGGCCTCTCCAGGTATCATGACTAATCGGTTGGCCTCTAGACGACTGGAAAACCATGGCGCGGTCAGATGAGTCCCGATTTCAGTCGATAGGAGCTGATCGTAAGGTTCGAGTTGGCGCATACTCCACGAAGCCATGGACCCAAGTTGTCAACAACGCTCTGTGTCAGCTGGTGGTGGCTCCTTGCTGGTGTCGGCTGTGCTTACATGGAATAGACTGGGCCCTCTAGTTCAACTGAACTGATCATTGACTATACATGGCTATGTTCGGCTACTTGAAAACCATTTGGAGCCATTCATGGACTTCATGTTCCCAAATAATGATGGAACTTTTATGGGTGATAGTGCGCCATATGACAGGCCGCAATTGTTCGTGACTGGTTCGAAAAAAAAAAGTGCGATTATAGTGAATGATTTGGTCACCCTGATCGCCCCACATAAATCCCATCGAGCATTTATAGGACACAATAGAGAGGTGAGTTCGTGCACAAATCCTGCACTGACAACACTTCCGCAATTATTACTGGCTACAGAGGCAGCGTGGCTAAATATTTGTGCAGGGGCTTCCAATGACTTGCCGAAAACGTTCCACTTCGAGTTGCTGCACTACTCCGGAAAAAAGGACGTCCGATTCGATATTCTGAGATATCCCGTGACTGTTGTCACCTCTGTGTATTTCCAACGCTTTCAGTTGACTATTGACTCATAAGGAGCCTGTTTTCAATGACACGTTATATAGACTAAAAATAAACAACCTGTTTTATTTTATTTCAGATCAGTCACCTTTCCTGGCGGACAAACTGTTCAGGTATGTAGATTTCATCAGTTGCCGCTGTCTGTGTGTTTGGGCTCTCCAAAGGGAGAAACACTGACCGCTCTCATTTGGGTGGGAGGAGTGCGCACGCACCTCGGTCCACTGGTCGGTGCGCGTGTTGTACATCTCGAAGCAGGCTGTGCTGCCGTCGCCGGTCCAGCCGCCGATGGCGAGCACCACCTCGTAGGGGACGCGCGGCCGCGACAGAGGGTGCGGCGCGGCGAGCGCGGCCGGCCCGCCGGGGTTCTCGCGCCGGTAGAGCAGCATCAGCGCCTCCAGCACCACCGGCCGGCACTCCCGGTTGCCCTCCACGTACGGGTGGCTCTTCACCTGCACCCACCAAACGCCGCTGTCTGTCTGACAGAGCTTGCTGTAGAGCGTAGCTGTAGTATAGTGGGACATCCTTGATCTACACTGCTTGACGAAAAAGGTGAAGCACCCGGAACAGGAGGAGGAAACGGTATGAAAATTCGTAGACTGAAAGGGTATATAGTGTTATTTCAGTGATTACAGAATCGTGTCACAAAAAAATGGTTCAAATGGCTCTGAGCACTATGGGACTTAACATCTGAGGTCATCAGTCCCCTAGAACTTAGAACTACTTAAACCTAACTAACCTAAGGACATCACACACAACCATGCCCGAGGCGGGATTCTAACTTGAGACCGTAGCAGTCACGTGGTTCCAGACTGAAGTGCCTAGAACCGCACGGCCACACCGGCCGGCAATCGTGTCACATTTGCAATGAATTTGGCGGTTGGAGCCCACTTACCAATATGGCGTTCCACTCCTTCTAGCCTGGAAACATGTGCTGAATCAGTTTGACAGGGAGTCATAAAGCCGTTGCACCCTGTGCAGAGGCAAGCTGGACAGAAACTGTTGTGACTGATCCTTGATATTCCAGATACTAGAACTGTGGCAGAGTTGACGTCAGAGCTGGATCCACACATGTTCTCATGTGGACAGGTCTGGGGATCTTACTGGGAATGGGACTACCTCAGTGTCACGTGGACACTTCATAGATCAAAATGGTTCATTGAAGACACATGACGTGTATCCACAGTTCATGTGGTCTGTATTTGAAGAGTTCAAAATGGTTCAAATGGCTCTGAGCAATATGGGACTTAACTTCTTTGGTCAGCAGTCCCCTAGAACTTAGAACTACTTAAACCTAACTAACCTAAGGACATCACACACATCCATGCTCGAAGCAGGATTCGAACCTGCGAACGTAACGGTCGCTCGGTTCCAGGCTCTAGCGCCTAGAACGGCTCAGCCACTCCGGCCGGCACAGTTCATAGAAACACGTGCCATGTGTGAACAAGCATTGTCATGTTGGAAAATGGTACCATGATACTGTCAGATTAGAGGTAACACTGGAGAACGCAGGATGTCCGTGACAGACTGTTGTGCCATCATAGTTCTCTGAATCACTACTAGCTGTGACCTGAAATCAAACCCGACGGCTTCCCACACCATTATGACGGGAGTAAACCCATTGCGCCTCCCCAGATCATTGTAATAATTGGGACCTCTCCCCAGGTCGCCGACATACATGCTGACGATAACCATCTTAGGTCATGCTGAACCGTGGTTCATCACTGAACACACTGCGATGCCATTCTTCAGCAGTCCACATATGAGACAGAAATTCCCCTGCCCAGCTGCTGTTAGGATCTGACCAATGGTGTTGGAGCACACAGAACGTTGCAGGGAGTCTGTTTGTTGTGAGACGGCAGGTATAGATTTGAAGTGGTTACGATGTGCTTGGTGCCCAATATGGTGATCCTCCTTTGTGATGGTCAGACATGGTAGGCTGGAACAGTGTTAATGGGTATGGCTGTCCTCGCGTTCCCATACGGGCCACTGCCACATCCGAATTCCCGACAAACCTGAACACTGAACGATTCGACCAGCCGGACAAATGGAACTCACAATGAGGCCTGTCTCAGACGCTGTCAGATGATAATAACGCTATCTCAGACTAGTATGCGACATCTCTGTGTTCTTCACCGTGATCGCTCAACATCTGACGCTGTTCGCGCCCCTTATATAACCTACCGTGCCTCGTAACACTCCTAAACACGAACAACACTAATGCTGCCTGATGGCCATTTTAGGGGGGGGGGGGAGGGGTTGGGTTGCAGATGGTGCAGAATTTAGCACACAGAGTTGAAACTTCTAACAGCAAGAACAGCCCTAATGCGGGTGGGCTCTGAGTCAAATTAGATAAAAGTAAATGTCGTGTGGCTAGAGCCTCCCGTCGGGTAGAACGCCGGGTGCACGTCTTTCGAGTTGACCCCACTTCGGCGACCTGCGCGTCAATGAGGATGAAATGATGATGATTAGGACAACACAACACCCAGCCCCTGAGCGGAGAAAATCTCCGACCCAGCTGGGCATCGAACCTGGGCCCTTAGGATTGACATTTTGTCACCATGACCACTCCAGCTACCGGGGGCGGACTGAGTCATATTAAAATTGGATGACGTATATGGGCACATCTTCCTGTGCTGCTTTTCTCTATGTCATTGAACAATCGTAACCGCCTACGAGTGGTGGCGTGCTACTCTCGAGGTAACCTAAGACAGGTATTTTTAATGACTGAGGGATCTGGAAAACTTGCTGGTCAGTGCAACAGTCACACACCTACTTTACTGAGGATGGTCAAGACAGCACCCACAAATTCGGTCTAGTGTTACCTTGTACAAAAATAACACCACGGAGGCCTCGTTAGATGGCTACAGTCACTGGTCTTTAACAGGCCGGAAATGTAGCGGTCCCTGTACAAATTACAGACTATGCAAAACAAAGGGGACGGTGTTGTCTACCCAACGGCAATCCATACCACACGCCAGTCACATGCCCTTAAGACAACAACGAATGCAACCAGACAACGTTTGTTCTCCTCGGAGCCTCCACTCACGGATACGTCAATTGTGATACTGTACGGAGAACCGCGATCCGTCTGAAAAGAGGACGTGGCGACATTTTTGTGCCCGCTGCAGTCGCTGGGCGCACCGCCGTCGACGCAGCTCACTCCGTTGGCACGACAACGAAAATGCAACAATAGTCGCCGTGCTGATAGTCCACGGAGCTCCAAACGTCGTCGCACTATTAGTACGGTGCTTGTCTTACAGCAGATAAGCCCGTTTCATAACTCAGTGTACGTGACGGAGCTGTACTTCATTGAAGCGCCAAAGAAACTGGTGTGAGCATGCTTATTCAAATACAGAGAGATGTAAGCTGGCAGAATACGGCGCTGCGGTCGGCACCGCCTGTACAAGACAACAGGTATCTGCCACAATTGGTAGATAGGTTATCAAGATTTAAGTGAGTTTCAACATGGGGTTATAATCGGCGCACGAGCGATGGGACACTGCATCTCAGAGGTAGCGATGAACGAACGACCATTTCACGAGTGTACCGTGACTATCAGGAGTCTGGTAAAACATCAAATCTCCGACATCGCTGGCGCCGGAAAAAGATTCTGCATGAACGGGACCGAGGACGACTGAAGAGAATCGTAAAACGTGACAGAGGTACAACCCTTCCGCAAACTGCTGCATATTTCAATACTGGGCGATCAACAATTGTCAGCGTGCGAACCGTTCAAGAGAACATTATCGATATGGGCTTTCGGAGCCGAAGGCCCACTCGTGTACCCTTGATGACTGCACGTCACAGAGCTTTACGCCTCGCCTGGGCCCGTCAACATTGTCATTGGACTGTTGGTGACTGGAAACATGTTGCCTGGTCGGACGAGGCTCGTTTCAAATTGCATCGAGCGGCTAGACGTGTACAGGTATGGAGACAACCTCGAGAATCCATAAACCCCGCAAGTCAGCAGGGAAATTTTCAAGCTGGTGGAGGCTCTGTAATGGTGTCGGGCGTGTGCAGTTGGAGTGATATGGGAGCCCTGATATATCTAAATATGACTCTGACAGGTCACACGTACTTATGCATCCTGTCTGATCACCTGCATCCATTCATGTCCATTGTACATTCCGAGAGACTTGGGCAATCCGAACAGGACTTGCTACAGAGTGGCTCCAGAAACACTCTTCTGAGTTTAAACGCTTCCGTTGACCACCAGACTCCCTAGACATGAACATTATTGAGCGTATCTGGGATGCCTTTGCAACGTTCCGTTCAGAAGAGATCTCCACCCCCTCGTGCTCTCACGGATTTATGGACAGCCCTGCAGGATTCATGGTGTCAAATACCCTCCAGCACTACTTCAGACATTAGTCGAGTCCATGCCACGTCGCGTTGTGGCACTTCTGCTTGCTCGCGGGGGCCCTACAGGATATTAGGCAGATGTGCAAGTTTCTTTGGCTCTTCGCTGTAATCTACGTCGCACGGGTGAGCGAACAATATGTCTGTCTTTCAGAGTGTTCATCACGTGGAGACATTGAGAGCATTCATAGCGTTGAGTATAGACCTCATAAACCAGTCGATTCCTGTTGGCATGAAAGTCGTGGCATCGCGATCTCCCTGAGCAGCAACATCACGGAACGAAAATCCGACGTCTCTATACGCCGCTATAACGTCGAATGCCGACACTTGCTGGTACATGTTTCTCCTTCTTACTCGGGGCATAACACGATCTCCTCACAAACAAACAACATTCAAATGCGATTTCTGAATGAGGAATCAGCTACCTATAATTACGGAAATGCGATACCGCCTTGAACAAACACTAATTGTTGCTTGTGTTTGCTCAAGGCAGAATCTCGTTTCCTTAATTATATGTCAGGAAGCAAACACGGACAAAAAGAGATCTTGCACCACAAGGTTAATACTCCTCCCTGCATTGTGCGACTGCGCTGAAATGTTAATCATTTTCATACCCAAGCATATAGTACCCTTCATTCCACTTACACTTTCATTAAATGCCGCATCATAGCGTTGCAATGTTAGTGACCAGAAATGTCTGTGCCTATGTGTGTTCCAGCGTAGATCAGAAACACCTGAAGCTATTTCAACCCGACTTGGTGTACGTTTAAGTTAGTACAAGGAAACAAACGATTTCCGTGCGAATAAGATACCCTTATTTGTGATGATAGGACTGGAAAAGTGGTGACAGTAAGCATAACTTTGCAACGCGTATAGTAATGTCAAACACACTTAGTTTCTTGCATGTTCCGTGGATCGTGCAGGACATGTAAGCAGGTTTACAAGTAAGACACATTTCCTCTCTCGAAACATGGTTACAAGCAGATCAAATTTACATAATTGAAATTTTTTTAAAATCCCAGTCTACAACAAAATTTGATAATAATCGTAACCCTAATACGTACACACTATCTACTCGGAAGTTCATCTAGGGAGTAGGCGTTACCAGATAGAAAATTATTTAAAAAATTTTAAAACTTCCATTGTCTGCCAGTACATTTAATTCATTTTCTTCATCTTTGTGCAAGAGTAAGGTTAAGTTCAGGATAATGTAGCCTATTAATAAATTATAACCAACTAGAAGAACAGACGTAGGAAAACCAAGAAGGAGATGGAAAAATAAGTTGTGAAGACAAAACACGCTCCTAGCTTAATCCACGAAATATAGAAGAAGAAGAAGAAGTAAGTCTCCCGCATAGCAGTCAACCGCGATGACCACTGAGTTACGAAGGCGATCGTTCAGATAGACATAAGATGCAAAACACTAAGGCAAGGCGAAAAAATGTAGCCCTTGGTGTTATGAACAAAAACAGCCATGACTGACGCCAGCTATTTTGCACAAAGCAGCATAAAAGATGCTGAAAAAATTTGGCTAAAGTGAAGAGGAATAACATTCTCTCACATAAGCAGATTCATTCATGGCAATTCATCCTCACAAATATAGAAACCAAAAGTACCTATTACCTCAAATATTAGTTCATGGGAAACGCATTATAGCGTCGAATATGGTTCTGTAATACAAATATCCGTCACGCTTCACATATCAAAATGCTCTATGTTATGGGACAACTGTCGAAAAGCTGAAAAATAAGTTGAAGAGAACGATAACTGGATCTATGTACAATTTTTGGTGTGTTGTGTTTTGCGATATCATTTTATGTACCACATCACATTGCAATATCGCGAAGATCGTCAACGGGAGATGAAGATTAGAACAAAATTGATAACAGTGAACGACGACCTCGCCAGAGGGCAGTTGTCCACAATATACGGAATCCGACACTGCAAACAAGATAAGCGTAGACTGTGATAATCTTTAGGTTGGTCAATACAGCAGTTAGACCGAGTGTGAGCGTAACAGAAGTCTGCACTTGCTGAGTCAGTCGAGATCGCAGCTGCCAAATACAGCCCGACGTTCTCCGCTTGCTTAGAAAAAGACAAAAGCTGAGTTTGGATGAAGTCCTCAAAATTAATAAACGTGTCACATGAAGCCTCCACTTTGCTTTGCAATCATCAGAGTAAAGTTATCACTCCCGCTCTCCTAACTTTCACGTATGGGCGTTGGTACACCTTCAAGAAAAGCTTCCTTTGTATAGCCATTCCATATATTCGTTCGATATTTTAGCCGTCCCCTCTTTGCCTAGCATTGGCTTGCCATCTTAGCTCATGATATTCATACTTTTCTCCAAAGGTTGTCATAATTTTCCCATCGACTACATTTATCTTTCCCACAGTCATGTATGCTTTTAAAACTTTCCGTTTCTTCCTCCACCCATTCCTGCTTTACTATATTGCACTTTCTGCCAGTCTCGTTTTTAGACGTCTATATTTCCTTTTGCCTGCTTCACTTGGTGTCCTCTTTTATATTTTTTCCCCTTCATTTTGATTTAATATGTGTTGTGCAGTCAGACTAATGTACTTTGTAGGCTAATTATCTCGTACAATTATATTTTATGTTTTGTAATGAAGTGAGATAGTCACTCTGTATCACTATATGAAAAACTTGTATCTGGCGAAATGAGCTTCGCCTGAAACGAATAAAATGAATTTAAAAATTACAATGTTAGTCGTGTGGTGCTTGAGACAGTCATCTCGCTTAAGCATCTAGGCGTAACGTTGCGAGACAACATGAAACTGACGAGTTAATAAGATCAGTTGTAGGGAAGGAAAAACGTCGACTTCGGTTTATTGGTTGAATTCTAGGAAAGTCTAATTCATCTGTAAAGGAGACCATCTACAAAATACTCGTGCGACCGATTCTGTAGAACTGTTCCGAGTGGAATCCCCGCAGTGTCGGCTTAAAGAAAGAAGTCGAAGGAATTCAGACACGTGCTGCTAGATTCGTTACCGGTAGATTCGATCAACATGCGAGTGTTACGAAAATGCTCCGCGAACAAAAACGGGAATTCCTGAGGAAGAATACTTTCTTTTCGCGAAACACTATTGAGAAAGTTTAGAGAACAGGCATTTGTGATAGACTGCAGAACAATACTACTGCCATCAACACACATCTTGCGTAAGGACCACGGGGACAAGATAAATTAGAAATCGTACAAAAACATATAGACAGTCATTTCTCCTTAGCTCCGTTTGCGAGCGGAACACGAAAGCGGATGACTTACAGTGGGGTACAAGAAACCCTCCGCCCTGCACCGTATGGCGGCTTTCCGAATATGTATGTAGATAATCCACAAAACTACCATCCAATATCTTTGACAAGCATCAATTGTAGAATCTTAGAAGATGCTCTGAGCTCAAAAGTAATAAGATATTTCGGATAGAATGATATCGTTCAAGCCAACCAGTTCGTGCTGTTCTCACATAACGTCCTGAAAGCCGAGGATCAACACAATGAAGTAAATTCGTTATTTCTTGACTGTAGAAAAACATTTGGTTCAATACCAAACCAACGTTTAGCATCAAAACAAGATCTTACGGCGTACCAAATGAAATTTGTGCCTGGATTGCCGATTTCTTGTGAGGGAGGTCACAGCACGTTATCTGGAATGGAGAGTCGTCAGCAGATATGGAAGTAACTTACGGCAGCCCCAGGAAAGTATATTAGGACATTTGGGTTCATATTGTATGTTCATGGCCTGACAGACATAATTAACAGTAACCAGACTTTTTGCAGATGATGTATTTATCTAACAACAATGTGCTTTCTGAGAAACACTTCATAAATATTCATTCAGATCTTGAAAAGATTTAAGATCAGTGCAGAGATTGGCAACTTAATATAAACTTTCAGAATCTTAAAACTATGCACTTTACAAGACGAAAAAACATTGTATCCTGTGACTATAATATCACTGGATTGGTAAACATACAAAATCAGCTGAATTTGACAGTTTGTAGAAACATGAAATTGATTAATCACCCGGGTTACTGGTGGCAGACTTTTGTTCATTCGTAGCCTACTAGGAAAATGTAACCACTCCACAAAGGAGACTGCTTGCAAAACACTCTTGTGATTCATTCTAGAACTTTGCTCACCATTGTGGGACCCGTATCGGCTAGGACTAACAGGAGATATTGAACGGGTACAAAGAAGGGCAGCATGAATGGTCACTAGTTTCTTTGATACATAGGAAAGCGCCGGCCGGTGTGGCCGTGCGGTTCTAAGCGCGTCAGTTTGGAACCGCGTGACCGCTACGGTCGCAGGTTCGAATCCTGCCTCGGGCATGGATGTGTGTGATGTCCTTAGGTTAGTTAGGTTTACGTAGTTCTAAGTTCTAGGGGACTGATGACCTCAGTAGTTAAGTCCCATAGTGCTCAGAGCCATTTGAACCATTTTGAACATAGGAAAGTGTCACAGAAATGTAGAAAAAACTGACCTCGGCGACGCTTGAAGACAGACACAAACTATCCAGTGAAGGCCTGCTTACAAAGTCTTCAACGACCGTAGTAACTGTGGAGTCTAGGAAAATACCCCAACTTCCTACGTGTTATTCCTGCAGGAACTGAGAAGACAAGACTGGACTAATAATAGCACACTCAAAGCCATTTAGACTGTCATTCTACAGGGTGTTCGGAAAGTTGTTGTGCAGTTACAACTTATATTGGAAACGACGTCCACGGATGTCTTTATTAGACTTAACCTACCGAATTTTACAATAAAACACTTTCTGAAGATCTGATTATGATATGCTTCTCACGTACGCAGTTATTTCAGTTCTTAAATCATAAAGCTTGCGAGGGCGACTGCGACACACTACCGATTTTGCTGCTCCCCACACACACACAAAAATCAGGTGTAGTAAGAACCGGAGGGCGATGGGGGCCATAAGTTTCTTGCAAGGACACGTTCCCCAAAAAATTCTTCCAGAAGACGCAATGTATTGTTAGCTCTGTGCACAGTAGCGGCATAATTGTTGAAACGACAAACAGCTGATTTCGTTTTTCTTTAGCTGGCCAATGAAATCGAGGATCATTCAAAAATGTTCAAATGTGTGTGAAATCTTATGGGACTTAACTGCTAAGGTCATCAGTCCCTAAGCTTACACACTGCTCAACCGAAATTATACTAAGGACAAACACATACACCCATGCCCGAGGGAGGACTCGAACCTCCGCCGGGACCAGCCGCACAGTCCATGACTGAAGCGCCTGAGACTGCTCGGCTAATCCCGAGCGGCCGAGGATCATCAATATTTACTGCTCACGGTTTCCTCAAAAAATAAAGTTCCAATAAGGCGCCGTCTAGATATCACTACCCAGACTATAATTTTCTGATCATGCAACGGCCTTTTAAGCACGGCACGAGGATTCTCCGTTGACCATAATCGTGTGTTTTGTATGCTAACTGGAACCATAGAGGGTAACATCTAGAATATTAATGGATTCCTCTCAATAAAAGATGTAATCAATGTGCAGTAACGGATTCGCTTTTCATGGTCCGCGTCTTTCAGTTTTTGCACTGTTGTCACTTTACACGGGAACTGTTTAATGAGTCTCTAACGTCTTTACGCGTTGTTGCAAGCCCGATAGCTTTTTCTTGTGCCAACTTGCGCAATGATTTCACTGAGCTCTTCTGCATAGAGTCAGAAATATCCAACTTCTATTCCTTTAGTTTAGGTGGTCTGCCAGTTAGTTCGGCATCTGACACTGAACCTGTCTCTCGAAATTTCTAAGTCGACGAACCGCATTATGATCACGCACAGCTGTACTCGGGAATCTTTCAGCAAATGCCTCCTGCACTAAATCTTTATATTACCGAAATATACGTTCAACAAAAAAGATACCTTCCTCAGTTGATAGCGTCATAATTTTAAAAACAAATTGAACATCCAAACGCTAAACATTACATTCAATAGGTTCCATCAAATGAACCAAATAGTTGACTGTTACGCAACAGTGGAACAAATTGGAAAACAATCACGAATCTATAAAAAAAAAAAAGCAATTCTGCCAACTTATGCTCTGCCGACTTTCCAACTTTGCTTCGAACTTCCACTGAATCTACATCTGCAGACCGCAATCTAGTGCACAGGGACCTTCCGAACGCATTGTACTACAACTGCATGTACGTAAGTAATACTCAAATCACTGTTCAATGCATGGCAAAGGGCACATCATACCAATATTTTCACTTTCTTTCCTATTCCATTTGCGTAGTGAGCGAGGGAAAAGCGATTGTCTAAATGCCTCTGTACGTGCCCTAATCTGTTTTATCTTTTTCTTATGATTCCTGAACGAAATATACGTTTATGGCAGCATAATTCTCGCACAGCTACCTTCGAATACCGCTTCTCAGCGTTTACCCTAAAGAGTTTCGTGTAAACTTGGTTGTCTTTCTTCCAAGGATTTCCATTTAAAAGTTCTCCGAACTTTTCTGTTACTCTTTCGTAGCGACTACTCCAAGC
Organism: Schistocerca piceifrons; assembly: GCF_021461385.2. NCBI lineage: Eukaryota > Metazoa > Arthropoda > Insecta > Orthoptera > Acrididae > Schistocerca > Schistocerca piceifrons. The sequence goes on along the minus strand of NC_060139.1, from coordinate 782,192,094 downwards.
CGTTACAATTCTAGCAGCGCATCTCAGAATTCGCTGTAGGTCTGTCGTAATGCCAAATTGATAAGGACTCCTAATACTGGAACAATATTCAAGAATTGGTCGCACATGCGTCTTGTATGCGATTTCCTTTACAGATTCACCACACTTTCCCAGAGCCCTTCCAACAGGTCTAGCACTACCCCTAAGTACCTACACTATGTAATGTGCTCAGTATGTTCAACACTAATATTGTAAACGTTACTATACCATCCTTTCTCTTTGCTACAGGCATTATCTTAGATTTATCCACATTTTTGGAGAGCCGTCATTCATTACATGAAGTGGAAATGTTGTTTTCTGCAGTTCCATACGAGCGACACTGACGATACTTTTCTGCCACTTCCTTGTCACCCTACAAGTTACTTTCTTTTCTATGGAATATTCGCTGTCCAGAACAATGCACGAGTACTGGGTTCTATTAGCACTTGGGCGGCCAAGAATTTTGCACACATGTGAAGCTCTTATACACACGTGCGGAGCTCTGCCCAAGTGCACACATCCCTCACTATCACCCAAGTTGTCTAAGCGGGAAGATGGGAAAGAGAGAGGTAAACTGGAAAACGTCACAATTTTAGGTATTATTTAATTATTTTTGCATACTGAAGACATAATGAAAATTAATATGTGCTTTAAAGTGTCAACAGATGGACAGACGCAGATTTTCGAGACTTAGGAGGCCACGTGATTGAGACTTATTCATTTTTATGATCGAAAGATACGTTGATCGCAAGATTGTATTACGTTTGCAGCCTCATTATGGCAATGTGGAAACTCTTCCAGACGTAGAAAGCATAGAACTCCTGGACAATCTTAATATAAAAGAATTTGTCTTTTAAACAGGAATTACATTGAAAATCGATCAGTTCCGTCTGCACGTACACAGGAGTGCTCTCAACTAAAATGGCAAACAGTCTCTAAAACAGCTCAAAAACGGAAGTCAAGTCGGCGGTGTGCTCAAAACGATTAGAAAACTAATCTTGTAATTCTTTCAACGACACAATGAATTCTTCAAAAGACCCGTTTTCCTTAATGCCATTGAGCTTAGGCAAATGCACTATATTCATCAGGATTTGTCCCTTCTACTACGCGATTTTCTTTTAAATGCATCCCTGTCAGCCAGCCGGTGTGGCCGTGCGGTTCTGGGCGCTTCAGTTTGGAACCGCGTGACCGCTACGGTCGCAGGTTCGACTCCTGCCTCGGGCATGAATGTGTGTGATGTCCTTAGGTTAGTTAGGTTTAAGTAGTTCTAAGTTCTAGGGGACTGATGACCTCAGAAGTTAAGTCCCATAGTGCTCAGAGCCGTTTGAACCATCTCTGTCAAATCAGAAATAAGTCGTTCCTCACCTTGCAATGTCATACTGTGGACAGTGTGCAGTAAAGTCCACTTAAAATGCAAAATCTACAATCCGTCTCAGATGTTCTAATTTTCGTTCCTACCTTCCTCTTTCTTTAAGAACTTCAACAGTTGCGTGTCATAATTTGAAAAATCGTTCCAGGCATGTTTCTTAACTTAACCAATGTACTTTACAGTTATATACAACGTCTCCGTACTCTTTATGCAGTTCCATCAAAACCTGTTTGCAAGTGATCGTACAATAATGCATGCAACTTCAAAAAAATTGCTATTCGTATCACCGGTTTCATCAAGCGCTCCATGCTTCCAAATCTAGCACAAAGTGTTTCTTGATGTTCAGAATAACGAATCTCATACAGATCATCTGTAGGTCGTTGTAATTGTTTGCTCTTTAATAGTCAATTAAATCTCTAATTTCCTTTGCATGGTGTTGTAATGCTGTTCCATAGCACATTCGCAGTACTGTCGATTAGCGACTGCATAATAGATGTTGAGAATGCTCATCGTTCTTTTCTGCGATACCAGTTAATTTTTAGAGGTTTGTGACGATAAATCGCTAGACTGCCTCTTTTTGTGCAAACAGCTACTGGCTCTGTGTACTGCCTTTATACCACTAACAAATAGCGAAGGATAAACAGCTCTGATACCACGTTTCTGCTGAACTGAAGAAAGTCGTGCCGATGGAAAATTGCCGCACCAAAAGGCGGCAGGAAAAACGTCGCATCGCACTGCTAAATGAAGTGTGGCACTGTATCGTGAGGGATCGAGCAAAGGCGAGACTAGCCGAGTGGTACCGAAACAGGCTGAGCCTCGGACTGCACACGTGCAGCATATCCGGCACGCGTGCAGTTTTGCACACCATGGTCGACCCTCTCAAACATTCCTTGAACCAATCGCATATTTTGAAAGATTGTATTTTGCTCAGTAGTCGACGATGTGGCACAGTGTCGGCCACCTTACGGAAATCTGTGAAGACGCAATCTACCTATTCACCTGTACCTATTGTTTGTAAGATGTCGTGTATCAATTGTTCATAAACTGCATACCCAATGAATGGACCTACGCGAAGTACCCTATACCATGAACTTTCCGAATGGTTTGCTGAGTACAGAAGTAGATCAAGTCCCAAGTGGTACAAAGTGAGGCAATTGTTCCTGAACTGAAGGGACGAGTATGAATACCGGCCGAATGATATGAAGGGTATGACAGATAACAAAAGGCAACTGAAGAATAAAATAAAAGGATGTTTACTTCACCATTTCTGCTGAGTAATCAAGCCTACCTTAAATGAATGTAGTTTCCTAGTTTTCCATATTAAATCTACATCAGAAGACGGAAAGTTACAGATATCTATCCAAAAATTTAGGGCCCGTTTCTGACAAGTAGGAGCGAAAATGCGGGATGTAACCGATTAAAGATAGTTACTTCAAACTTACGAAGTAGCTGATTGGGAGATTAATTTGTCATTCGCTAAGTTTTTCACTCGCGATTCTTGTTTAATATTTCCTGACACATCGTCTACGTCTGTCTTTTGCGCTTGTTTTTCAGCCTGTAGTTTATTTTTTGTATGGAATAATTTTAACTATCTTCCTTTGCACAGTTTTATCGTATTTTTTCTTCAGTTATCTTCGACTTGAGTAACTGTAGTCTCCGTTATAATATGAGCTTGCCGTTTCATTATCACACAGGTTTTGAATAGTGATACAGTGTCCTCGTGTACGTGATTTGCATGTGTTAAATCATTGTGTATGCATGTTTTATCAGATGTTTTATGTAATTTACTAACAGTAAGTGCAAACACAGCGCTCCCTTGCAAATGGCGGCTTCAATGTGGGAACGCTACACTAGCGCCAATGAGCAATCTAGTCTACGGTGTAGATCAAGGATGTCCAAACCGTGGCCTGAAGGCCTCATGCAGCCCAAAGCAAGCGTAATGTGCGGCCCAAGAAGTGAGCACCTGTCACATGATCGGTAAAAAAGGCCCTTACAACCCGTTTATGCAAAGTAATTATACTTCATACATAAAATCTCAAATTAAGTCCATTTTGCTTTTTTAGAACAAAGAATCATAAATTAAGTGTTCCACACTTCATGTTACACACTTCTCGACTTTGAAGGTGCGATTTTGTAGCTCAAGTTCAAATGTGTGTGAAATCTTATGGGACTTAGCTGCTAAGGTCATCAGTCCCTAAGCTTACACACTACTTAACCTAAATTATCCTAAGGACAAACACACACATCCATACCCGAGGCAGGACTGGATCCTCCGCCGGGACCAGCCGCACAGTCCATGACTATAGCGCCTTAGACCGCTCGGCTAATCATGCGTGGCTTGTAGGTCAAGTTTTAAAGGAACCCATATCCGGAAACATAATTCAACGACGCTACTGAGCGTCGAAGTATGTATGTACAGAGTGATTCCGTGATGACGTTACAAACTATCTTTGATGATGGAGAAGGATACATGTGTCAATTTGAAGTTAGGTTACTGTACCTGAAACAAACGAGCCGAAAGTTATAAAGGAAAACATTTCTGATACCTCTGACAGTGGAATACATGTACTGGTACTGTTGTTGCTAAGATTGTAGTGTTGGGAACTTCTAGTGGCGGTAGTATGGACCTCAACAAGAAAAACTGTTCAGTAAACATGAGGTGTAAAATGCATACCTCAAGAGCTATGACTGCTTGTTCAGTAGAGAGGATGTGTTTCACAGCAACTAAGATGAACAAGTGCTCATAGATCCTCAGGTATGCGTTTTAGAGCCCATATCTACTGGACATTTTTCCCCTTGTTTTTATATACTACCGCATCTAAAAGTTGTCTACCGTACAATCTTAACAACAACAGTACCAGTACATGTATTCCACTGTCAGAGGTATCAGAATGGTTTTCACTTACAAATTTCGATTCGTTCGTTTCCCCTTGCCTCAGACTGATAATTTATCCTTCTGCATCGTGAGAGAAGGTTCGTAACATCATCAGGAAGGCATCCTGTATATACACACATTTACAGGCGCAGGTGCCTGCTCTCTGTAGCGTCGGTGGAAGACGCTTCCGGACATGGATTCCCACGTGAAACTTGATGTACTATGTACCCTCTACAACCTCCAGAAATGTGTTACTCCAATTGTGAAACATCCTGTATACCATCGACCGTCCATGTACACAGGGTTATTCTAAATGATGGACCCATTTTCAAAAATTCGTAGGTATCCAAGTACAAATCCAAAATGAACAAGCTTTATACCAATGAAAACAGGAAGTTTCCAAGTTCTTGGCGGGCAGCGTCGGGCGGGCGGCGATGGTTTCAGAAGCGGCCGGTAGAGCTCGCGCGGCAATAGGGCAGTAATTCCGTTTCACTGTCACAGTTGTGAGTGAGATGGCGACTGTGGAGCATTAGGTTTTCTGCGTTCTTGAGTTCGCGAAAAGTGAGTCGCAAATTGCAGCGCAGCGGGCATTGCGCACCAACTTCGGTATTCAACCACCAACTCGCAAAAGCATTAGCCGTTGATTTAAGCAATTTAAACAGACTGGGAGTGTGTGCAAAGGAAACAGCACAGGCCGACCGCGTGTGTCAGAGAATGATGTCCGACGGTTTCAAGAAACTTTTGTGCACAGTCCCAGTAAGTCTACCAACAGAGCTGGTCGAGAACTTGGAATACCCCAGCCAACTGTATGGAAAGTTCTGAGACGGCGTTTGCTGTACAAGCCCTAGCAATTACAACTTGTGCAGGCCCTCAACCCCAATGACAAAGAGAAGCGTCTCGTATTTTGTGATTATGTGCTAGCACAGATGGAGGATGACGCATTTCTACAGAGGTACTTTTAGCGATGAAGCGACGCTCCACCTTAGTGAAAAAGTCAACAGACACAATGATCGCATATGGGGTTTGGAAAATTCACATTCACCATTGCAACACGAAAGAGACTCACCGAAGATCCACGTATTCTGTGCTCTATCCTGTACAAAGGTTTATGGACCATTCCTGGACATGTTGGACATGTTGGAACAATGTCTGTTCCCTCAAGTTATGGAAAATATCCATGACTTCATTTTCCAACAGGATGGAGCTCTGTCCCATTGGCACCGTGTTGAACAAGAAATTTTGAATGACTCCATCCTACAGTGCTGGATCGGTCGCAGGGGAGTTGAGGACCTGGCCCTGCATTTCTGCCCACCGAGATCTCCTGATCTCACACCTTGCGACTAATTCTTACGGGGTTACGTGAAGGAAGCTGTTTATGTCCCACCTCTACCAACCACTCGGAACGATCTGCAGAACCCGATCACTCCTGCCGTGCACACTATAACAGCAGATACACTTTTGCGTGTGTGGGACGAGTTTCGCTACCGCGTCAATGTTTCCCGTGCAGCCAGTGGTGGCCACACTGAATATTTATAACATTTATCGTATTTCTAATTATTAAATAATTAGTAAAAACTAATTAATTACAAATTACTAAATTTATTAAATTGATGTCAAACATTATTCAAAAAACTTCGAAACTTCCTCTTTTCATTGTTATAAAGCTTGTTCATTTTGGATTTGTACTTGAATAAATATGAAGATTTGAAAATACACTACTGGCCATTAAAATTGCTACAGCACGAACACGACGTGCTACAGACACGAAATTTAATCAACGGGAAGAAGATGCTGTGATATGCTAATCATTAGCTTTTCAGAGCATTCCCACAAGGTTGGCGTCGGTGGCGACACCTACAATGGCCTGACATGAGGAAAGTTTCCAACCGATTTCTCATGCACAAACAGCAGTTGACCGGCGTTGCCTGTTGAAACGTTGTTGTGATGCCTCGTGTAAGGAGGAGAAATGCGTACCATCACGTTTCCGACCTTGATAAAGGTCGGATTGTAGCCTATCGCGATTGCGGTTTATCGTATCGCGACATTGCTGCTCACGTTGGTCGAGATCCAATGACTGTTAGCAGAATATGAAATCGGTGGGTTCAGGAGGGTAATACGGAATGCCGTGCTGGATCCCGATGGCCTCGTATCACTAGCAGTCGAGATGACAGGCATCTTATCTGCATGGCTGAAACGGATCGTTCAGCCACGTCTGAGTCAATAGATGGGGACGTCTGCAAGACAACAACCATCTGCACGAAGAGTTCGACGACGTTTGCATCAGCATGGACTGTCAGCTCGGAGACCATGGCTGCGGTTACCCTTGACGCTGCATCACTGACAGGTGCGCCTGCGATGGTGTACTCAACGACGAACCTGGGTGCACGAATGGCAGAACGTCATGTTTTCGGGTGAATCCAGGTTCTGTTTACAGCATCATGATGGTCGCATCCGTGTTTGGCTACATAGCGGTGAACGCACATTGGAAGCGTGTATTCGTCATCGCCATACTGGCGTATCACCCGGCGTGATCGTATGGGGTGCCATTGGTTACACGTCTAAGTCACCTCTTGTTCGCATGGACGGCACTTTGAACAGTGGACGTTACATTTCAGATGTGTTACGACCCGTGGCTCTACCCTTCATGCGATCCCTGCGAAACCCTACATTTCAGCAGGATAATGCACGACCGCATGCACGACCGCATGTTGCAGGTCCTGTACAGGCCTTTCTGGATACAGAAAATGTTCGACTGCTGCCCTGGCCAGCACATTCTCCAGAACTCTCACCAATTGAAAACGTCTGGTCAAAGGTGGACGAGCAACTGGATCGTCACAATACGCCAGTCACTGCTCTTGATGAACTGTGGTAACGTGTTGAAGCTGCATGGGCAGCTGTACCTGTACACGCCATCCAAGCTCTGTTTGACTCAATGCCCAGGCGTATCAAGGCCGTTATTACTGCCAGAGGTGGTTGTTCAGGGCACTGATTTCTCATGATCTATGCACCAAAATTTGTTGAAAATGTAATCACATGTCGGTTCTAGTATAATATATTTGTACAATGAATACCCGTTTTTCATCTGCATTTCTTCTTCGTGTAGTAATTTTAGTGGCCAGTAGTGTAGGTCCATCATTTAGAATAACCGTGTATTATGTGCGGCCCAAAAATATACTTTTTTTCCCAGTGTGTCCCAGGTGAAAAAAAAGGTTCGACATCCCTGGTGTAGATGCAGGAGAAGGGTGACTCACGTTGCGCTGAAAGAAGTGGACGTCGAGGAGGCCGAGGCGCACACAGCGCATGAGCAGAGGCAGGTAGCGCATGCGCGCCGCTGGGTTGACGGCGGTCCAGCGCAGCACGCAGCACCAGACGAGTTGCTCGCTGCGCGCGTTGAGCCAGTCCGTGTTGAGCAGGGCGCCCAGTTCGGCGGCGGGCAGGCAGAGAAGCGCGTCCGTCTCCATCTCGACGCGCGGGAAGTGCCGCAGCGCGTACCGCCGCGCTGCCCTCTCCAGCCGAGTGCACGGCGGCTGTCTGCGGATGTCACCAGTCGCCAGTCAGCTGGAGCGGCGAGTGGCACTATGCGTTGTGCACCAGACAGAATGTACAAGGGGTGGACAAAAATATGGGAACACTAAATCACAACATATCACCATGCCTGATACGGTGCTGGAAACCCGCTGGCATTCTAAACAGCTTTCAATAGTCTCGGAATGGATAAATACAGGTTGCGTATGGTTTTCAACGGAATCTTACACCATTCTTCCGACGCAACAGTGGTAAATTCAGGTAACGATGATGGATGTGGGTAGCGATCACGCTCCATTCTCTCCGAAGTAGACCACAAACGCTCAACTATGCTGAGATACTGCGATTGTGGTGATCAGGGGCGATGCGACAATTCACCTCGAGCTCACAAAACCAGTCATGGACGATGCGAACTGTATGAACAAGGAACACAGCATCATCACTGGGGAACAAAAATTGTACCATAGGATGGACTTAATCATCTAAAATGGTCTCATAATCCTTGGCAGTAATGCGAGGTTGGAGAATAATCATGAGTCTCATGGCATACCACAATATGGCTGCCCAATTCACCACCGAATCCGTGACATGTTTTCCTGGGAAAGCAAACACGGACAGAAGTTGGGAACAGTGTGAAACAAGATTCATAGGACCAAAGGCCTTTCCTCCATTACTCCATAGTTCAGGTTTAATGGCTTCGGCACCACGTTTTCCTGTTACGGGCATTTGTCTCACGGATGAATGGTTTAGGAATCTGACGTCGCCCCGCAATTCCCTGTTCCTGGAAGTCCCTTCGTGTTGTTTTGATGCTGACAGGGTTCACGAGTGCGACAGTCAGTTCTTCAGTGGATTTTGGAGCTGTTGTCCTCTTCTTTTGCGTCACAATCCTCTTCATGGCCATCCATCACGATCACTCAACTCACACTTTCGTCCGCGTTGTGACTTACGGGATGATTTTTTCCGCTATATGCGGTACAAACCTTCGATACGGTGCATATTGAAACAGCGAACACTTCTGCTAGCTTGGTTACGGAAGTTCCCACCACACGAGCACCAACAATTTGCCCACGTTCCAGTTCATTTAGCTCCGACATGATGTACTCACTTCTAAACAGAACGCTGTTCTGACTACGAGTCACGCTTGTAACGTATTGAAGGCATTGTACTGGTGCCGTTCGTCGTCAAATACAAAAGCGCACACTGCAGGCTTGGTTAGCATTATGCTCAAGCATGGATGTCTCCATATTTTTATCCGAACCCTACAGGTGGCATTATTACCACCTACTTTTTGCTGTTGCGGTGATATGCTTACCATTTGCATATCCAAACAAGTGGCATACTTCATGCCAACTTAACGTTTGTTGCATGCCGTATTCATGGTGTTCCAACTTTAATTAGCGCCGGTGTAGGTCAGTAGCTACTGGTTTGACATGCAAATAAATCTCTCTTCATAAACCCTTCGGCATGGTAGCCATGCACTCATAGACGGCAAATGTTCCTTCTCTGATTTCTGCTGAAACGTGCGACATTATTGAGCCCAGGACAGTCGGGACACCATCTTCATTTCTCGTCTATTTCAAAATTGGTTTTAGTGTGTCTACATCACAGAACATTAAATGCTATGGGGTGTAATTAAAGCCCAATTCTGGAAGCAGCCCATTGTTCTATACACAGATGTATATGTGACCTGGAAACTTATGGAAACCACCTATCGTGATTCTCTCATATGCCAGGGTGGAATTTAACAAACTGTCAGCACGGAAGGGAAATATCAAGAAACTGGGAGAAAGTAACTGCTAGGGAGTTGTAGTAGCTTCCAGAAGCCGCACAATAACATGTGACTTCTAACTAATGGCACAAAGGAGGAAAACATATCCCAGAGGGTACCGAAAAGGAGATAACGAAGAACTAAAAAGGGCAACATACACAAAATTTACGTTATCCTCTGCACGATGTCGCTCATTGCCGATCATCCCTCCATTCGCTGTCGGACTTGCCGCCATGGCTGGCTAGCACGCACCACATCGAGAAGCCAAGTGGGGAGTATTCCAAGCCTCACAGCTTTACAAGCAGATAATGTGATCGCCTACACCGTACCATGGTTATGTTTCTCATTTGGCTAGGCTATTACAGAAGACAATACATAGCAATTACCCAAAAGTTTTAATCTATACGATAGCACATATTTCACGTACTTGTAATATCCTTATTGCGTTCCTATGAGGAAACAGAGCACCAGTTCGTCGTAGGCCTAAATGAGTCTAGGAGAAATGGCTGAGAACTGTAGCCAAGCTGGATGATGATTCAGAGCACTGCCGATAAAACCACCGCAAGCACCGAGTACTTATCACACATTCATTTATCAGAGCAGCTTCTCATGACAAAGTCTTAAATTAGTCACACTCTTAAAGGAGCACACTGGTCGATTTGGAGCACTGTAGATGGTGGAGAATTGGTACCAGGTGGTCGCATGACCCTGTATCCTGCGTAACTTATATGCTATAACACCTATGAAATTGCGTTGAAGCACTAGTACATCTGCGATATTCAGGGTGAATCACCTGAAACTTGCACCGTAAATATTGTAGAAATGGAAAGTGCTATTGACGAGCAGTTTACACAGACTGGACTGGTAGTCAGGGGCGCATACTGTTAGCCGATAAACAGATTGTAATGATACTTAGAAAGTGTATTTCTTGTGCAAACATACAATTTTTTTTAAAACGGAGCAATGCCTACTGACATTAACAAACTAAAAGTAGGGTAAACTGGAACGTCAGTGGTGTCTGTTGCAGTATTCTAGTGCGAGCCGTTTACGAGATACCGTATTTTGAAAAGTTTGCGCACTGACGCTTGTTTATTGAACCTGCGTAGTTGCTATGTGCGATGTTGTTATGTTTGCTTATAGTGTGCTTGTGTGTTCCTTGAGTGCATTGCAACTTGCTAGGCAGTGTGTGACGGTCCAAGCAGTAGGTTATGTGTGGACGACGAGATTTACCAACGTAGCAAAAGCCAAGATGCTCATGGTGTATGGAGAGTATAGGAAGAAAGCAGTTCGTTCTTGTACGGTACAGGCGCCAAGATATCCCAATATGCGTCAACCATGTCGGAAATTATTTACCAACCTCTTCAACGAGTTACGTGAAAGCGGTAGTGTAACGCCTAGACAACGTAACAGAAGGAAACAAGTGACGACAGAAGAGGATGAAATTTAATGTTCTTGCTACTGTTGCAGTTGATCCGTCCGTTAGCTTCCGCGCAATCGCACGTGGAAGTTTTAGTCACGCAAGTGTTCGAATGGCTCAAATGGCTCTAAGCACTATGGGACTTAACATCTAAGGTCATCAATCCTCTAGACTTAAACTACTTAACCTAACTAAAACTGAATTAGAACTAGATTAAAACTGAAAACTAGATTAAAACTGAAGAAACTGCAAAAAGGTGGGAAGTTGAGGAGATGGGACCTGGATAAACTGAAGAACCAGAGGTTGTAGAGTGTTTCAGGGAGAGCATAAGGGAACAATTGACAAGATTGGGGGAAAGAAATACAGTAGAAGAAGAATGGGTAGCTTTGAGGGATGAAGTAGTGAAGGCAGAAGAGGATCAAGTAGGAAAAATGACGAGGGCTAGTAGAAATCCTTGGGTAACAGAAGAAATATTGAATTTAATTGATGAAAGGAGAAAATATAAAAATGCAGTAAATGAAGCAGGCAAAAAGGAATACAAACGTCTCAAAAATGAGATCGACAGGAAGTGCAAAATGGCTAAGCAGGGATGGCTAGAGGACAAAAGTAAGGATGTAGAGGCTTATCTCACTAGGGGTCAGATAGATACTACCTACAGGAAAATTAAAGAGACCTTTGGAGAAAAGGGAACCACTTGTATGAATATCAAGAGCTCAGATGGAAACCCAGTTCTAAGCGAAGAAGGGAAAGCAGAAAGGTGGAAGGAGTATATAGAGGGTCTATACAAGAGCGATGTACTTGAGGACAATATTATGGAAATGGAAGAGGATGTAGATGAAGATGAAATGGGAGATATGATACAGCGTGAAGAGTTCGACAGAGCACTGAAAGACCTGAGTCGAAACAAAGCCCCGGGAGTAGACAACATTCCATTAGAACTACTGACAACCTTAGGAGAGCCAGTCCTGACCAAACTCTACCATCTGCTGAGCAAGATTTATGAGACAGGCGAAATACCCTCAGACTTCAAGAAGAATATAATAATTCAAATCCCTAACAAAGCAGGTGTTGACAGATGTGAAAATTACCGAACTATCAGTTTAATAAGTCACGGCTGCAAAATACTACCGCGAATTCTTTACAGACGAATGGAAAAACTAGTAGAAGCCGACCTCGGGGAAGATCAGTTTAGATTCCGTAGAAATATCGGAACACGTGAGGCAATACTGACTCTACGACTTATCTTAGAAGCTAGATCAAGGAAAGGCAAACCTACGTTACTAGCATTTGTAGACTTAGAGAAAGCTTTTGACAATGTTGACTGGAATACTCTCTTTCAAATTCTGAAGGTGGCAGGGGGAAAATACAGGGAGCGAAAAGCTATTTACAATTTGTACAAAAACCAGATGGCAGTTATAAGAGTCGAGGGGTATGAAAGGGAAGCAGTGGTTCGGAAGGGAGTGAGGTTTGTAGCCTATCCCCGATGTTATTCAATTTGTATATTGAGCAAGCAGTAACTGAAACAAAAGAAAAATTTGGAGTAGGTATTAAAATCCATGGAGAAGAAATAAAAACGTTGAGGTTCGCCGATGACATTGTAATTCTGTCGGAAACAGCAAAGGACTTGGAAGAGCAGTTGAACGGAATGGATAGTGTCTTGAAAGGAGGATATAAGATGAACATCAACAAAAGCAAAACGAGGATAATGGAATGTAGTCGAATTAAGTCAGGTGATTCTGAGGGAATTAGATTAGGAAATAAGACACATGAAGTAGTAAAGGAGTTTTGCTATTTGGGGAGCAAAATAACAGATGATGGTCGAAGTAGAGAGGATAAGAAATGTAGACTGGCAATGGCAAGGAAAGCGTTTCTGAAGAAGAGAAATTTGTTAACATCGAGTATAGATTTAAGTGTCAGGAAGTCGTTTCTGAAAGTATTTGTATGGAGTGTAGCCATGTATGGAAGTGAAACATGGACGATAAATATTTTGGACAAGAAGAGAATAGAAGCTTTCGAAATGTGGTGCTACAGAAGAATGTTGAAGATTAGATGGGTGGATTACATAACTAATGAGGAAGTGTTGAATAGGATTGGGGAGAAGAGAAGTTTGTGGCACAACTTGACTAGAAGAAGCGATCGGTTGGTAGGACATGTTCTGAGGCATCAAGGGATCACCAGTTTAGTATTGGAGGGCAGTGTGGAGGGTAATAATCGTAGAGGGGGACCAACAGACGAATACACTAAGCAGATTCAGAAGGATGTAGGTTGCAGTAGGTACTGGGAGATGAAGAAGCTTGCACAGGATAGAGTAGCATGGAGAGCTGCATCAAACCAATCTCAGGACTGAAGACCACAACAACAACAACCTAACTAACCTAAGGACATCACACACATCTATGCCCGAGGCAGGATTCGAACCCGCGACCGCAGCAGCAGCGCGGTTCCGGACTGAAGCGCCTAGAAACGCTCTGTCACAACGGTCGGCTCACGTAAGTGTCCTATGCACTCCCCATTGACCTAGGTTCTATTCATTTGACATTTATCTCCATCAAGGTCTGCCTGGAAACGATTATGAGAATCGTGTTACCCTCTGTGATTAAGACAGGACACTAAAGACGTATCATGTATCTCGTTTCATGATGAAGCCACATTTTCCAATCATGGCCAGGTAAACCGCCGAAACATGCACTATTGGTCTGTTGTGAATTGCCGCTGGCTTCGTCAGGTGGAATGTCAGCGTCCAAGGAGTGTAAACGTGTGGTGTGGGGTAGTGAAAGTCAGCTAGGAGGCCCGATTTTCATAGATGGAGCATGTGAACGCGCACAAGTATTGCAGCCTGCTAACAGACTATCGCCCACGGATGCTAAAACGGGTTCCTCTGCATACTAGTAGAAACCTGTGGTACCAACATAATGGCTGTCCACCTCATAGTGCATGAAGTACTACGGCATGTCTACACAATTTGTTTCCAAATCGGTGGACTGGACTCAAAGGACCTGTATCTTGGCTTGCTCGTCCCACTAATTTTAAGCCTGTAGTCTTTGTTCTGTGGGGAAATCTGAAAGACGCTGTCTACAAGGACATACCAACTACACCCGATGATATGCAGCGACGTATTACTGCAGCCTACTCGGACGTCTCCGCTGAAATGGCAGCACGTGTGCACCAGTCGTTCGATACCAGACTGGAAGTGTGTACTGCCGCTGCTGGTGGTCATTTTGAACACAACCAGTAACGACCAATTGTCTCGTTACTAGTCAGAATCCACATAACTAGTGTATACACTTTGGTTGTTTCTTAGTGTGTGCTACCACAGGTACTGTGTCGGTCGGGAACTTTTCAAAATACGATATCCCGTAAACCACTCGCACTAGGCTCCTGCAGCAAATACCGCTGACATTGTAATGTACCATATTTTTGGTTTGTTAGTGTAAAAAGGCATTGTTCCATTTAAAAAAGCGCATGTTTGTACAAAAATACAGTTTCTAAGCATTATTACCACCTGTTGACTGTTTAACAATACTAGCCCCTGATTACAAATCCAGTCTGTGAACGCAGCAAGCACATCAATAGCACTTTCCATTCCCGCAATATTTGCGGTGCAAGTTTTAGTTGATTTGCCCTGAATACTGCGATGGCTTTTCTTTTGTCTGTTGTGCTTATAACAAGAGGACTTACTGCTGAAATTACCTAGCGAAGAGCATGATGTGGATGCAGTTACTGGGAGAAAGCATGCTGATGAGCAAGTCGGTGCAGAGGTCGTGCAGGCCGGTCACGCACAGGTAGTCGGCGACGACCAGCATGCGGTAGACGTTCGCCTCGTTCAGGGGCAGAGGGCGCAGGTATGCGTAGTCCAAGATGAGCCTCATCTCCTCCGTCGTCACACCAGGGATCAGGACGTCCGTCTTGCAGACCGTGTGTAGCTTTGTGGTGAACAGTGTCCTGCGGCAGCGGGGCGTACAGTTGGAAGCGCTAGGCAGGCATACACACACATGATCATCATCAGCTTGAATACAATCGCCACACTTATTAATCTTGAGCTTTCCCAACTGTCACATCTAGTCTCTCCTATGCCAATATTGCACGGATATCCACTCCACAAACGTTCTATACCTCCAAACGGCTGAACAAAACACAGGATCCTTTGACATCTCATGAAATTTCCACCTCTCCCCTCTCACAATGAATACCTCAGCATATCGCAAACTAGCCGCAAGTTCGACTGCTATAAGTTTATTTTTTCCGCTCTAATGGCCAATCCTGGTACGCTGCCACTCTCACACTAACACATTCAACTAACCCAACAGCTACAAACACTCGTTGTCCTCTCCCAAAATACCCCCCACCTCCACCGCCCCCCCCCCCCCCACCGGGTATTTAGCCATCCTGTTAACTGTAGCTCTTCTCTACCTGTCCCATCTCACACCAGGAGTTCTCCTTCCCCCTTTAAATCCGCTATCCATTTCCTTATCATATTACAGCCTTGCCCGCACGTTCTGTTACCCAGTATACACCACAACGTCTATCCCCTTCTATAGTTACAACCAGACGGATCCCTCTGGTTATATCCGCACACTATAACCCAACAGAATACCCCCCCCCCCCCCTCCTAAATATTTTTCCCCATAATAGATCCTTTAACTTTAACAAAAAGTGCAATGCTTCATTTTACGATCGTAATCTATCTGCGACGCCTTTTAAAAATCTTTTTATTATTTTTGTTTTATCTTTCAGTTTTTCATTTAAGAAAACGAATAAAATCAGCAGTTAAATTTTATATTAGGAGCATAAATGAAATTCATTTTTTGATAATTTTAAAAACATATGAAAATGTCTCGTCCTTTATATTCTTTCACTATACGTATATTTTAAACCTTTTGGCTGAAGAGCGACAGGTTTGTACCGCTAACAGACCACACTCCGCCGATATGGGATGAGGGGGATGAAAAAGCAGTAAGGAAAAATATCTATCGGCTTCATCCGTTGCAAGTTCTAGGAACCCCTTGAAATCCTAGAGGGACATTCACGTTACCTCGCATTCAAAACCCGTTTACCGTTCCAAACACGTATTTTACTCCAACTCCTCCAGTTGCCATATCATCTTCTCTTTTTGGATCACCTTTGAACGCCGTACATTAACCGAAGAGGAAACTTCCATCTTCCAATACTCTACCCTCTAATTACCAATCCAGATACCTTGCTGTACCATTACACCATATCACTCATATGCTCTTCCTTGTCTTACCCCGCCTCTCCTCTCCGGATTTTCAATCATCCTCCGCTCCCCAACCATGAAGTCCATCCCGACATATACCCTTCTTAGAAGCCCTAGGTAGTAGCCACGTCCCGCCCTAGCTTCACCTTTGTGTATCCATAATTTCCTTCTACCTCCGACCCTCCCGTCGACCTCAGTAAAAAGAAAATTGCCTCTTACAGATTTTTCATTGCTCCATTATAGCAATCGTCTTTTCATCTCCGTCGTGAACATGTGCGCTCACAGTCATCACCACCGACAGTTATCTCACAGCATCACCAACAATTTTCAAATCTTAGAATTGTATTGTCTAAACAACAAAATTATTACCTTCCTATTGTTTTAAACTCAAAATTAACACTGTGATTTCTCCAGTTTGCCGTGGGGAATTTAAATTACAATGACAAAAAAAAGAAGAAGCTCTCACAATAAGGTCTTCGGGAGGTAAACTGCTGACTGCCGTGAAAAACCCAGTGCCCCTCTCATGTATGAAGCGAAAATTACACACCCAAAGAAAAACTGCAAGAGGGACCAGATGACGTCATCAGGCCAAACTTCTATACAAAGTATCCTCCGCCACACACCATCAGGTGGCTTTCGGCGTATGGATGTAGATGTCGATGTAGATGTAGATGCCTACCTTTGACGCTCGATTAGTGGTCTTTGCTTCTGTCCAGTGTCGAAAACCCGAACCGATTCATAATTAAGCACGTACTATTGAAGCTATTGCACTGTAATCGAATGTCCGCGCATGAAACACATGTCCAATGTGTGCGTAACAGTACACTGAGAAATTTGTCTCTCTCAAGTACTCCCTTTGCCCCCCCCCCCCCCAACATCTAACCTCATCTCTACAATTACAGCCTTGGGCAGCCCTTGTGCTTATATCGCGCCCTACAAGCCAACAGAAAACCCAAAGTTCCCCTCTCCTAAATATTTTTTCCCATAACAGGTCCTTCAGCCTTAAGTGAAAGTGCAGTGTACATCTATATAAAGATAATAAGATGACTTTTTAAAACAAGACACTTTGATTACTTAAAAAAGTTGAACTTGATTGTACTTTGTGAGGCCACTAGTCTTCTTCCACCACGGACTAGCCTCATTCGGCTGCTCCCTGGTGATTGTATTAAGAAATACTAGCGTTCTGTAGTAGTCATCGTGGAATAATTGGTGCTGTATTCCGTTCGATTACTCTGTGTTTTCATTTTCTTACTTAAAAAATATCGAGACAGTAGTTGGCAGGTGCACTTTAGCACTTCTATGGAACTGTAAGAACAACAGCCTGATATTATTATTGAATTTTCTTTGCCAACAAGAATATGTGTGTGTGTGTGTGTGTGTGTGTGTGTGTGTGTGTGTACGCGCAAACGAATGATGTATCCCATAACTCTGAAACATTTTTATTTGAATAAATAAATAAATGTAATATCTAACCAAAAAAGGCAGTCATGTAAACCTCGTGGCTTGAAGGACCAAGCACTATATAAATTGTGGACTGCGGTCGGGAGAAACCTCCCCACGCCCCGCACCCTCCCCCCCCCCCTCCCCGTTACCGTGCAATGTTGTTGCTATGAGACTAAAAATTAGAGACGGGTCCACAGCTTCTGTAAAACTTTTGAACGACATCATCTTGCTTTCAGCTGTTAGATTTTTATTTTGTGATTTTAATTTGAACATAGCATCAAGCCAATTTCAAACTTAACATAAACGTATATGTCTATGTCCGAAAGAACAGATGCCATTGGTCACCGTGCAGCTCTCTAGAATGAAATTACAATTAAATCAATACCATTAGCTGCTGACAGGCGTTGCTATACACCAACGGGGACAGTTGAAAATGTGTGCCCCGACCAGGACTCGAACCCGGGATGTCCTGCTTACATGGCAGACGCTCTCTCCAGCTGAACCACCGAAGGCACAGAGCCACACACTACATTCGTAGTGCCCCTGCCATTATACCCATTACTCGCGGCAGACAATACACCGTCTCCCGTAAGAGTTCAGGCAATTCGTGTGCATCCACACTGAAGAAGGTCATCGGCCGGTTAGCCTTAACGATATGAATATGCCATCTTAATATCGTTAAGGCAAGGGCACTACGAGTGTAGTGTGTGGACTATAAGTTGAGTTCCGGTCGGGGCACACATTTTCAACTGTCCCCGTTGGTGTATATCAACGCGTCAGCAGCTAATGGTATTGATTTAATTGTAATTTCAAAAACTGTACGTCAAAATCGTATGCTTCAAAACGGCTTAATGCCGAAATTGCAGTCAAAACATACAATTCTAACAGCTGAAAGCATGATAAAATCATTTAAAAATTAGATGTATTCGAAATGCCTACAGCAACGAATAAGGTAAAATCTTGGATGAGCGGTGCGTCTGCAAATGACACTTACATGCCAACTGTTTGTTGGTTTTCCATGGGAGACAGTATTTTCATTTTCTAATGTTCCTTCTTTTATAAGTGGGTTTGTTGCCCCTGATTTATTCCTGACCAAAATATTTTTCGGTGTTTTACTCAGAGATCATCATCATCTGTTCACAAAGGTTGCGATTAGGTAAAAGATCGATTGTCGAGCGCCGTGGGCGCCGAGTCAGCGAGATTGTTGTGGTTCAGTGTGTGTGTGTGTCGTTGTGATGGTGCAGTGTAGAGATGGGCAAACTGAAACACGTAACTGTTTCGAAACAAATGAAACAGTACAATGTAATGTTTCGATACGCTGTTTCGAAACAGTGAAACAGTTTGTGTTTTGTAATCTAATAAACCTAGACATTTTATCATCTTGAATGTCTACTGTATAGGTATGTCCATATAAACACAAATGAGGTGCGAGAGCGCTAATCATATTGCAGAAAGTATGAAACTATCACTTAGGCGTCTTGGCAGTTTCGTATTTCATGCAGCAAATGCGCTGCTTTCGTGTCGTGTGACTTTCATACTTGGCTGAGGACAGCCATATCATACTTGGCTGAGGACAGCCATAGCTGAAGACAGAAGAACCACCACGAACGGAACTGGAGGTGGGAGCGAACTGCAGAAACAACGGATATGGTACTGGGATTCCCACATTCCGCTAGTATGGGAATATACCCATCCTGCTAATTCCCATGCACACAAAGGGAATCATTGTGGATAATAGGCACAGTGACTACAGACTCACAAATAATGCCAAATAATTCGAATAAATAACAAAATACAACAGAAAAATTTTTGTCTTTCAAAGTGTTTCGAACCGTTACTATAAATTCACCATACTTCCCAGCCCTTCCCGTTCACCATTACACTATCAGTGATATGTCAAACAGATTGCTTGCAATTATACCCACATTAAATTTATGTATATGTATAATAACTGTCACTCTACGCCTTTTTTTTATTCAAAATGTTCTAGGCCTACTTGCGTTTCTTAATATAATTACTGTACTTGAACAGAGAAACGTATGTTATTAAAAAAAGTGTAATTTAACTGAATGATTTTCACATATTTATTATTTTGAATGTGAATAGTATGCGTTGTTTTATTGTTTGGTTAATGTTTATAAAGCAAATGTTACGCCATTTCGGAATAGGACAGTCATCTAGAAACGAAGCTTTATTTTCGGATATCTTAAGCTTCATGCTATTGCTTGTCAAAACGATTTCGACACTCTTGAAAGTGTTTCACGAAGTGGTGTGTTGTGTTTCAGTACCTGTGCCGAGCCCGAATCTCGTCAGACACAGAGCGGAATGAAACATAACTGTTTCGATACAATCAGTCCGTTCCAAGCACAGGTGGACTGAAACAGCCTTATTTTGAAACAACGATACAGTTTCTGTGTCTGTCTCGATATCGAATCTGGTCCGGATATCCGAGACAGGGGCGGAATGAAACACCACTGTTTCGAAACAGTGAACCACAGCCGTTCCGAAACACTGAAACAGTTCCACGTATCGATGCACTGTATCGAAACATAGAAACAGTGGCCAAGTCTAGTGCAGTGGGAGGTTAGGAGCAGACGTACTAGCGGCTCAGTGTGTCCCTATCACATGGGCTGACTCTCAGTAAATCATTATAATTATACAACTTAGTGACAAAAACACTTGTTTCTACCAAAATGTGAATATAAAATTACGGAATGCCGATTATACGTGTTCGCTCTGGGTAATGGACTGCAGTGTGGACCACGTGTGAGCATTGCTGTAATAACATGTGGCGATACTTCGATATACTGCACCTGTGTTGAGACTACACCTTAGTAAATGTGTAAGACGAGGATAGTGACTGACTCCCATTGTGTTTTACGACGGCATCTTACTTTGCACAGTGCAAACTTTAAACGACCTTGATTGTAGTAGAACCCATACTTCCTGAGTATAATTTGTTAAGCGGCCAAAATTAACTGCCAAAACCGATGCCCCTTAACCATTAGGCCGCGCTCACATAGGTCAAAGGTTAGGTTTTTAGATTATTCCGAACTTTAATAATCAAAAATGAAACGGGGGTGCCACAAAACGCGTGTTCAACTGAACAGCTGAAACGGAAAGAACTGCAGAGTAGTAAGACTCGATACAACGGCGGAGTCTGGAATGAGAACCCCACTCGCTGGCGTTTACACCACGATAGGCAATTCCGCCTGCCTTGCCTAATTCAATTGTGGCTCATTTCTCAGGTATTTTTATGAAGAGTTTCAACGCCAGCACCAACAAGCGTTATGCCATTGCACTCATGTTTTCAAAAACTTTGGAATGCCGTTAAAAAAGTACATTGTTCCATTAAGAGAAAATATTGTTTTCAGTAACTCGTACAAGAGTTAAGATTACTACCCAGAATTAAGTACGCGTCTGTCCACTATCACTCATCGAAAACCTCTTTTCGATATCTTGAACCGGTCACAAAGCGAAAGAGATGTGTCTTTAATTACAGAAACGCATGTACAGCCACTTCGGTTGCACAAAATTCTGTCAATTGCCCACGGTTTCGACTGCACTAGGGCAATCTTCATCAAAATAAAAAGTTACATGGAATACATGTAATCACACCATAGTTTAAAACGTCTGAGCAAAGGTGCTCTCGTCAAACAGAAATGTCATAGGAATAAACTACGACATTTTAAATTATGATGTGATTCCATGTTACTTTTTGTCCTAGCGCAGTCGAAACAGTGGTCAACTGAAAAAATTTTGTGCAACCGATGTGGCTGTACATACGTTTCTGAAATTAAACAGCGTACGGTTGCTGAATAACAGCCAAAAATTTTTTTAAAATTTCAAGGTGTATCTTTTTAAGTGATTCACTCTGTGTACAGCATACAACTTTCAACCAACTCTTGTCTTTTTTGTTTTTGTTTTGCTGTTTATTGTTGCCGTTTTCTCTTGATTTAACTGTTATACGTCGCCTGAGGTATTAGTGTCTGAAATGCTGTTGCATATTGTGCTAGAGTGTGCAGGTTCCTCAGCATGCGAAATCCAGCGGACCGAGATCTGCTTTGTTGTGCTTAAGCACAACTGACCCTCATCCTATTCTTTCGCCTCTGACGCCCAGTAGCACAACGGATACATCCAACACTCTGCAAAGGGCATGTGCGAAATCAGCAAGAACTAACAGAAACGCCAATGTCACCACCAGGCTCCTAATCCGAAATAAAGAAAGTTAAGGCAAGATAAGCTTTTAATCCAATAGTCAGGCCCTACTTACAAAATATTATTGATTTATTTTTAGGAAGTATCTTTTAAAACTCACACTAATTTAAACTAAAATGGCTTGGCCACGAACTGCTCCGGGACAGAGATAATCAACGCCAAGGGAGCAACGTAATTGATATACCACTTCTAAATAATGTTGAGCACCACTGTACTCAAACCAAAGTCCTAGAGATATTTCATCCTTATAGACTCTTGTTTCTTTAATGTACTCTATATGTATCATAAATATATATAATAAATAATACCTATCCACACCACCTCCTAATTTAAACTCCTTAGGCAGTGTGTTGTATGAGTGACCGAAATCTGAAAATGTTGCGGCATGCGGCTGGTGTTTGGCTGAAATCGGAAATCGGTGGCTGGGGCTCGGCTGAAATCGGAAATCTGTCACAACATCACGTCCGTCGCTCGCTGCTTTTAAGATACCATACTGGATTCATCGTATTTCATTGTTTCCACATTATAACTTGCGCATTATGGTAGTACACCTTTTCAAGGCAATGGCGCAATGAAGATTAATCACAAAACACATCATACTAGGTACGATTTGTTATAGTTAAATGTCAGATAATGACGCACTGGATGTAAAAGTCCTAGGAGCATTTAAGATGAACATTATTATTGCTCAAGGTCGTATGCGATCGCTGTGTTCATGCGCTTAGAGACGTACAGTTAGAGAGTTGAAGGAAGTAGCAATGCGTTCTGGTACATGCTAATTTTTTTCACCTTAGTGTTTGTAACACATTCTGGGACTCTCATTACTGCGACAGTATTATGTTCTGCAACATAAGAGTAATGAATTTCTTCCATTTCATTACTTCAATCTGATTAAAAAAGCGAAAGATGAAATTGCTGCGAGTGAAACAATCAGAAATGACATATATATTCTTTCTTGTGACAAATATTTGACTGTTTATCCGAACATGTCGCGATTTTCGAGGGTGTGGGTGGACAGGAATTTGAGATTACGGGTTAAACTGTTGCGAATGAAATGAGCAGCAGTCATATTTATAGTCTTGCCTCTCACAAATATTTAGCTGCAATCGAATCCTTAAGTAAGCTTACGTAAATTTGGCAGTCAAGACAAAAAACTTCCTGGCTGATTAAAAGTGTTGTGCCGGACCGAGACTCGAACTCAGGACCTTTGCTTTTCGCGGCAAGTGCTCTACCGTCTGAGCTACCCAAGTACGAGTCACGCCCCGTCCTCATAGCTTTAATTCTGCCAGTATCTCGTCTTCTACCTTCCAAACTTTACAGAAGCTCTCCTACGAACCTTGCACTAGCACTCCTGAAAGAAAGGAAATTGCGGAGTCATGGCTTAACCACAGCCTGGGAGATGTATCCAGAATGAGATTTTCAACTCTGCAGCGCAGTGTGCGCTGATATGAAACTTCCTGGCAGGTTAAAACTGTGTGCCGGACCGAGATTTGAACTCAAGGCAAAGGTTCGGAGCTCGAGTCTCGGTCCGGCACACAGTTTTAATCTGCCAGGAAGTTTCATATCAGCGCACATTCCACTGCAGAGTGAAAATCTCATTCTGGAGTCAAGACAAAGATCATACCATACAGCGAACGAGGCACATCACGTGACCGATTTCCGATTTCAACCGAATGCCATCTACACGACGTGTTGATGTGTTGTGGCACATCTGCAACTGTTCTTCAGCATCAGCGCATAATTATAACTTAGGCGAGATCACATAGATCCAAAGATAATATATATATTAGATATACTTCTAACATTTACTTCTCACAAATACACTTCTCACCTTTTGGCAAGATTAGTGTGCCGTATCAAGGCAGGCACCTTGGACCTCGTAATATGCGGTGGCATAAATTATATGAAAGTTTCATCTTTAAATTGTGTGTATATTATGTCACAAATTAATATGTTTATTTCATCACGCAATACACAACTAAGAAAAGGACAGTCAGCTAGAGCCCTAGCGATGTTTTGTCATTACGAACTCTTGCTTGTTTAATGTGATCTGTATGTACGTACAGTACACTCACCCATTTCAGTACGTTTACCAATATCTCCACGTTCTTTAAGCCATACACCTCAATTTACAGTCTTGAACGAATACATATTTCATTATCGGCAGCAACAGTTGCACTAGCGGAGGTAGAATATGATCATACAGTCCTGGATAACATTAATATCGTATAAGTGACGACACCTCAGAATGAGAAGTTTCTTTCCTCGTGGTCCTTTGGTCCTGTAATTTTAAGTGGAGTTAAGTTTGATTTTGCGTGAACTTCAATTGTTTGTCGTGGTCAAAATTGAGTTACCCTAGCTGTTGTTCATGCAGATATGAATAATGCTCATGAAATTACCGCACTGGGAAGCTTCTCACCCAGGGAAGTCATCACTTACAAGACTTTAAATGATATCCGAATTGGTGTGGTCGCTCAAATGGTTCAAATGGCTCTGAGCACTATGAGACTTAACATCCGAGGTCATCAGTCCCCTAGAACTTAGGACTATTTAAACCTAACTAACCTAAGGACATCACACACATCCATGCCCGATGCAGGATTCGAACCTGCGACCGTAGCGGTCGCGCGGTTCCAGACTGAAGCGCCTAGAACCGCTCGGCCACCTCGGCTGTCGATATGTGTATGATAGGCATTTTCATTGACAGGTAACTATTTTCTATGGAGTTAAATGATTTGCACATTCTTACACTTCACTCGACCTTCTAATCCACAAGTGTTTTTGTAAATGTAATTATTTTGCTTCAGAAGCGAATCTGTTGAAGATTCTTGCCATATAACAGATGTAGCAACAAAATGTGGAATTGGTTGCTTCTGAATTGGCATACAGTTGAATTGCTCTTGACATTTTATATCACAGCTGTGTATTTTCGCGCCAGTTACGGTTGTGGTTGCTTATTTGGTACGTTAAAAATGTCTACTCGTGTTGAGAAAAAACAAGAAGACCTTGTACGAGGAGAGTTAGGACTTTCATATTCGCAGACATACACATTAGTACGTTATGCGGAAATGATTAGCATTTCAGTTGCGCCGGTTCAGCATGTGTCCTGTTGCCTAGTAGCCACAGAATCCGCCGTGGGCCGTGGTAACTTGTTCCATGCGTCAGTGCATCGACGCTTATGAGGCGGCGAATTGAGTCCTGTTGTATAGCCATCCATGCTGTCCATGTTGCTTTCACCTGATTCCAGAGTTCATTTGTGGTGGTGGGCATTGGGTCCCAGTGCTGCTCCCATCGTTCCACCATATTCCACACTTTTTTGATTGGTGACAAGTCTGGTGATCTGGTGGGTCATGGCAAAAGGCTGACGTCCTGTGACACCAAGAAGGCAAATTTTATTGAAATGTATGTGAATTCCTAAGAGACCAAACTGCCGAGGTCATCGGTCCCTACACTTACACACTACTTAAACTAAATTACGCTAAGAACAACACACACACCTATGCCCGAGGGAGGACTCGAACCTCCGGCGGGAGGCGTCGCGGAACCCCTGACAAGGCACTTCTAACCGCGCAGCCACTCCACGCGGCCCAAGAAGGCACATGCACCAAAGTGCAGTTGTGCATTGTCTTGCTGAAAAATGGCATCTGGATGTTGTGCAGAAAGGGTATGGCCAGGGGTCGCAGGATGTCATTCACGTAGGTCACACTGGTCACAGTGGCCTGGAGACGCATCAGTTGTGATTTGTGGTTGTACCCAACAGTACCCCACACAATAAGGCCTTGAGTTGGGGCTTTATGTCTTGTGCGAATGCCGTCACTGCGATGGCACTCCTCCTGTCTGCGGCGAACCAAATTGCGGCCATCATTTTCAAACAAAAAGACCCTGGATTCGTTCGAAAACACTATCTGGTGCCATTACTGTCCCCAGGGACGTCGTTCCATACACCATTGCTGTCTAGCATATTTCTGCACATTCATCAATGGTAAGCGGAGAAGTGGACGAAGCGTGCATAAGACGAGGCATAATAAACGGCGACGGACTGTCACTCCTGATAGTGTACGATGTGTTACGCAGTTCTAGTGTTGCGTCAGAGCCGAGGCGGACGCAGATCTGTCCTGCAGTGCAATTCGGATGAGGTGTCGATCTCTCGGGGAGTGGTCTGGGTGGTGCGACCTGACCCATCTCGTCGTGTTCTACAGCGTTCCGTGAACCATTCTGCACACACCCGTTGCACTGCCAAAACACTTCGTCACACACGAGCAGCAATTTCCCGGATGGATGCACCACATTCTCTCACACTTTCAAACTCTCTGATTTGACGGTACGGTTCGCGCATACATCTGCGAGGCATCCTGCACGTCTGCTCTAGTCACACTGATCGATTAGCTTTGGTTTATGGCGACAACCAGATCCGCAGGCACATTGTACCCGTAGGTTGTGTCGCCCAGTGATATCGATGACGACCTTGAACCCGTGGACCGACATGGTTCAAATGCTACTCATTTCTGCACAACATACATGTCCTGTAAATATGAACGTCCTGTCTCTAGTCTTTCAAGGTGTTCTGTTTTTTTTTTTTTTTTTTTTTTTTTTTTTTTTTTTTTTTTTTTTTTTTTTTTTACATGAGTGTAGGTATCTTATTCCATACAGGTGCCCTACGATTCACATTCACTGATTTGGGTGGAAGTATAGCGAAGAAAATTTCACATTATTGTGTAGATACACGATGTCTTTCTGTAAAAGGTCAGCTGTTCTACTGTTTACTAGACTTTTTTTGTTATTTAAAAAGACGACATTCTTTAACAAATTGCATGTTAGAAGAGAATCGTAAAATAAACTGTCCTGCAGTGTCCTCTCAGCGTCCTTGGTGAACCTAATGAAGATTAATGTGGTGTGCTTTCTTTTGTTATTGCCGCTATTTATTACACTTCACATGCTCTAATTTGTAAAAATTATGTTATACATTAATATAAACAACACTATTCGCAATCATTTTCTATCGTATCCAAAAGGGCAGCTTCCTGTCCGCTTGGAGCTCTACTGTCGTTATTTAGAACAAAGAAATGGCTCTGAGAACTATGAGACTTAACTTCTGAGATCATTAGTCCCTTAGAACTTAGAACTACTTAAACCTAACTAACCTAAGGACATCACACACATCCATGTCCGAGGCAGGATTCGAGCCTGCGACCGTAGCGGTCGCGCGGTTCCAGACTGTAGCGCCTAGAACCGCTCGGCCACCTCGGCCGGCTATTTAGAACAAAGATGAGCAGAAGTGTCTTGACTGTATATGTTGGAACGTGGCTAAACCAAAACAAACGATAAAGTTAATTCCTTGATGCTTCAGGATGTACCCTATTAACTGATCACTGCTTTTAGTGAAGTTGTTCTCTCGAATAAGATACTGGACCTCCTCGTTAGTTATTCAATCTACCCATCTAATCCTCATCATTTTTCTGTAGAACCATAATTCAAAAGCTTCTGTTTTTTCTCGTCTGAACTGCTTATCATACACGTTTAGTTTCCGTACATGGTTACACTCCAGGCAAATTCCATCGCAAAATACTTCCTCGCACTTAAATTTATATGCAATGTTAAAAAAAATTCTGTTTAGAAAGGCTTTTCTTGCTATTGCCAGTCTAAGTTTTCTATTCTTTTCGGCCATCATTAGTTATCTTTCTGCTAAAACAGCGAAATTGGCTATTTTAAGTGTCACATTTCCTAACCCATTTCTCTCCGGATTGCGACTTAATTCTACTGTATTCAATTACCCCCTTCTTTTTTTTACTTTTCTTGATGTTTATCTTATAACCTCTTTTCAAGAGGCTATCTATTTCATTGAACTGCTCTGTTAGGATCTTCACCACCTCTAACAGAATTATGTCATCGGGAAACCACAAAGTTCTTATTTCTGATCGCTGAACTATAGCCCACTTTCCAAATTAAAAACATGTCACCTCCTTCGCAACTACTGCTTCTCTTTCACGTCCTTCGACTCCTACAACTGCAATCTGGTTGCTGTACACGTTGTAGATAACACGTCCTTCCCTGCATTTTGTCCCTCTAGCTCCAGAATTTCAAAAAGTGTATTCCAGTAATATCGCCAAAAATATTCTCTAAATTTGCAAAAGCTTTAAATATATGTTTGTTTTTCTTCAGTCTGTCTTTTGAGGTAAGTGGCAATTCAGTATTGTTCAGTGAGTTCTTACATTTCTCTGGAACCCCTCCTGAGGCTGGTGTCTACCGGTCTTTCCGTACTTCTGTAAACAAATTTGGTCAATGTTTTGAACACATGACTTATAAAACGTGGGATTCAGTAATACCTACACCTGTCACCACTTGTCTTAATTGGAATTGCTGCTACCAAATACTAAAATCAAAGGACACTCATTTCTGTATTTCAAAGACTTTTGGCTTGATTTATTAATTTCGGAACATGTGGATTTCCAGAGGGAAGGCCAATCTTCCACAGGAGACAGAAATAATTTCCAAAAGAGCCCAATTCATGTTCCTTTTACAGTAGAGGTGCATGCTTCCTACGTTGGCTGTCTATCCTTTTCACTCCGAACGTGTGTCATCTCAATATTTTCGCTGCCATTCAACTATGCCGTTGAAGAAGAAGAGGGCTTCCCTTGAATAAAATCTTAAGCTTGATGGCCAGACGTGAATTTAAGCATCTGTCCGCGACTTTTTAATTCGCAGTGGGCAGTGTGCTGCAACTGTGTGAATATGAGCAATTGCGACTGCATTTGACAAAAGACAAGTAACTTTTCCATAAAACCCATAGACGCTCTAAATACTGCACATTCCAGAAAGCTTGTACCCATTTGACCTACAGCTCTGAAACAAATTCGCAACAGTTACAGTGCTGTGCGACTTGAATGGTGTCACTTGTTAAACACTAATGACGATGTATTTCCGTTAATACTAGGCTACTAGTAACGCTGCGTTTACACTGGGTGCAGTCGGTAAAACACTTAATAACTATCGACGCTCATGGGAAAACCCACATGGTATTGTGAAATCCATATACCCAGTGCGTTTCTACATCTTTGTATGGAGTCACTGAATGTTTGAATTTAGTTGGCTCAAATGGCTCTGAGCACTATGGGACTTAACTGCTGTGGTCATCAGTCCTCTAGAACATAGAACTACTCAAACCTAACTAACCTAAGGACATCACACACATCCATGCCCGAGGCAGGATTCGAACCTGCGACCGTAGCGTTCGCGCAGTTCCAGACTGAAGCGCCTACAACCTCTCAGCCACAGGATGTGGTCGTATTCTGTCTCCTCTAATCCATCTGTTGCTGTCGATAAGCCACTGTGTATTCATTAAAGATGCGCGTGTAAACTATGTCCTACCGATATGTTATGGATGTAAGTTCAAGGAAGTGGAAATATTGCTAAATTTACTGTAATGGGTGATTGTATAGTGTATAAGTCAAGTATGTTTCTGAAGAAGTCTTGTGCATCCATTGCTAATTAGGACCCAGACTGGTTCACTCAACGAGTGTTTGTACAATCCAGCCAGATGACAGTGCCTCCCATCACAGTAGTTTAGCTTGTAGTATCATTTTATAGTATCTGTTGCTCGAAAAAAAGTATTTAATCTTCCAAGATGAGGTGGTGTGAGACTGACCATCTTTGCTGATATGTCTTGAAATAGGAAACAGGATATATATAACTTAAATGCAGCGTTGTGATTCATTGCAACGTTTTTCGATGGTCTCCAGTAATTTTTAGACGTGCAAGGTTGGGTAGACCACTGCCTCTGTACTGCAGGTGGCCTACAAACTTTATAGCCTGGTGCCACCCTGTCGTCAAAAGCCACCGTGTCACATTCCGACACATCCAAGGTCTATTGTTTTTCTCCAAATCTTCGCCAAGCCAGGCCGGCTGCTTTCCTCTCTGGCATCCACACCTAACACCAATTTTCATCGCAACCGAAACACATGGCACCAAACTGACTGGTTGACTTTTTAGTTATTTGCTCCATTTCTTTACAAGGTACGTACACCACTGGCCATTAAAATTGCTACACCAAGCAGAAATGCAGATGATAAACGGGTATTCATTGGACAAATATATTATACTAGAACTGACATGTGATTACATTTTCACGCAATTTGGGTGCGTAGATCCTGAGAAATCAGTACCCAGAACAACCACCTCTGGCCGTAATAACGGCCTTGATACGCCTGGGCATTGAGTCAAACAGAGCTTGGATGGCGTGTACAGGTACAGCTGCCCATGCAGCTTCAACACGATACCACAGTTCGTCAAGAGTAGTGGCTGGCGTATTGTGACGACCTAGTTGCTCGGCCACCATTGACCAGACATTTTTAATTGGTGAGAGATCTGGAGAATGTGCTGGCCAGAGCAGCAGTCGAACATTTTCTGTATCCACAAAGGTCCGTACAGGACCTGCAGCATGCTGTCGTGCATTATCCTGCTGAAATGTAGGTATTCACAGGGATCGAATGAAGGGTAGAGCCACGGGTCGTAACACATCTGAAATGCAACGTCCACTGTTCAAAGTGCCGTCAATGCGAACAAGAGGTGACCAAGACGTGTAACCAATGGCAACCCATACCATCACGCCGGGTGATATGCCAGTATGCCGATGACGAATACACGCTTCCAATGTGCGTTCACCACGATGTCGCCAAACACGGACGTGACCATCATGATGCTGTAAACATAACCTGGAGTCATC
Source organism: Schistocerca piceifrons (assembly GCF_021461385.2). Lineage (NCBI taxonomy): Eukaryota > Metazoa > Arthropoda > Insecta > Orthoptera > Acrididae > Schistocerca > Schistocerca piceifrons. Next base: position 782,161,527 of record NC_060139.1, on the reverse strand, counting down.
CGAAAAAATGACGTTTCGCCATTCGTGCACCCAGGTTGATCGTTGAGTACACCATCGAAGGCGCTCCTGTCTGTGGTGCAGCGTCAAGGGTAACCGCAGCCATGGTCTCCGAGCTGATAGTCCATGCTGCTGCAAACGTCGTCGAACTGTTCGTGCAGATGGTTATGTCTTGCAAACGTCCCCATCTTTTGACTCAGGGATCGAGACGTGGCTGCACGATCGGTTACAGCCATGCAGATAAGGTGCCTGTCATCTCGACTGCTAGTGATACGAGGCCATTGGGATCCAGCACGGCGTTCCGTATTACCCTCCTGAACCCACCGATTCCATATTCTGCTAACAGTCATTGGAACTCGACCAACGCGAGCAGCAATGTCACGATACGATGAACCGCAATCGCGATAGGCTACAATCCGACCTTTATCAAAGTCCGAAACGTGATGGTGCGCATTTCTCCTCCTTACACGAAACATCACAACAACGTTTTCATCAGACAACGCCGGTCAACTGCTGTTTGTGTATGAGAAATCGGTTGGAAACTTTCGTCATGTCAGCACGTTGTAGGTGTCGCCACCGGTGCCAACCTTGTGTGAATGCTCTGAAAATCTAATCATTTGCATATCACAGCATCTTCTTCCTGTCGGTTAAATTTCGCGTCTGTAGCACGTCATCTTCGTGATGTAGCAATTTTAATGGCCAGTAGTGTATATTCAGTCCCTTTTTCTTAAAGTGTGCACTGTTGTAGGTACGCACCTGAAGTACATGCTGCAGGTAGAGAGGACGACGCGATGCACCAAGAAGAATCCGCCGTCAGCGAGTCGGACGACGGCGTCGCACAGCAGCTGCCGCCGGTACAGATCGGACAGCGCGAGCGCCCGCCTGGCGTTCAACAAGTGCGGCCCCGTCCTCAGCAGCCGTCCGCGCTCCTCTGGCTCGAGTTCCTGCTGATGTTCACGCCCAAACTTCGGTAAAAACCTCAGCAGCCGCGTCAACTTTTCTCTCAGCCCCACACTGAGGTGACAAAAGTCATGGGATACCTCCTAATACCGTGCCGCACCTCCTTTTGCCCGGCCTAGTGCAACAACTCGACGTGCTATGGACCCAACAACTCGCTGGAAGTCTCATGCAGAAATATTGAGCCATGCTGCCCCTATAGCTGTACGTAATTGCGAAAGCGTTTCCGGTGCAGGATTTTGTGCACGAACTGACCTCTCCATTACGTCCTATAAATGTTCGATGGGATTCATGTAGAGTGATCTCGGCGGCCTAATCGTTCTCTCGAAATGTTCACAATTTTCTTCAAACGAATCGCGAACAACTGTGCTCTGGTGGCACAGCGCCTTGTCATCCATAAAAATTCCATCTTGTTTGGGAACGTGAAATCCATGAATGGCTGCAAATCGGCTCCAAGTAGCAGAACATAACCATTTCCACTCAGAGGTCGGTCCAGTTGGATCAGAGGAACCAGTCCCACACAGCCCACACTATTATGGAGCCACCACCGGCTCGCACATTACCTTGTTGAGATCTTGGATCCATGGCTTCGTGGGGTTGCGCCACACTCGAACCCTACCATCAGCTCTTACCGACTGAAATCGGACTAATCTGACGATGCGGAGAGTTTGCAGCCACTTAGGGCCCAATTGATGTGGTCACGAACCCAGGAGAGGCGTTGCAGGCAAAATTTCGCCGCGCTTTTCTAACGGATACGTTCTGCGGACGTCCCATATTGATTTCTGTGGTTATTTCAAGCAGTCTTGTCTGTTGGCACTGACAACTCTACGCAAACGCCTGTTATCTCGGTCGTTAAGTGAAGGCCATCAGCTACTGCATTGTTCGTGGTGAGAAGTAACGCCTCAATGGTTCAAATGGCTCTAAGCGTTGTGGGACTTAACATCTGAGGGCAACAGTCCACTAGACTTAGAACAACTTAAACCTAACTAACCTAAGGACATCACACACATCCATGCTCGAGGCAGGATTCGAACTTGCGACTGTGGCAGAAGCGCGGTTCCGGGCTGAAGCGCCTAGAACCGCTCGGTCACAGCGGCCGGCGAAATAACGCCTGAAATTTGATACACTTGGCGCGCTCTTGACACTGTGGTTCTCGGAATATCGAATTCCCTAATTATTTCCGAAAGAGAATGTCCCATGTGTCTAGCTCCAAATACTATTCTGCGTTCAAAGTCTTAGTTCCTGTCGAGCGTCCATAATACAGCCGGAAACCTTTTCACACAAATCACCTGAGTGCAAATGACGGCTCCGTCAATGCACTGCCCTTTTATACGTCGTGTACGCGATACTGTCGCCATCTGTGTGTGTGCGTATCCTACCCCATTCACTTTTGTCACCGCAGTGTATATTGACTTAACTGCGGAGACGAACTCAGAATGGAGTAACGAAAGTCCCACAGTGGTTGATATTGTATCTGCTATAGTTCTTGGCCTACATAAAGGACCTTTCAGTGACTCTGAAGGGCCGACTGAAAACAACAGGAAAAGAATCACCGTATTTCAGAGACTATATCTTCTATATAATGAAGATAGTGTTTCCTAATAGCCTTGCATAGGACTATAAAATTTTTATTTTGGAATGAACCATCTCATTTTACAAGGGTATATCTTTTAGCTGCTTGCACATACAATCTTGGGGCACTTCGGGCTTCTCCAGACTTACTCGTACGTATTTTACGGTTCATCTTCGTCTACACTTGCATCTACAAGATTACTCTGCAATTCACAATTAGGGGCCAGAGAAAAGTTTCATCGGACCACCTTCAAGCTATTTCTCTACCGCTCCACACTCCAACAGCGTGCGGAAAAAACGAACACTTAAATCTTTCCATGCGAGCTCTAATTTCGCTTAGTTTATTGTGATAATCATTCCTCCCTATGTAGGTGGGCACCAACGAAACATTTTAACATTCTGAGGGCAAAGTACATGACTGAAATTTCATGAGAAGATCCTGCCGCAACGAAAATCGCCTTTGCCTTAACGATTACCGAGCAAGGTGGCGCAGTTATTAGCCTATTGGACTCGCATTCTAACCCATGTACTGTCTTCCTGATTTAGCTTTTCAGGAATTTCCCTAAATCCTTCAGGCAAATGTCGGAATGGTTCCTCTGAAAGTGAACAGCCGACTTCCTAATCCACTGGGACCGATAACCTCGCTGTTTGGTCCACCTCCCCTCCCCTCCCCCCCCCCCAAAAAAATCACCAGCCAACCTTAATGATTGCCACCCCGATTCACATATCCTGTCCGCGGCACCCTCCTCCCCCCTATTTCACGATAAGAGTAAACGAGCTGCCCTTCTTTGCACTTTTTCGATGTCCTCCGTCACTTCTATCTTATGCGGATATCACACCGTACAGCAGTACTCCAGAAAAGGTTGGACAAGCGTAATGTGAACAGTCTCTTAGTAGACCTGTTGTTGAATTTTCTAAGTGTTCCGCCAGTAAATCGCAGTCTGTGGTTTACTTCCCTCACAACATTATCTGCGTGATGTTTCTAGTTCAAGTTACTCGTAACTGTAATCTCCAAGTATTTAGTTGAATTTACAGCCCTTAGATTTGTGTGTTTGATCCAGTAACCGAAATGTAACGGATTCCTTTTAGCACTCATGTGGATTACTTCACACTTTTCATTATTTAGCGTCAACTGCCGCTTTTCGCACCATACAGATATTTTGTATAAATCGTTTTGCAATTTCTTTTTATCATCTGATGAGTTTATAAGGCGGTAAATGACATCATCTGCAGACAGTCTAAGAGGGCTGCTCAGATTGTCTCCTAAACCGTTTATATAGATCGGGAACAGCAGAGGGCGTATAACAAAAAATGGTCCAAATGGCTCTGAGCACTGTGGGACTTAACATCTGAGGTCATCAGTCCCATAGGCTTAGAACTACTTAAACCTAACTAACCTAAAAACATCACACACATCCATACCCGAGGCAGGATTCGAACCTGCGACCGTAGCAGCAGCGCGGCTCCGGACTGAAGTGCCTAGAAACGCTCGGCCACAACGGCCGGCGGCGTTTAACACATTCTCACGGAACTCCAGATACTACTTCTGTTTTACTCGATGACTTTCGGTCAGTTAGTACGATCTGTGATATTTCTGACGGGAAATCACGAATCCAGCCTTACAACTGAGACTACACTCCATAGGCACGCAATTTGATTAGAAGTCGCTTGTGAGGCACGGTATCAAAAGCCTTCTGGAAATCTAAGATGTAGAATCAATTTGACATGCCCTGTCGATAGCACTCATTACTTCGTGACAATAAAGAGCTACTTGTGTTTCACAAGAAAGATATTTTCTGAATCCGTGTCGGCTTTTTACCAGTAAATCGTTCTTTTCGGGGTAACCTGTAGTATTCGTACACAGTATATGTTCAAAAATCCATATCGACGTTAGCGATAATGGTCTGCAATTCAGCGGATTACTCCTACTTCCTTTCTTCGGTATTGGTGTGACTTGAACATCTTTCCAGTCTTTGGGTACGGATCTTTCGACGAGCCGGCACTCGTGTATGATTGCCAAGTATGGAGCTATTGTATCAGCATTCTCTGAAAGGAACCTGACTGGTATATAGTCTGGACCGGAGGCCCTGACTTTACTGGGTACAAACTGCTTTGCTGCACAGAGGATATCTGCTTCTAAGTTACTCGTGCTGGCAGTTGTTCTTGATTCGAATTCAAGAATATTTATTTCACCTTTTTTGGTGAAGGAATTTCGAAAAACTGTGTTTAAAACTCTGTTTTAATATCTCTATTATGCGTAACATCGCCATTGTTATCGCGCAGTGAGGGTACTAATTGTAAACCTTTGCCTATCTTGGGTTTTTTTGCGTTCTTTGAAATTTGGCATGTTTTTCGTTGCGTCTGCAATAGAATTTTGACCTGTTTTGTGTACCTTAGGGGGGTCAGACCATCTGGTATTAGTTTATTTGATACACATCTCATTTGCCGTCGACAGTATTTCTTTGAATTTAAACTACATTTAGTCTACGCTTCTCAATAATCAATAACGTAATCGAACAGTGAGGAACCTTTTCGCCTATATGTGCGCAATAAGTTACAATTATTTACGTTCAGGATCAACTGTCAGCCCATGCACCAATGATAGATCCTATACAGCTCTTCTTGTATTTCTCTATAGTCTTCTGATATTGCATTTTTCCTAAAAAGAACAGCCTCATGGAGCTTCCAAACCTACCCACAAGATCATTTACGTATATCGTAAACTATATATATGCTACACCTATATATGCTATAGCACCCCTACCGAACTCTCTAAATTACCATTACATTTCGCCCCGTTCAGAATAAAGGTTTGAGCTCTACCTCCTCTTAAGTCGAAAATCCATTCACTAATCTTGTCCAATACTCGATAAACTCGTATTTTGTTCATTAAATGGCAGCGTGCAGCTGTGTCGAGTGTCTTTTGGAGTAAGGAAAGGAAGGAAAGCTGCAGTCCAACATCGCTACGGAAGGGAAAGTACAATTGCCGTGTCAGGCTGAAGGGTAAGACTTCCTCCCTGTCAGAGGTCCGCCAGTTTACTTGCAATACGTGTCGCGTTACTTAAGATTAATTTTTTGCTTTAGATATGCTTTGTCATCAAATCACAAGTCCGAAAAGCAGAGGAGTAGAGAAGCTCAATCGTCCACTGGGGAGTAGGAGTCGCTTTACTTTTGCGTATCATTTAGTATTTTCACGGAAGTTAAATAAGTCGTCTCCCGAACGGACAGCAGAGATTCAGACAATAGTCAAAGTCGTCTCTTACTTCTACAAGCTCGTCTGGAGTTACCGTAAAATGGGGTGAATAGAACAGTCTGCTACTTGAAAAGAAAAAATTGACAATTTTAAAAAGAAACATGAGAGTCAAAATAACATGGGATTATAGGTCTTGCGCTTAACTTTAAACTTATAATTAGATTTGGGACCTAGCTCATGCTTTAATAAGATAAAAAAATACAGACACAGCAGCGTTAATCTTGTTATTTTGTCCATTCATTGGTCTTTGGGGTGAATAAGGACGTGTCAAAATCTGTTTTGGATCTCTGGTTCCCAACACTTCCGAGAGCAATCAGATATTAGCTCGAACCCCCGTCCCCCGAACATACTCTAATATCAATATTAGTGCCTAATTAAACCACAGAACGAAAAAGAAGTTTCTTTGAACACTTTCATTTCTCAAATGACAAAAGCTAAATGATATTTAGATTTTGTAGGTATTTTTATTAAACCACGAACTAATTGGTCAGTGGGTCAATTGATACTGCTTATTTCTAACAACATATTTTTTTGTAAAATGTTGAAGGATTCTCAGCGCATCGCTAGTGCTACCTACAAACGCTTCCCAGGAAAAAAAGTATCCACATTGAGGATTGTTACAGATCATGCCTCCTCTGTACCACATCTCTCCCTAACGACACTTGCTTCACCCACACCTTGCACACCCGTTTAATCTGAATTGGCAGAAGTTGGAAGACTTTAGATTGCCTACACTTTGGGCCTGACCACTATCACTGCTGCTACCACTACTACTACTACCACTACTACTACTGTTACTACTAAAAATGATAATAATAATAATAATAACATAGCTTAGCCCCTACAGCAGTTTAGTAGCCATTAAATACTTACTGTTCTGTTTTGCTCTCATTTGTTCCTTTATTGTTGCAAAGTGAGTAATGAACCAATTTATGGCCTGTTGCTGGAATTACCTACAACTCAGAAAATACATTTTCACGAGATATTTAAGCATATGTGATGTATACGTTTCAATTTTACGAGGTGCATTGTACAAAGTATGTGTGTAGTGGCTGAACTATGTGAGAAAGATGATGTTTGTACATTCATTACGCTATCTGTAAACTCCGCCACATTGTACTAGGTGTTAATACTAGAATTATAAATATATTTAGTTATTGGTTCAAATGGCTCCGAGCACTATGGGACTCAACATCTGTGGTCATTAGTCCCATAGAACTTAGAACTACTTAAACCTAAGGACATCACACACATCCATGCCCGAGGCAGGATTCGAACCTGCGACCGTAGCTAGTTATTGGTAATGTATGTAATCAATATATGAGATTTACGAAATAGTGACAATAGTAAGGTTTTTTTTTTAAATATGTGAACAGCAAAACAGTATTAGAGTGAAGAATAAATTTTTTGAGTTGTCCGGAACAATGCCCAGTCCGCGCCTGGCAAGTATGCAGTGGTTGTGTAATGTGGTTAAACACTCAGAGGCGCCAAACACAAACAAGCAGGCAGCACAGTGCCACAGATTAAGCGAGTGAGAGCATCAGAGCCACCTGATTCATCTCCATGACATCATTGCAAAGGAGGTGTAACGATATTCTGTTAACGGGGCAGTATGAAGTAACTACACATAAATATTACGTAAGAACGCCTTTCAGGCTGTAAACCTTTCGTAAAAGGACTCTCTGAAACCATGAAATTAAACATCAGTCTAGCAAAGAACACTGACAGGTTCGAAAAATTAGAGTGAATTTGGTGTCTCATATGGGGAAATCACATCTTCAACCACTATATATCCCTCTCCTTCTTCCCACTCAGTGCTCAGAGTCTGATCATCCCATCTGCATCACTGATACTGATGGAAGGCCAGTTCCATTAGTTGCAGGATGAGCTGGTGACATACAACGAAGTGCTGCCAGCCGCTGTCAGTTTGGAGCCTACTGCTACGAGTCAGCAGCCTTTCGAATGTGGAGGAGGGGGAGGGAGGGGGGATGGGACTTCAACTCCGTGAGCTGCCATTCCTGCTGATCACAGCAATGGCTAACTGAAGATGAAGGCTGGGAAAATCTCCCACGGATGAAGAACTAATCTGTCCAACTGCAGACTGTTTGACTTGGGAGCAGAGCACTTAATATCGCTACTCCTTGGCGATAGGTGTATCGCCTTACTGGAAATATGCTGGGACTGTCGCTCAAACTGTCCTCTGTGTCACTATTGGGAATTCCACCTTTTCACAAACACGACAATCGTCATCAGGGGTACGCAGATTTCTGTGGGCAAGTGTAAGAGCAATTACACTCAATGAGAGTGTTGAGGCTTTGGCAGACGTCTGCAGTCAGGCTAAGCTCCACCCTGCACAAGGCCACAGAAGTGAGCACAGACAACACTGGGTGCTAAGACCACAGGTTCCATAATGGGCACTGACACATCACTCACCACATTCGTGTTACGCCTATGCAGCACAGTTGCTATCAGGCTGCACTAGGAGGAGACTGAATCACGGTAAAACTCTAAGCAAAAAATGGATGTTAATTTAAAGCTGTCTCATTGACACCTTGGGCATGACATGGGTCCTCACCCTGCCTCTCTGCTTGACCATCCTGAGCCCTCATAGGCAGACACATCCAGCAAAATAATTTAGTTTCATTACCAAAACACAACTGAACTCTTTTGTTTGCACTCAAAAAATTACATTTTACCAGTCAGACGTAATTACTCCCTCCACTCCCAATTTTCGAACCGTTGATCTAGGAGAATTAGTAACAAAATATACCTGGTTCAAAAAAGTTTTATTGAGTACAAAAATCAAAAATATTGCAGGAAACGTAGATTTTTTATTCCGTTTACCAAATTAAAATTGCTACATTTCTTATTACTTTAGTGTAACATTAAACCAATGAATCTAGTTTGTTTGTTAATATATTAAGTCACTGACGTCAAAATTTTAAACATAGCTGCAGTGGCGAAGGTTAATAAATGATCTAAGAAAATCAGCCAACCAGTTGCAGGTGAGAAGGTTTATTGACAAACCTTGATCATTGTCTGCTTTAGAAATACATGGACAGGTAAAGTAACATATGACGATGACAAATTTTAGAGCAAAGAAGCTCATGTCAAATAACATGGAATATGTGACCATCAGTAAAACCGAATAAAACCAATTAAAAACATACTTATTGTAGCTGGGCTAAGATTAAGTCTTGAAATTAAGTATATATTGAATTAAAACGCAGTGAAACGTCCCTTATGTGGCTGGTGCCAGCCAGCAGTTGCTGCAGGGCAACAGCCACGTACGAGCTGTTTTGTTGCCTTTTAATTCCATGTGCATTTAATGTGAAGGCTTTTGCGCTTAGCCCAGCTGACGGTGACATACCGGTATATCGTGTTGCCTGACACGAGCTTGTTAGTTTTCTTTTATATCTACAACTGGTTAGCTGATTTGCTCAAATCGTTCATGCACTGACATCAGGTTCAAACATAATGCCTTGGATTCTATATGTCTACTCCCAGAAGTAACTAAGATCTTTTGAACTACATCTCCTTTACTAAGTGATGACTCTTGTCTCTTAAAATGAACGTGTTTAATCGGCCTTGTTTTTCTAGAAAACATCAACTTACCCTAGCCATTCTAAACGACAAATTTCACATGCACACTATCTAAATGACTGCTTACTTTTTCTATGTACTTTAGTCACAGCTTACTATCTTGGGTTGAAAACAGTGGCAAGTGGTTCTTCACTTCCATAAATTCTTAGTCTTTTTGTGAGGAAACACTGACGATTACCGTTCCTATTCACGTCACAAATTACGAGAACATAGCTCTATGTTTTAAGTGAGCTGAAACACAAGTCAGATTAAAGTACATTTTAAAGCTAAACCTTTGGTTTATGAAATAGGATTGAAAACGTCATTATCATGTACCTACCTTAAAAGACACAATTTAGATTGGTATTTACAAATAAAAATCAAAGCAATCAGTTTCAGCACCACATTCGATATCTGTCATATAGGGAACGAAAAATCAACTGACAGTGTCGCCAACTTTGAAATTCATAATTTCTGTGTTACATTGATTCACTAACAGACTAGACAAACCAATCTTTTAATGTAATTCCCGTTTGTCTCCCGATACGGTACCACAGAACTTTTCTGGAAGTTTTATTTCGGTTCAACCATTTCTTCTACTGGCTCTGTTTTACAATACCGCATTTACTACTGTTTCTATGTGGCGCCGTCGTTCACCCAGTCTTGTTTTAAGAGGAAGCACACAGACGTATTCTTTCACAAACCCATACCAACAAAAAAATCACACATTGTGAGATCAGGCGACCTAGGAGACCAATGGTGCAATGTAAGAGCCGTACGACCCTTACGAACGATACATAGTTGACGTAGCTCATTGTTGAGAAAAAGTTACACGCAACTGGCAGTGCAATGACGCTCTGTCCTCTTGAAACTGTTATTTTATGCGTGTTATATCAATTGTGCAAAAACCAGAACTCCATCAAGGTACATAATTCTTGTAACTATCTTTCCTGGGGGAAAAAAAAAAAAGAAAGTACGCAAATCTCATGAATCTGAGATCTGAGGAGACAGGGTCTCGTGCTCGACTGTGGCACTGCACTTCAGAACGTAGCCCCACCACTGACCACTAAACGTCAAAGGAACTTGTAATCATTCATCTCCAAGCCCAGAATGAACTCATCGAACTCTATGTGATTTTATCATTATCTTGAAAGGGCTATACCAATTGAATCTGTGTGGTTTCAAACACAAATGTAGCCACAAAACACGTATTCATAAGAGAATTCTGAAAGTTGCTCTAACTTAATAAGTGAAGTCCTTAGAGATATATGTAATGCATCAGTGACATAGGTAATTTTTTCAGACATTACAATATGCAATTTGTAAACCACCTTATAAGAAAGAATTAAATAATTATCGCCCAGTTTCCTTACTGACATCTTTTTCCAAAATATTTGAAACACTAACGTACTCAAAAGCAGGCTCACATTCAAGCAGAAAACATTCGTCGTATCATAGTTCAGATTCCAAAAGAGTTGCTCAACTGAGAATACTATTTGCATATTCATGAACCAGATATTGCAAACTTTATACAATAAAATATCGCCAGTTGCTATTTCCTCTGATATTTCCAAGGTGTTTGATTATGTAGATCATGTTACACTCTTAGAAAAAGTTAAGTTTTTGTGAAATTGTTGGTTTTACATACAACTAATCTGAATTATACTTAACAAACAGAACGCAAAAAGTTGTGCTGCATAATTAAAACGATGATCGAGAGGTAAAAAGTTTTACTGACAGGGTAGAAATCACAAAGAGGGTCCCACAGGGTTCAATTTGGGCCTACTCCTATTCCTAACATATGTGAATGACATTCCACTTAACATTCAAGAAGCAGAATTGGTACTTTTCGCAAATGATGCTAGCGTTTTAATACATCGAATTAGGGAGAAAGCAGCAGAAGAGACCGTTAATGACATTTTTCAAAGAATTATTAAGTGATTCCCTGAAAATTGACTCTCTCTTAATTTTCATTTCTGTACAACAAATAGAGTCACACTACCAGCGGATGTAGCACATGGAGAGGAACCAGTAAATAGGGTAGAATGCTCCAGATTTTTTGGTGTACATACTGACGAAAATTTGAAGTGGAAGATGCATATTACTGAGCTTCTCGAGCAGTTAAGTTCATCTTTTGCTCTTTGTACAACTGCTGACATATTCTGCTTATAATGTCTTATGGAATAATTTTCTGCGGTATCTCATCACTCAGAATGATTGTATTGATTGCACAAAAGCGATCAATAAAAATAGTATGTGATGTTCACCCACTTCGTCGTTTAGGTGCCTCTTCAAGGAGTTAACAGCCCATCACAGTTCGAGAAGAATAGTGATGGCCACACCTACAAAACAAGAGGAAAAAATGGCCTTTATTACCCATTGTTAAACGTGTCAGTGGCTCAGAATGGAGTTCAATATGCAGCAACAAAATTTTTTTTTCATTTTCCCAAGACACAAAATGTCTCACAGAAATTGAAGAAAGTTTTAAATCTAAACTAAAATCATTTCTCCTCAACAATTCCTATTCCATTAACGAATTTCTGTTTAAAAATTGGTACCTGTGAAACGAGAAACCAGTTTTTAAGTGTAGTTGCATGAACAGAGCTGTAAAATAATAGTAGTGGAGCAAAGTTCATACGAGCCCATTTTGTTAGTGTGGGTTGCCTACATCAGGGGCAGATATGGAATATTGTTTTAGGGGAAATCAGTTTGTGGAGGCTGGATTTCTCTTGCTCATCATTCTCTGCTGTTTGGAAACATGTAGGTCTTGTAAGAAGTAATTACATGGGGCAAACATGTTGCATAACCTAATGTTCAGCGCTGTACTCTGGGTGTCTTAATGTTTGGCCCTTTGTTGGCACCTAACCTATTGTCCTGTTAACTGGTTTTCCATGTCACCCCCATTTCCTTAAACTATTCCACCGCCTTTGATACGAAATTAAGTAATTAGTTATGTCCTCCCACCATTTTCTGGTACACTTTTCGAATTTCACATGCCTCAACGGAAGAAAAAATGACTGTTTCCCTGCTTTAGATTGCTTTCATGTCGACGGCTTCCCAGATTCCTCTTGCTGTCGCATACTTACCCCCATGTACAAATTGTTATGTGCCAAGCAGAAAACACGCAGGTACCTCCTCAATTTCCCCGCATTTCACATAGGTATGAATAGGGGGTCGCTACACTTTCAACTACCTAATTTCTACTACTATTCCAGTCACCCAGCTACCCGCTGCTTTGCAAAAACACCTTATTCTACCAAGCATCGATAGATAGTCTCCATTCTCGTCTTTTGCATAATTAATGAGGAAAGCAGCAAAAATAGTTGCATTAGAGATATGAAAAGTTAGTCTACATTTCTTACGACCTCAATCAGCACACCATCTACTGCTTGTGCTCTTTCTCAATCAACTATGGCCTATAACCCAGTGGACATATCACCAAACCTCTGGCATGGTATCGAGACAGAATTTGTTACAAATACTGTAGAAATATCTATCTGCGGTGGCGTGAGGGATTCGTAAATATTGGTTTCATACCACGTTCCTTAGCTGAATCAGTTTCTAAACTGGGTAATTTTATTATGGCGTTGCACCATCGGCGACGTGTAAGCGCATTGTCAGTCTGATACTATACAGCAATCGCCATCACGGTATCTGTCTGGACAAAAAGCCACCTCATTCAGAGGTAATGTCATACCTCGATCTGTAGAGCAGGTACAGCTTTTAACATGGATACTTGTATGCACCTGTAGAACCAAGAATGGTTCTGAAAGTAACATAAAGTAGTTGTTGGGATCGGATTTTTTAACATCTGGCAGTCTGTAAGACGATTAAACCTCTCTTTGTAAGATATGGTGGTAGCACTCGCCAGAAAAAATTATGAGACATGTCCACCCATGGTTGATTTTCTTTCAGTATTAATTCGTAACGCCAGCGATTAGTTATTGACCAAGTATTACACTCAGTAGTAGGGAGTGCATGATAGGTTTGCATTTGAGCATCAGGCTTATAAAGTATGTGTTTGTGTTCCAATATGTGCAAAGGAAATGACTATATCCAGTCATAAAGAAGGTATGGATTTGACGTGGAGTAATGCGATAGCAAGAGAAGATTATGGCAAGTCATAAGAATGGGTACCAATATTTCTATTGCCAGGGCCAAAACTGTGATCATGGTGTATTTATGATACTTCACTCATTGTTGAGTGTCATTCAGGTGAGACCGAAATGGTAACATTTAGTTGTAAGTACATGGATAAAATATATATGTGAACGATTTCATAGGATCATTCTGTCTATGTGTGCTTGGCCTGCAGCGCCGGTGACCTGTGCGGGAATGATTTACGTTTCCTGTTAACAGCAGGATCCGTCCAAATGCAAGGGCCTGTTGGAATGCAAGAATGTAACTGAGTTAACTTTGTCGTCCTCTAGATACCAGAATAGCGAACTAATACTTAGCATGTGTAGAGCAGCTTTCGTGATCGCATGGAAATATGAGAAGATTGAATAGGGACGAGAGTTGCACTGGACTGTTACTCCGTCCCATGTAAATTGTTTGGTTGACTGCTTCTGCACAATTCCCGCCTTTATTTAGTTGAGAAGTTGTGGTGTGTGCAACTAGCAGTTGAAAGTATTTGTGAGTGGAAATGTCAGTCGAGTTTTTTCACATAAAGGTCTTCGTAGACGGGATAAGCGCTAAAGTTTTGGGTTTGCAGAGAATTAATTTCAAGTCAATATCTTCCGAATTATGTTGTGTGAGTGATCAGTACGTTACTGCTGTGTGATTGATATCGAGAAGTACCGCGAAAATGGTATAATATCATGGCAAACAATGCGAAAATACATGTGTTCTTGCAATCCCAGAGTCTGCAGATGGATGTAGAAAAGCAAGCAAGCGAACAGGTCCAGACCAGAAACAGTAACGTGTTTGTGCCTAGGGGGAGCGAGTCTGAATTTGTAGTAGAGTTCTGAGAGTGACCTTGGTCTGCTGAGGGTGCTCTGGTCAAACGTAGGGAGTGGTTGACCACTGAACTTCGCAGGGAAATATCCAGTGCTGCGAGGAGTATATACGGTGCTGTCTGTCTTTGCAGTATATGTACGAATGATTTTGTATGGCACAGGATACGAATTGTATGTTTACTACATCGACATGGTTGGAGATCGGTTTTGCGCTCTAATTTTCGATCTCCTGTCCTCAGTGGGAGTAAGAGTCTTTCTGAATTTGACGATATGTAGGGGCAATTTGCAGGGATTAATTGTCCGTGCAATATGGTGATCTGTACAAAATACGATCATAATGCTCTATTTACAATCGTTGCCGGGATGTAGGAATGTCTACAAACTGATTTGAACAAGAATGGAGCTAAGGTATGTATGGAAAGTTCTTAGAAAGCAAGTGTTCAAAGATAAGTTGAAGCAGACCATCCATTTCTGGCAGGGATTCTGTCACTCATCTAGCACTATGTCATTAGGACATTTTTCTCTTCTGTATGACAGTGCTTCGAATTCTGTTTGCATAATTGTTCTGATTTCCCCCAGACTGTGCTTAGGCAGTGATCTCTTTCCAAACAACAAGAACACTTTTATGATTAAAGGTGTTTTCGCATGACTGCGCAGGCTTTTTAGCGGTGTGAACGTTTAACGTTTCTGAGACGTATATTGACATCAGGAAGAACATTTTGCTGTGAAGCATTAGCTGCACTGGGTACACGTGCATGCTAGACAAACTTGCAAGTTCCAGGAGGATCGCAAGGAACGATGTACCCTGTGGTATTCTTGGAAGTATTCCAACATCTCTCTCTCCATGCTGGACCTTATGCATCATCGCGCCAGCAATGGTACATAGGTGAATACATATTTCGACAGTTATTTCTCAGGTGTCAATTATGAAAGAGATGCCTCATCCTTGTGGGACCCAAACGGTTGCGTTGTAGCTTCGCGGGGACTGCCGATGCCCCAAGTCTGGCGCTCGTGTCGGGTGTTGGGTGCAGGATGTGTATTTTACTAGCGATCTTTTGTTTAAAACTACATTCCATCTACATCTACATCTACATATATACTCCGCTAGCCACTAAGCTGGTGCCGAGATGGTTCCTTTGAAAGGGCACGGCCGATTTCCTTCCCAATCCTTCCCTAACCCGAGCTTGCGCTCCGTCTCTAATGACCTCGTTGTCGACGGGACGTTAAACACTAACCACCACCCACCACCACTAAGCGGTGTGTGGTAGAGGGCACTACTCGTGCCAAAGTCATATTTCCCCCCCCCCCCCCCCTCTCTTTCACTCGCAGATCACGTGACGGGAAAACGACTGTCTGAACACCTCAGTACAAGCTCTAATTTCCCTTATTTTTGTATGGTATCATTGTGCGGTATGAAAGTTGGTGGTAATAATATTTGCTCCACATCTTTGGTGAAGATAGGATTTTGGAATTTAGTGAGCAGCCCCTTCCATCTAGCATATCGTCTATCTGCAAGTGTGTCCCAATTCCACTCTTTCAATGACATTTGTAACACTCTCGCAATGGCTAAATGTACCAGTCACGAATCTTGTAATTCTTCTTTGGATCTTCTCAATCACTTGAATCAGACCTAACTGGTATGGGGCTGCGCATACAGACAAACAATACTCTAAGACCCAATAGGATGCTACAAATTAAAGAACTACCCCATACATGTGAAGAATATCGATTTAATTAATTTGTATAAAATTTGCATAAATTTTTTATAACAACGTGGTGTTAGCGGTATAATAGTTAAGGGGAGGCTGTGTTGAGTGGGTGACATGGAGCAGAACAGCAGGTTAAGTGCAGAACATTAAGCTAATCAGAATAATTCTTATGTAAAACGCATTACAATAGTTTAAGGGGGTGGGTGAGAGAAGAATGCGCTAGAAATGACGTTCAAAAGCAGTGAAATTCTAAAAGTGTACCAGAAAATGGTGGGAGGATATAACTAATTACTTAATTTGGTATCAAAGGTGGTGAAATAGTTTAAGGAAATATGGATGACACGGAAGACCAGTTAACAGGACAATAGGTTACATGCTGACAAAGGGCCGAACATTAGGTTAAGACACCCAGAGTACAGTGCTGAACATTAATTTATGCAACATGTTTGCCCCATGTAATTACTTCTTACAAGACCTACATGTTTCCAAACAGCAGAGAATGATGAGCAAGAGAAATCCAAAAGCCACAAACAGATTTTTTTATAAATAAACAATATACCCTTTCCATATATTCCATACACTGCCTTGAATCGCCTAAAACAATACTCCATACACAGCAATCGATTTCCTTCCAAATGCCCGATCAACTGAATCTTTTTTCCGCCATTTTCTGGGGAGGAGAGGGGGAGGGAGGGGTTTACTGGGTGGGTAGTGGCTATTTAATTGATCAATTTAATTAAGTAGTCAATCAACTGATAGTAGTGACAGGGTGTATTCCAATAACTCAGACCTGAAAAGCGTTGAATCCCCTATAATAATGTTCCATATGCAAGAATCGATTTCCCTCCAAATGACCGATCAATGGAGTCTTTTTCTCGCCATTTTCTGGGGGAGAAGGAGAGGGTGGGAGGGGAGGGGGTTTACCAGAAGGGGAGAGGTTAATTAAGTAATCAACAAACTTATAGTAGTGACAGGGGCTATTCCAGTAACTCAGACCTGAAAGTGTATCTGTAGCAGTGAGGGAGAGCTTTTCCTGAGGGGGGAGGAGAGTGGGAGGGGGTGGGGGAACAACAGGGTAAGTGCCTGTCAATCAAAAGAAAGGATCCTTTTAGCAGAACAAAAGATTAAGAATCTGTCAATCAAAGGAGAACAACAGGTTTGCTCCTGCATACCTGCCCCTGCATACCTGCCCCTGATGTAGGCAACCCACACTAACAAAATGGGCTTGTAGAAATTTTGCTCCACTACTAATAATGTGTTCATAAATGTTAACGTTAAACATTTATACATATCCTGTAAAGTGACTCGTTCAACATCATTTCAATAAAAGAATCGTTCATGAGCTATGGAGCATGTAACAAATTATGCACACAAGTGAGGAATGGATGGTTCTCGGCTGCAACAAGGAGTTGACTTCTGCGAACTACATGCAAGACTCTGTTCAGTGTTCTCTACATCTTGTACGAGCACATGGGGCTGACCTGTGGACTTCCTCGTACATAAACAACAAGTGTCTTGAAATATCTGGCGCCATCATCGAATGATTTGGACTGTAGGACGTGCAGTGCAGTACTCTCGACTAAAATATCACCGCACAGTTGTAACTAAATTGCACCTGCTGAAATGGAGAATGCAAACGCCATTTGTTGCAATGTTATTGTTATATTGACTTGACGTCCATTGGGCAATGAAAAAGCGAGTGAGCAGGCAGACCAATAGAGACAACCACTGATGTCAACTTACAATTGGCGTCAATGTAATTATTTTGATGGATAGCTAAGTTAAAATTGTCCCCCAAGTTTATGTCTTCATTCATGTAGAAGATATAGTCTTCTGAAATCCGATAAATCTTTTAAACACTTTGTACAAAGTTTGCTGACGATGAAAGACGGCGGTGCCTTCCGGGGCAGGCCACTGCCATGGTAATACCCAGCAGGCACTTCCCCTTTCATTTTGTTTCGGTGATTATCATATAGTTTTATTCGGCTTTGGTGCATCTAAATTTTCCCTGATTGATATTAATCTGATGGACTATTAGCGTTAGGGTAAACCACTGATTGATTTCACAGTACCTTTATGATTTGAGTAGTAATAGTAGATTTAAACTCGGCTATAGAGACAGATTTTTGGACGCTGGAGGTGCACTTCCCCTTTCATTTTGTTTCGGTGATTATCATATAGTTTTATTCGGCTTTGGTGCATCTAAATTTTCCCTGATTGATATTAATCTGATGGACTATTAGCGTTAGGGTAAACCACTGATTGATTTCACAGTACCTTTATTATTTGAGTAGCAATAGTAGATTTAAACTCGGCTATAGAGACAGATTTTTGGACGCTGGAGGTGACCATGGATTTAGGGGGAGCTTTAGAACTTTCCCCCAGCAGCAAGCGAGTTCGCGGGTTCCTTTGTAGTCACCGAACTGGCCGTGGGCCCTGGAGGGCAGTGGTTTATGGGCTGCCATTCTGGTGGTCGGCCTTGTTCCGCTAGCGGCCAAACAAGAGGGTGGGAACACTGTGTCTGAATGCGAAATGACACTTCTTTAGAAACTGACAGCGCCGGGCATCCTGGCGCCGGCTTAACCGCTTTATTAGCGAGTGGATGTGATTTGGGAGCCTGGTCTGCTTATCCCTTGCGCGGGTCCAGGTACAGTGGCGTCAGGCAGGCGCCCGGCTAATGTGTTTATTACAAGAACAGGCGTACCTCGTGAGATGGGATGACGAGTTTCTCCAGATGTCACGTTTCTTAGATGGCGCCGCTCCTCGCCGAAACGGCGCCCACTAAATCGTTTTATGGACTAGATGGAGCTTGTTTTCTATAGGAGGCTTCTGTCATCTTCTGAAATGCGCCGGGGCTTTGGCTGCAGGACCTCCAGGTACAGTGTGCTGTTTTTTCGGAGGACAGAACGTGTACTGCACTGCAGTGATAGGTTGAGGAAGATTGGGTCTCCTTGCGCAGTAACCACTGCTGGTTCATGATACGAGGGGCGTTTGAAAAGTCCGTTCAAAAATAAAAACTACTTACGTGTTTGGGGTAAGCCTTTTTTGTTTTTCGACATAGTATCCTTTTAGACTTATACTCTTCGTCCAACGCTGTTCTAATTTGTTGATCTCTTCAGAATAATAGGAATTGTCCAGGTCTGAAAAATAGCTATTAGTTGCTGCAATCACCTCCTCGTTTGAATAAAATCTTTGTCCCACCAGTAGTCCAAGGGAGCCAAGGCTGGAGAATAGGGGGCATGTGAAACGAGTTGAAATCCTTTTTCCATTAATTTTGCGACCACAACTGCTGAGGTGTGTGCTGGTGCATTCTCGTGTTGGAAAAGGACCTTTTTGCGGTCCAATGGCCGGCGTTTTTCTTGCAGCTCGGTTTTCAAACGGTCCAATAACGATGAATAATATGCACCTGTAATAGTTTTACCCTTTTCCAGATAGTCGATGACGTTTATCCCTTGCTAATCCCAAAAGACAGTCACCATAACCTTTCTGGCCCTCGGTAACCCATTGTTTAGATTGTTGTTTGGTCTCAGGTGTATTGTAATATATCCATGAGTCATCCACAGTGACGGAACGATGCTTAAAGTCTTGCGGATTATTCCTGAACAGCTGCAAACCATCCTTGCAACACTTCACACGATTCCGTTTTTGATCAAGCGTGAGCAATCGCGGAATCCATCTTGCGGATAGCTTTCTCATGTCCAAATGTTTATGCAATGCCACGCGGGATTAGCCGAGCGGTCTGAGGCGCTCCAGTCATGGACTGTACGGCTGGTCCCGGCGGAGGTTCGAGTCCTCCCTCGGGCATGGGTATGTGTGTTTGTCCTTAGGATAATTTAGGTAAAATTGTGTGTAAGCTTAGGGACTGATGACCTTAGCAGTTAAGCCCCATAAGATTTCACATACATTTGAACATTTTTTTGTTTATGCAAAATATTATCACTTACAGCACGGTGCCCATACGTAATACGGGCGCGGCCGCCCTAACATTGGCGACGGTGCCCGTATACCGTACGGGCGAGCCTTTATTTGGCTCCGTAAGCGCGTTTAGTGCGTCTCCAAAGCAGTTTCGTCAACTAATGTGGAGGTATTTTATTCTTCTTCCGCAAGAGGCAAGCACTTATCGGCTATCTCATCCTGGGAGCGGCTGGGAGCACTGGAAAGACGAAGTTACCTGCAGTTCATTTACAGGTGTTTACGATCGTGAAAATATCGCGCAGCGAGTTGACAGAGGCAGAGATCTTACATATTCTTTATGAAGATGCAGGATCTTAAATTGACGATTCTGACAGAGGATTCGTACTCTCCAGACGAAAGTACAAGTGACGATTCAGGTATGTATATGTCTCAATTGTTCATAAAGTGAAGAGTTCGTTACCGCGTTTTGTATTGTGAGTAATGTTCATTACTTCACTTGCTTTTAGTACCAATCTTGGCATTTTTTTTTTTTTCTATGCAGACAATGGTACAGACGATCAATCACCATCTGTGGTACCTGGTTGTGTGTCACTGACTGCGCACAAAGAGCAAGATTGGTCGGAACCAGACGATCAGCCAGCACTGCCAGATTTCCAGGAAGTAGTCGGCTCATCAAAAGTGAAACGAATCTGTACGCTGTTAACGTTATCACGACAATGAAACGCAAAGGTAGCCCGAAAATAAACTCTGTTGGACATAAGTGGTCTGCAGTAAAATTGCAAGAGATTTACTGGTCTCTCAGTATTATTTTGCGTATGTGCGTGGTCAAATTGCCGAAAATCAGTGATTATTGGTCAACAGACCCATTTCCGCAGACAGGATTTGCGAGTAAATTGTTGAGTCACGATCGATTTTGCCCTACATTGTCGATGTTACATTTGAATGACAATGCTACGTTCATTAGCAGAGGCAAAGAAAAGCATGACCCACTTCACAAAGTGAGGCCGTTTTTCGATTTCTTTGCGAATAAAAGCAAAAGCAGTTTTCATCCAGGCATGAATCTGGCAACAGGTGAGGCAATGTGTCCCTTTCGTGGTAGAATAGGCTTCAGAGTATACATGAAAAGCAAATTCAATAAATATGGGATAAAATTGGTTGTTCTCTGCGATTCATCAACTGGTTATATGCTAAACTGTGATGTATATACAGGTTCTGCAGGCAGTGTTGACAATAGTATCCAGGGCATTGTAAAAGGTACTGTTCACAGTACTTTGGCGAAGGACATTGGATTTATATGGATAGGTACTACACTAGTCCATCTCTTTTGGACATGTTGTGGGAAAATAAAGCTATTGGAGTGGGAACTGTAATGAAAAACAGGACAGGTTTGCGACGAATATTCTGAACACTAAAATTAAAAGAAAAAGATAGTTTTTCAAAGGAAACACCATCTCTTGCAGTCAAAAGGAGATGTTTTTTGTCTTTCCATAAAGCATAAGTCTACCAGCACTAGTATTCAACTGAGGGCCAAAGGTGGAATAGCAGAAATTGTAAAGCCAGCCTTTATCATTGATTACAATAAGTATAAAGCAAGGGTCGACAGAGCGGATCAGTTCTCCAGCTATTAACCGTTTGCCCGAAAAACTTTGAAGTGGTGGTAAAAGCTGATTTTTCCACTTGTTTATCGTGTCAACTGTCAACAGTTTTATTTGATATAAAGAGAACACTAGGAAGAATGTATCCCTAGTAGACTATATTCACAGAGGGGAAGAAATTGGCTGAGAAGGGCGGAAATATTTTTCAGCAACAAGCCGCTTCGTCCTCACAAATTGAGAGGACATTTGCAAGGCACTTTCCAGAGGAGGTCCCACCCACTGCAAATAAGGTGAATACTACTAGGAATTGCAAAGTATGTTCAGACAGGGGGAAGAAAGAGACGGGTAAGCGCATCAGGAAGGAAAGTAAACGGTGGTGCAAGGACTGTAGCGTTGGCCTTTGCGTCCCACAGTGTTTCTAGGATTTTCACACAAAGGCTAACTACATCTGAACTATTAAAATACTCTAGTTTACAGGTACCTGCAGTTAGACAGTCCAGTGATATTTTGTTTTAAATTTAGATACAGTAATAATGGCATTACTCAAGAGAGAGATCATGTAAAACTTTTTTATCCACGATATTTTTGTGTATTCTTTTTTTAATTATAACACTCATTTGTATTTTATATTGTAAAATAAACTCACATTTATGTAAAGCTCTTACTTTGTCCTTTTAAATTATGCAAGAACCATATTCATATCATTTTTCTGTTCTTTGCAATCTAATTTCAAACATCCATTAAATATGCCAGCTCAAAGCCAAGTGCAGGGTGTAAAGAGGGCAGTGTTCAAAGTGTTATGTACCCATTCATTCGAGATGCCCACAGCACTAGCAATCTCACGCACCTTAACTCTTCTGTCATCCATCACAATATCATGGATTTTATCAATGATTTCTGTAGTCGTAACCTCCACAGGGCGTCCAGAACGCTCAGCATCACTTGTGCTCATATGGCCACTCCGAAAGTTTTGAAACAACTTATAAACTGTTCTAATAGAAGGTGCAAAGTCACCGTAATGTTTATCAAGCTTATCTTTAGTCTCCTGAGGCGTTTTGCCTTTCATAAAGTAATGTTTAATCACCACACGAAATTCTTTTTCGTCCATTTTTTGACGATCACTCGACGTCCTTGATTCACACGAATGCCAAACACAAAGAAATAGACCAATATGACTGAAACTTGGTGTGCGTTCTTTCCAAAGATGCTAATAACTAAACATGACATCGATACGCGCTGGTGGAGTCATCTCTCGAACTTTGCACGGACTTTTCAAACGCCCCTCGTAGGTTTATTCAAGAACGTTGGGGGAATGGCTGTTTTTTGGAAGGTTTTGAGCAATGGGAGAGGCAGGGACTTGCTTCTCGACCGCCACGGAGTACATTCGATAGAGCTCTTCCGTTTCCATAGAGAGAGCTGTTAGTTGTAAAGACGTCCTAACACCTGTGTGACACTTTATATTTTCACAGACATGAGACAATCACCGGCGGACATGGGGTCATATCCCGCAGTACGAAGCTTCGGCAGTGCCCGCACACAGACAACAACATCTCGTCTTTCACCGGCTATATCGGTAAAGTTGCGTAGATTTGGCAAATTCAGAAGCCTATCAATCGTTTTCACGGCCATCTTTTTTCGTAGCAGCCTTGTACTTGGAGTAGTCATTCCCAGTGTCCATTGGACTCTTAATTATATTTTGATGCGAGAGATTAATCAGTGGAACGATACAGCAGTGTGTGCTTGCCTAGATTGGCATCCTTCCACTCACAGTAGCCAGTCTCACTTACACGTAAATTCCAGTTATGTTCACCAAGTCTATTGCCAACCATCCTGAGTTCGCGTTAATTGTTACACGTTGAAGTTTCTGTTTATATGTTTTTTCTCTCTTGACCTTGATATTAGTTAATAAATCTCTTTGTGATACTGTCAGTCCTTGTTATTAATTTTTCAACGAGACACATTCTTATTCCCTACGATTTCATTTATTTTGTTGTGGGTTTGAAGGAATTAAATTAATTTTATACCAAATTAGCCAACTCAGGGGTGATCCACACTGGGGCACTAGTCTGGTTTCCTTGCGCTATTGATAAACGTGGCCCCTCTTGGGTGTGGTGGTTACGACTTTTTAGTCGTTTGGCAGACGAGGAACTGCTGCTACGCAGGCGACCTTGCAACGATACGAATACGCTAATCAAGGGCCCAAGCTCAAGTTTAGGGAGTCACAACTTAGATTATACCTAAACAGACCTACAACCCGTTCACAGCAAGCATTTCAATTCTTAAATTCTCAAAGCCTCGTTTTAAGCAATGGCAAACCAACAAAAATAATCTACTGATGAATAGCAGACATCGATGATTATAAACTGAATGAATATCTATTAGCAAAATTCTTTGCCATTTAGATGGGCAACAAAATAAAGTTGCGTCGACACACAGATGCACTATGAACATGAAGCCTGCAAATTGATAAACTTGTTTTTAAAATTACCGGATGTTCACCAACTAGTAGTATTGCATATTTCCATAAACACTGACACTGGAACAGAAGGTAGCAACTTACACCAATAGCGAACAGTGTTCTGTTACTTGATTTCAATGTAGGAAATGTAGGAAAGATTTGGAAGCTATGGGGATTCATTGCGCAATGAAGATAAATTTAGCTTGTAGCGGAATGTCAACAAATGTACTCAGAAGTTTGCAAATGGTGTGACATGGTAATTCCTCCTCGTCCAAATCATCATATTATATTCTGTCCCCAAAGTTTACAGCTGTTGAAGCCATCGCGATGGAAACTGCCGGCGCTGGATTACACTATTGCTGCAGTAAATACTGGTCATGGCTCAGCACACTAAAATGTTCATGATACACTCCAGTTCCGTGGTTCCCAAACGTTTCTGAGATATTAGCTCGAAAATATCACTGGAGTGGCCTTTGTCGATCTCTCTTCAGCCTATGACACTGTACAACATCAAATCATCCTAAGGAAGATTTACGACCTTACCATGGACTTCAGGCTTGCGCAAATCGTTTCCACCCTGTTGCAGAATTGGCGTTTCTTCGTAGAATTTCAAGGCAGGCGGAGCAGATGGAGAATATAAAAGACTGGGCTTCCGCAACGCAGCGTCTTAGCACCAAAGCTGTTTAGTATCTACACCAATGACCAACCACTCCCTCTCCACACAAGAAGCTTCCTATATGCAGGCCAGCCGCTGTGGCCGAGCGGTTATAGGCGCTTCAGTCCGGAACCGCGCTGCTGCTGCGGTCACAGGTTCGAAACCTGACTCTGGCATGGATGTGTGTGACGTCCTTAGGTTAGTTAGGTTTAAGTAGTTCTAAGTCTAGGGGACTGGTGATCTCAGATGTTAAGTCCCATAGTGCTTAGAGCCATTTGAACCTATATGCAGACGATCTGGCATTGGCAACTCAGGGTAAGAATTTTGAGACAGTAGAAGAAAATCTCACTGCTGCTCTGAAGATTCTCTCAGAATATTATGAGGAAAATCATCTCAAGCCAAACCCGTCAGAAACTAAAACATGTGCTTTTCATCTGAAGAACAGAGAAGCTTCTCGACACCTGCATGTGAACTGGAATGGAAAGGAGTTGGAACACTGCAGTGCTCCCGTTTACCTTGACGTTACCCTGACGCTCCCTGACCTTCAAGGCACACTGCACCAACCTTAAAGCCAAGGTTTCATCGCGAAATTGCCTACTGCGCTAGGTGACTGGTTCTGGATGGGGTGCCCACCCCTAGACAGTAAGAACAACTGCCCTGGCATTATGCTACTCCGCTTGCAAATATGCCGCTCCAGTGTGGTACAATTCTGCACATGCAAAAAAAGTGGACACCGCCCTGAATGAAACCTGCAGGCTGATCACAAGCTATCTGAAGCCAACGCCAATACAGAAGCTGTATACACTTGCAGGCATAGCCCTACCCTATATTAGACACGAGACAGCTGCTAGTAACTAGAGGCAAAAGGTCTGCAATAATCTGGCCCACCTCTTGCATGAACATCAGCCACCATCACCTCGACTGAACTCAAGAAAGAACTTTCTACATTCTTCTGTTCCAACTGACAGAGATCAACATATAGCCAGGGGTGAACTGTGGAAAAAAAAGACATCCTGTACTTCCAGAGCGAGACGTAATTGAAGAAACTCTGCCACCTGGTCACCAAGAAGGATGGTGCACATGGAAATCCTTGAACAGACTGCGCTCCAGCGTTGCAAGAACGAAGGACCACTTGAAGAAATGGGGCATCGCACAAGGCAGAGACACATTCTGTGAGTGTGGAGATGAACAACTGCAAGCCATCTCCTGAAGTGTCGTCTCTGCCAATATTCTGGTACAGGACTGGAACTGGCCTTGGCTTATAGCAACGTAGTCAATGTTGCCAAATACTGGACACAACTAGAGTAAATGTGTTTATTATGTAGAAATTGATTTCTTAGGGCTGTGCTTATTATGTAAAAATTGATTTCTTACTGGCATGTGTATTATATAAATATTGGTTTCTTACTCATTTTTCCCTATGTATTCATTTTATTACGTTTAAATGTCTTTGACTTACTCATGTATACAAATATGTATATTTTTAAATCATCACAGACTGTGCCCTGGTACTTCTGACACGATTAAGTAATAATAATAATAATAGCAAATAACAGACCCCGTGGAGGCCTGGGAAAAGAATAGGCCTCCTGTATGTTCTGCCAGTCGTAAAAGGCGACGAAAAGAACAAACCACTAATAGGGCTAACCCACCTTTTAGTGTGATTAGTTGGTTCAGGACAGAACTAATGATGCCTCGGACAAGTGCTGTCATGGTTGGGGACGACGCTTGAACCCTATGCCCGTCCACAATGGTAATGACACTACTAGCCACACAGAAAATGATTTAAATCCAAATGCTTCCTGCGACCACTTTAGAAGGAAAACAAAGACAGAGGATGAGACGGTCAGATGAAGTTAACTGACACCTCATGTTCTGTTATTACCAAGCAACAAACTTAGGAACCAACACAACTGGATACAGATCAAAAGTATACACAACATTTATTACCAGATATCCAGAATTAAAATTTTTAACAGAACAACGACTAGCTGATCAGATCCGTGTAATAATAAAAAATAACAGGATGCCCCAGTCAGAATTAGAAAACATCAAACAACAAGTACAACAAATACTGGAACAAAATAATGTGCAATCAGAAGATGAAGAAAATACAGCAATGGATTCAAACATCCCAGAGCAAACAAACAAAGAACAACACGCATCAATTAAACAATCAGAGGAAAACGAAATCTTAAGACAGCCACCAGAACAAGCACAAATAGAACATGAAGTGACACACATGTTAGATATACAAGAAAAATTTCTGCTGACATATATGGAATGCAAGGACACAAATACAGACATTAGACCATTCTTGCATAGACCACCAAATAACCCACAAGTCAAAACAACAATAACAACTATCAACACAATCATACACAACAAAATAAATGAAAATACAACTATGGAAGAGTTACAACTACTGGTTTGTATAGGAGCACTCACTACACTAAATGTACACACTAGGCAGAGATCAGAACCAACCAGCACATGGAAGAAACCCACAAAACCAGCATGGCAACACAGGCTACAGATCAGAATAGAAAAACTGAGAAAAGACATCGGACAGCTAACACAATTTATAAGAAGTGAAATATAAGACAAAAAACGAAAAAGGTTAGGTAAAATCTCGCAACAAGAAGCGATAGAACAATTAGATGAAAAGAAGCAGTAATTACAAGCATTGGCCAAACGACTTAGAAGATACAAAGAAAGTGAAAATAGAAGGAAACAAAACCAAATATTCAACACAAACCAAAAAAAATTTTACCAGACAATAGATAACACACACATTATAATAGACGATCCACCAAACATAACAGACACTTCTGGAGCAACATATGGTCAAACCCAGTACAACATAACAGACATGCATGGTGGATACAAGCAGAAACAGACACATACAAGATGATACCACAAATGCCTGAAGCGATAATTTTGCAACATGAAGTCACCCAAGCAATTAATTCTATGTGCAGTTGGAAAGCCCCTGGAAAAGAGAAAATAGCAAATTTCTGGCTAAAGAAGTTCACCTCAACACATTCACATCTAACTAAATTATTTAACAGTTACATTGCAGACCCATACACAGTCCCTGATACACTTACACAAGGAATAACTTATCTGAAACCTAAAGATCAAGCAGACACAGCAAACCCAGCAAAATATCACCCCATAACATGCCTACCAACAATATACAAAATATTAACTTCAGTCAATACACAGAAATCAATGACACATACAATACAGAACAAAATTATAAATGAAGAACAAAAAGATCGTTGCAAACGAGCACGAGGATGTAAACTGCAACTGATAATAGATGCAGAGGTGACATACCAAGCTAAAACTAAACAAAGGTCGCTACACTACGCATACATTGATTACCAAAAAGCTTTTGATAGTGTACCCCACTCATGGTTAATACAAATATTGGAAATATACAGAGTAGATCCTAAATTGATACATTTCCTAAACACAGCAATGAAAAATTGGAATACCACACTTAATATCCAAACAAATTCAAATAATATCACATCACAGCCAATACAGATTAAGTGTGGAATATACCAAGGAGACTCATTAAGTCCTTTCTGGTTCTGCCTTGCTCTGAACCCACTATCCAACATGCTAAATAATACAAATTATGGATATAATATTACTGGAACATACCAACACAAAATCACACATTTGCTATACATGGATGATCTAAAACTACCGGTAGCAACAAATCAACAACTCAACCAATTACTAAAGATACCAGAAATATTCAGAAATGATATAAATATGGCTTTTGGAACAGCATAGTCAAGGGAAAACACATTAAACAAGAATGTTACATATTGGATAACCACAGCGACTGCATAGAAGCGATGGAAAAAACAGATGCCTATAAATATCTAGGATACAGACAAAAAATAGGAATAGATAATACAAATATTAAAGAAGAACTAATAGAAAAATATAGACAAAGACTAACAAAAATATTAAAAACAGAATTGACAGCAAGAAACAAGACAAAAGTTATAAATACTTACGCTATACCAATATTGACCTACTCAATTGGAGTAGTGAAATGGTGTAACACAGACCTAGAAGCACTCAATACACTTACACGATCACAATGCCACAAATATAGAATACATCATATACATTCAGCAACAGAAAGATTCACATTAAGCAGAAAGGAAGGAGGAAGGGGATTTATCGACATAAAAAACCTACATTATGGACAGGTAGACAATTTAAGAAAATTCCTTATAGAACGAGCATAAACTAGCAAAATACACAAAGCAATCACTCATATAAATACATCGGCTACACCATTGCAATTTCATAACCACTTCTAACCCTTTAGATCAGATATGAAGAAAATAAAATGGAAATAAAAAGCACTACATGGCAAGCACCCGTATCATGTAACACAGCCACACATCGATCAAGACGCATCCAACACATGGCTAAGAAAAGGCAATATATACAGTGAGATGGAAGGATTCATGATTGCAGTACAGGATCAAACAATAAACACCAGATATTACAGCAAGTATATTATTAATGATCCCAATACCACATCAGGTAAATGCAGACTTTACAAACAACAAATAGAAACAGTAGATCACATCAGAAGCGGATGTACAATACTAGCAAATATGGAATACACCAGAAGACATGACAATGTAGCAAAAATAATACATCAACAACTTGCCATACAACATTAACAAATACAACAACAGGTTCCCACATACAAGTATGCACCACAAAATGTACTGGAGAATGATGAATACAAATTACACTGGAACAGAACCATTATAACAGATAAAACAACATCACATAACAAACCTGACATCATACTCACCAATAAAAAGAAGAAATTAACACAACTAATCGAAATATCCATACCCAATACAACAAATATACAAAATAAAACAGGAGAAAAAATTGAAAAATACATCCAACTGGCTGAAGAAGTCAAGGACCTGTGGCATCAGGATAAAGTTGACATTATACCAATTATACTATCAACTACAGGAGTCATACCACACAATATCCACCAGTACATCAACGCAATACAGCTAAATCCAAACATATATATATACAACTACAGAAATCTGTAATTATTGATACATGTTCAATTACCCGAAAGTTCCTAAATGCTATGTAACATATACCGTATGGTTAAAAGGAAATCATGCTCGATCAAGGTCCGCGTCACTTTCCATTTTTAACCAGACATAAAGTCTGAGAAAGGAAAGAAGCAATAATAATAAAGCGTTGGCCCTACAGCAATGTAGTAACCACTGCATAGTTACTGAAAATGTTGGCCCTACAGCAGTGTAGTAACTATTGCATACTTACTGTTGTGTTGTGCTGCTAATTAGTATGTTTACTGTTGTGAAGTGAATCAGAAGCAATTTATGGTCTATTGCGGGCATTACCTACAACTTCGAGAAGACATTTCCATAGATATTTAAGTGCAGAGTGGCTTAGAGGGAGATGCCTAGCGGGGCGAGATGCCTAACATTTCCGACAGGTGGTGACGTTATGCGACACCGTCATGCAGGCCGGCCAGTGAGGCCGAGCGTTTCTAGGCGCTTCAGTCTGGAACCGCGCGACCGCTACGGGCGCAGGTTCGAATCCTGCCTCAGGCATGGATATGTATGCAATCGACAAGTAATAAGTGGTACGAGTCATGATTTTGTTATCAAAAAATCAATTATTGGCCGGTTTTGGGGACTTCAATTTGACCTAAGACATTGAGATTTTGCATGAACCGAAATCTGGTACCCACATTACACGCGAAAATGCGAAAAGTGTTAATATGTAGTAAAAACCCAAGAATACATGGCGTTTTCGTCATTTGTCTTCGCAATGACGTAATCTCAGATCGTCACATTGATCGCTTTTCTCTCGGAATCGTTTACATTTATAGTCAGGAAATTTATGTACCGTGCTGAGATATGCAGAAGCACCACTCTGAACTGCATAGATGCTCCTAAGTTGATGCAATCGTCAAGTAATGAGTAGGTTAGTTAGGTTTAAGTAGTTCTTAGTTCTAGGGGACTGATGACCTCAGATGTTAAGTCCCATAGTTCTCAGAGCCATTTGAACCATTTTTGAACCGTCATGCACTGCGCTAGCTAACTGTGTGGCTGGAAGGCAGCTGCGTATGTGGTTGTGTTTATCGTTTTTCCGCTTTTCAACCAACAAATAAACGTAAGAGCTAAGGCGGACAGCTTCTTAATGGTGCACAAATATCTTCACGTGCTTCCGAGCGCATGAATAAAGTAGAAGACGCAAATATGAAACATGCTGAGCACATACTGTGTTAGTCACTAAAAGTGGCATCTCACCCCGACCCTCGGGAGAGACGCCACTGTTTTGTTGGGGTAAGATGGGCAATTTTATTCCTCCCTTACATAGACGTTTTTTTCATATAAAATGCTTCGAACGTATCTAAGGACATCAAATGGGGAGTCAGTGGTCTGAAGAATCCCGACGAATGGCTGTGGAGCGTATAAAGACTGGTGGAATGAATTGTTTTAGTTTCCGAAGGATATGACGACCATACCGAACTGTGAAACGATGTTTGGTGAAGACCAATGAAAGAAGCATGCTATGGACCCATAAAGTAAGCTGTATTATATTAATTATAATGTTCACCTTGATTAGGGAACAAAATGAGTATAGTCTTTAACTGTAATATTTTACTAAATTAAAAATTAAGCATTCAAAGGCAAAGTTATTCGAGGTTAACCGTGTTGCTCGAACTGCACATTTCAAATTTCTGCAAACGTTTCTCAGTGTCGAATAACTACCACGTTATTATTATTGTTGTAGTTTCTAGGTAGCCCTGGTGAAGAGAACGACACACTATTGGTCAACTACATAAAGAAGTTGCAGATGTATGAATTTCCACGAACGAGAGAAACTCTGCACAGGTTGGTATTCCAGTTTGTGGAAAGAAATAGAATTCACGTTTGATTTTCTAAAGGAAATCAAATGACTAATTGGAAATGGTTACAGTTCTTTCTGAAATGTTACCCACATCTAGCTACGAGAAAGCCACAAGATCTCTCTGTTGACAGGGCTGAGACAATGAATTGGGAAGCAATTGCAGTTCTGAATATATTAACAGCTGGATAAGCCTGGGCGCTTGTACAATATGTACTAAACTGGCTTTCAGATAAATCCTGGGCTAGATAATGTTATAGCAGAAACAGGTTCTCTTACATTTAGTCAATTAACTTTTTGGAGGAAAAGGAAAAATCATAGCTGTTATCACTTGTTGCAGGGCTGAAGGCAACTTTATTCGTCCAGCGTGTATTTTTACAGATAAAAGAAAGAAGCCTGAATGGGAGGATGGACTTCCAAATTGCTCAATTGTATTTTTGAACGAGAAACCAGGGTACGTCAACATTCATATATTATGAGGAGGATGGTAGATTACTTTTCTTCCAGGAAACAACAACGATGAGTGGTTCTGGTTCATGATGGCCATACCTGGATTATGATGTGATCTTGATTTATTTACCTCCACATTCCACGCATTGTGTTCATCCTCTTGTTGAAGCAGAGACCAAGAAGACACGACGCGAGAATCATCCTTTGAAGATATTGCTCATGTGCCTATCTTGGATCTTTATCATCTCAGCGCAGAAAGAAAAAAAAACTAAAGTTCTCACAGCACACAGTCGAATTGAAGAGGAAAGAGCTAGGTCACAGCGAATTAGGTCTAAAAGCAAGAAATCTACTGAAAGCCAGTCTAGGATTAACAAATTAGGCAGATCATAAAGTGACGGTGATTATTGTGCTCAGTTTGTCATGAACTACCAGATGTAGACAGGATTCAGCGCGTCATGCGCAAAATGTGATAGCATGACACGTGTACAGTAGAAGAAAGCGTGTGCAATAACTGCACCAAAAAGCTGTGATGTAATGTGTGAGCAATCATATTTAGTCTTTTTAATCTATTAAAATTTGCTTTCCGAATTACGTATTTAGCTACATTGTGTCATAAATTCACAAAACTAGCGCTGGAGTATGCTTCAAATATAACTGCCATCTTACCCCTGTGCCCGGGGTGTGCACTCATAAAAAATTCAAAATTCACACATTTAGTATTGGTAGCATAACACCAACTGACCTGTACAGAGAAAAGACTCCTCAGAGAACACCAATTTAGTATCGAATCTAAACTCCCAATTCTAACTAACGTTTTGATCCTCCAAACCTCTCCCCAATCTACCCTGTGTGATGTTGTTTTTGTTATGATCTTCAGTCCGAAGACTGGTTTGATGCAACCCTTCATGCTACTCTATCCTGTGAAAGCCTGTTCATCTCTGAGTAACTACTGCAACTTACATCCTTCTGAATCTGCTTACTGTATTCATCTCCTTCTCTTCCTCTTCGATTTTTACCCCCCCCCCCCCCTACACTTCCCTCTGGTACTAAATTGGTCATCCCTGGATGTCTAAGAATGTGACCTACCAACCGATATCTTCCTCTAGTCAGGTTATGCCACAAATTTCTTTTCTCCCCTATTCTATTCGTTACCTGCTCATTAGTTACGTGATCTACCCATCTAATCTTCAGCATTCTTCTGTAGCACCACATGTCAAAAGCTTCTATTCTCTTCTTGTCTAAACTATTTATCATCTATGTTTCACTTCCATACATGGCTACACTCCATACAAATACTTTCAGAAAAGACTTCCTGACACTTAAATCTATACTCGATGTTAAAAAATTTCTCTTCTTCCGAAACGCTTTTCTTTCCATTGCCGGTTTAAATTTTATATACTTTCTACTTCGACCATAATGTTATTTTGCTACCCAAATAGAAAATCTCATCTGCTACATTAAGTGTCTCATTTCCAAATCCAATGCCGGCCGCGGTGGTCTAGCGGTTCTCGGCGCGGAGTCCGGAACCGCGCGACTGCTACGGTCGCAGGTTCGAATTCTGCCTCGGGCATGGATGTGTGTGATGTCCTTAGGTTAGTTAGGTTTAAGTAGTTCTAAGTTCTAGGGGACTGATGACCACAGTTGTTAAGTCCCATAGTGCTCAGAACCAACCAACCAAATCTAATTCCTTCAGCATCACCTGATTTAATTCGACTACAGTCCAATATCCTCTTTTTGCTTTTATCGATGTTCATCTTATATCCTCCTTTCAAGATACTGTCGATTCCGTTCAGCTGCTCTTCCAAGCCTTCGCTGTCTCTGACAGAGTTACAATGTCATCGGAAAACCTCAATTTTTTTATTTCTTCTCGCTGGACTTTAATTCTTATTCCAAAGTTTTTCTTTTGTTTCCTTTAGTGCTTGTTCAGTACAGATTCAATAACATTGGGGATAGGCTACAACCATGTCTCACTCCCTTGTCGACCACTTCTTTCCTTTCATGCTCCTCGACCCTTAAAACTGCCATCTAGTTTCTGTACAAATTGTAAATAGCCTTTCGGTCCCTGTATTTTACCCCTGCCACCTTTAAAATTTGAAAGAGAGTATTCCAATCAACATTGTCAAACATTTCTCTAAGTGTATAAATGCTATAAACGTAGGTTTTCCTTAACCTATCTTCTATGGGAAGTCGTAGGTTCAGCACTGCCTCGCGTGTTCCTACATTGCTCCGGAATCCAAACTGATCTTCTCTGAGGTCGGCTTCCACCACTTTTTCCATTCTTCTGTAAACAGTTCGTGTTAGTTTTTTGCAGCTGCGATTTATTAAACTGATAGTTCGGTAATTTTCACACCTGTTACCATCTGATTTCTTTGGAATTGGTAGTATTATATTCTTCTTGAAGTATGAGGGCATTTCGCCTGTCTCATACGTCTTGCTCACCAGATAGAAAAGTTTCTTCATGGTTGGCTCTCCCAAGGCTAGCAGTATTTCTGACGGAATGTTGTCTACCCCCGGAGCGTTGTTTCCACTTAGGTCTTTCGGTGCTCTGTCAAATTCTTCACGCAGTGGGCTTATCATATCTCCCATCTCATCTTCATCTACGTCCCCCTCTATTTCCGTAATACTGTCCTCAAGTACATCTCTCCTGAATAGAATCTCTACATACTACTTCCACCTTTCCGCTTTCCCTTGTTCGCTGAGGGCTCGTTTTCCATCTAACCTCTTAATATTCATGCAGGTGGTTCTCTTTTCTCCAAAGGTCTTTTTAATTTTCCAGTGGGCGAGATCTATCTTTCCCCTAGTAATATATGCTTTAAAATCCTTACATTTGTCGTCTAGCTATTGCTGCTTAACCATTTTACACCTCCTGTCAATCTCTTTTTTAGACGTTTGTATTCCCTTTCGTCTGCTTCATTTACTGCAGTTTTATATTTTCTCCTTCCATCAATTAAATTCAATATCTCTTCGTTTACCCAAAGATTTCTACGAGCCCTCGGTCTTCTTTACCTACTTGATCCTCTGCTGCCTTCACTATTTCATCTCTCAAAGCCACCCATTCTTCTTCTACTGTATTCCTTTCCCTTGTTCTTGCTAATAGTTCCCTAATGCTTCCTCTGAAACTCTCTAGAACTTCTGGTTCTTTCATTTTATCCAGGTCCCATGTCCTTAAATTCCTTTTTGCAATTTCATCAATTTTAATCTACAGTTTATAACCAATAAATTGTTGTCAGAGTCCACATCTGTCCCTGGTAATACCTCACAATTTAAAATCTGGTTCCGAAATATTTTTCTTGCCATTATGTACTCTATCTGAACCCTTTCGGTGTCTCCAGGTCTCTTTCACGTATACAACCTTCTTTCATTATTTTTAAACAAACTGTTAACAATGTTTAAATTATGCTCTGTGCAAAATTCTACCAGGCAGTTCCTCTTTCATTCATTTTGTCCCAGTCTATATTCACTTACTATTTTCCCTTCTCTTCCTTTTACTAGTGTCGAATTTTAGTTTCACTTGACTATTAAATTTTCGTCTCTCTTAAGTATCTGACTAATTTCTGTTATCTTATCATACATCTCGTCAATCTCTTCAACATCTGAGGAGCTAGTTGGCATATAAACTTGTACTGCAGTGGTGGGTGTGAGCTTCGTGTCTATCTTGGCTACAGTAATGCGTTCACTATTCCGTTTATAGTAGCTTATCTGCTTTCCCATTTCTTTTATTCATTATTAAACCTACCCTTACATTACCGTTATTTGACTTTCTATTTATAAACCTGTACTCACATGACCAGAAGTCTTGTTCCTCCTCCCACTGAACTTCACTAATTCCCACTATATCTAACTTTAACCTATTCATTTTCCGTTTTAAATTTCCTAAAATACCTGCCTGATTAAGGGATATGGCATTCCACGCTCCGATCCGTAGAACTCCAGTTTTGTTTCTCCTGATTGATTTATTTATTTACACGTCAAATTCCGTCGGACCAACTTGAGGAGCAAATCTCCAAGGTCATGGAACGTGTTAGTACATGAACTTACAACATAAAAGTAATAAAAGATAAGAATAAATGTTTATGAACCCGAGAAAAGTCAGTCCATAAGTTTAAGTAAACGCAATCAGCAATACAACAAGAACCAGTTTAATCACTCAAGGAATTCCTCGACATAATAGAAGGAGTGACCCACAAGGAAACTCTTCAGTTTCGATTTGAAAGCGCGTGAATTACTACTAAGCTTTTTGAATTCGAATGGTAGCTTATTGAAAATGGATGCAGCAGTATAATGCACATCTTTCTGCACAAGAGTTAAGGAAGTCCGATCCAAATGCAGGTTTGAATTCTGCCGAGTACTAACTGAGTGAAAGCTGTTTATTCTTGGAAATAAGCTAATATTGTTAACAAGAAATGACTGTAAGGAAAATATATATTGAGAGGTCAATGTCAAAATACCCAGACTCGTGAACAGCGGTCGACAAGAGGTTCGTGAACTTACACCACTTGTTGCCCGAACCGCCCGTTTCTGAGCCAAAAATATTCTTTTAGAATCGGAAGAGTTACCCCAAAATATAATACTATACGACATAAGCGAATAAAAATAAGCAAAGTAGACTAATTTTTGTGTCGAACGATCACTCACATCAGATACCGTTCGAATAATAACAATGGCAGCATTAAGTCTTTGAACAAGATCCTGAACGTGGGCTTTCCATTATAGCATAGCATCTATCTGAACACCTAGAAATTTGAACTGTTCAGTTTCACTGATCATATGCTCATTCTGTGAAATTAAAACGTCAAGTTTTGCTGAATTGTGTGTTAGAAACTGTAAAAACTGAGTCTTACTGTGATTTAGCGTTAGTTTATTTTCTACAAGTCATGAACTTAGGCCATGAACTGCACTATTTGAAACCAAGCCAATGTTGCATACACCATCCTTTATTACCGAGCTGGTGTCATCAGCAAACAAATATTTTAGAGTTACCCATAATACTAGAGGGCATATCATTTATATAAATAAGGAACAGGAGTGGTCCCAACACTAATCCCTGGGGCACCTTCCACTCGACCGTACCCCACTCAGACCCCACATCACAGCCATTCTCGACATTGTGGTTCAAATGGCTCTGAGCACTATGCGACTTAACTTCTGAGATCATCAGTCGCCTAGAACTTAGAACTAATTAAACCTAACTAACCTAAGGACATCACACACATCCATGACCGAAGCAGGATTCGAACCTGCAACCGTAGCGGTCGCTCGGCTCCAGACTGTAGCGCCTAGAACCTCACGGCCACTCCGGCCGGCTCTCGACATTGTGTATAATGATCTTTTGCTGTCTGTTGCTAAAGTAAGAGGTGAACCAATTGTGAGCTACTCTCCGTATTTCATAATGGTGCAACGTTTGGAGCTATATTTTGAGAGCAACACAATCAAATGCCTTAGTTACGTCAAAAAATTTGCCTAGCGTTCGAAACCTTTTGTTTAACCCATCCAGTACCTCACAGATAAAAGAGCATTTTCAGTTGTTAAAAGACTTCTAAAGCCGAACTGTACATTTGACAGCAAATCGTGTGATATAAAATGATCAATTATCCGTACATACACAGCCTTTTCAATAACTTTAGCAGACATTGATGGCATAGAAACAGGTCTAAAATTATCTACATTATCCCTTTCTCCCTTTTTATAAAGCGACTTTACTACTGAGTATTTTAAATGTTCAGGAAACTGACCATTCCTAAAGGAAAAAATTATAAATATGGCTCAATACAGGGCTAACAAATGCAGCACAGTACTTTAATATTCTGCTAGGCACTCCACTATAACCATGAGAGTCTTTAGCCTTTAGTGATTTAATTATTGACTCAGTCTCCCTCTTTTCTGTATCACAGAGGAGTATTTCAGACATTAATCTCGGAAAGGCATTTGCCAAGAAAGTTATATGATTCCCTGTAGAAACTAAATTTTTATTTAATTCACCAGCAATGACGTCCTTCTGAGTAGTCCCCGCCCGAAGATCCTAATGGAAGATAGTTTTACCTCCGGAATCTTTTACTAAAGAGGACCCCATCATAATTTAAACTGCGTGCCCTCGTGAAAAATTACGGCTGTAGTTTCCTCTTGGTTTCAGCCTGTTCGCAGTACCAGCACAGCAAGGACGGTTTGGTCGATGTTTCAAGGTCAGATCAGTCAATAGTCCAGACTGTTGCCATTGCAACTGCTGAAAAGGCTGCTGCCTTTCTTCAGGAGCTACACGTATACATGTCCCAATTTAACCGTCACAGATGCATGGTACAAAATACTAAGTACGTGTATAGTGGACGGACTATGTGAGGAGTATTTTGTTCATACATTCGTTTCACAAGCTTTAACATCCACCACACTGTGTCACGCGTTAATACTAGCATTTTTAATGTAATTTTTGGTATCTTATGTCATCAGTATTACAGTCTTACGAAATAATAATAATAGTAATTATCTTTCAAAAATTATTTACGTTCATGACCGAAACCTAATTGAGCCCTTTTGTTTTTATCCCCCAAAAAAATTACATTTTACCCCTCAATTGTTAATTACTCCCAGACTGGTAACCACTGCTCCAGTTCCATGTTCAATAACAAGGTGATGTCTTCCTTGCAAAATCGTCACTGGGGATGGGGGAGGGCTAAATCTGGGTCCACGTCCACCAACCACAAACGAAGTGATGAGGTAGGAATGGCGCCAATTTTCATCACCTAAATCAAAGAGTTCCCGAACAAAGCCTTCAGCAGCATAGTTTAACTCCTACAAAAATAGGCTGAAGTCTGCTGTACGTAACATCATTTCTTCTCATTAGTCGTTTCTGAAGAATGTCAACACATTTCCCTCTCAGTTACTATCATTTTATCCGGAAATAATTTCGACGATTGACCTGTCGTATTACTGTCTTCCAGTAGTACTCTGGAATCCAGGCAGCGAGCACACATAAATGAGAAGTACCTGAAAGAAGACGTCTCATCAGTTATCGAAATACAGGGTGTCCAGCGAAGGAGTCCCTGATTTCGAAATTAATGTCTCGAAAACTAAAATTGACAGACGAGTGCAACAAAAGGTACACTTATCGTGACTGCTAAAAGAATTTTGTACTGAAGTTACACAGAAGTTCTGTAGTAGTTCGAAAAGCTGCAAACAGATGACGACGTAATCGCAATACGTACCGGTAGTGAGTATAATAACAACTGCTCCCCATTAACAAACGCTCGCACATTTACGATGTCATCATTTCACAGTCCATAACCTTCACATTCAGACATAAGAAATGGAACCCTGCTGTACCTGTTCTTCGAAACATTGTGTCCGCAACCCCTTATAAACGGACGGTACGGGAGAGCGATCAATTCCACAGCTGAAACGGGAAAGAAGGTTAGCGTGCCGAAGGAAGAGGTTGAAATCATGTGCTCTATCGAAAAACGCGTTTTTCTAGTACTGGAATGCCACAAGTTACACCACAGTCCTACGGCAACAACGCGCAGATTTCAAACACGATATGATGTTGCAAAAGGACCTGATGCGAAAACCCTTCGTAAGCTCATCACCAAATTCCAACGCACAGGATATAGTGGCTGATGATCTAGCGGGGAATGTGGGCCCCAGGCAACCTATAGTTACTCTTAAAAATGTCGCCATAGTTTCTGGAATTATTTAGCAAAATCCAAGGAAATTCGTATTGCAGCAGTGACTGCTTTGACGCATTACATTACGAGCTGTGCGACCGAGAGTTTACTTTATAAACCAGATTCTCACAATGATTTATAATTAAGGACATGATGTTGGCTGTTACTGGTTCACAGATGAAGCAAACTTCCACCTGACTGGAGTTGTGAATGAACAAAAGTGGAGATTTTTTGGTCTAAAAATCGCCATTTGTGTGAAGCGAAAGCACTGTATTCTCCCAGAGTTACTGCTTGGACTCTGGTATACAGCAGAGGCGTTATTGCCCCTCTTTTCATGCGAGAAACTATCACCAGTGAATGTTACGTTGCAATTTTGGAACAATTTGCCACCACATAGCTGTAGTTGGAGGATCGACCTGGTACCGAGTGGTTCATGCAAGTTTGGACCAGACGACATCACACCGAAAAAGTGTTTCGATTTCTTGATAAATACTTGGAGGATAGAGACACTGCGTCGGATTATTGCAAATTTACTACCGTAGTCGCCATATTCGCCCGATCTGATTCCATGTAACTACGTTTTGTGGGGCAGATTGAAACACAATGTCTACCGGAACCATCCCACCTTGCTGGTCTAGCTTGAATCGGCGGTTGTGTGGCATCTGAATCCATTTCCATTGAGACACTACAGGAGATGGTAAATATCATTGTTTCTTTTGCGCCACCTCCATACTGTGAGTGGCGGACATTTCGAAAAAACTGTGATGTGTTCGCAAAGACTTCAGAAGACGATTTTAATATGCACGCTGACGTCGTACGAGCTGCATAGCTTACAGCGCCATCTGTTGACAGCTTCTCGAGCTACTTCCAAACTTCTGTAAAAAATTCTTACAGCCTTAATAAACATGCCTTTTGTTGCACTCGTCTGCCGATCTAAGTTTTCGAGATATTTAATTTTGAAATCAGGGACTCTTTTCCTGTATTATCCGCAAAATGGAATCGTCAGCTGGGAAGGAAACTTGAAAGCACGTCATTTACACTCAGATCACTTTGTTTTCTTTCACGTCTGTTCATTTAAACCAAGAACGCCAGTGCTACCATCTCAACGAAACTACATCTAAATGTATGATCTGCAGAGGAAGGAGCAAGACGAACTGCGCATCCGAAGTCACTAGATATTACCTCATACGCTTTCTATACACGGTATTTTATCAAAAGTCAAGTTAATACTCTCTAAATGCTTACTTCGGATCCAGAATTTAGAAGTTGTATTGTTACCGACGGATACATAGTAACTTAAGAGGAATAAAATAGGATGTTACCCGAAATGGAGAATCAACCTAGCGTTTATCGAGTCACACACACAGATTGAATAAATTTGTAATATGTTCAAAAGTGATACTTTTTCTATCAATAATTGGATAATTTAGATCTTTATCAGTTTTTTTTTTTTGGTTTGGGGTTCTAGGGCGCACAACTACAGTGGCCATTAGCGCCCAGACTAAATTATGAATGCACTGCGAGGCACAATGTTAAAACAGCAACTAAAAAGGACAACACTATAAAAGGCACATTAACAGGCAAGGGATTAAAAGAAAACAGCATAATCAAATGTCCTTAGACAGGTTTGTCAAGTGGATAAAACGAAGAACGCGAGCAGCTGCTCCTGGGTCATCCGCTAAAATTTCATCCAGAGTACATGGCAAACCAAGATCAATGCGTAGTGTATTAAAATTCGGACAGGACGTTAAAATGTGGCGTACCGTCAGCAATTGCCCACATGGGCAGAACGGCGCCGGCGCAGCCGTCAGAAGATGGCGGTGGCTGAACCGGCAGTGTCCAAGGTATACTTCGTTCAGAACAAAAATATAAAATTTTTCTCTGACTGTATTTTCTGTACCGAAAACACGTGACATCCTATGAGCACAATCATACATGCTATAACTGCTGTCTAAAGTAAGCTTTACATTGTAGTATTTTCATAGTCTGACAAAATTCTCAGTTTCTGGAAACGTACCGATTACAAAAGTCAAAGCTTACTGTTGCTTGGTATCGCCAAATAGACCAGCGGCCGCAACATTTTTTCGAGCATGTTTTCTCTAATAACGAATCTTTCGTAAGCGCAAAACTAGCCGTGCCTTGGTCTGAAATACAGTAGGTGTTCTTTATCAGCTGATATTTTCAGGAAAGGTCTCAAACGTAAATCAGCTGGCTTTGTAACATCCGTCAAATGTGAACGGCTGTATCAAAGATCCTACAGCTATTCACTCGGAAACTACAGTGATATTCTAAAGAATAATTCATCCATTTATAGCTGTCAATATCGAAAATTAAAGTAATCGTAAACACTTAGCAAACACATCCTGCTTACACCAAATCATTTCTGTAATCGTAAAAATGTAGCAAACACACACTGCTTACACCAAATCATGAAATGACGCTCTCTTGGTATCGCTAAAATAAGCGGCACACGTATCTCTCACTTGTTGATATTGCTAGAAAAGTGTGTAATGTGGAGTTACGTTTCCACGAGAACTGTCATATCAATTCTGACTCAAAGTTACCAGAAATACGGTTGATAAATCTGCTTAATGGTGATTCCTATGAGCTCTTTCTACAGATACTGAAAGCCCGAGGAGAAATATAAAATCTTTACTGGCACTTGCCGGCTTTGTTAACGACATCGAAATCTCCTGAAAACGTACCGTGTTGCGCTGCACTCTAAGCCCGAAGGAAATTGGAAACGGGGCTTACCTCCTCCATTCGCAGTTAGCTTGGCACTCTTCCAAAATTTCAGACAATAAGAGAGTTGCCACTTACGAAGTTCAGAGGAGACTTGAGAATGTGTTACCGCGGAA
Organism: Schistocerca piceifrons; assembly: GCF_021461385.2. Lineage (NCBI taxonomy): Eukaryota > Metazoa > Arthropoda > Insecta > Orthoptera > Acrididae > Schistocerca > Schistocerca piceifrons. Next base: position 782,118,959 of record NC_060139.1, on the reverse strand, counting down.
ACCTACATATTGTTGTGCGAGGCGCATATAAAAATTTCTAGTGTTAGAATGCTGCTATGGGTATGACAAAATATGAAGATGCCTAGTTCTGCGACCTAGAGAAGTTGTAGGTGTTTCATCGAATAGCTGCTTCTTACAAAGAACAGCAAAGAGCAGCCAAACAAAACCGACTTTAGAAGGCCACTCAGGATCGCGTATACTGTATGCTACCCCTGCGCTCCAGAAAATTTGCGCCCTTCTGCTACTTATTCAAGCGATTACATGCAAATAAGGCATGTGATTAAGTATTATCCTAATTATAACGTGTGTCGCTGCAAGAAAGTTTTTGTGAATATTCACGGTTTTTCTTCATTTTTTGAACAGGATACGCATTAAACGTTTGGTCCTCAGTGTCTCCGTCACTGGTGTACTTCTCAGTTGTTGTCAGCTGTCTTACAAAGTGAGCAGAAAAGTGATTCCTGATCTGAAAAATAGAAGTGTTTACGTTCAGTTATCAGATCTGATGACATTTGATGAACACAACCAGTCGTAAATGTTTGAAGATATTCCTGACAGCAGCTGGAGTGGTGATTTACATGTAGTGGAGAGTGCTGTATGTTTACCTTGAAATACTTTTCAAAATTTCGCCTCTTTCAAGCCTTGTAATAGAAGTGCATTATTCCATTTTTAAATAATAGCATTCACGTTCCTTGTACTGCAGTTTTTACTTGAAACTGAAAAAAATTATTCTGGAAAATGTTCCAAGGAACAACATGTTCATGTACCCAGGAACAAATATTCTATGAAATTTAAAAATGTTGCGATCCAGAAAATTTGTCAATGATGTGATTAATAGTCTGTTACATTATTACTCTATTACACGCCAATAATCAGTAAGTGAAACCAAATTAAGTACAACTACTATCGAAGCCTGTCACAAGTTCAATACATTTTTAAATATACTGCCAGAAAAAAATTACTTCACCCTTTTAGAGATTTCCAATTCACTAAAGATTTATTGTTGCAACAGTGCATAAGGACTACATGAAATGATTGCCTTTGCAGTCCAATAGCACAAGCGGTTCTGAGGTACCAGGTTTCGATCCATGATGAAACACCCCTATTAGTAAGTAGTGTATTCTCCATGAGCGACAATGTAGACGCTGACTTCGGCATCCAGTCGATCGTACAGTCGGCGAATATTGTCCAGGGGTACGTTATGCCATGCCTGCTCAGCCTGTTCATGTAGTTCTGTTAAAGTTGTTGGTTGGCGAGTCGCACGGACCACTTCTCGTCCCATCATATACCACACATGTTCGATTGAAAAACAAGTCTGAAGATCTTGTTGGCCAGAGAAGTTGTCGCACGTCTTGTGCAAGAAGTTGAGTTTCAGGGGCAGTGCGTGGGCGAGCATGATCCTGTTGGAACAACACATCACCTTCCTGTTGCAAAAACGGCAAAGGACAGGTCTAACAATATTCTGCATTTACTGAGCGCTGGTTAGCGACCCCTCCAGAAACACCAAAGGTGATCCAGAATTGTAGCTTATCGCACCCCAGACCACAAGGCCTGGGGTGAGGTCAGTGTGTCGAATGAATGCACCCTACGAGACAGCGCTCACCAAGTCTGTGTCATACGCACAAGCGACCATCATTTGCATGCAGGCAAAATCAGCTTTCATACTGAATACCACGGCGTGCCATTCCATTTTACAAACAGTCCTTTGATAGCACCAGTCGACCCGTGGACATCGATGCTGCGGAGTGAGTGGAAGGCGAGCTAGAGGTGTGCGTGCCCATAGCAATAGTAGGGCAAAGTGGGTTCTTCCCCACTCTGCATTGTTACCAAATTTATTCAAGATGATGGACCATCCCCCCAACCCACCCCCTGCCCCTTCACCTGTTGTTCTCTTAATTGATTGTGACCCCCTGACGTTGATTTATAACTCTCTAGGGGTAATCTATCCTTCTAAGAAATCCCCCACACCTCACCCTCCACCTCCCCCACGCCTCTGGGAAATCCCCAACCCCACCCCCTCCCCCTTGACAATACAAGCACACTTTTCAAATCAAATTAATTGACTAATTAATTAAATCGATAAAATAACTAACCCGTTCCCCACAGGGCAATCCCCAACCCCCTCCCCTACTCACCTTCCTTTCAACCAACTGGAAATTTATGGGAAAAAGACTCAGTTTGTGTTGGAGAGGAAGGATTTCAAGATACTAAATTCAAATCAATGTCAGTCACGTAGCAGAGGGTACACTTTTATTTACCAAATTCAGTTTTTAGGGGTTGAATCTCTTTATTTGGAGGGAAAAGCACATAATTCTCTGTTGTTTTTTTTTCAGTTTTGAAAGATGCAGGTGTTGTAAAATACATCGAAAAGAAGTCATTAAATGCGTAAATAGATCTCTCTTTGAGATTTTGTATTTTCACACCGCCACATCTCGTCACATAAAACACTGATTTGAATAACGAAAGAGGCTAAGAGCCATTTATTTGCCAATGTATAATATTTAACTACGCATTGTAATGGTGTATTTTGACGATTTACAAGGAGAAATGAATCCAGCGCTACAAACGTGCCTAAGAAACTATAGATTAATTCAGCCTACATGTAAAAACATCGATATTAAAGACAGACTCTGAAGACACTTGAATATTAAAAAAATCATACATCGTCCATTGCCGGACGATAACACTCTCTTTTTATCTCCTGTATAATATGAGTGCACCATTACATAGGAGTCATTATAAGATTTGTAATTTGTTAAAACTTACAGAGATATACTGTCATTTTTTTGCATGTGGGCTAGTATGTGTGAAAAACGCAGAGTGTTTAATGAATCGACATTTCTACGTGATATCTAAACTTCTAAAACCACTCAGGCTCTGTCATTGTTATTGACGTAAGTGTTAACATGCTATATGTATGTTAAATCCAAGTTCGTGATTATAGTATCAATTACTCTAAATTTGTGTTTGCTTTGGCAGTTGGACAACCTTAAGTGCCAAGTTTTTTCACAGAGCCAACCGTATCCGACGTGTCATTGTTTGGACAGAACACTCGAGACCGACGTTAACATACGACTTATATTCCCCCCTTGTAATATTCTTCAAACTCAGTTTTAAACTGGCCCTTAGGTACTTTTTCAGTGCGAGTGACATCCGGGAATGTCTTAGCAAACTTTACTTCTCAAATCGCACATTGCTCGCACCAAGTCTCACTGTTCCACAATAGTACGCGGCATTTTCTAAACGAAAAAGGGAGCCACGCAAGTATATGTTGCTTTCCCTTCTCAATCTGATGTTTAATAATAATAATAATAATAATAAAAGTTCCTTACATCATGCCTTTTTCCTATTGCGCAAGGAATACCATTACGAAATCGCCGTCAACATAACTCACCACATGTAATTACAATGTTAAAAATCTTCTGATAGCCTCTTTGCACCGACTGCAGGGCAGCCGCACCAGCTGCCTCACGTATTCTCTCACATGCAGGGCTGTACACAGGGCTGACCCCCAGTGCAGGAGATAGCTTCGTCCTATTCCACTACCACAGACAGGATAACCAGAGGTGTTTATCTTGGTTTATGGACCTCGACTGAGCTAGTTCTCAAAAATCCACAGAGGCCGCTTGAAATGGTTTCTTTTTCTCTCCCACATTTTCCCTCAGAACCAATAGGAACACATCGTTCAGCCCCTCCCCCATTTGAATATTGGCTGGAGCCAATAGGAATGTGGTAACATTATATCAGGTAACGAGATTGTGACGCTGGGGGACATATGATGGACGTACTCTTAGTTGCATTCAGTCATTGGAAGAACCATGAAGCGTCAACAGCAATTGAGGTCCTCATCTGCCTCTGCAACGAAGAAGAAGGGTACAAATAAATGCTCATTACATGTCTTTGCTACTATTACTGCACACAGTGGATTGTCCTCTTCTTTGTCAAGATCCCTTTCTTTGTTCTACTCGATGTCATTGTCTGTGGATGCTAGTTGTTTCTTCTTCTTTGTTCAGGAGCAGCCTATGGCATGTCCAGACTGGCAGCAACATCCAACATGTCTGGGCCAGCACAGCTATCCTAGTCTTGTCGGGACTTGCAGCGACCTCTGTCGTGTTCTGGCCAGCAATGGCAGCAGCTTTGTGGTATCCTGTAGCACACCTGATCAGCGTATTGGAGCAGGACAACGTGCTGCTATTATCCATCCTGCTCGTTGATTTGTGTGATTAAGACACCCAGCTAATCCCGAACTCCCAGAAAAGCTGTACTGGGGGCCCAACACCACACGGTGCGCGTCATTACTGGTGTCTGACAAACGCTCCATCCCACAACATTCCAGTGTTACTGCAATATTGATGTAGAAGTAACAGTGGACAGTGACTGGCATGTTATGTTAGAGAAAGAAAATGCATTGAGAAATTTTAAAGTGTGGTTTATGGAGTTGGAATGGGATGAACTGTGTTGTACAGAGGCCTAAATCAGTCAATAAAAAATGACACCTGAGTATTCTCCATCTCCGAACATTTACTGTGCTGACCTGGCACTAACTACAACATCATTGTATGATGGCGTGACACTCACGCTGAGATCTGGAGGTCGATCAATTTATCTGCAGCACTCCACCATTACAAAATTATTCGGACTCCAAATGGTACTATCCATTGTGTTGGAAAGACTGAACTGTAGGCTGCTGTACATCCAAGCTTTGTATAATGATATTGTGAAAACTATCACTGTGTGCGTTCAGACGATTTAGAACAGTGTATCAATATGGTGCCCAGAGAAGAAGTTAAAGGAACACCTGCCAGTTTGAGAGAAATACATGCAGAATTAGTGCAAACAAGAAAGTTACTCGGGAAATACTGTAAAAACTGAATAATGGTTTTTATTGTTGATGCAATGCAGTCTGTGTATCATTGCTGGGTTTTTCTTGTTGATGTAATTCGGTCTACGTATCATTGCTGAAATGTAAATAATATACACTGGTGTCCAAAATTATAGCAACAAACAGCTATTTTCCCGTTTTGTGTCTAACTCACGATATAATCATACAAACTGCCAACAGATGTCCGCACAAATCGTGCCAAGATAGCATCCCAGTCAATAGACAAACACGCCAACGGTGACGTCAGGGCACCTATCAAACGGAGTAGTGTTTGCCGGGTACCAGTCCGAACAGGTGTGACATCAGAAAGAGAGGACAGTTATTTGACTGTAAGTGCACGAAGGTACTGCTTTAGTATTGCATGGCAGCAGGCATCTAACCTCGCTGCATCCACTGGACGTGTTGTACAAGGCAAACGATGTATAGAAGGCTTCAACGGAGTCGTCTTTATTCTCAGAGATCTGCTGTATGTGTACCTCTGACTCGTCTTCACGGAAGGGAACGTCTAGAGTGGAGTCATCAACATGCCACCTGGGCAGTCGAATAGTGGGCCAATGTTCTTTTCACAGATGAGACCCGATTCAGTCTGGAGAGTGATTCTCGGCGGAATCTTATCTAGAAGAAACGTGGAATACGATTTTGGCACCCAAACCTTGTGGAAAGAGACCGATATCAGGGAGGATCCCTAATGGTGTGGGCAAGAATTATATTGACCACTTAAAATTCTCTTTTGAAATTGTATGGATGAATTGGCAAGGTTCAATTGCTGTCAGGTATCGTGAGGAGACCCTGGCACCTCATGTACCATCGTTGCGCGGTGCCGTGGACCAGACTTTGTACTGATGGACGGCAATGCTCGATCTCATAGAGCATAGGTGGTTGATGTTTTCTTGGAAACAGAAGATATTGTATGCATGACATGGCATGCTCACTCTCCTGATTTAAATCCAGTGGGGCATGTATGGGATGCCCTATGGAGACATGTTGCATCACACTGGTGTGGTGGATCTAGGGAATAGAGCACTAGTTAAATGGCTTGGTTTTCCTGCAATACAAAACAGCTGGATTGACGCTGACGATTTTCTGCATAATGGTATGCATAGAGCACAACAAGCACAGTAGTATAATATGTGTGATAGAAGACACATTATAGGAGGTAATGGTATTCTCGACAAACTTCCTGTCAAATAGCACATTAGTGCAGACCTAGAACAAAGCTTCAAAAACGTTTGGCTTGTGGTTGTAGGGGATTAACCTGTTTGAAGAGGTGTGTTTGGAACGTGACACTGGATATGCAAAACATAAAGGTCTCCCAGGATGTTGTGCTGCATATCGAATTATAGCTGATAAAGCCAAGGCAATACGTGCAAGGAAGGATATTGGTATAGGATAGTGCATTGCAGCTTTTATAGTTGATAAAACCATCCATGGTAAAATTAAGTTGGGTCTGAGTGTGAATCACAAGCAAGTTATGGAAGCTGGACGTCGTGCAGTGAAGAAGAAGAAAAAGATGAAGAAGAAGACAATGATGAAGAAGAAGAAGGGCTGTTTAAAAAAAACTGCATGGTGACAGCGGTATATGCAATTAAAAGTGCTTTGAAGCGTAAAGGACAAGTTAACGCACCCAGGGTTCTGCTGATACCCAAGACATCAGGTGGAATTCTCCCCTTGCTGATTCCAGACCTCACAATTGTCTCAGCCACGGGCTCACAGGATGGTGGTACTGCAGCTATTGCCAAAACAGTCAAGAATGCACAGAACTCCCAGAAGCAGGTAGAGGAAGCAAGAAGACATAATTGCATGATGGAAGCAACAGACATTGGAAAAATACTATACCTGAAGCCATACAAGAAAGGGCTGGGCCTCTTCATAAATAAAATTAAAAAAAAACATTATGTAGCCTACCAGACAGACCCCTTACAAATACAGATCTGCTCAAATATGTTAGAAAAATTTCAGCATTCCAAGATTCCATAGTGTGCAGTATACATTACCGAAGATATGTGGAAATGTGAAGAGTGTGGAATTGCGAATTTAGGTATTGATGGGTGACCAGGAATCCTCTGGGTGGTGTATGTTAAGAAAAATACAAATAATGTCTACTATCTCGAATCATTTGGAGGCTTGCAGCCGCCAGAAGAGTTCCAACGATACTTCACCGGCAGATGATGTGTGTTCTACAATATTCATCGCTACCAAGACTTTAATACCCACTTATGAAGAAGCAAATTTATAAGGAGATGCATTAAGAATCTACCGATTTATTTAAGCAATGGGGAATGGATTATAGCGCTGATTGGACTGGAGACTTACAACAGCATTCCAAATCTCATAGAGGGTAACAATAAACTTCATCTGAAAGTAAATGGGGAAAAAGAAATTGTGAAATAGAGCCTGGTGCATAAGATATTGATGATTTAAACGAAGCTTTAGAACTGTATGGGAAAGGTGCGCTATGTGCAAACATCAATACATTTAAATCTGAAACAATGACAATGAGTGCAACAATTGACTTTAATCAGAAAGGTTCAGTAACACAGCTACTGGGCTTCACAAAAGGACAGGTTTTGAAGGATTCCAATAAATTCTACAAATCCAACCAGTCAGTGAATATATCTCCTGTCAGTAAAATCCGTGTTGAGTGTAACACTGTAACAAACTCTTATCTCAACAACAGATTGATTCATACAATTTATAAATTCTTCCCTTAGTAGGAACGGGGCATAAGATCGTTGAGACTCCTATCGACGCTGTTTACCTCCCAGTAACAGTTCAGCCGTTGGGCTAGCTGTAGCTACGTATTCTGGATTGTTGTGACGAGGAAATCATTGTACAGCTACATCTAAAGCAGAACCAGCAGTAACCTTGAACACGCAGAGACGCAGAAGCGGCGGCGTCCTTCAACCAGCCAGGAGCTGTTAGAGGCAAACGCGACGATCTTTAACTTGCTGGAACAGAAGCGTCGGTGGCGAGCTTCAACCAGTCAGGGATTGCAGTGTCCCCGTATTGTCAACGAAGAGTGGATGGGCGTAAGATATAAAACCGAAGTGCACAATGCACACTGCAGTACTTCACAATAGAACAGCATGGGATAACACATATAAACTACGAGTTTCTTAAATCAGTAGGTATTAAGCTGCACAATGACGTCTGTCGATAAAACTAACCCAATGGAATGTGATGAGTGCATTATACACCAGGAATTCTTCTAGCGTAAACCTTATGCATCAACCACACGTAACAAGAACGATGAACTTAGGATTTTCATCGAACACCAAGACATTTTAACCCTCCCATGCAAGATTTTCGCATCTCTTGATGAATCATTTACAGAAAGGGGTTGTACTGCTACATGACATTGAACTTACATATAACGCTTTAGCATTCCTATTTCATGAGATCCGGCATGTACTTAACGGCGTCGAGACTGATTGCACACACAATATAGACACCACAACTGCTAAAACGTATGTCTATGCTTCTCCCTCGGATGTGAACGATTTAGAAATTGGTGGATGGTTCATAGATGAGGCAGTGGAAGAGTACAAGAGATTTACTGCATGTATACCTCTAAATTTGCTTGTGGGGCACTTTGAGGACATGTGAGAAAATGTTCTGAATGCTAAGCACGAACTTATTCTGATACAGACTGCAATGGACAACCACTCATACATTCAAGAGACTCAGGAGGAAAACGAGATCACAATCAATAAAATAATATGTAAAATGCCAGAAATCATTATATTTGATGAGCAGCTTTCGAAGCTTTTAAATGCTCTGACTGCCAGAGTATTTCTATCGTTATCTTTCGGTTCAAGGGGAGGTTTCCGAGTACTCAGTGCTACCAACTGCAAGCAGACATACATCGTCCATTAAAACCTCCGCTCAACGTAGACGCCCAGGTGCATCAGATCGATAGAAAAGGGAATTCAGCAAATGATTCCACCAAATTTCATAATTGTAGGTAAACTAATACCAGAGTCTACCTGAAATCTGAATTCTACTCATATGATAATTTATACCTGCATTGGAACGAAAATGTATTCAGTCTACCGTATGACTTATATACGAGGTTCCATGCTCCGTAATATAAATATGAAGGATGTATACCCAGCCTACGGAAATTAAAGGAGCTGGCGCTAGTCATCATAATATACTGCTCAAAACAGAACGAGACAGTAAAATGTGGACCATTAGGTGTACAAAGTGAAAATGAATCTTTGGAAAATTTCTCAGAGAGCACTGCAGCTTATGCTCTAGTTCTATATGACCATGTGATTCACTGTTGTCCACTCACCGGTGTTGTCCAATGAACTGTATAAATAAACAGGTGCGACGCCATACCCAGATCCTTTCACAATGGTACTTCAAGGCGAACACCATTGCAGACGCTAAGGTTTCTGTGATGCTCAGTGTAGACAGTTCACATTTAGAGACGTTGTTTTCATATCATACACAGAAGACGCCAGAATAATAGACATTGTCAGTAAACATTGCATTACCGAGATCTTTCGAGAATGTGAAGTGTGCTAAAACACAGAGAAGTGCAAAGTGGTTAAAACATTTCTACAATGGAATTCACTGGGATGATCGTGGCATACCCTATAATGATATGGTAATGTCGCTTCACTTATTCGACCACATGGATACCACCATCTACGTCAAAGGTGAGGAGGAGATCACATGGATATGTCGAATCTTCAAGTTTGCTGCTATTAAAGACCTGGAATTCTATGGGTGTCCTGCTCTTCCTCGACTTAAGAAGAAGAAGATGAGTGAAAATAGTGTTGTGTCTGCTTTTAAGTTGGATGAAAAATAAATGACTTCTTTTACCTCGCAATCTGTGTATGATTTCTCTTCCCCTGTTCCCACTTTTTTTGTAAATGACAACAGCAAAGACGTATAGTAACGAATTCTTTCATTTGTGTGATTCTCACAGATACAGTTTGGTTCTTGAGATTACAGTTCAGTTCTTGAAGCTTTTTCACATAATACTTTTTTTTAACAATAACAAACAAAAATTCAGGGGTGAGCTGTTTACAGTTTTCAGATATATCTAAATCTATGGTAAAAACTAATGCAGAGGTTCTTTTATTCTTACACTACTACAGTCCCAATAGTAACAGTTACATGGATGAACAACAATAATTTTGATAGACTGTGAACTATCTACACCTAAAACCAACGTGACTTTCATGACTAGCAACACGTGTAACTTACAAATGTACATGGTGAGTACAGACGCACACACACAAAAAAAATGGTTCAAATGGCTCTGAGCACTATGGGACTCAACTGCTGAGGTCATTATTCCCCTAGAACTTAGAACTAGTTAAACCTAACTAACCTAAGGACATCACAAACATCCATGCCCGAGGCAGGATTCGAACCTACGACCGTAGCGGTCTTGCGGTTCCAGACTGTAGCCACACACACAAACACACACACACACACACACACACACACACACACACACACACACATGCATGTACACACATACATATTATGTGCAAGATACATGATTTACATTTGTTTTTCCTCTGACATGTGTCGTACATATATTTTTTTATACAATTGTACACATTTTTTCTTCATCAGCACATACATTGTATACATACATATTTACATGCGTTTTAGTTAGCAGACATGGTGTGCAAATATATTTACATAGGTGTACACAATACACATATGGAGTGTGTTGATAAATTTTTGTACCACCCATATACACATATAGTTACTTACATTATGATAAAAGGTTCTTACTATTCTGCAGCATTTACATCCAGTCTCATTCTCTCCCTCCCACTCAATCAGAGTCCCCCACCCTCTCTCTCTCAACAAGTGATAGTCTGACTAGAGTAGAGTTTCAATCCTATCATCATGAATGACCCTTTTATTGTCATGAGGTAACAGGCCACTTTAGATTGCAGCGCAGTGTGTACCTCATGTCCTCTCAATCGAATACTAGTTTGCTGCACATATGTGCTGTGCCTGTGGCAGAGCACTGTGAATGCTGCTGTACAGACACTGCAAATAGTCTTTGATAGAGAGGGCTCTTAATGCCATACGATGCACGCCCTTAGCCCACCCAATACATTTTTGTTTCCAGACCTACAAACTGCACAATCACCAATCTATTCGCCTCACCTTTCATTAGGATGATAACCTTCTTGTTCTGTGGAACAATACCAGTAAGGACTATCAGCCATGTATAAAGCTGTGTCGAATTCATTACCGTGGTACCTCATTACTTCATATAGATTGCATTTCTTCTCCCGAAAGATGAAGCTATCTGTATCCATATAAAGCAATTTAGGATCAGAGAAATGAGTTTTTGCAAACTTATAATGAAAGCAGTGGATGTGGAGTTTGGATAGGTCTAGTATGCGCATCCCCACATAAATAGGTTTCGTAAACTCTACTGCAACCTTCGCCATCTCCACAGCAAGAAAATTCTCTTTGAATATTGTGACCCATTTAAAATTTGATCTAGTGATTCATTTTCTTACGCCATAGTACTCATACCATTCTGCTCTAATCAAAATTTCAAATTCTCCATTGTTTTACCGAAAATTATTCATCAATTTAAAAAAATATTTCTCAAAGTCACATGTTATGGAAGCCTTCAATGTCGTATTCAATTAATATCCTCCTTCAGCCAGGGGTATTGCTTGAAGGAGATAGCCTGGATGATTCTAACCAGCTCCATTCGCAATCTGAGACACTGCTGGAGATTACGATAGTGAATAATGCACCTCCGCTTATTCCCCAACGTTGTCATCAGTTTTGGGGTGCGACTCCCTTATGGAACTAATTGCTCTGTACACAGCAGCAAATCGGCCTGCGCACCATGCAAATTAATAGGGTATGTGAGATTTGCTTCCACCACTTACCCCACATCAGAATCTGCCGCCATACCCTCGATTGCTCCATCTAATCCCTTGCATTCGTCTTTGGCATCCATCGAAACTGCCCAATCGGCATTAATTGTTGCATGGCGTGCCCATAAAGTTATTGACATCCTAGTACATGATGTAACTCGAATCACGGGATGTGCTGATCCTGTCATTCATATATGGTTTATTTGCCTGGGGGTGCCTATGGACACAGTGGCAAAGTATCCCACGGATCCCTCGCTCAAAGAAAAGAAGCATGTCAGCATCAGTCAACAGTTTGATGCTGCACTTCGTTTTCTTGAGCATAGTGTCCCAAGACAACCCAGTTGCTGTGTAATAAAAGGCGGAATCCAGAGAATATGTGGTCATGCATAGAATCTGGAATTTCTCGAAAATATCCACAAGCAAGTGGACGTCTGTGTCCATGTAAAGCAGTGCATACTCTCTGAAAGTGGAGATGTTGCATGGGGGCTTAATTAAATTGAATGAAAATATTTTTTAGTAGCTGTAGGTCCGATTACGCAAGTCTCGTAAACGGTTGGCCCTGACTAGTTTTTGTACGCAATCTAACTGCATAGAATAACAACAAACAATGAAAGAAAATTTTCGTTAACACAGTTAATTAATCAAGTCCCCAGCAACTATAAAACCTACTAAACCAAAGCACAAGTGTAATTGTTCTGTGTGTGGGAGTGTGACTCAACGTACACATCTGGCACGGTTCTTCTCCAACAAGACAAGAATTTTTAAATACCAATTATACTGACGTGATAAAAGAAAATTAGAAATACTATAATTGCTCAAGGAAAGCAGAATTACACTCTAATACAAGAACACACGCCAGATGCTTTGTTGACTGAACCTGTAATAACGCATTATTTAGGACACTGAAATAAAAAGAAACGGAGTTTGTTACCTCATTTATATTGATGAAAATCACTCTAATCCTTACAATATATCTCCACACCGCCTCACTACTACCACATCTCAACAAGACTCTTCAGTATCACATCTCAGCAAGCACAGCCTACTAGCACATTTCAACAAACACTCCTCACTACAACATCTCAGCACAGACTACCCCGAGTCCTCGACAGGCACTTTGTTTCAAACCAATAGGTGCACACGATAAAGCATCAGCAACAATATTTGAAGAACCCTGTATGTAAACAATACAAAAATCAAACTCCTGTAGGTACAACGCCCATCGTGACAATCTGCCGTGAGTTAATTTTGTTGACATAAGAAATTCCAGAGCTCGATGATCGGTGTAAACCTTAGAATGTCTGCCAAACAAAAATGTGCGAAATTTTGTGAAAGCCCAAACAACAGCCAAAGCTTCAAGTTCCGTAATCGAATAATTCTTTTCTGATTTAGAAAGAACACGACTTCCAAATGCAATAGTTTTCTGTACTACAACGCCGTCTTCTTCTATCTCTTGAAATAAATGTGCCCCTAGGCCCTTGTATGATGAGTCCGTCGCCAAACAAAAATCTTTAGATAAATCCGGATGTGAAAGAAGTGGAGCAGCAACTAAAGCATCACGACGTTGTTCAAATTCTGACTGAGCTTCCTCATCCCAACACCAATTAGAATTCTTTCCGGATAGTTCACATAAACGAGGTGTGGCCAAATTGTCCAATCTAACAAAGCGTCTAAGAAAATTACAGACACCAAGAAAACTACGAACATTATGTTTTGAGGTAGGAACAGCATAATTACGAATAGCGTCTAATTTCTCTGGATCAGGGAGAATACCTTCTGTAGAAATAATGTGACCGAGAAATTTCACCTGTGAACGACCAAATTCAGATTTTTCCAAGTTCACAGTAATGCCAACTCTTGCAAAAATACGTAATAATGAATCCAAAATTTTGTTATGCTCACTCCAAGAATGTTTAGCAATAAGAATATCGTCAACATATGAAGTAATATTGTCACGAAGATAAACAGGTAAAATTTCGTTTAAGCTACGAATGAATGCTGCTGAAGATACAGTAAGTCCAAACGGTAATTTCCGAAACTGGTAACAGTTACCAAAGGCTAAAAAGGCCGTGTATTTTCTACAATCAGGGTGGAGTCCTATTTCCCAAAAACTTGCGCGCATATCAATCGTGGATAAAACTTTAATTCCATGGAAATGTTGAAGAAGTTCATCTAAATTTTGTGGGCGGTCAGTTTCAGGAATGATGATATTATTTATCTGTCTGGAATCCAGAACCAAACGAATTGACCCATCCTTTTTAAGAACAACGTGTAATGGACTGGTATAAGGACTGACTGCAGGCTCAATAATGCCCTGATCTAGCATGTACTGAAGTTCATTCTTAACCTTGTCTCTGTAAGCCAAAGGAATTGCGTACGTTTTCCCCCGAAATGGTGTGTGTTCTTTTACTTTAAATAAATATTGTAAGCCTTGTATAGTTCCTGTGTGATGACTAAACACTGTTGCATGTGAAGTCAAAATTTGGTGCAGCTCTTCTCTTGCAACGTCATCTGGCACTTCAACTTTCTTAACCTTTTCATTAATTAATTCTTCGCTATTAATTATATCATCCATCGCGTGTCTGTATCTATTGTCATTGTCATGAATAAACACACTGTCGTCATAATGCTCAACGAAAACATCAGAAGTAAGAAACCTTAAACATTTTGTATCTGATTCAGATCTTGCTAAACACTCGAAAAATTTCAAACATATCGGCATTCCGGCAACAGTCAAATTCACACCTCCTTCTTTAAAGTTCAAAAAAATTGCCTTATGTGCGTTAAGAAACTCCATACCTAATATAATTTGTGTACCGAGTAATGGAACAATAATAAAATTAGCAGAAAATTCGTATCCTTGACAAATGAAATTTAAATTGGTCTGTTGTTGGACCTCCACACTTTTTCCAGAAATCGCTCCTCGAATTGTAGTTTTAGAAATAGGTAACACAGGACAGGCAATAGTTCTTTCACATATACGAAAAACTGATTCACTAATGACATTCAATGGGCTCCCAGAATCTAAAACTGCAGTGAACTTATTCTTACCCACACATACTTCAATAACAGGATGTAAAAACGCGTCTACATTATTTTCCTTTTCGTCTAACAAAATGTCTCTCATGTCTTCCAGGCGTACGTAGTGTAAAGTCGTAGAGTCATTCCTTTCTGAACCGTCTATATTGCTGCCAGAAGCCGAAGCTGCAAGTCATTGTCGATTGTTTGCGTCACGTCTTTGATTATTCGCGTCATTTCGCGGATCAATTTCTACTATTTGCACTTGTCTCTCTGAAGTTCTGTCACGTGGAGGATGCCAATTAGGTCCTCCCTGTCTGTTAGATGCAAATTCTTGGTTGTGTCTGTTATTAAAATTTCTATTTTCCTGTCTGTCTGCATAACTACTTCTTGTATAATTTCGACTGTCACTTCTGAAATTATTGTTGTATCTAATACCCTGGTTATTTCTGTAGAAAGAATTTCTATTACTGTATGAATAATTTCTGTCTTGATGATACCGATTACTGTTTCCGTATGATTGATCATTCCGGTACGAATTACCGCTATTGTAATTGTCTATGTAATTTCTGTTAGAACGTCCGTTATTGTCATAGGGCTGGTATCTATTGTCCTGTCTGTTACGTCTGTCATTCTCAACACTACCCATATAACGCCCGTTCCGATCACTATCCCTTTTCTCTGAAAATCTATTGTAATTACTGTTACTGAAAAAATTACAGGAAGTCCCATCGTCGTTGTCATACTCGAGTTCTTGTAGCAAAGTCTTAAAAGTCTCAATGTCGTCTTTACATCTTCCGGCTAAAGCAATTTGTCTTATGGATTGTGGCAGCTTAGTTAAACAAATGCGAATTAATTCAGTCGGGCTATAAGGGTTGGACAGGAACTGATTCTTTCGAATCATGTCTTCAAAGTACTCTGCCGGCGTGTGGAACTCAGACTGTTTAAAATTACGCTGCATAATCAGACTATGTTTCACTCTGTCTTGTGTGTTTTCGGACCAATATGCCGATAGAAATGCATGATAAAAATCATTTAGATTATTACAATCTCTAATGAGTGCGCGCATCCGCGTCGCCGGTTCGTTTTCTAAATATCCACACATAAATTCCAGTTTGTGACTTAGTGGCCAATTTGGTGGAAGTGCGTACATAAATTGATCTAACCATGCACATGGATGTATGTCATTCTTAGAATTGCGGAAGATCTTAAATTTCCGAACGGTCAAAAAGTGTTTATAGTCAAAACTTTCGCCTCGTGGCGACAAAGACCTACCGCGTCTGTCCCAGTCCCAATGACGATTATTGTCAAGTTCGCGCGCCTGGCGCTATCTTGTCGCATCCCGTAAATGAAACAAATTATTTTCTTCAAACCCCTCTGCTATCTGTGATTCTAAATTTCTTCTACTGTCTTTTCCTACAATTTCGCTTTCGATCTGTTTGACTTGCTTTCGTAATGCCTCAACTTCCCTTTTAACGCGTTCATTAAATTTTCCCTGATTTTCAACATGTTTATTTATGTTCTGGTACTCTTCGGTTTCTGCGAATGGTAATGGAGCCGTATCATCCGAATCTCTGTCCCCATGTAAACTAAGATTTGTCAATTTATTTGATATCTCCTCAACTCTTTCCGCTAAATCACCTATTTTTTCTTTCTGTTTATTTACGTCTTCCGTAAGTGTCGCGACTCGGGTTTCAGTATTGACACATTTGGTAGTTAACTGTTCATATTGTTGTATTAGATTATTTATTCTGTCATTTGGTACGGATTCCTCGATTCTCTCAAATATTTCTTTCTTATCGTGTGCACGTTGTAAATTTAACTCTGAAAATTTTTGTACTATCACGCGATCTCTTTCTTCCTGTTCTCTATCCTGTTCCCTTTGTCTAATGTCTACTGCAATTAATCTATTATTGTGAGAATTCAAAATCGGTTGCACTTCTTTTCTGATTTCTTTCTTTAACTCATCTTTCATATTTTTGAAACATGTCCCTATTCGTGAGTCTAACCATGTTTCCAGTGTTCCCATATCAGTTTTTAATTCAGATCCCAAGGTTCCCATCTCGGTTTTAATTGTTTCTATCTCTGTTTTTAATTCAGATCCAAACCGTGTTTCCATTGTTCCCATTTGTGATCCCAGTGAGTCTAACCGTTTTTCCATTGTTCCCATTTGTGATCCCAAATTTAATATTGCACTCATCAACTGCTCCATGTTAACTGTTTCAAAATTCTTTTCGCCCCCAACATTTCCCGCAAAACCAGCTTCCTTCGTCATAGCTGTAAAGCTATCTGTGTTCGATACTATTTCAGAATCTTCTATCGTTAATCTCGTATTCTGTGAATTTTCTGATTGAGAAAAATTTTGAAATGGTTCCGGACTGTCTTCCCGACTTATTAAATTGTTTTCAACTCCATTATTCATCATACTGTTGTCCTCTGTTGGCGAGTTCGCCATGTTAACAATTTCGTTATTCTCACTATTCATCATTTTTGCCTTTTTCATTGATCGCATAATCATTTACAAAATATACAAAACTCGTCACTGTACAAAAATTACACACAATGACACTTTATCATCAACAATATCATTCACACGAAATGTTTCCGTCAAACACGATTAACGAACAACTGAAATAATTGCACTAAATTGTCAAACGCGTATACAAGACAACACAAATTAAATTTTGAAAAATACCGTTAGAAGAATGCCAATTACCAAATCTACACATGCAATATAGACTACAATTACTAAACTACAGATTACTACAACAATGCTACTGTCTACTATTTTTACAATCAGAAGAATTCCAAGGGACGATCCTGGCAGGGTCACCACGTGCATGGGGGCTTAATAATTTATAAAATGCAAATATTTTTAAATTTTTGGTAGCTGTATGTCCGCTTACGCTGTTTCGTAAACGATTGGCCCTGACTAGTATTATTACGCTATCTGACTGCAAAGAACAACAACAAAGAATGAAGGAAAATTTTCGTTAACACAGTTAATTAATTAAGTCCCCAGCAACTATAAAACCTACTAAACCAAAGCACAAGTGTAATTGTTCTGTGTGTGGGAGTGTGACTCAACGTACACATCTGGCACGGTTCTTCTCCAACAAGACAAGAATTTTTAAATACCAATTATACTGACGTGATAAAAGAAAATTAGAAATACTATAATTGCTCAAGGAAAGCAGAATTACACTCTAATACAAGAACACACGCCAGATGCTTTGTTGACTGAACCTGTAATAACGCATTATTTAGGACACTGAAATAAAAAGAAACGGAGTTTGTTACCTCATTTATATTGATGAAAATCACTCTAATCCTTACAATATATCTCCACACCGCCTCACTACTACCACATCTCAACAAGACTCTTCAGTATCACATCTCAGCAAGCACAGCCTACTAGCACATCTCAACAAACACACTCTGCTACGAGTTCTTAACAAGCACTGACTATTACGAGTCCTCGACAGGCACAGACTACCACGAGCTCTCGACAAGCACTGAGGAGGCGGCAGAATAATACTCTTTGGCGCAATCTCTGGCGCAGTGGCTCAGTGTAGCCACCTTTCAATGTTGAATACCAGGCCAGACACTGACAGCATGCCCTTACTTTGCACCTGTTTTGGCATCATCCATAAGGTTGCTGGGAAATGCAGTTATGTCTGTTAGCCTGGTTTCGTTGAGTTTTGTCGTACTATCCTGATACTTGTATGGGAAAACCCCTTCCTAATCACAAGATGAGAGTTTTCTTCATCGGGAAATGCGGCTCGAGTGATACATGTATCCTCCCTATGTAGAGTTTCAACAAGTTTCTGGAGTGGTGCCTGCATAAAACGTAGCGAGTGAAGGAGCCAGAGTGTAATTCTTGGCGTCATTCGTTTGGAGAATGGAGCACATTCCTCGACGCTTTCAGGTAGGGCACTGACCTGATTTTTCTCCCAACTGAAATTAGCCAAGTGCTCAAAAGAAAGTGAGCGTCATACCCGTTTAAATTATGGAAGAAAACAGGTACGTTCCTCGGTAACTGGTACTTCAAATTGCATGTATTGTGAGATGCGCCACGTAACTTCCCCATAGGATGACAGTGATCCTTATGAGGAGTTTCTCTTTATCTATCCAACGGCAGTCCACAAGTACGGTAGTCAATCACGTTATTCTACGTATCTTCATTCCCCTTCAATTTGGTCATAGGGACGCTGTCGCCGTAAAGATCATCAAACTCCCATGAAAATTTTTCAAGCTCAGTGAGAAGCCAAACTGCAGGGTTCTCTCCAACGCAGAATTTATAGCGGTTAGTACTCGAATCATACAATGATACAATTTGGAACCTTGCCGCATATGGTTCGTGCTTTTCTGTGAAGGTAGTTTGTCGGGCTGTGGGGTCACCTCCATGGAGGGTCATAGGATCAACGAGGCATTCAAAATCGACGTACACCTCGAATGAGTATTTCTCCTGATGGTGAGTATTTTTAAGCTTTATGAATTTGTTTTCCTCAGTATGATAATAATACTTACTGGATTGTTGTAAATGCAATTTACTATACATTTTGCTAATGACTTGTCTGAGAAAAAGGCATTGAGGCACCGTAAGCTAATATACTCTTTACCCTTATGTTTACTCATCTGGGAGACGAGAAGGTGGGACATGTCTTCGATTTAAACACAATGATAATTGCCTTTCTCTTTATTTTTCTTATCAGAGAATAGCAGCAAGTTTACATGCATGTTACACTCAGCGGTAAATTTTCAGAAATGGAGGGGGCTGACGACTAAAAGCTCGTTCTGCTCATCTGACCTGCGTTTCTCCAGGCCATGAACATGAACCGTTATTCCACTATTCTATGTCTCAAATTTATGTATATCCTGGAGTTCAACAGGCAACTCCATGCAGTGAAAGCTATAATGTCCACGAATATTATCACCTACAGGTATGTAGCAGGATGCTCAGGATGATCGCAGTAATTGTAAATTCTCTCACGAGCGTGGACTGACCATGCAAAACAAGCCTGAACATTTTTGTTTTCAACATTACTGCAAGCCTTCTTATCAGCTATATACAAGTATTTAGAAAGCTTGATATACATTGACCTTCCATTTAATTGATCATAGACATGTGTACAGATGTCCAGGTGTAGTGTTCAGTTGAGTGCTTTAGCTGACCCTCTAACTTCCATCTCATAAAAATGGACCAATATAGCTCTCAAGATGGGTTCACGAAACTACTATGTGATTGCTGTGCTGCGCATTATCACGCCGTTTTCTCCATAAAGATAGTGAAGACTTGTCTCTTCAAAGGCAGAGGCAACATGGGGTGGAGGGGTGGGGAGGGGTTGGGGGGGAATGCGGTAGTTCAGTGTCCAACACTGCACCACATTTAATGGCAGGATACTGGAGACTGCAGATCATTAACAACCTTGAGGAGCTCCATTTCCACGACCAGAAGGCACACTCTCAGAAACCCAACAGGGTCACGTTACCCTCCTGCCGATTCTCGATCCTAGTCAATGAGATTCGCTCATCAAAAGTGTCTGCAATCAATGAGTCTTCTAATTGCAGTATGTTATTACTGATTTGATATGCTTCACTAAAAGGACAGGAAAGGGAGCTACCTCTATCCACAGGATTATTACTACTATTTCTGTAACTACAAATGGTTGACGATGATGCTGCTGCTGCTGCTGGGTAAATGGAGGAGCAGGGAGGTGCACATACCTTGCGGTTTGGGCAAGAACTTGTGGGAGGAGAAGACTGTGCGTTGCCAGAGTGTGAGCAGCCTAGCTGCGACTGTGGCTGCAGAGATTGTTGATGTGCCACTTGTTGGGGGGAGGGTTGACCATGGACACCAGAGCAGAGCTGTTGAGGGGAGGGGGGATAGGGCTGTGGCAGTAGTTTCCCACAGAGTGATGAGGCAGAGTGGGTCGCCTAGGACTGCGTCTTGGAGGTGCTTTCTTCACTGCTGCCCAGTACCCCCGCCACTGCATACTGTGCAGATGGTGGTGCTGTAGAGAAAGAATAACGAGCAATAAGTACATCGTTCCAGACATCACCTGCTGCTGCAAGGAAAAAAAGGACATTGGTTATTGGTAACCAGAATGAGTGTGTATTAGCTATATCGCTCTGGTTCTGTGACATATCCCTCAGACCATTCGACACCTCCTCATGATGACACAGCTCTCTCTCCTTCTCCTCCACCCACTCAATCATCTCCTTGCCCAAACCACTATGAATCAATTGATCAAGGTCTCCGAAATCACCTACAGCAGCAACATATTGATTTAATAAATCACAGGGTGTCGATGTAGGGATACCATCAGTCGTTCCTAGACATCAGCAAGTTTGAACCACCTGAAGATGTCAGAAAGTTGCTCCGAGAAAATATTGTGGAATTCACACAACGTGATCCGGTGGCAAGCCCGTGAAGACTATTTACAACATATATGCCTGGAAAGCTTGAAGAGTCACAAATGCTATCAAATCTGAACACATGCTATGACAATTTTTTTAACTTCGAAATCTGAATGCACAAGGTGTCAATGCTGAGAAAGTTTCTTACGAAAATATACTTCAAAATCTAAACACACAGTAATTTGAAAATTCAAAACCTTTTTTAACGAAATATACACTAGGAAATTTGATCTCAGGCTTCCCTTCCCTGGTAATTCCCATTCCTGCGACAGTCTTGGGTGTTTGCTGCCACTGGCACTGCCGCAGCTGCTGCCTGATACCGCTGAATGCTTCATGTTAGATCAGAGACGAAGCAAACTACCAATTAACACACATGAGTGAGACCAAGTCATTCGAGCTGACTCAAAGGCAGACAATAGCAGAATGAGGATGGGGGTTCAAGTGGTAGGGTTTATATACTTCACTATTTCGGCATTAGCCAATAGGAATGCAGTATTTTGAGGTGGGGCGAAAGCCTCAGCCTGCACGTTTGGACACATTGGTTCTTGCACAAACAGGAAGTAGCACTTGAGAGAGGTTTCCCCGATATCAAGTATAAAAAGAACACTGATCACCATACTACATAGGTGGCAATGCTCGAGATGCCCCTCAGAGGGAGAATAGTGAACTATTGCACAGTATGCATTTGGCTGCCTTTGTGATCATGTGGGTTGCAGTAAACTCATGGAGGGGGGTGCTTGTGTTCTCAAATGACTCTGTATAGAAGACCCCCAATATATGGCGAGAGTTTCTGAAATTTAATTACTTGATTTGCTTTTGCTGTCAACATATGTGGGGATGGACCACATCAGTCTTTGTGATGTGGTCTCGAGTCAGCATTTCCCACCTATACCGCTTGGGGGCGCTGGGATCGCTCGCTAGTTGTCCGTGTACCTGGCCACAAGGCTTCTAGACGCCATGGGAAGCAGATATATTGTCGTGATGGTCCCAGAGAAGTGCAATAAGACAGTTATTTTTCTAGCATCATGCATCTGCTTTGAACTGTTAGTGGTTGCATGTGTTATAGAGTCTATTTGCGGTATACGTGTTAAGCTGGGTTTTTTCACGATCTTTGTGAAATGTTTAGGTCTTTATTAGCGATGTTATTTTGTGATATGTCGTTCCCATCGCCAACAAAGACCGAAACAGATAGGAAATAATTTTGGGAAAAGATGACACACTTAGATAGAAAACTCGATTCGGGATCGGGCTGGTCCAGGATGAGACAAATTTGAACAAAGTTGAGAAAACAAATATCTCACTGCCTCAGAGGAGGCAGACTGCAGAGGAAACTAACTCCTCAGTAGCTCAAAGGGTGCAGATTCTTGAGAAGCAAACTGAATCTGTAGCCACAGAACCAGTTCAACTTGCACAATTTGACGAATTTACTTCGCAGAAACGCATTGTTGAGTTGTTAAGGAGCTAGAACAATCGTCAGTCAAGGAGCCACTAATGCCCCTAATACAGAGTGACCAATAATGAGCATGACAGTTGTGAAACTTTTTAGCCTAGTGACACACACGCGTCAACGCAAGTCTGAGAGCGTTATGTGCGGCATCGAACTCAGCATCCATCAACGAACAAGACTTTGACAGCAAGCATTTCTTCTCACTGAGGAAATTCCTCACTTATGGCGCAAGCAGAGACGTGCGCATCAAAACGTGGATTGGACTGTTTAAAGATAGCCACCTGAACTCCTGGCCAATTCAGAGAAAACTTGACTCCATGAGCAGCTACACCAACGGAAATATAATCTACATCTACATCTACATCCATACTCCGCAAGCCACCTGACGGTGTGTGGCGGAGGGTACCCTGAGTACCTCTATCGGTTCTCCCTTTTATTCCAGTCTCGTATTGTTCGCGGAAAGAAGGATTGTCGGTATGCTTCTCTGTGGGCTCTAATCTCTCTGATTTTATCCTCATGGTCTCTTCGCGAGATATACGTAGGAGGGAGCAATATACTGCTTGACTCTTCGGAGAAGGTATGTTCTCGAAACTTTAACAAAAGCCCGTACCGAGCTACTGAGCGTCTCTCCTGCAGAGTCTTCCGCTGGAGTTTATCTATCATCTCCGTAACGCTTTCGCGATTACTAAATGATCCTGTAACGAAGCGCGCTGCTCTCCGTTGGATCTTCTCTATATTTTCTATCAACCCTATCTGGTACGGATCCCACACTGCTGGGCAGTATTCAAGCAGTGGGCGAACAAGCGTACTGTAACCTACTTTCTTTGTTTTCGGATTGCATTTCCTTACGATTCTTCCAATGAATCTCAGTCTGGCATCTGCTTTACCGACGATCAACTTTATATGATCATTCCATTTTAAATCACTCCTAATGCGTACTCCCAGATAATTTATGGAATTAACTGCTTCCAGTTGCTGATCTGCTATTTTGTAGCTAATTGATAAGGGATCTATCTTTCTACGTATTCGCAGCACATTACACTTGTCTACATTGAGATTCAATTGTCATTCCCTGCACCATGCGTCAATTCGCTGCAGATCCTCCTGCATTTCAGTACAATTTTCCATTGTTGCAACCTCTCGATACATCACAGCATCATCTGCAAAAAGCCTCAGTGAACTTCCGATGTCATCCACCAGGTCATTTATGTATATTGTGAATAGCAACGGTCCTATGACACTCTCCTGCGGCACACCTGAAATCGCTCTTACTTCGGAAGACTTCTCTCCATTGAGAATGACATGTTGCGTTCTGTTATCTAGGAACTCCTCAATCCAATCACACCATTGGTTTGATAGTCCATACGCTCTTACTTCGTTCATTAAACGACTGTGGGGAACTGTATCGAACGCCTTGCGGAAGTCAAGAAACACGGCATCTACCTGTGAACCCGTGTGTACGGCCCTCTGAGTCTCGTGGACGAATAGCGCGAGCTGTGTTTCACACGACCGTCTTTTTCGAAACCCATGCTGATTCCTACAGAGTAAATTTCTAGTCTCCAGAAAAGTCATTATGCTCGAACATAATACGTGTTCCAAAATACTACAACTGATTGACGTTAGAGATATAGGTCTATAGTTCTGCACATCTGTTCGACGTCCCTTCTTGACCTGTGCCTTTTTCCAATCCTTTGGAACTCTACGCTCTTCTAGAGACCTACGGTACACCGCTGCAAGAAGGGGGGCAAGTTCCTTCGCGTACTCTGTGTAAAATCGAACTGGTATCCCATCAGGTCCAGCGGCCTTTCCTCTTTTGAGCGATTTTAATTGTTTCTCTATCCCTCTGTCGTCTATTTCGATATCTACCATTTTGTCATCTGTGCGACAATCTAGAGAAGGAACTACAGTGCAGTCTTCCTCTGTGAAACAGCTTTGGAAAAAGACATTTATTATTTCGGCCTTTAGTCTGTCATCCTCTGTTTCAGTACCATTTTGGTCACAGAGTGTCTGGACATTTTGTTTCGAGCCACCTAACGCTCTGACATAAGACCAAAATTTCTTAGGATTTTCTGCCAAGTCAGTACATAGAACTTTACTTTCGAATTCATTGAACGCCTCTCGCATAGCCCTCGTCACACTACATTTCGCTTCGCGTAATTTTTGTTTGTCTGCAAGGCTTTGGCTATGTTTATGTTTGCTGTGAAGTTTCCTTTGCTTTCGCAGCAGTTTTCTAACTCGGTTGTTGTACCACGGTGGCTCTTTTCCATCTCTTACGATCTTGCTTGGCACATACTCATCTAACGCATATTGTTTTGAACTTTGTCCACTGATCCTCAACACTATCTGTACTTGAGACAAATCTTTTGTGTTGAGCCATCAGGTACTCTGTAATCTGCTTTTTGCCACTTTTGCTAAACAGAAAAATCTTCCTACCTTTTCTAATATTTCTATTTACGGCTGAAATCATCTATGCCGTAACCGCTTTATGATCGCTGATTCCCTGTTCTGCGTTAACTGTTTCAAATAGTTCGGGTCTGTTTGTCACCAGAAGGTCTAATATGTTATCGCCACGAGTCGGTTATCTGTTTAACTGCTCAAGGTAGTTTTCAGATAAAGCACTTAAAAAAAATTTCACTGGATTCTTTGTCCCCGCCACCCGTTATGAACGTTTCAGTCTCCCAGTCTATATCCGGCAAATTAAAATCTCCTCCCAGAACTATAACATGGTGAGGAAATCTACTCGAAATATTTTCCAAATTATCCTTCAGGTGCTCAGCCACAACAGCTGCTGAGCCAGGGGGCCTATAGAGACATCCAATTACCATGTCTGAGCCTGCTTTAACCGTGACCTTCACCCAAATCATTTCACAATTCGGATCTCCGTCAATTTCCTTCGATACTATTGCACTTCTTATCGCTATAAACACGCCTCCCCCTCCACTGTCCAGCCTGTCTCTGCGGTATACATTCCAATCTGAGTTTAGGATTTCATTACTGTTTACGTCTGGTTTCAGCCAACTTTCTGTTCCTGGTACTATATGGGCGTTGTGACCGTTTATTAATGAGAGCAGTTCTGAGACCTTTCTATAGACGCTCCTGCAGTTTACTATTAGCTCATTAATATTGTCATTCCCTGTTGCATTTTGCCTACTCCTACCATGCCGCGTCTCAGGAGGCGTCTTGTTGGGCTTAGGCAGGGAATTCTCTAACCTAAAAAACCCCCATGTGCACTCCACACGTATTCAGCTACCCTTGTAGCCGCTTCCGGCGTGTAGTGCACGCCTGACCTATTCAGGGGGACCCTACATTTCTCCACCCGATAGCGGAGGTCGAGAAATTTGCACCCCAGATCTCTGCAGAATCGTCTGAGCCTCTGGTTTAAGCCTCCCACTCGGCTCCAAACCAGAGGGCCGCGATCGGTTCTGGGAACGATACTACAAATAGTTAGCTCTGATTCCACCCCGAGAGCGAGGCTTTCCGCCTTCACCAATTCCGCCAACCGCCTGTACGAACTGAGGATGACCTCTGAACCCAGACGGCAGGAGTCATTGGTGCCGACATGAGCAACAATTTGCAGTCGGGTGCACCCAGTGCTCTCTATCGCCGCCGGTAGGGCCTCCTCCTCATCTCGGATGAGACCACCCGGCAAGCAGACAGAGTGAACACTGGTCTTCTTCCCCGACCTTTCCGCTATTTCCCTAAGGGCTCTATCACCCGCCTAACGTTGGAGCTCCCAATAACTAATAAACCCCTCCCCCCGTGTGCCTGCTCTGACCTTGCTGAAGGAGCAGCCACATGTCCACTCACAGGCAGAGCGGGCGATGCCACACGGCCGGCCTCCACATTTACCCTCCGCCTCGTGCGCCGCGAACGCCGCTGAACCCGCCACTCCCCTTGGGGAGAGGGTGGCTCAACCGCGCCCGGTACCCGCGAAGATGTCTCGACAGCAGGGACAGTGGGTGAAGCATGTAATACCTGGGGTGTACCTTGCGACGCACCAGACTCCCCACTGCCGCTACACTCCGAGGCAGCAGCCTGAAGACGGCTGACCGCGGCCATCAACACGTTCAGCTGTTCGCGAACAGTGGCCAGCTCCTCCTGCCTCCGTACACAGCAGTCACACATCCTATCTATCCTAAGGAATCAATTTACTGAAGAGAGTTAATCAACTTTTAACTAGACTGCTAATTCACTAAAGGCGGCTGATTATTGAGTAAACTGTGATTGCTAGCCACTTCTTGTAGAAAACAATGAAAATAGCACTACCTGTCTCTGGACTATATTGAAAACAAACACCAGCACTACTGGCACTATGGTTAACTAAAGGGACTCTCTCTGACTGTATTTAAAACAAACACGATATCTTTGGAACACTATTAATAGCACTCGGCAATTAAAGCTTCCTAAAAGCAAAAACACACGGAAGAAGAAGTGACAAGTAAGAAAAATGTAGTTAATACTTAAATTAAGGTACCTCGCTGCACAGCAGATGTGAAGCAGACGGCGGTTAGGAAGACACTGACACTACTGGCACTATGGCTGACTAAAGGGACTCTCTCTGACTGTTTTCAAAACAAACACGAAATCTATGGAACACTATTAATGGCATTCGACAATTAAAGCTTCCTAAAAGCAAAAACACACGAAAGAAGAAGTGACAAGTAAGAAAAATGTAGTTAATACTTAAATTAAGGTAGCTCGCTGCACAGCAGATGTATGGCCAGTTACAAGGCACTGTACAACATTCGCAGAATTTGAATCGGAAATCATGATGTTACACTGGTCCACTGATGAACAAAACAGGGTGCATCTAAGCAACACAAAAGCTCTGCTTCTGGCATCAACTCATTTTCAAACCTGTGTACTTCAACGAGAACTAGAACAGAACCAGCATCTTGGTCGCCCTGTACAGTAGCGGTGAGCTGATTCAGCTATTCATTAACACAATGCCAGTGACACACAAGAAATCCCTACTGTGTGTTGAAAAGTCATCTGGAGGAATTGAAGCTAATACTAACAGCTCTCGATGAGTACAAGCGGGAAGATAAAAGATTGGGTGTTGTAACACAAAGGTACTAATGCGGAAACTCGTGGGGTATTGAGCACACCGACAATAAGGGGAAAGAGCAATGATAACCGGTCTTGAAATCGGAGGCCTACTTGGTGAGCCGGCCAGAGTGGCCGAGCGGTTCTAGGCACTACAGTCTGGAACCGCTCGACCGCTACGGTCGCAGGTTCGAATCCTGCCTCGGGCATGGATGTATGTGATGTCCTTAAGTTAGTTACGTTTAAGTAGTTCTAAGTTCTAGGGGCTGATGACCTCAGAGGTTAAGTCCCATAGTGCTCAGAGCCATTTGAAATCACCTGTCATTATATTGAAATGAGAAGTACAAATTTTTATAAGCAGCAAACCATGACAGTTAAAGGGAGACAAGCAAGACAGCAGCTTTCAATAAACTGCTTTACCAATATCTTCTTAAGCAACCAGGCACTTTTTTTTCTTTTTCTATAGGAATCAGTGACCACTTAATTCACTGAACAAGCCTAGCAAAAATCCAGCTGCCATTAATTATAAGACACCTTTTCGTCCGTTAAAACCAAGTACAGGTTTTCATAAGCAGCAAACAACTATTTTTAAAAGGAAGAGCGGGGAGGGAACGCGGAGAGCAAACAAGATGGCAGCCTTCAGTAAATAGTTTTAACAAATGATCTTACTGAGCAGCAAGATCTAGGATTTCTAGACAAGATCAGTGACCACTAATTGGACAGTAACTGACATTTAACTTCGCTACATTAATTCAGGATAATATACACAGCTGACATTAATTATGAAACACCTTTCATACATTGAAACGAAGTACAGGTTTTCCCGTAAGTAACAAACAAATATCCTTCAAAGAGGGTGGGGGGTGGGGG
Organism: Schistocerca piceifrons; assembly: GCF_021461385.2. Classification (NCBI taxonomy): domain Eukaryota; kingdom Metazoa; phylum Arthropoda; class Insecta; order Orthoptera; family Acrididae; genus Schistocerca; species Schistocerca piceifrons. The sequence goes on along the minus strand of NC_060139.1, from coordinate 782,090,398 downwards.
CAGTCAAGATAGCAGCCTTTAGCAACAGTTATAGCAAGTAACCATACTGCTGTGGGATTGATCATGTGTGAAGGTAGCACAGAACCCACTAGAAGGGGAAAGAGGAGGAGGAGAGGTGAGAGGCAAAGGCAGTTCACATACGTTGGGCAGGACAGAGCCATTCTTCCACTCCTTAAGATGTTAGGAGACTGGGCTGCCTCCACTAGCGTAAAACTGGTCAAAAGAACATCTTCAAATAGCCATCCGCTCCAAACTGCGACAGTATGCCCACTAACAGAAACCTATTGGTGGGACAGACAGCGATCACTTGTGAACCAGACGCTCCACCATCATCAGATTTGACTGTTGGGTCCCACACCATTAAAAGCCTGAAGCCGCTCGCACTTCGAAAACAAACCCCAATTCCTCACCAACCTCACTGATCATGAAGCCTTCCCTCAATCACATTTTTATGGTTACAGAGGGCGCCATTCGCGAGCTCCAAAGTTAAAACACAACGACGATCGTAGAGGAAGGAAAGGGATTGAGTATCGAGTCCACACGGCTCAACTTCCACCACTGAAACTGAAAGACACCCCACCGATGTCCGACGCCTGTGGCAGAGGGTAGGGACAAAGGCTCCTCCTTAATATGACTAACATGGGCTCTAAAAGATCTTCCCGGTCAGTTCATTATGGACCAAGAGATTAATAGGACTCAAAATCCTTAAGATTATACAGGGTCATATGGAACTACGAGTCAGTTTACTAGAAGGGTTCGCTGTGGCCTTGGCTTTGACATTGAACCTAAGGATGAAGACTCAGTCTCCTACCTTCCCCTTACAGACTCCTCCCGTCATTGTAACTCCTTGCTTCATGCCTGTGCACAAGCTCAATGCTACGTCTGGCCTTTTCCCAGTTCTCTTGGATAGTTTGAGGTGTGACTCGCTGAGGGAATAATACATCAACAGTCCAAAGATTAGTCAAAGGAGTCTTAACTGGATAGACCAAGACTAACGCGTCTGGAGTGGCCTTAATGGCTTCTTGTTGAGCAATGTTAAAGGCCAGATTTAACCACAGGATAGAAAGATCCCAACTTTTTGGGACTTGGCATGAAATGTTATTTAGGCGGTCTTCAGATTCCTATTTACAGGTTCAGTGAAAGTGTTTGTGGGTAGTAAGGAGTGGTGGTAATACGTCTAAAACCATGGTCGAAACGAGATCTCAGGAATTCCCTAGCGGTAAATGCCAGAACATTATCACTCACGAGGATAATCGGTGGCCCAAAGACCACAAAGCTTTTGGTAAGATGTTGTACAGACTGGGCACTAGTGACCCCATGGCTGGGAATTAACCAGCAAAAACGGGAAAACCTGTCCACCACCACCAAGATATAACGGTTTTCCTCCCCTCCTCCTTCTGGTTACATGGGATGAGTCCTACATAGTCCACAAAGAGGCGATCCATGGGCCTACTCTCATGAGTAGACTCGAGGAAATCTTTGCGTGATTTCGAATTACGTTTCGCTTGTTCGCACAGCTGACACACCCCCACTAACCGACATTTATCTTTACTATAACCGCCAAACCACATGCTATCTAGTTTTCGCCAGGCTCTTACGAAAACCTCGATGGCGTCCCACAACAGAACTGTAGAAATACCTAAAATCAACGGGCAGGAACACAAGAGGCAAACAAACCTTGAAAGTACCATCGCCCTTGCTCTTCTGACACATAACACCTTTATTAAAGACATAGCCTTGTATGTGCTCCCCTTTTAAAAAGCTTTTCTTCATTTGATGAATACGGGAATCCTCCTCCTGCCTCTTGAGATCAAAAAAGAGTTCGGGAATCTCAGTGAAGACAGTGCATCCCAAGACCATTTTTTCATTGGCCTTAGAACAAGGAGGGGAGTCACAGTCTTTATACATGCGACTGGAAGCGTCGGCCACGCTATAGTCTGGACCCCTAATATGATGAACCTTGAAGTGGAAGGTGGAGATGCTTACTGCCCAACGAGTAATCCAATGGGTTTTTCTGAGCTGGGTCAAAACCCTGTTCAATGCCTGGTTATCAATCTCAAGGACGAATTCCCTATGTTCTGCATCGAACTTGAACTTCTCCAAGGCGAAAAACAGAAGCAAAGATTCCCATTCATATACCAAGTATTTCAATTCAGCTTGAGATAAGCAATGCGATGCGTATGCGACAGGATGGTACTCTCCCTGATGTTCTTGGAGGAGCAAAACGGCTATCCCAGAATTAGATGCGTCAGTCTGGACAATGAAGGTCTTGCCAAAATCCAGGATGGCTAACATGGGAGGGTTGCTAATGGCAGTCTTGACTGCATCAAAGGAGACTTGATGATTCTCGCGCCAAAGGAAAGGCCCCCCATTCTTGTGCACGTTATTGAAAGGCGTGGCCAGTTGGGTGAAATTAGGAACAAATTTTCGAAAGAAATTCGCCACTCCAATAAATATGGTCGCTCCCTTCTTGCTCTTGGGAGGGGGGAAGCTACGCAAGGAACATGTCTGCTCCTGATCGATTCTGGCCCTTTGAGGCAAGACGACGTGACCCAAAAAGATATCCACAGATGAGCCAAAGTGATCTTAGAAGGCTTTACCGTAAGCTCAGCCTCCCTAAAACATAGAAAAACTTCTTGGAAGTGATCCAGTTGCTCCGTGAATGACGCGCCGTAAACAACCACATTATCAAGATAATTGAACACAGATCTGAACTTGAGATCTCCCAAAACATGGCCCAAGAGACGAGACAAGACGGCCGCGCTCGTGGACAGTTCGATAGGAACCCGACTAAATTCATAAAGGTTCCAGTTCGTGCAAATGGCAGATAACGGTTTGGAGTCTTCAGTCAATTGTATCTGATTTAAACTTGATTGAGGTGCAGTACTGAGGGCCAATCCGTGCTCACAAATCAGGTGAAATACTTGTGAAGGTCAGGAAATGGAACCGATTCCAAGGCTTCCTTCTGGTTTAGTGCCCTATACTCAGCAACTGCTCTATCATCGCCACTCTGTCCTTTAGGAACTAGAAAAATGTATGAAGCGTAGGGGGAAGTTGAAGATCTAATAACTCCATCCTGGAGCATGTTATTAATCAGGCCCCACAAAATCTTCACCTTAGGTGAGGATAATCTATAAGGCACCAGACGAACAGGGATATCATCAACCAAGCGGATCTTATGTTGTATCTAACTGGTGGGGCATAATTCATTGGTGAAAACGTTGGAACTAGCATAACATGCTCAACAGTTGTTTGACCTGACCAGGCTCCAAATGATCAGTGTCAAACTCAGAGGATCTTGAGAAAGCCAACATGAAAACAGAGCTGTTTTCTCAGTTGTGCTAAATTTAAAATAAGTGACGTGAGACTGATGGTCAAGAATCAAATCCGTACACTCGATGAAATCATAGCCAAGTATCAAAGTAAGTGACAAATTCTTGGCTACACAGAGTTGGTCGACAAAGTAAAATTCAATATGCCTAACTTGCCACGATACTCCCCTAGCAGAGGTAACTCTTGTCCATCAAGCATACGACATCTCTGAGATGTGGGGCACAGGGGAGGCAGTCTACATAAATTCCTAAACTCGACACACCAGCTGTAATCAGGTAGGGAAAGATCACTTTTTCCTACTTGCAAGCCCACTGCTAACAAAGTGTTGCAGATCTCATCCATGTGTTTAGGCATGGTCTTATGCTGATATCGCACATGCCAAAAATGCTTGCTCTCCAGTTCATGCCTGATGTGTGGTGACAACTTTAGTTGAATAATGTGATGCCTTAAATCGCGAAGGGACCCTCTGTTCCACATAAGTCAGAGAAGAACTCACTTAAAACCCCATAGGTCAATGGAAAAAGAGGCTGAGAATAATAGCATGTAAAATGCACAATGCGTCAGCATGAAATTGAAACCGAATGGTTAACCATAACACAAAGCCAACCTGTTCAAGCTGCTCTATAGAAAGCTCATTAATCCCTCGTAGTAAACGCATGATTGTAATTCCTAGGTATTTAGTTGAACTGAAGGTATTTAAATTGGTGATTTAGCGTACAATCGAAATTTAGATTTTTTTTAAATCGTGTATAATCTCACACTTTTCCATACTGAGAGACAACTGCCGCTTTTCGTGCCGTTCAGATATCGTGGCTGAGTCATTTTTCACTTGGTTTTGCTCTTCTGGTGACTTTACTAGAAGGTAAATAACAGCATCATTTGCGAAAAAGCTTAGAGGACCGCTCAGATTATCTCTTAAACTATTTATGTAGATTAGGAACAATAGAACGGCAGATATCACTTTTGTTTTACTTTATGTTTTTCTCGGCGGTTCTCCGTACTGTGATCTTTCTGGGAGGAAATCTCGGGTCCAGTCGCCCAACTGAAGGGATACTCCATAGGCATGAAATTATTGTTCAATCTGTTGAGTGACAGATATATTTCCGTACTTGAGTTCATGGGGAGTGATCTTCCTCTTGCTCAGTCCAGCTGGTGTAGATTACTCGTAGTACAGCATCTAAGAGACTTTGTAGACTAGTTGAAGTCTTATACCTTACCTCAATTTCTTTTGGTTCTCTGACCATGTTGTGCGTTATAAGTTTCGTTGTGAGATGATATATCTTTCTATGAGGAAACCATTAGTTTCTACCAGGTAAGTGAAGTTCTAAAGTGTGTAGCGAACTGTGTTGTGACGTGAGAAGTGACTTTTGTGTGTGGCAAGAGACGAATTTAGAGATTTCGTGTCCTGCATGGTCAGTGAACACACTACAGAAGTGGTTATGAGATGTTTTTGGCTCACCATTAGCAGCGAATTGTGCACTGGGATATTTGCCAAGTTGTTTTGAGGATTTGTCAGACGCCACCTTTTACCAGTACAGCGCTGAATGATCCTGACTCTTCTTATGTTAGGAACTGTATCTTCTTCTGTGTCATTTTCGTATGTTCACCAGCCTGTATTGCTGGAGTGTATTGTCTGATTTTGATCATGCTACACTCTCTGAACTTATTACAGATAGCACATATCTCACTTAGACAATTACACAAACAAAACTAGATAGAGGACCAGCAGTTTGTTTAACTTAAGATTTTTGGTGCTTGCGGTGTTTGCCTGTGTCAGGATTTGCACTTAACTTTTGCTGAGGAAACCATGTTTTAATTTGCCTTGCTGTGTGGGTTACTAAATTAAACTAAGACATCAAGCCAAAGTATTTTTATATTAAAATTTCCTGGATTGCACAATCACATACATTCTAAGATGCAATAACTTGCTATGTCAAGACAAGATTATCACGTTTGTTGGTTGATTTGAGGGAAAGGACCAAACAGCGAGGTCATCAGTTCAAGATTATCATGTGCTGGAGTATTGTTGATTATGGTTACAAACCTAGCTAATTGGTTCATATGACTGTTTCAGGAGCGTGGATGCAGGGAGATGCAAGGAGAGTCATGAACAACAGGTGTAAAGGTCAGCTACTGGCCCACATGTTAAGCCCCAAAGGATCCTCTGGCACACACCTCTTGTCAATGCTGTGTCGGCCAACACAAAACATAAACTGGCCTTCTGGGATCTCTCAGCCCATATGTGGCTGCCGTTTAAATGACAATAGCCTTATATGACCTGAGCTGTGTCTCAGAAGAAGAAAATTTTTAAGAATACTCTGTAAATAATGCCCATTTGATAACACTACATGTTGTGGAGAATGAGTTGATTTACAAACAAAATTAATTTATTTAAAAAAATAATTTTTGTAACAAATCATGTTTCAATTCAAACAAGTGGCAGGTGCCACCATTCAGTGGTGCAGCTCATGCCCACATCTAATATTCTCCAAGTCACATTTATTAAGTAACAATTACATACAGCTCATTGAAGTGCCACCAGATTCTGTTTTTTTAATTATCAGATTACTTCGTTTATTTTGTGTCTTTTGCACAGAGTTATGTAACTTGTAAATAGTAAAGATAAATAAGTAAACTTTCTATACTACTGGAGATGTAAGATGTTGTGCTAAGTACTGCTAGTTGTTGGTTTCTTATGAGCCATAATATCTACAACACATCCTTTTGACACAACATTTGCTAGATTTAGTCTTGCTTGTGACACATTCATACAAATGATTTATTTTATTATTGTAATTTTAACAGACTGATGCAGGAGGACGTTTTTGTATGACATTTAATCATACTTTTGTTGTACTAACCATTTCATAAGTTGAAACTAGTGGATGCACCTCCAAGAAGTATGCGTTTTGTACACACATTTTTCATCATGTAACATAAGAAAATTTTGTTTCCTTTAGTCACTTAAACATCAAACCTGCAGTGTGTCCCCAGGGCAAAAGATAACATTATGAATATCAGACTTATGTTAAATGGTAGGGGAGTTCATGACATTATCTTGCGATTTTGCTAACACATTTTACTTGTGTACAAACTTGAGGTATCATATTTATTCTCAGATGATAATGCTATTATAAATCGGATAGCCAAAATCATGCCGTTTTGTTTTTTAGAAACCATGATGGACGACTGTTAAGGATCGTTTTCTGAGTCTGGTGGTTCATTAAGTTACGGGATGCTTTAACCAGGTGACAAATGAGGATTATTATCTGGGGACATTTTACTCCTTTTAAAAAAGGAATGAAGGGGTGACATGAAACAATACTGAAACATATTATTTGCAGTATTGATTCATCTTTGCCACCTTTTTGTGGTTCATTTTATCTAAGGTGTACTGGGCGCATTTGCTAGGAGGAAATCTTTGCATTTTTCTCACTGGGAAGGTGGTCCCTTGTGTGGCCTCTGGGTCCTCTTTGTCAGCAAGTAACGGTCATTGAATCTCATTAGGAATGGCGAAGGTCCCCTGGCAGCTGGTCAGTTTGTGTGGAAGAATGGCTGTGGCCTGTTTCGTGATTATGTTGATGAAGCTGACACCACTCCTACCCCTCCGTGGAAGCCACCATACCATCATTGCTATACCTACAGAATAACTGAACATGACATTTTTACACATTCCAAATAGACATAATTAGATGAGACACTGAGATGCCACTTGACCAGCATGGAAAGTTCCATTGCTTTTGCTCCAAAATTTGGTGTATCCAGTCTAATTGAGTTACCTTACCACTCTGCTTGGTGTAAAGAAGCCAACCAATTGATGGGACACTGCTCCACTATTAACATTGATTCTTCAAGCTGCAGCAGATGAGCGGATCTTGCTACACTTCTCCATACAGTCTCCCATATTCACATTTGGTGCTGATGGGCACATTTCTTGCTGATTTTGGAGAACATAAGTGTCCCAATTGCAATATCATGGTCCATATTCTGAGCAGATTATTATTTACTTACTTTGGCATGCAGTTTGTTATGCTTAATTCGGTTATAATTTGTAGTGTCTTGTCATATTGTTAACTTTAATTTTGCTAATTTCCCAAATGGGTAGATCTTGTTCAACTTTCTCCATACTGTCTCCCACACTTCTTGGTACCTTTCCACAATGTTAGTGTTGTTTTGTAATTTGATTTGAGTTGAGGAGAATTTGGCTCTCTGTTAATTTTTATTGTGATTTTTCTCAGTCATTATAGCAAATAAATATCTCTTAATCTCAGTCTTGACATAGAGTTCAAGATCCTTTACATTGTCCTATGACTTTCTGATGGTTAGGCTACCCCACTAATAATAAATATAACCCAGTGCAAACCTCTGCTTGTTGTTCTCACTGTGATGGCATTATCACTGAACATAATCTCCAAACTCGACGATCATTTATATTAAAAATTCACAGAAAAGAACAAGTATGGCACTTGCTTACCTTGTATGATCCAAGATTTGTTTTATAATATGCATTGTTTCTATGTTTCTCGATAGAGATCTAACTTTCAATGTTTTTCAAACCTGAAAGCTGATTCTATTCTGCGACAACTAATTTCATTATCAATTTTTTCTGTACCAATCTCTTGAGTGGTTTTGCACAAATATTTGAACTGAGAAAATCTCTCGATTGTTTCCAATTGAATTTCTTGAATTTTGGGTATCACTTTTTTCCTAGGTATTTACTTTGTTATTTTTTTAAATTATTTTTCTAGTTCTACCCATTCTGTTGTTCATTTAGGAATTATATTTATTTTTGTGCTGTTTGAATGTAGTGATACAAAATCTCCAGTTCATCCACAACAGCTAAACAGCCTAACCTAATACTAGTTCTTACTAATTTATTTTGTTAGTCACTTTTAACTTCTGATTTTAGTTTGTGCCCTACTTTGATTACTTTATCTAAGACATAGCTTGAAAGTAATGGAGAGAGTCCATGCCCTTGTCTAAATCCAGTTTTAATTTTAAATTGTTCCAAAATTATATAACTTTTAAAATTTGTGTAATAACTGCAGTAGATTGAACTCCAAGAATTTGTTCCTGCAGAATCTATCACAGACTTATGGTCCACAGACTTGTGAGGGTTTTTTTTTTTATTTTTTTCAGTTCTCTCACTATATTACGAAAATAACATAACATTAACTTCCTGTTTCTTCTGCAGAATAGCGTTTTTTTCGCTCTTCCCAGTCGCTGACCATCTGAAACAGCATTGCTTGATTACTTTCTACAGTAAGTTCAGATACTGATTACTTTCTGCAAGGGCTGAAACAAAAATGTGTACATAATTGGATAAATCTGCTGAAATATTATGTATCGTTGCTCACACTAATCTATATAACAAAGAATACAGAAATTGAAACATACAATGACTTTTTCAGTCTAAAACGAATAAGGAGCAATGAGTGAAAGCGACAGGTTGCAGGAAAATGACAGTCCCAGCGATATAGTCCCTTACGATGACTGAAATATTTAAAAACGGATTAATATGGGCATTACATTAAAGATACACCATGGAACGGCGAGAGCCTATCAAAACTCTGATTAAGACACACTCTACGATTTATTTGTTTGCCTTTAATAAGCAATAATAGTGTGTTTTTACTGCAGAGGAAAGCACCATGTCTATCAGCTTCTTGCAATAAGCACACTGTGTGTATTGAGTTATTTTTCACACTTTCGTTTTCCGTTAATTAGTAGCATGATGTCTCATTCCTTGTGATAATGGTTTGTGGAATACCTGGATCTTGGTCACACACATCAAAGAAATGTCCAGCACTTTGCCCTTTGCTACTTTTGTTGAGTATAGTTAAAGTCACAAACGATGGCGGTCGAGTTTTGGGTTGTTCTGCGTACCTACGTCATGTATAGTCCGACAGCCAAGTAGCTTTCAATAGTGTTCTTGGCGTTCTGCTGTGAATATGGCAGCTAATGCATGCATTAAACATGATAGTTGCGAATTTGTGACCTCTTCTGCCTTTTGCGAATTGTCGTCGCTGATGGTGGTGTTAAGTAACAAATTCTGCACAAGCTAACGAGAGAGATAATTTCCAGGATACACGCTTTCTTCAAGCGCAAACCAATTTCCGTCCGTGTTTCACTTGTGGGAACACCATTGCTCGTGAATCGGGCTATACTGGTTTGTGTTGCACTGACATTTATGCTTTGTTTCATTGCTCTGTGACACAAGTATTCACATTCACTGCTCTTATCGTTTGCGGCATATTGTGTCCGTCTTTAACTGGCACTTCTCGACATGTCTGTCCATGTAAATGAGCAAGTATGCGTTGCCATTTGGATATTGGTCCTTTCAATGAACTTTCTAGACGGGCCTTTCATGTGATAACAGTATCAGGCTGTTCAAACGTCTCTTATAGTTACTACCTCTCTGGAATACGGTTTTGTATCATAATATTAAAGATCGAGATTCGAAGTACATGGTACTGTATTTACATCCTTTTACACAGTGTGAATTGACGATGAGCAATTTCTGTCCCCTCACCAAGATATCACCAAAACGTTTCGTTGAAAACTTGCATTTCAATATTAGTGATTTGCGTGTTTCCAATTGGCTTGCAAGAGGTTTCTCATGTGGGTGCAGAGGATTTCACGTTCCCTGCTGGATAATGATGTTAATCATGAATTAGACAACGACATACTCGGTAGAGAAAGTAAAAACATTAGAGGTAATAAGCAGAGGACAATACTGACAGGTACAGTGTGCAAGACAGAGAAACTGTTTCTCTTGTTCCTTGGTGATACTGAGGTGCACAAACAAGTGTGTGAGAAATTGTACATGAAATGTGCCTTTCTTGGACGTGATGCTTATCGATTACTGATCTACACTGCCAACATCACAGTTTTTAATAAATGCTGTCTCTTCCCTGCAACCACTCGCTTCTTATTTTCTTGTATGAAATCTTCTCTCGGTGTTCTGACAAAGTCTAATCATAAAACTTCGATGTCATTCACTTCTTCTTTCGCCACTTTTTGCCATCATAGGCATGGTGCCTCATATTGAGCACCAGTTCTCGTATGTTACTGTTTCGCAATTTGGTCCTCCTCCTCCTCTAAAAAGTATTTCTAAAGCAGCTATTGTGTCTCAACATGTGCCCAAAGAGTAATTATCTTCTTTCGGCTCTTTTGAGAAGGTTTTTAGCTATATTTATTGGTTTTAATATAGCTTAACTGGTCTTCCCTTCTGTCGAACTGGTTTTGATCATCCTTCTCTGCACCAAAATTTGTGTCAACTGTAAATGATGTGAATCATTTCTCACAGTAGTCTAACATAACAGCTAGAAAATCTGATTCTTACCTATAAAACCTGATTTTATCAAACAAACACTTTTTCTCTGTGAAGTATGTGTTGTCAATATCAAACCAAGGCGCCAGAAGTGGTTCATTAGTTTTATTTTATTTATTTATTTGCTTGTAATTGTAATGTCTGTTTTTCCTTTATGTTCGCCGTCACAACCACTGTCTGGCTAATAGATGGTCTTCTAAAACATGTGACTGTGTACTCATCACGTTCTGTGTATGTTTTTTTCTCTATAAGCAGCTGTCACTGATTCATCAATGAATTGTAGTTGTCTAGTAAGTGTGGTGGCACGTGATATCCCTTTTCCAACTCTCTTCTGAACTTTGCTTTATTGTGGTTTAGTCAATTTCTTTCATTTTTTCAGTTCAGACACAAGATTAACTCTTACCCTTACAATACAAATGAAACACTTCTGCGTAAGCACATTTGATAATAAAGGTTATTACTTTCATTTTAATGTCATCTACTTCATATTCAACATGTTTTTATGCTTCTGTAATAGGTTTTGCAATAGGGTTAGGATATATTTTTTGGTGTATTCTTCAGTCGATGCCTACTATCTACACTTGTATATTGTGCTTTAATACCTATAGTTATCCATGGAATTCAACTCTAGCGGTTTCTTGATACTGTTAAGTTTGTTCTGTAAGTGGTATATATTTTCCGAGAGCTATTTGGATAGAATGTAGCTGTTAGGTCGCTACATTCGACTTAATCACTGGAAAGTGCTCCCCTCTCTGGAGGGATTTGTAACTGAGGGACGATAGTCAGCAGTCCATCCCTCCAAGGGCACCTAACGGTACACTCACTGTATACCCCAAAGGGTAAAACCAAGAAATTCTTGATGAAGCTTCAAGGACCATACTAGATAGTGGAGGTGACTTCACCAGTTATGTCAGGTTATAATTACCGACGAAAACATCAGTTGCACATGTTAGTCGAGTTAAACCTTTTAAGAATATAATTGACATGTTGCCACAAATACCTGCACTTTTATCACAGAAAATGGAATTACCAAATAGAACAAAAGAAATACAGGGTATACCTTACGAGCTTATATCAAGGGGTAAGTAATGAAGCAACAGTGTGTTGTAGAATGAGACTTTCACTCTGCAGCGGTGTGTGTGCTGATATGAAACTTCCTGGCAGATCAAAACTGTGTGCCGAACCGAGACTTGAACTCTACCAATTGAGCTACCCAACCACGACTCACGCCCGGTCCTCACAGCTTTACTTCTGCCAGTATCTCGTCTCCTACCTTCCAAACTTTACAGAAGCTCTCCTGCAAACCTTGCAGAACTAGCACTCCTGAAAGAAAGGATATTGCGGAGACATGGCTTAGCCACAGCCTGGGGGGTGTTTCCAGAATGAGACTTTCATTCTGCAGCGGAGTGTGCGCTGATATGAAACTTCCTGGCAGATTTAATGTTGTGTTGTTTTACCTAGATTAGTTTTTTTAGTTTGCTATAGTAGTTTTCTGTGAGATACTCATTTTTCCTGAGGAAGGAGGGGATTCATGGTAATTCCTGCTAACTAGGTGGTGTTGAACATGATACTGCAATATATTACCTGGGGTATAATGTTCTTGCATGTAGGTAAAACAAAGGTGATAAAGATACAGCAGTTTCCATTTGGATTGCAGTAAGGGGAAAAAATTTTCAACAGTGATATGAGATGTTGTACCACTAATGAAAAGTAATACAGCATTCTCATTTCATTCTTGTGTGGTTAAGTTTTATTCAAATCGAACTAGGGTGTATATTAACATACAGTTTCCAGTTGCAAGTTTAAATTCTTGTTGCTACTATTTCACGATTCATACATTGCTGGTCAAATGGAAAATTATCGATATGTGGGTACAAGTGTGAAATAATGAAGAGTTTCTTGTATAAGAACAAAGAGATACACATGTTGTTACATCAATAGGAGATCTTAGCAATTGTGTCAAGGAGTTAGTCACCATATTTTCAGTACAGGTAGTTTGAACTGACAACGATCACGTGAAATTCAGTTATTACTAGCGAATATGGTAGCGTCAGAGAGATAGTATCAATGCCTCAGCCAAATATTAAGAGGATTAGCAGTCACTGGTAATATTCTGTATTTTCATGGAAGACAGTAATAGTAAATTGCTACAATGATAAGATGCTTACAGGAATGCAAAAATAGAGTTAAACAAAGTACATTAGTAGTAAATGGAACCAAGTGTGATATAGCCAGAACAAAGTATCCTCTTCTTGCTATGATTAAAGGCACCATGATAAGCACAGTAACTGGATCAGTGCTGCACTGGCCAGAGAAACATTTTACCATGTTACCCATGCAAAACCTAACCTTTGTAAATAATACTTTAGATCCCACTTTACTAAAGGCAATAGATGAATTAAATATTGCAGAAAAAAGAACAAATTTCAGTATATAAAATGTTATTTCTGCAGTCTACATTAGGCTCAGAAAGAGAGTAAATCATGCAAAGGGAATAACCATTCATGATATTCCCTTGGAATGGATACATACTAATAAATAAGAGTGTTTAGAGTAAGAAGAAAAAACAAGCAAGCTATAAGCTAGGATAAGATTTGTTGTGATCAAAGGAACAAAAGGTTCAAAGTATATTTAAACATGTAAGACAGTAAACCAAAGAGATAGAAAAGGGTAATATCTGGGATGAATTTTGTTAAAGTGGAGAGGAATGTTACATGACAAAATTAGTAAGGAAATATGAGAGTAAAATTTTTTGCAGAGTTCAAACAGCCAACATCACTCAATCATGTGGAAGTGTCACCAGCCAGAAGCTAGGAAGAGCAAACATTTCATAAGAGATTCTAGGTAGGACACAATATCATCTACCAGGAGTCTGACTAAGCAGTAAAGGCCATGCAAAAAGTTCGTCAGGCAAGCGTAGTGTAACTGAAGACCACGGACTCTCAGGAAGAGCAGAATCAATTCAGTCATTACAAATGATGCTGTAGGATAGAGCCTCTCCTTGACGACATAAATATTTCATCCTCACTAGCTTCTAGCACTCGAGCAGCAGTATCATACACATTCGATTCTGTGGTTATGGTATGGTAACATCTTGTGTTTACGGATGTTTTAGTGTTCGTCTTGCGTTTGCTGCCCTACGAGACGATAAGCGATTCGAAGCCAATGCTGATGGATTACAGAATCCTGTACTGAAGTCAGCAAAGCAGCCAATGCTCTTAGTTAGTGCGAGGGTCTACCAACATGACTCCAGTCAATGGCAAGAGCAGCTCTAAACTCCAGCATCACACAAATCTCAAGGCTCACTATACTGGCAGGCCAACTAAATGGCATCCGACATCATGGTCCACCTGAGAGGAAATGCAGACAGTGATCTGGGAAGTACTGAGATCTCCCCAAACGGCACATCATGGTCACCACTATTGCAAAACCAAGCTACCGATTGGTTGTGCCTACCTCTCCAGTGGGTGGAGAAACTGCCGCATCAGTGTGTCACCAACTTGGACCTGAAGCTGATACAGTGTCCTCAGCAGCCATAAGTCCGCTATTGGAATCAGCGGATTCTTCTCTGGATTATGTAGCTTCTAGTCAGCGTAAATGAAGCAGCAATGATTTGTAGCTTCAGTAATGAATGAAATAATTTTGAATATTGTTTTATTGGTTGTAACAATGCCGCACAGATCCTCAGTCTGCGCCCTAAGAAATTAGTAGTCGTCTCCAACCCAGCAGATGGTGACTCACACAGATCGAAGGGTCATAATATTAAATTCCTTGAAAATTTCCCTACAGGTCTCCCTAGGCACAGCCTCATTTGCCCTTCTTATTGCTCGTTTTTTAATAGTAAATGAGAGTTTGCCCAGACTTGAATTTCCCCAAAATAAGACACCATAATACAACTGGCTAAGCATAAATCCGTAACAGGTACAAACTAACGTTTGTTCACTGCATCAGTTTTTAAGTATTCAAAATACATCTATACGTTTATCCCACTTTAGATGGTCAGCAAACCAAATACCTAGAAGTTTCGTACTTAGCGTTTGTAGTATCTTCAGTTGACCGAATTTCACATAATTTGATATGTGGGTGATACTCATCCATGATTTTTTTCTCATTTACAAATAAAAAGTTATCCCTAAATCAGTTACTTGCTTCTTTTGTTGTTATTTCTCTTTTTTTGTGCAAGTCAGTCTCATTCGCAGCATTAATAAAGATACTTTTAGTATCATGAAAAAGCGCAGCATTAGCTTGTGTAAATAGCTTGCCCCGCCGTTTATAACACAGTATGTTTACATGCGACACATCTTTCGAAAGACGAAAACCGAACTTCGGAAACTGTTTTGCGTTTACATGTTAAGGTCTGAACAAGACCACCTACAATAAAAATGTATTGTAGGTGGTCTTGGGTCTGATTGTCTGAAGCAGATTTGCTAGCCCAAGTTAAATATGGCGTCTGAAAAACAGCTGTTACAGTTTCTGATTTGTTTAACACAATCGCTATTTCTCTTCAATTAGCTGAGGAGTAAACAGCATAAGTCTAATATTTTAATTTATCCTTCACTGAACAAAAAGCCACACCATCCATATTAGCCGAACATATTCAAAAACAAGACGATGACTGGCAGCCCAAGCACGTTTCAACGTCGGTTGCGTTTACATTGGAGTGAAAATTATTGCGGAATTGGGAAACAGGCAACTACCGGCGGATTTCCAGAATCGACTTTTGAAGTGTTAATATGACCACCCAGAAGCGGTATAGGGACGTCGGTTTACGAAATGCGTGTCTGGGAGCTCCATGTGAACGGAGTAAATGTCAAGAACAACATGGGTCCAGGTACCAAACCTTGGGGTACTCCTGAGTTTCCTACGTGAAGTATGGTATTTCTACTTCTTTCAGACAGCAGTATGGTTTTCGAGCTATAGTTTATTATCAATAACATCAAATGCCTTAAATCTAAAAAAACACCCCACAGTTGACTTCATTGTGATGTATGGAATTTCGAACAAGTTTTAAGGAATTATATATAGCTGTTTTAATTGATCTATTTTTTTCTAAAGCCATTTTGTTAATTGAGATTAGATTTTTAGATTAGATTTACTTTCATTCCAATTGATCCGTAGTGAGGAGGTCCTCCTGGATGTGGAACATGTCAGAAAAACAACAATACATGACAAATATTTACAACTAAAACAAATAAGCTAATGTACCATTCCACAGGTCCCAAGTGGAATGATCGTCATTTTTAATGAACACTAAGAGTCATTTTACAAATACTAATGCACTGAATTTAAAATAAAAAACGTTTTTTATTTATTTATAAGGTAATAAACATGTAATACAACTACTGTAATACTTATTTACAATGAACACATTACTGCACTGAAATGGTGCAGAAGTTAGATTATACTTACACACACACACACACACACACACACACACACACACACACAAATTTTCAGTGAACACATTACTGCACTGAAATTGTGCAGAAGTTATGTTGTACTTATATACAAATCAGTTGGTTTTACTAAGAAATTCATCAATGGAGTAGAAGGAGTTGGCCACCAATAAATCACTTTTGTTCAGGAAAGCAGAGACTCTTTTGTACATTACTCTCTGTAATTTTTGAAAAACAAAGTTACGGTACATTGATAAAGGACCACGGTTTTTATGTAACAGTTTTATATCTCATTTTATCTGCGTCATTGTGATTCTGTTATGTTATGCTTGTACGGGTGCCATGTGTATGATATGATAATAGGAAAAAAAAGTACGTTCGCCTTACGCATCTACATGTTATTGGTCCAGAGATTCTAACAATCACAAGCAGAGATGTAATTTGCGGGCGCAATTTGAAACGCATGTGAGCAGTAATGAGAATTTTAGAAGAATTTGTGTATGTGATCTGTTATTTGTCGTATTACCTGACTTGGAATGGAGACTATAGTGAAGTTGATAGGTGGTCTCATTCCGGACGATCTTTTATCTTTTTTGCCAAAAGAAGTACACCCTGCCACTGTTTACCTGCTTCGTGTGGCACTTAATCATCAGAATAGGTAGGTTACTATTTTTGTGGTAGTTCTGTCTTACGATTGCAGTCGCTTCTCTCGTTGTGCAATTCGCGTTGCGAAAGGAGGAAACGATTGTCAATGCGTGTATTCAAATTTTGAGGGGTTATGGCACTTGCAAAATTTTATGCAAAGTGCTTTACTATCGGTTGTTGCATTATCTATCAACAGCACGTTTTCAGTCTAGGGTAAACAGTTCACAACAAAGGAGTTTGCCTGTTTTTTAATAGTTGAGTGATGTTAAGAGAGACAGTTGTACTGCAGTTGTCAGAAGCTGTTTTACATGCAACATGTTCCTGGCATATAAAAGAGTTCTACAACAAATGCAACGGTTTACACAATTACGCATAAAGTTGTACTGCCTTATTATGTTCAGGAGGGCTGGAGATGGCTTATTTGTTTTATAGGGTAATGCTGTAGCCACGTGATGGATCGCAGTTTTACCATCATCATATGGAATTTGCCGGTAAAAATGATCGGCACAGATTTTTCAAAAAGTCTCACACGAATAATTAACATTCAGTCTAAGGTGTCTGAGCAGTGCTTTTGATACGTTACAGCAATATTGTTGTGTAATCGTATTTCACAACAACACACACGGTACAGTAAAAGAGGTTGTCAGGATATCCATTATATAAGAACGACGTTATAGAAATCTGAGTACAATTTAATGATTGTTGTCATTAGGTAGGGGTAGTCTGTACCTTTGTGGTGTGTTGTTTTAAATGAAGTGGGAATATTGTGATCATCTGGTTATGACTTTCGTGCTAAATAGTTAATGAATGCAGGAAATAATCAGGGAAAGGGTTGGGGGAGGACGATGTCAAATAGTGTGGATAAAAGCGTGGGTTACCTGGCTTTACTGGACTTCTGTGAGTTAAAAGCGTTAAGAAAGACTGTCCACATGTTGTTTACTTGACTTACATTGGTATGTACTTTCTTGTAACATTATATAGTCTCGCTGTACCCAGAATGCAGTGTGATACTTCATGCTTGGAAGGAGAGACGGCTTCAAGCATACGTAAGGGATAGGCCTACTACCCTTTATCTCTACTGTCAACATCCCCATTGCAAAGTCTGGAACCAAGTGACCGCTACGGTCATAGGTTTGAATCCTGCCTCGGGCATGGATGTGTGTGATGTTCTTAGGTTAGTTAGGTTTAATTAGTTCTAAGTTCTAGGCGACTGATGACCTCAGAAGTTAAGTCGCATAGTGCTCAGAGCCATTTGAACCCGTTGCAAAATCACAAGTTATCTTGTGTGTATAATAGTGCAATGTAGGGCTCACAGGACAACATTGTGTATTTGTTTCATATGATACCAGTTTTGGGTCATTCCATGTCAAGCCATCCAGGCCATGACACCCATTATCTAGTTGTGAACGGAGATTTTGTGTACTGCATTTGTCTATAATATCATGAACTCTTGCCAATTTTTATTGCTTTATATACATTCTGTTAGTAGCAATTGCTGAAAGTTTGGTGCAATGCGTTACTTCAAAGCTAACTGTAAAGATTTGAAAATTAGCTGCAGTTTTTAAACAAAAAATGGTATTCTAACAGTTTTTTCCCTGAATATCCTTTGGCACGTGTAGTTTCTGAAAACGTTAGAATTGTACAATTAATTTTTGTAATTTAATTTTATTGTTAAATTAAAAAAAAAAATATTTTGGACAATAGTCCCCTCCTCTGGAAAACACTGAAAAAATTAGAAAGTGATCTAAAGTAATAAAGTTTCATCACAAAAAAAAGATGAATGGCACTGGTGGAAAAAACTATATACTGGAGAGGGGTACAATTACTACCAAAGAGACATCAACTTAAGTACACATAACAATGTCCAAATGGAATAAAATTGCAATCTATGAAACAAAATTACAAATTTTAAAATATAAGGTAACATGTACATTATATGTCATATGAACACTTTCTTACCTCTGCCATAACCAAATTAACTCGATGTAAAAATACATAGCATTTTGACAAAATAAATCTCGGGTGAACAGCCTGGTGTGAGTGTGCAAAGGACACAATATTTCGGCAGTCTACCTTTTTGCCATCATCAGGTGTGCTGATGTACTGTCAAGGGATGGCAGGCATGAGGTATATATCAATTCCCCCTCCCTCAGAAACTCCCTCCGCCGTCCACGCCATGGGCGCGCTCTTGGCCGTCTGCGCCAGGGTTCGGCGCCCGGCTTGTGGGCGTCTGGGTATTCCCTCAAAGGTCCGCGCCCAGGGAGGTTTGCCGGTGTTTTGGAGGTTCCTCCTCCTGACCTCGAAGTCAGTACATTCTGGGATATTTCTGCCTTCTCCTGAATGCAGGTAATGGCTGGTTCCCAAGCTTGGTTAAGGGAATGTCTGCTGTCTCGATTCAGATCAGATTTTCCTACTCTGATCTGTATAGCTTCTTTGATGATACAGTCCTGATATTTTGAAGTCTGTGTTTTGACCTCGGTCTTGTCGTAGTGCATGCCATGTAGTTCTGACAGGCAATGCTCGGCTATTGCAGACTTATTAGGCTGTTGCAATCTTTTGTGCAATTGGTGTTCACGGCATCGGTCTTCAATGGTGCAAATTGTCTGATCTATGTATTCCTTACTGCATTGGCACAGTATTTTGTAAACCCCTGATTTATGTAAACCAAGGTCGTCCTTAACTCTGCCAAGAAGTGCTCAGGTTTTAGTTGGAGGGCAGAAGATGGTTTTTACTTGATATTTGCTTAAGATGTGTCCAAATTTTACTTTTCACACTTTCCATTATTTCTACAAACTGATTCTTTTTGTGTGACATAATGGAATATTTATAATAATAATGTAAATTTTTCAAAGGTATCTATGAGGGGACAGTGCCTTAAAAAATTATGACCTTCATGGATTTTGTTTAAAAGAAATTATTTTCAATTTTTTTCTGAGACATATTTGGTGAATATTTACTACAAGAAGCATGTCTATAAAATTATAAACCTTTCCCTTTAACTAAAAAAATCAAGCTTCCACTGCAAAAACTGTAGGAGCTATTGTATTTTTAAATTGTAAAGGAGCTCAAGAGCTCATCTGTGAAAGCCTGAATTCCTCAATCTATACAACTTCTTTTTATCATAAGTGAAAAAGTAATTTACCTGCAACATTTACATTTTGGAAATGTGAATATGTCTAGGTAAACTTCCACTACCCAAAATTTCAAGGATTTGTGTGACAATGGTTGGTTGTCATTTCCTAAAATTTCTGGATGATTTGACGTGGAATGACCCTTTTGTGTTTATTCTGATTTCAGTAAACACTCCATATTTTTTGTGCAGGTTGTAAGAGTATTTCTGTTACAAAAATTCATCTTCCTGCAGGTATGATGGCTGTTGGAGAGTAATGGAGGGTCATTCAGGCAACTGAAATGTGTTTTCTCACCCACCATTTCAGATTTGGGTGACACTTGGCTTACATTTTTCTCAGTGGATATAAGTTTTTTAAAACTGTGATAGCTCAAAATGACATTTGCATAATTTTTTTTATGTATCATCTAGACTTTGTGAAATTTTGAGGTTGTGTACTTCGTAGTATAATGACTGCAGGGAAAAAATCTTATAAGCAAGGCCCTCAAGACATGAGAAAAAATGCATGCGTTCTTTTTTGTATTTTATTTTGCAAAATTTACATTAAATATCACATGAAAGGTTTAAGATTTCTAAAAAAATTATTTGTAAACTTATCCTCAAGTCGTTGACCATCATTTGGGAAAATAAAGTTAATGACTTTCTGTTCCTTTGTTATATTATGTTTCTGTAACAGAATAATAGTTTTATATATAAAAACAAAGATGAGGTGACTTACTGAACAAAAGCGCTGGCAGGTCGATAGACACACAAGCAAACACAAACATACACACAAAATTCTAGCTTTCGCAACCAACGGTTGCCTCATCAGGAAAGAGGGAAGGAGAGGGAAAGATGAAAGGATGTGGGTTTTAAGGGAGAGGGTAAGGAGTCATTCCAATCCCGGGAGCGGAAAGAATTACCTTAGTGGGAAAAAAGGACAGGTATACACTCGCGCGCGTGCACACACACATATCCATCCACACATACAGACACAAGCAGACATAGAATAATAGTTTTTATTTCTTTGGAATTTCAAGGGCCGCAAATAATATTCACTGTCAGGTCAAACTTATCGTGACACCTATTAGTGGACATTAATATGGGGTGTGTGTATATGTGCCTTTACGATGTTTGAAGTTTGCTGGAGACACTTTCAATGAGATGTCAGAAATTTATGGAAGAATGACAGCCCATCTTTCTCAAGAGCAGAAATCAGAGAAGGGGCTCTGGGCAAAATGCATTTAGCGTTTCCTTAAGTGCAACGAGATTACCACACTCTTGACCATGAAAAAATGTCCCCATACTGTAACGTCACCTCCATACCTCATTGTTGGCACTACACATGATTGTAGGTGATCATCTTCAGGCGGTTGCCAAACCTGAACCTGCCACAGCACATAGTGCGATTCCACACTCCAGATCATTAGTTTCCAGTTATGCATTGCCTGATGGTGTCGTGCAGTACACTACCTCAAGTGTCGCATAGTATTTACTTCAAAAACGTTTAGCTTGTGTTCGGCTATTGTAGCCCATTCTTTTTATGCACAGTTATTGTGCTAGATGGAGTATTGGTAGGACTTTGGAAATCAAGAGTAATTCCTTATGCTGATTTCATGAGTTTTCACAACCACCCTCAGTGATGTTGGACAGTCCCTATCCACCAGTACGTTAGGTCTGCCTCACCTTGCTTTAGCTCTGGTGTTTGCTTCCCATTTTCACTTCAGAATCAGCTTGGGCAGCTATAGAAGGATTGACATGTCCCTGATGGTCTGTTACTCGAGTGACATCCAATGACTAGTTCACTTGCAAAATCACTGAGCTCTCCTGACTGACCAATTCTGCTGTCACCACTTCTCTACAGACAACACAATAGTCCCCATCCCCTTTTAATACACAGGTCTGTGGCTCGTGACCTCTATTGGTCAATTCCCTGTTACATAGGGGTGTTTGGGTACTTTTGATCAGATAATGTACACATTACCTAATTGATAATTTAAGTGATTAAGATCGAAAAGGAAGCAGGCTCGCCCTGTGATATTTAAAAAAATGAAGTTAATTCAGTTTTTAAACAAGTCTTCTGAAAATTGATAAGTATTTCCAGTTGTTTTAGCGTATTTAACAGTATCAGGCACATGAGGAATGAGCACCAGCCAAGTGTCCTCCAATTTGGACCAATTGAACAGTGGCAAATATCCTTAAGGATGCATAAATTGTATATCATCATCATCATATTCTGCTATATTTAGATCAATGATTGGCCCAAAGTACTATAGATTGAAATATTTGCATGCTGCATGTCTTTATGGGGTATGGACTTGCTAGGTGACAGCATAAGGAACTTTTTGCATAAGAGAAGAGAAAAGAAATAATTAATTTGGTTCGTAACTATCCCTGTGTCATTGAACGGGTCCTGGCAGAAAATTTAAAGTGCTTTCAAAGTTTCTAAATGCTCAACACAGAAACTATTTAAGGGAAGAATTTCTTACCAAAACCAAACGTCGATAGAGGGAAGAAACTGAAACCTGAAGTAATTTTTACTGAACTTATGAACAATCCTTTTGTGTGATTTTTGATGTAATGGTGAACAGTTTTGTTTTGCAAAATAAAGTAAAAAGGTTTACACACAGAATTGTTGTTTCTTGATGGTTTTACTTAATGGTATGAGATGTTTATCTTACAATCCTTATACTAAGCAGTATGAAACATCCAAATTTCATAACGTTTGGATGATAACAAACTGATAATTTATCATCAAAATGTTAGAAATTGTCATTTTGTGCCATCTCATTGTTAAAAATTTAAAATTTCCAACCTTTGTGGTGGTACAAAAAGGAACAAGAAAGAAAATAAAATTAAAATGTTTTGAAACCATTTATAGATCAGAGGAAAATATCCAAAATGAAAATGAAACCTTTGGACATCTAGCCACGATAAGTTTTTAACAAATAAATGGGATGGGAAGATTACATGCTTCTTCTAGAGGCTAATGCCGTGTCGAATAACCGTTCTCTTCTGTCGTTTGCTATTTATGTCAGTTCCATGTATTTATCATATCTTATCCTCTCCTTGCTTTCTTCTGAATGTTTCTTTCTAGATTGTCTTCTTTGTTTGTTTCTCAACACTGTACTTTCAAGAAAGTTGGTGATCAAATTGTTATCTGATTAAATGTCCAATAAATTTTATTTTTCTCTCTTTCATTTCCTTTAATAATAATCTCTCCTTGTTGATCCTTAAGATTTTAGGGTTGGTTCTTGTTCCCATCCAATTCATTCTTTTGTTTTTGCCATATCCACATTTCAGAAACTTTAATTTTATTATATACACTTTACCTGCAGTCAGATTTTTCCATTTCATAGAGCACTGTACTCCATACAAATGATTTTGCAAAGGAATTTCTGACATCTATATTCATACATTTGCTCATTAAAATGCGTTTTCTTAATCATAAATGTCTATTTTTCCAATGCAATCCTTCTTTTCACTTTGATTAAGCATCTGTTGCCCTATGTGATAATACTAATGAGATAACAAAATAGTTTTCACCCCCAGGGGGCTCGCCTCTCTTTGGCGGGTTCGTGCTTGGCTACCACAGGGCTCCAGCCTTTGCAGCACTTTTTCCCTTCCGTGCTGCATGTCTAGCCTCTTGCTATTCTTTTTCCCGTCCTTTGGGGAACATCTCTGGAATGTTATTGGGAATGTTCTGCATTGTCTGTCACTGACGTAAGAACAGTCTCAGCTTTGTTTTTGCTCCGTTTTCCTTCCTGTGTTTCCCTTCTCCTCTCGTTCCTCTGCTTTGGCATTTGAGGTTCCTCTTTTTCTTGTCCCCCCTCCCCTCCCCCCCGCCACCCGTGTGTTCCTGAAAGCAGGCGCCCACATCTGACGTGTAACAGGTGAATGATTAATGAGTAATTCCCAGCCCTGGGTCGACAGGTAGGGTTCCCATGAACCTCCTGGTACAGACCAGGCCCAGGGAGTGGTGATTGCGTGAGCTGCAACCCTCCCAAGTTGCTGATTGGTCTCTCTGTCCGATGTTTGGGAGGTGTGACCTGAGGTGTGGACAGCCCCCTAAGGCAGTGTGCCCCCTTGTGAAGGGAGCCCCCCAGTTGGAAGGAGCGCGCTATTGGAGATGCTGGCAATCATGGGGATTTTCACGCAATGAGTCAATCATCTTCCCAATCAACATCTACAAAACGTAAACATAATGAGGCTAATGATTAAAAGACCATTCCTGCTGCACCACGGTTCCTTGTGGTCTCACATACTGAAGATGGTCAGTCCTTTGCCACAGTAAATCTGTTTACTATTCAGAAAACTGTTACTGCAATTGCTGGCCCTGTGAAACCCTGCTCTCGTTTAAGGAATGACACTTTGATTCTCAAACACAACTGCTTGCTGCCTCCCTTCTCCACGCCTACCCTGTTTGTGTCAAGACTTTGAATTCTTCCCGTGGTGTAATTTACACCAGACTACTCGACGGTCTAATCGAGGCTGAAATCCAATCTTACCTCTCTGTTCAGGGTGTCTTTGACGTCCATCGTGTTATGAAATAGGTAGAGTCCTCCTTAGCGCCCACCAGAGTGCTTTTCCTCTCCTTTGGTAGAGTGGTGCTGCCGTCAAAGATCAAAGAAGGCTATGAAATTATCACAGTCTGGCCATACATTCCGAATCTGATGTGCTGCTACCAGTGTCATTGTTACAACTATGCTAGAAAGTCTTGTCGGCATTCCGCCAAGTGTGTAACCTTTGATAGGGATGCACATGAGGGCAGATGTGTGCCTCCTCCTCCTCCTCCCTGCTGTATCAACTGCAATGGCGGCCATGCCACCTCCTCTTCAGATTGTCCTGTGTATATTGATGAGTGGGCTGTCCAAGAGATCTGGGTAAAGGAAAGAGTGTCTTACCCAGTCACTCAGTTACCGGTTAGTCACAAACCCTGTTTTCCCCCATCTGGCACCTATAGTCCTGTTCTTGTTACCCCTCGCTCCATGAGGGGCATGGTCAGCAGACATGTGACCTCAAATTCAGTTCTGAGGTTGTGAAATTGCCCAGTTTTGAGGTAGCATTGCCATCCCCAACATCCAGCTGTGTAACAAACTGTCAAACTCTCGCCTCAAGGGGCAAAGCCACCAGCTACACAACCAGTAGGCTGGAAAGGACAGGAGTACTCCCGTGTAGATTTCCTCTGTCCCTCCAGCCAAACATCACCCAACTCTTCCTCTAACTGGAAAGGCTTGAAGAAGCCCACCAAAGACAAACGGTCTTATCCTTTTCCAACTCAATGATCCTCTTTGACAGTGTCACCACGTGGTACCTTAGTCCAGCCGGCCTCCGTATCACCGGTGCGCATCACCAACCGTTTCTCAGTGTTGGATGCCACAGACCAACCACACAAGCAAGCTGATATTTCTGTGAACCCCATGGAGCAGGAACCTCCTGCTTCTGTGTCATGTAGTAGCGACTCTACACCGGCTGTCACTTGGCAGCTGCCAAGTTGACCCCCCTACATCTCTTCCTCATCATGACTGCCCTCCAGTGGAACGTTCGCAGCCTTTGGTCCCACAAAGGATTTACAGCTGCTTGTAGCATCCCCTTGTACTCTGCTTTCAGGAAATGAACTTGCACCCTCACGACTGCTTTGAGCTTTCACATTACTTATCGATTCGTTTCGGCCTTCCCCCTGAGGTCGGCATTCTATCTCATGGGGGCATCTTGCTATCCATTTGCTGACCCCTACCCCACATGCTTAGACACCAAAATGGCAGCTTACTAAGGCTGACTGGCAGCTTTACTCCTCTCTGGCTACCTTCAAAGAGCAAGATTTCCCCAACTGTGATGACCACGTGAAATATCTAGCAAACATTATCCTTACTGCTGCAGAACATTTCATTCCCTGGAGTTCTCTTTACCACATCATGTCCCAGTCCCGTGGTGGCCTGAGGCATGCTGCGATGCAATTCACGCATGGAGACATGCTCTCCACGTTTTTAACCGTTGTCCTACGATGGCAAACTGCATTCATTATAAACAGACCCATGCAAAGTGTCATCGCGCTCTTTGGGATAGTAAAAGAGCTAGATGGATTTCATTCAATAGTACTTTTAACAGTCCCACCTCTTCCTCTGTCATGTGGGCCAATCTGCGATGGCTCTCTGGGACCAAGATCCATTCCCCAATTTCCGGCCTGACAGTAGCAGACGGTTATCTTGGACCCTATTGCTATCGCCAACACCATGGGCCACCATTTTGTGGAAGTTTCGAGCGCTTCCTCCATCGGAAATGAGTGGAGGCAGCTAGGGAGAATTGATCATCATGATAAAATAGGAGAAATCGGGGGCTCGTACAGAAAAAGTGCTAGTTTTTCCCGCGTGTGTGTCTCTACCGTTCCACTCTCAAACGTGAGATTGGAACGGTAGAGAGACAGCATGAAGGTGGTTCATTAAACCTTTTACAGGCGCTTTATTGTGAATAGCAGAGTAATCACGCAGATGCAGATGTTGATGTTTTATTGTTGGCTGTGGCATATGTGAACACAATGTCTTTATTACGTACTGCAGTCGATGTTTAGTGCTCTTTCTGCTACCATCTTAGCGGAGCTTGTGATCACACATTTTTCTAAAGTTGTGTTCATACTGTGTTTTTGTGTGTGCAAATTTTAATAAGCTTCATAGAAATGTCCCCAAAGATAAAGCTGCAAGATGATGACCATAAGTGAAAAAAATTACCTTAGAAATGAAATGTAAAATTGTTGAAAAATGCGAACATGGTGTGAGCCCTGCTGATTCAGCATTCATTTACAGTCGTCTACATCAGCTATTTGCCCTATCCTCAAGACCAAGGAAAAGATTAAGGAGATAGATAGATACTTCAAAGGGAGTGACAAGAGTGTCTAAACAACGTTTAGTATTCTGGATGATGTTGAAAGATTGCTCCTTATATAGATAAATGAAAAGCAATTGCAAGTTGTGGATGTTCGAGAAGTTTAAGAGAACTGGCATCCATGGCATTGTGAGGCATGGCGAAGCAGCCAGCTCCAACACAAAGGCAGCAGAGAACTTCATCAGCAACATCAAGATACTCGTTGATTCTGAGGTTTAACTGCCACAACAGGCTTTTAATTGTGATGAGATGTGTCTATTCTGGCAAAAGATGCCAAACCCTAACTTTAAAACAGAGGAGGAGACTGTATTGCCCGGTTACAAGCCAGTGAAAGTCCGTCTCGCACTGCTATTATGTGCCAATGCAAGTGGCGATTTGAAAATTACACCGCTGCTTGTTTACCATTCAGAAACTCAAAGAGCATCAAAGAAGTGTAATGTCCAGAAGAGCAGGTTAAGTGTGATGTGGAGGTCCAACAAGAAGTCTTGGGTGACACGTGGTCTTCTTTATGATGGGATCGATGAAGTGTTTGGTCCCCGGTGGAAAAATATTCGCTTGAGATAAATCTGTCACTCCCTGTCTTGCTTGCTATGGACAACGCTCCTACCCATTCTCCAGCACTACAAGACCACCTCCTTGAACTTCAGTTCATCAAAATCCAGTTTCTGCCTCCAACTCCACTCTGTTAATCCATCCTATGGACCAGCAGAATATTTCTAGTTTTAAGAATCTTTACACTCAACCCCCTGTTAGAGAATTGCTTTGAGTTGACTGAAGCTACCAATCTCACTTTTTGAGTTTTGGAAATCTCTTTGCCATAATTCCCTGTGTCAAGATGTCCAAAAAGGTGTGGGAAGGGGTTACCAAGAGAACTCTCACTTCTGCTTAGAAGCGGTTTTGGCTGGAGTGCATTGTTGAATGTGAGTGAGGCATTTGAGGAAGTACCTGTGGAGCCTGTAGCGAATGATATTCTCTTTAGCTAAGAGTTTGGGACCAGAATTGATAAGAATGATACTGATGAGCTTGTGGAAGATCACAGCCAAGAAATAACCACCAAAGAGCTTATGGAGTTGCAATGTGTTTCACAGCAGGAAATTGTGGAGAAGTGTTCTTCAGAGGAATTGGTGGCAGTAACAACAAAGCAGCAACCTTCTGGTGCAATAAGAGAAACGCTGAAAGGGTGGGAGATGGTTACATCATACATTGAAAGTCATCACCTCAATAAAGCAGTGGCTATGTGCACTACAAATTTGACAGTAATGCTGTGTCACATTTTTACCAAGTGTTGAAGTGTCGACACAAACAGATGAATAGTTTCCTGGTAAAAAGAATTGGTTATGTATCGTAGATAAGGTACATAATACTGTACATGTAATTTTCTTTGAATAAATGACATGAATAAGTTAAAATTTTTAGTGCTTTCCCTGGATGGAATGCATTATCGTATTTTACACTAATTTATATGGGATAAATTTTCACTTAACGACTGTTTCATGCTACGAGAAAGGTCCTGGAACGATTTATGCTCGCTATGCAAGGTTTCACTGTATTCTGCTTCTTCAGTGAGCAAAGAAGAATCGGTTATTGGTATGGCTGCTATTCTGGAGAAAAACAGATACATAGTTGCTTACTACGTTTTGTTAGTGTTGCGATGTACATAGATGACATTTTGGGTGTGATGCCTTGGTGTGCCATCTTAATATTTACATCTATAGTAAGATATTGAAACAATACTATATATTTCTTCAAAAAATTGAAGACACGGCGTTTAGAGATACACAAGATCAAAGATTAAGGTCAATGACCTTGAACAACAAAATTCTTTGAAACCCATCTTGTTGCATCAATGTGAAGCTCTACTAATTAGCTTTTCTGGCTTAGAATGAGAATTAATTATTTATGTTGAGACAGACATTTGTAAATGTCATACAATTTCCAAACTTTGCAGACCCATAACTTTCTTCACAATTGTCATATACCTCTGCAAACTGGTAGTTTTCCATCTCTTATCTGTATCATTGGATGCCCCAAATTGAAAGAAATCTGAGTGAAGCGGGTTGAGTGCTGTGTTGAATTGACATGAAATTACTCCCCCACTTCTTCCAAGTTTGATCCGATATTGGGAAATATATGGATCGTTACCAAATCCACAAGTACACTATTTATTTTAACTGTCATTAACTGGTCAGTGATGTGGTAAGTATTGCAAACATTATTTGACTGAATAATGGAAAAAAGTGCCAGGGAGAAATGAAATGGGAGGCCAAGAAAGAAAAATGCAGTGAATGTGTTTGAAGGTTCAGGGAGTCAAAATTATCAAGAAATGAAGAGGACAACACACAATAGAGGAGTGGCTGCAATGACAAAGGGTAGCTTTCAGGTGTTGTTTGAGAACTGAACTTCAACTATTACACTTTCTTCAGGGATGGGGGACACCTGACATTACTTTTGTTTCTGTTGAGTGTTCATCAGCGAGTGTAATATACTGGGTTCTATGAGCCAGCTGCACTTTGGTGAAGTTACTGTGTATGATCAAATTTTGGTTACCAGTAAACAGCGAGGTAGAGCAGTAAACACATTTCTGGAAAACTGGGGAAATAGATTCCATCTGTTCATCAGCATTTACTATTTGCAATTTTGCATCTGAATCAATGGAGCTGTCTCTTGAATGAATGATTTTCCTGAACCTCTTGTGACTCCATTGCTCCATATTAATGATGGTGATGGTGCTGCATTACTTGTCCTCATCCTCTCAATATAGTTAATTATTTCACAATTTCCCAGTTTCACTTAGTAGATTAATTTAATTGATTGAATTAGTCAAATAATGATTTAAGAGTTCTTTAAGAATCTGATTGTGGTATGTACAGTAAAGTCTGTAATTGACAACAAATAATTTCAGACCACAGAATATATTATTTACTGTTGCAGTTGATCTTTACCCAAAAAAATTAAAGATATATTTGAATTCGGTAACATTCCATGTGCTAACACACACAGCGCATTACTTCACACTGAAATTTTCGATGTACTATAAATTGTTGGACATGCTTAGCATCTGTGCCTTAAGGACAGCAGCAGTAATGTTTCCATTGTTCCTCTGTAAGTTCTTCAGTATTTGAGGATTATTTGAGTTCAACTGACTCTTCAAAGTGCCCCACAGGTAAAAATCGGAGGGATATAGGTCAGGAAATTGAAGTGGCCACGAGACTACAATCCTTTCACCGATTGTCTTGTTTTCACCAATTACCTCATGCTCTCATGACGTTGTCGCTGAGCAAGGTGATGTAGTGGTTAGCACACTGGTGTTGCATTCGGGATGACGACGGTTCAAACCTGCATCTGGCCATCCAGATTTAGGTTTTCTGTGATTTCCTTAAATTGTGCTCTGTCTCCAATGACCTCGATGTCAACAGGTTGTTAAACCCAGTGTTTCTTTCTTTTGACCAGGTTGTCAAGGCCATGTGTGCTGTTGCTCTGTCTTCCTGAAAATATCCAGACAGTCATTCACCTTTTATGAATTGATCCACATACGGATTAAACAGTTTCCAGATGTGCTGGTTAGCAGTGACAGTTTAGTGAGAGGCATGTTACGATGCAGACATCATGCATTGTTCACCAGAAATTTGAGATTGTCCAATGACTTTTCAAAGTACTGATGGGAATTTTCTTATTCATAACGAAGTATATTTCATGAGTTCTCACAGCCTGACAAGCTGAACTAGGGCTCACATGAAGAAATGAAAAGTTGTGGATTGAAAAGTCATTATCACTTTGCCTAGAAATCAATGGCATAACTCAACATGGGAAAGTTCTCTTGGGCACTTTAACTCGTCAACAACAGTAAATTTTGTAAGGTTGTAAGTGCAGAGTGTTTTTGATAATGTTTTGACCTGACGTTTTCTTAATTTCCAGTTGCACAGATAAATCAGCATTGAGATTTCGTTGGACTTGTTCCAGGCTTTCCTTCACTCAACCAAGGTTTTCTGGTGGTTACGCTGTTCAGATAATTATGGCTCTTCTTTGCTACAGAGCACATTTTGTGCCATGTTGCTACCAGGTTTTGTTTTGCAGGGTTTGCTGGAGGTTTTACCAAAACACTTCCCATCTTAAACTCTTGCGTAAATAGTTCCTAGATGTTTTCTACGAATAGTGCTAACACTTGACAGTGAACATCTGCTGTTTTATTGTGGGCACTATTTTATGTTGGATTCAGCTGGCCATGTCTACTCTCATTCATCCAGATGAGTGTCACAGTGGGAGACTTGGAACAGAGCACACGGCAGATAGATTTACATTTGCAGAAATGTAACAGCAACTGGTTAGAGCATTGAAATAACTGTTTCCAGCATTATTTTCTGTGATGGAAAGTTCTCTTGTTCATTAACCAGGGTCAGTTTGGTGTCAGCCTTTCAGATATTTTCTGGGTCAGTTTTGTTTTTCCCACCCTGTATACGAGGGCTATGGCGAAAGTTTTTAGCAGAATGTGTGAAAAAGAATTATTTGCAAAAAGACATTTACAATTTTTCAGAATACTCTCCATTAGCATGTATACATTTTTCCATTCTCTGAAACCACTTAGAAAATGTCAGCCCAAGCTTCTTTTGGGATGTCACTTAGTGCACTCTCATACACTGCAATGGCCTCTTCATCTGATGGAAACCGCTGCCCTCTAATTTTTTCAAGTCCGTCGTTCTGGCAGCCCTGTGCACAGATGCATTGTCGTGATGCAGCAGAAGGTGCACACTCTTGGACTTTGGATGCTGTGACTTACATGTGGCGATGACTTTTGGAAGACAATCGTTCGCGTACCATTCAGCATTGACTGTATGGCGTGTGTCCAAGCTCACAGAGGTGAGATGCCTGATCTTTGTGAAAAAAGTTGCCACCATATATTTTCCAGAGCTCCAACTTCGTCGAACTTTTGTGGGTGGTTCCTCCCCTGGAAACCACCACACAGAAGATTGTCTCTTCGTTTCAGGGTCATAATGGTAGACCAATGTTTCATCACCTGTGACGATATTGTAGGTGTCTTGGGACTTCCCTCCATTGAATTTTTCGAGCATGAAATGACACCAGTCCACTCTCACCTCCTTTCGGCTTTCTGTCAGGGAATGTGGCACCCAACAGGCACATCTCTTAGTATGGCCTAAGTGACCATGAACGATGGTCTGTACTGCTGTTGAGCCAATATTTAGGGTCCCTTCAATGCCGCAAAATGTAAGATGTGGATCTTCTTTGACCATTTTCCTCACATTATCAATGTTTTCATGAGTCACAGCTGTTGCTGGCCGACCGGGACAAGGTTCATCTTCAGTTGACGGCTGACCTCTCGAAAACTTGCGAAACCAATTCCCAAATGTGTCCCTAGAAGGGGAAGCTTCACCAAAAATACGCAGCAAAGAAGAATGGCATCCTTTGGCACTTAAACCCTTTTTATAATAGTAAAAAAATCATGGCGCGGAAGTTGTGGTGCGACAGCTCCATCCTGCATTGTTTCCGACTCAGCAGTGCCTGTGCTTTCTTACCGCACTGTGGGGGTGATCACTGCTAGACAGGGGCTGTGTGTGCACATCCCAAGGTTGAAAAACATCGCTCTTTTGAATGAAAACAACCCCATTGCCCTCTGCCGTAAGGTTTACGGGCTGCTGAAAACTTTCGGCATAGCCCTCATATTATGCCCAGTGCATGCACAGAGTGAGCAACAATAATAGTTCACAAAATTTTTTTTACAGGCAAAGATCATTTTTACTGCTACAAACAATTTAATCAGCTGTTATTGCATAACTATTGGTACTTCATGGCTAAAATGCAGCTATAGTAAAGAAAAGGCTTGCAAAAAGCACCAGAAATATTAAATGGCTGAGAGTTGTGAGAGTATAAGATTACGATTTTTTGGTAGTGACTTTTCCTCCAGAAATGTCATAGCATTTGGGCATAGAATATGCTTACAGATCCTGTCAGTCTTGTATCATTTTTGTAAACAGATGTCAGCTACCCTTATTGTAAAGCCATGTAGGACTGTAGCCAGGAGCTGTAAAGTATTTCTTTCACGGTGATCTGTACAATTAGTTGTTTGAACCAGTTGTCTCATAATGTGGTAAAAATTACATTTCTGAAGAATGTTTGGTCTTACTGCTGGCTGTTATTTTGCAGTTTTCATAATTGATACTGGATGAACTAATTATATGCTGGTACCATATGGTTAGAGCATTTCTGTGCTGTTGCATTGAGATTATCTTCAAATGGCAGATGCCCAGTGAACTGGCTCTCTAAATCATTAGTGGTGTGTTGCCACTTGTGCTATCCAAGCACACTTCACATGGACCTACTGAGAGCTTCAGTTTGTTACTGAACAGTGCTGTTAGCTACAGATGATTGATTTAATACTAAGATAAAGAGTTATCTGAGTGTTAAAAGTTTCAAAACACACCCTCTACAAAAAAAAGTCCAGAGAAATAATTGTTGGGAAACTTTTCATAATTTAAGAACTACTTACTTATTGTGGTATCTAGGAGATGAAAGAAAATGAGCTAGATAATACATACCTTTCCAATCATTACAGCACATACAGTGAAGAGAAAATATCATTGCTACTTGTGAAATTTGTTGACCATTTCATTCTATATTCATAATGCTGGAAATGTGTACCATATGTTGTCTATTTTTCAGTGGCTATGTAGATGCTGTTCTGGATTTCACCTGGGAACAACTGAATACTGGACATTGGTGTAATGTTCCTGTGTGGTTGAGGCAAGTTTACACTGTTGCAGCCCTCATCAAGGTGAGACTTATTATTCACTCATTTGAAGCAGATTTTGTCTTTGGGCAGTGTTAATCATTGGACCATTAAATAATTAAAACATTATCATTCTACAATTATTCAGTGGTTTAGCGTTGCAGTTACAGAACAATATTTAGTCAGGAGGCAAAGTGGGAAAGGAAAGTTTTGCAGTATCCTGTAATACAGAGCATCCTTTTATTCAGTAACATATTACTTTTCATTTACCTTGTAGCAACAAATCCCTCATTTCATATCTTAGCTTCACATTGCTGTTCATTGACATGAGTAAAACATTTTTCATGTCTCTCTTAACAAACTTCTGTTGTAGAACTTGTAAACAAGTGGCACTAAATGGGTACACACGCAGAAGCCTATATTTTGTGTTGTGAATGGAGGAGAAATTATTGATGTTTCTGGCCCCAATATTTTTAAATAATGAAAAAAAACTGCTTCTACTGAATAACACCATAGATTCAGAGTTCCTCAAAGTGTAATCATTGAATCCCTATTCTTTGTTTAGAGTATCTGTGTGATGTATACATTTTCTTGCCATAGGTATTAGCACTGCTGCTTGCAGGTGATACATTCAAAAAACCTTCATTTCAGCTAGGCTAATATACAAAGGTGATTTGAAAAGTTCTTGGAATCACCACGAGAGGTCAATGCTAGTGCAACAAGTTGTTCACATGATATTGATTGCACTGTCGCCTGTAAACACAAGCCACATCAGTGCTCTTGGAAGAGAGCTGTGGCAGTGATATGGCTCTATTGTTGTTCCTGCATAGTGATTTATGAAGATGGTAAAGATAGATTTAAGCAGTGATTAAGTGCTTAGAAGAGAAAGGTATGAAAGGAAAGGACATTCATGTTGATTTCCAAAATACACTCGGGCTCTGCTCCTTCATATTCAACTGTTGCCAAGTGGACAGATGAATTTAAATTTGGTCGGGAGAGCTTAGATAATAATCCGAGCAGTGGTCGGCCGAGGTGTGTCACTACTCCAGAAGTCATTGCTAAAGTGCACAAAACGGTGATGGAGGATCGCCGATTGAAAGTGCATGAAATTGCTCACGCTTGCCAAATGTCACCTGAAAGGGTATATCACATTTTAACTGAAGAATTAGATAGGAAAAACTTTTCTTCAAGATGGATACCACGACTCGACTCTGGATCGAAAATGCATGAGAATAGACATATCGAAAAATGTTTGGCCCTTTTTAGGAGAAGCGAAGATTTTTTGTGCCAGTTTGTGACCACAGATGAAGCTTGGGTGCACTACTATGCCCCAGAGACAAAACAATGACCAAAGCAGTGGAAACATGTTGATTCTACAACACCAAAGAAAGCAAAGACAATTATTTTAGCGGGAAAGGTCATGGCATCAGTGTTCGGGGATGCGAAGGGGATTCTGTTTGTAGATTCTCTCTCCACCAGGCAAACAATTACTGGAGAATAACTATGCGAACCTCCCAAATTGCAACAAAAGATATGCTTAAAAAGGCCAGGTTTAGCAAGGAAGAAATTCATCTCCCATCAAGACAATGCACACCCGCACACATTTGCTGTTGCCATGGCAAAATTACATGAACTAAGGTATTAACTGTTGCCACACCTGCCTTATTCACCTGATATGGCTCCATCAGACTTCCATCTCTTCACAACTCTGAAAATTTTTCTTTGTGGATGAAGATTCACTTCAAACGAAAAATTGATAGCTGGATTTGACAACTATTTTGCAGGCCTGGAGCAGACACTTGTTCCGGATGGAAGCAAGGCACTGGAGCATCGTGGACCAAGTGCATTAATGTACAAGGAGATTACATTGAAAAATAAAAAAAGTTTCAGTGATTTAAGTACTTTTTTTTTCTATTCCGTTCAGAGAACTTTTCAAACAACCCTTGTAAAATGAATTATTCGGCTCTTGGAGAGACTGCAGTTCCAACTTTATAAGAGTACTGTATTATTAACTCAAAGTTAGCTTCTATCGTGTTACTCTGAACCACCAAGACTTAGTGCATCTACAGAATATGATGGGAATATAAGGTAAGCATTAGAGCAAGTACAAAAATTTCAGTATGCCTTGTGTGGAAAAGATTTTAAATGTGACATGTCAAAGTTTTTCTGTTTCAAGTCAGAGCTTTCCCACGCAGAAGGTTCAGATGTACTCAGTCCCCTCGTATGAAATTCAGTTTAAGGGGCAGTATATTGCTGCTCTGTTGATGTTGGCAGTCCTGTTTAAATTAGTGAAACAAAAACTCCTTTGAACAGCAGTGACATGTCTTTTAATATTACCTTTTCACTACACTTACTTGGAAATCAGAATCAAAACTTGCATGA
Source organism: Schistocerca piceifrons (assembly GCF_021461385.2). Lineage (NCBI taxonomy): Eukaryota > Metazoa > Arthropoda > Insecta > Orthoptera > Acrididae > Schistocerca > Schistocerca piceifrons. The sequence continues at coordinate 782,054,582 of NC_060139.1, read as the reverse complement.
ACTTCTTTAAAAATATTTAACAAAGGGGTGTTGTCATTACATCAGTTGCTGTACACTATTTTCCATAGATCAAGGAAAAATTACAACTTAACAAGTAAAAGATATGCATCTGATATAATGAAATGTAGTAAGTGGAATACAAGCCATAGTTTCAGTGGACAAAACATGATATCACTTCCATGTAACCTAAGATTTTGATTCTCAAAAGTGGGAATGCTGTGCTCTCTCTCTCTCTCTCTCTCTCTCTCTCTCTCTCTCTCTCTCACACACACACACACACACACACACACACACACACACACACACACACACACAGTTAATGATTATGCTTGCGATCCTGGGATGTAAAGGGCATTCTTTATGCTTGGGACCTGCTTTATGTGGGCATCTACACTAGCACATTGTAATTCACATTTTGGTGTGATGAGTTAGTACTAAAAAACTATCATCCCTCCCTGACCTTCATTTGCTTAACACATCAAATGGGTGAGGGTAGCACTGCACCTCCCCAGAACATCTTACAATAGTGTATGAGAAATTGGCCAGGAGAGACAGTTGGCTTATCTAGTTGGTGAGCCATTTGCAGTTGAATATATTAAACTAAAAGACAAGACCCATCTCCCTAACCAACAAGTATGAGGTGCTGTCTTGTACTTGATCTGAACGTAAGCTGGTGAGACTCACTTGACTAGCAGTGCTTCCAGTCATCTTCACAGTCGTCATCATTGACTTTGTTTTATTCATCGATAAACCACTTTTTCAAAGGTCAAGGTATTATAATCTAAGAAAACAAAGAATAATATTACTCATTTACACAAGCAAATACATACTTACCAGTCTAGTTTGGCAAGGGTGGGACAGGCTGTCAGCCGTGGCCCTTATAATAAGATGGCTTTTGTGGGAAGCTATTTAGGAATATCTAAATTGGGTTGGGTGGCTGAAGATTGCAATCTCCATCCTCCCAAATAAAAGGCCAGCTTGTTTAAAACAGTGCTACCTCATTCAGTTTATCCCTATTGTATAATACTGTTGTGAAAAGAAGTTATGTAACCCATTGACATATTAATATTTTGCCCCATGTTCGACAGCCCTAAATTTGCTGTTTAAATTAACAACAATGAGCATATTTTGTCTTGCACTTCTATTCTCAAAATTATATAATTTTTTGATAGGAGTTCTCTATAAATCTACCCTTACTATTTACTGAAGTGGCGAGAAGTGAAGATAATACTGTTTTAGAAGTTTTTTGCAATGCCACTAGACGTTTCTCACACTTGTACCATGTATCACTTTCCTTCTTCATTTCTTTGCACACTACACAATTTTTTGAGGCTGTTTTCATGATGAGGATTGGGAGGCTAACAAAACTTGAACGATTGCTTATAACTCACAAAATATTGCAAGAAACAATGTGTGTTATACACCACTAAATAGATTTCACAAATTTCCAGTGGTATATACAGTGTAACCCTGCTTTTACACTTTTCAAGCTACTTCAAAAAATGCAGGAAAATGTAAAATGTGGAAAATAACATTTTAAGCTGTAAAAGTTCCATGTAGACTACCCCCTTGAATTTTCGCACTTTATGTATGGTATATGAACATAACAGGCATCAGAAGGCTTCTCAGGGACTTGTTTATAATCTCATAAGGTTTATTATCTAATAAAAACCGCTGATGTAACTGGAACTGATAACTTGACGGGGGAATAGGGATGTCTGACTCAATTTCATAAATCGTAATCGATGTTTTTGAAAGGCTGCAACTGTCATTCATTATTTAAATAATGAAATACTGCACTAGTTACATATTTTTTCATCTTAGCATGGCACATTTTGAATTTTTTCTCATTGTCAAGTGCAAATATGTACATAAGTATTTTGTGTGATGTTTGAATATGTATTATTCTGCATCTCTTGCAGTGCTGTCTTCTTTTGAGGTTAGCAGGTACTGTGCCGCCTCAGTTACGTGTAAACAAACCCCCCACCCCACACACACACACACAATCACTCATATTGTTTATATAACATCACAAAAATACATACATAAATACTGCACTTGACAATGAGAATAAATTCTTGAAACATGTTTTGTTCAACATGAAAAAAATACGTAACCGGCACCGTGTTTAAACAAAAAACATTTGTGCAATGCAAAGTGAATGATTGTATCAACTAATGCTTAAAGTGGCCAAACGCCGAGAGACAGTAAATATGGTTCGACAAAGGTGTCACACTGATCACAATCAGGAAACTACATTTGTACAGTAGACAGTTTGGAAATGGTTGTGATTTGTCATGATATCTTTATTTGAATGAACTAGTTACTCCCACCAGCCACCATGCCAAGTGGCAGTGGCAGGAGATATGGCATTGTTCCAATTGGACACATTTACCAGTTCAGATTCTCTGAATAGAGCTCCCCGGTGTCAAGGAACTTAACCGTGTAATATTTGTAAACACTAATGGATGGCCAACATCATGCCAGCATCATTTTTTTTCTTCACAAACTTTTTTTCTTAAGGTGTAAATAGTGGGAAAATTATAAATATGTTGACACAAAATCAGGTGCAAATTAACATTGTGGGCATCGGAAATTTGACGGGAATGATAAGTCATAAACAATGGGAAAAAGTTAATTCAAGGAACGTAAAAGTGGGATTATACTGTAACATGCCATACAGTCTATTAACATATAAGAATCACTAAGAAGAAGCTATAGCTGCTCAGACTGTACCATAGCTGGCAATGTAACAATGGGCTTGAAACCTGTGACCAGCTGTGTAAGTCATGGGTTAGTAATATAAAGGGCTAGTGCCACACTGTTAATTCATTTATCACACCGTCATTGCACACACTAGACACAGTATTTAATAATGTAACACTATACATACCGTTAGCTGACATCAGGACAATATTGACAATGTTTCGTTTGTACTCTGTGTACTGCATGTTCCCAGTTCATGGTCTGAGAGTGTGTCAGCATCTGCCTACAATGAGTGACACTCTGGACTCAGAAAGAGGATAAGGTGTTAGTATTATACAGGGACAGGCAAAATAATGTGAACAGTGGTAGTAATGGGATGGTTGTTTTTGATGGTCAACAATGCAGCTAAGGCACGTGTTATGCTGGACTGTGCATGTTCAGCACAAACTAGGCATCAGTGCAGGTTGTTCACGAGTAGTGCACACTTTGTATTTGCATTCAGAGGTTGAAGTTAATGTGCCATGAAAGACCTAAGAGTTACAAAGAGGACCAATTGTGGGGGCCCGATTAGCTGGAGCCAACTTATTGAATGTTTCAAGAACAACTGTTTCAACAGTCTTGACAGCCTGCACAAAACTTGCAAGGACATCATCATGTAAAAGTAATAGTGGGTACAAATCGAAACTAAATGGCAGGCATATTTGTAGGCTAACAAGAGTTCTGTCAAAAACACAAAACTACAGTGGCTAGAGTGACTGCAGGGCTCAATGCCACTTACAGACCCTGTATTTACCATCACTGTCCACTGAGAACTCAATAAAGGGAATATTCATGGATGAGTTGCTATACCAAAACCTTTAGTGACAACCATCGATGTAGAGGAGTGTAAAACAAGGTGTCAGGAGCATAAATCATGGGCAGCTGATCAGTGGAAACACATCATGTGGTCCGACGAGCAACGTTTTCGTTATTTCCAACATCGGGCCGGGTTCACATCTGGAGAACGCCAAAAGCAGCCTACAATCCTGATTGCTTGATTCCAGTGGTTAAGCATGGGGGTGGAAGTGTGATGGTGTGGGCAGCCACATCATGGTATTCTGCTGGTCCCATCATTACTCTCAAAGGCTGTGTTACAGCCAGAGATTATGTTAACATTTTAGATGATCAGGTGCACTGCATGATTCAAATGTTGTTACCCAGTAGTGGTGCCACATTTCAGAATGATAGTGCACCCATTCACACAGCCAGGACAATATAGTTGTGGTATGAGGAGCACACAACTGAACTGCAGTATCTTCCCTGGCCGGCACAGTCCTCTGATTTGAACATTACCGAACCCTCATTGTATGCCAGTATCCAAGAAGAATTGCAGCTGTATTACAGACAAATGGGGGTCCAACCCCTTATTAATAAACCATTCCCAAGTAAGTACAGATATTCACATTATTTTGCCTATCCCCTTTACATTGTGTAGCTTAGGGAGTGAAGCTTTCCAGAAAACAAAAATAAAAGTACATTATGTGAAAGACCTACATGAAATGATAAATGTTTTATTATTATTATTATTATTATTATTATTTACTTGTGTTACATTTTTATCTGCCTATTTCATCTAAGCAACCCTCCACTGTATGGAATGTATTGCTTAGCACATACTTTCTAACTGCTCATCTGTGTAATTTCCTAGGGAAATTTATTACACAAGTTCATTCCTTGGTAGAAAATACTATTTTGAATTTTATCTTTATTCTGCCTTGGTGAACATAAGTTCAGTCTGTATCTTGTTTGATGCTTAGGGAAAGAGCTGTTTGAGTAGTAGTTACCAATGTTATCTTTCATGTGCACTACTGGTGGGTAAATGTACTCACCGGGTGCAGTTAAAATCCCCAGTGTTTTTGAACAGATCTTTAAAATGAGCTTGGCTGCTATTTGTAGTTATTATTTGTATGGCTCTTTTCTGTAGCGTGAAAACTGTTGGTAAATCTGGCACTCCATGAAGGGGAGATAAATGTAAAAATAGTAAGTTTGTAAATCATCAGTAGTTCAAACTTGGGATGAATAATTGTACCCCTGGGGGAAATGGCAGGAGGAGATGGGATGTGCTCTCATTGTCAGTGTGTATCCTTGGAGGCTCCATTTATAGAATGTTGTTGAGGCTGCTCTTGTAGCCATCAAGGGCACAAATTGTGATGCATGTTGGAACAGATGATGCCTATTGTTTAGGCTCCATGGCCCTTGACCATTCCAGCAACAGGCAGAGGTGGAGAAGACCAGCCTTGATCGTGGAGTTTCAGTGAAGCTTAAAATTTGCAGGTTTTTGTGACCAGTTAGTCTGTGACATCAAAGACTTGGGCCATAGGTTTCAGTTCTGTAGGATTTCTCTAAATGACATGTGTGCACTAAGACATTAAAGACCGATTCCCAGGTAACTAACTATTGCATGCACACAAGTCTTCTTTAAGTAATACGACTCTTCATCCAATACAGACTATGATAGCTGTAGGGAATCTTATCCAAAGAAGTGTCCCTAGAGGCAAGAGTGTTAAAATGCTAGTGATATTAACTCTGAGGCATTCAGAACATTGTCAGTGTGTGAAGCACTTGTAAAAAAGCAGTGTGGCTCACTGAAACTAGATACACAAGTCTGACTAAAGCCCAAAACTGACAGCAGGGAGATTTTTGGGGAAAAAATTTAAGTGTATATTGAAAGTATCGGATAATGGGAAATGGGGTGGTTGTTGTTTGTTGCAGTAGCCAAGGAACTCAGATACAGAGATAGACTGAAAATGAACGCAGGATTGTTTGGTCAAGACTCATTATTAAGAGTGGACACAAACTTACAGTTTGGTCTTCCTATCGACAACCAGACTCTCAGATGCAACCAAAAACTTTAAAAGAAAACATCATTTTGCTAGTACACAAATTCCCCAATCATACTGTAATCATTGGAGGAGTCTCTAATCATCCAACAGACAAGTGGAGCAATTATAGTTTCTGTAAGTGGTGGGCCTGATGAAACCTCCTGTGGAACAACACTAAATGTTTTCCCTGAAAAGTACCTAGAACAAATAATTTGGGATGTTTTGGATCTAAGGGCAACAAATATAAGTTACGTCTTTGAGGATGTTCATGTTGAAATGTGTCATTGACTGAGAGGCAGTTTTAGTAGTGATTACCAGAGTACAAAGGACAGCTAAAACAACTAGGAAAATTTACGTATTTAGTAAGTTAAATAAATAAGCAATGGTGTCACATCTCAGAGGAACTCCAAACATTTACCTCTGGTCAGATGAAAAATAGCTAAAGTTTAATACCTTAACTTAATGAATACTTTTTCTTTTTTAAGTTGTGTTCAAAAATAATACTGTTGTTAATGAAAACCATCTTGTAATGAATCACATTATGTATAGACATACAATGTTGCTTTTCAAGCTCAAAATAATGAGTTACAAAATTTTGAAGATCGCCAGTAATAAAAACCTGAGTATATTCATGCACTGGACTTCTACTTATTTATACTGAAACTTTGTCATTTTTAGGTTTCTGTGTAGCTATGAAGCCTAACCATGTATTTCACAATGGTTTCCTGATGAACATAAATCTTGGAAGAGCTGGCTGGTGCACAGTGGTATTTATCTTGTACCACTGGCGAGCTCTTGTTCCTGAACTGACGAAATATCACTTTGTCTGTGATGAAGTAGTATCACATTTTTCTTTCTCTTTCTGAGCCACTTAGTTCAGTTTCGAACTCTGGATCATTATAGCCATATGTTTTGAAAGCCTTGCATAAACATCTGTAGAGAAGAGTCTGAAAGCGCCCATTTTGTTGTCGGGTCTCCAAAGCTGCACACAGTAAAGATGATATCTAGTGACAACCATCTCAACCAAAACATGACAGCCAGCCTACAAATGTCGTACTAGATGCTCTCTAGTGGCAGAACACTTATCAGTGCTGAAACGGATATAAGTGGGCTTTTATTTTTTCGAAGATCTTTCTCTAAGTTCTCATAGTATACTGTGAATTTTAAGTTTGTCTAAATAATAAAAACTAGATAACTTTGGGTTTTAAGTTAAGAGCTTAAAAGAACAGTTTACCATACACTGGTTGGGTACATACTCAGTAAAACAGTTCATGCTGTGAGGGACCGTGCATGTTGTAAAATCACTGTAAATAAGTTTATAAAGAAACAGTCTACTTTATAATAGGGTAGCGCTATAGATAGAGAGATGGTGAATGAAATAAGTTTCTGCTGAGAAGAAGACAATCCATGAACACTTAGAAGACTACCCTAGAAAAATATTTTCAAAAGACGTAGAAAAAATATTATTGAAAGATGTTATACAACCCAAAGAAGTCCAGGTAATATGTAGAGGCTGATGTTGCTACCAAAGTCAGTTTCCAGGCACTGATGGATGACAAAGCAGTTGAAATGGAGGGTAGAAAAACCAAAGGAAAAATACTGTATACAAATTTGAAGTATTCATTTATAAAGGAAAATAAAGCAGTATTGCCCCAGTTTCTCACACCATTGCAAAGACAAGTGACACATATTTGTGTCAGTGATGTTGAGAAACAGTTGAAATTGCTAAAACTGAACAAAACTTCAGAGCACTAAGGAATCTCTGTCAAATTCTGTATCTAATTTCCTGCTAACTTAGCCACTCTTTTAGCTGTAATATAATGTAAATCTCACCAACAGAAAACTGGGCCCATTGGTTGGAAGAAAGCCGAAGTCCCACCCAGCTACAAAAAGCGTAGCAGAAGTTATCCACAGAACTGGTGTCCAATATAATTGACACCATATCTTGTAGAGTCTTGGAGCATATTCTGAGCTCCAGTGGAATGACCTTCACACCAGACAGAATGACCTCCACACCAGCCAGCATGGATTTCAAAAACATCAGTAGAGAGAAACCTAGCTCGTTCATTTCACATATGACACTGTGAAAGTCATGGATCAAGACAATCACATAGATGCAGTATTACTTGATTTCCGAAAATAATTTGACACTCTACCACTTCTACACTTATTATTGAAAGTAAGATTGTATGGGTTATAAAGTGAATTTTTTGGCTTAATTTCTTGTTAGGGGGGACACATTGTGTTATCCTGTGTGGACCATCATTGCAATATGTGGAAGTAGTTGCAGATGTAGAAGTAATTGGACAAGTGTCCCAGGGAAGTGTGCTAGGACTCATTATGTTTATGCTGTATATTAATGATTTTTGCCGACAATGCAGTTACCTATAATGAAGTACTGTCTGGAAAAAAAAAAAAAAAGGCTGCGGAAATATTCAATCAGATCTTGATAAAACCCCATCCACTCTCCTCGCGGTGCATACATCATCGAAGGATCTGGCTGGACCTTTCCATTGGCTCAAAGGAAATGATAGACCTCTCTGCATTTCAGTATTTGTTTCTCTCCGTTCTTGGCGAATTTCCTGGTTCCACAGTCCTCTTGACTGATGGCTCAAAGTTGACAGTTATTTCAGCTATGCTTGCTCACATCCTGGGGGCTGTGAACAATCATCATTCAACTATATGAATGTTTTTCATTCACTTTCCATGTTCGAATGATTTCGCTTAATGTAAGGCAAGTGGCCAACACAAATCTCTGACAGCTGTGTCAGCTGTATGTTTTCACTCGGGGTCTTCGTTGGAGTGTTTTTACTTACATTCTTGTTCTGCTGTGGTTTTAGACATTCAATATACCCTGTTGGTCCTATTTGCTATGTGTCCCACACTCATGAGCAATATCCTAGAACTAGTCACACAAGTGATTTGTAAGCAGTCTCTTCTGTAGATTGGTTTCATTTCCGTAGTATTCTATCAATAAACAGAGGTCTGCTACATGCTTTACTCAAGACTGAACCTATGTGATCATTCCACTTTGTGTCCCTACTAAGTGTGACACCCAACTGTTTGATTTCACAAGTTCCAGCTGTGACTCACTAATATTATTCTTAGGATACTACATTTTTTTGTCTCATGAAGCGCACAATTTTAGATTTTTGAAAATTTAAAGCTAGCTGCCAATCGTTGCACCATTTTAAAATCTTATCAAGGTCTGACTGAATATTTGTACAGCTTCGTTCAGACTACGTAGTTGTAGATAACTGCATCATCTGCAAAAAGTCTGAGGTTACTATTAGTATTGTCCACAAGATCATGAATATACAACATGAACAGCAAGGGACCTAACAAATTTCACTGAGGTACCAAAGTTTCTTCCACATCTGTTGATGACTCTCCATCCAAGATAACATGCTACATCTGCCCATATTGGTGTAGGTGGATGTTGAGTCAGATACTTTCCTCAACCGAGAACTACTGCACCTAGCTGACTACCTAGTTCCCGGCTTTCAGGATGTCATGGGAGAAAAGTGAGAGTTGGGTTTCACATGAACTGTGTTTTTGAAATCCATGCTGGTTGGTGTGGAAGAGGTCATTCTGTTCCAGATTCCTTCTTATGTTTGAGCTCAGAATATGTTCTAAGATTCTGCAACAAAAGGCTGTCAAGGATATTGAACAGTAGTTTTGTCAATCATTTCTGCTACCCATTTGTAGACAAGTGTGACTTACGCTTTCTCTCAAGTACTAGGCACAGTTTTTTATTCGAAAGATTTACAATAAAGTATTGTTAACACAGGGGCTAATTCAGCTGCGAATTGGATATAGAATCTGATAGGAATTCCATCGGGCCATAGGGCTTTGTTCAATTATAACGATTTCAGCTGTTTCTCAATGCCACAGACAGTGATATCTACTTCACTCATCTTTTCAGTCGAACAAGAATTAAGTTGTGGAAATACTCCTGGGTTTTCCTTTGTAAAAGAACATTTGAAAATAGTTCAACGTTTCTGTGTTTGCTTTGCTGCTCTCAATTTCCAGTCTTGTCCTCTCCATTAGTGGCTGGACACTGACTTCGTTGCCAGTAACAGCTTTTACATACGACCAGAATTCCTTTGGATTTTGTGAAAGATCATTTGACATATTCGGCTACAGTAGTGCTGTCGGCTTCATGCATTGCCTCTTCACTGCCAAATGCATTTCATTCAGCATGTCTCTCTCTTTGCTTCGTTTTGTACCTATTATGCAGTAGTATCTTGTGTCTTCAAAAGTTCCTTCACAGTGACTGTATACCATGGAGGATCTCTCCCATTATCAACTGTCCTGTAGGTATATAGCTATCCAGTACATGGTCAACTACTCTTTTAAACTTGACTCATAGTTCCTCCACATGTTCCTGTCCTGAGCTAAGTTAAAAGTTCCTCACTGAGGGATGACACTATTGTTTTTCTGTCTAGTTTGCTAAACATACAAATGTTTCTGCTTGTTTTGGTTGCCCTTAGTGTTTTGGTATTCATTGCTGCTGTAACATGGTCACTTTACCAGTTTTAATCTGAACTTCCTTCAAAGAGGTCAGGTCTGTTTGTTGCCATTACATCTAATATATTTCAGTCATGAGTAGGGTTCTGAACTGTTCTATGTTTTTTCAGAGAAGTTATTCAGTAACATTTCACAGGATGTCCTGTCATGCTCATCACTAACAAAACTATAATAATCTCGTTTGATTTTCAGATGATTAAAGTTGCCTCCAGTGATTACAGTATCATTAGGAAACTTACGTACAAGCGAATCTATGTTTTCTCTAAATTTTTCAGTTATATCAGAAAGCGCACATGGTGGTCAGTGGAAGCACCTTATTATACATTTTTGTCCAACCTCGATACTGGCAAGGAGAGGTCTTGGGGGCAAGATTGACTTTTTGAAATCATTCATACTGCCATGTAGGCTAAGGTCCCAGGTGTGTCACACTGCAGCCATTTACTCTAATGGGTGCTCATTTCCGAGTAAACAGTGGGGGGGATCCTAATATTGTGTGGTACTCTAGAGTCTCAAGATTGATGGTGGCATTGTAGCGGTTTGCATATGAACATACCTTTTAGAAGGTTGTGTGCTTAAATCTTGTCAGGCGCTTCAAAATATTATATTTTTAAGCATTTATTGTATTGACTGATCATTATTTTTATTCATTTAATTGGTTTAACTGTATTTTTTAAATTTCTAATCATTTGCGTGTCATTTTAATCATTATATTAACTTTCATTTGCCCTTATTTTTTCTTCTTATCATAGTTTTCTTTTGGAATCTTTTAATATTTGATTTTACTTGTTTTTATTTATCTATCACAGTAATTAAATGTTTAAAAATGGTATCAGTTAAAAACAAAATGAAATAATCTATTTTAGTGGTGGTTAAAAACTGTTTTTTTATGTACCAGATGTACTTTTTTGGATGGTGAATCATCATACAATCACATAAAACACAAATTCCTGTCTCAATGTGGACAAAATAACACATGTGAAAATTTAAGCAAGAGAAGAGATTATAAATAAGTGCACAAAATGAGGAACAGAAATAATGAATGGACAACAATATAAAATGATCAAACTGAAGAAATTAAATCAAAATTAATACAAAAAATTATTAGATCACAAGCTCGAAGATCCCAGGTGAAAAAATAAAAGTTAATTTAATGGTTAAAGTAACATCACAAATGGTTGTAAATTATTTAAAAATTATGTTTGAGCCATTTAATTGAATAAAAATTTTGGTGCAGTTGACGAGAACAGATTCCGTAACCTTCTGTACATCAGGCTTGCACACTAACCACTACGCTTCAACACCACTAAATGTACAACTGACAATTTTAAGGCTCTGCAACATCACTCAGAATTGAGATTTTTAATTTTTTTCCTGTTGATTGCTTGGAAATGAGGGCCCACTAGAGTGAATGGCTGCAGGATGTGATACCTTGGACCCTGCCCTACATCACTGTACAGATAGTTTCAAAAACCCATTCCCCCCCTGGGGTCTCTCGTTGTGAGTCTTGCCCAAACTCACATGCTGCTTAAATTTCTCTCTCTGTGGAATTGAGTTTCATATGTACTGTGACAAGTACACTATCTCCATTTCCTGTTTCCCTATCCTTTTGGTATACACTTAACTTTTTACCAAAGGTCTCACTACTGTCAACTTCAGTTTCTAACCAGCTTTCTGTGCCTAATGTTATGAGAGCCTCAGTGCTTTTTAGGAGTGCTTCAAATTCTGGCACTTTGTTGTGAATACTTAGACAGTTAACCACTAGGCTTTTAATACTCTCATCTGCAGGAGGTATTTCTTTAGCTCTTACACTGATATGTCTGGGTTTCATATAGCTGTCATTACCCGCATTGGGAGAGTCACCTAATATAAAAAGAAACCTTGTGTGCATCCAAAGACAGTCAGCTACTTGGGTAACTGCCTCTGATGTTTGGTACACATCTGACCTATGTAGGGAGACCATACAACTCTCGTTCATAGGTAAGAAAGGTGGCAGAATTTTAGTTATTAGTTGGGTACTGTGAAAGTGCAATCCATCAACAAAGGCGATTGCTTACAAAATACTTACGCAATCCATCCTAAAATATTGCTCAAATGTGTAGGACTCACACCATATAGGATTAACTGGGGATGTTGCACATAAGCAAAGAAGGGCAGCATGAATGGTCACAGGTGGTTTTTTGACCCATGTGAGTGTGTCATGGAGACCCTGAAGAAATCGAAATGGCAGACACTTAAAGAGAGGTGTGTGCTGTCCCGTGAAAGCTTACTTAACAAAGTTGCAAGTACCAGCTTTAAGTGAGGAATCTAGGTACATACTGCAACTCCCTACATATTGCTTCTGTAGGGGTCACAAAGACAAGTTTATACCAATTACAACTTGCAATGAGTCGTTCATGCAGTCATTCTTCCTGCTGTCCATATGTGAGTGGAACAGTAGCAGTTCTGATTTACTTCCGCATACATATTCCACAACCCAACTGTACAAAGTGTGGTGCAGGGGTATATTGTACCACTACTAATCATTTCTCTTCTTGTTCCACTTGCAAATAGTGAGGGAAAAATGATTACCTGTATGCCTCCGTAAAAGCCCTAATTTCTCTTGTGTTCCTTAGACAAAATGTACGTTGTCAGCAAAACATATCTGTAATACTTTCGTGTTGATCAAACCCTCCGGTAACAAATCTCGTGGTCTGCCTCTGAATTGTTTCAATGTCTTCCTTTAATCCAGCATTATGGGATCACAGACACTCTTTAACAGTACTCAAGAATGGATTGTGCTAGTGTTCTGTATGCGGTCGCCTTTACAGATGAACAACACTTTCCTTAAATTTTCCCAGTAAACCGAAGTCAGCTACTTGCCTTCACCACTACAATTCTTACATGCTTGTTCCACTTAATATTGCTTTCCGACCTTGTGCCTTGATGTGTAATCAGTCTGTTTAGTAGCACGCTGCTAATGCTGTATCCCAACATTAGGGGTTTGTTTTCCCCCCTCGTCTTCATTAACTTCAATTTTTCTACATTTAGAGCTATATATCAGACCAATTACAAATTTTGACGAAGCCATCTTGTATTGTCTGACAGTCTGTGTGTGATGACACCTTTCTGTACTCCACAGCACAATCAGCAAATAGCTGCAGATTGCTATTCACCCCATCCATCCTATCATTTATGTATCTAGAAGATAATAGTGGTCCTGCCAGTCTTCCCTTGGCATTCCTGACGATTCCCTTTTCTCTGATGAATACTTGCCATTGAGGACAACATACTGGGTTCTGTTACTTAAGAAGCCTTTGAGCCATTCACTTTTCTGGGAACCTATTCCATATGCCGTATCTTTAACAGTCTGATGTGGCACCATGTCAAACACTTTACGGAAGTATAGAAATATGGAATCTGCCTGTTGCCCTTCATCCCTAGTTAGCAGCATATTAGTGGAAAAAAGGACAAGCTGAGTTTAGCAAAAGCAATGCTTTTTAAAATCGTGCTGATTTGTAGACAGAAGCTTTTCCACCTCAAGAAACTTTTGTATATTCTGAGGATACATTAAAGACACAGTCACCTGCTCTTTCTTCAACTCGCTGAGGTCTTCGCACTGAGATATATTTGCAATAATTGGAAGCTAAGTAATATGTCTATACTGTAGAGTACTTTTCATAAAACTGAATTGGGATTCCATCCAGTCCTAATGTCTGATTTATTTTCAGTTCTTTAGTTCTTTCAGTTGTTTATCTACACCAGGGATGCATATTACTATGTCCTCCATACTTTCGTGCAATGATTAAACAATGGTATATTTGTATGATCCTCCTATGTGAAAGATTTATTATAAACTAAATTTAAAAGTTCAGCTTTGCTTCTGCTGTCTTCTGTTGCCACAAAAGATTGGTGAATGCTTGACTGGATAGGAGCCTTCAACTTGCTTAGTGATTTTATGAAGAACCATAATTTTATTGAGTTCTCAGCTAGATCCTTTGCTGAAGTATGATGCTGGTAGGTGGTGTTGCTTCGCACTTTGATCTTTTACAGATGCACGAATCTCGGCTAATTTTTGCATGTCATCTTTTGTGCATTCTATTTTGAACTGAGAGTGCAACACCCTTTGTTTCCTTAGCATTTTCTGAATTCTGTTGTTGAACCACAGTGTGTCTTTGCTGTCCTTAATCCACTTAACTCAGAACATGTCTCCAGATTGTGATTTACAATCCATTTAAAATTTGCCCATAATCCATATTATCTACTTCAGTCATACTGGAACTAAATGATGTCCATTCATTGTCTAAGTGGGATTTTAGCAACTGTTTGTGTTATATCTATCAAAAATGCTCTCCTAGCCTTTTTGATTGATTTATTAACCTTAGCAATCATTGTTGTGATAACATAATCAGTAATCCTTGTCTCTGTACTGGCACCATTGATAAGGTTAGGCCTGTTCATAGCTGAGAGGTCTAAAATAATTTCATTGCGTGTGGGCTGTTGAACTAGGTGGTCCAGACAGTTTTTGGAAATGTTTAAAGACTGCCATTATGTACCCCCCTCCAATGAATACATAGACACCCTAGTGTATACACGGTAGGCTAAAGGTGCCTCCAACTAACAAGCACCGTTTGGTTATTCTACACTACTGATTGTAGACTTCTTTTGAATGACTTTAAAACTATCATGGCAGAATTGGGTGACCAGTAGAAACATAAGACAAGTAATTTGATGTCTCCTAGACGTGTTAAATGTTTCAGATAATTTCAGTCGGACTCAGTTTTGACCTTGATAGACACAATATTTTTGTTGACTGAAGTGAACCCTTCCCTTTCTGTTGTAGGTAATCTGTCTTTGATACTTTCCATGACTCAGTAAATATTTCAGAGCTTTCTACTTTGTTTCAGCCAGCTCTCTGTCCTGAGAATTATTTGAGTGTGACAGATTTCCTGGAGTTCAGTAAATAGGAACTTTGTTTCAAATACTTCTACAATTTACTGATAAATATTTTATGGTCGAAGTGTCTTTACTTGAAACTTGGTCTGAATTCCGTATCTGTGAGTCAACTAGTGAATGAATGTTCATCACATTACCTCACACTACCACCTAGCCTACCCCGAGGTTTGCTTCTATCAGTTTTTCCATTCGTCTGTAAGGAATTCATGTTAGTATTTTGCAGTCGTGGCTTATTAAACTGATAGTTTAGTAATTTTCACATCTGTCAACACCTGCTTTCTTTGGGATTGGAATTATTATATTCTTCTTGAAGTCTGAGGGTATTTCACCTGTCTCGCTCACCAGATGGTAGAGTTTTGTCAGGAATGGCTCTCCCAAGGCTGTCAGTAGTTCTAATGGAATGTTGTCTACTCCTGTGGCCTTATTTCGACTTAGGTCTTTCAGTGCTCTGTCAAACTCTTCACGCAGCATCATATCTTCCATTTCATCTTCATCTACATCCTCTTCCATTTCCATAATATTGTCCTCAAGAGCTGGCCGCGGTGGTCGTGCGGTTCTAGGCGCTCCAGTCCGGAGCCGCGCTGCTGCTACGGTCGCAGGTTCGAATCCTGCCTCGGGCATGGATGTGTGTGATGTTCTTAGGTTAGTTAGGTTTAATTAGTTCTAAGTTCTAGGGGACTGATGACCACAGCAGTTGAGTCCCATAGTGCTCAGAGCCATTTGAACCATTGTCCTCAAGAACATCACCCTTGTATAGACCTTCCATATACTCCTTCCACCTTTCTGCATTCCCTTCTTTGCTTAGAACTGGGTTTCCATCTGAGCTCTTGATATTCATGCAAGTGCTTCTCTTTTCTCCAAAGGTCTCTTTAATTTTCCTGCAGACAGTATCTATCTTACCCCTTGTGATATGTCTCTACGTCCTTACATTTGTCCTCTAGCCATCCCTGCTTAGCCATTTTGCACTGCCTGTCGATCTCATTTTTGAGACTATATTCCTTTTGCCTGCTTCATTTACAGCATTTTTATATTTTCTCCTTTCATCAATTAAATTCAGTACCTCTTCTGTTACCCAATGATTTCTATTAGTCCTCGTCTTTTTAACCTACTCGATCCTCTGCTACCTTCAGTATTTCATCTCTCAAAGCTACCCATTTGTCTTCTACTGTATTTCTTTCCCCCATTCTTGTCAATTGTTCCCTAATGCTCTCCCTGAAACTCTCTACAACCTCTGGTTCTGTCAGTTTATCCAGATCCCATCTCCTTAAATTCCCTCCTTTTAGCAGTTTCTTTAGTTTCAATCTACAGTTCATAACCAATAGATTGTGTCAGAGTCCACATCTGCCCCTGGAAATGTCTTACAATTTAAAACCTGTTTCCTGAATCTCTTGTCTTACCATTATATAATCTATCTGAAACCTTCCAGTATCTCCAGGCTTCGTCCATGTATACAACCTTCTTTCATGGTTCTTGAACCAAGTGTTAGCTGTTATTAAGTTATGCTCTGTGCAAAATTCTACCAGGCGGCTTCCTCTTTCATTCCTTACCCCAATCCCATATTCAACTAGTATGTTTCCTTCTCTTCCTTTTACTACAGTCGAATTCCAGTCACCCATGACTGTTAAATTTTTGTCGCCCTTCACTGTCTGAATAATTTCTTTTATCTCATCATACATTTCATCAATCTCTTCTATCTCTTCATATCTTCGTCACTGCGGAGCTAGTCGGCATATAGACTTGTACTACTGTGGTAGGCGTGGGCTTCATATCTATCTTGGTCACAATAATGCATTCACTACACTGTTTGTAGTAGCTTACTCGCATTCTTATTTTTTTATTCATTATTAAACCTACTCCTGCATTACCCCTATTCAATTTTGCATTTATGACCCTGTATTCACCTGACTAGAAGTCTTGTTCCTCTTACCACCGAACTTCACCAATTCCCACTATATCTAACTTTAACCTATTCATTTCTCTTTTTAAATTTTTTAATCTACCTGCCTGATTAAGGGATCTGACATTCCATGCTCCGACCTGTAGAATGCCAGGTTTTTTTTTTTTCCCCTTCTGATAACAAAGTTCTCCTGAGTAGTCCCCGCCCGGAGATCCGAATAGAGGACTATTTTACCCCTGGAATATTTTACCCAAGAGGACGCCATCATCATTTAACCATACAGTAAAGCTGCATGCCCTAGGGAAAAATTACAGCTGTAGTTTCCCCTTGCTTTCAGCCGTTCGCAGTGCCAACACAGAAAGACCGTTTTGGTTAGTGTTAAAAGGCCAGATCAATCAATCATCCAGACTGTTGCCCCTGCAACTACTGAAAAGGCTGCTGCCCCTCTTCAGGAACTACACTTTTGTCTGGCCTCTTAAGATACCCCACCGTTGCGGTTGCACCTGCGGTATGGCTATCTGTATCGCTGAGGCACGCAAACCTTCCACCCAACAGCGAGGTCCATGGTTCATGAGGGGGTAACCTGAATTATGGTGTGTGAATGTCTAATGTTTTCTTATTTGCTCCTTGAAGGTTTATTAGTAAACAAGACTCGCAAAATTTGCAGGATCCCCGAAATCTTAGTTACGTTACTGTATGTGATATACACACAAGGTCTGTAGATTAGTTTTTTGTTTTGTTAGGGATCAGATCTGAAACTTATCTCTTTTGCTTGGATTTATTTCTAGTTTTAATTTATTCACCCCTGTGTCAGCATTGTCAGAATTTCTGTAAGGTGACTTGAATCCATGACATAACGTAGTTCAAAATGCAACTCGTAAAGCTGTTTAGCTAATGAGTCTGTCTGCTTATAGAGCATTCTGATTTCAGATTTTAGCCAGAAAATTTCAGTTTCTTTTGGCTTTATGTGCTGACATGCTGCTGTTATTGATCTTTACATTAGTGTAATATGGAATTACTTTGTTCCTCAGTTCTTGTTAAATCGTGGTTTGGATGGATTTCATCAGTTACTATACTTTACAGACCAAAAGATGCTACTGACTATAAGATGCACCTTTATTTTTCAGCATTTTTTAAATAACTTTTCACCATTTTTTAAATAACTTTTCACCATTTTTATTGTAGGTTGCAAAGCCAGACAAAAAATTTTGTTTATAAAATCAAACTGATCTTTATAAAATCCTTGAAAATAGTCATCTGAATCTCCTCCTCTTCCACCTCCTCCCCTTCCTTCTTCTTCTTCTTCTTCTTCTTCTTCTTCTTCTTCTTCTTCTTCTTCCTCCTTGTTGTCATCATTGTCCCTTTTGTATATAAGATGGTCTTTTCTGCCATCAAGAGTGTTACTAATACCACTCTTCTTGAAAAATTTAGCAATAATATCTTCTCTCACTCTAGACCATGACTGTTTTATCCACTGAAACACTTGTTTGATTGTAGGTCATTTTAAAGCTCCATTCAGCGTGAATTCGTGTTGAGTTTCATCCATCATGTGTTTGTTTCATGAAGATGTTGCAATTGTGAAGTAAGTTGTCCTGGAATAGCAGAAAACTGTCTCAAACTAGTGCTAAACTGATCTAACTCGAGAACTCTTCTTCAATAAAGCACCTTTCCTTTTCTCCCACACTCTGTTAATCCATGATTTCATACCAGCCTCATCCATCCAAGCCTTGTCATGTAAGTGAACATCACCATCTGATGGTATTTCAGAAGATTTTGGCATTGTTTTGCACATGAAAATGATCATTGGATTAAATTTAGTACCATCAACGCAACATAAAAGGACAACAGTGCATTTTTTAATGTCCACTTGTTTTTATAATTATAGTTTTAGACATTTCTTGACAATAGTTTTGTTATTCAGTACATCCAGTGTCAGAGGAGTTTCATTCATATTCACTATTAGGCTTAGTTCCGCAGTGGTTTTCTTTTGATGTTGAATAATAAAGTGATGGAAAGATAATATTTTCTCTTCATACTCTTGTGCCATTTTCTGAGATATTTTGGTTTTGGTTCTCATGCTAAGTCGACGACGCTTCATAAACCTACAGCACCAATCAGCTCCAACCTTAAAATCTGATACATTTGACTGTAGTGCTAGCTCGTGAGCATGTATTGGAATCATTTTTGTATTAAGGCCAATGCTGTTTTGACGGTGTCCTTGAATGCAGTTCAATACATCTTCCTCTAGTTTTGGTCATTTTACATTCAGTTCTCTATTTACACATTTAGTCATCCTTTTTCCTCCCAATTCATTGCTAGCCCGTCGATGAAAAATGGTTTTTATCTGTTGGTGGAGAGTCGAAATGTCGCTCAGCAGCTCTGTTTCCATGTTCTTCTGTATATGCTATTATTTTCTGTTTGTAGTCCGCATCATATAATGCCTTTTTTTCCTATTACAGAAATATTGTACTGTCATTGATAACACAAATCACTTTCAATTAAAGTTGACTGGCAGTGTAGACTGCAATGATGCATCATAGGCTAGACAATGTTATGGGTTTGTGATGGCAGGTTGTGAGGGAGACAGTGTTAACAAGCTTGTGAATCTCCGTAACTCATGTTCATCACATCAGTGCACTGCTGCTGCTGGTTTATTTCAGTGTTGTCAGATAGAGAGGTTTTGTGCGGTGCCAAGTATGTGGCCATTCTTAAGACTGGTGGGAATTTAATTTGTCATTTTATCCTGCGAAGTAGTGGTAATTTCAGTGTATCAGTTTGGATAACCAAGTGCAACTGTGATTAAAATCGGTAATTTATTTTGGAATAAATATGCACTCTTTTGAGAATAGCTTTTCAGTTACCAAAAATTTAGAGTTAGTTCAAATATTAAGGATCCAATGGTGCCAGACGTAGGAACATTTGCCTCCTCTGAGATGTTAAACTACTACACAAATATCCCCTGGGAAGGCACTCTCTTAATAATAGTAAAGAATTTAGTCAAATACAGAAAGCTAAGCAGTGCAGACATTTATAAGCTCATGATGTGGCTTGATTTACCCCCTTGCATAACCATTTTTCATACAGGGACAAGTTTTATACGCAAAGCAATGGTCTAGCAGTAGGTAGCAGCCTTGCAGGCTGGCTTTCTTGCTGACATATTTACATGTAACCTCTAACAAGAAAGCTTCTTAGCTCACCCACAACTTACTGACAAAATTATGTATTATAAAAGATATGTGCATGGCATAATCTTGTTCAATGGTCCAAAAAATAACTGGTTAGACAGATGGCAGCAGGATTTGGAGGGGGGGGGGGGTGGAAATAAAAGGACTTTTGGTGCATTGGAATGGCAGGCTGTGTAGTGCTGGCACGTACTGATCTCACCTAATAAGTTTCATCTCCTGTCTCCCTTCTTCAGACATATCTGCTTACCAGCCTACAACCCACATATAATATTTTCATCTTTGATCTCATTTTGTTTTTATGTCTCCTTCAATTTGTTTTTGCCTTTCACTATTGGTGAACTCCATCAGATTTCATCTTGTTTCCCCATGCTTCATCCATTCTGTACTTTTTGTGATTTTTCTGATGTATTTTGGTGTAGTTCGCAGATTTTTCACATGTATTTCTGCTTCTTCACCATGGATCCTTGCTCCTTCCACCTGCGCCAATGCAGGAAAGTTTCCTTAACCCTATCCAGAACTGTCCCACATACTATTCCTGCATTGCTGCTTGGGTCATGAAATCCCCCCCAAATGGTCTTACCACCAAATTACCCATCTCTGGCTGCCACCCCTCTGTCCACAGTGACCTCCATCTGTTCAGATTCTATCAGTCCTCAACCCTCACCAACATATCCCTGCTAAACCATGTAAATCAGACCCTAACTTTCTTGCAATATCTCCTCTCCATCCATAAAATTCTTATGCTGTGCAATCCAAAATTTTTGGATCTCATCCCACAAATTGAATCACATGCCCTCCAGGAACTAGAGCAGCATGCACAATGCCACCTCAAAAAAAAAAAAAAAACTCTCCAACCTGTTCACTTCCTACTCGTGCCTTCAACTTCAACTATCCACCACCTCTGAAACAACCTAGAAACCACTTCCACTTCCTGTCATGGCTGACAAACCTTGTGTCACAGACCTACTACATTTACCCCAGCCTCAAAAACTCCCTCCCATGACCATACAGAATCCAGAACCTAAAGAGACCTGAAACAGTCATTAACCTTTCCTCGAAAAAGCCTTTGCTGCACAGAAGTATGTCCTTTCCAAAGGTCTCCCCATTTGCCCCACTCTCAAATTCATTTATGCAGGACTTGTTAAAGACCTTCTCTCCATCTCCCAGTCCCTACTGTGGAAACTTTGACACCAACCCTACCAATCAGACTCAACCAAAGACCAATGTTGAACCCTTCCTGACTCAGTTCATCCAACTGTGATCCACTCCCACTGGCCCCCCTAATTGCCCCCTGTTTACTTTCCAGAATTTCTTAACCTCGAAGCTTGCATCACTGTCATTTCCCAAATACCTCAACGTGCAAGCAGATCTTACATATGCAGAAAGAACTGCAATCCACCATCTTGATCCTGACCTTACAATCCTACCTGCTGACTTGTTTTGAACCACAACAATTACCTGCAGATTCATCTGTCTACAAACCCTGCCACAGTGACTCCATTCCAGAAGTCCAGCAGGATCTCCAGTGTCTCCTCAAATTGTTAGGCCCATCCCAAACCCTCCCCCCCCCCCCCCTCTCTCTCTCTCTCTCTCTCTCTCTCTCTCTCTCTCTCTCTCTCTCTCTCTCTCCCCCCCCCCCCCTACCACTCCCCACTCCCCTACCTTCTAAAGCCAACCACCCAGGATGCCCGATTGTGGCCATTTACCATGTCCCCACTGAGAGAATCTCTGTTCTCATAGATCAGCACCTGCAGCCTACCCTGCTGTATGAAGGATACCAGTGATTTCCTCCACTGACACTCCACAGTTCCTGTCCCTTTACCACATGGCGCCCTGCCCATCACTATTAATACCATCTCCCTTTACACTGACATCCCTAATTTCCATGGCCTTGCCACTATTGAACACTACCTTTCGCAATGTCCGGTGGATTCCAAACCTACAACCTCCTTCCTGGTCATCATGATTAACTATGAAATGATAATTAAATCAAGACACCAAGGTGTCGACAGGTGTTGATATACATCAATGTGGGCAGTTGAAAATGTGTGCCCCTACCAGGACTCAACCCCGGGATCTCGCGCTTACATTGCAGGTGCTCTAGCCATTTGAGCCACCGAGAGCACAGAGGATAGTGCGACTGCATAGATTTATCCCTTGCATGCTTCCCATGAAACCCACATTCCCAACTTAATGTCCACACACTACATTCGTAGTGCCCCTGCCGATTACACTCATTAATTGCAGCAGATAATCTTAGAGTCCCATAAGACTTCGGGCAATGCGTGTGCACACAGCACAGGAGAAAGAACAGATACCATCTTCATATAGTTAAGGCTAACTGGCCATTGATCTTCTTCTTGATGCCTTCCAAATATATAGAAAACACATTACCACTGATATTGCCATTAACAATACCTCAGGCCACCCAAACCAATATAAAACCACTTTCTTCAGGTCACCTGTAAACCATGTGTTTTGCATTCCCATCAATGAAGCAGATGCCTTTAAGTAAATGAACGTGATAACCCAGATAACCCTGACGTCCTTCTGGAAGGACGGCGTCACTGTTGAAATTATTTATTTTTGCGAATAATGCATTGTTGCAACGGACTATGACTCATTGTTATATGAAGTAAGCAGAGTCAGTTGCGCGCTGCGACAGTCAGTTTGATGCTGTCGTTCATAGGGAGTGAGAAACTGTGTCTTGAAAATAGGGCCTATTTTACTGTGGACGAACTGACTGACCTTGTCATTGATGTGTATGTATATTTTCTTTCATATTGCATCAATAATTCTGAAACTTGTCATATGATATATTCAAGAATTAACCTATATTATTTACAGGTTCATATTATGATTGAAAGTTTTCATCAATTGTAATTCAATAATGTTTTCAACCGTCCTTCCAGAAGGTCGTCAGGGTAATATGTTGTCATTTTGTATTCACAGAAAATGATGTACACTGATGGAACTTTTGGACATGTTAGAATCAAAAGAGGAGGAAATACCTAATACTGGCATGTGTAGTAAGGATTATGAAACGAAAGATATGGGGTACGGTGTGGTAATGACTTATGTTGACCAGTTACTTCCACATGTTCCATATCGAATATCCTTTGATAACCTCTTTACCAGCGTTGAACTACTACATGACCTAAAAGAGATGGGGGTGGAAGCAACAGGAACAAAAAGAGGGAACAGAGCTAAGAATTCTACTCTATCATGTGTAGATAAAAGAAAATAGAGGATCATATGAAGTTTGCTCTGAATCAGCATCTGGGATTTCCATTGTATGTCGGAATGACAACAATGTTGTTACTGCAGCCACCAACTTTGACAGAGTGCAACCACTACGCTCTGGAGCAAGATTTTCCAGGGAACAAAAGAAACAGATTAGCATGCCTCAACCTATTTTCTTACACTCCTACAATACTCATATGGGAGGCATAGATCGAGCTGACCAAAATGTATCCCTATATAGATGGTCTGTAAGAGGGGGAAAAAGTGGTATTTCCCAATCATTGCACATTTTATAGACGTTGCAGAGCAAAATGCCTGGGATCTTTACGCGCACAACGAAGAACCCATAGATCATCTGACATTTCATCGTCGAATTGTCACTGCAATTCTTGAAAGTAACAAAAGAGTCACTACCAGCAGAGGACGTCCTAGTAAGAGGGCAAAACTAGATTTTAGATTTGATGGAAGAGAACATTAGGTTGCTGAATTACCAATGGAGGAGATACCAAAAAAGAAGCAGCAGCTGAAATGTCGAAGTTGCCACAAAAAACTACTACTATGTGCGTAAAATGTGACGAACCACTTCATGTTTGTTGCTTTTTGTCTTACCATACTAGTGCATAAAATATGTGTATAGGTTATTTTCTTTGTTTTTTGTATTTATTACCTGTTTTAGCCCATAATTCAAATTTATTTATGTTTATTTGAAAGTATAAAAACCAAAACAAATTAATTGTGCAATGTCATATACATTAAAAACATTTTCCCTTACTGTTCTGACGTCCTTCTGGAAGGACGCCCACTTTTGGAAATACTAAATAAAAATAAATACTCAAAATTGTTTTTACTTTCTTCCTTACAACCTTGTGAATCAATGTAGATAAGATATAAAGCAATTTTGAAAAACAAATAATTCAGGACTATCTGGGTTAAACCTGTAGTCCAAAATAATGGACATAACACCACCATAATAAACACCCTAGTTGAAAAAATCCACCACCACCACCATGACAAGCTAAGAAAGAAATGACAAAATTTGCCAATCTTCCATTCCTTGGCAGTGTGTCATTTTAACTTGAAAATCTTTGCAGACCACATCCTTCCATACTGACAAACTACAAAATAAAATTGTTCATAATAATAAATCTGCTGGATTGTCATGCAAACTCTTGCTCCTGTTCTTGCTTCTATATAGGGAAAATAGCAAGAAGTTTTGCAACCCACCACAAATAACATATGGATGCCCTCCAACTCTAAAAGTTAAATAAGCCCAGCACACTTATTACTCATCATGCTGTGCTACACATGGCTGAAAAAGTGCTGCAGATAGATCTCCTTGAACAATTAGAGACTTTTATTCATAAGCTAAAATCACCTCAGAAAGTCCTTAACAAAGAAACTAAATCAATAGAGAACTTTTTCTTCAAGAATTTCCTAGACAATCTGGCACCAAACCACCAATAATAATAAAATAGATTCATCCTTATGCATAAATTATATCCTACATTCATGTAGCAATTATGGCATTTTGTAACTCAGTTAGTCTTCAATCACATAGCACATATTTAACTCTGTTTATCTTTTGTGTAAATTTTAATTCATATTACAAGATTCACTCAAATATATCGTGTGTACTTATAAATTTATACTGTAATACAGTGCATCTCAGGCCAAAGATCATGATGTAGTAAAGTGCGATATGTCATATTCATATTCTTTGTGATAACATCAAGTGTTTACCTTCAGTGCTGCTAAGTGCTGCGTATGTTTTTGTGTCTTACCTGGTAATGTACATTATGGGAGTGGATTTACTGTGAATATGATGCAGTGTGCTGTAGGTAACGAAAATGTAACAACCTTCCTGTTCTGTAAACATTTCACCATCGATAACTAAGTTTCTGTAATTTTCGCCACCATCACCACCACAGTATCTAGCTACACTTGATTCACGATGTAATGTTTCTGTGACATCTCCACCTGTTGATGAACCTGCAGGAGGTCAAAAAATGTTAATGGTAAAATAAATTGTATCAAAAAATCAAAAAAAGTGACCAATTGCATATTTATTTCCAAATAATGTGCCAATATCAATATGTCAGTGTCTTCCATTTGCATGTCTGGAAGGGCTACTAAACTGCCCATTTTGCATACACAAGAATTCCCTGAAGCATTCTCAGCAAAGAACTTGCTGATATGACTTCTCCAGTGGCTCCTATGAGGTAAGGCTTGTACTTCTTGGGGTCACAAATATCAGTTCCATAGCCCTTGGTTAATTTAGCTGATTTTTAAAGTTGTCACTGTCTGTAGTGAACATTTAACCATTTAAAAATAATTGTACGACTTGTCTTGCTTCCAGTCCAAAAATTGCCCAACACTGAAGTTAATCTGACGAATGGTGCCTGGATGCCATTTGAGCAAATTGGCATTTCCTCTTGTACCAGTGACTGCCGTATTGCTTTCAGAGAGGCAGTTAATAGCTCTGTACAGGTGTTTCCCATGTTTCTTGTGGATTGCTTGCTATTTCTTGGGTTATTTGTTATTAACTGATTTTCCCCCAATTTGTGGAGACCAGTGTATTAGATGTGAAATATTAGTACTGTATTGTACATGAAATTGTTTAACTGGAAAAAAAAGTAATCAGGTGTAGAAAAAAACTTGCACGGTTCCCAATTTTTAAATACTCAGGTTTTAATTATTCATATAATCTGCATTTTATCTTTGTACCATTGCACACAAAATATTACAAATTTACAGAGATTTTTCTCTTGTTTCTATGCTCACACTCTTGAAATATTACCAGGTCAAACTTTCTTTATCTGAAATGCAAGATCAGCCGCCAGAAGAGACTATAATGCATCAGAATGTGATGGAGATATTGGACATGGGTTTGCTGCTTGGAGCACCACTTGCAGCACCTGCCCCTGATCTATCTGATCTTGCCCGTATTCTCTCTGAAAATATTTCAAAAGGTAATAACTTAATACCTCATTGTGAAAATCTTGGTTTTGTTAGGTATCTATTACTGTACTTGTCAGACGCCAAGAGTAATAATATTTAGGTATTTACACAAAATTTCTATTGATGGTGTTGTACTAGTTTTATTTATGACTTTTATATCTTAGTGCCCAAGAAGTGATTTTATATATATATAATCTAGTTAAGAGCACAGTGCAATGACATAAAAAGATTATCAGAGGGATGGTCAATAAGAAAGGAAGTAATGTGCAGACTTCATGAAGAATAGCTGAGTAGCTTGTAAAATGGATAATGCTTTCTATATTCAGAATTCCTGGAGGTGATCCAAATTGCAGTGATTATGAAAAAAGTTCAGAAGAGTTGCAACAGAAGTATGTCCTTTGGGTTTGAGATAAGGTTTTGATTGTATAATTTCGTGAAATGAATGAGAGAATTGTAAATCAGCTTTTTCTCTCATGTTTTAAACTTATTCAGGAAAAAGAATGTACAAAAAATGCGGAGGAGACTGAACAAGCACTGAACAATGACAAAATACTCAGGAAAGTAAAGGTAGCAGAAAATAAATTCTAATGTTATGATCAGAAGTGGAAGTAAAGATGTCTTCATTTGGGCATCTAGAGATAGCTCTCAGAATTATAAAATGGAATTAATGTTTGTATTTATCGGAAGAGTGATGAACCTAGAGTACCAGAATCACCAATCTGTGCTGTAACTATAACAATTTCTGTAACATCACTGCTTTCACTGAAGTGCAGAATTTAAATCAAGATTACGGCTATACAAGAATTATTTACAGGAAACTAATTCAGTTTGACTCTTCAGAGATAGTGAAAAGTGAGCAAACTAATTTCAGTAGTCATAAGTTCCTTGGATTTCTTCAGGTACGAAGCTGACAGTGTACAGAGTTGCATGGAAATTTGCCATCAATAATTTGCATTGTATTCGTTAATTATAGGCTCCAATCACATTACACATCAGTACATCAGTTATCATTGATCCATCTTTTCCACATTCATTCCACATTCTGCTATTCTAACATATAACCATTTATTTTGTGTAAAAGTAATTAAATAAGTCAGTGTGTATATCTCAGGTTTCTGAAATTTACAGTTAGTGTTGATTTTCTCTCTCTCTTATTATTATTTTTATTTTAGTTATTCAGTTTTGTAACATGTACTGGAAGTTTCTGGTAACTGTGCACAGGTGGCAACTTTTGTTTCAGATGTGGATATGAAACCTCTAGCAGTATCAGAAATCAAAAGGCAGAGATTGTTAGCCTCAGATATCAGTGGCATTCATGGTACACCAGTACCTACAGTGGAATGTCCATCACTTGAAAGTTTCTACGCCATGTATTTTAAACCACTTGTACCAGTTAAGATTACAGGTAAGTAATGGGTGAAATGCGTAGACTGGTGAAGACCAGAACTGGAGCTCTCGTGTGTGTGTGTGTGTGTGTGTGTGTGTGTGTGTGTGTGTGTGGAAGGGGTATCAATGTGCCTCCCACCGCTGCAAACCAAGGGGTATGTGCCCATCATGGCTAGGGTACAGTGCTCTGTGCAATGGTTTACTGCCAGGTAACCATTGCTGTGGCTGCATGATGCCATTGAGGAGAGTCCCCATTTGAAGTGGGTGGTATCATGATGGAAGACCCATGCATAAAGTGAATTCATAAACTTTAGTCTGCTGGTGGCTGCTAGGCCCCAGCAGTCTCTTCATATTGGAAATATTCTTATAATTAAGGAGGATAAGACTCCACGGTGTTTCCCTCCCTGGCTACGCTGTGGGAAGAGGGACAAGCCAGATTTGGATTAATGAGGATACTTTTAATGCAATGAAACCATTTTTTGTCAAGAACATTGAAGACAAATTTGGGGAAGCTGAACTTGTGGGAAAAAGCAAAATGGGTCATTATTAATTAAAACTTCCTCTGCTGCCCAATCTACATCCCTTCAGATATGTGATTGTCTAGGTAACATTCCTGTGATCATTGTCACACATAAAACTTTGAACGTGGTACAAGGAATCATCTTCCACGGAGATCTTATGCTCCAAATAGACGAGGAGTTAGAGACTCACCTCCAACCGTGAGGTGTACGTTTTATCAGACATGTTCAAATAGGACCCAAGGATAATCATATGGATACATGCGCATTTATCTTAGCTTTGATGGGAATGCCATCGTGGAGAAGGATAAGGTCATGATGTACAGGTGTGATGTGAAACCATATGTCCCATTGCGTGCGTCAGATGTTCATGCTTTGGGCATATGTCATCCTACTGCATGGCAAACCCAGAATGTGGCAACTGTGGGCAACCATTCCACGAAGGTAGTCCCTTTAAACATGCACCTTTGTGTGTGTCATCTGCATGTAACATCATCCTCTAAGTTCTCTAGTCACCCAGTTTTCAAGAAAGAAGATCCAAGAATGCAAATATGTTTGTTGTATAATGATGCACGTAAGAAATATGAACTCCTACATCCTGTGTGTATGACCATTAATTATGTTAACGTATGACCATCGCCCCTACCTCAACCTTCCACAAACCAGTTCTCACACCATCCTTCTCTCCTGTGATTCATGCAGTCTCTTCCTTGGGAACCACTTCCCATAGCTGGCTGGAGAAGCATTTTCCTTCACCAGTGTCTACTGGTACATGGATTTCTCTTTCCCTGACAACCTCCGTACATGAGTCCTAACACCAAACGGTGGCTGATGGACCCACAACCAGTGGGTCCCAGGGCTGTCCACTCTTCATATGTTCTAGTGCTCAATGCAAATTGACCTTTAAATGCCACCTTGCTCCCCAAAGATTATGAAGGAAAGGACGAAGAAGCAGAAGAAAAGAAGAAGAATCACTACAAAGCTCCTCTGGTTCCTCTGGAGGTGTCAGATCCCTGCAGTCAGATTTTACATGTCTGCACATTTTAAGCAAGTTGCCAATTTCTGCACTACTTTGAAATCTTAAGATCTGACAATATTTATGCAGCTTCTTTCAGATAGTACTTCATTATAGATAACTGCATCATTTGCAAAAAACGTGATTTTACTACAGATATTGTCTGCAAGGTAGTTAATATACAACATGAACAGCACACTTCCCTGGGGCGCACACTAAGTTACTTCTACATCTGACTACGACTCTCCATCCAAGGTATCATGCTGCATTCACTCTACCAATAAGTCCTCAGTCCAGCCACAAATTTCATTTGATACCTGATATGAATCTGCTTTTGACAATAAGAAGCAGTGTGATACTGAATTGAACACTTTTCAGAAATCAAGAAATACTGTGAGTCTAATGCTTTTTGGAAATCAAGAAATTCTGCATCTACCTGACCGCCTTGATCCAGAGCTTTCATTAAGTCATGTGAGAAAAGTGCAAGTTGGGTTTCACATGGTTGATGTTTTTGGAATCCATGCTGGTTGGCATTGAGGAGGTCTTTCTGTTTGAGATGCCTCATTATGCTCGAACTCAGAATATGTTAAAAGTCCTACAACAAGCTGATGTCAAGAACAGTGGATAGCAGTTTTGTGGATCACTTCTACTATTCTTCTTGTAGACATGTGCTTTTTTTCAAAGAACTGGGCAAAATTTTTCGTTTGAGGGATCGATGATAGTTTATAGTTAGAAGAGTGGTTAAACTCAGCTGCAAATTCAGCATAGAATCTGACAAGGATTCCATTGGGTCCTGGAGCTTTGTTCAATTTCAGATGTTTCTCAACATCACTGACATGAATGCTTATTTCATTCATCTTTTCAGTGGTACAAGGATTTAAACTAGGGCCATTTGAAATCAGATAAGCATTTCAGATTTTGCTCTGCTACCCTCAATTTCAGTTCCTGTCTCATTCGTTAGGGCCTGGATGCTAACTTTGGTGCCACCAACAGCCTTTACATACGACCAGAATTTCTTTGGGTTCTGTGAAATATCATGTGTAATATCCTGCTAAAGTAGTCATTAAAGGCATCATACATTGCTCTCTTGACAGTCAAAAATGTTTCATTCAACTACTAGTATAAATGTACAAAAAATTATGAAAATCTGAGATGTCAAGATCAAGACCATTGGTTGATTTCATAAAGGACTGACCTTGCTACTGAAACCTACCTTTACTAAATAAGTGTATGGCAAAGCCATCTTTCACTAAAAGAAGTGTATGGCAAAGCCTGTTCATCAAGTACACGAGTTTTTGACTGGTTCAAGCATTTCCAAGATGGCAGAGATGATGATGAAAACGTCTCAGTATAAAAAAAGGATGAAAATATTGAAAAAGTACATAATCTGATTCGATCTGACTGTCAGTTGATTATCTGATCAATTGCTGAAAATGTAGTAATTGACAAACAGTGCACGGTAAATTTTACACAACTGAACTAACATGAGAAAAGTGCGTGCAAAACTGGCACTGAAAATCATCACGATCAAATAAGTCTTGTGAAAAGATTTGTACTGACACTTTGAATACCACTGAAAATGACCCTGACTTCTTGGAAAGAGTGATAATGTGACAAATTTTGGTTTTCCGCCTATGACCTAGGAACTAAGCACCAATCCAAGCATTGGAAGGGCCCAACTTCATTATAAGACAAAAACGCTCAAATGAACAAATTCGAACACTGATAATGATCCAGAATGAAATTTTCACTCTGCAGTGGAGTGTCTGCTGATATGAAACTTCCTGGCAGATTAAAACTGTGTGCCAGACCAAGGCTAACTTGGAACCTTTGCCTCCACTGCAAAGTGAAAATTTCATTCTGGAAACATCACTCAGGCTGTGGCAAAGTTAGGTCTCTGCAGTATCCTTTCTTGCGGGAGTGCTAGTTGTGCAAGTTTTGCGAGAGAGCTTCTGTGAAGTTTGGAAGGTAGGAGATGAAGTACTGGTGGAAGTGAAGCTATGGGGACGGGTCATGGGTCGCGCTTGGGTAGCTCCGATGGTAGAGCAGTTGCCCATGAAAGGCAAATGTCCCAAGTTTGAGTCTGTCTGGCAAACAGTTTAAATCTTCCAAGAAGTTTCAAGTAATAATGACTGTGGGAAAAAAATTCACAGAATTGTCTTCACTGGGCTCCTATTAATCAACACTACCCCTTTATTCTTTAAGGTCAAATCTACATTAAAAGGAGCAAGATTTCAGTCCGTTGAAGTTGTGAAAGAAAAAGTGGCAGGTGTTGTGAAGCAGCTCACAGAGGAATACTTCCAGCACTGTTACCATCAATGGAGAATTCGCATGGAGCATTGTAGGGATAGATGAAGGGGAGTATGTTGAGGATGAGAGGGACTAAATATGTTTTTTTTTTAATCTAAAGTTTTAAAACAGAAATCCCATTATTTTATAGCCAAACATCGTAGTCACTGGTTGGACATATGTGACTTATCAGTTCAGTTCCCATATCCTGCACTTATTTCTGATATATAGTTCTTCATTTCTGGGAGATATTGGGTCTTACTGTTCATGAAATATTTACATTTGCAGAAACAGTTCTTGTAGGTACCACTAAGAGAACTCTTCACTGAGGTGGGCTGTTCAGCTCTGTATTTCATGTGTGTTGAATGAAGAGGCTTTTAACGTGAAGTGTGAGTTTATGGCTGTAGGACTTCTGAACAAAAGACAAAAATTTTACAATAAAAAATGTTAGTTCTTGACGATTCTACTCTCATAACTTGTACATTTTTCTGGAGTATATGGAAATATAGCTCATTCCTCATAAATGCAACTACTCTGTTCTCAATCTCCACTAGTCCCTGTACCTCATCTTTCTGAACACTATCTCCTGGGCGTGCCCCATTTAACCCTCTGTCATCAAATCATGTATACTTTTCCCCCTTTTCTACTGAAACTGACTTGTACCTTCCTTCGTTGTGATTTAATTTTACTCCATATCCTACACCTTCCCAATGTACTAAGGTGATAAAACCTAATGTTAATACAGACGTGTTTTTGCCTGGCATAGTGCACCAACTCAGTGAGCATGGATTCAACAAGCCGTTGGAAGTACCCTTCAGAAATACTGAGCCGCACTACCTCTATAGCTGCCCATAATTGTAAAAGTGTTGTAAGTGCAGGATTTCTTGCAGGAACCGACCTCTCAATTATTTCCCATGAATGTTCAATGGAATTCATGTTGGGCACCCTGGGTGGCCAAATCATTCACTCAAATTGTCCAGAATGTTCTATAAACCAATTGTGATCAACTGTGGTCTGGTGATACAGCGCACTATCACCAATAAAACTTCCATAGTTTGGGAACATGAAGTCGATGAATGGCTGAAAATGGTCTCCAAGTAGCCGTACGTAACCATTTCCAGTCAGTGATCAGTTCAGTTGGACCAGAAGACCCAGTTCATTCCATGTAAACACAGCCCACGCCATTGTGGAGCCACTACCAGCTTGCACAGTGCCCTGTTGACAACTTTGATCCCTGGCTTTGTGAGGTCTGCGCCACACTTGAACCCTACTCAGCTCTTACCAACTGGAATCAGGACTCATCAGACAAGGCCATGGTTTTCCAGGCGTTTAGGGTAAAAACGGTATGGTCACGAGTCGAGGAGGGCCACTGCAGGCCATGGCACTCGTGTCGATCTCTTGTTGGCATAGCCTGTTAACACTAAATTATGTCACACTGTCCTGATGGATACATTTGTCATATGTCCCACATTGATTTCTGCAGTTATTTGCAGAGCTGTTTGTTAGCAATGACAACTCTACACAAATGGCACTGCTCTGTCATTAAGGCTGTTGGGCCCATGTGTTGTCCATACTGATAGGTAATGCCTAATATTTGGTATTCTTGGCACTCTTGACACTGTGGATCTCTAAATATTTAATTCCCTAACGATTTCTGAAGTGGATTGCCCCATGCATCTAGCTCCAACTACTATTCTCCATTCGAAGTCTGCTAGTTCCTGTTGAGCAGCCATAATCATGTGGGAAACTTTTTCACATGAATCACCTGAGTACAAAGGACAGCTCTTCCTATGCACTGGCCTTTTTTACCTTGTGTACGCAATACCACCATCAACTGTGTATGTGCAGATTGCTAGCCTTGACCTGTTACCCAAGTGTATTGCCTCATCAAGGCCGTCTCACCCTGTGCAGATGTCAGTCAACCACTCCCTAAACACACCTCACCTACCAGTTCTATACTGTACACTAACATAATATAACCTAAGAGTTCCCCTGCTGTCCAACTCCTCCCTCTACACTAAACATTTTTCATGTTGTCACCAGTAAAGCTGCAGCAGGTCTTGCCGCTGCAACCCCCCCCCCCTCCCCGCGTTTCTCTCTTTCCTCAGTTGGCAGTCCAATGATCTGTGCTCTGTTGGTTAATTGACAATGGTGAATGTCAATGGCAGCACAACTTTTGGCTCACACAGTAATATATATATTTCCTCCACATGAATATCCTAAAAACTAATCACTTTATTATAAATATTGTAGAGGGGCTGTTGTTGCTTCAACACGAGTCAAAACAGATTCTGAAAATGGTAGATTGGCAGGGACCAAACAATGAGGTCATCAGTCCCAAAATCCCAGAAAGGTTCATCTGGAAGTAGCAATGTCCCCTAAGGAAATTTTCTGATCTATTCAGGAGATTCATAACAAAAAAAGCAAGGAGGTTAAAAATGTACTGGATATCTTTTGTACAGTCAGTAATAGACGAAAGTTGAAGGAGACAGGGAAGTCATCAGGTGGGCGTCCCTGAGGGCTCTGCTTGCAACAGGAATCATGCCACCCACAGCTATCCCACCCCTGATCCATTACAGTCAAGAGCACCTACTATTCAACGAAGTGCGACACCCAGAACAGAAAATTGGATACAGCAGACAGGATGCAAATCAAATCTGAAAACAATTAAAATAGAGTTAAAGAGGGATGAAAGAGTACAATGAATGGTCAAGGGGGTAGGATCAGGGATCCCCTAGATTTAGCATAACTGCCTTGCCTTGCCCCTGCATCTGCTCTGGAGGTCAATTAAAACTTTGTAGCAGTGAACAACAACCACTTTCGTGGAGAAAACAAAGAACCAGTTCAACCATGCGGGGAGTGTCTGCCAATATTAAGATGCACTAAGTCTGGAAGTCCATATTTATCATGGAGGGCCAAAAGGTATGAGCTATTGCCTGTAAGACTCCACAACCAAATTGTGAGGTGTCTCGTTACACAGAAGAAAACTATGGGAAAGTACAGGTTAACCTGGTATCACCGATGTGGAGATGACATAGGACTAAAGATTCCTTCCACGAGAAACAGAAGGAAGAGCACCCTGTTGCAGTGGTCTCCTTTACTGTGGGGAGTTTATTAGATGAGGCAGTAGCCCATGAGATGTCGTTTCATTTCCAAGCAAGCAGAGATCTCATGTGCACCTGGAAATCCACACGTGGGTCAGCAAAGCCAACAAGCAGGGAGTAAAGTCCCTCTAGCCATATGGTTGGCCTGTTCATTCCCCAGGATGCTCACATGACTTGGGTCTCAGAGAAATACCACTGAGCAGGCAGCACGACCAAGGTCAGTGAGAAGTTCACGAATAATGCAGACCAAAGGGTGGCTAGATCGGTATTGTTAATACCCTGTAGACTGCTCATTGAGTCAGAACGTATTAAAACACATTCAAGGAAGTCCTGTTTCATAAAATGGAGGGCACAGCTAAAGACTGTCAGATCTGCCGTAAACACGCTGTATGTTTGTGGCAGCTAATGGTATTCCATATCTGCACGAGATGTAAAACCAATCTCATCCACAGTTTTACAGCTGCCTGTGTAAAAGATGGTAGAACCCTGGAACTCTTGAATTGGATGTAACAGATGCTGAAAGGTCATGTGGGTGATAGAGTTTAGGACTTCAAAAGACACCAATCCTAATTTAATAGCTGAGCACTATCCAGGGTGAGTGCACAAGAAGACATGGTAGAGGAGACCGGGATCTTGGCAGGCGCATTCCAACTGGTAATCCCATCCGAGGGCAAGAATCAGGTGGACAATAACCCTCTTAAGTACATGAAGTGTACAATAGAATCTGAAGCAAGAAGATCTTCAGTTTGGCAAGGAGACTATCTATGGGACTAGTCCGAAAGGCACCGGCAGCCACATGCACACCAAAATGATGGACTGGGCCTAACAGTTTCACAGCTGATGAAGCTGCCAGGACAAACCTGGCAACCGTAGTCCAGTCTGGACAAAACCAGGACCCAGTAAATATGGATGAGAGTAGTATGATCCACATCCCAAGAATGTAGGCAAGGAAGCAGAGCGTTAAGCTTCCACATGCAGCAAGTCTTCAGATGAAGATGGGACAGCCATGTCCCCTTTTATCAACAAGAAATCCCAAGACACTGAACTGCGTTACTACATCCAGGAAAATGCATGACCCGCAATTTCATAGGAGAGAATTGTAAACCATGGGAAAGGGTCCATGCTGAGGCCCACCATATGGCCTGGAACTCTTGATTTTTGTTGTTCAAAAAGTGTAGGCGACAAGATTGAGCACATATCACATGAATTGTCATAATATTGGGTTGTAATATGCGCGGGTGTGCATGTGCGCAGTGGGAATATGATTCCTTCCTTGCTGGTCAGAGGTTGGATCTGATCCTACAGGAAGATGAGATAGTGTCTGCATTTGCGTGTTGCCCTGTTGCCTTGCATGTCATTGCATAAGTGAAGAATTTCAGGAAAAGTGCCAATGTTGGAGTCAGTGCTGTTCACTCTGGAAGACGAGATCCTGAAGAAATCTACCAGTGGTTTTGGTTTGTGATTAAAGTGTTCTTAGTACTGAACAGGTATACATGGAACTTCTTAATTGCAAATACAATCACCGATGCCACCTTTTCTGTGTGAATATTCTTTTGTGCAGGTATCAGTATTTTTGAAACACAGCCTATGGATTATTCAGTATCATTATTTCTATGAGCCAACACGGCACCACTATCATATAGAGGAATCTGTGGCCATAAGCAGTGGATGTGATGGTGGAAATTATGTAAGGCAAGGTGCCAAATGAAGCGTAAAATTTAACTATGTAAAGGGTCATTCAGACAGCTGTCCACTTGCATTGAACACATTTCTTCCACAACTGATTTAGTGGTTGCGTGATATTAACCATTTGTGGGGGGGGGGGGGGGGGGGTTTAATGTAAATAACAATTGTTGTAAGTTTCGAGGGTGATGTAGAGGGCTGATAGCTGCTACATTGTGGTTAGTGGGTGGGATCTCTTCTTTGTATAGCAAGTACCCGAGGTATTCCATGTGCTCCTGGAAAAACTGGCATTTGTCTAAGTGGCGCTTCAGTACTGTATCATCTAATGTAGTAAATAGTGCAGGAGTGAAGGAGATCACAAAAGGAAAGTGCTTGTATTTGTACAAGCTGAAGGGGGTGTTGATAACTAAGATGTTTTTCAGCTCCTCATCCAGTAGTATTTGCAAATGTGGGTTGGCTTGGTGGATTGTAGAGGCATTGACTTCTGATTTAAAATCACCACTTAGTCAGAAGGAGCCATTGTGTGTCTTGACTACTAACAGGAGTCTGGTTCAAGTGCTTGTTTTAATTGGTTCAGTCACCCAGCCTCATAGAATCACTAGAGTTCCTGCTTAATGGCTGCCAAGAAGGAGACTAGAATGACCCGTGTTCAATTGAAATGAGGTACCACGTCCAGTCGCAAGCAGTTGGGAGACAGGAAATCTGTGGAACACCCCAGGCCAGTTTTGAATAAACACACAAATATGGCACAGAGATTGACCTGAACTTCGTCAGTGACGGAGAATCCAGACAACAAGGCATCCGAACTGAAAATGTCTGTGATCTTTTAGGCTGCAGCAATAGAGAATTAACCCAAAGGCGAATTGAACTTTTACCATAATGGTGAAGGTGGGGCTAATTCTGGGGAATGTCGACAAGCATATGTTAAGAGGTTTCCAAGGAAACTGTAACTCCTTGTGGAAACAGGTTCTTTGTTCATAGTTGTGAGGTTATAAATTACTTGTTAATGAAATTATTGCGTGGGGAATTTATTTACTACAAATGACCATCCCTGCAGGCATTAGAATGGTACATTACATGGTACAGAATTCCAAAAGAATTCCAAAATTCAATGTGATCGAAAAAGAAATCGATGTGGTCAAAAAGTCTCAAATGTAGTCGAAATCAAGGGAAAAAAGTTTTCCCGAATCTAAGCCGCACCTGGAATTTGAGACTCGAAATTCAAGGGGAGACAAAAGTTTTAGGCCACATTTCCAAATCGAAACAAAGTTGGTCCATTGTAAGAGACACATTTTAGGTCGAATGAATGATGGTGCAGCTACAGTAGTTTGGTTCGAGTCATAAGCTCAGCAGTTAAGCTTCACCAGATAGCCATTGCTATGCGTCAGGCGCACCAACCGTATTTATACGGGTGCCCTTCCTTTTTCACGTGCTTCGTCTGGTTTGAACTGATTGCTTATTTTTCTTTGATCTGATAAGCGCCGTTTTTTTGTTATAGGTGTTCACGTCACTCTAAGCTGAAAATGCATTACTGTACTGTGTCATGCATTGTTTGTCGCATTCTGATAGTGCGTGTTTATGGCCTGTCGCCGCTTGCGGCATGGCTTGTATTTGTGCGCGCTAGCGCCGCTTTCAATTAAAAAAGAGGAATAGTCTCATTAGCTAAACAATGGCAAAAGACTGCTATTTGTTGTTACTTACACGGCGGCTTTGTTTGATAATGATTAACTAGAACCAAATAATAGACTGCGTATGATAGATGATGTTCTGAACGAGAGTTTAGCGAAAATTTTTCTCCGTTTGAAATCTTTGCAGGCGCCTCTTTAGTACATCAAATTCTGCACAGAAATTAGAGTCATCTTAGATTTAAAAATCTAGTCATTTGCCGTGCTTCATTTCTGACTGTATCACATTAGGCATAAGAATAATACGAATATAAACATGACACAATACGTATATTCTTCCGTGTTTGCTGTTGTCTCACTCTAGTTTCGTAGTTTATTAGGCAGACAGGATTTAAATGAGATAGCAGCAAACGCGAAAGAATACATGGCAAAATGTTTATATTCGATTATTCTTATGGTGAAGAGAATACTGCATGTGATTCACATTTCATCAGGTTCCTATTAGCAACTATCTCTTCTCACTGGTAGGAAAAAATTCAGAATGTAGAGTTGGCCATATTGACAAACATCCCAAACAGTCTTGCCAGTCGGATTTTCATAGTACATTGAAATGCTGCTACATTCGGAGGTGAACAATACGGAATTTGTATTTACTTCGTTGGATAATGTACGAAAATGCAGTGGTCGAAACTCGGGGTGGAGAAAAAAGCTCGTCTTCCACATTTTTTAATTTATTTAATGACGCAGAGGTTTTGGTGCCAGTATTTATCTTTGTGCATAAAAAGCATGCCTATGTAGCGCTACATATATTAAACGACAGAAGTTAGTTGTGGCGGCACCCACCAACATTTTTCAGAACTTCCGCTTGCTTTGCACTCGATTCTAAGCCGCACGCAGTTTTTTGGATTACAAAAACTGGAAAAAAAAGTGCGGCTTGGATTCGAGTAAATACGGTATTGAGGCATCTAATCAACTTGAAGACCAGGCCCCAGTCCCTACCGTGGAATGAAACACAAAAATGTAAGTTAATCAGTTTTGTACCCATGCTTTGAGGTAATGAGTGAATTTAAAGCAACGTGGTTTCCTACATTTGAGATATCAAGGAAGTGGTTTGAAGTATTATTTGCTGTCTGTTGAGCCATTTGTAGACACTTTTCTGTGAGATACGACAGTCTCCTACAGCTAATCTTAACAGGGAGGTGAATGTGATCTTCAAGGATGGTTTTGTTATCAAATCGGAATGAACAGGACTTCTATGGAAGAGGTCAACAATTCAAATGCCCCATTTGGCCATCCACTTTTATGTTTTCCTTGATTTCCTGAAATTGATTAAGGCAAATGGCAGCATGGTTTCTTTGAAAGGGCATGGCTGATTTCCTTCCTTACCTGAGCTTGTGCTCTATCATTAATTAACTTGTAACTGAAAGCACCTCAAACCCCTATCTTTCCTCCATTCTTTGTAAGCAAATCACTCAAGATTGCCTTCGACATGGACAAAACCATAATGCCACCACTAGTGGTTGGTGTTCTTCCAGAATTGTTGAGCTGTAAGATGTCAGTTGATTACCATGTACATCAGTGGCATGTGGAGCTCAACAGTTTCTAAGATGATAATTTGCAGTGCTTCCATTACTGCATTTATGCTACACTTTTAGCCCCAAAGAGGACAAATACATCACAAACTTGACCATTTCAGAAAAACTGCATGCCTGCAGCCCAAATGGTGCCCTACAACTTGGGTAAATTACTTCATTTGCCTACAGCGGCAATGAATGAAATGTCTACATATAGCTTGTCAACAGTGTATATCATGTAAAGCGCACCACTAGTTATACGCCATAGGTGTCATATCAAGGAGCTAGTTTTAGTAATGTAAATTTTAGTAATGCAAGTTTAATTTATATTGCCATGTCTTCCATTGTTAATTTATATGGCTCACAAACACTGAATAATGACTACAAAAGTAATTAGTGTCCTAAAGTACACGTCATTTTTTTTAGGTTGCATGTCCCATTGGCCAGCTATGGAGCGATGGACTGACTTCACATATCTTCAAGCTAAAGCTGGTGCCCGCACTGTTCCTGTGGAATTAGGTCCTCACTACTTGCATCCTGACTGGAGCCAAAAGCTGATGACAGTTGGCACGTTTATTAAGGACTATGTAAGAAATCCAGAATCAGGAAAAGATGTGGGTTATCTTGCTCAGCATCCTCTTTTTGATCAGGTAACAGAGTATTGCCAAAAAATATTTAAGGCAGAATGATAAATAAAATATTAATTCTGTCTGACAAAGATAATTGTACTTAGCAGAATAAAAATGGTTGGTCTCTCTTGATGTGTGGAGATTTAAAGCATTCAGAGTTGAAGTTAGACAGGATATAGTGCTCTGTGAAGAGGAGAAATACTTAACAGAAACAATAAACTGCATGATATCAGAGTTTGGGTTATTTCCTAACATAAGAAAAAATGAAGGAACAATGAACAAGGACAAATGAGTGATTCAAATTGGAAAAATGATGCTCAGTTATGCTTTGTAACATTGTTGTTGTTGTTGTTGTTGTTGTCGTCTTCAGTCCTGAGACTAGTTTGATGCAGCTCTCCATGCTACCCTATCCTGTGCAAGCTTCATCATCTCCCAGTACTTACTGCAACCTACATCCTTCTGAATCTGCTTAGTGTATTCATCTCTTGGTCTCCCTCTAAGATTTTTACCCTCCACACTGCCCTCCAATGCTAAATTAGTGATCTCTTGATGCCTCAGAACATGTCCTACAATAGCGATACAATAAGTAGTCCTACAATAGCGATACAATAAGTAGTCCCTTCATGCCTTTCAGAATTTCTCTCATGGCTCAGAGAAAGCTTCTGTACCAGTAATGAGAAACATAAAACTGATCTGCTGTGGAGTATGTACCGTTCTCTTATTAATGAAAAATAAACAACTGTCTTTACCTCAGAAACAAAAATCTTAGGATGCTGATTTAAGTACCAACTTATCATGAATAATATGGTATGCTTTTGCTGGAGATATTATGTTTCCATGAACAATGTGGTGTGTTTCTCATGAAGATTGTCATATGTGGTTGTAACTTTTGTTGTCTTCAGTCCACACTAGTTTACTATAGCTGTCCATCAAATTACATCCTTTGCAAGCCTTTTCATACCTGTGTAACTAGTGCAACCTCCATCCTGTTGAAACTGTTTATTGCTCTACAGTTGTTACACATCACACTTCCTTCCATTACCAAACTGACCTTTCCGTAAAGCCTCAAAATCTGTCGTAACAATCAGCCCCTTCTTTTATCTTTTGTAAAGTTGTGCCATGTGGTTATGGTCATGATAATAATCCTCTTCACCTTTTTTGTCTGTTCAGGGTTTCTTCTAATCCTGTTGAAATTTATAATCTTGTTTATTGGCATGTGAGTATGTTACCTAGTGCCTCACAAGGCAGCGCCCTGGTAATCTTGGCTATATATGGATCTATAGCCTCCAAGTATTTTGTAAAAGAAAACCTTGTCTGTTGTATGTTGTACTGTATATCATTATACAATCTATTTGTCTTAGTAACCAACTATGAGGAAGCACTAAGAATCCAGTAAACAACTTTTTTGAAAAGATATTCAAAGCATTAGATCAAAGTAGCAAACTTTGCAGGTATCTTCTATGATCTTTCAAAGGCCTTTGACTTGATAAATGCTGCTTTTTTTCTACAAATTAGATAATTTTGAGATTAATAACATTGCTCTGCAATGGCTTAAATCATACCTGCAGAACAGTAGAGAAAGGGTAAATGTCCCCTCACACTAGGATTTATTAATCCATATGGGGTAAAGTATCTCACAAGGTATGCCTCAATACTCTATTTCATGGCCAATCCTGTTTATATTCATACACAAATGAGTTACCTGTACATATAAATTCTCCATTAGTTCATTTAGCAGTTGATACTTGCATGACTATATTAGATTATATTAATATTTGTTTCTTAGATCATCAATACAACAATTTGTGATGATGTGGAACTTGTCAGGAAGTGATGCAGAAACAATTTCTAGTTCCTTCAATATTCTGGGAAACTAGTAATGGTTAAATGGATTATATCAAACAGTGGAAACTCCAAGTTAGAATATCAACAATATAAGGAAAAGATAGAGTGCCACTCACCATAAAGATGACACATTACATTGCAGATAGGCACAATGGAAAGACTGCTACTGTGCAATCCCTCCGACATACATCACATCTCTGAAATTGAGTCCCTTGCTCTCCTGCACCTGGAGGTGCATTCCAGACATCATCTCCATAAGTTATCCAACCTGTTGACATCCAGCTGCTGCCTTGGGGTATCACTATCCAACTCCTATCGTCCTTGTTAACTGCTCATAGCACCCAGACCCTGCCTGGGTCTCCTTTTCAGCTTGCTACCTCCCCCAAACCCAGGCCCGAAACATTCCTGTAACACTTCTTTCAACCTTTCCATTAAAAACCCTCAGCCCCATAGGAGTATGTCTTGTCCAAAGATTTCACCTTTAACCCCACACCCAAATTTAACAATGTTGGACAGATGAAAGACCTATTCTCCTTCTCCTGGTGTCTGCAATGGAAACACTTCTTTGCCACCAGTCCCTCCAGCCAAAGCCAATATAATCCCAAAGTTGAACCTTGCCTCTCCCAGTTCATACCACTATCCAACTGTTATCCTGCCGCCCCCCCCCCCCCCCCCCGCCCCTCCGCCGTCCTCCTCCCATCTAACCACCCTCTGGTCACCTTCCAGAAATTCCTTACCTCCAACTTGATCTTACCAACCTTCCCCAGGTCACCAACCTTTCAGCAGAAGAAAGGACAGCCATACATAACCTCAAAAACCAAATCCTGCAGACAAGGGTTCCACCACTGTTATCAATCACATTGACTACCTGATGGAAGGACTCTGCCAATTGACTCCTCCACCTATAAACTGTGCTGGAGTGGTCCCATCCCAGAAGTCCATCATAACCTCCAGTCCTTGCTTTAAGCCTTGTGCCCTCCCCTGGATCCATTTCCCTCCTCACCCCTATGACAACCCACACACCCACCCTCTACATGCTCCTCAAAATCCACAAACTAAAAAATCCTGGGCATCCCATTGTAGCTGGTTATTGTGCTCCCACTGAAAGAATTTTGGCCCTAATTGAGCAGCATCCTCAACCAACTGCCCATAATCTAGCATACCACGAGAAAGATACCAACTATTTTCTTCACTGACTTTCCAAAATTCCCATCCCTACTTGACAGCCCCCTGCAGTTCTGAGGGTTAGAATAGGCTCAAGGTATTCCTGGCTGTCATAAGAGGTGCCTAAAAGGAGTCTCTCACGTTTTGGCCTTTGTGATGGTCCCCTGTAGGGTTTGACTCCCGTTTTTCAAAATTTTCCCAAAGAGCGAGCCAATTTGGGAAGGATGCCTTACATGGTGCATAGTGTCCATCATGCACTGAGACCTATCGCATCCTTCGCTGATGAGGGTCTGCACTTCTGCTCATTCTCCAACTGTTGGGTGAGGTCACCCTCATGGGTGCCTATTTATCCATCAACTGTG
Organism: Schistocerca piceifrons; assembly: GCF_021461385.2. Taxonomy (NCBI): domain Eukaryota; kingdom Metazoa; phylum Arthropoda; class Insecta; order Orthoptera; family Acrididae; genus Schistocerca; species Schistocerca piceifrons. Next base: position 782,011,076 of record NC_060139.1, on the reverse strand, counting down.
CAGTATCATTTTCTATGCTGACGATGATAATGTACTTGTTTGCTTGGTTGCACCTGATATCCAGCAAGGTAGCCAGTCCATTGTGGTGGGGCTGCCATGTACCCTGTTGGTTGTAGCCCACTGACCACAAAGGGATTGCTCTGCTGATGCGTGCACTGTTAACTCCCCATGTATGCCAAGGGGTAGATGCCTATCCCCCCTGGGGCATCGGGACTCCCGGCAATGGCCATCCTGCCAGGTGACCTTTGCTGCGTCTGGGTGGCGTCCGTGGGGAGGGCCCCTGGTCGGAGTGGGTGGCATCAGGGTGGATGACGAGCGATGAAGCATAGTACGTCATCTCTTGCTGGTGGTCAAGCACCAGCAGTCTCTAAGTATTCACAAGTTCAATTCAATGCACAGAAGTACGACCCCAAATCATTTCCTTCCCCTTCCTGGCCCCACCATGGGAGGAACATCAAGCTAAGGATGGCAGTGTCTCTTATTCGTCCCGGTACTTTTGTCCTAAACTCAGTCTGTAGTGAACCTGAGCCCCTTTAAACCCCTCTCAAAGCTATGGCTATCAGAATAAGGACTACACAGGAAATAACTGTCTGCGTTGTATATCTTCCTCCAGATGGTGTAGTATCCCTGAATGTTTTAACTGCACTGATTGCTCAACTTCCTAAACCTTTCCTACTTCTGGGAGATTGTAACGCCCATAACCCCTTGTGGGATGGCACCGTGCATACTGGCCGAGGCAGATATGTCGAAACTTTACTGTCTGTCTGACCTCTGCCTCTTAAATGCTAAATGCTGGGGCTGCCACACATTTCAGTGTGGCCCAAGGTAGGTAGTTGGCCATTGATTTATCAATTTGCAACCCAGGAATTCTCCATTCTATCCCCTGGAGAGCACATGATGACCTGCACGGTAGTGACCACTTCCCCATCCTCCTGTCACTGCCCTGGTGTCAAGCCCACAGACGCCTGCCCAGGTGGGCTTTAAACAAGGTGGACTGGGAAACTTTCACCTCTGCTGTGACCGTTGAATCTACCCCACACGGGAACATCGATGTGATGGTTGAGCAGGTGACTACAGCAATCCAGCAATCGTTTCTGTGGCAGGAAACACGATCCTCACTCTTTAGAGTGCCCCCAGCAAAAGACTGTGCCTTGGTGGTCATACGTCACCTACCCAAGTCTAGGCAAAGATCAAACTTGTTTTCGGGTACCAGACCCCAACAGGTGTTCCCGGTGTTAACATAAATCACGTGTTATCTACCAACGCAGACGCGATTGCTGAGCACTATGCTTGAGCCTTTGCGTCGGAGAATTACCCCATTACCCCCCCCCCCCCCCCCCCCCCCCCCCAAGCCTTTCGCACTCTCAAACGGTGGCTGGAAGGGAAAGTCCTCTCATTCACTACTTGCCACAGTGAATCCTATAATGCCCCATTTACTGAGTGGGAGCTCCTCAATGCCCTTGCACATCGCCCCGACACAGCTCCTGGACCAGATCGGGTCCACACTCAGATGATTAAACATCACTCATCTGACTACAGGCGACATCTCCTCCTCATCTTCAATTGGATCTGGTGTGATGGCGCCTTTCCATCGCAATGGTGGAGAGCACCATCATTCTGGTGCTCAAACTCTGTAAAAACCCACTTGATGTGGATAGCTGTCAGCCCATCAGCCTCCCCAATGTTCTTTGTAAGCTGCTGGAATGTATGGTGTGTCGGCAGTTGGATTGGATCCTGGAGTCATGTGGCCTACTGGCTCTGTGTCAGGGAGGCTTCCGCCAGGGTTGTTCTACCACTGATAATCTTGCCCCTAGTCTGCCATCCAAACAGCCTTTTCCAGACACCGACACCTGGTTGCCATCTTTTTTGATTTACGAAAAGTGTACGACACCACCTGGCTACATCATATCCTTTCCACATTATACGAGTGGGGTCTCCGAGGCCCACTCCCAATTTTTATCCGGAATTTCCTGTCACTTCATACTTCCCATAGCCAAGTTGATGCCTCCCATAGTTCCCCCCCCCCCCTCCCCCCTCCCCATATCCAGAGAATGGGGGACCCGCAGGGCTCTGTATTGTCTCTCTCTCTGTTTTCAGTGACCATTAATGGTCTAGCAGCTGCTGTAGGGCTGTCCGCCTCACCTTCTCTGTATGCAGACTACATCTGCACTTCATACTGCTCCACCAGTACTGGTGGTGCTGAGCGGCACCTATAGGCAGCCATCCACACAGCGCAGTCATGGGCTCTAGCCCCCGGTATCCAGTGTTTTCGGATGCAAAGTCGTGTGTTATGCACTTCTGTTGGTGTCGTACCATTAATCTAGAACCAGAACTTTACCTTAATGATGATCCACTCACTGTAGTGGAGACATATTGATTCTTAGGACTGGTTTTCAATGCCCAATTGACTTGGCTTCCTCACCTTCCTCAGTGTAAGCAGAAGTGCTGCCTGAGCAACACCAACTGGGGTGCAGATTGCTCTATGCTGCTGCAGCTATACAGAGCCCTTGTTCAATCCCGCCTTGACTATGGGAGTCTGGTTTATGGTTCGGCAGTGCCCTCAGCTTTGCGTTCGCTCTACCCAGTGCACCACTGTGGCGTTCACCTAGCGACAGGAGCTTTTAGGACGAGTCCAGTGACAAGCATCCTTGTGCAGGTTGGAGTGCGTCCATTGCAAGTGAGTCGTGCACTACTGGCCTGTTATGTAGCACACGTTCATAGTTCTCCTGCGCATCCAAGCATCCAAATCACCGTCTCCTTTTCACACCCAGGGCAGTTCATCTCCCGCATCGACTGCCCAGGTCAGGGCTTCCAATTGCAGTTCGTATCCAATCCCTTCTTTCTCAATTGGAATCCTTGCCTTTACCACCTATACTTGAGGTCCATTCACGTACATCTCCATGGTGTACACATTGGCCACTGCCACTTCCTCTCAATTCTTGACAAGTACCGAGGCCACGAAGTGGTTTACACTGATGGCTCAATGGCTGATGGTCACGTCGGCTTCGCGTATGTCCATGGAGGAGATATTGTACAGCATTCCTTGTCCAATGGCTGCAATGTTTTCACTGCAGAACTGGTGGTTATATCTCGTGCTCTTGAGCGCATCTGTTCATGCCCTGGGGAGGCTTTTCTTCTGTGTACAGACTCCTTGAGCAGACTACAAGCTCTCAACCAGTGCTACCCTCGTCATCCTTTGATAACGACCATCCAGGAGTCCATCTATGCCCTGGAACGGTCCTGTCGTTCGGTGGTGTTTGTCTGAACCCCAGGTCATGTCGGAATGCCAGCAACAAACTTGCTGACAGGCTGGTCAAACATGCTACACGGAAACCGCTTACAGAGATCAGCTTCTCTGCAACTGACCTGCGTTCAGTACTATGCCGCAAGGTTTTATGGCTTTGGGAAAGGAAATGGCATAACCTCAGCATGCACAACAAACTGCGTGCCATTAAGGAGACTAAGAATGTGTGGCATTCCTCCATGTGTGCCTCTCACAGGGACGCTGTGGTTCTCTGCCAGCTCTGCATTGGCCTCCTGCACCGTGATGACCCACCTCAGTGTCGGTTGGACGCCCGGCTGACAGTGGCTCATATCATGATGAGCTGTCCTTCCGTGGCTGCCCTTCAACGGACTCTACATTTCCGGACTCGTTGCCATTAATTTTAGCTGACAATGCCTCATCAGCCAATTTAGTTTTACGTTTTATATGCGACAGTGGGTTTTATCATTCTATATAAGTTTTGGCGCATGACCTTTGTCCCTTTGTGTTCTCCACTCTAATGCTTTTAGGGTGGATGTTCTAATGTGTCCCAGAGTGGCTGGCTTTTCCTTTTTGTTCTTATGGTCGGCCAGCCACAGTCATCTGTGCTCTTGTTTTTGCCCCTTCTACCTGTTTCTTTTTTCTCTCTGTGGTTTTCTTTTCATGTTTTGTCCATAGTAGTGTTGGTTATCCTTCCGTTGTTCTTCTGGTTCTTCCTCTCTCCTGTTATTGTATTGGACGTCTCCTTTTTCTGCTTTCCCTTGTTTAATTATTTTACTGGGAACAAGGGATCGATGACCTTGCTCTTGTCGCCCCACCAGTACCCTGCTCCCCCTACCCCTCCAGCAGATTACTATTTCCATTCTATGCGACAGTTGCATTCCAGTCTGAGCTGCTGGAGATAGCAATCATATGTGTGGGAGGTGTGCTTTCTTCTTTGTGTGTGTGTGTGTGTGTGTGTGTGTGTGTGTGTGTGTGTGTGTGTGTGTGTGTGTGTGTGTGTGTTTCCCTTTTCTGGTGAAGGCTTTGGCCGAAAGCCAATGGAAGTGTCTTTTCATTTTTCCTGTTTGCAGTGTAACATATCACATGTACCAATCTATTTTTTCCTTATTTTATTAAATGGATTAAAACTGAACATCGCAAAAACCTACATGGTACAGTTGAAAAACAAACATTAAAAATCCAAGTGATTAAAGTAGGATGATAACATTCAACTAATCTAAAAAGTTGATGAGTTAGCTTTATTGGATTACATTTGGATGACAATTTAAGTCGAATGGCACGAGCCACGTTGCTAGCAAATTAATCAGTTCTGCAATTGACCGTGGAGATATTAGCAGATTACAAAACACAAAAAAATAGCACATCATAATTATTTTGAATCCGACATAAGGTATTGAAATTTAAATAGTATATTTTTTATGCTGAAACTGCAAGCTCCATATGTGTTAAACAGCCGAAAGAATCTTAAATAACATATTCAAGCCTTCAACAGCTGACATTGTTGCCATCATCAGCAGGAGACAGCTGTTGAAAGCTAGAGTATTTTATTCTAAACGACCTGGCTTGAAACCTTAAACATTTTATTCAGGCATGCCACCTCGAAAGACTAAGATGACACAAAAGATACTGGTGGCCCATTATTTCGAAAACAGCTGTTCCAGACTGTCCCCTCCCTACAACTCTTGGAAACTAATATCGTGTTCAGAGCAGACTAACACTATTTGGGGAAAATCATTCTGGCCACACTTACAACATAAAGACTAAGATAATTTTGAGTTTCCTTTACACCAATTGAAATTACATGCTTAGACTCCACAGTACATGTGGATGAAAAAAATGTAATAAATTACTATGCAAAAATGTTCTGATTGTGAAGCTGGATGTTCTATAAAGAAGTCTATAGGACATTCTGTGGGATACTATTCAGGAGAAGAATTTGTGCAGGATGAACTGATAGTATGTACATGCTGTACCTTAGAGATTTATTAACTACTTTTCATAACAGAACTAGATTAGCATTAGCCTACGGTTGGCATTTTATCACAATTTTTCTGCATTCTTGCTGTACCTGAATCAAACTCATCAGAATGTATGATATCAGAGTAATAAATTACAGTTTTACTGCGAAGAAATGAACATGATTATCAGTTGCATTGGTGAACTTAAGAAGTTTGAACACACTGATGGTAAAGAAAAGTGACATTGCTGCTCATTCTGTTATTTTGTTGCTTAATAATGCAGTGATACTCATCGTTTTTTATGAGAATAATTTTTTATTGTTAAATAAGTAAAGCTTCAGACACAGTTTCATTGATCATTATCTTTTGCAGATCCCAGAGCTTAAAGATGACATTAGAATACCAGATTACTGCTGCCTTAGTTCTGAGGACAAAAATGAAGAACAGAGTGAAGATCCAGACATCAATGCTTGGTTTGGGCCTCAGGGTACTGTTACACCATTGCATTATGACCCAAAACATAACTTATTAGCACAGGTACAGCCAAATTATGTCTCATAACTCATTTAATATTTTGCGGGTGCTGGGAAATGGTTGCAAAACAGCAGTTTTCAGTTGTGAGGTAATATGTAAATGTGTATGCAACTTGTAATTAGCAAAATGAAAGCAAACTTTTTTTCTTAGCATATTTATTAATGGACGAAGTTTCCACATTCTATCATTAGCATCTATTTTTGTGTTGTCATACGAGTGAATGAATCTCATAATTGTTTCAAACCTGTCCTTTCTCATTGTGCTGTGGACCATTTCATTTGTCATGTCCAATCCAGAATTCCAGTAATATCTTCTGCTAGGTAAAGGATTATAGCCAGAAAGAATTAGAATTCCTAGAAAACCTTTTATCTCTTCATGTGTTATTTTTGGATATGAGCAGTTTTTGAACAAAGCATACTTCGTCGATTCAGTGAGAAGAAATTCAATTACTTCGTCGTTCTGAAATAATTTGAAGCACTGAACTGGAGACAAGTGTTTGTATTTACTATAATCACTCTCAGAACTAGCACTAAGCAGATCATTTTTCTTTCCTTCTCTCTCTCTCTCTCTCTCTCTCTCTCTCCTTTTTTTTTCCAATCTCTGATTACAGTTTTTAAGATCTGTGACTTTTCCTGTTCATCTGGTTTATCATCAGGAGAGAAATTTATCTCAGGTTCACTAGCTAAAACCACTTCTGCACCAGCCTGGAGTTGCCTTGGTCCAAGATTATCGACGTTTCCTCCCCCATCTTCTTCCCCAGAATCTTCATCTGAATCGACATTAGCTTCAGGAGGTTCAATAAGTATATCTGTTGCATCTTCTTCCTCCCCTTCAAGAATAGCCAGGATCTTGTGGAGAGACAGACCTCTAAAGAGAACGAATCGTTATCTTCACTGCCTAGCGTGACGTATATGCAACACAAAATTAAAACTGTATTTGGAGCCACAAAAATAAGAATTGCATTTTGTAGATAACCATTAACATAAATTTCAGTACTTTTAACATTATAATCAACCATAATTTAAACAAATTGTATTATAATTTGCGATAAAAAATGACACTTACTTCTTATTCAAAGACATAATCTCAGTTAGAAAAGTCTTCCATACTTGAAGCACGAGTCACTGACCACTTAATGCTTGCAACTGACTGAAACCTACCTAAACGTGAACAACAAAGCCTCCTTATCTGAAAGCCATACAACAATAGCCACTCCAAACGCAGGCATTATTGCGAACGAGAGAAAACAATGACAGGCTGTTCCATGACATATATGTTACGCTAGTCAGAAGTGGGTTAAACCAACTTTTTGAGCACTGGCTTCACCAGAACTGTTAGAAAAATGTCTACACAGCAAAATGCAGAACCCAAATGAAAGTTTCAATGCTCTTACTTGGTAGATATGTTCAAAGACGGTGCTTGTTTCCAATGCGGTAGTGGAGATTTCTGCTTTGGAAGCTGCAGCAGTGTTTAATGGTGGGAGTGTGGCAAGGCTTCACATTGTCAGCAAGTTGGGCTTTACGCTTGGAGTCTTCACTGAGCAGATAGTGCGGATCATCGAAGAGCAATGAATCGCAAAGGCAGACACTTCAGTGCAGAATAGAAAAAATTGCTAGGCAAAGGAGCAGAGGATCATGAGGAAGAATTGGAATACGGATATGGGCAGTTGTAGCTAAGTTATGATTAAAAATTTTTAAAACACTTCATTCAAATTTTAAAAAGATTTTTTTGCAATTCAAGGTTTTCTCCTTCAGGAACCTACACATTGGAAGGATTTCAGTGAAATTTGGCACACAGATTCTTTTACATGGAAGAACATTTAAGTGAAACAAAATTTTAATCTAAACATTAAACAGTTTTATGGTTGATAATATGTGGAAAATTTGTCCATAAAAAATTTTCAAATCCAAAAATCACAGAAAATAATAGAAATAATTTACCAACAAGTTTCTGCACTTAATTGTACATTTATTAATGTAGGTTACTTTGCCATAGAAAAAATTTGCCAATTTCCTGGAAAAGTGTGCCTTAAAATAATAATGTAACAAAAAGTTCAAAATTCTGGTCACAGCTTTAAAATTTTATTAACAATTCTGTAAAAATTATTTAAAGCAGATTGGATCCATATACATAAGGGTGCAAAATTTCAGTGAGTTGAACAAAAAACGACAGGCTTGGATTTGCCAGGAGATCAGTGCAAGACTGCCACCATCTCTCCTGAAGAACTATGCAAACTTGTATTTCACAGTAGCAAAGATGACAAAGTGCTCATACCTCTTAAGGTATGCATTTTAGAGCCTAGATTTACTAGCCTTTTTTGCTTTGAATGATTATTTCTGTCATATTATATGAATATTGAGCATTCCTTCTGGGACATCTTGTAGATACTGAGAGCTGACTACAGCCGCAGATAAGTTTAGCCAAAGTTTTTGTACAAAGGACCAAACATTGTTTGGAAAGGATAGATTAAATTCGGTTAGTGATGAACTGCTTTTTGCTGTTAAAAATAGTTTGTGTTGTAGCTAAGTTGAAGTGCGTAATTGCTGTAAGTTAGTATGGGTAGAAGCTATACTTGACAGACAGAATAAATTAATAATTGGTTCTTACCAATGCTCAGATTTAAATGAGGTAGTTGCTCAAATAGGTACCTGACTCAAAAAAATTGCAGTTGGTGTCAGTTTCGATTGACACTCAATATGTTGGCAAAAATACATTTTCAGAGTCAGTGGTAGGTATGAAATATTGTACAAAATTCTAAGTGCTTTCTTCAAAAATTATTTTGAGCAATTAGTTCAACCTACTTGAAGTGAAGATGGCCATGATAACATGTTTCACATCTTAGAAACATGTAAACCTGAACAAATAAATAGCATCACGACAGATGCAGGGTTCAGTATCCAAAAGGTCATGCAAAGTACAGTATACCTGTTTAAAAAAGCAGATAAATAATTTGATTGACACCTTCCTAAGATAATCTCCATTTCTTCCAAACTAACTACGATAACATAGACTGTATTTGGATTAAATTCAAAGAGATAGCATTAACAGCAGTTGAGAGATTCTTACTAAGTAGGATGATACAGATCCTCCTCAGTATGCAAAACAGATCAGGGCATTGCAAAACCAATGAAAATGTGTGCAATATTTAAAAGAATGCAAATTCACAATGTTTCAAAATTTGCGGTTGAGTTCATTGTAATACACAACAAAACTGTCTCGAAATCTGGCAGAAAATCCATAGAGTTTCATCATATGTAACGTACACAGCAGCAAGACACAATTAATACTTTCACTGCATGATAGCAATGATAATGTTACCATTGACAGTGCCACGAAAGCAGAATTACTAAACACTGTTTTCTGAAATCCCTTAAGCAAAGAAAACTTGCTAAATATTCCAGAATTTGAGCCATGAACAGCTGACAATATGAGTAACAGAAGCAGATGCCCTGGGTGTAGCAAAGTAACTTTAAATCACTTAATAAAGGGAAGTTTTCTGCTCCAGATTGCATACCAGTTAGGTTCCTTTTGGGGTGTGCTGATGTAAGAGCTCTGTATTCAGCAATGCCCTCTACCCGCAGCAAATGAAAGTGGCATTGCTGTATTCGAATGTGAATACAAAATTGCCATTCTTCGCTGGTGAATAGGTGCTTATCCACATTACAAGAGTGGCGGCATGTTAGTATCACAAGTACCCTCCACCATATTCTCATGTACACTGTAGCTACTAATGTAATTACTTTACAAACTCATAACTGACAAACAATGGAGTTACCGTATTTACTCGAATCTAAGCCGCACCTGAAAAATGAGACTCGAAATAAAGGAAAAAAATTTCCCGAATCTAAGCCGCATGTGAAATTTGAGACTTGAAATTCAAGGGGGAAGAAAAGTTTTAGGCCGCACCTCCAAATCGAAACAAAGTTGATCCATTGTAATACGAGACACAATTTAGGTCGAATGAATGACGGTGCAGCTACAGTAGTTTGGTTCGAGTCGTAAGCTTAGCAGTTAAGCTTTACCAGGTAGCCATTGCTATGCGTGAGGCGCTCCGTCCGTAGTCATACATGTACCCTTCCTTTCTCATGTGCTTCGTCTGGTTTGAATCAAGTGCTTATTTTGCTTTGATCTGATAAGTGCCGTTTTCTTTGTTATAGGTGTTTACGTCACTCTAAGCTGAAAATGCATTACTGTACTGTGTCATGCATTGTTTGTCGCATTCTGATAGTGCGTGTTTATGGCCTGTCGCCGCTTGCAGCATGGCTTGCTTTTGTGCGCGCTAGCGCCGCTTGAAGAGAGAGAGGGAAAAAGAGAGAGAGAGAGAGAGAGAGAGAGAGAGAGAGAGAGAGAGAGAGAGAGAGAGGAATCGTCTCATTAGCGAAACAATGCCAAGAGACTGCTATTTGTTGTTACTTACACTGCTGTTTTCTTTGATAATGATTAACAAGAACCAAATAATAGACTGCGTATGACAGAACATGTTCTGAACGAGAGTTAGGCGAAAATTATTCTCTGTTTGAAAATCTTTGCGGCTGCTTCTTTTGTACATCAAATTCTGCACAGAAATTAGTCATCTTAGATTTAAAAATCTAGTCATTTGCCGTGCTTCATTTCTGACTGTATCACTATTAGGCATAAGAATAATACAAATATAAACATGACATGATATGTATATTCTGCCGCGTTTGCTGTTGTCTCACTCTAGTTTCGTAGTTTATTAGGCAGTCAGGATTTAAATGAGATAGCAGCAAACACGAAAGAATACATGGCAAAATGTTTGTATCTGCATTCTTTCTTATGGTGAAGAGAATATTGCATGTGATTCACATTTCGTCAGGTTCCTATTAGCAACCATCTCTTCTCACAGCTAGGAAAAAATTCAGAACGTAGAGTTGGCCATATTGACAAACATCCCAAACAGTCTTGCCTGTTGGATTTTCGTAGTACATTAAAATTCTGCTACATTCGAAGATGAACAATACGGAATTTGTATTTACTTCGTTGGATAATGTATGAAAATGCAGTAGTCGAAACTCAGGGCGGAGGAAAAAAAAGCTCGTCTTCCACTTTTTTTTTTTTTCCCCAGAGGTTTTGGCGCCAGTATTTATCTTTGTGCCTACAAAGCATGCCTGTGTAGTGGTACATATATTCGACGGCAGAACTTAGTTGCGGCGGCACCTACCAACATTTGTTAGAACTTCCGCTTGCTTTGTACTCGATTCTAAGCCGCAGGCGGTTGTTTGGATCACAAAAACCGGAAAAAAAGTGCGGCTTATATTCGAGTAAATACGGTATTGATTAGTAATGATATATGATGTGACCATCAAAAGTTCAAGCTTTACATCCTTTTTTCACCACAATAGCTAGAGTGGTAAGTGTAATTGCAGCATATTGTGTTGGACATTATAGCAATGTGATGACCATTTAGAAAAAAAATTCTGCCTGCAAATACAAAAAGGTTGTATCTTTAAACTGTGCAAAGGAAATTTTTCTCCTAATTGTTGTCTGGCTGTTTTAATTCCATTGTTGACACTCGCCAAAATATGCTGGAAAAAGTAAATACATCAATGTTTGTCATGCAGTGTAACCAAAATGTGGGCTTGAAGTCGGGGTCAGTCATTATAAAATAGACAATAGACTAAAGTGTCATAATTTTGGTGTCCATTCCATTGACTGGTACTGACTTAAAAAATTATATATGTGATTGTTAATTAGAAGACTTGGGCACTGTCTTTTATAATAAAGGGGAGATTTAACTTGCTGAAGGTTGTAGTTATAAAGCCAGTAAAGCAGGAAAGAAAAGGAAAATTGTATGACTTGTTGGCTGAAAAAGTGAGATGTAAAAAAAACCTGATAATTATATACTACTGTGACGATAGGAGTTAAATTAGTTCTCACGCCTGTAATCAGGAAATGTTGTTGTTGTTGTTGTTGTTGTTGTCTTCAGTCCTGAGACTGGTTTGATGCAGCTCTCCATGCAAATCTATCCTGTGCAAGCTTCATCTCCCAGTACCTACTGCAACCTACATCCTTTTGACTCTGCTTAGTGTATTCATCTCTTGGTCTCCCTCTATGATTTTTACCCTCCACGCTGCCCTCCAATGCTAAATTTGTGATCCCTTGATGCCTCAGAACATGTCCTACCAACCGATCCCTTCTTCTAGTCAAGTTGGGCCACAAACTTCTCTTCTCCCCAATCCTTTTCAATACCTCCTCATTAGTTACGTGATCTACCCACCTAATCTTCGGCATTCTTCTGTAGCACCACATTTCGAAAGCTTCTATTCTCTTCTTGTCTCAACTATTTATCGTCCATGTTTCACTTCCATACATGGCTACACTCCATACAAATACTTTCAGAAACGACTTCCTGACACTTAAATGTATACTCGATGTTAACAAATTTCTCTTCTTCAGAAACGCTTTCCTTGCCATTGCCAGTCTACATTTTATACCTTCTCTACTTCGACCATCATCAGTTATTTTGATCCCCAAATATCAAAACTCCTTTACTACTTTAAGTGTCTCATTTCCTAATCTAATTCCCTCAGCATCACCCGACTTAATTCGACTACATTCCATTATCCTCGTTTTACTTTTGATGTTCATCTTATATCCTCCTTTCAAGACACTGTCCATTCCGTTCAACTGCTCTTCCAAGTCCTTCGCTGTCTCTGACAGAATTACAATGTCATCGGTGAACCTCGAAGTTTTTATTTCTTCTCCCTGGATTTTAATACCTACTCCAAATTTTTCTTTTGTTTCCTTTACTGCTTGCTCAATATACAGATTGAATAACATCGGGGATAGGCTACAACCTTGTCTCAGCCCCTTTCCAACCACTGCTTCCCTTTCATGCTCCTCGACTCTTATAACTGCCATCTGGTTTCTGTACAAATTGTAAATAGCCTTTCGCTCCCTATATTTTACCCCTACCACCTTTAGAATTTTAAAGAGAGTATTCCAGTCAACATTGTCAAAGACTTTCTCTAAGTCTACAAATGCTAGAAACATAGGTTTGCCTGTCCTTAATCTTTCTTCTAAGATAAGTCGTAAGGTCAGTATTGCCTCACGTGTTCCAACATTTCTACGGAATCCAAACTGATCTTCCCCGAGGTCGGCTTCTACCACTTTTTCCATTCGTCTGTAAATATTTCGCGTTAGTATTTTGCAGCTGTGGCTTATTAAACTGATAGTTCAGTAATTTTCACATCTGTCAACACCTGCTTCTTTGGGATTGGAATTATTATATTCTTCTTGAAGTCTGAGGGTATTTCGCCTGTTTCATACATCTTGCTCACCAGATGGTAGAGTTTTGTCAGGACTGGCTCTCCCAAGGCCGTCAGTAGTTCTAATTGAATGTTGTCTACTCCCGGGGCCTTGTTTCGACTCAGGTCTTTCAGTGCTCTGTCAAACTCTTCACGCAGTATCGTATCTCCCATTCATCTTCATCTACATCCTCCTCCATTTCCATAATATTGTCGTCAAGTACATCGCCCTTGTATAGATCCTCTATATACTCCTTCCACCTTTGTGCTTTCCCTTCTTTGCTTATAACTGGGTTTCCATCTGAGTTCTTGATATTCACACAAGTGGCTCTCTTTTCTCCAAAGGTCTCTTTAATTTTCCTGTAGGCTGTATCTATCTTACCCCTAGTGGAGATAAGCCTCTACATCCTTACATTTGTCCTCTAGCCATGCCTGCTTAGCCATTTTGCACTTCCTGTCGATCTCATTTTTGAGACGTTTGTATTCCTTTTTGCCTGCTTCATTTACTGCATTTTAATATTTTCTCCTTTCATCAGTTAAATTCAATATTTCTCCTGTTACCCAAGGATTTCTACTAGCCCTCGTCTTTTTACCTAGTTGATCCTCCACTGCCTTCACTACTTCATCCCTCAGAGCTACCCATTCTTCTTCTACTGTGTTTCTTTCCCCAGGAAATGTACCACACTAAATCTCCTCCCCTGGTCAAATTCAAATGATAATACCTTCTATCAACAGGATTTGTGTTTCTAGCATTTGTATTGTTTGGGGTTAGCCACAGTTTGACAGTGGCCATTGAGGTGGGTTGACAGCATTTTAGATGTGATATCCTGATAGAATACTGCATAATAGCTGCAGCAATACATTACATTAAATCCAGTTTACTTTGTCATATGATATTCAGAAGTGAAGTGCAAAATATTGTAAACAGATAACACATTTAATTACAAGGTGTACAACTTTGCTTCCACCGTTTGCCAATAGGTGGCGGCAACAGTAAGTAGCGGTCAAAAGAAACAGATTGCACAGGTAAGGCAGTTAGCTTGGACCTCATTCAAACATTAGACGATTTGTGTCTGCATCATAAAGTTGTTCTCAATTGAAAATGTCAGTTTACGAGCCTAATTCTCATCATTTTGGGAGGTGTTACAGTTTTGTTTCAGTATAAAGAAAACAGCGGCTGAGTCTCACTGAATGCTCTCAAGTACGTGTGGTAAGGACACTATTAGTGAAAAAACGTGTTGTGAGTGGTTTCGACACTTCAAGAACGGTGATTTTAACGTCACAGACCAGCATAGTGGTGGAAGGGAGAATGTTTTCGAAGATGCAGAATTGGAGACATTGCTGAGTGAAGACTCGCGTCAAACTCAAAAAGAATTGGCACGATTAGTGGGAGTTACGCAGCAAGCCATTTCAGAACTTCTCAAGGCTATGGGCATGATTCAGAAAGAAGGTATTTTGGTCCCGTGTGAGCTGAAACCAAGAGACGAACAGAGTTTGTGTGTTTATGAACAGTTGCTTCAGAGGCAAAAGCGGAAGGGATTTCTGCATTGCATTGTGACGGGACGAAGAATGGGTTCATTACGACAACCCTAAATGCAAAAAATCATGGGTATATCTCGGCCATGCTTCCACATCGATGGCCAAACTGAATATTCACGGCTCCAACATCATGCTCCGCATTTGATGGGACCAGCTCGGCATCGTGTACTATGAGGTGTAAAAACCAAGTGAAACTATCACAGGTGCTTGTTATCGAACGCAATTAATGCGTTTGAGCAGAGCATTAAAAAACAAATGGCCACAATACAGAGGGGGACACGATAAAGTGATTTTGCAGCACGACAACGCTCGAGCCCACGTTACAAAAGAGGTCAAAACGTACTTGGAAACGTTAAAATGGGAAGTCCTACCCCACCCGCCATATTCTCCAGGCATTGCTCCCTCTATCGCCTGTTTAGATCAGTGGCGTATGGCCTGGCTGACCAACACTTCCGATCTCACGAAATCACAAATTGGATTGATTCGTGGATCACTTCAAAAGATGAACAATTTTTTCAATGCAGGCTTCGTACACTGCCCGAAAAATGGGAGAAAGTAGTGGCCAGCGATGGAAAATACTTTGAATGATACATATGTAACCAATTTGTTCCATTAAAGCCTCAAATGTTGGGAAAAAACAGTGGAAGCAGAGTTGTACCTTGTATATTATGTAAAGAACATTAATATAATAATGTAAATGGATAGGTAAAAAATCTACTCACCAAGCGATGGCAGGAGAACACACACACACAATGGTTAAACTTTTTCAAGTTTTTGGAGCCAGTGGCCCATTCTTCTGGCAGAAGAGTTGGAGAAGGCAGAGGGGTGAGGAAAAAAGACTGGAGAGGCTTAGGAAAAGGGGTACAGTTCAGGAAAGTCACCCAGAACCCCGGATCGGGGGAGACTTATGAGACAGGATGAGAAGTAAAGACAGACTGTTGAGAACAGCACCAGTCGGGATTTGAAAACCTGAGAACTTAACAGTGGAAGACAGCATACAATGTAAAAGAAAGAGTACTACTAAAATGTCGTGCACGAGTTAGTAACAGTAAAAAAGCTAAGTAAATTGTACGTAACAGAGGTGGGAGGGAGAGGGTGAAAAATTGACAGGTCAGGAAATGACAGATGTAGAAAATTAAAATGGAGTGAAGATAGTAGTAGTTACTGTGTATAAATGCTGAGAGAGAAGGAATTAACATAAATTAAGGCCAGGTTGGTGGCAAGAACCAAGGACATCTTGTCCTTGGTTCCCACCTGTGGAGTTCTGAGAAACTGGTTCTGGGGGAGGAAACCACATGGTGCATGTGGTGAAACAGGCACTGAGGTCATGACTGTTGTGTTGTAGAGCATGCTCTGCAACAGGATAGTGTGTGTCGCTTGTATACACCCTCTGCCTGTTTTGCCCACCACACCTAGAATAGCTTTTCGTCGCCCTTCCAGTCTCTATAATTTCCTTGTCAGACCGTATGCTGCTCCTGCACCATTTCGCTATCATATGGCTCCTACCCCTGTGACAGTCCCGCTGCAAGACTTAC
This sequence comes from Schistocerca piceifrons, assembly GCF_021461385.2. NCBI lineage: Eukaryota > Metazoa > Arthropoda > Insecta > Orthoptera > Acrididae > Schistocerca > Schistocerca piceifrons. Next base: position 781,994,977 of record NC_060139.1, on the reverse strand, counting down.
CCTATGTGCCCTCATTCCATCACCTATTCTGGCCCTGTAACTGGCAAAACATGTACTATCAAAGGGACAGCCACCTGTAAAACATGTCATATACCAGCTGTTATGTCAACACTGTTCAGCCTTTTACATGGGCTTGACTACCACCCAGTTGTCATTCAGAAAGAATGGGCATAGGCAGAAGGTGTATACCAGCGACACACAATATCGTGTTGCAGAGCATGTTCTACAACACAACAGTCATGATGTTGGTGCCTGTTTCACCACACACGCCATGTGGATTCTTCCCTCAGAGATCAGTTTCTCAGAAGTCCACAGGTGGTTACTAAGGACAAGATGACCTCGGTTATCGCCACCCACATAGCCTTAATTTCCTTTAATTCCTTCTGTCTCAGCATTTATTCACAATTACTAATCCTTTCTTCACCCCATTTTAATTTTCTACATCTGTCATTTCCTGACCTGTCTATTTTCCACTGTTCTCCCTACCACCCCTGTTTCATACAATGGAGTTAGCTTTTCACTTGACTTGTACATGATGTTTTAGTAGTAATCTCAGTCAACTCTTCTGCCATAAGAAGAGGCCACTGGCTCCGAAAGCTTGTAAGGGTTTAACATTTTTGTGTGTGTGTTCTCCTGCTGCCACTTGGTGAGTAGATTTTTTTATCTATCCTTTTACATTTTATCATCAATAAGTCATTATTTTCATTGTTAATATAATAATGGAAATTCCTGGGGGAAATTCTAATAATGGAAACTGTAAAGGTAACACATTTTTGTTTTGTATCAGTTAGCTTTGCAAAGTTCTCAGGAATTTTTGTTTGTCGAATGCTCAACATCTCAACTGTACAGTAAGTGTTTATCTTTACTGCTCCTATTCAGAAATGAAGGGAATATTTGTAGATAATATTCTGGTTTAGAAACCATGAAAAAGGGCCAACTGACACATTTTCCTACAGCAAGCTGAAGTAGACAACTTTTGAATAGGGAAAATTATTTTTATAAAAAAAAACATTATTAAATGGTAACAAGAGCTTATACTGATGTCCTTGATTGCAGGTTATAGGTGAAAAAAGAGTACTTCTTTATTCACCAACTGATTCGGATGCCTTATATCCTCCAAAAAGTGGCTTGGTTACTAACACAGCCCAAGTAGACCCAGAAGCACCTGATTATGAAAGTTTCCCGTTGTACAAAGAAATCTCAGCAATGGAAACTGTGCTCTTGCCAGGAGAGATGCTGTACATTCCACCTGGATGGTGGCACCATGTAAGAGCTTTATCTACCAGTTTCTCTGTTAGTTTCTGGTGGATGTGAAATTAAACAACAAATAAGCAAAATCTGAAGAAGAAAGATAATGCAAAGAATTGTTGGATAAATGTATTCGTTTAAAGATCACAAAACAGGTAATAACTATAAGAACTCCTTAGTAAGCTGTAAAACATAATTTTTCTGAAATGAAAATGTTGGGTGTCCATAATGAGACTTTTTGAACATACATTCTTCTGTTTCAGATAATTTACCAGTGTGATGAAGCAGAGCTATTATTTTGTGAAGTATTATTATAACTAAAGCACTTAAATTCGTATATAATCAAAATTATAAGCATAAATTCTAATGTGAAAATGAAATAACTCATTCATAATCCAGAATTTGAGTACCGGATGTAAAAATTAGAAAATTGAAAGTTCAGTGATGGCACATTCAAGAATTGTGAGATTTTATTGGGTTTAAGGTAGAGATTTGATGATCCAGAGGTTTTGTGTTTGATCCTTGATCCCCAGTTGCTACTAGAATTTTATTCTGGCAGTTAATGTCACATTTGTAACCAACACACTTCGTGTTCATTAAAAAGACTGTGTCAGCTGTGTTTGCAGTTAAATTACACATTCACTATTATTCCTGTCTTTCGTGCATTGTTTGGCTGATTCTGTTTTGGATCAAATGGCGACATAAGTATGCCACCTTCAAAATGTTGTTAAGCATTGTGGAGTTTTCAGATTAATATCATTACTTTTATGATTTGTTGTGGAAACCTCAGTATTGGTCTGCTTGGATTCGGATGATGAACACTATCATTATTAGAGAAACAAAAAAGCAGAATTTTTGGACAATTTTTTCAGGTGCAAAAATTGACAATGTTCTATTTAATTTTGATAAAGGATGTGATTTAAGGTGTATTTACCATTTTTTTATGCTCTCCTGTAATGTTTTTCATTGTCTGCTCTGCATGATTTATTGAGTATAGATAAAAAGAGATGTACTATGTTGCTGAAATTAGTAATTTTAACTAAGTGTGCTAAAATGCTGCAAAAATGAAATTTAAAGTGTTATCCTGATACCCAGCAGTGCCTTTTAATAGAATACAACCTATGCTCAATAAATATGGTGAAGAATTTGCGGGAAATATGGTATGTTTGTGAACTAAATATGCATATTGGGCAAAGGCAACATGTGAGATGAGCTTTTTGGATTGAAGCATTGTCCTTATTGGTGTTTCATCCAAGGCAAGAAGATTAAGTATTTAGTAGGGGCAAGATAGAGTGAATCAAAGGAAGGATGGAGCAAAATAACCCCTTTAAATGCAAAGGAGCCGCTGCACAGTATGGCAGTATAGGACGGGCTGTGCATCATTATGCAGTATTGCCAGGATCCATTTGTTTAAGTATTGGGGTGCACATCTCATTCACTCTAGTTTGTGGCCAAAAATTTTCACATAGGTAGCTGCTTTCAGTGCCCTGAATTGGAACATTTTACCTGTAACCTTTCCGGATTTCATTAACCCTGAGCAAAGCCACATCATGCTTTGCCTCATGAATTCAAAATTGTACTTCAAGCAACACAACTCGTCACCCATAAAGGTCCATTCAGGAAAGTTGGGGGTCTCTATCCACTGTTAGTGATTTATTTGGGAATAAATGTGGAACCATATGCTCTTTTTGGATTTTTTATACAATTTATTGTACGATTAACATATTTTCGAGCCACTGCAGGCTCATCATCAGACGGATGTGTTACAAGAACATTATATCATGGGCCAAGTGCAGCTAGATGCTGGGGAAAACAGCAGAACTTTAGCTGTTGATAGTGAAATGTTTTTGAAAAGGAAAGGTTGTTATTGCTAATTTAAATCACAGTTGCAGTTTGTCATCCATAATTGATAGATTAAAACTGCCCCCCCCCCCCCCACCCCCATGTTGACAGTCGCTACACACTTCCATCCTGCCATGTTTCTGTTCATGAGTTAGTTCATGAGGTTGGAACTGCAGACATAGTTTTAGTCTGCCCAATTTTTCCATTACAATTCTATAAACACCTCCCATATTGATGCTTTTGTAATGTCTGCCATCATTTCAGCTGCCTGTCAATGACCTTTAGTTGAGATTCAGAGAAAATTCACTGTGTTGTTACCGCAGAGCCACTAAGGAACATTTTTCCACACAAGCGATTTATCACTTGGTGCCACTTATCCCTGCTCCCCTCCTCTTTTTTCCTCATACATTTTCACTCTTGTCAGTTTTTGCATGGGCTGTATACAAATCTTGTACTTGGCCACCCCTAACACCTCTCTGCTTGGTGCCCCAAGCGGTTGGTCTTAATTGTGGAATACCCTGTACAGAAATGTTAGAATTGCGATGCCTCTGGTGCACACCAAGTGATGGCTTTTGACACTTGAGACTTAAATTAGCTCTGTATCAGCGGTACAAAAAGTTGCAGGCCCAGTGGGATGCCCCAACCATTATGGAAATGCTTGTATCACTTGTATACAAAAGCACTATTTCCATGCTTCTGCTGCAGCATGAGGTGACAGTTGCTTGCCATTTGCCTAAGTTTGAAGCAGAATTCCATTTTAGAACGTAAGTTTTTCGGGCTCAACGGTATTACTGCACCACACCTTACTTTCACAATGCATACACAAAATCTACTTATCTGGACAACCACACAGTTTTGCAAGCAAATTGTGACAGGTTGACTTTGAGGTATTTCACACCAGCAACTCGTTCATCTTATTTATTCTTCATAGGTCGTACTTCTCATAACACCAGAGGTGTTTTATAATCCTGATATTAATTGTTAACGTATTTTTGTGTAAATATAAAGTCAAGAAGACAAGACTTTTGTATCTTATTTTCTTGTTGAGGCAATAAATAACATTTATTTAATGTGTACAGTTTTATTTTTCACAAAACCCATTTGTTTAACTTCTTATGTTTAGGACTTAAAATCTTGCTCTGTTGTAGCCCAAACTCACAAAACCATCAAAGATAAGAAAAGTTGTTCAATAGTGATGTAGCAGCGGACAAAAGCTGAGGATCGCTGTAGCTTATGAAGTTTGAGGTCTGTTTATTGATTTTAATACATCTAAGGGCTGTAAATAACAACAGATTTTTCAAGGTTGAGACAGGAGAACTATCTACAGCTGCAGACAGAGTAAGACGAGATATGAAAGAACTGGTGATAACGTGTTTATATGTTGTACTCTGAAACATTGACGTAAAATGAATTTAAAAAATAAACAGCAAAGCCAGACAATAAGTGATACTCATCAGTAACAAATATGGATTTGTGCATTTTGAAATGCATTTTACTTTATTTTTTAATGTACAGTATAGCAGGTTTTCTAATTAGGGTTCAACTCAAGGATGGCAGAAAAATGTACCCCTTAGTCATGCTGCTAAAAACTATGTATTGAGAGATCTACATGTATAGTAACATGCACTGCTCTATTTTGCGAGATATGGAGCCAGATTAACGATTATTTTTCTGGTACACCAGCCAGCCTTGTAACATCCCTTGCTGGGTAGGTTACACTAAAAGAAAACTGTTGACGAAGAATCCGTTTACCAACCTGCACAAGGAATTGGGCAAATGTGTGTCTCTGTTTGAATAAAGCAGCTCTTCAGGCAGATTGTAATCATACACTTAAATCCTGTGTATTTGTTCAGTGCCAGATAATTGCTCAGATACAGCTTGCAAAATAAATAATTGGTTTTTATAAAAAAGGAAAAGGTTCATTGACTGATACTTTCAGATGATAGATGCTTAAATAAAAAATCTGGATAATATCTTAACAAAAACAAACATAATGAAATGCTGCTCAATAAGTGAAAGTCCTAGGCGATATAATCAAATTAAATGAAATTGAAGTTTCCAAGTATCGACAATATTCTGAGTCCGAATGATTGTGAAACTGTCCAGAGTTAGTTCGAAACTTGTGTGAGACTTTTTCACTGAAACCAAGAGTAAATTTGGCAAAATCTAAAACAAACAAAAATATTTCTATCAGTTGAAATAGTGCAGCCTTCTACCACACATCATTTGTGTGTCTCGGAGTGACTGCTGCTGGCAACTCCTGCACAAATTGACCCATTAACTGGCTGGCCTACTGACGGTGACTGCTGATTTCCCATGGTTTATGTAGCCTGTTCATTCTTCCCGGTGTTTCACAAATATGTAATTTCGGAATCCATTTAAATTTAACACATGCAACAAATAAGTAACATACCTCAAAAGATGTGTTTCTTGACGCTGATCACTCTGTCCTTTTGTCTACAGACCATTCACTATATTCAAATGAGCATTAAAAGTATAAATCTCTTGACACTGCAAAAGATACAAACAACCATTTGAATAAAATTATTATGAAATACACAGCCACCAGCTTGCGTGATTGAGCCACACCCACAACACATTTATTCTAAATGACACCAAATTTGAGTAACAGGCAATTTTAATATTGGCTCATAAATTCAGTCATTAATTTCATTATATTATTAAATTGCAGCTACTACTTGGATAAGTAAGGGTGAACATTATACATAGGTTGTCACAGATTTGTATTCGTAATACATGTTGATTATTGTATACAGGCTGACAAACTGAGCATTGCAAGGGTATTCATTTTTGCCAATTTTGTATTAGAAACAAAACCTTATATGTACTCCTGCAGTAGACTCACTGGGATATGACTCTAGGCAGTTTCTGGACACTACACCCAGCTGCTTTGCATTTTGTAAAGATTTCTATGGCAATGCCTCTTCATAGCTCTGTAGACAGCTATTGCTTTGGCCTATAGCCATTTGCACATTGCAATTGAAAGCTATCAAAAGAACTGCCAGGTGTGAGGGATTCTGTAAGTTGACTCAACTGTAGGCATGTCTTAGTAGTGAAGAAAAAATTTGCTAAAACTATATAGAATTTTTTCATGCATCTTGGTGTTTTATGTCATCTCTTGAACCATGTTTTACAACGATTTATTTATGTAGTATATTTAGTGGATACTGTCTGCGAAATATGTTGTGGATAGTTAGTAACAAAGAAGTTATAAGTTTAAATTGTACACCTGATGCAGCAGTTTTTCACACATATCACTGTTTCTGGTTTAGGTTTAGGAGGATGCATCACACACACACACACACACACACACACACACACATACACACACACACACAGTAGACATGGGACAAATGTAACAGCTTCCAGCCACAGCTGTCTGCCACCAATTGCTGGTTAGATATTGTTTGTGGCTGTATGCATTTGTGCACAGCAATGCTTAAAATGGTTTTGTGCAGTTTCAAGACTTGTAAACACAGTTCAGTTTTCGTAATTGTGGCTGTATAAGCAAATTCAAAGCTGCAATGAATTTGTCTCCTTGATACAGAGAGTTTGTTGTACTTAGTTTTAATGTGGGTAGTCTGTAACATGTAGGTCAATTTTAGTCGTATTTTGGAGTCAGCAAATGGCAGTTAGTGGAAGGCCCCAGTAAAATGGCTGGCAGCTAACCCTACTCCAACAAGCTAGTGGAAGAACTCAGTAAAATGGCTGGCAGCTAACCCCACACCAACCTACTCCAACCAGCTGGACTTTCCAAGACCCATGTGAGTACACCAGCAGAAACATGCCATCTCCTCAGAAATTCCCACAGCCTTCACCTTACTTTATGTGGCCTTGCCCACAACTTAACTAGCCCTGTTCTGTCAAAAACATGTCAACCACTAACTGCCGAGTGCCTGATGGTCGTAATCTTGCAGCCTGCACGTGGTTTCCAGTGGTTTTTCATGCTTGTTTTGGAAAATGGTTCCCAGTCTTTTGACTTTGAAATCACTATACACAAACAGTTGAAGTACAGTAACACACATGCTACAGTAGTTTGTGGTGCACAGGCAGTTATAACACACAAATTTCTTCCCTGTGTTAATTGATAGCTATGGTGACAGGAAGTGCAAGTCACAAAGTAATTGCCAAATCATAAAATAGAAAAGCAAATGCAGTAAACATGAAACAGTTGCTAGAAAGACCAACAAGAATTTCTTATTGCGAATGTTTTACACCTTCCAGTACTCTTCAAGAAATATATTTTTCACATTGGAAACATTTTTATAAGTAAGTTGGTACGGTGGTCTTGAAAGTGTGTAAATGGATACAGAAGAAAAGTACTTTCTTTCCAGAACACAGCATAATTTGTGCACTGGAACTTGGATACTGTGTCACCCTGTCCCCCTTTAGACATGGAGATTGGCATGGTTGGATGAGTTATATCCACAGTGGTACAGCTAGCATTATTGAAGAGCAAACACATCAGAAAGTTACCTGTGGAGAGGCCACATGTATGGTTATGAAGAGTAGAAGGTACCTTTTCAGTAGCTACAGCAACAAGCTGTCTGGTGAATGAAAGATCTGGCCTTGTAACAGTAGCAAACATGGCCAAGCTGTGTTGATTCACCAACATGTCTGCAAACAAGGGAAAACTGTGGTTGCTGTATACCCTGAGGATGTGCAGTACTTCTGTATGGCTTAATAATGGTGGCATGCTTCTTGATATACAGAAAATAAACAGCCACCCCTGATAGTTCAAAAATCTTACATGCTAGAACATTTTGAAAGGTAGATTGGAGTTCTATACATACTAATTGGTATATCACATCCCAGAGATGCAAAACAGTTGTTCAGTAGTGTAATGAACAAGAAAATTGGAATGCAGATAAAATATGCTATGAATAACATAGTGAATGGATTATTACAGCCTAGACACATACAGCCATGAACCGTTACAGTAGTGGAAGCAGACGTGAGTTAGATTATAAAAGTCAACGTTTTGGTCACGTGCTGCTACCATTAATGCTGCTGGCTGGTTTTGGCTGTACAGCCATCATCGGATTTAATGATTACAGCAGCAATACATAGGTCTGTAGTCAATGTCTGGTGAATACTGGCAATGTTGTAATCATTAGATGTGATGATGGCTGTCCATCAGACTGGTAATCAATTTTAATAAAGTAACATGTGACCAAGATAACTTTTGAATCTAATCTTGCACAAAGATCACAGGTATTTTCCACAAGCCCAAACAGCATCTTTTCAAGAGTACAGTGCATGCCTACCAACTCTGCATGAGTTTTGCGGAAAAATGTATGATGAGATAGAGATTATTCAGTACAGTGCAAGATATGAAAATTTACTTCTAATGGTGGACTGAAATTGACTTCTGGAAAAAGAAGGAATATCTGAGAGAACATGAAATAGAGGCAGGGAATGAAAGGGGGAACCACATGCCAGAATTTCACACACTGCACAATTTAATCATTACAAACATTTGGGTTAAGAATCGTGAAAGAAGGTTGTATATGTGGAAGAGATGTGGAAACACCAGATATCAGATAGAATATACTGTGGTAAGATGGAGACATAGAAACAAAAGCTGAAACTGCAGAACTTTCCCAGGGCAGATATGGACTCTGACTGTAATTTGTTATGAACTGCAAATTAAAATGGAAGAAAGGTAGGAAAGTAAGGAGGTGGAGCTTGGATAATTTAGAAAAGACATACGTTGTTGAGTGTCCCAAAGGGAACGATAGGCAGTGATTGAAATACAGTAGGCTTCATTGAGAGATGAATTAGTGAAGGCAGCAGAGGAACAACTTGGCGAAAAGACAAGGCCGGGCAGAAATCCTTGAATGATACACAATTTATTGGATAAAATATAAAAATGAAGCAGGCAAAAGGGATAGAGATGTGTAGAGAATGCGACTGACAGAAAGCGGCAAAGCAGTAACAGCTCGAGGACAAATGCAAAGTTATAAAAATACACATGCCTATGTCAATGTCAGATGCTGTAACAGGAAAATAAAAAAATATCTTTGGTGAAAAGATAATCAGTTTTATGAGGATTTAGATACCAGATGGCATGCAATATCTAAAGAAAGATTGAAATGTGGAATTTGAAGGCAATGAAAGACTAAGTAAAAGCAAGATGCCTGGAGTAGATAACATTCTCTCAGAATTATTAAGGTTTTTGGGAGAATCAGCCATGATGAAACTATTCCGTGTGGAATGTATGAGAAACCCTCAGACTTTGAGAAGAACTTAATGAAGGCATATGCTGAAAGGTGTATTCTGAAACTGTCAATTTAATAAGTAATGAGTGAAAATACAAGCACAACATATCTGCAGAAATGTGAAATGACTAGTAGAGGTAACTGTGGGGGAAGACGAATTTGGGTTCCAGACAGATATAGAGATGTGCGAGGCAATGCTGACCGTACTACTTATTTTAGAAGACAGACTGTAGAAAAGATTGTAAAGAATGTGACAATGTTTATTGGAATACACCCTTTGAAATTCTTAAGGCAATAGAGATAAAATACAGAATGTGAATGAATGGTTATCTACCACTTGGGGTAAAACCAGACTAGACAGTCAAAAAACATGAAAGGGAGGTAGTAGCCAAGAAAAAAGAACTAAACAGAGTTGTAGTCTGTCTGCCATGTTACACAATCTGTACATTGAGCTAGCAGTAAAGGAAAATAAGGTTAAATTAGGAAAGGAAATTAAATTTAGGTAGAAGAAATAAAAAAGCTTGTACTTTGAAAATCAGTTGGACGTATAGCTAGTGTCTTTGGAAAGAGGGGTGTAAGATGACCACTAACAAAAGTAAAACAGTGGAATTTGGGTGTAGTCAAATCTGGGGGTGCTAAAAGAATGAGATTAGGTGATGAGACACTAAAGATTGTAGAAGAACCTTGCTACCCGGGGCAGCAGATCAATTGACTGTAGCAGAAGTAAAGAGAATTATATAACAATATTATGAAGAGGAAAGTTGCTGCTCACCATACAGTGGAGATGCTGAGTTGCAGATAGGCACAACAAAAAGGCTGTCACAAACAAAGCTTTTGGTCATTAAGGCCTTTGTCAACAATAGACGTAGACGCACACCCACACACATGCAAACACAGCTCATACAAATGATTGCAGTCTCAGGCAATTGAAACCACTGTGTGTGTATATCTATTGTTGACAAAGGCCTTAATGGCCGAAAACTTTATTTGTGAGTCTTTTTTTGTTGTGCCTTTCTGCAACTCAGCATCTCCACTATATGGTGAGTAGCAACTTTCCTTTTCATAATATTGTTACATTCCATCCTGTATTTTCCATTGTTTGAGAATTATATAATATAGATTAGCAATAGCAAGAAATGTTGAGAATTATATAATATAGATTAACAGTAGCAAGAAATGCTTTTATAAAAAAGAGGGAGAATATAAATGTAAGCATTAGAAAGTGCAGTCTGAATATATGTCGCAAATGTAGATATTTTCAGAACACCTTGACTAAAAGAAGGCAATAAGTTAGTAGGACGCATTGATGCATCAAAGAATACAAGTAGTTAACTGGTAATGGAGGGAAGTGTCAGGAGTAAAAACGGTGGAAAGAGAGAAAGAATAGGCAGGCTCACTTGGATGTATGGTGCAGAAGTTACGCAGAAATGAAGAGACTTGTACGTGAAAGACTAGGGTGGAGAGCAGCATCAAATTAGAATGTAACAGAAGCCTACATCACCATATTCTTTCTTTGGAGAGCCAGCACTCAAATCTTTGTCTGGAACCCTTGTTAAGATTTTTTGTACTTGAGACAAATGGCAGGAGGTGATTTCTTAAACTCCACTCCTGTTTAGCCCAATCTGGGTGTTAGCTCTATCCCAAATATCCTTGATAATGATAAGACGTTAAATGATAATCTTACTTCTATTCCCTTTTCTTGAGAATCTAAGCCTGAAGTACACTGTACAGAGTATTGCTTGAATGTGTGCTGAGTAATGAAAATTTGTGCCAGACTGGTACTGGAACTTGGATTTTTTGCTTTTTGTGTGTGGTCACCTCAACCACTGGGCTGCCTGAGGTATTCTCCAGCAGTGCCTCATACAGTACTTTCATTCCACTGATGTTTCCATGTAATATTCCTGAATACTGCTCACAAGAAGTAGAAATTAGCCCCATTCTGGCACAAATTATCGTTGCTTGCCAATACTTATTACATTGCGGACTTAGCAAATCTGATCAGTTTCCTCTGAAAAGGAGTCTACGAGCATTTCCATAAAATGTAAAGTACATAAAGATGAAAAAAATTATTTTATATATATTTTTTAATCTAAGCAAACTTTGATAAAAGGCTGGTAATTAAGAATTTATATTTGCAGTTAAAACTAAATTTTTGTGTGATATGTAATTAGAAATAAGAAGACAGGATTTTTCATAAAAATGGCACATGCTAATTAGCATATATTTGAATTTTTTTGTATCAATGACTTAGATGTTTGAACTGAATAAAAACAATAATGACCAAAAGGAGAGACAAACCAGCAATCCAGTGGTTACCAGCCTCGAGTGCTGCCGAGTCTTTCCCATATTTATGTGTTTCGCATTTTCCAGAGATGGTTGTAGAACATGCACCTTCATTTAAAAATTTGCATTTGCTAGAACTCGGACCTAGACTCTCACGTGGCAAGCAAGCACTTTACCGCAGGGCCATACTGCCTGTTGGAAAACTGAAATTATTTTAGGATATTAAAATGCTCTTGGAAAGCTTCAAAGTTGATTTTCTCAAGACTTTTTGGGAGTTGCATCGAATTGCTTTTGGTGATTGACATCTGAGTTCAGAACATCATGTACCATAAATATAAAAAATTACAAAAATCTGGTTGCCGTGTGGTCTTCTTGTGAGATCATTTCATGTCATTGTAGTTTTATTAACTGCATTCTCATTGATCTGTTCATTTCATTTCAGTTAACTTCATTCAGTCAAGACCAATTTTCTCAGTATTTTGTAGTTGTTATAAATGCCTCATTTTTACAACTGCACATTTGTTTCAAAGTTTCTACAGAAAAACAAACTCAGTTTAAAGAAATGAAATCTCGTGTATAACACAGCTTCAGACTTCTGATTACATATAAGTTAATGTGTTAAAATATTTGACACTAAGCATATAACTGTCATCAAGGTTTGAAATTATATGTAAAGTTTCCTGCAAGCTGTGAAGTGCTCATATTCTCAGGTGCTGGGTGGATGTAATACAGGAATTTACGTGTGGTAAATTATGCTGCCTGAAGATATATGTACAGTTTTATCTTAATGCTTGTCTTACTGTGTTAAACTTTTAATGTAAGATTACACTTCTTAATGAGTAGATCATGACAGAATTTTAAATTCAGTCAGTAATTATATGAAATACTAGTAATCAAATTTTTGTTGCCCATGGAAGCTGTTAGGTAGGCATTCTGAAATTGGGATTGGTTCCATGAACCAGGGTAGCTATTTAGTGATATAGGTTAAACAAAGATAATGAATCCAAATATGTGGCAGGTTATAACCCAGTATTTGTCGAAAATTGGGGCTATTAACTCAAAATAAAAATAATCTAGATGCAGCTACACGAAGGAAGTGTAAAAAAAAGTTTCAGATGTTTACTGTTCTTTGGAAAAAAGAGCTACTAAGGAGCGTTCCAGTAATAAACGAAACGAACAACTTTGTATTCTACAACCTTCCATAATGCATTAGAGTGTAAGGACTTACAAAAAGCCCATTCAATTGGAGGAAATAAAACTGCGGAGATAAGCATCGCAAATGTAGTTGTGAAAGTCAAGATTCGTCGTTATGGTACAGACAATGGTTGGCAGTACTGTGGAAACAATATGTCATCTTGTGCTGTTCATTTATTTTATTTGTGACTATGCATGCGCATGTAAGGTAACTCGTGATGCCATTATATAGTTTGGGAATGGCAGGAGAGAGGAAATTCTTTGAATATCGCCTGCCTCCTTGCCAAGCATATCTTTGTAAGGTGGACTGACAATGGGACCATGCCTATTTGTCATTACCGATTTCATTCAAATTTATGGTACATGCAGGGCTTGTCCATAAATGAAAGTGACAAAAGTTGGAGCTGCAGATGGCCAAGGTTGTAGACGAAACAGCAGTTTTGGTGTTGGTTGGGTGAGGCATCGGGCACTTGTGATAGCATAGTTTCCACCAGTAGATAGTGCAGCAGAAAGATAACAGAATGGTAATCTGAGGGCTGTGGGGTCATATCCCTATGTGGAAACATTTTTATTTTAAATTTTTGTGTTACTTACACTGCAAGTAAACTGAGATAATGTTCAATACAGGTATTTTGCATTTGTTAGTATTTCCAGAAAAAGCATGAAAAGAAGAGGCGAAGGAAAATGTGGGATTATAAATAAATTTTCAGGAAGGGATTACAAAGTGTACATGAGATCTATATAAATAAAATTAGATACTTTTATTATTTTGTATGCATGCATTATTTACACATGCTGGGATGATCGCATCATAAAAAAACGGGGAAAACTGTAATTTCCTTTATTTTTTGGACATGTTATAAAAGCCACTTTTTTACAGTTACATATTTATTTTAAAGTTTCTATAAAAAAACAAACTCAGTTTCTGTTCATAAAAGGTTCGCTTTCATCGTTTGGCAGCACATCACACTAATGGCAGTCCTCCTTGATCTTGAAAACTCTTGTCATATAATTATGGATTTTGTTTGTCCTCCACACGAGTCAATTATCAGAAGTAGTTTGTTCTCTTGCACTTAAGCTTCAATGGATCAGTCAAAAATTTTTTGTATAAAAAATGTAATGGTGGCATTCCTCACATGCTCATCCATCACTTTTTTAATACTATTTTAAGCATTCATACACTCTTGGCAGTAATTTTCCAGATAGCATATTGTGCTGTATTCAAGTTTTTGGTTTATGTAATGTAAATAATGTAAAAGTTGAAAATAAAAAAAATAAAAATAGTTTCTGCATTGGGATTCAAGCCACATCTCTGTTGGAGTGCACTCAGCAACAGCGATACCTACAAGAGTGCGTCGCATCCCTCGTCGAACTGCAGCAACTTCTACTGTATTATTTCTATGTGAGATTGGAGTCATTATGTACAGGTGACGAAAATGACACTATACGTCACGCAGTCTGCCAGGTCTGGAGGAACTCAGTGCCACACAGTGCTACCTGATTGGTTCTCAGATGTTTCATTCACTCACACCCTTTCCAGACAACTCCAACACATCATCTCCATTTGATCTCAGTACGACAATGTCGTCATCCCTGGCAGTGTCAGTGTCCACACATCATCTACATGTGACCCTAGTCAGTAGTGCATTTCCTGCTTCTGTGTCCCTACTGTAACTTTCCACAAGATTATCAGCACCCTAGACCCATCTGTTTGCAGAGGCCATTCAGATTACCACCACACATGATTCGCACCACAAAAGCAGCAGTCAATGAATTCTTACGTACTAGGATCGTGAGATCTCCTAATAGTTAATAGGCTTCTCCCATTAGGATGGTGCCCAAGGAAAATGGGTCAGTATGACTGTGCAGAGAGTGTAGGGCTCTTAATGCCTTCTCGATCCTTGAGCTGTCCTATACTGAACATACAAGATAACAATGGCAGTTATCGCTGAAACATCCAGTTTTCGGTTACACTGGTTCTCTCATCTCCAGTTTAACGTGACTTTTAAAGTCACTTAAAACAATTGATTTCTGAAATAACCAATTTTCAGTTTTTTATTCCTATTACTACCAGTAATAAATGTAAGCTTCCTAGGAAGTTCTGGTCTTACGTTAAATCAGTAAGTGGCTCGAAACAGCATATCCAGACACTACGGGATGATGATGGCATTGAAACAGAGGATGACACGCGTAAAGCTGAAATACTAAACACCTTTTTCCAAAGCTGTTTCACAGAGGAAGACCGCACTGCAGTTCCTTCTCTAAATCCTCGCACAAACGAAAAAATGGCTGATATTGAAATAAGTGTCCAAGGAATAGAAAAGCAACTGGAATCACTCAATAGAGGAAAGTCCACTGGACCTGACGGGATACCAATTCGATTCTACACAGAGTACGCGAAAGAACTTGCCCCCCTTCTAACAGCCGTGTACCGCAAGTCTCTAGAGGAACGGAGGGTTCCAAATGATTGGAAAAGAGCACAGATAGTCCCAGTCTTCAAGAAGGGTCGTCGAGCAGATGCGCAAAACTATAGACCTATATCTCTTACGTCGATCTCTTGTAGAATTTTAGAACATGTTTTTTGCTCGCGTATCATGTCATTTCTGGAAACCCAGAATCTACTATGTAGGAATCAACATGGATTCCGGAAACAGCGATCGTGTGAGACCCAACTCGCCTTATTTGTTCATGAGACCCAGAAAATATTAGATACAGGCTCCCAGGTAGATGCTATTTTTCTTGACTTCCGGAAGGCGTTCGATACAGTTCCGCACTGTCGCCTGATAAACAAAGTAAGAGCCTACGGAATATCAGACCAGCTGTGTGGCTGGATTGAAGAGTTTTTAGCAAACAGAACACAGCATGTTGTTATCAATGGAGAGACGTCTACAGACGCTAAAGTAACATCTGGCGTGCCACAGGGGAGTGTTATGGGACCATTGCTTTTCACAATATATATAAATGACTTAGTAGATAGTGTCGGAAGTTCCATGCGGCTTTTCGCGGATGATGCTGTAGTATACAGAGAAGTTGCTGCATTAGAAAATTGTAGCGAAATACAGGAAGATCTGCAGCGGATAGGCACTTGGTGCAGGGAGTGGCAACTGACCCTTAACATAGACAAATGTAATGTATTGCGAATACATAGAAAGAAGGATCCTTTATTGTATGATTATATGATAGCGGAACAAACACTGGTAGCAGTTACTTCTGTAAAATATCTGGGAGTATGCGTACGGAACGATTTGAAGTGGAATGATCATATAAAATTGATTGTTGGTAGGGCGGGTACCAGGTTGAGATTCATTGGGAGAGTGCTTAGAAAATGTAGTCCATCAACAAAGGAGGTGGCTTACAAAACACTCGTTCGACCTATACTTGAGTATTGCTCATCAGTGTGGGATCCGTACCAGGTCGGGTTGACGGAGGAGATAGAAAAGATCCAAAGAAGAGCGGCGCGTTTCGTCACCGGGTTATTTGGTAACCGTGATAGCGTTACGGAGATGTTTAATAAACTCAAGTGGCAGACTCTGCAAGAGAGGCGCTCTGCATCGCGGTGTAGCTTGCTGTCCAGGTTTCGAGAGGGTGCGTTTCTGGATGAGGTATCGAATATATTGCTTCCCCCTACTTATACCTCCCGAGGAGATCACGAATGTAAAATTAGAGAGATTAGAGCGCGCACGGAGGCTTTCAGACAGTCGTTCTTCCCGCGAACCATACGCGACTGGAACAGGAAAGGGAGGTAATGACAGTGGCACGTAAAGTGCCCTCCGCCACACACCGTTGGGTGGCTTGCGGAGTATCAATGTAGATGTAGATGTAGATGTAGAAGCTTCAAAGATTGATAAATTCTAATGAAGATGAAGAAGTAGGAGATCATGATCAATATGGGGTTGAGACTGCTGCTAAAATTGGTCTCAGTGTCTCCAGCAAAGATTAAAAAGGTGGAGGAGACAGGTGAAGTGACAGCATGAGTGAAAGGTTGCAAAATAAAGACTTCCCTGCATCGTCACTTTTGGGTGGTATCGATTTAGTTAAATTCACCTTCTCGTCCATGGAACAATATGGTTATTTTCTCATTACATTAGGTCACAAATATTTTGTGCCGCCTCCTGTTTTAAATTTTTTAAAGCAAATGGATTGTACTTCATTGCTGACACACTTCATAAAATACGAGGGGTGTTTGGAAAGTCCTTGCAAAAATAAAAACTACTTACGTGTTTGGGATAAACTTTTTTATTTTTCAACATAGTGTCCTTTTAGACTTACACACCTCGTCCAACGCTGTTCTAATTTGTTGATCCCTTCCGAATAATAGGAGCTGTCCAAGTCTGCAAAATAGTTATTAGTTGCTGCAATCACCTCCTTGTTTGAATAAAACCTTTGTCCCACGAGCCATTTCTTCAAATTGGGGAACAAATAGTAGTCCGAGGAAGCCAACTCTGGAGAACAGGGGGAGGGGGGGGATGTGGAACGAATTGGAATCCTATTTCCATCCAATCACCGGTGTTTTTCCTGCAGCTCGGTTTTCAAACGGTCCAATAATGATGAATAATATGCACCTATAATAGTTTTACCCTTTTCCAGATAATCGATGAGGATTATCCCTTGCGAATCCCAAAAGACAGTCACTATAACCTTTGCCTTTTTTGGTGCAGATTCTCCCTTGGTAACCCATTGTTTAGATTGTTGTTTGATCTCAGGAGTGTAGTAATGTATCCATGTTTCATCCACAGTGATGAAGAAATGCCTAAAGTCCTGCGGATTTTTCCTGAACAGCTGCAAACCATCCTTGCAACACTTCACACGACTCCATTTTTGGTCAAGCATGAGCAATCACGGAACCCACCTTGCTGATAGCTTTCTCATGTCCAAATGTTTATGCAAAATATTATGTGCCCATTCATTCGAGATGCCCACAGCATTAGCAATCTCACGCAGCTTAACTCTTTTGTTATCTATCACCTTATCGTGGATTTTGTCAATGATTTCCAGAGTCGTAACCCCTCCAGGGCATCCAGAATGTTCAGCATCACTTGTGCGCATATGGCCACATCGAAAATTTTGAAACCACTTATAAACTGTTCTAATCGAAGGTGCAGAGTCACTATAATGTATATCAAACTTCTCTTTAGTCTCCTGAGGCATTTTGCCTTTCATAAAGTAATGTTTAATCACCACACGAAATTCTTCTTCGTCCATTTTTTGACAATCACTTGACTTCCTGATTCACATGAATGCCAAACACAAATAAATAGACCAATATGGCTGAAACTTGGTGTGCTTTCTTTCCAAAGATGCTACTAATTAACCATGACCTCGATACGTGCCGGTGGTGTCACCTATCGGACTTTGCATGGACTTTTCAAATGCCCCTCCTACTTCACAACTAGGAATGGTACCTTGCTGCAGTACAATTGGTGCCCAAGGATGACATCGAGCATTGTGATTCATTGCTATTGCAGTTCAAAAAGTACTTCATAACTGGGGATGGTACTATAGTGCAATACAACTGATGTCTGAGGATGACAGCGAGAAACAACCCTACAGACCAGGTGCGGGCAAGTCTTTCACACTGTACGTACACACTTATTGTCTAATAAGCCACACCATATGCAACAGGTATATTATTGTCTCTGCAGTGTCATACGGATTATTATGCCATGTTTGTAAATGTAGGCTTTGTTATGAAAATAGTGCAGATCACTTTTCCTAAGTCCTACGAAGGGTGTTCAATAAGTAATGCAACACATTTTTTTTTCTGATAGGAAGTTCAAGATTCCATTACACCACATTATTCCCCTCTATTTTGGCTACAAAACCTGATCATTCAACAAAATATTGGTTCAATACGATAGCCTTATGCCACCTTACTGGGAGGACCTGTACACCTGCATAGTACCACTCTACTGGTCGACATTGGAACCAACGTCTTGCTGCATCAATAATTTCCCCATCACTCATGTATTGCTTCTCACAGATAGCGTTCTTCATTGGGCCAAACAGATGAAAGTGGGAAGGTGCGAGATCGGCTCTGGGGCGGATGAGGAAAAACAGTCAAGTAAAGTTTTGTGAGCTTCTCTTGGGTGTACAGAGTTGGACGAGATCTTGCATTGCAATGGAGAAGAAGAAGTTCATTTGCATTTTTGTGGTGATGAACACGCTGAAGTCATTTCTTCAATTTCTGCAGAGCAGATCATTGCACCACAAGGGAGGACATCAAACAGAATAGCCCCTTCAGTGTCCCAGAAGACCATTGCTGTGACTTTACCAGCTGAGGGTGTGGCTTTGAACCTTTTCTTCGGAGGAGAGGTGATGTGGTGCCACTCCATGGATTGCTATTTTGTTTCTGTTTCAAAGTGATGAACTCATGTTTCATTGCCTGTGGTAGAGTTTCACAAAAAATTGTTTCAGTCACACTGGTAACACAACTCTGCACAGATGGCGCTTTGTTGATCTTTATGGTTCTCTGTTAGGAAGTGGGGAACCAAGTGGACACACACCTTCGAGCACCTCCACCTGTAGACCAGTGTGTCTGCACTACCAATAGAGATGTCCAGTTGAGCAACGAGGTGCTTTATTGTGATATGTTGATCACCTTGAATTAGTGTGTCACACGTTTCAACATTGCAGGAGTCACAACTACGTGTGGCCGGCCGGCATGCAGGAGATCATTCAGGTTTGCTCGACCTGGTTGTGATGATAACAGACACCTCGGCGAACAACTCACCATGCTTTTACTGTGTGCAAGATCTCAGTAGACATTTTCCAAGCATGTATGAATACCTGTGATGCTCTGGTTTTACATCAAAAGAAACTCAATAACAGTTCTCTAATTGAAATCAGAACTTTATGCAACTGTAGGGGCAGAAGCTGGAACATTCGATGATGTTCCACTACAAATTCCACATTTTTTCAACTGAAACTGGCAGAGGAAAAAAGGGGGGGGGGGGGGGGGCTGATTTACTTATTGACCATCCCTCGTATAATAATTAAATGTTTCCCAACAATGAAAATTTTATGAATAAACATTAGAGGTTTTTTAAAAAAATTGTATTTAAAAACCAAAAATTTGCTATGGCAAACTGACTTGCTGTTTTTTTGTCTTTTTACTTTGTTACTAGCAAAACAATGAAAAAACCTGTTATAACTGAGATCAAACAAGTACCAAACAGTATCAGTTATTCAGAACTAAAATACCAGTTTTGATTTTAACCTACTGATTTTTCCCATCCCTAATACTTCACCCATAAGCGTACTGGTAGCTATTTTTCAGTATCTTAGAATGTAAGAAAGCATACCTAAAGATACTAATGAGTGTAAAGTACATTCACAAACCTCCAGTTATCCCACCTTTCGGTTTATACAAACCTGCATATACCACATGGCCTCAAGAATGCAGCTAAAACCTAGCAGCAGTTTATCAACAGTGTTCTGTACAAACTCCCTTTTTGCTATGCATACCCGGATGACATTCTCATCCTATCGCCTTTGCAGAAACTGCACAAATTACATCTTAAGTTCCCAATGTGCTCACTGCCAGTGGTGTAGTATCAACGATGACAAATACCAACTTCAGCAGACTGAAGTTATTTTTCTCAGACATGTTGTCCACATAGACAGTATTCACCCTACACCACAGCAAACCAACCTCATACACCATCTGCCACCACTGCAGGACTTTCATGAGTTCTGTTGTTTTCTGGGATGATTAAATTCTATTGCTACCAACCTTGTCACATACCCACTGTTTGCCTAAAGGGTTCAGCAACCCCTCAAACACTGAAGCATTACGTGGTTGATTATATATAAGGTGTTGCATCCCCAGACTGTGTTGATCACAACGAAGATGCCAGATGGCAAGACAAGCACCATAAGACATACTCCATGCCAGGGAGCTATTTCCTCCGCTGTGTCAAGTGTGCGGAACTGCATCAGCACAAATTCCTCTGCGTCCCAGCTATACAAGGTGGCTGAAAGACCTCACATTGGACACTTGTCTTCACATCATTTGAGCAGTCCACCAGCTTCCGTACAAGATCCTTCTTCTGTCTTTGTGGCCTGCCCTATTCACTGCCCACTACCCCAGCAGCCCCTGCTCCCTTGGACTCTCTGCATATTGATAAACAAGCATTGCCTGTCCACCGCCCCCAACAGTTGCCCTCTTGTATTAACAATTTCATCATGCATCCTTGCACCAGTGCCAGTTTCGCTTTACCTGATGTCCCTCCTGCGGCAAGCAGAAGTCTACACCAAGATGCATGTGGATTTGGCTCAAGTGGATACTTTCCTGACAAAGGAATCGGACTTGGCACACCCACAGGTGCTTCACGTCCATGCCACTCTTCATGTCCAGTATTAACAAATGCCCCTCCAGGTGTTTGTTAATGATCTCCTTGTCGATTTCCAGGTAGACACCGGTTCTACCACCTTAATCATCATGTGGAGCACCTACCAGCGGTTAGGCTCTCCTCCACTGCAACTGTTCTCCCAGCACCTCTGCAGTAGTGACATAATGGTGGTCAAAGGACAGTTAACGAACCTCTTCCAACATGGGACAATGACCTGTAAAGGGTGCGTCCTTCTCATTGATACCCCAGGAGTGACAGACATATTAGGACTTGACCTCTTCACAGCTTTGGGACTAGAAGTGCATGATTCAACCAGTAGCATCCGGCCAGGCATTGACAGCCCTTCATGAGAAGTATCATTCAGTATTTGAGCCTTCTACTACGGGATTCGTGGGATTTGAAGCACATATCATCCTCCTCACAATGGCTACACTCCACTTTTTCAAGGTTTGGCATGTCCCATTCACCCCAAGGGGTAAGTTGTGGGTGGAGCTGCAATGTTTGCAGGACACCAGCATCTTTATGGCTGTTTCCAGTAGTGAGTGGGCAGCACCCTTTGTGAAGGTTGACAAACCAGATGGCTCCTCTACATATGTGGCGATTTTAAGAACATGATTAATGCACATCTATTGTGGATGCTTACCATATCCCAAACATGGATTGGATTCTTACTCAGCTGACCGGGGGGCAAGAGCTTCACAAAAATTGAACTCGAGGAAGAATAGGTGCAGCTTCCACTGGATCGGGCATTGTGCAATTTTTTGGTAACGAACATACTTTCAGCCTTTTCCACTTCAACTGCCTTCCCTTTCAGATTGCAGGCGCCCCAGTGATATTTGGAGCTTCTTGTGCAGTAAGTGCCAGGCACAGCCAACTACCTAGATGTCATTATCATTGTGGGACAACCCACACAAGACATGGCTGATAACCTAGACACTCTTTTTATCCATCCCCCCATGCTGCATATCCTCGTAACTTGGAGAAATGCCAGTTTTTCGTTCCTCAAGTGGGATATCTGGGACACATCGTTAACGCCTCAGGAATCTGGCTGATGTTGCAACATGTCTAGGCCTTGCAGGATTTACTGACACCGACAAATGTCAAGCAACTTCAGTCTGTATTGGGCCACCTGAATTACTATTGTAAGTTCATTCCCCATGCTGCAACTATTGCTGTTCCACTGCACCATCTCTTATGCAAGAACATGGAATGGAATTGGGACATTAGTTGCACTTTCCTGGGTGATGGCTTATGATCCATCACTTCCTGTGGTAATCGTGGCGGACACATCCAGTTACAGTGTAGGAGCCATCCTCTCGCATATAGTTGATGGAAAGGAATGACCAGTCGCTTTTGTCTCAAAGACATTGATATTGTGCCAAATGCAGTTATGGACAAATTGGAAAGGAAGCCCTGACCGTTGCCTTTGCTTCAAAAAAATTCCATGAGTTTGTCTATGGTTGTCATTTTACCTTACTGACTGACCACTAACCATTGCTGCCACTATTTTGTGCCATTGCCAGTTTCCCCATAAAATCAGCTCACCGCCTTCAATGATGGGCTCTATTTCTCACCTGTTATTCCTATGAAATTCAACACCATTCTAGGACTCATCATGCCATTGCTGACCTACTTTTGCAGTTGCCAGTGGGTCAGGACTCCTCCTTTAATCCTGATCCAGAAGTCTGTGTCTGCTTACATACTGAAGACAAAACAGCTCTCACCTTGCTCCCTATCAATGTTAAGCTCATGGCCCAACATTCTGTGGAAGACCCTGTTCTTTGCAAACTTCTCCTTCTGGTCCAGCAGGGATAGACGTTGGATGGCCAGCATATAGTCAACCCAGACTTTCAATGTTATTTGCATCACCAGCATGAATTCTTTGCCCTCACTGGTTCCACCCTCTCTTCAATACCAGATTATATACCTGCTTCTTCAAGGTCATTAGTGCAATGTACTGATAAAACACCTGGTGCAGCAACATGTATATTGGAGAGGGATAGACAATGATATTGCTGCCTTGGTGACCCACACATCTTGCCAAAGCAAACAAGCAGCCCCACCTCGTCGCAATTTTCCATGGCCAGAGACATTGACACGATGGTCATGAATCCATTTGAATTTCATAGGCCCTTTTCTTGGACATTCATTGTTCATTGTGCTCGACACCAGATCTAGTTTCCCATCACATCTTCCGGATGTCTTCTATGTCCTTTCAGCATGTGATTCAAGCCTTGAGTCGCATCTTCGCGAGCTCTGCCAAGAAACAAGACTCACAGACAATGGGCCTCAGTATATGGCTGCCAAGTTCATATCTTTCAGCGCATCCAATGGAACTAGTCTTGTCTGCACAGTGCCTTTCCACCTGGCATCCTGTGGTCTGGTGGAGAGGTTCATTTGAACATTTAAAGATCAGCCATTGAAGCTTCACCATCACCACTGTCTGGACAATGCAGTCTCCACCTTTTTGGCCTCCTACCAATCAACACTACAGAAAGGGACTAGTCCAGCTGAACGACTCCATGGATGGCTGCAGCCTCTACTCACTGCAGTCGAGCCACCATCACGATGTCGTCTGCATCACTTTTCCATCCATGACATGTGGGTCTTGACATTCTCCCAACAAGGCTGCCATTAGACTCTAGTGGTAGTGACACAGCTGTTAAGATGGGTGATGGTTGAAGTACTGCTCCTGCATGGTTTGCGATGTCACAAACATCTGAACTAAGTCCGCCCCAGAAAACAGCCATTGGAAACCATCACAGACTCAGGGCCTTTCCTTGTTACAGATTCATGTGCGTCACTGCGGGATACCATTCCCAAGCACCACCTCCCGTGTTCCCTTTGTCTTCCCCTGTGGAGGGTAGTCTTCCATGGTCCACCCCCGGGCCAGCACCAACGGATGTCGACCAGAGTGCTTGGGACCTACACCTGCCAGGAAGCCCTGCATACACTGTGGAAATCAACCCTGCGGACAAAATGAACTACCTTCTCCCTCGTCCTCTTCTGGAGGAGGGGTGTCATGTTCCCACCATTTTCCTAAAGAGATCGGCAGCCCCTCAGACATTTAAGTATCACAGGTTTGCATATGCACAATGCATTGCCTCCTTGGGCTGCATCAATCACAACTAGGTCAACAGATATCAGGAAAAGCACCACCAGAGGTCCTCTGTGCCAGGGACTTATTTACTCTGCTGTGTCACATGTGCAGAACTAGATCAGCATGAATTTCTCTTTGCCCCAGCTATATAGTGCAGCACAAGCCGACACTTGGCAGTTCGCTCCACCAAAGCTCTGGGCGAATTCATGGGCCAGCTCTTAGCAGCCCTTCAGTCAGAACCCAGTTGGAAGCCACCATAACAGGACAAACAACTTTCCAGTGATATCCCAAGGCGTGCCTGCCAGCCAACTATGCTGAGCACTCAAACTCTGTTGTTGGGAATTATCAATGGCATAGTCTTCACGTCCCACTACATTTATTCACTGTGTGTTCCAGGCATATGCCTGTTAGCGTCTGAGAATTTTCCTTTGTTATTAAATCTCTCTACTGTGGTCATAATAAACCCTTGTTTTTGTTTACCTGTGTCTTATTATTTCTTATCAAGCATCTCCCCATGGAAGATACAGCACATCTACCCCATGAACCCACCATTCAGGCATCACTCAGAAGTTCTTGTGGGGAAGAATACCACGAGCAAACATAGCTAGAGTGGACTCTTCACATGTAGCATATCTTCAAGCAAATAAGAGACTGTCTTGTGCGTGCCATGACATTGCCACATCCATTTCCACATGCTCAACTCGTGATTACAACTGACGCAACTAGCTTTGCTATTGGAGTTGTTCTACAACAAGAAGTGGCAGGCAAATCGCAGCCCCTCGGTTCCATCAGGGTTGGTAGTTTGAACTGGTGGCGTTTAACAAACCACACAACCTCTGTAGTATTCATCAGTACCATACCTCCACATAACACCTTCAAAGCAATGGCCTTGTCCAAAGCTGCATTGTACTTTGAAAGCTCCCCTCATATCCCATGAGGTCAGTGGACCGAGGCCCTTCTCTGGGTACTGGTGGGTGTTCACTCCACACACAAGGACAGCTTGATGCCTTTCTGGCCTAGGTCCTACACGGTGAAGCACTTGTTCTACCAGTTCAGGGCACCATCGTCAGCTATGAACCTGCCCACCCTTGTGAAATATATCAAACAGCACATAAGATGCCTTTGGTT
Source organism: Schistocerca piceifrons (assembly GCF_021461385.2). Lineage (NCBI taxonomy): Eukaryota > Metazoa > Arthropoda > Insecta > Orthoptera > Acrididae > Schistocerca > Schistocerca piceifrons. The sequence continues at coordinate 781,969,589 of NC_060139.1, read as the reverse complement.
GTCCCCTTCACAGTCACGTAGCACTCTGGAAATCTTCGTTCACAAGGCGTTCTCCAACTGTAATTTTATTGTGCTTTATGACAATACCATTTGACCAGAGCCCCAACAAACATACACAAACCCTCACAAAGTTCTTAAACACAGGGTCCACAGATTTGACATCTTGCTTCATTGCAAGCTTACAACAGTCATGATCAATTGGCTCAAGCCAGCGTGAACCGTATGTGGCAACACTTTGATTGACAATGCACCACCACCTTTGAGCGACGCAGTCTTGCTCATGGCTGTATAGCTGTACACCACAGATGCCAACCCATCTGCATCCAGTGTCTTTAAGTTTACCTTGATACCCAACACTTTCTGCCTGATGATCTATATATGAAACTAGTTCACAACATCCTGTTGGGCTTGGAGTGGCAGGCCGAATGACTAACTGAGAATGGTTTCATTACCCGTCAGTTCTCATGCAGTTACAACCTACCTAATGACAGAGACCCGGCTGTCATCACATCACACCTACAGCACCGTGCAGTATTGCCTCTACTCTGATGGACCCTGACGTGTCTGCCTCACTGAGGGTTTAGATTACACCAGCCCCAACTCGACAATGGACATCTACGGTCATTCCCATTATGGCCGCCCTCATCTCACAACCGGGACTACAATCTACCACAATATGGGAGAGATCTGCTCACAAGTGCTCCATCATCTGTGGGGGAGGCTGTCCTCTGTGGGGACATCACAAGTGAGGAACCTCTCTGAACCTCTCTGACCAATTGCGTCCTCGCCAAGCATATCTTTGTAAGATGGACTCAGCTTGCAAGCAGTGTGACATATTTTCGTATTCATGCTGTATGGTACATGAAGTGTCCTAACCAGCATCAGGTCATTATTCATTGTTACCCTTATCTTACCTCATCTCAGGATAAGATTCTACACAGTTAAAATATTGTATAACGATAGTAAACAACAAGATTCTGTCAAGGAAGATATAGTGACTTAATTTCTGTATAACAACGCACTCTGTTTTTGCATTTAATGGAAATATGAAATGACTGAACAAGGTGAAAAGAAATAAGGGAAATTATTGTGGTGAAAAACTTACAGACTGCAACAGAATGCTAAAAAGAGTAATGTTTCACTTTGGAATGGTTTCTTCCCCAGAAAAGAAAGTACCCACACAAAATTTTACACCAACCTCATATTGTGCATATCTGATGATTATATTCAGGCTTCTGTGATTAAAACTCATCTGTATTCCCACAGCAGAAGGGTAATGTGTATAGGCTCACTATACCCTAGCAGCAGTTGTGATACAGAGAGGTAGTGAGTCAACATTCCAAAAAGAATGTCTCTATGTGTACATAATTATGTACATTATTAATTTGTGGCAGGAAGAATTGTTGATACAAGTACTTACCAGATCACCATACACAAAAGTAACACTGTCTGAATTTGAAAACGCAACAGCATTGCACAAAGTGCTAAGATTGTCCACACAGTAACTGGTTGTAGTTAACAACACAAACTGGTAACCACTAGTTACAACTGGTATAGGAACCTGCAACTGAATACTATAGGACTATGTACTGCCCCACGGAGGCATGTTAAGGTGGTTAATGGGTGCCTTCATGTCTATATTACTAAACGGTTTGCATGGTGCGCAGTCCCAGTTGCATGGCTTCCAGGGCTAACTAAAACTTTGTTTTCAATATTTCGCACAACCACTGACCAAATTTAAAATTCTGTCATAATCTGCTGATCATCAGGTATAACCTTATGTTCAGCATTTAACATAATCATTCATGTATTAAAGTTAGACACTGTGCATATGTCTTGAGGCAGCATAATTCACAGTGCACAAATTACTGAGATTACATTCATCTAGTGTTTGACTATTTGAGTACTTTGTGACTTTCAGTAAACTTTATGCATATTTTCAAACCTTTGCAAAACTTTTTCTCACTGACACCCCCCTACAAAACACTGAAGGAAAAAATTTATCGTGTACTTTTTTCTTCTTTTCCAGTAACCCTATTTGCAACAGATTTTTGCAGACAGTATCCACATATACTGCTGAGTGTACCTGAAACATTGTATTAGTATAGTACAACATTTACTTGAGAAGATGCAGGGTGTTTCAAAAATGACCGGTATATTTGAAACGGCAATAAAAACTAAACGAGCAGCGATAGAAATACACCGTTTGTTGCAATATGCTTGGGACAACAGTACATTTTCAGGCGGACAAACTTTCGAAATTACAGTAGTTACAATTTTCAACAACAGATGGCGCTGCAAGTGATGTGAAAGATATAGAAGACAACGCAGTCTGTGGGTGCGCCATTCTGTACGTCGTCTTTCTGCTGTAAGCGTGTGCTGTTCACAATGTTCACAACGTGCAAGTGTGCTGTAGACAACATGGTTTATTCCTTAGAACAGAGGAATTTTTCTGGTATTGGAATTCCACCGCCTAGAACACAGTGTTGTTGCAACAAGACGAAGTTTTCAATGGAGGTTTAATGTAACCAAAGGACCGAAAAGCGATACAATAAAGGATCTGTTTGAAAAATTTCAACGGACTGGGAACATGACGGATGAACGTGCTGGAAAGGTAGGGCGACCGCGTATGGCAACCACAGAGGGCAACGCGCAGCTAGTGCAGCAGGTGATCCAACAGCGGCCTCGGGTTTCCGTTCGCCGTGTTGCAGCTGCGGTCCAAATGACGCCAACATCCAGGTATCGTCTCATGCACCAGAGTTTACACCTCTATCCATACAGAATTCAAACGCGGCAACCCCTCAGCGCCGCTACCATTGCTGCACGAGAGACATTCGCTAACGATATAGTGCACAGGATTGATGACAGCGATATGCATGTGGGCAGCATTTGGTTTACTGACGAAGCTTATTTTTACCTGGACGGCTTCGTCAATAAACAGAACTGGTGCATATGGGGAACCGAAAAGCCTCATGTTGCAGTCCCATCGTCCCTGCATCCTCAAAAAGTACTGGTCTGGGCCGCCATTTCTTCCAAAGGAATCATTGGCCCATTTTTCAGATCCGAAACGATTACTGCATCACGCTATCTGGACATTCTTCGTGAATTTGTGGCGGTACAAACTGCCTTAGACGACACTGCGAACACCTTGTGGTTTATGCAAGATGGTGCCCGGCCACATCGCACGGCCGACGTCTTTAATTTCCTGAATGAATATTTCGATGATCGTGTGATTGCTTTGGGCTATCCGAAACATACAGGAGGCGGTGTGGATTGGCCTCCCTATTCGCCAGACATGAACCCCTGTGACTTCTTTCTGTGGGGACACTTGAAAGACCAGGTGTACCGCCAGAATCCAGAAACAATTGAACAGCTGAAGCAGTACATCTCATCTGCATGTGAAGCCATTCCGCCAGAAACGTTGTCAAAGGTTTCGGGTAATTTCATTCAGAGACTACGCCACATTATTGCTACGCATGGTGGATATGTGGAAAATATCGTACTATAGTGTTTCCCAGACCGCAGTGCCATCTGTTGTTGAAAATTGTAACTACTGTAATTTCGAAAGTTTGTCTGCCTGAAAATGTACTGTTGTCCCAAGCATATTGCAACAAACGGTGTATTTCTATCGCTACTCGTTTAGTTTTTATTGCCGTTTCAAATATACCGGTCATTTTTGAAACACCCTGTATGTCATAAACATTGAGATATGTATCAAACTGGTGTTTCGTGTCTTCACCCATAAAAGTTTTACATGCTTAATGTGAAATACATCACACATTATATCATTTTAAAGTAATCAGAAGTTTGCAGTTGTTTTGTACAATGGAGTTTGATCTTTTAAAGAATTGGGGTGGGAGGGTGTACTGGTCAGTATTAATACATATCTTCCACTGAAGCTGGGTTGGTTATGTTTTGGACAAAGAGCTTCCTGGGGGTTGACATTTATGTCCATACTTTGCAAGCCACCATACATTGTGTGTGGCACAGACTAGCCATACTTCCTTCGGGAGAGGACCGTATTGTGTTACACAGCCCCCCTTTCCTATTTTATTTATTCATTCTGGGACTACCTAACATGCAGTAACCCCAGAATATTTTTGTTCATCTATGCTAATTTATTGTTTTATTTTTCATTTACCTCAAATACACAAATATCTCTGTGTGCATTGTGACACTCTCACATAATTTGCTGTAGTTTTCCTTGCATAAAAAACCATGGATAGTGTCACTGTAATTGCAAAAATTTTTTGTCCATGATAGTTAATACCAACTGAGGCTTAAGGATCTGGATGATTAATATTAAAGGTTGCTACCTGACAGGCAAAAACAGCTGTAATTTAGACATGTTCGTCACCCTCCATGCGCGCATGCGACCACTGTCTCTGGCTGTTGAGGCTGGACTGTGCACAGCAACTATGCCTGATGGGAGAAGCGATCTATGGTGGTAAGGAGAAGGTTGGGTAGGGGGAGGGATAGCAGGGTAGGAATGAGAGGGGGTGTAGCGCTGCTGTGGAAGCATACACGGTAGGGCTGCTAGGTCCAGTCGGGAGGTTTGGAGGGGAGGAGGGGCAGAAAAGGAGAGAAATAAAGGGGAAAGAGACTAATGGATGTATCGGAGGGAACAGAAGGTGGAGTAACGCTGGAGTGGGAGCAGGAAAGGGCGACTCAACATCTCCTCTATATGGGGAAAACCAGTCTATCCTTTTCATAATACTGTTGTTAGTGCATCCCACATTTTCTTTTGTTTAATAATGTGAGCATAATATGATCACAGCATCTCTCTGAAGCTCAGCACAACAAACTGGTGCCCTAACTCTGTCATAACTGAAAGGAAATGGGTCCATATTGAAGTAGAAGAAACTAATGAACTGGCAAAAAAGTAGTTCTATTTAAGGCTCATTGTCAATAAAACCTATTAAAAAAGCTTGCTAGTACCAACACAGGTGTTATGTAGACACTTTAAAATGACAGTTTTAGGTGAGAGGGTGTAGTGAACTACAGTTGCATAAAAGACAGGTAGAGGTTGGGCCTGAACTACACTGCCAACCTCAGCGAAGAATTGTGCTGTAGCCATTACCAAATGCTTTGCTCATCATTTTCTTTTCTTATTTTAAAATGAGTGAAGAGACTAATACTGGTCCATGATGAGATTTGGGTATGACCCTCACAACGCCAAAAGAGATCGGTGATCCCTAGGCCCATTATGTTAGTTCTTTTTCACAGGCACATACATAGCATGGATGTAAGCCGCACCAGCCCTGTAAAAGGGAAGTGAGGCTTGTTCTGCTGCTCCACTTCTCTCCTCTCGGGTGGTCTAAGTTCTTGTTTGTTTATGCTCACTGCCATGTTATACTGTCCACACTTGCTCACAGTTGGCAGATAACTTATTCTTTAGAACATCCAGTGCACAAAATGAAACAATAATTGTGATTATTATTCCAGGAAATCTGGTTTCATTGTTTTACATTTTTTATCCAGTACATTTTCCTGTTCTGACACTAGGGAGCTTAGCAGACACCATCCTAATGTAATATTTAAAGAATTAATGCTGGGAGTGTCCTAAGGTTTCTCAACAACTATCCTTCAAACTTGGCCATACTGAGTGTTCCGTCCATGTAGAGCCACTCAGAAAATGATTTTGTACTGAAATCCCTGTTTGTAACATATGTTTCTTGGTATATTACTATGTTCTGGAGAAAGACTATATTATTATAGCAATTTCTCTTTCTTGCATTTGAAAACATTTATTTCCAATTAGCAAACAACTTTAACAGTGGAATATCTGGGATGGAACAACAACAATGTGTTATAAAATAGACTGCTACTCACCACATACAGTGCTGCATGCATTGAGTGGCACATTTAAAGGTAGACTAAACTATCAGACTGAGGCTTTCTTCAGATGTGGAAATACACACATAAATTGACTCATGTGGATTTCACACACACATGGTCACTGTTCACTGCATTCTGACCTTAGCACTCAGAGTCGACATTTGCACTGTGTGCAGTTTTCTGAATCGGGAGGAGAATTTGTCCAGTACTTAAGTTTATCCTTAAATTGCCTGTCTGCCACTCAAAACCATGTCTATAAAGTGTGTAGCAATTTATCATATACCTGTTGTTAATAAAGAACTTACGTACAATCTGCCATATACCGATGTTTTGTTGCTATGAAGAGAAATTTCTCTCACTCGAAAAGTCTCAAGGCTGCAGTCAAATCCTTGACAATTGCATCAAATACCTAAAGTGAGTGAATAGAGTGGTGCCCTTTCGAGCATATAAGTGAATCGTAATGTACAGTGAATATTAGAAGTACTCTGTAGTGGCATGGTCGTTTTAGATCACTATGTATTACACTGACCTTAAAATGCTGACTGTGGTATCGACAGCATCTTCGTTGACTGCACCCAGTGCACCACTCAAAGTGACGACTCTTAAACCTACTGCCAGTGTGCCAATTAACCTTGCTGTCTTCAATTGCCATGCACACACACCATCAGAGGATGCTTAAATTCATGTGATTCCACTGTGTGCAATTCAGACTGGCCAGTGCAGCTTTTTAAGCATTTACACACAGAGCATCGCCCAAGACTCAGGGCTTCTATGGATTTATCAGCATCAGTACAGAAGATTGCAGTGAGGACAATTACATCAACATAGCACTACGCTACTGCATATTAATAATGTTCAATGCCTTATTGAAGTATATCAGTACCCAATACTATTTGTTACTATCGAGAAGATTACTCATTGTACATATAACTCTGCACCACAGAAGAGCCTACAACACTTTAAAAAAATTATGGATACCTTAGTTATGAAGTGTACAGATTGTAAATAAACCTACTAATGTCTTAGCTTTTTGTAAGTGCTTGACTGTATTTACTGGCCATCTCAACTACCATTACATCATAGAACACACACTGTGACTAAGTTCGAGGGAACCAAACTGCTTATTTAGAAAGGCTAGAGAGACCTAAAACAAGTCCAGCCTGACATGATTTTCATACACAAAGAGAATGTCTTGATTTCCATCAAAGTTGTGTATGCTCTTCCTTCAAATTATATTATCTTTATTCCACAACTTGTATTTATGATTATATTTACTTAGATGGGCAGTAATGGAGGTAGGGTGAAAAGTATCTAGTTCACACTTACATTTCTTAATGAATATGCCTCCATTATTACTTGAATCTTTTTCTGTAATAAGTAGAACACATTTGACTTCACTACAGTAGTGCAGTTTTGTCTTTGGGAATAGGTAATCAAAGTCACATAGTTTACACTTTGTAGCCACTAAAATAAACTAAAAGTATTGCTATCATTAAAGTAAATGTTGGGACTCCCAGTCTGCTGCAGACCTTTCAGTTTGATGCTGCTTCACAAAACTTGCTCAATTTCAATTTTACTACTTATTGTCAAGAGCAGCTTGTCATGTGATACCACAGCAGAAAAATCAAACAGGATCACTGGGGACTGAACCTTGGATGTTCACACGAGCAATCAGTGACACTAACCTCTACCCTAAAGAGGCTCTCACTTATACAGATCCCTTGCATCCATCTAAGTTGAATTGCCAGGCTCGGACAAAGCAGCATATCCTTCCTTGTATTATCAAGACAAGATGCCATAGCCTCTTGCCACTCTGGACATTTTGTAATTGCGACATAAGAAGAGTACTTATCAACTAGCGTCTTGTGAAGCAAGTTTTCCCCATATTCTGTTGATTTCATCAAGGAGAACCTTCAATTACATGGAACAAATTAAGCTATAGCTCGACAAAACACAAGCAAATCATAGAAACATCATCCGTAAACCAATTTAAAATATCATTGTGCTGTGTAGTGCTATTTATGCTTACAGTTGCTAATAGCAGCTAAGTGAATTAGAAGGAAAACAAGTACTTTGAAAAAAGCTGCTGCCTCCACAGTTAAATTAATTAGCTGATGTTTATTTTCTATTGTTAGCTTGACATGTACTTTATTACACTGGTATTTTTCAAAGAAAATATTTGCCTATATCTGTAACAATGTATCCTTGTTTACAATACACTGCTACTTGTCAAGCAATGAACAATATTTGCCATGCAACAAACAGGAATTTTAAGTCCTTGAATTTTGTGAGGCCAAAGGAGAAGTTCTTTAACACAAGAACTTACACAGACAGCAAAAAATTATGCAAGTATGGCAAAAGTAAAATAAAATCTCAAATGGAAGAAGGCAGTATTGAAGAGGATGAGAGTTTCAGACAAGCACCACTATGGACATGACAGATTAGGCTAAATTAATAAACAAAGTGCCAGTAAATATCTTCGTGAGGATATGAACAGATGCTATACAAATATAAGAGAAACTAAAAACAGTAGAATTATGAATAAGACAAAACGGAAACATGTTGGATAGATAAGATTACAGATGGCACAGTGACTAACAGGGAGAAAACTGTACAAGCATGCAAGATTTCTTTAAATTTGAATACAATCTAAGATACTGTAATTTTGTAACATCAAAAACAGCAACAAAAGCTATGTTTTCACAATCTTTGTAGCAATACTCATCAACGAATGAAGTCACCCTGAAGATGACTGATGCAAAGATGTTCAAAACATTGGTTATATAGTTTTATTTCTAATGAAATGATGCCACCAAATATTAAGAAAGATTCAAGCTCACATTGGCTGTGGAAGCTTATCCATTTGCAGTTATTAAAAACTTTTTTACAGCTTGATATGTACTGGAAACATAGATAATTAATTGAAAAAAAAAGAATGATTCCAGATGTTAATAAAATCATTCAAGGTACAAAGAAAGCGGATGTGCCAGGAGATCATGTTTCACTGGCTAAGATTAAAGTTACAAAACAGAAGCATGCAAAATTGTTTATAAAATGTTTGCATACGAAGACAATTCACCATAGCTGTAACAAAGCCATAATTATTCTATTTCAAAAGAAAGAAGCCATCAAGATGGTAAAAAAATCTGAAATCTCAGTCAGGCACAGAAACCAACTGCCTTTAGAAATGGACCATTTGCAACCAGTGAACAAAATTATGGAATAGACCCGCAAGTAATGTGATTGTCAAAAATTTTGAGATAACTTTTGACTGTGTCAACAAAATCTACACCGACAGCCCTTGGGAGACAAAATATTGCCTCAATCAACATACATTAAAGCTACAGCTTCCAGGCAGAGGGAAATTCAGAGTTGAAAAAGGATCGGGCAAAACAGCCCCAAAATAGGTTTCCAGATCCTGAAACTGTAAAAATTAAATAATTCTGTGTTGAGTGAGCATATCTGAACCATCTTTATTTATTTTGCTGAGAAAAATGATGTACTGTTTGCCTCTAGTGCTGGCTATTGACAGTACGAAATGGGCTTCTAATGCAAAAACTACTAAAAACTGATAGCTCTTCAGTAAGTGGCTCAAAGAACAGACTAGAATGGAAGAATTATGACAAAATAAAATGTATGAGAGACAAGTAGTCAGGCAAATTGATAGTAGGTGGACCATAATTTCTCTCTCACTTTACTGAACTCAGATTACACTTTCAGCAGTCTTAAATGTTAACATCAGCATTCATAACAATGTTTTTCACAAATCAAATATTCCAGTATGAAATGAACAGTAATTTCTGGACAATACTGCTTTTGATTCTCTTAGTGTGTATCTCTTATCTATTTTTTTCCATCCCCTTCCAGCAGATCTAATATAAACTAATTTGATTTTTCCCCCCACAGGGAAATCAACTGTTGTAGCCATACCTGGGCACAGCAAACATGTTAACTTTGCAACTTACAATTCCACAAAACAAGTTACAAGGTATACCAAATTTTACTTACCCCTTAAAGCAACCAGATTACTCCTTTTAGAAAAAACACAGCTTTAGGTCTGACTGAGCAGAAGGGGGGGGGGGGGGGGCGGGGAACTGCATCTTAATTACAACATTAGATAGGGCAGCAAACAATCACCACTCTAGCATTTCCCCTTACAAATGCACCTGTTGACATTTATCTCAAACTAAATTTGCCTGCACTTTTTACTTGGACTTGCCCACAAAAGAATTCAGCTGCAGCTGCCTCACGTGATATGATAATGTTACTGCACATTAGGACACAACTTCACATCTTAAAGAGAACCTATTATGGAATATGTTTTCCTTGGCTAGAGTATGACAGTTAAACTCCCCCTTAAAATCTTTGCTATGGTTACAGACCAGTTTATGTGGTCGAGACTTGGCAAAGCTAAAATGCCAGTTTGAAGTAGCGCACACACACACACACACACACACTAAGAGGAGAAAGAACTGGGAAACAGGCAAAATGAAAGAATTTTTATGAAATTGAGAGTTTTTACTTCAAATAATATTTCAGTACAAAGAAATTATCATTAGTTAGTGGATGTAACCAAACCACTTTATGTAACAGTGCAGATTGCTTATATTTTTAAAAGAAGAAAAAATACATCATTATACAGGTAAAAACTTTCATAGAATCAACTGCATACTGACCAAGAATTTTTCTTAAATTCAAATAACTGGTAATATTCAGTCACCTAAATTAACTTTTATATGAATAAAACATGAAGCTGAAAACTTTCTATTACATGAAAGTCTCACAGATTTCATATCACTGGCATGCTGTACTCTCAAATAGGATACAGCTACAATTATACTTTTTGAAATTCCACATAATAGGACAAACAGGTCATCTAAATGTATCAAATCTTAAACCCAATAATATTGACACAGCCATTTAACTTGCACAGGAGTTAGAAATATCCTAACAGCTCAGTTATGAAGCCAAAATACTTTCATAGCTGCCATTTTATATTAACTTTATGAAATGCATAAATGTGTTATATTAAATGCATCATGAAATCAAAACAACCTAATTATGAAATCCATGCTGGCAACTATCTTAAAAGATATCAGTCTAATTACAGAACAACAATTTATATGTTCAATACTCGTTTGAATCTGAGATTAATGAGAGTCTGAAAAAGGCTCTACAGTGTTTACCACATAACGAAATTAAATAAATGGACAAAAACAGAAGGAATAGTGGGAGAGATGGAAGAGGAAAAAAGGGGGGGGGGAGGGGAGAGAGAGAATATAGTCAGTCTCCATTTTACTGCTATTCTTTTTACAAGAAAGACCTACAAGCAAAATTATGTAGCACAGAGCTCACCACGTAACCAAATTGTACACCTTCCTTGTACTTTAATGCAAAGTACTGGCAGCACATGACTACACAATGTTTGATGAATAGGAAACGTCAACACAATAGAATGATTTTTTTTTCTGGTTAACACTGAAACCATGAAATCAAAGTGGAGGAAAATTTGCATTTTAGATGAAAATCTGCCATAACATACTAAAATCTCTCTCAAACATAAAGAATAGCAGTATATACAACAAATATTCAATGCTGTGTGTGCACAACACAAAAACACGTTAAGTTAAGCATCTTTCTTCGGCTCACCAGAAGCAACGTCTACCTTGGCTTGCATCTTACGAAATTCTTCATTTAGACGATCATATTCTGTGCTAACAGACTGTGCTTGAGCTTTAATGGCCTCCTTATCTTTCTTCTCGCGTTCTAGATCGCTCTCCAGCTTCGCAAGCTTCTTTTTCAGCTCTGTCACCTCCTTGTCATGGGCTTCGTTCGTGTCGTTCTGTGCCGCGCTTGTCTGATTCTGTGCCATGAGACTCTGAGCTGTAGTAGTTGCTGATCTCGCTTGTTGCATAGCAGCTTCACTTTGTGCCAACAACGTTGCTTGCATTGACATTAAGCACACAAGTCGCCGAATTACCAGTGACAAGAACAGAGCAAATCCTGATATGTAAAAATTCCTCTGAGCTCTGAAAAGGCGCATATTCACCTGCATTTCGGCATCAAGATGCTGGTGCGTAGATTCATCTGGACTGGAATACTTCTTCATTTCACGTATGGCGTCGAGAAAGAAGAGAACCAGCACTGCCAGCAACACAACGAAATAGATTTGTGCCTGGCTTGTGAGGCTTTTTAAGAATCTTGACTTGAAAATTTTTTGCCATCTTTGCGGTGAAGCAACAGGCAACACCAACAGAAGCACAACAGCAATTTCTGCATATAGAAAGGCAGCAATTATTGTCCACTGGAGACTCATACTGAACTTTGAATCAATACACGGGTAACACGGTAGCTTAACAAGTTCAACTCAATTCACCAACAGCCGCAGCGCACAAAGTGACTAAGACTTCACTTTCCGAGTCAGCACAAATATAGTATCAGTCAGAGATATTTAACCACCACGTCAGTGTGGACAGAGATGTCTTCACATGACTAAGTGTCACACATTCCCGCCAGGTGTCCGACTTTCATTTGAAAATTTTACGTCATGTACAGTCGGTTTCGCTAAGGCAGACGTCAACCTCGATTCATATAGAATGGGACTGATGTCTGTGAGCGTTAAGAACGTTACTCCCATCTCAAACTCAATATGGAAGACTTCAAATTGTTATTATTAATAATAATAATTATTATTATTAACAATGTAGGTAACTGAAGTTTACTGTATTTGTATTCTTGCGCGTCACATATAGTAAGTAGACTCAAAATTTTTGCATCTTGTTCCAATGAAAAGATTTGTTTCGAACAGTTCGTAAAGAGGCAGAAGAAGCGTAAGAAAAACTGGATAGCCAGTTAATAGCAATGTTGGAGATCGGCCGCCTGTGTTACAGACACATAAAATACACAGGTGTAAATACTGATTAGATTAACTGCACATTTTGTTCCATCGATTTAAGCATGTAGAACAAGTTATGAAACAAGAATACGTAATACTGGTACATATTTGAAAAAAAAGTGTCATTTGAAACTAATAATGTACCGGTATAACGATATCAATCCGTTCTACTAAGAAATTCTTCATTGCTATAGATAGAGTTGTCCACCAATAAATCATTTAAGCTTTTATTGAATAGAATTTTATAAATAGCATAACTTTTTATGGATGTTGATAAGTTATTAAAATTGGATACTCCTGACCAAAAAGGAAACTTTAAATCTTTATATGACAAAGTCCATTAAGGAATAAATACGTCGGGTAGCAATAGTTAGTATCCTCCATTTCCTTGAGCAGGTCTCTGCAGAATGCTCATGAATTCACACCACAAGGAATTCGAATTACACTCTTTTGGTCTCTTCTTACATTCTGAAAAGAAAATAGGCAACATATTCAAGTGATTTTATTTTTATTTTGCCAGTGTCTGATCACATCCGCACTGAAAATAAAAAGAAAATAGGCAACATATTCAAGTGATTTTATTTTTATTTTGCCAGTGTCTGATCACATCCGCACTGTAAATAAAGATTTGTCCAGATGCTTCATCACTTCTGTGGTATGCTTCTCGTACTTGAATTTATTATAGAGCTATAATCCAAAGAATTTAACACTATCAACCACATCTGTTGACCTGGTATCAATATTGTTGGCATATGCTAAACCTTTCATAAAGTTCCAGGTTGCATACAGTGTGTCTTTTCGAAGTTAAATGAGATGGAATTGGCTAGGAATCATTTATTATGTCCATACAAATTTCATTAACTCAGCTTTTAAAAATTATGCTTGGTTTGCTATTGATTGCAATATTTGTCATCTGAAAACAAAATATATGTGGCTTGTATAGCATCTAGTAATGTTACTGATGACTGGTTTCCTGGTATATAAGTTTGATGGTATTTACTTCTCTCTGTTGTTATACCGAGGCTTAACTCCACATATTTTGGACAATCATGATATTTAGTAGGAAGACCTTGCTGTAAACAATGGTAAGCGAAAATTTGTTGTTTTGAGAGAGAGCACAGTAAGATATCAATAAAATAACATAAATAAAATATTTCAAGCAGATGCAATGTAATTTTTTGTTCATACAGGTAACTGTTTTCAAATATACTTCCAGTAATTATGTTTTTAAAATGATAATTTGCAGCTAAAAATTCTTTTCTTAAAAACTGTACTTAATATTGTTTACTTGCTAAGTGAGTGCTCTTTATATGGCTTAACATACTTACCTCCACTTACTTGAAACATTAATGTAAAAGCCCTCAAAAATACAAATGTAAAAGGCTCAAATTGTTTCAGTTTTTGATATTAAGATTTAGACTAACAATTTTTCCAATAATGATGTACAACAACCTCAAAAATTGATCTATGATTCAGCACAATATAAAATTAATTTCAGCAAGCACCTCACTGTGGCATAATGTTAAGGATGGCCCTTAACATTTCTACCTTCACTCAGTGATGTAAATTTAGATGAAATATGGTAAGGGATGAAACTTAATATTGTTTGCTTGCTTCAATAAATATTCACATTTACCTTAGCAACAACTTTTGAATTGCATTTGCATTTAGGAACATATTCAGGATTGGTATCTGAGTCATAGTTATCCACATCATTCTCAGATTCAAAAGAATACTTCCTGAAAAGCATTTTCCTGCCATGAACACTGCATACGTTACTATTAGTGGTAGCTACGTTTCTGACACTTATCACTATTCACTGTACATGTTTTGATAAAGGCGCCATTAGTAGGAATCTGAAATTAGAGACAGAGCTGCCATTCTCAGTTTATCACAAAACTACCAATTAACAATAACGAAGCATATCACTTACCAGTTTTGCATGCACTAACTATGTTTATCATAAACTGCCCTTACAACTGTTTACAGCTAATTTCTTCATATAATTTTGTTCATTAGACCTTTCCATAACGAAATTAGAAATTAGTTACCCTAGCTTGAAAGTTTATAGTAGCAATCAGACTGAATGATAATGTTGCTCACAACAGGAAATTTTTAGTGTAAGAGTTTTTAGGAAATGTAATTTAAAATCATGAGCAATAACTGCCTTTTTAATTGTTGAATAAGGCAATAGAGCTTCCAAGTGATTTGTGAGCAGCTTAAAATTTATTTAAAGTGCTAAATTACACACTACTGAAAAGGATTTGTTTTCACATTTTACTTCTGCTTTGCATGCTTCTGTATTCCGATCCAAGCAAAATTTATCAATATCTTTGTTCTTATAATTATGAAGATTCATGATAAATGTGGCTAAACCTCCTTTTTAATTTCCACTTTACAGAAGTTCTAACCTAAATCTGGCAACATTAACATATCTATATTAGCGGTCATGTGATATTTATAGAGGCAGGTCATGTTGACTGTAGGTGATGATTCTAATTCATCAATGCAGATAAACATTTCACAAATTTTATTTTCCTGTCGGCAAGTATGCTAATGGGACAAAGATAGCTGGCATTTTGCAGTGACATTATTGCTGGGTGGAAATAAAATTTCTGGTGACTGTGAAAACTTTTCAACTATCAGCTATTTGTATTGATCAGTATCCATAGTAAACTGAGCTGGTCAAGCAACTTTTACTTTAAACGTTGTTTGCACTAGTAGAAATATGGATACTGTTAAATCAGCATGTCATTGCTTAGTTCCACGCCATTGGGGCATTATTTTTTGGAAGAATCAGGTCCTTGCTAGGAAAGTACTGTAAGCACACATATGAGTCATGTGAGTGGAGTTCACCATAGGTCTTTTAACATTACGAGTATGTGGCCGAGTTATTCGTCCACTGAGGGCTGGTACTGAGGAGAGATGAATTTGTTGCATGGTTGGATGCTAGTGGGCCCAGGGCACAAGATACACAATGGCCAGCCTGGCTAGTCGAGCAGTTCCATCCAGCCAGGTGCAGAGACAAGCAGCATGACCGGAAATACGAAAATCCAAATGCTGGGAATTTGGACAGCTCCTCAGACTTCAAGAAGAATATAATAATTCCAATCCAAAGAAAGCAGGTGTTGGCAGATGTGAAAATTACCGAACTATCAGCCTAATAAGTCACAGCTGCAACATACTAACACGAATTCTTTACAGACGAATGGAAAAACTAGTAGAAGCCAACTTCGGGGAAGATCAGTTTGGATTCCGTAGAAACACTGGAACACGTGAGGCAATACTGACCTTACGACTTATCTTAGAAGAAAGATTAAGGAAAGGCAAACCTACGTTTCTAGCATTTGTAGACTTAAAGAAAGCTTTTGACAATGTTGACTGGAATACTCTCTTTCAAATTCTAAAGGTGGCAGGGGTAAAATACAGGGAGCGAAAGGCTATTTACAATTTGTACAGAAACCAAATGGCAGTTATAAGAGTCGAGGGACATGAAAGGGAAGCAGTGGTTGGGAAGGGAGTGAGACAGGGTTGCAGCCTCTCCCCGATGTTGTTCAATCTGTATATTGAGCAAACAGTAAAGGAAACAAAAGAAAAATTCGGAGTAGGTATTAAAATTCATGGAGAAGAAATAAAAACTTTGAGGTTCGCCGATGACATTGTAATTCTGTCAGAGACAGCAAAGGACTTGGAAGAGCAGTTGAATGGAATGGACAGTGTCTTGAAAGGAGGATATAAGATGAACATCAACAAAAGCAAAACAAGGATAATGGAATGTAGTCTAATTAAGTCGGGTGATGCTGAGGGAATTAGATTAGGAAATGAGGCACTTAAAGTAGTAAAGGAGTTTTGCTATTTGGGGAGCAAAATAACTGATGATGGTCGAAGTAGGGAGGATATAAAATGTAGGCTGGCAATGGCAAGGAAAGCGTTTCTGAAGAAGAGAAATTTGTTAACATCCAGTATTGATTTAAGTGTCAGGAAGTCATTTCTGAAAGTATTCGTATGGAGTGTAGCCATGTATGGAAGTGAAACATGGACGATAAATAGTTTGGACAAGAAGAGAATAGAAGCTTTCGAAATGTGGTGCTACAGAAGAATGCTGAAGATTAGATGGGTAGATCACATAACTAATGAGGAAGTATTGAATAGGATTGGGGAGAAGAGAAGTTTGTGGCACAACTTGACCAGAAGAAGGGATCGGTTGGTAGGACATGTTCTGAGGCATCAAGGGATCACCAATTTAGTATTGGAGGGCAGCGTGGAGGGTAAAAATCGTAGAGGGAGACCAAGAGATGAATACACTAAGCAGATTCAGAAGGATGTAGGTTGCAGTAGGTACTGGCAGATGAAAAAGCTTGCACAGGATAGAGTAGCATGGAGAGCTGCATCAAACCAGTCTCAGGACTGAAGACCACAACAACAACAACATCAATCACATCGTCTTTGTGCAGGAAACAATGATCCAGGAAATGGTGGCGTGTCAGACAAGCTGAAAAATGACTTCTTACTGCCCTGTGAGAGTCTTTAATAATTTACAATCAAATTTTAATGCAAATCTGAGTACATCAGCGATCCCAGAAAAATGAGTTGCATCCAGTGACACAACAATAATTTCAATACCTTTTGAACAATAGAAGTTGATATTGTATGGTGAATAAATATTTTCACAATGAACCACTGAATAACATCTTTTAATTGCTTCATGCAGTTTCATCGTATTGTATCTCAGATGATAGCACTGTACTACAGTTATCACCTTTGAAAGCTATGTATCTGCATCTGTTTTATTTTTTGATTAATTACGTTTTTTGTAACTTCTTATAATGAAAATGTTTGCCAGAACATTGTATTCTCCACATTTACACAGTGAAAGAACACTGCATCAGTACCTTATATTTACTCATAATTGTGCATTTATTTCATGTACTGTTTACTATTTTTCCAGTAACTTTTTTCGTGTGTTGATTGCAAGTACTACTAAAATACTGTGTTAATTTAAATGTCACGAACTGCATGTGTTAGTAGACACCACAACTGAAAAGAGAACCAAAAGAAACTTATGTCAAGAAGGCATAAATAATTGTTTAAACAATATTTAACAACGATTCTTTGTCATTGAATATGAGTGCACTTGCACAAGAATACTAGCTTATTTATTTATGAACTATTACTTATTTGTAATTACTGTGAATGATCAATGTGTGACTGAATATTTATAATATTTATTTAACTAAATATTCTTCTCATATTTTAGTTTTGTCTGGGAAGTGGTAATGATGAGTCAAATCATGCTTGTATAGCTTAGGAAATATGTATTTTTGGTGGGGATGGCCTTCAGCCAGTAATGAAACACTACAGGAGTTAAGTGGAGACTGAGACTTTTCGAGGCAAGAGCTCAAGGGAGCAATTCTGGCCACTTATGTCAAATGCTGTAAGGGAGCAGACCTGCCTATGGTAACGCTGTGATTCAATGATTTAGATGGCTAATCCTGGGTAGTGGGATGCCACTACAATAGTTTTGAAGGGCTTTATATTTCGAGAGGTCTGAATGTGCTCCAGAGTCGGATTCTAACTTCTACTGCCGTATTTCTGAACTGAGGATAGACAGAGTATGAGTCACCATTCTTTGTATGTGAGTTAATTTGTGAATCATTTTGTTGAACTTTGAACTATTTTCTAGCTGGTCAGTATTTCGCTTGTTGTGATCACAAAATGGAGTTAATTTTCATGTATCTTTGATGACTGTTTAGTCTGGGTATATTGTTACCATTGTCATAAGGCTCTCAATGTAACTCTACTGCATTGGGTAAGGGTATTTAGTATCTGTGTATTAACTGAATATCATAGGACCACTTCCTGTTTATTTGATATGATCTTTATTGAATAAACACTATCCAACATAATTTTCTCATTCACATCAATTACAGACATTAGAATAGAACCTTTGTTACTAAACTATTCACTTAACTTTTATATTATATTTCTTATGTTTTATTAACTCACAACTGTAGCCAGTGCATAGAATATTTGACTGCAGGATCACAGCTACAGATTATTATTTGCAGCGAGTTGACTGCAGGGCATGAAAGCAGATATGCTCTGCCTATATCGAGCTATTCTTTTTAAACAGAGCCATGCATAGCCCATGTATTGTACCTAAAGAACGAGTAATTGCAGGTAAACATGCAACTGGTTTGCTCATATGGACTGCTGTTTAGAGGAGCAATTACACAAGCAGTAACCGTTAGGTACTATCGCAATCTGCAACTGGAAACCTTTTTAGGAAACTCGAAATTCTCAAGGCTACAGATTGACCGACTCGAAAGAGGCTTCACAAACAAACATTTGCTTGAATTACACTTAAAGGCTTTGCATAAAAACTAGGAAATGAAATTAAATGAACATGTCATACTGTGTTCATCAGGAAATTAAAGTCAATCACAAAAGGTGCTGGAAGTGACCTCGACTTGTAAACACAGTTGAACACAATGCTGCAGATTCTCAAATGTTGCTGCCAGAACCTCTGAGGTCACTCCCTGGATTTCGTGGATGATGTTCTCTCGTAAATATTCGAAATTGTGTGGTTTGTTCCTGTAGACCTTGCCTTTTAGGCCACCCCAGAGGAAAATGTCAAGTGTTGGTAAATTAGATGACCTCAAGAGCCACAGTCCTTCCGAAATCACTCTGCCAGGACAAATGATTTGATCTCAGCCATGGTCACTTGAGAGGTGTGGCATGTGGCGCCATCCTGTTGATATCAGCTGAGGATAATATGAGGTTGATTTATGCTGGACGTTAGCGGAAAGGAACAGCAGGCAGTCTCGCCATTTAATGGGGATGTGTACACTCTATAAAGAAGATCAACATAATGTTAAAATGATGTTTGGAACATTTGTGATACAAAAGTCGGAATATAATATCAGAATTGAGGAACTGTTAATGACAGCTGACTTTACTAAAGTTAAAAGCAAAATTAATAGCCAATAGTCCTGAAAAAGTTTGTATGATAATTTTTGACATTGCTGAGAAGTAAAAGAATAGGAATAACGTCATACAAACATTTCAAAATATTAACGTTTTTGTTGCTCAAGAAAATATGTACTTACAAATACATGGTACTTCTTTGCCTTATTCATTAAGTTTTATTTTCTTTCTGAACAGCAAATAATGTCCAAAGCGCTTGTATTTTTCTTCTTCAATACAGGTAACTTTTTCTTGTTGGGCAGTGTGGGCTTTATTTTTCTCCAGAAGAGGGGATGGTGGAGAAACCCAATTTACAGAATACACAACTGTGTTATAAGAGTCTTATCTTATGTTACTTCTAGAGCATGTTTCATGGACTTCGACGAAAATTTCATATTCTGAAAACTGTATTTTTAATGTCCTTACTAATTACCACTATTTTTCTCTTCTTAAAGAAACTGCAAAGCATGAATATAATGTTAGGACCAGAAAACAATCCCTACAGAGACTTCAAGGGTTTACTATTTATACAGAAGGGTTTCAGATGCATTAGTACAAATGCAGTCAACAACGTCAAATAGTATATTAGATGTTATACATGGGAAGTGAAACAAGGAGAATATAAGAGGCAGAGTATTATAAGCAAAGAAAGTATTCCTCATTAAAGGGAGTCTATTGGTAAAAAGCTTAAGTACATTTGGAGACCAGCATTGTGTAGAAGTGACTCATGACATTTCGAGAAGTTGGATAGCAAAGGAATTAAAGTGTTCAATATGAGGTGTCACAGGAGGATGCTGAAAATTACGTGGATTGGTAAGACAAGAAATTAGGAAGTTCTCTGCTGAATCGATGAGGAAAGGAATATGTGGAAACACTGACTGGAAGAAGGGACAAGGCTATAGGACATATCTTAAGATGTCATGTGGTAAAACCATGTTTCCACAAGCAGCAGAACTGACATGACTTGGTCGCCACTTAATGGCATTAATGAATTTGCTTGCAGAAACACACAAAACCCTGTGTCGACACTCGAGTGGCTACACTTCTAGCTATTCCATAAAAGTTAAAGTTATTTACCTTTATGATACCTCTTTCTTTCCGCCACCAACAATTAGAATGATTCGACTGTCATCTTGTTGTGGTATTGCGAAGCAGCATCGCAATATTTGGTTTTTTATGTTAGAAGTTTGGGCATTTATATGTTTTGCAGTACTTAAAATTATCTATAAAATGACTGTTAGCAATAATTATACAGTTTATTGAACTATACAAGGACTGATCTTGTTCACTGAAAGACGAAAACGAGTGCTACAAGGCAGATATTAAGCATTGCTTGAAGTAGTAAATGGTATATAGGAAAATGTCCAGAGTTGTGATTTAAGTATTGCAAAAGCTAAAATAAGAAGCATTCGCAATTCCTATATCAACAAGCACAGCAGAGTGTTAAAATCGTATAAGAGTAGTGTGTCTGCAGGTCCATTTGGCACCTAAAAATGTTGATAACTGCAAATTATGTAGCTACTGTATATTTATCAAGTGAAATAAATTGTAGCCTGCTTAAAAAACGTATTGTTCTCTTTTACATCTATTCAGAAAAGAATTAGAACATTTTCTTTAAAATACAAGTGAGATGTATATGAAAGGTTGATAAAAATAATGCTACTATGGCACTTTAGCTACACAAAAAACTGGTCACAATAAGGTGTGTATTTTGACAGAAACATAATATTAACTTTCTACATTCAAGACCTCTCGTAATGAAAGGTTTTGCCATTGCAGTTATGAGCATATAATGGCTAATTTATTTGGTGAAAGTATATGACTTTTCTTTTATATGTGGTATAGGTAAGATTTATGTGTGACTAGGCTTGTGTTATTGAGTAATTAGTAACAGGTGATTTGTAGCTTCACAGCAGCTCATTTAATTCTACAAGTGGTGAAAATTAATGCAGTGCTGGCAGTATATGCAGACTCTGGTACTGGCAACTTAAACGCTCTTAAACACTTGCCTAGTGATTTTTAGAAAGGCACTAACAAGGCTTCCGAAGCCATTATAATCTCAGTTGGAGTGTGGGTTTTACTAAAGGAAATCAACCATGTCAGAGTGTCTGTTAGTGAATTTGCACAAAGCATACATTGAAAAGCCAAAACATTATGACCACTGCCCACTAAGATGTTGGCTGCCACCTGGTGGCAGTTGCAGGCATGTGACATTGTAACAAAAGTACGTAAGAAGAGCAAACACAGAGGGGAATCACCCTAGCAAAGATAAGGGCTGCAAATGGAGAAATCCATTGAGATAAGCGACTTTGACCGAGGGCAGATTATTATTACATAGAACCTATGAACGAGTACCTCGAAAATGGCGAAGCTGATCGAATGTCCACACACTACCGTCGTGAGGATCTATGGAAAGAGGAAGAACGACAGTGAAACTACCACTAGGCACTAAATGGTTGGACGTGCACGACTCTTCACAGAATGTGCGATTCGGAGGCTTGTCTGCTCTTTAAAGTAGGATTTTAGTGATCTGTGGCATCTCTCCCGAGAGAGTACAGTGCTGGAGCACGCACAAGTGTTCTGGAGCACACTGTTCATCGTACATTGTTGAATCTGGAGTTCCACAGCAGACCACTCCTATGTGTTCACATATTGATCTAATGACGTCGTCAATTACTATTGCAATGGACATGAGACCATCGGTACTCGTCCGACTATGGGTGGAAATGTGTCGACTCTTTGGTTGAATCAAATTTTTGGTACCCTAGGTCGATGGTCGTCTCCAAAAACGCCGTTATCGAAGTGAACGGCGACTAGAAACGTGCGGAGTGCCACGGACGCAAGCTTGTTGGAACACTATTATGCCATGGGAAATGTTCGCCTGCACCTGTATGGGACCTGTGGTAGTAATCGAAGATACGCTGACAGCTTTGAACAACCATGCATATTGTTTCCCCCATGGCTGTGTCATCTTTCAGTAGTGTACTTGTCCGTGTCTCGGCGCCAGAACTCTGCTACAATGGTTTGAGGAGCATCGTAGTGAACTCTCGTTGATGTCTCGCTGACCAAATTCGCCTGATGTAAATCCTGTGGAACCCATCTGGGTCGCTATCGGGCACCATCACTGCGTACGCAAATCAGCGGCCCGTTATCCCGTTATTTTTGCAAATTACATGACTTTTGCGTAGACATCTAATGCGACATACCTCCACAAACCAACTAACAAATTTTTGGATAGCTGATACGTTGAATCAATGATGTATTTCGTTCCAAAGAGGGACGACAAGCTATTAAGCAGGTGGTCATGGTGTTACGGCTCTTCAGTGTAACTCCCAAATTCGATACAGAATACTTTAACAGTTCATCTTATTCAACCCTTTTTCTTCTATAGACGAGTTAACTAATCATACCTCGCAGCTCCCCAGGTACTGTTGACGCATTTAAGCGCAGCCTCTGGGTTTTCCTGAAGTGCTATAGGTGTGTCCTGTCAACTCTCTCTTTCATGCATTGTAAGCATGTTCAGCCACAGGTAGCTGCATGTTCTAGATACGAGGAGTGATTGGAAAGTTTTAAGAATGGGCTTGTAATTGTACAATGGTAGTACTTACATGCTACTGTGATGCATCTTCTTCAGAGAAGTCCCCTATCGGCTGAACACACCGACTCCAACGGTGTTCCTACTTTTGGAAACATTCCTGGAATTTTTTTCCTTAAGTGTGTTTAGGACACTCTCCGTATTTGCCTGGATGTCTTCAATCGAGTCAAATCGCTTCCCTTTCAGTGAAAATTTCAGTTTAGGAAACAGGTAGAAGTCCGCAGGGGCCAAATCAGGAGAGTATGGCGAAGAGCCGGAGCATTGTCACGGTTTAACATCCAACTCCTGTCTTTCCACAATGCAGGACTTTTCTTCAGCACGTTTTCGCGCAAACGCTCAAGGACGCATTTGTAGTATTCCTGATATTCGTGGGTAAATTCATGATGCACAGTACTGATAGAATCGAAAAAAAAATCACCAACATTGTCTACACCTTCGACTACCTTTGCAGTGCTTTTTTCAGTCGTGGTGAAACTGCACTTTCTTTTCAGGATCATATTCATATACCCACGATTCGTCACCTATAATTACCCTATTCAACAAATGTAGGTCATTTTTAGTCCGATTAATCAGATCTTGGCACACTTCAAGTTGGTATTGCCTCTGGTCACTTGACAACACTTTTGGAATGCATGTTCACATCTTCGGTCAAAATGGACTGAACTGTATAGAAACTTAAACTAAGATCATCAGCCATCTCCCTGATTGTAAGTCTACTATCAGAGCGCACTAAGTCACGAACTTTCACAATATTTCGATTCGTTTTTGAGGTGGCAGGACGGTCGGACCGTGGTTCATCTTCAAATGATTCATGGCCATTTTTAAATCTATTCAACCAGACAAAAACATTTGACTGGCTCATACAATTATCTCCAAAAGCTGTTTTTAATAGTTCCTAAGTCTCAGAAGCTGATTTCTCGGTTTTAAAACAAAATTTCACACAAACTCGATGCTCCGTTACTACGTCCATTTTCATGTAGACAGAATCTGGCAACAAACCCTAACAGACCCGCACTCAGCCAGCAGCCACAACGAACTGAATAAAGGAAACGCAGTTTCCCATCAGAGGGCATTCAAATACAAGGCAATGACTCACTCCCCACCCTCTGTGTACCTGCCCACCAAACCAGTAAGCAGTAGTGGGTCCATTCTTAAAACTTTCCACTCACATCTCGTATGTAGCACACAGAGCCAAATTTCTGCATTGTTCTTCCAGAGATTTTCATAGTTCTTGTTCATAGACCGAGTGTGTAGCTACGTTTGCTGCTGCAGATTTAGACTTTGCTTTGTATGTTTTTATCAGTATTAACTTTGTGCTTTTCTGTTCTACGAGCAATGTCACGTCACAATGGTTGCACAGGTGGTGAGATCCTGAATACTCACAGGCACCGACTGTGAGTGAGAATTCTATGATGTTGGTAGCAGTGGTGAGGCTTCAACAGAATCTCTATGTAATAGTCCTCAGCCCTGTAAATTCTGGCGTTTTTCACGATATTCCTCTCAGAAGACCTGATTCTTTTTATAGCAGACGAGACGTACAAATTTTATGTATATATCAAGGCAAAAGCTCCAAAATCTGTGCATTCTCGAATGTCAAAGTGAAAAAATACTGCATTTGACGAACTGTATTGTTTTACCGCTATTTGTGTTCCAATGGCTCAAGGTAAAAAGAAAATAAGTGATTATTGGTCCAGAGATATATTTTTAAGCACGTCAGTTTTCAGGAAATAATGTCCTGAGGCCATTTTATTTTAATTTTGAGATCCTGCACTTTAGTGACAACTGTGGGAGTACAGGAGGTGACAGTTTGTTTAAAATTAGAAATATTTGCAGTAAAGTTCATACGATGCTTCGCAGAGCATTTGTCCATATCATAAGCTTTGCACTGACATATGTCTCTTGTTGTTCGAAGGTCGATTATCTTTTAAACAATTTATTCCATGCGTGCGAAGTAGATTTGGAATACACTGGACTTGCATTTGGGAAGATGGTAGTTCAAAACCGTGTCCGGTCATCCTGTTTTAGCTTTTCCCTAAAATGCTTAAGGCAAATACCAGGATAAAAGGGTGTTGCGCTTTCCTTCTCCACCCTTCCCTGAACCGAGCTTGTGCTCCATCTCTAATGACCTTGTTGCCAAGAGGACGTTTAACACTGAGCTTCACCTAGATTTGGAATAAAGATATTTGTGCTGCGTGACTATCAAACTAGGTACATTTTGGATTTCATTGTTTATACAGGCGCTACAACAGAAATTTGAGTCCACAATTTAGAGAAAAGTAGCAACGCTTTTGAGACAATATTCGGAACAGAAACATATTCTGCATGTCGACAATGGTATTCCAGTGTAGATCTGGTTCTCTGGCTTCACAACTATGGAACAAGCACGATGCTGTTTGTAAGAATAGGTGCAAAAGGCCAAAACTGTAAAAGAAGTTGAAACTAGGAGAAACTGAGTTCAACTAAACTGACAAGATGTTTACTATCAAGTGGTTCGATAAAAGAGGCATGTGGACGTTCGCCACACATAACATAACACAAATATAGGAGACTGACAAACATTGGTGGCTCATAGGTATAAATTCAGGGCGTTCAAAAAATTTTTGTCAAATTTTTAGAGGAATTGTTCTCTATGTTGAGTATACTTAGGGCAGGTGAAGATTAAGTTATTATTTTCTCCCAAATGTGTGTTTCTGTAGTTACAGATGTCAGAATTCCTAAATTGTAGATGAAGTAAATGAGAAGGGTAGCTGCTGTGATTAAACCTCGTCCTCATGATTGTAGAAACAGCTCTGCACTGCACAGATGTATTGTGAAACCACGTTAAGCTGAGTAATTGGGTTTGAATCCAACTATAATATTTTCCTTTAATTATAGATGATGTTTCCCATTCCTCTGTACCCTGTGATCTGACGTCCATTTTTACTTGGTGCATGAAGTCGGTTTAAGGTAACTAGATATCTCAGAAGGCTCCATATATAGCAGCTTCCGTAATCAACTGAACTGCAGCTTGGTTCTGCAAAATGTCTGCAACAGCTCTAATCCAAAGTAGATAAATACACTAAGCTGTCAATAAAATTCTTCTGGGCTGTTGACTGCTTTGTCAACACATAAAATTGTCTGACGTTTAATGCACTAATGCACTTGTGCTGTTTATTATGAATCAATTGTAATTTTCTCCTGTATTCTCCTGTCTGTATCTGATGTGGTTGTATGCAGGTCATTTATTGATATTATTGTACCAACAGTATACATAATTTTTTAAATAATATACACTAATTTTTAAATAATCGTCTGGTGTCATTGGTAAATCATTTATATAGGTGATGAACTGAAGCAAGCCAACCACTGAACCTAACAGGACACCATATGAAATGTTTCCCCACTCCAGAATTAGGCTTAGTTAATGTGACCAGCTGTTTTATGTTCTTAAGAAATGACTACAGTGCTAGAGGAATGTGTTTAACACTATAAGATTCCAGTTTTTCCTGTAGACTCATATGAGCAACACAACCAAGGCTCTTTTTTTTTTGTAACATCACAGAAAGTGCTAACAGTCTTGTTTAATTGTATGAGAACTGAGTTTGTGGGATCACATACCGCTTTCCTGTAGAGAAATCTTTACAGAAGCCAAAATGAGCTGTTGTTAAAATATTAGTGTTGGAAAGTTTTGCAGTTGTCTCTTATGTGCTGCCTTCTTAAAAATATTTGAGGAAAGAGGAAGGACGGTGACGATTCTATATCTAGAGGTCACTTCCTTACCTCCAGTTTTATGCCTGGGTATTTCTGCTACATATTTCAGTCTTTCAGGAAATAAAACTTGACTCATCGATTGACTAGACAGGTAACTTAAGTAAGCAGGAAAAATTAGGTGACAAGTACCAGGTCACAAACTTTTTCAAGCGAAGTGCAAGTCTTAGCCAGGTGGTACAGGATATACGTTCCTTGTGCAAGGGTTTCACAAAGCAGGACTATGTGATGATAGTGGATGGAGTGGGAAACAGTATTGATAGGGATCAGAGCTACAGTATTGAGTGTGACCTGGTGAAAATAGCCTCGGCAACGACCCATACCAGTGTTGGGCTGGTGCCTGCTTTCATGTGGCATGATCAGCCCCAGTTATACTGCTCTGTCAGGAGGGTAAATATGGAGTTGGATCAGTTGCGTAGGGCGGCCACTCTGTCAGACATTGGATTGGTTCCTGGTGAGGCTATTGATAGGGGGGATTTCACAAGGCATGGGCTACACCTTAATATGAAAGGGAAGGGTAAACTGGCAGGGTTGTTAGCGAAATCCATAAGGGGGGACACTAGTACTCATGGATGTACCTCTTTTTTAGACTAATATTAGTGTCCAATGAGAAGTTCAGGCAGGCAGGTGCTAAAGAGTTCCAAAACTCACAACATTCTCACAACAGGAAAGTAAATAATAATGTTACCATATTTAACCAAAATATTGTTGAATTAAAGAAAAAATAGATTCTCACAACAGTAAAGTAAAAAATAATGTTACCATTTTTCACCAAAATATTCTGGGATTGAAGAATAAAGTGGATGAGCTCCTGGTTTGTTTAGATGACATTGAATCTGATAATGTAATAGATATACTATGCCTGTCTGAGCATCACATTGTGTCTGATATGGAAAAGGTAAATATCAGTGGTTATGAAGTAGCTGCACATATTAATAGAGAGAATAAGGTGAGAGGAGGAGTTGCCATATATGTCAAAAGTTAACACTGTGTAGAAAGTTTAGATACAAGAAAGTTTTGTCTAGAGCAATATATAGAAGCATGTGCCTGTCAACTTAAACTGAAGGAGAGCTCTTTTATAGTTGTAACAGTATATAGGTCCCCTTCGGGAAACTTTCATTTATTCCTGGAAAACTTGGATGCCTTGTTGTGCTATCTGTCAGATAGGGGAAAGCAAATTATTATTTGTGGGGACTTCAATGTTGATTCACTGTAAGAGTGTAATAGGAAGAATGACCTGGAAGTCTTGCTCAGTTCTTTCAGTTTGACATCTGTCATTAATTTTCCTACTCGGGTAGTAAAGGACAGCAGCACATTGATAGATTACACTTTTATAGACCAAGATAGGTTTAAAAACATAAATTCTTGTCCTGTTGAGAATGGCCTTTCTGATCATGATGCTCAGCTAGTTACAGTATATGACATAGCTCCATTCAGTAATTCAAAACTACCCCCCAAAGTTGTGCATTCAATTAATGACTCAACAATCAGAAATTTCAGAGAAAATCTTCAGCAGTTAGACTGGGATGAGGTGTACAAGGAACCCAATGCTATTTTAAAATATAACTTATTTCATGATACACTTGTAAGAGAATTTGAAAACTGTTTCCCCAAGAAAGTAGTTAAATCTAATTATAAGAAACCATGCAAAAAACCTTGGCTTACTAAAGGAATAAAAATATCTTGTAACCAGAAAAGGGAACTGTATCTAACAACAAGAAAGAGCAATGACCCAGAAACAGCCAAATATTATAAAAACTACTGTGCTACATTAAGAAAGGTTACTAAAAAGTCCAGAAGCATGTGCATCATGTCTGAGATGCTTCTGATAACAAAATCAAAACAATTTGGAATATTATTACAAGGGAGACAGGGCAACCAAGAGTACAGGATGGTGGCATCACCAACAAAGAGAATGGAAACTTGATAAACAAGCTGGCAGTCGAAAACATTTTGAATAATAATTTTTTAAATGCTGTAGAGAAAATAGGATCTAAATGTTCATTAGAAGAAGCAAGGCAGTTAATGGAAGAGGCCTTACCCACACAATTTGATACAATTGAAATTCCACCCACCTCTCCTTCTGAAATTAGGAAGAGAATAAACTCTCTCAAGAATAAAAGCTCACACGGAATTGATGGTTTTCCAGCAGGATAATAAAAGCTTGCTCCCAAGAAATAAGTGGGATTCTTAGCCACATATGTAACAGCTCTCTGAAGCAGGGTATTTTCCCAGATAGACTGAAGTATGCCATTGTTAAACCACTGCATAGAAAAGGAGATATGTCTGATGTCAACAACTACTGCACAGTCTCTCTTCTGACTGCCTTGTCCAAAATTCTTGGAAAAGTAATGTATTGTAGAATAACTTCACACCTTTGTAAAAATAAAGTCTTAACAGAATGTCAGTTTGGTTTCCAGAAGGTTTTTTCAACATAAAATGCTATATATACTGTCACTAATGAGATATTAAATGCTCTGAGTAACTGGAAGTCACCTGTTAGGATTTTTTTTTTTTGATCTATCAAAGGCTTTTGATTGTGTAAATCATGGAACACTTCTAGATAAGCTCAAGTACTGTGGTATGAATGGGACAGTGCTTAACTGGTTTAAATCATACCTAACTGGAAGAGTGCAGAAAGTTGAAATAAGCAGTTTACATAATATGCAAAAAACTGGTGATTTCTCAAACCGGGGAACAATCAGGAATGGGGTGCCACAAGGTTCAGTCTTGGGTCTCTGCTGTTCTTAATATATATTAATGACTTGCCATTCTACATTCATGAAGATGCAAAGCTGGTACTTTTTGCCGATGATACAAGTATAGCCATCACACCCACTGACAAGAATTAAGTGGTGAAATTCTAAACGATGTTTTTCAGAAAATCATTAAGTGGTTCTCTGCAAATGGGCTCTCATTAAACTTTGACAAAACACAGTATATGCAGTTCCACACAGTAAATGGAATGACACCATTAATAAATATAGACTTCGATCAGAAACTGGTAGCTATGGTAGAATATTCAAAATTTCTAGGTGTATGCCTTGATGAGGGGTTGAACTGGAAAAAACACACTGAGGATCTTCTGAAACGTTTGAGTTCAGCTACTTATGCTATTAGGGTCATTGTAAATTTTGGCGATACACATCTGAGTTAATGAGCTTACCATGCCTATTTTCATTCTCTGCTTTTGTATGGCATCATATTCTAGGGTAACTCATCATTTTGTAAAAGAGTG
This sequence comes from Schistocerca piceifrons, assembly GCF_021461385.2. Lineage (NCBI taxonomy): Eukaryota > Metazoa > Arthropoda > Insecta > Orthoptera > Acrididae > Schistocerca > Schistocerca piceifrons. Next base: position 781,939,310 of record NC_060139.1, on the reverse strand, counting down.
TTCATTGCACAAAAGCATGTAATCAGAATAATTGCTGGAGCTCATCCAAGATCATCCCGCAAACACTTATTTAAAGATCTAGAGATCTTCACTGTAGTCTCACAGTATATATATTCACTTATGAAATTTGTTATTAACAATCTGAACAAATTCAAAAGTAATAGCCGTGTACATGGCTACAACACTAGGAGAAAGGATGATCTTCACAACTCAAGGTTAAATCTAACTTTGGCTCAGAAGAGGGTAAATTATTTTACCACAAAAGTCTTTGGTCACTTACCTAATAGCATTAAAAGTCTGACAGCCATATAGCATTTAAAAGGAAATTAAAAGAATTTCTTAATGGCAACTCCTTCTACTCGTTAGAAGAATTTTTGGATATAATAAGTGGGTAATTTCCCCAACCCCCACAAAAAATAAATAAAAATAAAAAAACAAAAATATTAATTGTCGTGTAATATTTTGTGTAATGTAATATCTTATATAGACTCCTTTTATTAACCTGACATGTTCCACATCATTACAAAGTGTCGTATTCATGATTTATGGAACAAATACTAATCTAATCAAATCGAAGGATTTTAGTACCTTCATAAAAACATAATTACTTTTTATCAGTTACTTAATTATTTTCTGTGATATTTCTAACAGTTGATTTTGCAAAACTGGTCTCTGTTGGTGAATACCTTCGACTTTTGTATCAGAATTTTAAATTTTTTGTGTGTAGTGTGTCGATTGTTGTTCTTTTACTAACACAGTCAAGAATTTTGTAATATTGCTCGTAGTGCACCTTTAATTATTCATGACAGCTAATCCTCTGCATTAAATAGCATTTTATCTCCTGGTCACAAGAAATTTTGGGGCCAAATGTTAGCCACTCTTTGTCTCAGCTTGCATTGTAATTGTGTCTGACCCTCTGTAAAGAAAATCTAAATCCCTTGGGTCATACGTCTAGGAAAATATTAAATTTCTATCCTCCTTTGTGACCTTAGTATAATGCTTCCCTTCTTCTTCTCTGTCATCTTGTAAATTTCCTCTGAATGTTATGACTGAGTCAGCATTTATAATTTTATGAAACTGTACATTTCTCTTCTTAGCTAAAGTTGGGTGATGGGGATGATTTATTGCGGCTATTTGACTATAAAGATAAGATAAAATTTTGTTATGGATATTCTGCTTCATCAAATACAATTGATTTAGTAATGAATTATCAGTTGCTGTTGATGGTAGTGCTACAGTTTAAGTTATAAATCGAAGAAAAAATTCATACAAATAGAGTGAGATGCCAAAGTTTTCTGTTTCAAATTCCTTCCAACCTCTGTAATCTGTTTTCAGTTAGGCTAACAGTGACCAGGACCTCATGAAACAAACAGAAATATGTTGCAAAGCATCGATAATAACCGATATATAGGCATCAATTTAGTTTCCCACAAAAAAATTTTGCCAGTAGGATATCTGATCTCGATGAGAGAAATTCAGTGATGCAACTCCTTTTTAGGTATAAGAAGAAAGAGCGGAGCAAAAATACATTAAGTATAAGCATTTATGTGCTGTGATTACCCCTGTTGAATGGCCTGTCGCCCGGACGTTTATGCCACTCTGTAAGGAAACTTGAGCCGCCGAGTCAAAATGGTACCAATGGCTCTGAGTACTGTGGGACTTGAGATCATCAGTCCCAAAGAACTTAGAACTACTTAAACCTAACTAACCTAAGGACATCATACACATCCATGCCTGAGGCAGGATTCGAACTTGCGACCGTAGCGGTCGCGCGGTTCCAGACTGAAGCGCCTAGAACCGCTCGACCACTCTGGCCAGCCGAGCCACCGAGTCAATAGGTGTGTGAAGTTTAGGATGCTCTCGGGAGGAGGGAACCTGTACTGTCGAAAGAAGAGTTCGTACGTCGTCGTCAGTTTGTGTTGCCCCTTGGAGGAGTTAACTGAATTTCTAAGAAACCACTGTGTACGAAGATTAGGTTTGTTTTGAGGAGTGCTGCAATTAATTTACAGTGCGTTGCTTATAATACATCCACATATCCGAATAGTCGGTTATGCATACACCACTTTCAGGAGTACATGCCATTTACTAACTAAAAATACTCTTAATTTACAGCGAATATCACCAAAATGCGCGAAGAGCAGCAGAACTACATGCAGACGCTGTCAACATCGCTAATATCATCGTACCAGGAGAGTTTGGAAGTTTTGGCTCAAGACAATGTACGTGAAGGAAGACTGCTACCAACGTAGCTGCATAAGGAGAGGTTCTTGCAGCTTTTGCAATAAATCCGCAGTTCAGTTCTCGACAGTTCCGTACAAAGGGACACTGGTATCAGTTGAAGAAGCGTTGGGCATATTCTTCATAGACATAAATATCACCTGTTCAATGTTTCTCTACATGAAGAGCCACGTGACAACGATTTTCAACGCCGTTTTGAGCACTGTCAATGGATTCTCCAGCAAGACAATAATTTTGTGAGAAAAAATTGTTCACAAATCATGGGAAAGTAAATTTGAGAAACATTCATTACTGCTCAACGGGAAACCCAAACTGGTTTTGTCGATGACCAACAAACGACTGTGGAGTGCGAATTGGCATAATGGAACAGTATGTGATCATCCCTTATTTCGTCAATTGGTGGTATTTTGAGTAGGTAAAAGCACACACATCTTCCAATAAATACTTTACCTTTATTATTAAAAAAAACCGTGTTCTTGAGAGTTCGTCAGCTGACGTGGTTCCAACATGATGGATGTCCTGTGCATAATTCTTAAGTGGCTGGACATATATTAAACCGTTTATTTTCAAACTGGTGGGTAGGAAGAGGCGGTCCTATTCAGAGGTATCCAGCATGATCGGCATACCTGACGGTAACTACTTCCTCTGTCGTCATGTAGAGCATGCGGTCTACAAGAAGATTACAACTTCTGTGGAGACAGCAGAGAGGACATTACTGCTGTGTGCTAAGCGTTAACTCCATATACGTTGACAGCAGCGAATTCATCAGTAATGCAGAGTGTAAGAAAAAAGTTGTGACGTAATAACTCTCACTGTAAATATATTCTTTGAATAACTCACCGACATAAATTAGATCGTATCTTATAATCTCTCATTGTTTGTTGTTCAGGTCTTTGGTTTAATTTGTAAAACTGGTAAATGGAAGTTTATTCTAGATCTTTATTCATGATCGTAGACAGAGCTGTTTGTGCAGTAATTATCAAGGTCATTTTTGATGTGCATAACTGATTGGTAAATGTATTCACAAGGTGGTATTAAAATCTTCAATGTCCTGAAGAGATTTTTATAGTGAACGTAATTACTAATTTGGTTAAATATTCTTATTGTTTTTTTCTGTTCTATGAAAACTGTGTTTATATTTTGTGCGTTTCCTTCCCAGAAAAGAATTCCATAACTAAACAAGGAACACATTGAGTGCGAGTTGGCAAAAGCCCAATGACGTTTAGTTTCATTCGACGCCCCACGTATGATCTACCACGCAACCGCAATATTGCTGCTAATGGCAACAGGGGGGCGGGACTGCAGATATCCAGTGGCGAGCCCAATATGAGGCTACGGAGTGTAGTTGAATTGCGTAGTCTACGAGTGACTGACAACAGTGCTACAATGCCAGTCGTGTTGATACAAAGTAGAGCAATGGTAACGATAATGGTATGATAAAGCGAACATTGCATTATATCTACAGCAACGGTTGCCGAAGTTGACATTTCGTTAGAAAGGAAAGCAAGGAGTTTCGTTGAGTGAGAAAGAAGTGGCAGAGGAAATATTAACTTCACAAGCTGCGGCATGACCGCGATTGGGATAGTGACCCGAAAATGTAGGATAAATTTCTTTTATTTCACGTCTATTGTCACAGACTTGCAAGTCTTCAGACTACCGGTTTCGGTCAGCAATGACCATCTTCAGATCTGTTTTTATAATAAATAGGACATTAGGACATGTTTTCTAGAAAACGGATCTTAAGATGGTCATTGCTGACCGGTAGTCTGAGGACCTACAAGTTTGTGACCGTAGGCGTGAAATAAAAAATAAAAAAAATTATGAAATTTTAGCGCTTCTGCAAGATGAATCAGTGGAATGTGTGGTGTCGTATACGCTCGACCGCGTGGACAATATACATGAGGAGTACAATGATGACTATACGTGCTTAACAAATGAAACTGATACTGAAACAGGTGTCGAACCACGTACCTCGTCATCCTTGTCGGACAGGGTGCCGCAAACTCCGTCTACAGTGAAACGTAGTAAAGGAAAATCATTGTCCAAGGAGTGGGTACTAAATACAATTACGTACATGGGAGATCATCCGCAGCATATATATAAAAACAATTATGAACAAATTTCAAATAAGTCCGCAGCAATATGACGGTGTAGTGCATAAGAAAAACTAAGGATATTCAAGGGAGGACAAGGCGAACTTATTACAAAAAATGGTGTTGATGCGTTTCAAGTATGCTCGATACAATTTACAGGATGTGCATGACAATGACCTACTACGTTACGCACATCAAATTACGCGCGACATAGATTACAGCGATTTCGAGGGAAAGTGCGGACAGCTGCATAACTCAAAAACAGTTCTGCAGAATTGGAAGAGGGAAGATTACGAAATTTCAAACGAAGCGTCAACTTGAGATGCACAGCAAACTGCGGAATCAGCCGAAAATTTGTAGATGAAATAAACAAACTTATCCAATCGTTCAGTAAGGAATATGTTTTCAACTCCGACCCATCAGGATCTGATGAAAGGAATCCTGGAAATTAGAGGTACCAAGGGAGTTTTATCAAGTTCAACTAACATCAGTGACTTGAGGCATTCATATAAGTTATGACGAGCCGGATGGTAAATTGGATGGAAAGTTATTTATTGTGCTGCGAGAGGTTGGAGGTGCTCTGCCCCCTACGATTCTTTCTCGTCTGTGTGATCTTGCAAGGATAGTAGGAAATATTTACGTCACAGCAAGCAGCAGTGGGAAAATGAGCGTAAGAGAACTACGACGATGGTATGAGCACTGATTTTGGAGAACTACTGGTCAAAATAACTTGCTTTTGCTTGATTCCTGATCTTTGCACTAAAATCATATGCCTTTAAAGCAAACTATCCCTCCTGAATTGTTTGTTCGTATTCAGGAAATACCATATTTGGTCTAGCTGCCGATTCCTTCTCGCTCATTTAGCGTTACCCGGGGTGCACGTGTAGCATTCTACTACAGATGCAAGCTAGGGATGGGATGAGATACAAATTATTATGAACAATCCGATGCCGAAAACTATAACTCTCAACACCATGATAAAAAAATACATATTTTCTCGTTTGATAGGGAAAAAAAGTGAGCAAGGAGACGAAATTAAGTAATGATCTACCACAGGGCTCCATCTCAGCCCCCCTGTTATTCAACGTATATATCTCCAATCTCCCCAATACCAGGTCAACAGAATTCTGCTACATGGACGATATCGCTTTTGCTTGTAGAACCAACGATGTCGGACAAGCGGGGACATTTCTCGCAGAAGATATAGCCGCTATGAGACCCTATTTTAGAAAGTGGCGACTTAAGCCCGCTACAAGTAAAACTGAAGAATGTAGATTCCATCTGAACAACAAACAAGCTAACACGGAGCTCAGAATGAAACTTAACGGATACACTTTTTGCCATAACAAGTAGTCTAAGTACCTTGCTGTCACCCTTGACTGCACCCTTTCATACAAAAACAAATATTGTGTGGAATGGTATTGGAAGCTTCAGCATATCTTGGGCACATCATCCATTGTGCTGCGACGAGTATTGTGCCTTGGTGTGGCTAAACAGCAGTCACACTAACTTGATCGACGTCCAGTTGAACCACACTATGCGGTTAGTAAGTGGGACAATTCGAAGAGGTCCCATTTATTGGTTTTCTCTGCTGAGTGACATCTATCCATACGCATTCTGTAGAAGCGAGGCATTGCTTCTGGAATACCGCATGCTACAGGAGGACATGGAATTACCCATACTGGAAGACATACCAAGTCTACGACGAAATAGGCTCCGTTCAGGAAACCCTTCGTTACGGCAAGCAGAATGGCTAGATGCTGGTAATATCGAAGTGAGAGGCTGGTGAGATCAGACCTGTCAACTTATTGAAAACCCTGAAGAGCGTGAGTGATTGCGAAAGTTTAAGTGGGATACTGCTGGCACAGAGCTCGACAGGAAACTATGGGACAAACAGAAAAGAGCTCGCACTAGGTATAGTCTACAGTCGCTGCGCAGACTCACTTTACAAATGGGGTGCCACAGAGTCTCCGGTTTGTGTCTGTGGGGCTTCGAACCAGACTATGAAACACATCAGAGATGAATTCCTCTTCCGCTCCTACCAGGGGAATTGGAGTGACCTCATGAAAGTTGACGATAAAGCTTTTATACGGATTAGGAACTTAGATATTGACATGTAATTGGTTTGACACGTAGTTGTGTTTTTCTGTATTCTTGTTATATGCACATTGTAAATACACATTATAACGTTACAGACCTGTATTTTTACACTGCATGTGAGCCATACGAATAAATAAAAAAACTTCCTTAAAAGTGTGTAGCATTGTAATTCATACCGCTTGGAAATTCAGCCTCTGAGCGCTTTTTTTCTCAGTGCATATAAAACATGTTATCGCACTGTCTGCAGCTACGCCTTAAAGGATAGCCAGTTTCACGATAAGCTCCGCGACAGACTGTTTTGCATTCGGTTGCATGCTATTACATTCCCCACGTTTCCCAATATGCTTCTATATGCATTCCTTTAAGAGAGGATACCTATACGTCCTGCATGATTTGTAATTCCCAAGGAGCTCGCTTTCGACGTTGAAACTGTTAACCTTTGTTATCACTGTGGCGCGCCATTTTTGATTAGGCGTTCATGGTGCAAGTTAATGGTTTGTTTTGAACATTTCTTGAACGTCGACGATGTTAATTTTGTGAAGTGCAATGCATACATCCCATAGCAGGTTGATCTCTGCACCTTCCAGCCACTCATTTTCTGTCGCACTACTGATGCACTTGGTGAGTCACTAGCAGCAAATATTTTTCGTGTCATAATTTTTAACACATTACTTTCAAATGAGCCTTGCTAAAGGTTGAGCTTTCGACCTCGCACTCGGGATTGTTTTTGTTCTTCACTATTAACTTCCTTTAGCAGAGGCCCAACTCTTGTCTGTTTCAAATACTCTAGAAAGATCCGTCAGGTTGTTACTTTATGGAACAAACCAAACCTGGGTATCAGTAACCTGAAGTGCCCTCGATCAATATTGTTTTAGATAACATCAAAATTTCAGTATTTCGATATTAGAAGCTTGACTTACGATCGTTTACCAGTTACTTTGATTGAGTCTTATTAGTATCTTTTGTTATTGATTAATAAAGTTTAAATCAGTTCCTGTTGGAGATCTTTACGTGATACCAGACGAAAATAACTTTCATGTGAACTTTTATTCCTTGTCATAGGTTCTAGGGCTAAGATATTCAACAGGCTCAGATCTAAAACAAATCATGTAATATTGTGAATCCATACCAACTAAAAATAAAATTGAAGACATACGTAATTGACTATCCCTTCTGCAGTTATCTGATTACCCATTTGTTTCGCACATAATTTATGAGTTGCACTAGTGACACGCTGAGCATCTCAACAGCAGTAGCAGTAGAGCTTAGAGAAACAAACGAGTTATTAAACGACGCGTAATTCACGATACTGTCGTCAGGAGACTAATGTTTGCAACATGGCCGACAATGGTCGACTAGTAACGCAGCAGCTATCAGCAGTTGAGTTACTTTTAAACGTAAAGTAAGGTCTTGTTGCGACTTAGAGCCGGTTTCGGCAACAGTTTAACACACGGTCTGTACGGGAAGCATCAATGTTGGAATTGAAACGACCTTGGCGGAAGTCTGTTTGTTCGCCGGAGAATACTGAAGCGGTACGAGTTCCTCTACAAAGAGTAGTAGTATGGTAGTCTTGTCATGGGTTAAGCCTCTTCCACTTTTGTCTGTCCATAGCCAGTCTTTTCATTTCCGAATATTTCCCTCCTTTGATATTGTCCAGCATGTGATATCTTCTTTTTCCTCTTCCCCTTTTTCCCTCCTCCATTCCTTCTATTCCTTCCTTCAATAAACAGTCCCTCCTCAAACAATGTCGAATCCAGTTCCGTTTTCTCTTTCTTATGTCTTTTAGAATGTTTCTTTCTTCTCCGACTCTTCTTAATTCTTCATCATTCCCTATTCAGTCTTCCCATTTCACTTTTTCCATTCTTCTCCATATCCACATCTCTAGTGCCTCCAATCTTCTTTCATCTTCCTTCCTCAATGTCCAGGTCTCCGCACCATATAGTGCAACACTCAAGATGTAACATTCGGCAAGTATTTTCCTCAGATCTTTGTTTAGTGGTCCAGAAAGTAATTTCTGTTTCCTCTTGAATCCTTCTTTTGCCATTGCAATTCTTTTCCTAATTTCTGTTGAGCAATACATGTCAACCATCATTATACTTCCCAAGTAATTGAAGTTATTCACTTGCACTATTTACTCTCCCCCTATTTTCAACGGCATTTTCTCCCCTTTCCTCCAATTACCATGCTTTTCGTTTTCTTCTTGTTAATCTTCATTCCATATTCTTCTATTTTTGTGTTTAGATCATCTAACATTTGTTCCATCTTTATTGCACTCTCTGCCATCACAACCATGTCGTTTGCAAATCTTATACACTCCACTCTCCGACCCCCTATACAAACTCCTCTCCTTCCATCAAAACTTTCACTAATAATTTCCTCCAGATATATATTGAACAGTGTTGGTGATAAACAACAACCTTGTCTTACACCTCTTCCCAGTTCAATATCTTCACTCATCACACCTCCTATTCTTACTCTTGTTCTCTGGTTCAAATATAAATTTCTAATTAGCCGTCTATCCCTCCAGTTAACTCCATGTTTCCTTGGGATTTCCATCAGTTTGTCCCATCTGACACAACCAAAAGCCTTCTCAAGATCAATGAACACGACATACACCTTCCTTTTCTTCTCCATGTACCTCTCCCCTATCACTCTCAGTAGCCCAATGGCATCTCTAGTTCCCACTCCTCGCCTGAAACCAAATTGTTCATCTCCTATTACGCAGTTCAGCTTTCCATATATCGTTCTGTTGAGCGTCCTCAGCAAGGCTTTGGCTGCATGCGATATGAGGCTCACTGTTCTATGTTCCTCACACTTTTAGTTGTTCTTTTTCTTTTCTATAGATAGATGTTCATGGGATGGACCTCTACAAAGAAGCCCCGACAAATGGTGCAGAAATGAGGCAATGCAACTGGGCATATCCAGACGCTCCGTTCAGCGGATTTTCAGAAGTGATCTCCGGATATACCCGTAAAAGACGGCCTCTCCTCAGAAGCTCACCGCAGAACATAAACGGCAGAGACTACTGTTTGCGTGCTAGGTAGAGGATAGGTAACAAAGTCTCCATAACGTTTGGTTTTCAAATGAGATACATTTTAATTTGGACGGCGTAGTTCACAAACAAAGTTTACGCTCTTGGAGCACTGAAAATCCACAAGTGCTTCATGAACGACAATGTCATGCTCCAAGGATTACAGTGTGGGTCGCTATTTCCAGTCACAACTTAATGGACCTTTTCTCTTTGAAGAAACTGTGAACATGCGCGTTATTTGAGCAGGATTCACAATAGCTTCGTCCCACAGATTCTTGCTATTACGCTGCCCTTCAACACGCAATGGTACATACAAGGTGGAGCAAGGCCACATTCTGCAAACAGTGGTTTTCATTTGTTGCATGATCATTTCGACATCGGAGCATTTTACTCAGATTGTCAGGACGTATAAATGACGGGCAGTTTTTCCCTCCCAGTAGTCCAGACATCAACCCATGTGACTTATTTCTTTGGGGAGTATCAATAGGAAATGATTTTCTCGAAATGTCCACATGATTAAATGGTGCTCAGACGCCTTATTCTTCAAGCTTGAAGTGAAATCACGGAAGACGTGTGCCATAGCGTTATTGCTGAGAGCAGTGTCCTTGTGAAGGAAATTAGGAATCAAAATGATGGACATATTGAGCATGTTCTGAATTAGAACTATTCTCTACGCAGTGCTTTCCATGACCGTATATGTCCTTTGAGTTTTTCTTGAGAGTAAAGTGTTTATTCACAAAACAAAAAAAAAAAAAAAATGGTTACACATTTCGTGCATCACCCTGGTGTTAGAATAACAAATGATTAAATTTGTAGATGATGTGGAGGTCTACTTGGTGCGAAATTTAGCACGCAAAGCTGCCACCTTTGGAACCAGCAATGGCTGTAAGCTGTCTGTGCATCGCGTCGAACTGACGCTGGTTGATGGCTATAGAAACATAAATCCATGCTGCTTCAAATCTACGCCAGGTTTCATCTGTTGTAGCGGCTGACAGGTGGTGACAACCCGAGATCTGGATAACGTGCTGCCCAGGGCAGAAGTCGATCGCTCGCTGAATCTAGGTAAGTGAAGACAGCAGAGGCAACGTGCGACCTTGCGTTACACTGTTGCAACATAGCGTTTTGGAGTCCTCGCAGACAGGGCAAAGCAAGCAGCTTCAACACTTCAGGAGTATAACAGCTGCTGTCCAAACCACAGGTTTTGTGAACGAGGAGTGATAATGTTGCGTAACCAGTGACACCCAATACCACCATATCAGATCCTGAGAACGCATAACGATGACGAACGCGGCCTGGCAACGTTCGTTCTCCTCAGAGCCTCTGCACAAACGGGTACGTCCGTCGTGACGTTGTACGCATCAGGACTCGATTGAAAAGATGATGTGGTGCCCCTCCTGCGTCTCGTGTTATCGTTGAGTGAACCACTGTCTGCGTCCCTATCTCTGCTGCTACGTCAACGGAAGGCATCACATCGATGACCGTACAGACAGTCCATGGCGCTCCAGACCGCGTTGCACTCTGCGTGTGGCTGCGTGTCTTACAGCAAAGAAACTTTTCCTCGGTGAAATTTTCACTCTGCCGCCGAGTGAGCACTGATACGAATCTCCTTAGCAGATTAAAACTGTGCGCCGTACAGAGACTCGAACTCGGAACCTTTACATTTGGTGGGCAAGGAAATGGCATACCATTGTGCAATATTATGCGGTTCCATTTCCGTGACGAGAGACACAAACATGTGTTAACTTATTACAGCACAACTCACGACTGAGCAGTTGCATCGATGTGCCACTTGGACTAGAAGTAGCTTATAGACCAAGGTCAAAGATATTGTGCCTACACAAGCCTGCGGGGTTGCCAAATCTTGCAAAGAAAATCGGTCTCTTTGCTTTATTGTCGCAGCTCGTAGAGAGGTACATCACTACAAATCACTCGTTTCCTGACACCCTCAATCCAGTGGCATCGCCCTTTACACTACCTCAAGGGTTGCGTAGCATTGACTGCAGAAGGGTGTGGCTTGTGAGGAGCTGTTCGACCACTGTGGCCCATTCCTTTTAACCCCCTGTGCACAGTCATTTTGCTAGCTGGACTAGAATTGTGGAACTCACTAGTGATTCCGTCTGCTGGTTTCATGTAACTTTTTACAACCACCTGCTGTAGAGCTCCACAGTCCCTATCCGGTAGTACATGATGTCTGCCTGGTTTTGGTTTAGCCGTGGTTCTTCCTTCCTGTTTCCACTTCACAGTTAAATCATCAACAGTCGACTTGGACAGTTTTGGAAGGGTCGAAACGTTCCTGGTGTATTTGTTATTGAGGTAAAAAGTACCCCAATGTTGACGTGCATTATGGCGTTGCATTTTATTTAAATATTTAATGACCCTGTGATCAAGTTCCGTAGCACACATAACCAATAATCTGCGTCCGTCAACGACGCTGAATAGTTCCGTCAGGTGTATACTCTCTAGGCCCCTATACAATCTTGCTTCTCTGGTTTCGAAATTAATTCCAAAATAAATAGTTTAGACAAGCAGAGAATAGAAGCTTTCGAAATATGGTGCTACAGTAGAATGCTGGGTAGACCACATAACTAACGAGGAGGTATTGAATAGAACTGGATAGAAGAGAAATTTGTGGCACAACTTGACTAGAAGAAGGGATCGGTTGGTAGGGCATATTCTGAGGCATCAATGGATCACTGATTTTGTACTGTAGGGCAGCGTGGAGGGTAAAAATCGTAGAGGGAGACCAAGAGCTGAATACACTAAGCAGATTCAGAAGGATGTAGTTTGCAGTAGGCACTGGGAGATGAAGAAGCTTGCACAGGATACAGTAGCATTGAGAGCTGCATCAAACCAGACTCTGGACTGAAGACCACAACAACAACAATATTTAACTGCACAGAAATAAATATCGCTAACTTGCGATCAATATTATCTTCTTTTAACATGGAGGTAAATCCAATCATCTTCCTAGAACCTCTCAATAATAACAACCGAACAACTTACATCCACCACAGGATAGAACGATACCTAGCCTCGTTAATAGAAAAACAGATATTCAGTTCCAAATAAAGAACGGGACCCCCGACGACAATACGCTCTCTCGCTTCTCTGAGGAACGATTGTCCTCGGCGTATTTGCAGCCGGCGAAGAGGCTTTCCGCATAGCTCAGTCTTCGGAGGTATCACTTGTTCTCCCAGTGATCGCCAGTTACTTGAAAAGGAAACAGAACATTTTTTTGTAGCTACGTAGGATACGTACGCCTACTTTGAAACATATTAAAATTGTAAATGAGTTCTTAACACTACAGCATGAATGAACAGACATTACCTTGTCAAATACGATGGTTCTTTTCAAAATAGAAACTTCATAGTCTCTTACTCAAGTTTCTATTTTCACTCGTACGCAGTCTTGTAAAAGCGGATGAATTTTTGTGTCGCAATCCCTATTTTACTTTTATGTTCTTCTACCAGTAATCAACTAACTGGTGCCATCCATCATCTGTGTAGCTTATTTTCTTCTCGTTTCAGCGAATTTAAATAAAAAAGTAGCCAGCATGGTGTAACAGCATCCTATAGTTTTGTTTGCCTGATGTGTGTTGTACGTCTTCTTCGACGCTGCCGAAGCTGGGAAGATACCAATTTGTGCTTCGGAGTCCTTGGCGGGAATGACATCATGTTTCTATTCACGTCAAACGATGGTAAACGCACTGAAGCGCCAAAAAAACTGGTATAGGCACGCATATTCAAATACAGAGACATGTATATAGGCAGAATAAGGCGCTGCGGTCGGCAGAGGCTACATAAAACAACAAGTGTCTGGCGCAGTTGTTAGATTGGTTACTGCTGCTACAATGGCACGTTATAAGGTCCTAGTGAGTTTGAACGTCTTAGTATAGTCGGCGCACAAGCGATGGGACACAGCATTTCCGAGGTAGCGATGAAGTGGGGATTTTCTCGCACGACCATTTCAGGAGTGTACCGTGAATATCAGGAATCCAGTAAAACATCAAATCTCCGACACCTCTGCGGCCGGAAAAATATCCTGCAGGAATGGGACCAACGACCGCAAATTGCTGCAGATTTTAATGCTAGGCCATCAGCAAGTGTCAGCGTGTGAGCCATTCAATGAAACATCATCGATGTGGGCTTTCGGAGCCGAAGGACCACTCGTGTATCCTTGATGGCTGCACGACACGAAACTTTACGACTCGCCTGGTCTCGTCAACTCCAACTTTGGACTGTTGGTGACTGGAAACATGTTGCCTGGTCGGACGAGTCTCGTTTCAAATTGTATCGAAAGGATGAACGTGTACGGACGTGGAGACAACCTCATGAATCTGTGCACCCTGCATGTCAGCAGGCGACTGTTTAAGCTGGTGGAGGCTCTGTAATGCTATGGGGCGTGTGCAGTTTGAGTGATGTGGGACCCCTGATACGTCTAGATACGACTCTGACATGTGACACGTACGTAAGTATCCTGTCTGAGCACCTGCAGCCATCCATGTCCACTGTGCATTCCGACGGAATTTTGCAATTCAAGCAGGACAATGCGACACCCTCAGCGTCCAGAATTGCTACAGAGTGGCTCCAGGAATACCCTTCGGAGTTTAAACACTTCCGCTGGCCACCAGACTCCCCAGACGGGAACATTATTGAGCATATCGGGATGCCTTGCAACGTGCTGTTCAGAAGAGATCTCCACCCCCCTCGTGCTCTTACGGATTTATGGACAGCTCTGCAGGATGAATGGTGCAATTCCCTCCAGTACTACTTCAGAGATTATTTGAGTCCATGCCACGCCTTGTTGCTTCACTTCTGCGTGCTCGCAGTGGCCCTACACTATATTAGGCAGGTGTACCAGTGTCTTTGGCCCTTCAGTGTATGTAGGCTGAAGTATCGAATCTGTATCTATACCTACAACAATATCTATATTGTGCAAACCACTGCGAATGCATGTGCAGAGAGTACGTCCCATTGTACCCGTTATTAGGGCTTTTTCTGTTCCACTCACGTATGGACCGCATTTCGGCGACACACCCCATGGATCAAGCAAATCCGTCACTATTCGTGCTGCGCTTCTCTGTATCCATTGAATATCCCCTGCTAGTCCCATTTAGTACGTGTCCCACACACTTGAGCAATATTCTAGAGTGGGTCAGACGAGTGATTTTTAATTGTAGGTTAATTGCGCTTCTTCAGTATTCTACCAATAAATCGAAGTCTACCACCTGCTTTACCTCGACTGAGTCTATGTGCCCGACTGACCTTTGTGATCATGTCCCTGCTAACGACGAGAACATGGAAAGTGGCAGATTTCACAGAAACGTCGCTCAGTGGAAGAGGGGTGAAAATAAACGAACATGTGTTTCGGCTAATCCGTAGATACTCGACCACTTCTGAGAAAACGATGGTAAAAATTTTTGAGGTACTTTATATGTATTTCAGCACGTAACCAAGCATTGTGCTTTCATAATTTTTGCGCCCCTTGAAACCGGATTATTTCTTTCATTTTATTATTTTATTTTTGCATCTATCTACCTATGTCTGTGGAAGATTACTACACGAATGTGTAAAAAATAAAAGAATTTAAAAAATCTGAAATTGTTTTCAGTTAAATTCTTGTTGTGTGATTTGTCAGTGATATTACTGGTGTTGCGTACTTGTTCCCAAGAAGTGGGTTTCTATCGGCCAGCAACCATACTTTTTACTCCTGCAGCCTGCAAGGAGCGGCTTGTATTCAATCGATTCTGACCTGCGCAACTGGTTTTGTCCTCTTGGGGCAATCAGTAAGGGAACATTATTCCAGAATCAGTTCTCAAAGCCAACATACAGCAATGGACCATGCACACATATATCATACAATAAATGTATGATATTTATTGTGAATCCCAGTCTTAATTTTAAAATTAATATAACGCCCTTCAGCCCCCTATCTTCATAGGACACATTCGTTAGTAACCTCCAGCGGACATAAGAAGATAAATGTGAAACAAAAAAATAAAATGAAACCACAATCCGGTTTCGAATAAGGTGCGTAAAAGATTGGTACCCTAGTGCTACCAACTGTGCCAACACTCTGACTGAGGTCTTTACGCGTTGAACGGCATGTAAAGTATCTCAGAAACTTTGACTGTCGTTTTCTATCTACGAATTAGCCGAAATATGTGTTCGCTTATTTTGATCCCTCTTGCACTGAGCGAAGTTCCTGAAAAATCGGGTTGTGGCACTTGCCATGTTCTACTTGCACCCAGGCGTTTGTATGAGTTTACAGATTCGAACAGTGACTCGCTGATATATATTCATAGGATACTACGTCTCTTCGTTTTGTGAAGTGCACAATTTTACATTTCTGGGAATTTAAAACGAATTACCAATCTTTGCACCACCTTGAAATTGTAGCGAGATCTAACTGAATATTTATGCAGCTTCATTCAGAGTGTACTTCGTTGTAGGTAACTGTATCAGCTGTTAATATTCTGAGGTTACTAATAATACTGTCCGTAACATAATTAACATACAGAATTAACAGCAAGGGACCCACCACACTTCCCTGGGGTACACCCAAAGTTACTTCTACATCTGTCAAGGACTCACAGCCCAAGATGACAAGCTGCGTCCTCCCTATCAAAAATCCAGTCACAAATTTCTTCTGATACCGCATACGATCGTACTTTAGATACTAAACGCGGGACTGGAAATGAGTCAACTGCTTTTAGTGCACAAGCAATACTGCTTCTAGATGACTGTCTTGATCCATGGCTTTCAGGGTATCATGTGAGGAAAGTGACATTTCATATGATCTATGTTTTTCGAAATCCATGCTACTTGGCACGGACGAAGTGCTGCCGTTAGAGATACCTCATTATACTTGAGCTCAGAATATGTTCTAAAGTTCTACAAGAAATGGATGTCAAGGATACTGGACTTAAGTTTTGTAGATCACTTCTGCTACAATTCTTGTAGACAGATGTGACCTGTGCTTTCTTCCAGTTACTGGGCACGGTTTTTCGTTCGAGGGATCTACGATAGGTTATAGTTAACAGAAAGGCTAACTGTTTACAAGGCGAATCCGAACTTCGTTAACAAGATATTAGACGTTGTTCGGGAATATTTTCTGGGTATCTCGTTGTAAGGTATACGTGGTCTGCGGTTGCTCACTGCACAGTACCTGATTTTGCTGGTTTTGTTGTTCCATTCTCCCAGTGTACCTGTTGTAATGTCTACTTTACTCTTTGCCCTGAAGCTTGCATTCAGTACTGCTCTGTTCTGTCTCGAGTTTGTTTTTTCGGCACTGTTTCTACATGGCCTACATCTACATGGTTACTCTGCAATTCACACTTGAGTGCCTGGCAGGGGGTTCGTCGAACCATTTTTATACTACTTCTCTACCACTCCATTCTCGAATGGTGCGTGGGTAAAAGGAACACCTAAATCTTTCCATTCGAGCTCTGATTTCTCTTATTTTATTATGATGATCATTTATCCCTACGTAGGTGGGTGTCAACAAAATATTTTCGCATTCGGAAGAGCAAGTTGGTGACTGAAATTTCGTAAATAGATCTCGCCTCAAAGAAAACCGCCTTTGTTTCAGTGACTGCCACCCCAATTCGCGTATCATATCAGTGACATCTCACTCCTATTGCGCGATAACACGAAACGAGCTGTCTATCTTTGCACGTTTTCGATGTTCTCCGTCAATCCTACCTGGTATGAATCCCACACCGCGCAGCAATATTCCAGCAGAGGACGGATAAGTGTAATGTAGGCTGTCTCTTTAGTGGGTTTGTCGCATCTTCTAAGTGTTCTGCCAACAAAGCGCAGTCTTTGTTTCGCCTTCCTCACAATATTATCTATGTGGTCTTTCCAATTTAAGTTGCTCGTAATTGTAATTCCTGGGTATTTAGTCGAATTGACAGCCCTTAGATTTGTCCGATTTATCGTATACCCCAAATTTATCGAATTTCTTTTAGTACCCATGTGGATGACCTCGCACTTTTCTTTGTTTAGTGCCAATTGCCACTTTTCGCACCATACATAAATTCTCTCTAGATCATTTTGTAATTGGAATTGATCGTCTGATGATTTTTCTAGACGGTAAAATAAATCATCTGCAAACAATGTAAGGGGGCTGCTCAGATTATCACCTAGATCATTCATGTAAATCAGGGAGAGCAGAGGGCCTATGACGCAACCTTGCGGAACGCCAGATATCACTTCTGCTCTACTCGATGATTTACCGTCTATCACTACGAACTGTGACCTCTCTGAGAGGAAATCACGAATCCAGTCACACAACTGAGACGGTACTCAATATGCACGCAATTTGATTAATAGTCGCTTGTGAGGAACGGTATCAAAACCCTTCTGGAAATCTAGAAATATGGAATCGCTCTGAGATTCTTTGTCGAGAGCACTCATTACTTCATGGGAATAAAGAGCTAACTGTGTTGCACAAGAACGATATTTTCTGAGTCCGTGTTGGTTATGTATCAATAAGTCATTTTCTTCAAGGTGATTCATCATGTTCGAGTACAGTATATGCTCCAAAATCCTGCTGCAAACTGAGGTCAATGATATGGGTCTGTAATTCAATGTGTTACTCCTATTTCCTTTCTTGAATATTGGTGTGACCTGTGCTACTTTCCAGTATTTAGGAACAGACCTTTCGTCATGTGAGCGGTTGTGTATCATTGCTAAGCAAGGCGCTATTGTGTCTGCATACTCTGAAAGGAACCTGATTGGTATACCGTTTGGACCGGAAGACTTGCCTTTCCTAAGTGATTTGAGTTGTTTCGCAACACCTAAGATATCTACTTTTATGTCACTCTTGCTAACAGCTGTTCTGGTTTCGAATTCTGGAATATTTACTTCGTCTTCTTTCGTGAAGGAATTACGGAAAACTCTATTTAGTAACTCCGCTTTAGTGGCACCATCGTTGGTAACATTTCCATCGCTATCGCCCAATGACGGTCTTGACTGTTTTTTGCCAATGGTGTACTTTACATATAACCAGAGTCTCTTTGGGTTTTTGCCGACTGGAGTGGCCGTGCGGTTCTAGGCGCTACAGTCTGGAGCCGCGTGACCGCTACGTTCGCAGGTTCGAATCCTGCCTCGTGCATGGATCTGTGTGATGTCCTTAGGTTAGTTAGGTTTACGTAGTTCTAAGTTCTAGGGGACTGATGACCACAGCAGTTAAGCCCCATAGTGCTCAGAGCCATTTGAACCATCTTTGGGTTTTCTACCATATTTTGAGACAATGTTTCATTGTAGAAACTATTAAAAGCGTCTCGCATTGACGTCCGCACTAAATTTCGAGCTTCCGTAAAACTTAGCCAGTCTTGGGGATTTTGCGTTCTTCTGAATTTGGCATACTTTTTTCGTTGCTTCTGCAACAGTGTTCTGACGTGTTTTGAGTACCATGGTGTATCAGTCCCGTCTCTTATTAACTTATGCGGTATGAATCTATCTATTGCTATCGATACTG
Source organism: Schistocerca piceifrons (assembly GCF_021461385.2). NCBI lineage: Eukaryota > Metazoa > Arthropoda > Insecta > Orthoptera > Acrididae > Schistocerca > Schistocerca piceifrons. Next base: position 781,920,365 of record NC_060139.1, on the reverse strand, counting down.
TATCTTTGAATTGGAGTCATATCTGGGCTACATTTACATAATTAGCTTGGAACGAATGGAGACTCTCTCTTAGGAAGGCATCAAGCGAATTTTTATCTGCTGTTTTAAATAGATATATTTAAATAGGTATATTTTGCGATGTTAGTGGTCCATAAACAGTGTTACAGGTCCATATGGACAGCTTTACTGATGAAAAGTTGGCCGATATGTACCTCGTGTACGGGTTCACTGAATGCAGTGGAAGAGCCGCTCACCGCCGCTGTGCTTAATTGTTCCCGCAGGGACAGCAAACACATCATAGTATTTTAGCTTCTGTACGTAAGCGCCTAAGAGAAACCGTAACCTTTCGCTTTACCGTGATTGCATATTACAGGCTTTTTGACTGTTGTGAAGGTGTTTCCAGAGAGGCAGAGGTAACTGGGGTAACAAACCGAATAAATCATAATTTGGGTAGAGTCTTACAAATTGCAGCGCCTTTTAACTGTAATACCAACATGTCTAGCAAACTATCTACATGGTGATGCCGTATGTTGCACAGAGCGTCTATTAGGTTGTACCTAGCTGTTGTACTTGACCAGTTTGATAGATCGTTGAGAATTTTGGCGTGGAGTGGTGCAATTGTATTTTATGCTCGGAGGAAGTAAATATTTGTTTGTGAGGCTAAGCACCTGTTCTCTTACAGGCTTGTATTATCTATTTATAATTTATATAGCTTATAGCTATATTTAGCCGGACGCTGTGGCTGAGTGGTTCTAGGCGCTTCAGCCCGGAACCGCGCTGCTGCTACGGTCGCAGGTTCAAATCCTGCCTCGGGCATGGATTTATGTGGTCCTTAGGTTAGTTAGGTTTAAGTAGTTCTAAGTCTAGGGGACCGATGACCTCAGATGTTAAGTCTCATAGTGCTCTGAGCCATTTGAAACAGTTGAACTATATTTATATATCGATAATACAGCGTAGAAATGTTTAAAATCACTCAACCCTCTCTGCAGTAAAAAGTAAGTTCAAAATTCATACCACCACTTTTCTTCTATATTGCACCGGTACATTTTAAGATAATGTCCACTGTACATGTTTTCACGAGTTATTATTTGATCTGTTATTTGCCTGCTTCGTCATACCACTCACAGGTTACAACCAATAGACGTTACGTTCATAACTCACTTGCAGCTTATTAGAAAGAAGCGGTCGTCAAATGGCTTTGCACGTACACTCATGGCAATATTAGTCAGAGCTGTTAGGAGAGTCATATGGCAGGTCTGCCACAGTACAAAATGCTATCAGTGGCTTCTTCAAGACGGATCTGGCCGTTGAAACCACACATTTTTCAGGACTCAGATTTCATGCCATCTTAATCCAGTCCTCAAAAGCTAGAAATGGGGAAGAAGAAATAAGTGAATAGACATGTTATACTTCAAGGAAAACCAAGACAAACTAATGGAAATGATGAACTTATAAATCTTTCACCTCCTATCAAACAAACCTGTAGAACGAGAGTGTCAGTAGGCTCGCAAGATATCTCCCTTACATCTACATCTGCATGATTACTCTGCAGTTCACAATTTAGTGCCTGGCAGAGAGTTTATGGAACCACCTTCAAGGTATTTCTCTAGTGTTCCACGCTCGAACGGCGCGCAGAAAAAACGAACACTTAAATCTTTCTGTATGAGCTCCGATTTCTCTTACTTTATTATGATTATCACTTCTCCCAATGTAAGTGGGCGAAAACAAAATATTTTCGCTCTCTGAGCAGAAAGTTGGTGATTGAAATTTCATAAGAAGATCCTGCCGCAACGAGCAACGCCGTTGGTTTAATGAGTCCACACAAATTTTCGTGCCATATCCGTGGCACTCTCTCCCCTATTCCGCGATAATACAAAACTAGCTGCCATTTTTTGAACCTGTCCTCCGTCATCCCACACCGCACAGCAATACTCCACAAGTGGGCTGACAGGTGTAGTGTAAACCGTCTCTTTAGCCATTCTGTTGAATTTTCTAAGAGTTCTGCTAATAATGCGCAGTATTTGGTTTGCTTTCCCCACAACATTACCTATGTGATGGCCCTAATTTAAGTTAGTCATAATTGTAATCCTTAAGTATTTAGTTGGATTGACAGTTTTTAAGTTTAGCGGATTCCTTTCGGTACTCTTGTGGATGACTTCACACATTTCATTATTTAAAGTTAATTGCCACTTTTCACACTACACAGACATCTTGTCTAAATCATTTTGCAGTTCGTTTTGATAATCTGACTTTACAAGACGGTAAATGATTGCATCATCTGCAAACAATCTAAGAAATCTGGCCAGATTGTCTCCTGTGTCGTTTACGTACGTCAGGAACAGTCGGGAACAGCAGAGGGGCTATAACACTTCCGTGGGAACGACAGATATTACTTCTGTTTTACTCGATGACTTTCTGACAGTTACTACGATCTGTGATCTTTCCGGGAAGAAATCACGAATCCAGTAGCACAACTGATACGATACTCCGTAGGCACGCATTCTGATTAGAAGTCACGTGTGAGGAACGGTATCAAAAGCTTTCTGGAAATCTAAAAACGTAGAATCAGTCTTATATCCCATGTCGATAGCACTCATTACTTCGTGAGAATACAGAGCTAGTTGTATTTCACAAGAACGATATTTTCTCAAACCGTTTTGGCTGTTTGTCGACGAATCGTTTTCTTCGAGGCACTTCATATTGTTCGAGTACACTATATGTTCCAAAATCTTACTACGTTACCAATACGGGTCTATAATTTAGCGGACTACTCCTTATCCCAGCCCTGCAAAAAGATAAGGAAAGCACAGTGGCATCTTCTGTTGTTGAGATCACCGGTAGTCGTTCCAAGAGGCTCCTTCTTGAGAAAGCATCTAAGAGAAACAAAAATACATGTAACGAAACTAGAACTGACGAATGCGGCAATACGTCTTCAAGCTGGTTCTGAAAAATCTGTTTATGGTTCCATACCAGGGTGCGAAAGTAAGTGCGAGGAAAAAAGTAGCTGGAAACCTGATTGAGTAACTAATGTTGAAACTCTTCCCTGTAAGTCTAAAAGTAGCCCAGCATTTCAGAGAATGGAATTGTACTAAGTGTTCGAATTTATTTGCTGACGTCTTAAAAACTAAAATAAACATTGGTTATTCTTTTCAGTTGTTGATAAAATATTTAATAATAGAATTTATTATACCAGTGGTAGAATTTATTAGATCTACTTACAAATTGTACCACTTTTCCCCTGTCTACCTACTTGTTATACCTTCCGAAACTATCGACAATTTACTTTCGAAACTTTTGGCATACGTGGGTGAGAGAAGAGGCAATACATTCTTAGTATTACATTTATATAATGTACATTAGATTTCAGTAAAATCAGATAAACGCTGAAAGTGGTACAGTTTATGAGACTATACGTTATCACGGTGTAACGAGCCACGGGATACCACGGGTCTCTTATGCTAAAATACTCACAAGGAATACCCTCTTAGCCGAGCAGTCTAGGGCGCTGCAGTCATAGACTGTGCGGCTGGTCCCGGCGGCGGTTCGAGTCCTCCCTCGGGCATGTGTGTGTGTGTGTGTGTGTGTGTGTGTGTGTGTGTGTGTGTGTGTTTGTCCTTAGGATAATTTAGGTTAAGTAGTGTGTAAGCTTAGGGACTGATGACCTTAGCAGTTAAGTCCCATAAGATTACACACACATTTTTGTAATACCCTCCAACGTAATGTCTACCATGCAACCACAATAGCCGGCCGGAGTAGCCGAGCGGTTCTAGGCGCTACAGTCTGGAACCGCGCGACTGCTACGGTCGCAGGTTCGAATCCTGTCTCGGGCATGGATGTGTGTGATGTCCTTAGGTTAGTTAGGTTTAAGTAGTTCTAAGTCCTAGGGGACTGATGACCGCAGCAGTTAAGTACCATAGTGCTCAGAGCCATTTGAACCATTTTTGCAACCACAATATTGGCTGCTAATGGCAACAGGCGGCGGGACTGGAGGTATCCAGGGGTGAGCACAGTATGAGGCTTCGGAGCGCAATTGAACTGCATAGTCTACGAGTAATTGACAACAGTGCTGCAAAGCTAGTAGTGTTGATACGAAGCAGAGCAATGGCAACGATAAACAAAGCGAACATTGCATTGTATCTACAGCAGTTGGCGAAGTTGGCATTTCGTCAGTAAGGAACCTAAGGAATTTCGCAGAGTGAGAAAGAACTGGCAAATGAAATATTAGCCTTTCAGCAAGCCTAGTCAGTGGAATGTGTGGTGTCCTATACTCTCAGCTGTGTGGACAATGTACATGAGGAGTGTAATGATGACGATACGTGCTTGTCCTTGTCGGACAGGCAGCCACAAATCGCGTCTGCAGTGAAACGTAGTTAAAGACAATCGTTGTCCAAGAAGCGGGTACTAAACATAATTATGTGCATGAATATCATCCGCAGCATAGTAAAAAAACAAGTATGAACTGATTTTGAATAAGACCGCAGAAATATGACCTTGTAGAGCATAACAAAAACTACGAATATTCAAGGGAGGACAATGCGCACTTGTTACAGAAACTGGTGTTCTCGCGTTTCAAAGACACTCGACACAATTTACAAAATGTGCATGAAAGTGACCTACTACTTTATGCAAATAAAAATGCACATGACACAGATCACAGTGATTTCAAGGGAAGCAGAGGACGGCTGCATAACTTCGAGCAGTGCTACAGAATTGGAAGACGGAAGATTACGAAACTTTAAACGAAGCATCGACTTGACAATACACAGCAAGCTGCGCAATCGGCCCGAAAATTTGTAGTCGAAATAAACAAACTTATCCCATAGTTCAGTAGACAATTTGTTTTCTACTCCTTCCAGTCAGGATTTGAAGAGGAAATTCGTGTGAAATGAACCCTGGAAATTAGAGGTACCAAGAAAATTGAATCAAGATCAACTAACATCAATATCTTAACGCTTTCATATACGATTATGCCGACTGTTAATCTGGATAGTAAATTGACTAGAAAGCTATTTTTTGTGCTGCAAGAAGTTGGAGGTGCACTGCCCCTACGATTCTTTCTCGTGTGTGTGATATTGCAAGGGTAGTAAGGAATATTTACTTCACAGCAGGAAAGAGTGGGAAAATGGGCGTAAGAGAATCATAACTATGGTATGAGCACTGCGTTTGGCCAATAGCTGGTCACAATAACTTATTTTTTCTTGATTTATGGTCTGAATATCAAAATTTAGAGCAAACTACTCCACCTGAGAAGTGTGTGACATTGCAGTTAATACTACCTGAAACTACTGGGCTAATTCAGCCTCTCAACATTTATTTTTTCCGTGTCTATAAAACATATTATCGCACTATTTGCAGATAGGCCTTAAAGGACAGTCGGTTTCACGACAAACTCCACGACAGACTGTTACGCATTCCCTTGAATGTCATCACGTTCCATCTGTTCTCATCACCCGGTTACATCAATATGCATTCCGTAAGAATGGATACCTAGCTGAACGTCTTGCACTGTTTCTAACTCCTAAGTAGTTTGCCTTCGACCTTGAAAGTGCTAACCTTTGTGGAGCCCCATTTTTCATTCGGTGTTTATGGTTCAAGTTAATGGTTTGTTTTGAACTTGTCTTGAATGTCGACGATGTTCATTTTGTGGATTGTAATATACAAGGTGCTCCATTGATCGTGACCGAGCCAAATATCTCGCGAAATAAGCGTCAAACGAAAAAACTACAAAGAACGAAACTTGTCTAGCTTGAAAGGGGAAACCAAATGGTGCTATGCTTCGCCCGCTAGATGGCGCTGCCATAGGTCAAACGGACATAAACTGCGTTTTTTTTAAAAATAGGCACCCCCATTTTTGTTACATATTCGTGTAGTACGTAAAGAAATATGAATGTTTTAGTTGGACCACTTTTTTCGCTTTGTGACAGATGGTGCTGTAATAGTCACAAACATATGGCTCACAATTTTAGACGAAATGTTGATAACAGGTAGGTTTTTAAATTAAAATACAGAACGTAGGTACGTTTGAACATTTTATTTCGGTTGTTCCAATGTGATACATGTCCCTTTGTGAACTTATCATTTCTGAGAACGCATGCTATTACAGCGTGATTACCTGTAAATACCACATTCACGCAACAAATGCTCAAAATGGTGTCCGTCAACCTCAATGCATTTGGCAATACGTATAACGACATTCCTCTCAACAGCGGGTAGTTCGCCATCCGTAATGCATTGACAATGTGCTGAAGCATATTGTCAGGCGTTGTCGGTGGATCACGATGGCAAATATCCTTCAACTTCCCCACAGAAAGAAATCCGGGGACGTCAGATCCAATGAAAGTGCGGGCCATGGTATGGTGCTTCGACGACCAATCCACCTGTCACGAAATATGCTATTCAATACCGCTTCAACCGTACGCGAGCTATGTGCCGGACATCCATCATGTTGGAAGTACATCGCCATTCTGTCATGCAGTGAAACATCTTGTAGTAACATCGGTAGAACATTACGTAGGAAATCAGGATACATTGCACCATTTAGATTGCCATCGATAAAATGGGGGCCAATTATCCTTCCTCCCATAATGCCGCACCATACATTAACCCGCCAAGGTCGCTGATGTTGCACTTGTCGCAGCCATCGTGGATTTTCCGTTGCCCAATAGTGCATATTATGCCGGTTTACGTTACCGCTGTTGGTGAATGACGCTTCGTCGCTAAATAGAACGCGTACAAAAAATCTGTCATCGTCCCGTAATTTCTCTTGTGCCCAGTGACAGAACTGTACACGACGTTCAAAGTCGTCGCCCTGCAATTCCTGGTGCATAAGAATATGGTACGGGTGCAATCGATGTTGATATTGGTAAACTGTCGATTTCAACACGGGTAATGTATCTCGAAGCGAATACCGTCCGCACTGGCGGAATGTTACGTGATACCACGTACTTATACGTTTGTGACTATTACAGCGCCATCTATCACAAAGCGAAAAAAGTGGTCCAACTAAAACATTCATATTTATTTACGTACTACATGAATATGTAATAAAAAATGGGGGTTCCTATTTAAAAAAACGGAGTTGATATCCGACGAGTTTCGTTCTATGTAGTTTTTTCGTTTGATGCTTATTTCGTGAGATATTTTGCCCGGTCACTATCAATGGACCACCCTGTATACCGGGTTATCAAAAAGTCAGTATAAATTTGAAAACTTAATAAACTACGGAATAATGTAGATAGAGAGGTAAAAATTGACACACATGCTTGGAATGACATGGGGTTTTATTAGAACAAAAAAAAAAAACAAAGTATTGCTAGACGCGTGAAAGATCTCTTGCGCGCGTCGTTTGGAGATGATCGTGTGCTCAGCTGCCACTTTCATCATGCTTGATCTCCCAGGTCCCCAGACCTGAATCCGTGCGATTATTGGCTTTGGGGTTACCTGAAGTCGTAAGGCTATCGTAATCGACCGACATCCCTAGGGATGCTGAAAGACAACATCCGACGCCAATGCCTCACCATAACTCCGGATATACTTTACAGTGCTGTTCACAACATTATTCCTCGACTACAGCTATTGTTGAGGAAGGATGGTGGACATATTGAGCATTTCCTGTAAAGAACATCATCTTTGCTTTGTCTTACTTTGTTATGCTAATTATTGCTATCTGATCAGATGAAGCACCATCTGTTGGACATTTTTTGAACGTTTGTATTTTTTTGGTTCTAATAAAACCCCATGTCATTCCAAGCATGTGTGTCAATTTGTACCCCTCTATCTACTTTATGTCGTGATTGTTACAGTTTTTAAATTTATACTGACTTTTTGATCACCTGGTACATCCCATATAAGTTTGATCTCTAAATCTCCCGGACACTCATTTTCTGTCGCCATCCTTATGCACATGGCGAGTCATTAGCAGTTAATATTTTTCCTATCATAATGTTAACGTAACACTTTCAAATGAGCCTTACTAAAGACACGCAACTAAAGACTTTAGACTTCGCACTTAAGGTGTTCCTCGTCAGAAATATTGTCGGTAGAGTTTGGATTCTCGAGTTTGGATTCACCCTGTATTTCGGACCGGTGTGGCTGCCGATTTCTGAGTCACGACAGTGAGATGCGATCGTAGGTCATACAAAAGTAATCGATCGACTGATAATGTGACTAATAATTCTGAGCACCGCACACGGCTGATTTACAAGCCAGCGCCGGGCATAATGCGTTACGTGACAGGCAGCAGCTCATCGCTGTTAGACGCTCACGTTGGTATGCGGCCTCTGAATTGTACGACAGGCGTATCTGAAGGGGCCGTGGGGCGGGGGTGAGCAGGGGACGGGCCTGCTGCGTGTGGAGCCCTGTTCCTGGCTGTCCCAGTGTCGGGCAGTGACAGACGGTGCCAGCCGAGGCTGCGCTTCGCTGGGCGCTGGGCGGGGCGCGTGGCCGCAGCGACAGCCGCTGTAGTTGTGGATGTAGTTGTAGCTGTAGCTGTAGTAGTGACGGCAGCGGAGCCGCGCCTCCGCCGGCAGAGGCCGTTCACCCGCGGCTGCCTTGCGACGGCGCCACCAGCTGCCGCCGGCGCCGTCCTACCAGGACACACACACACACACACACACACACACACACACACACACACACCTTTGCTTCCAGCGTTACCTTACGGAATTCTTCACTCTGTTACTTGTTTAACCAGCGCTTGAAACAGCAAGTGAAACGTTGATATAATTTATCTCTCTACGTTCTAAAAATAAAGATAGGATCTGTACAACAGTGCTGCTCTGGTTGTTACCACAGTCAGACCGCCCCTGTACCCTCTCAATAACGTTCCCACGTGCCCCGACCCAGATTTTAATCCGTCCCACGTAAGCATCACGCGGGTCACCAAATGTCCCTACTTTTGGGCACTTCCATCAATTCGACATATAATTAGTAATCACTTCAAAAATGGTCTAGTATACAGTAGTGGAAATCTGTGTAAAGGCAGGGTTCCTATGACTGTAATAACGTAGTACTGTGCCTTCAGACCGTAGACTGGTTTGACGCAATTCTCCACAGTAGCCTATCGTCTGAATATCTTCATCTCCGAATAACTACTGCAAACTACACCCATTTGGACCTGGTTACTGTATTCAATCAAACCTTGGTCCTGCTCTACAATTTTTGCGCCCTACACTTCTCTCCAATACCAAACTGACAATTCCTTGATGCCTCACAATATGTCGTATCAAACAATTCCTTCTTTTAGTCAAGTTGTGCCATAAATTCCTTTTCTCCCCATTTCTATTCAGTACCTCCTCATTAGTTACGAGAGCTACCCATCTAGTGTTCAGTGTTCTTTTATTGTACTGCATTTCAAAAGCTTCTATTCTCTTTTACCAGAATTGCTTATCGTCCACGTTTCACTTCCGTACTAGGCTACACTGCCGACAGATACCTTCATGAAAAACGTCATAACACTTAAATTTATATTCCATGTTAAGAAATTCCTCTTTTTGAGAAATGATTTCTTTTCTTTAGAATGTAGACAGTCTGCATTTCGTTTCCTCTCTGCTTCGCCCATCATCAGTTATTCTGCTGACCAGATAGCCAAACTCATTTACTAAATGTATGATTTGCCCATAACGCTTTCTCAAATGGGACCAGCAACATTACAAGATTTTTTGCTGATGAGGTAATTGTTTACAGATTAGTATCGCCGTTAGACAGTCGTAAGTTAATGCAAGAAGACTTGGTGTAATGAATAGCATGTTTCTGCCAATGTGCATAAATGCAAGATAAAGCCCATAAAAAAGGGAAACAATCCGATGGCGTCCGATTACGAGGTGCGACAGTAAACTAATGAGACTGATTTTCTTTTGCAAGATGTGGCAACCCTGCAGGCTTGTGTAGGCACAATATCTTTGACCTTGGTCTATAAGCTGCTTCTAGTCCAAGTGATACATCGTTACAACTGCTCACTCGTGAGTTGTGCTGTAATAAGTTAACATGTGTTTGTGTCTCTCGTCACGGAAATGGAACCCCATAATATTGCGCAACGGTATGCCACTTCTTTTTGCATTAAATTGGGTGAAAACGCGACAACAACTTACGGTAAGCTTCAGAAGGCTTTTGGACAGGAGGTTATGTCAAGAGCTCAAGTTTTTCGTTGGCATAAAATGTTTAGTGAAGGCAGAACAAATGTTGAAAATGAAGACTGCAGTGGACGACCATCATGACGGAATTACACAGTTTCTTTCATCACACGAGTAACAAAATAAGGCGTTTGCATTTGCTGGGTGGAAATTCGTATAAAGGCACCCACTGTCCTGCTCTATTATTACATTGTTAGTACTTTGTCCAAACTCTGTTCTTCCTAATTAACCCTAAAGTTCTCGTCGGAATTGATTTTGTTAGGGTTTTGTTTGGGTTTATGAGACTGCCTGCAATAACTACCCCAGGGATTGTAAGTTTTACTTCATTGGTTTTATACAGTTGGTGTCTACCGGATCTTATAATATATCCTACGTGGAGTTATCCGATAAATTATTATTCTGATTTCTCCCATTCTCGACGTTTTGGTTCCGTACTGTAGTATTATTTTTGGGATATAAGTGGTCTACAAAATTTAACTTTGTAAAGTTTTCGAGAACCAAAGTAGATTATCCTACCGTATTTCGACATGCTGAACACGAGTCTGACATTGGTTTTTCCACAGCACCACAATTTTTGTGCAAATTGAACTAGTCCCTATCTAATTGTATTCGGGTTTTGTGTTGCTTAAAGAATGTGATTTTTTGCCTGTAAATGCTAATTTACTAACACAAAGGGCATGAAATGCAAGTGAAATATGTTTTCATACACACCTAAATTATTTTTACATGTTTGCTGCTCTGCTTATGTGAGGCACCTGCTATCCTGCAGTAGTGTCCAGCAGTAGTCAGCCATCATACACTACTGGCCATTAAAATTGCTACACCACGAAGATGACCTGCTACAGAAGCGAAATTTAACCGACAGGAAGAAGATGCTGTGATATGCAAATGATTAGCTTTTCAGAGCATTCACACAAGGTTGGCGCCGGTGGCGACACCTACAACGTGCTGACACGAGGAAAGTTTCCAACCGATTTCTCATACACAAATAGCAGTTGACCGGCGTTGCCTGGTGAAACGTTGTTGTGATACCTCGTGTAAGGAGGAGAAATGCGTACCATCACGTTTCCGACTTTGATAAAGGTCGGATTGTGGCCCATCGCGATTGCGGTTTATCGTATCGCGACATTGCTGCTCGCGTTGGTCGAGATCCAATGACTGTTAGCAGAATATGGAATCGGTGGGTTCAGGAGGGTAATACGGAACGCCGTGCTGGATCCAAACGGACTCGTATCATTAGTAGTCGAGATGAGAGGCATCTTATCCGCATGGCTGTAACGGATCGTGCAGCCACGTCTCGATCCCTGAGTCAACAGATGTGGACGTTTCCAAGACAACAACCACCTGCACGAACAGTTCGACGATGTTTGAAGCAGCATGGACTATCAACTCGGAGACCACGGCTGTGGTTACCCTTGACGCTGCATCACAGACAGGAGCGCCTGTATGGTGTACTCAATGACGAACCTGGGTGCACGAATGGCAACACGTCACTTTTTCGGATGAATCCAGGTTCTGTTTACAGCATCATGATGGTCGCATCTGTGTTTGGCGACATCGCGGTGAACGTGTGGTGTCACCGCCGGACACCACACTTGCTAGGTGGTAGCCTTTAAATCGGCCGCGGTCCGTTGGTATACGTCCGACGCTCGTGTCACCACTATCACTGATTGCAGACCGAGCGCCGCCACACGGTAGGTCTAGTCTAGAGAGACTCCCTAGCACTCGCCCCAGTTGTACAGTCGACTTTGCTAGTGATGGTTCACTGTATAGATACGCTCTCATTTGCAGAGACGACAGTTTAGCATAGCCTTCAGCTACGTCATTTGCTACGACCTAGCAAGGCGCCATATTCTTCAAGAATGTATTCTGAACAGATAATATTGTGAATCATGTACCGTCAAGAGCGACGTTCATCATTAATGGATTAAAGTTAAGTATCAAACTAATTACGTCCGCTTTCTGAATTCTAATTACTTGTCATGTTCCAGATCTCACGTCAGTAGAGTCCTTCCCTCCTCACGGTAGCCTGTGTGAGCTAAAACGCGTGCATTTCGTCCCCCACTAGTAACACGGTGTTGGATCTTCTGCCAACACAACAGAACGCACATTGGAAGCGTGTATTCGTCATCGCCATACTGGCGTACCGCCTGGCGTGATAGTGTGGGGTGCCATTGGTTACACGTCTCGATCGCCTCTTGTTCGCACTGACGTTACATTTCAGATGTGTTACGACCCGTGGCTCTACCCTTCATTCGTTCCCTGCGAAACCCTACATTTCAGCAGGATAATGCACGACCGCATGTTGAAGGTCCTGTACGGGCCTTTCTGGATACAGAAAATGTTCGACTGCTGACCTGGCCAGCACATTCTCCAGATCTATCACCGATTGAAAACGTCTGGTCAATGGTGGCCGAGCAACTGGCTCGTCACAATACGCCATTCACTACTCTTGATGAACTGTGGTATCGTTTTGAAGCTGCATGAGCAGCTGTACCTGTACACGCCATCCAAGCACTGTTTGACTCAATGCCTAGGCGTGTCAAGGCCGTTATTACGGCCAGAGGTGGTTGTTCTGGGTACTGATTTCTCAGGATCTATGCACCCAAATTGCGTGAAAATGTAATCACATGTCAGTTCTAGTTCAATATATTTGTCCAACGAATACCCGTTTCTCTTCTGCATTTCTTCTCGATGTAGCAATTTTAATGGCCAGTAGCGTATAATTAATACTCACTTTAAAAATGGTCTAGTATACAGTATGGAAATCTGTGTAAGGGCAGGGTTCCTACGACTGTAATAACACAGTACTGTACCGAATTTATTATAAAAGTAGTAGAAACATGTAAGACATAAACAATCATGACGGAATTACATAGTTTCTTGCATCACACGAGTAACAAAATAAGGCGTTGCATCTGTGTGGAAATTCGTATAAAGGCATCCACTGTCCTGCTCTATTAATACATTGTTAGTAATTAGTCCTACCTCTGTTCTTCCTAATTAACTCAAAAATTCTCGTCGGCATTGATTTTGTTAGGGTTTCTAGTTCTTGTAGTGAAGCTGCCTGCCACTCTTCTCGTACCGATGTCTTCAGCTCACATACAGTCTCAAACTGACTACAATTGCGACAAAAACGACTTGCAAATATTCCCAAAGGGTTTACACGGGGTTCATATCCTGGCTACGTGCAGGCCAGGGTAAGACATCGATACCTTTATCGTCAAACCACTTTTTGGTTGTAGTAGAAACATGCACAGATCCATTATCTTATTTAAACATTAGACTTTCATCTCCACGCCCTCATACATTGTAATCAGATCCGTCTCTAACATCGCAGTGTACATGTTAGAGTTCATTCTAGTGTTCACTCAAGCAATGTGCGACTTACCTTTAGCCGGACGTTGTGGCCGAGCGGTTCTAGGCGCTTCAGTCCGGAACCACGCGGCTGCTACGGTCGCAGGTTCGAATCCTACCCCGGGCTTGGATGTGTGTGATGTCCTTAGGTTAGTTAGGTTTAAGTAGTTCTAAGTCTAAGGGACTCTAAGACGCCCCCGGAAGCTGATCAGAAAGCCTACCCGGTGCGTCTGGCAAACAGGTTTCAGGCATTGTCTCTGGCTGAGCCAGATGCAGCTGCCTGCCCTGCTTCAGAGGATGATTCTCAGCCTTCAAGATCCGGGCAATCACAGAGGGTGGGCTTATTGGTAGTTGGGAGCTCCAATGTTAGGTGCGTAATGGGGCCCCTTAGGGATATGGCGGCTAAGGAGGGGAAGAAATCCAGTGTGCACTCCGTGTGCATTCCGGGTGGAGTCATTCCTGATGTGGAATGGGTCCTTCCGGATGCCATGAAGAGCACACGGTGCAGCCAGCTGCAGGTGGTGGCACATGTCGGCACTAATGACGTGTGTTGCTTTGGATCTGAGGAAATTCTCTCTGGATTCCAGCGGCTATCTGATTTGGTGAAGGCTGCCGGTTTTGCTTACGAGATGAAGGCAGAGCTCACTATCTGCAGCATCCTTGACAGAACCGACTGCGGACCTTTGGTGCAGAGCCGGGTGGAGGATCTGAATCAGAGGCTCAGACGGTTTTGCGACCGTGTTGGCTGCAGATTCCTTGACTTGCGCCATAGGGTGGTGGGGTTTCGGGTTCTGCTGAATAGGTCAGGAGTTCACTACACTCAGCTGGCGGCTACACGGGTAGCGGAGGCTGTGTGGCGTGGACTGGGCGGTTTTTTAGGTTAGAAGGCCTCGGGGAAAGTACGGGGTGGGCTACAATCTCAAAGGGTGCATGGAAAATACAGGACGTGCTTGGATCAAGGAACAGTCGGAATTGTAGTTGTAAATTGTTGTAGTTGTGCTGGGAAAGTCCCTGAGCTTCAAGCGCTAATAGAAAGCACAGAAGCTGAAATCGTTACAGGTACAGAAAGCTGGCTAAAGCCTGAAATAAGTTCTGCAGAAATTTTTACGAAGTCTCAGACGGTGTTCAGGAAAGATAGATTAGGCAGAATTGGTAGTGGAGTGTTTGTGTCTGTCAGTACTGGTTTATCTTGTAGTGAAGTCGAAGTAGATACTCCGTGCGAATTGGTATGGGTGGAGGTTATACTTAACAGCCGAACTAAGTTAATAATTGGCTCCTTCTACCGACCCCCAGACTCCGATGATATAGTTGCTGAACAGTTCAGAGAAAATTTGAGTCTTGTACAAATAAATACCCCACTCATACGGTTATAGTTGGTGGGGACTTCAACCTTCCATCGATATGTTGGCAAAAATACTGGTTCAAAACCGGTGGTAGGCAGAAAACATCTTCCGAGATTGTCCTACATGCTTTCTCCGAAAATTATTTCGGGCAGTTAGTCCACGAACCAACGCGAATTGTAAATGGTTGCGAAAACACACTTGACCTCTTAGCCACAAACAATCCAGAGCTGATAGAGAGCATCATGACTGATACAGGGATTAGTGATCACAAGGTCGTTGCTCAATACCGTTTCTTCCAAATCCACCGGAAACAAACGCAAAATAATTTTATTTGAAAAAAGCGGATAAAGTGTCACTAGAAGCCTTCCTAAGAGACAATCTCCATTCCTTCCGAACTGACTATGCAAATGTAGACGAGATGTGGCACAAATTCAAAGATATAGTAGCAAGAGCAATTGAGTGATTCATACCTCATAAATTGGTAAGAGATGGAACTGATCCCCCGTGGTACACAAAACAAGTCCGAACGCTGTTGCAGAGGCAACGGAGAAAGCATGCGAAGTTCAGAAGAACGCGAAATCCCGAAGATTGGCTAAAATTTACAGACGCGCGAAATTTGACACGGACTTCAATGCGAGATGCCTTTAATAGGTTCCACAACGAAACATTGTCTCGAAATTTGGTAGAAAATCCGAAGAAATTCTGGTCGTATGTAAAGTACACAAGCGGCAAGACGCAGTCAATACCTTCGCTGCGCAGTGCCGATGGTACTGTTACCGACGACTGTGCCGCTAAAGCGGAGTTATTGAACGCAGTTTTCCGAAATTCCTTCACCAGGGAAGACGAATGGAATATTCCAGAATTTGAAACACGAACAGCTGCCACCATGAGTTTCTTAGAAGTAGATACCTTAGGGGTTGCGAAGCAACTCAAATCGCTTGATACGGGCAAGTCTTCAGGTCCAGATCGTATACCGATTAGGTTCCTTTCAGATTACGCTGATACAATAGCTCCCTACTTAGCAATCATACACCATCGCTCGCTCACCGATAGATCTGTACCTACAGATTGGAAAATTGCGCATGTCGCACCAGTGTTTAAGAAGGGTAGTAGGAGTAATCCATCGAACTACAGACCTATATCATTGACGTCGGTTTGCAGTAGGGTTTTGGAGCATATGCTGTATTCAAACATTATGAATCACCTCGAAAGGAACGATCTATTGATACGTAATCAGCATGGTTTCAGAAAACATCGTTCTTGTGCAACGCAGCTAGCTCTTTATTCGCACGGAATAATGGCCGCTAGATTTCCGGAAAGTTTTTGACACCGTTCCTCACAAGCGACTTATAATCAAGCTGCGGGCCTATGGGGTATCGTCTCAGTTGTGCGACTGGATTCGTGATTTCCTGTCAGGAAGGTCGCAGTTCGTAGTAATAGACGGCAAATCATCGAGTAAAACTGAAGTGATATCAGGTGTTCCCCAGGGAAGCGTCCTGGGACCTCTGCTGTTCCTGATCTATATAAATGACCTGGGTGACAATCTGAGCAGTTCTCTTAGGTTGTTCGCAGATGATGCTGTAATTTACCGTCTAGTAAGGTCATCCGAAGACCAGTATCAGTTGCAAAGCGATTTAGAAAAGATTGCTGTATGGTGTGGCAGGTGGCAGTTGACGCTAAATAACGAAAAGTGTGAGGTGATCCACATGAGTTCCAAAAGAAATCCGTTGGAATTCGATTACTCGATAAATAGTACAATTCTCAAGGCTGTCAATTCAACTAAGCACCTGGGTGTAAAAATTACGATCAACTTCAGTTGGAAAGACCACATAGATAATATTGTGGGGAAGGCGAGCCAAAGGTTGCATTTCATTGGCAGGACACTTAGAAGATGCAACAAGTCCACTAAAGAGACAGCTTACACTACACTCGTTCGTCCTCTGTTAGAATATTGCTGCGCGGTGTGGGATCCTTACCAGGTGGGATTGACGGAGGACATCGAAAGGGTGCAAAAAAGGGCAGCTCGTTTTGTATTATCACGCAATAGGGGAGAGAGTGTGGCAGATATGATACGCGAATTGGGATGGAAGTCATTAAAGCAATGACGTTTTTCGTCGCGGCGAGATCTATTTACGAAATTTCAGTCACCAACTTTCTCTTCCGAATGCGAAAATATTTTGTTGATCCCAACCTACATAGGTAGGAATGATCATCAAAATAAAATAAGAGAAATTAGAGCTCGAACAGAAAGGTTTAGGTGTTCGCTTTTCCCGCGTGCTGTTCGGGAGTGGAATGGTAGGGATATAGTATGATTGTGGTTCGATGAACCCTCTGCCAAGCACTTAAATGTGAATTGCAGAGTAGTCATGTAGATGTAGACTGATGACCTCAGATGTTAAGTCACATAGTGCTTAGAGCCATTTTTGAACTTACCTTTACTGCAGAAGGCTGTCCAAATCATATCACTTCCACCACCAACATTTCTGCTCTTTCTTACCTGCTCAGAGTTTGCCAGTAATATTGGAAACCATTCGGTCCATCTAAACTAACTTCTTCTTATCACTGAAGATCAATTTATCCCATTCTGAAGTCCATGACATACGTTTTTCAGAAAACTCCAATGTATTCTCTTTGTTAACACAAAAGCGAGCTTCTGCAGTCGTTTCTTGAATGCAAAATGTTTGTCATTTGACAGACTTCGTCGTACACGTCTGGTTTGTTACCTACAACTCTAAATCGGCAACAAGTTGATAAGAATAACGGTTTGTGGCCCTTGCTTTGCGCAAAAGGAACCATTTCGATGCCTCAAATAATTTTCTACTTAGCCCATATTTTACATTCCGTTCACATCGACTGCCCAGTCAACGAAATTATCAATCACTTTACTTGAACAGTTCAACTTCTTGGCGATTTGACGAATAGATAGTCCCATTTCCATACACGCACCGATTTTTGCTTTTTCATCTCATGATGTTTCCCGCGTGGCATTGTCACAATCGCGGTTTATGTACACGACACACATTGTCTCTAATGGTGTCTGTTTCCTATCTGCGGTAGAGACACATACACACACACCAACACCACAAATAACCGACTACATTTACATTGAGTTCCGCCCTCTGCCATCTGAATCGTTGATGTCTTGTTACATACTGTATTACTGACATCAAAAGCGATAAAATTTGACTGCATTTGTCAGTGTGCTGGATCTCATGCTATTGCACATACATTGTGCACAACTATTCCAGTCGCCAATGCTAATTTTCCTACAAATACCTATGCCTTTAAATTGATTTTCACACCTGTATTAAAGTCCCGAAATGAGTTGCTAATCGTGTCGTGTAACAAAAGAAGTTAGAATAAAAAGCGCCAGGAGAAAGCGATCAGCCGATTGTCTAAATGGACACCTCAGCGCATGCCGGTGTTCGTTTAGAAAACACTCAGCCACGTAGCTGCCATGGCCTTATTATTACCTCCACACGGCTGCTTCTCTCGCTCACCGACTGGCCGCGACTTCTCTCGGCACGTTTACAGTTGCAGCACAAACGAAAGCAGCAAGCGAACACCATGGAATGGAAGAACTAATTGGCGCCGAGGGAAAGGTCTCTTCTCATAGGTGAAATATAGGAACGCGTGGGGCAGGAACATACATGTACCTTTACCTTCTTAAACCATGCTTATTTCTTGTTTTCCTATTTCGGTCAATTTTGCGCGCCCTCTGTGTGCCCGAGCCCTTGGCGGCGGCCTATCTCGCTACCCCATCTGTTGGGCCCTGATCTGATGACGTCGTCGTCGAAGGGACGTTAAACCTTAGTCTGCTCTGCACACACCAAAAATTCTGCAAACCCTCTCTAATTGTCAGCATTTGTCTTTGTAATAGTGCACCAAATATTACGTTGGTGCGTAAGTTCGTAGCGCTTTTCCATAACTTCAAGAGGTACCCATAACAGAAACTTTACTCATCAGTAATATATATTATTCTCCTTCACCATATACAACAGCCTGCTAACACTGGGGTAACTTCGATTCCGTGGCTGTAGAAATGACGTGGTTTTGAGGCGAAGAACTCTTCGGCGCATTTTCATCCGGAAAGGAAGTTTCCTTGAATGTTGTTCTATAGAAAGCGGAAAAGATGAAAATCTGAGAGCGCAAGATCAGGGGAATAAGGTGGGTGTGGAATGACTTCCCAACCAAACTTTTGTATAGTGTTTTTGTCAGTCTAGCAGAATGCGGGAGGCCGCTACCGTGGAGTAACATAACTTAACGCAGTCTTAGTAATCGTTGCTCTTGGATTGCGTCTGCAAGACGTCTCTGTTGTTGAAAAAAAAAAAAAAAAAAAAGAAAGAGAGTCGGCACAGAAGGTGACGCCTCGGGAAAACAATTCGTAGTACACCGCTTCTGTTCCACCAGACGCACCGTGGATCCGTGCGGGTCATTGTACGCGAGGTGCTACTTTGTTTGGGCTTAACCACTCCTTTCTTTCTCTTATGTTAGCATAAAGACGCCATTTATCGTCACCAGTAACGACACAGGATCGGAGTGGCCGGTGTTGTTCGCGAGGCAATCGGTGACGAGCAAGCAGACAGGCGGTTATGGCCGCTAGTTGGTGTTTGTGATTTTGGCTTAGGCCTTAGAGCATGTGGTACCCGTACACCCGATTTCTGAACCTTCCACATTGCATGTAAATGTAGCACGACTATCGAATGATCACAGTTCATCACATTTGCCAGTTCTCGAGTGCTCTGACGTGGATGATGAGGATTAATGCCTTTAAACGATGTTCATCAAACCGCGAGTGTGTAACTGAAGGTGGAGAGTCACTAATGTCAAAAAAGTCCTCTTTAAAACGAGAAAACAATTTTCTTGGCGTACTCTGTCCAGTGGCATTATCCCCATATTTCCGCGCCTGTCACCCCTCTATTGATGTCAAGCAGAAGGATACGTCGGAAATATTCCGATTTCTCCACTTGGCACTCCATTGTCTAGCATCCATAGCTCCACTCACTGTCTCTAAATGACAATATGTAAACTCAAGTAGCAAAAGCGAACAAATAAAAAAATGAAAATCGATAAACACACACATAGCAGCCGGAATGCCAACATGCAAAACAAAAACGCTACGAACTTGTGCACGAATCTAGCAGTAGAAGAACCATACAAAGGAAGAAAAAATGGACTGTCACTGTCTCTTTATATACTGTCAATTTTGTTTTCTGCTTCCGTATGTACAGGGGATAGGCAAAATAATGTAAACACCTGTACTTACTTGGCACGTAATGCAGCTGCGATTCTTCTTGGAATACTGGCATATAATGATTGTATAGTGTCCAGTGGAATCGAGCAGGACATTTAACTCCTGTAGTGAGAGGCAGGCGGAAATCTGCTCTGGAGTCAGCGCTCCAATACTGCCCTCAAGGGTTCGATAATGTTGAAGTCCGAGGACTGTACTGGCCACGGAAGACGCTGCAGTTCAGTTGCGTGCTCCCAATACCACGATTGTACTGTCTGGCTGTGTGTATGGTTGCATTATCGTCCTGAAATATGGCATCATTGTTGGGGAACAACATTTGAATCATGGGGTGCACCTAATCACCTAAAATCTTCACATAATCGTTGGCTGTAACACTGCCTTTGAGAGTAATGATGAGACCAGCAGAATACCATGAAATGGATACCCACACCATCACACTTCCACTCCCATGCTCAACCGTTGGAAACAAGCAATAGGGATATTAGTCTTCTTTTGGCGTTCTCCAGACGTAAATCCGGCCCGATATTGGAAATAATGAAAACGTTGACTCGTCGAACCATATGACGTGTTTCCGCTGTTCAGCCGTCATCGATTTATACTCCTGACAACACGTTTTACGCTTCTATGCTTTGATTGTCGGTTTCGATATAGCAGCTCGTCCATGATTATTCGCTTTATGGAGTTCTCGGCGGACAGTGTCGATAAATACGGCGTCTCGAAGATGGCTGTTGAGCTCTGCAGTCACTTTCGCCGATGTAGTTTTGTGTTGTTTTGACGTAATTCGTGTAAGCGTACGAAGAGCTCTGTCGTTTAGTTTTGATTTGCGCCCACTATTACGTTTACACGATGATGTCTTTCCATGTTTTGTGTAGGCTGACTGTTGAAACAGTTGCTCTGGAAACATGCAATAAGTTGGCTGTCTTGGTTACCGATGCTCCAACTAATTGGACCCGCATAATCTGTCCTCTTCTGTTATGTCTTTCGTGGCACGTTGACCTGAATGCAAATACGAAACGTGCACTATTCGTAAAGAATCTGCACTGATGCCTAGTTCGTACTGAACACGCACAGTCCAGCGCGACACGTGCCTTACCAGCGTTGTTGATGGTCAAACACGACCATCTCTTTACTACCACTGTACACATTATTTTGCTATCCGCTGCACATTCCTGTATTCCTAACGCAAAGGTAAATCATAGAACTGTACTTAGAAGAAGGGGCACCTGTATTATACGCAGGATGGCTATAATTAAACTTGCGCTATTTGAGCCAGTATAGACCGAAAACTATTTACAGTATGGCTATCCAGCTTATAGGAATGATGGTCAAACTGTACGCTACAGGGGAAAAAAAAGTTGTGGTAAGGACTATGAGACCAAACTGCTGAGGTCATCGATCCCTAGGCTTACATACTACTTAATCTAACTTAAACCAAGTTACGCTAAGGACAAGACACACGCTCATGTCCAAGAGAGGACTTGAATCTCCGACGGGGGCAGCCGCGCGAACCGTGGCAAGGCGCCTAAGACCACGCGGCTACCCTTCACAGCTGCGCTACAGGATTGCGTTGTGAAGAGTGTTAGGGTGCATGACTTGTCTTTAGGTGCCGTAGTGTTAACGTCATGACTTTTCGTTAGGCGCTAGTACTGGTACGGCGACGTAGGGTGGAAACACAAGCATGAGTGTGCATTGCAGTTGCAGACAGTCAACGTGGGTCTGAACAAGGTGATCATGGGTTTACCCGTAAAGCTATTTTATCAACACAATAGCTGCAGGGCTGGTACTCTTCGCAAGTATTGACTAATTAAAGGAATACAGAGAAGTCTTCTTTCTACGCTGGAATTGAAGAACGTGATTTGGAAGTTCGAATTAACCGGCGATTCGAGAAGGGCTCCTGGGAGATGCCGAAGGCAAGTTGCACCACAAATTCTTGAAGAAATCAGTATTTCAAGGGCTGAGAGTGCTGGACGCAATGTGCGATCTTCAAGCAGTGCACGAGCTATGCAAAGACAACTGAACTTTCCAATATCCACCGTTCAAAAGGTGTTGCGAAAAATTGTGAAGCGGTGTCTGTAGTGATGTTCCAGGTTGGCGTGGATGCAGATGGTCATAACAATGAGAAACGTTTTTAACATGGAGCGCAAACGTGGTGAGCAGTTAACAAATGTAACCCTCTCAAGTGGAAATTGAAACGTGTTACTTTCAATGGTTTATTCGTTATTTCTCTTCAGCATGTCCTTACAAATGTTGCAACAAAGTTTCACTGTCCTACGATCAATCGTGTTTCACATGGAGCCTTTCAAGTAGTGAAAGTTTAGTTATAACCACCCTGTATTTAACTATAGTCTCATAGGCCAAAAATATTGTACTTCGTACAGGTCTGGCAAATTCGCTCTTTCACCTATCATTCGAGGTCCGTAGACTTCATCATTAAGGAGAATTTTCAGGAGCCATGGACGAGTTAAAGCGTGCATTAACGGAGTCGAACAACTATCTAGAATGGTGAGCAAAAATTAAGGACAAAAGTAACTTTCGCATGATGTGTCACTGACAAGTAGCTTAGCTCGATGAAATTTGGGCTATACATAGAAAGCACAGCAACAGTATTTGTAGCAGTATAGAATTACTGCTACTGTATCACCGGTTTGGTGTTCCAGGTGTTATGGCGTGGGGAGGCTAACGTTGGTTGGTTGGCTGATTCGCGGGAGGGGAGCAAACAGCGAGGTCATCGTCCCCATCGGATTAGGAGAGGACGGGGAAGGAAGTGAGCCATGTTCTTTCAAAGGAACCATCCCGGCATTTGCCTGAAGCGATTTAGGGTAATTTAAATCAGGATGGCCGGACGCGGGTTTGAACCGTCGTCCTCCCGAATGCGAGTCCAGCGTGCTAACCACTGCGCCACCTCGCTCGGTGGGCCAACGTTGCGCGGGCGTACTGACTTCCAAATCTGACCTGACACTTTGCGTCAATATAATTGTGACACTGTGCTCCTTCCTTATGTACAACCCTACTTCATTTTGCGCTACCGCATCGATCAGCGCATATGGAGGAGCTCCCGGAACGAGGGGTATTTGGCGAGGTGGGTAGCCCACCCGTTCCACTAACTTAAAATCCCATCGAGCAGATAGGGGATGCGTCGGGGAGATGTACTGCTGTAGGTCGACATGCACCAACGACCATCTTCCTCTTGTCAACCGCGCTGCTGAACGGATTGAGTGCCCTACCACAAGATCTCGTTGCCTACCTTGTGGCCAGCATGGGAGCAAAATGCCCCGAGCATGCATTGCCGTCCGTGCTACTCACACACCTTATAAAGAACAATGAACTGCCTTTTGTGATGTCCAGGAGACCATGATAAATCGCGGTGATTTTACTGTCTGCGAATATAAGTGTCATTCCTGATCGTCTCGATGCGTATTTCTTTCAATTGTCTTCTGTTGTATACAGCACTATTTCCTTCTGTACATGGACTAAGTTGCATCAAGAAATGTTACTTCCCATAGACATATCATGAGAAAATTTCTTCCGCAAGTTTTGCCTAGCAGTATATATTCCGATTCTCATCATCGCCCCCATTCGCCAGGTGCAAGTCTTTCGATTTGACGCCACTTTGGCGATTTGCCCGTCGATGGGGATGAAATGATGATTATTAGGACAATACAACACCCAGTCCCTGAGCGGAGAAAATCTCCGACCCAGCCGGGAATCGAACCCGGGTCCTTAGGATTGACATTCTGTCGCGCTGACCACTCAGCTACCGGTTACCCGACGGGAGGCCCTAGCCACACATCATCGCCGAGCCGACTGCCGGAAACATTGATGCACCAGGCCGTTGAATCACATGAAATTATTATTTATTATTTTATTATTATGCAAAAGTTACTTTGTTAATTTTTGCGCTTCAGTGTGTATTACTAACAACGTGACCGCACCTACTCGTCGTCACCAATTTCGCCCAAAGTTATGGTATTTGCAGAACTTGGCCAGAAATGGAAGTGACAGGAGTGATAGCTCCAGAGATACCCAAACGGTTAAGGAAAAAAAGAAAAAAACAGCAGTTTTGGCGCTGTTTGAGAGTGGCATCAGCCATATATGTTAGTGTAACAGTCAGCGGTTCGCTCAGCGGAAGGATTACAAAACGGTAAACCGAAGTTCGTGTGGTAAAGTACGAATGCGACAAATTTTTATTTTTAATTCTTACGTTACGCATGCTGCAAATAAACTGTATCCTCAATGTATTTTATTTATAAATATTTCTATCAGAGGCACGAAGAGGAGAAGCAAAGGAAAATATGGGATTGCAAATAAATTTCCAATAAAGGAATAACAACACCCAATAACCATTCAAATTATCGTAAAAGTTACAAGAATTAAAAAGTCGAGAATGATGAGGCGGTTCCAAAAGCTGCATAGCTGTATGAAGGTGCTTTATTCGCAAATACCGGTTTCATGTCAGTACAGACGCATTTTGAGGTTTATCTGTTAAAAATATAAATCAATGTGTGAAATTTTTGAAATTGTAGAAAAACAGAACCATAGTGCTGATATTCAACAAGAAATAATGACGAGTGCTCACAATGGGTATAATTCCATGTAGAGTTACGGAGTCCCAGTTTTCGGGAAGGTATCCACGTCAAAAGTCATAATGAAATTGAGTACACCAAAAAGATGCTTGTAAAAATTTACAAAGCACGACTGCTGAATGAGCCAGGCCTATAAAAAGCGGGATAAAAACTAATAATGGAAGGTACATTACTATGAACAGGGATAAAATGGCTAAAAATAACTAAAGTCTAGGGAAAGTACTATAAGTACACGGGAAATATTATCCCAAAAATAATACTCCAGTACGGAACAAAAACTTCGAGAATGGAATAAATCAGAGAAATAGCTTTCCACTTAGGATATGTTATAAGGTCCAGTAGACATCAGACGTTAAGTCCCATAGTGCTTGAAGCCACTTTTTTTTGCGTTCTTCCGCCGTGTTGGTAATAGGCGGATGTGGTGTAAGCAGCCCGTGGAGGCTAGCAATATACTGGAAGGCGGAAGGCAGAAGGCCACGTTGCCTAAGAGGCACCCAAAGTAAACACACAAGCAGCTGCAATGAGGAAATCATAACTAGGAAAAAAACTGTAGGCTGGGAAACGCATTACATATCTTAAAAAATCTGTAATTTATTGTAGGTACAAATGAAAAATAAAATATAATATGCTTTACATCTGCACC
This sequence comes from Schistocerca piceifrons, assembly GCF_021461385.2. Lineage (NCBI taxonomy): Eukaryota > Metazoa > Arthropoda > Insecta > Orthoptera > Acrididae > Schistocerca > Schistocerca piceifrons. The sequence continues at coordinate 781,895,058 of NC_060139.1, read as the reverse complement.
TAAACTAAGGGTGACCATTAAGGTCCACAAGGATAACTTCCCCATCCGTCCGATTGTGAATGCACGTAATGGTGCTGGTTACGAGTCGCAGTCACTGTTGGTTGGGTATACTACTACATACATCAAGCATCTGGTTCAGACGCCAGTCCGAAACAGAGAGCACATGATTTCTGAACTGTCGGAGATAAATAGGCCAGAAGGCACCAGCATGGTGTCATTAGATGCCAGGAATATCTACTCAAACATCCCTCCAAAACGTGTTCAAGAAATCGTAGCTAGGAATTTACGGGCATTTATTGGACTTCCAGAAGATGATTCGGAAGTGGTTTTTATTTTAAGTTTATAGATTCTACATACACCCAAGAGAATGGACTTGCAGTGGGTTCCCCCTTGTCTTATTGCCTTGCCAACGTCTACATGACGCATTTCGGGCATCGATACGTTCACCAGACCTCAGAGCTCAATGACAGGATTATTTTGTGACTGCAGTATGTAGGTGACGTATTTATGTGATACAGAGGTTCGAACAATGATTGTAACCGGTTTGTACATTGTCTGAACTCTGTGCAGGATGAAATTAAATTTTCAATAGAACGTAGTGTGGATAACTCCTTACCGTGTTTGGACCTGCGTGTGACTATGGAAGGCACTTCTTTCTCTTCGATGTTTTACGGAAGCCTACTATTCCCAGCATGACTATACGTCAGTCATCAAATCATCCCATGAAGTACAAAAAGACAGCTCACACGGCACTGTTACACGGCTTACATAGTTTATCGGTTAAAAAGAAAACCTTTCAACGAGAATACCGCACTATTCAGTATATAGCGGCACTGAATGGTTGCGATAGCTATTTTGTAGAGAAGATCAATAAAGAAGTCCACAGTACGAAAAGTTTCGCTCGCTATGTCCATTCGGAGAGCGCTATCGCTTAGGTCACAACATTAGTTCCATTTGATCAGAGTAGTGTCAGGCTAAATAACCACAGAGTGGCGTATTTCGGTAGTGTATTGGAACAAGTTGCAGAAAGTTAAAAAAGACAAATATCCGTCCAGCATTCTTTAGTCCAAGTAATATAGGTAGGGATACAAGTACAGTGAAAAGTCCGAATACAATAAATATAAGGGGTCTGGGGTTTATGAGACTGCCTGCAATAACTACGTCTGGGATTTAAGTTTCTACTTCATTGGTTTTATACAGTTGGTGTCTACCGGATCTTATAATGTATCCTACGTGGTATTATCCGACAAATCATTATTCTGATATCTTCCATTCTCGACGTTTTCCGTTCCGTACTGTAATATTATTTTTAGGATAAAAGTGGTCTACAAAATTCAACTTCATAAAGTTTTCGAGAACCAAAATAGAATATCCTTACGTATTTCGACCTGCTGAACACGAATCTGGCATTGGTTTTTCCACAGCACCACAGTTTTTGTGCAAATTGTACTAGTCCCCATCTAATTGTATTCGGGTTTTGTGTTGCTTAAAGAATATGATTTCGTCTGTAAATGCTAATTTACTAACACAAAGGGCATGAAATGCAAGTGAAATATGTTTTCATACACACCTAAATTATTTTTGGATGTTTGCTGCTCCGCTTATGTGAGGCACTGCTATCCCGCAGTAATGGTCAGCAGTAGTCATCCATCATACTTGTTCTACATTGGCCCTGATAGCGTTACTCCATTGTAGATATGGTCTGATGAAATCTTTCCCCACGTTCATCGGAGGCTTGTCTATGAGCACCAGCAGGAAAACAATCCAAGTGAACAACGAAGAACGTGCAGTTTTAAAGACATATTACACTCGAGATTACGGTAAGACTCTAGTAGTTCGTTGATTAACACATAACTGTTGTCTGCTATCTTGTTCCAAAGGAATCAGAACACAGTTTTTTTGAAACAATTCCAGCAGTCCAGTTCAAGAGGGCTCAATGCTGTGACAAAACTAGAATTGTGAATAAGCTGTCAAATTTGAGGACCAACAAACACACCTGATATAATGTTGTTTTCACACAACGCAGGGATTTTCTGACGTAAGTGCACAAAACCAGGTCCACCTTTGTCCATTACATTTCGCGGCTGTGGCGGTTATATAGCTAAGCACTGACAAAGTTATTTGTGCATTGTAAGACAGTTATTAAATTTAACAGTTTTCAACTGTGTTTCGTGCTGTTTGTGGCGAAATAACGATTTAATAAACTTTCGGAAACGTTCACTCGCGGTGTTTTTTGGAGTTTTCTGTGCGTTGAAGACGTTTAGCAGATTCCGTGCTTTGGTTTTCACAGCTGACGTTTCTTATTGTTTCTAGTGAAATATTTCAGTAAAATTTTCGTTCACTGTTTTAACTTCGTTGAGTGTTCCAGTGACCGTTTGAAGTTTTGGTCTTAGCTAATAATTTTGTGAAGTTCTGTTGGTACTGGTATTAGTTGTGGTTTAGTAGTATTAATAAAAGTATTTGCTTTCTTAGTAGGGAGAGAATTTCGAGACCGCTATAGTTAGTTCTATAAATAGTTCTACTGGTGTAACTGAACTTAGGGGACATAGACGTATAGTTTTTTTCAGTAATTGTAAAATTTTATCATGAGCAAGAAGTGTGGACTCTGTTATAGGTTTGTGAGTAGTTGGTTACGGTGTGGGATTTGTTCAAAGTATTTTCATTGGGGGGGGGGGGGGATGCAGGTGGGAAGCCAGTGGGCACTCTAGCTAGATCCTCTTCTGGGAATGCAGAATCTGTAGTAGAAATAAGTTGACAGAGGAGCAGGAGCATAAGATGTGTGCCCTTCAAGCGTAATTACAACACGCAAAGGAGGAACTGGATAGGCTGAGGAGGGTGAAGGGTGGTGAGGAATGGGGACTGGCAGTTGGTAAGAAGGCAGCTAGGAGGAGGAGATATTCAGACAGTTATTCTTTGCGTATATGCAGTAGATTTGACCAACTGTCAGAGTTGAGTGGAGAGGAGCCTCTTGTAGCTGTAGGTGTTGGACACGTGCAGCAGTCCTCAGCATTTAGGAGGCCTAGGTCAGTTACAAAGTCTAACAGAAAGAAGAAGGTTCTGCTGCTAAGTAGTTCGCACGGTAAAGGTGTGAGCCAATAGTTGCAGGAAGTGTTGGGGAGTGAGTACCAGGTCACCAGCATTGTGAAGCCTAGTGCAGGGCTGGCTCAGGTGACTGACAGCATAGGGGAGTTATGTAGCAATTTTACGGAGGATCAGGTAGTGATAGTGGGTGAAGCAGGGAATAGTCTTGATAGGGACGGGGAATATGATGTAGGTGGTGACCTGGTAAAGATAGCCATTCAAACTGGTGGCACTAATGTGCATTTCGTGCAACTGTTTCAGCATCGTGATCGGCTTCATCTTAATGCGGTTGTTAGGCGCGTTAACATGGGCGGGGAAGGCACTGATGGCAGAGGGCCTCGGTCATATTGCAGTGATGCCAGTTGAGGCTATCAGTAGAACGGGTTTCACTAGGCGTGGCATGCACCTCAATAGGTATGGGAAGGGGAGGCTGGCAAAGCTTATAGGTGACTGTGTAGTGGGTGGTGGCAGGATCACGCATGGAAAAGTTCCTGTAGTAGTTGGTGTTAGAGCTGCACCTTTTTTAGATTGAAGTCAGCTGACAGGTATATCTGCTTTAAGAAAGTCCCTCTAACTAAGAGGTAGAGAAGGAATTATCATATTTCGTCAAAATATGAGAGGTATTACAGATAAAGTTGGTGAACTGCTTGTAGATGTTTACTCTGAAATTACTGGTAAATCGGAGCACCACTTAAATAATTTGGCAATTCAGAGGCTTCCTTTACCAGGATACAGTTTAGCTGGCTGTTTTTCAAGGAGTTTTCTTGCGGGGTGGGGGAGTGGCCATGTACGTGAAAAACAGTACTCCATCTGAATCCATAGACGTATCAAGGCACTGCACTGAACAGATATTTGAATGTTGTGCAGGAGCAGTTGAATTTAGTGAAACTAAACTTCTAATTGTTATTGTTTTTAATTCCCATAACTCTCACTTCAGAGGATTTCTGCTTAAACTAGAGAGGGTTCTTTATTCACTTCATAGTAAGTACCATAAATTAGTTACATGTGGTGACTTCAGTATTAATTTTGCATACGATGGTACAAGAAAAAGGATGTTGGTAGATCTCCTGAATTCATATGGCCTGATGCAGATTGTGTTTTTTCCAGCTGGGGTGCAGGGAAACGGTAGCACAGCCATATACAGTATTTTTATTCATTCTTCATTACTAGATGGGCATTCTGTTAGTAAAAGGGTGAATGGCCTTTCAGACCATGATGCTCAAATTTTAACACTAAAAGGTTTTTGTACTCAAACAAATGTCACCTATGATTACAAACTATGTAGGAAAGTTAATCCAACAGCAATAGAGAGTTTTTTAAACCTCGACAGAGAACAAGAGTGCCAGGATATTTATAGTGCTTATAATATAGATGACACACATTTCTCATGCTCTTTGAGAGTTACTTTCCATTAGAACGTCCTAAACGGGGTACTAGCAATAAAAGACAGCCTGGAAGGCTGACAAGTGGGATAAGAATATCATGTAGAACAAAGCGGGAATTGTATCAAAATATTAGAAGTAGTCACATTCAGTGTACTGTAGCCCGTTACAAACAGTACTGTAAGGTGTTTAAAAATGTTATTAGGAAGGCAAAGAGTATGTGGTACGCAAATAGAATAGCTAATTCACAGGACAAAATTAAAACCATATGGTCAGTTGTGAAGGAAGTGTCTGGTCAGCAGCGCAAGGTCGACGATATAAAGTCAATGCGTAGTAAAAATATTTCTGTTACTGATAAATCAGATATATGTACAGTATTTGACAATCATTTTCTGAGCATTGCTGGTGAATTAAATAAAAATTTAGTTTCTGCAGGGAATCATATACCTCTCTTGGCAAACGCCTTTCTGAGATTGATGTCTGAAATACTTCTCTGCGATACAGACAAGGGGGAGATTGTGTCAATAATTAAATCACTAAAGACTAAGGACTCTCATGGATATGATGGAGTGCCTAGCAGAATAGTAAAGTACTGTGCTGCACATTTCAGCCCTGTATTTAGCAACATTTGTAATTTTTCCTTTAGGAATGGTCAGTTTCCTGAGGGATTAAAGTACTCAGGAGTAACGCCGCTTTATAAAAAGGGAGAAACGGATAATGTAGACAATATTAGACATATTTCTATGCCATCAATGTTTGCTAAAGTTATTGTAAAGGCTGTGTATGTAAGAAAAACTGATCATTTTATATCACACGATTTGTTATCAAATATACGGTTTGACTTTAGAATTCGTTTAACAACTGAAAATGCTATATTCTCTTTTCTCTCTGAGGTACTGGATGAATTAAACAAAAGGTTTCGAACGCTAGGCATATTTTTGATTTAACTAAGGCATTTGATTGTGTTGATCACAAAATATTGCTCCAGAAGTTGGACCATTACAGAATACGGGGAATAGCTCACAATTGGTTCACCTCTCACTTTAGCAAAGACAGAAAAAGGTCATTATTCACAGTGCTGAGAATGGCTGTGATGTGGGGTCCGAATGGGGTACGATCAGATGGGAGGGGGGGAGGGGGCGATGCCCCAGGGATCAGTGTTGGGGCCTCCCCTGTTCCTTATTTACATAAATAATATGCCCTCTAGTATTAATGGTAACTCTAAAATATTTTTGTCTGCAGATGACACCAGCTTGGTAGTAAAGGATGTTGTATGCAACATTGGCTCGGTTTCAAATAGTGCAGTTCATGACACAAGTTCATGGCTTGTAGAGAATAAACTAACACAAAATCACAGACGGAGTCAGTTTTTACAGTTTTTATCACACAATTGGCATATGATTGGCACCACAGAATTGGCATATGATTATGATTGGCGCCACAGAATTGGCATATGATTAGTGAAACTGAACAGATTTAAGTGTCAGGAAGTCATTTCTGAAGGTATTTGTATGGAGTGTAGCCATGTATGGAAGTGAAACATGGACGATAAATAGTTTATACAAGAACAGAATAGAAGCTTTTGAAATGTGGTGCTACAGAAGAATGCTGAAGATTAGATGGGTAGATCACATAACTAATGAGGAAGTACTGAATAAGATTGGGGAGAAGAGAAGTTTGTGGCACAACTTGACTAGAAGAAGGGATCGGTTGGTAGGACATGTTCTGAGGCATCAAGGGATCACCAATTTAGTATTGGAGGGCAGCGTGGAAGGTAAAAATCGTAGAGGGCGACCAAGAGACGAATACACTAAGCAGATTCAGAAGGATATAGGTTGCGGTAGGTACTGGGAGATGAAGAAGCTTGCACAGGATAGAGTAGCATGGAGATCTGCATCAAACCAGTCTCAGGACTGAATGACCACAACAACAACAACAACAACATCACACAATTCAACAAAACCTGACGTTTTAATTTCACGGAATTGGCATATGATTAGTGAAACGGAAAAGTTCAAATTTCTAGGTATTCAGGTAGATAGTAAAATGTCATGGAAAGCCCACGTTCAGGATCTTGTTCAAAGACTTAATGCTGCCATTTTTACTATTCGGACGGTATCTGAAGTAAGTGGTCGTTCGACATGAACATTAGTCTACTTTGCTTATTTTCATTCGCTTATGTCGTGTGGCATTATATTTTGGGGTAATTCTTCCCATATTAAAACGATGTTTTTGGCTCAGAAACGGGCGGCTCGGGCAAAAATGGTATAAGTTCACCAACCTCTTGTCGACCCCTGTTCACGAGTCTGAGTATTTTGACATTGGCCTCTCAATAAATATATTCCTTGCTGTCATTTCTTGTTAACAGTATTAGCTTATTACCAAGAATAAGCAGCTTTCACTCAGTTAATACTCGACAGAAATCAAACTTGCATTTGGATCGGACTTCCTTAACTCTTGTGCAGAAATGTGTGCAGTATACTGCTGGATCTATTTTCAATAAGCTACCACAATAATTCAAAAATCTTATCAGTAATCCACGCGCTTTCAGTTCGAAACTGAAGAGTTTCCTCATGGGTCACACCTATTATTCTGTTGAGTTCCTTGGAAAATTAAGCTTATTCTTATGTTATATTGCTAACTGCGTTTACTTAAGCTTATTACTTGACTACTTTTTTCGGGTTCATAAAGATTTTATTTTTACCTGTTATTACTTTTACGTTGTAATTTCATGTTCTGACGCTTTCCATGACATTGGAGATTTGCTCCTCAATTTGGTCCTGTGGAACTAGACGTGTAAATAAATAAATAAATAACAAACGACTTCATTAGTCCGAGTTTTATGTGAAGTGGCGGTAACAAAATGTCTTTCAAATTCAGCAACATTCTTTGAATCAAGTTCCATTTATGTACGGGGAAACCAAATCCGTAATGACTGTTCCGATCAAGGCTATCCTATTCGCAAAGGAAACAGCAACGCTTTGTATACCCAGATTGTAATCCTGTAAGTATCCCAGTTACTTTGAAGTCGGGACAGATTCGCCGCTTTTGGCTGATGTATTGAATTTTTTCAACAAATGTTCCGTACTGCTGTATGTGTCCTTCAAAATAGTGGTATAAGCTACGGAAAGAGGAAAATATACACTGAATCGCCAAAAAATGTTATAGGCATGCGTATTCAAAAACAGATATGTAAACAGGCAGAAGACGGCATTGTGGTCGGTAACTCCTATGTAAGACAAAAAGTTTCTGACGCAGTTGTTGGATCGGTTAATGCTGCTACAATGGCAGGTTATCAAGATTTAAGTGAGTTTGAACGTGGTGTTATAGTCGGCGCACGAGCGATGGGACACAGCATCTCCGAGGTAGCGATAAAGCGGGGATTTTCCAGTACGACCATGTCACGAGGGTAGCGTGAATATCAGGAATCTCGTAAAACATCAAATTTCCAACCTCGCTGCGGCTAGAAAAAGATCCTGCAAGAACGGAACCAACGAAGACTGAAGAAAATCGTTCAACGTGACAGGAGTGGAAGCCTTCTTCAAATTGCTGCAGATTTCAGTTCTGGGCCATCAGCAATTGTCGGCGTGCGAACCATTCAACGCAACATCATCGATTTGGGCTTTCGGAGCCAGAGGCCTATTCGTGTACCCTTGATGACTGCACGACACGAACTGATACGTGCTACTTACTGGAATTAAGGAAAATGTGGAATGGAGGACCCACCAATATACACTCCTGGAAATGGAAAAAAGAACACATTGACACCGGTGTGTCAGACCCACCATACTTGCTCCGGACACTGCGAGAGGGCTGTACAAGCAATGATCACACGCACGGCACAGCGGACACACCAGGAACCGCGGTGTTGGCCGTCGAATGGCGCTAGCTGCGCAGCATTTGTGCACCGCCGCCGTCAGTGTCAGCCAGTTTGCCGTGGCATACGGAGCTCCATCGCAGTCTTTAACACTGGTAGCATGCCGCGAAAGCGTGGACGTGAACCGTATGTGCAGTTGACGGACTTTGAGCGAGGGCGTATAGTGGGCATGCGGGAGGCCGGGTGGACGTACCGCCGAATTGCTCAACACGTGGGGCGTGAGGTCTCCACAGTACATCGATGTTGTCGCCAGTGGTCGGCGGAAGGTGCACGTGCCCGTCGACCTGAGACCGGACCGCAGCGACGCACGGATGCACGCCAAGACCGTAGGATCCTACGCAGTGCCGTAGGGGACCGCACCGCCACTTCCCAGCAAATTAGGGACACTGTTGCTCCTGGGGTATCGGCGAGGACCATTCGCAACCGTCTCCATGAAGCTGGGCTACGGTCCCGCACACCGTTAGGCCGTCTTCCGCTCACGCCCCAACATCGTGCAGCCCGCCTCCAGTGGTGTCGCGACAGGCGTGAATGGAGGGACGAATGGAGACGTGTCGTCTTCAGCGATGAGAGTCGCTTCTGCCTTGGTGCCAATGATGGTCGTATGCGTGTTTGGCGCCGTGCAGGTGAGCGCCACAATCAGGACTGCATACGACCGAGGCACACAGGGCCAACACCCGGCATCATGGTGTGGGGAGCGATCTCCTACACTGGCCGTACACCACTGGTGATCGTCGAGGGGACACTGAATAGTGCACGATACATCCAAACCGTCATCGAACCCATCGTTCTACCATTCCTAGACCGGCAAGGGAACTTGCTGTTCCAACAGGACAATGCACGTCCGCATGTATCCCGTGCCACCCAACGTGCTCTAGAAGGTGTAAGTCAACTACCCTGGCCAGCAAGATCTCCGGATCTGTCCCCCACTGAGCATGTTTGGGACTGGATGAAGCGTCGTCTCACGCGGTCTGCACGTCCAGCACGAACGCTGGTCCAACTGAGGCGCCAGGTGGAAATGGCATGGCAAGCCGTTCCACAGGACTACATCCAGCATCTCTACGATCGTCTCCATGGGAGAATAGCAGCCTGCATTGCTGCGAAAGGTGGATATACACTGTACTAGTGCCGACATTGTGCATGCTCTGTTGCCTGTGTCTATGTGCCTGTGGTTCTGTCAGTGTGATCATGTGATGTATCTGACCCCAGGAATGTGTCAATAAAGTTTTTCCCTTCCTGGGACAATGAATTCACGGTGTTCTTATTTCAATTTCCAGGAGTGTAGCTTTCTTTTCACACAACCTGTTTATTTAACAATATATTAACTGTTTTTTACAGATAGTCGAAGCATTTAACCAAAAAATTTTCTGTAAAAAAATGAACAAATTTGCAAAATTCTTTTGACCTTAAACCTTAAGTTGCATAAACTTTTAATCTTTGCAAAAGAAATCTGAAGTGCTGTATTGTAAAACAGCAAACAATATGACAAGGATAAGGCTTACTTCAAAGCAACCAACCTCTTAACTTCAGTCGGCAACCAAAGTGAGACTGGACCCCCACCCGTCCCTTTTGACAATTGACTAAAGCCCTGGTGACAGTTGGCTGTTAATATTTTCAAGGTTAAAATGATTGTCAGTTATTAAGACCGCTCTGAAGGAACGTCTTAAAACATCACTTGTGAACACTTGTTACAAGAGGACTCACTTGACGGAACCACAAAATCCGGCTAAAATACACCAACAATGACCTGGTATTTCAAACACAGAAACGAACAGCTTCGTACAACAGGTTGGTCAGATTATAAAAATGGTTCAAATGGCTCTGACCACTATGGGACTTAACATCTGCGGCTATCAGTCCCCTAGAACTTAGAACTACTTAAACCTAACTAACCTAAGGACATCACACACATCCATGCCCGAGGCAGGATTCGAACGTGCGACCGTAGCGGTCGCGCGGTTCCAGACTGTAGCACCTAGAACCGCTCGGCCACACCGGCCGGCGGTCAGATTATAACTAATGACTGAGAAATGCAATTACAATCAAAAAATTGAACCGGTTAACAGCTAAATCTAACCACAAGGTCCCTCTTTTGTTTAACGGCAACCTGTGCCTTAGTGCAATTCTTCCGGGTGTATTTACGACCAAGAGCTGATTCACAGAACATTAATGATCGGATACAAACCAGAAAGCAAAGGGAATATAATATGGGGACAAATTTTCAAACGACGACTAGTTTCTTAGTACAATACTACTGCCTATATTTACGACCAAAGAGCCGACCGAGTAAAACGTTGAGGATCGTATACAAACCAGAAAATAATAAGGAGAGCAGGTAGACAAAGTTACTCCCCTATATAAGCAAGCAGTCCCATGGATCCACGGTGCGTAGCAGTGGTTACCGAGTGGTGCCTGTGGAAGCCAGGTAGAGGAGGGCAGCCAGGCCACGAGCGGTCGTCCGACACGAATGTTGCCAACAAGCCGTCGGTATGTCGGCCTGCTGCTTGTAGTCGACGCTGACCACGGTGAAGTACTCCAGTATCTTCGCTCTGCGCATGCCCTCCTTGTGCAGCTCGTGGCTTCCACCGCTCGGGCCTCGTGACCAACTCTTGTCCCGACGCTACCGCCAATCCCCAAACTTAGTGCCTCCCTCTCGGGCCAGCGAACCCCGATATATATCGACAAGCAAAGACCTTCTAAGGACACAACGCACAGACACCAACTCTTCCTCATAGATATTGGCAATGGGGCTGCAAGAGGGATACTCGATACTACACCTGAGCCAGTGGCGCCAGACAGAACAATCTACTAATTCAATGGCGCCACGGCTCTCAAAGCTTTACGCCTCGCCTCACCACTTCAACACCGATATTGGACTGTTGATGACTGGAAACACGTTGCCTGGTCGGACGAGTCTCGTTTCAAATTGTATCCAGCGTATGGACGTGTACGTGTATGGAGTCAACCTCATGAATCCATCGACCCTGCATGTCTTCAGGGGACTGTTCAAGCTGGTGGAGGATCTGTAATGGTGTGAGGTATCTGCTGTTGGAGTGATATGGGACCCTTGATACATCTAGATACGACTCTAACAGGTGACATGTACGTAAGCATCTTGTCTGATCACCTGCATCCACACCTGTCCATTGTACATTCCGACGGACTTGGGCAATTCCAGCAGTACAATGCGACACCCCAAACATCCAGAATTGCTACAGAGTGGCTCCAGGAACACTCTTCTGAGTTTAAACACTTCCGCTGGCCACCAAACGCCCCAGACATGAACATTATTGAGCACATCTGGAATGTCTTGCAACGTGCTATTCAAAAGACCTTTCCACCCCCTCGTGCTCTGACGGATTTATGGATAGCCGTGCAGGACTCTTGGCGTCAGATCCTTCCAGCACTACTTCAGACATTAGTCGAGTCCATGCCACGTCTTGCTGCGGCACTTCTGCGTGCTCGCAGGGGCCCTACAAGATGTTAGCAGGTGTACCAGTTTCTTCGGCTCTTCAGTGTACATTGCTATTGTGAAGGAGAATCGTTTTGGGGCTAGTTTTGAGGCCATCAACGAATAGTCGCCATTCTGCTGATATATTTTTCATTCCCATAGCATTAAACAGCCGGTTCACGTCACTACAGTAGCAGAATGAGTTTTCCGTTTCAAAGAATGGTGCGAGGGTAGCCTGACGACGTCGGAAGAAACAAACCCTAGCGTCTTTGTCTAGTAAATTCCACTGTTTCAGACGCGAAACCAAAAGTTCAGATTCTTCCTTAGAAAGATCCAGGTCCTTAACAAGGTCATTCGAATAATTTTGTATCTGGCGATGTGGTGTCATTTCTCCGTAATCGAAATCAAAACTTGCACTCTCCGCGTCTGTACTAGATTCGACCTGAGTTTCAATTTACAGTGATCATGCGTCCGGAGAACCGGGGACGGGTAAGGAAGATCTGTGCAGTACGAGCCGAGTGGCTGGCTTGGTGGAGGGATACTTGATCGTCTTGCTACCCTTGCCCTTCATCCCAGATATTTTAACGTAGCAGAAATAGCTGTCACCAACGTTACTGGTCGGTTCCTCCCATTTCATGGGGTTAGCAAAAGGCCTTGCAACTTTACCTTTTTCTCTTCACACAACCGTTAAGACGAGACGACGGTTCACACGAACAACATGTGGTGCCCATTTTCGGTCGTGGTCATCTAACTTGCACCCCGAAATAAAGATCATATATTTTCTTCACCACGGGTGTCACATGTCGTAAACATGGTTTAATAGTGTACTCCTCACAGATGTAGCAAAAGTTGTTTGTATGATTAAAACATACCCGTGGAATTGTACAACACAAATGCACCACTAAAACAAAACACTCAGCACAAGGAATATTTAGACCGCACTACTCACACTCGTGAATGCACAGCCAAACAAAGGAAGCATTTCCTCACGACTAATAAGAACGTGGTGTTCAGGAGCAACAGACAATGAGTCACACGAACGGTTGCCATGTTGTAGGGGATTAATTATAAGAAAACTTTCCAATAATCGCGTCATGAGAGCGGCCTTAATAGGTTATATTTCTTATGAAACCTATCTATTTGCTTTTTATAACCACTCTTGTGTAATGAAGTATTTTTAAAACTGAGGATTCTACAAAAAACAAATAACATATTCGTGCTCTGGGGGTCGAAACATATAAGAAACACCAATTTTCATTCTTGAAAACTTTTCATTGTGGACCAGTGCAATGTTTTTCATGTACTTATAGTAATTTTCCTAGACGGTGCTTACTTGTAGGCATTTTGTCCCTGTTCACAGTAATGTTCCATTCATTATTGGTGTTACCCCGCTTTTTTCTGGGCCTGGCTCATCCAGCAGTAATGCTTTGTATATTTTTACAGGCATTGTTTGGGTGTACTCAATTTTATTGGGACAATCCACCATTGTGGTTTGATTTATAACTTGGATAACTTCCCGAAAGCTGGGACCCCGTAATTGTCCATCTTCATTAAAAAGTATAAGCATTGTGAGTGGCCGTCATTGTTTCCTATCAAATGTGATCATTATGGTTCCGTATTTCAACAATTTCAAAAAATTCACTCAGTGATTTGTATTTTTGACAGATAAGACTCAAGATGCGTCTATACTGACATGAAACCGGTAGTTGCAAACAAGGCACCTTCTTACAGATATGCGGCTTCTGGAAAGACTTCAGCATTCATGACTTTTTAATTGTTGTAATTTTTATGATAATCTGAATGGTAATTGAGTGTTGAGTGTTGTTAATGTTATTCATAATGTCTTTGAGCTGTGGTTGCCCTCCCCAGAAAGTTGTTTGTTCCGACAAAGGATTGTAGCCTACTTACAGCCTCAATGTGAAATTTGCAAATAACATTTAAAGAAGGAATTGTAATTATAGCGTCTAGGACTTTGTACTGCGTTAGTTTCACTTTAGCCTTGGAGAAGAGCGCATCAAAATACATTCCACTGTATAAAATTCGCGGATTACATTGCTATCTTGAGTGAAAGTGAAGAAGAATTGCAGGATGTTTTGAATTGAATGAACAGTCTAATGAGTACAGGATATGGACTGAGAATAAATCGAAGAAAGACAAAAGTAACGAGTAGTAGCAGAAATGAGAACAGTGAGAAACTTAGCATCAGAATTGGTGATCACGAATTAGATGAAGTTAAGGATTTCTGCTACTTGGGCAGTAAAATAACCCATGACGGACGAGCAAGGAGGACATAAAAAGTAGACTAGCACTGGCGACAAGGACATTTCTGGCCAAGAGAAGGCTACTAGTATCAAACATAGGCCTTAATTTGAGGAAGAAATTTCCGAGAACGTACGTTTGGAGCAAAACATTGTATGGTAGTTAAACATGGACTGTGGAAAAACCGGAGCAGAAGAGAATCGAAGCGTTTTAAATGTGGTGCTACATAAGAATGTAGAAAATTAGCTGGACTGATAAGGTAAGGAATGAGGAGGTTTTCTGTAGAATCGGCGAGGAAAGGTATATATGGAAACACGGACAAGAAGAAGGGATAGGATGATAGCACATCTGTTAAGACATCGGGGAATAACTTCCATGGTACTGGAGGGTGCTGTAGAGGGTAAAAAGTGTAGAGGAAGACATATTGGAATACATTCAGCAAATAATTGGGGGCCGTATGTCGTAAGTGTTACGCTGAGATGAATAAGTTGGCACAGGAGAAGAATTCATGTCGGGCCGCATCATACCAGTCAGAAGACTGATGACTCAAAAAACAGCAACCGATATCGTTCCATACATGTAAATCGTCAAGTGTAAAATTATGAAAGAATGTAATTTTATATATATGAAGTTCTCGTGCACGCCTTACAATCCCTTCACTGAAAATTATATGCAATCCCAAATTTTCCTTTGTCTTTCCTTTTCATACGTTTAATTAAAATGTTAATAAAGACAACATATAGAGCATTATTTCGGTTTATCTGCAGTGTAAGTAAGGTAAAATTTAAAAATAGAAAAGTTTCCACACAAGGATTCGAACTCACGATCCTACAGTTATCGTTCTGTGGTCTTTCTGTTTCCGTCAACCGCTGCCGGCATATTACGTTAACATAAACGCTTGATCATCTGGAGCTCCTACTTCCGTCACTTTCATTCCTGACAAAGCCCTGCATGTATCGTAGGTTTGGACGAAAGGTCGTCTGTTGTTGTGAGATCAGCTTTATGAAGTTCATCTTCTTCTGTTAAGTATTGCTGTTATCTCTACGGGCACCTCATTGCCTTGGGGTGTTTCACCAAATTCTGCTCTTATGTAACAGCTGTTCCTGCGGTATTTTACTTACTTTTGTTTTACAGTTTTAAATGTGAAATTGCGCCTACCAAGTGTATCACCTATATCCCTGAGCGCCAGTTTGCAGTGTGAGATGCGGGGTACTTTCTGTGTTGCTGTCACTTCCCTCCTTCCCCGTTCCAGTCGCGAATAGTTCGCGGAAAGAACGATTGCCGGTATGCATCCCTGTGGGCTAGAATCTATATAATTTCATCTATATGGTCCTTTCAAAAGATGCGCTTAGGAGGAAGCAACATATTTCTTGACTCTTCTAGGAACGGAAGGCTCTCGGAACTTTAACAATAAACCACACCGGGCTAGTTAATAAGACTTAACACCGATTAAGGAAACGTTAACCGACACTAGCTCTAAAGTTAAATTCATGGGAGAAATTTCTGAACTATTTGATATATAAAGACTGGTGTTAGATAGGATGAGGAATTCTCCCCATTATTGTGTTTTGGAAAAAGTAATTACAGAATGGCGAGAGCAAAAGTCGAGTCAAAATATAGATCACTCAATTAGCTTAGGTAGAAGTAATATTAGAGTAGATTGCTTCGCCTTTGCAGATGATCTGGCAGTTTTAACTAGGGATATTACCACAGCTCAAAAACAAATTGAAATTTTTAAAGAAGTTGAGGGAAAAGGAAGACAAAGGAATCATTCGAAAAATAAAAAACGAAATATGTGACATGCAACAAACAAGCACCAAATTTGTTGAACTCGAAATATGGAAAAATAAAAAGGGTTTCTCAGTTTAAATACTTGGGGGAACTCATACAAGAAAATGGTCTGGAAAAAGGTGCAAACGAAGTTCGCAGTCCAAAATTGACAACTGCATTCAAATAACACGAATTATTTATAATAAAAAAATCACTTTCTACATTAAGTAAACTTAGGGGTTACAGCACTGTAATCAGACCTGAATTTCTTTGTGGAGTAGAAACTTTAGTTTTAAATAGAAGGAGGGATATTGAAGAAATTCTAAAGGAAAAAGAAAGATTCTTAGGAAAATATTAGGCCCCAAAACTACTGATGGAGAAACTTGTAGGTTGAGAAGTAATAAGGAAACAGAAGAAGCCGGCCGCGGTGGTCTAGCGGTTCTAGGCGCTCAGTCCGGAACCGCGCGACTGCTACGGTCGCAGGTTCGAATCCTGCCTCGGGCATGGATGTGTGTGATGTCCTTAGGTTAGTTAGGTTTAAGTAGTTCTAAGTTCTAGGGGACTGATGACCACAGATGTTAAGTCCCATAGTGCTCAGAGCCATTTGAACCATTTGAAACAGAAGAATACACAGACATACATGGCGACATGAGAAAACGAAGATTTTAATTTTATGGGTACATTGAAAGAATGGCGCCCACTACGTTGAAAAAACAAATGGTAGAATTCTACGAAAACAGAAGTAAGGTCAAAACTGAGCTAAGTAAATGGATTGCTGCGATTAAGGAGGATCTTAAAGTAGCCGGTATAACTCAGGCAGACGTCACAGATAGGAAAACATTGAGACAAAAGATATGTGATTGGAAAGTTCGTCAGAGGGAAATTAAAAAACGCGCTGGAACGCCATGGGCTGATGAAAGAAAGAGACTTCATTCTGAAAGGATGAAACAAATTTGGACACGAAGGAAGGTTAACCATCAAAAGCGACATTGACTAATCGTACCTCGCGTGCTCCTATTGGGCCCTTATGTGAATAATAATAACGAACCACACCGTGATGCAGAACACCTCTTATACAGCTTCTGCTACTGGAATTGGTTGATAATGTTTATGATCTCTTTGAGACCTGCGTGCCTAGTAAATGTACGAGGGTGAGTCAAATGAAAATCTTAAACATTTTTTAAAATATTATTTATTGTGCAGACGTGGTACAAAGCTGTATCACTTTTCAACATAATCTCTCCAACGCTCAATGCAAGTCCTCCAGCGCTTACAAAGTGCATAAGTTCCTTCAGAAAAAAATTCTTTTGGTAGTCTGCGCAGCCACTCATGCACCGCGTGGCGTACCTCTTCATCAGAACGGAACTTATTTCCTCCCATTGCGTCTTTGAGTGGTCCAGACGTATGGAGATCACTTGGGGCAACGTCTGGTGGGTTTGGTGGATGAGGAAGACACTCAAAATGCAGGTCTGTGATTGTTGCAACTGTTGTGCGGGCAGTGTGGGGCCTTGCATTGTCATGTGGCAAAAGGACACTTGCTGGCAGCAATCCACGTCGCTTTGAATTGATTGCAGGCCGTACATGATTTTCTAGGAGATCTGTGTATGATGCACTGGTGACAGTGGTCCATCTAGGCATGTAATGCTCCAAAATGACGCCTTTTTCGTCCCAAAAGAGAGTCAGCATAACCTTCCCTGCTGATGATTTTGCTCGAAACATCTTTAGTTTTGGTGATGAGGAATGGCGCCATTCCTTGCTTGCTGTCTTCGTTTCCGGTAGGTGGAAGTGAACCGAGGTTTCGTCCGCAGTAACGATTCTTGCAAGGAAACCATCACCTTCCCATTCAAAATGCCGAAGAAGTACTTCACAAGCATCAAAACGTCGTTCTCTCATATCAGGAGTCTGCTGCCGTGGCACCCATCTTGCAGAGACTTTCTGAAACTGGAGCACATCATGCGCAATATGATGTGCTGACCCATGACTAATCTGTAAACATGCTGCAATGTCATTCAGTGTCGCTCGGCGGTTTTCCTTCACTATGGCTTCAACTGCTGAAATGTTCTGCCGAGTCACAACTCGAGCCTGACCTGAACGAGAAGCACCTTACACTGAAGTCACACCATATGCGAACTTCCTACTCCATTCGTAGACTTGCTTGTGTGTCAAACATGCATTACCGTACTGAACCTTCATTCGTCGATGAATTTCAATAGGTTTCACACCTCCACTACGTAAAACCCGAATAACAGCACGCCGTTCTTCCCTGGTGCAAGTCGCAAGTGGGGCGGCCATCTTTATACTGATACTGCGACTGTATGTTTGTATCTGCACTATGCTGCCACCTACAGGCCATTCTGCACGCTGTTTGTAGCACGCTTACCAACTTACAGGATAACGGCGCGAAATTTAGATTTGTTACTACAAATTTAAGGTTTTCATTTGACTCACCCTCGTACCTAAAACGAAACACACTGACTTTATTTGGATGTTCTCTATTTCATCTATCACTACTATCTGGTATGGATCCCATATTGACAAACAGTATTCAAGTAATGGTCGAACGAACGTTTTCTAATCTAAGCTCTTTGCTGATGGACTACTTTCCATAAGGATTCTTCTAATGAATTTCAGTCTGGCATCTGCCTTACTTGTGATTAATTTTAAATAGTCGTCGCATTTCAAGTCGTCCCGTACACATACTCTTGGATGTTTTATGGTAGCAACTGCTACCAGTGATTGTTCTTCAATTATTTATTCGTGCAGTAAAAGGTCTTCCTGTCTATGTACTTGACGTAGGTTATATTTGCTTTTGTTGAAGGTTAACTGCCGCTCCCAGCCCAAAGCGTCCAGTATTTCGCTACAATTTTGTAGCGCCGCGAATTCTCTGTATACAACAACATCATCCGCGAATAGTGTCGTGGCACTTCCGATATTATGTGCTAGGTCATTTAAATATACCGTGAGAAGTAATAGTTCTGTAACACCTCCCAGGAGCACGCCCGAAGCTACTTTTACGTCTGAAGACTTTTCCCCGTTCGGAGTGTTTGCTAGAAACTCTCCAATCCAATCATACAGTTGGTCTGATATTCCGTACACACCTATTTTTTCCCTAGGCAGCAGTGCAGGACTATGTCTAACGCCTTCTGGCAGTCAAGGAACACTGCATCTATCTGGGCGCCTGCTACTACTACTTTCTGGGTTTCGTGGATAGAGCCAGCTGAGTTTAACCCGCTCGTTGTTGTCGAAATCCATTATTGGTTCCTACAGAGTAGATTTTCGGCTTTCAGAAATGTCATAATATGCGACGTATAACTTGTTACAAAACTGTACAACTGACCGACGTCAGAGATATAGGCCTATAGTTTTTTGCGTCTGTCCGACGACCCTCCTTAAAAATGAGAATGACGTGTGCCTTTTCCCAGTCACCAAGAACACTTCGCTCCTCCAAAGACCTACGGTACACTGGCGCTAGAAGAAGGCACTCTTGCTTTCGCATACTCTATGTAGAATCGTATTGGTATCCAGTCAGGTCCAGTGGTATTTCCTCTGTTGAGCGATTTCAGATGCTTTTCTATCTGATGGCCACTCATTTCGATGTAAGCCGTTTTGTCGTCCGTGCGACGATTTCAGGGAGGCATTACGGTGCGACCTTCCTCTGTGGAACGGTTTTGCAAAAAGACGTTTAGTTTTCGGCCTTTTCTGTGTCTTCCTCAGTTTCAGTGCCATTGTAGTTACAGAGTGTTCTCTGATTGATTTGAAACTCTCTTTCTAGCTGCTTGTTTCGCTTCTCTCATTATTGTACTACCATAGTTTCATTTTTCTTAAATATCTCTTTGCTTTGTTCCAAATTTCGCTGCAGTTAGACTATGTTTACAAGTAACTTGTTAACTTTTGCAGCATCTTCATTTTCGTCGTTCTGCGTCGTCATATTTTCCGTTCTTCTTATTTTTAGGCAAGTGAATCTTGTATTTTTTTTTTTTTGAAAGGTCTGATTAGATTTACTTTCATTCCAATTGATCCGTAGTGAGGAGGTCCTCCAGGATGCAGAACATGTCAGGAAAACAATAATACATGACAAATATTTACAACTGAAACAAATAAGCTAATGTATCTTCCACAGGTCCCAAGTGGAATGATCGTCATTTTTTTTAATGAACACTATATGAAAGAATCATTTTACAAACACTAATGCACTGAATTTAATATAAAAAAGTTTTTTATTCATAAGGTAATAAACATGTAATACTACTACTATAATACTTATTTACAATGAACGCATTACTGCACTGAAATTGTGCAGAAGTTATATTGTACTTTACACACACAATCACATATATATATATATATATATATATATATATATATATATATATATATATATATATATATATATATATATATATATAACACACAAATCAATTGGTTCTACTGAGAAATTCATCAATGGAGTAGGAGGAGTTGGCCACCAATAAATCCTTTAGGCTTTTCTTAAACTGAATTTCATGGTTGTTAAGCTTTTTATGGCTGCTGGCAAGTTATTGAAAACGTATGGTACGGTCATTTTGCACCTTGAAAATGACGTGTAGTGGTCTGAGACAGAACCACATACTCGGAAGACGTGCAGGTCTTTGAAAGGAGATCTTAGCTCATCATACAATTGCAATAAAGATTTGATACTACTGATATTGACAATTTACGCTCCAGTCTGCCACGGAGTACCAAAACATTTTTGTCAACTCATAATCTTTGATGAATTTCACCCTTCTGTAGTACTGCCCCTTGTGCTATGCTGTTCGGGGTGACCATATACTAAGCACTCCATGAGTTGACACACTCCTTTCCCCATGCAGTGGACGATTCAGTGTGTGCTTTGGACTACTTTCATCTGAAACAACTTATCTGCAAGAGCAGAGTAAGGTCCACCTTCCGTCAATGCGTCACGCAATAGTCAGCAGCTGACGGGAAGCTTGCTTATCTGGCCTGCGTGACAGGACGAATTGCATAATATACTTGCCACATTACTGCTACGACCATTTCACTTCTGCAAGGGTCAAACTACACTATCCCCGTGTTCAGACTCTTCAGATTCATGTAACATTTTCTGATGCATCGTTGTATTCTTCTTTCACTTACTCTGTCCGGTGCAAATGCTCACTTGATATTCCTGGCTGCATATTCTGACCGCTAGTAAACTTAGAAAGAGGTAAATGGTCTACGTTGGTACATCTTCCACGTTAATGGGTGTCGCACCGAAAGAAGCAGCGAAGAAGTTAGGGCAATGAGGCGTGTTCAGGTGGAGCAGGGTTAAAACACCGCCTCCACCCATCCCATTTTAGCCTTTCCGCGATTTCCCTCCATTCCTTAAGAACAATGCTGAGCTCATTCCTTTGAAAAGAGAACGGCCGATTCCCATCTATATGCAGATTTTCTGTTGCGCCTCTAATAACCTCGTCGTCAACCGTAATCTTCCTTTTTCTCATCGGATTTCTAGTGTTGTGCTGGTATCTGACCGGTTATTTCCCGATTCTCTAGCAGTGTAGGCAATGTGAATCTGGAATCTCACATTTCGTTGTCAGTTATCTGAACTAATTTTACTGATAATCGACTTATTAAGTGTGGCGTATGAGTCTCGCATTTAGCCAAAAATACAGAAATGCAGCAAAAAATCATGTCACTTTTTGTAGGTGATGGAATAGCCAAGTACATTTAAACAATACAGTAGAAATCTGTACAACGTCTAATTTACTTTCAAATGATGAGTTTTATGCTGGTCAAAAAATAGAGCTATAGCGGCTAGACCGAACGTGAGCGGAGCTGAAAATTATAGAAATGTAACTAGTTTGATGAACACGTCCTAAGCTGCAGGTCAGACAATAATTCCGATATCGCATTTGCGGCATGACTTGGAGTAACAGCCTTTGAGTGGCTATACAGATGTTCCGTCTGAAGTCGCACCCACTTCGAATAAGCATCATGACCGTGGCGCCATCGGCTTCCGACATAAGGTGTTTGTATTTTATCAATGACTGTCGAAAGAGGACGGAGATGTGGTTGTAGGTTCAGAGGGGCATCTCACACCTGAGTAAGCAAATTGATTAAAAATATTGAAAAATTCAACAATGAATATCGGCAAGAAGATGAAGAAAACAATGGAAATCACTGCACTGAAGACAAAAATATAGCCAGTGCGTATGATGTCTTCTAAAATACTTGTTTACTCATGAGAACTACTTCGGAGGTAAACTAGTTCTTAGTGCGAACATCCGGGTTTGGCTTGCCAAGGAAGTGTTTTGACAAGAGGATGCATAGCTCTAATGTTCTATTAACCAGAGGGCGGAATGATGTAAATATGCACGTTGTCGGGAAACTTGAAAGCCTGAAAAAGGTAATGAGCAGATAAAAACAGACTTAGGGGGAAAGCATGATTATAGAGCAATAACAACACCATGAGTAACTGGGGTAACAGGTGTTGAGACCTTTTTGAATAGGAATATAGATAAGAGGGTCAGTAATTGCGAACAACGCAGTGGCAGGATTATTGTTCTGAGGACTGAACCGAAACCAAAGTCAGCAATCGCAGTACACGACGAATAATAAAATATATGGAGGGAGGAAAAATGATATAGTACTAGGCGAATGAAATGCTACAATAGGTGAGAGAAAAGAAGGCAGAATTTCTATATAATGTAGGCTGGGAGAAACAAATGAGAGAAAATAAGAGGTTCTAGAGTCTGAGTTCCGTCTGGTTGCAGCAAACTGTAAACGTAGTAGCTGGGAGGTGGGACCCAGAAGAAGGCCACTGCAGCTATGGCCGAAACATTGGTTTTTCCCAGTGACATTTAATATACACTTTTATTCTACAAACCCAAAACATTCTACAAGACAAATTATTTAATTAGTTATTTTATTGTTTATAGTCATATGAACAGGGTTATATGACTCTTTCTAATTCTTATTTTTATTTTTAGAAAATACAAGATGTTTGTAACCAACAGTACCAATTTGAGGTACATTTTCTACCAACACAGGCACAGAAATACAAAGTAGTACTCCAGGCCTCTTTCTGATTATGTTACACAAATATTTTCTAATTTTTCAGAGAAACCTTTAAAACAATTTTGCTTGGGAACAAATCACAACGCAGTGCATTTTCCATGTCTGTCTGTAGAATTTCCAAGTGGACAAAATTACACCTCTCTATAGCTCCACATTCAGGCCAGTGGTCTACAAGTTTATATCTAACTTCCTTGCAAGGAGGAAGCTGCTCTTCCTTCTTCTACTCAAGAGGCTGCGTTGCATCCAGTGCTCGTCTAACAATCCTTCTTTTAGCCCTGCAATCAAACCATTTGGGTCTCTCACTATTGTATCCATTATTGCAGAATCTAAGACTTATTTACAAGTACAGTTCCCCAGCGACACGATCGACTTTTTGAAACTATCTATACGGTGATGTAGGTTAACATCCCAGGTATCACGCAAATGAGGGCTCACCAGGGTGAATGGCTGCAGTGTGTGATAAGTGGGATCTTAACCTACATCACCGTGTATGGATAGTTTCAAAAATTCGATAGCACCTCTGGGAACCTCTCCTTGTTAGTATTGCAATGCTGTATCACGAACACAGTCTAACGTAACAGGGACTCACGAATCTGAAAAAAATGTCTTCTTTTATTCACTAGTACAGTATGGATGGATTTTTCTTCCCCTGGCTCATTACTGTTCACCATACCACAGTCAATCACAGTAGCTATTCACCAGTCAGGGTACCATTTTACCGCTTACTACTTTTGCTCAAATGGCTGCTGATCTACCTACTTGCAGAATTTTGGACTAATAATAGTAGTATTTCAATTGTCTTCCCAACTTCATGTAAGCTCTTAGTTTTGTGATTGTCCTTTAATTGTGTTAGCTGTGAAAAGAGTTGTTGGCGACAGTGATTAAGTTGAATAACGCCAGCTCAACACAAATGCCTTGATATTTCAAAGTAAACCTACAATTCTGAAATAGCACTGTTTTTTTTACTTCTTATTAACAACTGATTTCCTTCTGGTATGATCTAAATTTACCCAGAGCATTAATTATAGGAAAAAATTCTTTGTTTTTTTAAGACTGGTCTAAAGTTATGCTGAATGACAATGTAGCTTTGTGCCAGCAGTAGAATTAAAATTTTATTCTAATAGGGCTTAGTTAGTATGCATTTTCACTTTTACAGGTACTACTTATACAGACAGACCGGCACTCGTTCTGGAAATTTGGTCAACTGTAGGCGGTAATTATCTACGGATCACACAGAGTGAATGTTACTTGTACCTTTCAATGATAAAGAAATGGTAAGAGAGTGTATTAATTTCTCGAAACTACCCCTGAATTCTGTGTCGCTTCTGAGTAACACCGCCAGATAAAGTGTTAAAACATGACTCGGCACTATGCCCAGAAAACTTTTACGTCAACTGTCTCCTGCAGTGTGTAATAGCACATTTTATTACGGAAATAATTGTGTCAGATACTGTGCTGTGCATAGGCACCAAAGACGTTACTCCTTGCATAAGAAAACGAAAGTTTCATTTTTTTTCTCTTTTGTTGAATGTAATGTCAATGACTCCGATGTTGTTCTTGCTCCGATAAAGACGAAGGGAACTTATAATTGTGAATATTATATATAACAACTCGACAGTAAAAGTTATATTGAAAGAAGAAATAAGCGAGTGCACATCTCTGATAAATAATTAGGTGAAACTCGAATGTAAATATTATTCTTTCTAGTCATTCTAATTACTATATAAAGTTTCAGTAACATTACTTCGACGTGGAGTTTGAGAGACGCTTGGGAGACTGGCGAACGAACCTGTAAATAAACACGGCGACTTTCAACGACCTCAAGAGCACGCAACGACAAATCTGCCACAGCTCTTTACCAAAGTATTATCACACGACAAAGCACACACACAAGGCGAATTTAGTTTCAATCATTTCAGTTCACCTTTTGAAAACCAAGAATATATGCTAACCTTGTTTATAAAACCATAAAATACAATAAAAATGCCGGCCAGAGCGGCCGAGCGGTTCTAGGCGCTACAGTCTGGAACCGCGCGACCGCTACGGTCGCAGGTTCGAATCCTGCCTCGGGCATGGATATGTGTGATCTCCTTAGGTTAGTTAGGTTTAAGTAGTTCTAAGTTCTAGGGGACTGATGACCTCAGAAGTTAAGTGCAGTGCTCAGAGCCATTTGAACCATTTGAACAATAAAAATAACAATATACGTGGATACCTACGCAGTTATAACTTGTAACGATTCTAACTCCGAAGTGCAGTTTCAATCGTGGATAAAATCAGTTGCAAGCTCTCGTCCAGTGGTAAAAACTGCACGTCGCTTGTGAAAAAGAACTGTTGAGTCACGTTGTACTCAGAAGAGATTCCGAATGTGTGCACGGCAGAGGAAAACAAATAGTAGCAATTCTTTTCACTCGAGTGAGGCAGTGTGAAAGAGACGCTGGAAAATCTAAACCGGCAGACTCACAATGAAGAATGACAGTTATGTAAAGAAAACCTACTCATAAAATTGCGAAACTAGTTTTATGAAAGAAAGTCTAGAACATATATTTTAGCGCTACAAAATTACTGCGAGAGTAGTGCACATAAGATTAAATGAATTGTAGCTCGTGAGGAGAATGTAAACAGTAATTTTTCTCACGCTCCAACGTGAAAAGAGTGGAACAATAATACTGTACGAAATACAAAGCACCTTTTCACGTGCTGGCGTAGTGAGTTGCTAGGACTCAGTAAGTTTTCGCTTGCTGTTAAGCGACAACAGAGACAATTATTTCTGAACAAACGCGTATAATATGGGGCTGCGCAGAAATCGGGCACTGTCCTAAAGTGGGGACCTAATAAAACGTCGCCACGTGCTAATCTTATGGAGTGAAAGGATGTATACATCTGGCAGTTTAGGCGCCAAGTTCGATAGCCGATTGTGATCAAAAGTCATTTCACCGTCTCACGGACCCCTTATGAAGGACGTAGTAATACGCATCAATGGCATAGAAAAGGATCTGAGCAGAAAACAAAGAAATTGCCATATCCGGATGGAATCACAATTCGGTCTTACAGAGAGTATCCTAAGGCATTGGCCTCTCACTTAGCTGGCATTTATCGCAATTTTTTTGCTCAGCACAAAGTCCCAGGTGTGCGGAAATAAACGTAGTGACTTCTGTACACAGAGTATCCCAGCAGCAACGGTCAGTATTCAGGGATTTGACGGGAACGATCATTTCAAACCTCTTTTGCTGCAAGCTCTTTGCTTTCCCTATTTTGAGAGGTAGTACTATGGACCAAAACAAGAAAAAAATGCCTAGTAAACACGTGCTCTAAAGCACATACTGTAAGAGCTATGAGTGCTTGTTCATCTTCGCTAGTGTGATGACATCTCTTCTACTGTTGTGAACGACTATTGTATGGGTAATATTGTAGGAATACTGCCTGGTACAGTATGGTGAGGTTGCAGACACGAGCCTTGCTTTATTTGTTCTTCCAGTGTATTTTGATGTCGCTCAGCTGTCTAAGCTAGGTCTGAGTACAGGAATAAGGTAGGCAAGATTAAAGCTAACAAATGTGTATCATATCGTACTGTAATAGCCCGTTTGCTGCTGGCTATACTTTGCAACCAGCATGACTGGGTAGCATAACATTTGTCTATCGAATAGTTATAGTCTTTGGCTGCTTTCTTTAGCGAATATGAGGAAGGATTTGTTATGCTGAGATGAAGAGCAGTATACATTAGACTCTGAGCTGATTTCTACCTAAATAGGCAAAATTAAAGAAAATAAACAAATAACTTTGCTTGTAGAGAATAATACTTTTAATTCTGGGTTCTGTGACTTGTGATTAACTTGTCCTAAGTATCATGTGTTACTATCTGCTTTGTTTTGTTAGACCGAAACTTGATGTGGCATCCAGTGTACAATAAAGACTACAGACGACCGAAAAAGATTGACAGCTGCAATGATGATTGGTGAAGGGACCGGCAGTTGTCCCTGAACTAAATAATGTTACACATTTCGCGTAAATGGGCGAAGAACTCCGTTACTACTCTATTACGCTATTCGTGAAATCTCAACGAGAACACCAACAACCGTAAAATACCTAAGAGTAACCGACTGGAACAGCCTAAGTGGAGACCATCTAAAGTTAATTCTAGGAAAAGTAGAAAACTGGATGTCAAGCTGAGACTCATTGCAATGATTTTATGGAAAAGGAATTCTTCCACGAAAGAAGTGGCTTACAAAATACTTGTTCGATCGATTACTCAGTATTGGTCGTCAATCTGGGACGATAAACAAGTATGATTAACAGAAGTAATTGAGAAGATTCAGCGAAGAGCGGTACATTTCGTCAATGGATCGTTCAGTCGGCTCGAGAGCGTTACAGAGGTGCTCAACAAGACTCGGTCGCAATCGCTACCGGAGAGACGTTACTGTTGATATTTCGAGAGCGTACGTTCGAAGAAGAGTCGGGCAACATATTACTTCCTCCCACACTTGTCTCGCCAAATGATTACGACCAAAAAATAACAGAGATTCTATATCTACATCTACGTGATTACTCTGCTATTCACAATAAAGTCCCTGGCAGAGGGTTCAATGAACCACCTTCAAGCTGTCTCTCTACCCTTCCACTCTCGAACGGCACGCGGGAAAAACGAGCACTTAAATTTTTCCGTGCGAGCCCTGATTTCTCTTATTTTATCGTGATGAGAATTTCTCCCTATGCAGGTGGGTGCCAACAGAATGTTTTCGCAATCGGAGGAGAAAACTGGTGATTGAAATTTCATGAGAATATCCCCTCGCAACGAAAAACGCCTTTCTGTTAATGATTGCCACTCCAATTCACGTATCATATCTGTGACACTATCACTCCTACTTCGCGATATTACAAAACGAGCTGCCTTTCTTTATACTTTCCGATGTCATCCGTCAGTACCACCTGATGCGGATCCCACGCCGCACAGCAGTACTCCAGAATAGGGCGAACAAACGTAGTGTAAGCAGTCTACTTGGTAGACCTGTTGCACCTTCTAAGTGTTCTGCCAATGAATCGCAGTCTTTGGTTTGCTCTACCTACAATATTATCTATGTGATCGTTCCAATTTAGGTTATTTGTAATTGTAATTCCTAAGTATTAGAGCTCATACGGAGTTTTACAGGTAGTCGATCGGCCCACGCTCGATAGTGGTACCAGAGGTACATGGGAGAAGACAAAGTGAAGAATTTCTGCTACATTTCTGAGAATGGAGTGCAGCGTTGTATGGTAGTGAAACACGGACAGTGGGAAAACTGGAACAGAAGAAAATCGGAGCTTTGAGATGTGTTGCTATAGAATAATGTTGAAAATTAAGTGGAGTGATGGGCTAAAGAATGATGAGGTTCCCTGCAGCATCGGCAAAATACTGACTAGAAAAATGGACGGAACGATAGGACATGTGTTAGGACGCCAGGAAATAACTTCCATGGCACCAGAGGGAAGAACTGTAGGAGAAGACAGAAACTGGAATACATCCAACATATAATTGATGCTGTAGGCTGTAAGTGCTCATCTGAGATGAAGAGGTTGTACCAGGAGAGGAATTTGTGGTGAGATGCATCAGATCGGTCAGAACAGTGACAAAACAATCAGTTCAGCGTAAGGAGAAAGTTCACACGATGAAAAATGTAGAACTACTGTCTCTGTCAAAGTTTTGACGTCAGTACAAGCAGTTATTTAAGTTGTGCTTGAATCGCAGCGAGATGAGAGAGGCAAGAACCGCAAACGTACTTGAATCTTTTTCTACCGGTCACCATGACTATGCCCTTCTTCACATCACGCGAAACTCACGTTGCCTTCACCTCCCTTACCTACATAATATATGTGAACGTCATCATGGCACAGCGCCAGCATGCTGTCACGAAGGTGGCAGAAACGCGACGCATCGCCGCCAGTTTCACTAAGAAAGACTGAAGGATGAGTAGGTTTTACGGCACGCAGGTGAAAATTGGAATTCGTGTCCTCTTCAAAGTAACATTCCAGCATTCACTTTAAGTGGTTTAGGAAAACCACGGGAAATCTAAATCAGGATGGGCAGACGAGGATTGTAACCACCCTACTACCAAATGCTAGTTCATCGCACCAGTTCGCTGAATTACAAACGGAAATGCAAAGGCTTAGTGTATATGAGAGGGGTTCAGTGAAGGGAAATTAAACTATTGAGTAGAATGAACAGTCTAATGAGTACAGAATATGGCTTGAGGATTAACTGAGGAAAGAAGAAAGTAATGTGGAGTATCAGATATGAGATTAGCTATAAACGTAATACCGAAATTGGTGAGCACGAAATACACCAAGTGATGGAATTGTGCTACCTAGGCTGCAAAACACGCGACGGACGAAACAAGGAGAACATAAAAAGAAGACTAGCACAGATAAAGAGGACATTCATGGCCAGAAGAAGTCTACTTATAGCAAAGATAGGCCTTAATTTGAGGAAACAATTTCTGAGAACGTTTGGGGGAAAGGAACATATGGAAAATACTCACAGGAAGAAGGGAAGCGATGATAGGACGTATGTCAAAGACATCAAGGAATAGCTTCCACTGCACTGGAGGGAGTCTTAGAGGGCCTGATATAACACTCCACCATCCAAAGAAATAACAAGTTTAAAAGTCGACTACAGTCTTTCTTATGTTTTCATATCAACTTTGCACCGACAGTTCAAATATATATCGGAAATAAATTTAATTTCTGCATATCATGTGCAAAGCGATGTACAGTGTCCCAGCAATACCGTCAGCTTATTTTACCGAGTTATAAGCAAGTCATTCTTAAA
This sequence comes from Schistocerca piceifrons, assembly GCF_021461385.2. NCBI lineage: Eukaryota > Metazoa > Arthropoda > Insecta > Orthoptera > Acrididae > Schistocerca > Schistocerca piceifrons. The sequence goes on along the minus strand of NC_060139.1, from coordinate 781,865,386 downwards.
TTATGAGATTTGTTTTTTTTGCCTATTTTTTCTAAATTCATAATTTGAAATCGCTCACCGTTGGATGTAGGGTGTTTTTTTTTGGGGGGGGGGGTGAGGGGGCCCATACGAACTATCCTTCTAATTTTTCCTCTTCTTGCACCCACAATGTACTAAACATGTCCACATCTATACACCACTCATTGTTCATCTACATTTGAGTAGCGATTGGTTGTTTATTCAAACGAATGATAACGCTGACGGAAACTGCATGGTAGAGACTTTAGAGCCATAAATAACATCACATTAGCAAAAATTTAATGAAAGAGATTCTCTGAAATATGTCGATTGCTTTAGGTGAAGTGTTCTGTGTTTTCTTTACAGTATTTTGACGAAAAAAACGCACTTAATTTCTACTACATTAAGGTACGCTGTTAACTGATTATGAGCTCATATTATCGGAAAATAGCTATCGTTATTAAGGACGATAGTATGCTCGCGAATTAATTTGGAAGGTATGTTGGAAACCTCGCTGAATAAAAAAAATCTTTAAATTATGAAACGGTAACAATCATGGGAACTGCACTTAGTAGGACCTTCACGAAATAGAGACAATACGCATGTGTTTGCAATATGAAAAATATGAGGATGAATTTTTGGAAAAACAGGAAATTACACCAATTTCGCAAAGCTTTCAGAGTGACTATCGGGCATAGCTCAATAAGACATGCGCGAAACTGTCACAAGCTGATTAGAGAAATAATAAAGTGTTTCAACTTGCACGAGAACTCTAAGAAAAGTGGGAAAAATAAGTCGCTGTTAACTGATCACATCTTCAGAGTATTGAGAAACAGAAGTATCTTTTTTCTCTCTGATTATGAATAATATCTGATATGGTATGTTATATACGTATTGTTAATTATCATACATTAATCTGTTTCTAATGGACAGTTCTGTACTACAGCTGAATATTTTGGGACAGGAACGTATCAGAAGCCAATATTGTTCACAGTTTCCTAAGTGTCCGCCTGATAAAATAAGTAGGAGCGTTTCCGAGGCAGCTTTAAGGCTGAAATAGTGAAGAAGAGGTGCTTACAGCTCAGACCATTTCATGAACCAACAACAGAAGTGTACTGTAGCACGGCGATACTGCGCTACTCTGCCTGGAGTGTGACCTTGGCGTAAATCATTCTTCCTGTAGCCGACAGATGGCGGAGGCATCCCGATAGAGCTGTGTAAGGCCTTACAACGCCATCTGTTGAGTGAACTAACAAGCCACGATTCAGCTGAGGTGCATGGCACAGGGTACATCCCAGTGTACCAGATATTAGGGTTTCTTCCCGTTCCATTCAGGTATGCCTCTGTGCGTGTAGTAATTATTATAATCTTATCCCCACGATCCGTATGTGAGCGATACGTAGGGGGTTGGTGTACTCCTAGAGTCGTCGTTTAAAGCCGGTTCTTGAAACTTTGTTAATTTAATTTCTCGGGATAATTTACGTCTGTCCTCAAGAGTTTTCCAGTTCAGTTCCTTCAGTATCTCTGTAACACTCTCCCACGGATCAAACAAACCTGTGACCATTCGTGCTGCCTTTCTCTGTATACGTTCAATATCCCCTGTTAATCCTGTTTGGTATGGGTCCCACACACTTGAGCAATTTTCTAGGATGGGTCGCACGAGTGACTTGTAAGCAAACTCCTTTGCAGACTGATTGCACTTCCCAAGAATTCCACTAATACACCGGAGTCTATCTCCTGCTTCACCATGACTGAACCTATGTGACCAATTCATTTCATAACCCTACACAGTCTTACATCCAGGTATTTGTACGAGATGGCAGATTCCAACAGTGAATCATTGGTATTATCGGAGACTACGATTTTTCGTTTTGTAAAGGGCACCGTTTTATATTTCTGAACATTCAAAGCAAGTTGCCAATCTCTGCACCACTTTGAAGTCGTATCGAGATCTGACTGAATATTTATGCAGCTTCTTTCAGATAGTACTTCATTATAAATTATCTGCAAAAAGTCTGGGGTTACTATTACTACTGTCTGCAAAGTCATTAATAAACAACATAAAAAGCAGAAGGTCCCAACACACTACCCTGCGGCACAACCGAAATTACTTCCAAATCTACGACTCTTCATCCAAGATAACATGCTGCGTCCTCCTACCAAAAAAATCCTCAACCCAGTCACAAATTTCACTTGATACCTCTTATGATCGTACTTTTGACAGTAAGCCTAGGTGTGGCACTGAGTCAAATGCTTTTCGGAAATCAAGAAATACTGCTTCTAGCTGACTGCATTTAGCTGACTGTCTTGTGAGAAAAGTGCGAGTTGGGTTTCACATGGTTGATATTTTCGGAATCCATGCTAGTTGGCATTGAGTAGGTAATTTTCTTCGAGGTGCCTCATTATGTTTGAGCTCAGAATATGTTCTAAGGTCCTGCAACAAATCGATGTTAAAGATATTATTGGATGGTAGTTTAGTGGATCACTGCTACTACCCAGCAACTGGGCACGGTTTTTTTTTTTTTTTTTTCGAGGGATATGCGATAGCTTATAGTTAGAAGAGGGGCCAACTCAGCCAAAATTCAGTATAGAATCTGACAGGGATTCCATTGTGGCCTGGAGCTTTGTTCAACACTGACGATAGTACTTATTTCATTCATCTTTTCAGTAGTACGAGCATTAAATTGGAGCAATTCTCCTGGATTTCCCTTTGTAAAGGAACATTTGGAAACGGAGTTGAGTATTTCAGCTTTTACTTTGCTATCCTCAATTTCAGTTCCTGTATCATTCGCTAGGGACTGGACAACAACTTTGGTGCCGCTCACAGCCTTTACATAAGACCAGAATTTCTTTGAACTTTGTGAAACATCATTTTACAGTATTCCGCTAAGATAGTCATTGAATGCTGAAGATTAGATGGGTAGATCACATAACTAATGAGGAAGTATTGAATAGGATTGGGGAGAAGAGAAGTTTGTGGCACAACTTGACCAGAAGAAGGGATCGGTTGGTAGGACATGTTCTGAGGCATGTTCTGAGGCATGTTCTGAATGCTGAAGATTAGATGGGTAGAGCACATAACTAATGAGGAAGTATTGAATAGGATTGGGGAGAAGAGAAGTTTGTGGCACAACTTGACCAGAAGAAGGGATCGGTTGGTAGGACATGTTCTGAGGTATCAAGGGATCACCAATTTAGTATTGGAGGGCAGCGTGGAGGGTAAAAAGCGTAGAGGGATACCAAGAGATGAATACACTAAGCAGATTCAGAAGGATGTAGGTTGCAGTAGGTACTGGGAGATGAAGAAGCTTGCACAAGATAGAGTAGCATGGAGAGCTGCATCAAACCAGTCTCAGGACTGAAGACCACAACAACAACAACAACAGTCATTGAAGGCATCACGCATTGCTTTCTTGACAGCTAAATGCATTTCATTCAGCATCTCTCTATCTCTAGCCCTAAGCTTTGTTTTACACCTATAACGCAGCAGTCTCTGTTTCTTTAGAAGTTTCTTTATAGTGACTGTATACCATGGATTTTCCCTCCCATTATAACTGTTCTACTGGGTATGTATCTTTCCAGTGAATTGTCAACTTTTCTGAACACCACTGACACTAATACTTATTTCATTCGTCTTTTCAGTGGTACGAGAATTAAATTGGAGCAAGTCTCCTGGACTTCCCTTTTTAAAGGAACATTTGGAAACTTAAGCCATAGTTTCTCCACCGGCTCCTGCCCTGTGCTGAAGGTTTCAACTTCCTCATTGAGAAATGACACTACTGATTTTTTACCTAGTTTATTGAACATATATATCTTCCTGCTTGTTTTTTCTGACCTTTATACTTTGGTAATCATTGTTTCCGCGACAGTTTCATGGTCACTGATACCAGTTTCGATGTGGACATGCTCAAAGAGGTCAGATCTGTTTGTTGCCATTAGATCCCATAGATTTCCGTCATGAGTGGGGTCCCGAACTATCAGTTGTAAGTAGTTTTCAGAGAAGGCGCTTAGGAATGTTTCACAGGATGTCTTATCACGCCCACAACTAACAAAACTGTGATTGGGGAACTTACGTACAAATAAACTGAGGTTTTCTCTATGGTTTCTGGTTACATCAGGATATGAGTCTGGTGGACACTAGGATTGAAATATCGTTTTATGTCTACTCCTGGTACTGACTCTCGCCCATACAATCTCACATGCAGCTTCAATTTCTGTTTCGCTGGATATGAGTTTCTTGTCTACTGCGACAAATACGCTACCTCCATTTCCCACTTGCCTATCCTTTCAATATACATTTAAATTTTCCCCAAAAATTTCAATGCTATGAATTTCAGCGTTCAAACAGCTTTTTGTGCTTAGCGTTATGTGAGTTTCATTGCTTTTCAAAAGCGCTTCAAACTCTGGCAATTTGTTTATGAATGCTTCGGGATTTAACCACTAGGATTTTAATGCTATCATCTGTGGAAGGCATTTCTTTCGATATGAGACTGATACTTCCGTTTTCCGCATCTGATCCATTTAGGGCGATCCTATAGTTCTTAATACATGGAGCAAGTCCACGAAGTTGCAGCCTAACTTGCCACAGAACTACCGAAGTCCTTCAGTCCTTTTACTCGACTCGAAACCAAAGAGCCAGGATCAGTTCTGGGGACAATGCTGCAGATTGTGAGCTTCGCTGAAACTCCATCCACAAGACCGGTCTTCTGAACCTTATGTGCCAGCGCTGGAATGCCACAAGTGTGACCTCAGAGCCCAGAAGACAGGCAAATTTGTTCCAACTTGTGCCACAATGTGCACTTGGTTGCACCCTGTTCCATCAATGGCTGCTGGAATAGCCTCTTCTAAATGTTGAATGAGGTTCCCAGACATACACACTGAGTGCACCTGGTGTCCTTGCGTGTCCCTTGCTACCATTTCCGTAGGGGATACCATCATTCGTAGTACGTTTGAACTGCCGACAATTAATCGACCGCTACCCTTTTGTGTTTGCCTTCTTTTGACACCGGACGAGACAGGTTTCCCCAGAACACATGAAGTGAGTCCCACTGGCTCAGTTTCAGTTGCAATGAAAGACAACACCTCAGACTTAATAGATTAGGGGGATCGGTGCAACACCCTAGTCCCCTGGTCCCCGACCACCCCATACAGGACGCCTAGATCCACTACGGACACGCCACTCTCAGTCAAGTGGACGAGTAATGACAGATCCCATACCTTCTGCGGAGGAGACAGGATCCACAGGAGAGTATAGTACTTGAGGTACCTCTGGTACTGGTATCACAGATACATGACTCTTCCAACACACTGATTCGCAGCAGCTGCCATCGTTAGTTAGTAATCAGGGCGATTTCCAGCTGCTTATGAACGTCAATCAACTCATCCAGTGTTCGAGAACAGCATTCACAGTGGGGTTGCATTTTGGTCTGCTGCAGTGCATTACGAGGTAGTGAACAAATAATTTTAAATTAAGATGCTGATTATCTTTTAATCTGTTGAGCTAAAAAGTTGCTAATTCCCTATATGAATTGAAGCAAACACACAACACGGGATTTCTGTCAAGGCAACAGATAAAAGTTACTAGTGTCCTACAACGTTTTGAGGTTAATTATGATTTTTAGCAAACTCGAAAACAGAGTTAATTTATCATAAATGCAGATAATATATAGGGCTACTCCTCTTTAAGGAAAAACTTGATGTAAAACAATATGTTAGTTAGAAAATCTGCAATAGTAACTAAATCACAAACACTGATTATCTACAAATTGCTTGTGGATTATGCAAAGGACAATGGATTATTCTGAAAATTATCGAAAACGCACGTTTATTTGCGTTGATTTACAATGAAATTCAGAGCTGATGTATTTTTTAGCAGAAAAGTGAACCACAAACGCTGATCTGCTATGAAATAAGTTAAGTAACTGAAACACTTATACATGTAGCTTACGGAAACATAGGACAATTAAGTTGACGGTAATAGTACGAGTTTATAGCTCCACTCCTGAATTTGAGATATTTCACAATATGTCGCAGTACAAACGGGTATTGATACAATCAGTTTAAGATTATACGGAAGCGACGACAATAGTAAAATATGCGAATCTAGAACTTGTGATCGGCACACGAACCTTCTACACACGGTCTCACACAAAGGAAAATTACGAGGTCGGCTTTTATATATAAATAAAGGTGCTTATTGCACGTGCTCTGGACGTTTCTACAGTGGTGTGCTGTAGAAGAACAATGCAGCGTGAGTTTATCTCGGTGAAACTCGCTAAAATGCGCAGCGCCAACAAAAACCGTCTTCTGCCTGTTGCACCTAAAAATGCAAGCGAAGGGAAGATTTTGACGTGCCGTTTACATTACACTCGTAAGAGACGTAACACAAGCTTGGTTTGGTCTAGAATGATCAACGACATGAGGTTGCAGTAGGCATTGGAAACCTCTACATTAAACACACGTAGTGTGTACTCCACAGGATATATGGCCTTTAATTCAGGATGTGTCATGAAGATCTCTCTGTTGACCAAAGATTCCGGAAGAGACTGCCAAGGGGTTATTGGTGATTATTTTGGCTCTGAGGAGGTTTCTTCCTGAGAAAGCCATCACCTTTGTTTTGTTTATGGAATATTGAGGTGAATACACCTACAACTTACGTATTGCTCATTGCAATCAAAACTCTCTTTTATCTATAATCAGCGGGTCGTCAGGAAACAGCGATGTATTAACAATTTCGATTTGTCTTAGGATAATAGCACATGTTTGCCACATACGAGTGATCGGAGAAAGAGTAAATCCTTGTCTTATTTCTTGATGTATTATTAGTGCCTGCTGCTCTCTTCCTTTTTGCAGGACTATTTACGTCTTCAAATACAGGCTCTGTATTGCTGATATAAGATGTTTAGGGCATGTAAAATTGCAAAAAACTGTAAAATTGTAAAAAAAAATAGGGCATGTGAAATTTCCTATAGGCCCTTCCTATCTACCTTGTCGAATGCCTTTTAAAAAACGACGAAAGCAATATAATTTTATCAGAAGGTTATATCCTCTCCGCTTCCCCAATATTATATTTATTGTGTATATGTTACCTGAGTAAGATCTTCCTTTCCTAAACTCATTTTGAATTTCACTTACGTTGGTATCTGCTATGGGCTGCAAACGAGCATTAAGAATCCTAGCATATATTTTGTATGCTATGTTCAAGATACTTACTCCTCTCTAATTTATAGTTCTGGTTCTGTCATATATATTTATGAAATGTAGAAAGCGCTGTTTCAGTAGCATTCCTCCGTATTTCAGAGGGGCCGCAGTAATTCCTTCTCAAACGAGGGCCCTTCTGTTTTTTGTTTTTCTTAATGCTTCTTCCAACTCTTCTATAGTTACGTGATATAAGGCTTTCTTTCCATCATCTGCTCCTCACATATCACCTGATCGTCATTGAACTTTACACTGCTTCATCCAATCACGAATTTCTATTACGTTCATCTTCACAGTACCTCTCTCCGGTTATAAGGTTCCTCAACAATTTATAAGAGACTTCCACAAATTCATGCAGGTCATTTTCTACTCGGGTGATAAACCTTCTCCAGCTTTCCCTATGAGCAGTCGTTATTACTGCTTTAGCCTTGTTTCGTTGTCGTCTGCATTTTCCACCTGATTCCTGTGAGTCACTTTGTATTAAATTCAAGTAGGCTTTTTGTTTGTCTCTTAGCGCCTCATTCATTTCTTTATTCCATATCCAAAAAAAAAATGGTTCAGATGAGTCTGAGCACTATGGGACTTAACTTCTGAGGTCATCAGTCCCCTAGAACTTAGAACTACATAAACCTAACTAACCTAAGGACATGACACACATCCATGCCCGAGGCAGGATTTGAACCTGCGACCGTAGCCTGTTCTTATAACGAATAGTCTAATGTTGTTTCATTCTGTGTCTAGGAGTGTGTCTTCTGCTCTTGGTACTTCTAACATATATTTTGTGTGTCGTCTTTGGTAAAGATCTCTAATACTATAATCCCAACTTAAATCGCTCACTTTCTTTCCCCTCTGTCTTCTTTTTATTGTTTCTGTCCCACCTTGACAAAGAATCACTTTACTAACAAATAGAACGTGATCTGTAGATATGTCTCTCCCCCTGTAGACTCGTGTGTCTTGTACCATTCTCTTGGTTTCTTCATTGAGTATTCCATAGTCTATTAGTGACCCTAGTCCTGTGACACTCCAAGTAATATTTGTCTATTTCTCTTTTTCTTAAAAATGTATTTGTGATGTTTTGCTTGTTAGCTACGGAATTATTTAAATCTTATTCCTTTGCTATTAAGGCGTGCTTCTCGATATTTTCCTATCACGTTTCCTACCTCCACATTCCCTACTAGTTCATTTAAATCCCCTGACAGAATTAAATAGACTGATTTATTTGTCTGCTCTATTTCTGCCTGCAGTGTATGACAGAACTCTCTGCATCTCCTTCCCTTCCATCCTCTGGTGCTTACAGTCCACTCGAGGTGAATTATTCAAAATGACAGTCACAATCGCATTATTTATTTTGCCGCCAACCGGTTTCAAAAATGGCTCTGAACATATGGGACCTAACATCTATGGTCATCAGTCCCCTAGAACTACTTAAACCTAACTAATCTAAGGACATCACACAACACCCAGTCATCACGAGGCAGAGAAAATCCCTGACCCCGCCGGGAATCGAACCCGGGCGTGGGAAGCGAGAACGCTACCGCACGACCACGAGCTGCGGACCCAACCGGTTTCAACCCGCGATGGGGTACCAAACGTGCGCAGGCAGGGTGACGACTCCAGCGGGCGACCAAATGTAAATTGCCCTGAAGACGACCCCATCGCGGGTGGAAACCGGTTGGCCACAAAATAAATAATGCGATTGAGACTGCCATTTTGAATAATTGATTATAAGTAAATTAATCGCTGTTTATCTCCATACAACTACGTTGTCTAAAAATTTACACTCGAGGTGAAGTATTCTCATTCAGTCTTATATCGAACACTAATTATTCTCTCATTTCATAGCTGTAGGATGCGAGGGCCTTTCTCCATTTCTTGTCTATTAATATTTCAATTACAGCACTTGCCCTGTTCTGCTGTTCCACGCTGCTACATATCAGCGACGTCCGCGCCCGGTAGCTGGGTCGTCAGCGCGACAGAATGTCAATCCTCAGGGCGCGGGTTCGATTCCCGGGTGGGTCAGAGATTTTCTCCGTTCAAGCACTGGGTGTTGTGTTGTCCTAATCATCCTCATTTCATCACCATCGACGCGCAAGTCGCCGAAGTGGCGTCAAATCGAAACACTTACTCCCAGCGGACGGTCTACCCGACGGGAAGCCCTAGTCACACGACATTTACATTTTTTTTTTTTTTTTTTTTTTTTTTTTTTATAGCAGCGACTGTGGCATCAGTAGACTCCAGCGTTTCCGGTACTTTGCTGACCAAACCAGTGACATGTTCAACCATTGCTAACAAATAGGAGGCGTAAGAAGGGGTTCACGTGATGGTTGCTGGCTGTTCCGTGAAGCACAGAGACCAGCCTGGTCTCTCAAACTCTCTCTTGTGTTCCAGCCTTCACACAGAGCGGATCGTTCAGGCCATCTGTCTCCGGCTCTGTTCTCGACCGGGCACCAGTTTGCTCGGACTTGAACAGCCTTCTCTCCCACTTCCTATGCCCTTATTCTACTATCAACTACTTCAACTCTTTTGTTTCTAACTCTCTTCCGACGCCTACTCCCTCATCCGTCCCAAACACGTACGGCTTCAACACATGTACTTTCCACTAATAAACCGGTGGCTTTTACTCACTATTGAATACATTTTTCACTTAATGTATCAAACTAATCCAATCTTCCTGTAAATTTCAGACATGTAGGATGTATGAACATATAAATACTTTGAGTACAGCTAGTCATTTTGTATTTATGCTATTTCACGCATCGGATACTTTCCCTCAGTTTCTTTATATAACCTATTGGATTTCCATATGTTTTGTCGCTTTGCAGTGTTTCTAGATGAACTGTACCGAGAATGAATTTATGCAGTCACACACCAATAGCCGGCCAGAGTGGCCGAGCCGTTCTAGGCGCTACAGTATGGAACCGCGCGACCGCTACGGTCGCAGGTTCGAATCCTGCCTCGGGCATGGATGTGTGTGATGTCCTTAGGTTAATTAGGTTTAAGTAGTTCTAAGTTCTAGGGGACTATTGACCTCAGAAGTTAAGTCCCATAGTGCTCAGAGCCATTTTGAACACGCCAATAGCAGAAACACTAAACTACTTCATCGCGGAAACTGTTGAGCTACGTTCAACAAAAGAATTATAACTACAACGTAATTCGCACAGTTGTGAATTAGGTAGAGCGTATTAGCGTAGGTTAGTAAGGGCAAAATATTCCCTGAGAGTTTACTAGTAAGATGTATGAGTGAAACCACATACTATGGACCTTGATAAACACCTCTTTTCAGCAGTATATGCTGTGTATTTGAGATCAGCGATACGATTAGGAGTCTGAATGCGTCGCATTATTTCATCCTGTCTGTAGAAAAATATTAAATTCTCGAAAACAAGCAATATCCACAACAATTTCTGTGAACAATTTCTGATCTAAAGAAGACAATTAAATATACTGTACTAACCAGTAAATTCATGCTTGTCATTAGCAGACTGATCATAAAGTAAAAACAACCATACAATTTATAAATAGAATGCTAGAATTTAAAAAAAGCCTCCAATATTCGCGAATTAAGATTTCTCTGTCGCCTAAAGTAGCAAATAATGCAACCATATCAATCTTTGAGAGCTGTTCCAGCGAACTAAAGGTGCTAATCGACGATTAAGGTTTAAAAATTAAACGGATTTACTTTTAATGACTGCTTTCTTCATTTTGTTTGATGCATATACGCATGCCAAATTCAAAATTGGACTTAAAGTTAATGCAAAAATGCTAACGACCAAGATGCCCACATATGGGCACCGAAAACTTTGAGAAACATTTTGTCTGTACGCATCTTAAAGAGACGTCTTCAATATTATTAATAAAACTTACACAACCATAATCACACTTCAGGTTGTAATGTGTCACAGGTTAGAGCCAAGCAACCATTTAGAAACCAAGTCGTGTCAGTTATAAAATTCTGAGTGTCACTTCACATGAAGCTTGTTACAATCGTCGCAGTTATCTTTTTTCCCCTGCACGAAATTTAACTACCACGGTTCAAAGAACCTTTTTGATGTTCTGTACTGAGAATTCACCTGTTTACACCAAACAATTAGACACACAGTTTGCGTAAATTTCAAAGAAATGACTCACAGTCTTGATACGGTATCAGATACATCACTCTCAAAAATAACACGAATTGAATAATACTATCTAAATTCTCGCTGTGTCAGCAGCTTGTATTTAAATCGTGAGAGCCAGTTAACAGCTGCATTGTATCTCTTATCTTCGGAGATATGACTGTTCACCAGATACGCCAAGATAAAGGGATATTTCACCATTCAGTCACGGAGCTTGACGATGAAGGTGTCAGACTGCAAAGGAAACAAGTCAGAGTATCTTGCCCGACAAATATTTTTCCCACATACACTAACATGTCTAATAGGTCCTGAACGTAGTTAGAGTTTTTCCATGTAGGAAGAACTTCGCTTTGAAGTTATATCACACATTCTACCCACAAATCTCAACTTCGTATATTTGCGGAAGATTATACAAACTTTTTATCTAGGTTGCCGAGATGCGTGTGGTGTCTCTTAACAGAGCAACATAACAATATTATACACGGTGATTCCGTGGAAGTGTTACAGACTTATAGGGATAATGAAAGAGGGTAACTGTATCACTTTCTGGTAAGGCACCCAGGTCCGGAAACGACCGAATTGAAAGTTACAATCGTAAAACCGTTCTGATAGCTCTTTCAGTGGAACACATGTAACAGTAGTGTTGTCGCTAAGACTGTAGGGTAGACAACTTTCAGAGGGGTAGTATGGACCGAAATAAGAAACATGGGCTCTAAATTGAATACCGTAAGAGCAATGAGCACTTGTTCATCTTTCATACTGTGAAAGATATGTCTTCCACTAAACAAACGCCTGTAGCTCTTCAGGTATGCATTTTAGAGCTCATATTTACTGGACTAATTTGTTTTGTTTTGGTCAATACTACCTCCTCCGAAAATATCGAGAGCAAAAAGCCTGCACTGGAAGAGATGAGTGCACATAGCCCTCAAGATATGCATAATAGAGCCCATGTTTACTTATTTCGGTTCATACTTCCACCTCTGAATGCTGTCTACACTGTCATAGCAACAATAAAGCCGGTATGTACCACTGAAGCGCCAAAGAAACTGGTGTAGGCATGAATATTCAGATACGGAGATATATAAACAGGCAGAATACGACACAGCGATCATCAACGCCTCAATAAGAAAGGGAAGGGTAAAGTGGCAGGGTTGTTAGCGAAATCCATAAGGGGGGACACTAATACTCATGGATGTACCTCTTTTTTAGACTAATATCAGCGTCCAATGAGAAAGTTCAGGCAGGCAGGCAGGTGCTAAAGAGGTCCAAAACTCACAAAATTCTCACAACAGTACAGTAAATAATAGTGTTACCATATTTAACCAAAATATTGGTGGATTAAAGAAAAAAGTAGATTCTCAGAAAAATAAAGTAAAAAATAATGTTACCATTTTTCACCAAAACATTCCGGGATTGAAGAATAAAGTAGATGAGCTCCTGGTTTGTTTAGATGGCATTGAATCTGATAATGTAATAGATATACTATGCCTGTCTGAGCATCACATTGTGTTTGATATGGAAAAGGTAAATATCAGTGGTTATAAACAAGCTGCACGTATGAGTAGAGTGAATAAGGTGAGAGGAGGAAGTTATCACTGTGTAAATAGCTTAGATACAAAAAAGTTTTGCCTAGAGCAACATATAGAAGCATGTGCCTGTCGACTTAAACTGAAGGAGAGCTCTTTTATATTTGTAACAGTATATAGTTCCCCTTCAGCAAACTTTCATTTATTCCTGGAAAAATTGGATGCCTCCGTGTGCTATCTATCAGATACGGGAAAGCAAATTATTATTTGTGGGGACTTCAATGTTGATTCACTGAAAGAGTGTAATATGAAGAATGACCTGGAAGTTTTGCTTGGTTCTTTCAGTTTGACATCTGTCATTGATTTTCCTACTCGGGTAGTAAAGGACAGAAGCTCATTGATAGGTAACACTTTTATAGACCAAGATAGGCTTGTTGTTGTTGTTGTTGTTGTGGTCCTCAGTCCTGAGACTGGTTTGATGCAGCTCTCCATGCTACTCTATCCTGTGCAAGCTTCTTCATCTCCCAGTACCTACTGCAGCCTACATCCTTCTGAATCTGCTTAGTGTATTAATCTCTTGGTCTCCCTCTATGATTTTTACCCTCCACGCTGCCCTCCAGTACTAAATTGGTGATCCCTTGTTGCCTCAGAACATGTCCTACCAACCAATCCCTTCTTCTTGTCAAGTTGTGCTACAAACTCCGCTTCTCCCCAATTCTATTCAATACCTCTTGATTAGTTATGTGATCTACCCATCTAATCTTCAGCATTCTTCTGTAGCACCACATTTCGGAAGCTTCTATTCCCTTCTTGTCTAAACTATTTATCGTCCATGTTTCACTTTCATGCACCATACAGGGCTACACTCCATACAAATACTTTCAGAAACGACTTCCTGACACTTAAATCTACACTCGATGTTAACAAATTTCTCTTCTTCAGAAACGCTTTACTTGCCTTTGCCAGTCTACATTTTATATCCTCTCTACTTCGACCATCATCAGTTATTTTTCTCCCCAAATAGCAAAACTCCTTTACTACTTTAAGTGTCTCATTTCCTAATATAATTCCCTCAGCATCACCCGACTTAATTCGGCTACATTCCATTATCCTCGTTTTGCTTTTGTTGATGTTCATCTTATATACTCCTCTCAAGACACTGTCCATTCCATTCAACTGCTCTTCCAAGCCCTTTGCTGTCTCTGACAGAATTACAATGTCATCAGCGAACCTCAAAGTTTTTATTTCTTCTCCATGGATTTTAAAACATAAATTCTTGTCCTGTTGAGAATGGCCTTTCTGATCATGATGCTCAGCTAGTTACAGTATATGACATAGCTCCATTCAGTAATTCAAAACTACCCTCCAAAGTTGTGCATTCAATTAATGACTCAACAATTAGAAATTTCAGGGAAAAATCTTCATCAGTTAGACTGGGAACCTGATGCTAATTTAAAATATAACTTATTTCATGATACACTTGTAAGAGAATTTGAAAACTGTTTCCCCAAGAAAGTAGTTAACTCTAATTATACGAAACCACGCAAAGAACTTTGGCTTACTAAAGGAATAAAAATATCTTGTAACCACAAAAGGGAACTGTATCTAACAACAAGAAAGATTAATGACCCAGAAACAGCCATATATTATAAAAACTACTGTGCTACATTAAGAAAGGTTATTAAAAAGTCCAGAAGCATGTGTATCATGTCTGAGATTAATACCTCTGATAACAAAATCAAAACAATTTGGAATATTATTACAAGGGAGACAGGGCAACCGAGAATACAGGATGATGGCAATACCATCAAAACGAATGGAAACTAGACAAACAACAAGCCGGAAGTCGAAAACATTTCGAATAATCATTTTTTAAATGTTGTAGGGAAAATAGGATCTAAATGTTCATTAGAAGAAGCAAGGCAGTTAATTACAATTTAAATTCTACCCACCTCTCCTTCTGAAATTAGGAAGATAATAAACTCTCTCAAGAATAGAAGCTCACATGGAATTGATGGCATTTCCAGCAGGATAATAAAAGCTTGTTCCCAAGAGATAAGTGGGATTCTTAGCCACATATGTAATAGCTTTCTGAAGTGGGGTATTTTCTCAGATAGACTGAAGTATGCCATTGTTAAACCACTGCATAAAAAAGGGATACGTCTGATGTCAACAACTACTGCCCAATCTCTCTTGTGACTGCCTTATCCAAAATTCTTGAAAAAGTAATGCGTTGTACAGTAGCTTCACACCTTTGTAAAAATAAAGTTTTGGCAAAATGACAGTTTCCTGAAAGGTTTTGTCAACGGAAAATTCTATATATACTTTCACTAATGAAATATTAAATGCTCTGAGTAACTGGAAGTCACCCATTGGGATTTTTTGTGATCTCTCGAAGGCTTTTGATTGTGTAAATCATGGAATACTTCTAGATAAGCTCAAGTACTGTGGTATGAATAGGATAACGCTCGAATGGTTTAAATCGTACCTGACTGGAAGAGTGCAGAAAGTTGAAATAAGTTCACATAATATGCAAAAAAACTGGTGATTTCTCAAACTGGCGAACAATCAAGAATGGGGTACCGCAAGGTTCGGTCTTGGGTCCTCTGCTGTTCTTAAAATATGTTAATGACTTGCCATTCTATATTCATGAAGATACAAAGCTGGTACTTTTTGCCGATGATACAAGTATAGCTATCACACCCAACAGACAAGAATTAACTGATGAAATTGTAAATGATGTTTTTCAGAAAATCATTAAGTGGTTCTCTGCAAATGGACTCTCATTAAACTTTGACAAAACACAGTATATACAGTTCCATACAGTAAATTGAATGACACCATTAATAAATATAGACTTCGATCAGAAATCGGTAGTTAAGGTAGAATATTCAAAATTTCTAGGTGTATGCATTGATGAGGGGTTGAACTGGAAAAAACACACTGAGGATCTTCTGAAACGTTTGGGTTCAGCTCCTTATGCTATTAGGGTCATTGCAAACTTTGGTGATATACATTTCAGTAAATTAGCTTACCTCGCCTATTTTCATTCTCTGCTTTCGTATGGCATCATATTCTGGGGTAACTCATCATTGAGTAAAAGAGTGTTCATTACACAAAAGCGTGTAATCAGAATAATTGCTGGAGCTCATCCAAGATCATCCTGCAGACACTTATTTAAAGAGCTAGAGATTTTCACTGTAGCCTCACAATATATATATATATATATATATATATATATATATATATATATATATATATATATATATACACTCCTGGAAATTGAAATAAGAACACCGTGAATTCATTGTCCCAGGAAGGGGAAACTTTATTGACACATTCCTGGGGTCAGATACATCACATGATCACACTGACAGAACCACAGGCACATAGACACAGGCAACAGAGCATGCACAATGTCGGCACTAGTACAGTGTATATCCACCTTTCGCAGCAATGCAGGCTGCTATTCTCCCATGGAGACGATCGTAGATGCTGGATGTAGTCCTGTGGAACGGCTTGCCATGCCATTTCCACCTGGCGCCTCAGTTGGACCAGCGTTCGTCCTGGACGTGCAGACCGCGTGAGACGACGCTTCATCCAGTCCCAAACATGCTCAATGGGGGACAGATCCGGAGATCTTGCTGGCCAGGGTAGTTGACTTACACCTTCTAGAGCACGTTGGGTGGCACGGGATACATGCGGACGTGCATTGTCCTGTTGGAACAGCAAGTTCCCTTGCCAGTCTAGGAATGGTAGAACGATGGGTTCGATGACGGTTTGGATGTACCGTGCACTATTCAGTGTCCCCTCGACGATCACCAGTGGTGTACGGCCAGTGTAGGAGATCGCTCCCCACACCATGATGCCGGGTGTTGGCCCTGTGTGCCTCGGTCGTATGCAGTCCTGATTGTGGCGCTCACCTGCACGGCGCCAAACACGCATACGACCATCATTGGCACCAAGGCAGAAGCGACTCTCATCGCTGAAGACGACACGTCTCCATTCGTCCCTCCATTCACGCCTGTCGCGACACCACTGGAGGCGGGCTGCACGATGTTGGGGCGTGAGCGGAAGACGGCCTAACGGTGTGCGGGACCGTAGCCCAGCTTCATGGAGACGGTTGCGAATGGTCCTCGCCGATACCCCAGGAGCAACAGTGTCCCTAATTTGCTGGGAAGTGGCGGTGCGGTCCCCTACGGCACTGCGTAGGATCCTACGGTCTTGGCGTGCATCCGTGCGTCGCTGCGGTCCGGTCCCAGGTCGACGGGCACGTGCACCTTCCGCCGACCACTGGCGACAACATCGATGTACTGTGGAGACCTCACGCCCCACGTGTTGAGCAATTCGGCGGTACGTCCACCCGGCCTCCCGCATGCCCACTATACGCCCTCGCTCAAAGTCCGTCAACTGCACATACGGTTCACGTCCACGCTGTCGCGGCATGCTACCAGTGTTAAAGACTGCGATGGAGCTCCGTATGCCACGGCAAACTGGCTGACACTGACGGCGGCGGTGCACAAATGCTGCGCAGCTAGCGCCATTCGACGGCCAACACCGCGGTTCCTGGTGTGTCCGCTGTGCCGTGCGTGTAATCATTGCTTGTACAGCCCTCTCGCAGTGTCCGGAGCAAGTATGGTGGGTCTGACACACCGGTGTCAATGTGTTCTTTTTTCCATTTCCAGGAGTATATATATATATATATATATATATATATATATATATATATATATATATATATATATATATTCACCTATGAAACTTGTTATTAACAATCTGAATGAATTCAAAAGTAATAGCAGTGTACATGGCTACAACACTAGGGGAAAGGATAATCTTCACTACTCAAGGTTAAATCTAACTTTGACTCAGAAGGGGGTAAATTATGCTGCCACAAAAGTCTTTGGTCACTTACCTAATAGCATCAAAAGTCTGACAGATAGACATTTAGCATTTAAAAGCAAATTAAAAGAATTTCTGAATGGCAACTCCTTCTACACATTAGATGAATGTTTGGATATAGTAAGTGGAAACTTTCCCCACCCCCACCCCAAAAAAAAAAACAAAAAATTAAAAATATTAACTCTCATGTAATATTTAGTGTAATGTAATATCTTGTATAGACACCTTTTATTAACCTGGCCCGTTCCACATCATTACGAAGTGTCGTATTCATGATCTATGGAACAAGTACCAATCTAATCTAATCTCTATAAGAGAACAAGTGTCTGGCACAGTTGCTAAATTGGCTACTGCTGCTACAAGGGCAGGTTATCAAGATCTAAGTACGTTTGAACGTGCTGTTATAGTCGGCGCATGAGCGATGGGACGCAGCATCTCAGAGTTAGCGATGAAGTGGGGATTCTCCCGTACGACCATGTCATGAGTGTACCGTGAATATCAGGAATCTGGTAAAACTTCAAATCTCCGACATCGCTGCTGCCGGAAAAAGATCCTGCAAGAACGGGACTAACGGCTACTGAAGAGAATCGTTCAACGTGACAGTATTGCAACCATTCCGCAAATTGCTGCAGATTTCAGTGCTGGGCCATTGACAAGTGTCACCGTGAGAACCATTGAACGAAACATCATCGATATTGGCTTTCGGAGCCGAAGGCCCACTCGTCTACCTTTGATGATTGAACGACACAAAGCTTTACGCCTCCCTCGCCTGGGCCCGTGAACATCGACATTGGGCTGTTGATGACTGGAAGCATGTTGCCTGGTCGGACGCGTCTCATTTCAAATTGTATCGAGCGGATGGACGTCTACGGGCATGAAGACAACCTCATGAATCATGAATCCATGGACACTACGTGTCAGCAAGGGACTGTTCAAGCTGGTGGAGGCTCTGTAATTGTATGGGGCATGTGGAATTGGAGTCTACATACGGCTGACAGGTGACACGAATGTAAGCATCCTGTCTGATCACCTGCATCTATTCATGTCCACTGTGCATTCCGACAGACTTGGTCAATTCCATCAGGACAATGCGGGACTCCACACGTCCAGAATTGCTACAGATTGGCTCCAGGAACACTCTTCTGAGTTTAAGCACTTCCGCTGGCTACCAAACTCCCCAGACATGAACATTATTGAGCTTATCTGGGATGCCTTGCAACGTGCTGTTCAGATGAGACCTCCAACCCCTCGTACTCTTGCGAATTTATGAGCAGTCCTGGAGGATTCATGGTGTCAGTTCCCTCCAGCACTACTTCAGACGTCGAGTTCATGCCACGTCGTTTTGCGACACTTCTGCGTGCTCGCGGGGGACCTGCACCATATTAGGCAGTTGTACCAGTTTTTTTGGCTCTTCAGTGTATTTGTGGAACATTGTACAAACTTTTCATGTAGGCTGCTGAAATTCATGTACCGTCTCATAACAGTGCAACATAACGTTATCACACGGTGTGATTCCATGAAGATGTTACTAAATTTCAGGGATAATGGAGAAAGGTAAATGTATCCCTTTGAGGTAAGGGACCCTGGTCCGGAAAAGACCGAATCAAAAGTTATAAGCGTAAACCATTCTGATGCCTCTGACGGTGGAATACCTGTATCGGTAGTGTTGTCGCTAAGACTGGAGGGCAAACAACTTTCAGAGGTGATAGTATGGACCAAAACACGAAAAGAATGTCTAGTAAACATGGGCTGTAAACCGCTTACTTAAGAGCTATGAGCACTTGTTGACCTTCGAGACTGTGAAACACATCTCTTCCACTGCAAGCTCTTTGGTTTCCACATTTTAGAAAGAGAATGTGTGGACTAAAACAAGAAGAGAAGTCTCGTAGCAAGGGCTCTAAAAGGCGTACATTAAGAGTTATGAGTACTTGTTCATATTCGCTACTGTGAAACACATCTCTTCCACTGAACAAATGCCCATAGCTCTTAATGTGTGCATTTGAGAGTCCATTTACTAGACTTTTTTTTGTTTTGGTCAGTATTATCTCCTCCAAACATACGAAGACCAAAGAGCCTGCAGCGGAAGAGATATGTTTCACAGTATCGAAGATGAACAAGTGCTCATAGTCCTCAAGGTACGCATTTTAGAGCCCATGTTTACGAGACATTTTTTCTTGGTTTGATCCTACCACCTATGAAAGTTTTCTACCTTACATTCTTAGCAACAACAGCTACTGTACATGTATTTCACTGTCAGAAGTATCAGGAAGATTTTCGCTTATAACTTTCGATTCGATCGTTTCCGGACCAGGGTCCCTTATCTCAAAATGATACATTTATTCTTCTCCATTAGCCCCGAAAGTTTGTAACTTCATCACGGAATCACCCTTTATAGCTTGCTGCTGATACTAATTTGGAAACATTTTTGGAAACAAGCTATACCAATTTTCTCGAGATAAGAAGAACTGGAAAAGGAGGAAAACATAAAAAAGATACGTGAACAATTACTGTAAATGGCCTCCAAGAACTCCCCGTGTGCCAAAAATATGTTGTCTGCGTAAGGAAGGATTACTTATAATTTGAATGCACACATCATTAAAAGATAACGAAATGCTATGGATTTGGTTCCCCCTCCTCCTCAATCAAATTGTCACAGTTGTACTTCCACTTTCATTGTGAGCTGAGCGGAAGTGCACAATACAGTGTGACAAAAGCGAGATCGGGACACTCTTTTCCTGCTTAGAATCTTTGGAAGTCTTGTAGAGTTTGGATCGAGATCATGCTAGAAGCGAGATTTCACAAGGTTCCGAAAAACCAGAAATGTGCCTCGTAGATGCTTATAAAGTCAACCTGAAATAACCACTCCACAACAAGACACTCTACAACTGCTTTAGGAGTTGCGGTTTCACGGCAAGCTGTACTTAGGAGGCTCAAGCTAGCTACATTGTATCACAACAGGGTAGACTCGAGGAAACTTGTTATCTACTTCTTGATGTAGACATTTTGTAGTTTATGTTCATTAATGTAATTTTTGTTATTAGACGTAATAACGTTCATATCTTTAGATTACTTGTTTGCACCGTCATAAGCGGTCACCTTGTAGGGGTTCACGCCATTCACGAAGGACATGTAACATGTACGTCAAATATAGAACTCAGAGTAAAGATGTGCATGATAGCAATTAGTTTGTAAACATCGGGTCACATACTGTGGTAAAGTATTACTCAACAGGTGCGGAGTCTACCTGCTGGAGAGCATTTGTAATCTCCGTGGAGCAAGGAGGATTGAAGGAGCTCTGATATCGTGAAAGATTTCCGGTACCAAGGAAGACAAATATGATACATATAACCGACTGTTGTTATGTATTATTCACAGAATGTTACCGAGAGTTCACAGAATTTTAACGAGAGGGCTTTGAGATAATAATATTAGTTCGTTCCCAAGTAACGTGTAACCTTTTGTGGAAGTTTGTGGCAATATACAGAGTTAATTAGAACCAGTCTACACTTTATTTAAGTAGAGGAGCAGTGTTTTACATTATAGCCACTTCACTTACAGAAATCTGCACGGAGGAAAGAGGTTCGATGCCGAGGAAGAACAGGGCACGGCAAAACTGGACCTTGAGCTAAATTGACAGTAGCTGCAAGGCTGAATACCTACACAAATCTAATAAGCGAGTGTTGAGGCGGCGGTGTTAGATGTAGCTGTATGGAGTAATAGGTCTAGAACAGACTTTGCCCAAGCTGTAAAAACGTCGCCACACTAGCTGGATACAGCAGTCATCAGACAATAATAAATACTCCAACCTTTATATCAAATTGTAGAAGTACTTCTACATACGTTACGATACAACATATAGAATACATTCAGTACCACAAAATAACTTACTCCTAGATGTTAGATTCATTGCAGAACAAAGATAAATATAAAAATAAAATTGAAGCTCGTTCAATGTGATCATCCGGTAGAGGTTGAAAGTAATAGAAAAAGGACAGGAAAAATATTGCACAATGTTTGCTAAACAGTTTCATTAAAACGAATAATGTAAAACAAGAGTTGTAAAATTTATTAACTCATATATTAGACGATTCAACGAAAGGGTAAAAATCCAGGCGTTGTGTGCTAGAAGGCTGAACGAGGTAGAGAAACTAGAAAATTTGAATAGGGAAATGCTAAGGCGTAGTCTAGATATAGTGAAGTACCAGTGAAGTGAAATTGAAAGAAGGCAAGGATTTCTTGTCAGAAAAGTGTAGGGTAATATTAACAGCAGCAGACAGGAAGTAAGGGAAGAGAGCGAATTTCTGTGAATAGTTCACTGAAAGGATTGTTTTCACCAACTAATCAACACCAACAATATTTCCGGTATATATGCCGACGATTCAATTAGAAGATCAAGAGACAGAAACAGAATACGAGGATACTGAACAGATAATTCAGTACGTAAAGGCAGATGAACATTGTTACTAGGGATTGGAATGCGGTTGCAATGGAAGCAGTAGAAAAAGGGGTTACGGGAGAATATAGGCTTGGGTAGTAGGAATGCGAGAGAAGAAAGAATAATTTAGTTTTGTAATAAACCACCGCAACCAATAACGAATACTTTGTTCAACAATCATAAGAAGAGGAGCTGTATTTGGAAAAGACCGGGACATACGGGAAGGTTCCAGTTACTTTACATCATGGCCAGGCAGAGATTCCCAAATCAGATATTGGATTACGAGGAGTACGCAGGAGCAGATATTGGATTACGAGGAGTATGCAGGAGCAGATATAGACTCAGATCACAATTTAGTAACGGTTTAGAGTAGGCTGAAGTTTAAGAGACTAGTCAGGAAGAATCAGTACGCAAAGAAGTGGGATAAGGAAGTATTGAGGAATGAAGAGAGACGCTTGAAGCTCTCTAAGGCTATAGATACTGCTATAATAAATAGCTTAGAAGGCAGTTTAGTTGTAGAGGAGTGGACGTCTCTAGAAATGGCAATCACAGAATTTGGAAAGAAAAACATAGGTTCAAAGCAGATAACTGCGAAGAAACAACAGGTAACTGATGACATACTTCCGTTGATCGACGAAAGAAGGAAGTATAAAAATATTCAGGGAAATTCAGGAATACAGAAATACAAGTCACTCGGGAGTGAAATAAATAGCAAATGCAGTGAAGCTACGGCGAAATGGCTGCATGAAAAATGTGAAGGAATCGAAACAGAAGTGATTGTCGGAAGGACTGACTCAGCATATATGGAAGTTAAAATTATCTTCGATGAAATTAAAAGCAAGGTCGATAAAATTAATAATGCAATGGGAATTCCACTATTAAATGCAGAGGAGAAAGCGAATAGGCGGAAAGAGTGCATTGAAGGCCGCTACGAGGAGGAAGAATTGTCTGATGACGTGATAGAGGAAACAGAAGTCGACAGGGAAGAGATATGTGATCTAGTATTAGAATTAAAATTTAGAATAACTTGGGAGGACTTAAAATAAAATAAGGCGGAAGGGATAAATAAATTTCCTTCGGAGTTTCTAAAATCATTGGGTAAAGTGACAACGAAACGACTATCAACGTTAGTGAGTAGAATGTATGAAACTGGCGACGTACGGTCAGTATTTCTGGAAAATATCATCCACACAATTGCGAAGATAGCAAGAGCCGACAAGAGCGAGAATTATCGCACAATCAGCTTGATAGCTCATGTATCCAAGTTGTTGACAAGTATAATATACATAGGAATGGAAATGGAAATTGAGGATCTTTTAGGTGACGATTGGTTTGGCTTTACAAAAGGTAAAGGTGCCAGAGAGGCAATTCTGATGTTGCGGTTGATAATGGAAACAAGACGGAAGAAAAATCAATACATGTTCATAAGACTCGTCGACCAGAAAAATGCTTTCGACAATGGCAGATGGTGCAAGGCGTTCCAAATCCTGAGAAAAATAATTGTAAGCTACAGGGAAAGATGGGTAATATACTATGCGTACAAGAACCAAGAGGGAACAACGCTGCTGGAAGACCAAGAACAACGGATGTAAGACAGGGATGTAATGTTACGTCACTACTGTTCAGTTTAAACATCGAAGACCCAACGCGGGAAATAAAAGAAAGGGTCAAGAGTGAGGTTAAAATTCAGTGTGAAAGGTTATCAGTGATAAGATTCTCTGGTGACATTTCTCTCCTCAGTGAAAGTGAAGAAGAATTAAAAGATCTGTT
Source organism: Schistocerca piceifrons (assembly GCF_021461385.2). Classification (NCBI taxonomy): domain Eukaryota; kingdom Metazoa; phylum Arthropoda; class Insecta; order Orthoptera; family Acrididae; genus Schistocerca; species Schistocerca piceifrons. Next base: position 781,841,444 of record NC_060139.1, on the reverse strand, counting down.
GAAAGGGCTGAACAGCCTAATAAGCACAGAATATGAATTGAGAGTAAATCGTAGGAAGACGAAAGCAAAGAGAAGTAGCAGAAATGAAAAGTGCGAGAAACTTACCGTCAGTGTTGGGGATCAGGAAGTAGATGAAGTTAAGTAATTCTTCTACCAGTGCAGCAAAATAACCCATCAGATACTGAACAAGGGGGACATAAAAACAGACCATCGCTGGGAAAAAGGGCATTCCTGGCCAAGAGAAGTCCACTAGTATCAAACATAGGCCTTAATTTGAGGAAGACATTTTTTCAAAATGTTTTTTTGGAGGACAGCATTATATGTTAGAGAAAAAGGAGAGTGTGAAAATTGGAACAAAAGAGAATCAAAGCATTTGGACAATTTGTTACGCAAGAATGTAGAACATTAGATATAGTAATAAGGTAAGGACGAAAAGGTTCTCCGCGGATTCGGCGAGGAAATGAAGATATAGAAAACACGGACAAATAGAAGGGACAGGGTGCTAGGACATGTTTTATAACATCAGGGAATAACTTCCGTTGGTAGTAGAGGGAGCTGTAGAGGGTAGAAACAGTAGAGGATAAAAACTGTAGAGGAAGACTAATTTTGTAATATATCCAGCAAATGATTGAGGACGTGGGTTGCACTTGATACTCTGAGATGAAAAGGATTACGTGGCTGACCGTAGCGAACCAGTCAGAAGACTAATGAGTAAAAAAAAAAAAAATGTTAGACCGATAGCTTTTTTATATTGTTGTTGTTGTCTTCAGTCCTGAGACTGGTTTGATGCAGCTCTACCCTGTGCAAGCTTCTTCATCTGCCAGTACTTACTGCAACCTACATCCTTCTGAATCTGCTTAGTGTATTCATCTCTTGGTCTCCCTCTACCATTTTTACCCTCCATGCTGCCCTCCAATACTAAATTTGTGATCCCTTGATGCCTCAGCACATGTCCTACCAACCGGTCCCTTCTTCTTGTCGTGCCACAAACTCCTCTTCTCCCCAATTCTATTCAATACTTCCTCATTAGTTATGTGATCTACTCATATAATCTTCAGCATTCTTCTGTAGCACCACATTTCGAAAGCTTCTATTCTCTTCTTGTCCAAACTATATATCGTCCATGTTTCACTTCCATACATGGCTACACTCCATACAAATACTTTCAGAAACGACTTCCTGACACTTAAATCTATACTCGATGTTAACAAATTTCTCTTCTTCAGAAATGCTTTCCTTGCCAATGCCAGTCTACATTTTATATCCTCTCTACTTCGACCATCATCAGTTATTTTGCTCCTCAAATAGCAAAACTCATTTACTACCTTAAGGGTCTCATTTCCTAATCTCATTCCCTCAGCATCACCCGGCTTAATTCGACGACATGACATTATCCTCGTTTTGCTTTTGTTGATGTTCATCTTATACCCTCCTTTCAAGAGACTGTCCATTCCGTTCAACTGCTCTTCCAAGTCCTTTGCTGTCTCTGACAGAATTACAATGTCATCGGCGAACCTCAAAGTTTTTATTTCTTCTCCATGGATTTTAATACCTACTCCGAATTTTTCTTTTGTTTCCTTTACTGCTTGCTCAATATACAGATTGAATAACATCGGGGAGAGGCTACAACCCCGTCTCACTCCCTTCCCAACCGCTGCTTCCCTTTCATGCCCCTCGACTCTTATAACTGCCATCTGGTTTCTGTACAAATTGTAAATAGCCTTTCGCTCCCTGTATTTACTCCTGCTACCTTTAGAATTTGAAAGAGAGTATTCCAGTCAACATTGTCGAAAGCTTTCTCTAAGTCTACAAATGCTAGAAACGTAAGTTTGCCTGTCCTTAATCTATTTTCTAAGATAAGTCGTAGGGTCAGTATTGCCTCACGTGTTCCAATATTTCTACGGAATCCAAACTGATCTTCCCCGAGGTCGGCTTCTACCAATTTTTCCATTCGTCTGTAAAGAATTCGCGTTAGTATTTTCCAGCTGTGGCTTATTAAACTGATAGTTCGGTAATTTTCACATCTGTCAACACCTGCTTTCTTTGGGATTGGAATTATTACACTCTTCTTGAAGTCTGAGGGTATTTCGCCTGTCTCATACATCTTGCTCACCAGACGGTAGAGTTTTGTCGGGACTGGCTCTCCCAAGGCCGTCAGTAGTTCCAATGGAATGTTGTCTACTTCCGGGGCCTTGTTTCGACTCAGGTCTTTCAGTGCTCTGTGAAACTCTTCCCCCAGTATCGTATCTCCCGTTTCATCTTCATCTACATCCTCTTCTATTTCCATAATATTGTCCTCAAGTACATCGCCCTTGTATAGACCCTCTATATACTCCTTCCACCTTTCTGCTTTCCCTTCTTTGCTTATAACTGGGTTTCCATCTGAGTTCTTGATATTCACACAAGTGGCTCTCTTTTCTCCAAAGGTCTCCTTAATTTTCCTGTAGGCAGTATCTATCTTACCCCTAGTGAGACAAGCCTCTACGTCCTTACATTTGTCCTCTAGCCATGCCTGCTTAGCCATTTTGCACTTCCTGTCGATCTAATTTTTGAGACGTTTGTATTCCTTTTTGCCTGCTTCATTTACTGCATTTTTATATTTTCTCCTTTCATCAGTTAAATTCAATATTTCTTCTGTTACCCAAGGATTTCTACTAGCCCTCGTCTTTTTACCTACTTGATCCTCTGCTGCCTTCACTACTTCATCCCTCAGAGCTACCCATTCTTCTTCTACTGTATTTCTTTCCCCCTGTCAATTGTTCCCTTATGCTCTCCCTGAAACTCTATACAATTTCTGGTTTAGTCAGTTTATCCAGGTCCCATCTCCTTAAAGTCCCATCTTTTTGCAGTTTCTTCCGTTTTAATTTACAGTTCATAACCAATAGAGTGTGGTCAGAGTCCACATCTGCCCCTGGAAATGTCTTACAATTTAATACCTGGTTCCTAAATGTCTGTCTTACCATTATATAATCTATCTGATACCTTCTAGTATCTCCAGGATTCTTCCATGTATACAACTTTCTTTTATGATTCTTGAACCAAGTGTTAGCTATGATTAAGTTATGCTCTGTGCTAAATTCTACCACAGGGCTTCCTCTTTCATTTCTCTCCCCCAATCCATATTCACCCACTATGTTTCCTTCTCTCCCTTTTCCTACTCTCGAATTCCAGTTACCCATGACTATTAAATTTTCGTCTCCCTTCACTACCTGAATAATTTCTTTCATCACATCATACATTTCATCAATCTCTTCATAATCTGCAGAACTAGTTGGCATATAAACTTGTACTACTGTAGTAGGCATGGGCTTTGTGTCTATCTTGGCCACAATAATGCGTTCACTATGCTGTTTGTAGTAGCTTACCCGCGCTCCTATTTTTTTATTTATTATTAAACCTACTCCTGCATTACCCTTATTTGATTTTGTATTTATAACCCTGTATTCACCTGACCAAAAGTCTTGTTCCTCCTGCCACCGAACTTCAGTAATTCCCATTATATCTAGCTTTAACCTATCCATTTCTCTTTTTAAATTTTCTAACCTACCTGCCAGATTAAGCGATCTGACATTCCACGCTCCGATCCGTAGAACGCGTTTTCTTTCTCCTGATAACGACGTCCTCTTTAGTTGTCCCCGCCCGGAGATCCGAATGGGGGACTATTTTACCTCCGGAATATTTTACCCAAGAGGACGCCATCATCATTTAACCATACAGTAAAGCTGCATGCCCTCGCGAAAAGTTACGGCTGTAGTTTCTCCTTGCTTTCACCCGTTCGCAGTATCAGCACAGCAAGGCCGTTTTGGTTAGTGTTACAGGGCCAGATCAGTCAATCATCCAAACTGTTGCCCCTGCAACTACTGAAAAGACTGCTGCCCCTCTTCAGGAACCACACGTTTGTCTGGCTTCTCAACAGATACCCCTCCGTTGTGGTTGCACCTACGGTACGGCCATCTGTATCGCTGAGGCACGCAAGCCTCCCCACCAACTGCAAGGTCCATGGTTCTTGGGCTTTTTTATATAAATATAATATAATAAGCGCACATCGCATTTATAGCAGTTGCAGAAGAATATGGAATACTCGTATAATGAAGTGCAGAGGGTACCATTTACGTCTGATATCTGCGAAGACAACATTTGTACCTAGTTCGAAAACTAACGGACCGCAGTCACAAAAAAAACCACAGGGGTTAGGTGAAGATGTAGTTTATCTGCTAGTTATTTAATGTTTACATCGACGATGGATTCGCAGATGGTCTTTTAAACGCTAGGATGCATTTGAATGTTTGTCGGAGTTGTTTTAATGCGGAGGACCTTACACAGATTTCAAAGAAAGAGGATGATAAAGTAGTTTCAAGAAAAGATGATGACCTGAAGATAGCAGTTTGTGAATTGAGCAAAATATATTATCTGAAAATTGTGAATCACTGGTGGAAAACAGGAAGCAAGACTTACATATCCAGAGTCGGAAACGAGGTTTCCAAAAAGTGTCAAGGAATGTAAAAGAGCAGACAGGATTAGAATTGTTGATATCAGAAATAAACTAGAGATACGCTCATAAAAAATGGCAAGAAACAAAAAATGTCTTACTGACCATTTACAAAGTATCCTCTAGAAGGCGTTTCCTCTTCGACTGATGATTTATTTACGTCGTAGTCAGTTGCATGTTACAAGTATCAGCAGCAGAAGTAAGCAGGGCAGATGCATGTCTTGTGCTATCTGGATCCTTCTGTAGATATATTTCTAGGGAACAACTATGCCCCATCGACGAGTACGTACTCTTGTTGAACAGTTTTAGTCATTCGAATGCATTGTGGGCCTCCAGGAAGCTGGATGAACGTTTTGACGGATTGCTGCGCGTGTTAGGCACAACGTATTGGTGGAGTATCACTACCTTCAACAGTGGTGTGTGGGACATTTTCATACCTGAACGTCCGCGTAGTATAGATAAACATCAAGGTCGCCACGTTGAGCGAGCTGCTGTGACAGACCGAACGTCATCCCGGGATAAAATTTATGCACGTTATGATACTGTTGTGTTTTCAGGGACCATTGGGAACCGTCTGATTGCAGAAGGATTAAGATCACATGCGCCTGCGGCCACGCTACCACTGACACGGCAACACTACCAACCATGGCCACTCTGGTGTCAAGAAAGAGGTAACTGGAGAGTGAAATAGCGCTCTGTTGTCTCCATTGATGAGAGTAGATTCTGTCTGTATGCGAGTGATGGACGTACGCGTGTACGGTATAGAACTGCTGAGCTGCCTGTTCACCCACGTCACGCAGGTCCTATTCCAGGCTTTATAATACGGGAGACATCAGTTACAACTCGTGGAGACATTTAATGTTCCTGCAAGGTAAAGTAGCTAGTGGCTGATGGGGCTGCTAATTGCTATACCACTTACTGCACTCCCCTGACTTAAGCCCTCGTGAGTTCAACTTGATTTCTAAACTGAACGAAACACTTCACGGCATTCGCTTCAGAACAGCTACGAATTCGTCGGGCAATAGACCGTGCCGCTCGAACTGTCAACATAACTGGCACTGCTAAGAGTATCCTAAGACTTCCAAATCGCTGGCAACACACAATGCTGGTGACTACTTTGAAGGTCAGTAATATATATATGCCGGTGCCGCTTCAGGCATCTTCCATATTTCCCAAGCAACATCGGTGAAATTTGAGACCACAAACACAAACCATGTGTTAAGTTGAAAGTGTGTGACAGAGCTTCGTCTGTTTCCAAAAGAACAACTTCGAGGACTTCACTTTGATTGTAATGAAGTGGTGCAAGGTGAGGTAAGCTTGTGGCTCCATCAACTAAGTCAAACATTCCACAGTGACGGTATCAATAAATTGGTCTCTCGTTGGAATGTATATATATATATATATATATATATATATATATATATATATATATATATATAAACTAAGTCAAACATTCCACAGTGACGGTATCAATAAATTGATACCGTCACTGTGGAATGTTTGACTTAGTTACCAGAGAGGACATTATCGTCGTTGATAAAGAACGTCCGTCCTCAGAGACCAAAAACAGGAAAAGTTAACGTAATATTGGTAAACTGCAGGAGTATCCAGGGCAAGGTTCCTGAATTAGTATCTCTTATTGAAGGAAATAGTGCGCGTATAGTATTAGGAACGGAAAGTTGGTTAAAACCGGAAATGAACAGTAACGAAATCCTAGACACAGAATGGAATATATACCGCAAGGATAGGATAAACGCCAATGGTGGAGGAGTATTTATAGCAGTAAAGAATTCAATAATATCCAGTGAAGTTATTAGCAAATGCGAATGTGAAATAATCTGGGTTAAGCTAAGTATCAAAGGTGGGTCAGATATGATAGTCGGATGCTTCTATAGACCACTTGCATCAGCAACCGTAGTAGTTGAGCGCCTCAGAGAGAACCTGCAGAACGTCGTGAAGAAGTTTCGTGATCATACTATTGTAATAGGGGGAGACTTCAATCTACCAGGTATAGAATGGGATAGTCACACAATCAGAACTGGAGCCAGGGACAGAGACTCTTGTGACATTATCCTGACTGCCTTGTCCGAGAATTACTTCGAGCAGATAGTTAGAGAACCAACTCGTGAAGCTAACGTTTTAGACCTCATAGCAACAAATAGACCGGAACTTTTCGACTCCGTGAATGTAGAAGAGGGTATCAGTGATCATAAGTCAGTGGTTGCATCAATGACTGCAAGTGTAATAAGAAATGCCAAGAAAGGAAGGAAAATATATTTGCTTAACAAGAGTGATAGGGCACAAATCGCAGAATATCTGAGTGACCACCATCAAACGTTCATTTCTGAGGAAGAGGATGTGGAACAAAAATGGAAAAAATTCAGAAACATCGTCCAGTACGCCTTAGATAAGTTCGTACCGACTAAGGTCCAAAGCGAGGGGAAAGATCCACCGTGGTATAACAATCATGTACGAAAGGTACTACGGAAACAAAGAAAGCTTCATCATAGGTTTAAGAGTAGTCGAATCATAGCTGATAAGGAAAAGCTGAACGAAGCGAAGAAGAGCGTAAAGAGAGCAATGAGAGAAGCATTCAACGAATTCGAACATAAAACATTGGCAAACAATCTAAACAAGAACCCTAAAAAGTTTTGGTCATATGTAAAATCGGTAAGCGGATCTAAATCCCCTATTCAGTCACTCGTTGACCACGATGGCACCGAAACAGAGGACGACCGAAGAAAGGCAGAAATACTGAATTCAGTGTTCCGAAACTGTTTCACTGCGGAAAATCGTAACACGGTCCCTGACTTCAGCCGTCGCACGGACGCCAAAATGGAAAATATTGAAATAAACGATATCGGAATTGAAAAACAACTGCTATCACTTAGTAGCGGAAAAGCATCCGGACCAGACGAGATACCCTTAAGATTCTGCAGTGATTATGCTAAAGAACTTGCCCCCTTTCTATCAGCAATTTATCGTAGATCGCTGGAAGAACGTAAAGTACCTAGCGACTGGAAGAAAGCGCAGGTCGTTCCCATTTTCAAGAAGGGTCATAAATCAGATGCGAATAATTATAGGCCTATTTCGCTTACGTCAATCTGTTGTAGAATAATGGAACATGTTTTGTGTTCTCGTATGATGACGTTCTTAGATAATACAAATCTCCTTCATCATAACCAACATGGATTCCGCAAACAGAGATCATGTGAAACTCAGCTCGCCCTATTTGCCCAAGAAATTCACAGTGCCGTAGACACTGGCGAGCAGATTGATGCCGTATTCCTGGACTTCAGGAAGGCATTTGATACGGTTCCGCACTTACGTTTAGTGAAAAAAATACGAGCTTACGGAATATCGGACCAGGTTTGTGATTGGATTCAGGATTTCCTAGAAGAAAGAACACAACATGTCATTCTTAACGGTCCAAAATCTGCAGATGTAGAGGTAATTTCGGGAGTACCGCAGGGAAGCGTGATAGGACCTTTATTGTTTACAATATACATAAATGACTTAGTTGACAACATCGGTAGCTCCGTGAGGCTATTTGCAGATGACACGGTTGTCTACAAGAAAGTAGCAACATCAGAAGACTCGTACGTACTCCAGGAGGACCTGCAGAGGATTAATGCATGGTGCGACAGCTGGCAGCTTTCCCTAAACGTAGATAAATGTAATATAATGCGCATACATAGGGGCAGAAATCCATTCCAGTACGATTATGCCATAGGTGGTAAATCATTGGAAGCGGTAACGACCGTAAAATACTTAGGAGTTACTATCCGGAGCGATCTGAAGTGGAATGATCACATAAAACAAATAGTGGGAAAAGCAGGCGCCAGGTTGAGATTCATAGGAAGAATTCTAAGAAAATGTGACTCATCGACGAAAGAAGTAGCTTACAAAACGCTTGTTCGTCCGATTCTTGAGTATTGCTCATCAGTATGGAACCCTTACCAGGTTGGATTAATAGAAGAGATAGACATGATCCAGCGAAAAGCAGCGCGATTCGTCATGGGGACATTTAGTCAGCGCGAGAGCGTTACGGAGATGCTGAACAAGCTCCAGTGGCGGACACTTCAAGAAAGGCGTTACGCAATACGGAGAGGTTTATTATCGAAATTACGAGAGAGCACATTCCGGGGAGAGATGGGCAACATATTACTACCGCCCACATATATCTCGCGTAATGATCACAACGAAAAGATCCGAAAAATTAGAGCAAATACGGAGACTTACAAGCAGTCGTTCTTCCCACGCACAATTCGTGAATGGAACAGGGAAGGGGGGATCAGATAGTGGTACAATAAGTACCCTCCGCCACACACCGTAAGGTGGCTCGCGGAGTATAGATGTAGATGTAGATGTAGATGGAGCCACAACCTTATATATATATCCAACGAGAGACCAATTTATTGATACCGTCACTGTGGAATGTTTGACTTAGTTGATGGAGCCACAAGCTTACCTCACCTTGTACCACTTCATTACAATCAAAGTGAAATCCTCGAAGCTGTTCTTTTGGAAACAGACGAAGCTCTGTCACACACGTTGAACTTAACACATATGGTTTGTGTTTGTGGTCTCAAATTTCACCGATGTTGCTTGGGAAATATGGTAGATGCCTGAAGCGCCACCGGCATGTTTTGCTGATGATGTAAGACGATATATTACACACCAATATCCACCAAGGTGGAAAGGTAGACAAGGACCTGCACCTTGGCCGACAACATCACCTGACATGAGTCCTGTGGATTTTCCTGTGGATATTTTTGCCTTAGGTTATCCCGAAAGTGGAGTACACAGTACTCCTGTTGATACAGCTGAGGAATTGAAGTGGCGAACTGTATAGGCTTGTCAGTACCTACGAGATGATTCAGGGATGATTCGTAAATCTCCACAGACTCAAGTCCAGTATTGCGTCGAGATGCGAGGATGACTCGTGAAACAACTCGATAGGCACGAGAGAACGCTAAACTGTAACATGTAACGTGCTGCAGTAGTACGATATTAATTGTTTAGATAACGAAGGGGTGAAATTTGAGCCCAGTTAGATGGGAACTGAACTGATAAACCTACAGTTTGGGCATTTGCACCAATTACGACAATTTTTCATACTGAAATAAGTTGCCACTGGTTATGTCGCATTGAAATTATCTCGTAAACAACTCGCATGTGGACTCATATTTATTAGAACGTTTCTGCTTTTATTATCGTATAATTTCACGCAAATAAATTTTAACTCTCTCTCTCTCTCTCTCTCTCTCTCTCTCTCTCTCTCTCTCTATATATATATATATATATATATATATATATATATATGTGTGTGTGTGTGTATATAATAAAAATCTAACAATTAAGAGTCACAAATTAGAGTACACAAGAAGAGGTGACTACGAGGACGTGCTGAAAAGTAATGATTTTGAATTTTTAATATGATCAATCGCAAAGCTTTTAAATAAAACAAACTTGATTAACACTCTACAGCTTTATTCTTCATGTCTACATATTTATTTCTCAACATAGTCACCCTCGCGACGAACATACATTTCTTCCAACGAGAGACCACTTTATTGATACCGTCACTGTGGAATGTTTGACTCAGTTGACGGAGCCACAACCTTACCTCACCTTGTACTACTTCATTACAATCAAAGTGAAGTCCTCGAAGCTGTTCTTTTGGAAACAGACGAAGCTCTGTCACACACGTTGAACTTAACACCACTGGTTCCTTCATTACAAACCCGAAAAATCCAAAGTCACTCGTTGTGTCACACGCCGCCATGTTGACAGGCTTCAGTTCGGACCCCTCTAGCAGGAGAGCGTTGCAACTTGTGTTAGCGAAGCCGAAAGTCGACCAAGTAATATGAATGACATGTAATGCCTCAAACGATGTTGAGAAAAGAATAAAAAATTGGAGCTATTACTTTTCAGTGCGCCCTCGTATGATAAAATAAAAAATGTATTTAGTCGTTGTCAAAAGAATGTAATTAATGTACAAATGAAAGTAATTATATGTACATTCCTTTGCAAGGCAACTCGGAAGTAAAACAACAATAAGAGGTGGCCGAATGTTAATGTAAATATGTACACGTACACATCGTTAATAGGTATGTAAATGATTGTGCAATTCTCTGTGGCAGGTAGAATGGTCACAGGTGCATTAATGTCGTTCGTGTTTAATGATGTTTCCAGATCTGGTAGGGTATATTAGGGCGTGAACAGCGTCAGATAAGTGGAAACAGCACCTAATAGAGTTTGAAAGGGACCTCGTTGTGCCTCTCCGCTTCGCCGGCTGGTTGAATTGGACAATATTCAGATTAGTGGGGCTTTCGGATGTGACAGTGTCCTAAAGTTGGACTGCATTAGATCATGAGAGCAGGCACACTCATCGTCAAGGTTCCGGTTGACCTCGTCAGACAAGCACAAGGGATAAACGCCGTACTGAGCTCCAATCACATTGTAGCCCCTTCAGATTTGCGCTTGCCACCCGAGAACAACTGACTCCCTGCAACATTCTCTCTCTCTCTCTCTCTCTTTGTGTGTGTGTGTGTGTGTGTGTGTGTGTGTGTATGTGTTCTTTCGGACATGTCCGAGCCGGCCGTTGTGGCCGAGCGGTTCTAGGCGCTTCAGTCCGGAACCGCGCTGCTGCTACGGTCGCAGGTTCGAGTCCTGCCTCGGGCATGGATGTGTGTGATGTCCTTAGGTTAGTTAGGTTTAAGTAGTTCTAAGTCTAGGGGACAGATGATCTCAGATGTTAAGTCCCATAGTGCTCAGAGCCATTTGAACCATTTTTGACATTTCCGAAAGAACAGATACCATCTTCCTATACAGATATATAGTTAAGGCTCAACGGCCATTTGACCATCTTCTTCTGTGCGGATGCACAAACAGGGCCAGAACTCTTACGGGAATCGGCAAAAAGCCGCGAGCAGTGAGTATAATGGGCAGAGGCACTATGAATATAGTGCGAAACAATAAGTTGGGAATGTGAATCTCTCGGGAGGTGAGGCAGAGATAAGTCCCTGCAGTCGCACTATCCTCAGTGTCCTCGTTAGCTCAGATGGATAGATCGTCTGCCATGTAAGCAGGAGATCCCGGGTTCGAGTCCCGATGGGGGGCACACATTTTCAACTGTCCCCGTTGACTTATATCAACGCATGTATCCAGCTAGGGATATTCATTTCATTGTAATTCTGTGTCATCCCGCACCATTGGTCGGAGACTAACAGCAGGCGGGCAAGGTAAGTACCGTCCAGTACGTAGGCTCCCATTAACACCTCAAAACAAATGTCGGCGTTTTGAGAGGTGCCGTGACCGCATGTATGGAAGCGATAAATACTGTCGCACTTTCAGCGACAAATCACTGCTCTGCACTATCCAGGATGATCATCGTCGGAGAGTATGGTGGGGACCTGGGGAGGAGCCCCATTCTCCAATGTTATGAACAGGCTCAGCAGTGTTACTCCCGGTGCCATGGTGTGGGTAGCCACTGGGTACTAACTACTCCACGTCATGGCTGGTAGTGCTTGAGCGAACTTGGCACAGTAGTCCATTACTGACTTCCTCCCTTCTCGTGCGTTACTTCTCTTTCGAAGCTACCGTAGTGCTATTTTTTAACAGGACAATGGTTGTCCACACGTGGCTCCTGTCTCTATGAACTATCTGTGTCACGTTGGCCAGGAAGATCTGCAGAGTTATGGCCGATAGAACATATGTGGGAACAGCTCGAACGTACCGAGGATATCAAGTACAAGTTACAATAATTGTGATCTAGCTTGCCTCAGGAGGGATACAACGGTTTTCTTACATCCGTTTCAACCGAATCAATGCATACATTCATCCAGATTGGAGGGGGTGTAACGTCATACTGATAAGTGGGCTCATACTCCAAGCTCTTTGTAAATTTTACTCGATTTTTTTAATCGCTGAAGTTACGTCGCATACCCTCTCAACCCGTGAATATTCACTTGGTTTCCTTCTCTCATTCTGCGTCATCTCTTTTCTTCAGGTAGTGTATAATTCATTACTATAACACTCCACATAATTTGATTTGCTGTAAAAATAATTAATCACTAGGAAGGCAATTTACGTGGCTGCGGTCAGTAGATTATTTCAACTTCACATACGTAACGGAAAATGCGAGCAATGCATGGCTCATTTTCTGAGACAATCAATATTCAAGGTAACCGATCTCTTAGGAAAATATGTCCAGCAAATCACACATTACGAAGTTTTTGTCACACCGTTCTCTAATGGCTTAGCTGGGAAGATGACTTTCAACGAAACTTGATTTCCAGTCAGATATGTAATTAAATCTATTCAAAAATCCAACTAGTTTCCGTAAAACGAGCTTCAAAATTATAGTTCTTAACACAGGGAAAACTGAGATGGTGGAGCGTAGCAGTTGACGATCTGAGTGAAAGGTCAGACTGTTTGACATTAGAATCCAAGACAGCTTTTCCTTTTGTAAAGATTGTTTGTTTAGTAACTACTTCTTAAACTCGTAAATCTGAAAAGTCTGAGTTTCTCGTCCTTATCATTATAACAACAGCTACAAAACTCCGTAACACGCGTTGAGTACGTTTGCCTACTCACCTCACACTAGTATCTTCTTAAATTTGATCTGTACTGTTAAAAGGTGTAGTACGTATTCAATTTCCCACCTCTACAAGATCATACAGTAAAGGTCGTAATGTAGTATCTCAATTTTATTTTGCGCCTCCAACGCAGCAGTATTCATATCCATACGTAATTTTGTGCAGATGTTGTTATCTACGATGTGTAGAGCAATGACTTCACTTACTCTCTGTGTGTTCATTTGTCTTGCTCTTTACGAAGACAAAGATGCTACTAGCGAAATTTCACTCTCATCAGCGGGGGAACGGACACTATTGTAACGACCTCCGCCAGTAACTGTTATCCCTCATAATGTGTGGCGTAATTATTTTAATACAAATTGACGTGATTACTTGGTATAAATTCATAGAGAAGAGTGTGAAGAGTGCAGTCTGAAAACATAGATGTTCGAAAATAATAAGTATGTATAAGGTCAAGAAATTTCACTTCCATGTTACTAATAAAAATAGGTTTTTATGTTCCAAGAATCCTGTCCAAAGTAAATCAAATGTTTAACAACACTCCCTCGCTCATGAAATGTGGCAACGCAGTCAGTTGTTAAAAACATTATTGTGAGACTTAGTAGGTCAACCCCAAAACTTACAGACTTTATTGCAATAATCTAATAATTTTACATGGTCTCAGCACCAGAGAATCAAATTGATTTATCTCTGATTGAATTTAGCTTATCAGATATTTTGATAAGCGATCATCGTTGCTACCTGTCTTCTGTCTTCCTCGGAAGGGGGTCGATTTCAGGCATCTGTCCAAAGCGCACGATTTCCGCCATACACACACACACACACACACACACACACACACACACACACACACACAGATATACAGGGTGAGTCACCTACCATTACCGCTGGATATATTTCGTAAACCACATCAAATACTGACGAACCGATTCCACAGACCGAACGTGAGGAGACGGGCTAGTGTAATTGGTTAATACAAACCATAAAAAAATGCACGGAAGTATGTTCGTTTTTTTAAATGGAACCCCGTTAGTTTTGTTAGCACATCAGAACATATAAACAAATACGTTATCAGCGCCGTTTGTTGCATTGTAAAATGTTAATTAAATCCGGAGATATTGTAACCTAAAGTTGACGCTTGAGTACCACTCCTCCGCTGTTCGATCGTGTGTATCGGAGAGCACCGAATTACGTAGGGATCCAGAGGGAACGGTGATGGACCTTAGGTACAGAAGAGACTGGAACAGCACATTACGTCCACATGCTAACACCTTTTTATTGGTCTTTTTCACTGACGCACATGTACATTACCATGAGGGGTGAGGTACACGCACACACGTGGTTTCCGTTTTTTCAATTACGGAGTGGTATAGAGTGTGTCCCGACATGTCAGGCCAATAGATGTTCAATGTGGTTGCCATCATGTGCTGTACGCAATTGCAATCTCTGGCGTAATGAATGTCGTACATACCGCAGTACATCTGGTGTAATGTCGCCGCAGGCTGCCACAATACGTTGTTTCATATCCTCTGGGGTTGTAGGCACATCACGGTACACATTCTCTTTTAACGTACCCCACAGAAAGAAGTCCAGAGGTGTAAGATCAGGTGAACGGGCTGGCCAATTTATGCGTCCTCCACGTCCTATGAAACGCCCGTCGAACATCCTGTCAAGGGTCAGCCTAGTGTTAATTGCGGAATGTGCAGTTGCACCATCATGCTGATACCACATACGTCGACGCGTTTCCAGTGGGACATTTTCGAGCAACGTTGGCAGATCATTCTGTAGGAACGCGATGTATGTTGCAGCTGTTTGGGCCCCTGCAATGAAGTGAGGACTAATGAGGTGGTCGCCAATGATTCCGCACCATACATTTACAGTCCACGGTCGCTGTCGTTCTACCTGTCTGAGCCAGCGAGGATTGTCCACGGACCAGTAATGCATGTTCCGTAGATTCACTGCCCCGTGGTTAGCGAAACCCGCTTCATCGGTAAACAGGTAGAACTGCAACGCATTCTCTGTTAATGCCCATTGACAGAATTGCACTCGGTGGTTAAAGTCATCACCATGTAATTGCTGATGTAGCGACACATGAAACGGGTGAAAGCGGTGACGACGCAGTATGCGCATGACACTACTTTGACTCAGTCCACTGGCTCTCGCAATGTCCCGTGTACTCATGTGCGGGTTCATGGCAACAGCAGCTAACACACCAATTGCACCCGCTTCTCCTGTGAGGGCCTGTTACGGACCCGTTTGCGTGCTACGACCATACCTGTTACATGCAGTTGGCGGTAGATGTTTTGCAATGTGTGGCACGTTGGATGTTCTCTGTCCGGGTACCGTTCTGCATACACCCTGCAGGCTTCAGCTGCATTTCGTCGACACTCACCATAGATGAGTATCATCTCCGCCTTTTCAGAGTTCGAATACACTATGGTCACAGTTCCTACAACACTACACTATCACAGACGTCTGGTAACACGGTGTACTACAGTTGGTCTGCGTGCGGGGACGAATGCAGGATAACAATAGCAGCAAGTGCTACGTGCGGACGCTGCGACAGCTAGACCAAACCACAACAGTGCACTACAGCCACACTCGTAAACACGGTCGTCATCATAAACATGTCCCTGCAGATGATGCTCGCCGACCGTGGCCCGTGTTCGTTACAACACGCAACTGAACGTCGGAGGTTTCAAGTGTCAACTTTAGATTACAATATCTCCGGATGTAATTAACATTTTACAATGCAACAAACGGCACTGATTACGTATTTGTTTATATGTTCAGATGTGCTAACAAAACTAACGTGGTTCCATTTAAAAAAACGTAGGTTTGTGTTAAAAAATACTTCCGTGCATTTTTGTATGGTTTGTATTAAACAATCACACTAGCCCCTCTCCTCACGTTCGGTCTGTGGAATCGGTTCGTCAGTATTTGATGTGGTTTACAAAATATATCCAGCGGTAACGTTAGGTGACTCACCCTGTTTATATATATATATATATGCTAGAACGGAGCAAGACACTATTGCATTATATTGATCACTCAACTGAGAAAAAAAATGAATAGAAAAGTAAAACTTACATTTTTCTTGAAGTTACTATTAGCAAACTAACTGCACTCCATTATTAATTTGAATCTTATATGCGTTTAAGAATTTTTTCTGTATTGCAAAAATGCGTGTTGGACGTCCATGAATATTGATTCCTGTGGTAATTAAGACATTTTATCCAAATACTGTTCGTCTAAACGCATCAAAAAGTAGCTACTTATAACAGAGTCTTTACTTCGGATTTATCTTGTTCAAATGTTAATTCTGTGCAGTTGACATTCTTGATACCTTAGATAAAAGAGTCCATACATGAAAATTAATAAAACTGAACAATTAATGTTGTGTAAAATATAAATTTGTTTTCGCAGACATCACAGATTTTAGACAAAGATGTAAATAATCCAATCAAATAAGTAACGCAAATTTCTGAAAGAGGACGGGATGTTATAGGTAAAATTCACCAGTTTTGTTTTTAGGTTAGGTAATTCTCTCTCATTATCTACTACTTGAGTTCAAGAGGAAGAAAAGAATAAGAAGACAGCGAAGTAAAATTGACAGTATAAAGTAAAGAGCTTTATTTATGTTGATAACTGATGTCATCAGGGGTCAAAAAATTGACATACGCCACAAAATAGATAAGCGGATGAAAAATTGTTGTAGAAGAAACGTAGAGAAGAATCTACGCTGAAGTCATATAAGATAAGGACAACAGCGGCTCCTTTCTGGCAATAATGATCACAAACAACTATGGAAAAATTATTATCAATAGAAGAGACAGGGCAACAATATCGGCAAAAGTGATCTCTCATTGAAAATGATGTATGCGTTAAAGTGAACAGTGATAAAGAAAATGATAATTTTTTGAGAGAGCAGGTTCAATGGGCTGATAAAGTCACTTATTACTGACACTATGTTGATGATATCCTTATCCTTTTTAATGAAAATAATGATGAAATTAATAATTTCTCCAACAAATGAAAAAATGCGTAATAGCGTCAAATTTACCATCGGATATAAACAGATAAGAGCATAAACTTCTTAGATATAAAAATAGCTAATGATAACGGCGTCCATAAATTTGACATTTTTCGTGAACCAACCACAATTGACTGTATAATACAAATCTCATCATGTCATCGACTAGCACGTAAAACAGCGTATTTTCACGATATAATAGATTGCTTCATTAGGGTGCCCGTTACTAAAGGGAACATAATGATAGAATTGGATGCAATTCAAAATGTAGCCGCAAATGACGGCTACGATCCTAATATAGTCGATAAAATATATATCAAGAAAACTAGAGCCGAATTTGCAAACGAAAACACGAACTAATATTAGCGAAAGCAGAAAGAAAGAAAAATTCGTTACGCTACCGTATATGGGAAATATTTCTCAAAAAATAATATGTTTCGTAACACTAACATTAAAATTAGCTTTTGCGCAGAGAATAAACTAGGAATGAGGATAATACATAGAACAGACAAAGTTAAAAAATACGACCGATCAGGAGTACATAAAATTAAATGCAGCGACTGAGACATGTTCTACATCGGATAAAAAGGACGTAAATTTACAACAAGATACATAGAAAATCGAAAACTACATCACCACCTTTAGTATGTATCTACGACAAAATCGATACTCTACTTTAGACATAAGCACCAATCTTTCCAATTCTCATAGACCCGAAAAAGGAACCCACACGAACATTTTAGGAGAAACAGAAATTCACAGAAATTTGAGAGAATAATCGAGATAACATTTTAAACGAACAAAGAGGATTTAGAAACAAAAAAACATGTTAGATACTTCGACAAAATTTTTATCGGTAATAAATAATTCAGAACAAAGGAGAATCCTAAATTTTATGTACGATTTTCGTCACATATGTAAATTTAGTAACAAAAGTTATTTCTCACTCATAATCGATATTGTAACAACCATGCACAAATATGACAGACCAAAAGTGGACCGTATTTGAAAAATGACATTTAAGATTTTAGAAGGTAAAAAATTATAATACAACCAAAAATTGTGTATTTATATCAGTAACAATAGATATTTGTGGTGATGCTAGCTTCATTGTTTCTAGGTCCTACTTGAGAACGAGACGTCGCCCAAAAACAATGTATATACATATAAGATAATACTTTTGAGGTA
This sequence comes from Schistocerca piceifrons, assembly GCF_021461385.2. NCBI lineage: Eukaryota > Metazoa > Arthropoda > Insecta > Orthoptera > Acrididae > Schistocerca > Schistocerca piceifrons. The sequence goes on along the minus strand of NC_060139.1, from coordinate 781,823,131 downwards.
CCATGTTACAGCTGAGGCAGTTGGTCTTGTTGTCTCAAGATAACCCCACTCCTGTCCCCTCCTTCCAGTGCTTGATCAGTCTGTCCAAGCATCTGAGGTAATTGTATATGGTACATTCAAGGTCAGGATTTAACCTAACACCCCATCCATGTACTTGTATCTTGGACACATGTGCGAACAAAAACCGGTACCAATGGGATCACTTTAAACTCCTCTCCTCTCTTCCCCTTCTCACCAGTTCAAACGTATGAGCCTTGTCAACTGTGGTCTGTTCACCTTAGTGAGAGGATCAAGATTGTTATAAAAATAACCACAAATTAATTTCTAAACTATTAACAATAATTGCAACAATTTCTCTCCAGACCAACTGCATGGGTCTTGTCGTATTGTCTCTGTAGTGAAAGGAAACTTATGGTTTATTGGCAGTAAGATTTTCTTTTTGTTGACAATTTTTTTATTTATTAACAATATTTTTTCAAAGAGTTTTTTATTTGAGTTTTTAGTTTATTTACAAATATTTGCCGTACTTTTATTACTTTGAAGACTGCTTGTGTATAATTTTTTTTACTGTCTAATAATATAAGGTAGAAATAAAATAAGTAAATAAGAAGAAGAAGAAGAAGAAGAAGAAGAAGAAGAAGGAAAGCCTACATACCGTATTTCCTATATAATTACTTTCTCATATATACAGTTTACACTCTTTTATGCAACATTTATACTTAGTTACTACTTTCTTTTTTGTTATTTATGTATAAATCAATTTTGTTTTTATATACAGTTTTCATTGTATTCTTTCTGGTTGCTTTTGTTATTTTTTTTTACAACAGTCATTTCTGTTATACAATAGTGCTTGGTAAACGGGGACCAGCAGAAATAGTTGAAGAAAACCACACACACACACACACACACGCTACATATATACAAAGCGTGGAGGCGATTTGGACATGTAAATAGTACACATAATATATACAATTTGCAAGCAAGCATAGTCTACAATCAATAAACTCAGGCACAAACTGGCCAGATAGATGTGTGTGTTAAAGTGTCACTTCTGGATAGGGAGGTATGTTGGCTCCGCATTGATTACGTCCAGCATATTAATGGCAATGATCGGTATCCCAGTTGACCGGGATGTTTTTTTCAGGTGGTTTCCCACATCTCACTAGGTGAATACCAGGCTGGTTCTCAGTCCCGCCTTAGTTACACGATTCGCCAACATTAACAAAACTTTCCCTCACTTCCACATGAATAACACTATACGCTGACAGTTCGGATACACATTTTCCGTAACCGTGTGTGTGTGGGGAGGGGGGGGGGGGGAGGATGGGAGGGTGGCGACAGGAAAGGCATCCACCCACCCTTTTACATAAACTACTCCAAATGTGCTAATAACTATGCCAACACTGCTCCGAAGTAGAACAAAGGCACAAAAAAAAAGAAGATTCAACTCGGGCTCGCATTTGCATGCATACATCTACGACAAACAGTTCTTCCAGCTATTCTACATACACTCGTGCACACATACACTAGTTGCAGATAAACATCCGGTCACTCAAGTGAATAATGTGAGGATGGGATGGTCGCAATTCTGTCCCCACAGGTGAACCGTATGTCATCATGGTGCGCAGACCTACTTTCAGCTGAGTTGCAGTATGTGCCTTCGGCCTCAAGATCGAAAGCGTACTTGGCGCACCATATGTGCAGAGCGAAACAGAGCACCGCTAAGGCAATCTAGTAGACGGTTCTTACAATCTTCAGTCCTGAGAGCCTTTGACGCCGCGCCAACTTTGAATGGCACTTGTATGTACACTATGTGTACATTTTAGATCTGAGCCCCAGAAAATCTACAATCTGTGACAAATTCACCTGGTCTTTCACCAGACCGATATCCATCTTTTGAGGTGTTGTGCTATAAGGGTTATCAGCGCATAATCAAATATGTTGACTGCGTCGTGGTGGTACCTGATTACTTCATACGGATTGCAGCCTTCCACCCGGTAGAGGAAGCTTTCTGTATCCACATAAAATGACTTGGAATAAGCGAAGTCTGGTTTCGGAAACTCATAGTGGAGTTGATACATGTGGGGCTGGAGAAGTCCAGAATACACATACTGACATAGACAGGCTTCGTGAACTGCACCGAAATCGCCACAGCGACTAGTTCTTGATTGATCATGGCTCGCTTGAAATCTGGCATGGCAATATAATCTGCTGTGCCATAATGCCCATCCCAACGGTAAACTAAATGAATTTCGCTGCGGTTTCTTACATTTTCATGGTTTCAACGAAAATAGCCTTATTCATTAATTAAAAAAAAAAACTTTTTCAAAATCACGCATAATGAGAGTCCACTTTTTTGGTATCTGCATGAATGTACTTCTTCAACAGACATGACTTCGAAGGAGATGCTGGGGGTCACTAGGAAGTTTCATCCCCAAACTAAGACACTACTAGAGGTTTCTGTCGTGCGGAATCAATTTCTGTTTATTCCCTGTTGTTATCAACTTGGTAATGGAACCAATGCGCGGGTTTATCCGCTCCGGTCACAGCGGCAGGTTACTGTGCGCTCCATGAGAATCAGCAGGACACGCCAGATCTCCCTCATTAACGTCTCCTTCAACAGAATCCGCAGCCACTTCTTGGCACTTATCCGGCCTATCGATTTCCTCATCGGACAGCCATCAGAACCCCCTAATCGGCAGAGAATATTGCGCGCCATGGTCATATAGGATGTAACTGAAATCGTCTGATGGTCTGTGCTCCTCCTCACTCATTCGTGGGTTATTTGCCTTGGCATAACTATGCTCCCACGGGCATACTCGCCCACGAATCCAGCGTTTGAAAAAGCGCAACATGCTAACCTGGGTCAACAGTTAATGCTGACTTTTTTTTTTTTTAACATTACGTCCCACGGAAGCCTTGGTGCAGCGAATGACAAAAGACAGGATGCAGAGTGTAAATATCCATGCATACACTGCAGAATTTGTCAAATATATCTGCATGGGAACATAAATCAGTGTTCATGTATAGTCATAATTGAAGGGCTCATTTCAATTGTCGTACAAGTCCACACTTGTTCATTCTGAGATTCAGAGTCGTAAAGTTAAATGAGCGCTGAAAAATCTGCAGTTGAGATACCAGAAATATTCAGGTATATGTTGTTGTTGTTGTTGTTGTTGTGGTCTTCAGTCATGAGACTGGTTTGATGCAGCTCATTCAAGTATATATACCTGAATATTTCTGGTATCTCAACTGCAGACTTTTCAGCTCTCATTTAACTTTAGGACTCTGTATCTCAGAATGAACAAAAATGGATTTGTATCACTACTGAAATAAGTCCTTCAATTAGTTCCCTAATTTAGGTATGTTGAACTCCTGCCATACATTGACCGCATTCCCGTAGTCCGCATCCGTTATGACAGTGTCTGCAAGTTTACTGGTGAATGTAGTCATGTCAAGCAACTAGGATTCGTTGAGTCTCTCCTTCGAATCCAGGTGTTTCCAAGACAGACCCCTCCCCCTTCTTTGTTACAAGCTGACACTTGGCATCATTGGGATTGGAGCTCTGGCGATATGCATAACCCCCTGACACATTGTCTCAGCATATTTCTGAAAAGACGCATGCGTGAACCGTAGCGAATCCAGGAAGCGGATCGTTATTCTATATGTGATTCACTTGGAAAATGAGATGTACTTCTTAGCGGAGTCGGACATGACATTGACGTTACCCTTATGCAAACGAAAATCATCATAGTGCTCAATAACAAAGTAAGCATCATACCACAGAAGAAGTGTTAAGGAACCGGTTGGTGAGTAGTAAGGCGCTGGGCAAATTAAATAGTATCTCCATAAAAAACCATTTATCGTCGCTTGACAAAACAGTTCTTAACAGGAAAAGATAACAATTAAGATGGAAGAGTCAATGACCTTTTAGCAAAAAATAACTAAGAAACAATTAAGGACACTTTTCAAAATTTTAAAAGCACCGAACAATTGTACAAGTATGGCAAAAATTTTTGAGAATATTTCTCATGGTGAACCGCGCTCTACTGAAGAGTATTTTAAAAATGAACTCACAGCCTCGACCACAAAAACTTTTATTTTGTGGTAACCGATTTCGGTCAGTTTTGACCATCTTCAGACCTTACACCGTGATGGTCTAAAACTGACCAAAACCGTTTACCACAAAATAAGTGTTTTTTGCGGTCGAGACTGTGTGTTCACTTTTAAAGTATGGCAGTGCCTAAAATAAAATACAAAAGCGAGCCAAGACAACATTAACAGTTTGCAAGCAAGAGCTTCAGGCTAAGCAATACAAATAGTAGTATCAGTCTTAAACAACTAAATTAATGGCTTAGGTCCAATCAGGTTGTTACAGAATAGATCACTAGAATACAAGAAGATCCACCAAAAAGTATGTCTATACTGTTAATTCACATACGCCGTTGTCAGCAGACAGCCTGTTGTTCCTTTTTTTAATAGAATTAAATTTGCACCCCTCAGGCAGTCAAATGTTCATGGTAAGTGAGACCTCTCATAAGGTTAAACATACACAGAGCATTGAACACAGGTAAATATGAGGTGTAATATGAACCCGAACAGATTTTAAATTTTAGAACACATTGCAGTTGGCAAATGCATTGATATACCAACAGGCACCTCTCCATGATTCAATTAAAGATTTTCACATGTAGATTTAGCAAAAGGATTTGACATCAATAACTGTGAATAATCAAGCACAGTACAAGACATTCAGATTATTAAAACAGTTATGAAATTAAGTGTGAGCTCTAGTGGATATTATAGCAAAGGATCATCTACCAGCACGTCAGCGTAATTAAAATAGAACCGCCTTTAGATAACTAAAAGAAGTTAAATGCTCAATGTGTGTAACTAACTGTTAATGGTAGTCTACAGCCAACAGTACAGACACTCAGACACTCTGCTTAAGCCCACTGGGGCAGCAAAGGGAGACAAGAAACACGCTGTGTGATAATAGCACACGAGGCGAGGACACTCAAATGTAGTAGAAGAGAAAATAACTTACATAAAGTACATAAATGAAATTAGCTGGCCAGCTGTTTTAAGAAGACATAACTCTGTTCATTGGTTTGTAAGGGATTAAACGGACCCCAAAGCATACGAATAAAAACGTGGAGCTGGTACAGAGGCTAATAAGCCACGCCTTGCATCAGTATGACAAAAGAATGCCAAAATTGCCTCTAGTAACTTTAATGGTTAGCCTCCATTCGCCACAAGTTGCGAAACGTGCTCAAAACGGCTAGAGATAGTCCAGTAAAGCGACAAAAAAGTTCAAAAATACCCCACAGTATATTAGGCCAGACACAGGAAAATCTCTCAGAAACTAGAAAGGTTATCAGGATACCCAGGGCCACAACACTTGTTTGTCAAATTCAAAATTGCTCTCCATAAGTGGGAATGGTCACACACTATAAAACCACAATCCTGAGATGCGGCGGAATCCCAAGTCAAGTCTGGATTCTCGAAATGGTTGTGTGACGGACAATCTGAACTCTAATCGGCGTCTTGGTGCCAACAATGCGCACCCCAAGCCAGGCTCTTGACTTCGCGAGGTGTTCAGCACACAAGGATGTCAACACATCTGCAGCAACAGTAGACCCTGAACTACACATCGTTCTGCCGACAAGACAAGACTACAGCAGTATGCCATGCACATCCTTGTATTGCCGCTCGGTACCGCCTCCCTGCCCCCCTGGTGGGAAGGCGTCCTTCCGTTACCCAGCGACTGATTAGAGACATTCATCACGGACGGCTGCTATCGGTATAATGGAGCAGCCCTGATTTGGAACGTGCGTGGCTCATACCGCCTCGTGGCAGTTGGTATTTGAAGTGACATGTATTGTGAGCAACATCACAGGATTGCCAGTTAGATGACAGCCAATGACAACCCATAAATATGGCAGTCAGATGCCTGCTTGTATAAGGCATTATTCTTCCGTGATTTGGTCTTGGGTATGTTTTTATTATAATTACCTTCAACACCCCACTCAAGTTTCTCGAACTTAGAGGGTAACAACCTTGCAGAACAATTCCCAGTGCGTGAATTAGAGCGACTGAGTTTAGAGTAAAACAAGTTACAACTTGACACACCACTGCATATGGAACATGCAGTTCTGTGAATGTAGTATGAGAGGCAGTGAGGTCTCCTTCACAACGAGCCACAGGGGCTAGGAGGCAATCGAAATGCTCGTAAATTACATAGGGTCAGCGCTCCTTGTTATGGCCATTCTTAAATTTTAAGAACTTCTTCGCCTCAGTAGGCATTTTCACACATATTGGTTCCTGGTTGGAGAAATCAATCAATCAATTATTCAAACTATCAATTAATCAGTTATGTACTTTTCAAGACCGCTACTCATAGTAAAAGATTTGAGACATCTACAACAAAAATGCCTTGCACTGTTACGTTTTGACAATTAGACAGAAAGTAGGTGGGACATGTGTTTGATCGAGACATAGTGTTGTTTTTCATCCTTGTTTTTCACGCTCCAACACGCGAAACTGGAGAATGAGCAGTTCCGTCAAATGCATTTATTAAATTATAGAAGGGACTTCCTGTTCTCAGTTTATCATTTAATCCAACTTCAAAAATGGCTCCGAGCACTATGGGACTCAACTGCTGTGGTCATTAGTCCCCTAGAACTTAGAACTACTTAAACCTAACTAACCTAAGGACATCACATACATCCATGCCCGAGGCAGGATTCGAACCTGCGACCGTAGCAGTCGCACGGTTCCGGACTGCGTGCCTAGAACCGCGGGACCACCGCGGCCGGCTTTAATCCAACTGCCACTCATGCAAGAGAATAAATTGTTTTCCGTTGAGGTTCTTGAACTGAAACCATACTGGGAGTCTGACAACAAATGATATATAATGAAAAATATCATCACTATCTTACACATCGCTGTCAAATAACGTCCTTAAATATTGGCAGCAAGGAAATTGACATCTAATTACGTCCAATATCTCTTACTCTATTTTTACAAAATGGTACTACCAACGAAAATTTTGATGTGTTTGGAAATTGCTTACATTAGAAACACACATAGCACAAGTGAGGATAGCACTAATGTACGGTGTCCTGATATGCGTACTCGTTACTTCTGTATATCCATGTGTTTCTTCAATTTTCGGTTACTTAATATCTGACTCAAATTTCACTTTGCATGCTCCTTGTAGCTGCATGTGATATAATTGTTTCAGTACACCAGCGTTTGAAAGTTCTGTATACTTGTCTGTACCATCACAACTATTTGATTATTCACTATTGACGAAAAGTGATTATTAAATATTTTTCGCGACTCTGATTATTCACCTACAGTTTCATTCTCCCCAAGAAAAGGTGTAATGAGTTGTCCGTTATCCCTGATAATTATTTCACTACTGAATATATAGTTTTAATTTTATTCTTAGATATCCTTATACTTTTGATGTAAAGCATTGTACTAGTCTATCTCATGTCTTTCTTAATCCTTTTACAGTACTATCTGTAGTGACAGTCTGTAGCTGCTATGTAACTATCCATATTAAGATAAATCTATAAATGGAGACAGCGAATCTTAACTTGCAAATGATAACTGTCAGTAGTAGCTGTGAATATAGACCCCATGGATATTTTATTTTAGTGTGTGCTCCACTTGGCATGTCAGGGACATCTGAAAGCTTGGCCACACCATCAGAGTGTCGGCGGAAGAGTGTGGACGCCACCTGTCAAATGAACGCACAGTGGTGGCGCCCTACTAAAAATGAATTTCAGTGACACAGCTCAGTGTCACGGAAGTAACGCGTGAAAACGTGGTGTTAGCGTCTCTTTCGTTCCCGAAGAAACCCAGTGGAACATTAAGTTCCAATTCAAACTGGAAGGCACCGCACGCATTGCACTAGTTAGGAAGTTATGCGTAGTGCACACTAATTTTTTTTTCTTTAAGAGCGCAAAGTAACCTAACTCGTTTGATAACCCCAATAACTTTAGGGGTCCAAGGAAGACAATAATGGTTTAACGGATGCTACCGGTTCACGCGCTTCACAGCAGGAGTAACGCATAGTTAACTCTCTAATGAGACCCGTCATACGACGGACCAACGAGAATGTGCTCTCGCTGCGAAATGATTATTTTTTTAAAAATATTCAGTATTAGCAAAGAACCGTTATAAATTGTAACTCAGCCAAAATCTGAAGTTCCTTCCTGTTTTTATTTCTGCATTTTCTGACGATATAAGTTGAGTGAAGTAATATACACTGTCCGAAAAAAAGTGAAGCATCCAGGAGGGGAGGAATAAATGAAATGAAACTTCACTGGCTGAGGGGGTATATAATTTTAGTTAAGTGATGACGTAATCGAGTCAAATTAACAACTTATAGTATGAGCCTCCCCCCCCCATGAACCATGGACCTTGCCGTTGGTGGGGAGGCTTGCGTGCCTCAGCGATACAGATAGCCGTACCGTAGGTGCAACCACGACGGAGGGGTATCTGTTGAGAGGCCAGACAAACGTGTGGTTCCTGAAGAGGGGCAGCAGCCTTTTCAGTAGTTGCAAGGGCAACAGTCTGGATGATTGACTGATCTGGCCTTGTAACAATAACCAAAACGGCCTTGCTGTGCTGGTACTGCGAACGGCTGAAAGCAAGGGGAAACTACAGCCGTAATTTTTCCCGAGGGCATGCAGCTTTACTGTATGATTACATGATGATGGCGTCCTCTTGGGTAAAATATTCCGGAGGTAAAATAGTCCTACTCAAGAGGATGTCGTTATCAGGCGAAAGAAAACTGGCGTTCTACGGATCGGAGCGTGGAATGTCAGATCCCTTAATCGGGCAGGAAGGTTAGAAAATTTAAAAAGGGAAATGGATAGGTTGAAGTTGGATATAGTGGGAATTAGTGAAGTTCGGTGGCAGGAGGAACAAGACTTCTGGTCAGGTGACTACAGGGTTATAAACACAAAATCAAATAGGGGTAATGCAGGAGTAGGTTTAATAATGAATAGGAAAATAGGAATGCGGGTAAGCTACTACAAACAGCATAGTGAACGCATTATTGTGGCCAAGATAGATACGAAGCCCACACCTACTACAGTAGTACAAGTTTATATGCCGACTAGCTCTGCAGATGACGAAGAAATTGAAGAAATGTATGATGAAATAAAAGAAATTATTCAGATTGTGAAGGGGGACGAAAATTTAATAGTCATGGGTGACTGGAACTCGAGTGTAGGAAAAGGGAGAGAAGGAAACATAGTAGGTGAATATGGATTGGGGGACAGAAATGAAAGAGGAAGCCGCCTGGTCGAATTTTGCACAGAGCACAACATAATCATAACTAACACTTGGTTTAAGAATCATGAAAGAAGGTTGTATACATGGAAGAACCCTGGAGATACTAAAAGGTATCAGATAGATTATATAATGGTAAGACAGAGATTTAGGAACCAGGTTTTAAATTGTAAGACATTTCCAGGGGCAGATGTGGACTCTGACCACAATCTATTGGTTATGACCTGTAGATTAAAACTGAAGAAACTGCAAAAAGGTGGGAATTTAAGGAGATGGGACCTGGATAAACTAAAAGAACCAGAGGTTGTACAGAGATTCAGGGAGAGCATAAGGGAGCAATTGACAGGAATGGGGGAAATAAATACAGTAGAAGAAGAATGGGTAGCTTTGAGGGATGAAGTAGTGAAGGCAGCAGAGGATCAAGTAGGTAAAAAGACGAGGGCTAGTAGAAATCCTTGGGTAACAGAAGAAATATTGAATTTAATTGATGAAAGGAGAAAATATAAAAATGCAGTAAGTGAAACAGGCAAAAAGGAATACAAACGTCTCAAAAATGAGATCGACAGGAAGTGCAAAATGGCTAAGCAGGGATGGCTAGAGGACAAATGTAAGGATGTAGAGGCCTATCTCACTAGGGGTAAGATAGATACTGCCTACAGGAAAATTAAAGAGACCTTTGGAGAAAAGAGAACCACTTGTATGAATATCAAGAGCTCAGATGGAAACCCAGTTCTAAGCAAAGAAGGGAAAGCAGAAAGGTGGAAGGAGTATATAGAGGGTCTATACAAGGGCGATGTACTTGAGGACAATATTATGGAAATGGAAGAGGATGTAGATGAAGATGAAATGGGAGATACGATACTGCGTGAAGAGTTTGACAGAGCACTGAAAGACCTGAGTCGAAACAAGGCCCCCGGAGTAGACAATATTCCATTGGAACTACTGACGGCCGTGGGAGAGCCAGTCCTGACAAAACTCTACCATCTGGTGAGCAAGATGTATGAAACAGGCGAAATACCCTCAGACTTCAAGAAGAATATAATAATTCCAATCCCAAAGAAAGCAGGTGTTGACAGATGTGAAAATTACCGAACTATCAGTTTAATAAGTCACGGCTGCAAAATACTAACACGAATTCTTTACAGACGAATGGAAAAACTAGTAGAAGCCAACCTCGGGGAAGATCAGTTTGGATTCCGTAGAAACACTGGAACACGTGAGGCAATACTGACCTTACGACTTATCTTAGAAGAAAGATTAAGGAAAGGCAAACCCACATTTCTAGCATTTGTAGACTTAGAGAAAGCTTTTGACAATGTTGACTGGAATACTCTCTTTCAAATTCTAAAGGTGGCAGGGGTAAAATACAGGGAGCGAAAGGCTATTTACAATTTGTACAGAAACCAGACGGCAGTTATAAGAGTCGAGGGACTTGAAAGGGAAGCAGTGGTTGGGAAGGGAGTAAGACAGGGTTGTAGCCTCTCCCCGATGTTGTTCAATCTGTATATTGAGCAAGCAGTAAAGGAAACAAAAGAAAAATTCGGAGTAGGTATTAAAATTCATGGAGAAGAAATAAAAACTTTGAGGTTCGCCGATGACATTGTAATTCTGTCAGAGACAGCAAAGGACTTGGAAGAGCAGTTGAATGGAATGGACAGTGTCTTGAAAGGAGGATATAAGATGAACATCAACAAAAGCAAAACAAGGATAATGGAATGTAGTCTAATTAAGTCGGGTGATGCTGAGGGAATTAGATTAGGAAATGAGGCACTTAAAGTAGTAAAGGAGTTTTGCTATTTGGGTAGCAAAATAACTGATGATGGTCGAAGTAGAGAGGACATAAAATGTAGGCTGGCAATGGCAAGGAAAGCATTTCTGAAGAAGAGAAATTTGTTAACATCCAGTATTGATTTAAGTGTCAGGAAGTCATTTCTGAAAGTATTCGTATGGAGTGTAGCCATGTATGGAAGTGAAACATGGACGGTAAATAGTTTGGACAAGAAGAGAATAGAAGCTTTCGAAATGTGGTGCTACAGAAGAATGCTGAAGATTAGATGGGTAGATCACATAACTAATGAGGAAGTATTGAATAGGATTGGGGAGAAGAGAAGTTTGTGGCACAACTTGACCAGAAGAAGGGATCGGTTGGTAGGACATGTTCTGAGGCATCAAGGGATCACCAATTTAGTATTGGAGGGCAGCGTGGAGGGTAAAAATCGTAGAGGGAGACCAAGAGATGAATACACTAAGCAGATTCAGAAGGATGTAGGTTGCAGTAGGTACTGGGAGATGAAGAAGCTTGCACAGGATAGAGTAGCATGGAGAGCTGCATCAAACCAGTCTCAGGACTGAAGACCACAACAACAACAGTATGAGCCTACTTGTAAGTATGACTTTGCACCAAATCTGGCCTGAATGCATTCACAGGTTCGGTTTGCAAGGGTATCATAAAGCCTCTCCTCAGACAAGTTCGTCCATGGTTGTTGTAACAGATCCTTGATATCCTGAATGCTGATGCTGGGACGGAGTTCCAACGCATGTCCTATCGAGGACAGATATGGGGATCTTCCTGGCAGTAGGAGTACCTCATCATCAAGCAGACAGTTCACAGTTCACACAAACGTGTGTGGACGAGCATTGTCCTCTTGAAAAATGCCACCACGTTACTGTCGCTTGAGACGTAACACATGAGGACGTAGGACGTCCGTGACGTACCGTTGTGCCACCGGAGTTCCTCAAAACACTATCAGCCGTGACCTGAAGACATACATACAGGCTTCCAACATCATAACCCCAGAAGTAACATCGCTGTGCCCCTTCAAAAACATCGGGACAATTTAACCTCTCCCCAGATCGTCCATATACTCGCCGACGATGGTTAACCAGGGTAGTGCAGAACCGTGATCCATCGCTGAACGTAATACTACACCGTTCACCAGCAATCCATTCATCCCGGTCACGGTACTACTCCAGAAGCAGCCGTTTGAGTTGTCCACTTGGCAGGCCACGCATAGGACTGTAATTCCTGGCGCAGCTGCTGCTAGTCTCCGACCAATGGTACTGAATGACACACAGGTCCATTGCTTGTTCTCGAAGTCAGGCGCAGATGTGAAGATGTTCAGATGTGCTTAGTGCCCAAAGCGTCGATCCTCTCTTGTGGTGGTCAGACGTGGTGCAACCTTGGCGACGAGTATTCCTGCCCTCAACTTCCCATGCATTCCAGTATCAGGTCACTGTCACATCCAAATGCCCCACAAGTCTGGACATGTCACGATTCGACCAGCCAGCCAAATGGAGACACACAGTAAGCTCCGCTTTGAAATTTTATCGGATGTAGATAGAGCTGTCTCACATGAGTGTGCGGCATTTCCGTGACCTTAACAGTGACAACATGTGACGCTGTTCACGTCTCTCATATATTCTACTAATACTGGGAACATCACAACAATAATGCACTTGGACAGCCGATCTTCCTGTCACAGAGAATTTCAACTCCAATCATATACACACCTATCTATGACGTTTACAGGTACGAAGTTACAGTAATCCATTCATGTCTTCTGGGTGCTTTGTCGACTGCAATGACGGATTCCGGCCAAATGTTTGTTAATTTTTTCTTATGTTTCCTATCGATTGATAATGCAACGCTTGCCTCTGTGGTCGAGCGGTTCTAGGCGCTCCAGTCTGGAACCGCACTGTTGCTACGGTTGCAGGTTCGAATCCTGTCTCGGACATGGATGTGTGTGATGTCGTTAGGTTTAAGTAGGTCTAAGTCTAGGGGACTGATGGCCTCCGATGTTAAGTCCCATAGTGCTTAGAGCCATTTGAACTATTTGATAATGCGACGATATACTGAAATTCTTGCTGCAACGGATCGTACAGTTGCTTAATTATATATCAGTACGAAGGGGCTTTAATACGTATGTTTCAGGCCACCTAACTTTTGTTGTACGCTGCACTTCACTTCAAAGTGCCACAGATACATGACACTATTTTTCAACATAGTCACAAGTCTATGTAAATTGTACCAGTCGTTCAGTTCCTCGGTGTTAGAAATCCACTCCTTGGCCACGGAGCCATTCGCGAACCGCTGTTTAAACGCCGTCACGGCGGGTCGGCACCATCCACGTCTGTGAGGCCTTCGTCAAATTTTTGGTACCATTTCACTACAGTTGGACGGGACATTGCATTTGGCCCAAATCTACATCTACATTTACATCTACATCCATACTCCGCAAGCCACCTGACGGTGTGTGGCGGAGGGTACTTTGAGTACATCTATCTGTGCTCCCTTCTATTCCAGTCTCGTATTGTTCATGGAAAAGGATTGTCGGTATACCTCTCTGTGAGCCTTAATCTCTCTGATTTTATCCTCATGGTCTCTTCGCGAGATATACGTAGGAGGGAGCAATATACTGCTTGACTCCTCGGTGAAGGTATGTTCTCTAAACTTCAATAAAAGCCCGTACCGAGCTACTGAGCGTCTCTCTAGCAGTCTTCCACTGGAGTTATCAGCAATGGAGGTATCAGCAATGAAGTATCTGTGTCTGCAGGATACCCTGAACATGTACGCTCATTTGACAACGCGTCACTCTTCTTGTGTGGACGACATATGTATCTTACTTTTCGAAGTTCCCTCGTTTATACATTATGAAGACAAATAAATAGACACTCCACGAAATACTTATGCAAACTAGTCATAAATTTATATTCAGACAGGTATCGACGGAAAATCCAAAACTGCAAACGTTGGTGGCCGATGGATGAAAGTGTGGCACTGCAGCGCAATTTCACCGCGCAGCTGGCAAGGATAGGAACTCGATAACAGAGTATAAAATACTTGCAAATTTCATTCCGTGTACTCAGTTGCATAGTAACTATGCCTGGCAGACAGGCACGAGAACAATATAAGCAGATGTCAGTATGTGAGAGAGGACTTGTGCTTGGGCTTAAAGAAGCCGGTTGGAGTATTCGGCGAATCGCTCAACATTTGAATAATAGCGATGCTACTATTCTACTATGTTGGCAGAAATGGATGAACCAAGACCGAGCACAGCGTCAAGAAGAAGTCGGTCGACCTAGAGAGACGACACCACCGAGCAATCTTCAGAGAGACTTTCGAAGTCCCGAATTCATCATTACCATCGATCCGACGTGCAACTGGTGCTTCAGTACCCACAAGGACAATTAAACGGCGGCTCACAGGAGCTGAGTTCACGGCGCCCCTCGTGCGGACTACCATTGACCTCCATACACCAACAAGCCCGTCTGCAGTGGTGTCAGGAACATTCGGCCTCGAATCTCATTGACTGGAATAGAATTATCTTCAGTGATAAGTCCTGCTACGAAATGAAACCCGATGACCAGCAAAGACACCTGGAGACGCTTGGACAGCGGTGGGATACTCAACCTGTCGCCCGCCATACTTGCCCGACAGCCAGGAGTGCTAGTCTGGGATATCATTTCTTTCCATAGCAGGACCCCTTTGGTTGTCATCCGCAGCACCCTCACACCATGGCATATTCTATGATCCATTTTCTTGCCCTCCATGGCAAACAGTCCTGGGCTTACACTTCAGAAAGATAATGCACACACTCATACGGTGAGAGGTTCCACTGATTGTCTTCGTGCTGGCCAAATATCACTTTGGCCAGCAAGGTCGCCGGATCTTTCTCCAATTGAGAATGTCTGGAGCACTATGGGCAGGGACCTCCAACCCGCTCCCAGCTCGGGATTTTACGATCTAATACATCAATTGGGCAGAATTTGGCACGATATCTTTCAGGAAGACGTCCAACAACTCTGTCAACCAATGCCAAGCCGAATAACTGTTTGCATAAGAGCCAAAGGTGGATCAAAGCGTTGTTGACTCGCTCGATTTGTGAATCTCTTTCTCTTGAGCAAATCATTCAATTTTTCTGAAATTGTAATCATTTGTTTGTCTGTATATGTGCATGACATACGTGGGTATTTCCACGCTGCTCTTCTTCCGAGCTTCTCTGTTATATGCATCTATACTGAAGAGCCAAAGACACTGGAACACCTGCCTATTAGCGTGTAGGGCTCCTGCGAGCAAGCAGAAGTGCCGCAACACGAAGTGGCATGGACTCGACTAATGTCTGTGCTGGAGGTAATTGACACTATGAACACTGCAGGCCTATCCATAAATCCGTAAGAGTACGAGAGGGTGGAGGTCTCTTCTCAACAGCACGTTGCAAGGCACCCCAGATATGCGTCGCTTCTTTTGTCTTAGAGTGTGTATTGAGAAAGCTCATTACGAAATAGAGATGTAGTAAGGCGTAATCAACTTCTTTACATAAAATTAATTCCATGTTTCATATGAAAAGTAATAATATGCATTAATTCTTGTGATGAAATATAGCGATACACAGAAATGCGTACTTCTCAGTCCGTGCCAGTCCAAAGCTCAGATCTAAAAGAAGGGTGGAAAATTACTTTATTTTGGTGTGTGACACATCTGTGTACAGTGGAGACCACTCTTACGTACAATTTCGTACTGTTTGAGCCACATCTTGTGGTTGTTGCCAGCGTTGAAAGGTTTTTGATGAAAATCGAACACTGAAAGTAAGTACTTTTAGTATTAACGATACTTGAAACAGCAGTAAGTAATGATATTTACTTGAGACATTCTCTCAGAATTTTTCGTTAATTGGCCGATAAAATATGTAGGTACAAAATAAGGAAATAAAAATTTCTGAGGTGAAGAAGGAAGTGTTTTCTTGTCAATGAAAGATGCAAATATAAAGAAACTACAAAACGAAAAATTTACATTGATAGCTGTAAAGAAGAATACGAAAATGATGAATCAAAAATGGAATTAATGAAGATGAGAGGATCGAAGAAGCTATGCTGATTATCAAGAGGAGGAATGAGGACGTAACAGCTCAAGTAAAAAGATAAATCGAAGAAATTTCAAATATTTTGAGAAATAATGATACTATCGGCCAACTGACGATTGGGAACTAAATAAAACAGAATGTACCACTTTCTTTTCCTATGCTTTCTTCACTTGTGAAAGTAAGCGCTCAGTTAAACTGATACATGATATCATTGTGTGACTACGTAATCGTATATAACCAAACAGACAAAAAAACTAAAGAAAATTGCGGTACCTCCTTCGTCACAGCTTACGTCATTCTCATGTATCCATTTAAGTGGCAGCCACTCTCATTTTGTTCGGCGGGTTGCCGACTTGATAGGCGTATGCGTAACATGTGAAAAAGTAGAGCAAGCCGTTCGAGTTGCCCATGGTAAAATCGTCAACTCTTAAATAGAAATATTTCACCAACTCATACACAGAAATATTCTGCAATGGAACAAGATGGCCCGATGCGAAATTCAGCTTGAAAGGTAGGATTTCGATCTTTGGCACTGCAGTTGAATATATTTGATGATTTTAGCTTATGGACTCAGAAATTATCAAACACAAATTTACATTTATAGGAAACTACATTGAGTTGCTTTTTTACGGTATACAGGACGCACACTCACTGCAGCAGAACACATGGCAGCGCACCACGTTATCGCATTCAATCAAATCCTACTCTCTTTCAAATTAAAAAGAAATAAAAAATGAATTCACCCTCATTATTCGAGTGACGAAACTTTCATTTTTGTTAATGATAAATCGGTAATACACTTATACTTGTTACTGAGAAATCTGAAGTAACTGATTTAATTTGTGATGCACACGTAACAGACGCTGCGAGCATTTCTTGATGATGCAAAGTTTCACGATTGATTAAGTTTAGATTGTCGTATTTTACTTCAAGATATTTTAACTCGATGCTATTCATCTTGGACTTACGAATACACAAGGCTACAGTAATTCCACTGATATTGCGGTGTAACGGAGACTTGCTCATCAATTTGTGAACAACTCGTATTTAAAGGTTGTAAAACGTTGCCATATCTCTGAAAGGAAGTTTAAAGATTAAGGTGTCATCGGCACGGAATTTCTTAGAGGCTAGCACTAGTTCAGCTGCACAGAGATAGCAAAGGAGATCGGTCACAGTCTTGTTCGAACAATCATCAAAGTATCCAACTGGAATGTTTTACGAAAACGACTGCAAGCCTTAACCAGAGTGACCAACAGTGGATTGGAAAACAATCCAGCATTTTAAGCACTGTGCGACATAGCTCTATTGGGAAATGGAGGATGCTAATGAAAACTGGTCCTTTGATCTGTGGCAGGGGTTTTTAATGCATGTATGTAGCCTATATCTGTTGTTGGTCTAATACTTTAAGATATATTGATACTTTAAATTAGAAGTGTGTTTGGTTTTTGCCTACATTGTTTAAATAAACATTCATTTTTTAAAATTTTATGGTCGTGGAAAATTTCAGGCTCTTTCATAGCCTCAAACGATCAGCAAATATACGAAATCATAGTGATTTTTCACTTTGCAGTGGAAAGTGCGCTGATCTGAAACTTCCTGGCAGTTTAAAATTCTGTGCTAGACACGAACTTTGGTCCTTTGTCTTTGGCGGGGTAGTGTCCTACCGTCTGAGCTACCCAACCGTGACACACGCCTCGCCCTCACTGCCTCATTTCCGCCAGTAGGGCGCGTGTCTGCAAAGGTGAATGTCCCAGGTTCGAGTCCCGGACTGGTACACATTTTTAAACTGGCAGTAAATTTCAAATTACAAAGTCACGTTCTGTAGCTGTATGCCAATACACGTAGACTAATTGGTGTAAATCGGTAATAAATGTAACTATTTTATCTACTTCATACACACAGAATACGTCTATGTTGCTAAATAGTAACAATAATAGTTACATATAACATTTTGACAACCATTATCTCACTTGCTATTGAATGGGTTACACTGAAATAAGTAACACATATCATAACATTTTCTCCACAGCCAAACTTTTGCATGTCGCATATATTACATAGTGAAACAGTAGTTTACGAGTTTTATGACGGATAAAGAAATCTGTTTTCTAAATGTCGTTAGTATTGAAAGTAACCATAACAAATTATACCAAACGGTCCACAGTGAGTTCCCATAATGCGCAAAAAGTCTTAACATCTATACCCCAAAGAGATAAGACTGCAGCTACTCATGACTTCAATGACTACAAGACGGTGTATTCTGTTTATCTAGCTTCACAAAACGTGCGCTGTGATACTAAAATTTTCAAAATCTACTGCAAAGTGACGAATATTCAGGCAAGTGTTTCGTAAAATTATGTTTATTCACTGGTTGACTTGTAGCAGCTGACAGAATTTTGACACGTCTCTGACGTTGGTGGCGTTTTGGAAAACATTTTCCGAGTCTTCTTCTTCTTCTTCTTTTTCCATCATGTATTAGGCTGTCCCTCAGCCTGTTGCAGCTACACCTGATCCTTCCATCGTTTTGCAGGTCTTCCAATCTTCATTATTAGAAATTAACACTTGGTCATCTGCGAATAACGAAGTCATAAAGTAATATTTTTCGTGGAAGCTGTACGTATAGTTCTTCAGTTTCATTCTCCATTGTCGTATAATCTCGTCACTGTATATATTAAAAAGCTAAGGAGAGAGGCTGACACCTTTTCGAACTCCTAAATTAATAAACTTTGTTGTTTCTTCATTATCCCCAATTATTTGGATTCTTGTATTAGCATAGATCTTTTGAACTACCTGTACAATGTGTATTGGTCTACGTCTTCTTATTAAAATTTCCCACAATAGCTGTCTAGTTACTTTATCAAAAGACTTTACGTAATCGACGAAAAGGATGTGTGTTTCTTTATTGAATTCCTTGTGTTTTTCTATAATTTGCTGTAGCATAAATATGTTGTTTGTACAGCTTCTCCCCTTTCTGAATTAATTTTGTTCTTCTAACAGCAGGCACTCCATAATGGGTTTTAGTCTTTCAGTTATTATTCTAGCATAGATCTTATAGGCTGTATTTAATAGTGATATGCCTCTATAATTTTCGGGTTTTGATCTGTCTCCTTTTTTAAATATTGGTTTAAGTGAGATCTTTCATTCTTTTGGTAGTTCCTTTGTTATCCAGCAAAGATTAAAAAATTTGAGGAACCTTTTTTAAATGCTACTGAAGAATATTTGATTAGTTCGCTGTGAATACCATCACTTCCTACTTCCTTTCGGTTCTGTGTACATCTGAGAGCATGTTCTAATTCTTGGAATTCAAGATGATCTGGATTTATTTCAAGATCATCATTTTCTATGTTCATTCCATCAGTTCACATTTCTTCGTAATAGTGCTACCAGTCTTTGTTCTTTATTACATTGATATCTGCCACATCCTTTTCGCTGTTATTCAAGTGTTTTAACATTTTATATGCAAGTATTTGTCTCCCATGGACATCGTTTTCGATCCTGGCAACATTGTTATCCCAACCGTCTTGATGGAGCTTCCTGCTTAGTTTTTTCACTTCTGCTGTCTGCTTCTTGTATGCTTCTTTATTCTCCTGAGTTTGGTGTTTTTGTTATATAATTTTCTCTTTATTTCAACAGCCTCCTCAATTACTTTCGTCCAAATCAGGGACCTCTTTTTTTCTTCCTGTATTTCGTTTTAACTAAAGCTTTACTGGCTACAGTTCTTCAAATCTTCTGAATCTGTTCCCTCTCATTTTCAGTACTCTCTGATTCTGGAAATGTGCCCATTATTGTGTCTAAGCGTCTTTGATAAAGATTCTTGATTGACTCCTATTCTAGTAAGTATTTATTTACCTCCCTTGGTTGTTCTGGGGATTTTTTACGTGTTTTATGCCATCTCTGCTTCCGGGCAACTTTTGCTTGTAGCAAGAAGTGGTCTGCGTGCGTTAATGTCGTGCCTTCTATATACACGCACATCCTGAAACAGAACAGCTGTTTTATGGTTTGCTACGAAGTAGTCAATTATGGTTCTAAATCCTCTGGTGGCCCATGTGTGTTTGTGTATGGCTTTGTGTTTAAAGGAAGAGTTTAATATTCGGAGGTTTTGAAACATGGTTCCATCGCTGTTGACTGTAGTGTCTCCAGCGTAGCCAATTATGTTATCTATTCTTTCCCTTTCTATTCTTGCATAATGGTCTCCGCCAATTACAATATAGTCATTCTTATTTATCCTATCTAGTATTTTCTGTAGATCTTCAAGAACGTCTCGCTTTCCTTCGTTCTCCCTTCCTCCGGGGCATACACTGCTATACAGGTTAGATATCCTACAGAAATCTTCCATTTTATGCTGCATATCCGCTCGTTTATCCATACATAGCTTATCAATCTGTTTGTCCATTTTTTTTATTTATTATTAAGGCAACCCCAGCTTATGCTCTTTTGCTTTGTTCTGCTCCACTGTATATCATAGTACAAGTTCCTACATCTTTAGTTCCTTTCATTTTCTTTTTAGTTTCTGTGATTAATGTTATATCACAACTCCTCTCTTCTAATATTTTGTGTAGTCCTCCTTCCTTTGTCGATATGCCTCTGGCGTTCCATGTTATTAAGTTTATATCTTCCGCTATACCAAAATCTTTAACCTTTTTCCTTTTCCGGTTCGTCGTATGGTTTTCCGTCTGACTTTCGTTATGTAGCTTGCAAGTAACTTTTTATTTCGTCTGGCCGCCTTACGGGGGCTGCGCAGGTATAGTTAGATAATGGGGCTGCCTCTTCAAGACCTTCCAACGTGCCTGATTTTCTTGTAAGGGTTTACTCCCCTTGGAAAGCGTTCTGAAATGGACCGACTACATTTTTCATAGGTGTGCAGAGATGAGTTGCATCGTAGTCCCTGCATACAGTGGTTTTGTAATACACCTACACGCTAACCTCATTAGGAGTGGTGTACAGACATATTACGTCGGTACAGAAAGCAGAGTTGTTGCGGCAGCAATCCACATTAATGTTTTCGCCACGAGTCACTCGAGAACAGACAGTAACTGTTCCTTAATATCAAAACAGTGTGGACACAACCCTGCTCACCCTATAAATCGTGCACCTAGATTTACGACTCATAGTATACAATTGTGATGCTTTCGGGCGTTGCGTAATATTTAGACGGGGCACCTGCTCAGTATCGTCAGGTAACGATATAAACTACCTGTGGAAGACCCAGGAGGATCTTGTTTCCCCCGTAGCAAAACCGGACTGCGCAGGAGCGAATCGACAAAAAGACACAGAGTTGCGGAAGCAGAAAGACTGTGGCCTTCAGGCCCGCTATGAGAGCGCGCTCTGTTGAGAGTCGACGAAAACAGGCCTGTCGGTTGGGCTGCAGAATCCCAAGGCGCAAAGCACTGTACTGCCCACTCCTTTTCCTGCGTCGTCTTCTGTAGCCTGGCGGAGGCTACAGAAGACGACGCAGAGCTGGATCCCATGATTTTGAGATGACACCCAGTGTCCCTGTTATTAAGCCCGGCTAGTTAGCCATGCGGTCTAACGCACGACTTTCCGGGTGGGAAGGCGTGCCTGTCCTTGGCACGAATCCGTCCGGCGGATTGGTGTCGAGGTCTGCGGATGGTTTTTAAGGCGGTTTTCCATCTGCCTCGGCGAATGCGTGCTGGTTCCCCTTATTCCGCCTCAGTTACACTATATCGGCGATTGCTGCGCAAACACTGTCTCCACGTACGCGTACACCATAATTACTCCACCACGCGCCGGCCGAAGTGGCCGTGCGGATCTAGGCGCTGTAGCCTGGAACCGCGAGACCGCTACGGTCGCAGGTTCGAATCCTGCCTCGGGCATGGAGGTGTGTGATATCCTTAGGTTAGTTAGGTTTAACTAGTTCTAAGTTCTAGGGGACTAATGACTTCAGAAGTTGAGTCCCATAGTGCTAAGAGCCATTTGAATAATTTTGAACTCCACCACGCAAACATTTGGGGTTACACTTGTCTGTTGTGAGACGTTCCCGGGAGGGGGGGGGGGGGGGCGGCACTGGTGGCTGAACCGCACAATAACTCTGGGTTCGGTGTGGGTGGCGGTGGGGTGAGTGGACTGCTGTAGCCTGCAGTGGGGTTGTGAACCACTGAGGGCTACGGCGGGGACGGAGTCTCTCCGTCGTTTCTAGGTCCCCAGTTCCATACAGTACAATACAATACAATCCCTGTTATTAAATTATCAGCTGTGTATGACTTTTACAATGCTGTTTTTGCATGCAACAGAGCCCAACGATTATCAACAGCACCTAAAGATGATCAGCAAATGTAATGTTGAAATAAAGGGCAGTCTCGTCGACAACATATGACACAGTTTCCAAAACACTGGACAAAATTTATATGTATAACCATAATTGCACGGTGAATCACACACGTAGAACAATATATGTGTATTTGCACAGTCCAACCGAGCTCCTCTGTGTAAAAACCTTATAGGGCGCTAATACCCTTACAAGTGAACCGTGAAGAAAATTTCGATTTCATCGTCTCATAAGATTTTAAGAACAGATTTCCAAAACGGCGACTGGAAACAACCTGTCATCAGCTGGTTATTATTTCGATCGGATATTTTTGAAAATTAATATGGAAAAAAGGGTCCCACGTGGAGACAAGCGTCCGACAAAAAACGGCAGTAACGTAGAAAATTATCAGGCGATGCTTGTTCAAGTATTTATTTATAGTTTATATGAGATCTTTATATCCTTTCCAAATGGCCATTGCATCGAGAACTGTAGTTGTGTGTTGTACACTGTGTATAGGTATCTATAAGCGGGAGAGATCTATATGTTCCGAGATTACAGTGGGCGTCATAAGTTGTGCAACTGGAGTGAAACAGAATGGTCAGCCTTCTCAAACGTGGATAGTCGTGTTATGAACTGCCAGTCCGCTCAGGTTCAAAATGTAACGTGCGACTGACCATTGGCCACATTGAGTGAAGGGGGGATACATTTATCACCCGAACGGTAAAGAATCAGATCGATGTGAATATTGTCCACAAATGTTACGTAAACGGCATTCAACAAATGCCGTGTCCGCTAGGTGCTGATGGAGTTTATAGCTGCGTGGCGTAACGTTGGAACGCTATTGAAAGTTTTCCTTTGTCTGCTCCTACAGTTTGTTGACGGCTCCTACAATGTGAAACGCATACGTTGGAACAAGACCGTCTTGGGCTACGACGTAATTGCAGTAATGATGTACTAATTTTCCAGTAATTATAATACTGAAACTTCCTGGCAGATTAAAACTGTACGTGACCGAGGCTCGAACTCGGGACTTTTGCCTTCCGCAGGCAAGTGTTCTACCAACTGAGTTACCCAAGCACGACTGGCGAGTCGTCCCCACAGCTTTATTTCCGCCAGTATCTCTTCTCTCTCCTTCCAAGCTTCACAGAAGCTCTCCTGCGAAACTTGAAGAACTGTCGGAAGTAAAGCTGTGGAGACATATCCTGAGTCGTGGTTGGGTAGCTCAGTTGGTAGAGCACTTGCCCAGGAAAGGCAAAGGTCCCGAGTTCAAGTCTCGGTCCGGCACACAGTTTTAATCCGCCAGGAAGTTTCATATCAGCGCACACTCCGCTGCAGAGTGAAAATCTCATTCTGGAAACATCCGCTAGGATGTGGCCAAGCCTTGTCTCCGCAATATCCTTTCTTCCAGGAGTGCTAGTTCTGCAAGTTTCGCAGGAGAGTTTCTGTCAAGTTTAGGAGGTAGGAGACAAGATCTTGGTAGAAGTAAATCTGTGAGAACGGGTCGTGAGTCGTGCTTGGGTAACTCAGATGGTAGAGCACTTGCCAACGAAGGCAAAGGTCCTGAGTTCGAGTCTCGGTATAGCACACAGTTTCGATCTGCCAGGAAGTTTCATATCAGCACACACTCCGCTGCAGAGTAAAAATCTCATTCTGGAGTGATAATATTATCATTGGATAATGCTACCGCAATCATCCGGATAAAAATTTCCTTCAGTTCTCACGGGGTCTGTTGGTATTTACCTTTAGTATCGCAGTCATTTTCCCGTTTCGTGTTTCTGTTTGCGAATGTTGTACGACGCAAAAGTGTTCAAAAGCCTCTGTAAGAGCTTCAGTTTACCAGATTTCCTCATCGCGGTCATTTCGTGAGGTGTGTGTGTGTGAGGAAGTGATACATTATCTGATTCTCCGTGGAAAATCGGCTTACTGGCTTTTTGCAGCAATAATTCGCAAACAGCCTCACTAACTACACACTAGCATGCACTAACTACACATATCGTAAACAGCGACGCCTTTGGAATGAATACCTTTGGCATCTGACGACCTCGCCCCTTTAAGAAAGACGTGTCGAGTTCTGTTTGCTAATTCAAACCACTAGAAAATCCAGTTTACGATGGATGTGAAGAAGGGCGGCTGTCTGCCGTTTTGTACTTCTTGGTCAGTCGGAAAATGGATGAGTGATTATAACATTAAGTTTACTGTAACCCCACTCATATGGACCCGTATTTTAGGGGTATAGTTGTCAACACCCATCACGAACTGCGGGCGTCCTTCGAACATTGGTGCACCAGGCACAGGTAGTGTCGGATAGAGACAGTGTTGGAAATGAGCTGGAACATCTACGGTCTGTATTCAAAGAAAATTGATATTCTCTACATTAGAACAGCACAGCTTTATGGTGGTAGAAATCCAATCTCTCACAAAATCAAAATGGTTCAAATGGCTCTGAGCACTATGGGACTTAACTTCTGAGGTCATCAGTCCCCTAGAACTTAGAACTACTTAAACCTAACTAACCTAAGGACATCACACACATCCATGCCCGAGGCAGGATTCGAACCTGCGACCGTAGCGGTCGCGCGGTTCCAGACTGTAGCGCCTAGAACCGCTCGCCCACCCCGGCCGACGAGATCAAAAGAAGGAGCTGGTGAAGTTAAGGGCATTCCTTCCATGTGTTGTTGTTGTGGTCTTCAGTCTTGAGACTGGCTTGATGCAGCTCTCCATGCTACTCTATCCTGTGCAAGCTTCTTCATCTCCCAGTACCTACTGCAGCCTACATCCTTCTGAATCTGCTTAGTGTATTAATCTCTTGGTCTCCCTCTATGATTTTTACCCTCCACGCTGCCCTCCAGTACTAAATTGGTGATCCCTTGTTGCCTCAGAACATGTCCTACCAACCAATCCCTTCTTCTTGTCAAGTTGTGCTACAAACTCCTCTTCTCCCCAGTTCTATTCAATACCTCTTGATTAGTTATGTGATCTACCCATCTAATCTTCAGCATTCTTCTGTAGCACCACATTTCGAAAGCTTCTATTCCCTTCTTGTCTAAACTATTTATCGTCCATGTTTCACTTCCATACACCATACATGGCTACACTCCATATAAATACTTTCAGAAACGACTTCCTGACACTTAAATCTATACTCGATGTTAACAAATTTCTCTTCTTCAGAAACGCTTTCCTTGCCTTTGCCAGTCTACATTTTATATCCTCTCTACTTCGACCATCATCAGTTATTTTGCTCCCCAAATAGCAAAACTCCTTTACTACTTTAAGTGTCTCATTTCCTAATATAATTCCCTCAGCATCACCCGACTTAATTCGACTACATCCCATTATCCTCGTTTCGCTTTTGTTGATGTTCATCTTATACCTTCCTTTCAAGACATTGTCCATTCCGTTCAACTGCTCTTCCAAGTCCTTTGCCGTTCCTTCCATATGCTAGCAATATTTTATCGAAAAAAGGTGCAGTGCACACGGTCGCCACAATCGCCTTTCTCAGCATTTCTGATCATTGAATCTCGACAGGGCATTCTATTGATTATTCTTCCATGGAAATCTTGGCCTCGACGAGATCCTTATGAGACTCAACTATTAAGAAATCTGTGGCAGGAGATCTTATTAATACTGATGGCGGCTTTGAACTGGATAAGGTGTGGACTCCGGTGATTTAATATCATCAAAAATAAAATATTTTATCCTTAAAGATTCTATAGCGACAATTTCTTTCATTAATTTGACATCTGAATTTTAACTCTGCGAGCTAGCATTCCGAGAGAGAGGGAGCGTATAGTATAATCTTTACACATGCGCCGCGCGTCAAACATGAACCAAAATTCGAAGAAGGCGCTAAACTCTATAGAGGGCCCTGATGTAGTGGCTGTCTATGCTCATGCTTCTCTGTGTCAATTTTTGGTATGAAGTTGCGATATGCAGTAGCAGCCTCCAGTCTAAAACACTCACCTGAAGGTGGCTGAGTTGTTGACAACCGTAATATCGTGGCGATATGTCGACTTCATCCGGCTGCAATCTCGAAACTTAACGGAATCCTCTTCACACCGGGAAAACTTGGAGAATGACAGAACTCCTATTTTGTTTGCATCATCGTGGGCGACATTATCTACGACCATCTGGATCTCATGGACAAACACAGTAAGCTTTCCTGTTTCGAAATCCATGTTGATTCGTATAGACGAGATGATCATTTTCCAGAGAGGTAAAATTATGAAACACACTTAATGGTCTCGTATTATGACCTCTTTCGAAAATGATTATCTGCTCTATCAGGCGTAGTTTATTACTATTCTCAAGAAGGGTCGTGGAACTGTACGTGATAGTAAGTCTGTATCCTTGGCGTTCGTCTCTTACAGAATTATGGAACAAATTTAATGATCGCATATTATGGCAACAGAGCAACGTAAATGATATATGAGCTCCGTTCAGTTTGAAGGCCCTTCCTAAAATCACTAACGAATTGTTCGTTTTTCAGTCGCTTAGTAGCTTCAGTAGCTTCCGCGACCTACTACAATCTACAATAAGTGGGAATTATAACCCGATCATGTTTCAATATAAAACAGCAACATTGAGGGGAACCATGAGGATGACTACTTGCGAAGTTTCGTAACAGCTACGTTAGTGTCACTGCTTCTGAAACAGAAGCCTATACACAGTCTACAACACACAACTACAGTTCTCCATGCGATGGCCATTTGGAAAGTATATACTGATGTCATATAAACTATAAATAAATACATGAACAAGTGTCGCCTGATAATTTTCTACGTAATTGCCTTTTTTTGTCGGACGCTTGTCTCAACGTGGGACCCTTTTTTGAGTCGTATTAATTGTCAAAAATTTCTGATCGAAATAATAACCAACTGATGACAGATTGTTTCCAGTCGCCGTTTTGGAAATATGTTCTCATAATCTTATGAGACGATGAAATCGATTTTTTCTTCACGGTTCAAACTATGGCATGACAAGGGTGTTTTGTATCCGCGTGTGTTGACTGAATGAGGGCATCGCGAGAGGAAGATGAGATGCTTTATTACTGGAAGCTTTTTATCTTTATTTTACTGTTTATAAACCCGAAGTTATGTGAAAGCTCCTGTATTGACGCATAGACACTACTTTATTTCTTAGCCCCGCTTTCAAGACGTCAGCAATTCCTGTTCCTTCCAGTGCTGTAATGTGATTTCTGACCCTTCTGATAACGATTTTTGTATCAAAATTGAAAAATTCAGAATGACGGATCGAGTATGGCGGAAACGATCCGAAAAAAAATCAGTCAAGTTATTATTATAGTATTTTAATGTTATTGTTAAAATCAGAGGTATTTTAGTACGTTAAAATTGGGAGTGACAGTACATTTTATTTGGGTTGTGGAAAGGGAGGAGGAGAAAGCAAGAAACTATAACCTCCCCACCCGAAACATAGCACTGTGTGAAACATAGCACTGTGTGAAAGTTCTTATCGTAGTCCATACTGATTCAGCCACATACTGATTTTGAGAAATTCGTATTGTTTCATTGCTCCGACTATGTAATCATCCCCCTGCACGACTATAGGTCACATTTGGAGTACAATCCATTTATTCCCGATGATTCCTTCACTATGTTGCAATTCTATCGAACACCAGTACTTTTATCAGGCAAAATGAAGATAGAGTGGACTTTAGCTAGGAGTCTCTGCAAGTTCATCTTTGTACAGATGATTGTGGGACCTCGGCTGTTCAGTATAAAATGTCGAATCAAAACACCTTCAGCAATCTAAATTTCTAGTTACTTTATTTGAGCAACTTCTTTCAGCATTACGCCTGGACCAGAGGTGGGATTCTTCCTACATGTCGGTCAGGGGCCTGAGGATGCCGTAATATAGCGCTGGAACTGTTTGCTCCGAAATAAAATAAGTGGAAATTTAGTCGGCTGGAGGTGTTTTGATTCAACATTTTGTAGCTAGAGGTGTTGAAGACCAGTTCAACGGTGTATTCAGAGAATATGTGTAACAACCAATAGCTGCCTGTGACAACTCTCACACTGCGTATGTACTATAACATACTTACCGCTACACTATGGACGATTAATTATTATTAAGACCGTGGTCTAGACGCAGTCTCTTTCATTAGGGATCAAAACGCACTCGGACCCATATTCGACGACCCCCTCCCCCTCCCCACCGCTTGTATTTTGAATAAAAATCAGCAGCAATGGTAGTCGATGACTTTCGGCATAAGAAGTCATCCTCATTCTATCAAAGGTCTTGTCAAAGAGGACGGAGGAGCGGATAGAGGTTCAGGGCAGAAAGGGGTAGAAGAAAGGGTTGCGGGAGAATAAAGGCTTAGTAGAAGGAACGAGAGATAAAAAAGACTAATTGATCTCTGCAGTAGATAGCAATAAATGTCAGTTAGTAATAGCGAATATTTTTCTCAAGCATCACAAGAGGAGAAGATATACTTGGAAACGGCCGGGATATACGGAAAGATCTCAGTTAGATTACATCATAGTCCGGCAGAAATTCCGAAATCAGATTTTGGATTGTAATACTTATCCGCGATCAGACACAGATACAGATCACAACTTAGTAAAGATGAAGAGTAGGCTGAAGTTTAAGAAAGTAGTCACGAAAAACTAATGCGCAAGGAAGTGGGATACGGAAGTGCTAAGGAATGAAGAGACGCGCTTGAAGTTCTCTGAGGCTATAGATATTCGTATAATCAATAGGTCAGTAGGCAGTCATTCAAAAGGAATGCTCTGAGGCTATAGATATTGTGGAAATGAACTGCTCAGTAGGCAGTTCAGTTCAAGAGGAATGGACATCTCTAAAAAGGGCACTCACAGAAGTTGGAAAGGAAACCGTAAGTACAAGGAAAAAAGAAAAGAAGTACTTCAGTAGATCGACGAAAGAGAAGCACAAGAATATTCAGGGAAATTCAAGGATACAGAAAAAATACAAATCAGTTAGGAATGAAATAAAGGGGAAGTGCTGGGAAGCTACGGCGAAATGGCCGCATGAAAAATGTGAAGATATAGAAAAGGATATGACGGTCGGGAGGACGGACTCAACAAATAGATAAGTCAAAACAACCTTTTGTGAAATTAAGAGCAAGGGAGGTAACATTAAGAATGCAATGGGAATTCCTCTGTTAAATGCAGAGAAGAAAGCCGATAGGTGAAAAGAGTACATTGAAGGCCTCTACAACACGGAACTCTTGTATGATGACATGACAGAAGAACAAACAGAAGTCCTCAGGGAAGAGATAGGGGATCCAGTATTAGAATCAGAATTTAGAACAGCTTTGGAAGACTTAAAAAAAAAACAACGTACAAATGACATTCCATCGGAATTTCAAAAATCGTTGGGGGAAGTCACAACGAAACGACTATTTACATTGGTTCATAGAACGTATGAAACTGACGACGTACCATCACACTTTCTGAAAAATATCATCCACACAATTCCGAAGATAGCAGGATACGACAAGCGCGAGAATTATCGTACAATCAGCTTAACAGCTCACGCATCTAAGCTGCTGAGAAGAATAATATACAAAAGAGTGGAAAAGTAAACTGAAGATGTGTTAGATGGCGATCAGTTTGGCTTTAGGAATAATAAAGGCACCAAACACGCAGCTCCGGCGTTGCGGTTGATAATGGAAGCAATGCTAAAGAAAAATCAAGACACATTAATAAGATTTGCCGAGCTGGAAAAACCGTTCGACAATGTAAAATGGTGCAAGATCTTCGAAATCTCAGAGAAATAGCGTTAACTATATGGAAAGGCTGGTAATATGCAATACGTACGTGAGCCTAGAGGGAACAATAAGAGTGGAAGACCAAGAATGAAGTTCTCGGATTAAAAAGGATGTAAGACAGTGCTGTGGTCTTTCGCCCTACTTTTCAATCTATACAATGAAGAAGCAACTAGAGAAATAAAAGAAAGGTTCGAGGGTGGGATTAAAATTCAGGGTGAAAGGATGTGAATGATATGATTCGCTGATGACATTAATATCCTCAGTAAAAGTGAATAAGAATTACAGGGTTGATGAATAGAATGAACAGTCTAATAAGTACAGAATATGGACTGAAATTAAATCGAAAAAAGACGAAAGGAATGAGAAGTGTCAGGAGTGAGAACAGCCAGAAACTTAACGTAAGAACTGGTCTAGGCAGCAAAATAACCCATGATGGACGGAGCAAGGAGGACATAAAAAGTAGCCTAACACTGGCAAAGAGGGCATTCCTCGTCAAGAGAAATTTGCTGGCATCAAACATAGGTCTTAACTTGAGGAAGACATTTCTGACAATGTACGCTTGGATCACAGCATTGTATGGTAGTAAAACATGGAGTGTGGGAAAAACCGGAACAGAAGAGAATCGAAGCCTTTGAGATGTGGTGCTACAGATGAATGTTGAAAATTATGTGGATTGATATGGTAAGGAATAAGGAGGTCCCTGTAGATTCGCTGATGAAAGGAACACATGCAAAACACTGACGAAAAGAAAGGACATACTGGACATAGGACATCTTTTAAGGTATCAGGGAGTAACTTCCATGGTACTAGAACGAGGTGTAGCGAGGTAAATCTGTAGAGGAAGACAGAGACTGGAATCCATCCAGCAAGTAGTTGAGGACATACGTTGGAAGATTATCTCTAAGATGAAAAGGTTGGCACAGGCCGGTCTCAAGACTGATGACGCAAAAAAACCACAGTCTACCTCCAAGCATCTTCCATATGAAGTTTACAGCAACTGGCTGGTCAAAGCAACTGCCATGCGGAGGACACGGGTTCGATTTCCTTTACTGCAAAGACTATTTCCTCGGTGTGAGGACTGGTATAGCGTGCACTCAGCCTCGTAATGCCATCTCAGGGGTTGCTTAGTTGCGAAGTAGCGGCTCCAAAATCTGGCAGGTCAGCAAAACGGCCGGCACTGCGCTTTGCTGACCACGTGTCCCACCATATCACATTCTCATGACGCCACATGATAGAGGATGACATGGCGGCCGGTCGACATCCCTTTGGCCTCTAGAGCCTAGACGTGGAGCGTATTATTTTTTGTTCAAGTTCAACAAGCCCTGTTTGTCTTATTTGATGTGTGTCTCACACAGTTCAGCAACATTCGAGGATGGTTAACACGAGTGTTTTTAAGCAATCTCTTTTGTAAACTGATTACATTTTCCCAGCATCCCAACATTATCCTGCCTGCTTTACAACTGAGCGTATGTGGTCATTCCATTTCATTTCCCCACAAATTGCTACATCCAGATATATGTATGAGCTGACTGATTACAGTTGTGACGTTAATATTGTAGACACAGGATGCTATGTTTTTGCATTTTGTGAAGCGTGCAAATTTATATTTATAGACACATGAAGTACGATGTCACTATTTCCAACACTTTTAAATCTTATCAAGACCTTACTGAATATTTGTGCAGGTTTTCCATACAGTACTTTCATCTGCGAATAGTTTGAGGTTACTATTTACATTGTCTTCCACGTCATCGGTATACAACATGAACAGCAAGAGCCCGAATACAATCCCTTGGAGTAGGTGTGAAGTTACATTCACACCTGTCGATAACAGATTTCATAACCTGTCCTCCATATCAGAAAATCCTCAACTCAGTTAATTTTCCATATGATCGTACTTCCGTTAATACGCAGCGGTATAGTACTGTGCCTGATACTTTTTCGAAGGAATACTACACCTACTCATATATTACACTGTACAGTCACTTTACTGTCACCATCTGTCTAAAGCTCTTTTGCAGCGCCGACTTCTGCAAGAAGAGTCAGTGAGTTCTGGAAGGAACCGACTGGGATGCGCAGCAATACCGACTCCGGTGCCTTGATCAGCTGCCTTAGGTTTCTCAGTTGAGAATCCATGGTGCGAACAGCACGACCGAGATGGTCCCACAGATTCTCGACTGGATTTAAATCCGGGTGGTTGGCCAGGGGATTGCGGTAAAGTCGTCTTGGTGTTCTCCGTATCACGCACGTAGGCTACAAGTTGTGTGACACGTTGCATTGTGCTGCTTGTGACGAGGAGAAACAAACTGGATTTAGGAGTGAGCGTGGTCGCCAAGGATAAATTCATGCTCATGTTGATTCATTGTTCCTTCCATAATGACGAGTTCATCCAGGGAATGCAACGGAAACATTCTCCAGATTATAACACTCCCTCTTCCGGCCTGGACCCTTCCGACGTTTGTTACAGGATGTTTTCTGTCAATCCGATGGAGCACCAAATCGTGATTCATCCGGAAAGGTCAACTGTCACCCCTCAGTGGACGCCCAGCTGCGATACTGGCGTGCTAATTCCAGCCTTTGACACCGATGAACAGCAGTCAGCATCAATGCATCAATCAGGTACCTGCTGCAGGGGCTTATACGCAGCAACGTTCGCTGGTCGCTCGTTGAGGAGATACTGTCGGTAGCCACTCGGTTCACCTCGATGGTCAGTTGTTCTACAGCTAGCTGCACGTCTATTTGCCCGTACGCATCTCCACTGCCGTCATTCATCCGTTTCATCTATGGCCCGTAGTGCACCAAAATTGCCTCGGCGACGGTTTTGAATAGCGCCATTTTCTCACGCACGGTATACCTTAACCGTGGCGCCACACGAACAGTTCACGAACTTACCCGTTTCGGAAATGATTCCACTATTGGCCCGAAAGCTAACAGGGATAGTCTTTTGGAAGTCAGATAAATCTCTCCATTTCCGTATTACCACGGCGACTGCACTGTTTCTTACCCGTTTCGGAAATGTTTCCACTATTGGCCCGAAAGCTAACGGGGATAGTCTTTTGGAAGTCAGATAAATCTCTCCATTTCCGTATTACCACGACGACTGCACTGTTTCTTACCCGTTTCGGAAATGCTTCCACTATTGGCCCGAAAGCTAACGGGGATAGTCTTTTGGAAGTCAGATAAATCTCTCCGTTTCCGTATTACCACGACGACTGCACTGTTTTCCGCGTCCCTGCGACATGCTTTGCGTACCCTTAACTGCTAATGCTGCCACCTTGTGTCTGTGAGTGGTTATTGCTCGCTGATGTTGTACATAGGTGGTGGTCACATTAATGTGACTAGACGGTGTAATCATAGTAACAGGAAGGGTTGTCGTGTTTGAAGGTGTGCCTTTTATGACATCTGAACGCAGAAATTTAACCTATCTGTTAAAGTCAGGTCTGTAGTTCACTGCACACCTGTCTGTAACAGACTACTCAGATATGTAGCAAACTAAACCACTTTGGCCGTGGGATGATAATCACTGCAATGCGCATGGATGCTACAAAATCGGGGATTTACGTCAAAGAAAGAATTCATCCTTCCAACGTCTACATTGTCTACTGTGCATCTGCAGATATTAAAAATTAAAATTATATGGGGCATAGTCAAAAGTGAGACATCACAGCCAGTCAGTATATAAGATTCCATAATACTTAAACTGAATGACGACGTTGTGGTGGTAATTCACAAGCTGCAACTACTTTTAACAATCACTTTCTAAAAGTAGCAGCAAATATAAGATTAAATGGTTCAGTTGAAGAAGGAAGAGAATATATTAAAATTTTCTTTCCACAAAACTGTAAGCAACTAGAAGTTGTACCAACGCCCTTCACTGAAATCAATACAATTATAAAAATGAATTTTATCCATAGTGGGTGTGTATCAAAAAACTTCGCAGTCTATAATAGCTTTTTAAGTTTCTATATGTGCAACACCCTTACACTTCCTGTGGCTACATTCTTTGACCATAACCAACATGTTTCTGTATGAACAACATCTTTACACCTGCTACGTCTAAGGTTCAAATGGCTCTGAGCACTACGGGACTTAACATCTGAGGTAATCAGTCCCCTAGAACTTAGAACTACTTGAACCTATCTGACCTAAGGACATCACACACATCCATGCCAGAGGCAGGATTCGAACCTGCAACCGTAGCGGTCGCGCGGTTCCAGATTGAAGCGTCTAGAACCGCTCGGCCACAACGGCCGGTAACGTCTAAGGTCTTTGACCATAGCCCACATGTTTGTATGCAAACACAGTGATTTCACGAGTGCACATCGTAATAGTGAAATATGCAGCTAAACTTTATAGAACTGAAATATGGACGTGAAAATGATAATAAGTGTGCAATTAAGTGGAAAAACTGTCACAACAGCATAACTGTAATAATGATGCTTCATCTTTATGTAAGTACAGATATATTTTAGTCAAATGCTGCCTTGCCACTTACAATTGTCCAACTTGTAGCTGTTAAGTCACCAGCAAATAATTTTTTGTATGTATACAGTGATTTCCAGCAATATAAACATGTATGTGAATGTATAAACACCTGAGGATGGGCGCACGCCCGAAACCGGTCGTGTTACATATAAATAACCTTTTATTGTGACTGGTAGCGGAAATTTTTCTACACCAAATTATAAAAATTCTAAAATACGAAAGGTCTTGGGGGGTTGACGGAATTTCAAACAGAATTCTGAAAAGTTGTTCCATTTTGATAAGTTATGTCCTTAGTGATATATGCAAATCATCACTGGCACTGTTGATTTTTTCCAGATGGATCAAAATATGCAATTATTAGAGCACTTCATAAGAAAGGCGACAACACAAACTTAAACAATTATCATCCAGTTTTATCTTCCAAAATATTCGAAAAAGTAATGTATTCAAGAGTAGTAACACACTGAAATGGAAGCAATTTACTTAGCATATAACAATGTGATTCCAGAAAGTTGCTCGACTGACGAATGCTATCTCTACATTCGCTCATCATACAGTACAAACCTTAAATAATAATATATCGCCAGTTGGTATTTTCTGTGATACCTCCAAGGCCTTAGATTGTGTAGACCATGATATTCTCTTAGGAAAACTCAAGTTTTGTGGAACTGATGGTTTTACACACAGCTGGTTGGAATGATACTTGACAAACACAATAAAAAAGGTTGTGCTGAATAATTCAGACAATGTCGAAAAGACAGAAAATTTCGGGAGTCCCATAAGGCTCAATTTTGGGCCAACTCCTATTCCTTATGAATGAC
Source organism: Schistocerca piceifrons (assembly GCF_021461385.2). NCBI lineage: Eukaryota > Metazoa > Arthropoda > Insecta > Orthoptera > Acrididae > Schistocerca > Schistocerca piceifrons. The sequence goes on along the minus strand of NC_060139.1, from coordinate 781,787,635 downwards.
CTTCCACTTGAAACTCAAGAAGCAAAATTGATACTTTTTGCAGACGATACTAGTGTTGTAATGAATCCTATTAGAGAGAAACCAACAGAAGAGTTAGTAAATGAGACTTTCAAAGAATTGTAAGCGGTTCTCTGACACTTGAAAAAAAGCGCACTACTTTCAGTTCTGTACAATAAATACAGTCATGCCAACAACTGGTGAAGCACATGAGAAGGAATCAGTAAGTGGGGTAGAACACTGCAAATTTTTGGGTGTACATGTTGAAGAAAACTTGAAGTGGAATAAGCATATTACTGAGCTTCTCAAACAATGACGTTCAGGCACTTTTGCTTCTCGTATACGTACTAATCTAGGAAACAAACGTATCAATCTCCTGACATATTTTGGATGTTGCCACTCAACAGTGTCGTACGTTTCATATCAGCACACACTCCGCTGCAGAGTGAAAATCTCATTCTGGTCGTACGTAATAGTTTTCCGGGGTAACTCATCACTTAGAAAGGAAGTATTGATTGCACGAAAGCGAGCAGTAATAGTAATATGTGGTGTTCACCCAAGGACGTCATGTCAGTACCTCTTTAAGGAAGTAGGTATGGTAACTGCGCCTTCACAGTACATATTTTCACTAATGAAATTCGTGACAAGCTCAGTGACAGTTGTACGCACACCACAGAAGGGAAAAATGATCTTCATTACCCATTGTTAAAGGTGTCAGTGGTTCATAGAAGAGTTCAATAAGCAGCAATAAAAATATTTCATCATTTACCCAACAAAATAAAATGTCTGATAGGTGGTGAAGCAAGTTTTAAATCTAATTTAAAATAATTTATCCTGGAAAAATTATTCTCTTCCATTGACGAATTTCTATTTAAAATCTGGTAGCCGGTAAAAAAAATGTGTTCATTAATGTTAAGAGTCATTATCTAATCATGTATATAAATCCTGTAAACTGACACGTTCCACATCATTTCGATAAAAGAGTCGTTCAAATGATCGTGGAACATGCAGCTAACTACCTAACTAAGCATCGCAGAGACAATGTCTAAAAACGCCTCAAATGCCGTATAAGGCGACGGCAAGCATTTGATGAGCCGACGTCACGTCGCCTCCACAGAGTCACAAGGGATGACTGACATTTTGCTGATCACCGCCGATTTGGGTGTGGGATGTCAGGATCCATTTCTGCCAGAACTGTACGAAGACAAGTGCGCCGTGTAGGCTGCAGTAGCTGATAATCTACTCGTGTCACGGCGTCTTCCTTACTTTTAGGCACTCATTGCGATAAAGTGTTACCATACGAAATCACCTCCATACAACGAAGAGATTGTAATCTCACATGTTACCGGAACCAGAAACATTATAATCCATTCGTTCCATTAGAAAAATAAGTTTCGTTTAACGATAATTTATTCTTACTCAACCAAATTTTCAAAGTAGAGAACAGGAAATATCATTTGGAGATTAAGACCGAAGCCGAATCGAGTACTTTCGCTGTCGCAGCTGTTTCTATGTCGTCCGGAGCATTCTCCTTGTGAAAGTATGTATGTATGTATGTATGTGTGTTTTTATAGGTCTGTTTTTATGTAAATGTGGATGTAGATACATTGGCGCCATATACAACGTTTGCCTACAACATTCACGTGTGGTATATACTTGTCGAGGCTATGTTCGGAATACATTTAAAATCTTAATGGCTTTTTTACCAAGCTTATCGGTATACGCCTTTTTACTGTGACATTTCTCAATGTCCATCGGGTCTACAGTTACGGTACACATTTAAGCACGTAATGCAGTAGATGTTTGTGGCGTCAGAGGGGCTTCAATGACGGTCAACAGATATGCGCTGACTGCAGTGTTGCTACTCGACAAGCCTGGACTTTGTACGCCAGAGCACATCCTGGTCGCAGTACGTTTCTCAATAGCCTGTAACACTGTCCGTCGCTACGTGTGAACTGGCAAAAGAGAACGCGGAATATAAAGGAAACTCCGAGTGACTTGTTCTGTTTTACCTGTTTGTGGACTCTTCCGTTACTTCTTGGTAGCACAATTCCACGTTTAATGTTGAATAACAAGTTCCACTGTTTTTGTTCTGGTGATTTTTGTTTATTTAAAACTAGTTTTCGGCTTACTGAGACATCTTCAGGAAACAATCGAGCACCTGCTGGAAGGGACGCTAGTTGTTAGGTAACCAAACATTATAAGCAAAGATACATTCCACTTGCGTGGAGTGTTATGCATCAAACTTCTTTCTTAACGTTGAAATTTCACTTTACCCAATCGACAATATTAAGCATAATAAATAATTAAACTACACAACGTTACAGATTCAATGGTTATAATGTTAAAGTTTTTGAAGTCTTGACGTTGACTGAGAAACTGTTGAACTGAGCACTCTTCATTTATGTTGTGCAACAAACATGTTTTATAACACTATAACATATTATACACTGAAGCAGCTTAATTAGCAGAAAGATAGAAGAGCTCAACTCTAAATAATTATCCTGACACTGTAACAGTATTTTCTTCAATACAGGATTCGCGTGCCCGTCATGATGCAGTGTCTTCGTTATATCGAACTTGTTTCAAGGATAATTCTCCACCACCAACTGGTATTTTGTTATAAGAGTAAAATACATGACATATATATAGCTGTGCAAGGAAAATACGTTTCTTTTAAAATTTTCTGTTTAGTTTCATGCTGATGTTCTATGCAATGTCCTTTGACATCTCATAGGTAACTCACACGGATGCATACAACATCTAGTGACAGGAGTCAGCCAGGCAAGAATTATCAGAGACAGGGTGCCTTAATTTGGTGTGGTTGGTTTGTACCGGATAGCAGCACGAAAAGAGCTTTCACTGATGAAATTCTTCTTGTTGCTTCCTTCGATTTTACAATGCTTCCACATTATTGAGACTGTGTGTTTTTTTTTTTTTGTTTTTTTTTTTGCATTAGTTTTCCGCCTGTCCAATGCACTTCTTCCATATGAACGCTGAAATTGGGTCTTCGTCTATAAACACATCTAAATATCAGCATACATATTTTTTATGGAATCTTATTACGTCGTATTAGTGTATCTCTTAACAAGCACCTTTTAATAAACTGGTTGTAATTCTTTGGGACCCCACTGATAACTTTACCTCTTGGCACCAAAAGTGTAGCTCTTAAAAAACTCTTTCCAGACTGCTTCTCGAGCTACAGTTTACGAGCATCATTACAACATTAGCATATATTACCGTCATTTGACTGCTTGATCTTTTTTTTTCGGGCTTCCTAGGAATAGATCCAGGATCAAATTCCATAACAAAAGAATACAAATATATTCTTGTAGGCATCCGCTGGAGATATTTTTGTGTAAGTGCTGACATGTAAGTCTTGGTCCCCGTCTAGACAATAAATTTTTTTGACATTCGTATGCAGCTATAGGACAATCCAACTCTCTCAGGTGACCAAAAAGCTCTGACCACAAATAGTCAAACGCCCGAGGAATGTCTTTAATTATGGCCGCAACGTATGTGAAGGGAGCGTTTTTATCCTGAAGTTATTGCCTCGTTTAGAGTATCCTCCGTTTTCTAAAACCGGACTCAAGAAAATGGGTGTCGTTTTTCGGGGCACTACGGATAACTTTATTTCCTGTCACCAGTCGTCTGCCTCTTGAAGATTTACACTAGAAAATGTTTCGATATTGCTTTTCGATGTACCATACACGGGGATCGTTACAACAAGACTAATTCCATATAACATTCTTTATGCTTATTCTAAAGTGTCTAGCAGACAGATTGTCCTGTATATTTTATAGGTTGTAGATCATTCTTCTCATCCTTCTTTGAAATAATCGCGTTTGCCTTCTCTCACATTTTTTATGTTCTCCCTCTACAAGATATGCACTGTTCAACTGATAGTAGTATAGGCTGATACGCACATGCCGAGCTTACAGAACTTCCACGGGAATATGCCTTGACCTGGTCATTTATTTCCATATTTGTTCTCGGACTACCTTGGCAAAAAAACACATTACTAAATCACTTAGTACATTTCTCTGATTTTTGTTACTAAGCCACCAATGTTCGGTGTTAACATCCTCAGTAGCGTCTGAGAATAACGTCTCGATTGATATTTGATCTAATTGTTGACAGTTCTCAATTACACTTCTGTCCTCGTCCTATAAATGTGGTAGCGTAGATGTTAATAATAATTTCGTGTGGATCACTGAGCTGGTAAAACTCAATTCGACACCACTTCGGCTACTTGCGTGTCCCTGATCAGCGTCAGTTATTCTACTGGGGAAAGCAGACCTACAGTTTAACTTGGAATCCGAACAACATGTAATTTCTGGCGAATCTTCACACCACTGAGAGATAAAAGCTTGGTTAAAGAGACAGCGAAAAAAAGTCTGGTGGCCGAGTGGGATTCGATACTGCGACCTTTCCGTTTCTATGCACGCGCTTAGAACATCAGGGCCAACAGCGTGGCAGGTGATTTTACTTTTTTGTTCACAATTTTTATGACATGAGCCAAAGAATAGGGGACCAAGACTCCGTGCCACAAATCCGCTTTCAACTGTCCATTCTCACTTGTCGCAAGCTTTCTTTAAACTTGTAGAATCTCTGATATTACTTTATAAGATTTTAGAACCTAACGCATTTGTCCCTGGTAATCTGGACAAAATTGTAAACAACTGTTCTCACACAATGAGTCACAGTTACAGTCTTTTGTTCCAGAAATGTTGCTCGATTGAAAAGCCATTTAAAGATTCTTTCGTCAATTCTTAGGACACATAAGATCATTAATTGACTTCTCTGTATTTGGTTCAAAACAACTGACTACATAAATCATGGCACTGTTTAAGAACACCTTAGAAACACCTGATTTGACACCATATTGAAATTAATTATTCAAATTTTGCTAGTAATTATGTCAAACAGCGCAAGTGACAAAGAGATTTTTTTTGGAACTCGGGAGACATTAGCAACGTAGCTTCACAAGGCTGAATCGTAGGGTCACTATTGTTCATCATATACAGGATGATTCAGCTGCCCCTACCGCTATCGTTTTATGCAAACCGCAGTGTTGCACCTGGTGTTCAAAAACCAGGTGCGAGATTTTCATATTCTCTACCTGCAGACCACTAGTCCTACAGAAGAAAATGAACAGGAACTTTTATGTAACAAATTTAATGAAGTTAAATATTTTCACTTGATACGTTGTCGCTGGAGCCCAAAGTTTTCGAGTTATTCAAGAAAAACTTAAAGTAGTCTGTGCGTAGCGAGCGAGAGAATATGAAAATGTCGCGCGCGGTTTTTGAAAGCCAGATACAACATTGCGGGTTCCATAAAACGACAGTGGTAGAGGCAGCTGAATTACCTGTACAAGAATGACCTCAAATTTGATAAATGAAGCAGTTGTTGTTGTGGTGTTCAGTCCAGGGACTGGTTTGATGCAGCTCTCCATGCTACTCTATCCTGTGCAAGCTTCTTCATCTCCCAGTAATTACTGCAACCTACACCCTCCTGAATCTGCTTAGTGTATTCATCTCTTGGTCTCCCTCTACGATTTTTACACTCTACGCTGCCCTCCAATACTAAATTGGTGATCCATTGATGCCTTAGAATATGTCCTACCAACCGATCCCTTCTTCTAGTAAAGTTGTGCCACAAACTTCTCTTTTCCCCAATTCTATTCAATACCTCCTCATTAGTTATGTGATCTACCCATCTAATCTTCAGCATTCTTCTGTAGCACCACATTTCGAAAGCTTCTATTCTATTCTTGTCCAAACTATTTATTGTCCACTTTTCACTTGCAGACGTGGCTACACTCCATACAAATACTTTCAGAAACGATTTCCTGACTCTTAAATCTATACTCGATGTTAACAAATTTCTCTTCTTCAGAAACGCTTTCCTTGCCATTGCCAGTCTACATTTTATATCCTCTTTACTTCCACCATCATCAGTTACTTTGCTCCCCAAATAGCAAAACTCATTTATTACTTTAAGCGTCTCATTTTCTAATCTAATTCCCTCAGCATCACCCGATTTAATTCAAATGCATTCCATTATCCTCGTTTTGCATTTGATGATGTTCATCTTATATCCTCCTTTCAAGACACTGTCCATTCCGTTCAGCTGCTCTTCCAGGTTCTTTGCTGTCTCTGACAGAATTACAATGTCATCGCCGAACCTCAAAGTTTTTATTTCTTCTACATGGATTTTAAATCCTACTCCAAATTTTTCTTTTGTTTCCTTTACTGCTTGCTCAATATACAGATTGAACAACATCGGGGAGAGGCTACAACCCTGTCTCACTCCCTTCCCAACCACTGCTTCCCTTTCATGCCCCTCGACTCTTATAACTGCCATCTGGTTTCTGTACAGATTGTAAATAGCATTTCGCTCCCCGTATTTTACCCCTCCCACATTCAGAATTTGAAAGAGAGTGTTCCAATCAACATTGTCAAAAGCTTTCTCTAAGTCTACAAATGCTAGAAACGTAGGTTTTCCTTTCCTTAATCTATTTTATAAGATAAGTCGTAGGGTCAATATTGCCTCACTTGTTCCAACATTTCTACGGAATCCAAACTGATCGTGGTCGGCTTCTACTAGTTTTTCCATTCGTCTGTAGAGAATTCGTGTTAGTATTTTGCAGCCGTGGCTTATTAAACAGATAGTTCGGTAATTTTCACATCTGTCAACATCTGCTTTCTTTGGAATTGGAATTATTTATTCTTCTTGAAGTCTGAGGGTATTTCGCCTGTCTCATACATCTTGCTCACCAGATGGTAGTGTTTTGTCAGGGCTGGCTTTCCCAAGCCTATCAGAAGTTCTAATGGAATGTTGTCTACTCCCAGGGCCTTGTTTCGACTTAGGTCTTTCAGTGCTCTGTCAAACTCTTCACGCAGTATCATATCTCCCATTTCATCTTCATCTACATCCTCTTCCATTTCCATAATATTGTCCTCAAGAACCTCGCCCTTGTATAGACCCTCTGTATACTCCTTCCACCTTTCTGCTTTCCCTTCTTTGCTTAGGACTGGGTTTCCGTCTTAGCTCTTGATATTCATGCAAGTGGTTCTCTTTTCTCCGAAGGTCTCTTTAATTTTCCTGTAGTCAGTATCTATCATACCTCTATTGATACACGCCCCTACATCCTTACATTTGCCCCTAGCCGTCCCTGCTTAGCCATTTTGCACTTCCTGACAATCTCAGTTTCGAGACGTTTGTATTCCTTTTTGCTTGCTTCATTTACTGCATTTTTGTATTTTCTCCTTTCATCAATTAAATTCAATATCTCTTATGTTACCCAAGGATTTCTATTAGCCCTCCTCTGTTTACCGACTTCATCCTCTGCTGCCTTCACTATTTCATCTCTCAAAGCTACCCATTCTTCTTCTACTGTATTTCTTTCCTCCATTTTTGTCAATAGTTCCCTAATGCTCTCCCTGAAACTCTCTACAACCTTTGGTTCTGTCAGTTTATACAGGTCCCATCTCCTTAAATTCCCACCTTTTTGCAGTTTCTTTAGTTTTAATCTACAGTTCATAACCAATAGTTGTGGTCAGAGTCCACATCTGCCCCTGGTTCCTAAATCTCTGTCTTACCATTATATAATGTAATTGATACCTTCCAGTATCTCCAGGATTCTTCCATGTATACAACCTTCTTTCATGATTCTTGAACCAAGTGTTAGCTATGATTAAATTATGCTCTGTGGAAAATTCTACCAGGCGGCTTCCTCTTTCAGCCCTTACTCCCATTCCATATTCACTTAATACGTTTCCTTCTCTTCCTTTTCTACTATCGAATTCCACTCACCCATGACTATGAAATTTTCGTCTCCCTTCACTATCTGAATGATTTCTTTTATCTCATCATGCATCTCATCAATCTCTTCGTCATCTGCGGAGCTAGTTGGCATATAAACTTGTACTACTATAGTAGGCGTGGGCTTCGTATATATCTCAGCCACAATAATGCGTTCACTATGCTGTTTGTAGTAGCTTACCCGCATTCCAATTTTTTTTCATTATTAAACCTACTCCTGCATTACCCCTATTAGATTTTGTATTTATAACCCTGTATTCACCTGACCATAAATCTTGTTCCTCCTGCCACCGAACTTCACTAATTCTCACTATATCTAACTTTAACATATCCATTTCCCTTTTTAAATTTTCTAACCTACCTGCCCGATTAAGGGATCTGACATTCCATGCTCTGACCCGTAGAACACCAGTTTTCTTTCTCCTGATAACGACGTCCTCTTGAGTAGTCCCCGCCCGGAGATCAGAATGGAGGACTATTTTACCTGCGGAATATTTTACCCAAGTGGACGCCATCATCATTTAATCATACAGTAAAGCTGCATGCCCTCGGGAAAAATGACGGCTGTGGTTTCCCCTTGCTTTCAGCCGTTCGTAAGGCCGTTTTGGTTAGTGTTACAAGGCCAGATCAGTCAATGATCCAGACTGTTGCGCCTGCAACTACTGAAAAGGCTGCTGCCCCTCTTCAGGAACCACACGTTTGTCTGGCCTCTCAACAGATACCCCTCCTTTGTGGTTGCATCTGTGGTATGGTTATCTGTATCTTTTCTGAGGCAAGCAAGCCTCCCCACCAACTGCAACGTCCATGGTTCACGGGGGAGGAAATGAAGCAGGTATTACAATGAATCGCTTTTGATAGAAAGCATCAGGGAATGCTGTCAGTGTTTTAAAAAAAATAGCAAGTTTTCCTCTTCATTAACGCTGAAAAATTATTATGATATATTCTGTTCTGCATGACAAACAGAATAACATGGAAAACAGACGTAGCAAATGAACGGGGAGGTTAATTATAAATTCATGACCGTTTGCACGTAACAGGGATGCTGCCTTACGAGAACGCACTGGCCGTATTGCACACGAGATTTCTCATGGTATATTTCACTATGAGTTCGCCCAAATGGTATCATTGCGGGTTTCAACTTCTTGGAAATTCGCCGTCAGATGATACAATGATTTGAATGATCTAATACTAGCGTGTTAAAGTACAACTCTACAGAGAATAAGTAATAGCTCTCCTCCTTCAGCAGCATGCTCGTTGCAGCGTGTGAACAATCATCGCAAACAGAATACTGGTAAACTTTTGTAACGAATATTTAACAACGACAATAAAAAACAATAACACGCCATGGCTGATTTACTTCACGATTGTAGCACTGCATTCTTCATTCTATCGTAAGAATAATCAAACTTTTTGAGGAATTCTGTTTCTTAATATTTTAGTTCATGATCCTTCCGATTGATCACCTCAAATTTGGTATTGCCATTCTAAACCACACCAAAGTAGTTTACATTATTAAGGGGCCTACATGGTGACCTTGTCAGCATTAAGAGCATTTCCTTCGACATGACGTCCTAGAATTATTTCTTGGCCGTCGACGAACATTTACTACTCTACGCTACTAATCACACATCACGACGTAATTCGCCACAGAGCATATTTGAATTCTGTATTCAGCAGCTTAACTGCCCTTTGACCACCTCGGTTGTTGAATGCTTTTAAGGCAAAAGGACGCCATTACCAACACCTCAGTGAGGTTGAACGAGGCCGTGTAATAGGGCTACGAGAAGCTGGATGTCCTTTTTGCTGTACTGCAGAGAGACTTGGCAGGAATGTAGCCACTGTGCACGACTGCTGGCAGCAAGCGGAGATCGCGAGAGTGTACCATCACAAGAAGACCGGGCTCCGGATGGCCAGATGGCACTGTAGAGAGGGAAGACCACCGAGTTTCTGCGTGTGGCTCTGGCGCATCGTGTTGCATCTGCAGCAGCAATCTGAACAGCAATTGGCAACACGGTGACACAACAAAGTGCTACAAATCTGTTACTTCAAGGACAGCTCCGAGCCAGACTCCCTGTAGTGTGACCCCTGACCCCAAACTACCGCCATTTTCGACTTCAATAGGGTTAAGCGAGAGCTCATTGGAGGGTAGGGTGTAGGTCCGTTGTGTCTTCTGATGAAAGCTGCTTCTGTCTCGGTGCCAGTGATAACCGTGTCTTGGTTAGGAGGAGGCCAGTTAAGGGCCTGCAACCAACCTGTCTGTGTGCTAGACACACTGGACTTACACCTGGAGTTATGGTCTGGGGTGCGATTTCCTATGACAGCAGGAGCACTGTCGTGGTTATTCCACGCATTCTGACTGCAAATTTGTACGTCAGTCTGGTGATTCGCCCTGTTGTGCTGCTATTCATGAACAGTATTCCAGAGGGTGTTTTCCAACAGGATAACATTCGCTCACATACCGCTGTTGTAACCCAACATACTCTACTGTGCGTCATCATGTTGCCTTGGCGTGTTCGATCAGCAGATCTATCTCCAATAGAGCACATATGGGGCATCATTCGACGACGACTTTAGCGTCATCCACAAACAGCGTTAGCCATACATTTTGAGGCTGTAATTAAAACTTCATGACTATCCCTCATACTCAGCATGAGGTATGTGAAATTAGGAAAGACACAAAGTTGCCTGAGGATAGTGTTCTCAGATGACTACAATGTATTACCTTCGACATCGAGACAAAACAGATAAGTGAAAATTGAGTTGTACTGCTTCCTATCAACTATTCTTTACAATGTGCGTAATGTACTTCATTTTGGTATTAAATGAAAACTGAGTTGATAAATTCTGTATGGTTGGATGATAAATGTAGGCTTACTCTCCAACTTTAGGCGATAACGTTTTGCACACTATTTGTAAATTGTACTACTAGGGCCTTTATTTCATGAGTTGTTTCTACCCATTCTGATGAATTTTAATCATTTCTAAGATCTATGCAGATTAATGTAGCCTTCCTGATATTTACTTCCGTGTAAGAAGTCTGGGAATAGCTTTTTAGTAGCTCCTGAATCCTCTCTACCTCATCGTTCTTCACGGCAACTACATTCGTTTCATCTGAATGTTAGCTCATTATAGAGTTAATGGCTGAAGAGCAAAAGCGAATAAAATCATTTCAAAGGTGTAACCGTTAACCTGAATTCTAGATTTCTTTCAATTACTACTGGCTGAATTGTGCTACACAGTGTTTCAGTAAACCCCAGTCTATCTAAAAGTCTTTTGCGGATGGTAGTAACTGAAACAGTCAAATGCCTTGTTAAAATCGATTGAAACTGATTTCATTTTGGCATCATTTGAGTTTGTCGGAATGTGAAGGAGTGAATCTTCATTTCCGTCATTTACTTAGTTATACAGGCACGACCACGACACACCTTCGCTATTAAATTCTGACAATATCTGTGTCACACTTCCAAAATTTATTGAAATAGTATTTACAGGGTGTTTCAAAAATGACCGGTATATTTGAAACGGCAATAAAAACTAAACGAGCAGCGATAGAAATACACCGTTTGTTGCAATATGCTTGGGACAACAGTACATTTTCAGGCAGACAAACTTTCGAAATTACAGTAGTTACAATTTTCAACAACAGATGGCGCCGCGGTCTGGGAAAATCTATAGTACGATATTTTCCACATATCCACCATGCGTAGCAATAATATGGCGTAGTCTCTGAATGAAATTACCCGAAACCTTTGACAACGTGTCTGGCGGAATGGCTTCACATGCAGATGAGATGTACTGCTTCAGCTGTTCAGTTGTTTCTGGATTCTGGCGGTACACCTGGTCTTTCAAGTGTCCCCACATAAAGAAGTCACAGGGGTTCATGTCTGGCGAATAGGGAGGCCAATCCACGCCGCCTCCTGTATGTTTCGGATAGCCCAAAGCAATCACACGATCATCGAAATATTCATTCAGGAAATTAAAGACGTCGGCCGTGCGATGTGGCCGGGCACCATCTTGCATAAACCACGAGGTGTTCGCAGTGTCGTCTAAGGCAGTTTGTACCGCCACAAATTCACGAAGAATGTCCAGATAGCGTGATGCAGTAATCGTTTCGGATCTGAAAAATGGGCCAATGATTCCTTTGGAAGAAATGGCGGCCCAGACCAGAACTTTTTGAGGATGCAGGGACGATGGGACTGCAACATGGGGCTTTTCGGTTCCCCATATGCGCCAGTTCTGTTTATTGACGAAGCCGTCCAGGTAAAAATAAGCTTCGTCAGTAAACCAAATGCTGCCCACATGCATATCGCCGTCATCAATCCTGTGCACTATATCGTTAGCGAATGTCTCTCGTGCAGCAATGGTAGCGGCGCTGAGGGGTTGCCGCGTTTGAATTTTGTATGGATAGAGGTGTAAACTCTGGCGCATGAGATGATACGTGGACGTTGGCGTCATTTGGACCGCAGCTGCAACACGGCGAAAGGAAACCCGAGGCCGCTGTTGGATCACCTGCTGCACTAGCTGCACGTTGCCCTCTGTGGTTGCCGTACGCGGTCGCCCTACGTTTCCAGTACGTTCATCCGTCACGTTCCCAGTCCGTTGAAATTTTTCAAACAGATCCTTTATTGTATCGCTTTTCGGTCCTTTGGTTACATTAAACCTCCGTTGAAAACTTCGTCTTGTTGCAACAACACTGTGTTCTAGGCGGTGGAATTTCAACACCAGAAAAATCCTCTGTTCTAAGGAATAAACCATGTTGTTTACAGCACACTTGCACGTTGTGAACAGCACACGCTTACAGCAGAAAGACGACGTACAGAATGGCGCACCCACAGACTGCGTTGTCTTCTATATATTTGACATCACTTGCAGCGCCATCTGTTGTTGAAAATTGTAACTACTGTAATTTCGAAAGTTTGTCCGCCTGAAAATGTACTGTTGTCCCAAGCATATTGCAACAAACGGTGTATTTCTATCGCTGCTCGTTTAGTTTTTATTGCCGTTTCAAATATACCAGTCATTTTTGAAACACCCTGTATGTGAACTATGCAGTAGGGATCCCATGAAGTGGTGAAAAGTCACCTTTTTGTCCTTTTAAAACTAAACTAAACCCCTCCCGAACTGGCCATGAAGGCCCAAAGGTACCGATCGACCGCCGTGTCCTCCTCGGCCCACAGGCGTCACTAAATGCAGATATGGAGTGGCATGTGGTCAGCACACCGCACTCCCGGCCGTATGTCAGTTTCCGAGACCGGAGCCGCTACTTCTCAACCAAGTAGCTCCTCAGTTTGCCTCACAAGGGCTGAGTGCACCCCGCGTGCCAACAGCGCTCGGTAGACCGGATGGTCACCCATCCAAGTGCTAGCCCAGCCCGACAGCGCTTATCTTCGGTGATCTGACGGGAACCGGTGTTACCACTGCGGCAAGGCCGTTGGCTTTTGTCCTTTTAGGTCCATTCATTCCCTCGTCGCTAACGGGCTTCGGTGGCGTGACAGCAGAAGAACATGCCACCCTTCGGTCACGAGCGTCTGTATTAAAAGTAAGAGCCGTAAAATATTAAAAAAATACAATATATTTGCATTACTCTGTAAAGTTGTTAAAATGGTGATTAGTTATCATGGTGTCGAAAACCACTTTTCTTTTAAAAGACATACTGACAAAACTGACGAAACTCTTCGCTGCACAAGAGACGTTTCTGCGGCGGAAAAGGGGGATGGTTGAGCATAATTTGGGTGTAAGGTTAGGTATGGGTATAAGTGGAGGAGGAGAGATGATATATGGAAATGGGTGTAATATAGGAGCCTAGGCCGGTGCTATGAGATGGGAACAGTAAAAGAGGGTAGTGAAGGGAGAAGACCGATACGAGAGAGAATAAGGAGTAAATCTGATTAGCAAGAGAAGTTAAATGTCAGATCTATTTTCATTTTGTGGTAGAGGGAGTGTGTTAAAACTGCGCAGGGAAAGGATATGGACTATGTGTAGGTGTAGGGGTGCTGGGATGTGTTGATACAGATGCGGCAGCGTACTGGCACTGGAATAAGAGACGGGCTTGTAGGCTTGCTGCAGTCGAATTTGAGGCGTAACCACAAGCGCCGACACGAAGAGCAGGGAAGGCTGTGAGACGACGTCAGCCAATAGTTCGCTGACTAGGATCGTATCACGACCGGAGCGGCCTCTACAAGAGGAGAATACAAGAGCCGCTCCTGCCAGCCTCGGCCAGACAGTAGAAGACGGACACAAGTAGATCCGCGCTACAAGAGAGCACTAGAAGAGGTGCTACGTGTGATCCATATCCTTTACTTGCGTGGACATTCTGTATAGCGAAAGACATTGATTACTTGCATGTCGACAATAGTTTGCGACACGACATTGTAAATCAAAGTTAAGTGTTGTCAGTCTACTTTATTGTAATAAAAACCATTAACACGATTTGCTTGAATTGTTGTACAGCTACCCGAGAAAGCAGCATCCTTTAGACACACTATAACAGACGAGTGGGCTCGACACCACACTAATAGCATAAACCAAGGAGTTTAATGTATATGAGGACTTAGGGGAAAGTCAAGAGTTGGCAAGGAATTCATGTCATGGAGGGTAAAAGGACGCTAAAACGAAGGCGGAGTGTGTGACGTTCAAGGATCTGATAAACATTTGGTGAAGTCAATGTCAGTTTGCATTGGCATAACAGATCGTAGGAAGGACCAAGCTTTTGTAGTTGTGAGAGATGGTAGAGGGATGCAAATCTATGTTTGGCTGATTACTGCATAGATATAAAATGATGGCTTCAATATTTAGTCCCTACGAGAAATGAGTTACATATTTAAATTTTATTGGCTTTCTGCTGGACGGACATTGTAAGTGGTTTCCATATCAGTTTGTGCTCGAAGATTAGTACGAGGTGTTTTTTTCTGAATGTTAAAACCATTTTAAATAGCCACGGTAGGCTGTCGTATTCTATACACGAGATGACCTTAAATGAATCACGTATAATGTTACGTTACTGTCCGTTTCTGTGTTCATTTTAAAATGCAGCTGCATACTGCGTAATATCACTGACGCAACAGTATTTTCAAGTGAACACGGACCAAAACTGAACAGTAATATAACGTATTACATGGTTTATAAAGAATTTGACGGCCTAAGGTGGATATTTAAAATGATTTTGGCATTCAGAAATTATGTCGAGGATGTGGACTCGCACAGGAAGAAACTACTGGTATTTTCGTTTGTTAATTAATCGGCGGTAAATGGATATGAAAAGTCCTGGAGAGGTACGTTGCAGACGATTCTTTCTGTAATTATCGTCTTGGTTTCCTATTGTTTGATCACACGAGGAAGAAAAATAGTCGAATTGAGCTGAGAAGTCCTTTGGGATATCTGGATTTGTGAGAGAAGGCTAGGAAACCGAAGACATCGGCGTACTGTAAGAGGTGACGTATTTATTTCCTACAGTAAATCATTTGCGCTTCAACAACACATCTCCACGATGGTGTCTCTTATTCCACTCTGGTTCGAAAGAAGAACATCTTCGTTCTAAAGATTCCGTATTAGATTCTCTGACCATCTACAAACCGCTGTCATTAACTTGGTTTGTTTCTTAATGTAGCTCATCACTTTCCCAGTGTAATTCTAGTACGTGAAATTTGTTCGAACACCTAGCCACGAACCCGCTTCCTGCAGCTGTATAAGCTGCCTAGGCTGCGGATTTACCTTTGATGAATGTTGAGGGTACCGTAAAAACATTTTAAATTCTCGATGTTTGACACGAGCTATGGTTGGTATTCACCTCCAAAATGGAGTGGATTTTGGAGATCAGAAATCAGCTCTGTGTAGTCTCTTTAAACTCGCCAGCGGTTATTATGACGTCGTCTTAGAACTCGCAGCGACCGAAAGAAGTAAGGGTCCCTGTAACAAAATTGTGACGTCACGGTAGTCGCCTTGTGCGCCATACCTCGCGAACACTCGGCTCCGCGCAGGGCTCACGGAAAATAAGTGAAAAGGTACTCACTTAAGTCTTAATTTTGGTGTGAGCTATCGAGAGCCTGGATGCATTTAAACGCGCAGTTAAGACTTAGTATACTCGCCTTAAATAATTACTCGTTCCTCGACGGAAACGGTTGCTAACACACATTAAAACGTACAGTATCACGTGTTGTGATGTACGCGCTGCGGCCTCTCTTTCTCGTGGACCTCGCGAACTTGCTGCCTCAGAACGCTCGGACACTCGACTCGCCTGTCTCCGCCTCTGCCAATATAACTCGTGACTTCAGTCTACGCTCGGGTAGAAATTGACCATACGGAAAGGAAAGTGTCCCGTGGCATTGCCTGCTACGTATGCAACTGTTGGCCGTGTCGATTACTATATACCAAAATAATGACTGATCAGCCAGCAGTGAATATTTTTCTGTTCATACGTTCATTTATATAGATGTAAATGTTTGCGTGTGTGTGCCCACGTGTTTGTATATGTATCTATGTGTATGTATGTGTATACGCATCTATATTCATAAATGTTTATACACTCTAAGACACAAAAGTATGACGCACTACGAAGGAATTTTCTGAATGGGACGTACGTATAAAAAGTAACAAATTATTAAAATTTCTGAAAAATTTGATGATTCATTCAAGAGAGAGAGCTTCACTGGTCGTCAGCTCTCACTTCGAAACGAGACTCATCACTGGAGACAATTCTACTGCAGTGAATGAGATTCCAAGATGAAGACGCGTTTGAGACACCCCTGACAGTGGTGGGGATACTAACCTGACTGTTGCTCGCCATACGACCCAACAGCCATGAGTGACGTTCCGGGGCGCCGTTTCATTTCGTAGCAGAACCTCTTTGGTTGTAGACTGCGGCACCCTTACAAAACGGCGGTACGTCGAAGATATTGTAGATGCTGTTTTGTTGCACTTCATGACAAGTCTTCCTGGGCTCACATTTCAGCAAGAGTTTCCACTGCACGCAGCGGGAGCGCGATATCCCTCAGGAGAACATCTACCAATCCAACAGCTCTATCAACCAATGCCAATCTGAATAATTGCTTGCAGAAGGGTCAGAGGTGGCCCAACGCATTATTGACTCGCTCAATTTGTGGAGATCTTTGTCTGGAATAAATCCTCCAATTTTTCTGAAATTTTGATCATTAGGTCATATGTCCATGCCCATCATACCTGTCGATTTCTGTTCATTCAAAAAATGGCTTTGCAATGTGCCGTTTTCTTGTCTTAGTGTGTATTGTAGTTGTGTACAGGTACATGTATCTGTACATATGTATGTATATGTATATATGTAATGAAGGTATATGTATGTATATATGCAACGTAACCTTCTACTACCGGTGGGATAGTTAAAACATGACCTGGTAGGAAGTTTAAAGTCGCTTATCATGTCCTACACTTCCTGCAAGCTACCCTCTGTAGGTATGGCTTAAAAAATTCGTGTCGTCCAAGAAATTACAGTCTTCTGAGTGTTACTGCTGGGGTATTAACAATTTCTATCGGGTGGGTTTAACCAACTGGTAAAAATTTGAACGAAACGGATAACGCAATAGTTTCTTAGAACCACTACACCAGGCACCTATGCAGGACTTAATAGGCAGCATAAAGCCTTTATTTACTTTCATGACCCAGAATTCGACTGTGATACTGACTTTCACCTATTCTTTATGATGAAAAGAGAAAATAATCAGTCGAGGGTGTAGATTAATTGATATTTATTCAATATCGATGGCATTTCAACAACTAGCCCTGCGTCTGTTGGAATATACATCATCACAGCTCGTCTCTCTAGTTAACATGATTCACTTACGCTACGTAATTATAAAAAGGGAGAGGGGAGTGCAGACCTGGCTTCAATGGAATTTTATCCAGGCACACAGTTATACCTAAACCCGTGATTATTACGTTTAATTGCTATATTCACGCAGAACAAGCTCAGTAAATACACTAAAAGTGAACTCGGTCATAGCGGAAGAGTATTTGCCTAAATATTTCAATTTTTGTTGAAACGTATGCTGAAGAGGCGGTAGCAAGTGGTGCACTTGACTATCACTGCCTATTTTGGTGTAATCTTGCGTTCAGAAACAACGCCACGTTACTGAGCTGGGAGGAAGAACATTTACTATCATGTGGTGGGAAAATTTAGCAAGTCTTTATCGAATCAATGGGCATTAAAATCTGATCATTCTTAGATACATTAGTTTAAACCGTGTATTTTACGTAATGCACTTCATTGTAAGTGAATCAAATAGTTATGGCTGGCACAAGAAACATTAACTATCAGCATGATAGTGGCCCACACACGTGGCCAAGTTGCGGTAGCCAACAGAGATGCAAAAAATACCAACACACGAGATTGTTCCTTCCCTGTCTTACACTCACGCACTACCATATAGTTATTCACTCGTCTACTGTACATTTTCAGACCGAAACTGCACTTTACCATTGTGGCGGTTGCTCCAACCGACCATGTGGCGGGAAAGCAAGTACATAAGGAAAACGTATGAAAAAATAACAATAATCCCCAAAATATTACTGTAAAAGAAAGGCCACATTAAAAAACTCGTACATTAAATGAGTTAACTTCTGTTAAGCACAGATTAATATTACGACCGTGAGCTTAAGGCCCATGATGCGTCGCCTGACCATGGCACAAACGCAAAGTTTTTACTGAAATCTGACTGAAATACGAAAATAAACTCCCTTATGGTGGTTTCGTGGTAATCGCACACCTTACTTCACCATTTGGACTTTATTAACGAACATATTTGAAACATTCTAATACATTTGTTAACATTACCAAAATCGTGAGCTCGATCCTCCACGTCTGTCCAGTGCCGTTACCCAGGAACGAGTCAACCTGCGGACACATCGTCTAACTATTGTTCGTTCAAAAGGTGGTGGAGGGGGTGGTTCGCCAACCTGACAGAGCCCCATACTCGTGCCTTCGCAACCTATCTGACCTGACTTGCTCAACTTGTTCGTGTTTAGGGGTTGGTACTATCCTACCACGGAACTCGTCTTCTCACGCAGTGCTGCAGCATTTGACTAAAGCTTTCTGCTACTTCATACAATATCTCATTCATACAGTCCAGGTCGCATAAGGGGAAGGATGCAGGGAAACGTGGCACACACGAAATAAAATCAATGAGTATATAAATAAACACCGTTTGGTCCATTCTCCCCTGCTTGTTACCCACAGATTTATTTCTGCAGAGTAGAAACACTCTCGCTATAATTTTCCGGTACCGGAATTTATTGAGAAAAATATGGAATGGGACAACAAGTTCCGTTTCAGCGTGTGTAGGTATATGATTTGGGAGAGAGAACCAAACAGCGAGGTCGTCGGTCCCATCGAATTAGGGAAGGATGGAGAAGGTAACCGGCTGTGCCCTTTCAAAGGAACCATTCTGGTATTTGCCTGAAGCGATTTTGGGGAGATCACGTAAATCATGATGGCCGGACACGTGTCTGAACCGTCGTCCTCTCGAATGTGAGTCATGTGAGTCCAGTGTGCATATATATATATATATATATATATATATATATATATATATATATATATATATATATATGTGTGTGTGTGTGTGTGTGTGTGTGTGTGTGTGTGTGTTTGTCAAAAATACCAGACCGGAGGAGGAAGTGCCCCTTCTCTAAATGGTTGTTAGTTATTAAAACAAATTTACCAGCGCTCTTTGAAAAAGTTACAGAACTCATTGACAAGCTACACTACACGCTATTATCCCGTACACGCAATTTGCCATGATGAAAAGAATTCACAAATAGCTCGCTTTTTGGTTGTAGGGACACAAAAGTGCCGTTGGGCTGCTTCGTGTTTTCGTTTGACGGAGCACATACGTTTTCTCATCGTGGAGGTGGAATAAACAAGGATACATCTACTTGTTTGCATTGAATGAATTTCGTATGTTTTTCGCCTGAAGCGTGGACTATAGCATCAACTGTTTTCCAGATATAAGTCTTTCTTTCATGGAGCACATTTCCAGTTTTATAAAGTACATTACTTAATTTTCGCCTTACACTTTCCACAATCTCACAAAACGTTGCTTTCTTAGAGGTCGTCTAACCGCAGAATCTCTCATTTTGTCCAGTGTGAGTTACTTTGGTGAGTAAAATTTAAGGTCGAGAGTAACCTTCGGATATGTCACTGACGAGTGGCATAGCTTGTTGAAACGTGGTCCATACATATAAAGGACTACTACACTATAGTACAAAGAAATACAGAATGAGACAAACAGAAAGGAAACTTCTTTTAAAGAGAATAATTACAATGAAGAGACGGCTATACACCATTATCCCCTGGACATTACAATTGGCGGACATGGTTCTTAATAGGATATGTGATGACGAAAGGCTGTGCATGCTCTCCCACGCTGGCCACAAGTTTGTTAAGTTCTTGTGGCAGGGAGTTTCATTCTTCCACCAGACGCGTGGACAGCTGCTGGATGGCTATTGTTTCATGCGGACGTGTAGTAAAAGACCTCCCTAACGCATTCCGCAGGTGCCCCATGGGACTTAAGTCGAGGGCACAGGCAGGTTCAAATGGTTCAAATGGCTCTGAGCACTATGGGACTTAACATCTGAGGTCATCAGTACCCTAGAACTTAGAACTACTTAAACCTAACTAACCTAAGGACATCACACACATCAATGCCCGAGGCAGGATTCGAACCTGCGACCGTAGCGACTGTCGCGCCTAGAACCGCTCGGCCACCCCGGCCGGCGAACAGGCAGGCCAGTCCATCCGCTGAATATGTTTTCGCTCCAAGGGCTTCTCCATCTGCGATGTTCGATGTTGTCGAGCGTTGTCCTCTATAAAAATTAAGTGAGGGCCGAATGCAACCATGTAAAGACGCACATGAGGAAGGAGTACACTTTAGAATAACGTTGACGATTGAGTGTATCGTTTTGCAACATTTGAGATTAGTACGCCCATGTAACATATGCCTCCCACAGTACATTATCTGGATCACCTAAACGATGTTTGACAATGCTATACATACCGTCATACGGCACCAAGGAACATCATTAAATGTGATCGTTTTGTGGTCCAGGTGTTATGGCGAGGGGGATATTACGTTGCTTGGGCGTACTGACCTCCAAAACTTTGAACACGAACGTTGTTATGACACTGCAGTCCTTGCCGACGTGCGTCTTTTTAGGTGTGCATTCGTCTGCCTCTTTATTTTATGGGTGACAACGCATGACCGTATTGAAAGCGCCGGTGGAGGAGTTGGCCTGCCGTATCCGCCTAGTTAAATCTCATCGAGAACGTGTGGAACGCATTGAGGTGACGTATTGCAGCTCATCCACGGGCACGAACCGCGGCTGTGGAGGAATGAAACGCCCAACCACACCAACTCCTTATGAACCTCGGTGGCTAGCATGTGAGCAGGCTGCAGAGCATCCACTGCCGTCCTTGGTGATGGCACATCCTATTAAGAACCAAGTCCCACCGTTTGTCAACGGGGTCATAATGAATAGCGCTAACTTCTGTGCAGTTACTGTCTTTGAATGAAAGTGACAGTTCTGTTCCTCTCACTGCGTATTTCTTTCAGTTGCCTTCTGCACTATACGGCAGCAGCTCTTTCTGGTCAAGATATGTCGAGCTATGTTACTTGGCAGCAATGCAACTTTCGTTCGTAAATTTTGTACGCCAGTGTACATTGCAACCGCAATATAGTGCCTCTCATTTCTGAACGCTTCAGAGAGAGGTCCGTGTCGACGATTAGGAACCACGAATTCGAAATAGCAGTGCCTGTGTTATTAAGAAGTACGATGATCCTTCGGACACGCCTGTAGGCCCTCGATTCTCAATAAATACACTACTGGCCATTAAAATTCCTACACCACGAAGATGACGTGCTACAGACGTGAAATTTAACCGACAGGAAGAAGATGCTGTGATATGCAATTGATTAGCTTCTCAGAGCATTCACACAAGATTAGCGCCGTTGGAGACACCTAAAACGTGCTGACATGAGGAAAGTTTCCAACCGATTTCTCATACACAAACAGCAGTTGGCCGGCGTTTCCTGGTGAAACATTGTTGTGATGCCTCGTGTAAGGAGGAGAAATGCGTACCATCACGTTTCCGACTTTGATAAAGGTCGGACAGTTGCCTATCGCGATTGCGGTTTATCGTATCGCGACATTGCTGCTCGCGTTGGTCGGGATCCAATGACTGTTAGCAGAATATGGAATCGGTGGGTTCAGGAGGGTAATACGGAACGTCGTGCTGGATCCCAACGGCCTCGTATCACTAACAGTCGAGATGACAGGCATCTTATCTGCATGGCTGTAACGGCTCGTGCAGCCACGTCTCGATCCGTGAGTCAACATATGGGGACGTTTGCAAGACAACAACCATCTGCACGAACAGTTCGAAGACGTTTACAGCAGCATGGACTATCAGCTCGGAGACCGTGGTTGCGTTTACCCTTGACGCTGCATCACAGACAGGAGCGCCTGCAATGGTGTACTCAACGACGAGCCTGGGTGCACGAATGGCAAAACGTCATTTTTTCGGATGAATTCAGGTTCTGTTTACAGCATCATGATGGGCACATCCGTGTTTGGCGACATCGCGGTGAACGCACATTGGAAGCGTGTATTCGTCATCACCATACTGGCGTATCACGCGGAGTGATGGTATGGGGTGCCATTGGTTACACGTCTCGGTCACCTTTTGTTCGCATTGACGGCACTTTTCAGATGGGCAGCTGTACCTGTACACGCCATCGAAGCTCTGTTTGACTCAATGCCCAGGCGTATAAAGGCCGTTATTGCGGCCAGAGGTAGTTGTTCTGGGTACTGATTTCTCAGGATCTACGCACCCAAATTAAGTGAAAATGTAATCACATGTCAGTTCTAGTATAATATATTTGTCCAATGAATACCCGTTTATCATCTGCATTTCTCCTGGGTGTAGCAATTTTAATGGCCAGTAGTGTACGTCCTCCCTGGACGGAAATGTACGTAACGTACGAGTGCTGGTTGTGACACATGGACGACGACACGTGGAAGTTTCGGTCCGACCGTGATTCGTGCACGGATAGCGGAAGAGGTTAAGGGGAGTAGGACGTCAAACGGGCGGACTTGGAGCAGGAGAGGCACCACGGGACATTTTAATTTTCACTGTCTATACTTTTACAAATAAATTCATAAAACTTTGTCAGCATGATCAGGAAGGATTCAGAATTCACACTCATAGCAGTGGAAGTCCGAAAACATAACGAAATGATTTTTGTTACATGTGAAACTTCATCATTTTTTTCACATACTAATGTCAGTATTTGTTGCTATGGGTACACTTTTCTTGATAAGTAAGAGAGATTATTCGATGAATTTTGCACAGCATTCAAACCACACTTAAAGGTGTGTGAAACTCTAGAATTTTCCAAATCTATTAAAAACTGTGGTAAAAATTGAGGTAATTAACTACAAAAATTTTGTTTTTTCTTATCATGAAGTTTAAAATACAACAGCTCATTTGTTTTTTCATAAATTAAATAAATTCTAGAGTTTGATACACCTGTAAGTATGGTATGTATGCTGTGCAAAATTCATCGAAGACTCTCTCTTACTTATGAAGAAAAGTGTACCTATAGCAACAAATGCAGCCATTAGTAAGTGATAAAATGATGAAATTTCGCACGTTTAAAAAAAAAAAACAAATATTTTGTTATATTTTCGAACTTCCACTGCAATGAGTGTGAATCCTGAATCCTTCCTGGTGATGCTGACAAAGTTTTATGAACTTATTTGTAAAAGTATAGACACTGGAAATTAAAATGTCGTGTGATGCCTCTCCTGCTCCAAGTCGGCCCGTTTGACGTCCTACTCCCCCTTAAGGTGACCGCTGGCCCAAAAACGGAAAATACGTTTTCGAGTGCCAGTTTGGCACAAATTTTCGTTGTGGCCATTCCGTTATACAGCCGATGGTGGTTCATATTCGCAACTGCGGATACGTTTCCTGTGTGAGTAGGAAGGAACTGCAGCGCCACTGATATGAAGTCTCGTCGTATTCACGGAACTGTAGTGGGATGGAAGGAAGGAAGGCGGTATAGCACTGACGTAAAAGCTGCGCCTTGACGCCTAATGTATGCATCGCTCAACGTCAGACCCGTACTCGTTCCGTTTCTAGTCTCTTGTGGATTTCCCACTATTATCCTCTTCGCGAGGGGTAGCTGTTACTAATGTCCAGAGATCAAATCACCGTCGATCTGGAAGAATCCTAAGGAAATGCAATCCGAAAACGAAGGAAGTAGGTTACAGTACACTTGTTCGCCCACTGCTTGAATGCTGCCCACCAGTGCGGGATCCGTACCAGATAGGGTT
The DNA here is from genome assembly GCF_021461385.2 of Schistocerca piceifrons. Classification (NCBI taxonomy): domain Eukaryota; kingdom Metazoa; phylum Arthropoda; class Insecta; order Orthoptera; family Acrididae; genus Schistocerca; species Schistocerca piceifrons. The sequence continues at coordinate 781,763,452 of NC_060139.1, read as the reverse complement.
GATAGAAGAGATAGAGAAGATCCAACGGAGAGCAGCGCGCTTCGTTACAGCAGCATTTAGTATTCGCGAAAGCGTTACGGAGATGATGGATAAACTCCGGGAGAGACGCTCAGTAGCTCGGTACGGGCTTTTGTTGAAGTTTCGAGAACATACCTTCACCGAAGAGTCAAGCAGTATATTGCTACCTCCTACGTATATCTCGCGAAGAGACCACGAGGATAAAATCAGAGAGATTAGAGCCCACACAGAGGCATACCGACAATTCTTCTTTCCACGAACAATATTTGACTGGAATAGAAGGGAGAACGGATAGAGGTACTCAAGGTACCCTCCGGCACACACCGTCAGGTGGCTTGCGGAGTATGGATGTAGATGTAGATCGATAGGATCGAGACGTCGGCTGTAGGGTGCGGCCATCGTGTGTTTACGCAGTCCTGTCTCAGCAAGAGCGGCGAACACCTCTGCGTGACCTGGAGATAAGATAGGGGGAGGCCGCGCGGTCAGCGGCTGGCGGCTGGCGGCTGGCGGCTGGTGGCTGGAGCCTCGGCAGACACAGCCGCGATGCCGTCCGCCAGCGCCAGCGAGGCCCCTCGGCCGCCCAGCCGGCCGGCCAGCGCCAGCCCGCCAGGCTCGCCGCCGTCGGCGCCCACGTCGCCCCCGCGGCCGCGCGCCACCTCCGCCTCCCGGCCCGCCCCCGGCGCCCCCAGGTTCGCCGACGCCGACGCCGACGCCGACGCCGTCGCCTCCGCCCCCTGCAGCCCCCGCGACAAGGCCGCCCCCGCGGAGCGCGACCACCTCCGCCACAAGTCGGCCACCGCCAACGGACATGCCGGCGCCATTCGCCGCCACGTGGCCGGCGCGCCGACCACTGTCCAGGTCAGTTCGGCGGGATACGGAAAAAGAGTAAGCGTAAGGCTGAACCTCCCACTGCTGTGATGGTCCGGGCTGCGGAAGTAAGGAAGAATAGGGTTTATGCACCGTCCATATCGTGGCCATTAGAGACGGAGGGAAGAGAAATTCTTCCAATAATGTGGCATACAGCAAACCAGTGCTTAACAGTATTGGTTCAAAACAGTCTTGGTTGGAATTTTATTTTTTTATTTTTCAACGACGCGTTTCGCCTTATTTAGGCATCTTCAGGTTATCTTTTCTAGATGGACGTGTGTCACACGACTCTGTGACGCATTATGCTTACTACCTGAGCCTCCATCTTATTCTGTTACTCGCTCCTGGGAACGGGAATGCGTTATGCAGATCTTGGTGCCTCTCGCGTCCATCTAGAAAAGATAACCTGAAGATGCCTAAATAAGGCGAAACGCGTCGTTGAAAAATAAAGAAACTAAAATTGCAACCAAGACTGTTTTTAACCAATACGAAGGGAAGAGAACTGACTCGGTTGTGGCCCAGTTGGAGTCTATCCCAAAACTGGTCTCGAGTCATTTGGGAAAACAGTATTCACGGCCTGGGGGCACCGTCGCTGCCACGAATAGTGATAGTCATGGGCTTGACTCAATACAGAGCATGAGCGTGAGTAGAAACGCGTCATTTTTGTGTCACATTTCGTAGGCAGGCCTTAGGGCTTGAAGAATTACCAACGTTACATTACCCGTTAGCCGTTCTGTTGTAATTTATGAATGAGTATCAGTGTTTGTTGTCAGGACTGCACCGATATCCTTCGAATGTCACTGTAAAGTTAATTTCGTACACATGGTGAAAATTGTGTGACTCCACAATTGGCACAATTTCGAAATGCCACTCATGCTGACCTTTATTTACAATCTACTAGTTGCCAGCATACTGCACAAACGATGATCGTCCTAAAGACCTTGATCCACCAAGCCCGTACCACCTCAGATGCCGATAGCGTGCAGACGGAACTGGAGCTCCTGCAAACTGCCTTCCTGAACAACGGATATTTATCTCAATAAGAGCAGAGAGAGTTACAGACGTACGAAAGACAGGACAAGGAAGAGGATGAGGCCTTCAGAGCGACTGCTTGTCTATGATATATTGGAAATATTTCAACTAAAATAGGCGGAATATTAAAAGACATAAAGTTAAACTAATCTTTCGACCTCCTTCCAAATTATCAGAGCTTTTTGGATGTGTTAAAGACTTCTTAGTTGCGCAAAGCAAGTGTGTACAGGATTCCGTGTGAACGTCGAAAATCTTACATACCGCAAACGACGCGCACTGTGCAGGGTCGAGTTATAGAACTAGCAAATAAGTCCGTTATCGCTGAACACTATATTTCCACTGGTCATTCGATGAAATATAACGAAATAAAATTGTGGCCCATACATCAGTCTTTTGGAGTTGAGTCATCAATGAGTCAGTGGAAATACGACTGTGTGAACCATTATGAATCGAATTCTGCATAGGACCCGACTGTAGAAAAATTTCGTGCTCTAAGTAATAGGCGTCGTACTGCGATCTCACAATGCGAAGACAATCGTTTTGATACTGAAGAGGCGAGTTTTCATCACGTAGGGCGCGCAGAGCAGCGCACAGACTTGCAGCAGACGAGCATGCGCTCAAGGAACGCTTACGCAATGCCAACTAGCACACCAAGCATGTGCCGGTGGAATCTTGGTTAGGGCAGCTTAGTGTATAACTCGTTAGTGTTCAGCTGAAGATGGCCAGAAGACTCTGAGCCGAAATATCGTAGCAGCAAGTTACAGACATACGGCAGTTCTCCCGAAATTTTATAGAAAATGCTGAAAATTATTTTACTCTGACAGGCTGCACGGGACACCAAAGCAAATATTTTTCCATAATGTCATATTTTCCTGTGAGAATTTTTAAACTGGTAGAAGGAGTTTTCTTTGGATACAAATTAATTAAACCAAGAAAATCTGTACATTGCATGGGACACTGAAAACACTTCTTCTAATGTGTCTTCCTGTGAGACACCATTGAGGAGGGCATCAAATCTTACTTACAATAGACAAAAAGTAATAAAACAATTTCAATTCTTTGTTGCTAAGAGACAACAACATTAACACAATGCCTCCACTGATATGTAAACAAAGTTTACACTGGCGGGTCACCTTCTGTCTAACACAGTTAAAGACAGAAGCAGTGTCCTTAATTTCTCCTGCTGTTGCTACTGTCCGGGCAGTCAGATCCTGTTCTGATTCAACAGGGGTTTTCTAAACAATGTTGCGCATCTCTCCCCACACGAAAAAGTCGGAGGGGGGGGGGGGGTCAAATCAGGGGATAGAGTAGGCTATGTATAGGACCACCTCTGCCAATCCACTTTTCTGGAAAATGTATCTCAAAGAATCGACGCACACGATGACTGAAATGTCTCGGCGTCCCGTCTTGATGGAAACACATTCGTTGTCTTGCAGCGAGTGGAAAGTGATCTAGCAATTCTGGTAATGCTCTGTGAGGAAATTGTAATAATACTTGCCATTTAATAGCCTAGGTAGGAGATATGACCCAATTAAGCAGATACCAACAACACTTTCCGACACATTCACGTAGAACCGCACTTGATGAGCACCAGGAAATGTGGCAGTTGGATTAAACTCACTACATACATGGTACTTATGGATATTGAAAACCCCCATTGCTATGTAATAAGTACCAACCATATCAGTGTTGTCACTTAAGGTTTATCGTCCCATTGGTAAACATGTACAGTGCTGTGTCAAGACCTACAACTAAATGTGAATACGAAACAGCTAATACAACTGAAGAGTGAAGTATGCACTCTACCGCTACAACAAGAACAATTGCAACAATAAATCAGTTATTACAACTGAAAAGTGGATACGCCCTCCACCGGGTTAAATAATACACGCAAGAAATAATGACATTAGAAAAAAATGTCCGGTGCAACCTCCCAAAGTTAGTCGGTTTAAACAATGTACACCTTGTAGAAGCAAACATAAGGAGGGGTAAATGAGAATCTGTAATGGTTAGTACTCACTCAAGACAGAGCACTGTTAAAAATACGTGCTGAGTGTCAATTGTGAGCAGTCGGCCCTGGTGGTCGAGCGATATAGCGCGTGCCTGAAAACCGAGAGGTCGCAGATCGAATCCCCGCCAGAACACGAAAATTTTCAGTCTGTCTTTATTTTAGCCTCCTTCTCACAACGACGTGAAGAGTCGCCAGGAATAGCACGTCTTTCGGATTCTACATTAAACTGTAGATCCCCTTTCCCCGGATGAATAAATGGAATATAGTAGGGGACACTGAAGTCGCCGAAGTGCCTCCCAATTGAAAGACACACTCGGCCACTCGGCCATTGCGCCAGACTGTATTATAAGCTTTCTTACGTGATCCTTCCTAATCTATTTTATTACCGAGGTAGGAAAATCCGACCACCTGTTCAAGAGGGTCTTTTCACATTTTCAATTAGCCGTCCAGCGTATCCACCCGCTGCGGACATAATTACCATAGTTGTCCTTCTCTTTATGTGCATATTATAACTGTCAGCTAGCAGACGTTCTATTTCGTCGACCGTCGACCGTCGACCGTCCGTCTCATTATCTGTTGACACCAACTACAACCAATCAAAATAAGTTATAAAATAATCCACAGAATAAAGTGGATTCAGGTACCAGGTGCCATAATGGGTGGAGGCACAAAAGCAAAAAATCATTATTTCAAAAGTCCATTTTCAGGTACTATACAGGTAGTATGCAGATGAGAAAGTTTGGCCTGAACGTGGCCAATTATGAGCAAAAATAAGTGAAAAAATTAATTACTGTGCTGATGCCAACAGCATAACAATGCTAGAAAGTTACCGGCCGAAGTACGATTACGTCTGACGAATGGATCTGTGTATTACACCCAGCGAAATGATACGCAGCACAGGAACACAAACCTGATTGCCTGACTCCTCCTGCCGGCACACCTCCAGTACAGCAGACCTGGAGGAAGACCACTGTAAACCGTAGCCTAAACGTCAGTTTAGTTGAGTGACACATATTTTACAACCTGACGCGTCATCATACCCTGAAAACTCTTAGTTTGCGGACACGGGCCGCAGAAGCCTTCGCACTTACGACTGAGCTTGTACTCAAAACTAGTCTACCAGTCCCTATTGGTTAGTCCTAATTTAGCTTCTCCACGGTTACCTTTAATTGTTTCAGGTAATATCGTGAGGCTTCCTCCATAAAAACTGATCTTAATATACTGCCCCGTCCTTGTCCACATTTTTATTCGCTTGCAATGACTACGAAATCAACGGGACATTAATGTGTTACTCTTAAAAACAGTTTCCATCTACGAGGATAAAGAATGTTTCTCCTGATCCTATATTCATACGTAACCCTTTCATCAATATGCGTCATCTAATCGCAGAAGTAGAGAGCTGCAGGAATACTTTACAGGAGACATTCCGACGGGAGAAATCATGGTTTTAGATTTGGATCTCTGTGTGCCCTAGAGACATCAGTTAACCAATCGTAAACACTGGACAGCCTGTAACTTTCTGGACTTATGCAGTTAGTACTTAGCAAGTATTTTCTACCAGCGCACTATCTAATAGTCATTAAGATATTAGAACCGAACTATTAATAAGTAATGAACCCAGTAGCAGTTAAGGGCGGGTAAATGAGATTGTCATCTGATCAGTACTTACACAAAACAGAGGACTGTTTGACGTGTGTAGCAAATAGGATATTTTGTCGTCCCTAAGGGCTGTGTCCGTTATAAGCATTAGGCAACAATCAAAACAACCTTATCTAATGCCGGGATAAAATACCAATAGCTGTTTACAAGCAACACAGTGAAGCTCGGATTACATTTAAGATACAACTTCATTAATAATTTCTAGGTTTTTCTCGACCGTAAAGCCTGTCGTCATCGTAGCTATTAGAAACGATGTATTGCGTAATGCCCTATTTGCTTGTAAAATCACTGCTGTCAGCGGTACCCAATCCCGGTGGACATTGCTATCTCTCGTGATTCGAAACACGGCACACTAACTGGATAGTTTCAAAAATGTATACCTTTACAACTGGAGAATTGTTATTAGAATAAATTACAGAAATTCAGCGCAAATGCAGTGCGAAATCTTGAGAATGACTTGACCGCTGCAGTTAGACGCAGCATTTACGAGATACTGTTATATTATAAGCTGAAATGACGCTCTTCATCAGTATAATCCACCGCAAAGCCGTATGTCATGTTTCAAGTCGAAGGAAAGAAGCTAGAGCCTCAGAATAGTCAGGACAGAGTGAAAAAGTACATTAATAGGTAGAATCTCCAACAGTCACTAGTTCTCTCTTGCGACAAAACAAAGGAATGAGGAACAAAGATGAAGTAGGAACGTTAGAGCACCACTTCTATCAATTCCATATGCTCTGTCAAATCTTGCAGAATGCAGCACACGTTATCTTTGGTTGTGTCTTTCCACATTGTCTTATTATAGCAACAATGGTGTCCCTTAACCGTTTCTACAGTGTCGCATTGAATTCAATTAATAACTATATTCTCACCTGACTAAATACGCTACGCAATATACAACGAAATAAATGAACATCTACGAATGTAATGTCATTTATAAGGCAGACGCAAGGCTGCGTCCCGTTGCAAAATGCGAGTATGTTTGTGAGAGAGCTAGATTGGGCAGTGAAAAACCGCTGTGATAAATTCGATTCTTTGACGTGATTACGGAAAGGGGCCCAAAATTTGAACTCCTGTTGATTGACGTCTTAAGACTTTTATTGTCTAGTCTGAAGTCAATCACACGCCTGTTACCATCTAGCCTTTCGTCTACCTAATACTCTCATGTGACATGCATAGTATGAGCCGCCATCAGAAATATATGCTGTTATGGGCTTCTTAAACTGGTGTCTTTCTTCCCTAGGGTTATTCGCACAACATCACAGGGATTCATTAAATCTCCTGGAGTTATCATTCTTTTATTTCCACATCCGTATGGTATTCCCGTTACGAAATCATGAACCTTGAATTTGACTTCAGATGGAATGCTGTTTGTATGTATCATTTGGGAGGGCAGCGAGAAAGGAGGAGGAGAGTTTAATCTCCCCCCTCCTTCCTTCTCCCATCTACTGTCCACATTAAACAATGCCCAGTCCATGTAATTAATAAGCAAAGTCTTTCATGAAGATTTGAGAGGAGCGAAGATTACAGTAAACTTTTAAGTTTACTTCGCTTGTCATGTTGAGATTGTTCCAGTTCTTATTGTCTAGAGGTCTAATTCTTAAGTTAAAAATCTAGCATCAAGTCCTCACGGTTGGTTTGTTGAACTAAATAAATTGGAAGATTGTTGTTGCAGAATTTTTTTCGTAAATGTATTTGCCACTGATTTTCTCACATTTTAGTATATCATACAGTAGGCCTATTCTGATTTTTCCCATTAACAAAGCCGAAATTACGTTGTTCCCACCTATTATACAAAAGTACGTCCGATCCCATCAGAAGCAAGCTTATGACTCTCACACTCTGCGGAAATAACAATATTCCAAAGCGTTTACAATTTTTTCTTAACAATTGAATTCCTACTAGTTTTCGTTAAATTATTAATTTCGATTACTATTTCATAAATGACTCCACAAATAAACGTAGTAAAGAGTGCAGGATTGCGTTATTAATAATAGAAATTTTAAGTGTGCAAGTAATTCGTAATTTCAAATGTTCCTAAAAAAATAATTTTAACTGTACATTCAGAACTAGTACTTATCGATTATAACATCGAAACTAAAATATTTTATAAAGTAATTCATTTTCATAAATTTTAGCTTGAAATGTAACATACTGTGTATAAAATTATACGAAAGTTCTCAGAAATGCAACTCAGATAAAACTGACCTGCCCAAAATTCGAAAAATAATAATGGTATCAACAACTACTGTTGAGGAAAAGTAAGGATAGAGGAGGATGTCCCGTTACAAGAGGAAGATAAGAAACCAGCGCTGCAGTCGCCTGAATTTATATGGAAGACCTTCTAAAAGCACACTTACGCTTGCCAGTATAGTTCAGCAACTCAACTTCATTAATCTGGTACACGTTTTCGAACGGATCTGGGTCACTTCTGTATCTCCCAAGCTTGCCTCTAACTCCTTACGCTTTATGAGTGGATGAGCTAGTAAGTTCCGTATTACATCACGAGTGCAGGAAGATAAAAAGTTGCTGCTGAAATGAATCGCGCCAACTTGTTTTGTAAATAGATGATATGATGCTGAAAAATCTGCTGCTGGAAATTAAAAGAGCGTTACAAGCAGAACTCTCCTAAACTAATCTCCTGAACGGCACGTGCCTGAGAAATGTGTTACCTCTTGTCCCACGTCTAAGGTCGTTACATGTACTCTCAGGATATTACTGCTCAGATTAATTTCAACACGTGCCTGCTGATAATTTATGTAATGCAATATTTGTACATTCCTCTTTTGAGTTTACTTCACCTAGAACATTATCTGGCACTTTCACAAATACCGGGTGACCAAAAAGTCAGTATAAATTTGAAAACCGAATAAATCACGGAATAATGTAGATAGAGAGGTACAAATTGACACACATGCTTGGAATGTCATGGGGTTTTATTAGAACCAAAAAAATACAAAAGTTCAAAAATGTCCGACAGATGGCGCTTCATCTGATCAGAATAGCAATAATTAGCATAACAAAGTAAGACAAAGCAAAGATGATGTTTTTTACAGGAATTGCTCAATATGTTCACCATCATTCCTCGACAATAGCCGTAGTAAAGGAATAATGTTGTGAACAGCACTGTAAAGCATGTCCGGAGCTATGGTGAGGCATTGGCGTCAGATGTTGCCTTTCAGCATCCCTAGAGATGTCGGTTGATCACGATACACTTGCGACTTCAGGTAACCCCAAAGCCAATAATTGCACGGACTGAGGTCTGGGGACCTGGGATGCCAAGCATGACGAAAGTGGCGGCTGAGCACACGATCATCACCAAACGACGCGCGCAAGAGATCTTTCACGCGTCTAGCAATATGGGGTGGAGCGCCATCCTGCATAAACATCGTACGTTCCAGCAGGTGTTTATCAGCCAGCCTGGGGGGGATGTCATTCTGTAACATACCTCTCACCCGTCACGGTAGCAGTTACTGACGTTTTGTTTTCCAGCGCCATCTGTCGGACATTTTGTGAACTTAGTTTTCTTTTGTTCTAATAAAACCCCATGTCATTCCAAGCATGTGTGTCAATTTGTGCCTCTCTGTCTACATTATTCCGTGGTTTATTAAGTTTTCAAATTTATACTGACTTTTTGATCACCCTGTACATAACATGCGCGTAACTTCGATCTGTCGACTATTGCGCGTATGCGTTAACTTCAACGCTGATATTTGAAAAGTAAATCACGCACAAGAATATCTAGTTCCCTGGGCCAGGATGAGTGTGCGCTGTACATACAGACTGAAGCAAATGTATTAACACAACAACTGTACTCTAAGCTAAAATTGTCATATCTTTTCCTTTCTGCACCATTCTTGCTTTTAACGACATTCAGCTGTGTTGAAACTCTTGCGTCTTTTCCTTTGGAAGATCACTTTTATTTTGCCGAGTCTAACGTTTATGCCCAATTTTATAAAAAATGTGTAAACTAGTGCTAGTTTTGCTTGATTGCGATGGCTGTAAGGTTTCGTTGTGGCCCCTATGAAAGTGACGGCTTTTAAACGTGTTCTAAAATTCCAAATAAATGAGTCTATTCAGACGTGTATCTATCGAGATAACGTAATATCTTTTACAGTCAGGAGTAGAGACAAATTGTATCGCAGTACTACACTCTTCATCACAATTCCCATACCGCAATGTCTAAAACAATAGCTACATGGAAGCCTGCCACTGTAACAATTGTAGGTATTGTCACAATTTTCTACTCAAAAAATATTCGTAGCAAAGATAATTTCGTAGGGAAGTTTGTTTATCTAAAAGCCATAAACATTCGATATTTTTGGAGGTCAACAACAAAACTGCATCCTTTATGGGTGTAAAAAATTATAGACGGTAATTAGTAAAGCCGTAAAACGCTTGTGGGCTTACATTATTAACCAACAACCTACCTTAGTGCATTGTTGATTTCTAGGGGCTGAACGTTTACAGAGAAGTATATAACAAGAAACACTGAAATTAATTTATGATAGAGAACATTCTGTGTTATATGTATAATATGGAATATGTCTAAAACATATAGTACGAAACTATTCAGCATCATGAAATTCAGAGCTTAACACCAGTAAGCGTGTAAATTGTGTTCTTAGAAGCATTGATAATAACAGTTGTGAGCAATCTGAAGGGAATTCGTTTACAACAAATAAATGAAAATAAAGAGGAAAATAAAATCCCAGAACTACCTATGGTTCACAACATTGGGTTTAACATTCTGTCATGCAAATATTTTTCTGCTAGACGAGCAATGATACATTGCATAAAATTCATACGTACTTAAACTGACTGAGCACGTGTGGTAACTGCATCTTTGAAGGGCTTCCTGCGTAGGATTTTACGACACAGGTTAGTTTCGTACGCATCTCAAAAAATTTTTTGAGGAATTTGTTAGGCAAAATACCGATTGTTGGTTATGAAATTAATGAGCGACTATGTGAGTATTCTGAATGATACTTAATGCACAGACGTTTCACATCAGGAGATCAATGCGAAAACAAGCAACAGGAAGACGAAAATGAAAAAGGGCGCACAGCAATCGACACAAAGCAATTTTTAAAGTAAATGGCCAAATGTAGGATTTTATCTGTCGCTCTGTGGTTTGTGTGTCTGTGTGGATGTGTTTAAGAATACGTAGCCCCTAACAGCAGCCGAAGCAGCATCACTGCCGAACAGTCTTCGCGCGTGAAACCTTGATAAACCTGAAGGATGGCAAAGTACTGTGACGTGAGATAGAAACACATCGCTGACAATTTCCACTTGGGCAAAATTGAAATTAACTACGGCGAAACTAAGTTCTATAAATAAATTAACTGTTAAATAACATTTATTTTGCTAGATACGTAAACTCATAATGTTTACTGTGATAATATTCTATGTTTTGGTTCGCATTTTAGCAATTTTATGAACACTGATGGTTATTCCTTTTCACGTGGATTTTTTGAGACTCTCTTCAGAAATGTTGTGAATAAATACTACGAATGTCACTGAAATACAATATGTATGTCTTTATTTTTACTTTAAGTTATTCTTGAATGTTCCTTATGTTTGCTTAGCTGAGTGGAGACATTATACCTCTGCAAAAGAAGTGCCTACCGTATATTTCTAGTCATGGAGTTCGGTACTCAACTCCAGAACTGTCGAGACTTCGCCTGTTGGTCTGTTGGCTGGTGGTGGTTGACCCAGTCTTCTGCCCGATGCAGGCTTGCTTTCGTGACTGTTACTCTCCTTGCAAGTTCAATTATCGTGTGGCTCTCTAGAAAAAGAGGCTCGGTAGTAAAGTGTTGTTGTGGTCTTCAGTCCTGAGACTGGTTTGATGCAGCTCTCCATGCTAATCTATCCCGTGCAAGCTCCTTCATCTCCCAGTACCTACTGTACCTACATCCTTCTGAATCTGTTTAGTGTATTCATCTCTTGGTCTCCCTCTACGATTTTTACCCTCCACGCTGCCCTCCAATGCTAAATTTGTGATCCCTTGATGCCTCAGGACATGTCCTACCAACCGATCCCTTCTTCTAGTCAAGTTGTGCCACAAACTTCTCTTCTCCCCAACCCTATTCAATACCTCCTCATTAGTTATGTGATCTACCCATCTAATCTTCAGCATTCTTCTGTAGCACCACATTTCGAAAGCTTCTATTCCCTTCTTGTCCAAACTATTTATTGTCCATGTTTCACCTCCATACATGGCTACACTCCATACAAATACTTTCAGAAATGACTTCCTGACACTTAAATCTATACTCGATGTTAACAAATTTCTCTTCTTCAGAAACGCTTTCCTTGCCATTGCCAGTCTACATTTTATATCCTCTCTACTTCGACCATCATCAATTATTTTGCTCCCCAAATAGCAAAACTCCTTTACTACTTTAAGTGTCTCATTTCCTAATCTAATTCCCTCAGCATCACCCGACTTAATTCGACTACATTCCATTATCCATTTACTTTTGTTGTAAAGTGGTACATTATAAATCCAAAGGCCTCGGATTCGAACCCTGGTCAACCCTAGGATTTTTTATCTGTCAATAGTCACTTCTTTCAGCTCTATCAGTGTTTGTTGGTGTGAAAAAAACCGAGTGTTATCGTGGTTGGAAATCCACTTGAAACTGTTGGTCCCCCGATACTTGGCTGACGTCTGCGTCGGACGAAGTTAACGGCATACCGCCTCCAACAGGACCATGCCTAGGTGTTGAAAACAGTCTTCGGCTAGATGATTGTTTTACTTTTAGAATGTGTTTGTTTTTATTTGAGTTAGAAAATTGTCAAGGAACGTATGTGTAAGTGAATTAAATAAAATGCAACATGGGCAGGCTGACTTTTACACGGGTTGTGCAGTGCATTTCATTACCAGTTTGTATGTCTACTGCCTAGTGACTCGTAAGATGGGTGTCTACTGGCAAAACCTTACTGATGATCATTTCTTACAGCGAGAATCAATCTTGAGCTTCTCCGCACCAGAAATCGAAATACTTGACAGCAAAGTGTTTTCCGTTGATCGAGAATCATGAAACTTGGCAAGAAACAAGGTTTCACTGTACAAATAAACGAAAAAATCCGAAAATGGTGAATTTGTAATTATAACACATGAAAAAAAATTGTCTTTATTTATGACTGTCTGTCTGTCTGTCTGTCTGTCTGTTTTTTCTCAGCAACTGGTTGGTGTATCACATTGGTAGCTGTTACCTCTCTTTACCCGACGTGCTGTAGAACTCGGTATGGACGTTTCCTTACGTTTTACTGGCCAGCTCAAGTTCTGAAACCTGCTAACTGAATGATTTGTTAGCAATCATTTATTACTGTTTTTAAGGTTACATTCCTCAGATGGTAAAAAAGAAACTCTTATAGAATCACTCTGTTGTCCCCCAGTCTATCAGTCTATCTGTCCGACTATTCAGAGCTATTTTCCTCAGCAATGAGTACACGTATCATATCGAAATTTATGTCACGTACTAAGGTCTACAATCCCTTGGCGATATAAAAAATGAAGCATCTAAGTCAATGTAGCCAAAAGATACAGCCATTAGTGCCACACACACTGCTGGCCATTAAAATTGCAACACCACGAAGATTACGTGCTACAGACGCGAAATTTAACCGACAGGAAGAAGATGCTGTGATATGCAAATGATTTGATTTTCAGAGCATTCACACAAGGTTGGAGCCGGTGGTGACACCTACAACGTGCTGACACGAGGAAAGTTTCCAACCAATTTCTCATACACAAACAGCAGTTGACCGGCTTTGCCTGGTGAAACGTTGTTGTGATGCCTTCTTTACGGAGGAAAAATGTATACCATCACGTTTCCGACTTTGATAAAGGTCGGATTGTAGCCTATCGCGACTGCGATTTATCGTATCGCGACATTGCTGCTCGCGTTGGTCGAGATCCAATGACTGTTAGCAGAATATGGAATCGGTGGGTTCAGGAGGGTAATACGGAACGCCGTGCTGGATCCCAACGGCCTCGTATCACTAGCAGTCGAGATGACAGGCATCTTATCCGCATGGCTGTAACGGATCGTGCAGCCACGTCTCGATCCCTGAGTCAACAGATGGGGACGTTTGCAACACAACAACCATCTGCACGAACAGTTCGAAGACGTTTGCAGCAGCATGGACTATCAGCTTGGAGACCATGGCTGCGGTTACCCTTGACGCTGCATCACAGACAGGAGCGCCTGCGATGGTGTACTCAACAACGAACCTGGATGCACGAATGGCAAAACGTCATTTTTTGGGATGAATTCAGGTTCTGTTTACAGCATCATGATGGTCGCATCCGTGTTTGGCGACATCGCGGTGAACGCACATTGGAAGCGTGTATTCGTCATCGCCATACTGGCGTATCACGCGGCGTGATGGTATGGGGTGCCATTGGTTACACGTCTCGGTCACCTCTTGTTCGTGGACGTTACATTTCAGATGTGTTACGACCCGTGGGTCTACCCTTCATTCGATCCCTGCGAAACTCTACATTTCAGCCGGATAATGCAGGACCGCATATTGCAGGTCCTGTACAGGCCTTTCTTGATACAGATAATGTTCGACTGCTGCCCTGGCCAGCACATTCTCCAGATCTCTCACCAACTGAAAACGTCTGGTTAATGGTGGGCGAGCAACTGGCTCGTCGCAATACGCCAGTCACTACTCTTGATGAACCGTGGTATCGTGTTGAAGCTGTATGGGCAGCTGTACCTGTACACGCCATCGAAGCTCTGTTTGACTCAATGCCCAGGCGTATCAAGGTCGTTATTGCGGCCAGAGGTGGTTGTTCTGGGTACTGATCTTTCAGGGTCTATGCACCCAAATTGCGTGAAAATGTTATCACATGTCAGTTCTAGTATAATATATTTGTCCAACGAATACCCGTTTATCATCTGCATTTCTTTTTGGTGTAGCAATTTTAATGGCCGGTAGTGTATATTACAGGCCATCTAACTTTTGCTGTACGCTGCACTTCACTTAAAAGCACTGCACAGCGTCTGACGCCCTCACATCTACTCACGCAAAAGGCAGTTGTAAGAGGATGAGGGGTCTAGCGAATATTTGCGACCGTCCTTGGGTCCAGCAAGTGAACTATCCAGGAAGGTAGCTGTCTTCCCTATAGAAGGATTTATGAGGAGAGATTTATGGCGGCTCTGCTTAAAGCAAGCCGCATACAACAAGGCAGGTATTGCAATTGGTAAAATTTTATTACACATTACGATAAATAGTGTCAGTCAATGACGAAAAACCCTAATTACTACTCTAACTTACGTAACCGTGGGAAGCATACCAAGACGAAGCAGCTCATCACCAGCCACACAAAACTAGCTGCGTTTCAAATTAATTTCACTTTCCTTCCAACCACAGCTGCATATTACGGACAGTTATTGATTATATTGTAATTGTGCAGTAGCCACCACTATGCTGTCTCATTAATTTATTGCATTAATGTGCATGATTTATATGCAGTGGGTTGCTGCCAAGGAAAGATATATGATAAATGCTCCTCAACTGAAGCGAACTTATTTGTGCAGCAGGCAGTGGCTAATGCCGTTGTTTTGTTGGAGTTTATCATCCTGCCGACATCGAGGTCATCAGGGAGAGGGAGTATTTGGTACTTTATCTGCGAAGGAACGGCCGTGAACTTCTTGAAGGAACGCACACTCCAATCCCGTGAATGATTTTGATGTATAACAGAACAGCTGAACGGGAACCGTTGCAAATGGATTAGGAACGCAGACGTTCTGGTCACGAGTGCAGTGTTTTGAGAATTCTGGTACAGAAGAAACGGGAATGATGGGTTTATTAACCAATTATTCGTCACAAAATATTAGTGGGCGACTGATTTTCGACATCAGACTGTGTACATAGGTACGATTCACGACCAAGCGTCACAGCTTCATTCCAGATTTCTGCGTTTCGATTCCATGCAGCTGAGCTGTGTCTCCGACGTTTTTAATTTGCTGCCCAGTGAAAGAACACTTCTGTAGTAAACTGGCTGTTCACTACCACTGAGTTTCTCTAATAGTAAATAACATTTCATGGTGCGAAAACAATACCGTCAAATGGGGTGAACAGAAACAGTTTTAAACTTTGAAGGAAAAAATTAATAATTAAAAAAATGAAAATTCTATGGGATTATGGAGCTTTGACCTAAACTTTATTTATTATGTCTTGTGACCTAGATCATGATTTTATAACATAAAAAAATAAAAACTTGGTGTTTCTATTCAACACATAGAGACGGGTGATTAGAACAGCAGTGTTAATGTTTTTATTTTTTCTATTTATTGGTACTTTGGATGAATAGTGATACATAAAAATCTATTTTCTTTTTAGACGAACAAGAAACAAAGCTTATCTGGGTCAAAAAAGTTTCATCCTTGACAGTATTAAGAATATTGCACTAATCGTGATTTATTTTACAAATAAACAGCGTTATATCTCTAATTACGTTATTGTAACGTTAAACTAATGAACTTGGTTTATTAAGCCACAGATATCATGTTAAAATGATATCTTTGAATCTACAAGTCGTATCAGCAAAAGTAACAAAGAATTTTCGAACATCTCCTTGACTAAAAAGTGACTTCTCACATTTTAAAATAAATTTGTGTAATCGGCCTTGCTTTTTCAGTAAACAACATAACCTTTATTTCTAAATAACAAATTTTACATGAGTACACTCTAAATTTTTTGTACGATTGAAATAGCACGAAGAACATTTAGTGAAGCGGTGATAAGAGAAATTTTAACACGCTAGCATGTGACACGTTGGCATCATTCTGGAGGCTTTTAACAGCGTGGTGACTCACAATTTCTTTCTTTATCTTTCTCTGATGAAATCATACCTCTGACCCTCTAACTCAAGGGTTTCTACACAGACTGCCACTGCAAATACTGCGTGAACGTACTATACATCACAGCTTATCGCAGCAGCGAGTGACTTGTGGCAGATAAAGTTTTTGTTTCTGTGTATTATCAATGTAGTGAAGTCCATTCATTTTAAAATATCTTCGCAAGCTATGCAGCAGCATAAATTAGGATGCAGGGCCAGTTGTACGAGAAAAAGATGTTGAACAGCAGAGCTTCAATTTAATCATTAGTCTACTGAATTTTACGGCAAAGAAAGGGAAATATCAAGTTCGTCCGTTTCTCGGAAACCATTTTGTTCCTGAAAAGATACGAGTTTAGGACATTGCTGTTAATATAATGCATTCCCCGATGTTAAGCGGGAGGAAAAACTGTATAAGTCCCGCGTTCGGTACTTTTACCATTTTGGTGATGCAACAGTATGTATGTTGGAAAAAGTAATATCTTTCCTGATTCGTTTTGTGGCTTAGTCTCTCGGAATTGTGAGATCTCAAAGTATCTTATCAAAGATAGGTCTTTGGGATAGTCCGTTTTAGTGGTCTTGAGGACATCAAGTGTTTCACCAACAACGATACTGGCCACCAATGTACGTACCTCACGAAAATTTATGCTGTCCTTAATGGCTGCATAGGTTTAAGTACTACTTACATTAAATTATGATGTTAATATTAGACTTTGTGGCTGTGGACTGCTTTAAATAATTACTGTCTACGTTGACTGACAATATTTTGAGACCAATAATCTGCCTCAGGCGGGACTGGCAAAGTTCACACTATTCCAGAATCACTGTCCTTTGGATCTCACTCCTCGTGTAATGTATCTCTCAGACACTGAAGACTCACGATGTGTTTCATTAGTACTTTATTCTGTCTACTAGCGGTGTAAATAAAAAGCTGATCCATGTCCGTGAGTTCTTGTGTTGGTGCTTGATGGACATATTTCTTGTTGCTACTATTGTGTCTATTCTGTGATTACAGTGCTGCGATTACTCGGTCTCCGTATAGACACTGCTTGTCTAGCTGTAACTGTCTGCTCTTTAAACAAAACTTTACTGCTCAACGTTATGGCATCTTCACGGCTTTCAGGCGGTTCGGTTTCCACATGCCACATTGCAGGTCCATCATACTCACAGTAGGAAAAGTGTGCATCAAATCCTTTCCTTTCAAAGGCTCCTCATGCTACTGCCGCGCCTTAACATGGTTGTCAGAAACAGCCTGAATAGCTTGTAAGGGCGTTGTGGCGTAGGTTCTGCTGAGAAATAGCTGTGACGAACAAAAATTCGACACGCTGCGTTGTTTCCGAGTTAATCAGCATTGAATCAGGCCGTCGCGCGCGTAGATTCAAGCAACCCAACAGGACGGTGTCGCCAAACATGTTCTTTATTTAGTTTCCTAAAACTGAACATGATAGCAATACAACATTTTGACACGGGATGGTAGTGAGAATCGAGCCCGTGCCAAAGGCTGAGCTGTGTCGTGCTCTATCATCTAAGCTATGAGAACGGCTGAGACTAAGTGTATCTGGCGGGTTGCTCGAATCTGTGAGCATAACGACCTAATTGGCTAACTTCAATGCTAATTGACTCGGAAACCACACAACGTATCGATTTTTTTCTTAACAGTTATTTCTCAGTGCAACCTACACTGCAACACTATTGAAAGCTTTTCAAACTGTTTCTGAGCACTCTGTATGAGAACACAAAAATAAAAATAGACACTGCCAAAATGCTGACACCAGAAACAGACAAGCCAGACAGTAAGGAAAGGGTGTAGTATGTCACCAACGCTGTGTAACTGGAATTCATGGCAGCCTTGGAAGTCAGTAGTTTTTAATCCTGCTGACCGCGGAGGAGGCAGCAAACAAAAACCCGACAATCTATATTACTGAATGGCTGTAAGGGTCATCTGTTCATCAGCTTCTAGTTGGTACCTGCCTGTCTGACGGGTTACAAGGACCACAAAAATTAGATTTACGGGTTCCATGTAATTACTGACCGAACTTAAAAATTTAATATGCTGTCATTATCTGTTCATTAAGAGATAAAATCTTACGTTAAAGATTTGACACAATAACCCAGATATTAAAGTTAAAAACTTGGTAAATTTCTTGAGCAGCGCAACTCAGTGTGCTCCCTGCCGCCGTTGGATAAGCAGCTGCCAGCAGCAAGTCGTATACTCTTAGCTCACTTATTTGTTACATAGTTTAATTCTTAATTTCTTTGCGTGTTTTTGGGTACTTGCATTGTTTAATTCATAAATTTCGGGCGTATTATAGTATTTGAGAGTTTTAGCATCGCGTTTTAGTATCTGAATAGTGCAAAACCGCCGAGCAGTGTGTCAGTAGTGCGCAAGTAGCAGCATTACTGCATTTACTAGGCAATCTTGTATTTTAATAACCGTTTAAATTTTGTGTCGAATTGTTTGTGCTCTCTGTAGATTAGTTCAGACTTCTTTGCACAACAGTATTAAGAATGGATAGGGACTGGGACTGCTGTGTTCAGATGCGGGCTGAGTTGGCATCCCTTCGCTCCCAGCTTCAGGCAGTGTTGGCTTCGGTCACACAGCTTGAGGGTGTTGCCAATGGGCATCACTGTGGGGGTCCGGATGGGGGTTTGTTGGGGACGGCCAGCTCGTCCCACACGTCCCCTGATCGGACTACGACTGTGGCTGCCCGGGATACTGCCCACATTGAGGCTGACCCCTCACCCGTGGTAGAGTGGGAGGTCGTCTCGAGGTGTGGGAGGGGGCAGAAGACATTCCAGAGGGCTGAACGGGAGGCCTCTCCAGTTTGTCTGACGAACCGGTTTCAGGCTCTGTCTCAGGCTGATACTGATCTTCAGCCGGAGATGGCTGCTTGTCCTGTTTCAGAGGTTGCCCCTCAGTCTGCAAGATCCGGGCGGTCGCAGAGGGTGGGCTTACTGGTAGTTGGGAGCTCCAACGTCAGGCGCGTAATGGGGCCCCTTAGGGATATGGCAGCAGGAGAGGGGAAGAAAACCAATGTGCACTCCGTGTGCATACCGGGGGGAGTCATTCCAGATGTGGAAAGGGTTCTTCCGGATGCCATGAAGGGTACAGGGTGCACCCATCTGCAGGTGGTCGCTCATGACGGCACCAATGATGTGTGTCGCTATGGATCGGAGGAAATCCTCTCTGGCTTCCGGCGGCTATCTGATTTGGTGAAGACTGCCAGTCTCGCTAGCGGGATGAAAGCAGAGCTCACCATCTGCAGCATCGTCGACAGGACTGACTGCGGACCTTTGGTACAGAGCCGAGTGGAGGGTCTGAATCAGAGGCTGAGACGATTCTGCGACCGTGTGGGCTGCAGATTCCTCGACTTGCGCCATAGGGTGGTGGGGTTTCGGGTTCCGCTGGATAGATCAGGAGTCCACTATACACAGCAGGCGGCTACTCGGGTAGCAGGGGTTGTGTGGCGTGGACTGGGCGGTTTTTGAGGTTAGATGGCCTCGGGCAAGTACAGAAAGGGCAACAGTCTCAAAGGGTGCAGGGCAAAGTCAGGACATGCGGGGAACAAGCAGCAATCGGTATTGTAATTGTAAGCTGTCGAAGCTTCATTGGTAAAGTACCGGAACTTCAAGTGCTGATAGAAACCACAGAAGATGAAATCGTTATAGGTGCGGAAAGCTAGCTGATGCCAGAGATAAATCCTGCCGAAATTTTTACAAAGGCACAGACGGTGTTTAGAAAGGATAGATTGCATGCAACCGGTGGTGGCGTGTTTGTCGCTGTTAGTAGTAGTTTATCCTGTAGTGAAGTAGAAGTGGATAGTTCCTGTGAATTATTATGGGTGGAGGTTACACTCAACAACCGGGCTAGGTTAATAATTGGCTCCTTTTACCGACCTCCCGACTCTGCAGCATTAGTGGCAGAACAACTGAGAGAAAATCTGGAATACATTTCACATAAATTTTCTCAGCGTGTTATAGTCTTAG
This sequence comes from Schistocerca piceifrons, assembly GCF_021461385.2. NCBI lineage: Eukaryota > Metazoa > Arthropoda > Insecta > Orthoptera > Acrididae > Schistocerca > Schistocerca piceifrons. The sequence continues at coordinate 781,743,026 of NC_060139.1, read as the reverse complement.
GTGGAGATTTCAATTTACCAGATATAGACTGGGACACTCAGACGTTTAGGACGGGTGGTAGGGACAGAGCATGGAGTGACATTATACTGAGTGCATTATCCGAAAATTACCTCGAGCAATTAAACAGAGAACCGACTCGTGGAGATAACATCTTGGACCTACTGATAACAAACAGACCCGAACTTTTCGACTCTGTAAGCGCAGAACAGGGAATCAGTGATCATGAGGCCGTTGCAGCATCCCTGAATATGGAAGTTAATAGGAATATAAAAAAGGGAGGAAGGTTTATCTGTTTAGCAAGAGTAATAGAAGGCAGATTTCAGACTACACAACAGATCAAAACGAAAATTTTTGTTCCGACACTGACAATGTTGAGTGTTTATGGAAAAAGTTCAAGGCAATCGTAATACGCGTTTTAGACAGGCACGTGCCGAGTAAAACTGTGAGGGGCGAGAAAAACCCACCGTGGTTCAACAACAAAGTTAGGAAGCTACTGCGAAAGCAAAGAGAGCTTCACTGCAAGTTTAAACGCAGCCAAAACCTCTCAGACAAACAGAAGCTAAACGATGTCAAAGTTAGCGTAAGGAGGGCTATGTGTGAAGTGTTCAGTGAATTCGAAGGTAAAATTCTATGTACCGACTTGACACAAAATCCTAGGAAGTTCTGGTCTTACGTTAAATCAGTAAGTAGCTCGAAACAGCATACCCAGGCACTCCGGGATGATGATGGCATTGAAACAGAGGATGACACGCGTAAAGCTGAAATACTAAACACCTTTTTCCAAAGCTGTTTCACAGAGGAAGACCGCACTTCTCTAAATCCTCGCACAAACGAAAAAATTCCTGACATCGAAATAAGTGTCCAAGGAATAGACGAAAGTCCACTGGACCTGACGGGATACCAATTCGATTCTACATAGAGTACGCGAAAGAACTTGCCCCCCTTCTAACAGCCCTGTACCGCAAGTCTCTAGAGGAACGGAAGGTTCCAAATGATTGGAAAAGAGCACAGGTAGTACCAGTCTTCAAGAAGGGTCGTAGAGCAGATGCGCAAAACTATAGACCTATATCTCTGACATCGATCTGTTGTAGAATTTTAGAACATGTTTTTTGCTCGCGTATCATGTAATTTCTGGAAACCAAGAATCTACTCTGTAGGAATCAACATGGATTCCGGAAACAGCGATCGTGTGAGACCCAACTCGCTTTATTTTTTCATGAGACCCAGAAAATATTAGATACAGGCTCCCAGGTAGATGCCCTTTTCCTTGACTTCCGGAAGGCGTTCGATACAGTTCCGCACTGTCTCCTGATAAACAAAGTAAAAGCCTACGGAATATCAGACCAGCTGCTTGGCTGGATTGAAGAGTTTTTAGCAAACAGAACACAGCATGTTGTTCTCAATGGAGAAACGTCTGCAGACGTTAGAGTGACCTCTGGCGTGCCACAGGGGAGTGTTATGGGACCATTACTTTTCACAATATATATAAATGACCTAGTAGATAGTGTCAGCAGCTCCATGCGGCTTTTCGCGGATGATGCTGTAGTATTCAGAGAAGTTGCAGCATTAGAAAATTGTAGCGAAATGCAGGAAGATCTGCAGTGGATAGGCTCTTGGTGCAGGGACTGGCAACTTACCCTTAACATAGACAAATGTAATGTATTGCGAATACATAGAAAGAATGATCCTTTATTGTATGATTATATGATAGCGGAACAAACACTGGTAGCAGTTACTTCTGTAAAATATCTGGGAGTATGCGTGCGGAACGATTTGAAGTGGAATGATCATATAAAATTAATTGTTGGTAAGGCGGGTGCGAGGTTGAGATTCATTGGGAGAGTTCTTAGAAAATGTAGTCCATCAACAAAGGAGGTCGCTTACAAAACACTCGTTCGACCTAAACTTGAGTATTGCTCATCAGTGTGGGATCCGTACCAGGTCAGGTTGACAGAGGGAAAAAATGGTTCAAATGGCTCTGAGCACTATGGGACTTAACATCTGAGGTCATCAGTCCCCTAGAACTTAGAACTACTTAAATCTAACTAACCTAGGGACATCACACACATCCATGCCCGAGGCTGGATTCGAACCTGCGACCGTAGCAGTCGCGTGGTTCCGGACTGACGCGCCTAGAACCGCTTGGCCATCTCGGCCGGCTTGACAGAGGAGATAGAGAAGATCCAAAGAAGAGCGGCGCGTTTCGTCACAGGGTTATTTGGTAAGCGTGATAGCGTTACGGAGATGTTCAGCAAACTCAAGTGGCAGACTCTGCAAGAGAGGCGCTCTGCATCGCGGTATAGCTTGCTGTCCAGGTTTCGAGAGGGTGCGTTTCTGGATGAGGTATCGAATATATTGCTTCCCCCTACTTATACCTCCCGAGGAGATCGCGAATGTAAAATTAGAGAGATTCGAGCGCGTACGGAGGCTTTCCGGCAGTCGTTCTTCCCGCGAACCATACGCGACTGGAACAGGAAAGGGAGGTAATGACAGTGGCACGTAAAGTGCCATCCGCCACACGCCGTTGGGTGACTTGCGGAGTATAAATGTAGATGTAGATGTAGAACTCATGACGTGCAAATTACGCATACTGTATTCATCGAGTATTTGTGGATGAGACCAATTAGTGACTTCCTAGATGCTTTACCCGTAATTTTCAAATCTTCTTCGAATTTTTTGCTCTACGACTCTTCACTCATGACGAAAAAGTCACAATATAAAAAGCTTATTGCTTACTGCATTTTCAGTGTTCATACAGCAAAATTTCAGTTTATTACTTCCTCACTACTAAAACTACTCGGAATACATTTTGCAGATATTATCCAGACACATCACTGAATGTATCTGCAAAATAATGCCGTTGTAAGACAAATAGTTCAGGAGAGATGTCAAAATCACTGAAATACGTGAAAAATTAGCTATTCTTAAAACTGAACGTCAATTAGCCAGAGTATACTCATCCATTATTGGACAATGAGAGCACTTAGCGATTTTCGACAAACTTTAAACATAATTTCCAAAATTTTCTAAACATTTTCTGGCTTCATAAATCAATGAAATGTTTGAGCTGTTTTGTACACGGGGATTAGATTCTTTAAAGAATCTGGCTGAGAGAAGTTTACTAGTAACAAACATAGGCTTCAATTTGAGGAAGAAATTTCTGAAAATGTACGTTTGGAGCACATCATTGAATGGTCGTGAAACGTGGGATGTGGGAATACATGAACAGAAGAGAATCGAATCATTTGAGAGGTGGTGTTACAGAAGAATGTTGAAAATAAAGTGGACTGATGAGATAAGAAATATGACTGTTGACATTTTGAAAAATATCTGGAATCCGATGTATCGATATTAGAACAATCCATAATATGCAGTCGATACATCGAAAGGAATATCGCTACAAGGGTATGTCGCATGAAAAGATATCGAAGTACCGCCGTATAAAAATAACGGCTGCACATTGTAAATATACTGCCGGTTTTAGAGCTGTATACTTAAGTATTGATTTATTGTAAGATAGTACGTACATCAACAAACTAGCAGCCTGCTTATGCCCCTTGAAGAAATGAAAGGAAAACGATTCACGTTCACGCTTGGCGATAACAACTTTGCTAAAAATGGTAACTCCATGTAAGTGGAACAATAAATGGTGTCCTATGGGTTCGCCGTTCGGTTTCGTCACATATCGGATTTGTCCGGAGTATATCGACTTTCCTGTTTTTTCATTTCTGCAAACGCCTGCGACATAGGTGTTGTAGTGTCAAAACTTCGTGGTGAAGTTAAATATTGCAATTTCTCTTAGTAGCGCCGAGTACCGATTACGTCAACATTTCCCCGTACACGTTTCCGCCCACCGCAAAGACCAATGTTATCACTTAGATTTATGTTCATTTTCAGCAACCGTTTTTGAAGAATGCCGATGTTAACAAGTGGCACACCAGTTGCCTTAAAAACTGATTTTTAACGCAACTGGTGAGCTATTTCTTCACATGGGAAATTTTGTTACTCCATTCAGACATCCCCAGTGCAATCGGACGTCTTCTTCGTGCCACCTATACTTGTTTCACACAGTCGAAGAGAAAGAGTGGACGTGATGAAAGCTCATAACGTAGTGAGACTTCTTCACAAAGTGAAAATAAAATTATGTTCTTCTAAAGTTACGAAAGAAAATTTCAAATATTTACCGACATTGCGAAAAAAAAAATCATATAAAAATATAGGCACTCGATGTTGCCATTTCGATATCGATGTTTCTGGGAAGAAAATATCGCCGTTATCTATATATCTAACGACATTTCCAATAGAAAATATCATTATATCGATATATTAATATTTCATCGACGGCCCTAGTAAGCATAGACGAGATAAGGAAGCAGGGACAGGATGATATAATAATTAAGAAATCAGGGAATTACTTCCATGGTAGTAGAGGGAGCTGTAGAGGTTAGAAAACTGTAGAGCAAGGCAGAGATTGGAATACACCCAGAAAATTATTGATGACGTAGGTTGCAACTGCTACTGTGAGATGAAAAGATTGTTTCAGGAGAGGAATCCACGACCGGCCGCATCTAACCAGTCAGAAGATTGGTGCCTCAAGAAAGAATACCGGGTGGATTTCTAGAATTATTCTAAATGATGGTGCTTGATCTGAGAAAATTTTGTTTAGGTATATCGCCGCGAAAGAGTTCGGGGGTACGAGGAGAAATTCTTTCCAGCAGGTAGGCATCCGAAGGACCCCAAGCAAACTCTCAGCCAGTAACGACTATATGAATATCTTTTTTTCTTGTTGTAGCTGTTTTCGGTGCTACTTGGTGGGTTAGAGGATAGGTGTCAAAGTCTGAATCTAAAGCTTCGGGGTTCATTCCTCAGGCGGTCCTTCCTTCCCTCTGGTAATGATTTGTCAATGTGAAAAACGCCACGGTGCGCAGTGGTTTGGAGCCCCCCCTCCTCTACTACTGACCCAATAAGTCAAATGAAAAGTCAGAAGAGGACAGGGGTACATCACCCGTAAAATAACGATATCTAGTAAAACAGAGGGGTGTTCCAACTAATTTTCAGACTGAGAATAGATTTAGCTCTTCTCGCTGCTTAATAGATTCTGAGCCATGATGTTGAGAAGTTCCCGCGAGGCGTAACTAATTAGTGAGGAAAATATTGTGTTAATGTCAGCTGTGTGAGATTAGTTCTGGGAGCGGGATTGTCCAAGTAGCGATACGGGCATATTTTTGCGGCCGTAATGAGACGGCCAGCGTGTTTGCGGTATCAGCAGCAGGCAGCATGCAGCGGGCGGCTGTGGAGGAGACGGGCGCGCGTCCGCCCCTGACCCCGGCCGTTAGCCGGCGGGCTGTTGCGCAAGGCGGGCATTCTTCCAGGGGTGCTCTCAAGCCGGCTTTTGTTCGCCGCACCTCATGCACGGGATTAAGCCCGCGTGCCCCTCTCTAGCTTTATATAACGAACCACGCCCCTCGCTGTGACTTTGGAAACGCGACAGCAAGAACGAGTAAGAATTAGCAGTCCGCAAGACATTCCGTACCTAACAATATATATTTTTCGAATCGTGGAACCCACTTAGGTGGATAGACAGTTTAACTAATAAAAGAGTAGTAAATCTAACTGGGGAGAATAGAAATTTATATCGTAAGTTGGCTAAGTGGATAGCTTGATAGGAAACGTCCACAAGCATCAAGAAATGGTCAGTGTCGTATTGGAGGAGAGGGTAGCTGGTATAAAGTTTAGATGGGTGAGAGCTGCATCAAAGCAGTCTTCGGATCGAAGACCACAGTAACAAATGAAACAGTGTGATGCATAAGATGCTTTAGTTTAACTAATAAAAGAGTAGTGAATCTAACCGGGGAGAATAGAAATTTATGTCGTAAGTTGGCTAAGTGGATAGCTTGATAGGAAACGTCCACAAGCATCAAGAAATCGTGAGTGTCGTATTGGAGGGGAGTGTAGGTGGTATAAATTTTAGATGGGTGAGAGCTGCATCAAAGCAGTCTTCGGATCGAAGACCACAGTAACAAATGAACCTGTGTGACGCATAAGATGATTTTTAATACTTGAGACTCTGGAGACCAGCGTGCAGTAGACAAATAATGAAACTGAGAAGCTTGTGTGCAAGGGGGCTCGATTTGCATTGGTTTGCGTTTTGTTATTCTAGTAAGTTCCAATTATGCTACAACTTTTACAGGACGTCCTGAAAATGTCTAACAGCTGTTTGAGCATTAGTGTATCAATGGTGTATAATTCCGGCAGATTGCTTCGTATGACTGCCCTGCTAACGACCCACCAAGGGAAACAGGCGCTATTAAACGGTCGGCTCTTATTCTATTGAGCGTACATTTTTTTCTCTATCGTATTCGAGGGGAAATGTATTTATTTTCTATAGCTGAATAACATTATGACTACAGCTACCTTTTACGATATCTTACGTCTTCTGGGTGGCAGACGAGTTTCGTATCTTTTTTAATGACTCCTTATCGCCTTTGTTTAGGTCGTCCAGGAAATACATTTATTTCTATAGCTTAATGAACTTATGACGATCTCTTGTATCTTCTGAGTAGTCGACGAGATTCATCTTTTTTAATGACACCTCGCCATCTCTGTTTATGTCGTCCGGGAAATATATTTATTTTCTGTAGCTTAACAACCTTAGGACTACAGCTACCTTTTACAGTATCTTACGTCTTCTGGGTTGCCGACGAGCTTCGTATCTTTTTTAATGACACCGCGCCATCTCTGTTGAGGTCGTCCGCGTTGTAACCTGCCATTGGTTACCTGGATGCATGCCCTTTTTAGTCACTGACGGATATACTACTCTCAGAGTGTTCCTGTATTAAATTCATATGCAACTGCAAAACGCAAATTCTCTGCCGTGAAGTATCGCTGAGGACAGGATCAAGAAGAGGAACATCTAAAGGAACATTCGTATTTACAAAGTCTGGACAAATGTTTCAGCAGCCACTGGTCTCCTCGACATTTAGGTCTTTTCAGCTTTTATTACGGACTTAATGGGCAACGAAGAGGCAGCAGTTGTACCATTATCCTGAACAAAAACACACTGGTTGTCAGGTGGCTTGATGATACGCGATGGTGATGTTCCTAGATTCTTCCCGATATCTTTCTTGTATGTGTCAGGAAACGAATTACATGTTAGTTCACACATTGGGATAGGTTACTCTTGTTCTTGAAGACTGTGATGGTTATGCACGTCAACGCAACAGTATACTTGCCTCGTATTTGTTGTGGTATCGAACAGCTAAATAAGCAACAGATCTTCTTTGTGATCAAGATTCTTCAACTTGAAAGAGTCTGAGGAATATCATCTAGATCAAAAAATTACAATTCTTCACGCTGTTAGCAGTCCGAGTTACATTAACAGTCCTGGTAAGTTATGTGGCTAAGTTAATTGGCTGGTCTTCAAGGACTTGCAATTGAAGGAATTCACCGTTGCAGATTTTATTAAAACAAACAAAGTGATACAGAAGTAGTCAAAATACTTATACATACAACTTGGAAAATTCTGAAATATAGAGACTCGCAGAAAGAATTCAACGTTGACATTAACAATCGAAAAAGATTTACAACGTATTGAATAATAGAATTATTACTACCTTAAAATCTATCAAACACCCTGGCATCGCCGTCACAGGATTATATCTATATCTTCCATCGTTGAAAATATCCTGGGCTGTGATTTAGATTTTTCAACATATGTGTCTAGTCTGCTTCACGAACAAACACGTAATATGTTTTGTACTGCTGCTATGAAACACTTTTTTTTTTCGTTGTCAAACTGTGACTGAATCTTTCTAATATGAAAACGGTACAAAAACTGTTGTTTCTAAGAATCCATAAAAGGTTTCAGTAGCTTCATACAATTCTGTCCCAGTTGTCTCTCAGCGACACCATGATCCGAAACGAAGGAGTTCAGTAGAGTGTAATGGAAGATTTTAACAAAAAAAACCTTTGGAGCTTTTGTGATCTTATCATTTCGAATTTTTAATTTCCGGCTTTTTCTCAAGCTCGGAGCCACCGTACTGATCCAGTTTCAAAATCATATCCGAGGACGCATAGAACAGAGCGACTGCAGGGACTTATCTCTGGCACGCTCCCCGTGAGACCCACATTTCCAACTTACTGTCCACACACTACATTTGTAGTGCCCCTGCCCACTATACTCATTACTTGCGGCAGTCAATCTACCGATTCCCGTAAGAGTTTGAGCAATGTGAGTACATCCGCACTGAAGACCATTGGCCGGTAAGCCTTATATATATGAAGATGGTATCTGTTCTTTCGGACTACCATTGATGATCTTGCAGCTCTCGAAGACATGTCCGAAAAAACGGATACCATCTTCACACAGATAAGACTTACCGGCCAATGGTCTTCAGTGCGGATGCAATCCCATTGCTCAAACTCTTACGGGAATCGGTAGATTGACTGACCCGAGTAATGAGTATAGTTGGCAGGGGCACTACCAATGTAGTGTGTGGACAGTAAGTTGGAAATGTAGGTCTCACGGGGAGTGTACCAGAGATAAGTCCTTTCAGTCGCACTATCCTCTGCGTCCGCAGTGGATCAGTCGGATAAAGCGTCTGCCGTGTAAGCAGGAGATCCCGGGTTCGAGTCCCAGTCGGGCCACACATTTTCAATTGACCCCGTTGATATTTATCAACTCCTGTAATCAGCTAAAGGTCTGGATTTCATTGTAATTTCATTCTTCGAGTGCTGCAAGATCACCAATGGTATCTGTTCTTTCGCACTTGTCCTGCCGTTAGCAGGGCAGTCATACGAAGCCACCTGCCGGAATTATACTCCATTGGTACACTAATATTCAAACAGCTGTTAGACATTTTCAGAATGTCCTGTAAAAGTTGTAGCAGAATTGGAAGAAGCAGTTTAAACTTTATGATTCATCGGGCGATCGCTATAACACGTCGCACCGAAAGTGTCAAAGTCATATTACATTTCGATGTTTTGTGTTCTGTACCACAGGTATTTACGGCATTGGTTATTGCATTTCCTGAAAATGCCTTTTTATATTACTATCTTACTCGAGACATACAATTTTGAAGCTTTTGGTGAACTACATTTTGTTTAAACAGTTTCTTCGAGCTATTCCCTGAGCCCTGATGTAAGTATAATCCACAGTACTCGCATTCTGAACCAGATCTAATTTTTCCGTGGCTTCCCTAAATCACATAAGGCACATACTAGGAGAGTTCCTTTGAAAAGGACACGCCCGATTCCGTGCCCCATTTTTCCTCAGCCTGGTTTTGCGATCTGTTCTTAATGACCTTGTCAGCGACGAATTGTCGTCGGTATTCCGCTATTCTTTCACTCAAATGTGATTCCTTCCTCTATTTAGTGTTACATTCAAAAAGTATGTTAACTGACCCATCCCCTCTTCCCTCCTACCATATACGTCGATATTCGTCTCTTTTCAGAGTCGGAAAATGAAGGCAGTATGCATTATTTCGAAATATATTTTAAGTATTATGACATGAAAAAATACAATCTTTTTATCCTAAAGAGAATCAGATTGACTTCTCATGTTGAGTGATTTTGTGGTAACTGCAACATTTCTGGACACAGTAAACGTAGCAGGCTCACTAACGGTGCCAACTTTCGCATTTCAGCAGCATCTCCATCAGCAGTACATTTTCCTAGGGGACTCGTGAAGCTGATGTCAGCGACGAAGATTTCTGAACAGTTCTATCGCTTTGAACTCTATGACACGGAAGCCACTCCGTATCAGTCAGCAATATACGGCCTTGTGGGAACATAAGTAGGACTTATAATGCCTCATGAAGGTCGGAGAGGAGAAAACAGTTATCTACAGGTTAGCTCCATAAGGTAACCTACAGTAAATCACAGTGCAGTTTGTGCGGAAGCCCTGAACTTTGAATTGATATAAACATGGCAGCCTCATTACCGCTCGGCTGTCAAAGGGTCGGGTACACGCCCGATAAACTCTGGAACATCCATATGTAACGAGTGCGGACGCCAAATTTGACTGCAGGAGTCACGCCGAGCACAGATGATCCATCTTGACAACAAGGCGAAGGTTCAAGGCATCCGTCCCAATTAGTACTCAGTCGAGAAGGTAAAATCTTCTAAGTTGTTAGGCCGCGTCATGTTTATTTTCAGTTTCTTCTTACATAATCGACGTTTCAACCTATCTGCTGGGATCTTCTTCAGGATCTTCGGTGTTCCCTGTTAGCTAATTGAGATTCAAGATTCATGGAAAGAGTTCTTAGAAAGTGTAGTCCACCCATGAAAGAGGTAGTTTCAAAAGCTCTCGTTCGACCGAAACTTCAGTATCGCTGTCCGCCTGCTTAGCTGAGTGGTAACGCGCTTACCTCCCATACAGCGGGCCCGGGGTCGATTCTCGGCCGGGTCTGAGCTTTTCTTTGCATGTGGACTGGGTGTTGTGATGCCCAATGTGGCGTCGACTGAAATAAGACTTGCACTCGTCGGCCGAACTTCCCCGAATGGGGCCTCGCGGCCAATAATGCCACATGATCATTTAACTTTTTTCAGTATCGCTTGTCAGTCGATACACTGAAGCGCCAAATAAATTGGTATAGGTATGCGTATTCAAATACAGAGATTTGTAAACAGGCAGAATACGGCGCTGCGGTTGGCAATACCTACGTAAGACAACAAGTGTCTGGCGCAGTTGTTAGATCGGTTACTACTGCTACGATGGCAGGTTATAAAGATTTAATTGACTTTGAACGTGGTGTTATAGTCGACGCACGAGAGATGGAACACAGCATCTCCGAGGTACCGATGAAGTGGGGATTTTCCCGTATGACCGTCTCACGAGTGTACCTTGAATATAAGAAATCCGGTAAAACATCAAATCTCCGACACCACTGCGGCCAGAAAAGATACTGCAAGAGGAGACCAACGACGAATGAAGAGAAACGTTCAGCGTGACATAACTGCAGCCCTTCTGCAAATTGCTGCAGATTTCAATGCTGGACCATCAGCAAGTGTCAGCGTGCAAACCATTTAAGGAAACATCATCGATATGGGCTTTCCGAGTCGAAAGTTCACTCGTGTACCTTTGATGACTGCACGACACAAAGCCTTACGCCTCGCATGGGCCCATCAACATCATCATTGGACTGTTGATGACTGGAAACATGTTACCTCATCGGACGAGCCTCGTTTCAAATTGAACTTAGCGGATGGACGTAGATGGGTATGGAGACAACCTCATGAATCCATGATCCTGCATGTCACCAGAGAACAGTTGAAGCTGGTGGAGGCTCTGTGCAGATGGACTGATATTGCACGTTTAGATACGACTGTGACAGATGGCACGTACGTAAGCGTCCTATCTGATGACCAGCATCCATTCATTTCCATTGTGCATTCCGACGGACTTGGGCAATTCCATCAGGATAACGTGACATTCCACATGTTCAGAATTGCTACAGAGTGGCTGCAGCAACGCTCTTCTGAATTTAAACACTTGAGCTGGCCCTCTAACTCCCCAGACATGAACCTTATTGAGCATATCTGGGATGCCTTGGAACGTACTGTTCAGAAGAGATCTCCACCCTCTCGTACTCTTACGGATTTATGAATAGCCGTGCAGTGTTCATGGTGTCAATTACCTCCACCACAGACATTAGTCCATGCCACTTCGCTTTGCGGCACTCCTGCTTGTTCTAAGGGACCCTTCACGATAGTAAGCCGATGTTCCAGTTTCTTTGGCTCTTCAGTGTAGATACATAAAGTAGAGAAGCTCCGAAGAAGAGCAGCGCGTTTCGTCAACTCATGTTATTCCTGCATCATTCGCGACTGGAACATACAGGAGGAAATTGCTAGTGGCACACAAAGTGCCCTTCGTTGCACACTACAGGGTTGTTAAAGGATTGCAGATGATGACGTAGATCGTTCTTGTCAACGGGCTACTATTTGAATAAATGGTGCAGATATTCTCAAGCCGGAGATGTTTGCATGGGTTGAAATGCGGCTTTTGGTACCGATCAACGGTGAAACTATTAGTTGATCGTGTGAAGCCAATAGCTCCCACAGACGACCTACTTTCAGAAGAGAATTCACCATCCCGCCGCTGCCATATTACGTCAGAAAGGTTTGAGGAGCGTGCCAAGATTACAATATTGAGTACATATGGGACATCATCGAGACAGAAGTCTGCACTTCGCTCCCGGATCCGAGTAACCTCCGTCACTAGTGAGACGACGGTTGAGTGTTCACTGCTCAGAACAGCTGCACAAGGCTTTCGATGCCTCGTGGCGTCCATGCAATGACGTGTCGCGGAGATCGTCAAGGTAGGAGGGGACGTGAGGGTTCGAGCTTGGTGTGTCTAATTCAGGGAAGAAGGGACAGGACAGTTTAACGTTCCGTCGATAATGAAGTCTTTGGAAATGAAGCACAACCTCTGATTTGGAAGGATTGTAGAAGGAAATCGGTCTTGTCTTTAAGGCTCTGTCCCCCTATTTGCCTAAACTGATTTTGGAAACCCACGTAAAACATAAACCTGGACGGCTGGACAATGATGTAGCCGCTGTTCTCTTGGATGGGAGGCCATTATCATATCACTGCACTACCTCGCTTGGCGACTTTAATTTAGTTCCTCATCGGTATAAGCACACTTATGAGGATACGTTCATCGGACAAAATATCAGTCATTAAAGAAAACAAGATTATACTATTCGCTCTGATGTGCTTTAGAGGGTACCAGAAGGTCGTGTGATCCCACACCTCTGATGTAATTCGTCGCAGTGAGATGTGTGTGTCCTTTCGGTTGTATGGCATCAGCGTAGTAAGATGGGTAGAGAATGAGGCGTGAGACATTTATAAAATGGAGTTATCGTTTGTGGCCGTGCCCATGACCATACCGTGAATGTAGTTATCCGGTCTGTTGCTGCATCAACTCGGACCGTTCAACGTTTCCACAAGGAATGACATACCACTCGCAGCCTTTTAACACAGCATGAAAAGAGTGGTCGTAGAAAGATTCTAACAGACAGCGACACGTCTTGTCAATGACAATCTCAGCAAGCACGAGACGAATTTCTGTCAGTGAAAGCGGGTCCGTCTCGACCAGTCTCCGGGCGATCATGCAGTGGATATTTGACTTAAAAAAAAAACAAAAAAAAAAAACAAACAAACAAAGAACAAGCCTTGCAGCGGCACATAAAGCTGCACGCCTTCACTGAACCAAAGAACGCATAAACTGGACAGTGGCTGAAAGGAGGCATGTAGTGTGATCCAAAGGCTTGTCTAAGAAGCACATGAAAGTTGCCTCTTGTGCATCCATGGCAGGAGTAAGGTCATCTGTTGCCTTTATTTTGGCAGATGGTATGCTGCGAAGCTACGGAAACCTGATTAGCATTCGTCTAGTAGGTCGTTTGTAGTTAGGTACTTCGTTAGCTGGTCGTGGACTACATATTCTAAGGACCTGAACAGTGCATGAAGAATGCGAATAGGTCGGTGATCAAAGAATGCTGTGGCTACGTTCTGTTTTGATAGTGACTTGACTAGTCCCTGTTTCCAGGCCTTAGGAAAACACTTGTGCTTAAGGAGTGGACGAAGATATCTCTTATAGTGGGCAGTAGTGGCTCAGTAATAAGCTTCATCATTTGGACAGTGATGCCGTCATGTCCAGTAGATGCTGATCTGATACGCTTCATTTTTTTTTTTTTTTTTGACGGTATTGCAAGTAACATGCTTTAGATAGAATTTTTCGCGGCTGCAGTCGTTTACCCCCATGAAGTAATCAACGAGTCTCTGGTTCGTTTGTGTTTCATTTGTGGCTGCTGTGGCTGCTGGTAACGTGAAGTACTGGTTGAGTTCTTTGGCTAGGACAATGGTATAAGCTGCAGCTTTCACTAAGCCTATACCAAGACCACGCAGGTTTTTCAATAGGACAGCTGGTCTGTTTCTGTTCTCGGTTAATATACGGGCATGCCTGAGTACTGCCTCTCTTACAGCTTGTCTGATTCTCTTGCGCTTCTGCATGTTAAGCTATATGATTTTTCGTGCACGATGTGCAGAGCCTGTGAGCTTCATGAGATGTTTCAGTTCTTCAAGGTGCAGGCTCTATTCGAATTTAAGTGTTGCAATCGACAAAATCTTGTCAGTAATGTATTTAATGGTCAGTGTGTTACATTGTTATTCTACTACACATCAACAATCCGTAAGTGAAATGAAATTAAGAAGAAATATAATCAAAACCCAGTTAAAAGTTAAAAACATTTTGGAGTAGAAGCTATTGGCAACCAAAGCAAATTTCCTTTTTCAAGACAGAGAAGATTGTTAAGACATTAAAAAAACTCAGTTCATTTATAAATATCAAAAGTTTTACGGTAGACGACCTTCTTCCGTTTCACGGAAGGGTGGTTCACAAACTATTTTACTGACCATAAAACTCTGTAACTGAAGAATTAACAGTATCCTTCAAATAGCTTTAATACATTATATGGCAATTAAGTATCTAGAACTCGTGATGTTTACACACGATGCATAAATCACAACCTCGTATCTCACAACAACAACGGCAGCAAAGGCGGTTTCCACTGCGCATTCCTACACGTGATTCTAAAATCAGTCACTAGACTTTGACACTGACCAGAAAACATGATGTGTGAAAGGCAGACTGTTCACCAGGTGCAACTCTCTCCCCTGCACAAGCCCCAGAAATTAGCCTGCTTTGCCTCTCGTGCAGCCTAGTTTGAGGAGGTGACGGTTAAGACAGCATAAATGTGGTAAGAGACAGTATATAGGCGGTCTTTAAGTAAAATACGCACAGTTGTTACAATCAACGTTTAGGCTATGATGTGTGTGATTTGGAATGTAAGTTGAAAATGTGCATGCACCTCCAGAGTCAGTTACTAACAGTCACTTGTTCATTGGCACTCGACTCGCAGCCAGTTTGATTCGTTATGATACGATAAAGTTCCTGATCACCATATTTTGCATCAGTGGTCTGGATTTCGCAGTGTATCATCTAGCCATCAATCCTCAGTTTTAGCGTTATAATGGTGTTATCCATAAATATTATTACATAGTTGTTAGAAGAAAATCAGCTATATTCGGCAGACTAAACTACTAAAAACACCAGATTAAGCCCCAATGTTTACTTGTGGGATGAACCGGACTGTTAGTTGCACGACAGATTGATGTGCTATAAAAATAGGAAGAATAAGACAAATTGTTACCTCAGTAAATGAAGTATATCTGAAGATTAATTTCTTGTAATATTAACGAAGGGAAGTCGTGCAACATATGAACTACGACGTGTTTCCGAAATGATAACCTTTCGGGTACATAGATTGTACCTGAATACTCTAGCTCTGAGATGTCTATTCTACAGTGTTTACACATGGGTCTTATGCTAATGTCTCTAACTCAGTGACTTTGTGTGTATGTGTGCTTGCGTATATATATATATATATATATATATATATATATATATATATATGTGTGTGTGTGTGTGTGTGTGTGTGTGTGAGAGAGAGAGAGAGAGAGAGAGAGAGAGAGATAGAGAGTGGGCTGCCTTTTTATAGAAGTGAAGTGTTTTGTTAGATCAATGTAACTGTGTTCCTACAGCTTACCTCTGCACTCTAATGGAACAGTCACTGTCCAGAAAAGCAGGAAAATCGCTGCCTGACAGTAAAAGTGAAGCACTCTAAGACTTTGCCAGATATCAATCTAACTTCATCTGCGCATATTTGTAAATGATTCGAGTTGCAGTTCCGTGTCACAGGTAGAACAGCCACAATAGGACATTGGTATTTTCATGTTTAGTGTTGACCATGCCTGGTAGGAAGGATAAGGGGAGTGAATAGCGTTAGACGTAGAACACTCCAGTGAAGAATAGGGAGGTTCCACATACTCATGTGAGACAGCATAGTCAGCACAGAGCATAGTGTGATAGGGTCTTCATTCTGGATCCCAGCTTGGCCATCTGACCGAATCGTGCAATATCCAGATATGTGGGGCATTCAGATGTGACAGTGACCTGATGTTGGACTGCATGGGAATGGGAACGTGATGTCAGGCACATTCGTTATCAAGGTTCCAGTCGAATACGTCTAACAACTACAAAAGAGGATGGCTGTAGTGTGCACCAAGTGCATCCTAATTCTATCTGTACCTGTGTCATAGTGTGGAGAGGCGTCAGGTAATAGCTGTCGGTGACTGAGGGGATTCTGATGGCACAGTGGTATGCATGGACGTCCTGCATCCTCGTGTGTTATCGCTCATGAGACATTATCGTGGTGCCATTTTGCAACCGGATGGTGCTCGTCCACACATGGCACTTATCTCTACAAACTGTTTGCGTGATGCCGAGGTACTCCTTCAGCCAGCAAGATACGCAGATTTGTTCCCAATTGAACAGCTAGGACTTCAACGCTGTTTCAGGCCCAGTATTGAGGATATCAAAGCCAGTTAGAATAGTTGCGGGCCATCTTGCCTCCAGAGAGGGTACAATAGCTTTATGACACTGTACCCAACCGAATCATGCATGCAGTCGGGCCAGGTGTGCCACGTCACACTAATAACTGGCTTTATACTGCTAAATTCTTTGTATATTTGATTAGATTTGTAATCACTGACACAACGTCACGTATCCTCTCAGCTCTGGAGTTTCATTTCGCCTTTTTTGTCAGGTTGTGGATATTGCATAACCTCAGTGAGCTTCAGGAAATAGTTGTGAACAGTAGCAAGCTTGAAACTTTCTGGCAGATTAAAACTATGTGCCGAACCGAGACTCGAACTCGGACGGGGCGTGAGTCGTGCTTGGGTAGCTCAGTTGCCCGCGAAAGGCAAAGGTCCCAAGTTGGAGTCTCGGTTCGGCACACAGTTTTAATCTGCCAGAAAGTTTCATATCAGCGCACACTCCGCTGCAGAGTGAAAATGTCATCCTAGTAGCAAGCTTGGCGGCAGTGGCACCAGCAGAGCTGCAGCGTGGCACACGGCTAACAGCTGACTGTCTGCCGGCGCAGGTGCGGCAAGTCGTGGCGGCGCCGGCGAGCGCGCGGCTGGGGGCGCGCCGCAGCCCGCTGGCGGTGCGCGCGCTGTGCTGGGTGCTGCACTTCCTGGGGCACGCGCTGTGCACGGCGGCCTACCTGGTGTGGAGCCAGCTGCTGCTGCTGTGGCCCGCTGTCTGGCTGTCCGCCTGGCTGTACGTGCTGCTGTGGCCCTGGCGGCTGCTGCTCGCCTGGGGCTGGAACCGCGTGCGCGCAAACAGGCCCACCGTGCTCGTCAGCGGCGGCGGCTCCGTGCAGGCTCTGCACCTCGCCAGGAACCTCTACAGGTACAAGACAACATCTCTTCTGTCAATGAAAGCCCTAGCACTCGGATATAATACTTACTTATTTACTGTTTTCTTTTAGTCTGTTATCTACAGGGTGTTTGCAGATTCACGTTACAAACTTCTAGGACTTGTGGACGGGAGTGTGTACATAATATTTTGAGTGGGAATCCGTGTCTGGAAATGTCATCCGATGACGCCACAAGCGTCAAAGTTAAAGATACAGGCGCCTGTATATCTATGAACACTATTGGTCATTAAAATTGCTACACCAAGAAGACATGCAGATGATAAACGGGTATTCATTGGACAAATATATTATACTAGAACTGATATGTGATTACATTTTCACGCAATTTGGGTGCACAGATCCTGAGAAATCAGTACCCAGAACAACCACCTCTGACAGTAATAACGGCCTTGATACGCCTGGGCATTGAGTCAAACAGAGCTTCGATGGCGTGTGCAGGTACAGCTGCCCATGCAGCTTCAACACGATACCACAGTTCATCACGAGTAGTGACTGGCGTATTGTGATGAGCCAGTTGCTCGGCCACCATTGACCAGACGTTTTCAATTGGTGAGAGATTTGGAGAATGTACTGGATAGGGCAGCAGTCCAACATTTTCTGTATCCAGAAAGGCCTGTACAGGGCCTGCAACATGCGGTCGTGCATTATCCTGCTGAAATGTAAGGTTTCGCAGGGATCGAATGAAGGGTGGAGCCACGGGTCGTAACACATCTGAAATGTAACGTCCACTGTTCAAAGCGCCGTCAATGCGAACAAGAGGTGACAGAGACGTGTAACCAATGGCAACCCATACCATCACGCCGGGTGATACGCCAGTATGGCGATGACGAATATACGCCTCAAATGTACGTTCGCCGCGATGTCGCCAAACACGGATGCGACCATCATGATGCTGTAAACAGAACCTGGATCCATCCGAAAAAACGACGTTTTGCCATTCGTGCACCCAAGTTCGTCGTTGAGTATCCCATCGCAGGCGCTCCTGTCTGTGATGCAGCGTCAGCCTCTCCGAGCTGACAGTCCATGCTGCTGCAAACGTCTTCGAACTGTTCGTACAGATGGTTGTTGTCTTGCAAACGGCCCCATCTGTTGACTCAGGGATCGAGACGTGGCTGCACGATCCGCTACAGCCATGCGGATAAGATGCCTGTCATCTCGACTGCTAGTGATACGAGGCCGTTGGGATCCAGCACGGCGTTCCACATTACCTTCCTGAACCCACCGATTCCATATTCTGCTAACAGTCATTGGATCTCGACCAACGCGAGCAGCAATGTCGCGATACGATAAACCGCGATCGCGATAGGCTACAACCCGACCTTTATCAAAGTCGGAAACGTTATGGTACGCATTTCTCTTCCTTACACGAGGCATCACAACAACGTTTCACCAGGCAACGTTGGTCAACTGCTGTTTGTATATGAGAAATGGGTTGGAAACTTTCCTCATGTCAGCACGTTGTGGGCGTCGCCACCGGTGCCAACCTTGTGTGAATGCTCTGAAAAGCTAATCTTTGCATATCACAGCATCTTCTTCCTGTCGGTTAAAATTCGTGTCTGTATCACGTCATCTTCGTGGTGTGTCATTTTAATGGCCAGTGGTGTATATACAGGGTGATTCCGTGATGCGGTTACAAACGTTCTAGGAATATGGAGCAGGATAAATGCATCAATTTGAGATAAGGGTCCCAGTACCCGAAACGAACGAGTCGAAAGTTATAAGCGAAAACCGTTCTGACACCTTACAACACTGTCACTGCTCTTTACGTACGTTCTGAAACTGTATTGGTGACCAGTTATGGTATATAGCAACAGTACAGTGTTACCCTCTGAAAGAAACTTCGTTGTGTTGACCGTAATGTACCCAACGGAGGTGGCTTCTCGGATGTGAAAGTTAGAATTACGTAAATAATTAAACAGTAATAAACAATATTTTACCTATCCACACTGTTCAAAGAATAAAGAAAAGGTCGCCAGCCCAATTAGGCATAAGAATAAGTAACATTCCTTTTTAAAGAAAAAGTAAGCAGTTTTAGTGGAAAGACACAGCCTATTCTTTTCTCATACGAAAGTGCAATGTACCCAGTCACAAGCCACAACAGACGTTATAGTGTACACGAGCGTAGCAGCTAGATGTTCACGTTCTCACATTCACAGAAGACACTGTTACATTCATCAATATTAGATGCTTTGCCAAACTGAATAACTCCATCAACACTACACATGCAAATCACTGTTAAACTGAAAATTCGGCATGGGCCTAGTCTTCCTTCATCAGATATTTTCTACACAGTACAAATTTAAATAATATTCACATGCAATAAGTATCACACTATTCTTTAAATGCAAAGAAGTAACTGTTCTCATGGGTATTGAGATTCATACTAACTTTACCTTCAGTGAGGATAAAACATTAAAAGGGTGCTCATAAACTGATATTACACTTTTTAGAACACAATGAGCACAGAATTCAACGTAAATATCAAGAGTAGTTAGAACTTTCTATAATCAAGTAACTTTGTGCATTTGAGCAACTTTCAATGGAGGGGGGCGGGGGAGGGGGGTGGCGTGCTTAATCTTGATCGCTGTAGTAAAGTAAACTAAACACACTTTCATAAACGATCTAAAGAATGCCAACTTAAGAAAACTGTTTCATAGTTCTTTATCTTTTTAAACCAGAAGTAAGAAATTTTGAAAGATCTCAAAGCAAAACTATGAAAAATTTCAGATACTGGGAGGCTCTCACAAAAGCTGCACTTACTTCCTCTTTCGACTTCACCAAAATCCGCAATAATATTAGATAATTTACGTAACTCAATTTTGAACAAATTTAATTAGGTAATAGTCTTTCCTTTTGAATATTATTTTTCAAAATCAGGACACTCGGAAGTTATAATTCAAACAGAGAGATTCCTGAAGGGTGTTGTGATAAGGAAAAAATCAAGATAGGTACATAGATTCAGGTATAAGTTATTTTATATTTGAGCACACTAAAACATCCAATGAGCTGATCCTTCACTTTACATATCTAGAATTCCTCCATTCCATTACAGTGACTGCGGAATGTGGTGGATTTGCAGGTAGAAATGCTGGGTCCTGTTATTTCTTGGTGGCGATGATAGGTATCAATTCCAGCTATTTATACACCCATCCGAGGCTTTGTAACATTGGAAAACGCCACAAAAAGCCTCTCTCGGCACCAGCACAATAGACGACTTTTACGTAAGCTGTCGACAGTTTGGTAGCTCCTTCCCGACTGACTCTTGGTTCCACCTTTCTATCCACGCCAGCCACATTTTTCACGCGCTGCGTGATTCCGTTACCGAGGGGAACCACAGTGAGGATCAGCAGGTACATAACAGGAAACAGTCACTTTAAATAAAATAGATCAGTTATACATATTGGTATTTCCACAAAAAATTATTCACACAGAAATTTCAATTATATACAGTAAGTTTTGTCCCCCTCCAAATGAGGCAAAGAATTTAAATAACAGAGACACTACATCGTATAGGAATAAACCATGACATCAAAGTTTTTACAAAGGAAAAAGCGAACACTCATGTGGTATCAATACAATCAAACAATATTTACGATATCTTAATGACAAATGGTAGAACAGACAAAAAAGAAAAAATTATGTCAGTAGAGCTGTGGAGCTCTGGCGTTACAACACCTGACAGTTGAATAATGAATCGTTACTATTGTTGTTAACATCGTAGGGTAGGCAAGTTTAAGAGGTGATAGTGTGGACAGAAACAAGAAAAAAAGTTCAGTAAACATGGGCTCTAAAATGCATTCCTCAAGAGTTATGAACACTTGTTCAGTAGAGATGTTTCACAGTAGCGAAGATGAACAAGTGCTAATAGACCCTCAGGTAGACATGTTTACTGAACATTTTTCCTTGTTTTGGTCCATAAAACCACCTTTGAAAGCTGTGTACCCTACAATCTTAGCCAAAACAGTACCAGTACATGTACTCCTGTGTCAGAAGTATCAGAACAGTTTTCACTGATAACTTTCAACTCGTTCGTTTCTGGTAAAGGGACCCTTATCTGCAACAGATACATTTATCCCTCTCCAGTATTCTGTAAAGTCTGCAACATCATCCAGAATCAACCTGTATATGCACATGTTTACAGGCGTCGGGGTACAATACTTTGACGCTTTGCAGCGTCCTTGGATAAGGATTCCGGACATGGGTTCCTATTCGAACTATTATGTCTCTGTCCCCTTTATAAGTCCTAGAAGTTTGTAACGGGAATTTCGCAACACCCTCTCATCAACTGTTGCACGTGAGTTGCCTTGAATACAGCACATAATATTTTAACATAAATTCAAATGTGTTAATGTAGCTAAGCATTATGGTGTTTTAGGGGCTCTACATAAAAATAATTATAATAATTTTTGAAAGAAAGGAAACAATTCTACATACCATAGTTTGGGCATTTGGTACACAGGTATAAGTTCATCCGGAATAAAGAAGGCATTTGCTATCGTTCTGCTGTACTGTGCTACTTTGCTGGATCGAAACTTTTGAAATTTATAATTCTAGGCTACAGTACTATACAACACTACACTGCATAGGACTACACTATACTACACTGCACTCCACTATACTATACTACCCTATCGTACTTGGCATTAGAACTAAGCTATATTCCTCATTTGTCTGGATAGTTAGCCCATCGCGCGCTGAGGCACAACTCAGGAGTCACAGCGGCTGCGCTCTTTCCGTTTAGTAGGTTGTTAACATTGTTTGAAGTGAAACTAAAACTCGGCAGAGAGAAGGGGTGATTGTAATGATGAGATGAATGACAAAAATCGGTTAAGCCTGTGTTGTAGACCTATCATTAACAGGATGATGTGTGACCGTAAAAAGATGGTTAATCACTTTTATGAATCAGATTAACTTTGCAATAAATCGACATGGGACTTCGTTCTCGTGTAATTAAATGAAGATAGGTTCGTTTTGTGGAACGTGCTATCAGCATTTAAGGCTGCGACAATGGTGGCCGATACACTGCATCATCGTATTACGACGACCAGCAACGAATATTTGTTAAATGAGGCCAGGACGTAAATTCAATAATACAAATGAATAAAGTAAATATTCATATTACCAATTCAGCTTTATCTAAATTAATACCGTAAGACACAACCTTTTATTGCATCCGGACAGTATTGAGACACTAGCGTTTTTAATACAACAAAATCATATTGTGAATAATTCACAGGACATCTCTGAGATCGGGGAGCTGTGACAATAGTTGTAGAATTAGACACCAAAGATGTAGAAATTGGGAAATAGATGTCAGGCTCTCCCTAAATCTTGCCTGGTCCTTCCCAAGACTCACCTCCGCACTGCTTCCAAAATGTTATTGCAGGTGGACGTTCTGTCGTGGTGTGTCTCGCGGCCTCGTCTTGCTTGTCTCTCAGGCATGTAGGCTTGCAGTTTACGAGCTGATATTTTAGCTATCAGCAATTTCAGCTTATGCCACCCTTCTGCATTACTTATCATGCTATAGATCATTGTATTACCAAAGACGTTCCTGTACTGGTCTGTAACATCCTGTAATACCACACTCTCAAACACGGAAATCATGTGCTCCATGCTGTCAGTAGCTCCACATTCACAAGCGACTACCGTGCATTGTACACTAGTGGCCATTAAAATTGCTACACCAAGAAGAAATGCTGATGATAAACGGGTATTCGTTGGACAAATATACTAGAACTGACATGTGATTACATTTTCACGTAATTTGGGTGCATGAATCCTGAGAAATCAGTACCCAGAACAACCACCTCTGGCCGTAATAACGGCCTTGATACGCTTGGGCATTGAGTCAAACAGAGCTTCGATGGCGTGTGCAGGTATAGCTGCCCATGCAGCTTCAACACGATACCACAGTTCATCACGAGTAGTGACTGGCGTATTGTGATGAGCCAGTTGCTCGGCCACCATTGACCAGACGTTTTCAATTGGTGAGAGATCTGGAGAATGTGCTGGCCAGGGCATCAATTGAACATTATCTGTATCAAGAAAGGCCTGTACAGGACCTGCAATTTGCGGTCCTGCATTATCCTGCTGAAATGTAGAGTTTCGCAGGGATCGAATGAAGGGTAGACCCACTGGTCGTAACACATCTGAAATGTAACGTCCACTGTTCAAAGTGCCGTCAATGCGAACAAGAGGTGACCGAGACGTGTAACCATTGGCACCTCATACCATCACGCCGGGTGATACGCCAGTATGGCGATGACGAATACATGCTACCAATATGCGTTCACCGCGATGTTGCCAAACACGGATGCGACCATCATGATGCTGTAAACAGAACCTGGATTCATCCGAAAAAATGATGTTTTGCCATTCGTGCACCCAGGTTCGTCGTTGAGTACATCATCGCAGGCGCTCCTGTCTGTGATGCAGCGTCAAGGATAACGGCAGCTATGATCTCCGAGCTGATAGTCCATGCTGCTGCAAACATCATCGAACTGTTCGTGCAGATGATTGTTGTCTTGGAAGCGTACCCATGTGTTGACTCAGGGATCGAGACGTGGCTGCACGATCCGTTAAAGCCAAGCGGATAAGGTGCCTGTCATATCGACTGCTAGTGATACGAGGCCGTTGGGATCCACCACGGCGGTATGGAATCGGTGGGTTCAGGAGGGTAGTCCTGAACCCACCGATTCCATATTCTGCTAACAGTCATTGGATCTCGACCAACGCGAGCAGCAATGTCGCGATACGATAAACCGCGATCGTGATAGGCTACAATCCGACCTTTATCAAAGTCGGAAACGTTATGGTACGCGTTTTTCCTCGTTACACGAGGCATCACAACAACGTTTCGCCAGGCTACGCCGGTCAACTGCTGTTGGTGTATGAGAAATCGATTGGAAATTTTCCTCATGTCAGCACGTTGTAGGTGTCGCCACCGGCGCCAACCTTGTGTGAATGCTCTGATAAGCTAATCATTTGCATATCACAGCATCTTATTCCTGTCGGTTAAATTTCGCGTCTGTAGACCGTCATCTTCGTGGTGTAGCAATTTTAATGGCCAGTAGTGTACTTTTAGTAAGTAACTGTGCTATGGACTACGTCCCAACAAGTCAACAAGTAGTGTATAGCTTCCTTGGCCGGAAGGAAGTGTGTCATTCTGCATCTTCTTTTTATGTTAGGAACGGATTGGTAGGTTCTCCTCCATGTTTCTGCCCTTTCCCATATTTCTTGCCATTCTCTGTCAATGCATCCCTTTATTTCTTTGTTACAGGTGGCCCTTGTCTCCATTGTCTTTCCAACCTTATTATATTCGCTATTTTTGAGCCAAAATTATGCAATTTTTTTTTCTTACGGCTAGATCCAGAGGTAGCAAGCCTACTATCACCAGCAATTCCTCAGTCAGTATTGTTCTACACGAGCTTATCAGTTACAGAAGTACAGTTCTCTGTGCTCGCCATGGAGCCTGTGCTGTGCTTACCTTTCTGGCTCAATGCATCCAAACGCTCCACCCGTAGCCCACAGTAGCGCCATGCGATCAAAAGTATCCGGACACTCCCACAAACATACGTTTTTCATATTAGGTGCATTGTGCTGCCGCCTACTGCCACGTACCCCACATCAGCGACCTCAGTAGTCATTAGAAATCGTGAGAGAGCAGAATGGGGCGCTCCGCGGAACTCACGGACTTCGAACGTGGCCAGGTGATTGAGTGTTACTTGTGTCATACGTCTGTACTCGAGTTTTCCACACTTCTAAACATCCCTAGGTCGACTGTTTCCGATGTGATAGTGAAGCGGAAACCTGAAGGGACACGTACAGCACAAAAGCGTACATACCGACCTCGTCTGTTGACTGACAGAGACCGCCGACAGTTGAAGAGGGACGTAATGGGTAATAGGAAGACATCTATCCAGACCATCAAACAGGAATTCCAAACTGCACCAGGATCCACTGCAAGCACTATGTCAGTCAGGGGAGACGTGAGAAAACTGGAATTTCATGGTCGAGCGGCTGCTCATAAGCCACACATCACGCTGGTAAATGGCAAACGAGGCCTCGTTTGGTGTAAGCAGCGTAAACATTGGACGATTGAACAGTGGGAAAACGTTGTGTGGAGTGAGGAATCACGGTACACGATGTGGCGATCCGATGGCAGGGTGTGGGTATGGCGAATGCCCGGTGAACGTCATTTGCCAGCGTGAGTAGTGCCAATAGTAAAATCTGGAGGCGGTGGTGTTATGGTGTGGTCGTGTTTTTCAAGGAGGTGGCTTGCACCCCTTGTTGTTTTGCGTGGCACTATCACAGCACAGGCCTACATTGATGTTTTAAGCACCTTCTTGCTACCCACTGTTGAAGAGCAATTCGGGGATGGCGATTGCATCTTTCAACACGATCGAGCACCTGTTCATAATGGAAGGTCTGTGGCGGAGTGGTTACATGACAATAACATCCCTGTAATGGACTCGCCTGCCCAGAGTCCTGACCTGAATCCTTTAGAACACCTTTGGGATGTTTTGGAAAGCCGACTTCGTACCAGGCCTCACCGACCAACATTGATACCTCTTCTCAGTGCAGCACTCCGTGAAGAATGGGCTGCCATTCCCCAAGAAACCTTCTAGCACTTGATTGAACGTATGCCTGCGAGAGTGGAAGCTGCCACCAAGGCTAAGAGTGGGCCAACACCATACTGGATCCCAGCATTACCGATAGAGGACACCACGAACTTGTAAGTAATTTTTAGCCAGGTGTGCGGATACTTTTGATCACATAGTGTACGTACTTCTTGCATTTAGGGGTAGCTGAAAACTTCTTTGGTCAACTGTCAACTGCTACAATTTTGTTTAGGATTTTAATGTCTCTGTGGCAGCTGATTCCTACATATACATGAAAATTTTGCTTTTCCCCGGTTTTAATTCTAAGATAACTATATACTTATGTTCTTTTCATAGGTTCATGATTTGTTCTTATTGTGAGGTTTCTAGTTCTTGACAATGTTCCTTTTACTAACATACAGACTACTTTGTGTCGTTAGCCTGTTATAAAAGCACCAGTTACTTAGTCTTCAAGAACTACCCTTCTATTTTCCTCTAATTTATTCTTTGTGTTGACAGATGCTATAATTAGCAGATTGTCTATGTTTTCGATGCATTTGTTATACTCTGAAGATGGTTCAGTAATGGCTTTATGCCATCGTCCCAAATCTCAGAACCACAGATTCCTGTGGGCAGCCTTTAGTGATGTTTTTCACTATTTTCTTTCTTGGGAATTCTAACTGCACCTGCCTGTCTCTGAAATAATCTCGTAATCTGTTATAGAGATACGTATTTCAGTGTTCTGAATAAGGTAGACCACCATATATTATCAAATGTCCCAGCTACACTCCTGGAAACTGAAATAAGAACACCGTGAATTCATTGTCCCAGGAAGGGGAAACTTTATTGACACATTCCTGGGGTCAGATACATCACATGATCACACTGACAGAACCACAGGCACATAGACACAGCCAACAGAGCATGCACAATGTCGGCACTAGTACAGTGTATATCCACCTTTCGCAGCAATGCAGGCTGCTATTCTCCCATGGAGACGATCGTAGAGATGCTGGATGTAGTCCTGTGGAACGGCTTGCCATGCCATTTCCACCTGGCGCCTCAGTTGGACCAGCGTTCGTGCTGGACGTGCAGACCGCGTGAGACGACGCTTCATCCAGTCCCAAACATGCTCAATGGGGGACAGATCCGGAGATCTTGCTGGCCAGGGTAGTTGACTTACACCTTCTAGAGCACGTTGGGTGGCACGGGATACATGCGGACGTGCATTGTCGTGTTGGAACAGCAAGTTCCCTTGCCGGTCTAGGAATGGTAGAACGATGGGTTCGATGACGGTTTGGATGTACCGTGCACTATTCAGTGTCCCCTCGACGATCACCAGTGGTGTACGGCCAGTGTAGGAGATCGCTCCCCACACCATGATGCCGGGTGTTGGCCCTGTGTGCCTCGGTCGTATGCAGTCCTGATTGTGGCGCTCACCTGCACGGCGCCAAACACGCATACGACCATCATTGGCACCAAGGCAGAAGCGACTCTCATCGCTGAAGACGACACGTCTCCATTCGTCCCTCCATTCACGCCTGTCGCGACACCACTGGAGGCGGGCTGCACGATGTTGGGGCGTGAGCGGAAGACGGCCTAACGGTGTGCGGGACCGTAGCCCAGCTTCATGGAGACGGTTGCGAATGGTCCTCGCCGATACCCCAGGAGCAACAGTGTCCCTAATTTGCTGGGAAGTGGCGGTGCGGTCCCCTACGGCACTGCGTAGGATCCTACGGTCTTGGCGTGCATCCGTGCGTCGCTGCGGTCCGGTCCCAGGTCGACGGGCACGTGCACCTTCCGCCGACCACTGGCGACAACATCGATGTACTGTGGAGACCTCACGCCCCACGTGTTGAGCAATTCGGCGGTACGTCCACCCGGCCTCCCGCATGCCCACTATACGCCCTCGCTCAAAGTCCGTCAACTGCACATACGGTTCACGTCCACGCTGTCGCGGCATGCTACCAGTGTTAAAGACTGCGATGGAGCTCCGTATGCCACGGCAAACTGGCTGACACTGACGGCGGCGGTGCACAAATGCTGCGTAGCTAGCGCCATTCGACGGCCAACACCGCGGTTCCTGGTGTGTCCGCTGTGCCGTGCGTGTGATCATTGCTTGTACAGCCCTCTCGCAGTGTCCGGAGCAAGTATGGTGGGTCTGACACACCGGTGTCAATGTGTTCTTTTTTCCATTTCCAGGAGTGTATATCAATCATTACACCTATGACGTACATCCGAGGTGTGATTTATCGCATCCTAGGTGGATTTTTCTTTCTTTGAAACCACCCGGATATAATATCCGAACGAATCCAAACTCGGAGGTTATACTGAACAGTGTACCAGTAATGAGTGCTTATGACTACGTAGCAAGCTGTTCAAGGTCGCATGCCGGCTGGCGGGCAGCAGACGCCCAGAGACACAGGTCGAAGGGGTGTGTAACATCTGATGTGAGAGCAGTCAGGCAGCCAGGATGTAGCGTACGCGGTCATACTACTCCATCTGGGCGCCAGCGAGCGGGGTTGGCTAAGGATGGTATTACACTATGAAATCTCTTTGTCAAATATCTTTGTCAGAAATCTTTGTCAAAGATATTTGATGGTGTAATAGGGAACTTTATGAAATGTCGTCCAATATTTGATCAGATCTAGGGCCTCGCTGTAGATTTGATCAAAGAAATCGCTTGTCTTCTGTTCACTGCGATGTGACATGTTACCACATGGACCGCTAGCATCGCTGCAGCGTTCTGTCGTCTGTAATGTTTTTATAAACATTGCTGGTAAATGCAATTGGTGTGTGCCGACAACTACAAAATTAATAGAGATGTATGAAGCTGATGAGGCGCTTTACAACGTGGGGCACCATGAATGCAAAAATAGATTAAGAAGATTGGAGACCTGATCTGACCTGACCTAACCTAACCTAACCCTCTCCTGTAGCAAGGAATCGGTGTGTTACAGTGAGCCTGGGTTCTGCAGATGTAGCAGTTCTTAAGTGAATATTGTGCTTTGTGATATAAGGATACACTTCACTGAGCACATACAGAAATGTATACTCATCCATTCTTAAGTGACTGATGTACGACTTGACGTCCTCCACTATAAGCTCACGTAACAAGTTTTGTTGAATGCTTTTATCGTGTCGTTTAAAACCCACGGCTTCACCCGGGTATATTTCCTTTTTTCCCCCGCTTCTCTTCCGCATGTGCACACAGTGCAATTGTGGTACATGCAACTGCTGCGGTTAATAACAAGTTGTTGTTGTCAGACATCTTGAACTTTGACGAAAAATGTGATGACAGTGAAATACTCCCTCTAGCGCTCCGTCAAAGATCTTTGTCAAATATATTTGACGGAGTATTTGATCACATCTTTGATCAAATCTTTGACGAAGAAATTTGATAGTGTAATACCGGCCTAAGTGGCAAGAGCATGCGCAGAATGAGCGCAATTAAGGCGTCTGGTGGGTAGCCTATATTAGCTGTGCCTTGACGGGCATGAACTAACGAACTTCCAGGAGTTTTGCGTCGTATGGGGCAGATTTGGAACAGCCTATTGAAGTGAAATTGTGGGCATTTGGATCCAGCTGCTTCCCAACTTGTTTGACTGTAAATGGAACTATTATGCTAAGCCCAGTCAATAAATATGTGTAGGGTCAAGTAAAAACACATTACAGAGCAAGTCGAAAAGTGCAATTCAAGTGGGTACATAGAAGGGATAAGAATCGTTAGGCTCCAAGAAATGGATCTTTTGCACTCGACACTGCAGCTCGACACTGACTGGAGAATTGGTGGTGAGAAGTTTATAAACAGTTCTGAGCTACTAGTCGAGCATGCAGCATGACCACAGCACGGGATATCAATATACCAGTAATAAAACATCATTGATCATAGTGTCAGGTCAACCTTGGATTAGGTTTAACACTGTATACTACACGCTGCAGCCATTCCATTGGACCAGCTTCCATTGCTCAGAGGCCACAAATTTCTCAGAGTGTAATCAACATCTCTACTCTGCAAGCTGCATCATGGTGTGTGGCGGAGGGTACTTTGTTTACCACTGTCACTCACTCCTTTTCCTATTCTGGTCGTGAATAGTCTGCAGATAACATGACTGTTGGCAACGTCTGCATGTGAGCTCGAATCCTACTTTGACCTTCATCGTATCTTCGCGAGATATACGTAGGGTGAAGGAGGTTATTGGTTCACGTTTCTAGAAACATACCCTCTCAGAATTTTACATATGCACAATGCCTGTCTTGTAGTGACTGCCACTTGAGTTTGTAGAGAATCTCCACGATATTTCTGCACTTGCTGAATGAACCCGTACCAAAAGGAGCTGCTCTCTTTGTATCTTCTCTGTATCATCATTCCTACCTGCTTTTAGTGCCAGACTGACGATTAATATAAAATATCGGTGAAACGAGAGCTTTTTCAGCTACCTCCTTCATGGATGGACTACACTTCCTGAGGGTTCTTCCAACGAATCTCAACTGGTATATGCCTTACCTGCGGTCAGTATTATGTGGCCGTTCCGCTTTAAACCTTTTCGTATCCATAGCCCTAGATAGGTTATGGATGTGACTACTTCCTGGATTCTTATTTAATAGTATAATCACGCAATAATGGGTATTTTCCCCTGTTTATGCGAAATGCGTTACATTTCTTTAGGTTGAGGTTCAACTGACAATCTCTACATCAAGAGCTGATCTTCTGTAGGTCTTCCCCGCATCCCGCAACAATTTTATAGCATTGGGACTTCTCTGTATATAACAACATTGTCCGCGAATAGCCTAACCGGAAATCCGATGTTATTCACTTGTGTATGTTGCGAAACGTAATGGTGCTATAAACTCCCTTGGGGTACCCCTCATGTTATTTTAACGCCTGAAGATTTCTCTGAGAAAAATAGCGGTAAGCTATAGTGAGAGACGGATAATATACAATTTGTACAAGAGCCAAGAGGAATAATAAGAGTGGACGACCAAGAAGGAAGTACTGGGATTAGAAAGGGTGTAAGTCAGGGATGTAGTCTTTCACACCTACTGTTCAATCTGTATATCGAAGAAGCAGTGATTGAAATAAAAGAAAGGTTCAGGAGTGGGATTAAAATTCAAGGTGAAAGAATATCAATGATACGATTTGCTGATGACATTGCTATACTGAGTAAAAGTGAAGAAGAATTACATGATGTACTGAATGGAATGAACAATCTAATGAGTACAGAATATGGACTGAGAGTAAATCGAAGAAAGACAAAAGTAATAAGAAATATCAGAAATGAGAACAGCGAGAAACTTAAAATCAGGACTGATGATCACGGAGTAGATGAATTTAGGAATTCTGCTACCTAGGCAGCAAAATAACCAATGACAGACGGACCAAGAACGACATTAAAAGACTAGCACTCGCACAAAGGGCACTCCTGGTCAAAGTACTAGTATCAAAAATAGGCCATAATTTTAAAAAGAAATTTCTGACAATGTACGTCTGGAGCACAGCATTTTATGGTAGTGAAACATGGACTGTGGGAAAAGCGAAAAGAATAGAAGCATTTGAGACGTCGTGCTACAGACGAGTGTTGAAAATTAGGTTGACTGATAAGGTAAGGAACCAGGAGGTCTTTCGCAGAATCAGGAAGGAAAGAAATACGTGGAAAACATTGACAAGAAGAAGGGACTGGATGATAGGACATTTGTTGAGACATCAGTGAATGACTTCCATGGTACTAGAGGGAACTGAAAAGGACATAAACAGTAGAGGAAGACAGACGTCAGAATACATCCAGCAAATAATTGACAACGTGGTTACAAGTGCTACATTGATATGAAGAGGTTGGCACAGGAGAGGAATTCGTGGCGGGCTGCATCAAACTAGTCAGAAGACTGATGATTAAAAAAAAGAAAGGAAAAGAATGATAGGAGGTGAAATGTTTAATGGATTTCCTTTCATCGAGTGACGAAGCAGGTATAATATTCTATACGTTCGTATTTTTATCGTTGAACGGCAGTGAAGAACCGGGTCGAACGACTACCAGGACTCTAGGAACGCCGGATCAAGCTGAGCGCCGGAATTTACCGCCGTCTTAGTCCCGTGGATGAGCAGAGCGAGCTGGATTTCATACGATTTAGGTTCTAAATCCATATTGATTCCTGTAGAGGTTGCGAGCATTAGCATTAGACGTGTTCCAGAATTCTGCAACATACTGCCGTCAGCGAAACAGGCCTATAGTTCTGACGTCTGTTTGTTGACCCTTCTTGAAAACGAGAGTGACCCGCATATTTTTCCAATCACTACGAACGCTTCGCTTCTCCAGCGAACTACGGTGTCTTGAGCTACGCACTGAACATTGAAAACTACTGTGAAATGATGGCAGACGTTACTCCGCCTTTTTACAACACGTTATTGTTACTTCACGTTCCAGTCCATGTCTAATGCGGGAAGAATTGCTGCTTAAATGCTTCTGTGCCTGCTGTAATTAGTCTGATCTAGTAGACCTCTAGATTTTTCATTTACTGATGGTGCTTGCAACTTTGTCAGTAGGCTTTCGCAATGTGGCAGCGCCGTTTTCTTCTGCTTCCCTGCTGACATAGAAAGTGCTCTCCTTAGTGAGTTTTTCAGAAGCACGGCCTGCCCTAAAACGACGTATAATGTACATTAGCGAAGGAAAGCTGTAAAAAAAAAAAATTGCTGCACTACACATGTCAAAAAGGCGCACTAAGTGTTTGAACTGTATTATACTGGCGAAGTGCATTAATTTTTCCAGGTCTGACTGTAACTACCAAATGCAGCAAAGTCCTAGATAGAAATACCTGTTCCGTATTGTCACTTTCTCTACACATATTTGCTAGCAAGTCCGTCCTAGCATACAGTATGAGAAACTTAAGTGCAAAAATAAGTATAGTTTTTGGTAATCCTTTCACACTTGGAGCACACTCTCTCTTCCTAGCAGCCAGTTAAGATTTCAGTCAGAGCTGATATTGAAGCAGCAGCACTTTTCATCTGATAATAAGGTAATAAAATTTTTTCGGGCTTCCAGCCGCGTCAGGTGGTTAAAATACCACGAGCTTTCGACCGAGCTCTCCTCAGTCATTGCCAAGTGATGAATCAGTCTTACCACTTGACAATGAATGAGGAGAGCTCGGCAGAAAGCTCGTGGGATTTTAACCACCTGACGCGGCTGGAAGCCCGAGAAAATTTCATTAACTCATATCGCCGCGAAACCATGCATTCATACATGATAATAAGCTGTTTGTAAAAACACATGGCGCTTAATACTTCTGAATCCTTACTCAAGTACTGTCCATGATATTACTTATGAACTCTGAAGTTCGCGGTTATGACTGCACTGTATACCACGCGGAATTTATAGCCTACGATAGAAATTCTCATTTCTCATTAAAAATTCAGAAATTTTCGCAGACGTCATCCACTAATGATATGAACTTTTACTGATAAATGAAGTCCTCCAAAAGACCGCTGTAGTAGACAAAAGTATGTAGAGCTCTGAGCTACATGACCTCTCGTCGCAAGAATGGACCAAGGACTCTTCACGGCTCACCCGCGAAATTTCTCTACCTGTACCAAAGCGCGCGATAGGTATTCTGTCTCATGGCCTAAATAACACCATACACAATAAGTTTCATATTTCTATTCACATAACCCGATAATCTCCTCATTAAGACCGGTTCCCCCTCCCTCCCCCAAATTACTTTGGATGGAATTACAAAATTACACATTTCTAAAGAGCTGATAAAAACCAGTAAACTCCACCTTTAATCTTCTGAAGGACAGAAGTAATTTCTACATTTCTAAAACACCAAGAACTGAGTGCTTTACAATTATCATCGTCCCCCATGTATGTGATTCACATCAAGGCTACACTATTTGTTCCACGCGCTCACTCACCTAGTTATTCACAATGTCAGTGATTTATAATTCATACACATGTCGCATTCATATCCTCAGTCATTCACACAACAAAACATACATAAGTAAAGTCTCCCAGTAAGTAAAATTATTGTAACAGTCTAAAACTGCATATATTACGTAAATTTTTAGTCTTTTCATCAAAATATAGTACACTTCGTTATTTAAGGATAAGGTACTTAGTTAACTTTCTAGCATGAGACAATGATGACAGTACTTGACAGAGTTTTAGAGGGGATGTCATTGTGGGTCTGCAGGTGGCCAACTGGTCGGTAGTCTTAAACATTCAGGTATGTGTGGTGTTTATATGAGGCAGTTGTCCGGTGGTGGACAATGGGTACATAAGAGAAACAATGTTCATCACCAAAGTACAGCCTACTGGTAAACAAGTCTGAGTGCACCAAGGGAGTATTGTCTGATGTGCAGCATACACATTGTAGCCCTTCACATCTGCAGCTGCCACATCGGTACAAGGAATGAATTCATTACAGCACCCAATATCATTGGCTGGTGACTCGTAGTACATACTTTTCCATTTTCCGGGTTCGAACTTTACTCGGCTACACTCACTTTTTTTTCATAGGAATATGTGTCACTCTACTGTTTAAAAATAGCTACCTAGGTTTTGTGAAGGAGACGAAATGATATGTCAGGAAAACGTTTACTGTAGATGTGAGTAGCCCATTCATTTGACCATGTGTAACTCTTATCTCAGCGTTTTTCCTGTTTTGAATAACAGGTTATCGTGTAGCTAAATCGGATTATTTTTACTTCAAAGAAACTCTTCAGCAAAACGCAATGTAAAGGCGTGAGAAAATGGAAAACAGTATTGTTGGCTGCTTTGGTAAATAAACATTCCTTTACAAATATCTACTGTTACGTTTCCTACATCCTGATGTAGTAGCCAATGGTAGAAATCAGTTGATACACTAAGATAAGTTACCAGTTATATTTATTTAGTGTAACTCTTTCTTGCAAGTAAACATAATGGATGACTTTTTTCACGCCTTTGTATGCAACGCTTGCATGGCATTAACACTGCTTACCATTCTTATAAGCTTTCTCTGAAAACTGAGGAATTGTTTGCTAACTTAATGAATGCACTAGTTCAGTTGTGTGACAGGTCATTCAGATTCTAATCTAAACATTCAGTAAAATACAACTATTCGTTCTTAATCTGTATGACTCGTAATGCAATGGCATCTTGTAATGAATTGCACTGAATTGCAAATTCGACATATGAGAATGATTATGGAGCGCAACTGAATTCCATCATCATGAACGATTTATCATCCACTGATGGATAAAGACCTTCCCACTGACGTCTTTAATGTTATCCTTGAGGTATAATACGTAGATTAAAAAATATTTTCCACGTTTCCGGGTAAATACGAAGCGTGGCAATTCCTTGCGTTTCTGAGATTCAAATATCAAGTTCCTGGGTCGAACCCCAGAGCTCTGGAAATGAATACGTACACCTCGTAGCACAGAGCATAACCGTATCAGTCACTATTCATCTACACTTGTATAAAGATCCTTTTAAGACTTCTGTACATATCACGCTTTCAGCTTTTCGAATCTCATTGCACTGTAGTTGTTTTTTGATCTTATCCTTCCACATTTTATTAAGTTGTTATTTATATTACACCTCGTCACGAGGAATTAGGAAAAGAGCTTCCATACTCCATCACGAAGTTGATCCGTTTGGGTCCATTTCAGTTTCTAGCAGTAACTATGACACCTTCAGCTGTTACATATTCTCTTACCCATTTAACTTTTTTCCAACATCTGCTCTCTATTAACAACATGCTTCCTTGCATTACCTGTTAGGTAAGTCTCAAAACTTGTATGCTTTGTGCATTTGTATAACATGTCGCATCGTTAAAAATAGCACTAGACTTTGATTTTAGGCTTCAGCCGTTTTAGGAATTTCCTTACTATACGTCATGTAGTTTCCAAAATGGACTCAAATCTGTTTACCACTATCAGGGTGCACCTTGAGCTTAAACGAAACTATTGTCCCACAGCGAATATTTGACTTGAAACGTGCGGTAGTATGGCAAGTTCTCTCAACTTTGAACAGAATGTTCTGGCTTGTCCTCTTTCTAATAAAGTAGCAGATATCGTCTACTCTACATCTAATTTAAATACTGTCTTCGACGGACGCCGTTAATCGAAACTCAGGACGAACACTATCAAGGATCTCTCTGAGGATTTTTCAGGCCGTTGCATAATTTCCACCGATGAACCGGCTACGTTTTGTTTAGACTGCAGTGGTTTCAAGAAAATATCAAATTCATATAATATAAATTCTGGACTCCTTACCTGCTCAATTCTAATTGTCTAATAAAGGTAATTTTCGGATAAAATTACATTTGTCTATTTTTGTGTTTACATTTTCATATAGTCCTACTAATTACAGGTACTAAACTGGCAATTTTATGGCCATTACTGCTGAATATTTTTGTTGGCTGTGATAATTTTGTCGATTTTGATCCTCGACATAAACCAATGGCTTCAAGAAACGGAACATCTATCTGAATTTTATCCATAATGGATTCAGTTGAACTCTGTGACCGTTCCTTTATAGGATGTAGAATAATAACCGCTGCCAACCACAATGGAAGGTGATTTTATTTAATGCACGACTCGTTCCGGGTTTCTATTGATGTTGGAAATCACTGTCTAAATTAAAAAACCAAATAATGTTATAACTAAATAGACCCAACTGAAACAACTGGAAGTTCCTAAGCAACATCGGTTGTAAAGTATTACAATACTTGTATACAGCTCTATGTCAGTACTATACTAGTTCACAACACATGTCGGTTAGTATCTTCCAAATGTTTCAGTTGGGTCTATCTAGTCATCATCACATTATTTGTTTCTTTACTTAAACAGTGATTTCCAACACTGAGCACTGAAACATGCGATTAAATGTACTTGTAAACCACATGAAGATGGGCACAAATCCGAAACCAGTCGTAAATTAAATAATATCACCTTCTATTGTGACTTGTAATGTTTATTATTTTACACCCTAGAATATATACAGTTAAATTTGTATGCCATTGTCAAAAACTGGTCATGACAACAATTACAGGAAATTTTACGCTTTCAAAAACAATTGCATTTAGCCCGCTAGTTTTTTCACTTCTTTCCTTCATTTCATCAGAATTGTGGGACGCCTGCCAATGTTGAGTCTGACACGAGCTGGACTTCGATCTATTGCGCCTTTGACAGAGGACCCTGCGAAGCGATCTTTGGTCTTTGGTCCACTTCGTGATGCCTGCAATGTATAGACACGACATAATCAATGCCACAAAACGAGACAGTCGTAAATAAATAATCTCTAAATTTTATCTGTTAAATGAGTGAAATCTCACTTTTTCACTCATTTAATGGATACTTTAAGCAGAAAATATTGTCACTATCGCATATTGTCTGTTTACTGGGTTGCATTCCTGTTCATATGTGCAGTCTTTTTACTGTTGCTAGATGTTACAAAATGAGCACTCTGTTTAACCCGATTCGTGTGTATTAAGTAATTATGAATGTTGTTGGTGAAGGGGATGGGCTAGACTATAGAGATTGCATCTTGTCCCGTTTTCCGAATGCAGGTCTGAAGTAAGCTAAGCCAGTTGCTATGAGAACGGAGAGAAAGTATGCTGATCCGACGCATTGTTAAAATTTAAGAAATATATTTAAGTAATGATGAGTGATATAGTAAGAAAATTGTTCCAACGTCATCTGTAATTGCCGTAGCTTGATCTTACAGTAGAGCAAAAGTGTAGATTGTAGTTAGTGAGTATTATCAGTAACTGTGTTCCACGGGTAGAAAGAGCAGCGTCTTGGTACAGGGCAGGCGTTGCCACTGAAGTGAAATGTCACACTGAAGTGAAATATCCAGCTGACAGCTATATTATTAGTGAATTTTGGATGCTACGGTGGCAAAATCTATCGTCTAAAGTTTCATTATTCTGACAGTGGGCCACACGCAAACCAGGGAAACTTAGTGAGGATACTATATTCCTCAGAATA
This sequence comes from Schistocerca piceifrons, assembly GCF_021461385.2. Lineage (NCBI taxonomy): Eukaryota > Metazoa > Arthropoda > Insecta > Orthoptera > Acrididae > Schistocerca > Schistocerca piceifrons. The sequence goes on along the minus strand of NC_060139.1, from coordinate 781,705,119 downwards.
TGAGTCCACAAAGGCAAAGGGTAGTCTTGGACTAATAATATTTGTTTCGCTCTACTCAAAACAAGTGTTGCCAGAACACTGGAAAATCGCTTACACTTGCTGAGTAGCGTTTTGCATACTGTTCGTGTAAAACATTTTATAACGTGAGTGATTTCTTGGATATTCCACGTGACGACATCTGTGGTGGACAAAAAAATGGTTCAAATGGCTCTGAGCACTATGGTACTTAACATATGAGGTCATCAGTCCCCTAGAACTTAGAACCACTTAAACCTAACTAACCTCAGGACATCATGCCCGAGGCAGGATTCGAACCTGCGACCGTAGCGGTCGCGCGGTTCCAGACTGTAGCGCCTAGAACCGCTCGGCCACTCCGGCCGGCTGTGGTGAACACTGAGTTGACGTAAGAGCAATACATTTAATAACATTCTCAGCTCACACGTTTAGACTACCATGGAACAAAGATTATCTTCCTCAAGAAACAGGCAAATAAACTAGTATCCAGACTTCAAATATAGATAATTGTAAAAAGAAGCGCCCAGTGATATATCTACGAATAAAAGTTACGTGTCTTGTCGAAGTTTAATAATTATAAATGAAGGTTTAATTCAGGAAGGTCATCAGAAGAACCGACACTGGGTTTACATGAGGAACCACGACTATTGAAACTTTGCTAATTGCAGAAACACGACACCCGGAAAATTGGACTCGCAATTAGAGTAATTTTCTTAGAAATGCAGAATAACGACTATTAAACTTTCAATACAACGGAGGAAGAATTCAATTAGCTATAAAGTTAGAGGACGTGACAAACAGAACAGTAGAGGACGAGTAAATGATTGTAATAACTTGGCGATGACACCTGCATGGTCTGAAGCGTGGATTCTGAATAGATTTATTACCCCTGTAGGAAACTCTTGTAGACACGTGGTAAATCTTGATCAACACTGGTTGATATATAATCTGTATCACTGTCTCTTAATGGTAAATGTTGCGTGAGGGATCGCTATGCTTTATTATGATTAATATAATATAATAAGAATGCATAATTTGAACGGGGCTGAACAGCCAGCATTCGTGAACAAGGTCACCACCATATGAAACTGCGTAGGTTATGCAGTGTAATGCCACTGCCATGTGGGTTATGTGGAGGCAAAGAACGGAGGTGATTAGGGTTTAAATTCTCGTTAACGGGGTCCTTAGAGATAGAATACAAGCTCGGATTAAAGAAGTATTGGAAAGGAAATACGCATCTGAAAAGTAACCGTCGCAGCATTTGGCCCGTGTCGCGTTAATGAAATCCCGGAATATCTACAGCCGAATTTCAGAACGATTTTTCGGACTAAAATCCTTACGAATGTGAGTTAACCATTGCATCACCTCGCTTGGCGTATATGGTAGAAGCAGGTCCAACAGAACTGGCTAAGGATCACTGAATTTGATTTCAGTATATGATTTTCTTTTCTTTATTGAATTTCGATTCTCCTCCTCCTCCCCCCCCCCCCCCCCCCCCCCCCGGCCCCCGTGGGGAGGTCGGCTGGCATCAGCGTAATATGCCGCTCTGCAGCCTACAGAAGAGTTAAAAACATAATGAGTAGATAACAAACACTAAAAACAGGCGATAAAACGGTGACTGTTTAAACCAGTAACATGACGGAAAGATGAGGAAGTGAAAATATAAAAACAAAGGGTCGGTGATCGTGATGAAAACACATAGTAATTAGATAGGCACAATTAAAAACACACTGCGACAGTTTGTTTCTGTTCGCAAGAGTTAAAAAACATACCTAGCGACGGTATGGTGTCTGTTCGTAAAATTTAAAAACAAACAACACTGAACACACGCGTAAACACTGCACTATAGACACGAAGGCATATGGGAGAGGGGAGGACCCGGACAGATGTGGGGGGGAAAAAGGGGGGAGGAGAGGAAAACCAAGAGGGGGGAGCCGATGGAGGGAGAGGACACATAAAAGGGGAGGGGCAGGGTGGACGTGAGAAGGAGTAGGGAAGGCAGTGGAGGGGAAAGCAAAAGGACTTGGGGGAGAGAATGGGGTTAAAGAGAGGGTAGGCGGCGGAAACACCGGATGGAAAGGGGGGAGAGGGAGCCCAGGAGAAGGACAGAGCCAGGGAGGGGGAGGTGATCAGAGTTGATCAATATATGATTGTCAGACACCAACTTTATAATGAAATGATTGACCATTGAGTCTAAGTGCAGCAGTGGAGCACAGGAAATATATTCCCACAAGAAGCCCGTCAGTATTGGCAGAAAAGTTGATTGCAAATGCACTGTCCGACAAAAAAATTTGAAGCACCCACTAGACATGATTGGATGTCAATGTGACTCTGTATACGCACACACCATCAAAAAAATGGTTCAAATGGCTCTGAGCACTATGGGACTCAACTGCTGAGGTCATTAGTCCCCTAGAACTTAGAACTAGTTAAACCTAACTAACCTAAGGACATCACACACATCCATGCCCGAGGCAGGATTCGAACCTGCGACCGTAGCGGTCTCGCGGTTCCAGACTGCTGCGCCAGAACCGCGCGGCCACTTCGGCCGGCCCAAACACCATCGGTGGGGCAATTTTCCATGAGAGATAGATCGTCCACCAGAGTTGGAGAGGCACAGCGATGTTGTTCTTGGGACCATGGTGCGAAGGCCCATAGAATATGACTTCATGACACAACTGGTCAGTAATTGCGAGAACTTTGACGGCACAATGGAAAGTAACGGACATTCTGCGCCCTTCTGTGGTACTATTCATGAGACAGTATCATGGTCCCGTTTTTCATCAGGACAATGCTCGTACACGCATGGCACTTGTCCCTATAATCTGTTTGCATGACGTTGGGATACTCTCATTGCCAGCGAGAGCCCCAGATCTGTCCCTGATACAACATATATGGGATCAGCTGGGACATCAAGTCCATCCCACTGCCACTGTCCTGCATACCAAGGAGCAATTACAACAGTTAACCTGCCCAATCGAATTAGAACATGCATACAGACTGGAGGGGGTGCAACATCTTACTCGTGAGTGGGCTCATACAGCCGAGTTCTTTGTAAACGTAGCTCGATTTTGTAATCGCTGCAATAAAATCACGTAACCTCTCCCTCTCAACCCGTGAAGCCTCATTTCGTTTGCTCCTCCTCTTCTGGATGCCTCACATTTTTTGTGAGCCAATGTGTATGGTCTTTCTGACGAGTCCCGCTTGGGGGTCTATCGCAGTCGTAAGTAAACATGGCATGCTTTGGATTTTAACTTTGCCTGTCAGACTAAGGGGTCCAGGGCCACATTGAACGAATAGTCTAGTTTAGTGTTCAACCGCCGTTAGGTTGCACTGCATCACCATTGTTGCGATTGTGAAGCTGTGTGAGACTGCACAAAAGATTATGATGCTGTCAAGATGTGAACATGGTGACCTATACAATAAGCTGACGGCTCCCCATAAGATCATTTGGAATATTAAGACCAAGTTGTGAAACGGATATTAATGAACATCTGAGCTTGTACAGGAGTGGCCGACTGCGAGGTGCTATGGCCATGCCGAAGAGTGACTGTCGCCCAGTACATGCCTGCCAGTTAATTCGCTCTTTGGCGAAAGAATAGTTTTACGACCTATTTGCTAGTCTTCACCTGCGTCCCTTGCGTTCTCATAGACAACCAGTGGGCTCAGCTCACAAAAAATTACACATTTTTTTCACCAGCATTTAGAAATGAAATGAAGTACTTATTAAATCACGAGCATTGGCGTTTGTTTCAGTTAATTGCTTACTTTCATGCTCCAATTTTAATTTGAACTGGTTTGGTAGTTAACTTGAAAAGTGGGCTGTTTATCAGGTTACTGAGCAAGTCTGGAAAACTGCAATTGTATATTACTCATACACACATTGTTAACAATGCTTAAGACTGAAGTGCTACTTCCCATGCCTGCTCACAGGTGAAACGGCGACAGTGGAACATGTCTGGTATATCGTCGGTAGGTGATTCGCGTGTGATGTCTATACAAATTGTGATAAACTTCCCCATACGAAACTCTGGCCTTGTTCTTGTGGGGTGGCTTATGTCCCTCAACGATGCAGAGAGCTGTACAGTAGATGAAACCACATCGGTGGGTTATCAATGGAAAACCCACACTAACGTGTGGTTCGCGTAATGTGACAGAAGGTTTTCCTGTAGTTAAAGGGCGAGAGTCTGGATAGTTCATTGATCTGGTTTTGTAACATTAATTAACGTGGTTGTGCTATATTGCTACTGCCTAAAAGGAAGCGGAACTACAGGTATTATATTTCCCAAGGATACGCAGCTATTCCGTATAGTTTAATGACGATAATATCCTCTTCGGCAAGATATTCGAGGTATAAAATAATCTCACATTTGGATTTCCAGGAAAGGTCTGCTAAGAAAGATGTTGTCATCTGAAAAAAACAAATCTGACATTCTGCAGGTCGTCACCAGAAATGTTAAAGACCTATTAATCGTAAAAATCGGTTACAGAAACTGGAAAGCAAACATTGATAGGCTGAAGTTATATTGGTAATTAGTGGTGGTGCCAAGAAGAACAGGATTACTGATTGCATGAGTACAATTTTACCAACGCAAATCCAGCCAATGAATCTAATGGCAATGTAGGGGGTAACACAAATCATGAAAAAGAAGGAAGAAATACAGGCGAGCTAAAATGAATAGCATAGTGAATCAATTATGGTAGCCAAGACAAACACAGGGCCAAGATAGGAAGTCTTATCTGAAGATATTTGTCTTGAGTGAAGCCTCGCACTTGGACTATAAGCAGTCAGACAAGAAGACAATAGATGCCTGGAGATTGCTGAAGGTAACATGGGTAGAGCGGGTAGCTGATGAAGAAGTACGGAATACAATTGGGGAGAAAAGGACGTTGTGTCACAACTGGACTAAACCATGCGATTGGTTGACTGGACGCACCCTGAGGTATCAACGAATGATCAAGCTGTTTATCTAGGGAAGCGGGGTACAAACTGAAGAGTGATGCCAAGGCGTAACTATATTTATTTATTTATTTATTTATGCATTTATTTTACCTGGCAAGATTAGGGCCTTCAGGCCCTCTCTTACACCTAACCAGGCATACTCAGATTCAACAAATTTCAGTGTCTACAGAAAATTAGGACATATAACATGTTATACAGTATTCATGTTAAAGAAAAAAATAGAGATTATAAAAGTAGTACAATGATAATTATAACAATCAAAAAATAATTATAACAATCAAGAATAATAAAAATAATAATAATGATAATAATAATAATAATAATGACTATGTATATGAAAGTAAACATATTTTTCTTTTATGAGTGTCAGTCCTATTGCTAGTTGGGAATTTTCTCGTTATATTCTTGCAGCTTGTGAGTTATTCTCATCAAGCAGAGACATAAGACGATGGAATGGGGTGAGAGATATAGAAGAGGTAGATAGGTTAGAGGAAGAGAAATAGAATGGTAAAATTCGAAGCTATGATGGAGAGGAGAAAGAAAAAGATGAGGGGGGGCACAACAATGGTGGCTATACCGTCCCTAATATGTAAGTCTTAAGTTCCCTCTTGAATGTTGAGTGGTTTTGGATAAGACGCAGATCACAGGGGACCGCGTTCCATAGTCGTATGGCTGAGATGGAGAATGACACGGAGAAAGATTTTGTGTTATGTAAAGGTACAGCCAAGATGCTAGACGTATCCGATCTGGTATTGCGGTTGTGGAATGATGATAGGTGTTTAATGTGAGAAGATAAGTATTGGGGGCACCAGTGGCTAAGAAATCGATGAAGTAAGCTCGCTAAAAACCTAGGAACTATAATTACGAACAACTAAAGGTGGAAAGAACACGTAGCAAATGTTATAGAGAAGGCGAACCAAAGACTGCATTTTATTGGCGGAAGAAAAGATGTAGTAGAGCTACTAAGGAGACTGCCTGTGCTGCGCTTGTCCGTCCTCTTGTGGGGTACTGCTGCGCGAAGTGGGATCCTTACAAAATAGGATTAACGGAGTACACCGAGAAAGTTAAAAGAAGAACAGCACGTTTTGTTTTATCGAGAAACAGGGGAGAGCTTGTGACGGAAATGATACAGGATTTGGGGTGGAAACCATTAAAACAAAAGCGCTTCTCCATGCGGCGGTATCATCACACGAAATTTCAATTACCAACTTTCTCCTCCGAATGTGAAAATATTTTGTTGATGCTCACCAGCATAGGGAGAAACGATCGTCAATATAAAATAAGGGAAATCAGAGCTTGCACAGAAAGACCTAGGTGTTCTTTATTCCACGCTCTATTCGAAAGTGGAGTGATAGTGAATTAGTGTGAAAGTGGTTCGATGAACCCTCTGCCAGGAACTTAAGTATGATTTGCAGAGTGGCCATGTAGATGTAGATGCAAACTACATTAAAAACAATAGGCTGTAGGTTGTAATAGTTATGCAGAGACAAATATGTTTGCAAAGGACAGAGTGTCACAGAGTGCCGCTCCAAATAAATCTTATCGCTGAAGACCACAATAACGACAAGCTATCTGATGTAACATTCCTCGGGAGACCATAAGAGATTTTGTCATACGGTTCCATGATATTTAGGCGTACCTCTTACAGTGCTAGGTGGTCTCTCTTTGTTCAAACCCTGGAGCCTTACGTTGTAACCAGGTATTTATATTACATAGATCAAATATTTTATTTATAATTGATGTCATACTCATGTAGATATATCGGTAATGATTTTAGAAATTTTACTCGTAGCAAAACAATGGATAACAGTTAATATAAAAAATGTGTCCGAAACTCATACGTTTTTGAGTTATTCAGAAGTTTTCATTCAACAGTGTTTAGGTGAAACGAAACAAATTAAGTTTTTAAGCCATTTAGACAACAACCTATTGTGGACAGACGGAAATATTCGTGTAACAAATTCAGGAAAGATACTAGCACTCTAGCATAACTTTGCAATGGTTTGAATATGGACTGAAGAGTAATACGTTCTCCGGGCACGTCTTACAGGTGTTGGCTACAAGAACGTTTTTCAAACTATTCTTCCAGAATTATTATACGATGCGCCTCGTGCAAACAAAACGAAGCACGCACGATGGCTGCTGGAGCAGATGACCGTCGGCTGAACATTCCTTCGGCATGAGTTATTGTATTTATCATTATTTCTGACATCACATAAAACAATCGTTTATGAAGCAGACATACTAAACTAAGGAACACTCCATCAACATGTCATAGGAGCTTGCAAAACCATACGGCGCCGCCTCTTAGTGTTTGAGAGAAGTTGACAGTCTTGTGATCTGACGAGTACATGCGAGTATCCAAGCAAGCAGACGACATTTTGATCATTTGGTATGAATTTTTGTAAAATGTTCGTTAGTCAATGTCTGAGTAAATAATGACATTCAAACCTACTCCTCTAGGCGATTTTTTATTCATTCCTTGTCAGATATCCACATGCAAGTTATATACAGAGTGGATAGAAACCGCCTAAAAAGCTTGTGAGGGAATTGGCGGGTACGGGTACGTTGTGCTGAAAAATAACTGTTAAGAAAAAATTTGATACGTTGCGCCGTTTCCGAGATAATTAGCACTGAAGTTAGCCAATCAGGCCGTTACACTTGCAACTTCAAGCGGCCCACCAGATGCAATTAGTGTCAGTTATTCTCATAGCGTAGATGATAGTGCACGAGACTGCTCATCCTTTGGCTCGGGTACGATGTTTACTACAGTTCCATGTCTAATTTTTGTATCGATCACTCATTTGGTTTTAGGAAACCAAACTAAGAGCACGTTTGGCTACACCTCCATTGGCGGGCCCCTTGAATCAGATCGCAGAACGGCCCGATTAGCTAACTTCAATGCTAATTAGATCGGAAACAATGCAACTTATAGAATTTTGATTCTTAATAATTATTTCTCAGCTCAAGCTTCCCTGCAACATTGTTACAAGCTTTTCAGATTATTTTTGACTGTCTTGTGTATCGAATAGTAGAGGTCTTAATTCGTCGAAGGTGCGCAGAAAGACTGAGACTTTGCTAGTTTTCTTACGAATCCCTTTTTAGACTTATAAGTTATAAGAGTACCACACGCACACACACACACACACACACACACACACACACACACACACACACACACAATTATTAGTTTGTTTAGGCTTGACATGATCAAGAAAGTGAAACAGCGATCTTGATTTTTAGCATGAATTTTATTTGTCTAGATCGCGTAAAAAATTGTTAGAAAGTCTATCAAGTCGCACTTTGTACCTTAAAGTACTGATTCAGTACTTTAATGTGCTGTATATGACGTGTTGCATACTGTAACGTTTTTTTTTTTATAATTTGAAGATGATAGCTATACAATCGAAACCGGTAATATTTTATAAACTCGCGATCTAGACAAATAAAAGTTACATTACTAGGTTATGAAAACATGAAATTCTAAAATGATTTGTGACTGCCGCCTACAGCATAATTTTCTTGTTGTATGATAAAAGAGAGACAGTTTCTATTTTTCTTCCATCTTATTCTTACCTAGTCCATTTCCTGTTTTCTTTCTTTTGAAAGGACGTGTTAAGCAGAAATATGTTGTTCTTCTCCGAAGATTCTAATAACTTACATCTTTTGTCATCTCTAGTATTATACCAAAAGTTTCACAACCAAGAATGGTCCTCTAGTTCTGATGCTACTTTTGCATTACAATACCCCATTACCATCTTGTAGTGGGATTTTTTGGCATGGTTCAGTCAGTGAGTTAATGTTCCATTAGCGACGTCTGTGAAATTTTTGTAATAATTACGAAAAGTAACAACCAAGAAAGTCCTCTAGCCCTCGGTAATTAACTCCCTGGTTTCGGTGTCCGGCAGTAACGATCGCACACATGTGTGTTACTATCAGAAATTCCCACATCTTGCACAACGTGGTCGCGAGTGTCAATAGAACAAAGTCCTGCAACCAAACCGATGCTGGTCGGACTTTGGCGCCTCACATCCGGCTGCACTTCAGGGCAAGGCTAGTGCTCTCGTCCCTCTCCCCCTAACCCTCCCCCTCCCCCCACCACAGTCTGGCCCCTCTCCCAAAAATTTGCACATCGGAAATCAATCAATGCCTCAGTCCAAACATCAGAGCAAGAGAACGAACGCAGTTCAGAGTTCGTAAATAAAGGTCTACTCCCGTGTTGCTCTGCCGATCTGACAAAACATCTGAAATGTCTCAGACAATGCTGAGTTCAAGTAATGAAAAAGAAAATTGATCGACATCCCAAATGAAACATGTGATGTGGTCCATCTGAAGAAGACCGACATATGTACTTAAGATCAATGCCCATGTGAAGCATTTGTAGTAGTAGGGAAACGATGTGTGTCACATAATGAGTTTAAAAAATATCACTCTGACGTGCACCACCAGATATTGTAGTAGTCAACTACAAAATTTCTTTAGGACTGTTCTTTCTGTGCTTCCTAAACCGTTATTTTTGATATGGGGTATATAAGTATCAATCTTACTTTCTTAAAAGAAGTACTTGTTCTTAGCAAGTATTTTTTCTTGGCTTTGTTCGTTGTATATTTTTCCTAACATTATCATACCTGTACGTACAATTTCGAAAGTTCCTTTGCTCTCTTGTTTAATCTTTCTCACTGTTCGAGTAGCATTCGGTTGTAATTTTTTGAGAACAGTATAGTTTCAACTATAAAACATGGTAATTAAAGGCTAAACGGGTTTGAGATTTGTGAATGCAGTAGTAGTAGATTTGCATTTGTCTTTTGCTTGAGTGATGCGAAAGTCGGCCACATACAGTTACGCTCATTCGGAGTTTAAGTAGAATGAGGTTGCGTTCACGACAAGAAAGACTGCAAAGTCGGTCCAGAATTTGTCTGTCAAACTTTACGCTATGTGCTTCCGTAAAATTAAGTGCTGTTGTCGAAAAAGATTCTAAAGATATGTAGTTCCACTGCATATAACTGAAACGTCCATGAAGAGCAGACACATGTAAATTAGGAAGATATCTGGATATGTTCTAGAATTCAGTGGCGTACGTTAAGCATGTTACACATGAGTCGATAGCGAAAAAGTGTGCCAGAGAATAGCTGGGCAAATTATTCAAGCTAAGATGTAGCGAAAGTACGTTGCTAACGGCTGAGAGAGACTGGAATAGTCAGAACATGCTTGCTACTACCTAAAACCCTACAGTCTGGCACTTCTGAAAGTTGTGTTGAAATAGGAAAAAGGTTTTGAAGGTCTCAGATATGACCAATGAAAGTACTTGACTGACTTACGCCACATATCTTCCCATCCAGTTCAAGGTCTTGTGCATTACAAGACTTTTTGATTTGAGCTTATTGTTTTATTGCATTTGATCTCGTTGCATTTCTTTCACTTACCATGCTACAATTTTCTTTCTTCTATTATATTATGCATGAGAAAGTAATGAACGCAACACAGGCTGCAAGAAGAATTAAAATACGTATAAGCAAGAATACTCAACTGATGAAGTCTTTTTTATGTCAGCGACTATTTGAATACGAAAGCAATTAATTTCTGACAAAGTAAGAGACAATGTACGGTTTTTTATTGGCTTCTAAGGTACTTGAAGATTCCAAGCCGATCTCACACGTTGCCTCCAAGTGCTACTATCTTGTGTTACTTCTTGGAGATTATTTACGCCAATTTTCTTGCACACTGTTTCAATTTCATTTAGCCATGTACTCCTGCTCTTTTTAAAATGACGTCTCCTTGAATACCCTTGAATCCAATCGATCCTCTTTCATCTTCATCAAATGGCCTGCTTCAAATGGCCAATGTCTTGAATTCTTCTGGAATTTATCATGCTAATTATTTTTGCTTCTTGCGTTGCATGTGGATTTCCGTGTTGTGTCTTCTCTCCCAGCTTTGCGATTCATTATCATAGTATAGAGCAACGATTTCCCTACACACCTTGTTTTCAAATACTTGCAACTGGTGTTCTTCCGTTTTCTTCAAACTCCACGTTTGTGCTCCATATGTTAGGATTGCTCTGATGATTGTGTTATACAGCTTTATTTTAGTTTTTCTTCTCAGTTATTTAGACCCTAGAAGTTTTTGTATGGAATAGCAGGCTCTGTTAGCATTACTCAGTCGAATTTTCACTTCTACTTGTCCTTGACTTCCTTCGTGTGTAATCGTGCCCAGAAATTTGAACTACTTGAATGTTTGCCGCTTATTAGACGCAATTCTTCTCTATATCTCTGAATTATCGTGTAGTTTTTCTGGTCGTTTACTTTTCGGCCAACTTTTGATTCTTCTTCTTCACGGTCCAAAAATAACTGTGTAATTTTTATTTAACATTTTTCGGTGATCTCTATACCATCAGCATGTGCTAACCTTAGCGTTGTTTCTGTTGAGGATCCCAGAAGGTGCTAGTTTGAGTTTCCAAACAACTCTCTGCCATGCTTCATTGAAGAGAAGAGGGAACTGAGCATCTCCCTGTCTTAGTCCAGTTTTATTTTTAAAGTGGTCAGATTCTATTACATTTAGCAACAACCTGTTTATATTATTATTCATTCACATTTTACAAAGATTTATAAGTTCAAATGGAAATCCAAGTTCAGTTATTACACTACAAAGGCTTTGCCTGTGAAAGTAGCTTTCATAAAATGGATGCGCAAGTAATGTATTTTTGTTTATATTCCCATACTTTTTATTTATTACTCTGATTACAAATAAATTGTCAGTAGTGGATCTGTCACTACGAAAACGTTTTGATAATCCCCTATATTTTCTGTGTAGGGTTTCAAGCTGTTTAGCCCTAAACAAGATAAAATCTTATAGGCTGCGTTAGCTAATAATATTTCGCTATCGTTTATGTAGTGTTCCATGTCTCGTTTTCTGTGTATTGAGATTATTAATTGTTATTCCATTCTGTTGGTATGGTCTCAGTGTCCATATTACTTGTGTCAGGTGAAACTAATATTTGTTCAGTCGTTCTACATATTTTAGTATCTCAGCTGGAATTACGTAACGTCCAGTTGCCTTGTGATTTTTTAGATGTTTGATACTTCCCACCACCTCCTATTATGTGGGTTCTGGAATTTGGTCACTATTTGGGTTGCTGCTGGAATTTGTAAATTGTAATTCCGCATCAGAAAAATTCAGTAGCTCGTCAAAATATTCCTTGCTTGTTGGGAAAATTTTGCTTGGACCACTAACCACATTGCCATTCTTATCTTAAATTTGCAACTAAAAGCCGGCCGAAGTGGCCGTGCGGTTAAAGGCGCTGCAGTCTGGAACCGCAAGACCGCTACGGTCGCAGGTTCGAATCCTGCCTCGGGCGTGGATGTTTGTGATGTCCTTAGGTTAGTTAGGTTTAACTAGTTGTAAGTTCTAGGGGACTAATGACCTCAGCAGTTGAGTCCCATAGTGCTCAGAGCCATTTGAACCATTTTTGCAACTAAAACCTTTATTTTGTTGACTGGGTCATTCATTTTCCTAATGTTATTAATTGACAGTGTTCGTGAATAGTCATTCTATTGTCTCAGGTATTGTGTCTTTTCCCTACCATTTGTTTTAGTAGCCTGCTTTTGTGCCTACCAATAAGGAAGCTCTATTTCAGGATTCTTCCCTGTAACTATTTCCTGTGTAATTTCATAACATTGTCTTCAGCTTCCTCACTTTCTTCTTAATGCGTTTCTTCACCCACTGCAGGCTATTACACGTAGCTGCGAGGAGGACTTCTTTCATTCTATTCCAACATTTATTATTGGTTAATTCATGATTTTCTCCCAAGATACTTAAAACCTCAAATTGGTTCGTATTTCATATTTAGTATTTTTTTGTCCCTATTAGATTTTATAGACCAGGTGTTTCTAGTTTTTTTTTATTTTTTATTTTTTGTCTTAGCTGCTGTCGTGAACTTGGTTTTCCTTTACTTACTGCTAGATTGTGGTCTGACTCCATTTCCGCTCCACAGAAGGATAGTGCATCACTAACTGCCTTTCTACAGTTGTTGTCTACAATATTTCATTATGTAAACGTCTCTGAGAGAATGTAGTGCTGTTAATGATTACCTCCGTTGATGAGCAGATTTTATCAGCTGAATGTCATTGTCACTTTTATCGTGTAAATTTTAATTTCCGATAGTTGGTTTGAGTAATTCCTCTTTTCCTATTTTTGCTTTAAAAACCCCTATTACTATAATGGCACAGCGTTTTGGTACTTTGTTCCATTGCACCTGACAATTTGTCGTAGAAGTTATTCTTTGTTGCATCATACACAAACAGAGTGCAGAGAAATAAACTCATAATAAGGTGTGGGAAGTGTTCAAATGGTTCAAATGGCTCTAAGTACTACGGGACTTAACATCTGACGTCATCAGTCCCCTAGACTTAGAACTGCTTAAACCTACTAACATAAGGACATCACACACATCCATGCCAGATGCAGGATTCGTACCTGCGACCGTAGCAGCAGCGCGGTTCCGGACTGAAGCGCCTAGAACCACTCGGGCACAAGGTCGGCTTGGGCAGTGTTGGGGACGTCTTTTCTTGCTCTTGATGTTTTGCTTTTCTGCTGATGACAGTTTGTGCGATGCGTGCCATCTCTTAATATCTTCGGGAGTTTAGCGAGAGGGGTCGGGGGAATAACACTGGAGCAATATGTATCCGCCGTCATCACCTTATGGTGACTGTCGGAATATAGATATCGATGTACAGAGAAAACTGTACAAGTTTCCATCAGCTTAATGAGTATCCTAATTTGTGCCTGTTCATAGAACCATCATAATGTTTTCAACATTGAGACTTCAGTGTTTGGCGGTGATGTTATGTGTTAGTCAACAAAAGCTAGGGATCTGTAAGGCAACTGATGCTGCTAAGCAACATCGTGAGGCTAGTCCAGTCGTGTGAATGGACGCACTGTCATCATGGAAGATGTAATGTTCTGGCAGGAATAGTAAAGAAAGTGAAGATAAAACTTTAAAGTCTCTTCGCGGACGAAGACTTCAGAGACGAAGCACGAGATTGGAAGAGATAACTATGTCATATGAAAATGGCTTTGGTGTTTTCAATGGGACCAATCTGAAATCGACCTATGTGATTGATGGGAACCGTGAGAAATCTAAATCTGGATGTCTGGAAGGGAATTCGTGCTCAATACCTCACAAATGCTAGTCAAGCACTGAGAATAATGGTTGCACAATTTTGACAGCTATCTCCTAAAACGTTTTCATATCCCGTATTTTCAGTATGAACTGCAAACCATTACCGGTGTAGAACCACCATTATATTTCATTGTTCGAAGATGGTAGTTCGGTGTCTACTGAACTTCTCGACACATAAACATGTGCTGCATCGGAAAAAATTATAAAAGTAGACTAGTTGTATAAGACTACATGGTTACATATCCATTACCGAAATTTGGTCATAGAGGCCTCTTCACTGCGTTTATTTGGTTTCACGATATTAGACAACGATGGATCAACCACCAAAGTCTTATTCATACAGTCCCTATTACACTGTTTTCATTAACACTGTCTTTTCGAGACTCATATTATGTTTAGCAGCTACTTTCGTTACGGTCGTCGTTTTGTTACAGGTAACAAACCTCTTTAATGGTTTACTGTATCAGTCCGTTTGGCTTTTCTTCCACTATTGTCTTTCAATACTAACACTAGATTCCTAGCCGATTTGCAGTCGTTATCAGATATGCTACAACTAACGATAAGTTAAAAGTTTAACAGTCACAGACTTACTGATGGTGTAGAACACTTGCAATAGCTTAACAGGGTAAGGATAAATAAGAAGGCAACAGCAGTATTATTATCGTGCCCTATTTGTGATCACATAGTCGTGTATATCAGGCCTGGAAAGAACTGTAAGTTCCCCTCCGACCCACCCCCCCTCCCCCACCACCACCAATCGAGTATCTTCCAATTTTGAATTATTGAAAGTCACAAGGTTAAGGCTGTCAGGGTAAAATCTTAACCAAACAGTTAGCACCAACTTTCGGTATTAATGACCACATGCCCTAGAACATAAACATGCCTAATATTATTAAATGTTCTTGATACTTATTATTACATGATTCAGATAAAGAGTTTCATTGTACTTCTGATTTCTACTGGAATAAAAGGTAAGAAACGCTCCTGATTGTCGTTAACGCAATCACTGTTCAGTTTCATGACTGAGATATATCATAAATTATCTTGACCCTGAGGGCTATGAAACACAGTTCATGTGCTTAAATGTCGTATGAGTGCCCCTAATATTTACTGTTCGTTATCAATCCATCAGGTGAAGATGTACACCTACCCGATCACACTCAAATTTTAAAATATCCTACCTTCACTTTAATTAATGACAGTTCACTTAAAAATTATATCCATTCAGCGCTCTGGCTCTAACGTTTATCTTGAAACGTTTCTGAAATGAATGATCTAATCATCCTGTCGGCCTGCGTTTCGAGTTTGCACCCTCATATATTTGCAAGCGTCCACGCTCACAGGCAGCCTGAATGCGACTTCTCCTGACGTAAAAAATGTTGAAACAACTTAAAGATGAAGTTGTGATGGGGAGCTCTCTGTCACCTATTATTGCAAATCTGTTTATGAAAGATTGCGAGAGATGTGGCCTGAAATTGGCAGCATTCCTAACTGCAATTTTTTAAAAGATACATAGACCACAGGTACGTTGTTTGACCTCATCAAAGTGGGTATTTGCATAGCTTTTTAGAGCATCTGAATTCAATCCAACCTTTCACTTCATTATGGAAGTTGAAACGGATGATCGTCTTTCCCTTCCATGATGTGCTGGTCTGGAGGAAGCTTGATGGTACGGTTAACAGGAAGCCAAAACACTTCAGGCTGATAGTTGTCACCTTCTAGCTCAGCGGGCTGGCATATTTCATGCCATGGTTCATAGGGCCTGTGTCATCTGAGACCCTGAAAATATATCAGCTGTTACCCCACCTCGAATTCACATTTCGACGGAAGGTCCTCGGGGTTGGGATTGAAGCTTTGAAACCATCTATACGGTGATGTAGGTTAAGGTGCCGGGTGTTATGTCCTGCAGCCATTCACCCTGGTGGGCATTTGTGAGCAAGTGATCGACAGAAAAAAAATGGACTTTTGCGTGATTTTCTAGAACCTTAATAAAGACATGTGTACATTTAGTGGCGTCGTAGTGTAGTGATTAAGTTAGTTTCCAGAAGTGCTAAAAATAGTGCCCTCGAATCTCGTCAGGTGCTCTGAAATTTTTTATTTCAAAATATTTTTCGAAATAACTTTGATCATTATTTTTATTCAATTCATTGGTTTAAATGTAATTTTTTTTTTAAATTTCTAATCCTTTGTCAAATCATTTTACCCACCGTATTGTCTATATCATTTGCTCTTATTTTGTCTGGATAAAAGGAATCATTTCAATTTTTGTGCATGTGATTTTCATTATTTTTATGTATGTATCACGATATTTAAAGTTCGACAATGCCGACCTGTGACTTAAAAGACGAAATACGAAACAATCTACTTACGTTGCTTGTGCAGTGGTGTCAAAAATATATTTTCTGTTACAAGATGTACATCTTTGTGGATGGTAATCGTCAAACAAACATTTGATCGACACACGAACATTTAAAACATAAATTCTTATTGCTCTGTGGGCAAAGTAAAGCAGATGAAGAACCAAACGAAAGCAGGAATTATGAACAAAACGAAATTCAAGCAACATGAGGAACAGAAACGATGAATGTAATAACATAGATGAAAATATGAAATGATAAAATGGAAGAATTTAAATCAAAGTTAATACATACAAATAAGTGAAATCACGTGTACAAAGATTCCAAATGGAAAAAAAATCTAAGACAAAATAAGGCCAAATGAAATAGTTACAACGATGATTAAAATGATGTGACAAAGGATTAAAAACTTAAAACATTACATTTCAACCGAGCGAGGTGGCCCAGTGGCTAGCACACTGGAGTCGTATTCGGGAGGACGACGGTTCAATCCCGCGTCCGGCCATTCTGATTTAGGTTTTCCGTGATTTCCCTAAATGACTGCAGGCAAAAGCCGGGATAGTTCCCTTGAAAGGGCACGGCCGACTTCCTTCCCCGTCCTTCCCTAATCCGATGAGACCGATGATCTCGCTGTCTGGTCTCCTTCCAAAAACAACCCCGTTACATTTAAACCAATTAATTGAATTTAAAAAATAGTGAAACTAATTTCGATTAAGATTGTAAAATAAAAATTTTTGAAGAACCTGATGAGAGCTGAACCTACAACTTTCTGTACGTGTGAAACGTGGATTAACCACTACATCAGAATGATGCTCTATGAATCATCACCATTTTAACGCTCTAGAATGTCACGCGAAATTCCGAATTCTTTTTTCATCAATTACCGATTACTCGCAAACGAGGGCCCATCAGGGTGAATGGCTGCAGAGTGTGATATCTGGGAGTCCAGCCTACATCACCGTATCAAACTTCAGTCCCACTCCTGGGGGCCTCCTCTTGTGAGAAACAGGCCAGAGGCGCGTTGTGTTATCGACAACAGGGGACCAGGCGAGTGGTTCAAATAACGAGAACGCACCTAAGTTATGATCTTTTTGCCTTACGCACGGTGTATTCCCAACAGGATTGGATGTATTCTGCGGAAAAATTGATGTGAAGCGTGATTTCGACCACCATCTAAGATTAGGATCCTTTTAGGCTCTGTGGAGGATGGTCCTGGTTTGCGTAAGGCCCATGCAGCTGTACCGGTGTCATACATTGGTCAGACCACCTGGACGTCGAGGGTCAGCGTATAAAGTATAGGCGTCACATTCGCTTGCAGTCACAACAGCCGGGCAAATCTGCTGCTGTAAGACATTTCCCATAGTGCCGGCCATCATATGGAACATAACAGAACAGAGAATCTGGCACGCACTTTCAGCTACTGGTATAGTTTTATCAAAAAGGGGGTAGGGATTAAATTAGCGTATGACCTGATAAACAGGTCTGCTTGAAATATTACTCTTTCTCTCGTCAGATAACACAAGGACAAAGTTAACACTACTTGTTCGTCCATTGGTAATTACTGTTCATTACCTACTACTTCTCTATGTCATCTTTGGCTGTGTGGTGGAGCTAGTTGCTTACAGCGTGTGTGTAGTCTTTCTGCATGTGCCGTATCATCTTTCTTGGTCGGCGTTGCCCCGCCTACCGAAGGCTTAAAATTACACAAACTGTACCATAACGTTCACTTGTACCTTGAAAAGACAGGCTGCTCACCTGTCGAATTATCGGTGGTTGTCAAGGACGTCATCTGGCTGCATTTCTGCAAGTCGTCTGAATGTGACTTCTGAAACTGCTTAGCGATTGCCGAAAAACATTGAATTTTTAGGAGCTCTGGACTATATCCATTCCCGTAACAGCACGTAAACCACCCTATAAACTTAACAAAAACATATGTTATATTCCAAGTGGTGCAAGGAGTCTTTGTCAGACAGATTTGAAGGTGGAATAAACTGTATAAGTTCTTAATAATTACGTCGTACTGCAGAATCTTTATTTATATCTGAAACCATATTAGATTGTCTTAAGGAATAAGGATGTTAGACACAGTGGTGGAAGCACGCTTGTTAGTTACACAGTAAATCAAGATAGAAGGTATGACACGTATAACTGCAAATCTTTCTGTATGTGGTATCTTATCAGTGTTTTAGTTGGCTGGCCATTGTGGCCGAGCGGTTCTAGGTGCTTCAGTCTGGAACCGCATGACCTCTACGGTCGCAGGTTCGAATCCTGCCTCGGGCATGGATGTGTGTGATGTCCTTAGGTTAGTTAGGTTTAAGTAGTTCTAAGTTCTAGTCCCCTGATGACCTCAGATGTTAAGTCCCATAGTGCTCAGAGCCATTTGAACCATTTTTTGTGTTAGTCGTTTTTTCTCTTATGACCTGTCGTTTCCTGAACGATCGTAACTGCACCATTAAGTCAGTATACTAATCGTTTTGCGTCCACGTGTCCACACTTCGACACTTGACCTACTGCCCATGGGAAGATAAACATTAATGGCTTGCTTTTACCATGCATACCTGGAGGTACTAACCTGCCTGAAAACATACAACTTCTAATAGCTGCAATTACTAATTTGCAAATGACATAAATACTGAAGTAAAGTTGTTAAATACACTGTCCTCAGTCATCAAAAGAAATATCTGCACTTAGAGATTGTACACCACATCGTTCTAGGTATATGTGTTACAAGTTAATATCCTTCACACATTCTGGCTTTCTTCGAACTCAGTTTATCTGTAATGCGGGGTACGATGCCAGTCCAGGTTGTGTGAAGATAATTTTTTCTACAAAGGGAAGTGGGGAGGGGGGTAGGGTCACGTGCCCTACTCTGCCCCTCGTGCCCCTCGCTGAGTGCCCCTTGAGTACATGGAAATTTAATCAGACAGACCCCACTCTACATTTGTGCACACTATACTCTAGACAGTATCAGTGACTTACGATGATAGTGTAATGTGGGTTGGATCAGACAAGGGGAGGGTGGTATAGTGTGGAAATAAAAACTGAATGTCTACAGAATATTAATTATCCCAGTTTTCTCTCTCATTACATTGTCAAAAGCGAGCTTATCTGAGCCTATATTGCGCATTTTAATGATCATGTCAATTAAAATTTAAACATTTATAAAAATGATCCAAAGCTGTATTACTTTACAATCCTCCAAAGCAGAAGTCATAATTCACAGGGTCATGATTAAAATCGTAAAACATACTGAGTGCAAATAAAACCGCAGCAAGTGAACCGAGAAGTAAACAGACGGATAGCTTACCGTTTGGGAGGCCAAGTTGCATCATAGCATTCCTGGAGATAGATGACAGATGCTCTTGAGAATATTCCTACTTTTTTTCGACCAGAAAAGCTAACCGGATCTATCCAGTGGCAAAGCGATTACGCCGCAGATAGATGGCTTGGTGTGTGACCGGCGGCCTGGATCCAATTTGGCCGCTAGTCAGGAACTAAGCAGGCGCCACGGCAGCAGCCTTGTGCCATGGTCCACCAACTCCGACCAAGCCAGTGCGTAATAGCGCTCGTGCTCTTCGTCATTACCTTTCAAAAAAACACAGAAGAATTTATGTCGTGACTGTACTTTTCTCAATCTGTCTTTGGCAGATGTTGTTCTGAAAGATAAGGTTGTAGGAATATACTGATATGGGTGTCTCGAGAGGAACCTTTCTCCTCTACGTTTTTTGTGGCTTTCGTTATAGGACGAAGGTAACAGGCAAAACTGGAAGGAAGCGCTTAAATGGTTCAAATGGCTCTGAGCACCATGGGACTTGACATCTGAAGTCATCAGTCCCCTAGACTTAGAACAACTTAAACCTAACTAACCTAAGGACATCACACACATCCATGCCCGAGGCATGATTCGAACCTGCGACCGTAGCAGTAGCGCAGTTCCGGACTGAAGCGCCTAGACCACTCGGCCACAGCGGCCGGCGAAGGAAGCGCTCACTTCCTTTTTAATTGTGTCTATTCAAGCTAAAGAGAAACCTAGACGCCAAATTCGATTAACGACACACGATGCGTCTATAGAAAATGCAACATGGATTGACGTTTAAGGTAGCATTTTTCAACTTAAGGCATAAAGGTAAATTGACAATGCAGTCCAAATCATTGTCTGATAGTACTGTATACGTATCCCCGTTCCAGACAGTGTCAAATAGCTGATCTCGTAAGACATGTTGGATAAAGCAACTATTTTTACGACATTTTTCCTTCAGAAATGTCGATGTTGTTGCTTTCCAATGCATGTCTTTTTCCTGACGATATATCCTAGGTACAAGGTTTCTCCATGATGGTGGGAAGGCTATCCGAGCTTAAGAGTAAGTTCGGAAGCATCAAAACTGGATAAATTTTTCACCCCGAAAACAAATCAACTGGAAGTTAAAATCCAAAACAATTGCTGCCAGCAATCATAGCGAGGCTAAGATCATAAACATTTATCGTTGTAATATCTGTGCAGTCACCTGAAACTTGGCGCAAAGAAATTAAGATAAACGCAGGAAAAATAGTGATCCTGTCTAAAGTGGAAGCGGAGCTACAGCAGTTCTAGTATGCCGGCCACAGATCCCCGAATTTCGATTCTTGCCTGACTATACATGGTGGCCTAAAAGTGTTGCTAGAAAGCAAGAGAAAATACTTTCCGTTATTGCACCCTCATGAATCAGTTGCATAAGTCATTTCCGATTTCTAGAGAACAGAATGAACTGTTTCAAAACTTGCGCGAAAAACGATGACACTTCTGCAGAATTATTTTAAATTTCGAGAATGATCATAATACTGACAGGCTGGTCAGAAATTTAACTCTGATTTATTTTGACTTATGTTTCTGTCATTCATTCCATAGTCGTGAGCGCAAAACGAAGTTACGAGATGTAGTTGAAACTGCTAAAAAAAACTATTTTTTCCAAATCTTTAAGTACACATTCGTAGAATCAAGAGTCCCAAACAATCTAGGCGCCTCCTGACATCGTTTGCTCAAACATTCTGTTGTTGGTAATAAAAATTACGAATGAGCTGCGCAAGTAATCCTTAAATAGAAGCTGATATTAACATCTGTTAAAGACCTATCTCTCAATCTTAAGCGAAGTACATTTTTCCATAGGGTCACTTTGTATCGTAAGTTTCGCAGTGTCTATTATTATTTATGTTGCCTCTCCAGTGCCATAGAGAGACGTACTGTCAATTTTACTTCTTTTCTGAAAATGATATTATGTGATGCGTTTTGAGGAAGATGATATGTACTTATGCCTACTACATGTGGCCTTATTAGCTGACAAATTGGACTCAGGCCGCATGGTCAAACACTAAGCCACCAATCTGCAGCTTAATCATTCTGCCACTGGATTTGTCCAGTTGGTCGTTCTCACCGATAAAGACAAACGTGAACTAGGTGACAATTGGAATAGTGTCGTAAATACTTATCATTTTCTTGCAGGACATACACAACAAATTCGTGTGAGCAATTTTAATTTAATAAGCTGGTCATAATTTTCTGTTACCGTTTGCAGTAACAAAACCACAAAAGAGGCTTTAAAACTGTGAGCTAATGCGAAGGGAGGGGCTATTCTTGTAGTGTGGGGGTCATCTAAGAAATATTGCAGTGTAGTGTTGATCCCCTGCTTCAGATACGGTTACAGTCAGTGGCATAAGGTCCGCAAGCCAAAATGAGAAGGAATAATACTTATGCGTGTACAGGCCGACCGAAATGTTTTACCTAAGAACAACACGGCATACGATGCATGTGACAGGAATCTGCGGCAAGCTGAAGTTCTGTTCTCAGAGACCAGTGTTATAGAAATCACTGGTGCAAAGACAGTGTAACTCTTCATCTCCGACTGTAATTTGTATCTGTGGCAAATGTTTTCAAGGACTTTGGTATACTTGCTGTAAAAAAACTCTGGATACAAAATTTTGGGTTGTTTAGAGGAGATGACAAGAAATACATCTTTTATTTGCCAAAAATGTCAGATGCACCGTTTTCCTGATTGGGGACCATGAAAGTACTGACTGCAAACTGATGAATATTATTTCAAAGATCTTGCTGAAAATGTCTTCCATTCACATTAAGGTGCAGCTGTCATATGCCTATTACTGATTGTCTAACATGATCAAAACAGCCACAACTTTCACGAATAACGGCTGCATCCTGAGCCTAATGGGCAACCAGCTCTTCTGGAGTGACGCTTGACACCTTTAGTTGGCGCTGTATGTCTTGTGCGAATGCAGTCACTTTTGAACCAAATAGCCGGCCACTGTGGCCGAGCGGTTCTAGGCACTTCAGTCCGGAACAGCACTGGTGCTATGGTCGCAGGTTCGAATCCTGCTTCGGGCGTGGATGTGTATGTTGTCCTTAGGTTAGTTAGGTTTCAGTGGTTCTAAGTCTAGGGGACTGATGACCTAAGTTATTAGGTCCCACAGTGCTTAGAGCCATTTGAACCATTTTTTCAACCAAATATCGCAGCAGGCTGGGAGTGGAGCAGGGGTAGCTTAATTGCTAATTTTTTTGTATATACTACTCTTCATTCCCTACCCCAAAATTTCACTCGAGTAATGAGCCACTGAAGAGTCAAATATACATGAGCTGTTGGTGGGGCAGAGGGAATCCCAATTGCGAACAGCTGGGACTGAATTTCCAGTTGTAGAATTTGCCTCACAACCAAGGAAAACCTCCCTAACACCTTAGTCACAATCGGAGATCGGAATATTTCTTGACTGAATTCTGAGGCAATATGTCACTTTCAAAGATGGGGAGTTGGTTCACGTGTATACTAAGTATAGACGATGAATTGATCAACATTTGTAGTGTATGTAACTGCGGATTTCCCCTGATTAATTCTTGACATTTGATTTGTATTCAGAACATGAATTGTTTGGCTGTGAGAGCGATATTTGCGTATTAACAAATCGCCAATGGTAAATGATACCTCGTACGAAACATAGCTGGTTTGTATTCCAGCATCTTTGACGGAACTGACAATCAGTACAGATTTCGCCATACTGAATGCTTTACGTAATTAATAAATTAGATCCCTTAATATTCTTCAGCGCACACACGTCGGATTAAGTATGAATCTGTAAAAAAAGGTTTACCCAGCAAGAAAAAATATGTTAAAATAATAGTTATGCAATATCTGTTCAGCTCAACACACGGCAGAAAGCAGAAGAGAAAATTCGGTAGTCTAACGAAATAATCACATCTTCCGAATACAGTACAAATATTACAGAAAAGTGTTAAAACATATTTTCAGCAGCCACTACAGATATAATTCTAACAAGGAACGAACAGTCTCACCAGACAACTCGAACAGATAGCCTCAGTACATTTTTTCGTTGGTTACTGAAGTGAAGGTGTGACTTCAGTATAAATTTCCTTGACTGTGAAGCTTCTCTTGACGTTAAGAAAATTGACAATCAATACCTTTCCGATTCCTCTAGGGTATAATGATCGTCTTCCAATGCGCGGACATTTTAATTCCAAGAATATCGACTTTTATCACACGTTAGCTGTACCAATTTCAGCTTGTGCAATAGGCGGAAAACAAATGAAACGTTATCAGTCCCCTAACACTTACAATATAATTACTCATAAATATGGACTGCACTACGAGGTGGTCCCAGTATTGATCACAACATTTTTTATATTCTACATTTTACCAATTGCAAGGGGAAAAACATGAAATAATCCGACTCAAAATAAATGAATAACAGCTTGGCCATAGAGGTTACAAGGCTGCAACCACAGAAACGCAGTAACAGTGAACATACTCCGAAGCTCCTACAGTAAAAAAGTGACAATGAGATCTGTTCAGTAGGTAAATGAGTAACACTTAATACAAACAATCGCAGGCTTTTTCTATTAAACTAGAACTATTGACTCAATTTAGTTTGTATCTTTACGTAAAATTTGGGCGACTGCGCGAAGAAAATTCAAATTACGTCAAAATTCTGCAGCAGTCTGATGATCGTTTTTGGCGTGTAGCCACAAATAAATCTTGCGAGGTATGCCAGAGTGGGAAGAACATTACATAATATGTAACATTACAGCTGTTCTATCGTCAGTAACTATGTATGGGTTTGTCCTGGTCATAACGGTATGGTACACATGTCGTTACGTATCTAACAGTACCAACACTGTGTAAGAACCACGTCAGAACAACGCACAGAACACGCCTTGGCAGCGACTAGCTTCGTCACTGACGTAGTAGTAGATCTGCTCCATATTGCAGTCTAGTCCACTGTGATCAAGATATCATGGCAAGTGACTGCACTGCTATTTTCACCGCGTAAAGCTTACGACTATGTTATAGTTGCTCAAATTGTAAGGCTTACGCTCTGGGCCTTGACCGCGTGGCTACACAGTTGCTTGTAGCTGCATTTCTGCTGCGCAGTATTGATAGCACAATTCTTTTGACGAGAGGATCATTGCGCCATCATTTAGCCATTAGTTGTTTCACCACAGCCACTGATGCACGACAAGTTTTCTCAGTTTCCCCACTAAGAAGACGCCAGACGAACCCAATACTGTTTTTAGGAGGGAAAATTCCTAAGGCTCGTTATAAGGACTGGAAATAAAATAAGTGTTCGTACCAATAAAGATTTGCTTACAGTACTTCTGAACACAATTACTCAGGCAGCTGAGGCATTTTCACAGGTGCGCAAGTGTGTAACAACCTTGTCAGTGAGATTGCCGCTTGTGTGTTAGGTCATTACGTGAGAAGAGATGAAACGCTTTCTTTCAGCCACCCGAGAACAAAGAGCAACTTAAACAGTGGATGCTGACACACTCCGAAACAAAAAAATTCAAGCACGCACTCACTTCATTAATACTGGTGGCTATAATTATCTGAATGCATAGCGCTGTTCTGCATATCGACTTCATAGACCCTAAATCAATTCATTGTGAAGCTATACTCTCCGCTATCCAAAGATCATTACGCAAGTTTCAAAACAACAGACGCCTATGTTATCTTGAGACGTTCACCGGTTATATGAAAAAGCCAGTCTACGTGCTGCTTCAGCACAATTACTTTTTGAAAGATTCAGCTATAAGCTTGGCACCATGTGGCATTCGACTTTTTCTTTTTCCAGAGATAAAAAGAAAGGTCTCGAAAGCTGTGTTTCATAATTTCGTCCCAAATGGAGAATTTCAAACGCTTCTAAAGGTATTGGCTTTAAATACTGACAACTCACTGCTGCAGTTAGTGGAATGCTGATGCGGTGATACGATAAATTCTTGGATCGCCATGGTGATGATGTTGAAAAGTAATACGTACATCTCCCGTAATCCTGTAAACCAGCTCTTTTGGATATTGGAACTCGTCTTAATTTGGGACTCTTAACAGGGTCTCAGAATATAACATATGCCCTGCCTGTGAGTATTGTGATTATACGATACCTAGATATCGCAAGCTGCTGCAAAAACAAGAATGAAAATATGTATGCTCATTTTTAAGAAAGAAATGACCTCATTTTTCAGTCAAGAGGTAAATCGTTTTAACGAAGATACAGAGGAACTGTGGCTGAAAATTCAAGAGCGTGTCTGATCAAGCCCTTGAAAAATGTGTTCTTAACTTATTACTAAAAGGTGTAAACATATTTCTTGAGTCACAAACAATATAAGAAATGGAAAATGTTAGGAAGATTAGGGCTTCACGTTTAGTCGACTGCGAGGTCATTAGAGGCGGAACACAAACTATTGATGAGGACGGATACGGGTAGCAAATAGTTGGCATTCTTTTCAAAGCAGTCATTTCTGTTACCCTTAAGCGATTTAGGTAGTACATGAAAAACATAATCCGTGTGGCCTGAAGGGTGTTGTTTCAAGCAATATACCAAGTTAAGTACCAGAACTTACTAAGCAAAAGGTACAAACCAAAGCAAAAAATAGGGAGATGTTTAGGAAACTTGCTGGCCTGTCAAAAGGGCAATGAGTTAAGCTTTCATTACCTTCAGCAGCAATACCCTATTACAAGATTCCTTCGAAATTTTGGCCATGTGTTAAGGTCTAGAGAAACGTACTAATATACAGGGATCGAAATAAATAACGCGAAAACGAAATACGAAATGTTGATGTCTGTATTAATGTTCTAGAAATGTTGATGTCTGTATTAAGATTCCTTTAAATTAAAGTCAAGGAACATTGCCTCCATTCAATGGCCCTTCAACTGCAAAGAGAGTATCGCACTGGTTAGCACCGATTATACAGAAACACCACTTAAATCGCTATCCTACGTGCTACCAACATAAGTAACCCGTTCAACACACTGTTCAGGAGATTTTGGAAAGCTTTTTACCCAGTACTGTACACATGCGTAATGAAGATAATATTTTCATAGGTTGTGTCTAACCAGACTTGAGAATTGTTTGAAGATTCTTGATATGAAGAGTGCGGTACGTTATCCTCGATGAAGAGTCATCTAGAAGCAGAAATAATGTTCCATGCGCCACATGAAAGTGAACGAGACCCATTGCTTTTTATTTTATACATGATGGATATAGATGATAGTGGTAGCTGCAAAGCAAAATTTTTTGGCATTAGATAATTTATCTAAGAGGAAGTCCTGTCTAATAAATAAATATTCACGTCGAATTAGATCATAACAATGTATCAGCTTGACGCAAAAATAGGCAACCAGCTCTTGACGTACAAGAATTACAGCAAAAAAGTCATACGAACAGTTGGAAGTAACGGTATAGATTCAGCACACATGCATGAGCTAGAATGACCACATGAGTTCAATTGCTGACAGCAGCATACTTTGATACAGGTGTCGTTGTGTTTTTAATGGTTTAAGGGTTATAACAAAACTATTGCTCGAAATACTCAAATATTTCAAGTCCTCTGGTGTCTTTTTCAGAATCGAAGTGTCATCGGCAAATCCTTCATTTCCCAGATTTTTAATCCCTTTTACGAATTTCTCTTTCATTTCCGTTCCTGCTTGCTCTATGTAGAGAACGAATAACATAGGGATAGACTGCAACCCTGTCTCATTGACTTCTTGGCGCACCAGGTCGAGCGTTCTGAGATATTATAAAGCTCTATCATAAGTGGAATGTTGCTGAAACCATTCTGATACTATTCAGGGGCGGCGTGGTGGAGTAGGTACTGGTCGTTTGTGTACGAGCAAGTTGATGCACGTGACCCATCGTGGTTTCTTTATCGTTCGACATTGACACACGGTGGTTAACTATCAGGGGCCTCATTTCATGCTAAATAAAGCATAACTCAGCCAGATCGTGGACAAGTAAATAATATTTTGTGGAACATCAGGAAAGTGCGAAAACTGAGGCGGTCGGAAGTACACGATAATAAAGGCATGAATCGTTCCAATAAACATAAATCCGCAAAACAGCCGTTTTCAAGTTTGCGAACTTCAGTATGAAATATTGTCCTGTTTAGTAAAAATGTATTTGAAATATAAATTTGTCGATAGAGTTCGCATCCAACTGGGCTCAAATTTCACACATGGCCAATGACTGAGAAATATTGTACAGGCGTGTTGGGCCACCGTTTCATTTTGCTGCTGACGTGAAATGCCATTTAATGTTTCGATATATTCATGGATTGGTCCAGCAAGGCCTGTACTTTGGCCATGAAGATTACTATACGTGCACGATTTTGAGTTTCCTGTCTGTGGTCAGGTCACGAGTGAAGTACATAGCGCTCTCGTACTGTTGAAGACCTTGAGCGGCGAATTTTTTGAAGGACATCCTTACACCCTTTGACTGTAAAAATTATCTGTTCATAAAATTCACTGTTGAAATTTCGGTTTTTAGGCCATTTTCAAGTGGAATACTGCAATAATTTTGCTAAGATAGACCATTCGCGAAATTTGATTCCCGTTCATTAGGGACACAATTGAAAAGTTTACATTTAAAAAATGTTTGTATTCAGTAGGACAGCATTGTACCGAAGTCAGTAACGTCTCTTCGTCAAACATTCGCAATTATGTCATTTATGGACCGATGTTCAAAGGAATGTTTTTGCTTCTCCCGGCTGGTCATAATTAAAATCACAGTGATCTGAGTGCTGCAGTGTGGACTGTATACGTCGCAGGATGATGAAACATCGTAGATATGTTCATTAATTGGTGCCCTCGCGAACTATGCTGAACGAATAATAGTCCGCTTTCTGCCACCAGGTGAAAATATGGTGCTGTAAGCAGAGTGTGAAATGTTTTCTGTTTTGACGTCAGTATGCTGTTTGTCACTTCGCAGTGCATGTTGATTTCTTTTGTGAAGTGACTGTTGGTGTAAACGGTTAAGAAGGTTGAAGTTTTCCAAGATCGTGTCTGTCAGGGAGGTATCCGGACTCTTCGCGATCTCAAAGAAAGCATTCGACGATATATCACTCCGATTACACTGGATATGCCGTGTTATATATGCAGCATGTTACTTAGTCAAATGGTTCAAATGGCTCTGAGCACTATGGGACTCAACATCTTAGGTCAAAAGTCTCCTAGAACTTAGAACTACTTAAACCTAACTAACCTAAGGACATCACATACACCCATGCCCGAGGCAGGATTCGAACCTGCGACCGTAGCAGTCCCGTGGTTCCGGACTGCAGCGCCAGAACCGCTAGACCACCGCGGCCGGCGTTACTTAGTCGGGAGACCATACTCGACACATGTTGTAATTTGTAACCATATCCTAATAAACGTGCCAGATCGACCATTATCATTTGTTTGATCCTTACTCCTCTTTTCCTGCATCCACACCACACTCTGACTCCTTACAGCACCATATTTTGACCTGGCGGCAGAAAGTGGCACTATTGTGGCTCCGTAAACTTTCCCGACGTAATAATTGATTGTATTCATGTCGCGTCTCCAGCTGGAACATATCATCATCTGGATACAATATTTCGCTGGTCCAACTGGCCGCCATCTTTAGGTGAGCACAGGCCGTCGCACTATCTCGCCGGAACTGAAATCAGATACGCCGCGGCAGCTCCTTTATACACCGACGGTGGGTCCACCGCGCGTGCGCGGAACGTAACTGCTCTCTAGCGACAGGTACAACAGCGCACCGGTGGTGAAAGCTCGCGGAAACGATATGTCGATATCAAACACTATTGACAGTTTTTGATAACCGAAGCAGGGACCGTTCTTTCTTAATGTCAAACATAACAGGGTTCCAACTCTTACTTAAAGGATACCCCTTATCTCTATTTATAATATTATCAGACAGCCTGATTTCAATGGCTTCTTTCACTACACAGGGGCAACTACTTGTGTCTCATCGTAAAACACTTTGTGTCCTTCAGTAAGGAAATGTTCCGCCACAACAGATTTTTCTGGCTGAAATAAACACGTGTGGCGATGATGCTCCACGCATTGTCCTGGGCCGTACGAATCGTTTGTCCAATGTAGGCTTTCCCGCACTGGCGGGGTGCGACGGTCTAATCACCTGAAGATGGTGGCCAAGCGGACCGCCGAAATATTGTGTCCAGATGACGATATGTTCCAGCTGAAGAGTCGATATGAATACGAACGGCACTACTCCGCTAGCGCACCGATTACTGAACATACCTACTGTGTTTCAGCGTCCTGCAATGTATACGTCCCGTGCTGCAGCGCTCGGAACACTGTCAGTTTAATCACGAGGTCTAGTCGGAAAGTTAGGTCCGACTGGTCTCAAAATGGAAACCACTGTCAAAATCAAATATGCTTTATTTGCAATAGTTAGCTACACCCCACAGCTACTTCTCTACATAGTCACCGCTCCGACTTACACATTTGTCCTAACATTGTACGAACTTTTCTTTACCCTCGTAATAGGAAGGAGTCGCCTGTGCTTTCCACGGACCAGCTAGAGTGGCCGTACGGTTCTAGGCGCTACAGTCTGGAGCCGAGTGACCGCTACGGTCGCAGATTCGAATCCTGCCTCGGGTATGGATGTGTGATGTCCTTAGGTTTGTTGGGTTTAATTAGTTCTAAGTTCTAGGCGACTGTTGACCTCAGAAGTTTAGTCGGATAGTGCTCAGAGCCATTTGAACCATTTTTTTTTTTGCTTTCCACGAATTCTCTACGCTGGTCTGTAGCTCTTGTGTGTGCCAAAACGTTGCTTCATAATCAGCGGTTCATTTGAGCAGAGATGGATCTCAGAGAGTTACGGACTGTGCTCTGCATGGTCAGACACTTCCCAACGTAAATACGGCTGAGAACTGCCATGAAGAAAGAAAAGAATGTCAGTTACATTATACTCGTTGCAATGATATTAGGTAAAATCTGTCATCAGACCCTCATACGTGGCAAAAGATAGTATTAGTCTAGGTATCTTTACGTGCCCACTGTGCGCCCAGAACTGAAAAGAGCGACGTGACGCGATCGATTGGGATACTAGACACACTGCCCAACACAACAGTGCAAAGCTTTATTGGATTTCGTTGTGGTTTCCATTACGCGCCCGATCGGACCTTACTTTGCGAATAGCCCTCGTAAAACGTCCCGGTACTACCGTGAGAGTTTGCACTATCTGTAGTCGTGCTGTTTTAATGCTGCTTGTCTGAGAGGCAGCCTTACGCGCCCTTGTTGGACGTGTGTGTCTGTGTGCGTGCGCAGCTGCGGGGCGCGCGTGATCTGCGTGGAGGTGGAGGGCGTGTTCCGGCTGTCGCGCTTCTCTGCGGCGGTGCGCCGCTTCTACACGCTGCCGGCTCCCGCCGCCTCCGAGGACGGCGTGCAGCGCTACGTGCGCGCCCTCTGCGACATCGTGCAGAAGGAGCGCTGCTCGCTTTACGTGCCCGTCTGCTCCTCCACCACCGCCTACTACGACGCCTTCGCCAAGCCGCACCTCGAAATGCTCGTAAGTACGCACAACACCTGCCTACTCTACACACATAGGCCGCAAGCCAACATACGATGCGTGGCAGAGAGTACCTTTGTAAGTAGGCTGTTTAGGTTTTATGTTGGTAACGCCACGTAGCGCTCTGTATGAAAATCACTGACTGTGCTGTGTGCAGTCTGTGGCTGGTTGGACTCACTGTTGCAATATTCGCATGTGTAGTGCTGGGCATTTGGATGTGAACAGCGCGTAGTGTTGGGCAGTTGGAGGTGAGCCGCCAGCAGAGGTGGATGTGGGGACAGAGATGCCAGAGTTTTGAGAGCGGACGATATGGACGTGTGTCAGAAAGAGGAAATTTGTAAGACTGGATGTCACTTTTGAACACTATTAAGGTAAATACATTGTTTCTTCTCTATCAAAACCTTTCATTTGCTAACTATTCCTATCAGTAGTTAGTGCCTTCAGCAGTTAGAATCTTTTATGTAGCTGGCAGTATTGGCGCTCGCTGTATTGCAGTAGTTCGAATAACGAAGATTTTTGTGAGGTAAGTGATTCATGAAAGGTATACGTTATTGTTATTCAGGGCCATTATTTTGTAGGGATTATTGAAAGTCAGATTGCGTTGCGCTAAAAATATTGTGTGTCAGTTTAGTGATGATCAGAATAAGTAAAGAGAGAAATGTCTGAGTACGTTCAGTTTTGCTCAGCTGTTTGAAAATCAAATAATGTAAGAGGTTTTCCAGCAGTGTCATTTTTAAATTTTTCTAAGGGGACGTTACACCTTCTACCAATACTAGTCATTGTCCATCGTGTTTCACTGGCAAATGGAGCGAAAGAAAAACGACTATCTACAATGAAGAGGCAAAGAACTGATACACGTGCCTAATATCGTGTAGGGCTGCCGCGATCACGTAAAAGTGCCGCAACACGACGTGGCATGGACTCGACTTATGTCTGAAATAGTGCTGGAGGGACCTTGACACCATGAATCTTGCAGGACTGTCTAGAAATCCGTAAGAGTACGAGGGGGTGGAGATTTCTTCTGAATAGCACGTTGCAAGGCATCCCAGATATGCTCAATAATGTTCATATCTGGGGGGGGGGGGGGGGGTTTGGTGGCCAGCGGAAGCGTTTCATGTCAGAAGAGGATTCCACTCTGTAGCAATTCTGAACATGTGGGGTGTCGCATTGTCCTGCTGGAATTGCCCAAGGCCGTCGGAATGCACAACGGATTTGAAGGGATGCAGGTGATCAGACACGTTGCTTACGTACGTGTCATCTGTCACTCGTATCAGGGGTCCCATATTTCTCCAATTGTACACACCCCACACCATTACAGATTGGTTCAAATGGCTCTGAGCACTATGGGACTTTACTGCTGTGGTCATCAGTCCCCTAGAACGTAGAACTACTTAAACCTAACTAACCTAAGGACATCACAAACACCCATGCCCGAGGCAGGATTCGAACCTGCGACAGCAGCGGTCCCGCGGTTCCAGACTGTAGCACCTAGAACCGCTCGGCCACTCCGGCCGGCACATCATTACAGAGCCTCCAACAACTTGAACTGTCCCCTGCTGACATACAGGGTACAACGATTCATGAAGTTGTCTCCATACCCGTGCTCGTCCAGCCGCTCCATATAATTTGAAACTAGCCTGGTCCGACGAGACAACATGCTTCTAATCATCAACAGTCCAATGTAGGTACTGATGGCGTAGGCGAGGCGTAAAGCTTTGTGTCGTGCAGTCATAAAGGATATACGAGTGGGCCTTCGCCTCCGAAAGCCCATATCGATGATGTTTCGTTGAATGGTTCGCACGCTGACACTTGTTGATGGGTCAGCATTGAAATCTGCAGCAATTTGAGGAAGAGTTGTACAACTGTCACGTTGAACGATTTTCTTCAGTCGTCGTTGGTCCCGTTCTTGCAGGATCTTTTTCTGGCCGCAGTGATATCGGAAATTTGATGTTTTACCGGATTTCTGATATTCACGGTACACTCGTGAAATGGTCGTACGGGAAAATCCCTACGTCATCGCTACCTCGGAGATACCATGTCTCATCGCTCGTGCGCCGACTATAACACCACATTCAAACTCGCTTGAATCTTGATAACCTGCCATTGTAGCAGCAGTAACCGATCTAACAACTGCTGCAGACACTTGTTGTCTTACACAAGCATTGCCTACCGCAGCGCCGTATTGTGCCTGTTTACATATATCTGTATTTGAGTACGCATGCCTGTCCAAGTTTCTTTGGCGCTTCAGTGTATTAGCCTCCGTACGAACCCTAATTTCTCTTATCTTGTCTCCGCGGTCCTCACGCTAAATGTACATTGATGACAGTAGAATCGTACTGCAGCTACCCGCAAATACTGGTTCTCTAAATTTACTCATTGGTGTTTCGCGAAAAGAACTTCGACTTCCCTCCAGGCATTCCCATTTGTGATCACGAAGCATCTTCGTAGTACACGCGTTTTAATCGAAACTACTGGTAACAAATCTAATAGGACGCCTCTGAGTTAATCCTAGCTGGTGGGGATCTCAAACACTCGAGCTGTGATCAAGAATGGATCACACAGTTCTTCTGTACGCGCTCTCCTTTATACATAAGCTACATATTTTTAGAATTTTCTGAATGAACTGAAGTCTACCATTCACCTTTCTTACAACCACCTTTACACAGTGCAACGTTACACCTAGATATTTAATCAACGTGACTGTATCGGATAGGTCACCACTAATAGGCTACTGGACTTGAAAGTTACAGCATTGCTGCCTCTCATCCCATTAGCTTACACTTTTCTACATTTAGAGCAAGGTACCATTCCCCATGCCAAATAGTAATTCTATTGGCTCTGAGCACTATGGGACTTAACTTCTGAGGTCATCAGTCCCCTAGACCTTAGAATTACTTAAACCTAAGGACGTCACACACACCCATACCTGAGGCAGGATTCGAACCTGTGACCGTAGCGGTCGCGCGATTCCAGACTGTAGCGCCTAGCACCGCTCGGTCGGCAGTAATTCTATTTATAAGTCATCATGTATCATCCTACAGTCACTCAACGACGATACTTTTCGGTACACAACGGGGTCATCACTAAAATACCGAGCGAGATGGCGCAGCGGTTAACACACTGGACTGGCATTCGGGAGGACGACGGTTCAAGCGCGTGATGTATCTAAATCGCTTAAGGCAAATACCTTGATGGTTCCTTTGCAAGGGCACGGCCGACTTCCTTCACCATACCTTCCCTAATCTGATGGGACCGATGACCTCGCTGTTTGGTTCCTGCTCGCAAATCAACCAACCAACCAGCCATCTCTAAAGTGTTGCAGGTTACTGTTCATCCTATCCACTAGCTTGTCTCTGGTGATCACTCACCGTGCAGGAACACACACTGGGTTCTGTCAAGAGCAGGCGTTCAGTAAGTGACACACAATATTATCCTCCACTCATGTGTCCACAAAACCCTGTTTTTCAACGTAATCTCCGTTCTAAGCTACGACCTTTCACCACCTCACTGGTAGGGTCTGTATGCCAGCATGGTATGACTGTACTGGTCGACGTCGGAACGAACATCATACTGCATCCATATAATGAAATGGAAATGAGCGTTTGGCGTCATTGGCCAGGAGGCCCCTTGCGGGGCAGGTCCGGCCACCTTGGTGCTGGTCTTATTACATTCGACGCCACATTGGGCGATCTGCGCTCCGGATGAAGGTGTAATGATGATGAAGACAGCACAACACCCAGTCCCTGAGCGTAGAAAATCCTCCACTCAGCCGGGAATCGAACCTGGGCCCATAGGACAGCAATCCATCACGCTGACCACTCAGCTATCGGGGAGGACATCCATATAATCCCTCTTGCGGAATGCATCCTTCATCGCTCTTTATGGTCTTACTCTACGCGACGAGGAACCCAGCGGGCACACAACTTTGAGCACCCCAGCTGGTGGACGAGTGTGTCAGCACTACCAGATGTGGGACTAAGTGCTTTATTGTGATCCGTCGAACACCTCGAATGAGTTTGTCCACAAGTTCCAAAATTGCTGGA
This sequence comes from Schistocerca piceifrons, assembly GCF_021461385.2. Taxonomy (NCBI): domain Eukaryota; kingdom Metazoa; phylum Arthropoda; class Insecta; order Orthoptera; family Acrididae; genus Schistocerca; species Schistocerca piceifrons. The sequence goes on along the minus strand of NC_060139.1, from coordinate 781,669,719 downwards.
GTCACAGCTTTGTGCGACCGGTCGGCCCGCGGGAGATCGGACAGGTTGGCGCGACTTTGCTGCGATGGTGAGAGACACCTCGCGCAGTTGCTCACCATGTTCACCGCCAGGTCTCCGTAGACATTCTGCAAGCGCCTATGAATATCTGCGACGCTTTCGTTTCCCGGCAAAGGAAACTCAATGACAACTATGTGCTTGGAGTCCGCAGCTCGTGGTTTAGTAGCTAGCGTTGCTGCTTCTGGATAACGGGGTCCCAGGTTCTATTCCCGGCCAGGTTGGGGATTTTCTCTGCTCAGGGACTGGGTGTTTGTGTTGTTTCCATCATCATCATCATCATCATCATCATACGTGACAGTGACTAGATTGGACTGTGAAAAAAAGTGGACTGCGTAAAAATTGAGACTTTGTACGTGCGCTAATGACCGCGCAGTTGAGCGCCCTACAAACCAAACATCATCATCTCTGCTTGGAATATACCTCTTATCGACGCCATTTTGAAGGGTACATATAGCACCGACACCTATCGGAGCTTCAACAAATTAGATTGGTTGGAGTGGGAATGTTCCACAATGTACCACTACAATTTCCGAATTTTTTCAACCAAAATTGGCCGAGATAAAAATGTGTTGAATTAGCTATTGAACTCCCATCTTATTTAAGAAATCTTCAAGCTAGTGACATATGAGGACCTGCTCCTCATCCTCGGGCCTTCGTTAACAGTTTGTAGTGGGGCACCGTGTCAAATGCTTTTCGGAACTCTGGGAATGTATAAAGTGCCTGTTGCCCATCATACACAGTTCACAAGATACCGTGCGAGAAAAGGGCAACGTGAGTTTTGGACGAGCGATGCTATCCTTCAGAGAGAAAAGCTTCTGTGATCTGCAGACAGAAACTTTTTTGTCTAGGGGAAATTTATTATATTCGATAGTAGGATATGCTCAAGAATTTTGTGGATGCGTTGTTTTACCCTTATTACTAGTATATACTCGTACAAGAATCACCTACACTTTTTTCCAACCGCTTGTGACTTTGCACTGGGAAATAGATCTCCGTTAAATGCTAGCTAAGTAAGGAGCAAAATAATAATAATAATAATAAAAAGCTATGTATGAGTCCTTTTGAGAAAAAGAGAGAGAGGGTGGGAAAATTGAGTGAACGGACACAATAACTTTACACCTACAAACACTCCACATGCCACTGTATAGTCCGTTTTTTTTTTTTTCTTTGTTGTATTTCAATTCTCTATCAGGGCGGGCTGGCAGCAGCATATGCACTGCCCTTCAGCCGAAAGACATAACACATACAATAGAAGACATTTAAAAATAACTTAAAGGAGAAAACATGGTGTACATAGATATAAGAAAGGGGGTAACATTATGGAAGACAATAAACAAAAAGGGGCAACTGTAAAATGGAGATAAAACCTTTAAAGAAGTAGTGCCCACAAAAAACCACACACTGGGACGATTAAAAGAACACAAGGCGAAGTATGACTGGAGCATAAAAGTATCGACGAAGGGCAGAGCACATAACAATCACTGACAGTATCACTAAGTACAAGGCTGGCACACAATTAAAATCACACCTCTCGATGCACAGGAGAACAGCACCAAACGCAACACTCACGTGACACACTGGCACACTGATGACGATGATCGAAACAGAGGATCTGCCAGGTGCAAGGAGATGAGGGAAAGGGGAAGAAGGGAGGGAGGGGAAGAGATGGGCGGGGGATGTGCCGAAATGTGCCAGGGAGGGAGGGACATGGGAGGGAAAGAGGCCATGATTGGGTGCAGGGTCAGGGGGGAGGAAGAGGAAGTAGGAAAATCCGCTCTGGGAGAAGGAGGGGAGTGGAAAAAGGGGGGCCCTGCGGAAGGGGGAAACAGGGCCAGGTTACAGTTGGAAGAATTTCATCATCGGGGAGGGGTAGGCGCTGGAAATTGCCCTGATGAAGGAGATGGAGGGTGTGGAGGTGGAGATAGGGAGGGATACAGCGATAGAAGCGCAGCATGTATTGTCCCTTATTTTTCCTTTATTGTAACTTTACACCTTATACAAGGTGGGCTGGCAGCGGCAATTTTACTCCGCTCTTCAGCCTCAGGCAGTACAAATAGAGATAAACAATGAAGACACATGAGTAACAGAACATAATGGTGGCCAAAAAACAGTAGACACAGTAATTAAAAAACACGAAGCCATTCACACATGAAGAAAACAAAAGACTATCAGCACTGTGCACAAACACTGATGATGGTGATGATACTCGTGAACGATGGAGCAAAGGCGGCGAAAAACACTGAAGCACAAACACTATAGCACACACACAGAACTGATGGCGATGTTCTCTGATGCGCTAATGTTCATGTGACGTGTGCGAGTCCGGGGACCTGCCAAAAGAGGAGAAGAAGGTGGGGGAGTAGGGAGAAGGGAGAGTGGAGATGCCAGGGGAAGAGGAGATGGGGGGAGGAAAGAAGGTTTGGGGGCAGGGGAAGCCAGGGGGGGGAGGAAGGAGGAGGGAGAAAAGGGGGAGAGGGTTCCCTAAGGAAAAAAAACACAGGAAGTGGGAGAAGAGGATCAAAGTTGATAGGAGGGGTAGATGGAGGGGATGAGGGCATCATCAGGGGGGGGGGGAGCTGGTGGAAGCCACCTTGGGAGAGGGTAAGGAGGGTGGAGAGATGAAGAGAAAGTGAGACGTGGGAATACAGGCGCGTCAGTGGACGGGGGTGTGGGAGGATGGGAGAGACAAGCAGGTGAGGGGGATCTAGTTTACGGGAGGTGTAGAGGATCCGTATCCATTCGAGGAAAAGGAGCAGGAGTGGGAACGTAATAAGGTCATACAAGATCTGTGTGGGGGAGGGGAGATGAATGTGATAGGCAAGGCGGAGAGCATGGCGTTCGAGGATTTGAAGGGATTTGTAAAAGGTAGGAGGGGCGGAGATCCAGGCAGGGTGGGCGTAGCAGAGGATAGGGCGGATGAGGGATTTATAGGTGTGGAGGATGGTGGAGGGGTCCAGACCCCACGTGCGGCCAAAAGGAGCTTGAGGAGACGGAGTCGGGAGTGTGCCTTGGCTTGGATTATCCTGATACAGGGGGTCCAGGAGAGGCGACAGTCAAGGGTGACGCCAAGGTACTTAAGGGTGGGGGTGAGGGCAATAGGACGGCCATAAATTGTGACATAGAAGTCGAGGAGATGGAAGGAAGGAGTGGTTTTGCCTACAATGATCGCCTGGGTCTTGGAAGGATTGATCTTGAGCAACCACTGGTTGCACCAAGCGGTGAACCGGTCAAGATGGGATTGGAGAAGGTGTTGGGAGCGCTGCAGGGTGGGGGCAGGGCAAGGAAGGCGGTGTCATCGGCAAACTGGAGAAGGTGGATGGGGGGTGAAGGCGGCGGCATGTCCGCCGTATACAAAAGGTACAGAAGAGGGTAGAGGACGGAACCTTGGGGCACACCAGCGGAGGGGAAAAAGGTGTAGGAATCCGTGTTATGGATGGTGACGTAGGTAGGACGTTGGAAAAGAAAGGACCCGATCAGACGGACGTAGTTGATAGGAAGGGGGAAGGTTTGGAGCTTGAAGAAGAGACCGGAATGCCACACACGGTCATAGGCGCCTTCGAGGTCGAGGGAGAGGAAGATAGCGGAGCGACGGGAATTGAGCTGTATGGAGAGGAGATGAGTGAGGTGAAGGAGAAGGACGGCCGAAAGCCACACTGGGTAACGGGAAGGAGGCGGTGCTGGCGGAGATGCTGGTGGATGCGTCGGGTAAGGTGTATTGTCCCTAGTCCACAGTACTTAAGTAGTAAGATACTGGATCGTGTTGGAAGAGAGCAGGGTTCAAATCCCTGCCCCACAATCCTTAACCTTATAAGTGGGCATGATGAACATTTCCACCCAAATCCTTCTGGTTTCCCGTGGGTCCCGCAGGATTCTGAGGGGTTGATTTAATAGGAATTTCAGGACGGCAGGAGTTACAGTGCTACTAGTTAAAGCTTTATCCACTAGATGGTACCTGTCGTCACTCAAGATAATATATTCTCGGCAGTTTGTAACGGTTTCCATTGTTTATGCTCTTAAGAATACAAAATATAGGAGCCATTATCCTAAAGAAAAACTAACTTCTCGAATTGTTTTGGAGCTTGTTCACGATTTTCTTAGAAAGGGGTCTTGTATTTATCTTGACAAATGATTCACTAGTTCGTCTCTGGTAGACAAACTAACGTGTAAGAACCCTGACGCTGACGACAAATTACGGCAAAACAGAAAGGAATTCCCTGAATTCATTAGAAATGAAAAACTGAAGGAGAAAGAATATGTAACGGCGTACGGAAAGAAGAGGATGTTGATGATATGGAAGGACAAGAGCCGTTCAATTACAATAGATTTTAAAAAGGAAATTCAAATAATGGTATCATGCGAGAGCCAAGTGTTGTCACGCATTACAACAAGAATATTGGAGGTGTGAACAGGAGATACACCCATTTGCAAAGCTATCAAGTGACCCGGAGCAGACTGAAAAACATTATTGGAAAATTTTTCACCGTTTATTGAAAGTTCCATACTTCAGTGCATATGTCCGGTACAAGGAAACCGGCAGCGAAATAACAAATTGGAATCCATGATTCGTCTCAGGGAATACAGCAAGGGTCATCAATTGGACACCCACCTCTTATAGCCAGGCATTTTCCAGAATTTTTGCCAGTAAGCATGTGGTTGCTAACTCGCCGTCATGCGAATACATGGCTCAACGTCGTCGGAGGACGCTGAAGGCCTTTGAACAGAGGGGTCTCGCACTCCAGCTATGTAAAGTAACTACGCACAGTCCAGTTCCACAAGACGCTGTAGAGGCTACAATTGTTATTATTTGTATCAAATACGGCCTCGCTCGCGACGCCACACGAAGAGAGTCGAGCAACTTCTAGCTTGGCGATGCTTTTGGAAATCTGTCAAGCTAGACTGGTCGACTATCCCTACCGAACGGTTCAAATTTAGCAGGCCGTGCGTGCACAATCTAAATGAAAGACTCTAAGATATTTCGTCTAAACATGTCTCCGTTTTGAGAAAACGGAATTGAAAGTGGAGCATTTTTCATCAAATGCGTATTTTCCTAGAAAAAGAGGAAAAGAACTCCTACGACTGCCGCTTATGTACCCACATCGTAAGGGTTGTTTGACGACAGCGCCACTGGTTCGGTGACTAAGGCATCTGGCTGTGGAGCAGAGAACCTGTGTTCGTTTCCCAGATGAACTTTGCAGTACTCTTTTTCGCATTTGTTTTCTCTATCGGAAATGGTAGAAATAGGACGGTTAATAAGGGAAGTAAATCAATAAGAAGCAATTAAAAAAACCTATGCAAATTCCTCAGTTGACGTGGATTGTAAAAGAATAAGAATTTGAATCCTGTTTTCCTCATAATGGCTCTTTCATTCATTCTGTTACATGTCCTCAGTTTCCTTCAACAATTACAGGGTGATTAAACTTTCGCTAGTTGAGAGAGCCCCCATAAAAAACGAGTGATTGTAGAAAAGTGGAACTTTGTGGAAACATTTTCAAGGGCACATGAAAGAGAAATAATGACTACACCAATGAAAGATACATATTTTAATTTCCACAGGAGAGGATAACATTCGTTCATTACGTACTATGTCAACGTTCCAGGTTGCAAACGTTGCTCAATGTGACTACCTTCTGTATCCATGACAGCCTGGAACAGCATGGTTCACACACACACACACACACACACACACACACACACACACACACACACACACACATGACTCTGAGCACTATGGGACTTAATATCAGTGGTCATCAGTCCCCCAGAACTTAGAACTACTTAAACCTAACTAACCTAAGGACATCACAGACACCCATGCCCGAGGCAGGATTCGAACCTGCGACCGTAGCAGTCGCGCGGTTCCAGACTGTAGCCTGGAACAGCACTAGAGATACTGCTCCACAGTTTTTCGCAGTACTTTTCCAACGGTGGAGCAATAATGTTCAGCTGTCGTGACACAGCTCCTGCACTGCTTAACGATCACACAATGCGTCCAGCATTCTCAAATGGTTCAAATGGCTGTGAGCACTACGGGACTTAACATCTGAGGTCATCAGTCCCCTAGAACTTAAAACTACTTAAACCTAACTAATTGCCGGCCGGGGTGGCCGAGTGGTGCTAGGCTCTACAGTCTGGAACCGCGCGACCGCTACGGTCACAGGTTCGAATCCTGCCTCGGGCATGGATGTGTGTGATGTCTTTAGGTTAGTGAGGTTTAAGTAGTTCTAAGTTCTAGGGGACTGATGACCTCAGAAGTCCCATGGTGCTCGGAGCCATTTGAACCTAACTAACCTTAGGACATCACACGCATCCATGCCCGAGGCAGGACTCGAACCTGTGACCGGAGCGGTCGCGCAGTTCCAGACTGAAGCGCCTAGAACCACTCGGCCACAGCGGCCGGCCCAGCATTCTCAGCCACGGCAACTTTATTTTCTTCAACCGGTTTTTTTTGCAGTTGACCGTTGTCCTCTTCCAGGAGCGATTACCAAATCGTCAGTTAATTCGATCTTCCTAATCATATTCTACAACCACGGTGCTGACAGAGGACCTCCCCGTATTTCTTTAACGCGTAGATACTCGCGAAGAGTAGCAGCACAGTTGTTGTTGTTTTGATAAAACAGCTTTAAGAGTAAATTCCTGCTCACCTTTCCCAGACCCACGTTGACTATCTGCAACTGTTCAAATGTGTGTGAAATCTTATGGGACTTAACTGCTGAGGTCATCAGTCCCTAAGCTTACACACTACTTAACCTAAATTATCCTAAGGACAAACACACCCTCCCTTGCCCGAGGGAGGACTCGAACCTCCGCCGGAATTCACAGCACTATTACTCGGAACTGTTTTCATACAATGAGCCTTAAAACTTCAGTTTTTTGCTAAAACAAGTCGTTTGACAAATTTATTTGCCTATCTCGTTATTATTTCTTCCGAATTACCATATTACCTCTCATATACCAACGAACACAAAAATGGAAAGAAATACAAACAAAACAAAGGGCAGACCGCAGGGCAGACCGCAACTGGAAATCGAGCGGTGTTTTTTTGTTCAGCAACATCGTACCTTAAACATTAAAAAAATTTGATTCTCAAATGCTTGCATGTCTTAAGGAACATTGTATAATGTGAACTGTCAACATAAAAATTGTACAGTAACATAAGAAGAACCAAATGCCTTCGTTGTTACAACAGCGGCGCTGTTATTGAATATCGTCTACCACTTGGGTACATACAGTAAGCGGCAGTCGTAACTGTTTCTTTCGACGATTTCTAGGAAAACACGCATTTGTGGACCCCGTATGGGATGATGATAAATACTCAGTTATGTATCGATCCCGTCAATTTTGAGTCAATTATGCGTCTTGAACTTTAGAGGAGGTTATCTCTGAAACGGGAGGGAGTTGAGCCAAAATAGTTTAGAGCCGTTCACTTTAGGTTGTACCTGTCAAATGTGAGCCGAACTGGTTGGCAGTGTCTCAGACCCTCTCTGCGTCAAGCACATAGACGTCGAACCTGTGACGGTCGATCTCCAAAGTAGAACCACGCAATCTCAAGTCTCATCTCTCCGCAGTTATCACTAGTGCCGACATTACCTCTCGTAGGAGATGAGTATTTTTGTGAAGTTCCTGTGCACATCCTATGCACCTTTTGTAATTTATCGTTGCTCAAGGACAGAGAACATACATCTATTAAACTTCATTGTTGGCTCCTTCGGATTTCTTTTCTCTGGAAGTTCCTTTGATAGCCGAGTCAAGTGCAGGTGTCATAGGACACTTGTGCACCTCAGTTTTCAACCTTCACTTTAGAGGGGACAGACGGTCTCCGCTTGCAACGTCTAAGTGTGACGGACAGATCATCCGGACACAAAACTTCTCTGACAATTTTCATTCTTTCTTATCTCGTAGCGTATATGCTTTGATCAATTTAAGGAATTTCATCTCAACCCCCTCTACATATTAACATCATTCTGATAATCACCAGAACAAATGAACCTTAAGGGGTGACAATCACATCATCCTTCATCAAAATTTAGCCCCGCGCACCGCACAAATTACGAGAGCATCATGCTCGGCGCGCGAACTAATAATCCCGTCGCACCAGCAGTCAACGGGGAACTAAATTGTATTGGTTGCATGGAATTTTGAACGACACTTTTCCCGAACATGGCGTCCAGTGTCTTAACGTTTGCGCCAGTTCACTCATTTCTTCATTCATATGTTAGTTCAACCATCCTGATTTCCTCCCTCACCCCTCCCCCCTCCCTGGAGTTTCTTTAAATGTTTAAATGTCTAATAGATGGTTTCATAGACAACCTGTGGTCGCTCTCCGCCTAAGCCCGCTGCAAATAAACTGCTACTTGGTATTTAATTATGACGGCGCAGAGGAGACGTAAATTGCTCACTTCCTTCCTACGGTGCAATAAAAATGAATTGGGTTTTCAGGAGTGCTATGTATTTATTTCTTTCTATCACACAGCTGTTGCGTTGTAGCTTGGAGTAACACGTACAGGTGCCGAAAGACTTCCCGTGGGTCCGAACAAAAGGCCTCCTCAGTTAGTCTGACAAATAGATTCCAGTTTCCGTCTGTGGCTCACACTGTCCCTCAGCCAGATGCAGTTGATTGTCCCTTTTCAGAGGAAACCTTTCGCCTTCAAGATCAGGGCCGTCACAGACTGTGGAATTATTGGCAGCTGGGTGCTCCAATACTAGGCGCGCTATGGGGCCCCTTAGGGATATGGCTGCCAAGGGGGAGAAGAAAGCCAGTGAGCACTACGTGTGCATACCGGTTGGAGTCATTCCAGAATTGGAATGGGTGCTTCCAGATGCCATGAAGAGCACAGTGTGCAGCCAAATGCACGTGGTGGCTCACGGCGGTACCAGTGAGATTTGTCGCTTTGGATCGGAAGAGATTCTCTCTGGTTTCGAGCAGCTATCAGTCTTGGTTGCGAGACGAAAGCAGAGATCACCATTTGCAGCATAGTCGATTGGACAGATTGCGGATCTCTGGTACAGAGCCGAGTGGAGGGTTGGATTCAGAGGCTCAAAAGGTTCTGCGACTGTGTAAGCTGCAGATTCCTCGACTTGCGCCATAGGGTGGTGGGGGTTAGGATCCGCTAAATGGATCAGGAATCGATTACACGCAGGAGGCGGCTACACGGGTAGCAGGGCTCTGTTATGTGGACAGGTCGATTTTTTAGTTTAGAGAGCCTCGAGGAAACACAGAAAGGGCTTCAGTCTCAAAGAGTGCAGGTTGAACACAGGAAGAACGTAGATCTAGGGACCATCGGTCCAACAACTGTAAACTGTCGTAGCTGTATCAGAGCTCCATGCGCTAATAGAAAGCACTAATGCTCAAATCGTTTGCACCCTGAAAGCTGGGTAAAGGCGGAGTTAAGTTCAGCCGAAATTTCGGTGTTGAGGAATAATAGGCTAAACACAATTGGCAATGCCATGTCTATTGCAGTCAGAAATAGTTTATCTTGTCGCGAAATTGAAGTAGACAGTTCCTTTGAACTAGTGTAGGTAGATGTCATTCTTGGCAACTGGAATAAAATAATAATTTGATCCTTTTGCCGACTTCCCAAATAGATGATACAATTGCTGAAAGATTCAAAGAAATCTTTAATTTCATATGCGTGTCCGACTCATACAATTATAGCTGGTGTTGACTTCAATTTACCCTCGTTATTTTGGCGAAAATACGTGTTTAAATCCGGAGATAGGCTTAAACCGTTATCCGAAATTGTGATAAACGCATTCTCTGAAAATCATTTCGAGCAATTAATCCATGAGCCCACTCGAATAGTAAAGGTTGTGAAGACACACTTGACCTCTTAGCAACCGGCCAGAGTGGCCGTGCGGTTCTAGGCGCTACAGTCTGGAACCGAGCGACCGCTACGGTAGCTAGTTCGACTCCTGCCTCGGGCATGGGTGTATGTGATGTCCTTAGGTTAGTTAGGTTTAATTAGTTCTAAGTTCTAGGCGACTGATGACCTCAGAAGTTAAGTCGTATAGTGCTCAGAGCCATTTGAACCATTTGTGTTATCGAGAAATAGAGGCAGAGTGTCACGAAATTGATACTGGATTTGGGGTGGACACCATTAAACAAAGATGTTCTCCAGAATGAGATTTTCACTCTGCAGCGGAGTGTGTGCTGATAAGAAACTTCCTAGCAGATTAAAACTGTGCCGGACCGGGGATCGAACTCGGGACCTGAGCTACCCAAGCACGACTCACAACCCGTCCTCACAGTTTCATTTCTGCCTGTATCTCGTCTCCTACCTTCCAAACTTCACAGAAGCTCTTATGCGAACCTTGCAGAACTAGCACTCCTGGGATAAAGTATATTGCGGAGACATGACCTAGCTACAGCCTGGGGAATGTTTCCAGAATGAAGTTTGGAGGGTAGGAGACGATATACTGGCAGAATTGAAGCTGTGACGACGGGTCGTGAGTCGCAGTTGTGTAGCTCAGATGGGAGAGCACTTTCCCCAGAAAGGCAAGGATCCCGAGTTCGAGTCTCGATTCGGCACACAGTTTTAATCTGCCAGGAAGTTTCAAAGATTTTCTCGTTGCCGCGGGATCTTCTCACGCAAATTCAGTCACAACTTTCTCCTCTGAATAAGAAAATATTTTGTTGACGCCGACCTACATAGGGAGAAACAATCATCATAATAAAATACGAGGAAGCAGAGCTCGTACGGAAAAATAGTGGTATTCGTTTTTTCCGCTCGCCGTTTGAGTGTGGAATAACAGAGAATTAGTATGAAGGTAGCTCTATTAACCCTCTGCCAGGCACTTGAGTGTGATCTGCTGAGTATCCATGTAGATGTAGATGAAATGACGACATTCTGTGACAATCTACAGCAGGTCGCTCGAATGACGCCCCACAGTTGCTAAATATCACACGGCTGTGGTACATAATCTAACTCCCATCCAGAAATGTACCACAGATTTTCTAGTCTGGAAAGCTCGGGTAACGATGTAGGATGCTGAACAGTGTTCATCACTTACAGATCGGCCCTCGATATGTCAAATTTGTAAAATAGCCATCGTCTTATTATAACTTAACCCTCCGTAACAAGGCAACGAATTGTAGGACAATATGGAGAGTTTCTACGATACATAACTAATATCTAGCAAGTGTACGTTTTTATCGAGTTTAAGGAATTATTAGCCTTAACTCTAGTTCCTTGCTGAAACTAAGAGTTTATGGCAAGTAATAGGACATGCGCACCTGCGTGGTCAATTCACCAAACATAACTTTTGCAATCGAATTTGCTTCCGTTTCTCCTTGGGCGATAATCATTTTTCCAAACTACACCAAGATGATCCGTGTGCAGGTTTACATTACGAGTGGAACGCCCCCTGCAGAGACGGCGCCCGGAACGCTTGCTGTGGCTGGCAGAATGTAAACAGCATTGCTCAACTGCATTTTTGCCGATCTATTGGTGGGAATAGGTCGTCCGGTCTTGTTGATGACAAGACTTATCTCCCTCACATTCCTCCTCAGAAGTCTGGAAATAATTCAAGGACGTGCCTCACTTCGGTTCAAGTGGATGGTTTGGAGTCAGCAGCTACAGCTAGTGATTGGGTTGACAACAACAGTAGTTCAAACACGGCTTTTAAAGCTCTGTTTCATTTGAAGGTACTAATTATAACAATACATACAACATAATAGAGGAGGCGACTCTATTCTAGCAGCCATATCACCGAAAAGAGTCCACAAGTACGATTCGACTACTGCAGTAAGAGAAATGCGTGTCCAAGACTGCTCACATGTCTCTAGGGGCAGTCCCAAATTCTTCTTAGCTGCACAAAATAGTATTAGTAAGCGATAGATGTAATACTAATGTATGGTTCCAAAATAATTTTTCTGATGGAGAAAGGTAATATTAAATTGTTCGAACACTAACACCAGCATTCGAATTTCCAAGAAAAACATAACGTTGCCATCTCATTTATTTCCGAAACAAAATGTGAAAACTCAGCTATAAGTAAACAAACTGTACTTTTAATATAATGTTAGTGAAGTGGGCGCGAGGTTTGAGGCGCCATGTCACGGATTGCGCGGCCCCTCCCTCCGGAGCTTCGAGTCCTCCCGCGGGCATTGGTGTTTGTGTTGTCCTTAGCATAAGTTATTTTAAGTAGTGTGTAAATCTAGGGACCGATGACCTTAGCAGTTTGGTTCCTTAGGAATTCACACACATTTTTAATACAAAGTTAGATTTTTTAATGGCACATGAACATTTTTTCTACCGAAATAAAAACTTTAGGTACAATTAGTTATGGCAGGCTTGGTTTAGTTGCTCTAAACTTCATATCTTCTGGAGCACTTAGACTTTAAATAATGATAACGGTGCATCAGTTTCATATCTAATATTGAAATGCCGCAACGCGGGTTGGGTTGCCTGGACCGTGCTGATGACTGCTGTAGGCAACTCTTGCTCTGCGTATTACAGCAGGAGCTGTGGCGCCGTTGTCATCCTTTAAAGTCTACGTATTTCAGAAGGTATGAGGCTTAGAACAGTGAAAACAAGTCTGCCGTCACAGACTGTACCTCTAGTTTTCGTTTACCTAGAAAAAACATATGTATGCCACTTGAAAAAAACGTAATTTTGTGTTGAAACTGATGTTTGTTTGTGCATTCCTGACCATTGTGTGACCCATACATAAATGCATCCCTGGCTAATTGCATTTTTCACATTTTGTTTCTTTTCGGAAATATGTAAGGTGGCAGACTTAGTTGGGACACCATGGTATCAGATGTTCCATTTTTATTTTTTCAATAGCTGCATTTCTATATTTGCCAAAAAAATGCCAGAATTATGATAGCCCGCTGCAGTAGAGACATATATTTTGGCATCTGACTTACATGCAATAGCAAAAGTTCTAAATGTAATGAAACACCAAACTGAGATTCACTTTAAGAACTGTAATTCTTCGACGAGTTCGCATGTAAAACCGCTTTTCGATCGAGTCTTGAGTATATCTCCATAATATGGGGCCTTATAGAATATTATAAGCAGACTAAGAAGATTCAGCTGGAACTGCTTATTTTATCGGTGGATAGTTTAGTTACTGTGAAAGTGTTGATGACGCCCAATCATCTCCAGTGGCTGGTGCCACAAGAAAGGTGTTGTGCATCACGGACTACGACGATAGTAATTATTTAAGTGAAAACAAATTTTTAATATAACACGTTTTTACATCGGACTAAAAAGTACAAAATAATTTCTCCTAGCCCCATACTGATTCCTAACTCCATACACAGAGTTCCGAAAATTTGTGACTGTGAATTTTTAACAACTATAAAAAATACTTCTAAAATGCGTAACGGAAGACGTGGAGCGCATGAGATGGACAGGAGGTGAACACTTCATGCATCAGTTACGTATTGCATGCAACCCACGTTTTTAATCATGGATCTTACAAATATTTTCTTCTGGTGTACTTAGACTTTAAATAATGAAAAAGGCGCCTCAGTTTCATCTCTAATATTGAAATGCCGTAACGCGGGTTGCCTGCACTGTGCTGATGACCGCTGTAGGCACAATCACAAATTTTCACAACTACCTATATGTGGTTTGGAATCTGTATAGTGATTGGAAAAATTGTTTTATGCTTTTTAGTCCAATATAAAAACATGTTGTACTAAAAAAATTATTTAAACAATTGTTTTCTGTTGTTCAGTCCTGTAAATGTGAAATTTTTCAATGTATTTCAAAGACTTTGATGAGATAACAACTAAGATATGTGGCAAATTTCTCTACGCCTGAGTCAATCAATATGCTGCTTCCTTCTATGTACATATCGCGAAAAGACCTTGAAGGTAAAAACTGGAAAGATTCGAGCCCACACGGAAGCTTACCAGTTACCATTCCTTCCGCGAACCATTCACGACTGGAACAGGAATAGGGGGAAATGGTAGTGGTACACAAAGCAACCTCTACCACACACCAGGCACAAAAGTAAATTAATATTGCATTGTCATCCAGTTAAGGTGACACTCGCAATCGTGCGGGAACTCCAACTGGACAGCCGGTGCTTTGCGTTACGCTTCTTTACCACCCCGTTTACCCCCAACCCTCCCCTGTTGCAGACAGACCCCCACACTGTTCCATTGTCGTCCAGTTCTGAGCTAGGTGTAAAAACACGTATCTCTAGCTATGGGGAAGTTAGTTTAAAATCAATTGCAAAATTTGTACTGAACAGACGGATAAGACGGAAACGTAATAAAAATATGTTAAATCAGAGAAATTTTCTGTCATGCAAAGGCATACTGCCAGCCGCTGTTTCTGTATAATATTCACGAATGGAACAGGAGAACCGAAAACTGATCATGAGCTTTATGTCTTCTATTGATAAAACTGATAATGATATACATGATGAGTCAGGAGGAAAGGTATAAGCTTTGAGACGTGATAGTATTAGTGATTCTGAGCAAAAAACTTCATATGCACATATGCCCTATTGCGAATGGTTTCCGAGATAGAACACGTTTATATCACTTTTGTATGGTTTTCTTTAATGACTCGGAAACCGCACACTCCAACGAAAACGTGTCTCAGTAATTTGCTACAAAAAAGGTCCTATTCGTATTTTGTCTAGGACTAACAGTTTGCGCGTAGAGATCGCGGGAATTTTGAAAATCTAGCGCGACGCTGATGCGCTGTAGCTTAAGTACTTTTTGCAGACCAATTTGAGGTAGATTTCCGCCTTGATAGACCATAAGCTTCCTGAATCAAAATGTTCGTCTCAACTTCCTCTATATAACTGTGATATGTTGTAAACAAAGACAATGAATAATACAATAATAAATAGAAATATACATTAAAGGTGTTCTATCTCGGAAACCATTTGGAATATGACATATGTCCACATCAAGTTTTTTGTTCAGAATCAGTAATGCTATCACCCGTCAAAACAAGTACCTTTCCTTCTAACCCACGCTGTATAAAGCACTTCACATCACACACTCTGAAACTATTTCCGAAGTGTAAATGATTATGCCATATTCCATTATTTACTATAAATTCACGAATAAAAGCTATTGAATCCTTCGTAAGAATAACATAATTTACAGCACCACACAATGGCAGTTGTGGGAGGAGACTGACGTACCTGCTTTACAAGCTCCCACATGTGTATTTCATCAGGCACCAGTAAAGCCTTTCGTTTCCCCCTTCAGTCTCTAGGGGCTTCATGAGGTCCCAGTCTATAGTATCCGCTAGAGTTCGGTTGCTTAGTATTGTGAGTGAGTCTCTGTGAAATTTAGAGAGAATGGAGGGGACCCAGTGTCGACTAGCCCCTCACATGTGTGATTCAATAATTGGAAGAGCACTTAGCGGGCCGCGGTGGCCGAGCCGTTCTAGGCTTTTCAGTCCGGAACCACGCGGCTGCTACGGTCGCAGGTTCGAATCCTGCCTCGGGCATGGATGTGTGTGATGTCCTTAGGTTAGTTACGTCTAAGTAGTTCTAAGTTTAGGGGACTGATGACCTCAGATGTTAAGTCCCATAGTGCTTAGAGCCATTTGAAGAGCACTTAATTACAAACCAATCTATTCACATTGCCCTCTGGTGCCGAATTATAATATTACTTGACAACACATTTTAAAGTATGCACCACTGAGGTGATAAAAGTTGTGGTACGCCTCCTAATATCGGGTCGGGCCGCCTTTTATCCGCCATAGTGCAGCAACTCGTCGTGGCGTGGGCTCAGCAAGTCGTTGGAAGACCCATGAACAAATATTGAGCCATGTTGCCTCTATAGCCGCCCGTAATTGTAAAAGCATTGCTGGTGTAGGATTTTGTGCACGAACTGACCTCTTGATTATGTTCCATAAGTGTTCGATGGGATTCAAGTCGGTCTTTCTGGAAGTTCAAATCTTACGCTAGAATTGTCCAGAACGTTACTCAAACCAATGGCGAACAATTGTGAACCCACTGACATAGCGCATTCTCATCCATATATGAATGGCTGTAAATGGTCTTCAAATAGCCTAACGTAAACATTTCCATTTTTATTAATAAAAACTCCTCCAGATGTACTTCTATCTATCTGTCTATCTATCTATATCCGAATCCCGCTCCAGCTACTGCCGGGTCTGGGTGCTGACGACTCCTCTCTATTTGGCTCGGTCCTCTCACCACTTTTCTTCCTCCACTTGTTGCCAGGTCACACCTCTCCTTTCTGCAGATATTCTCACTCCCATTTTCCACCGTGTTCTTGGGCTCCCTCTAGGTCGTTTCCCATCCATCTTTAGTTCTTCCATAATTTTGGGGAGTCTCTGCCCATGCATCCTCTTAACATGCCCATACCATCTCAACCTCTTTCTTTCAATTTGTTCTCTCATACTTTCTTGTTTGAGGTCCTTTCTAATCTCTACATTCCTTACTCTGTCCATTCTTGTCTTTCCCTTAACTGCTCTGAGAAATTTCATTTCCCCTGCTTGCAGTCTGCTCCAGTCCCTTTCTTTCATTGTCCATGTTTCTCCACCATAGGTGACAATAGGGATGTAATAATTCTTATACATAAGGAGTTTTGCTCTTTCTGAAACTTCATTTTTCCAAATCAGATGTTTTATTGTTTGGTAGAAATTGCCTCCCTTCTGTAACCCTCCATTAATTTCGTTAGTTATTCTTCCATCCCTAGATATTTCACTCCCTAAATAAGTGAACCTTTCTACAACTTTGAGGGGTTCTCCATTCAAGGTAATATTTCCGTTGATTCCTTTCTCTCTTCCAAATACCATTACTTCACTCTTATCTTTATTTATTTTTAATCCATACCTTTTCATTATTTCCTTCCACGCATTAGGCTGTAACTGTACATCTATCTCTTTATCACCCCATATTACCATATCATCTGCAAAAATCATCTTTTTGTCTTTTTCTCTTACTATATCTTTAACTGTCCTATTCATTCCATCCATCACAACATTAAAAAGCGCAGGAGATAGAATACTTCCTTGCTTAAGTCCTTGTCTTATTTCGAAGTATTCAGAGTTCCCCAATGGTGTTCTAATTGTACAATTGTGGCCTCTGTACATTGTCTTTATAACATTAATGTATCCATCTTCTATATCTATCTTCTTCAGTTCTTCCCAGAGTCTTTCCCTGTCAACTGAGTCATACGCCTTTTCTATGTCTATAAAAACCATTATCACCCTTTTGTTATACTCCCAACTTTTTTCCATCAGTTGACGGATAGAAAATATCAGGTCGATCGTGCTCCTTCCCTTCCTAAACGCATGCTGTTCTTCACTCAGCTCCTTTTCTGTCTTTTCACTTACTCAATTTAGTAAAATTCTTTCAAAAATCTTGGCTGTATGACTCATGAGGATAATTCCTCTGTAGTTTTTACAAAGTCTTTTATTGCCTTTCTTGAAGATGAGAACAATGTCTCCTGTTCTCCAGTCGTCAGGTATTTTACTATTTCTCCACACACTTGATATTACTCTATACAGCCACTGCATTCCCACTGGACCTGCTGCTCTTATCATGTCCAGTGATACTTCATCAGGTCCTGGGGCTTTCCCCCCATTCATCTTCTTCACAGCTTTTTCCATCTCTTCCCGTGTAATTTGTCCTATTTCTGCTTCCCAACTTCTCTTAATTTCTCCATTATTTGTTGTTTCCTCATGTACCTGCTCCTCAGCGTTTAACAGCTTCTTAAAATGTTCTTTCCAGAGATCTTTTATATTCCCTGGATCTTCAATAATGGTACCGTCCTCTGTTTCCATCTTTACTGGTACTTCAGAAGCCTTCCTTTTTTCATCATTTTATAGAACATTTTCTTATTGCTCTTCACATCTTCTTCAAGTTTTTTTGTAAACTCTTCCCATGCATTTTTCTTTGCTGTTTTCACTATTTCTTTGCACTTCTTCTTTTCCTCTATATATCTTTTATGGTCTTCGTCATTTTTAGTTCCCCACCATTTTCTCCATGCTCCATCTTTTCTTCTAACTGCTTGGATTGTGGTATCATCCCACCAACTTATCTGTCTTATTTTTTTCCTTTCCAGATGTTCTGCCACATACTTTTTGTGCTGCTTCGACTAAAGTGTCTTTGAATAAACTCCATTCTTTTCCTACATCGCAGAAAACTTCTTTTGGAAATTTTTGTGTTATTAATTCTCTGTACTTCTCAGCACATTCACTCTCCTTCAATTTCCAATCCCGTATCCTCATCACTTTCTTCTGTTTTCTATTTTTCACACACTGGTTCATTTTCCATTGTCCCACCAGTAATCTATGGTCTCCATCTGCACTCACACTTGGAATTACCTTCACATTTGTTACTTTCTCTCCCAATTCCCTATCTACTAGAATATAATCAATTACACTCTTCGTTCTTCCATCCTAACTGTATCTGGTGATAACATTACTTTTTCTCTTCATAAGCCAGCTGTTTGCTATTTTCATTCCATTCCTCTGGCACAAATCCAGGAGTCTTTCCCCTTCTTCATTTCTGCCTCCATATCCAAAACATCCCAATACTTGCTCAAATCCCTTTCTGTCTTTGCCTACCTGTGCATTAAAATCTCCCATCACTATATTAGCACTCTCTATATGGTTTTCTAACACATTTTCAAAGTCCATCTTCTCTCCTTCGCTACATCCCACTTGAGGTGTATAAATCTGGATTACTTGTAGTGTTTCTTTTTGGAATCTCAGGTATAAGATTATGATCCTGTCTGATATATATCTCACATTTTCAATACAGCTTTGTACATTCTTATTCACAATCACTGCCACACCATTTCTTCCAGACCTGTTATTCCCACTCCAGTACAGTTTTCCTCCTCCTCTCAAATTCTTCTCACCTTTTCCCTTCCACTTTGATTCGCTTAATCCCAATATATCTAACTTCCTCCCTGTTAGTACATCTGTCATTTCTTCCATTTTTCCATTGAGGGTTAATATATTAAGGGTGCCAATATTTAGGTTATTTTTTAGTCCAGTTGGTTTCATCTTCTTGTACTGATGAATATCATCAGGTCTCCCATCATTTGTACCAGTACTTGAAGAAGCAGTGTGGTCAAATCCTGAGTGGTTCGTTCCGAGGCTCGTCTGTGTTTTGAAAGCAATGTATGAAGACTTTCCTACTGGCTTGCTAGGCCTAACGCAAGAAAGGATTTTCTGTTGGGGTTGTCTCCCTTAGCCTTTGGAGTTTCTCGTCCACCAAAAGGCAGTGGTTCCCTTCTCATTTAATCCCCAGAAAGGAGGGTTGCCTCATCTGCCAGCTATGCCGTTCCGAAGTCTTCCTTCTCCGCCGTCGCTGCCATTAAGGTCTTCACCCGTAACCCTGGGCATGGGTTCCGTGTTATACCCCACGGGATTGGGTCCCTGCCTGAACTCAGCCATCCTAGCACTCCGGTCTACTGAAGTGAAAGATGCCCACCCCCGCGACGTGGACGCGCCAGACAGGAATTACCCCAGTGGAGGAATAGGGAAGGGCACCCTACCTCCCTAGAGCCAGGTTAATGATTGTGTATGGTGCCACAATCAAAGGCCAGATGTACTTAAGATTTCATATTTATTTGGCTAATAGTTTCGACGGCCATCTTCAGGCCCGTACACTTTGATGATATCAATTGTGTGTGGCTGTGTACTAGAAGTCCGCGGCGAGACCAATACGTGCTGCCCGCCTTCCACTGGTCTCACCGTGGACTTCTAGTACACAGCCACACACAACTGATATCATCAAAGTGAACGGGTCTGAAGATGGCGTTGATGCAACGTCGAAACTAGTAGCGAAATAAATATGAAATCTTAAGTGCAGCTGGAGGAGTTTCATTTTAATAAAAATTATACCAG
The DNA here is from genome assembly GCF_021461385.2 of Schistocerca piceifrons. Taxonomy (NCBI): domain Eukaryota; kingdom Metazoa; phylum Arthropoda; class Insecta; order Orthoptera; family Acrididae; genus Schistocerca; species Schistocerca piceifrons. The sequence continues at coordinate 781,649,848 of NC_060139.1, read as the reverse complement.
ATGTCCCACCATCATCCAGTTTAAATATGGATGTACGAAGGATAAACATTTCCAGTCAAAGATCGGTTCCGTTGGCCCAGAGGACCCAGTCCATTTCGTGTAAATACTGCTCACACCACTATGGAGCCACCACCAGCTTGAACAGTGCCGTGTTGACAATTGGGTCCATGGTTTCGTGGGGTCCGCACCACGCTTCTAACATCGGCTCTTATCAATTGAGATCGGGCCTGATCTCAGCAGGGTCGAGCCGATATGGTCATGAGAGCAGGAGAGGCGCTGCAGGCGATGCCATACTATTAGCAAAGGCACTCCCGTCGGTCGTCTGCTGCCATAGCCCCTTAACGCCAAATTTCGCCGCGCTGTCCTATCGGATATGTGCATCGTACGTCCTGCATTGATTTCTGCGGTTATTTCACGCAGTATTGGTTGTCTGTTAGCACAGATATCGGAATGTACCATGCGTCTAGCTCCAGTCCATTCTCGCAGTCGCACAAGAACGTGGGGAACACTACTGATTTTACCAAGTGCATCTACGTTGTTTTCTATATTGCACGGTTCTGCAGGTCAGTGTGCATTTAACCATTGCGGTTCGACCCAGGCGATTCATCGATTTATTCCTTCATCAAAATTTTCTGTGTCATTGAACAGAGATCCGAAGTCATTCACTACCTCTAGATACGTTAACTAACCCCCAAGCTGAATTGGATCTAAACCTTATCTATTAATAACCATTAGTTTTGGTTTTTTTCATGCTTACCTCTTGACCCAAATTTAAAGAAATAGTCTTCAAGGGCGTGAAACGGAAGCAGTGGTTGAGAAGGAAGTGAGAGATAGTTGTAGCCTATTCCTCATGTTATTCAATCTGTGCAATGAGCACGCAGTAAAGGAAAGGAAAATTTGGAGTAGAAATTAAAGTTCACTGAGAAGAAACAAAAACTTTGAGGTTGACCGATGACATTGTAATTCTGTCAGATACAGTAAAGGACTCGATCGGAATGGACGATGTCCTGAAAGGAGGATATAAGAAGAACATCAACAAAGATTACAGAATGTAGTCGAATTAAATAAGCTGATTCTGAGGGAATTAGATAAGGAAACGAGACAGAGTAGTATTCGTAGATGAATTTTGTTATTTGGGCAGCAAAAAACTGATGATGGCCGAAGTAGAGAGGCTATAAAATGTAGCCTGGTGATGGCTAGAAAAGGGTTTCTGAAGAAGAGACACTTGTTAACATCGAATGTAGATTTAAGTATTACAAAGTCTTGAAAGTATCTATGGACGTGAAACGTGGACAGCAAAGAGTTTAGACAAGAAAAGAATAGAAGCTTTTGAAACGTACTGTTACAGAAAAATGCTGAAGATTAGAGGAATAGACCACGTAACTAATGAGGAGGTACTGAATAGAATTGGGGAGAAAAGAGATTTGTGCCGCAACCTGACGACAAGAAGGGATCGGCTAGTAGGACACATTTTGAGGCATCAAGGGGTCGCCAGTTTCGCACTAGAAGGAAGTTTGGGGGTAAAAATCGTAGAGCGAGACCAAGAGATGAATACTTCAAGCAGATTCAGAAGGATATAGTTATTCGGAGATGAAGAGGCTTGTACAGGATAGCACGGAAAGCTGCATCAAACCAGTCTTCTGACTGAACCACAACAACTACAATCATCATTCTGGAGAACAGATGACTTAGTTCTTCCTCACTTTCCGCAATGAGAGTAGTAGCACATGGAAAACACAGATTGTTGATCTTCCCCAGCCATCCACTGCATCCCTGATGACTTGTTATGCACAGATTTTATATAACTGAGGTGACAGTATACGATCTTGTCTGACTACATTTGTCACATCGAAAAACTCCGATTATTCACCATCCACTTTTATGGTTGCAGTATGACTTATAAAGCCCTGTTGGTAATAACACTAAATGTTGTGTTTTGTGTCACAATAAAGTTAGTGGATATGGTCGCTCAAGGTGACTATTGTACACTTATTACGAAGAAATCCTAGACTGTTTGCGGTGTATTCTGTGTTCTGATTGAGTGTGGCAAGTTAACATTGGATGCCGTATGGGTGATTCAAAACCAGAAATATTCCTTTTGCAGGAAGTCTTCTTCCATTTGTTATGCCTGTACTTCCGACACTCGGATCATGTACCTCTTGATTCATCTTCCACAGAGGCAAATATATTCTGATCGGATACAATATACACTGTGGCTTGACTTCCAAGGCTAATTAATTCGTATGGAGTTTATGCAAAAGGGTTGGACTGCATCAGTGATCTGGGTTCCACCCTACTTATTACAAACCAATTAATTAAAACGTTTTACGGGGTTGATACTAAGCTGAATGAAAAAAGTCAGGAAAGTGATATGAAAGTGCTTGTATGTTTGAAGCTTATGGGTGCTCAATGGCGAGATTATCAGCACCCTCGTATATGAAAGTATGAGCCAATGAATCATTAATATTGGTAAGTACGTGCATTAAATCATTGGAAGTAAGTATCAACAACGGGACAAAATCTTTACAGTGTTTCACTGACACGAAAAAATATTAATAGACTACTCAGAGAGCAAAATTTTCTCGAGTTGAGTAAGAATAGACACATATTATATAGCATTATAAGTTCTGGTCTACAGTCAGAAAAGGCTTATGGAAAGTATGATTACTTCCTCTCAAACAGTCGATAGTGCATCTCCCAGACGCAGGTATCGGCCAGATCTGGAATGGCTGGATCTCAGGTTATTGATATAGGAATTGTGAGAGACAACTAGGCTACCGTCTCCAAGCAGTGGTGGTTAGTGAGACATTTTGACTGCTCAGAGACTTCAACAGAACAGTTCTGCTTTGCAAGGCTCTGTACTCAAACTGTTCTCCTCTCTTTTCTCCTCTTTTTCGCGTGGTTTATTGACATTGGTTTATCCGTTTTACCTGTATGTGCTCCAGATAATGGCATTTGGTTTTTCAAGCTCTAAACTCGTGCTAGGTGTTGTTGCTAAAAAGTCTGTTTATCCGCCAAACTACTTCCCCCAGAAACACATAGAAACATTCATATTTATCTACTGTATATTTCTGGCCATGGCAAAGGTCCTTTTACGACGACAACGTTCCCTTCAACTCGATGTCATTTTGCGACGTCTTTGGTGGATTTTTTCCAACTAGACTTTCTGTGTTGCAATCAATGGTTCTGGTGTCCAAGTGGATGGCTTAGGTTTCAGATAGGTACGACAAGCTATCTGCCGACAAACAAATACTTCTCTCCTATGATTACCACCTAATACACACACACTTCTGATACATATGTGCTGCACACATCGGCCATTTGAGGATACTTCATGTATCAATTCATTGCTACATGCCGTTGTAACCTCTCGATCCGCCGAGACTTAAGAGCGGCTCTGTCTTGACGCTGTTCCACCGAAGTCTGCCTCACGGTTGTATCCATTGTCTCGTAGTTGCTAAACCCAAAACGCAGTGGGAGAAGCTCTGTGGTGATAACGGGGAGACGAACCTGTTCGAAGTTGACTCTTTTAGTTGGAGCTTGAAAATGGGCTCAGGTGGTTCCATTCAAGAGCACTGCCGATGAAAGCCATTTAGATGGAATCGTATCCCAGTGCATCATATACACTCCTGGAAATGGAAAAAAGAACACATTGACACCGGTGTGTCAGACCCACCATACTTGCTCCGGACACTGCGAGAGGGCTGTACAAGCAATGATCACACGCACGGCACAGCGGACACACCAGGAACCGCGGTGTTGGCCGTCGAATGGCGCTAGCTGCGCAGCATTTGTGCACCGCCGCCGTCAGTGTCAGCCAGTTTGCCGTGGTATACGGAGCTCCATCGCAGTCTTTAACACTGGTAGCATGCCGCGACAGCGTGGACGTGAACCGTATGTGCAGTTGACGGACTTTGAGCGAGGGCGTATAGTGGGCATGCGGGAGGCCGGGTGGACGTACCGCCGAATTGCTCAACACGTGGGGCATGAGGTCTCCACAGTACATCGATGTTGTCGCCAGTGGTCGGCGGAAGGTGCACGTGCCCGTCGACCTGGGACCGGACCGCAGCGACGCACGGATACACGCCAAGACCGTAGGATCCTACGCAGTGCCGTAGGGGACCGCACCGCCACTTCCCAGCAAATTAGGGACACTGTTGCTCCTGGGGTATCGGCGAGGACCATTCGCAACCGTCTCCATGAAGCTGGGCTATGGTCCCGCACACCGTTAGGCCGTCTTCCGCTCACGCCCCAACATCGTGCAGCCCGCCTCCAGTGGTGTCGCGACAGGAGTGAATGGAGGGACGAATGGAGACGTGTCGTCTTCAGCGATGAGAGTCGCTTCTGCCTTGGTGCCAATGATGGTCGTATGCGTGTTTGGCGCCGTGCAGGTGAGCGCCACAATCAGGACTGCATACGACCGAGGCACACAGATCCAACACCCGGCATCATGGTGTGGGGAGCGATCTCCTACACTGGCCGTACACCACTGGTGATCGTCGAGGGGACACTGAATAGTGCACGGTACATCCAAACCGTCATCGAACCCATCGTTCTACCATTTCTAGACCGGCAAGGGAACTTGCTGTTCCAACAGGACAATGCACGTCCGCATGTATCCCGTGCCACCCAACGTGCTCTAGAAGGTATAAGTCAACGACCCTGGCCAGCAAGATCTCCGGATCTGTCCCCCATTGAGCATGTTTGGGACTGGATGAAGCGTCGTCTCACGCGGTCTGCACGTCCAGCACGAACGCTGGTCCAACTGAGGCGCCAGGTGGAAATGGCATGGCAAGCCGTTCCACAGGACTACATCCAGCATCTCTACGATCGTCTCCATGGGAGAATAGCAGCCTGCATTGCTGCGAAAGGTGGATATACACTGTACTAGTGCCTACATTGTGCATGCTCTGTTGCCTGTGTCTATGTGCCTGTGGTTCTGTCAGTGTGATCATGTGATGTATCTGATCCCAGGAATGTGTCAATAAAGTTTCTCCTTCCTGGGACAATGAATTCACGGTGTTCTTATTTCAATTTCCAGGAGTGTATATTAAGATTGGCACAATGAAATGAACAATTTTTTTGTGTTATGAATGATGGGTAGCAATCTGAGCCAGTCATCGGTTAGAGAAGGTTGTTTCAACTCTGCCCACGGACGCAGGTGGCCACGACCACTTGCAGCTCGCCCCCCCCCCCCCCTTTCCCTCTCCGGCTGGTGGGCTGACCAGCAGCTGTCATTGCACTGCCTTATTCTATCGTGTGCACACAACCGCCCTCAATGATATAACGCGGTATTAAATAACTTCAATGCGATACTTCAAGGGAAGAACCTACTGACTATTAGTGGGTACGGTAAAATTAATGCATTCATTGACAAACCATTATGTTGGTGCCGAAGTTCGAAGCGTTTCTCTATAAGTTTTATAAACACAACAGATACGCATAACAGAGTCATCACTAATACATTCTTCTTCACTGTTCACAACAGTCTGCCGACGCTGTGGTAACTTTTCTATCCCGCAACTGGAGAAATCACTTGGCATTCAGACGAGCATTGAAATGAGCATTTTTTTCGGAAGAAATTCCTTGAGGTTGTTCGATAGACAGGGCAAGAGCAAGTGAATAAGGTGGGTGCGGAGTGGCTTCCCAACCGAACTCCTGCACAGTGTTTCTTATCAGTCTAGTAGAATGCGGGCAGCGTCATCGTGGAGTAGCATCACTTCACGCAGTCTTCCTGGTCGCTATTCCTGGATTTCGTCAGTAAGACGTCTCAATTGTTGACAGTAAATGTTAGCAGTCGTAGTTATACCTCGGGGAAGCAATTCGTAGAACACCACACCGTTGCGGTTTCACCAGAGGTAAAACATTATCCTTTGTGTATGCGCACAGGTCTTTGCACAGGGAGTTGCTTCTTTGTTTGGGCTCAACCATCCCTTTCTTTCCCTTATGTTAGAATAAAGACACAATTTTTCATCACCAGTAACGATACAGAATATGACTGGTTGCTGTTACTCACGGGCCAACTCACGACGAACAAGCAGTGATGCACCTGCTGATTTTTTTGGTTTTGTTTTAGAACATTTTACCATACAGCCGATATTTGAATCTTCCCCGTTGCTTGTAAATATCGTACGATGGTGAAATGATCACCGTTCTCGAGTACAATGAAGTTGATCATTGTGGACAAGTGTGTTTAAACGATCTTCATCCAATCCTGAAGGTCTTGTTGAACATGGAGAGTCACTAATGTCAAAACGATCCTCCATAAAACGAGAAAATCACTTTCTATTAGTGCTCTGTCCAATGGAACTATCCCCATACAAGGCGCAAATGATTCTGGCCGTCTCCGCTGATGTCACCCGTCTCAGCTCGAACTGAAGAATTCATCGGAAATGTTCCGATTTCTCCACTTGGCACTCCACTTTCTACCGTCCACAGCTCCACTCATTACGTCCAAATGACAAAATGTGAATTCAAATAAATAGCAACAAAAATGGTTCAAATGGCTCTGAGCACTATGGGACTTAACGTCTGAGGTCATCAGTGCCCTAGAACTTAGACCTACTTAATCCTAAGGACATCACACACATCCATGCCCGAGGCAGGAGTCGAACCTGCGACCGTCGCGGTCACACGGTTCCAGACTGAAGCGCCTAGAATCGCTCCGGCACTCCGGCCGGCTAAATAGCAACAGTTGAATACAACTAAAAAATGACAATCGATAAATGGGAACCTGAATACCAACATGCAAAGCAAAAATGCTTCGAACTTATGGACCAACCTAATATTTACAGAGGCCGCTTGGTGCAGGAACTTAAATTTTCTGGAATATCTTTGATCATTACGGTTACCTCCAGACACATATTTCATGATTTAATGGTGAAGTAATGCGCAGCTACTTCAGAGGTTAAAAAAACGATCCAAGACCTACATGGCATAGAAAATTTACTGAAATCAAATAGCTCTCCATTTTCAGTTGCACCATTTATTGAACCAGCGACAAGGCAGTTATAAGTGGCTGATTTACGGCACTTTGCTCAAGCGCGGGAATTACTGATGCAGTTCTAAAAGAGATTCTAAAGCTACAAGGTGATGCAGATAACATCAGCTCTGTGGGCTAGCATTTTGTTGCGAGAAGCTTTTTCCTGCCATGAAAAAAATACTGTGCTGCACTGATGAGCGTTCTGCATCTTGCAACAACTCGGAACTTCACAGAAAATTTTCTCATTTGTGAATAAAAAGAAATGTCATGTTCCAGACACGTAATACAAAGTCAGCTTATTACTTGCATTCATTCTTCTGAAAAAGTCATAAGTGATTGCCAATAGCAGCTATTAAAATTCCTTCATCACACAACCAGTTTCGGCTCACAAACCATAAACTTTCATCAGATATCTTTAATACTAAACGAAAGGACACATAAAAAGCATTGCAAATTGAACTGTCATTATAGCTCTAACAACTTTTCCTGAAGCACATATAGTCGCGCGGGGTAGCCGCGCGGTCTAGGGCGTCTCATCACCGTTGGCGCTGCTCCCCCCGTCGGATGTTCGAGTCCTCTCTTGGGTATAGGTGTGTGTGTTTTCCTTAGCGTGAGTCAGTTTAAGTTAGATTAAGTAGTGTGTAAGCTTAGGGACCGATGACCTCAGCAGTTTGGTCCCGTAAGACCTTACCATAAATTTCCAAAAAGCACGTACAATAATACGTCACATACACAAAGCAGGTGGTTGTAATTAATGTACACCTGCTCAAGGAGGTCTAGCTTGGGCTGTAATTATCGTACTGCACCGAAACTTGATAGGTATGCTAATGCAGCAGTGTGGAACTGATTTACGCTGGAAAAAAATTCCATCTTCAGGCACCAGGTGCTCGCGCTGAAATAATTTTGTAAGCGGTGGTTAATAATGAAATCAACATTATGCCTTTTTCACTTGTTTGACCTTTTCTGTCCACATTACATATGGAACCAATTTCATATGTCTTCCTCGCACCTCGTGGTTCAGATTGGAACTAATTTTTTCCAGGTAAATGGGTTCTTCATTAACGCACTAGAATCTCTACCAAGTATCGCTGCCATGCGATAATTACTTCACTTACTGGATCTCTGCCGGCCGGTGTGGCCAAGCGGTTGTAGGCGCTTCAGTCTGGAACCGCGTAACCGCTACGGTCGCAGGTTCGAATCCTGCTTCGGGCATTGATGTGTGTGATGTCCTTAGGTTAGTTAGGTTTAAGTAGTTCTAAGTTCTAGGGGACGACCTCAGATGTTAAGTCCCATAGTGCTCAGAGCCATTTGAACCATTTGAACTGGATCTCTGCGAGCAGCTGGATTTTAACTATAATTACCCAATATTTACAACAGTTTACTAGGTGATACAAAATAAATGACGTAGAAAATATAAAATCTATAATTTTGCATTGGCAACAAATGTGCGACACATAAAGTATTGCAACAGATAGGGACAAAACATATCACGAAATACATCAGTAGTTTGCAAATATGCCGACCGGTGTGGTCGAGCAGTTCTAGGCGCTACAGTCTGTAACCGCGCGACCGCTACGGTCGCAGGTTCGAATCCTGCTTCGGGCATGGATGTGTGTGATGTCCTTAGGTTAGTTAGCTTTAAGAAGTTCTAAGTTCTAGGGGACTGATAACCTCAGCAGTTAAGGCCAAAAAAAAAAAAAAAATCAAATGTATGTGAAATCTTATGGGACCTAACTGCTAAGGTGATCAGTCCCTTGCCTACACACTACTTAACCTAAATTATCCTAAGGACAAACACACACAGCCATGCCCCAGGGAGGACTCGAACCTCCGTCGGAACCAGCCGCACAGTCCATGACTGCAGCACCTGAGACAGCTCGGCTAATCCCGCGCGGAACAGTTAAGTCCCATAGTGCTCAGAGCCATTTGAATTTATTTATTTATTTCTTTTTTTTTGCAATTATACAGTGTCACCTGGTATCAAATAATTATATGAGTCACATTATCCGACATAAACATTTATGATACGGCACTCCATGTTGCATTAACAGTCAGTTTACAGCCTTACGAGAGGAAGCACTCTGTAGCTGATTACTGTTTACAAGTCGAACAAAGATGTCCAGTGGTTTGCAAACACACGATTCAAGTGACTAATATCTTTATGATTATACATGTTTTAACACAAGGTCTTGACGATGAGTCGTGACGATTTTCAAATACGAGGGGTTTCCAGAAAGTAAGTTCCGATCGGTCGCGAAATGGAAACCAATGGGAAAATCCGGTAAAGCTTTGCACTGGTGTGTTGGGCAGTGTCTCTTGTATGAGCCTAGATAGCATCACGTCGCTCTTCACATTTCCGAGCTCACAGTGAGCGCGTAAAGATGTCTAGAAAATAGTGTCTCCCGCTAAGTACGAGAGCCTAGTGAGAAATTTCGCCTAAAGCTATGCAGCCAACAATACTGTCGTGCTGTTTCTTCTTCAAGACAATTCTCAGCCGCATTCTGCAGGGGCACCTGCATCGTTTTCAGTTGGGAATGTTTGATTACCCACAATACAGACCGTAATTGTCTCTCTCTGAGTTTCATCTCTACTCACGTGAACCGCTGGCTATGAAGACAACATTTTGGCACAGACAATGGGCTGTAGCTCGGCGTAGGGAATTGGCGGGAAGCACTGGCGGGTGTCTTCTGTAACGAGGGTATTGGAAAGTTGGTACAACGCTACGACAAGCGTCTACATCAAAACGGCGACTACGTAGAGAAGTATCTGGAAGGTGTAGCTAACTGTTACAAACAAAACATTTCTGATTTTCACTGTGCTTTCCATTTCGCGATCAATCGGAACTTACTTTCTGGAAAGCCCTCGTATTTAGCCAGTAATGTGTGCAAAGTGTTGACTGCCAGCACTGGTTGACCACCCCCCACCCCCCTCCCCCCCGCGGGTGCCTTGGTCCCTGAGCGTGAGCTAATTGCCAACACCTGTCCAGTTCTGCCCGCGGGCGCCCGCCTGCCGCCGAACGATCACTCGAAGTGGAACTGCCTGGAGCGACAATGCTGAAGTGTGCCGCGTGTTGCCTCACAGGGGTGCACCGTGTTCTGCCCCGGCGTGCGCGAGGTGTGGCTGCTGGACGACGTGCAGGAGGTGCTGCGGCGCGCCGAGGAGGCGGGGCTGCACGTGCCGCTGTACTACCCGGTGGCGCGCCGCGACGACGTGCTGCGGCTGTACGAGTCGGGCGTGCTGGCGGCGGGCACGCACTTCATGGCGAGCGCGGGCGCGCTGGGCTGTCGCGACCGCGTCAAGCTGCGCCTGCCCGCGGCGCGCGCCCAGTTCCGCATGCCGTACGAGATGTCGCCGCAGCGGCCGTGGGTCGTGGTGCAGGACCTGCCCGGCGAGCACTTCCTCACCTGCACCACGGTGCGCGACGCCGTCGTGCTCGCCAACGTCACGTGCCGCGTGCTCGACTCGGGCGAGCTGGTGCCCGTCGACCACCGCGCCGTCGACCAGTGGCTCACCGCCTTCTTCAGCAGGCTGCGCGTCCTCAGGCAGTTCTCGGGACACGTCTCCTTCAGGTGAGTCATCATTTTAAAACTTCCTGCTAGCTTAAAACTGTCTGCCGCTATCGACAGGGGATCTCAGGTTGATTCCGTATTTCTGGATTTCCGGAAAGCTTTTGACACCATTCCTCACAAGCGACTTCTAATCGAGCTGGGGGCCTATGGGGTATCGTCTCAGTTGTGCGACTGGATTCGTGATTTCCAGTCAGGAAGGTCGCAGTTCGTAGTAATAGACGGCAAATCGTCGAGTAAAACTGAAGTGATATCGGGTGTTCCCCGAGGAAGCGTCCTGGGACCTCTGCTGTTCCTGATCTATGTTGTTGTTGTTGTGGTCTTCAGTCCTGAGACTGGTTTGATGCAGCTCTCCATGCTACTCTATCCTGTGCAAGCTTCTTCATCTCCCAGTACCTACTGCAACCTACATCCTTCTGAATCTGCTTAGTGTATTCATCTCTTGGTCTCCCTCTACGATTTTTACCCTCCACGCTGCCCTCCAATACTAAATTGGTGATCCCTTGATGCCTCAGAACATGTCCTACCAACCGATCCCTTCTTCTGGTCAAGTTGTGCCACAAACTTCTCTTCTCCCCAATCCTATTCAATACTTCCTCATTAGTTATGTGATCTACCCATCTAATCTTCAGCATTCTTCTGTAGCACCACATTTCAAAAGCTTCTATTCTCTTCTTGTCCAAACTATTTATCGTCCATGTTTCACTTGCATACATGGCTACACTCCATACAAATACTTTCAGAAATGACTTCCTGACACATAAATCTATACTCGATGTTAACAAATTTCTCTTCTTCAGAAAAGATTTCCTTGCCATTGCCAGTCTACATTTGATATCCTCTCTACTTCGACCATCGTTAGTTATTTTGCTCCCCAAATAGCAAAACTCCTTTACTACTCCGAGTGTCTCATTTCCTAATCTAATACCCTCAGCATCACCCGACTTAATTCGACTACATTCCATTATCCTCGTTTTGCTTTTGTTGATGTTCATCTTATATCCTTCTTTCAAGACACTATCCATTCCGTTCAACTGCTCTTCCAAGTCCTTTGCTGTCTCTGACAGAATTACAATGTCTGTAGTTACCCTTTTTGATGGTAACCGTAACTATAACTGAATTTTTATATAGCTTACAGATGTCGCTTAGAGTCTGCTTCGCAACTCCACACTCTACTTTTGAAACGTTCAAGGTAAAACTACCCACACGGAAGAGATTGGTCCTCTGGAAAGGAGTACCTTCAGATACCAATCTGTATCCCAAGTGGAGGTTGTGACATCACAGCTGGCGTTGAGTTTGACATACCACTAACTGGTAGTATTTCACAAGTGTGTGGAACCCCGCCGGTCGGAGTGGCCGAGCGGTTCTAGGCGGCTCTGGAACCGCGCGACCGCTACGGTCGCAGGTTCGAATCCTGCCTCGGGTATGGATGTGTTGGATGTCCTTAGGTTAGTTAGGTTTAAGTAGTTCTAAGTTCTAGGGGACTGATGACCTCAAATGTTAAGTCCCATAGTGCTCAGATCCATTTGTGGAACCCTAAGTAGGACTCTCACATATCTGCATAGATTTGTGAACGATATGGGCCCATGTTGCACAGGTCTAAACACCACTGTTGTGATATTCCCGTTCATATCACTGGCCTGAGACCACGTAGACACTACTTTTTCGTATTATCCATAGTTACTTCTGGATAAGTATGTTTACTCTTCAAATGGAAGATTGAAATTTTCTACCCGTTACTACAGATGAATCGTTGAATTACATCGATCCTCGCAGCTAACACCCAAGTATATATCGAAAGCCTCCGATTAGGTACCATGCACTGCAGATAATCACATTGCAACTGGTGAAAATAATCCTTGAATTCTGGATTCTTAACAGCTCAAGCTGACGAAATGCACTGATGAGCCAAAAGTAACCACTTTTGAAAAGTAAAACAGTAGTTATTCTCCATGGCATGGGTTCGACAAATTCTTGGTAGGTTTCGGGAGGTATAAAGCACCAGAAGTCTGCTCGCTGGTCACGGAATTCCCTGTAGCATACGAGATGTGTTCCACTGGTTTCAGATCAGGTGAACTTGGTGGGGAAGACATAAACGTAAATTCACTGTCATGTTCTTCATATCGTAGCACAATTCTGCACTTCTGAAACGAACACGTTTCGAATAGTCCATTGTCCAGTCTTGATGACCCTGTACCCACTGCACTCGGAATTGCCGATGTTGTTGGTCAACGTGGCAGTACGCAGAGTACGTCTTCTGCAGTTCCCCATGTCCAACGGTGTGTGCTGAACAATGAATTCCGAAACACTTGTGCCTGGGCCAGCATTGTACTCTGTTGTCAGATCTGGCACAGATCGCCGACTATTTTTTTTCACAGAATGTGCGAGCCCCCGACCGCTATGTTCTGTGATGAGGCGTGTGCGTCAAAACCCCTTGTCTCCTACTTGTGGTCACCGTCCTTCAACCACCTTCCATAGACGTTAACGACGGTAGCACGCGAACAGCTAACCAGTTCCGTTGTTTCCAAGATGCTCGTTACGAGGTAATAATTTTCTCCTTGTCGAAATAGCTTATGTCAGTGAATTTCTGTCCGTATGGTCGCCAGAGAGATTCTGTGCTTACCGTGTCACCTGTTCGCAAGGCCTCAAGTCGGCATTTGTCTCGCGGTCGGCATGTTTTGGCTCACTGCTGTAGATAGAAGTAATGCTTTCACTCCTGTACGCTTACGGCCCTCACATAAGTGTTGCTGAAATACTCCCAGAACATTATTAAGCGTTATCTGTGAAAGACACCATTCTATTACCACTCATTACCAAATCTCGCCGTTGCCCGTAGCCGCAGAAAATACTTGAGCATTCACTCACAATGTGTATAATCCATGTAAATACTCTACTCGAGTTCATCAGCACTCGCATCGGGATTATGAAGCAAATCCAGACATTTCCACAGCTTTACTAAAATTGATAAATATCAGAGAAACTAATTAAACACCGTGACAGTTAGCTCTGGCCTGCCGTATGGACGAGCGGTTCTAGGCCCTTCAGTCTGGAACCGCGCGACCGCTACGTCGCAGGTTCGAAACCTGCCTCGAGCATGGGTGTGTGTGATGTCATTAGGTTAGTTAGGTTTAAGTAGTTTTAAGTTCTAGGGGACTGATGACCTCAGATGTTATGTCCCTTAGTGCTCAGAGCCATTTGAACCATTTGAGTTAGCTCTGACGATTTCTTTTCAAAACATTCTTCTCTGTTCACCTTCTGGACACGAACATATCGCTGAATAAACTTCTAGGCCTTGATGACATCTTTCAGAAGACTGGATGGTGAAGACGAATTAAACTAATAACTAGGTATGTAAGTTTCCTTAAATAGAGTATCGTAGTCCCTACTTTATTCTAGATTTCGTAGATGGCCTCATTTTCTCATTTTGCTCTGTTCAGTAAAACGACAATAGCTTCCTCAGCTTGATATCAACTCCCATTCATTTACTCTCGCGAGGAACACCAGTATTATTCCATTCTACAGGGAATGTTCCTTTAATCTAGTCAGTACGCACACTCCATCTACATCTACACCACTGCTCAGCAATTGGCACTTCAGTGTTTGGCACTTTCAGACAATTTGTCCATCGTTTCACTCTCGAATAGTAAGTGAGCAAAATGAAAAGCTAAATCTTTTCGTGGAGCCTCCGATTTCTTACATTTTATTTCGTTGGTCATTTCTCGCTATTTATACGGTGCCAACAAAACATTTGGTGATTGAAATTTCGTGAAAAGATCTCGCCGCAAAGAAAATCGCCTTTGTTTTAATCACTGTTACTCTAACTTGCGTATCATATCCATCACACTTTCACCACTATTAAGCGATTTAGAACACGAGTTGCCCTTCCCTGAACTTAATCAATGTCCTCCGTCAGTCCTATCTGGTAAGGACCTTTTACCGCGCAGAAATACGCCAGAAGATGATGGACAACAATAATGTAGACCAATCTTTTCAAAGGATTTGTTTCATCTTCTAAGTGTTTTGCCGATACAACGCAGTCTTCGAGTCGCCTTCCCCAGATAATTTTCTGTGTGATTGTTCCAATTTAAGTTATTCGTAATAGTAATCAGTAGGTATTGAGTTGAATCCACAAGTTTTAAATTTGTGTGATTTATCGTGTAATCGAAATTTAACGATATTTATTTATTCTTTTTATTGTTTACTTCCAACTTTTCGCACAACACAGCTCTTACGTCTAAATCTTTTTGCAATTTGTTCTACTCTTCTGGCGACTTTAGGAGACGGTAAATAACTTCATCATCTGCAAACAATCTTCCCAGATTGTCTTCTAAACTGTTTGTGTGGATTAGAAACAGCAGAGGGGCTGTATCACCTCCTCGAGGAACGCCATATACTTCTGTTTCTATTGATGACTTCCTGTCATTTATTACGAACTGTGGCCCTTCTAATAGAAAATCACGAATCCAGTCGCACAACGGCGACGATATTCCATATATACACACAATTTGATTAGAAGTGTCTTGTGAGGAACTATGTCAGAAGCTTTTTAGGAAAGTATAACCAACTCTATATCCCTTGTAGAAAGCATCAATTACTTAATATCAATATATTCGACGATTGTTTTTGGTGGATTTGTATGTTCTTTGAGTTTAAGCCGGATGATGTCGACGCTTACATAAAGTGAAAGGAATGGAGACTGTCCCGTAAGATTTCAACAAGAGAATTTTATCTTTTTGCAAATACATATGTTTGAGGCCTATTTCTGGTGGATTTGGATGTTACTGTATTAAGTCAATGACCTAATTTCTTTCTCCGTCAGATGCTCTCTATTTGTTCGGATTGTTTGTCGTTAGGAAGTCTACTATGTTATCGCAACCAATTACAGTTCATCTAGGCTCCTGAACTTCCAGCCACAAAACACCAGCAGACACTCTTGCAGTTTACTCTTTCTCGCATTAACATCACTTTGTTACAGTACTCACCCTGCTCCAACCAGTGACAGCATCAAAATTCTTCATGTAGCCTAAGCTGTTTTACTGCTATTGTACCACCGATTCATTCAATGACGAAAATTTCAACACAACTGTCCTTTGTCCACTCTCAGCAAGAATAAGTGTTGTATATCTCCCACCATCTGTGGTACCAGGTTTCCCAAGACCACCACAGTTTAGAAAGATTGTGAACTGTGACCTCATCGAAGGGAACCTCCCAGAATTCGTCTGACCAAGACGCAAAATACTTTCCTCTATTTTTCCATCCTGATTCGAGAAGCAGCAATAATATAGAACATCAACCAAACTGGAATGCCTAGAAGATTAAGGCAATGATGTCATTCGAATGGTCTCAGGAAAAAATGTCATTATCATGTCACATATAACAAGTTTTTGTGTTACTGGAACAACAGTTAATTAGTGTCTGCGCAGATATAATTCATATGCAGCGGGTAGACTGATAGAGGGTGTCCCCAAAGGTCGCAGGATCGTAGAGGTCGTGGAGTGCCACACATTCTTTTTCACACGAGCCTTATAACTGCTAGCTCAGCAAAAAACCGAAATGTTCGGTTTTCTCTTTGTTCTTGTATCAGTATATCAGCACACTTCAAACGGATGTGGGCTCAAGTGTCAAGGTCATAACACTGTAACCTTGGTTAACATAGTAAAAATTAAAATTAAAAGAAAATGAGGGCAAACGATTTTTACCTACATTCTTAATTTAAAAGAGTAAAAAAAGTGTCGTCACCATTGGACGTGCATCGTTTGATGGTGCACTATTTTCAACGAAGAACGCTTTTATACGAGGTACGGAAAGGTGTGATAATAGGATTCTTTTTTATGAATTATCAGTCTTCTTCCTGGTTTGATGCGGCGGCCCACGAATTCCTCTTTTGTGCCATCCTCGTCATATCAAAATAGCACTTGACTCTTCGGCCTCAATAATTTGATTTATATTTTGTATTCCAATCTCTGTCTTCCCTTGCAGTTTTTACCCTCTACAGTTATTAAGGCTGAACTTTGATACTAATAGACTACTCTTGGCCGGGAATTCCACTTTTGCCTGTCCTGTGCTTATTACGTCGTCCTTGCTCCGTCCGTCATGTGTTATTTTGTTTTCAACGTAGCACAGTTCCTTCACTTCGTTTACTTCATAGCCACTAGTTTTGATGTTAAGATAATCGCAATTTTTAATTCTGCTACTCCTCCTTATTTTCTTCCTTCTTCGGCTTACACTCAGTGCATATTCCGTACTTGTTGCACTGTTAATTCTAGTCAGCAGGTCCTGTAATTCTTCTTCATTGTCACTAAGGATAGCAACCGTCATCATCCAATTTTATCACTGATATCCTTCCACCCTCAATTTTAATACTACTGTTAAACCTTTCTTTTTTATTTCCATCTTTGCTTCTATCACGGCAGTATCTACGGCCCTACAGAACTTCATAAGCATCTTATCTTTCCTATAATTTCTTAGTACATCCCACTTCTTACCCCAATGATTTTCTTAAACTTCAGACAACCTTCACCTAATAAATTGCGACCTGAGTCTATACCTGTTCCCTGGGTAGGCCCACAATCCGATATCCGATTTCGGAATTTCTGTCTGGCCACGGCGTAATTAAGGTGGAATTATTTCGTCTCGCCGTCATTCACCAAACAAGCTTACCCTTGTGATTTTTGAACGGTGTATTCGCTGTTACTAGCTGAAATTTATTGCAGAGCTCATTCTCCTCTTTCGTTCCTGCTACCAAGCCCATAGTTTCCCGTAACTCGTTCTTCTGTTCCTTACCTTACTGTCGCGTACCAGGTATTAGATTATGGTCTCCCTTTACTCGCTCAGTATTCTTATACACTTCCCCTACCTCTTCATCTTCTGCTTATGACGTCAGAATGTATACCTCAGCAATTTTTGGCGTAGTTTTGCTGTCGATTCTGATGAGAACAGCCCTATCACTGACCTGTTCACAGAAACTCACTCTCTGCCGTATCTTCCTATTCATAACGCTACTGCTGTTGATATTACCCTACATTCGTCTAACCAGAAATCATTATCTTGTTTCCATTTCACTTCAATGATCCCTTAACCCCGCAATATCTAAATGGAGTCTCTGCATTTCCCATTTAGATTTTCTAGCTTCACCATCGCGTTGAAATTTCTGACATTCCACGCTCCGACTCTGTTACCCTTTCGTTGATTATTTAATCTTTTTCTGTTGTTGATAATTCTCCGGGTTATATGGCCGTGGTCCATGGAATACTTCTATTCCTAACGTTTCGTCCAATACTACGTTGGATGAAACGTTAGGAATAGAAGTATTCCATGGACCACGGCCATATAACCCGAAAGAATTATCAACAACAGTACCATCCGGTCCTGGAAGCCTTCATTGTATAATCTTTTTCTCACGTTTGCCTTCCACTTGGCAGAACCCTTGCGGATATCTGAGTAGGGAAGTAAACTAGAATTTTTTTACCAATGGAGAGATCATCATGATGCTTTTTCACTTACAGGCCATGTGCCCTATGGTTGTGTCTTTAATGCAGTTATTTCCATTGGCTTCTACAACATTATGCCGTCGATCATTGTTGATTCGTCCGTCTTTTAGAGGCAGTTTCTCACCCCAAGAGCAAGAGGGTACCATGAAACTCTTTCTGCTCCTCGATTTCTTTGAGCAGGCCTTTGCCAGACCGAGGTTGACTTCTTATACAGTAAGTCTTCGGCTACCATTGTTGATGACTTTTATTCAAAAATTATGCAGGAGCTGGGTTAGAATCCAGGACCAAGGCTAAGACACTACCACTAAACGACTATGTGCAGAAGTATTATACACTGTTTGTGTTAAGTGTGCTAGTTACTATTCCACTGTTGTGAAAATAAACTGTGTTAAATTGTACTGCAGGCCGAGGAACGCTCTGATACATTCGCTTTTTGGCACATCGACACTAAGTAATGAATCATGTTATCAAATAAGCCTGAAGACTTTACACAAAAATGGAGTACGAACATTATTTAATTGTGAAATGGCTCACATGAAGCATCACTTTAAAGTGTCCACTTATCATTTTAATTTTTATTTAACTTCTTTTCCGTATTGGGCTTCATTTTATAAATAGAAAAGCAATTTATAATTTAAACCGCCACAGATGTGTAGATATCACATGTAGAAATGTATGGGGACGGAATCGAAATTCGCTCAGATCACTCGATATAGGAATGGACACTGAAGCTGTTCTACATCCACCACGCGGAGGAATAGGCCCTAGCCTTCAGCAGTTAGTCGAAGTTCGCTGGAACAGCTAAGCATACCACGTAAATGGAAAAAAGTGGGTCAAATGGCTCTGAGCACTATGGGACTTAACTTCTGAGGTCATCAGTCCCCTAGAACTTAGAACTACTTAAACCTAACTAACCTAAGGACATCACACATTTCCACGCCCGAGGCAGGAGTCGAACCTGCGACCGTAGCGGCCGCGCGGCTCCAGACTGTAGCGGAAAAAATGAAAGTCATTCCTATCCAGAAGCAAATAGAGATCTGTCACTCAAGAGTTGTAGAATTTCTGGAGAATGAATAACTTCTCTCTAGGAACCAAGATGCTTTCCACATGCAATGCTCATATGAAACATAGCTTGCTCTGCTCTTCTATGATATCAAGAAAGCAGAAAAAACGGATGGTTGATGCCCAAAAACAGAAAAAGGAAAATTATAATTTAGGATTCGACGTCTTGTCGAGAATGAGGTCACCAGGAACGGATCACAATCTTTGATGGAGGGATGATGGGGAAGGAATCCAGCCATGTGTTTTTCAAGGTAACCTTCCAACATTACCCTTATTCTATTTTAGGAAATTATATAGAAAACCTAAATTAGCATTTACAGAGAGAGATGTTTGTCAATTGTGCTTATTTTATGTTTATTTCAAAAACATCACTGCAGTGTTCGAAAAGACACTGTCATAAATGAAATTCTGTAATGAGAAAGATGAAATAACAGTTTTTATATATATAAAGCAGGAGTATGTTTAAAACGGAATATGTTGTAACATCAATGTTGAAGTATACGCAGTGTTGATAGTTTATGAAAATGTTACGATAAAGTTTTAATTGAGCTCACGAATAACCACGTGTAAACAAGTTAGTAATATCACTTCTTCTCAACTAAATGGAAGGGTCAATCACTTATCCCTTGAGTTAGATTCTTCGAATTATTTTTTGAGAAAACCCTATCTGTACACGGATTTGATTGTAGGTTTACTTAGCATACAGAATTTCGTTTGTAATTTACCTTCCACTAATGCGCTGTCGTCTATTCTATTTTGGGTGGCGAAATCCTTCTAACGAAGTGTTTGGAACCGTAATATCGCAAGGTGAGTATTCAGTCGTATGGAAACCGCTTCATAAACCGCTCGCGAGCACATTGCGCCAAGAGCATATGTTTCTGCGAGCGGCTAGTGAGACGCTGATCTGGACCACTTGCGCCCGCTGGTGTGGCCGAGCGCTTCTAGGCGCTTCAGTCTGGAACCACGCTAACGCTACGGTCGCAGGTTCGAATCCTGCCTCGGGCATGTATGTGTGTGATGTCCTCACGTTAGTTAGGCTTAAGTAGTTTTAAGTTCTAGGAGACTGATGACCTCAGATGTTAAGTCCCACAGTGCTCAGAGCCATTTGAGCCACTTGCTGTTTTTTCGGCGAGCTCAAAGTGCCCTAAGTTTCTATACGCCCGCAAGCAATGTGGCTCACCGAATGCTCAGGCGTAGAACTGTGCGTCAGTCTTTTACTCAAGTAGTTCATGAATTTTTCGCGAGCACGTTGCTTGCAAGTGTATCGTACATTTAGAGATCATTGCCTTCCGCTGAAGCACGTACTTACTCGTAGCGACACCCACTACGACAGTTTCCCCGCTTCTATTATTCTAAGTTTAATGAAAATACCTCCATATGGAATATCCAGACAGATACGCGATTGCATCGAAGACATCCTAGCAAGCAGAACTCGAGGTCTCATTCTCCATCGGAGGTCATTTTGAGAAGCGAATGTAGCGTCTGGCACATCTCGAGTAGTGTGGCATCAGTAAGGTCCCCACCCCCGGTTGTTTAAAGAATCGATCTCCCATGCATGAAATGTCATATCTCGCGAAGTATGTGTCGTAAAATAATATAATTTTTCCAGTATGATCAGTAGTATACGTGGATACCGTCTGAAAAGTATGTTAGTTAGTAGTAAAGAGGTCTAAGTTTAAAACTCATACTGCAAGAACAGCGAATGAAGTCAGGGGTAAACGTTTTTCTTTCATAATTTTTTGCCGAATGTCAGCGGACAAAGGATCGTAAAGGTTTGGAATTATGTATAAAGTTTGTTGGAAGTCACTAAGTGCTCTCATTCTCAAATACTGTATGAATATAGTCTGGGCAATGGGCTGCCATGTGTTACGCTGCCTCAGTGCATGCACACAGTTTCTAACTGTAAAGCTTTCGTTACTGTGCCAAACGTTTGACATAAGATTATATAAATTGTGACAGCATTTGAAATTCTGTCAATAACTGTATGAAATTCTGAGAATAAAATATTTGTTGCCGCTGGAGGCCGCTAAATAGGCAACTTTCAACTGGAAATATGAAACTATGATCCATGAACCGGGTTAGCCGCTTAGAAATATACAACGCGATCAGAAACAACCTTAAAAGCTTGTAAGGGTGTTGCAGCGTACGTGGTGCAGAGAAATTATTGTTAAGAAAAGATTCGTTACGTCGTGCCGTTTCCGAGTTAGTTGGCACTGACGTTAGCCAAAAAGACTGTTGCGCGCGAAAATTCAAGCGGTCCGCCAGAGACGGTGTCACCAAACGTGTTCTTCTTTTGGTTTCTTAAAACCGAAGAAGCGAGCGATACAAAAATCGGACGTGTGACGATAGTAGAGATTGAACCCGAGCCAAAGGTTGAGCAGTCCGAGCACCATAACCTGCGCTATGACATTAACTGTATCAGGGAGGCCGCTTGAATTTACACAGGCAACCGTCTGATTGACTAATTTCAATTGAAATTAACTCGCAAGCGGTGCAACGAATAACGTTAACAGTTATTTCTCAGCACAACCTACCCTGCAACACCCTTACAAGCTTTCCAGACTGTTTCCGATCACTGTGCAGTTTACCGTAATGAGGCGTTGTTTTATACACTCCTGGAAATTGAAATAAGAACACCGTGAATTCATTGTCCCAGGAAGGGGAAACTTTATTGACACATTCCTGGGGTCAGATACATCACATGATCACACCGACAGAACCACAGGCACATAGACACAGGCAACAGAGCATGCACAATGTCGGCACTAGTACAGTGTATATCCACCTTTCGCAGCAATGCAGGCTGCTATTCTCCCATGGAGACGATCGTAGAGATGCTGGATGTAATCCTGTGGAACGGCTTGCCATGCCATTTCCACCTGGCGCCTCAGTTGGACCAGCGTTCGTGCTGGACGTGCAGACCGCGTGAGACGACGCTTCATCCAGTCCCAAACATGCTCAATGGGGGACAGATCCGGAGATCTTGCTGGCCAGGGTAGTTGACTTACACCTTCTAGAGCACGTTGGGTGGCACGGGATACATGCGGACGTGCATTGTCCTGTTGGAACAGCAAGTTCCCTTGCCGGTCTAGGAATGGTAGAACGATGGGTTGGATGTACCGTGCACTATTCAGTGTCCCCTCGACGATCACCAGTGGTGTACGGCCAGTGTAGGAGATCGCTCCCCACACCATGATGCCGGGTGTTGGCCCTGTGTGCCTCGGTCGTATGCAGTCCTGATTGTGGCGCTCACCTGCACGGCGCCAAACACGCATACGACCATCATTGGCACCAAGGCAGAAGCGACTCTCATCGCTGAAGACGACACGTCTCCATTCGTCCCTCCATTCACGCCTGTCGCGACACCACTGGAGGCGGTGCATGATGTTGGGGCGTGAGCGGAAGACGGCCTAACGGTGTGCGGGACCGTAGCCCAGCTTCATGGAGACGGTTGCGAATGGTCCTCGCCGATACCCCAGGAGCAACAGTGTCCCTAATTTGCTGGGAAGTGGCGGTGCGGTCCCCTACGGCACCGCGTAGGATCCTACGGTCTTGGCGTGCATCCGTGCGTCGCTGCGGTCCGGTCCCAGGTCGACGGGCACGTGCACCTTCCGCCGACCACTGGCGACAACATCGATGTACTGTGGAGACCTCACGCCCCACGTGTTGAGGAATTCGGCGGTACGTCCACCCGGCCTCCCGCATGCCCACTATACGCCCTCGCTCAAAGTCCGTCAACTGCACATACGGTTCACGTCCACGCTGTCGCGGCATGCTACAAGTGTTAAAGACTGCGATGGAGCTCCGTATGCCACGGCAAACTGGCTGACACTGACGGCGGCGGTGCACAAATGCTGCGCAGCTAGCGCCATTCGACGGCCAACACCGCGGTTCCTGGTGTGTCCGCTGTGCCGTGCGTGTGATCATTGCTTGTACAGCCCTCTCGCAGTGTCCGGAGCAAGTATGGTGGGTCTGACACACCGGTGTCAATGTGTTCTTTTTTCCACTTCCAGGAGTGTATTTTTATATATGGCTACACATATCACTAAATTAAAGGTCCTCGCCTAGCTTTTCTGTCTGTTACTGAAACCTAATCTCAGGAACTATTGTAGATGTTTTGATATGGTCTTCACTAATAGATAGGCTGATTCACGAAGAAGGTTTATGTGTATAATTTTTATTTCGTGCAAACTGGATGAACTACGATGATGTTTGACGTTTAAGTCGTGCCTGTCGAGATCTTATCTGGTGTGCGTTGCTGAAATCGTTTAAGTTACACTACAATTTGGAATCACTATTCAGTTAGCAAACGTTATTGTCTGAATTTCATTGCCTGTAAAGAAAATTGCCACTATCGCAAGGAAGTCACCCGGTTATAGATTCTTAGTGCTACCCTTGCGAAGCTGTGACGGGTCTCTGGTAATCTGTAATTACTTGTATCGACATCAATTGCGGAAATGCGAAACGAAAATTGTATTGTTTATTTTAACAATTAATTAAATCATAAATTGTATAGTACTATTTTTTGGAATTAAATAATAAATCTCAAATGTTGCGTTTCAGTCTTTTAATTCGAAAATTGTCTTAAAGTGCTATTGCAGCGGTTTAGTTATCACAAAACTCTCTCTGACAGGGCCCACACCACAGGTGCAGCCTACAGGTCTATAGGTCCTATAAATTGCCCTGGTCTTATAAAACTGTGTGAGTCAGCACCCAAAACCAGTCAAGGAACGTGCTGTCTCTCGTACCTTACATGTCCTGCAATGTCTACGACGCGTCATATTGAGAAATTTGAGCTGACTCAGGTGGTGGGTACCGACAGTCTTTCTTCCCACGTAACACCCATAAAAAAGAACAGCATGGGGAAGAGGGGAGTTGGGGTGGGGGTGGAAGGTGGGGCTGGGAGAACGTACTGTGGATCTTCTGCCACACTCCAGCTTACAAAGCTAAGACGTCGATGTAGATATCTGTACGTTGGGACGGAAACGCGGCACGAATGATCGTGAGCGCATCAAAGAGATCCCCTTAAGCTTCTAGCAGGTAGTTTGAGTGGATGCCTGATTCCATTGAAAGTGTCACCACAAACGTCTGCAACTTAACAACAAGAGACAAGAGTTACTAAATGCTCATACCAATAGTGACTGCACCCGGCCTAGGGATGGCGGTTATCGCTGAAACAACCGCTTTTCGGTTATATCGGTTTTTTTACGCCAGTTTAGCACGAATTATAAAAGCACTCAAAATAATAGGTTTTTGAAATAAACGATTTTCGGTTTTTAATTCATATTATTTCCTGTAATAAACGTAGAAATCGAAAAAACTGAAAAATTTTCACTGCCTCAGTTTCAAGATACATAGAATGAAAATATTAAATAGGCAAGTAAAAGAAAACTTAGTCTTTCCACCGTTCGCTGCTTTCCTCGGAAAGTAATAAGTGGTTGAATATTACAAAAAATCACCAATATTCTCCTACTGATTATAATTTTCTGAAACTCTGCTGAAAAATCATCTTGCAATCGGGAATCGTACCACTATTGGGGCATTACTAATAGACAGTGCAAAAGGATGCAAGCTGAGGATTAAAGAACTCTATTTTTCGTGTTAATTTGTCCGTTTTCATAGCCGAGAAAGGCAAATTATGTACACCCAGGGTTGTTACCATAACTTCCTTACTCTTTTATTATTTCGTAGAAATACTTTTATCTTTTAAAGCATTTTTCTTCATTGCTACGTCACTTCGTAAAAATATCTCCAGACTGTGGTTGGTGCCATTCTGTAACGCAACGGTTGTCTGGAGACGACTCCGAGAAACAAAACACTGCGAGTGTATGCTTACCTCAAGCCACGACACACAGCAACAGGGTCATAATTGTCTCAGGAGTACCGTACCAATTCTTATGCCATGTGTTTGTCGCTTCTTTCCGTCGGCGTTGTCATTAAAATAGCCCCGCCGGAGGTTCGAGTCCTCCCTCGGGCATGGATGTGTGTGTCGTCCTTAGCTTTAAGTTAGTTTAAGTAGTGTGTAAGTCTAGGGGCCGATGACCTCAGCAGTTTGGTTCCTTAGGAATCCACACACATTTGAACATTAAAATAGCGCTGATCGCTTTTCCAATATTCTGTAATAGCACAACATAGTGAATCAATTCAAATGTTATGAATAAAAATTACTCCTTTTTAAACCAGGTTCATTTAAAAACGAACAATTTTAGCACTGCTGCTATGGCTAATTGATATTTCGGTTTTTTTACTCGGCTACTATTAAAAATGAAAAACACCTGTTATAATCGAGACCAAATACGGAAAAATTCCGGTTACTCGGAACTAAAACACAGGTAACTGTTTTAGGTGGTTGGTTTTTCTCGTTCCTAGCCCGGCCGCACCGTGAGCAGTGTGTGTGTGTGTGTGTGTGTGTGTGTGTGGGGCACGAACACGCCGGTGCAGGGAGCCGCTGTGTGCGCCGTGCTTCGCGGCACGTTCGCGATGCGCGCTGCGCGCTGTGGGCCAAGGCCGACCGTCCAGTAGTCCACCAGAGGATCTGTCTCGCCTCCGGCGACCCCAGGACGAAAACCTTCGGACGGCGGAAACGTCCCGGCTGCTTCCGTCGCGCACAGACACGTGGGCAGGGTCAAATTGTTTATAGCTATCACTCTTTTGAACTACACAGACAACTCACACGAGCGTCAGAGATAAGTCCACGCGGAGCGTTCAATAGCCCGTTCAGTACTGCGCCAGGGCAGACACTTCGGCAGGAGCACGTGGACGCGTGGAGCAATTACCGCAAGCGACACACCAGTAATCTTACAGCCTACCCAATTCGCTCAACCTCGCAAACTACACAATTTAGAAATACAGAACTGGCATCAGCGTGTTCTAAAAGAGGTTCACAACGTTAAACTTCAGTTTTATCTCTGATGGCACATTTTAAAACGGTGCACGACATGTTTACGAAAATGAATTTCCTGGTACGTTACCCAATTTTCACCAGGCAAGAAACTTTTTTGTAACTGAATTTAGGTGATCACGTTATTTGAGCTACATCTTAAGAATTAATCGTATTTTCATCTGCCCCAAATCGGAACACTGTCAGATGTTTCTAACACGAGGTACATTATCTACTGTTCAAGAGTCAAGAGCTAAGCGGCCAACCATTTGGTTTCATTACGAGAAACAGATCACTGGGTTTGTAATTAAGCTGTTTTTTAATCAAGATATTTATTTCTCTTCGCTTGGCAGCGAAATGCTTCCATATACAAGGCAGACGACCATTCAGAGTTGCCAAATAATGAATTGCGAAAGGTCTTGTTCGCAAATTAATTTATTTATGCATTTCAACACATCATGATCACACATAGCTGTGCTAAGAACAAATAAATACAATGTAAATGATGCTTCAGGAAAAAATATGAGATTCACTGGACAATAGCTCCCGTCAATACTTAGAATGAAGTACGAAACCAAACCACATCAAAGGTACTGAAAACATAGCGGTCTATTTGCCACCTGGCTCCACATATTGTATATGAGAGCTATATTTTCAGTAGGTTTGTTTATAAATAAATAAATCTTCTGGTACCAGTCACGATTTTTCTTTATTTTACTTTTCACACGACGTGTTTCGAGAAATAATTCCCATTTTCAAGTTCGTTTTTTGTGTGTATTGAGCCATTTCTTTTGATGTTTTCAGTGTATGAGAGTCTGCTTCATTTCGTTGACTTTTACTGCAATACATAAGAAACACGTGATGTTTTAGTTGGGCATCAATTCATTTTGCGAAGTTAGTCGCGAGATTTAGAAGAATTTGTACTTGCAGTTTTCTAATGGTCCATTTGTGCAGAGTCTCACACACACTAAACATCACACACAACTTGTTGTACACTTTACACATCGAAAATATCTTATATAAACAAAACAGTTACAAAGATAGTCCACAGAGATAACATTATAGGTCTTCCACAGATTATGATATGTTTTTGTACAGAGGTTATTTATCTTAACAATTTGGCTCATAAATTACTTATACAGTATTGATTTCACAATTGTGCTTATTTCTATGTTTTACTATTTTTATTTAAGGACAAACGATCCATAAACAACATACACTTGGCTGCAAGTTGACTGTGTCTTAACGTTTTCATCAAATTAGCAATTCATTTCTAATGGTGCCCAACAATACGCTTAAATCTCCCGAAACTCACTACACGTCTTTCCATTTCAAAGCTTCACGCCATCGTGATTAAAATTTAATAACTCAGTACACAAATTACATGTAATTCAAAAGAATAATTATTCTGTCAGAGAATTCATTGCGCTGATTAGCGTCTATCTCGCCGCATTATTTCTGACTGTTCGAGGCGCATTGCACTTTCATCTGTCCGTTGCGTTTGCTCAATGACTCTATTAAATCAGATCATTCACTTGCGCGCCTAATTCCCTACATTTCAACACAAGAAGATACTTTCCGTAAATAAGAACAAAATTTGTAAAATAACCGTACATGATACAGTACAAACTGAACTCCATTCCCAAAGAAAGGGTAAAGACAATTGAAACGTTACAGCATATGTGCTCTTCTTTTCACTGTCTTTGAATGAAGCTTATATTCGAATTAATGAATTTCCCCTTTGCTATCCAAATACGACACTTCATATTTGTGGGGATCATTTATTACCGTGGTAGTCGTCCTTTTGTCTTTTCATTTTTTCGATTACGCTTAACTTCTGAACAGTTCTGTGCAGGTATGATGTATTTTACATTGTCCAACTACGCATGGCAATAAAATTATTTTCTATCGGCCATCACGTTGATCGAAATGAGTGTAACCTAGCGCTAACAAGATTTATGGGCTGAATGGGGAACGATGAAAGTGTGAAACGTCTACATGTAAGAAAACAGGAAAAAGAAAACGGTCACAGATTCACATTACAAATAATTTTATTTGAAGGAATGCAAATCACATCGCTTTTAACGTCTGACAGAAAAAGTGTCGCAAAAGTGTAATACGTGTAGATTCAAAAAATGTGTAACACCCCACCCATCACTTATCTGGTTTTGGCGTGTGTTAACCCCAGCTAATTGACTGACAGATCAACAGAGAGTGCAGAACTACTGCAATATCGGATAACGCAAAGAAAGTAATAAGGCCCTGTGACTCCTGATTGAACTGTGGTGGTAGTGTTGACATTAATTGATTCAGAATTGATCACTTTTAATTAAAAAGGGGTGCACATTGATGTTATATGCAGCTATTGAACACCAGATGCAAATATTGAACATAAAATTACTTTAGAAAGTGACTTGGGATTTCAACTACTTGATTAGAAACAGATGCAGTCGATTATCACAAATTTATTTTAACCCACGACCATCAATCATCTCATTACATGACTCTCCTACCAGGCAGTGGTAATAAATTGCGTTTGCGTGGAGTAAAGCTTGATAACTCAAAAGTAATTCCTACCAGCTGACCCAGGCGGAATGCGAAGTGCGAGAAGAATTCTACAGTGCACGGCCCATGAAACCCTCGTGGAAACTTTGCCGACGTGATCCAACAAATTAATCAGTAGCCGGAGCGGGCGCAATATCACCGAATACAGCGTGGCGGAGCGGTGTCGTTGTGTGGACATCGGCCGACCTTGTGGTGCTGCAAGGCTGCGCTCGTCTATTCACTCCTAGCTATCTTGCTCAGTACATAGCTGAACCAAAACTTTCTATTTCCAAGCTCAATCGTTCCATTTGCTAAGTCCTAAACTGCAGAGATGCTCACTCTTTCTCAGGCAAGCTGAGTAAATAACACCATGTCCGCACTCTAGGCAAGCTGGGAATGGAAGGCCTCTACTGAGATTTCTGGCAGTTCACTCTTCGCCTAGGTTTCCCCTCCAGCAAAATCACTTACGCCAATTGCAGCGCAAGTCACGTTAATTATGCGTTGCTTCCCAGCGCCAACCAATGCCTGCTCTGGGAAGTGAACAAATTCCCACAAAATTTCCCTTCCTCTCAACTTCTTCTATTTAGCTCCCCCCAGGCCACCCATCAAGGTTAGCGTCTGCACAAACACTAAGTTTTCCGGAATTCTGACTCCCAGGAGAGTACTTCAAATTCCTTGGTCCTATGTTCCCATCGGAGGCCGGTGTATTTCATGCTGTTGCTCTTCACGTGATTTACGTCAGGCTCTGCAGACTGTGAATTCAGCGTGAAGTTACTATAGTCACAAACACGCATATTTTGACCTCTGTTGACCGCTCCACCATAGCTTTGCACGGCTTTGTCGCATGTTTCACAGAAAACGGGACGACGGACATTTATCAACAGGCATACAAGTTCTCCATCTGTTTCTCGGTACACCAGCATGGAGTTGGGGTCAACCACCCACTCACTGTCACTCATCTTAAGGCGGCTGGAGGCTGCGCTGCGTTACCGCTTTCTCAGAGCTTGAGCCACCCTAAGCTGCCTATTGTTGCTTCCCTTCGCCGTTCTCCAGCCGGCCACGGTCAATTCTAAATGCTTCCATGGGGTAAACTGGCGTCCAGTAAATCGACTCGTTTCCACAAAGTTTTCATGTTGTGTGAATTACTTTAATACCATCACCCGACATTAATTATTCCAATATGTCCATACTATACCCTCTACAAGATGCATTGTGCCTTGTCAGTCATTTTTTGTTCAGCCTTACTGTTCGCTCAATGTGAGTTAGGTGATCTTTAATGACTTCATGTAAGGGGCATAGTTCTTGCCGTCTTACAAATGTATATGTATAAATGACAATTTATGTGGAGATATGTCATTCTTTACTTCCAAGGAATTATTCAATGTGCACAACATAATTTCATTTATTTCTGAGCAGTAACAAAGAAAATATATTGACATCACTGACATAACAACAAAGAAAATTCCCTGTATTTCACCTCAAGAAAATCGACCTTTTTTCTCAGAACTTAATTTGGTGGTCACTGAAAGGCGCGGAATATTTCGAATAGATATGCAGTTTTAACCACAAATTAAGCGATATTTTATTTCATTATTCAGCGCAATACGCAGTTAAATTCTAATGACTTCAGCTTACATCAGGTGCTTTCTGATCAATAGCCGTCCTTTTGTTTGCTCAGTATTCACCTTTATGTTTGTAGTCTAGCCTTTCGTTGAATCATAAAACACTGAATACAAAATATTCCCATCTAAAATAATTAAAATGAAATAAAATGTACTACTGCTTGTTGCTTGTGGGAAAGCGAACAGGAAACATATCAGATACAGCGGTCAGACACACTCGGCATGTAAGGTCTTTCTCATGTCACGAACAAAGGAACATACAGGGAGACATTATCGAACTATATGAAAAAAAAAACGTAAATTAGATACCAACAGCAGCTTGCACACACTTTATCCAGCATGTAAACGTCACTACAGACATTCGGATTTGGGTTATCTCATGTTCGATATGCCTGCCATCATCAGCAATGATGTGACTCAAAGACGAATATCCAAATAGTGAAATTTTGCATGACTCGCTGAAGTGTGGAACATCGATGCTGTCGATAACCTCTAGGTACCCCAGAGCCCAAAGTGCTCCTCCAGGACATCAAATACTTTCCTGCTTCCATGGGTAGTCACCGCGACTTCTGTGACTGAACATTGCAAAAAAAAAAAAAAAAGTAACTAACCTAAGGACATCACACACATCCATGCCCGAGGCAGGATTCGAACCTGTGACGCTCGGTCACAACGTCCGGCTCTGAACATTGCACACCACAAATTGACCTGTTGAGGTCGAAGAGTCTTCTCGATCGGGAAATGCGTATTCTCAGTCCCCCAAGTGCACCAATTTTGTTTATTGACGAACCTATCCAAATGAAAGTGGGCTTCGTCGCTAAACCAAGCGATATACGCGCATACCAATTCCCATCATGCTACACGGCCAACAGTACAGTTTCGATGTCCTAGAGAAAATCGTTCAGAAATTTGACGATTTTGTTTGATATAGTTCAATAATTGTCACCGTGTACGTACTACTAAATCTTGTGGCGGTATTTTGAAGTACAAGAAGGCTCCTCTGGCGCTTGCAACCAATGTCAAGTTGTTAGCCATGGAACATTCAGTGATTTACAGATAAAAAATCAAATTTTGGCACGTTCCCGTTTCCAATTTCCAGTCCTAAACTATCCACAATTCACATGAATCACCTAATTTCAGCAAAGTTTCGAAGATAAGTTGACTAAGCATGGTCTGATGGTACAACACCAATTTCGTTAGCAACAGAAAATATCAGATAACTACTGGAAGTAATATACACTGGTGGAAAAAATAGCAGCACCATATATAATTAATGTAGAGTAACGAAATTTCGGCAATACATTTGTCTAGGTATCATATTTAAGTGATTAACTTTGCAAGATCATAAGTTAATATAAGCGCGAGATACGCCATTGGAGATGTGAAATGCTGGTACATTAATAACTGAATGCAAGCATGCAGACGTGCATGCATTGTGCCATATGTTAGTTTGTGGATTGTAGCGCTATACCTGTTGTATTTGGTCGGTCAATACAAGGACGGTTAATGCTGTTTGTGGACGACGCTGGAGTTGACGTCCGATGATGTCCCATATGTTTTCGGTTGTTGACAGATCTGTGACCGAGCAGGCCAAGGCAACATGTCGACACTCTGCAGAGTATATTGGATTACAACAGCGCTATGTGGGCGAGCGTTATCCTGTTGGAAAGTATCCTCTGGAATTCTGTTCATGAAAGGCAGTACAACAGGTCGAATAATCACTGACGTTCAGATATGCAGTCAGGGTGCGTGGGATAACCACGAGAGTGCTCCTGCTGTCATACGAAATCACACCGCAGACAAACTCCAGGTGTAGCCCAGTGTGTCCAGCACGCAGACAGGTTGGTTGTAGGCCCTCAACTGGCCTCCTTCTAGCCAACAAACAGCCATCACTGGTACCGAGACAGAACCAGCTTTCATCAGAAAACACAACAGACCTCCACTCTCCCTCCGATGAGATCTCGCCTGTCACCATAAAAAGACGGTTCTGCTGCTAGGTAGTTGGCATGGGAGAGGCGTAGGCCAGCAGTTGCAGGAAGTGTTGAGGGGTGAGTACCAGGTCACCAGCATTGTGGAGCCTAGTACAGGATTGCCTCAGATGACTGTTAACAGAGGGGAGTTATGTAGGAATTTTACGAAAGAGGCTCAGGTAGTGATTGTATGTCGAGCTTGGAATAGTCTTGATAGGGAATGGGAGAACTATGTAGGTGGTGATCTGAAAAAGATAGCTGCTGAAACTGATGGCATAAATGTGCACTACGTGCAACTTTTTCAGCGAGATGACTGGCCTCATCTTAATGTTGCTGTTCGGCATGTTAACATGAGGATTGAGAAAGCACTGTTGGTGGAGGGCATGGCTTACTTTGCAGTGGTGCCAGTTGAGTCTATCAATAGATCGGGTTTTACTAGGCATAGCACGCTCCTCAATAGGTATGGGAAGGGAAAGCTGACAAAGTTTATAGGTGACAGTGAAGTGGGCGGTGACGCGATCACTCATGGGAAAAATTCCTGTAGTAGTTGGTGTTAGAACTGCACTTTTTTTAGATTGAAGTCAGCTGATAGGTATCTCTGCTTAAAGGCAGTCTCTTTAACAAACGTATCATCTTCAGAGGAGCTTAGATATCCAAGTAGTGAAGGAATTAGCATATTTCATCAAAATATAAGAGGTATTAGACATAAAGTTAGTGAACTGCTTATAGATGACCACCACTTAAATAAGTTGACAATTCAGAGGCTTTCTTTACAATGATACAGATTAGATGGTTGTTTTTATGGAGTTCTTTGTGGAGTTGTGGAGTGGCCATGTACTTAGCAAACAGTATTCAATTTGTGCCTGTAGACGTATCAAAGCACTGTACTGAACACGTATTTGTATGTTATGCAGGGGCAGTTGAATTTATGAAACTAAAATTCTAATTGTTGTTATTTATGGGAACTCTAACTCCGACTTCAGAGCATTTCTGCTCAGGCTAGGGCGGGTTCTTGGCTCACTTGAAAGGAAGTACCAGAAATTAGTTGTATGTGGTGACTTCAGTATTAATTTCGTACATGATTGTGAAAGAAAAATGATGTTGGAAAAACTCATAAATTCGTATGATCTGATCCACACTGTATTTTTTCGAACCGGGTTGCAAGGGAACAGTAGCACAGCCACAGACAATATTTTTATTGATTCTTCATTACTAGATGGGCATTCTGTTAGTAAAAGGGTGAATGGCCTTTCAGACCATGATGCACAAATTTTAATACTAAAAGGTTTTTTCGCTCAAGCAAATGTTATACATAATTACAAATTATATAGAAAAGCTAATCCAACGGCAACAGAGATTTCTTTAACCCTCGTTAAGGAACTAGAGTGGCAGGATGTTCAGAGTGCCGATAACATAGATGACAAATATAATGCTTTCCTTAACACATTTCTTATGCTCTTTGAAAGCTGCTTTCCACAAAAACGTTCTAAACAGGGTACTAGCAGTAAAAGGCAGCCTGGTTTGTCAACAAGTGGGATAAGCATACAATGTAGAACAAAGTATAAATTGTGTCGAAGCTTTAGAAGTAGCCACAATAGAGCTACAGCAGCCCATTGCAAATAGTACTGTAAGGGGCTTAAAATGTTTTTAGAAAGGCAAAGAGTATGTGTCAGGCAAGTAGAATAGCTAATTCACAGGATACAATTAAAACCAAATGGTCAGTCGTGAAGGAAGTGTCTGGTCAGTAGCACAAGGTCGACGATATAAAGACAATAAGTGGTAAAACCACGATGGCCTTTCGTCCGTTCGGAGCCCGGTCTTCTTGCGACTGTACATTCTCATGACCACCGCTGCCAGTAATCATGTGCAATGGATACCTTCCCTCCAAGTCTTTCTGCATTATCGCAGAAGGGACACCTAGCTTCTTGTACCTCTCTTACCCGACATTATATACACTGTTGGCCATTAAAATTGCTACACCACGAAGAGCACGTACTACAGACGTGAAATTTAACCAACAGGAAGAAGATCCTGTGATATGCAAATGATTAGCTTTTCAGAGTATTAACACAAGTTTGGCGCCGGTGGCAACCCCTAAAACATGCTGACATGAGGAAAGTTTCCAACTGATTTCTCATACACAAGCAGCAGTTGACCGGCGTTGCCTGGTGAAACGTTGTTGTGATGCCTCATGTAAGGATGAGAAATGCGTACCATCACGTTTCCGACTTTGATAATAGCCTATCGCGATTGCGGTTTATCGTATCGCGGCATTGCTGCTCGCGTTGGTCGAGATCCAATGACTGTTAGCAAAATATGGAATCGGTGGGTTCAGGAGGGTAATAAGGAATGCCGTGCTGGATCCCAACGGCCTCGTATCACTAACAGTCAAGATGACAGGCATCTTATCCGCATGGCTGTAGCGGATCGTGCAGCCACGTCTCGATACCTGAGTCAACAGATGGGGACGTTTGCAAGACACAACCATCTGCACGAACAGTTCGACGACGTTTGCAGCAGCGTGGACTATCAGCTAGGAGACCATGGCTGCGGTGACCCTTGACGCTGCATCACAGGCAGGAGCGCCTGCGACGGTGTACTCAACGACGAACCTGGGTGCACGAATGGCAAAACGTCATTTTTTCGGATGAATCCAGGTTCTGTTTACAGCATCATGATGGTCGCATCCATGTTTGGCGACATCGCGGTGAACGCACATTGGAAGCGTGTATTTGTCATCGCCATACTGGCGTATCACTCGGCGTGATGGTATGGGGTACCATTCGTTACACGTCTCGGTCACCTCTTGTTCGCATTGACGGCACTTTGAACAGTGGACGTTACATTTCAGATGTGTTACGATCCGTGGCTCTACTCTTCATTCGATCTCTGCGAAACCCTACATTTCAGCAGGATAATGCACGACCGCATATTGTAGTCCTGTACGGGTTTTTCTGGATACAGGAAACGTTCGACTGCTGCCTTGGCCAGGACATTCTCCAGATCTCTCACCAACTGAAAACGTATGATCAATGGTGGCCGAGCAACTGGCTCTTCACAATGCACCAGTCACTACTCTTGATGAACTGTGGTATCGTGTTGAATCTGCATGGGCAGCTGTACCTGTACAGGCCATCCATGCTCTGTTTGACTCAACGCCCAGGAGTATCAAGGCCGTTATTACGGCCAGAGGTGGTTGTTCTGGGTACTAATTTCTCAGGATCTATGCACCCGAATTGCGTGGAAATGTAATCACATGTCAGTTCTAGTATAACATATTTGTCCAATGAATACCCGTTTATGATCTGCATTTCTTCTTGGTGTAGCAATTTTAATGGCTAGTAGTGTAATTCAGTGAGGTGCTGATAATGGCTTCTTTGTTGCCGTAAAGGCAACTCAGATCAACTCATCACGTCCAGTCTCAAAGGCAGCGATCGCTGGCGGCCGTTAAAACGCGTGTTTAAGGCAAACCTTATTTGCATCCTCATAGTGGCACTGTTAGCGCCACTCTTATACGAATGGCGCGAAATGTATGTGTACATCATCTTTCAGATATAGAAACACACCACCAACTTTTTTCTATGTCACACAACTCCTTTCTAGTATTGCGACCTTTTACTGCAAGTGTGTTTAAATTTAACAGGTGTGCTGGAATTTCGTGGCAAGCTTTTCGTACCTCATACGTCCAGCAAGCGTGCGGCTCTGGATAGCTCGGCCTGTTTTGCTGGCGGGTATCAAATACAGCACGGCCAAGTTGGCGACCGGTGCTCAACGAGCTCCCATTTCCGCTAACAGCTCCTCTCGTTCCGTGGCAAGACGCTGCGCGCCTGCGCGGTAACAGCCGCCTGTCGCATTAACCGTAATTACCCCGGCCGAGGCGCGCTCCGTGCAGTTTATCGCGACTGGCATGCAACCTTCCAGTGTCGACACGTCTGCTCGTGGCTGCTCAGGACCCTGCGTGTGCCCTCTCCTCACTTCCACAATAACCTGCGCCAACAGTACACAAGCGCTCCCACGCTCAGATGCGCCAGGACACTCAATAGAATGACTCGTCTATTGTAACTCAGAACCCGGGTAACAACTTCTGTACTGACTTTCTACTAAGAAGATTATAGTTTAATTCCTTTATTCTCGAGATAAAGAGTTCGGAAGAAGCGTAAACAACGGCTCACTGAACTGTTCGAGGATCTTGTTGTAGGTAGCAGCACGTTACAGTGTCCTGCAAGTTGCGTCAGTATTAGCCTTTTGCTGCGAGTAATTATTTTCATTTAATTACAGATCACAGCCAGTATAATGTTTAAAATATTTATATTATTTAGTTGTTTACGTGACACAATTTACCCATGAGAAAGAATATTTACCCATTATTCGTCTGGTTCACACAGTTTACATATGCCGTTTGGAATAAGACATTCATTCTTGATATATTCCCCTGGTCACGACTGTACCACCTACCGCCACCTTAGAGAATTCTCGTTCTCCTTCCTGACTGTCCTTGCCAATTTATACAACGTCATCCTCTCCACCGGCTTCTACCCCGACGTGTGGAAGATTTCCCGCATCCTCTTATTCCTCAAACCCAACAAACCCCCTTCCGTCGCCTTTTCTTATCGTCCCATTTGCCTCACCTCTGTCTTCAGTAAGGGCTTCGAATCCATCCTCTCCCGTCGTATCCATTAGCACCTTAATCAACACCACCTCCTTCCACTTACCCAGTGTGGCTTCTGATCCTCCTTCTCCACCGAAGACCAACTCCTTAACCTCGTCCACCTTCTCTCCCTCAAGCTTTACTCCCGTCGCTCCGCCATTTTTGTTTCCCTCGACCTCCAAAATGCCTATGACCACATATGGCATCCAGGTCTCCTCTTTAAACTCCAAACCTACACCCTCCCTATCAATTTTGTCCATGTGGTCGCTTCCTTCCTCTCCCACCGTCCTTCCTATGTCTCCCTCCATGACACCAACTCCTGTATCTTTTATCCTACTGCTGGCGCCCCCAGGGCTCCGTCCTCTCCCCTCTCCTCTATCTTCTGTACTCTGCCGATATGCCCAAGCCACCCCTTCCTGTCACCTCCTCCAATATGTTGATGACACCGCCTTCCTGGCTCTCCGCCCTACCTTTCAACGGTCCCAACTTACACTCCAAACCCACCTTGACCAGTTTACCCCTTGGTGTAACCAGTGGTTCCTTCGTATCAACCCCTCCGAAACCTAGGCAATCATCATAGGCCACACCACCCGCTCCTTCCGCTTTCACAATTTCTACCTCACCATTTATGGTCATCCCATCCAGCTCACCCCCACCCTGAGATACCTTGGCCTCACTCTTGACTGTCACCTCACCTGGACTCCTCAACTTCTGACCCTCCAGCAGAAAGCCCATTCCCCCCTCTGTCTGGCTGGACATTGGGATTGCATCCTTCCACCATACTCCACAACTATAAATCCCTTTTCCATCCTGTCATCTCTCATTCCAGTGTCGCTGGATCTCCGTCCCCCCCTCCCCACCTCAGCTTCTATAACGCCCTCCAAATCCTAGAACACCACATGCTCCACTTTGCCTTCTGTATCCACCTTCCTTACCCCACATGACTCCTGTATGACCTCATCACCTTCCCCCACCTCCTCCTTTTCTCCAACATCTTTGCATCCTTTACACTGTCTGCAGGCTTGATCCCCCCACCCCCTGGTTTCCTCATTCCTCTCCATCCCCCACCCATTGTCGCACCTCTATCGCTGTATCCCTCCCTCTCTGCAACTCCACACCCTCCAGCTCCTTCATCAGGGCAATTTCCAGCACCTCTCCCTTCCGGATGTTGAACTTCACTGTGACATCTACCCTTCCTTCCAACTGTAACCAGGCCTTTTCCCATCCCCTCCCCAGGACCCCCCTTTTCCTCTCCCTTCCTTCTCCCTGAGCGGATTTTCCTCCTTCCCCCCCTGCACCCTTTCCTCGACTGTTTCCCTCCCATGTTCTTTCCTCCCCAGCCCTTTTCGGCGTGCCCCCCACCTGTCTCTCCCCCTCTCCTCCCGTCCCTCCCTTCTTCCCTTCTCCCTCGTCTCCATGCCCCTGGCAGACCCTCTTAGTTTGCTCATCGTCATCAGTGTCCTACATCAGCGTTGTGTTTGGTGCTGTTCTTCCATGCATCAAGAGCTGTGCTATAATTGTGTGCAGGAATTGTATGTAGTGTTACTGCAGTGATTTTTATGTGCTACGCCATACGTCGATACTTTTAGGATCCGGTCATACGTCGCCTTATGTTCTTTAAGTGTCCCAGTGCATGGCTTTTTGTGTGCGCTACCTTTTACTGTTTTTATCTCCTTTTACAGTCGCCACCTTTTTGTCTGTTCTCTTTTGTACTGTTCTCCCTATTTATATCTATGTACACCATATTTTCTCCTTTCTGTTATTTTAAATGTCTTCCTGTTGTATGATTACTTTTGGCTGAAGAGCAGAGCAAATGCTGCTGCCAGCCTGCCCCAGATGGGGCATTGAAGTGCAATAAAGGAGAAAAAACCTGATACATTCATAGTCAAGACATAAACATTAACCATAGGTGCATACCCACTTCCTATGCTGATGATGTTATAAGGTTCGTGACGATCGTACACCAAATATCCTCACATTCCAAAGACCACACAATCCCTGGTACCCCCTCCATTTTTATCTAAACACCCAGGTCACCGCCGGCCGCGGTGGTCTAGCGGTTCTGGCGCTGCAGTCCGGAACCGCGGGACTGCTACGGTCGCAGGTTCGAATCCTGCCTCGGGCATGGGTGTGTGTGATGTCCTTAGGTTAGTTATGTTTAAGTAGTTCTAAGTTCTAGGGGACTTATGACCTAAGATGTTGAGTCCCATAGTGCTCAGAGCCATTTTTGAACCCAGGTCACCCACTCCTACAAATAAGCCCTCATCCACTTAAATAATTTCCAAACCGTGGCACCAATATTAAATTCCTGTTCGACACATTTTTACTCTATTGCAACAGAAAGTCTAGTCCTTCATTTAAAATGAGATGTCTTTCCAATCCTATAACAACACCCGAAACTATATATCCAGCACAAGATAAATAATCCCCTTCGTCTGCCCAGAGACGCAGTCGGCCACAACCATTGTACAATACTCCCACCAAACATTTTATCCTTACTCTCTTCTTCAATATATTCATATCACCTGTGCCACCATACACACTGAGGTGATAAAAGTCATGGGATAGCGACATGCACATATTATACAGATAGCGGTAATATCACGTAAACAAAATATAAAAGAACAGTACATTGGCGATGTCATTTGTGCTCAGGTGATTTATCTGCACAATTTCCGACTTGATTATGAGCCCACGACGGGGGTTAACAGACTCTGAACCGGAATGGTAGTTGGAGCTAGACGCAAAACTCGTTAGGGAATTCAATATTCCGAGATCGACAGTGTCAAGAGAGTGCCGGAATACCAAATTTCAGGCATTACCTCGCATCACAGACAACGCAGTGGCCGACGGCCTTCACTTAACGATCGAGAAAAGCGGGATTTGCTTAGAGTTGTAGTGCTAACAGAGAAGCAACACTGCGTGAAATAATTGCAGAAATCAATGTGAAACGTGTGACCATTGTATCCGTTAGGACCGTGCGGCAAAATGAGGCGTTAATAGGTTATGACAGCAGACTACAAGCGCGAGTGCCTTTGTGCGACATGGCCTGCACAGCCTCTCCTGGCTCGTGACCCTGTCGGTTGGACGTTAGAGATTGGAAAACCGCGGCCTCATGAGATGAGTCCAGATTCCAATTCGCAACAGCTAATGGTAAGATTCGAATCTGGTGCAAACTTCACGAAGTCAAGGACCTAAATCGTCAGCACAGCACTGTGCAAGCTGGTGGTGGCTCCATAATGTGTGAGCTGTGATTGCGTGGAAGGAATTGGGTTTTTAGGGCCACCAGAACGAATCGTTGACTGGAAATGGTTATGTTCAGGTACTTGGAGTCCATTTGTAGCCATTCATGGACTTCATGTTCCCAAACAACTACGCTATGTCACCGAGCCACAATTGTTCGCGATTGGTTTGAAGAACATTTTGGACAATTCGAGCGAATGTTTTGGCCGCCCAGATCGCCCGACATAAATCCCATCGAGCGTTTATGGAACATAATCGAGAGGCCAGCTCGTGCACAACCCCCTGCACCCATAATACTTTCGCTGTTATGGGCGGCTACGGGGCTCATTATTACTACAGGGGACTTCAAACGACTTGTTGAGTCCATGACATGTCGAGCTGCTGCGCTACACCGGGTCAAAGGAAGCCCTACATGATATTA
This sequence comes from Schistocerca piceifrons, assembly GCF_021461385.2. Classification (NCBI taxonomy): domain Eukaryota; kingdom Metazoa; phylum Arthropoda; class Insecta; order Orthoptera; family Acrididae; genus Schistocerca; species Schistocerca piceifrons. The sequence goes on along the minus strand of NC_060139.1, from coordinate 781,609,420 downwards.
GCAGGTACCCTATGACTTTTGTCACCTTGGTGTCCACTGGCTGACCAAAAAGTGAATCACCTGGAAGGGAAGGAGAAATTGGAGTGAAACTTCACATGGCGAAGATATGTGGTGTTACCTCAGAGTGGTGTCAGTTTTACAAAGAACTTGGCAGTGTGATTTCGTATATCAGTATGACGTTGAACCCCCTCTGGTCTGGATGCACGTATTGATTGGGTTGGGAAGGGTGTCAAAGACATTGTATCCCGTTCTGTGGCAATCTGATCCATAACTGTTGTAACTGGTCCTTGATATACCGGATACTCGCACTGGGACGAAGTTGTCGCCTGAGCTGATCCCATACATGCCCTATGGGGGGGGGGGGGCAGATCTGGGGATCCTGGTGATTAAGGGAGAACCTGACCAAGCAGGCAGTTCAGAGACATGTGTCTTGTGTAAAAGAGCGTTGCCCGTTAAAAAAACGCGCCAAGGTACTGTCGCATGAGAGGTAACACATGAAGATGCAGAATGTCTGCCATCAGAGGCCACTCGATCACTATCAGCCGTGACCTAAAGTCATACCCAAAGACACTCCACACCATGACTCCAGAAGTTACCCCGTCCGCAACTCGTGGTCTAGTGGCTAGCGTTGCTGCCTCTGGATCACTGGGTCCCGGGTTCGATTCCCGACCGGGTTGGGGATTTTTTTTCTGCCCAAGGATTGGGTGTTTGTGTTGTCCTCATCATTTCATCATCATCCTCATCATTTGTACAGTCACTAGATTGGATTGTGAAAAAAATGGACTGTGTAAAAATTGGGACTTTGTATGGGCGCTGATGACCGCGCAGTTGAGCGCCTCACAAACCAAACATCAGCATCATCATCATCGTCATCAGAATCAATCCCATTGGGCCTCTACAAAACTGATCGCTGCTCCGCTTGAAACACTACTGTATATTTCGTGGTAACGGTAGCCTGCACTTGGGACGTTAAATCCCTAGTCGGGCTGTTGCTAATCTCAGACCAATGGTGCGAGATGGTACAGGAAGTCGCAGGGAATCCATTACTTGTTCTCAGATGGCAGGCACAGATGTGAAGGGACTTACGATGTGCTTGGTCCTCGAAATGGCGACAGTCCCTTGCAGTGATCAGACATGCTCGACCAGAACCTCGAGAACGAAAATACCTACCTTCATTTTCCGAACATTCCAACATCTGAGTGCCCCACAAATCTGGATTTTGAGCAATCCGAGCAGCCTGACTGATGGAGACCCAAATCGAGGCCCCTTTCAAACTCTGTCAGGTGATGATAAGGCTGTCCCACGTGAGTATGCTGCATTCAGAAGTCCACAATGACCACTCAACATCCTACCTTGTTCACGCCCCGTACATACCATACCAGGCCTATTAACAACGCTAATGCACTTGGTGGCTGTTCTACCTGTCACAGAGAATTGCAACTCTAATCATCTACATGCCCGCCGATGGTGTGTGCATATACGAAGTTACTTTGACATCCGACTATGTCTCCTGGAAGCTTCTCTTTTTTCGGACAGGCAGTGTGGTTTATCAGCACTGGAGGGGAAAAGGTGTTACATTGGCTTCCACAAGTTAGGAAAAATTTATAAAAAAAAAGAACAACTCGGGAAAACATGAGATGAATGGCACGAAATTGGAGAATATTGTTAAAGGAGTAGAGGTGCCGCTGCGACAGTCAAATTATTCTAATAGTGTAAAGAATCATTTAACAGACTAAATGTTACGGAGGGCGCCTCACGGTGCCCAAGCAGTTCAAACACAGGATTATCGTGTAGTTAAATATTCTTAATATTCACGTAGCTCATAAACAGTGCCAACAAACGGTAAGTACCATTTCAGGCACCAGTAGGTTCTAGAATAGGTGGCCAGGCCTGTAGACGCTCACGACGTCACGATGGTCCTACGCAGTGAATATACGACGTAACGTCACTTAGCTTTTCCGATTCGCCTGAAGCTCTCGATGTGCTGGAATGAGTAGCATTTAACTTTGTAAAGCGACTAAGAGGGGCAAGCTTGTTTGTGAGTGAGCCTCCCTCGTGGACGGCATTAATAAGGCGCGTGACAGCGAGCCGCGGGCCAGAGTTGAAGGCTGCGACGCCTCTAACGGGCGCCAGTGGCCCCCGGCTGGCCTCGCCTTCATTAGCGCCGGACTGGACACGGCTCTCTGGCCTGAGGTCGCCCTTCTGCTCCCAGCCGAGACACGCGTTCTTTGTAACTCTGCTGCCGTCCGTTATCTCGCAAGTCGAAGTCAGAGTCTAGCGTCCGCCCAGCAACAGACTAAACAGTGAATACAGTAGCTGGATAAAATACGCCGGAGAAATTCCTGCATCACCTCATTTCTGGAATCGAACGAGGTGGCGCCCTTGTTTTGCTAAACTCAGGAAAAGCGGGGGATCAAATCCCATTCTAGCGCTCCAGAACTGGGTTCTCCGTGCTTTCCTTAAATCGAGTAGGGTGGTTAGCAGGATGATTTCTTTGAAAAGTATGACTCTACGTCGACATGCCATGTCGCTAATTATCTGTTTCAACCGACAGCAGTTTCGAGTCAACTAAGTGATTAAAATTTCAAATACGTCTTACCAAGATACCGTTATGGAAAAATAAAGGTAACCTTAAAACTAAAACCGTTTATCACAAATCTGAAAATCCACATAAATTACCACCAGTGATTATAGTAAAATAAACTGTAGGTCTGCTTTATACAGATAATTAATTATTTTAGTACGTTTAGTGCAGCTAGCCATATTAAATAGCAACGTATTGCTTCACTGATATGCTCGGAACTGGATTTAATGTTTTGCGATCTATTTAAAAGTTACGATCAATGTTCCGAAGCCTTCGATAGTATATAAAATAATAAATAATAAAATAATATGTTTTTATTCATCTATATCTACAGTATAATGATACCTACGTCGTCAGATCGATGCCAGATGAAATTCTCTTTGTAATATTAATTAATTTCCTCTTCTACTACATAACAGAGAGACCCCATTTTTCAAATCGCTATCTCCCTTTGCTATTTCTTAAACAGAACACTTCAGTCATCATCGATGTTAAACACTGCTGAGATATAACACATTAACCATCTGGTCCCGCAGTACGTGTTATTTTCAATGTAAGGTATTTCCCTCAAAGATGTATTAAAATCTTTTCTTACATACTTTTAAATAAAGCAATATAAAATATTATCTGAACTCACCTTCTTCTGCTATAATTGGAAAAAAAGTCATTTCTCAAATAACATTGGGATTAATAAAAAATCAGTTTCATATCGATCTCAATTTGTATATACATCTGTCGTAAAATTTTTTCTTCACGTCAATAGTATATATTTCATCGTTTTCCTTTCTTTTGTTGCTGGTAACTTAGCTGCAGGTTAGAGTAAACTAAAATATGTAAACCCAAACTTTTAGATTCTGCTATAGCATAGTTAAAAATTTTATTTCTTTATTCATGCCTCCTATGCTGAATTTTCGTAGCGTATCCCGTTTTACTTAACTATTGGAATTTTCTGACAAAAACTCCTACTATTTATTATGTTTCCTGCCACAGTTGCATACATGTTCTTTAAGAGTGACTCGTTTCGACTAAGTCTGTTGATTTTCGAATCACTGTGTATGCCAGAAGTACATCATTAGTGAAAAATACAAGTATGAAACTTTAAAAGATATAAAAGTTCTTAAATATCATGTGTGTACAGATCAAAGGTCGTAAGGAGCGTGAATGAGTACTTTTATAAATTTTAACGCTTTGTATATGCAGTTCTGAATAGAAATGTACTTTTTGGCACAGACAGTGATTCGAAACTGAACGGACTCCTTCGAAATTAGTGACCATTAAGGAATATGTACACAACTGTCACAGGAAGCTGAATAAATAATAAAATATAGTAGCTGGTACTTTATGCCAACGCAATATTGGAACCACGCACAAAAACTTCTAGTTTGACACCGCCACTTTATATCCATAAAAGACAAAGAAAAATATATCTAAATAACTTCAGGAATTGTCACCCTACTCAACAAAATATTTCAAAATAAACTTGTTATATAGTTTGTGGAAACTCAAGCTATGTTTTCAAGTATAGAATAATGCTGTTTGCGTTGGCTACAGTTCAAAAACCTACAGCAACACAACACCTGTAGCTAAAATTGCTCTGTTTGGATCCTTATAGACCACTCGGTGTTACACCGCGAAATATCCGAAATATTTGCTATGCTATCCATTTCACCGCAGTCATATTTCTGAGCATAACTTTCACTTCAATTAAAATACCACAACAATACAACAGCGGCCATAGTCACTAGATACAAACTACTCATATATATATATTCTGATAACAATCGGTACAACTGCCATTAAAAATGTTTTTTCTCAATTGAGACCTATTCACTTAGTCAGAGACATGCTTTCCTTAGTAAGTGTTTAATGATAATTTGTTGACCAAAACATGTCACCCAGGATGTGATCCTGTTTTACTTTTATGAGCAATATTTTTTTCTAATCACACTGGATTAATATAAGCTGAAACTGGTGACAACATAGACTTGAAATGCATAGATACCGATAGCAACCTCTAAATAATCCAACGCCAAGAGCGTTATTTTCTCTTATTAACGATGGGTTTTTGGAAAAATAAATACACAAATAAATAAAATAAAAAAACGCAATTATGCAGTTCTAGCTGTGGCCAGTTAGTTAGTTGGTTCGTTACTTAGTTACGTGACCCATAGGTCTTTTGAACGATTCTTTTATCGAAATGATGAGGAACGAGAAAGTTTACGGGACATGTTTATATGATTATTGTTAATACTCAAGAACATTTATTTTTCAGTCTTACTCATGCAACTAAACTTCAGAAAAAGTATTTTTTTACAGGCTACAAGTTTTTAAATAGAAATTCTTCAATGGAATAGTTGACCAAGAGGAATGGTTTTAGGTTCGATTTAAAACTTGCTTTGCTACCTTTATGATATTTTAGCATCAAAATATTTTGTCATGGCATATTGAACACCTTTCTGAGCCACTGGCAGCTGAATAAAGTTTTTTTTTCAAAATTTTTAGACAATCCAGTTTCTGAAAACCACTTAATAGTTATTCGGAAAATGTTATTAACAATCTCTTGTGTTGCTTTCTCTCTGATCAGATTTATTATTACACTAGCATCGTATGCAAAACTACCAGTTCTGCTTGTTGAATGTTGAATAAAAGGTCATTCTCTTACATAAGGAATTGGAGTGGACCCAGAACAGAACACTGTGAGACTCCTTTTGTGACTTCTCTTTCCCAGTCTCCAAAATTTTCAACCCATCTAAAATTATTTCAATTATTATTGAGCCAACTTTTAGAATTCTATTTCTTAAGTATAATTCCAACAAGTAGTGTGTAAAGGAATCAATTCAATTAAACTTGAGTTTTTTTGAGAGTAGAGTATGATATTCACAATCAAACGCCTGGCACTATCACAAAAAATACCAGATGGTGTTATTTATTCTTTAACGCTTGTAATATTTGTTGGGTGAATGTATAAATGGTTACTCAGTCGAGTAACACTTCTGGAACCCAAACTATGGTATGCTAAGTACATTATTTCTACTTAAATGTGAAATTCTTAGTACATTACTTTTTCGAATATTTTGGAAAAATAAGTAAGGAAATTGAGCAATAATTATTTAAATCTTTCTTCTCTCATTACATATATCATGAAGTATGTTACTTATTAAGTTGGAACAACTTTTTCACAATTTTGTTTGAAATTCCATCAACATCATATGATCTTTTGTTTCTTAGAATATTTATAATACTATTGAATTCAGTGAAAGGTGTTGGTGCAACTTCTATTTGCTTAAAGATTTGCGGAATGATATTTTTAGTAATATACTCTCTTGTTTCTTGAACTGAAACAGTTAATCTTATTTTTCCAGCTATACATAGAAAGAACTCAAAATTTATGAATTATTAGGCACAACATTGTCATTTAATTTAAATGCAATGGTAGGTTGCATACTGGCTGTCCTGTCTCCAGCTCGACAACATCCTATATAGTTTGAATCTTGTTATCTGCAGCATTAATTTGTGCCAGGACACATTCTTCTTGACTTTTTAATGACTTCCTTACAACATTACAATATTTCTTATAGTATGCAAATAATGTTGGATCTTGATTTATTCAGGTGTTTACGTAAACTTCCACATTACTCCTACACGATATTTAAATTCCCTTAGTTATCCATAGCTGATTTGCTTTTTAATGGATTTTCTGGATAACTTTTTAGAAAGGCACCTTTCAAATATTGACAGAAATTTACTATGGAATTATTTGAATTTGACATTAACATCTCTTTCCAGCTTCAGTGTAGAAGATGGTCGTTTTTTTTTCCTTTCTCTCGGTCCAGCTGTTTATCTCTTTAGCCAAATCGCCTCCACTTGTTGTTATTTGTAAAACCATGATTTCCTTTGCTCAGCAAACTACTGCTGCATTGTGACAATATTCACATATATTAACGTGTAAATAAGCCTGTAGTGTGCCGTAATTAACAGAAATTTAAAAATATGTGGCACTCTATCTTCACACAATCCTGTGCGACACATAATCTAACATTTTTCCTACGTGATGTCGCTGTATTCATTTTTGATCGTCATAAAATGGCATGCTGGACCTACCCAGAGAGCCATGTGCATTAACACTGCTCTTTTGGAATTCGGGGAATCTCGCCAGCCCGCCTAACAACGAGGAACGGTGTGTCAGCGAGCCTGGACGTGATTTTTAGGCGGTTTCTCACATTCGTCTTGGTGAGTACCGGTTTGGTACCCATGTCCTCCCTCAGTTACACTATTCGCAAACCTTTAGGAAAAACGTTCACACACTTTCACATGGATTAATACCGAGTGAGGCGGCGCAGTGGTTAGCACACTGGACTCACATTCGGGAGGACGACGGTTTAAACCCGCGTCCAGCCATCCTGATTTAGGTTTTCCGAGATTTGCCTAAACTGCTTTAGGCAAATGCCGGGATGGTTCCTTTGAAAGGACGCGGCTGATTTCCTTCCCCATCCTTCCCTAATCCGAGCTTGTGCTCCATATCTGATGACCTCGTTGTCGACGGGACGTTAAACGCTAGTCTTCTGCTCCTCCACATGACCGAATGAGGTGGTGCGGTGGTTAGCAGGCAATACTCGCATTCGGGAGGACGACGGTACAAACCCGCGTCCGGCCACCCTGATTTAGGTTTTCCGTGATTTTCCTAAATCGCTTTAGCAAATGCCGGCGGCACGGTTCCTTTCAAAGGGCCGACTTCCTTCCCAGTCCTTCCCTAATCCGATGGGACCGATGTCCTTGCCTTTTGGTCCCCTCCCCCCAAATCAATCAACCAATCAATCCTCCACTTGGGTTAACACTACACGCAGACAGATGGGATACACAGATTTAGTCCCGCAAGGAAAAGATGGTGACAGGAAGGGCATCAGGCCACCGTCTACCACCAAAACTGCAAAATTCAGTAATGAAATAGCCGATCTCGAGAAGATACGGGATAGCGGTCAGGAAGCAGAAGACAAAACAAAACGTTGATTTTATCGCCAGTCATGCTGCCTTCTTTGTTTTTCATCCTCTTTTTTTCCCGCAGTTGTAGATATACAAGTTGTGTAGGTTAAATACTGTCTTTTGCAACAGTAATGAAAATCTTTTTAAGACCAAACGCGTTCCGATTTATTCTAAAGCATTTTCAGTGGTCACTGTAACAATATGGTTTTTTTTCTCTTACAGTTTTGTTTGCTGGGATCATGAACTGTTCGCATGCTTTACTTACTGCTATAAGCGCTGGCCGGCCGGGGTGGCCGAGCGGTTCTAGGCGTTTCAGTCTGGAACGGCGCGACCGCTACGGTCGCAGGTTCGAATCCTGCCTCGGCATGGATGTGTGTGATGTCCTTAGGTTAGTTCGGTTTAAGTAGTTCTAAGTTCTAGAGGACTGATGACCTTAGCAGTAAAGTCCCATAGTGCTCAGAGCCATTTGAATCATTTTTGCTATAAACACCGTTAATTCTTATCGTTCCTCACGATGTTTTGTTGTTTACATCCTTCTCCCTGTTCTTCCACATGTATGTTTTAGATTTCAGCACTCAGCACTTTTATTGCAGTAAATATGTTAACGCTTCTGTGCTGTGAACAAACAGGCATCTCGTGCGTTTTGATTCTCCATTGCAGGATGTGTTCACCTGTTTATTTTGTTTTGGTGGTTGTGTCTGCTATTCCCCTGTGTGTGTGAGATAGAGAGAGAGCGAGAGAGGGAGAGGGAGTGTATGTTTTCCGACTAGAGAGAAAGAGAGAGAGAGAGAGAGTTTATAAAGGGAGTCAACATGTCCTGACTACTGCGTGTGTAAATTATTGCTTCACTATGGTACAGTGGTGGATGGATGATCAGGGGTCGGGATATTACCTACTTTGTGATATTATTTTACGGTGTCTAGAGGGCTGTTCTTTCTCTACAATATCTTTTATTACTTAATTAAAAATTGTGCTCTCTCTCTCTAGTAGGGAAACCCTAACACTCACTCACTCATACACACACACACACACACACACACACACACACACACACACACATACACACACACACACACTCACACACACACACACACACACACACACACACACACACACACACACAGAACAATAGCAGATACTCCACCACCACCAAAACAAACAAAACACGAGTGCATCCCACAATAGCAAAAGAAAACACACGAAATGTCGAGATGTAAGTGCTTCTTCACAACACAGAAACGCTAATATATTTAGTGCAGTAAAAGTGCTGTATGCTAAAATCTAACGTACATATGTAAGAACAGGAAGAATTCTGTAAATAATAAAAAATTGTGATTAATTATAAGAATACTTCTTATAGTAGTAAGTAAAGCATACGAATGGTTCTTACATAGTAAGAGAAAAAAAACCATGTTGTGACAGGGCGCACTGAACATGCTTTAGAATAAAACGAAACACGTTTGGCTTTAATAATTTTTTCATTACTGTTCCAATAGTGGATTTAACCCACACTTCTCCTTCCCAGTCGCTGTGATATCCCAAACCGTATGTTGTTTTCGATGGGATATGAAATCTAAAGTAGTGTAGAGTATTTTAAGTATGTAAGTTGAGATTTTGTCATCTTGAAAAATGCTCACTACGAAGACTAAAATGTGTTTATATGCTAATAAGACAAGGGGATGTGTTAAGAATATGGAAGACTCTATAAATGTTTGAGTTGTCTCAGTGCATTACCCATTAGACCATATGTTTAGACGTATAAGAAAAGATAACGAATAAGGTATGTGAATCGGTTTTACGTGACTATGCACAGGTGGCACATGCAACGTTCTCAGCATCTTCCAAGACGAGAAAGCCTCAGCAGATACCTCTTATAATATCCTACATTACTTTGATTAGCATAAGCATGAAATGACATGTCTTTCATGTCGTCCGCTACCTCTAAACTAAACTAAACTAAATTCCGTCCGAACAGACCTTGAAGACCCAAGGGTTCCGACCGGACACCATGTCATCCTTAGTCCACAGATGTCACTGGATACGGATATGGAGGGACTAGTGGTCAGCACGCCGCTCTCCAGGGCGTTATCAGTCTTCGTGATCGGAGCCGCTACTTCCCCATCAAAAAGCTCCTTAATTGGTTTCACAAGGGCTGAGTGCCCTCGCTTGGCAACAGCGCTCGGCAGACCTGACAGTCACCCATCCAAGTGTCAGCCCAGCCCGACAGCCCTTAACTTCGGTGATCTGACGGGAAAAGGTGTTACTGCGGCAAGGACGTTGGCATCCACTATCGCTAAAGGGATCGAAAAATATGTTTAGAGAGAAATGGTAATAAAGGGCTCGCTTAACATTCAGATTTTGACGATCACACTAAGGATTCACGCCCTTTTGGATGCCTATGATGTCCACGACCAGAAAAAATCTGTATTCGCATTATTTTTTTTCCAACCCTAATGACCTTCCTGATGGTAAAACTTGATATACACCTAGATCCCTTACGTTGTGCGTTCATATAGAAACAATTGGAGGCACGGTAAGTAATGGGTTGCAACTCGCGTGCGATACATGCAAGTGCGTTAAATACTTCTATGTGTGATTGAGCGCGTAGGAGGACTCATGACCCTAGTGAGTAGTGGTGCAACTTACAGCCACTGAGAAACGCCATTGGCCGTACATTGGAGAGTGGTCGCTGGGCGCGGACTAATTGAAGACAAGCGTGATAAACGTTTTGTGACAGTCGCGCCCCGGTCAAATCCACGGGGTCATGCCTCTTACAACGTGGTCAGCAGGAACTGAAGATGATGACAGTGAGATCTGGTACATGAGCACGACTTTTTTGTCGTCATTGTGCACGACAATATCTGCCGTTTTACCGTATTCCTGTGTTGCAAGTGGAAGAGCCACATGCATACTGAACGTAAGAAAAGACTCAATGCTTTAAATTTTCTGCATAAACACATTACAACGCCTACGTGTGAAAGACAGCGGTATTACTGACCGATTCATATCAATTAATATTCATATAAAAATGCAACAGACGATTGTTTTGTCCTAATGCCTCTTAAAGAAAATGCGCAGTGTGTGATTACATATTTATTTCATGTATCGACAAGCTACCCTTTCAGCTCCTCTCCATTTCCACAGAAAATCTCTGGTTATTTAATGCCAATGATCTTGTCTGTCTGAAATCGACTAGCGAGAGAAGCAAAGATTTTCTTGAGTAGCCCATACTTTAGTACCAGTTCTGTTAGCTTTTTCCAGAAGAGTCTGCTACTTTTTTCTTACCCACGAACCATACCGTTTCCCGCTTTCTGATACTGTTGGCTTTTTAGAACATTCGGGCGAGTTCTTTTCTTGAAGAATCAGAGCTCTTCCCACGTTTTAGCAACCGGGGTGTGGAGCCCTCCAGCCCCACTCCCGTAAAAAAAGAGCTCTCTCCGTCGTATAAGGCCTCCACTGGCCATCTTAACACGAGGAGTGTTAAGGTGAGGTGGTAAGACCTGTTGTTCCTCCAGAACATATATTAAGATGTTAGATTGGTGGGATCAGTGTTACATGGGTAGGAGAATTTCATTCCATTCAGTTTCTAGAACGTTCGGGAGTGTTATTACTTAATTTCAGTGAATCGGTTTCGTCAATTTACATATGGATTAGCTCTTGGCTTTGTTCGCGATGCGGGTGGCCATGTACATTTAGCAGTGGTCTGTCATTTGAGTAATTGGGTGTGGTGTTTTCTTGATCATCGTGGATCTCGTTAAGTCTAATAAAACTGTATCACGATCTGTTTCATTTTCAGTATCTTTCAGTTGTCTTTAATTCGTTCTTATAAACCACGTATGAAGTATAGTAATCAACGAGCAGTTAAGCATGCGAGGGAAGTGCCCTCAGCAGTTACTCGAGTTCAGATGTTAGTATTGCGCGGTATACGTTGTGTAATACAGGAATGTGCTGCTTCAGTGCCAAGTGTCGATGGGAAACCTTTGTTTTGGAACAGGTAGCCTCCTCAGACCGTCCAAGTAGTTCTTATTGTGGAGGAACATAATATTGAGTCGAGTATTAGCCAGGCAGAACATTAATGCAAGATTATCTTCCGTCCTCCCACACATCTGGCCACACTACTCACCTTCTCACAAAATTCATAGGCTGGTTTCTCCTTCGGAATTAGTTTTCCTGCAGTAATCATGATCGTCAAGGGATTATGGTCTTACTACGTGTTCAATGTTATATCATTCATAAAAAATGGTTTGTTGTGCCCAATAATAATTTTTTCCTCATCTAAAGAGTAATGAAAATGAAAGGCAATAATATAGTTGTAAGATGGTTTTATGTTCAGATAATCCAAACCACTTCCAGGTGTAGTTAGATTCGACCCAAATGAGCATTTACGTTGTGCATAATTCAAGTCACGGGTCTCTGCTAATTTCAAAATCCGATCTACCGGCAGTTGTATAAAGAAAAGTAACTATTTTCCCTTTTTACCACTTTGAACTACAAAAGGAAGGAAGAAAGATGAAGGTTTAACGATCACAGGCTCGGATCGAGGAATGATACAGAAGGAAATCAGCATCCCAGCATTTGCCTGGAGCGGCTTAGGGAAATCACGGAAAATCTAAATCTGGATGGCCAGACAGGGATTTGAACCACCTTCGTGCCGAACACAGCTCTCGTGTCCTGAAGTCCTCTCTCGGCGTTATACTACAAGGGAAGTGTGACAGTTTGTAGTTCAGCCATACTGGCTCGCTCAAGCCGAATACAAGGGACAGCAGTCTGCCACAAAACTATAGTTTTTAACTCTACTGCCTAGTGAAAGGTCCGACAGCTCTGCGTTCCAGCTTCTTCTTGGTTTGAGTCCTACTCTGGACCAATAAACCACCTCATCTTTTCTAGCGATATTTTATTTCTTCTCAGCAATTTTTTTAATTATTTTTCTCTTTTGCCTCTTGGTTCCGCAGAGAGGAGGATTCTTCTGTATTCACTATTTTTTCGTTTGTTAAACATCCTGAAGTTGCATGCGTCATCGGAAATATTTGTTTCTTCCTAACTTTCTTGAGTTTTTGTTGCTGAAACACTCAAAAATTATTTTTTGATCTGTCCTCTCATTTTTTTTCAAATTCCCAGAGGACGTGTAACACTTGCACATGGCGTCCTCAATTATTTGTTGGCTATATATCAATGTTTCTTCCTCTGCAGTTTTTAGCCTCTAAAGTTCCCTGAAGTACCGTGGACATCGTTCCATGGTTTCTAAAAATACACGCCATCAACCTAGCTCTTCTATACCCTCTAAAATTCCCTGAAATACCGTGGACATCGTTCCCTGGTTTCTAAAAACACACGCTATCAACCTATCTCTTCTTCTAACAGTGTTTTCAATATGCTGATTCCGCGGAGGACCTCCTCATTCCTTATTAATTCTCTTAATTTTCAACGCCTTTCTATAGCACCAACAGTCCATATTTCATGCCCAGAAATTTCTTCCTCTAACTAAGACCAATGTTTGGAACTGGTAGACCTCTATTGAGCAGTATTTGCCCCTTTTGCCTATTCTATCCTGCTTTTTTGTCCTCATTTCTTCATCCGTCATTCGGTATTTTATTTCCAGGTTAGCGAAGTTCCTTCACTTTGCCTGCTTCGTGATCTCCGGTTTTGATGTTAACTACTAATTTCATTTCTGCTACTCTTATTACTTTCGTCTTTCTTTTGGTTATTCTCAGTCAATATCCTGTACTCATTACAATGTTCATTCCATTTAACAAGTCCTGCAACTTCTCCTCATTTTCGCTGAAGATAGCAATGTTATCAGCAAATCTTACAATATACATCATTTCACTTTCAATTTTAATCTCACACCGGAAACTTTCTTTTATTCCCGTCATTACATCCTCGATGTGCAGATTGTACATAAGAGACGAAAGACTGCAGCCTTTCCTTAAACTTTTATTTTAATCCGAGCTCTTCGTTCTTGGTTTTCAACTCTTACTGTTTCCTCTCGGTTCTTGTACATGTTGTGTAACATCCGTCTTCCGCTATTGGCTACACCTGAGAATTTCGAATCGCTTGGGTCAGTATACATTGTGGAATGCTTTTACTAGGTCGCGAAATCCTGTAAACATCATATGATATTCAACAGCAAAGTACACTTGCGATATAATTACATGAGGGTGAGATTTTTGAATTATTGATTTTTTTTACTGCTGTAGATGTGCTTGGAGTATTTAAGTACCTGTCTTAATTCTTCGAAATATTTGCATTTTGGATTTCACTGATCTTACCAAAATCAGAGATGTGGCTGTATCGAACATTTTGGTTATTCGTTCAGGTCGGACGTGGGAATTTGGTAGTCTTATCCAATTTAGTTCACTGAATTGTGGCTGAAATTCACTCCTTAGCAAAAACAATTAGTTCGTATGATATGTACTTGATACGGACTGCGTGACAAACTTAACACGAATGTATTTGGTTTTTGTCCACGCTTTGTTATAGCGCATTTTCACTTACTCGAAGATAGCCGGGTTACCTGAACGCTACCTTCATTTCTATTGGTTGTGATACTTCGCCGGGAAACTTGATTTTGGATCAAATTACTAGGGAGTAACTGTTTTATTTATGTTATGAGTTTCTTATCTACGTGTCTACAGTGTAGGTAACAGGACTGGCCAGTCTATAAATACCGTAAGTGGTTAAAAAAAACATTAGCAGCTGATTAGAAAAAAGTAACAATTTGATAACAGTGTTAAGTTTCAATTTTTCAGTAAATCAGACAGTTGCTCGAATTTATTATGCCGTGTATGTATTTCTCATCTACACTGAGAAGGCAGGAGCACTGTGGTTTTTATACTAGCTTCAGAGTATCTCCATTGGTGTTCTGAAGGGTTTTGGATGCTTGGGTGTGTACACAAAGATATTGTGAACCCCTGGTGATGATTAAAGTCAATTATGCTATCTGTTAAATTTTGTAAAAGCAACAACGTAGAAAAGCTGCCGCTATATGTGCTTTCTCTTGTTCTAACGCGAATTAGCATACGTTAGTGTCATCTCAAAGTTTGTGTACAATCAGCAGTTTCTCAACTCCACAGTAGCTGGCAAAACAGCCGTAAGGGCATTCTTAGCATAATGGTCTAAAATGTTTGGTAGAAAGATTAACGAGTCGAGACTCTGTCATGTCACATGTGGATTAGTTTCTCTATCTTTCCTACTATTTACTTTCACTTTCCTTAATTCATACAAAAGTTAATCCAATGGAAACAGGTGTTGCATGAGACAGAAGCTATGGAAGATCATAATCACATATAGTATAATTATGGCAAGCTGGCTCAAATATTTCATAAATTATTTACAGTTATGCTTAATCTTGACAAAAATATTACATAGCACCATAAATTTCTGTAGAATAGCGAAAGACTAACAGACCAACTTCAATAAATTAATAAACTCTGATTGCGATATCAGAAAACAAATGCTGCAGAGAAATGGTTCTTACCATAATAACTTCGACTTCAGAGAAATGTTGTATAAATAGTAATAAGTTGTAGCTGGAATATTTATTTCCGAGAATTCTTTTTTGGATAGATAGAACTGCTTGTGTTGTTAATAGTCGCCTACAGAGAACCAGATAGATTTTGTCACCTGTAGGTGTCTTGCAGAGAGTAAAAAAATGAGAAACTTAAAAAGGTAAAGTTTCAGTTAATCAAAATGGAATAAACATAAAATCCTCTAAACACCATCTTTTTATAGCTCCAGCCTCTTTTGTGTTTGTTCTCAAACGTACTATAAGGATCAAATTGTAAGTCGCAAACAGTAATTATTTAATAAACATGTCCATACAATGCATTAGAAACCTTCCTACTTCATCACTGGATAAATATATCCAGCGTCTGTTGACTTGACGACTCTCTGAACGACATGTTGCAGCGTAGGCGTCTAATTTCTAAACATTTGTTCCTAAATCCATTTCTGTGGACATTACGATGCGTACATTTATGTATTCAGATGTGTGATACATTGAACGTCTGCAGTGACGCACAATACATGTAGATTACAAGTATTTAACGTGAGTACCTAAAATGCTATCATTTTTACAATGGGAGATTTTCTTTTATTTTATGAGTTTAGTGCTTGCCATAAAAAAAACACAATACTGCGTCATGAAAGTGTATTTTTCTTACAAAGAATATAAATATTGAGAACAGGCTTCTCAACAGCGACTGGCACCAAAGGCCAAGTTTCGGTTTCAGAATAGCATCTAGCACAACGTTTTCCAATCTTTGTATCTGCTCAGTACCGACAATGTTACTGGCTGTGGATAATTTATCTGCAAGATAAAGTATCTGCGATACTTTTTATGCTTGTGTAGTGGTAGTGAACTAACCTAACCTTAATATCACAACAGTAAGCGGGTCACGTAAGCGTTATCTTTTGCTGAATAATTTTCGTTAATCAACCTACTTAGGTAAAATAAGCTGCACTTGTTAATCATGTAAGTGACACCTTTCATAAATAATTTTCGTTAGTAAAAATAGTTACGTGTAAAGCAGCAGCGTTTTAAATTCTGTAGCGATATATTTAACTAAATTAGTAATTCAAAATAGTTTTTTTTTTCAAAATGAGGGACGAATTACAGGAGGTGCAACTACTCCGACTACTGTTCTCATAGACGAAGTGCTTGGAAAATGTAGGTCAAAATGTACAGACAACCAAACGGAATCAGAAATACAACAACGATACACTGCCAAAGGTGCACGTTAACCTTGGCATACAAATAGTTAAATCTCTGAGCTGATCCTTTCTGCAGACTGGCCTGGCAGAGTCAGAACTTGTACAAACTTCTTAGGTAGTGAATACCAGATAAATCACGTTTATAAGTGGAGTTCAGGGCTCACAATAGTCACCTAGATTTTGGATATAGGCCGAAGGAACTTGTCACAGTAAATTGCCTGTCGTTATTCGGGGTAGATGACCGCAGACGCTAATCATGCGTTGCTGGGGATGTTCCTCAGATTAATGTGATGACAGTGTCACGCGTAGAGTAGTGTGACAAGTTCTGGATAGGCGTTAACGTTAAACAGTGAAGAAAAGGTAGATGGGTGCTGACATACTACTGCGTCCTCATCGCGTTTGGGGGGCGTTTCATATCGTTTGCCCGAACATAAAATAACACAAAAAAAGTGAAGTAAAGGTTAACGTCCCATGGTGACGAGATTATTAGAAGTCGAGCATAAGCTATCACAGGACTTATATGGAAAGGAAATGAGGCGTGTCCCGTACCAATGATCCATTCTGGCATTCACCTTAGTGTGTTTGAAGTAGTCACGAAAAATAAAATACGTATCAGGATGTTTGTTGTGTTGTTTTGGTCTTCAGTCCTGAGACTGGTTTGATGCAGCTCTCCATGCTACTCTATCCTGTGCAAGCTTCTTCATCTCTCAGTACCTACTGCAACCTACATCCCTCTGAAACAGCTTAGTGTATTCATCTCTTGGTCTCCCTCTACGATTTTTACCCTCCACGCTGCCCTCTAGTACTAAATTGGTGATCCCTTGAAGCCTCAGAACATGTCCTACCAACCGATCCCTTCTTCTAGTCAAGTTGTGCCACAAACTCCTCTTCTCCCTAATTATATTCAGTACCTCCTCATTAGTTATGTGATCAACCCATCTAATCTTCAGCATTCTTCTGTAGCACCACATTTCGAAGCTTCTATTCTGTTCTTGTCTAAAATATTTATAGTCCATTTTTCCTTTCCGTACATGACTACACTCCATATAAACACTTTCAGAAACGACTTCCTGACAACTCTATACTCGATGTTAACAAATTTCTCGTCTTCAGAAACACTTTCCTTGCCATTGCCAGTCTACATTTTATATCCTCTCTACTTCGACCATCATCAGTTATTTTGCTCCCAAAATACCAAAACTCCTTTACTACTTTAAGTGTCTCATTTCCTAATCTAATTCCCTCAGCATCACCCGATTTAATTCGACTACATTCCATTATCCTCGTTTTGCTTTTGTTGATGTTCATCTTATACCCTCCTTTCAAGACACTGTCGATTCCGTTCAACTGCTCTTCCAAGTCATTTGCTGTCTCTGACAGAATTACAATGTCATCGGCGAACCTCAAAGTTTTATTTCTTCCCCATGGATTTTAATATCTACTCCGAACTTTTCTTTTGTTTCCTTTACAGGATGGCTGGACGGATATTTGTACCCCGCTCATCTGTGTTACGTGTTCAGGGTTCTAACCACTACATTGTTTCATTTATTCATTAACAAAGGAAGTTATATTTAATAGCAATGTCTTGCTTTGTATGTAGGTCTTGGAGTGGATAAACAATCCGTTTTGGAGAAACCATGTGCATAGTAACCGAAAGTACTACGAGAAAATTTTAGAATATCTCTGTTGCAGAGACTGGACAAGTATTTGAATGGAATTTTTCCGTACGCTGGATTCATTTCCTTAGCGAGCGTACCACAAGAAACCAGCTGCGATATTAACGGTGACTCAGAGGCAGCAGCACTGGTCATGTGCTCCTCATTCGCCCAGATACGCAGTCCGCCTGGAATTCCGCCAAAGTCTTGCAGAAAACTCGCTCTCGTGCCCACAACTAATGACATTAACCTGTAGGCACATAACGTTGGTGGATATTTACTCTCATTACGTCTATGTAAGCACACCTCATAAGAATGGATAAATTATCTGACTTAAAACAGATTTTTTAAAAATAAAATATAAGGTGGTGGCAAGTGGAGTGTTATTTATAACCTTGCTTTAAATATGCCCAAGAAATCTTTGCGAGGTGCACCACTTGGTATTTTCTCTGTGTAACAGCATTTCATTAATGCCAATGGCAGCCTGGTCCTTTAACTCTTTTTACCCACAGATAGGAAGATTCTAACAATCTGCAATGACGTTGTACTTATAAATATCTACAGGTTTTGGAAACAGTGTAACCTCCTTTACGTACTTTTGATAACAACAAACGGCTCCTGGTCGATCGTAGACACCTGGATGAGTTTAGTGTTGCAATGGGTACCTGTGTCCGAAGTGACTAAACAGCATTAGTCACCCTCGTAATAAGAAAGACAGGAACGATGATTTGTCGGCTTCCACACGAGCGACAAACTAGTCACTGAGTCGTCTGACTGCATGCCTTTCGATCGAGTTTTAAATCTAGCTTAAAATCATTTCTTTTCGACAACTCCTTCTGCTCCATGGACGAGTTTCTGTTTCAGAGATGGTAAAAAAATGTACCTCTAAATGTAGATGCATGTTTAGAATTAAAAACTTCAGTAATATTAATATTATCTTGTAAACTGACTTGTTCCACATCATATCGATAAAATAATCAGGAAAATGATCTACGGAACATAACATAACTAAAATTAAAACTAAAACTATACGAGATTAAGTGCTCTGTTTAGAACCCTGGTATACACTGAGATGGCAAAAGTTGTGGGATATCTCCAAATACCTTGTCGGACCTCCTTTTTCCGGAGTAGTGCAGCAGCTGCACGTGGCGTCGACTCTTCAAGTCGTTGTAAGTCCCGTGCAGAAATATTGAACCGTGCTGGCTCTACAGGGAAACGACCCTGCCGCAGTGGATACCCCGGTTCCCGTGAGATCACCGAAGTTAAGCGCTGTTGGGAGTGGCCGGCACTTGGATGGGTGACCATCCAGCCGCCATGCGCTGTTGCCATTTTCCGGGGTGCACTGAGCCTGGTGATGCCAATTGAGGAGATACTCGGCCGAATAGTAGCGGCTTCGGTCAAGAATTCCATCATAACCACCGGGAGAGCGGTGTGCTGACCCCACGCCCCTCCTATCCACATCCTCCTCTGAGAATGACACGGCGGTCGGATGGTCCCGATGGGCCACTCGTGGTCTGTGGACGGAGTGAGTGCTGGCTCTACAGCTGTCCACAATTGCGAAAGTGCTGCTGGTGCAGGGTTCTGTGCACTAAAGGACCGGTCGATTATATCCCATAAATGGGGCCAAGTCATTCGCTCGAACTGTTCGCAATATTCTTCAAACCAATCGCGAACATCTGTGGCACAGCGACAATTCCATCGTTGTTTGGGAACATGAAGTCCACGAATGGGTGAAAATGTTCTCCAAGTAGCTGAACATAACCTTTTCCAGTCAATGATTGGTTCAGTTGGACCAGAGGGGCCAGTCCAGTCCATGTACACACAGCCCGTACCGTTATTGAGCCGCAGCCAGCTTTCACAGTGCCTAGTTGACAGCTTGAGTCCGAGGCTTCGTGATGTTTGCGCCACACTCGTACCCTGCCATCAGCTCTTAGCAACAGAAATCGGGTCTCATCTGACCAGGCCACACGTGTAAGATGTGTTCACGAGCCCAGGGGAGGCGCTGCAGGCGATGTCGTGCTGTTTGCGAAGGCACTCGTGTCAGCCGTCTGCTGCCATAACCCATTAAGCCGAATTTTGCCACAATGTTCTAAGGAACACGTTCGTCTTACGTCCCACATTGATTTCTTCGGTTATTTCAGGCAGTGTTGCTTGTCTGTTAGCACTGACAACTCTACGCAAACACCGCCGCTCTCTTTCGTTAAGTGAAGGCCATCCATGGCCAGAGATAATGCTTAAAATTTGGCATTCTCGGCACACTCTTCACACTGTGGATCAGGGGATGTTGAATTCTCTAACGATTTCCGAAATGGAGTGTCCCATGCGTCTAGCTACTATTACCATTCCACGTACAAAGCCTGTTAATTCTCGTCGTGAGGCCATAATCACGTCGGAAAGCGTCTCACATGAATCACCTGAGTACAAATGAAGCTCCGCCAATGCGTTCCCCTTTTATACCTTGTGTACACGATACTATCGCCATCTTCATTTTTACATATCCCTGTTTCATGACATTATGTCCATCGTGTAAGGTGTATGACAAGTGTAGCTTTATTTATAACCTTGCTTTAAATGTGACCAACAAGTGTTTGCGAGGTGCACCACTTGACATTTGATTCTACGTTTCGGCCACTATTACAAATGGCTTTCCTCAGGGTGTTTAGCGAAAACACCTTGAGGAAGGCTATTCGCAATGGTGGTCGAAATGTCGGTAGTTTTTCACATTGACAATGCTGACACACACTCAGAAGAATGTTATTGACCCCTTAACATATTTGTGATAACTACAAATGGCTCCTGGTCGATCGTCGACGCCTGGATGAATTTAGTATTATAATGGGTACCTTCGTCCGAAGTGACTAAACAGCATTAGTCACCCTCGTAATAAGAAGATAGGAACGATGATTTGTCTGCATCCACAAGAGCGACAAACTAATTACAGAGTCGTCTGAATATCCTTTGATACAAGATTATGTGCTGTGTTTCGAATGCCAGTTTATAATGGACTGGTTTAAAGTGCTGTACAATTTTCGGGATTATGTAACACGTATTGAACTAAATAAGATCACTATGCTTTATTTATATGTATAATTTGGTGGAATATATAAATGTACCTTTACCAGAGCCAATATCGTATCTACTACCTGCATTTGGCCTAAAATATAGAAGTTCCTGTAAATACCCACCATCTGGTGAGACTGCTGTGGCTCTAAAGCTGGTAATTTCAAATACAATAGAGCAACACTTTCCATACAAATCATCCGCCATCTTTTCTCAGTCATCGAAAGTCAGACAGGCATACATAGCGGGCAACAAATACAGCATTGCTCACGGATGTGTTCTGTCCTGTACCATCATTTTTGCATGCACCTTCTACCTGGCTTCCTCCGTTACGTGCGTTAAATATACTAACGATTAATATATTTGTTCCCTATGACCACCTTCCGCAGCATCTATTATTAATCCACTGTTTTTTCCCTCGCTGTTAGAGGAGGTTGAAGTTGAAAGAAATCTGGTCGTACCTTCCCTTTTGGCAATATTTTGCTTTTTATGAACCTGCTTTGTCTTGCTCTGCATTGATGTTTTTTTCACCTCACCTCACTCTTGTAAACTTCAAAAGAGAAATATTCAGCACTGCGTTTATGTATCTTGTTTCGTTTTTTCTGTGTGAGATGTACAGTGAACTTCGTTTATGCAAATTTTTTATTAGGGAAGATGTGGCAGGTGTTCAACAGACATGTGAGTAGAGAAGGGGATGTGAGGGAGAGGGGTAATTATAGGGAAAGCAATTGGGAGGAGATGGTAGTGGGGACGATGTGGCAGGTGTTCAACAGACATGTGAGTAGAGAAGGGGAAGTGAGGGAGAGGGGTAACTGATTATAGGGAAAGCAATTGGGAGAAGATGGTAGTGGGGACGATGTGGCAGGTGCTCTACAGACATGTGAGTAGACAAGGGGAAGTGAGGGAGAGGGGTAACTGATTACAGGGAAAGTAGTTGCGAGGAGATGGTAGTGGGAGAGGGAAGTGGGGGGCAGGGGTGACAGTGAGTGACAAAGGTAGAGCTGTGGTCAAGGGCCTGTATCTGGTATTCGGGCTACATTGATGTCCGTCAGTCGTTCTGTAGTCGTTGTACTTCAGCCAACGTTCTGTATGATCCGTTTATGTAGTACTCCCAGGTCCCCCTTGCTAATGATTTGACTTGTCGCAAAGTCAGAAACATGGTTGACGGCTGTATTTAATATGTGTGGTTTGCCATATTTGTCTGATCATTTATGATTTATTTATTCTTTACTCTTTATGAATATGGGGTTTCCTTGTACATCGAGAAGGTGTTTTTGTTGTTTTATTTCGTTTTTCGAGTAACCATTTTGGAGGGTGCGATAAATCAAATTTGGTTTTGGTTATTTGTATTTAATTTTCGTTGCTCCCATACTTCCTTTACCCTTCGAGAGTGTTGTCCCTTTTCTTCCTGGGCACACTTCCGTCCATTTCCAAATTTTTTCCTCCTTGATATCCTGCCTATTGTGTTGTTTCTGTAAAAACTATTCTGTTATCTGTTATGTCCATTGTAATTCCAATATTTTTCATATCTTTCTCAATTTCGGTGAACCACGTGGGTTTGGATTTGTAGCTGTTTCGTAAGCTGGAGATCTGCTTGGTTTAGTCTGTTATTATCTATTCGGTATATGCGTCCATAAAATATTCTTCTCTTCCTCATTACATAAGTTAATTTTTCCCATTTTCAAATAGAGCTCTCTGTTTTATCTTAAATACTGTTACTATCACTTTTAGGTCCCTTTATTTTCCTTAGAACTCTTCCTGTTTTTCAAGATCCCCAATCTTGTTAGTTCCATCAAGTGTTTCAAGCCTTACCACTGTTTGATAGCATCTTAGTTTTCTGTTCTAGGACCAAGATTTTTTGTTACATACGTTTTTTCTATATGGAACGCCATTTCCATTTTATGTGCTTTGTTTTCTACTGTTATCTTTATTTTTTTATTTCGCGTTATCCATTCTCCTGGGTATTTGAAAGAGTTTGCTTTAGATATTACGTTGTTACGAATTTTAAGATTTTAGGAGTCATCGTTGAAATTTATCTTGAAATGTTTTTTTCAATGATGTTCCATTCCTGTTTTGTCTGATTTTATCTATAGTTCTATGATTTGTACTCGAACCCTATGCCTTCCATGTCAGTGTCCCTGGTGGTGAGTTTATGTTGAAGTGTTCGACAAAAATTCATTGACTTGTCCTGAACTGGCATGATCTTACGTGTTCTTTGACAAGATAAAATTCCGATCTTAATCCTATAGGAAATGCCTGGGTTTATCATTTAGTGAGACATACTCTAGTGGATCTAGTGATCAAAAGTTTAAGTTGGATATGATACAACCTGAAGAGACTTGTAGTCTTTGTTCCTCGACGAACAGTGGTAATTGTCACAACTAAATACGATGTTATGCAGTATTAAGGTGACTCCTGGAAGTGTCTAATTCTTTTCCTGGTGACCCTATAATCGGTAGTAGGGAAAATGAATGGAACCATTAGATATGAAGAAAGTTCTGGGAATGTGCAGACGTCTCGAACAGAAATTGCATACAGGGTGCTCATATGACCAGTTATAAAATACTGCGACAGCGTTTGGAGTCTTTATCCAGCAGGCATTAGAGCAGACAATGAAGGAATTCAGAGACGTGCTTCCAGCACCATAGAAAGATTCGTAGGGACTGTTTGCCAAATTCACAGAACGTATATTTGAGAAAGACGGAGCAACAATTCTGCTGCCACCGTTGTATATCTCCATTATGGCATGTACAATGCGCAACAGAACTAAAAGACCACTTTTTCGAAACCTGGCAATTGGCTCCCATTTCAAGACTTAAATTTTGGCTCAAAGTGGCCTACAACCATCGTCTGTAAAGGCGCTAAAGCGTGTAGCCCTGTACCCTCACCCTTGGGTATGGCGATGCTTCAAAGAGCAAGGTGTCGACACATGCGAAAAAAAGACCGTAGCTCAGAAGTTGATGTGAGCTGGAAGGAGGTTAATGGTGTGACATTGGCACCAAATTTGATGACAATTGTGCCCAACCCTACCGCTGACGTGTCACACAATGGGAAGGTCATTACCGCTCCTCTTACCCACATTTCACCCCTTCTTTTGACGTCTCTGTGACGGAAGTCAGAACCACGACACTCAACGTTGAAATCACGTGGTTTTCGTATGTGTTAGGTAGCGCCTTCGACCTCCTTGGATGGCATTTGCCTGCCTTCACGCGCTAGAGCAGCAGCCAGGCTGCAATGGTATCAAAGTTTCTGGCAGGTGCATTTCTAAGTGCTCAAGAAAGGTGTGTTGGTGATACCGAGGATGTTACCGAAATGGGCGGTCTTAGAGACACACTTTGCCGTTTTATTCAAATACAAGTTAATGCGTTACAATACATCTTAATGTGTCAACCCCCATGAACCATGGACCTTGCCGTCGGTGAGATAGTTCGCGTGTCCTTGCTATACAGACAGCCGTCTCTTAGGTGTAACTACAACGGAGGGGCATCTGTTGAGAGCCCAGACAAAGGTGTGCTTCCTGAATAGGGGCAACAGGCTTTTCAATAGTTGTAAGGCCAACGATCTGAGTAATTTCTCCTCTGGCTTTGCAACACCAATCAAAACGGTCTTGCGTTGCTGGTACTGTGAACAGCCAAAATCAAGGGAAACTACAGTTGTAATTTCTCCCGAGAGCATGCAACTCTACTGTATTGCTAAATGATGATAGCGTCCTCGTGGCTAAAATATTCCGGGAGTAAAACTGCTCCCCCCCCCCCCCCCCCCCCCCCAATTCGGATATCCTGGCGGGGAGGATGTCGTCTTTAGGAGAAACAAAACTGTCATTCTACGGGTTGGAGCATGGAATATCAGATCCCTTAATAAGGCACGTAGGTTAGAAAATTTTTAAAAAGGGAAATGGATAGGTTGAAGTTAGATATAGTCGGGGTTAGTGAAGTTCGGTGACAGGAGGAACAGGACTTCTGGTCAGGTGAATATAGGATTATAAATACAAAGTCAAATGAGCGTATTGGAGGAGTGAGTTTAACATTGAATAAGATAATAGGAATGTGGGTAAGCTATTATGAACGGCACAGTAAACGCATTATAGTAGCCATGATAGATACAAAGCCCACGTCCACCACAGAAGTTCATATGCCAACTAGCCCTGCAGATGATGGAGAGATCGAAGAAATGTATAAAGAGATAAAAGAAGTTACTCGGATAGTTAAAGGAGACGAACATTTAACTGTGATGAGGGACTGGACTTCGATAGTAGGAAAAGGAAGACAAGGAAAAATAATAGGTGAATATGGACTGGGGGAAAGGAATGAGAGAGGAAGCCGCCTGGTAGAATTTTGCACAGAACTTAATTTAAACATTGCTAACACTTCATTTGAGGGACCTGGAGACAGCAGAAGGTTTCTGATTGATTATAGAATGGCTAGAAAGAGATTTAGGAACCAGTTTTTAAACTGCAAAACATTTCCAGGGGCATATGTGGACTCTGACCACAATTTATTGGTTATCAACTGTAGATTAAGACTGAATAAATTGGAAAGGGTACGAACATACGGAGATGGGATCCGGATAAGCTGAAAGAACCAGAGGCAGTTGAGTTTTAGAGGGAGTATTAGGCAATAGATGACTAGAACAGGGAAACAATACAATAGAAGACGAATATGTAGATGTAGCTTTAAGAGATGAAATTTTGAAGGCAGCAGAGGATCAAATATGTAAAAAGATAAGGCCTAGTAGAAATTCTTGGATAGCAAAAGATATATTGAATTTAATTGACGAAGAGAGAAAATTTAAAAATGCAGTAAATGAAAGAAGCGAAAGGGACCACAAACGTTAAAAAAATGAGATTGACAGGATGTGCAAAATGGCTAAGCAGGAATGGTTAGAAGACAAATGTAAGGATTTAGAAGCATATTTAACTAAGGGAAAGATAGATACGGATTACAGGAAAATTAAAGAAGGTTTTTGGTAAAAGAGAAACATCTTATGACTATCTAGAGTTCAGACGGAAACAGTCTTCAGCAAAGAAGGGAAAGCTGAAAGGTGGAAGGAGTATATAGAGGGTCTATACAAGGGAGATGAAGGAACTATTATACATAGGTAAGTGACCGTAGATGGAGATATGATACAGCGAGAAAAATTTGACAGGCCTCTGAAAGATCTAAATCGAAACGAGGCTCTGGGAGTAGATGACATTCAGTCAGAATTGCTGATAGCCATGGGAGGGTCAGCAATGAAAAATTCGTCCATCTCGTGTGCAAGATGGATGAGACAGGCAAAACACCCTCCGGCTCCAAGAAGAATGCAAGAATTCCAATTACGAAGAAAGCAGTTGCTGACAGGTCCGAAAATTACCGAACTGTCAGTTTAGTGAGTCATAGTTACAGAATACCAACACGAATTCCTTACAGAAGAATGGAAAAACTGGGAGAAGCCGACCTCGGGGAAGATCAGTTTGGATTCCGGAGAAATGTAGGGACACACCAGGCAGTACTGACCCTACGACTTATCTAGGACGATAGGTTAAGGGAAGACAAACCTACGTTTATAGCATTTGAGGACTTATAGAAAGTTTTTTAAAATGTTGACTGGAATATTCTCTTTCTCAAGATAGCAGAGATAAATTACAAGGTGAGAAGGGCTATTTACAGCTTGTACAGAAAGAAGAGGGCAGTTATAAGAGTGGAGGGGCTTGAAAGGAAAACAGTGGTTGAGAAGGGAATGCGACGGTGTTGTAGCCTATCCCCGATGTTATTCAATCTGCACAGTGAAGAAGCAGTAAAAGAAAGGAATTTAAGTTCAGGGAGAAGAATTAAAACCGAAGTTCGCCAATGACACTGGAATTCTGTCAAAGACGGCAAAGGACTTGGAAGAGCAGTTGAAGGAACAATGTCTTGAATGGAGGATGTAAGATGAAAATCAACAAAAGCAAAATGAAGACAACGTAATGTTGTTGTTGTGGTCTTCAGTCCTGAGACTGGTTTGATGCAGCTCTCCATGCTACTACTCTATCCTGTGCAAGCTGCTTCATCTCCCAGTACGTACTGCAGCCTACATCCTTCTTAATCTGCTTAGTGTATTCATCTCTAGGTCTCCCTCTACGATTTTTACTCTCCACGCTGCCCTCCAATACTAAATTGGTGATCGCTTGATGCCTCAGAACATGTCCTAGTCAAGTTGTGCCAGAAACTCCTCTTCTCCCCAATTCTATTCAATACCTCCTCATTAGTTATGTGATCTACCCATCTAATCTTCAGCAGTCTTCTGTAGCACCACATTTCGAAAGCTTCCATTCTCTTCTTGTCCAAACTATTTACCGTCCATGTTTCACTTCCATACATGGCTACACTCCATACAAATACTTTCAGAAACGACTTCCTGACACTTAAATCTCTACTCGATGTCAACAAATTTCTCCTCTTCAGAAACGCTTTCCTTGCCATTGCCAATCTACATTTTATATCCAATGTAGTCAAATTAAATCAGCTGATGCTAAGGAAGTTAGATTAGAAAATTAGTAGACGAGTTTTGCTGTTGGGGCAGAAAAATAACTGATGATGGCGGAAGTATAGAGGATTTAAAATGTAGATTCGCAATGGCAAGAAAAGCATTTCTAAGAAAAGGCGTTTGTTGAAACCTAATATAGCTTTAAGTGTTGGGAAGTCTTTTCCGAAGTCTGGAGTGTATCCCTGTGTGGAAGTGAAACATGGACGATAAAGAGTTTAGATAAGAAGAGAACAGAAGCTTTCAATAAGTAATGAACGTTGAAGATTAGACGGGTCGACCATGTAACTAGTGAAGACATACTAAATTCAATTGGGAGACAAGAAATTTGTGGTACAACTTCACCAAAAGAAGGGATCGGTTGATAGGACACGTTCTGAGACACCAAGGGATCACCAATTTAGTGCTGGAGGGAAGTTTGGGGGCTAAAAATCGTAGAGGGAGAGCAAGAGATGAATACATTAAACAGATTGTGAACGATGTAGGTCGCAGTAGTTATTTGGAAATGAAGAGACTCGCACAGGATAGAGTAGCATGCAGAGCTCCATCAAACAAGTTTTCGGACTGAAGACCACAACAACAAGAACAAGTTAATGTCGAACTCCGCGTGATCACGCGACAGCATGGCGAAAAACAGGATGGCTGGGAATGCATAAATATATTTTAGTGCTTTGGATTACGTTCAAACTTCATTTGCATGGTACTGAACGGTCCATAGCGGTTCGATCCTGCATACGAGAGTAAAAATTGCGGTAGCTCTGCACCCCAAAGGGGTGTGATCACATTTAATAGGGCCGCAGCTCCACAAAGTCCGAGCAAGCGTCAAGAACATTTCCTGCTGCTCATCGCACTGCGAACTATCGTTTTCGACAGCGAAATGTTTTGGAATCAACGACCCAAGGGAAGCGGAGGTTTCATTAACGTCCTTATGCCAGCCGCTGAGGCCTTTTCATATCGATTCTGAATGACAGTGGCCGGCCGCTGGTGGCCGAGCGGTTCTGGCGCTACAGTCTGGAACCGCGCGACCGCTACGGTCGCAGGTTCGAATCCTGCCTCGGGCATGGATGTGTGTGTTGTCCCTAGGTTAGTTAGGTTTAAGTAGTTCTAAGTTCTAGAGGACTTATGACCTCAGCAGATGAGTCCCATAGTGCTCAGAGCCATTTGAACCATTTGATTGACAGTGTGACTGAAATCTTTTCCTTGGACACTCATAAGAAAACTGCTGATTTGAAGGGTAGGTGTCGCGGTTTTGACTTCCATTGCAGAGACGGCAGAAGGGGTAAAACGTGAGCAGGAGAGGATGAGAGGACCTTCCTTTCGTGTGACACCTCAACGACGGCGTTTGGCAGAATGGTGGTGAAATTTGGTGCCAATGTGAGATATCATTAACCCATCTTATTTTTTGGGAGGGGGGGGGGGGGGCGGGATCATCAGTCTTCTGACTGTTTAATGCGAGCAGCCACGAATTCCTCTTCTGTGTCAACCTCTTCATCTCAGCGTAGCACTTGCAGCCTACGTACTCAATTACACTACTGGCCATTAAAATTGCTACACCACGAAGATGACGTGCTACAGAACCGAAATTTAACCGACAGGAAGAAGATCCTGTGATATGCAAATGATTAGCTTTTCAGAGCATTCACACAAGGTAGGCATGTGTGACAACACCTACAACGTGCTGACATGAGGAAAGTTTCCAACCAATTTCTCATACACAAACAGCAGTTGACCGGCGTTGCCTGGTGAAACGTTGTTGTGATGCCTCGTGTAAGGAGGATAAATGCGTACCATCACGTTTCCGACTTTGATAAAGGTCGGATTGTAGCCTATCGCGATTGCGGTTTATCGTATCGCGACATTGCTTGCTGCTCGCTTTGGTCGAGATCCAATGACTGTTAGCAGAATATGGAATCGCAGGAGGGTAATACGGAACGCCGTGCTGGATCCCAACGGCCTCGTATCACTAGCAGTCGAGATGACAGTCATCTTGTCCGCATGGCTGTAACAGATCGTGCAGCCACGTCTCGATCCCTAAGTCAACAGATGGGGACGTTTGCAAGACAACAACCATCTGCACGAACAGTTCGACGACGTTTGCATCAGCATGGACTATCAGCTCGTAGACCATGGCTGCGGTTACCCTTGACGCTGCATCACAAAGAGGAGCGCCTGCGATGGTGTATTCAACGACGAACCTGGGTGCACGAATGGCAAAACGTCATTTTTTCGCATGAATCCAGGTTCTGTTTACAGCATCATGATGGTCGCAGCCGTGTTTGGTCATAGCGGTGAACGCACATTGGAAGCGTGTATTCGTCGTTGCCATACCGGCGCATCACCCGGCGTGATGGTATGGAGTGCCATTGGTTACACGTCTCGGTCACCTCTCGTTCGCATTGACGGCACTTTAAACAGTGGACGTTGCATTTCAGATGTGTTACGACCCGTGGCTCTACGCTACATTCGATCCCTGCGAAACCCTACATTTCAGCAAGATAATGCACGACCGCATGTTGCAGGTTCTGTACGGGCCTTTCTGGATACAGAAAATGTTCGACTGCTGACCTGACCAGCACATTCTCCAGATCTCTCACCAATTAATAACGTCTGGTCAATGGTGGCCGAGCAACTGTCTCGTCACAATAAGCCAGTCACTAGTCTTGCTGAACTGTGGTATCGTGTTGAAGCTGCATGGGCAGCTGAACCTGTACACGCCATCCAAGCTCTGTTTGACTCAATGCCCAGGCGTATCAAGGCCATTATTACAGCCAGAGGTGGTTGTTCTGGGTACTGATTTCTCAGGATCTATGCACCCAAACAGCGTGAAAATGTAATCAGATGTCAGTTGTAGTATAATATATTTGTCCAATGAATGGCCGTTTATCACCTGCTTTTCGTATTGGTGTAGCAATTTTAATGGCCAGTAGTGTATTTTATGGATGTATTCCAGTCTCTTCCTCTACAGTTTTTGCCCTCTACAGCTCCCTCTAGTACCATGGAAGTCATTCCCTGATGTTTTAACAGATGTCCGATCATCCTGTCCCTTCTTCTTGTCAGTATTTTCCGCATATTCCTTTCCTCTCTGTTTCTGCGTAGAACCTAAACCATGCTACAACTCACATGAACTCCTGAGCTGTGGTGGAGACAATTACAGGGTTTGATAAAAGTGATCCTTTAATCCTGTTGCACAGAGTACATTCTTTTTTTAATACGTGAATGGGCTAGAACATAACGTCTCAATACACGAAGTACCCTCGCGGATCTGTGGCTTGAACAGAAGTGGATGTAGCTTTTATCTAGCTGAGTTGTCTCTGTCCCTTACATGCATGACGTCGACAGGCCACCTTCAATTTCATCTGTTCTTTGTGGACTGGAGAATGCGACACGCTCTGTTTCCTCAGCATTTCTGAGTCTGTGAGAAGCGTTGTGCGCCCAGACCATAAGATGTTGGTGGCATGTGGCAGGTTCGTGGTGTCGGAGGCGTCGGGCGCGCTTGTGGTGCTGGGCAGCCGCGTGGGCGTGTCGCTGCCGTACATCTGCCACGACAGCGCGCACGCGCGCCTCCTGTGGCGGCCGTGCCGGCGCCACCAGCAGCTGCAGCAGCAGCAGGGCGCCAGCGCGAGCGCGGCGGCCGTGGCGGCGGGCCGCTACTGGCTGCCCGACGCGCTGCTGCAGACGCTGCGCGCGCAGCCCAGCCTGCGCGCCGTGCGCCGCCTGCTCGGCACCGTGCTGGACAAGCGCGAGGCGCTGTTCGCCGCCTGGGACCCGCTGCCCTACTGCGCCTACTACCACCTGCAGCTGCCTACGCGCCGCGTCGTCAACCTGCTGCGCAACGCGCCGCCGCTGCAGGGCTGCCCGCTGCCGCCCACGCACTGACCAGTACGTACCTGTGTCACCTCCACGTCCCACAACATGGCAAGTGCCATAATCCGATTTCCCACTAACTTTGGTCAGTGCAAGTGGGGTCAAAATAAGCGAAGACGTTTTTTGGCTTATCCATAGGAACTCGACCGTTCTTGAGAAAATGATGGTTAAAGATTTGCAGATACTTTATGTGCCATTAAGTGCGTATACAGGGTGTTACAAAAAGGTATGGCCAAACTTTTAGGAAACATTCCTCACACACAAATAAAGAAAAGATGTTATGTGGACATGTGTCCGGAAAAGCTTAATTTCCATGTTAGAGCTCATTTTAGTTTCGTCAGTATGTTCTGTACTTCCTCGATTCACCGCCAGTTATCATGATTTCATACAGGATACTCTACCTGTGCTGCTAGAACATGTGCCTTTACAAGTACGACACAACATGTGGTTCATGCACGATGGAGCTCCTGCACATTCCAGTCGAAGTGTTCGTATGCTTCTCAACAACAGATTCGGTGACCGACGGATTGGTAGAGGCGGACTAACTCCATGGCCTCCACGCTCTCCTGACCTCAACCCTCTTCACTTTCATTTATGGGGGCTTTTGAAAGCTCTTGTCTACGCAACTCCGGTACCAAATGTAGAGACTCTTCGTGCTCGTATTGTGGACGGCTGTGATACAATACACCATTCTCCAGGGCTGCATCAGCGCATCAGGGATTCCATGCGACGGAGGGTGGATGCATGTATCCTCGCTAACGGAGGATATTTTGAACATTTCCTGTAACAAAGTGTTTGAAGTCACGCTGGTACGTTGTGTTGCTGTGTGTTTCCATTCCATGATTAATGTGATTTGAAATGAAGTAATAAAATGAGCTCTAACATGGAAAGTAAGCGTTTCTGGACACATGTCCACAGAACATACTTTCTTTCTTTGTGTGTGAGGAATCTTTCCTGAAAGTTTGGCCGCACCTTTTTGTAACACCCTGTGGAGGGCGAACATTAATTAAATCGACAAACTGCAGGTAAGGATTTCTTACTGTATATGGAGGAAAGAATGTCGTATAAACATGTGTCCACAAACGCACCGTTGGCACGGTAGATGGCGATGGTGAATGAAAGTTCCTCTGACAACGAGTCACGCGTTGCAGACGTATGATTGACGCAGCATACTGTAAGCAGCAGAATGATCCGGGAAGGAGCCGCGAGAATTTGGATTGGATTGGATTGTTTGGGGGGAAGAAACCAAACACCGAGGTCATCTGTCTCATCGGATTAGGGGAGGACGGGGAAGGAAGTCGGCCGTGCCCTTTCAAAGGAACCATCCCGGCATTTGCCTGGAGCGATTTAGGGAATCACCGAAAACCTAAATCAGGATGGCCGGACGCGGTACTGAACCGTCGTCCTCCCGAATGCGAGTCCAGTGTGCCAACCACTGCGCCACGTCGCTCGGTAGCCGCGAGGAAGTTTGTTTACGGGCAAGTAGATGAAAATGATCGAGAGGCAGTACGGTTATATCAAAAAAAGTCCCTCACAGACACCGACCACATCACACAACATTTCAAGCCCTTTTTGGGCGTTTGTGTGATCGTGGGACCTTTCAGACAGACGCATGAGCAGGGAGGCGGCGGGCTATGCGTACACCAGATTTGGAGGATTGGGTTCTACAGGAAATGCTGCCTCTCGACCGTTTCCGTCTGCTTGGCGGTACACAGACACCATCTCGGCTTGTTCCCGACATGAATACCGGACCATTCTGCTGCTTACAGTGCACTGTGTCAACCACACGGCCTGCAGTACACAAG
The DNA here is from genome assembly GCF_021461385.2 of Schistocerca piceifrons. Taxonomy (NCBI): domain Eukaryota; kingdom Metazoa; phylum Arthropoda; class Insecta; order Orthoptera; family Acrididae; genus Schistocerca; species Schistocerca piceifrons. The sequence continues at coordinate 781,576,259 of NC_060139.1, read as the reverse complement.
GAACACACGGCACGTGGTCAGAGGTACTTTGATTCATCAGTGTCACCTGCCGTGACAGCGATTCATTTCTGGACACATGTTCATAGGATCTTTTTCCCTCCATTTGCAATCTGGAATCTGTCCTCGCAGTTCGTCGATTTTCTTAATGTTCACCGTGCATAGTTCAACCGAAGAGATGGCACAGAGGCTAGCGTTGCGGCTTCACACTTCTGCGCCCCGTGTTCGAAACTCGCTTATTATTTTTCTTTTAACTTTTCATTCATGCATCCACCTCCATAGAAGATTACTACACAAATGTTTTCGGATGTATTCTGAAATAACATTGTACTCATTCTTGTGTTGGTTGTATAATGAATAAATAAATAAATTCAAACAAAATAAAGAAGAATAAATGAATTAGAACATTATTCGAAATTCTCTCTAATTCATTTATTCAGTTATTCGAAATTCCGCCTCCCCGCCCCATGAACCATGGACCTTGCCGTTGGTGGGGAGGCTTGCGTGCCTCAGCTATACAGAAGATGGCCGTACCGTAGGAGTAGCCACAACGGAGGGGTATCTGTTGAGAGGCCAGACAAACATGTGGTTCCTGAAGAGGGGCAGCAGCCTTTTCAGTAGTTGCAGGGGCGACAGTCTGGATGATTGACTGATCTGGCCCTGTAAGACTAACCAAAACGGCCTTGCTGTGCTGCTACTGCGAATGACTGAAAGCAATGGGAAATTACAGCCGTAATTTTTCCCGAGAACATGCGGCTTTACCGTATGGTTAAATGATGATGGCGTCTTCTTGGGTAAAATATTCCGGAGATAAAATAGTCCCCGATTCGGATCAACAGGAGGGGACTACTCAGGACGATGTCGTTATCAGGACAAAGAAAACTGGCGTTCTTCGGATCGGAGCGTGGAATGCCAGATCCCTTAATCGGGCAGGTAGGTTAGAAAATTTTAAAAGGTATATCGATAGGTTAAAGTTAGATATAGTGGGAATTAGCGAAGTTCGGTGGCAGGAGGAACAAGACTTTTGGTCAGGTGAATACAGGGTTATAAATACAAAATCAAATAGGGGTAATGCAGGAGTAGGTTTAATAATGAATAAAAAAAGTAGGAGCGCGGGTAAGCTACTACAAACAGCATAGTGCACGCATTATTGTGGCCAAGATAGATACAAAGCCCACGACTGCTGTAGTAGTACAAGTTTATATGCCAACTAGCTCTGCAGATGATGAAAAAATTGATGAAATGTATGATGAGATAAAAGAAATTATTCAGGTAATGAAGGGAGACGAAAATTTAATAGTCATGGGTGACTGGAATTCGATAGTAGGAAAAGGGAGAGAAGCAAACATAGTAGGTGAATATGGATTGGGGGTAAAAAATGAAAGAGGAAGCCGTCTGGTAGAATTTTGTACACAGCATAATTTAATCATAGCTAACACTTGGTTCAAGAATCATAAAATAAGGTTGTATATATGGAAAAATCCTGGAGATACTAGAAGGTATCAGAGAGATTATATAATGGTAAGACAGAGATTTAGGAACCAGGTTTCAAATTGTAAGACATTTCCAGGGGCAGATGTGGACTCTGACCACAATCTATTGGCTGTGAACTGTAGATTAAAACTGAAGAAACTGCGAAAAGGTGAGAATTTAAGGAGATGGGACCTGGATAAACTGACTAAACTAGAGGTTGTACAGAGTTTCAGGGAGAGCGTAAGGGAACAGTTGACAGGAATGGGGGAAAGAAATGCAGTAGAAGAAGAATGGGTAGCTCTGGGGGATGAAGTAGTGAAGGCAGCAGAGGATCAAGTACGTAAAAAGACGAGGGCTAGTAGAAATCCTTGGGTAACAGAAGAAATATTGAATTTAATTGATGAAAAGAGAAAATATAAAAATGCAGTAAATGAAGCAGGCAAAAAGGAATACAAACGTCTCAAAAATGAGATCGACAGAAAGTGCAAAATGGCAAAAAGGTGGGGGGGGGGGGGGGTGGCCAGAGGACAAATGTAAGGATGTAGAGGCTTATCTCACGAGGGGTGAGATAGATACTGCCTACAGGAAAACTAAAGAGACCTTTGGAGAAAAGAGAACCACTTGTATGAATATCAAGAGCTCAGATGGAAACCCAGTTCTAAGCAAAGAAGGAAAAGCAGAAAGCTGCAAGGAGTATATAGGGGGTCTATACAAGGGCGATGTACTTGAGGACAATATTATGGAAATGGAAGAGAATGTAGATGAAGATGAAATGGGAGATACGATACTGCGTGAAGCGTTTGACAGAGCACTGAAAGACCTGAGTCGAAACAAGGCCGCGGGTGTAGACAACATTCCATTGGAAATACTGACTGCCTTGGGAGAGCCAGTCCTGACAAAACTCTACCATCTGGTGAGCAAGATGTATGAGACAGGCGAAATACCCTCAGACTTCAAGAAGAATATAATAATTCCAATCCCAAAGAAAGCAGGTGTTGACAGATGTGAAAATTACAGAACTATCAGTTTAATAAGTCACAGCTGGAAAATACTAACACGAATTCCTTACAGACGAATGGAAAAAGTAGTAGAAGCCGACCTCGGGGAAGATCAGTTTGGATTCCGTAGAAATGTTGGAACACCTGAGGCAATACTGACCCTACGACTTATCTTAGAAAATAGATTTTGTCAAATACCGGGGTGGAAAGGCTATTTACAATTTGTACAGAAACCAGATGGCAGTTATAAGAGTCGAGGGGCATGAAAGGGAAGCAGTGGTTGGGAAGGGAGTGAGACAGGGTTGTAGCCTACCCCCGATGTTATTCAATCTGTATATTGAGCAAGCAGTAAAGGAAAGAAAAGAAAAAATCTGAGTAGGTATTAAAATCCATGAAGAAGAAATAAAAACTTTGAGGTTCGCCGATGACATTTTAATTCTGTTAGAGACAGCAAAGTACTTGGAAGAGCTGTTGAACGGAATGGACAGTGTCTTGAAAGGAGGATATAAGAAGAAGCAAAATGAGGATAATGGAATGTAGTCGAATTAAGTCGGGTGATGCTGGCGGAATTAGATTAGGAAATGAGACACAAAGTAGTAAAGGAGTTTTCTATTTGGGGAGCAAAATAATTGATGATGGTCAAAGTAGAGAAGATATAAAATGTAGACTGGCAATGGCAAGGTAAGTGTTTCTGACGAAGAGAAATTTGTTAACATTGAGTATAGATTTAAGTGTCAGGAAGTCGTCTCTGAAAGTATTTGTATGGAGTGTAGCCATATATGGAAGTGAAACATGGACGATAAGTAGTTTGAACAAGAAGAGAACAGAAGCTTTCGAAATTTGGTGCTACAGAAGAATGCTGAAGATTATGTGGGTAGATCACATAACTAATGAGGAAGTATTGAATAGGATTGGGGAGAAGAGGAGTTTGTGGCACAACTTGACAAGAAGAAGGGAACGGTTGGTAGGACATGTTCTGAGGCATCAAGGGATTACAAATTTAGCATTGGAGGGCAGCGTGGAGGGTAAAAATCGTAGAGGGAGACCGAGAGAAGAATACACTAAGCAAATTCAGAAGGAAAGTAAGTACTGGGAGATGAAGAAGCTTGCACAGGATAGGGTAGCATGGAGAGTGCATCAAACCAGTCTCAGGACTGAAGACCACAACAGCAACATTCGAAGTTCTATCCAGTGAAATTCTTGTAGTGTATCTAGATTCATAATCATTTGCAAGCGCCAGTGCTCGGTAAAGTGTTGCATTTGTGTGGTTTGCCCCGAAATCATTGCCAACGCGTGAAATATTTAGCTATGTTAACGACATTTCTTTCCCGAGTGATATTCATACGAAAAAATATCACTGTGGCAAATCTGCCCTCCCAAGATGCTCGTCGGGTTGGGAACTTCTATTTTTCGAGATGTGAGGTCGTCCTCCAAGAAACTCTTCTGTTCCAGACGTTTCGTCCAGGAATGCGCTGGACATTCTCAGAGACGCTCCGCCGCTGAGTCTTGCCGACTGACCGGTCGGACGTTGGGGAGCGACATAAATAATGTATGAAAAGGGGCGTAGTCAAAGTAACAAGTGATGAGCAGAGATAATCCTTGTTAGAGATTAAACTTAACTATCGATTGTCGTCTAGTCTGGCGAGTCTGGAGAGGAGTGCGTCTGAGAATGTCAAGCGCAGTCCTCGACAGAACGTCACATCCCGAAAGGTTCACCAGCAACTATATAATCCAGCCGTCAAAGCCTACATTCTATGATCGGAATTTCTATGTTTCGAATGTTTCTATGATTGGTATAATCCAAGGGAATGCACTAAACCTTTCTGAAGAATAAACATGAGAGTAAAATATAAGAATTAATATAAGAATCGAAATAAGAACGAAACACAGGAATATGAAAATTTAAAAAGAATTTAAACCTTGAAACTACCATACACGCGTATATTTATGTAATAAATGTATGACATTTATTGAGAAGCCCAGTTCTAATTTTAAATTTAATTTAATGAGCTTGTATCCCCTAACTGATAAGAAACATTTGCGTAGTAACCTACTATGGAAATGGGGTAGAGAAAGGAAAAAATAAAATATGATAAAATGTATAAACACAATAATCGGGTTTCGAACACGGGGCTCAAAAGTAATAGGCCGCAACTCCAGTCACTGTCATCTTCATTTCAGCTAACAATACTGCGGGATAAAAATCATTTAAATTATGTTTAAAATGTTTTCCATCATTTTCTCATAGTATCTAGTTATGAGTCGAGACACATGTTCACCTGATCACTTTTCCACTGAGCGAAGTTTCTGGGAAGTGGCGTTATGGCACTTGCTGTATTCTCCTTGTGAGTCCACTTACAGCTTACTCAGCGTAGTGAAATCCTGCATTTCCCTCCTAGCAAGCATTATTTTAACAAATTTGGGAACATGTTAGAACTTTAACGGTTTTTACAAGCATTTTGTATTCAATATGTCCTGCACCATTCACGAAGATGGTGAACAACAATTTATATAATGCGTTCGGAATGACGCTGTGCACTGGACTGCTGACTGCACATGTAGATTACGTTGGAAATTCGAATGAAAGTTGACAGAACTGTTTTTTCATATTCTGTCCAGACACATCAATGTGACCGCCAGTGAAAAGCCTGAATAATAACCGTTTGCAATGTGGATCGCTGGCAGGCACGCAAGAAGATAGTCAGTGAGGTTGTGGAAGCTACCAATGGGGACGTGAAGCCGTGGAGATTCCAGTGCCATGTCCAGCTGTGCCAGGTTCCTCGGCTGAGGAGCCGTGGCGCGAACAGCTCAGTAGCTGTGGTCCCACAGATTTTCAATTGGGTTTAAATCCACGGAGGTTTGGTGGACGGGGCTCTGCGGGAAAATCATCCTGGTATTCTTAGAACCACGCACATACACTGCGATTTGCGTGACACGTTGTATTGTCTTGCTCACAGGTGCCTTCGTGCTAAGAAAAAACAAACTGTATGTAGGGGTCGATATGGTCCCTAATGACTTGTGGTGATCCATTGTGCTTTCCAGAATGACGAGATCATCCAGGCAATGCCACGAAAACATTCTCCAAACCATAACACACACTCCTCCAGCCTGGACTCTTCCGACGATTGTTACAGGGTGTTTGCAACGACCACCTGTCCGATGGAGCATAAAATTTGATTTATCTCAGAAGACCACTTGTCACCACTCGATGCGTGTCCAGTTGCAGCATTTGCGCAAAAATTCCAAACTTCGTCGCCGACGAACGGCAATCGGGATATCTGTACGGACCAAGTGCCGTTGTAGAGGGCCATATGCAGCAACCTTTGCTGAACAGTCATTGAGGACACACTGTTGGTAGCCCTTGGTGCATCTGGTTGGCGAGTTGCTCAGCAGATGCACGTCTATTCACTTGTACACATTTCCACTATATATATAATGTTCGTCCATTCTGAATATATATATATATATATATATATATATATATATATATATTAACATCGAAGTTGGACGAACATTATCGAAGAGGGGGCAAACGTCACGGAAACAAAAGAAATCTAAAGAAAATTTTCCCACTAGATGGCGTCGCAAGCGTCCTTTAATAGGTTCGGTCATAAATGACATATAAATCATATTACGACGTCTATGGTGTGAGTTACACATTAAACCAACTGTGCTGTGCAATCTGCATGACCGCCCAAGTTTGGTGCTAACTACTGCTCAGATTGCTGCTGCAGATGCAATTCGATGCGACAGATCATATGCCGAAGATCTTCCCTCTCAGTAGTGCCACGTGACCGTCTGGAGCCCCATCTTCTTGCGACCGTACGTTCTCATGATCACCGCTGCCAACAATCATGTGCAGTGGCTCTGTTCCTGCCAATCCTTTCTGCAGCCTCGCAGAAGGAATATCCAGCTTCTAGTCGCCCTATGACACGGCCTCGTTCAAACTGAGTGAGGTGCTGATAATGACGTTTTTCTTGCCTTAAAGGTATTCTTGACTGACGTCAACTCATCACCTCTAGTTTCAAAAGGTTAATGCTCACGACCGTTATAGAGAGTATTAAAAGTAAACCTGATTTGCATCCTCATAGTGGCGCTACTGTCGCCACTCTTGTGCGACTGGCGCGAAACTTGAATAGACATCGTTTTCCAGATGTAGAAACACGTCTACCAAGCATCGTTTATGTCTCACAACTCCTTCTTGGTGATGAGATATTTTTCTATAAGTCCATTTAATATAAAACTAAACTGTACAAAATACAGTAAGAATAAATTCTTTTGTGTTCAGATTAGGAGAGTATTTCATCTCTGGACGACGATGCTTGTAAAATTTTCGATAAAATGGATTTTTTCTGATAGGTTTGGTCATTTAGAATATTACAAGTATTTTTTTCGGTAAGGTCTTTTGGAATATTCCTCGTACCTTTTTCCATGTAGGGAAGGGTTTCTCTTTCTATTTTTCTATTTGTCTTTATCAGCTGTGTGTGAAACTGACAGGCGATGTGGTATGTACGTCACTTCATGATTTTTTCCTCTAAGATGTGTTCTGAACATTAAAAGATTATTTTCACTATTATTAATATGTTTTATTATTATGTTCATGGAATCTCACATTAAAATTTCTCATTCTTTCACCGGTACATTTCTTTTTCATTTTAGTTAAAACTCCAGATCGAGAAAAAACTACAGCACACGAACTTTGGTTTTAGAAACAAAATCAAGATGCGATTGCATAACTGGAAACGTTTTGTTGCAGATCACAACGGCCAGGGAAACCTACGCTTGCTCATCTATACTAGCAAAACGCTATTCCTGGAACCGGGACGCGTTACCAGTTGCTATGTAGGGGCAACAAAAATTCGATTTTCTATATTTCCCGTAATTATTGACCTAATTTAAAATTTTAAAACGCCGTCATATTCTCACCAGTTAGAGGTAAAATGTTATCACAATATGACAAGATGTATTACAGTTAGAAGTTGTGTGTTTATCTTGAAGCACCTTAACTGACGAGACGCAGGTTCTCGGAATTCATTCATCCAGTGTTCGAAATGAGAGTACTTAGCGACTTGAAACAAACTTTACACATAATTTCAAATCTTTGAGGAACTTTTTCTCGCTGACAACCACACAAAATGATGTAAGACAAAGACGTTTATCACTTACTACATTTTAGCTGTTCGTGCAGTAAAACTTCTCTATCAGACATGACGTTTTAATTTTCTTTACTACTGACGCTAACTGAACACATTTTGCAGGCAGTACCAACGTATAACCCAAGATGTACCTACAATATTATATTATTATACGACACAGTTCTGGAGATAAGATGTTATGCACGGGAGTTCGAATATTAAGGAATGGAGGTGGCATGGTAATTGCTTGTTTCTAAATTGTTGTGAAGATACAGACTGTAACACGTGTTCCTCTTTTGTTCGCAGGATCTCTCAACGTTCAGCATCACTGAGGATCTGTTCAAGTCAGAAGGGCAAATGAGCGGAAGAGAGCAGTCGTCAGAACTGTAGCTCATTTTCTTTTCGTAGTGCACTCTCATCAACATATTTGTAAATATTCATAATGTTAGTGTAAATATTTATTTTATTTAGTGTTTAGTTATTTTGTAACTCAAAAAATTGACTGAGGGAATTTTTTGTTCATGTTGAGCTTGTTGCTCAAATGAAATGAGTGACTGTATACATTATTCACATTTAAAAAATAAAAAGATCTTCATGTTAGTTAAATATTTCCAGTGTCCAAATCGTCTGAAAGAAATCCTGAGCGTATCAGGAATATAGTTTGTAAGTTAACCCGAAACGCCTTACATACTATTTCAGCACGATTTCTTCCTTTAGATGTTTCCTTTTGTAACTCTTCATGGTGATGAATTCTGTCTCTGATTCACTAATTACCACAGCACTATCAGTCAAAATTATGCCGAAAAGTTGTTACACGTTTGTCACCTACCATTTATAATACACTCCTGGAAATTGAAATAAGAACACCGTGAATTCATTGTCCCAGGAAGGAGAAACTTTATTGACACATTCCTGGGATCAGATACATCACATGATCACACTGACAGAACCACAGGCACATAGACACAGGCAACAGAGCATGCACAATGTAGGCACTAGTACAGTGTATATCCACCTTTCGCAGCAATGCAGGCTGCTATTCTCCCATGGAGACGATCGTAGAGATGCTGGATGTAGTCCTGTGGAACGGCTTGCCATGCCATTTCCACCTGGCGCCTCAGTTGGACCAGCGTTCGTGCTGGACGTGCAGACCGCGTGAGACGACGCTTCATCCAGTCCCAAACATGCTCAATGGGGGACAGATCCGGAGATCTTGCTGGCCAGGGTCGTTGACTTATACCTTCTAGAGCACGTTGGGTGGCACGGGATACATGCGGACGTGCATTGTCCTGTTGGAACAGCAAGTTCCCTTGCCGGTCTAGAAATGGTAGAACGATGGGTTCGATGACGGTTTGGATGTACCGTGCACTATTCAGTGTCCCCTCGACGATCACCAGTGGTGTACGGCCAGTGTAGGAGATCGCTCCCCACACCATGATGCCGGGTGTTGGATCTGTGTGCCTCGGTCGTATGCAGTCCTGATTGTGGCGCTCACCTGCACGGCGCCAAACACGCATACGACCATCATTGGCACCAAGGCAGAAGCGACTCTCATCGCTGAAGACGACACGTCTCCATTCGTCCCTCCATTCACTCCTGTCGCGACACCACTGGAGGCGGGCTGCACGATGTTGGGGCGTGAGCGGAAGACGGCCTAACGGTGTGCGGGACCATAGCCCAGCTTCATGGAGACGGTTGCGAATGGTCCTCGCCGATACCCCAGGAGCAACAGTGTCCCTAATTTGCTGGGAAGTGGCGGTGCGGTCCCCTACGGCACTGCGTAGGATCCTACGGTCTTGGCGTGTATCCGTGCGTCGCTGCGGTCCGGTCCCAGGTCGACGGGCACGTGCACCTTCCGCCGACCACTGGCGACAACATCGATGTACTGTGGAGACCTCATGCCCCACGTGTTGAGCAATTCGGCGGTACGTCCACCCGGCCTCCCGCATGCCCACTATACGCCCTCGCTCAAAGTCCGTCAACTGCACATACGGTTCACGTCCACGCTGTCGCGGCATGCTACCAGTGTTAAAGACTGCGATGGAGCTCCGTATACCACGGCAAACTGGCTGACACTGACGGCGGCGGTGCACAAATGCTGCGCAGCTAGCGCCATTCGACGGCCAACACCGCGGTTCCTGGTGTGTCCGCTGTGCCGTGCGTGTGATCATTGCTTGTACAGCCCTCTCGCAGTGTCCGGAGCAAGTATGGTGGGTCTGACACACCGGTGTCAATGTGTTCTTTTTTCCATTTCCAGGAGTGTAGTTCGTGGTGGTTATTGCAAGCACTAAGTTTTACTTCACCCTCTAGTCGTATATAAATTTAAAATTTCACCCACAAAACACATACGAGGATTAAACAACACATTTATAAAAAAAAATTTAAAAAAAGCTGATACCTTCTCAAGGAACGTTGTACATCACTCAAGGACGATATTTGACTTTAAGTGGTTTGCTGTGAACAACGGTGATTATTGCAATATACACTTAAAATTACATAACGCACAACGATGACGAAGTTCCGCTGTCGATAATTCAGTTCCGCAGTACTGTTAACATTAAATTTCACACAAACTTCTCAGTTATATTACGTAGTTTCGTAATACACGTCCGTGTCAGACATGGCAATCATCGATTGCATCCGTTCACAACATTCTCTGTGCTGGAACTGACTAAAAATCGCGCTAGAGAAGGATGCACTCTACATTTTAAAGATGTAAACTTTTACTTTGTAACTGCACTGAATTTGAATACATTTAATATGTAGGAAAGAAAAGAAAAGAAAACATGGCTTAACTTAATAAATTAACAGAAATGCTACTTTACATTGATATTTATTAAAAAGAAGGTAACTACTGTTTTTATTAGTCGCCTACGACTGAGATACGTATGCACAATATTTTGATATAGGTGCTTGGGAGTAGCGATCCATACTGGACTTGTCAACTTCACAGCTTTCCACATGTACATTTCATTTACTCACGTTAACAGAGGAAAAGAAAAGAAATTAAAAGTAAGGGCAAAAGAAAAAAAGACAAGATTAATGATTATGAAAAATAAGGAAAAAGTGAAGGAGGCCTTCTTCCTTAAATAAAGACAATGAATTTTCATGGTCTCCAGGTACTCTTATGAATAAAATATGTGTGGTTAGTAAAACAATCTTATGAACTGTAGTGTTTTGGTCGACCTGTGAGTAATAAAAGTTGTACTTTCTCATAAGGGTCAGGTGTGTAGATGTAATCTCATTACTAAACACAAACAATACTGTAAATTGAAGAAAAATTAATCAATCGAAACCATAACCGATGCTAATATCGAAAGCTTCCCAGAATTATTTCCCGCCGTTTTCAAACTGCCATGTGATTCGAAGCCTAGACATTAAAATGTAAATATGAATTTAGTATAACAAAGTAAAAAAGTAAGAAAACCGCCTTCAAAAACGCAGCAGGCTGGTAAACCAGACACAGCGCCTATCTAGGTGTGGTACGAGCAGTCACCCCTTCCATCAGCCTGAAGACTAGTTTCGGTGATTCTTCAAGAGGATATAACTTTTGACAAATATACCAACCAAAGAACAATTCGTAAATTTTCATTTGCGCATATTCATGTTCCCCGCAACACTTGAACACTTCGATACCAAATACAAACAAATATGTTTACTTCTCTTTACACTTCTGTTACGGAGGAGTGTATAGTTTTTCGAAAGATACGTACGAACTTTAAACTAAATACGTCGAACAGATGAAGCAGCAAGGTTCTTTTCATGCGAAATACAATGTGTTTCATAATATCACCGACAAACTTTGAGGAATGATAACTTGTACACAGAAAATCAGCCTTTGTAATTATTTTTTTACTAAACGATATTATCCTTATACGTCGTTTGAGTCACGTGAATTCTGAGAAGGAATAACGCCAATTTTACAGAAATTATGTTTCATTAAAAGCATGATCGAAAAAAGCTACAACTGGTATTCAAACAGTTTGACATGCACCCCATTACAAGCTCGATACCTTCACAGTTATAGCTGTCCAACTCTGTTGCTGACGTCATCAATGGTTCCAGATATCAACTGACCTCCAGTGACAGCTCGAGTATCGTACACCAACCTCTTGGCATGCATCTTAAGGAAAAATATCAATATGTGTTTAATTAGTCCAAGGTTCTGGCCAATCAAGAGGCCCTTCTCGACCTTTCCAGGGTATAAGAACTACTCAGTAGGGGAGAGTTAGTGCTTTGAAACACCTTTAAAACTTAATATATTTTCTTATTTCATTTTTAAATGATATTTTTGCGTGCTGCAGTCTTTATAAGAAATTACAAAAGAGGCTCGAGAAACGTAAAGTTTCTCCAAATGTGAAATTATGTTCCAAGGCACAACACGGTCATGTACCTAAAAAGAAACATGCTATTGAAAGTAAGAAGTGTTACACTCACACACATTCACTTACTGGTCATACCGGACTCGAGAGTCCATTACCGCAGCAACGTAATTAAGAAGTTTTACAGTTGTGAAAATTTTGTCAGTACTGTATTCAACACATTACTCTACTATCCACCAATAACCAGTAAGTAAAATGTAATTGAGTACAATTATTATCAGAAACCAGTTAGGGATTAAACGTGTATTTGAAATAGAAGCTATTCGTTTCCACTTTCATGACAGGTAAAATTGTCAAGATATTAAAAGAAACTCAGTTTATTTGCATATATCATATTCTCCGTGGTTGAAGACCTTGTTCCATTTCAAGGTTACAAGATGGTGCACAATTGACAAAATGCCCCTTAACCAATTACATTCTATAAAAACAGGTTCAAAAACAAACAGAATAAAATTCTGCAATTGAAGAATTAGCAATATCTTCCAAATAGCTTTAATTTATTTTACAGCTCTTAAACGTGTAGAACTCAAAATATTATCAAATGCTGTACAAAACAGAATATCATGTCGCATACCAACAAAAAGTACAAAATGCATGAAACTCCTTATTGTGGTTTGTAGTGCACATTTCTTCAAGTGCTTCTAAAACAAATCACGAAACGGACATACAGATATATTGTCACAAATTTTACCAATCATGAAGGAGAAACAACATGAGCTGTGCACACATTCATTAAAGCTCACTTCGCATGATAAAACACCAAGAGGTAAAAGAAAATTACTATCGACAAGTGTGAGTTCCAGCCTACAAAATAATGTGATGTACATCATAGAACCATTGGAACAGAACAACAAATTGGATACTTTGAATTGTTTTATGTGTGTAAGTATAACATGAATGCAGGAATTAGATGGAGATTACATGGTTCCAGTGAGTACATAATTCTGCCTCAGACAAAGTGAATTTGCCAAAATGGTACGTGGTTGCCAATTTGGACATCCTACACAAGAACGATTTCGTGGAGACCTTTGCCACAAACAACCCATCAATGCATCTACATTATACGAGAAACTTAAGCACTTAAAACGAAGAGGCTTCATTAACATATTTCATAGATCTGTTCATTCCTAGTGGGCTATTGCTGGGAACACACATGATCCAGCTTAAAATCCCAGTGGAGGATAACCCTCCAGTTTACAAAAAGTTATACACAATACCCAAGCACCTGCAACCGATGATGGAAGAATTCATCAATTGGCTGATGGCAATGTTGAGGAAAGTGACCATCTATGTGAAACAGCCATCTCATTGTTGGAAGGAAATCATTGGATAGGATGAAGAAATACAGGGGTCTGTTGCAACAACCGATGAGTAAACACATGGATAATCATGGACGCATATCATATACAAAATTCAAAGGATTTTTGGACAACATTGACCAATTTAAGCACTGCGTTGGATTTGAAGAGTGAATATCATCAGCTTGAAGTGATTTCAGCAGGCCACTCAAAGATCATGTTCACCGTTCCATGAGGACATTACTACTATTGACAGATGCCAGTTGAAGTTACGAATGTGCCACTCACGTTCCAGAGGTAACTTGATAAAGTGAGGGGATTAAAACCATGTCAATGTATAGTTTATTTAGATAATATTACCGTGTTTTCTAAAGATCTAGAGGCAGACACAAATGACTTGTGGAAGTGCTTAGGAGTCTGTGTTTCGCATATTTAACGTTAAATATTGAAAAGTGTCACTTCGTCTCTAAGGAGGTAAACTATCTAGGTCATGTGATTAGCCACTATGGTGTAAAGAGTGACCCAAGGTTGATATGTACGGTCCGTGATTTCTTACAACCACAAACAATGAAACAGCTTCAGCTATGAAGTTGAAAGAGCCTAGTGCTAATATTCTCAGAGCAGGGAAATAATTTATCCTGTCCTGTGATGCAGCTAACAGACAATTGGATGTATTCTGACTTTGGATGTGAATGGTCAGGAACACCCTGTGGTATACGTGTCAAGACAGTTAAATAAAGTCAAACTGAATTACTCAACCACAGAGAAAGAGATACTGATTTACGAATGGTATTACTATTTCCATTGTTATGTGATGAATAGGAAGTTCGAATTGAAAGCAAACGATGCGCCGTTAAAGTGGTTATTAGGGCTGAAAGATCCATTCAAGTAGACGAAACGGTTGTGCATGTTTTACATGTTCCAGTCTTTGTCTACCGTTTGTACCCTCTGCCTTTTCTTTGTCAAGCTGTACCTGAATCGCTTAGCACATGCACCACAAGGCAGCTGATTCTTCCATGAAAGTTTTGAAGGCTACGAAGAGCTGTTGTTATTTGTCTATTGTTCCTAATACTCTTGAATTTTACGATCAGTCATCTGCTAAAATTACAACGTCATTCTGTAGAATCATATTTCAAATGCTTTTTGTTGCTTGTTGTCTGGTTTTGACAGTTTAGTCCACACTTACGTATTCAGAAACCCTTACCTCAGTTCTACACTACTGGCCATTAAAACTGCTACACCAAGAAGAAATGTAGATGATAAAAATGTATTCAATGGACGAATATATCATACTAGAACAGACATGTGATTACATTTTCACGCAATTTGGGTGTACAGATCCTAAGAAATCAGTACCCAGAACAACCACCTCTGGCCGTAATAACGGCCTTGATCCGTCTGGGCATTGAGTCAAACAGAGCATGGATGGCCTGTACAGGTTCAGCTGCCCATGCAGCTTCAACACGATACCACAGTTCATCAAGAGTAGTGACTGGCGTATTGTGACGAGCCACTTGCTCGGCCACCATTGACCAGACGTTATCAATTGGTGAGAGATCTGGAGAATGTGCTGGCTAGGGCAGCAGTCGAACATTTTCTGTATCCAGAAAGGCCCGTACAGGACCTGCAACATGCAGTCGTGCGTTATCCTGCTGAAGTGTAGGGTTTCGCAGGGTTCGAATGAAGCGTAGAGCCACGGGTCGTAACACATCTGAAATGTAACGTCCACTGTTCAAAATGCCGTCAATGCGAACAAGAGGTGACCGAGACGTGTAACCAATGGCACCCCATACCATCACGCCGGGTGATACGCCGTTATGTCGATGACGAATACACGCTTCCAATGTGCGTTCACCGCGATGTCGCCAAACACGGATGCGACCATCATGATGCTGTAAACAGAACCTGGATTCATCCGAAAAAATGACGTTTTGCCATTCGTGCACCCAGGTTCGTCGTTGAGTACACCATCGCAGGCGCTCCTGCTTGTGATGCAGCGTCAAGGGTAACCGCAGCCATGGTCTCCGAGCTGATAGTCCATGCTGATGCAAACGTCGTTGAACTGTTCCTGCGGATGGTTGTTGTCTTGCCAACGTCCCCATCTGTTGACTCAGGGATCGAGACGTGGCTGCACGATCCGTTACAGCCATGTATATAAGATGCCTGTCATCTCGACTGCTAGTGATACGAGGCCGTTGGGATCCAGCACGGCGTTCCGTATTACCCTCCTGCGATTCCATATTCTGCTAACAGGCTTTGGATCCCGACCAAAGCGAGCAGCAATGTCGCGATACGATAAACCACAATCGCTATAGGCTACAATCCGACCTTTATCAAAGTCGGAAATGTGATGGTACGTATTTCTCCTCCTTACACGAGGCATCACAACAACGTTTCACCAGGCAACGCCGGTCAACTGCTGTTTGTGTATGAGAAATAGGTTGGAAACTTTCCTCATGTCAGCACGTTGTAGGTGTCGCCACCGACGCCAACCTTGTGTGAATGCTCTGAAAAGCTAATCATTTGCATATCACAGCATCTTCTTCCTATCCTTTAAATTTCGCGTATGTAGCACGTCATCTTCGTGGTGTAGCAATATTAATGGCCAGTAGTGTAGTTCGACATCTGACTCTTACTAAATCTGCTTTGATGCACAAAATATTATTATTTATATCTTCGTGAAGATGGATTTATTATTTACTTATGACCAAGTAACCGTAGAATCAGACTGTACTTACCGCCAAAAACATATTTTTACAGAAAACTAAGATTCCAAAATTCGCCAGGAGATCCTTCAAAAGAGTAAAGACCTGAATTATAGCTAACTGTTGAACAGATTAGTGTTTTTAAATATCTTGGTCATATAATAACAGTCATGAAAACCATCTTAAGTTGCACAGGAAGAACATTTATTTATTGATGACCGATTTTGGACTGTTTGTCCATTACAAGTCAGCCATAAGTGTTACACTAATCATACAAGTGGAAAATTGACCATAACATAGATGTGTGATGGCAGATATGTGGCTGCCACATATGCTCATCGCTAAGTGAGTTTTTACTCTGATAGTGATGTGCACATGTGAAGGCAATGATTTCATGGCCAATTTTCCACTAGTATGACTGGTAGATACAAGATTTACATTTATTGCTGATGTATAAATAGTTCGAAACTGGTCATCAATAAATAAATATTCTTCCGGTGCAACATAACACAGTTTTCATGACTGTTTTTCTAACCATAGAAAAAGTTGCGGATCTATTCCAACCCTACTCATTGGAGGGACAATTAGGCTTCTTCGGTAACTGGCCGAACAAAGCGCGCTGAGTGGAGACACCGAGGCTTGAAGGGAAGTGAGTGGGTTTTCGTGAGTGGAAACCCATGGGGACCTCGCTCTGGGCGTCACTCTCAGGACTGCCGCGACTTTCATGAGCTGATCTGGGCTTTGGCTTTGTGCTAAGTCGCCAGCGGTTGACTGGACTTAGACGAATTTCTCGAGCTCCCGTCTGACAAGATGACTGCATCCTGCAGCCGAAACCACAATAGCCTGCCCTATACAAACCAGCACTGGCGCTCGCAGCGGCCCAGCATACGGCGACACCACTCCGATTCGTTGTAGACGCTGTATGCGCGCACTGCAGTGCGAGCCTTCGACGACAGGAATTTCAGCTGTTTGAGGTGAGAAGATTTCATTCCGCTAATCTGTTACTGTAAATTCCGCTGTACGCAACTGTTTGCATACTTCTTTCTTTTCTGTTATGTTACATTCAGGGTAAAGCTTTAATTAAGCACCACTCTTGTATAACCTTTGAAATGACGAATAATTTCTTTGAGACCATGCTGATACGATTTTTTTCTTCTTGCTATTTTCATAGTGATGTTGGATACTCAGTTCACTTTTCTGCCTTTTTTGAATATTTTGAAGTAGCTACGGTTGAATTAAATAGCTACCTCTGACAGTAACTGAACATTAATTCAGCCAGTATAGTTCAGCAACACACTGGTGGCACCCTAACTTTGTCTTCCTGAAAAATTTTTGTTCTTTGGTTTGTGTTATAATGTTAATTTCTAGGAGATATGCTTTGTATATGTAATTCTCGAATTTTAAATGCACGCTGTTAGCAGGCCAAAATTCTATGATTCAGGTATTTGTCCCACTGTTGTAATTAAGTTGCCAGCGTCTGCCAACCATAAACACTTAAGTGAGGACCCCTGATGAAATTAGGATTTAATTTAACGATTCCTGCAAGGCTACAGTTATACTGATAATCACTCTCAATGTTTCATAGGGATAAGCTACCGCTTTCCGATCTGCGATCTTAGCATTGGCAACCGAATGCATTTGCCTACCATCAGAGGTTCATACCAAGTTGTCAGTAATGTTTCCACATACATCGAATTCTGGCACTACTAACTGCCGAAACAGTGACGCCGAATATACGTAACACACAAAAAAATCCACACGACCCTACACAACGAGCGACCTATTTTTAATCAAATTTACCCTCCAATGACGTCTCACTCCCCCACGTGAGATTTAAGATTACATTCCGGGCAACACATTTCTCAAGTTTCAGTAGGTGCCTTCTTTGTTCATAATGTTTTCCACCTATGTCTGCTGAAAACGACTGCTCACAACAGCTTGTAACTTTCTGGGTTACCAACTATCTCCAACGAAGTTTCTCCCATTGTCGCCATACAAGTTTTGGCACCTACGTGTCTTGATATAAATCTAAGGGGCGACCTGAGAAGTGGTCCATCTGTAATGACGCTATGATCAACCCGAATGTTGTGTATCATACGATTCTTGCCGTATAATGCCTAACACAAGCAGTTACAACTCTGAAGGCAAGGCGACTTCTGATGTTAACGGATGTGACCATAGTCATTGCAAAAATATCTTGAATGTGGTTACAGTGGGACTAATTAGCCCCAAAACGATCAAGAATGGATGATGTGACAGTACAATCTGTTGTGTGAAGCTGTACACCCAATTATTAGCGTTCTTCCAGCCATCGTCTTTTGACCAACTGCCATCAGCGTGCGTATGAATTCGGGTTGGTGGTAGAAAATATCACTACTTTCGATCAGTCGCGAAATGGAAACCACAGTGAAAATCCGTTGAACGTTTGAACAGGTACAGTATGTTGGGCAGTCTCTCTAGTATGCCCGTCGATGCACTTTGCAGTTCTGAGCGCACAGTTAGCACGTAAAGATCCCTAAAGAATAGTGTCTTCCTCCAGGTATGGTTTCCTGCCGAGAAATTTCCCCTGATTTCATGCAACCCAACATAACATAACTGGCATGCATTTCCTTCTGCATGACAGTTCTCGGTCGTACACTGCATGGGCAATGAAGACCTTCCTCCAGCATTTTCGACGGGAAGTGTTTTATCACCCACCATACTGCAAGGACGTCGTCCCCTCTGATTTTTATCTCCGGTCACATGAACCGCTGGCTATGAAGACAATTTGATATAGGCAGCGAGATGCAGTCCAGCGTAGAGAATTGGCGAAAAGCACAGGCGACTGCCTTCTATGATAAGGGCGTTGGAAAGTTGGTACAACTGTAGGACAACTGTCTAAGTGGCAGCTGCGACTATGTAGAAAAGTAACTGGAAGGTGTAGCTAACTATTGCAAATAAAACATTTATGGTTATCACCGTGGTTTCCATTTCGCGCCACAGTGCTTACGGCAGTGCATGTCCTCATGCGCCGGCCGCTGTGATCGAGCGGGTCTAGGTGCTTCAGTCTGGAACCGGGCGACCGCTACGGTCGCAGGTTCTAACCCTGCCTCGGGCATGGATGTCTGTGATGTCCTAAGGTTAGTTAGGTTTAAGTAGTTCTAAGTCTAGGGGACTGATGACCTCAGATGTTAAGTCCCATAGTGCTCAGAGCCATTTGAACCAGTTTTGTCCTCATGCGGCTGACACTGCAGGACCGACATGTGCACTGTGATCGACTATTACCAACGCCTGCACTGTGCTACTAATAAAATTGTTATATCTGATCCTCTCCCTCCTTCCTACGACAGGTAACTGTCGTTTCGTACCTATATGAGTGTGGTGCAGGGAGCCCACTAAAGGAAAATTAAGTGTCGGGCGCAGTTTAAGAAGGAAGACATGTGGCAAAAGGTCACAGAAAACAAAACAAAACTCTAGCGCTTATAGCGATGTGGAAACTACACGACAAAGTTAAGTTACTCGACCCATAAACAATCGAATGTTCTGTAAACTCTTTCAACAATATAAGCGACGCTACTAAGAAAAAGATGCGTTTCATGAGGACAAAGGCAGAAGTACAAGGGGATAGCGGGAGGTAGGAAGGGGGGAAGAGACTGACTTTCTGTGTTCCGTGTTCGGTGCTATACTTCTTCTTCACAGAAGGAAGACGTAACCTGACAGCCGCACGGGATGGCCGTGCGATCTGAGGTGCCTTGTCACGGTCCGCGCGGCTGCCTCTGTCGGAGGTTCGAGTCTTCCCTCGGGCATGGGTGTGTGTGTTGTCCTTGTAAGTTAGTTTAAGTTAGACTAAACAGTGTGTAAGCTTAGGGACCGATGACCTCAGCAGTTTGGTCCCATAAGATTTTACCACAAATTTCCGTAACCTGACACCTCAAGAATAGTCGTGTGTTTGCACGGGAGAGAAAATCGACTGGGCAATTTGAAATCTGGCAACTGTAATCGATACTGACTATATTCACAGTTTCATCCTCAAGCGAAATTGAGACGTCAGATTATGAAAATTATGTTTTTCGGTCAAATACCGAACTCTTTAGATTACGACAGTGCACGGAACGGCGCGGTAGCCGTTACAAAATACTTTGTATGTTTTCCTCTCTTATTTTTGGATGAGTGAAAAGACAGTTCTTGAACCATCAGGAATTAGATTACGTTCCTCACAACATGCAGAATGGATCGGCGATCCCTACGATCATCACCTCTGGCGGTCATAAATCTAGTTTGTCAACGATCACGGTCAACTACCAGTTCACTGTGTCTGCACTGTAGTGATCGGAAAAGTAAAAGAAACAGGGCAACGTATTTTGACCATATCGAAAGTCTTTCCTTAAAGTGCAAACAGAATTACTTCTGCACTTAGTATTCATAGCGTTGTCAGGTATGAATCAATACGTAAGGTTGAAATAAATATTCTACCAACTTCCTATTTACCGAATTAGTTTGGAAAATAATGTCGGGAAACAGCCTAAATCTGTCTGCAGTGTAAGCAAAACACCTTTACGTCAAGGTCTCAGCCACCAAGTAACGACACTTTAGCGAAGTGTATAATTCCACACGAGTCTCCGAACTCTTGTAGCCCCTAATGTGTGTTAACTGGTGCACGTGCGTAGGGGGCTTTTATGAGAGACTTTCTTTCCACCGGTTGGGCTTTGTGGGCGTCGGCGGGGCAGCTTAGTACACGGCTGACACACTGTAAGGAGGGCGCTGCCAGCCGCAAGGCCTGTGCCGAACTTGTGCGATATTAGTAACAAACGCATCGATCATCTGTCCTTGCTACCTGCAGTGATGTGGTATTTTGTTTGAAACTTGCCATGTGTAGGCATTTGAACTGGGGCAGGTGGAGTGTTCTGGCGACGAAGTGCCTTCTACTGCCCTGTGATTAAGTCAGCAGTGTTTGATTGTTAGACATATCTTTGCCGACAACATTGTAATTCTGTCAGAAACAGCAAAGGACCTGGGAGAGCAGCTGAATGGAATGGACAGTGTCTTGAAAGGAGCATATAAGATCAACATCAACAAAAGCAAAACGATGATAATGGAATGTAGTCGAGTTAAATCAGGTGATACTAAGTTTTGGTATTTGGGGAGCAAAACAACTCAAAAAATGTTCAAATGTGTGTGAAATCTTATGAGACTTAACTGCTAAGGTCATCAGTCCCTAAACTTACACACTACTTAACCTAAAATATTCTAAGGACAAACACACACACCCATGACCGAGGGAGACTCGAACCTCCGCCGGGACGAGTTGTACAGTCCATGACGGCAGCGCCCTAGACCGCTCGGCTAATCCCGCGCGGCAGCAAAATAACTCATGATGGTCGAAGTGGAGATGATATAAAATGTAGACTGGTTACGGCAAGAAAAGCTTTTCTGTAGAAGAGAAAATTGTCAACATGTAGTATAGAAATAAGTATCAGGAAGTCGTTTCTGAAAGTATTTGTACGGAGTGTAGCCATGTATGGAAATGAAACTTGGACTATAAACAATATAGACAAGAAGAGAACAGAAGCTTTCGAAATGTGTGGCTACAGAAGAATGTTGAAGATTAGATGGGTAGATCACGTAGCTAATGGTGAGGTACTGAACAGAATTGGGGAGAAGAGGAATTTGTGGCACAACTTGACTAGAAGAAGGGATCGGTTGGTAGGACACGTTCTGAGGCATCAAGGCATCAGCAATTTAGTATTGGAGGGAAGAGTGGAGGGTAAAAATCGTAGAGGCAGAACAAGAGATGAATAAACTAAGCAGATTCAGAAGAATGTAGGTTGCAGTAGGTATTTGGAGGTGACGAAGCTTGCACAGGATAGGGTAGCACGGAGAGCTGCAGCAATCCAGTCTCTGGACTGAAGACCACAACAACAACATAGCAGACTGTGCTCGTCTAGATTATTTTCCTATGACATTGGATGGTGGTGGTGTGCAAGAGTATTGTTTTAAGCTTTTCATGTGTAGGCATTTTTTTAACTCACGGCGCAGTGAGACTCCTGTACCGTGCCATGAGCACTAGTATTATTAGTACAGCTCTACTTGTTCGTATGTTTGTTTGCTTCTGCCCAATCCGCACTAGACCATCCCTGTTTCTGTCCAGTGCCTAAAGACAAAAAGAAAAAGAAAAGGAAAGTACCTGATCGCCTTAATGTGGTATGTGTGTGGTTCCATTCCGGATTTCCGGCCAGTAGCCTGTTTAGAGGCACTGTGTCGTGTACCTCGTCTGGATGCAAGGGCCGTGGTCTGCCCTTTTGCGGGCCTGCAGATTGTATTTCCATTTACCTAATACCAAGGTCAGTTGGTTGATTGTTGCAGTTTTTAACTATCTAAAAATTTAATTGCTTAAGATTTTGTTACTGTTATTGTGTGGTGTTAGATCATTAATTATTTGAGCCCTACTGTTTAAGTGCAACTTTTTTATCATTATTGTTCTGGCATAAAAATTTTAACTATTTAAAAACTGATTTACATAAGCGTTTGTCATTGCTATTGCGTGCGGCAGGACTGGAAGACTACACTGGACTTGGGGGTATGTTTTGCAAGGCGACAGCCGGCCGAAGTGGCCGTGCGGTTCTGGCGCTGCAGTGTGGAACCGCGAGACCGCTACGGTCGGAGGTTCGAATCCTGCCTCGGGCATGGATGTGTGTGATGTCCTTAGGTTAATTAGGTTTAACTAGTTCTAAGTTCTAGGGGACTAATGACCTCAGAAGTTGAGTCCCATAGTGCTCAGAGCCATTTGAACCATTTTGCAAGGCGACAGGCGACTCTGAGTTAACTGCTCTGACAGCAATCACTTTAACTAGTAAACCTTCGACTTGACTGCCTGCCCCATGGGTCTGCAAAATTAATTTTGCCCTTTATGTGTGTTTGTTGTTGTTCACCTGCATTAGAGTTTATCACGGTTATCATAATCTAAATTAACTTGAATGCTGAAATAATATTAATGAAATAGTGGCCCTGTTACTATTTTTGTCAATTGTTGATGGGTGACTAATATATCAGCATGTGATTGACCATTTATAAAAATAATGGCAAAGTTTATTGATTAAAATTTGGACGATAATACATGTTAAGTGTGATGGTAAGAAATAAAACATGATCTGATGGCAGTAGAAATATGCAACAAGTAGTCAACAACCCTATGTGGCGGCTGGTTGGCAAAGACTAAGGTTTGCCTGGTTGCACTCTGAAATTATCTAACACTGAGTAGAACTTGATGGATTTATACTACAAAGAAGTTACACTAGGTTGGAGCAGCTGGGAACAAGTGGCGAGACTGTGATCTTGTTTGCCCTAACAAGCCAGAGCAGCAGTACAATACCCCTTTTCTCAACGTGTGGCGCTCTCAGGTGACGGCAGTGGTTCAAGCGCTTCCAGAGCAGCGATGCGTGGCGCCGGCAATCCTCTATAGCGGGCTCGAAATATGCAAAGTTTCGGCTGGCGATCTGTTAGACAGATCGCAATTGCTCTCTAATAGAGCCTTGAAATCTCAGCAAATTTGAGCGTGTGCTGCTCCCGTTCCCCAGTCATACCAAGGACCAAACTGACTCACTTATACGGCAGTGCGCACAAGGATATCAAACATGAGAGCGGCAGACCTGTCACGAATAAGATTGCCCACGCCACAGCGAATTGTCAGGGATGACTGAGGTCTAAACTGTCGTACAGATAAGTCCTCACCACAGGCTTCCCAGTCAAGACCTGCTAGTGCAAAGTCACGCCCAGGACAAGTGCAACCCACTCACAACAAAAGTCAAGACCCAAATGCTCTCCAGACCAGAGTATGAATCAGAAGACTCACTCCAGCCTGGAGTATGAATCCCGAGATCAAGTATCTCCTCACTTTCCATCGAACTTTAGTAAACTTTACAAAAGGACTCCCGCAACTGACCCCACAAGGGTTGGGTTGTTTGGGGGGAAGAGACCAAACAGCGAGGTCATCGGTCTCATCGGATTAGGGAAGGAAGTCGGCCGCGTCCTTTCAAAGGAACCATCGCAGCATTTGGCTGGAGCGATTTAGGGAAATCACGGGAAACCTAAATCAGGATGGCCGGACGCGGGGTTGATCCGTCGTCCTCCCGAATGCTGACCCCACAATGGTTTTGTGCCAATCACAAGACTCCCTAAGCTCCATGTCTCCCCTCTAACTCGTCCGCTCTAGTCATCTGCCAGTCCTAATCAAAGTTAACAATATTCTTCTCTTTTCAGGAGAAGTGTCCAATCCATGGCTGGCAAACTGCCATGCAGGGAGGAGGAGACGTCATGCTCTCGACTTGTTTTCTTCCATGGCCACTTTAGGCAGTGCGTTCGTTTGAGTTTCCGTAAAGCTCTAAAATGAATAACACATTTATCTTAGAGATCATTATCTGGATGGCCTGAACATTATTATGCATCTAACTAGGGGCTGTCGCTAAAGTAAGAGACGTGCTTTTGTCCCAAAACAGATCACTTCAGAGCATCGTTCATTCTAAAATTATTTTGAAGGTCGAAGGCTACCAAGAAAACTGTGTAGGCCGAAGGACACCACCACCTGATGGCTTCCTCGATAGCGTCCAGCCCACGGTGAGCATGTAAACTGACGAATTTTTATGGTTGCCATCCCTGTTCATAAAGGGCGTTTACAATGCTTTCATAATGCGTTGGCTGGTGACATAGGTTTCTCTCGTGACCCTGGCTCCTGCTATGGCAAGAGGAGCCTAACAGGAAGGTCCAGGTAGGCCATTTTTCTACCTCTTCGAACCAACCCATTGTCTACACACTTGGGGAGAAATTCTTTGGCCCAGCATTCTGTCCCAAGTCAGTGCTTCAAGATGTTCCTTTCCCTAATGGCCCCACATGGTTTCAAGCCACTAATGTCCACTGCAAGATTAACTGTTAAGTGAATAAACTGCCTGCTTTTCCTCAACTCCAGGAAAATACTACTTGAAGCAGAGCCACCATAAAGATCCTGCATGCATTAACACTGAACATGCTTCCATCAATGCCTGCTCATGCTGATAACTTTCTGTCGTCTCAAAAACACGATGTCTTGGGTGAAATACTAACACTAAATTGTGCCCTTGAATATGGAGAACAGTGAGAGAGCGACTTGTCCTCTCTCATTGTAACTGTTCCTTGATATCCTGAATACTAACACTGGCATGCAGTTGACATCCAAGCTGGTGCCACACATGTTCTGTCATGGACAGACATGGGGGTCTTTCTGGCCTCAAGAATATCTCATAGTCATTCTGAGAGTGTCATGTATGGACAAGCATTGTTTGACTAAAAAATGGCACCACGAAACTGTCATGTGAGATGTTACACATGAAGATGCAAGTTGATTGAAACTTACTGTTGTGCTATCAGAGTACCCCTATCACTAACAGCTGTGAGATGAATTCATATCCAATGACTCCTCACACCATGAAGCCACGACTAAGATCCCAGTGCATCTCCAAAATATTCGAAGAATGGCACCTCTCCCCAGGTCGCCGTCATAGCCAATGGCAACGGTAATTCAGAGTAGTACTGAACCGCGATTCATCACTGAACACAACTCTGGTCCTCGTTCATGGCACCACTCTAAATCCACCCACTGTCTTGCGATGTTAACGGTAGCCTACACATGAGAGTGTAATTCCCTGTTCTGGCAGCTGCTACCCTCCAATAAGTGGTGCAAGTTGACACAGAACGTTGCAGGGAGTCCATTACTTGTTCTCAGATAGCAGGTGCAGATGTGCAAGGGTTACGATGGGCTTTGTGCACAATGCGCCAGTCCTTCCTTGTGGTGGTCGGATGTGGGTGACCGGAATACCGAGTTGCTGTCACATCTGCATGCTATACAACTCGCGGTATTGCACAGTACTACCAGATGACCATATGGAGACCCACAATGCTTCTCAGATTCTCTCAGGCGCTGATAACGATATCTCACACTACTACTCAGTATCTTCATGTCCTTCACAGTGATCACCGAACACCTGACGCTGTTCACATCCTCATATCCCTACCAGGGCTGGTAGCAGCACTAAACACGAACTACACTAATACACTATTTTGACTGTTACACGTCTCAGAGAGACTGTAACTCTAATCATTTACAAGTACGCCCACAGTGCGTACATATACGAAGTTACATTGACATCTGACCATGTCTTCCAGGTGCTTCACTTTTTTTATCAGGCAGTAAATTTTGATATGTCTGTAGTGCACACAGCTTTGTATTTACCGTTCATGTTTTTAATTTGTGAATTAAACATTTATTTTTCTCCGTTTCCATTCAGTTTGTATGTACAGCGAATTCGGTATACGAATGTGACAAAACGGAAGACAAGTAATAACTGTAAAATGAGACTGGTAGTGTAAGCAGCTCCCATTCAGTGTCACAGCATAATCTGTAAATGATACTGATATGAAGACATCTCGGACGCCATTACTTAGTCTTGTATCGGGTATCTGTTTTCTAATCAAGGTAACTTTATAGCTTACAGTTAACAAATTTCTTCTTCCAAAGTTTCTGCCATATTATGCTGTGCTGGTTGTTGTACATTTGATTAAAATGACCGAATGGCACCTTTTGAACGACGAAAATTGAATACATAATTTTTTCTACAAATTAATCTATTTTATACTTATTTTAGGACAGTCTGCAAGTCTCCATTAACTATGACTGCCGTTTTGTTTTAGAACTGAATGACTAGATCCATTTCTCATGAAGAGTTTTCACCTACTTTAGAAATTTTAGTAAGGATGACAAGTTCTCAACTTCTCTTTCTTCTCATAGAAGGAAATCGAATTTTAGTTCTCATTATTATTAAACATTTAATTCAATTATTTTTAAGGGGGGTAGGACGTCAAACGGGCCGACTTGGAGCAGGAGAGGCACCACTGAACATTTTAATTTCCACTGTCTATACTTTTACAAATAAATTCATAAAACTTTGTCAGCATGACCAGGAAGGATTCAGAATTCACAATCTTAGCAGTGGAAGTTCGAAAACATAGGAAATAATTTTTTTATGTGTGAAATTCCTTCATTTTTTTTCAATTACTAATCGCAGCATTTGTTGCTGTAGGTACACTTTTCTGCATAAGTAGGAGAGATTCTTCGATGAATTTTGCACAGCATACAAACCATACTTAAAGGTGTATGAAACTCTAGAATTTTCCAAATCTATTAAAAACTGTGGCAAAAATTGAGGTAATTAATTATAAAATTTGTGTTTTTTCTAAACATGAAGTTTAAAATATAATAGTTCATTCGTTTGTTCATAAATTAAATAAATTCTAGAGTTTCATACACCTGTGAGTATGGTATGTATGCTGTGCAAAATTCATCGAAGAATCTCTCTAACTTATGAAGAAAATTGTACCTATAGAAAGCCATTAGTAAGTGAAAAAATGATGAAATTTCGCACGTAAAAAAATTTATTTTGTCATGTTTTCGTACTTCCACTGCAATGGGTGTGAATCCTGAATCCTTCCTGGTGATTCTGACAAAGTTTGGTGAATTTATTTGTATAAGTATAGACACTGGAAATTAAAATGTCCTGTGATGCCTCTCCTGCTCCAAGTCGGCCCGTTTGACCCCTTAATTTAGATATTTTTATCAAACCTAAATGAGCAGCCTCATAGCGATGAATAAGAATAATATTTGTGAGAGGCAGTGATGTTTACGCTTCGAGGAAGCAGTTCGTAGAACATCACACCGTCGCTGTTCCACCAGATGAATAACTTATATTTTGTGGATGCGCACAGGTCTTTGTACGGGGAGTTGCTACTTTATTTGGGCTAACATTCCTTCCTTTTCTTTGTGTTAGCATAAATACACCATTTCTAGTCACTAGCAAAGATTCAGGATACGAATAATCGGTGTCGTTCATGAGCCGATTGATGACGAGTAAGCAGAGATCCACGTGTGCCCAGCCACGAGTTGATTCTTGTGATGCATGCTGATTCTTCTGTTGGAGTCTTAGAACATGCAGCATCCACGCACCTGACAACCTTCTCCATTGCATACAAATATCTCTTGATTGTGGGATGATCACAGTTCATCACATTTGCCAGTTCTCGAGTACACTGAGATGGATCATTGTGGATTAATGCGTTTAATCGATATTCATCAAACCCTGAAGGTCTTCCTGAACGTGAAGAGTCGCGAACATCAAAACAATCCTCCTTAAAACGAGAAAACCATTATCTTGCTGGGCTCTGTCCAATGGCTTCCTCTCCTGCTGCACCGCCTCTACTGAACTCAAACAGAAGAATATGTCGGAAGTGTTCCGATTTCTCCAACTTCCCACTCCATTTTATGGCGTCCATAACTCCATTCAGTATCTCCAAATGACAAAATGCCAATATGTAAACTCGCATAGCAGCAGTGAACCCATAGTAACCGGAATAAGACATGAAAAACACAAATATTAGAAACTTATGCACCAACTTAATAGGCTATTTAGGAAAACCACAAACTCCATAAATCAAGATGGGTGCACAAAGAGTGGAGCCACTACCCTTCCGAATACAAGGCCCTTTCTGTTTAAAACAGTACTACCATATTAGGTTTACCCCAAGCGTACAACACGATTAACGAATACGTTTTTTTAATAACGATAAAAAGGTAATGCTACACCGTGCATTCATTTGTCACTCCCAGCCACTGCGCACACTACACCCACTATACACACATTTTTTCATAACAGTAGATATTATACAGTTATGTCTATCTGGAAGGATATGACATCCCCTATCCTGCACTTGTACGCTATGAAGTTTCTTTTTTTCTACCCTGTGTTCATTTTTGTTATCCAATATACGTCGGTATGATTGATGACTCATGGAGATAATGCCGCATTAGATTTCAGTTTTAAGCTGACGATGACTTTGTTACTTACGTCTATTACATACATCTTGTATCTTGCAGTCAGTTCCACAAGAAAGTGTACACCATAATTTAAATGTAACCGGTAGTGGTCTTGCATCCGTACTCAATGTACTTTTGCACGGTGTATAGAAAACAGTGTGAGAGTTGAATGTTTTGTTTTATTGTTTGCAGTTTTGGCTATTTTCACTTCTTTACAGCCAATTTAAACTCTGAAAAAATGTACAATATTTATCAAAAATGTCTCCTGAGATCCGTTAAGAAGCTATTTGGTTCGAACCAGGCAAACTGGGTCTTCAAGAGGATAATGATCTTAAATATCGCAGCTGTCTCTGTGCAGCGTGGAAACAAGACAATGGAGTGTCCACGATGGATTGGCCTGCGATATCTCCGGATGCAAATCCAATCGAAAAGTTTGGCCGTATATTGAGATGAAGCTTAAAGGAAAGCCAATATATAATTTGAAGCAACTGTCATATAAAATCAGGACGATATGGAGACCGTTACCGACAGATTATGCAGAAAATCTCGTGAAAAGTATTCCAAAAATGTGCCAAGCTATAACAGATAATGACGTCGATTGGACTACTGTTAGGTAATTGAGCAATTACTAATAACATGTATTTTCATGTAAACATATATTTATAATAGTGTCTTTTATTTCATAATGCGTACACTTTTTGGCGGACTGTATGAAGCTCTGATAACCATAGTTGGACAGTACTCTGTGTTATCAGTATACGATGTCATTGTTCGTAGGTGCTCATGGAATCAGATTTTGTAAGAATCTGTTAAAATAAATTTGTATTTAAGATATCTAAGGTCATCACTCCACCACAACCCACGTGTGTTTTAGTTTATATGAGAGATGACCTTGGCAATTAGCAGTTTGTGACAGAAGTTTTTTTTCTGGGTTGATATTTGGAAGAATAGGAGTAAGTAATTTTGCGGACACTTTGTAGAGTCTTGCTGGCTTGTCAGAGGAAGGAATCTGAATCATTGTTCGATGGAAAGGAAACCCAGTAGGCTAATTAATAAAAGCACAAATACTTTGCACAGATATACACATAGCAGCAGCGACCGGCCGAGACAGACGCAGCAACAGGGAAGTAACCGATTTTGTTACTTTTACGAGTTCCTAAACAGGAACGAATCGTACAATTTCATATGTGTCCTTTGATAGCTTAGTTTCTTTAGTTTCTGCGTCATAATTTAATATGTATCAGTCACAGTTCCCGAGTTTTCGTTTGCGTCGGAAAGTAAACCGGTTTTGAGACATATTACAAGTTCCTAATCAGGGGCGAATTATTTAGTCTCACCTGGGTGCTTCAGTAGTATGGTTTTTGAATCCCTGCGTATTGATCTAATTTATTAGACACAGTTTCTACGTTTTTGTCAGCGTCTACAGTATAGTTCCGCAGCACACGCCGATAGTCCATGTATCTGTGTGGTGCAGTTTACCACGGTCTTCATTATGGATAGGGATTGTGACTTGTGTGTGGATGCGACTCGAGTTGGTGACACTTTGCTCTCAGCTCCAGGCTGTGATGGCTTCGTTTACATGGCTTGAAGCTGCAGTGGATGGGCACCACTGTTGTGGGCCAGTCGTGGGGATACAACGGACGTCCAGTACATCCGAGTCCGCCGATCGGTTCTCAGCTGTGGCCAGCCCAGTTAATACTCGCACTGTGGTTGACCCCTAACCTGTGGTCGAGTGGGAGGTCGCCTTCAGTAGGCACCGAAAGACTTCCCAGTGGGGCGCACGTAAGGCCTCCCTGGCTAGTCTGACAAACAGGTTCCAGGTGCTGTCTGTGACTGACACTGTCGTTCAGCCAGGTGTAGTCGCCTGTCCTGTTTCAGAGGAAACATCTCAGCCTGCAAGACCTGGGCGATCACGGAGGATGGGATACTGATAGCTGGGAGCTCCAACGTTAGATGCATTATCTGACCCGTTAGGGACATGGCTGCCAAGAAGGGGAAGAAAGCCAATGTGCACTCCCTGTGGGTACTGCGTGGAGTCATTTCAGTCATGGAACGGATTCTTCCAGATGACATGAAGAGCACAGGCTGCAGCCAACGCCGGTAGCAGCTCACGTTGGTATCAACGATGTGTGTCACTTTGGATCAGAAAAGATTCTCTCTGGTTTCGAGCGGCTAAAAGAGGTAGTAAAGACTGCCAGTCTTTCTTGTGAGATGAAAGCAGAGCTGACCATTTGCAGTATAGTCGACTTGACCGATACGAACCTCTGGTACAGATACTCGGACGGTTATGCGATCGTGTAGGCTGCAGATTCTTTGACTTGCGCTATAGGGTGGTTGGGTTTCGGGTTCTGCTGAATAAGTCAGCTAGATGTAGATGCAGATGTAGAAGTCAGGAGTCCACTACAAGCAGGAGGCGGCTACACGGGTAGAAGTGTCTGTATAGCGTGGAATGGACCGTTTTTTAAGTTAGAAAAAAGAACTTCAGTCGTAAAGGGCACAGGCCGAACACAGCAAGAACAAAGATACAGCAACCATTGGTATAGCAGTTGTAAATTGTTGTAGCTGTGTTGGGAAAGTACCAGGGCTCCAAGCGCTAACAGAAAACACTGATGCTCAAATCGTTATAGGCACTGAAAGCTGGCTAAAGCTGGAGGTAAGTTCGGCTGAAATTTTTGCGAAGAAGCTAACTACGTTCCGAAAGGATAGGCTAAACACAGTTGGCCGTGGCGTGTTTGCCGCGAAATTGAAGTAGATAGATCCTGTGTGTTAGTATAGACAGAGGTCATTCTTGGCAGCCGGAATAACATAATAATGGATCCTTTTACCGACCTCCCAATTCAGATGATACAGTTGCTGAAGGATTCAAAGAAAACTTGAGTTTGATTTCAAACACGTACCCGACTCATACAATTATAGTTGGTGGTGACTTTAATTTACCCTCGATATGTTGGCGAAAATGCAAGTTTAATTCCGGGGTGCGGAGAAAACATCATCCGAAATTGTGCTAAACGCATTCTCAGAAAATTATTTCGAGCAGTTAGTTCATGAACCCACGAGAATAGTAACTGGTTGTGAAAACACTCTTGACCTCTTAGCAAAAAATAATCCTGAGCTAATAACGAGCATCTAAACGAATACAGGGATTACTGAACACAGGGTTATCGAGCGAGGCTCAGTAACCCCTAAATCTTCCAAAAATAAACGAAAAATATACCTATTCAAAAAAGCAGATAAAATTCACTTGACGACTTCCTGAGAGACAATCTCCACTCCTTCCAAATTATCAGCGTAATTGTAGACCAGATGTCGGTAGAATTCAGAGAAACAGTATCGGCAGAAATTGAGAGATTAATACCAGATAAAATAACAAACTATAGAGCTTATCCTTGGTACACAGAAAGGGGCAGAACACTGTTGCAGAAGCAACGAAAAATACATGCCAAACTTAAACGGACACATTATCTCCAAGAATGGCGATCTTTTACAGAAGCCTGAAATTTAGCGCGGACTTCAAAGCGAGATGATTATAATAGTTCTTACAACGAAACTGTGTCTAGTAACCTGGCAGAAAAGCCAAAGAGATTCTTGTCGTATGTGAAGTAGCTAGCGGCAAGACACAATCAATGCCTTCTTTGCGAGATAGCAAATAGCAATGGAGATACTATTGAAGACAGCGCTGCCAAAGTAGAGTTGCTAAACACAGCCTTCCGAAATTGCTTCACCAAAGAAGACAAAGTAAATATTCCTGAATTCGAATCAAGAAGAGCTGCTAACATGAGTGACGTAGAAGTAGATATCCTTGGAGTAGTGAAGCAATTTAAATCACTTAATAAAAGCAAGAGTTCTGGTCCAGACTGGATCCTTTCAGAGTATGCTGATGCAATAGCTCCATACTTAACAACCATATACATCCGTTCGCTCGACGAAAGATCCGTACCCAAAGAATGGAAAGTTCCACAGGTCACACCAATATTCACGAAAGGTAGCAGGAGTGATCCACTAAATTACAGACCCACATCATTAACGTCGAAATGCAACAGGATTTTGGTATATATATGAATTACCTCTAAGAAACGGGTATTGACACACAGTCAACACGGATTTAGAAAACATCGTTCTTCTGAAACACAACTAGCTCTTTACTCGCATGAAGTGTTGACTGCTATTGACAAGGAATTTCAAATTGATTCCGTATTTCTGGATTTCCGGAAGGCTTTTGACATTGTACCTCATAAGCGGCTTGTAGTGAAATTTCGTGCTCATGGAATATCGTCGCAGTTATGTAATTGGATTCGTTATTCCTGTCAGAGAGGTCACAGTTCGTAGTAAGTGACGGAAAGTCATCGAGTAAAACAGAAGTAGTTTCTGGCAGAGTGTTATAGCCTCTTTGTTGTTCCTTATCTATATAAATGATTTGGGAAACAATCTGAGCAGCCGTCTTAGGTTGTTTGCAGATGGCGCTGTCTTTTATCGAATAATAAAGTCATCAGAAAATCAAAACAAATTGCTAAACGATTTAAAAAGATATCTGTATGGTACGAAAATTGGCAATTAACCATAAATAACGGATAGTATGAAGTCGTCCACATGAGTCCTAAAAGGAATCCGTTTAGCTTCGGTTACACGATAAATCAGTCAAATCTAAATGCCGTAAATTAAACTAAATACCTAGGAATTGCAATTACAAACAGCTTAAATCGGAAATAACACACAGATAGTATTGTGGGGAAGGCTAACCAAAGACTGCGTTTTGTTGGCAGGACACTTAGAATATGCAACAGATCTACTAAGGAGACTGCCTACACTACGCTTGTCCGTCCTCTTTTAGAATACTGCTGTGCGGCGTGGGATCCTTACCAGATAGGACTGACGGAGTGCATCGATAAAGTTCAAAGACGGGCAGCACGTTTTGTATTATCGCGAAATATGGGAGAGAGTGACAAAGAAATGATACAGGATTTGGGTTGGACGTCATTAAAAGAAAGGCGTTTTTCATTGCGTCGGAATCTTCTCACGAGATTTCAGTCACCAACTTTGTCCTCCGAATGCGAAAATATTCCGTTGACACCGACCTACATGTGGTGAAACGAGCCCCACTATAAAATAAGGGAAATCAGTGCTCGTACGGAAAGATACAGGTGTTCGTTCTTTCCGCGGGCTATACGAGATTGGAATAATAGAGAATTGTGAAGGTGGTCCGATAAGTCCTCTGACAGGCACTTAAATGTGATTTGCAGAGTATCCATGTAGATGTAGATGTAGATGAAAAAATAAGAGAAATATGAAAAAATATGTTGAATTATGTAAAATACGGAAAAAATATGTAAAATATGGAAAATTTTCAAATCGAACTGGACATTGGATACCTGCATTTACTGTAAAGTATTTAAAGATATGGTCATTTTTGAAGCACTTGCAGAATAAAAATGATGGTTCTGATGGTGTCTAATACATGGACATTAACTTACCTGATACTTCGGATAAAGAATATAAGTAGGTGTTTTGGATATTGCATTACCGATCCTACAATGGACTTAGCAAAAAGTGCTGTATATATACCCTAAGGGTGTGACAGATAATATCTACGTAGGTCAATTTATCATATGATTACATCATGATCTTAACACTTCTTTCGAAAAACTAGTTTACATCAAGGCATCACGACTGCAGAAATGAAACATAAAATCGACGAATGGACAGACCATTTATTTTACCGATTCCATTCTATTTCTTTCTTGCAGTGTGCTATAAATAAACATTTGGGTGCTTCACGATGTGAGAATAGCACACCAGAGGCATGTTGTTCTGCACACTCCACTACGCTAATAGTACTTGATGCTGTACCAAGTTTTCTGCATATCACGTTTCACCCAGGCATTTGTACCTCCCATGAACCATGGACCTTGCCATTGGCGGGGGATCTTGCGTGCCTCAGCGATACAGACAGCCGTACCGTAGGGACAACCACAACGGAGGGGTGTCTGTTGAGAGGCCAGATAAACGTGTGGTTCCTGAAGAGGGGCAGCAGCCTTTTCAGTAGTTTCAGGGGCAATGGTCTGGATGATTGACTGACCTGACCTTGTAACATCATCTAAAACGGCCTTGCTGTGCTGCTACTGCGAACGGCTGAAAGCAAGGGAAAATTACAGCCGAAATTTTTCCCGAGGACATGTGGCTTTGCTGTATGGTTAAATGATGATGGCGGCTTCTTGGGTAAAATATTCCGGAGAGAAAGTAGTCCCCCATTCGAATCAACGGGAGGGTACTACCCAGGAGATTGTTGTTAACAGGGGAACGGATCGGAGAGTGGAATGTCAGATCCCTTAATCGGGCAAGTAGGTTAGAAACTTTAAAAAAGGGAAATGGATAATTTAAAGTTAGATATAGTGGGAATTAGTAAAGTTCGGTGGCAGGAGGAACAAGATTTGTGGTCAGATGAATACACGGTTATAAATACAAAATCAAATATGGGTAATGCAGGAGCAGGTTAATAATGAATAAAAAAATAGGAACGTGGATAAACTACTACGAACAGCATAGTGAACGCATTATTGTAGCCATGATAGACACGAAGCCCACGCCTACCACAGTAGTACAAGTTTATATGGCAACTAGTTCTGCAGATGATGATGAAATGAATGGTGCGATGAAAGAAATTATTCAAATCGTTAAGGAAGACGAAAATTTAACTATCATGGGGGACACGAGTTCGATAGTAGGAAAAGGAAGAGAAGAATAACTAGTAGGTGAAATTGGACTGGGGGGGGGGGGGGGTATGGAATGAAAGATGAAGCCGCCTGGTAGAATTTTGCACAGAGTATAACTTTATCATAGCTAACACTTGGCTTAAGAGTCATGAAAGAAGGTATTATACGTGGAAGAGGCCTGGGGCACTGAGAGGTTTCAGATAGGTTACATAATGGTAAGAAAGAGACTTGGAAGCCAGTTTTTAAATTCTAAGACATTTCCAGGGGCAGATGTGGTTATGAACTGTAGATTAAAACTAAAGAAACTGCAAAACGGTAGGGGCTGGATAAATTGAAAGAACCAGAGGTAGTATGGAGTTTCAGAGAGAGCATTAGGGAACGATTGACAAGAACATAAGAATGAAATACAATAGCGGAAAAATTGTTTGCCTTGAGAGACGAAATAGTAAAGGCAGCAGAGGATGAAGTAGATTGAAAGACGAGGGTTAGTATAAATCCTTGGGTAACACAAGAGATATTGAATTTAATTGACGAAAGGAGAAAATGCAGTAAATGAAGCAGGTGAAAAGGGGTACAGACATCTCAAAGACGAATGAGATTTTCACTCTGCAGCGGAGTGTGCGCTGATATGAAACTTCCTGGCAGATTAAAACTGTGTGCCCAACCGAGACTCGAACTCGGGACCTTTGCCTTTCTGCAAGGTTCGCAGGAGAGCTTCTGTAAAGTTTGGAAGGTAGGAGACGAGATACTGGCAGAAGTAAAGCTGTGAGTACCGGGCGTGAGTCG
Source organism: Schistocerca piceifrons (assembly GCF_021461385.2). Taxonomy (NCBI): domain Eukaryota; kingdom Metazoa; phylum Arthropoda; class Insecta; order Orthoptera; family Acrididae; genus Schistocerca; species Schistocerca piceifrons. Next base: position 781,539,907 of record NC_060139.1, on the reverse strand, counting down.
TGCTTCGGTAGCTCAGAAGGTAGAGCACTTGCCCGCGAAAGGCAAAGGTCCCGAGTTCGAGTCTCGGTTGGGCACACAGTTTTAATCTGCCAGGAAGTTTCATCTCAAAGACGAGATCGACAGGAAGTACAGAATGGCTAATCAGGGATGGCTAGAGGACAAATGTAAGCACGTAGAGGCGTATATCACATGAGGTAAGATAGATACTGCCTACAGGAAAATTAAAGAGACCACTGGGAAAAAGAGGACCATCTGTATGAGTATCAAGAGCTCAGATGGAAAACCAGTTCTAAGCAAAGAAGGCACAGCAGAAAGGTGGAAGGAGTATACCGAGGGTCTATAGAAGGGCGATGTACTTGAGGGTAATATTAAGGAAATGGAAGAGTGCGCAGATGAAGATTAAATGGAGATATGATACTGCGTGAAGAATTTGACAGACCACTGAAAGACCTGAGTCTAAATAAGGCCCCGGGAATAGACAACAGTCCATTAGAACTACTGATAGCCCAGGCGAAATACCCTCAGACTTCAAGAAGAATATAATAATTCCAATCCCAAAGAAAGTAATGATTCCAATCCCAAAGAAAGCAGGTGTAGAGAGGTGTGAAAATTACCGAACTATCAGTTTAATAAGTCACGGTTGCAAAATACTAAGACGAATTCTTTACAGACGAATGGAATTCTGGTAGAAGCCGACCTCGGGGAAGATCAGTTCGGGTTCCGTAGAAACGTTGGAACACGCGAGGCGATACTGACCCTAAGACGAATCTTAGAAGGTAGGTTAAGGAAAGGCAAGTCTATTTTTCTAGAATTTGTAGACTTAGAAAAAGCTTTCTACAATTTTGACTGCAATACTCTCTTTCAAATTCTGAAGGTGGCAGTGGTGAAATACAGGGAGCGAAAAGCTGTTTACAATTTGTTCTCTGCTGGCGTAAGCTGTTGCGAGCACAGCAGGTGGCAAAGAGGTTGCGAGAAGTTCGATAGTAGGCGCAAGCAACGCGCCAGCAGGAGTGTGGCCAGAAACAGAGACGCAGGCAACACACCACCAGTATTTAGAGCGCCGGCGCCGACCGGAAGGCCCACCCAGTTAGTCATCGAGTGAGTCATCAGTTGCTGCCCAGTGGGAATCGCAGTCGCAGTTAGCTCAGCCTCTAGCTCAGAGGCAGACAGTACCTAGCGACCAAAGCAGTGTACATACTGGACTTGTACTTCAGCAGCAGTGATGCTAATGTGGACTATCACAAAGAGCTTGTACCACAACACCTGGACTATCTTAAGTAACTTCTTGTTCTTACGAATAAAGAACCCGGTTAACACATGCCAGTTTGTGTTATGGAAAGAGGATACCGGCCACCAAACAACATCCTCCCCTTGCTTCCGATAGTACAAGCCTACAGTGACAACGAGACTACACAAGAAATGGCGACGAATGTAATTCAGTGGAGATTTTGCTTGCTTCTCTTGTACGGGGTGTTCAAACTGTCTGGGTGACTTCCCTTCAAGTGCACTCTCCCAACATTCTACTGTTTCGCTTATCTCAGCCAGCGTCAGTAGTGCCGTTGGTGTGTGTCGTTACGTGTTGACGTGAACGTTTAATTCCTGTGTTCATTTGTTTCGTTTTTGTCACTGTTGAAACGCTAACCATTGAAGAACGTGTGTTTTTAGTCGAACAAGTGTTCACAGCTGGCGGTAAATACACAGTTTCAGTTAGTCAAACAATTAATTCAGTTTGCCCGGAGACAACACTCCCACATCGCGATACTGTGCGAGATTTGAGTCACAAATTTCGAAGTACGGGTTCAGTGACAGATGCACCGAGATGTGGTCATCGTAGCGTTTTGTCTGAGGATAACTACTCGATATTTCCGATAAAATGTCCATGAGTCCGAACAAGTTAGTAAGAAAACTCGCCCAGGAAATCGATGTTAGTGTCAGAACGGCCGACACAGCTCTAAGGAAAAAATTAGAACTTCTCCCATACAAAGTGAACGTCGTGCAAGAACTGAAAAATACTGATCATGGCAAGAGACTGCATTATTGTCAATGGTTCAAAAATTTCGTTCAACTGACCAAACACCACCTGACTTCTTCTTCTGGAATGCAGCGAAAGCAACTGTCTATAAAAACTGTCCAAAATCCATCGATGAATTGAAAACTGCAATATCCACTTTCACTGCTTCTGTTACGGAAGAAATGTTACAGCTTGTGTTTGGAAACATGATTAGACGAATTGAATTGTGTATTCAACAATAGGGGGGACACTTTCAACATTTTATGTCAAAATTTGTAAGTAAAAATGAATATTCAATAAATTAATAACTGGTAATTCACTGAGTTTCATTTCGGTATATTCAGTACGGCATACGGCACGCGCGGCTAACAATCATACGAAACTGCGGAGAGTCTTTTTGAACATCCCGAATTTTATCTTACAGGGTTGCTCGTATTGACGTGTTGCTAATTTGTTGTTGTGTACTAGCATGCATTCCAGGAGGGGAGCCGCAGAACTAATCAGATTTCTCTTTCCAAATGCTTTGCTTGCTTTTTTGCTATGACATATTTGTGTAAACCATGGCTACCCCGCCCCCTCCAACCACTGCCCCATGCCTCAGCCGCAGACGGACAATGTGATGTATCTAGCTCGAGCTTTTTAGTTTCAGAACCAACAAATTGCTTTTTTTTCTGACTACGGTGCAACAGCTTCTGGCTGCACAAGCCGCGTCGGCCGTACAACAACATCCGACCTACCGACTGTCCCAACAAGTGCCGCCGACCAGCATACCATCCTTCCGGCAATTTAACGACACAGAAGAGGAGTGGCTCGAATACCTGAAACAGTTACAAGCACATTGAGAAGTTCGAGTTTCTAGGTACTGTGAAGCTACAGTACTTTCTTTCGACTGCGGGGTCCCCAGTGTTCAGGTTAATACAAAAATTATTCCCAGTTGCGCCTCCCGTCGAACTCGCTGCACTAACTCAATACTATGACGAACAAGTTCAAGTAACTGGAGCCAGATATCAGTTCTTTCGCTTGCAGAAAAATCGGGAACAGACGTACCGTCAATGGTGCCCGCCCGGTTGGCCCTGTGGTCTAACTCACGGCTTTCCAGGCGGGAAGGAGCGCCTGGTCCCCGACACGAATCCGCCCGGCGGATTTGTGTCGAGGTCCGGTGAACCGGCCAGTCTGTGGATGGTTTTTAGGCGGTTTTCCATCTGCCTTGGCGAATGCGGGCTGGTTCCCCTTATTCCGCCTCTGTTACACTAAGTCGGCGATTGCTGCGCAAACAAGTTCTCCACGTACGCGTACACCACCATTACTCTACCACGCAAACATAGGGGCTACACTCGTCTGGTGTGAGACGTTCCCTGGGGGGGTCCACCGGGGGCCGACCCGCACAATAACCCTGGGTTCGGTGTGGGGCGGCAGAGGTGTGAAGTGGACTGCGGTAGTCGTCGTGGGGTTGTGTGGACCACTGCGGCTGCGGCGGGGACGGAGCCTCTCCGTCGTTTCTAGGTCCCCCGTTAACATACAATACAATACAATATCGTCAGTGGTACACGGAACTAACGGGCATGACTAGGAAATGTAAATGTAGTTGTGGCAACGTTTACAGTGATTTAATGATTAGAGATGCTTTACATTCAATGCCCCCGATAGCAGAATACGGGGACAGATCCTAAAGTATTCTGGTCCATCACTTCCCCAAGTATTGCAAATCTTAGAGCAGTGTGATTCGGATGCCATAGCGGCCGATAAGTCTGACCACGCCCCGATTTGTCGGGTCAAGTCGCCCCTTGTTCGCGACTGCCCCAAGCAGACACAACGAGCGCGAACACAGCCGCGCGGACAGCCAGGTAGACATCTAAACAGGCCTGTGAATATAATAAAGTCTTGCCCTAGATGTTTTGCTCGCCATAAAAGACAGAACCGCCCATCATGTAACGCAACGTGTTACACGTGTGGAAAAAAGTCCATGCACAAGCAGTTTGTTTGCAATGGCACAAAAACGTCAATTTTATCCATTCTCGTAAAAAACAGGTTCGTGCACATGCAGTGAACATTGTGTTTCCCAAACCTACAACTGGATCTGACAAAAGCAAGGTTAAGGTCCTGCCTCCTTCTCGCCCTAGTGCTGTGCAACGACGTTCTAACAAACTATTTGTCTCATTACGCATTGCTGGTCGTCGTGTGAACTTTCCGTCAGACACAGGTGCCTCAATAACTTTGCTTAATCGTGCCACGTACGAACAGTTAGGTTTATCACGCCTTTATAAATCTAGCAAGCACCTCACTGCATAAAAGGGACAGGAAATCCCAGTGCTTGGACAGTGTAGTTTGCCTGCCACTTACAAATCCCTCACTAGGACAGTGAATTTTACTGTGCTGAAATCAAGAGACAGTGAGAACATTTTCGGTTTAGATGCTTTTGATTTGTTTGGCCTTAGCATCCACGACAATGTACTGTCAGTCTCTACATTTGCACCAAAAGACAGTGTCGCTAGCTTGCTTAAAGAATTTCCTGATCTATTTTAAGAAGGAATGGGAAAAGCTAATAACTTTGTAACGAATGTTACATTGAAGGACAACGCAAAATATACATTTTTTCGCGCTCGCCCCGTCCCAATTGCTTTAAGAGACAAAGTATCCGGCGAATTTAAAGAATTGCAAGATAGTGGTGTAATTGCTCCCATTCAAGCTAATCAGTGGGCAGGTCCTCTCGTTTCATTGCCTAAGCATCTGTGTTGACTTCAAGTCTACAGTCAACCCGCAGACAGTAGTTAACACTAATCTGTTACCTCGCCCTGAGGAACTTATGGACAGGCTTGATGCAGGACGTTACTTTTCTATGATAGATTTGCATGATGCCTACTTGCAATTTCCAATGGATGAAGGATCGCACAAAGTGTTTGTTGTAAATACACATTTAGGACTGTTCAGGTACTTACGTTTGCCCTTCGGCAGTGCTTCCGCACCCGCCTTTTTCAACGTTACTTGGAACAACTGACTGCAAAAGTGCCATTTTGTTCAAACTACCTTGACGATATTGTCGCCTCAGGTCGTACACCAGAGGAACACACTGCCAATATGCGTACTCTTTTTGCTGTCAGAAATAGGACTCAAGTGTCGTCTTGAAAAGTGTGACTTTTTTCAGACTGAACTACAGTACTTAGGTCAAGTGATAAACAATCAGTGTGTGCACCCCCTCCAATCTCATTTGTTTACAATCCGTGACCCGCCTTTACCTCGCAATGTGTCTGAACTGGAGTCAGTACTAGACAAGATGACATACTATCAATACTAGGCAAGATGACATACCATCAGTACTAGGCAAGATGACATACCATCAGTACTAGACAAGATGACATACTATCAGTACTAGGCAAGATGACATACTATCAATACTAGGCGAGGTGACATACCATCAGTACTAGGCAAGGTGACATACCATCAGTACTAGGCAAGGTGACATACCATCAGTACTAGGCAAGGTGACTACCATCAGTACTAGGCAAGGTGACATACCATCAGTACTAGGCAAGATGACATACTACATTCGGTTCATAGCCGAATGCCGCTCAGGTCACGGCTCCATTGCATCGCTTGCGTCGCAAAAAAGTACCTTTTACGTGGACTAAGGACTGTCAAGACGCATTTCAGAAACTCAAAAATGCTTTGCTTAATGACAGATGTTTAGTACATTTTGACCTTGTCAAACCGGTAGTTCTGCAAGTCGGCACTTTTTCCTACAGAATCGGCTCTGTGCTTTCGCACAGAATCGGTGCACAAGGCAGACCTATTGCTTATGCTTCAAATTTGTTAAGCCAAACACAGTGGAATTACTCTCAAACTGAAAAAAGATACTCTCGCTATAGTGTATGGTGTGTCCAAATTTCATCAGTATTTGTATGGTTGCAAGTTCCATTTAGTGACAGATCACAAGCCTTTGCAGACCTTTTTTCATTCGTCAAAACCGGTTTCTTACACACACTGCCCAAAAATTTCAACGTTGGTCTTTGTTGCCTCCGCAGTATCAGTATGAAATTGTGTATAGACCTACGTCAAAGCATAGCAATGCAGACGCCCTATCTCGCCCCCCACTGACCCAGACTCTGATTTTGGTGCATCTGCTGCATCTTGTTCCGAAATCGATGCGGAGGACTCTGAATTGCTGGAATCTTTTCCTTTGCACTACAGAAAAATTGCACAGACCACGGAAACACAAGTCCGCTATGTACACTACTCTGGTCGCTAGGTACTGACTGACTCTGAGCTTGCACCTACTATCGATCTTCCCGCAAACTTTTTGCCACCTGGTGTGCTGGCGACAGCTTACACTAGCACATTCCTCCCTTTCTAAATGTGGTGCTACAGAAGAATGCTGAAGATTAGATGGGTAGTTCACATAACTAATGAGGAGGTAATCAACAGAATTGAGGAGAAGGGGAATTTGTGGCACAACTTGACTAGAAGAAGGGATCGGTTGGTAGGAAACGTTCTGAGGTATCAAGGGATCACCAATTTAGTACTGGATGGAAGCGTGAAGAGCAAAAATCGCAGAGGGAGACCAAGAGATGAATGCACTAGGCAGATTCAGAAGGATGTAGGTTGCAGCAGTTACTCGGTTTGCACAAGATACACTACAATGGAGAGCTGTATAAAACCAGTCTCTGGATTGAAGACCACAACAACAACAACAAAAATACAAGCAATTTAGCTGTGTAAATAATATTGCTTACTCTTGTACAAAGGTCGAATCATTCTCATCTACAAGTGCTGCTTAACTTGTAAGTTATGATTACATCGTGATCTTAACACATCCTTCGAAAAAATTACCTGCATTAAAGAACTATGATTTTAGTACCAAAACGTAGAATTGTCAGACAAGTCTACGTTCAACAGTATCGTTTGCTGACCTAAAGGGTCTTATGTTCCTCACAGAGCATTATTGTTAAGACATTTAAGCCTGTCCCACACAGATCAGTCAGCTTTTAATACGATAGCTATGATTACATCGTTATCTTAACACTTCCTTAAAAAAACTGACCAACATTAAAGAACTAGGCTCTTAAGAGTGATTTGCAGAGTATCCTTGTAGATGTAGATGAAAAACGTAGATTCGTCCAGAATTGAAGAGGACAGAGAGAAATAGACAAGAGTGAGCACCAGAAAGAGGGAGGCTCTAGGGGATAAGAAACACAGAAGAAACCAACATTTTAGCGTCAAAAATGTAGAGTTGTCAGACGGAGTTCTCCACAATACCATCCTTACTCGATGGAGACAGTTTTCCGTATTGTAAAGAAAACCTCCACTTTTATTCCTTGCGGAATACTGTTGTTAAAACACTCAGACCTCTGCTACACAGTTCCATATTATTAGTCAACAAGTGTTCAACAACGTGAGAATAGCACACCATTCAAAATCCAATTACTAGCTTAGTAATGATTTTAGACATGTCTCAGATGATGCTATTTCCAGAGTTACGTTTTCCAATGATAACATACGTGATAGGCTGTCAGAATGCAAAAATGGAGCATCATAAACTTGTGCTATGTGAGTGGTGCTGTACTGCGAAAATTATATTATATTGCATTTTAGGTGCTATCTCTCCCCATGTGCACCTGGTTTACAAAAGTCCCTGATAATGATTACATCTAATGCTGTTTCATATCAGTCGGCCCTAGAACTGTCATATAACTATGGATAATCGAGAGGTGTTGCTTCACGCCCCAAATAATAACTCATCGTTGTGTTTTTCCACTGATGACCTATGTAACACGCTGTCAGAATGTGAAAATAAGCATTATAAACTCTTGATCATCTTGATCCCGCAGCTGACAATGTTAATGGTTAATGAAAACCACTTCACTTGTATGATTACACATTTATTGCACTACAGTCGGTTTCGTTTCTTTGAACTTCTTCAAGTTGCCGATTTGTGCCGAAGTCATGACATAAATGGTGGTCGTGTGTAACATTAAAGACCAAATCCAAGAGTACTGGTCAGATATTGGTACGGTGTATACTCTCCCATGACTGTGCCGTGGTTAGTGGAACATGTATGTAGATGAAGAAACTGACACCGACTGTACCTATGATTGATACCTATGTGAACATTCCTATTTCATTTCCACACACATTTTAAAGACCTTATTGGTTCCAAATGTAGGTCATTGACGTTTTAGTCAGAGATTACTACGACTCTGCATTCTGTGAAGCACAAAATTTTACATTTATGAAGATTTAAAGTAATTGACAGTACTTGCATCACTCTGAAGTCTTATAATGACTGATTATATGAGAAAAATTTTTCAAATAACTACATCATTTACAAAATTTCTGAAGTTAGTTAGTATTGTCTGTGTCTGTCAGGTCGTTATTATACAACATGAGTGGCAAGAGTACGAACACACTTCCTTAGTGCACTCCTGAAGATACTTCTACAACTGTCAATGACAATCATCCGCATTTCATTCAACAGTCTTCGATGTCGTTTTAGTAGTATCTTCACTGGGAGCGTATCTTATGGAATGTCCTTTCCATCATCAACTATTCTACTAGATACATACGTATCCAGTACTAGGACAATTATTCTTCTAAACTAGACCCTCAATTCTACATGCTTATATCCAGAGCTAAGAGTTTCGAGTTCCTCCTGAATATGTAAATCTTTCTACTTGTTTTAATTTCCTCTGTCCTTTGATAATCATTATCGTTACTGCTGCACCATGGTCACTGACATCAGTTTCAATGTAGGCTTTCCTAAAGAGATCAGATCTATTTGCTGGTATGTGATCTAATATATTTCCGAATTATCAGTTCTAAGTAGTTTTCAGAAAAGACATTTAGTATCGTTTTGCAGGTGTCTTGCCATGCTTACTACTTATAAATCAGCAATTATACCACTCTCACTTGCCGTACTTCTGAGTCAGAGATCCAGCAGGCCAATCAGCACGTACATTATTGGGCAGCTTGATCCTAGTGAACGTCAGAAAATTAAATTTATAAACAGTGAGAGGGAGACCATTATAGGCTTTCTAAAAACAACAATCTATTGAGAAACTTATTTACGCCTATACCTAGCATTTTTCGAAATACAAAAATCGCTTATTATTAAAGCTAGAGTGAAACTTCCTGACAGATTAAAATTGTGTGTCGGGCTGTGACTCTAACCGGGACCTTTGCCTTCCATGGGTAAGTTGTCTACAACTGAACTACCCAAGCACAACTCACAACCAGTCCTCTCAGCTTTGCTTCCGATAGCAACTCATCTTCTACCTTCCAAACTTTAAAAAAGTTCTCCTGCGAAACTTGCATGACTAGCACTCCTGGAAGATAGGTATTGCAGAGACGTAGTCTTGCCGCAGCCTGGGGATGTTCCCAGAATGAATTTCTCGCTCTGCAGCGTGCACTCCGTTGCAGAGATAAACACTCATTCTGAGAAGTTAGAATGGCGAAATTTTTCTCATCACCTAAAAATTAAAGTAATTTACTGAAATAATGTACCACTTCCTAAAGAATACTTAGCATGCATCTAGAAATTCCATGACTTGGTGTACTTCGGCATAATAACTACAGATTAAGTAATTACGGGGAGACTGGTATGTACTTAGTAAAATGGAATCAATTATTTAAATTTTTTTATTTTCTTCCTAATTCAAATTCTGATCCTCCAATTTGTGTCAAAATACTCAGCAAGATCCGTGATCAAGCTATGAAAGTTGTCGGTAGACTTGGAGTCATCGTGTGTATTATGTGTACTGGTTGTGACTAAAAGTGTAGATATAACATCAACTGGTTCTGGATTAAATATTCCATCGGTACAGAAAATATTTGATTGCTATTCAGCGCAATATGTTCAGTGCTAAAGTATGAAATAAGATGGGAGTGTTTGATGTCAGCTGTAAGAAGCCCCTGAACGCTGAGGATAGTCTATGTACTGATGCGTGCGACATTCGACAGTTTCGTTGATATTTTTCCTTGTAATGCTTTGAGGAACGGACGGGAGGGAAAGTTAAAAATAAATGCTGTAACTTTTATAGTTGGAGCAATAAAAATTTACTAAATTCGTGTTTATCAATAAACTTCGACGATCTGAGAACTTTTAAAAGCAGAAAATTCTTAGAGGTCGTATTTTAGATTTCGGCGAAGAATTAGGATGCCTCACGTGTATAAGAGTAAGACGGACCCTGCTCGGAAACTCCTATGTAGAATGTCCTGTATAAGTTTTCCTAGGTATCTCCATTTCCAGCCCACCCATCCATGACTGTTATCACGACAGTGAGGGTTGTCTTGCTCAGTCTCAGGGTCGATCGTTGAAATTGCGAGCGACGACTTCGTTACATCGACAAGGAACTCCTGCCGCGCTGTCGATAAGATCACGATGGTCTTTTTCGACGTAGCTTTTTAGACCAGTTTCATCATAGGCAGGTAAATATTCAAGCGACATTGCAGCAGGATCAAACTGTCCGCCTGTTGACTCATCGATGATTTGCTGTAGTTCCGCGCCCTGCCCATTGTCGTCATAGATAATCATTGATTGTTTTTCCAGCGATGACGGATTTCTGAACGGTAAGCCAGCGAGCAGGTCTACAAGCGTCACTGGTAATCCGGACTCAATGTCAACTGGTTCATCCAGCGATGATGGAATATGTGACAATGTATCAGGAACAAATAGTTTTTCTCCTGACGCTGGAAGTACGGGCCCTATGTCAACTGGCTCACCCAGCGATGACGGAATATGCAATGTATCAGGAGCAAATGGTTCTTCTACAAACGCGCCTGTAAATGACAGCGGAAGTACGGGCCCTATGTCAACTGGCTCACCCAGCGATGGCGGAATATAAAACGCATCAGGATCAAACAGTACTTCTTCTGACGCGTCCGTAAATGACACTGAAAGTCCGGGCACCATGTCAGCTGGCCCGTCTAGTGATGACGGGATGTACAACGTATCAGGATCAAGTGGTTCTTCTACTGATGCGTCCGCAAACGACACTGGAATTCCAGGCTCCATCTCAACTGGCTCTTCCAGCAATGACGGAATATACGCGGTATCAGGATCAAGTGGTTCTTCTACTGATGCGTCCGCAAAGGACACTGGAATTCCAGGCTCCATCTCAACTGGCTCTTCCAGCAATGACGGAATATACGCGGTATCAGGATCAAGTGGTTCTTCTACTGATGCGTCCGCAAACGATACTGGAATTCCAGGCTCCATCTCAACTGGCTCTTCCAGCAATGACGGAATATACGCGGTATCAGGATCAAGTGGTTCTTCTACTGATGCGTCCGCAAACGATACTGGAATTCCAGGCTCCATCTCAACTGGCTCTTCCAGCAATGACGGAATATACGCGGTATCAGGATCAAGTGGTTCTTCTACTGATGCGTCCGGGAACGACGCTGGAAGTCCGGGCTCCATCTCAATTGGCTCTTCCAGTGATGACGGGATATACATGGTATCAGAATCAAGTGGTTCTTCTACTGATGTGACCGCAAACGACGCTGGAAGTCCGGGCTCCATCTCAACTGACTCTTCCAGCGATGACGGAATATACGTAGTATCGGGATGAAATGGTTCTTCTTCTGATGCATCAACAAAGGGCATTCTATGTTCTGACTCCATGTCAACTAGGCCATCCGTCAGTTCATCGTCTGGGAGAAATACTCCAGTCTGTGACTCCAACTCGTGCTCAAGCGCCTCTGAAATCGGCGGCGGGTAATGCGATTCCACAACAGGAACTATAACTTGGTCTGTAGATGGGTATTCCCCAACTGAGGGTGGCCCTGCACTTTGCATGTATGGAAACACTTGGGCCGCCACAGATGGCAGGGGCAGCTGGTCTAAATATTCTGAATAGTCTCCTTCAGTTCTCGTGTGCTCGGGAAAATCTGACGTATGTCCGTAACCAGGACTAACATCGTGATCAACGTATACATTTTGTTCGAACACGTCACGTCCGTCATCAGCTGGAGGGTGAGGGTGCTCCCCACTCTCAGAAGAGCTGTCTTCTGGCTCAAATATGAGAGTCCAGTGTAGAGTAATAATTTTTCCTGAGTCTGATACAATCTCACCAGATACAGTGTCTCTGTCTCCGCTCAAATGAATTTCTGGGGTATCTGTAATGTAGGCAAAGTCGTCCTCGACTCTCATCGGTCCATCTGTTCCGTCAGTAGTTTCCCCTAAGTACTTCACGCTCAACTCTGTTGTCTCTCTCGGTTCCTCGTGTTTGTTTCCGCACTCTCTGCTGTCATTTTTGGTGGTCGTGCACGGCGGTAATGAAGTCGTCACTTGCATGTCCAGGTTTCGAGAAATCGCTATCTTACTCGAGTCATCGGTGCTGTTTTCTGACCTCCCACTGGTGTAATTGAGGTTATTAGAAACGTTAGCTTTAGGATTAGGTGTAGTGATTTCGACTGAGAGGCTTCCAGTGTCCCTCTTTTCTTTCTTCTCTGGACTACTCCACTTTTCAGATTCGTCAGAGACGGACTTTTCATCTTCATCCTCATTATCCGCAGATAATAGCCGTGACTCCATTGTTTCACTTTCATCGTTCGAAACATCTCTCTTTCTCCTGAATGACCTGAACTTTTCTTTCTTTAGCTCTAGACCTCTGTCCTCCATACCTTGGTCATCGTCGAGAGCTGCAGAAGTACCACCCTTGTCGTGATTGGGTTTTCCATTCTTTTCAGCATATTTTTCTATCCTAAACGGAAGCAGTATTGTGAGAATACCGTATTCGGATTTAACTTTTTCCTCTCCATTGTGGTATGAGCTATTCATCAGTAACAGCGCAGGAGTGTGATCTGGCTTTTGTGAGCTTAAGTCAGTTGGTCCTATCACTTTGGGGTTCGTTTCCAATACAGGAAAAATGTGGTGCAACACATTATGTTTTTTATTAAATTCTTTGTTGTCTTTAGTTCTCTTTCTTTCCTCCGAACTGTCTAATTTCGAGTCACCAGTTGCTAATGTAGCGTCTTGTGGTGTAATTGCATCGTGATTGGCGTCCTCTAGGATCTTGTAATTGGTCTCGAGAAGATGACTGACATCTTTTGTCCAGTCATCATTTACGCTGCTGCTAAACTCCGGGAGACCAGAAAACAGATGGCGCCAGTCAGCGACAAGATCTGGAAAAGAAAATGTTTAAATGAGCACTTGTCATTTCGAAAAAAGGGAAGTTAATAATTACCCGTTTCTTCAGTTAGACGATCAAAATCATGTACACTTCAGTTAGGACATAGTCATAATCAAATATAATCTGTAATCAAACAATTTATAAAAAAGATTTTATCACTACAACAAAGAAAGATCAGTGACCTGGTCGTAATTAGTTTCCTGCTTACTATCATCTGTAAACATTAATATCTGCACATTTACTCAAATTTTATCTGTTAAAATATTATGACCCCCAGTGATCGAAGTATGTAGATAACGATAAAAGCAAGTGAAGACAGAAGTAAGTAACTAGAATCAAGACTTTGTTTAAATATGAAAGGTACTACAGTGAGGAAACACTGTGCGCGGTGTAGCCGCGCGGTCTTGGGCGTCTTGTCACGGTTTGCACGGCTCCCCTCGTCGGAGGTTCGAGTCCTGGGGTGTGTGTTGTCCTTAGCGTAAGTTAGTTTAAGTTAGATTAAGTAGTGTGTAAGCTTAGGGACTGATGACCTGAGGAGTTTGGTCCCATAAGTTCTTACCACAAATTTCCAATTGTCCCTAGAGACTGATTTCTAAATTAAGTAGAGAAATGAAAATTCCTGTATGTTACTGTTAATTAATTTCGTGGGCGAATAACAGTAATAAAATTTAAATAAAACAGAAGTCAGTGTAGAACTACTTTCACAATTAAGACTTTCGTTTTATTTACATTGCGACAGTAGTCAACTGATTCTGATTGACTGTATGTCAAAATAAATTCAATAAAATTTGCTCCACGATAAGCACTCTGATATTTATGAGAAGGTAAATGTTTGAAACACAAAATGTGTACATCCTGTCAACCATATATAATCGTCAACTCTCATACTGAATTGTTAAATGAGGAATGTAGCTCATGTAATTGAGGGGTTGTTGAAACTTGAGCACGAGCTTATCAGATATTCTGTAAACATAATTTTAGAGGACTAAATATTCTTACTGTACCCTCATGATGTGTCAATAGAGAAATTATATGTGACTTTACATGCTTTCCCGACGGATCTGTTGCAAATGGACTTCTCGCGTTTTGCGCCGTAACTTGCACAATATTTCATTGATGCAACTGCTCGACATCATCAGGTGGTGGTAGCTGCTGCTGTCATCGCTACAAGGCGCGACTGAAGATAATCGCGCGGCGGCTATGAAATGTTGTGCGAGTTACACATTACCATCCGGCGGCAAACCCGAGTAGTGTATTTGCAAGAAATTAATTATTTAAAGAAGAGCTGTACAGCATTGTTAACCTCAAACACTGCCCTCCCTCCTTCCTTGCAGTCCTTTCCACCCTCTACAACGTAATCCTTGCCACCGGCTTCTGCCCCGCCCTTTGGAAAACTTCCTGTGTCGTGATGTTTTCCAAACCCACCAAGCCTCCGTCTGATGTCTCTTCCTATCGCCCTATGTATGTCACCTCGGTGTTCAGCAAGCACTTGGAATCCATCCTTACCTGGAGCATCCATCACCACCTTCACCGAAACCACCTCCTCCCCAACACCCAACGTGGCTTTCGACCTTCCTTCTCTGCCGATGACCAACTCCTATGCCTCACTCATCTCCTCTCCCTCCAACTTAACTCCCGTCGCCCCGCCATTTTTGTCTCCCTCGACCTCGAAAACGCCTACGACCGTGTCTGGCATCCTGGTCTCCTGTTTAAACTCCATACCTACGCCCCTCCTGTCAACTACGTCCATCTGATTGCCTCCTTCCTCTCTCGCCGCCCCTCCTACGTCACCATCCATAACATCGATTCCCGCACCTTATACCCGTCTGCAGGTGTGCCCCAGGGATCTGTCCTCTACCCTCTCCTCTACCTCCCGTACACGGCAGATATGCCCCAACCACCCCCTCCAGTACACCTCCTGCAGTATGCCAATGACACTGCATTCCTTGCCCTCACTCCTACCCTCCAACGGTCCCAACGCCTTCTCCAGAATCACCTTGACCTTTTTGCCACATGGTGTACCCAGTGGCTCCTGAAACTCAATCCTTCAAAGACTCAGGCAATCATCGTAGGTCATACGACTCGCTCCTTCCGGCTCCTTGATTTCTCCCTTAACATCTGCACCCATCCTGTCTGCCTCTTCCCCACCCTCATCTACCTTGGCCTCGCCATTGACCATCACCTCACCTGGATCCCTCATCTCCACTCTATACAATCCAAAGCGCACAACTGCCTCTGACTCCTCAAACTCCTCTCTGGCCAGACATGGGGGTTGAATCTCTATACCATCCTCCACACCTACTTATCCTTAACCCATCCCATCCTCTGTTATGCCAGAGCCGCCTGGATATCCCCCCCCCCCCAAATTCTATAAGTCCCCCAGAACCTCGAGCGCCATGCACTCCTCCTTGCCTTCTCTATACGCATCCCATCCCCCGCATGGATCCTCTACGACCTGATTCCTTTCCCCCAACTGCTTCTATTCCTCGAACATATCCACATACTCTACACCTCCTGCTGCCTTGATCCCCCTCATCCCCTGGTTTTCCTCTCGTCTCCAACCCCCGCCCTCTGCTATACCTTCACTGTTGTGTCCCCCCTTACCCTCCATCTCTCCGCTCCAGAAGTACCAAGTATCGTCGCCAGAGTGCAGCGTGGTCGCATGAAGTGAAAATGGCGACTCCACAGCAGTGTGCACAAGCAGTAGTGTGGTCTGCAGAAACAAAGTCGCCGATTACTGTGCAAAGAAATTATTGTTACGTGTATGAATGTGATCCACCTGATGTGAAAACAATTAAGGAATGGTATAGGAAGTTTCTGGCAACAGGAAGTGTTCTGAAACATTCTGGCAGTGCATGTTACAGAGTTTCAGAAGAGGCAGTTGAGGACATCACACAAACGTTTCTCAGAAGCACATGTAAGTCAATTCGTCAAGCATCTAGGCAACTTTATGTGCCTCGATCAACATTGCATCGTATAGTTCACCAGCGTCTTCGTATGTGTGCTTACAAAGTGCAAATTCTGCAACATCTGACGCCGAACGACAAACGACGCCAACAACAATTTGCTGCAGATATGCTGCAGTGTATTGATATGGATGCCAGCTTCCTGCTAAAGATGTTTATTCTTAGATGAAGCAACCTTTTATCTATCCTGAAGGGTTAATAGGCATAATGTTCGGATTTGGGGTTCTCAAAATCCGCATGTTGTCATTGAACATGTTCGTGATAGCCCTAAACTAAACATCTGGTGCCAGGTAATGCACAACAGGATTGTTGGGCCGTTCTTCTTTGTGAATGGGTCAGTGTATCTGGATATGTTGGAGCAGTCTGTGTACCCTCAGATACAAGACTTGCAAGGCCACATCATTTTTCACAAGATGGAGCTCCACCGCCTTGGTCAACGACTGTTTGCAAGTTCCTGGATAGGAAATTTCCCAGCTGTTGGATCGGACGCGGAGGACCCATTACCTGGCCACCACGTTCACCCAACATTACGCTGCTTGATTTCTTCATGATCGTATGAACTTGCCAAGAAATTGAATATAGACTCGGTATTCTTTGGCTACAAATGGTTCACATGTAGAGATGTATTGATAAATAAATAAATTCTTTGAGATGCTTTACAATGCGGTGCATTTTTCATTGTCACATCTACTGTGGTTTTTTTTCTGGTTCTTTGAAATCAGGGACGTTTGAGTGGGACACCCTGTATTACATTCGCATACTACGCATGTCCTCCATTTACTCACTCAGTCTCTCGAAAACACTCACACAATCAAACCACAATGAAATAATAATTTTCGAATGTACTGTTAATTATGCTAGATATCTGTGGCAATGAAACGACAGAAAATTCCAGGAAATTATTTATATGGACCTGTCCTCTTGGTTGTAGTTTCGCTTCATACTATACATGACTACCTAACACGGTTTCACAATGCCAGCACGGTTATTATACGTTTTAGGTAAAAATTTATATCTACAAAAGTATTGAAGTTATTGATTTGAAATTTTAGCAGTATGATTCTGTTATCCATAGAATTTGGTGCACTAATTATGTGAAAGATCTATTAATATTTAATATTACTTCTTTAGATTCATAGAGAGTATGTGTAACGTAGCATTAGTCAAGTACAGCAGCTCGCTCGACCCAGTCGCCGGCGTCAGCTGTGCGAGCGTGAGAACCAAAATCCGCTCTCCTTCCGGCTCCATGGCAAGCTACCCTTTCAATACAAGATGACAACTTTGCCTCATTCTCCCTACTGCCAGGGTCTCTCACCTTCCAACTTCCATCTGTTTGGCGCAGTGAAGGATGCACTCCACAGGAAGCAGTACGTGGATGGTAGGGACGTTATTGGTGCAGCAAGATGTTGGGTCCAACATCGACCAGTAGAGTGGTACCATGCGGGAATACAGGATCTCCAAATGGGACGTAACATCTGAGGTCATCAGTCCCCTAGACTTGGAACTACTTAAACCTAACTAACATAAGGACATCACACACATCCATGCCCAAGGCAGGATTCGAACCTGCGACCGTAGCAGCATCGCGGTTCCGGACTTAAGCACCTAGAACCGTTCGGTCACAGCGGCCAGCTACAGGATCTCCCATGAAGGTGGTCGCGTTTAACAGAGATAAGTTGAAAAATAGAGTTTTTGTAGCCAAAAGACGGGGAGTAATATGGCGCATTGGTTTCCTGAATAAAAGCAACCCTCTTTCAGAAAAAAAAATGTGTTGCATTATTTACTGAACAGCCCTCGTATTTCTGATAATTGGTGACTTCATCGCCACTTGCGAGTTTTCTCATTGATCGCTCTCTTATTTCAGTATGGCAATGTCGAAATTGGACATGTCAGCGAACCTAATGCAATGCTTATAGAATATTCAGTGAGAAATGGAGCTCATTTTCTAAACGTTGTCCCACGCAGACGCTGTCCTACCACAGGCAAGGATGACGCCGCATCCGCCGTTTTTAAGTTTCAAGGTATAGCTGGAGCCGTTTCATGGTTGAATCAGCGATTTTGTGACCTATGACATTCAAGGTGACACTGGGCGAAAATCTTTTTTACTTGCTTATTCTGGCGCTGAAATGCACAAACCCAAGTGTAGTCACTAGTGAACTAACATACATTCAGTTAAAGGGACAGCCACCTGCCTACTTTGCTTCTCATTAAGTCTCAGTGGCTCTCCCCATTGAACACGGCCCACGACGTTGCAGAACTCCCTGCCAGTCCTTCAGACTTCACTAAACAATCTCTAAGCCCGTAGCGCTTGTGCCATGAAAAGGCCAATATTCGCGCTCCGTGTGCAACAAACTCATTATACTCTCGCTAATTTGACTCTCACTAGTCAGGCCTCTCCATAACCCGGATTGGACACAAATGACGAAAAAAATGAATTATCATGCGCAACAGTGATGTCAGTTAATTAAAATGTACAAGAATGCTACACATGTCTGAAACTGTGAGTTTACAGTTCAGTATCATGGCTGCTGAAAGGAAACACGTTACGCTGCGCATCGGCATTTACGGTAAGTTGAACCGAAGTTCTTCGCACAAAGGCATTGCTGCTGAGTACAGTGTTGGAATAGCTACTTTCTTATGACATAAAACATAGATGTTATTCGACAGCGTGCAAACCAAATCGGGAAGGGGTTGGGAAAAGGAACGTTATGCAAATGAGGGAGATGGAAGAACTGGACGTAGCTGCTCATACACCTCAGAACACAATTAAAAGATCAGTTTTCTGAAACACCATAATTGGCTTCCATTGCGGCACAGAAGTTTGCAGCTGGGCTAAAAGATGCCTACAACCTTCCTCTATAATGGTGCAAAAGCATGGTGCTCTGCGATGTCATCCTCGGGTTTGACGACTTTTCAGAAGCGAAGACCAGAACTCTGGTTCATGTGACCTGTGAGGTGGGCCACCGAATTTAACAACAGTTCTCTCTAACATCACCGTTGATGTGTCACGCGATGGGAGGGTCGTTACAAACCCTATTACTCACATCTGACTCCTTTTGACACCTCTGAGATGGAGATCAGAATGGCGACACAGCTGCGCAGGGTAGCCGTTCTTTAAATATGGAAGGTACTACTGTGAGGAAACATGAGAACGTATGTGCAGATACATGTAAACAGGTCTGTAGCCAAACAATGTATGTTTGACACCTAGAGACAGCCGTGCGGGGTAGTCACGTGGTATGAGGCGCCGTGTCATGGTTCGCACGGCTACCCCTGTCAGAGGTTCGAGTCCTCCCTTGGGCATGGGTGTGTGTGCTGTCCTTAGCATAAGTTAGTTTAAATTAGATGAAGTAGTGCGTAAGCTTAGGGATCGATGACCTCAGCAGTTTAGTCACATAAGACCTTACCACAAATTTCCAATCAGCTACACCAAGTGTTGAAATCACGCAGTTTCCTCATGGGTGGCCAAGCAGAAGACTTCAGACAAAGTGCCGCTTGGAATTGCCACAAAAGGGACTCAGTGGCTTATAGAGTGTCAATGAAATAGGGCGTTGATTCTCGCACATTCCGCAGTCAAAACGCCAGTTCTTGACAACCTTTGACTCTACTAACCCCCACGGACATTTCAACCCTCTCTAAAGACATTGTAGGGCTGCTTTCTCACTGATTCAGAAATCGCAGTGCGACCTTAGTTTTTGCTCTCATGCCCACACTGGAATCACTAGCGTCCATTGAAAATCATTCAAGCAAATTCGAATGTAATCTGAAGCAGCAAAGAGTGCTTATCATTTTTCTGCCCACTTGCTTCACGCCCCCCCCCCCCCCCGCCTCCTATGGCATGGCCATGGAGGGGTACAACATTGACTCATACGCGAATACAACAGCAAAGTGTCCCTCTGCGATCCCCTGCAGTTTGGCTGTACCCTCAGTGACACCTGTCCACATTTACTGAGAATTTTAAAATGTGCCTTTACAGAGAAAATCTACAAATTAGCCCTATGCGCCTGCAGGAAGACAACCTGCTCCGATGGCAGCTGCCTGTCTGCAGGCGAGCTCTACTTCTCAGATCTTCTCTGTAAAGGCGCACTTTTAAAATTCTCAGTAAAAGTGAGCTGGTGTCACCGAAGGTATTGCCAAACTGCGGTGTCTTAGAGGGACCTTTCCTGCTGTATTTACATCTATATCAATGTCGCAACCCTCCTTGATCACGCCACAGAGGGACATGAAACAGAAGGGCAGAAAATGCATAAGCACTCTTTGCTGTTTCAGATCATGTTCAAATTTTGTCGAATTATTTTCAACGAATCAAAATCGGTTACAATATGTACACAAGAGCAGAAATTGTGGTCTCGCTGGACGCCTAAGGGGTGCGATGACGTTTAACGAGGACGCAGCCCTACAACGTCTTCAGAGAAGGGTTGAAACGTCCGGGGATGCCAACAGCGTCGAAGGTTGTTAATAATGTCGTCTTGTTGCTCATCGCACTGACAACTGTCATCTTGACCGCGGAATGTTTGGGAACCAACACCACAAGAAAACGTTTTCATCGACACCCTTCATGCCACACTCTGAGGCCTTTTTGCATCTATTCTGAGCGACGTAGTTTCTGAAATCTTTGGAGAGGCCACACGTAAGGAAACTGAAAGAATTCAACGCTGGGTGTCGCCGTTGTGGCCTCCTTCGCAGAGGCGTCAAAACAAGTAGAAGGAGTAAAACGTAAGGCCGGTATTACACTATCATATTTCTTTGATAAAAATATCAAAGATATGATTAAATATTCGTCAAATTTGTTTGTCAGAGGTATCTGGTGTGGCGCTAAAAGGGATATTACACTGTTATCACACTTTTCGTCGAGGTTCAAAATGACTGACAACAACAACTTGTTATTAGGCGCAACCGTTGCATATACCACAATTGCACTGTGTGTGCATTTGGAAGGGAAAGGGGGGGGGGGGGGTGGGGGGGTGTGAAGAAACGCACCTGGCTGAAACTGTGGGTTTTACGACCGACGAGACGATAAAAGCATTCAAAAAATTTGTTAGGTGAGCTTCTAGTGGAGGACGTCAAGTTGTACATAAATTACTTAAGAATGGATTAGCATACATTTCAGTATTTGCTCAGTGAAGTGTCTCGTCATATCACAAAGCACAATACTAACTCACTTAAGAACTGCTATATCTGCAGAGGACAGGCTCACAGTAACACTCCGATTACTTGGTACAGGAAAGAGCTACTCTAGCTTACAGTACAGCACTCGAATACCACAGTGCACATTAGCTAAAACAATACCTGAAACGTGTTGGCCAGAACTGTGGTGGTATTTGGTGCCAATGTGACAGTAGTAACCCACCTCACACTAGAGATGGGTCGAACTCGTTCATTCCCGTGAACTACTTCATTCATTTCACTCTTTGCCGTGAAGCGTTCAAATGAAGTAGTTCATTCATGAAGTACCGAAGCCTGGCGAAATTGCCCATTTCGCCTCTCAGCCGCGGGTACGCTCACTTCGCCTCGCTCGTACAATAAATCTTCGTAATACTTCATAATTTTACCAACAGATGGCCGAACTATGCAGTAACGTGCACGCATCGTTTTACGCTCTTACAGCGTCTGACAATGAGTTAACTTAAACAGAACATGGTCGAATGGGACAAAGGAAAGATAAACAGAGAAGCCTGTCACATATAAATAAGGTTTTTTAATCTTGCTCGACATTTCCTCATGAAGCGACCAAAAAAGTCTTTATCTGACAAGTGAAACCTTATTTGTTGTATTCATGGACTGAAAACTAGGGCTACCAACAAAATGCAGCCCAATTTTATGATCCTTCTAAAATTTAATCCAAAATAGAATGAGCATGTTTACCACTGTCACAAACTCTATATACCTACGTTAAGTGATTATTCAGAAGTTTTTCTGTTGATTTTTTTTTTTTTTTTTTTTGGTAAAAGTAGTGACATTTGGGGTTTTTTCGCCGATTTAGGTGATGGGAAAGCAAAGTGCAACTGTTGTTCTAAGTGTATTTCATATAAAGGAGGAAATACATTTAATCTAGTGCGTCATGTTCGAGTGCTGTATCCAACAGTGTCATTGTCAAATGGTTCAAATGGCTCTGAGCACTATGGGACTTAACGTCTATGGTCATCAGTCCCCTAGAACTTAGAACTACTTAAACCTAACTAACCTAAGGACATCACACAACACCCAGTCATCACGAGGCAGAGAAAATCCCTGACCCCGCCGGGAATCGAACCCGGGCGTGGGAAGCGAGAACGCTGCCAAGTGTCATTGTCAATCAGGCGCATAGCGCCCCCTGCTCCTGCATCTTTCGATATTTCTTGGACAAATTACACGGACAATCCGGAACCAACATCAGCAATTGCCAGAAGCGAACAGAAGTCGGTGCCAGAAAATAACAGTATCACTTCATTATCAGACAGCAGACATCAATATCACGGAACATTACCTATGTATTTTCCGAAATCTCTTTCGAACAAAAGAAATCAGGAGACAGATTTCTCACTTCTGGAGACTGTTGGAAAGGATTATTTGCCCTTCAATATAGTGGAAAGCAAACATTTCCAAAGTTTTGTAGGCAAACTGAATGGTGCTTACAGAATGCCAGCTCGGAAGACCATTACCAATACACTACTACAACAACAGTACGCCATGATGAAAGAAATTGTGAGAGTCAAAATTAATTCTGCAGAAGCGGTTGTGCTGACAGTAGATGGGTGGAACTCAACCACGAATGAGAGTTATTTGTCGGTGACAGCACACTGCTTTAAAGATCTAGAGCTGGCGTCTTCCCTCCTAGAGTGCTTTTAAATACGACGAAAGGCAACGTCAGAAAAACTCTCTGAAGAACTGCGACATGTCACAAGGGAATGGGGCAGTCAAGAAAAAGTCGTGTGTGTTGTTAGCGACGAAGCTGCTAATATTGTGGAAACACATCCCCTGCTTTGCACACACACTCAATTTAATTGTTCAGAATGGGCTTCCGCACATTCAACCCATTCTGATAAAGTAAAAACAATTGTTGAATTTTTTTTAAAGAAGTTCGCAGGCCTGCACGAAACTGAAAAAGATGAAGGAAGAGTTAAAAGAGCCAGTTCTGACACTAAAGCAGGACACTGTTACCAGATGGAATTCAACCTATGATATGCTGCGAAGAATAATCAAGGTTAAGAATTCCCTAATGACAGTTATCATTCTGAAATGTTCGGATCTTCCAAATCTGACTGCAGAGACATTGCAAGTGTAACACAAGCCTGTGACCTATTGAAAGTTTTCAAAGACTGCACCGAGGAAATGTCAAGAGAAAATGTTGTCACTGCTTCTAAAGTTACACTCCTTAGTCGCTCGTTAAAAAAATGGTGTTGCAGGTTCGTTAATAACACTAAAATTCATGTAGACATGCAACGGATGGTCGAAAAGTTAGCTCAAGACCTAAAACAACGATTTTGAAATATAGAGGAAAATTCCATTTTCGCAGAAGCAACTTCATTGGATCCTCGGCTCAAATTACATGGTTTTCTGATAAAAATTCTGCTGAGAAGGTGAAATCAAACCCGATCATGCACTGTGAGAAATTTGTGACGAACACATCCACTGCTACTGCAACAATCTCAGTTACAACCACTGAATCTACTTCTAGTCTCTGGCTCGAATTTGATGAAGTGTTTTCCAGGCTGCAGAGTAATCCACACCCGAGAGCTGCTGCAGCAGTGGCAGTGGACAAATATTTCAAGAGCCCCTGCTACAGAGACAAGGCAATCCTCTTCAGTGGTGGTCTGACCGGCTGTCAGTATACCCCTCGCTCTTTGAACTTGCAAAAATACGACTGCGTATTGTTGCAACCTCCACGCCGTGTGAAAGAGTGTTCTCGAAGGCAGGACACCTTATAACTGACAGAAGAAATCGCCTCACAGGAAAAAAGTGGAACAAATCATGTTTTTAAACGGAAATCTCTGAACATTCGCAAAATCCGTTGGTGTTTATTTATAAATATATTTTTTAAAATTTAATTAGGACAATCCTCAAATTGACATTTAGTGTAATTATTTCAGTAATGTGTACGAGATAAACATTCCAACATGAACGATTATCTTTCAAGCGTGGGTTCCACGCATGCTTCAGTTCCACACTCACAAAGTAAGCATTTTATTTTCATGTTGGCTGTGCGTGCTCACACAGCCAGCCTCTTCGATTGTATCTTTGATATAATATTCATTTGTCTGCAAGCGTTGCTAACGGTAGGCTACCCGTAGACGCGAAGTATAACTGCACGAATAGTCAAGAGTAATGTTGTCAGCACTGCAGGAAGCAGCTGACGCTGCCTTCCCCTCGCCCCTCACGTCCCTAACCCCACCGAAACCAATAATTCCCCACAAACACCGTGCGATTCGTCGACACTCGACAGGCAGTAGAGGGAGGACTGAAGTGAAGAGAGAATGAGTGCCGTAGCGCCGATGTAGTGGGAGAGGGAGAGGGGAAGAGAGTGAGTGAACTAGAAAAAAAATGTGGACTGTGCTACCTGTGAAGAGTTTGAAGAACCAGTTCATTGAAATTGAGTGGTTAGTTCACACTTCACTGGAGTGAAGCGTTTATTTGAACGACTCATTCACTAGCTCCCCATCACTACCTCACACATCACATGAAGTTCTGAGCTCTGGCCTACATATCACAAGTGTCGACAAATTGCTGTTTGAAGTGCAGTCGAGCCCGAGGCTGATGTTGCAGGGTGCCATGCTTTTGCTACATTACAAAGGAAGATTGAAGACACCTTAAAGCTAAATTTCAAACTTTTGCCTCGTAGTGGAAGACAGTTATGGGTTTTCCAAAATGTGATCCTTAATTCTGTTGCCCAGTGTAGACAATTCACTCAAAAACGCAGTAAAGGAATTCCTGCTAGTGGCCCGACAGTATAGGAAAAAGCAGTCGCGTTTAAACAAACAACCTGGCAGCAGCAACGTGTTTCTAGCATCAGAGGACTGGCAACCAAAGTGGGAAAAAAGCGTTTAGGTGTGCGGGAGCTGACAGTGACCGGAGAAAGTCGTTCACTAATGAAAAAAATGCAGAACAATTTATAAAGAAGATATGGAAAGTAACAGCGGAAGAAGATTTAACTTCTGATGCCTTGTACAGTGTTGATGAAATCGAACTATTTTAGAAGATACTTTCTTCAAAAACTTTTTTTAATGCACAGCAATGTTGTGTCTGTAATATTATTTTATTTATCATTACAGACAAAACAATGTTAAGCATTTTTTAAAATTTGTACATGCTTCAAAAACAATAGCTGCCAAGAATGAGAAGCAAGCGCGTTGGTATAAACAACAGGAACAGTGCGTAACAGTAATGGAGTGTTGTAATGCAATTGGAAGTCATACTGTAGCTCACGGTAATTGAGAAATCCCTACATCCACTTTGTTTTCAACACAGCGACAGAAACACACTTTTCATGAAAATTTGTACGTGAGAAATGAGCTGAACAAGAACAAGCTTCCACTGAAACCTATCCTTACAACTGACAAGGGTCCAACTGCTAATATGACTTAATTCCGATGGTATACAATCTACTCTTCTTCCACCCAGTGTGACAGACCTCATTCAGCTCATGGACGAGGGAATTTTGGAATCAATTGAACGTCATTATCGATGTGCATTTCTTGTCTCCTTGCTGAAAGAATGTGAAAACGACTCTTCTTAAGCTATGCTTCAAGCGTGAAAGCAATAAATGTACGTGATGTTTTCCAAACTGCACGAGCATGAAGCCTGAATCGTAAAGTCGGGAACGCTACCATAACGTAGAGCTGGAGAAAAGTAGCGTCATCCATTGATGCAAAGTTGGAACTAGTACTGAGCGATAGTGAGTGCGAAATGTCCTGATTCAGAAATTTTGCACTGTTAGGATTAGCGGGTTTCGTTCGCAAGCTAGGCGTATTTATTGCCGATAAGGAAATGCAGGTAATTTCTCAGCTCCCAAACAGAATCATAATGTAATTTAAATGTGCTTTTAAGCTACGCTGAAAGATAGCGATTAGAAGTTAATTTCCGTCTTTTTTTTACGTTTTCATGCAGCAAAAAATAAATAGTTTTTGAACGATCATCAGAAAGTGACGTTGAGCCGGTGATGCGACTGCCATCCTGCGGTGAAAGATAGAACTATTTAGAAAACAGCGACAGACGACGCTAATGACATCTGTGAGTGAAAAATTTAAAATTGTATGAGATACTGCATTGGTTGTGAGGCACCTGTGTAATAAGAAAAATGGGAAATTCTTTTATTTCAATACATGACAATATAATTGTAGAATTTCTGTTTTTTGGGTCAGTGAGACGAAAGCAATAACACGACGCACGTACATTAAAAAGTTGTTAGATATTATATTAATATGTCTCACAGTATGTTTTAGATTGCAATACAGTGTACTACGGGAAAGAGCGGTTCTCCATGAGCTGTAGGCAGCTACCTTTTTAAGATCGTAGTTACAGCTTTTAAAGAACAAGGTACACTAATGTTCAGAAAAATAGAACACTTTGAACGATTAGAGATAGGACGTTCATATTCACAGGACACGCACATTAGTATGTTCTACAGAAATTATTTGCGTTTGAAACATGTCGGCCCGCGCGTTCAAGGTCAACATCGACATCACAGCGCAACACCACCTACCGGTAAAATGTGCTTGCGGCTCTCGTTGTCGCTATGAACCGAAGGTAATGAGTGGACCAGTGTGACTTGAACAGACGTGCAGGATGCCTTGCAGAAGTACCGTCAAATCAGTGAGTTTGAAAGAGTGCGCATTATTGGCATGAGAGGGTGTGATGCATCCGTCAGGGAAACCGCTGTTAGCGGAGGACAAAAAGTTTCGGCAGTGCAACGGGTGTGTGCACAATGGTTCCGGAAGGTCATAGAATACAACGAGATGGGGCAGGTCGCAGGTCGTACCACCCAGACCATCCCCCGAGAAGATCGACAACTCATCCGAATAGCATTGCAGGGAAGATCTGTTTTCTCGTCGGCTCTGTCGCAACAGTGGAACAATGTAACACATCATACACTATCGGGGGTGACAGTCTGTCGCCGTTTATTACGGTATGGGTTACGTGCGCTTCGTCCACATCTCCACCTACCTTTGACGAACATGCAGAAACATGTTAGACGGCAATGTTGTGTGGATTGACGTCCCTGGGGACAGAAATGGCATCAGATAGTGTTTCCGAACGAATCCAGGTTCTATTTGGTGTAAAATCAAGGCCGTATTTTGGTTCGCCGCATACAGGGGTGAAGCATAGTAATGACTGCATTCGCAAAAGTTGTACAGCGTCAACTCTTGGCGTTATGGCGTAGGGTGGTATTTGGCACAACTACAAATCACAGTTGGTTCTTATCCAGGTCACTGAGCCCAGTGTGCCCTACATGAATGACTCCCTGTTCGGGCGCCAACATAAAAATGACTTTTTTAAAAATAATATGAATATTTATATATGTGTTTTGAGAGAGAGAGAGAGAGAGAGACAGACAGAGAGAGATTGATTTTTGATTGTGATTTTTACTTTAAGTTGCAACTGGTACCTGAATTTTAGTTGCTGCCTTCCTTGAATGTTAACCTTTGCACCAGTTGTTGACGTATTGCAATTTGGAGGAAGTTATTGCTCTTTAAGGTTTAAAATACGACTCTGTTAGTTACTTGGCCGTATTGCGGATAGCTTTGAGCCCAAGTTTTCGTAGCTTTTCATACCTAAGGGACCACTGTTGTAAGTAAATAAGATCAAACAGCAATCTGCTTTTCGGGAGAAAAGGAGATTGCTTGGCACACAAACTTCCTTCAAACTACACGTCCTACTACATCAAAATTGCTCAGTGGAGTTCAGCCCCATACTATTGTACAATAACATAATCCAGTTACTGTAATCAAGAAATTATGAGAGGTTGTTACTTATTGAATGAAAACTATAGAGAAAGCATTTCTTTTCCTGTATTTTAGTGAACTTTGTACACTTACAATTCAGTCGATTGATAGACGGCAACGACAATGAAGTTCACCTCCTTTTCCAAAAACAAGATATTTCTATTCTTCATTTCCAGAAAATTTGTATACATAAATGTTTGGCAACTCTTACGCATACTTTACTCGGTTTTATCACTAAAATATCAATTTTCATTAAATGTAACAATATGTTCTGAGTGACGGCCCAGCAACACGTCCTCTATCCACAAGATACAGATTAACAGTTCTCTCTTTTTTTAATAAACCAATTTTTTTTTTAGGGTCCTTACTCAAAGATTCTCTAATAGTAGCGTTGCGGGGATCGCACGCTGAAGAGTTTCTTGCTGCGCTTCACTTCACTTCAAGTACTTTTTGAATCACATTTACATTTACGGTTTTTACATACATTACTGAGCTTCTCAGAATAAAATCAGCCACAAATAAGTTAAAGAAAAAAAAAAGCAGTGAGGCACACACAACATTACAACCCGTAGCCGTACCCTTTCTGCGCCACTTTTCAGCAAGACAATGCACGACCACGCGTTGTTGCACGAACACATGCCTTCTTGGTGTTACAGGATGTCGGCCTTTTTCCTGACCCGCCAGATCACAAGACTTGTCACCAATCGGACATATGTGCGAAATGGTGAAACGATGGGTGCAGTGCTGTGACCAAGGCCATATGAATTTTGGAGGCAGGTGAGTGCACCATGGATGGCCACAGGAGGCCATTCAAGCCTTATACGCGTTAAGGCCATCACACATGGGACAAGTATCAGGGCCCATGGTGGACCCTGTGCCTACTAGGCAGCAGGACACATGCTGAACCAAACTAACTGAAATACACTACCGGCCATTAAAACTGCTACACCACGAAGATGACGTGCTACAGACGCGAGATTTAACCGACAGGAAGAAGATGCCGTGATATGCAAATGATTAGCTTTTCAGAGCATTCACACAAGGTTGGCGCCGGTGACGACACCTACAACCTGTTGACGTAAAGAAAGTTTCTAACCGATTTCTCATACACAAACAGCAGTTGACCGGCGGTGCCTGGTGAAACGTTGTTGTGATGCCTCGTGTAAAGAGGAGAAATGCGTACCATCACGTTTCCGACTTTGATAAAGGTCGGATTGTAGCCTATCGCGATTGCGGTTTATCGTATCGCGACATTGCCGTTCGCGTTGGTCGAGATCCAATGACTGTCAGCAGAATATGGAACCGGTGGGTTCAGAAGGGTAATACGGAACGCCGTGCTGAATCCCGACGGCCTCGTATTACTAGCAGTCGAGATGACAGGCATCTTATCCGCATGGCTGTAACCAAAGACCTTGTAAAAAATAACTAGACTCACTGATGGCGCTGCAGTCGCGCGATAATTTGCACCTTCGGCTGGACGCCATTATAGTGGTGGTAGTCTGATGTGTTGTGTAGTACTGTTGTTTATGAAGACCCTGATTCAACGTTGTATATTTGTTGGGGCGTACATACAGTATTTGTTACTCGTAATTCTACTGTCTGTACGTTCCAATCAAAAGAAGTACAATGGTGAAGAGTTGTGCAGCGATTAATTGTACAAATAAATTCGAGAAAGGAACGAATATTACATTTCACAAGTATGTGGATATTTTAAGTTTTTTTGTATGTCAGTGCACTTGTTTAGTAAATGTTTTTGTAACACGGTATTAGCATAATGTCTGTGCATATACACTCCTGGAAATTGAAATAAGAACACCGTGAATTCATTGTCCCAGGAAGGGGAAACTTTATTGACACATTCCTGGGGTCATATACATCACATGATCACACTGACAGAACCACAGGCACATAGACACAGGCAACAGAGCATGCACAATGTCGGCACTAGTACAGTGTAAATCCACCTTTCGCAGCAATGCAGGCTGCTATTCTCCCATGGAGACGATCGTAGAGATGCTGGATGTAGTCCTGTGGAACGGCTTGCCATGCCATTACCACCTGGCGCCTCAGTTGGACCAGCGTTCGTGCTGGACGTGCAGACCGCGTGAGACGACGCTTCATCCAGTCCCAAACTTGCTCAATGGGGGACAGATCCGGAGATCTTGCTGGCCAGGGTAGTTGACCTACACCTTCTAGAGCACGTTGGGTGGCACGGGATACATGCGGACGTGCATTGTCCTGTTGGAACAGCAAGTTCCCTTGCCGGTCTAGGAATGGTACAACGATGGGTTCGATGACGGTTTGGATGTACCGTGCACTATTCAGTGTACCCTCGACGATCACCAGTGGTGTACGGCCAGTGTAGGAGATCGCTCCCCACACCATGATGCCGGGTGTTGGCCCTGTGTGCCTCGGTCGTATGCAGTCCTGATTGTGGCGCTCACCTGCACGGCGCCAAACACGCATACGACCATCATTGGCACCAAGGCAGAAGCGACTCTCATCGCTGAAGACGACACGTCTCCATTCGTCCCTCCATTCACGCCTGTCGCGACACCACTGGAGGTGGGCTGCACGATGTTGGGGCGTGAGCGGAAGACGGCCTAACGGTGTGCGGGACCGTAGCTCAGCTTCATGGAGACGGTTGCGAATGGTCCTCGCCGATACCCCAGGAGCAGCAGTGTCCCTAATTTGCTGGGAAGTGGCGGTGCGGTCCCCTACGGCACTGCGTAGGATCCTACGGTCTTGGCGTCCATCCGTGCGTCGCTGCGGTCCGGTCCCAGGTCGACGGGCACGTGCACCTTCCGCCGACCACTGGCGACAACATCGATGTACTGTGGAGACCTCACGCCCCACGTGTTGAGCAATTCGGCGGTACGTCCACCCGGCCTCCCGCATGCCCACTATACGCCCTCGCTCAAAGTCCGTCAACTGCACATACGGTTCACGTCCACGCTGTCGCGGCATGCTACCAGTGTTAAAGACTGCGATGGAGCTCCGTATGCCACGGCAAACTGGCTGACACTGACGGCGGCGGTGCACAAATGCTGCGCAGCTAGCGCCATTCGACGGCCAACACCGCGGTTCCTGGTGTGTCCGCTGTGCCGTGCGTGTGATCATTGCTTGTACAGCCCTCTCGCAGTGTCCGGAGCAAGTATGGTGGGTCTGACACACCGGTGTCAATGTGTTCTTTTTTCCATTTCCAGGAGTGTATTTGCAGGTTTCCTTTCTCAAAACCACAGCTGTTACAAAAATGGTTACACGCTGTCAGGAGGCAAGATTTCCGACCGAGAGAATACCATTTTATATGTTCCGATCATTTTGAAGAAAGTTGTTTCCTTGAAAATTGCGTAAATCGCAGAAAGCTGAAAGATGATGCTGTTCCATCCATCTTTCGTTTTCCAGACCATATACAGCAGAAGATAAATTTTTCTTTGTGAACCACATTTTACTGTAACTATAAAAGTTGAGTTGCGAGCAACACGAAATTTGAGTTAGCAGGCTTTTTATCGTAATAAAATGCAACTGAATGTGTGTAATTGTAATCTGATTTCACATATTCTCTCGATGGAACAGTTGTTGAGTTTTATTTATTATATGAAAAAATCACACATATAAACTGAAGTGTACATCTTCGAAAGTAAATATTGTGACTAATGCGATACTGGATGCCTGCCTGAAGTCTTGTTTGTTGTAGCTGGCTGATCGGTAGTGTTTTCATGGTCTAGGTTAGGTTGAAACTCGATAATTTGGCCGGCCGCGGTGGCCGAGCGGTTCTAGGGGCTTCAGTCCGAAACCGCGCGACTACTACGGTCGCAGGTTCGAATCCTGCCTCGGGCATGGATGTGTGTGATGTCCTTAGGTTAGTTAGGTTTAAGTAGTTCTAAGTTCTAGGGGACTGATGACCTCAGCTGTTAAGTCCCATAGTACTCAGAGCCATTTGAACCATTTTTTTTTCGATAATTTGGTCGTGAGTTGCCAAAGCACTACGCCATATATAACGCACTTTTCGTCATAAAATCTAAAGCAAGGTAGAGTCAGAAAATATCTATTAACATAGTGGGCATATCTTCGAGTATTTTGATGCATTTTGCGTACATCTATCGTAAATGAACTACAAAAAATGCTAGGGGTCCAGTGCATAACTATTAGCTACGGCAGATTCCATGTACTACGTAACATAAATTCATAAACAGTGACTAATTGCTGTTTGTTCATAAATTAAAAACTGTATTGTAGTAACGTATTTAAATGAGGCATTATGTTTGTGACCTAACTGTAGGGAAGGCATTTTATAACCAAAAGCGACGTATAAACATTCGAAATCCGCGCGTCAGTTTACCACTCTAATGGCCGCCGCCCAGCTGTTCAGTTTGTCCGCTCTTCACAGTCGACCACTCGTGCGGTTGTGGGGGCCTGGCTGTAACGGATCGTGCAGCCACGTCTCGATCCCTGAGTCAACAGGTGGGAAAGTTTGCAAGACAATAACCATCTGCACGAACAGTTCGACGACGTGTGCAGCAGCGTGGACTATCAGCTCGGAGACCATGGCTGCGGTTACCCTTGACGCTGCATCACAGGCAGGAGCGCCTGCGATGGTGTTCTCAACGACGAACCTGGGTGCACAAATGGCAAAACTTTTTTTTTTTTTTTTTTTTTTTTTGTAGGGTGAATCCAGGTTCTGTTTACAGCACAATGATGGTCGCATCCGTGTTTGGCGACATCGCGGTGAGCGCACATTGGAAGCGTGTATTCGTCATCGTCATACTGGCGTATCTCCCGGCGCGATGGTATGGAGTGCCACTGGTTACACATCTCTGTCACCTCTTGTTCGCATTGACGGCACTCTGAACAGTGGACGTTACATTTCAGATGTGTTACGACACGTGGCTGTACCCTTCATTCGATCCCTGCGAAACCCTACATTTCAGCAGGATAATGCACGACCGCATGTTGCAGGTCCTGTACGAACGCGCGCGTGCGTGTGTGTGTCCGAGGGAGGGCTCGAACCTCCGGCGGGAGCGGCCGCGCAATCTGTGACATGGCTCCTCAAACAGCGCGCCCACTACCCGCGGTCCGCAATCTGGCAACCCTGCGTTGAATCAGCCCGCTATTGCTTCTTAAAAAGTAAAAATTGCGATGAATGCTGAATCTTAACAGCCGCTGCAATGTATGTATAGCCTGTGGATCCCTCGGTTTATATGAAACACTGTAATTAAGATTCTTAGTACATTTCAAAATCGCCATATAATTGCTTGCTTTTAAATTCGTGAGTTAAAGGAAAACATTACGTCAGGTATTATGATTCTGGACGTACTTTCCGAGGATTTTTTGCAAGCGACATTGCACCAATGAAGTTGTGCTTTGTACCACTATGTGACGCAGTTGGAATTTTTCCAAATGATAAAATTATTTTGACAGATTTAAGGATGGCTCCTCTGAAAGATTTGGAAAAATTATTGGTAATTTACTATAACAGACACAACTAAAATCGGTTCAGACTTGGTTTAGTATTACTATAATGTCCGATTTATATTTCTGATCACTCAAGATATTGTCCAGTAACAGGAAAAGAACGACAGGCCATGTGGAACTCTGTTAAATTCACACACATTTCAGTCGATGCAAAAAGCAGTCACAGGCTTGGAATCTCCAGTCAGTGGCACAAGATAATAGGCCTGGTTAAGATCTAGGACAGTGAAAATTTTAGCCCTGGCAAATCAGGTAATACAAACATACAAGTCCAGCAGCCGAACAGATCCCACGATGACATTCTGGTTTAACTGTCTATAATCCATACCCAGACTCCCATTTAGGGACAAAAAACGTGTGAGAAGCGCAGTGGGAAGTAGACGGGCTAGTAACTCTTTCCTTCAGCATTTCGTCTACCACCCATCATAACGCTTCCATCCTGGGCGGTGAAAGCCGATAGGGAGGTTGCCGATCTGGAACACCGTTGGCCAACCGTATTTTATAACGGATTCTACAGGTGCCACCTAATACGAGTATATTAGTCGAAAGATCTAGAAACTGGTAAATAATTCTCATCAGGACCTCCGCCTCCTGAGTGGATGAATGACACACGCCAAACTCAGAACTCTCCACAGACACAATACTAACTCCGGCTCTAGTCTGACATGAACGTGATCCAGGTGTGTCGAAACCTAAAGGAAAACACCTTACTGGCGCAATATAAAAAAAAAACCATCTGCTGAATACAACTAACCGAAAGATCTTTAGCGACCAGTATCTGAATCAGCCACGAAAAGTCTTGTGTAGACGAACTCTCACTACAATAACTGCTCAGGGACAACACTTTCCAATTAACAGCATGTCATCCCTGTGACTTAGCTTGCAGAGGAGAAAGCCTACAAACGGAACAGTTGTCCGCAGCTCGTGGTCTCGCGGTCGCGTTCTCGCTTCCCGAGGACGAGGTCCCGGGTTTGATTCCCGGCGGGGTTAGGGATTTTCATCTGCCTCGAGATGACTGGGTGTTTGTACTGTCCTCCTTATTTCATCATCATTCATAAAAGTGGCGAAATTGGACTGAGCAAGGGTTGGGAACTTGTACGGGCGCTGATAACAACGCAGTTGAGCCCCCCACAAACCAAACATCATCGTCACCATCAAACGGAACAGTTGTTAAGATACCACTGGTAATCCAGCAGACTCCCAGAGCCAACCAACGTACAGACAGGTTTATGGTTCAAGCCTGCGCAGACAAACAGCAGGGATTGATTAAGTACCGACCTCACGAAATTACACTGCTTAGTCAGCAGTTTATGCCTAACTATGCTTCCTCTGTTTACGTGTAATCCTTTCGGCTGAGCTTCCACTATGCAGTGCAGTCACAAACGAAACCTCTTTATCTCGCCGACTGTAGCATTGGATTGTGCACCGAAGGGTCTCGGACCCAAACTTCCCACTTCATCATGCTTACTGAAGCAAAATGGAACCATTCAATCATAATGAAGTTAATTTACGGGTGCACATTATCTGCGACCAGTACTCTGACCCAATAATCTCTAAAATATTTGCTATGGCCTCCTCCTCTATTGTATCTAAGTCAAGGGCTAGGATGGCAACCCGAATCTCCCGGGTATATTGTTGGAGAGTATTCGTAGGGCTCTGAACCCAGAGGAAATATTTACGAGCTAAATCATCCTTAATCCGAGGGGTAATCCCACCTCTCAGTAATTCTCTTCCACAATTTGCAGAAAATACCTGTGGTTTTGTCCCATAACAATAAATGACAGTCCTTATTTATAACTTAAGATTTTAAATAATTAAAAAATCTAGGACAGAATAATGATAAAGCTGCACTTTAACAGTGGGCCTCAAATAATAATGACAAATGCTTATGCAAAACCATATTTTAAATAGCTAGAAATTTTTATCTCAGAACAATCATAATGGTCTACCTGCCCAGGAATAGAAGGGGCTCAAATAATTAATAATTCTACTGCACACAATAATAATGACCAAAACATAGGCAAATCAATTTTTATATCTCAAATGGAACACACCTTTAAAACGCTAAGATTGGCCATGAGCAACCGATAATCGAACAGATACTATTAAAACGTAAATGTACAATACAGGACACTGCATCAACTACTTCGCCGCCTTTCCTTTTTTCTTTTTTTTCTGTAGGCCCTGGGCGGAACCAGGAAAGACCCAGAGTGAGCTGGACATAGCATCAAGTGTGTGCAGCCGTATCACAAAGAAACATACGAACAACTAGGGAAATAAAAATAATAGTAGTGCTTACGACATGGCGCAAGAGCCTCACTCATTAAGCCACCCAGACAAAATTCGTAACTTGTGGCAACAATAAGGCCATTACACTCTAGGAAAAATTTATACTTCAATACAACACTATAACACATATTAATCTGATATTTTCCAGATGAAATTTAACCTTGTAAGGAAGGCACTTGAAACGATGAACAGGAATAACTGCTCCTAAATCTACAAAAGAAAGTCGAACCCCCAATGTTAAAGAACAGGAAAACTAACTTCACTAAAAGACATTAACAAAATTTGGGAACCTCGCTCATGTTGCCCAGCGTAACGTTACAGTACACTTCTGCATATGTGCAAGTTATTACCGTGAAAGAGACAATCAAAAGCCAGGCCAATTATAAGTGGACGGGGAAAGAATAAATTCACACAAAGATAGCAGCTAGCCCACCACCAGTACTTAAAATGCTGGGTTCACTTAACGTTAGGGAACCCAGTCAGTAACGGCCGCGCGCAGCAATATTCAGGTTAACAATCACAGTGAAACATGCTTACAAAGTGAGTGAGCGCATCAGATGGACATCGAACAACCAACATGAACACAGTCACCCATTCTCACTTGAAAGAACCAGCCATCAGCATATCCAGGTGTAAGGAAATACCATACCAGCGGAATACACCAGCCAGTACCCAAGAAACACTTGGACAGGTTCCACCACAGTTGCGGTTGGCGCAATTCAACCGACTCAGCCACACAGGAGCCCTACTCTGGCTCTAGTTGTCCTTGTCACCAACCCACGCAGAATCAACACCTGGCACCATCCAGTAGAAAAGAAGCGTCTGCTGCTCACTGGTGTTTTTTTCTCATTCCTTACGACCTGAAAAAACTCTTCCAGCTGTGTGAGATGTGGCCCAAGCTAAGCGTGTAGTGGAAAGATAGCACTATAGCCCCAAGGAGATATCGCACACGAGTCAAATAGTCCATTCTCCCTTGCAGAAAACAGAAAGACCC
The DNA here is from genome assembly GCF_021461385.2 of Schistocerca piceifrons. Taxonomy (NCBI): domain Eukaryota; kingdom Metazoa; phylum Arthropoda; class Insecta; order Orthoptera; family Acrididae; genus Schistocerca; species Schistocerca piceifrons. The sequence continues at coordinate 781,503,131 of NC_060139.1, read as the reverse complement.
CATTTTCCCTGCAAAACATGGGATCTACCCCCTCGCCATCCTCCCCCCCCCCCCTCACTAATTTCTTCATGAACTCCAGAGGCCTACCCAGTCCATATATTCCAGATCAACAGACTGTTGTTACAGGTAGCATTCTTACCCTGTCCCACGACAGCGAAATTACTAACGTAAACAGAAACGTTATCTCTTTTTTCAGTGATAAGGCGGCGAAGCCCTGCTTTGTAATAGCGCGCTTTTTTCTGGTGTGTGAGCTCTGTACTCTTAAGGACAAGTTACCAGTTTTGCCTAATGACCTCCAGGGTTACCGTTTTGGGAAGAAAATCATTAGTCGATCACAAATTGGCCAGTGGAGAATTAAGAGGATGACTCTGAAATCTGGTATCGCAGGACAGAGGGGATCACGTTGTGGAAAGGGGCCCAAAATCAGTTACTATTAGTTGCACAAACATACAAACTTTATTTTGCTAAAGCACTTAATCACACATGCCCTTTAAAGAATTCAGAAACAATACGGCTGAAGGCCAGAACTCAAGCTGTTAAAATTGCCTTAAGGAATACACACAGCTGAAGGCCTTAGTTACAAAATAGAAGAACTGAGAGCTTAAGAGTGGATAACAAGAATTTCAGTAAGAAGATTTTAAAAGCTTTTAAACAAATTACCTTTCAAATTTTAACTTAAGATGGCTGAAGGCTTTATATTAAAATATTTCAATAAGGTTCGGCTGAAGACCATATACTGAACATGGAACAACTGAAGACTTAAGGCCTGGATAACAAAATTAAGATAGAAATGAAAATTCTCAAATTTTCAAATGATTTTTCAAATTTTAATTTAAGACGGCTGAAGGCCTTATCTTAAAATGTTTCACGTAGAAGTTTGGCTGAAGGCCACACACTGAACAAACTAAATTAGTACACGACTGAAGGCCTTGTACAGTATTTGGGACTGAAAGAAAATCACAATCCAAAACAACAGAACAGTGGTGTTCAGAAGTGTTCCAAGGGTCGGCCTGTGGAGAACACTCTAAAAAATGGTTCAAATGGCTCTGAGCACTATGGGACTCAAGTGCTGAGGTCATTACTCCCCTAGAACTTAGAACTAGTTAAACCTAACTAACCTAAGGACATCACAAACATCCATGCCCGAGGCAGGATTCGAACCTGCGACCGTAGCGGTCTTGCGGTTCCAGACTGCAGGCCTTTAACCGCACGGCCACTTCGACCGGCAAAGAACACTCTAACTTAAGTTTAGGTGAGACAGACAGCCAAGCGTAATACTAAATAATCGGATGGCAACACGACCTAAAGACAGCTGAAGAACCAACCAACAATCTAATCAATTCCCTTCCACCCGACCAACAGCACGATAACCGAAAATATCAGCGAGGACGAAGATGCCAGCAGCACTACATCTTGACAACTGGCGTCTAAGTACAGTCAGGGCACAATAACCACTTTAAAAATGAACAACACCAAGGCTGCCGAACTACACGCCGTGCTGGACAGTATCAACACGGCGAGGAAAACACACTGCCACAAAACTACGCTAACGACCAGGGCAGGTAACCGGAATGTTAACGGCCACAAAACAGAAGATACCGCTGGTGCACTTCACTAATAAGTTACAAACAAGTCCATAGTTAAATACCATACAGGAAGATAGCTGCAAAATTTTGCCAACTCCAGCAGACCGTACGTTGCTGCTTGCGGGAACGGCTCAGGAAGTAACAACCGGCAATGAACGAAGAGATGTTACAGCAGTTGAGGTTTCATAACGGGTTAACTGATTACTCAACTCCAGTATCCATGTTCGGTTGGCGACAAACTTTGCAGCTATCACAGCTAGAGCCTCACAAATCCGACTGCGTGTGCACGCCACCAGTGGCCCCGGCCTGACCTCGCACTGCGGAGACTTCCTCGCTGCTCTGTTGCAACCGACCGACTGCCTCACACACCACCACACGGAAATATAGCGGTCACACCAAAGATGGTGCAGCAGTACTAGTATTGCTAAGCGCTGCTGCTACCACTGACAGAGGCAAGTCAGCAACTCGTTTTGGTAGTAACTCAGGAAGCAATAAGACGCCACTCGATTGTGAGCAAATGCCAAAGAAGAAATGGCATCAACGCGATCCGGCCACGGCACAGACTCAACCTCAAGGAAGTTGAAGTAGCCTTACTGGTCTCATTATGAGGAGAATTGAAAGCAAAGTGTAACCAAGGGAACTGTTCCATTTTCACTAAGAATGCTGACGAAACACAGTGGGAGCAGACTTGAGATTGCGATTAATCGTTGCTGCAAACGAAGGTTGGGTATAGTAGGGTCCTTTGGTAGAATGATGTACGGCATTCTCAAAATAAAACCTGTGACACGAGCGCCAGAGCATTAACACCAACCAGAGATCTCGGAGGACAAAAGATATGTCAGATAAATTGCCATGAAACAAACCACAGGAAACTCGAGAAGGCATCCACGATATTCAAGATGTAAAAGTTCACATACGGACTATTCTCCGCTGTGGATTGTAACCACCCTTTCCTAGACATAGCATTAGGCTTGGCTGTCTTACAACCACGGCATTCGCCCATAATTTCTGAACATCCTTGTACAAGTTGGACCAGGTGAGGTGTTCTCTAAGCTTCAAAATGGTTTTAGCGGCACCCAAATGACCGCCTACAAATAATCGTGAAAGTAATGCAAAATAGCCTGAATTATCTCACTAGACAATCAAAACGTGAAGTGCTTATCGCTCCCGGTTTGGTAGGAAAAGATGCCTTTCTTCAGACTGCAACCCGGCACTTGCTTACAGTCCAGAAGCTCCTGTTTAATCTCCTTCAAAAAATGGTTCAAATGGTTCTGAGCACTATGGGACTTAACAGCTGAGGTCATCAGTCCCCTAGAACTTAGAACTAATTAAACCTAACTAACCTAAGGACATCACGTACATCCATGCCCGAGGCAGGATTCGAACCTGCGACCGTATCGGTCGCGCGGTTCCAGACTGAAGCGCCTAGAACCGCTCGGCGACACCAGCCGGCTAATCTCCTTCAATGAGGGGTTCTGGCTCTGCTTTTCCTTGAAATTAGTAAATCCCTCATGGACCTCCAAGGGACCCTTCGGCTACCGAATGGTGAGTGTCCCTTGTGTATTTGACAGTAAAACGGAAGACCGATATGTGGACCACGCACTGGGCAATACATCTTTCCTTCCTAGGCAGACTAGGACCCAATCACGGCCGATTTATGGCTACCACAATCACCGCAGTAGCAGGGGGCCCCTAGCTCCAGAGACTCAGCCATGAGCCCTGTAAATACTTGTTCTTACTTAATAAAGCCTGATTTCCTGTTTTTAAAAAGTTCTTTAAATTTAGAATGTTAAGAGGCTCCAATCATCAAGCATGCTAGTACCGCTGTAGAGAGCACTTTGATTGTTGATTCTATTCTTTCTTCAACCAGACAGCTTTAATGAATACTGTGGCAGTCATTCTACCAGTGAACCGACGAAAACAGGGATATTCGTTTCTGTCCCAGTCGGTCACCGGCCGGTGCGGAAATTCCAGAGCCGTTTGGTGTCATTGGCTGGTGTGGTATGCCTTGCCTATAGGACAGTATGCACCGTGTAGGCCAGCAAGAGGCTAGGGGTTCCCACTGCTAATCCACGATCAGGCGCGTTCGAGTAAACAGCCTTAATGTTTCTGGTATCTTGGTTCATCAACGAAGTAAGAAGGCAGTCTGTTGCCTGTGTATGTTACTACCGGAGCCTGTCATTTGTTTTATGCTGGAGTGTAGAACGGATACTTGTTGAGCAGTTGCGGCAAAAAGGTTCTTTAGAGACGGAGCAAAAGCTCGGATTAGAAAATGATGGAGAAGGAAAGCAGCCGCGCCCCTTCGAAGGAGCGATCCCGACATTTGGCTTAAGTGATTTAGGGAAATCACGTTGAATGAAGATGACCAGACGTGGGTTTGAACCGTCGTCCTCCGGAACGCGAGTCCGCTTCTAACGACTCTGAATAGGTATTATGTTGGTGCATGTGTTTGTAGCGTTTTTGTTTTGCTTGTTTGTATTCCGGTTCCTACGGGTCTATTTATCGACTGTCATTCGTTATTTGTACTTCACTGCTGCTGTTTCAGTTTACATATTGCCATTTTGTCGTCTGTAGATAGTGAGTGGCACTGTATACGCCGAAAATGGAGAACTAAGTGGAGAAATCGGAACATTTCCGACATATTCTTCTGTTTAAGTTCAATAGGGGATGACAGCGGCTGAGGTAGACAGAAACATTTGCGCCTTGTGTGGGGATAATGCCATTGGACGGAGCACGGCAAGATAATAGTTTTCTCGTTTTAAAGAAGGTCGTTTTAACATTAGTGAGTCTCCACATCCAAGAAGATATTCCGGGTTTGATGAAAATCGTTTAAACGCATTAATTCACAACGATCCACATTAGTGTCTTGAGAGCTGGCAGATCTGATGAACTGTGATCATTTCGCGATCGTGCAAATTTGCATGCGGTGGGGAAGGGACCACAACTCGAGTCTGTGGGTACCGCATGCTTTAAGCCAAAATCACAAAAGTCAGGGAGTCGTGATAAGTCTGTCTCTGCTTACTCATCGTCAATTGGCTCGTGAACACCGTCTATTCCTATCTTCTGCGTTACTGTTGACAATGAATTGTAACACGAAGAAAAGGTAGGAATGTATGATCCCAAACGAAGCAGCAACTCCACGTAAGAAGACCTATGCGCATCCACAAAAGATAATGTTATGCATCTGGTGGAAGATCGACGGTGTGGTGTACTACAAACTGCTTCCCCGGCGTGTAACCATAGCTGCCGACATTTATTGTCAACAACTGAGACGTCTTGAAGATGCAGTCCAAGACCAAAGATCAGGAAGACTGCTTGAAGTGATGCTGCTCCAACATTCGCCCTCCCGCATTCTGCCAGATTGCCAAAGCACTCTATACAGGTGTTGGGTTGGGAAGTCATTCCGCATCCACTTTATTCACCTGATGTTGCGCCTTCAGATTTTCACATTTTCCGTTCACTATCGACAAACCTTCAAGGAACTTCATTTCCGTGTGAAAATGCACTCCGAACATGGCTCGACGAGTTCTTCGCTGGAAATCCACGTGACTTCTACAGCCGGAGAATCGAAAAGTTACCTCATCGTTGGCAGACTGTTCTAAATAGTGAAGGAGAATATGTTATTGATGACTAAAGTCTATTTTATGTTTATGCATTGCATTTATTAAATTTATGGAAAAACTCTACGAACTTATGCATCAAACCTATAACATTTGTGTGTTGTTCGGCTGCATACATTCATAAATTTTGTTGTAGACTGCAATTAAAGCGAAAATCCAATTGTGCAAACGGTCTGCATGTAGCCATATTATTACTGAGGAAATCTTTATTAGATTGCCTTGCAAAAGAAGTGATGCATATAGAAGGAGAGGGAGAAACGTAATGAAACTTCATGGTTGAGATGGCACATGATGTTATTTCAGTCATTACAAGATAGAGTCAAATTACCAAAGTACCTGCCAGTGTGATCTCAATTATCAATGTGATGTTGCATCCAGTCTGGCCTGGATTCATTCACTGATTCAGTTGTAAAGAGTGTCATAAAGCCATTATTTCCTCTCCTGAGCCAACATGGATGCAACTGTTGTAACTGGACCTTGATATCCTGGATAGTGCCACTGGGATGGAGTTGACATCTGAGCTGGTTCCACACACGCTCTGTTGGAACTGACCTGCGGATGTTGAGGGCCACGGGAGTACCTCTGCATCATGCAGGCAGTTCATAAGGACGTGTGCTGTGCGTGGACGAGCATTATCCTGCTGAAAAATGGCATCGCGATTTTGCCACGTGAGAGGCAACGCATGAAGATGCAGGACGTCCCTGACGTAAAGTTATGCCATTACAGTTCCCTGAATCACTATCAGCTGTGACTAGAAGTCGTACCCGATGTTCCCTGCATAATGACGCCAAGAATAACATAGCTACGCTGCTCCGAAACATTGGGAGAATGCGACCTCTCCTCAGGTTGTTGCGTTACTAGCCGATAATGGTCATCCGGGATCGCACACAACCGGAATTCATCGCTGAACACAATGCGACGTCATTCATTTTCAGTCCATGCTTCTCACTTACTACAGCACTCGAAAGCCGTTTGAGTTGTGATGTTAATGGTAACCTAGGCAAGGATGGTAATTCCCTGATCCGGATGCTGCTAGTCTCCGGTTTGTGCGGGCACGACTCGAAATGTTGCAGGGAGTCCATTACTTGTTATCAAATGGCAAGTGAAGTCGTGAAAGGGTTACCAGGGGCTTGATTCACAACCTTGCCTTGTGGTGGTCAGACGTCAAGCAGACTCTTGACGACTAGTGCGCGTGTCTTCACGTTCCCATGCTGTCCAACATCGGGCCACTGTCACATCCGAATGCCCCACAAATCTGGATATTCCATGATACGACCAGCCGGTCGAATGGGGAGCAGCAGTGAGGCTCCTTTCGAGCTCTGTCAGGTGCTGTTGACGCTGTCTCATACGATTACGCAGAATCTCCGTGTCGTGCTCTGTGATCACTTGACATCTGACGTCACTCAAGCCCCTGCTATACCCTACCAGGCCTCGTAACAACACACGTCTGCAGCTCGTGGTCTAGTGGCTAGCGTTGCAGCCTCTGGATCACGGGGTCCGAGGTTCAATTCCCAGCCGGGTTGGGGAGTTTTCCTTGCCTGGGGACTGGGTGTTTCTATTGTCCTCATAATTTCATCATCATCCTCATTCCTGACAGTGGCTAGATTGGACTGTGTAAAAAAATTAGGTTATGTAAAAGTTGGGACTTTGTGCGGCCGCTGATGACCGCGCAGTTGAGCACCCCACAAACCAAACATCACCACTATCATTATCGTAACAACACCAAACACGAATGCACTCTGGTGGCAGTTCTACCTGTCATAGGGAATTGCAACTCTAATCACTCACACAACCGAAGATTGTGTATACATTTACGAAGTTACGTTGACATGTCTTTCAGCTGCTACACATTTCTTGTCATTCGGTGTATTTTTTAAACCCACTGACGCGATCCATGTTGTAGCGAGGTGTCAGAATTCCCTTTTACGAACGACATAAATAACTAAACTAAGGCAATCAAGGCATATGCAATCGGAAGAATAATACTTTATTTATAGATGTTAAGTAGACTACAGTACACAGTACAGAGGCTCGTTCGTATCAATGTGAATTTTTTTTTTCCGAGCTGACCGTGTTATAATACTGAGACATCATTAACGATTTACCGGGATGTATCTACCTCAGGCAAGCCTCCTTAAAACGCCGCTAGCGGCGATAAAGGTAAAATCAGACACCAGACTCAAAGTGCATGCGAGTTTTATGGGAAGTGAGTAAAAGCCATACAGGCAATAATGTTCGTTGCGTGGCATGAAGTCGTTATTTGATGTGATCGGCTAAACGGCGAAGCTGTCCAAATGCGCTCACGCTGCTGTCATCCTGAACCCATTGTAGCAAAGTGCATTTACTTTTGCTTTCTGCGCTTCAATGATGTTTTCCCTTGTGTGCTCCCTTATTAATCAAGAACTGATATTCCTTTTACTATCCATTGACCCGTACTTCGGTAAAGCGAATGTTATACAGTACCAGTAATCCTCTACCCCTTATTATTTAAAGAATCTAGCTCCCTTGTACAAAACAGCTTCAGACGCCTCATTGAAAGTGAACTAATATGTTGACGTTTATGGCGTCATATCTCCTGAACTATGGGCCGTATAATGATACAATTTTGCAGGTACGTTCAGTGGTATATGTGGAGAGCTGGTAGTAAAGAAATAACTGTCATTCCCGATGATAAAGTTTTTCTGCATGAGCAGTGAAAATGTAAGAAGCTATAAAAAATTTTCTTTCATAATTTTGTGGGAGGTGTTAGCAAGAAAAAGTTTCGAAAAGGTTTCATCTAAGTCTACATCTACATACAGACTTCGCAAGACACCGTATGGTGCTTGGCAGAGAGTAGTACCCTGTGCCAGTGCTAGTCATCTCCTTTCTGTTCCACTCGGAAATGCAGCTAGAGAAAAACGACTATCTATATGGCCTCGTACGAACCCTAATCTCTCTAATCTCTGAGGTTCTGACACAGAAACTAATTACCTCACGAGGACCAAACTTGTTTGTACTAATGTCAAGGACATGGGGAAGGGAAATAACGCAGAATCAATTCAATTGAAACAATTTTAATGTGCTGCTACGGTACATCATACCATTACATACCGGTACCACCACTGCTACAAAAGGGGTTCAATATGGCGCCCATCAGTGTCCAGAAAAGTCTGAAAGCGCAGGATTGCTTTCTGCACAGCAGAAAGAAGCGTGTCCGTGGCTATGCTGGCTACCTCTCTTGATATGCTGCGCTTCAGATCAGTACATGTGTCAATGTTCCCCTGGTAAACCCTGTCCTTCAGGTAGTCCCACAACCAGAAATCACAGGGAGGGAGATCAGGTGATCGTGCCGGCCAAGTATCTGGAAACTAACGACAGATAATTCGATTGTTTCCAAATGTATTTCGGAGAAGCAGATGAACTTCACGAACGACCTGCGGTGGGGCCCCATCTCACATAAAAACTATTGAGTTCAGTGCGTCTCTCTCCTTAGGGCGTGTATGACATGCTAGCGAAGCATGTCGCAGTAATGCTGGCCAGTCACACCGCACGTCTTTATTCCTTAAGTGCCGAAAAGAATGGGCTAATAATGAACCTTGTCATGAAGCCACATTATACGGTGACAAGTTCACCATACAGAGGAACTTCATGCACAGTGACTGGAGGTGAAGATCCCCACACTCGGCAGTCCCGTGTGTTCACCTCACCCGTCATGGAGAATGAGATTCGTCTATCCATAGGATGGTCCAGGCTCAGCCCTCGTCAACTTCAGTCCTTGCGAGAAAGTGGAGAGCGAAGTCAACACGTCGTTGCGCGTCCTGTGATGCAAGCTGCTGTACTACATCTACAGATACTATTTGAGAATGGAGAATGGTTCGAAGAACCTTCCGTACAGTGAATCACGGGATGTTCAACTGTCGTGACACAGCACGTGCAATGCCTGACGGTCGGGAATTGCTCGCAGCGTTGTCCGCCATAGCAACGGAGATTTCATCAACCACCTGTGGGGCAACAGCTCGTCGGCCTCTTCCCGGAGCGACGCCCAGTTCTGCAGTTGATTCGAACTCTATCATGCTCCGCACAGCAGATGGAGAAGGAAGTCCCTTCCGTAATCCTTTCAGCCGGCGATATTCTCGAAGTGCAGCTGCATGATTTGTTTTGCCTTGCTGCTATTGTCGAAGCTCATGTTGACACGTTAACAAGTGCATTGCGACTGGTAAGGTGTGTGAGACTATGAATCACGATTTGTGGTCACGGTAGCTGATGGCCGTAGTTGAAACTGGACGGTGGCGCTGTGATGCATGGAAATCATGCATTCCATACTCTGGACATTAATGCTACCAAGTCTGTACTCGTACGGTAATTAGTTTCCGTGTTATAACTTGTTAAATAGGGAAAGTTTAATTATAACCACCCAGTACGTTGACGGCAGTAGAATCGTTCTTCAGTCAGCCTCAAATGTCGGTTCTCTAAATTTTCTCAACAGTGCTTCTCGGAAAGAACGTCATCTTCTCTCCAGTGATTCCCACTCGAGTTCCCGAAGTATCTCCGTTAACCCTTGCTTGTTGTTACAACCTGCCGGCAACAACTCTAGCAGCCAGTCTCTGTATTCCTTTCATGTCTTTCTTTAATCTGGTCTGGTGCGGATCCCATACAGTCGAACAGTACTCAACAATATATCGCACTAGTGTCCTATATGTGGTCTTCTTTACAGGTGAACCACATTTCCTAAAATTCTCTCTATAAATCGAAGTTGATTATTCGCCTTCCCTACTAAAGTACTTAAATGCTCATTCCATTTCACGTTGCTCTGCAACGTTACGCTCAGATATTTGATCGACGTGTCTGTGCGAGCAGCAAACTATTGATGCTCTATTCGTTTATAGGTTTGTTTCTCCTGCTCATCTGTATTAACTTAGATTTTTCTATATTCAGAGATAGCTGCCGTTCAGAGTACCAAGTCATCTTGTACCTTCCTACAGCCACCCAACACCGGCATCTTCCCGTACACCACAGCATCATCGCCAAACAACCGCAGACTGCTGCTCACTCGGTCGGCCAGATCATTTATGTATATATAAAATAAACAACGGTCCTATCACACGTCGCTGGGCCACTCCCGGCGATACCCTTGTCCCTGATGCACACTCGCCATCGAGGGCAACATTCTGGATTACGTTACTTAAGAAGTGTGTAAAGTTTGTAGCTAATTGCTGTCAATCTCAAACACTGCATGAATAAAGTCTGGGCAATTGGCGCGCCTTGAGCTACACTGCCTCAAGACTTGTATACAATTTCCTACTTTAATTATGGCATACAGCGTTAAACCTTTAACGTAAGATTATATATGTCGAATATGAAACCAGTTTCAATTTTTAAATTCCACAAATAATTATATGAAATACTAAAAATGTATCGTGGAAGCTGTTAGATCGGCACCCCGCAACTAGTAATGTAGTTTACAGTACAGTAATAGCAGAAAAATGCTCCTGTCTGAGCACAAAAGGGACTACTAGGCTCCTGTTTAAAACACTCAGACTGACGAATGGGGTACCAGCTGCATCATTCTGTTTTCCTCAGCAGCTTTAAAAATATTCCCAAAAATTTTGGCATGCGAACATACTCGCTACAACAAGCTCCCTTAACTGTAACTCGCTCACACTCAATAGTCCCCGCTGTAAGTCGGTCATACCCATCCACTCCCACTCGCCCATTCTCACTCACTCATTCGACCAACTCATTGTCAGTATCTCTTTGTGTCTCTCTAGCTGTCACTGCCTCCAGCCTCACAACCACAGTCTACTTCGTTGTGTCCTGCCACTACTGCTTCCTCTCACTGTCACCCCCTCGCTGTCTATTACTGCTCTTATCTCATTTATTACTTCCCCTATTGCTGTCTCTTCTCATTATCTCTCTCTTCCTTGTTGCCATTGTCATAGACTGTACCCCTCATTATCACTGGCTGTCACTCACTTCCACTTTCTCCTTCTCTTTATTCCTCTCCCACTGGCGCTGTCTCCTTCAATCGCTTCCTGGCACTGTTCCGTAACTGTCAAGTATGTTCCACTGTCACTGCATCCCCTCTTTCTCTCACACTGCCATTGTCTCCTTCGCTCTTCCTGTACTACAACCACTGTCGATTATTTTCCCAGTATTTATTACTTTTCCATATCTTTCCCACTGCCACAGTCTCCTTCTCTCTCAGCATAAAAAATTTTGGTAAAATTATTGAAGGTGCTCAGGAAGTTAAGATGAGGCAGCTGGTACCCACCTTTTCAGTCAGAGTCTTTTAAACAGGAGCATAATCGCCATTTTTTGTGCTTCAGTAGGAGCAATTTTCCGCTGGTTCCCTTCTTTTCTCTACTACAGCAGGCCATGTCACTCAGATGAAAAGAACTATACGCATCAATAAAATTTTGATAGTTTACTTATGTGAAATTGAAATAAGGCAGAAGTAATTTTACACCTCAGACCGGATTTTACGTGCACGTGCTTCAGTACTACACTATGGGGTTCCCCGAAACAATCTGACGATAACGGAGTCACTTTACAGCATATTTCTCCCTGCTACGTCACTTTGTAAACTACGTTCTCGCATCACACCGGATTTTATGTGCATATTTTATGTGTACAAGTAAAGTAACTTTGAACCTCTGAATCTCGGAAACGGATAAAAATATGAAGACAGTTTTCAAGGTTATTCGAGATCTGTATCTTAGGAATATGTCGGAAAGATCTCAGCCACTTGTGCGTTGCCATACTGGAATCCGCAGCTCGGTTTTGGTACCAAAAAACCATGTTTTTGAAGTTTTTTGGTTGCAGATATATATTTTTGAAAACAGGAAAATGGTACCTCTAGATGAATGACTAGAGGATATACCGTTGTTTTGAGCAATTTTTTGCGGTTGGTTATTAAGATATCTGCTGCAAACGGCGAAAACACTGTGGAAAACGCGTTTTTCGGGTCTTATCAGGGACTCCCCATGAACTAAATTGTACCTCAATAAGCCCCTTAAAGCGCACTGTAGACCATATCTAATGCGAAAAGAACCAGCCGTTTTTCTCCATTTTCCTATGCTTGAGGAAGTGGATAATACTGCCGCGCGGAGTGACCGCGCGGTTAGAGGCGCCATGTCACTGACTGCGCGGCCCCTCCCGCCGGAGGTTCGAGTCCTCCCTTGGGCATAGGTATGTGATTTGTCTTTAGCATAGGTTAGTTCAAGTAGCGTCTAGGGACCGACGATCTTTGCAGTTTGGTCCCTCAAGAACTCACACAAAATTGAACATTTTGTATACAATACTCAAACTTTGACTTGCACTGTAGAATAGTTTCAGTAAGACGATCTTTGTATTCGGTGTACAAGAGGTTCCTAGCCCAAGGCTATCCAAACCACTTCTTATCACCAGCAGAACGAGAGGTATGAGCCCCGGAAAAATCATATTTTTTATGCGCAATGATTTGGAACATACTGGTAGCGCATGCTGTCCCATGCGCACCGATTAACAGACGGCAATTAGAATATTTACAACACAAGACAAGCAGGAAACTTTCTGGATTCTCAGTTGAAAGGATATATTTCGAAAGTCACTGATTAGAACTCGCCTCCAAAGTTCAATTCTGGATGGTCTACAAAATACTTATCCACAGACGCCCTAAACTGTTCACTGCACTCAGTCACAAATTTGTTTATATGTGGAAACAGCTGCCAGTCATAGTGTGTACAATCTGATTAAGAGGGTTATGATCCAAAATTTCAGAATCCAACCCACAGTTTTCCGATTTTCCAAAAAATGTAATTATGGATAGAATTGGTTCCTGAACTGGAAAACACAGTAATTTTACATTCGTTACGTACGAAGGGCTTGCTTGATATTCGTATTTATTGTTCTGTCCAAAATAATCGAGGATAAGTCCTTTTGCATCCCAGGAGAAGGTGGCAATAATAATGTTGCAGAAGAACCTGAGTAGCACAGTCATTATAGTGAAGTGGTTATGATACTAGACTGTTGTATGGGGTGTCGTGAGTTCAAAACTCACCTGAAATGTAGAATTTTAATTTCCTTATTCGATTCGAGTACATTCTAGAAGTATCCACAAATGTCAAGAATCATTGTACTGGATTGTTCTGTAACTGTATATATACCGTATGTCTTCTGGGCGGAGGTGGTTCGCTCCGCGCTGTTGTCTGTACAAGTACTGAATAAACCTTCGTTAAGTGAAGGTAGTGTTCGTCATTCATCTAATTACACCTTCTTCTACTTGACATTATTCTGGTGGAGACGCTGGTTATTGGAACTTGTGATAGCACACATTATCGACGATACAGTGGCTCCCATCAGGCCACGACTGAGCCGCCGTTTATGTGGCGAGAAACCCGAGTTCGAACCATATACAAGAGATCGCAATCTATCAGAGACAGAAGAAGAGGACGTTACTATGACAGCAACTGCGTGCCACCACATGAGACATCCTTCCGGGCTCTCTGGTGACGATGGCCAAGATCCAAACAAGTGGCTGAAGATATATGAGCGTATAGCCAAATTTAACAAATGGAATGACGTGTGTTTGGGTAACGTATTTTTCTACTTGGAGGACACGGTATGAGAACAACGAGGAGATGTTCACAAGCTGGGAAGTATTCCAGGCAGAACTTATTAAAGTGCAAAGCGGAGCGTCCAGGAGAAACTACAGCATCCTACATTCAAGACGTCTTGGAGCTGTGTAAAATAGTGGATCCTAGAATGAAGGAGGAAGATAAGGTTGCACATCTCATGAAGAGTGTTGCTGAGGAGATGTATCAAACTCTACTCCTGAAAGATGTTTCGACAGCAGACGACTTCAGAAAATGGTGCCAGTATATCGAGACAATGCATAAAAAAAAAAAAAATTACATGCAAGAAGTTTGAACTCCTTCCAAACGTCGTATCGATGTCTGTGATGGAGGAATAAACTGACTTCACAAGTGTTTTCGTCAGATAAAGAGACAGGAAGTTCAGAAGGCACTTGGATTGCACGGCGAGCAAAAAACCGAGACACTTCAAGCCAGCATGTTTCCACTGCGGACGACCGGGACATGTGGTGAGCTATTGTCGAGAAAGGCTGAGGATATTTGATGACGCCCGCGCCAGAAGACAGCAGACCGATCTTAGTCGACGTCAGCTCCGGGACGACGAAGCTGAACAAGAAGATGTGGGTGCAGGACGACGCAGGTCACCGTCGCTGCAAGCCAGCCGCTGGAGAGGACGCTCCTCAACACGTCAATCAAGGTCTCCATCGCCGTTTAGAAGCTCCAGCCGATCACCTACCCGCCGCAACCTGAAAAACTAAAGAGTGCGACCTTCCTTGGAGGTGAGGCTACCGAGGAGAAATATCCGCCGCTGTCGATCACTACAAAAATGATAGGAAATTACGTCGATATCCTCATGGATGGCCGACCAGCCCAAGCTCTTGTGGACTCTGGAGCATCAGATACAGTCATTTCGGACGCGTACCGTCGCCAGTTGCAGAAACCGTATTCGTCAAATGGTGCAAATGGCTCTGAGCACTATGGGACTTAACAAATGGTTCAAATTGCTCTGAGCACTATGGGACTTAACAGCTATGGTCATCAGTACCCTAGAACTTAGAACTACTTAAACCTAACTAACCTAAGGACATCACACAACACCCAGTCATCGCGAGGCAGAGAAAATCCCTGACCCCGCCGGGAATCGAACCCGGGAACCCGGGCGTGGGAAGCGAGAACGCTACCGCACCGCCACGAGCTGCGGACTGGGATTTAACATCTTAGGTCATCAATCCCCTAGAACTTAGAACTACTTAAACCTAACCAACCTAAGGACATCACACACATCCATGCCCGAGGCAGGATTCGAACCTGCGACCGTAGCAGTCCCGCGGTTCCGGTCTGCAGCGCCTAGAACCGCACGGCCACCGCGACCGGCCCGTATTCGTCGATAGCAAAACATCTCTGCTGAAGGTGGCCAATGGGAAATATGTAAAACCTACAGGAATATGTACCATTAGTGTCTGTATAAGTGGCCATACACAGCCCTTAGAATCCATCGTCTTACAAGAGCGTAGTCATGGCGTCATTATCGGATGGGATTTTTGAAAGCTTCTCAGGCAATTATATATTGTAGTCGCTCGAAGATTATGCTAGACGAGATGAGATACTGTGGACAGGAAGATGCACGTCCGAGTGTGTGAATGCTATGTGTGCTGGATGAAGCGATCATTCCTGCAGTCAGCGCTAGAAAGATAACTGTCATGTGTCATGCCATGCATCAACCCATGGATCTTGTAGTGAAATGTAAGAGAAGCATACCACTGAAAAATAACTTGGTCATCCCAGCCTCTGTCGTCTCCTTTAAGAACGGATTCGGTGAATTATGGATAGTGAACTGTCGCCGAGAACCGCAGATCCTTCCAAAACGCATGTGCGTAGCAAACGCTGAGCCGTTAATTGCAGAACAGCTGAGCGTCATGGAAACCTCCCATGCCGAGTCTGTGGGCGAAATTAGCGCTATCACTACGAGACAAGATCTTCTAGCTCGACTATCACCAGATATCACTAGGGAACAACAGAAAAAGCTACTTGTCATTCTTCAAGAGTTCCCTGAATGCTTCAATCCACAGGTGAAGAGCAAATTAGACAAATCAACGATGAAGCACCGGATTAGCACTGGAGACCATCAACCAATACGCCAGAGAGCATACCGTATGTCAGTAACGGAACGTCGAATAATTCGCGCCTGGGTAGAGAAAATGATGAAGAATGACATCATTCAGCCTTCGCAGAGCCCATGGTCGTCACCAGTGGTTCTCGTCTGGAAGAAGGATGGTAGTTGGCGCTTTTATGTTGAATACAGGAAGCATAATAAGATAACTAACAAAGGACATGGACTGTGCGGCTGGTCCTAGCGGAGGTTCGACTCCTCCCTCGGGCATGGGTGTGTAGGTGTGGGTGTTTTTCCGTAGGATAATTTAGGTTAAGTAGTGTGTACGCTTAGGGACTGATGACCTTAGCAGTTAAAAAAAAAGACGTTTACCCCCTACCACGAATCGATGATAGACTATATTGTCTGAAGGGGGCTAAGTTTTTCTCAACCATGGACATGTACTCGGGATACTGGCAAATCGAAGTAGATGAAAACTGCATTCTTCGCCCCTGGGGGCCTGTATGAGTTTTAGGTAATGCCGTTTGGTTTTTGTAATGCACCAGCAACTTTTGAATGGATGATGCTTAATCTTCTAAGTCACCTGAAGTGGACGATGTGTCTTTGTTATTTAGATGACATTCTAGTGTTCTCAGATACATTTGATGAACATGTAAAAGACTGAGGGCCATTCCTAAGTCTCTACAACAAAGCAGATTGAAACTTAATCCAAGAAAGTGTCTCTTTGGAGCAAAAGAAATCAAAATACACTCCTGGAAATGGAAAAAAGAACACATTGACACCGGTGTGTCAGACCCACCATACTTGCTCCGGACACTGCGAGAGGGCTGTACAAGCAATGATCACACGCACGGCACAGCGGACACACCAGGAACCGCGGTGTTGGCCGTCGAATGGCGCTAGTTGCGCAGCATTTGTGCACCGCCGCCGTCAGTGTCAGCCAGTTTGCCGTGGCATACGGAGCTCCATCGCAGTCTTTAACACTGGTAGCATGCCGCGACAGCGTGGACGTGAACCGTATGTGCAGTTGACGGACTTTGAGCGAAGGCGTATAGTGGGCATGCGGGAGGCCGGGTGGACGTACCGCCGAATTGCTCAACACGTGGGGCGTGAGGTCTCCACAGTACATCGATGTTGTCGCCAGTGGTCGGCGGAAGGTGCACGTGCCCGTCGACCTGGGACCGGACCGCAGCGACGCACGGATGCACGCCAAGACCGTAGGATCCTAAGCAGTGCCGTAGGGGACCGCACCGCCACTTCCCAGCAAATTAGGGACACTGTTGCTCCTGGGGTATCGGCGAGGACCATTCGCAACCGTCTCCATGAAGCTGGGCTACGGCCCCGCACACCGTTAGGCCGTCTTCCGCTCACGCCCCAACATCGTGCAGCCCCCCTCCAGTGGTGTCGCGACAGGCGTGAATGGAGGGACGAATGGAGACGTGTCGTCTTCAGCGATGAGAGTCGCTTCTGCCTTGGTGCCAATGATGGTCGTATGCGTGTTTGGCGCCGTGCAGGTGAGCGCCACAATCAGGACTGCATACGACCGAGGCACACAGGGCCAACACCCGGCATCATGGTGTGGGGAGCGATCTCCTACACTGGCCGTACACCACTGGTGATCGTCGAGGAGACACTGAATAGTGCACGGTACATTCAAACCGTCATCGAACCCATCGTTCTACCATTCCTAGACCGGCAAGGGAACTTGCTGTTCCAACAGGACAATGCACGTCCGCATGTATCCCGTGCCACCCAACGTGCTCTAGAAGGTGTAAGTCAACTACCCTGGCCAGCAAGATCTCCGGATCTGTCCCCCATTGAGCATGTTTGGGACTGGATGAAGCGTCGTCTCACGCGGTCTGCACGTCCAGCACGAACGCTGGTCCAACTGAGGCGCCAGGTGGAAATGGCATGGCAAGCCGTTCCACAGGACTACATCCAGCATCTCTACGATCGTCTCCATGGGAGAATAGCAGCCTGCATTGCTGCGAAAGGTGGATATACACTGTACTAGTGCCGACATTGTGCATGCTCTGCTGCCTGTGTCTATGTGCCTGTGGTTCTGTCAGTGTGATCATGTGATGTATCTGACCCCAGGAATGTGTCAATAAAGTTTCCCCATCCTGGGACAATGAATTCACGGTGTTTTTATTTCAATTTCCAGGAGTGTACTTGGACACCTTGTGTCAAACGAAGGTGTGCGCCAGACCCAGAAAAGGTGAGATCTATAATGGAATTTCCTATTCCTAAAAGTATCAGAGATGTGAGAAGCTTCCTCGGATTATGTTCTTATTACCGTCGTTTTTTATCAAAGACTTTTGTATCAAAGCCAGGCCACTCCAAGAGCTGTTAAAAGCTGATGCTAAATTTATCTGGGGTGGTGCTCAACTAGATTCTTTCGATGTGCTGCGAAAAGCTGTGAGAACTGACCCTGTACTTGGTCTCTATCATGAGAGAGCACCTACAGAACTACACACAGATGCCAGTGGGTATGGGATCGGTGCTGTTCTGGTACAAATTTCGGATGGAAAAAAGGTTATATGCTTCTAGGACACTTACAAAAGCCGAGAGAAACTACTCAACTACTGAAAGAGAATGTCTTGCTGTGATCTGGGCCATGTGCAGATTTCGACAGTATCTCTATGGAAGGCCATTCACAGTTGTTACAGACCATCATTCACTTTGTTGGTTGACAGGTCTTAAGGATCCAACAGGACAACTCGCTAGGTGGGCACTACGTCTTCAAGAGTATGACATTACCATAGTGTACAAAAGTGGAAGAAAACACCAAGATGCCGACTGGCTCTCAAGAAACCCTGTGCAAGACCATCAAGTCTTTGATGAAGATAGTGACTGTCTCGCTGCACTCCAGGATGTCTCTGCTGAGCAGAGGAAGGACGCCAAAATATCTCAAATTATGCTTGCCTTAAATCGGTCGGAGGATGTGAAAGGACGATTTAAGGTAGTTAATGGATTACTTTGCAAGAAAAACTTTGATCAGTTTGGAAAGAGGTGGCTACCTGTGATTCCTAAACACATGCGCTTAGATGTTCTACAGAAATTCAATGACACACATGAGGTGGCACATTTAGGATTTATTAAGACATAGTATAGGATCCGCAAGAGATTTTTCTGGCCAGGTTTATTTAGGAGTGTCCGTCGCTATGTGTCGAACTGTCGAGAGTGCCAGAGGAGGCAGTTCCTCAGAAAGAACCTGGCCGACTCATACCAATTTCACCAGCCGAAACGCCTTTCCAGCGTGCTGGGATTGACCTCCTCGGACGATTTCCAACGTCTGCTAGTGGCAATAGACGGACTTGATTATCTGACACGCTATGCCATTACAAAAGCCGTGAAAACAGCCGAAGCATTCGAGGTAGCCAAATTCATCGTAGAAGACATTGTATTAAAACACGGTGCACCAAGGTCGTTAATTAGGGATCGAGCCAAAGTTTTTCAATCGAATCTTGTGACAGAGATAAACCGTCGGTGCAACATTACTCATCACATGACGACTGCCTACCATCCGCAAACTAACGGGCTTACTGGACGCCTTAGTAAGACCTTGGCTGACATGCTATCAAAGTTCGTCAATGTTGAGCAGAGCAACTGGGATGAGGTGCTACCTTTCGTGACGTTTGCCTACAACACCGCCAAACAAGACACCACAGGATTTACGCTATTTTTCCTGGTGCATGGGCGTGAGGCGACGACGACGATGGACACTGTGTTTCCGTTACACCTTGATGATGTGGATGACGACTACATCGGTCAGCTGTTAACCAGAGCTCAGGAAGCTCGGCAGTTAGCTCGACTCCGCACGCTGCAGGCTCAAGAAAACGATCGCCGAAGGTATGACGCGAGCCACCGCCCTGTTGTCTACCAGCCCGGTTACCTCGTCTAGATCTTCACTCCTGTTCGGAAGGTTGGTCTCTCTCAGAAGCTCCTCAGGCGCTACTTTGGATCTTATAAGGTTGTAAGTTGTCTGATGTTACTTATGAAGTTGAAGATTTCGACCCCGACGCAAGACGACGAAAGATCAGAGATACGGTCCACGTCCTTCGAATGAAGCCCTATAAGGATCCTGCAACAAAGGGGAAATTCGAAGCGACAGGCAACAAGCGGAAAGGTAACGAAGAGCGTAGTGGCAAGGGAAGTTCTAAGAAGATCACCGCCAGGGCGAACATCAGTCTACAGGAGTATGCAGTACCGATGACTCGTTTCCCGAACTAGGACGACGCAACACCGAGACGCTGTTCTCTTAAGGAGGGAGCAATGTCTCAGAAGAAGGGGAGTAGCGGAGTCACTGTAGTGTAGTGGTTATGATACTAGACTATTGTATGGAGGTTCATGAGTTTATAACACAGCTCAACAGCAAAATTTTAATTTCTACATTCGGTTCGAGTGTATTCTAGAAGTATCCACAAATGTCAAGAGTCATTTACTGGAATGTTTTGTAACTGTATATATACTGTATGTGTTCTGGCCGGAGGCAGTTCGCTCCGCGATCTTGTATGTGCAAGTGCTGAATAAACCCTTGTTAAGTGAAGTTAGTGTTCGTCATTCATCTAATTACTCCTTCTTTTACGTGACATTATTTTTTTACAAATGAAATTGACTTCGCCTTTTTTCGTGTAGTCCCACAGGTTTCAGCACATACCTTTGCTCGATCTTGCGTTTCTGAATTGAATTGTTGGACCTACGTCTAAATCACAGCAATAAACGAGACACAAAAGCAGTTGGAGACTTTTTAAAAGTTTTTGATATGTTGCTACAAATTCGTTTTCGGTCAGCAGTCAACAAACAGGGCATTCATTTTGTTCCAGCCTATCTCATTGTTAACTTTTCATGTAAAATGTACCGCACTCTTCGTCCCGTTGTGCCTACAGCACAGCTGCTTCACCTAGATTTATTCGTCCGATTATGTGTTTTACATCTTCTTGATATTACCATCTGCAGTTGCTGTTTTGAGACATTCTCATGGGTCGTCTTCTTGAGGAATACCGGCATGTTTGAATCCATATAGCTCTTTCATAACTGTTGAAAACGAAGGCGTAGACTATTAACAAACTTCCACAGACTTTGGATGAATTTCCGTTTGTCAATCGTTCGAAACGAAATAAAATTATAATACATGGTATTTCAGATTATCCATTTGTACGAACACATGTCACGACCACATTGAAACGCCGTGTAAGCAAAACATGTATCAAAATGACATCTGACATGTTACTGCACAGCAAGAGCTGTAAAAAAAAGAAAAGTGAACTACGGGATTATTTTATGATATTTCTCAGCTCAAATAAATCATCATCAAATGATATTTTTAAAAAGAACCAAAAAGTGGGCAGTAAAATATTAGAACACTATGTTGTAAAACCTAACTAACTTATGCACACAAGTACAAGGAGATGAATTTGCTACACAGTCGTCAAAACGCAACTGACCAGTCCAGGAGAGGCACACAATGTAAACGTATATGTATTCTGATTGTTGGAAGTGAAAGATACAGTTACCCACGTTATAGTATGAATTTGGTAGTTTTTAAATCGCAAATGTAAGTTTAGAAACCTTCACAATATGAAACATTGTGATATACGCCGTTCTCAAAGTGATGGGACTGCATTCTGCAGCTGTTCTAACATTTAATAGTTGAATACAGGTTTCGATAAGGATCTGACATAGTCAGGGACGGTTCAAGGCACGAACGACACAAGCCGCCGTTGGAGCGACAAGCAGAGAGGGGCGCCACGTGTGCCCGCCCACCTGTAACATTTATGTACAGTGCGTTTCACATTTGGTAGCGAAACACTGACACGGATGAAAGTGTAAAAGTGTACGAGGGAAAAGGAAGAAGGGGGTGGGCGGCAAATGATAAGTCGCTTGCTTGGAAAAATGTTCTCGGACCGGCCCTGGACATTGTGAAGGCGATAATTGTTGTGTGTGTATGATGATTCATCGCACAATTGTTCTGTTTGGACTCACAGGTCTGAATTTTTCTGTTTCTTTTCTGTCTCCTCTCCTATGAAGTTGGACAGCTTACGAGATACATGTTAAACTGTCACCAACCCCACCTTTCGAAAGCTCAAAAAGCAACATTTGCAGCGCGGACTGCAGTGAGAAGTGCAGAAGAGAGAATGTGTATATCATTAACGTTAACCCCATCTCTGTATCGTGCCGAGAAGTGTTCTCTGTGTCTTATTATTTGGCTAAAAGTAACTGAATATTAATTGATTTTCGGTCCAAGAATCCTTGCAATTTAACCAAAAACTTATAGAACTGCATTTTACATGATTTTATACGATTTAATATTTGAAAGAGGCTGGGAAATTGCTCCTCTGAAAATACACATCTGTCACGAGATCGTCATTCCAAGTCATTCCAGGTAAGTTCTGTGACGGCTGATATGTCTGACTCTTTTTTTCTCATTAGTTTTCTAATTTGTGTAGTAGTAGTGTGTATGATGCCGAATGGATTGAAGGCAGGACGGAACAGATAGGTATGTCATGATGCAATGAAAATAATGCCTGCGGTTATTGTAGAAATAGGGTCTACAATCTGGGAAGATCGGTTTATACAGAACTAGCGGACCGCCTCGGCTAAGTGTCTACGGCCTGAAGCCAGGAACACTCATCAAAATCTATACGGATCAGAGGCGTATCGAGGTAATCCTGCATCTCTGGCATAACTGCCCACAACAAATAAATGCATCATTGCGGAAAATGAATTACAACTTATAGCCTTAGAGAAAGCTTTGACAATATTGGCTCGAATACTCTCTTTGAAACTCTGAAGATAGCAGGGGTAAAATACAAGGAGCGAAACGCTATTTTCAGCTTCCACAGAAACCAACGGCAGTCGAGGGGCGTGAAGGAGGCGTGAAAGGGAAGCGTCGTTGAGAAGGGAGTAAGACAGGGTTGTACCTATTCACGATGTTATTCAAGTTCAACATTGAGCAAGCAGTAAAGGAAAGAAAGGAAAAATTTGTAGTATGTATCGAAGTTCGGGGAGCAGAAAGGAAAACTATGAGGTTTGCCGATGACGTTGGAATTCTGTTGCTTGGTTGATTTGAGGGAGGGACAAAACAGCGAGGTCATCGGACCTATCGGAATAGGGAAGGAAGTCGACCATGCCATTTTAAAACCATCCTAGCAGTTGCCTGAAGCAATTTAGGGAAATCACGGAAAACCCAAATCAGGATGGCCAGACGCGGGTTTGAAGCGTCGTCCTCCCGAATGCGAGTCTAGTGTGCAAACCACTGCGCCACCTCTCTCCGTCTGTAATTCTGTCAGTGGCAGCAAAGGTTTTGGAAGATTAGTTGAATGGAATGGACTGCGTCTTGAACATCAACAAAAGCAAAACAAGGATAATGGAACGCAAACCAGGTGATGCTGAGGGAATTAGATTGGTAAAAGACAATTAAAGTAGTACACGAGTTTTGTTATTTTGACAGAAAACCAACTGACGGTGGCCGAAGTAGAGGCTATATTAAATGTAGTGCGACAATAGCAAGAAAAGCATTTGTGAAGAAGAAAAATTTGTTAACATCGAATATAGATTTAAGTGTTGGGAAGTCTTTTTTGAAAGTATTAATATGGAGTGTATCGAAGTGAAACATGGCCGATAAACAGTTTAGACAAGAAGAGAATACAAGCTTCTGAAATGTGGTGCTACAGAATAATGCTGAAGATTAGAGGAGTAGATCACATAACTATTGAGAATGTACTGAATAGAATTGGGGAGAAAAGAAAATTGTGTCACAACTTGAGTAGAAGAAGGGGTCTGTTGACAGGAGATAGTGATTCCACTCAATCAGAGGCTTTGGAAGTGGAACACTTCCTATGCATCCCAGCTTCCGACATTTGTTCATCTTAAGTAGTATGATGTATGTCAAAGCAGTCAATGACGCGAATACTTCGTGACACGGAATATGTACTAAGCTTTGCCACGCCGACGGCGATGTCGGCGCGTTCAATGTCGAGCAGTCTACAAATCAGCGGTCGTTATATAGGACGGCCAACCTAAGACCTGTTCCGAATGCGGCAAAAAAGGCCATCTCAGGTCTGAGTGTCTTCACGGCGCGTCACCCAACTGCCGGCTGCTACCGTGGAGCCGATCACCTACGCATCGGCGCTCTCTTCTCCTCCCGCCGACTGTTGCCAGTCGGATCACGTTCCAGTGTTCCTTGAACATGCCAGGAATAACGCAGTGGTCGACGCATCAGGTTCACAACCTGACGCGACTCCGGTGCTGTTGGTCGATCCCCTGACGTCACATTGCTCATCGCCGCTGCGATGGCCCTCATTCCATACTGCCGCAGCTCTTCCGACACGGAGGGACGGACACGCAAACACTGTTCACCTAAACGGCGCAAGAGGAGGCTTTGTACAGTCTCGGAGCGAGACAACTCTTCTCCCACTGACGCTCCACAGCTAGCCGGCCCGACGATGTCTCTGAGAATCTCCACGACGACAAGAAAGACAACTCGACGTCGGATCTGACTACGCCGGTACCTACTAGCCGGCTCGTCCAGGTGCGCCACAACCAATGGACTTCATCGTTACGACTCCCGTCAAGACGGACGAGGTGGGTCATATGAACGCCACTATGACAGCGCCCTCCATGGCGTCGACGAGGACTCGAGTCACGCGCTGGGGACGTAGCTACCCCAGATGGAGACCTAGTCACGCCGGCGCAAACGCCATCAGGTAGCTTCTAGAACAGTTTGCTGCCTCGCCCCTCTTCACCCCCCGCTGATGGTGGGCTCGACTCCGAACGTACCCGATAGCAACGATAACAGTGACAACATTAGCACCCGAGTGAAAATTCAACTTCTGCAAGAGATGATATTGACGATGAACGTCGATGTCGCACTACTACATGAAGTACACTAGGCCACACTTCCGGACGTCGTGGCCTATACCACTTATACCTCGCCTGGTGACCACCTCGGACGTGGCGTAGTCATCTGTGCGCGTGAGGGTATCCCAGCAGCTGATGTCACATAGCTTCTATATGCCAGAGGCATGGCGATCACCGTCGTGGGGATGTTTACACCACAAATACGACAGAGCATCCTTATACTCAGAAGATATCGCCCCTTTATTTCTTGGGAGTTGTGAGCATTACGTGCTTGGGAGTTATTTTAATTGTGTCCTGCACCCTAAGTGTCAAATGCTCCTCTGCAACACATTCAAGAACTGCACCTTATCATCTATGATCCGTTGATCAGCGACACTTGGTAGGTTTGGCACGTCGACGCACCTGCACATAATTGCCAGACGGGTCACTCTGCAAACCACCTTGACAGGATTTACGTATCTCAGGAGCTCACTCCTGCTCTCTTAGGTGAAGAACTTTGGCCCTTGACCTTTTCGGGCCATTGCACTTGCATCTGCAATATTCTCCTCCCACAGCAAGTGGTCTGGCGCAGTCGTGCCCCGTGGAATTAAACACTTCCCATCTCCATGATACCGAATCTCTTCAACGCGTTACCGAGACATGGGTCACCTGTGAACGTCGCTTGCCTCACTGGCTTGGTGGCTGGAATGTACCAAATTTGATAGGCATACCATAATTCAGTACTGCAAGGGAGAAGCTGCATAACACCGGCACACTGCCGACTACTTCTACGCCGTTTTCCACGACCTAGGCTCCCAGTCGCTCACCCCTGAAACTCAGGGGGAACGCAAAGGATTTCGGCACGAATCGTGACATCGATACTCCGTAGACTGCAGGGAGCGGTGGTGAGGACCAGACGTCAAGATTAGTCGGAACAAGAACACCCTACCAGACATCACATCGCCTCCGATGGGAAACAACTACGACAACGACTGTCACGCCCAGCACATCACTTGTCCGTCCGAAATATCGTCACTGCCTTTGTAGGTCACTGCCGCACAGTGTTCTAGAAGAAGACTACCAACACCTGTGCTGAGAAGGTTGAATTACCGCTCACCACACACACGCTCGCCGGCAACGAGTCGGACAAGCTGACGGAGCTCGTTAAGTGCGACGAGGTCCACAATGTAATCAGCAAAGGTCCTCTGAATAAGTCACTTGGAGTCGACGGATTGGCGATAGAATTTTAAAATGCCTTCCTTGCGGTAACAGCTTCGCGGTGGGCGACAGTGTGTCATGAACTGTTGAAGACGGACCACGCCGTACCATCAGCCTTTGTCGTGGCAATTATTATTCCCATTCACAAACCGACATCTGGAGTGATGACAGTACATTACCATCTCCTAACTCTGTTTAAAGCAGACTATAAAATTTTTGCACGACTTGTGGTTACGTGTTGCCGCAAGATACTCCCTTGTATTCTGTCCTCGGAACAGTGAACTCCGGAAGGCCTATTTAATATAAAACGGCCACAGGGGAACATCGCGATGTAATCGCACTGGTACTGACGTGCAGACTCCGCACCGCGGTGGTTGTCATGGATTTGATTTTAACAGCTCATTCGACAAGGTGCGGCATTGCTTTCTGTTCTCCATAATGGGCCGAACTGGTTTTCCACCCCCCCCCCCCCCATATTGCTCCCGTCCAGCGCCTGTACGGCAGCAGTGCCGAACCCCTGATTCAGTTCAAAGGTCATGTAGCGAGACCAGTGACCATAACGCAAGGTTTCCCACTTCGACACTGCTCTGTGCCATAACCATCGAGTCTGTCATCATGTGTCTGATGACCCGCCTTTCTGTTTTCTTTGTCCTGCGTATGCAGACGACCGCTTCCTCTTCGTCCATTCACGGACTAAAATAAAGGTGGTACTCGATGTGATATCAACGAACGAAAATGAGACTAGTAGTGCCACGAATGTGGCTAGATCCTCAGTGATTCCCATTGGTCGCGGCCTCTAACACGATGACTTAGCACCCCTCCAATGCGTATAGAGAGTATGATACATTGATATCATTTTTGTTTACACAGTGCCCCGATCCGCTGCCTTCAATTTTCGGCGTACTCTCCAACTTATCCACATGGCAGTGCGACAAAACCTCCTCCGCTGATTCATTCTTTACAGCATGTCGAATATCTCAATCAACATACGGCGTCCAGAATGGTCCACATCGCACAGGTATTCATATTGACATCAACTACTGGACGTAGCGTCCAGACCGCGTTCCGATACTTATGGCCGGTACGCTCTTTACAGTCCGTTACGAAACGCTCACCCTCTCCCAGCACATTGCCAATGTGTAACCCCGAGCTGCGTTTCTGTACGTGGCTTCCATGCATAAGCAGTGGAATGGGAACTCCACGCTTACACGCAGCTTTGTGGACATTCTTATGTCCACGACCGAGTCCCCAGTGCCAGCAGGCCACATCACGCCCTATCTGGCTCACCTTTCTAATTTCATCGGCGATTTCAGTTATGCTCACGTTCACTTACTGAGCACGCGCCTTTCTCAAACCAAATATTTCTACATCCCACTACATTGTTGCATACCCTGCAACAACGTCGAACTCAAGCATCCATCGATGCTGTGGCCCACAGTTCGGCGTCTTAAAAATGGCTCAAATGGTTCTGAGCACTATGCGACTTAACTTCTGTCTCGCCTAAAACTTAGAACTAATTAAGCTAACTAACCTAAGGACATCACACACATCCATGCCCAAGGCAGGATTCGAAGCTGCGACCGTAGCGGTCGCTCGGCTCCAGACTGTAGCGCCTAGAACCGCACGGCCACTCCGGCCGGCTCGGCGTCTTATCCAGCAGCCTTTCCTTCCCTCCACGACCAGGCAACTTGATACCACGTCGCATGTGGAAAATTCGCCACCAACGACTTCACGGAATCGGATTTTCGGCCACTCCACTTTGTACAATTAGCCACTTGTGGACAACGACGCCCACCAGACGATTTGTGCTGCCACTAGTGACATCTGGAAACTAGGTCGACAATTCGTTGCGTGCTACCTCCGCGTTCCGCCGGATTCGACCGTGATCCGTGGACTTTTATACCTGTTGAGGATATTCATTTCCCCGCCACCAAAAACCATGGTGTTGTATGAGTCAAGGGATGGACTATCACATACCTGTATCCTGATGGAGATAAATCACGCCTTGAATTCTGGCAGTACTTAAAAATTGCCAAAACGAAATCGACCACCGGCCTCACTACCGCACCTTCTTCGCCAATTACCTTCGCGCAGTCTTAATGTCACCCCTGCTCGTCTGGATCGTGCCACACGCGAACGGCACTCCCACCACTCCTGCTGATGTCTGACAGGAGGAGGCCACGACTTTGGGATCACGGATTTACTTCAAACTTTGTACACCTTTAACAGGCCATCAAAACAATATAATGTGCAAATAGTAAGGTGCACTACTCTGGCAATTCCGAGAAAATTGCAAAAGAAGTTTTACGCATCGTTTATGTAACTGATGTATTTGTGCGAAGGTACCGGACGTAACAAGTATTTGTCGTCAATTGGTTAGCGTTAGTGCTATGCTAGAGGGTTGTGAAAGTGGAGGCGGCTCGAATTTCGCTAAAACTTCCTCTCTTGATCTACGTTTTTTTCTTCCCTGGTCACATTATTTAATTTATATGACATTTGAGAAGTAATACCCCTAATTAAAAAAAACCTACGTACATTTTCATGAAGTTGTAATGGATTTCATGTGTTGAAACTTCCTGGCAGGTTAAAACTGTGCGCCCGACCGAGACTCGACCTCGGGACCTTTGCCTTTCGCGGGCAAGTGCTCTACCATATGAGCTACCGAAGTACGACTCACGCCCGGACCTCACAGCCCCACTTCCGCCAGTATCTCATCTCCTACCTTCCAAACTTTACAGAAGCTCTCCTGCGAACCTTGCAGAACTAGCACTCCTGAAAGAAAGGATACAGCGGAGACATGGCTTAGCCACAGCCTGGGGGATGTTTCCAGAATGAGATTTTCGCTCTGCAGCGGAGTGTGCGCTGATATGAAGCTTCCTGGCAGATTAAAACTGTGTGCCGGACCAAGACTCGAACTCGGGGCCTTTGCCTTTCGCGGGCAAGTGCTCTACCATCTGAGCTACCGAAGCACGACTCACGCCCGGTACTCACAGCTTTACTTCTGCCAGAATCTCGCCTCCTACCTTCCAAACTTTACAGAAGCTCTCCTGCGAACCTTGCAGAACTAGCACTCCTGAAAGAAAGCATATCGCGGAGACATGGCTTAGCCACAGCCTGGGGGATGTTTCCAGAATGAGATTTTCACTCTGCAGCGGAGTGTGCGCTGATATGAAACTTCCTGGCAGATTAAACTTCCTGGGAGATTGCCCGCGAAAGGCAAAGGTCCCGAGATCGAGTCTCGGTCGAGCACACAGTTTTAACCTGCCAGGAAGTTTCATATCAGCGCGCACTCCGCTGCAGAGTGAAAATCTCATTCTGGATTTCATGTGTTATTTGACGAATTATTATTTGTAATTGAATTTTCAAGTACGAGGGACAAGCTTGGAAAGCCCAAGTCGAACTTCGATATATAATGATGCGAATGACGTTATCCACAACCAGTAATGTAGTAAGCCACAAAGTGCCGGACCACAAGACTAATGCACAATTATTCGTCAGACGTGCTCTCGGCATCAGACGTTGCGGGATAGTATGTGTCATACAGGCACGGAAAACCTAAATTAGGCAAATACCGGGATGGTTCCTTTGAAAGGGCACGGCCGACTTCCTTCCCCATCCTTCCCTAATCCGATGAGACCGATGACCTCGCTGTCTGGTCTCCTTCCCCAAAACCAACCAACCAAACCTAAATTGAAACTACATGCAAATACACGTGGTTATTTTTTCATCATATTATCTCTCAAATGTCATAGAAATTAAATAATATGGCCAGTTATGAAAAAAAGTTGATCAATAATTAAGTTCACGCGGGAGTCGAACCATCGCATCATACACGCTCTTCTTGCGAAGCTCGAACGCTTACAACTTTTTTCGTTTTTTGTTTTTTTATGCAACAATCTTTATTGAACAAACTAACAGCGTATATATATATATATATATATATATATATATATATATATACAATGCAACAGTTCTTCAAGGTACCATTTAAACATATACAAATGATTGTGAGTTAAATAAATATATTAGAAAAACATTAAACACAACAAAATATAACATGTTCTGTCTTCTCCTATTTTTTATGCATGGGTACGTGGATAAGGGTGTTGCATCATGTGATGAGTAGGCATGGCACACCCCAAGTTTGAGAGGGATCAAGGAAGACACTGCGGAGATAACGGGCAAAAAGTTTGTCGGTAAGATGGTTTTCGGGTGAGAGTGCTATGGGCGGCCACAGCTTTGTACCAAAAGTCAAGGACTGTATGCGGACCTTTCTGGAAGAGGTAGTCTAAGGCCTGTCCTCGAAACCAGATGAGTGTATGGTGCTTAGCAAGAGGGTAGTGAAATGTCCAGGGCAACAACAAGAAATCTGGGGTTACCGTCGTTGGCGGGGTACGGAGGTAAAAGCACACGATTCGTTGGACGAGGAGCCAACCGTTTCGTTTGAGGGGGCACGCAAGACGGTGCTCGAGGTGTCTTCGAGGTGACAGTCAGGGCAGAGTGGGGAGGCGGCCAGTCCTATGCGATAAAGTCGACTATTAGTCGAGAATTTGCCGTAGACTAAAGAAGACCAGAGTGCAGACACAGACGACGGTAAAAAGGGTGCATGCACACACCCCCAAAGAGTTCGCCAGTTAATGTCAGGGTGCTGTAGCGCCATAGGGTCGCAAGGGTTGGACAGCATAAACAAACGATAATAATCTTTTGTACGGGGAGGACAGGTGACTGGAAGAGCGGCCCAGACGTAGCTGAGTTCTATGAAACAATTGGCGACGTGGTACAACAATGGAGAAATAGGTGCCACATCGATCGGTGGATCGAGAGAAGCTGGTCGGAGGATATCTAGGAGACTGCGTGTTAAGGACGGGACCGGCCCCCGCCAGTGCCGCAACACAATATGAGAGTGCAGAAGATCGTGCCCGGACATTGACGAGTCCGAGGCCAGCTTTTGCCGGTGTCAGTGTTAGAGTGTTGTAGCGGACTTTGAAATGTGCCCCTGCTGACATGAAATATCCAAAGTCTGATTGGATGCGGCGGCCAAGGGGTAACGGCATTGGGAGGATCTGGGCGACCACTTGACCACCATAAACTCTAAACTCCGGCACCTATGCACGGATACATATGCCACATAATAGGCGCGTTAAACATCCTTTGCGACGTTCTTGGAACTGCCAGAGAAGTGCACATTACTAGTTGCACATTACATTGTTTTAATGGCCTACTAAAGGTGCACAAACTGTTCAATGGCAGTGTTGTTCTTATCAGGACCGACAGCAAGCCAACACCGACAACGATAGTTAATGTAGACATGCGACGTCGCAAGTTGAAGTTGAAGAGACAGAGAAACAATACAAGAATATTGAACTGTTAATTCAGTACTTTAAGGCAGATTATAATCTGATAGCCATAGGGCATTGGAATGCGAATGTAGGGGAACGAAAAACAGAAAGGGTTACCGGAGAATATGGGCTTGGTAGTAGGAATGGGAGAGGAGAAAGACTAATTGAGATCTGCAATAAATTTCAGTTGTTAGTAGCCAATATTCTCCCCAAGAATCAAAAAGGACTCCTACTTCGAAAAGACCGAGAGACACAGGAAGATTTAAGTTAGATTACACTGTGGTCAGGCAGAGATTCCGAAAACAGATGTTGGATTGTAAGGCGTACCCTGGGGTATAAATACGCTCAGATCAAAATTTAGTAATGATG
Organism: Schistocerca piceifrons; assembly: GCF_021461385.2. Taxonomy (NCBI): domain Eukaryota; kingdom Metazoa; phylum Arthropoda; class Insecta; order Orthoptera; family Acrididae; genus Schistocerca; species Schistocerca piceifrons. The sequence goes on along the minus strand of NC_060139.1, from coordinate 781,471,499 downwards.
AAGAGTAGTCTGATGTTTAAGAGACCAACCCGTAGAATCAATGCAAAAAGAAGTGGGATACGGAAGTACTAAGGAATGAAGAAATACGCTTGCAAGTTCTTCTTGGAGAAGAAAACATAGGTGCAAGGAAGGTACCTGCGAATAAACCTTGGATAAGTAGAAGAAATGTTTCATTCGATCGACGAAAGAAGAAAGTATAAAAATGTACCGGCAAATTCAGGAATACAGATATACAAGTCACTTGGGAGTGAAATAAATAGGAAATGCAGGGAAGCTAAGGCTAAACGGCTACATGAAAAAACGAAGAAGTCCAAAAAGATATGATTGTCGGAAGGACTGACATAGCATATACAAAAGTCAAAACAACCTTCGGTGAAATTAAAAGCACTCTTAAATGCAGCGGTGAGAGCAGACAGGTGGAAAAGGTACATTAAGGGTCTCCGTGAGGGGAAGGGGGAGGATTTATCTGATGAGAACTTATCTGATGACGTGACAGAAGAAGAATTAGGAGTCAATAGGGAAGAGATAGAGGATCCAGAATTAGAATCAGAATTTAGCAGAGCTGTGGAAGACTTAATATCAAATAACGGAGAATGGATAGATAACATTCCATCAGAATTTCTCAAATCACTGGGGGAAGTGGCAACAGAACGACTACTTACGATGGTGTATAGAGTGTGTGATACTGGCGATATACCATCAGGCTTTCGGAGAAACATCACTCACACAATTCAGAAGGTAAAAAGAGCCGACAAGTGCGAGAATTGTCACATAATTAGCTTAACATTTCCATGAATCCAAGTTGTTAACCAGAATAGTATTCAGAAGAATTGAAAAGAAAATTGAGGATCTTTTAGATGATTATCAACTTGGCTTTAGAAAAGGAAAAGGCACCAGAGAGGCAGTTCTGACATTGCAGTTGAAATTGGAAGCAAGACTGAAGAAAAATCAAGACACGTACACAGGATTTGTCGACCTGGGAAAAGCGTTCGACAAAGTAAACTGGTGCAAGGTGTTCGAAATCCATAGGAAAATATGGGTAAGCGATAGTAAAAGACGGGTAATAAACAATATGTGTAAGAATCAAGAAGGAACAGTAAGAGAGAAAGACCAAGAACAAAGTAAGACATGGATGCAGCCTTTCACCGCTACTGTTCAGTCTATACATCGAATAAGCAATGACGGAAATAAAAGAAGGAGTCAAGCGTAGGATTAAAATTCAAGGTGAAAGGATATCAGTGTTAAGATTCACTGATGACGTTGCTACTCTCAGTGAAAGTGAGGACAAATTACAGGATGAATGGAATGAATGGTCTAATGAGTACAGAATAATGATTGAGAGTAAATCGAAGAAAGACGAAAGTAATAAGAAGTAGCATAAATGAGAACAGCGAGAAACGTTACATCAGAATCGGAGATCACGAGGTAGATGAAATTAAGGAATTCTGCTACCTAGGTAGCATAATAACACGACCGACGGAGCAAGGATGACATAAAAATCTCACTAACACTGGCAATTAGGACATTCCTGGTCAAGAGAAGTCTACTAGTATCAAACATAGGTCTTAACTGGCGGCAGAAATTTCTGAGAATGTACGAGACATGGGCTGTGCAAAAGCAGGAACAGAAGAGAATGTAAGAATTTGAGATGTGGTGCTATAGAAGAATGTTGAAAATTAAGTGGATTGATACGGAAGGTTATGAGGAGGTTATCCGTAGAATCAGCGAGGAAAGAAATATTTGCAAAACACTGTCAAGAAGAAGGGACAGGTTCATAGGACATAGGTTACGACATCGTGGAATAATAGAGAGCTGTGTGTGTGTGGGGGCGGGGGGGGGGGGGGGGGGAGAGGGGGTAGAAACTGCAGTGGAAGAGAGATCAAATGGTTCAAATGGCTCTGAGCACTATGGGACTTAACATCTGTGGTCATCAGTCCCCTAGAACTTAGAACTACTTAAACCTAACTAACCTAAGGACATCACACACATCCATGCCCGAGGCAGGATTCGAAGCTGCGACCGTAGCAACCGCGCGGTTCCGGACTGCGCGCCTAGAACCGCTAGACCACCGCGGTCGGCGTGGAAGAGAGAGATTGGAATACATCCAGCAAATAATTAAGGACGTAGATTGCAAGTGCTACTGTAAGATGAAGAGGTTGACACATGAGAGGACTGGGTGGCGGGTGACATCAAACCAGTCAGAAGGCTAATGTCTAAACAAAAGCATTACCGCCTCCCCGCGATTGTGTCGGCCACGTGTATACCGACGACCAATCAATGTGGGCAGGACTGGTGGGACCAACGAGACAGACTATATGGAGAAATTTTATATGAAAAATATGTACATGGGTCAAACACATAGCACTGTGATTAAGAAACAATCGTAAGACTTCTTTCATTCGCGATAGAATAACAACAAAATACGTAACACATAAGTAAATTGCAATTGAATGATCTTATACCAGATCCTTGAACAATGCAGCCAATGCCCAATGAAAGAGGAAACTTTTATTTACCCGAGATTTCAACTTAGATCAACAGAGAATAGTTGTCCATAGGCGCAACGACTAACCATTAACTAAGCAGCGACAGGAGACTTTGTCTTTAATTCTTTTTTATTTATCCAATAGATCGTACCAACCGAAACGTGGGAGCAGCAGAAATACTTGCTGGAGGAGCAAGTATATTACATATCCAGTCCACACATTTTTCCTTGCTTCCTCCACCGTGGCCTTACGCTCCAGTACTTAGACGGCAGAAATCGACAAAAATAGGAAGGTTTCGTTAAATAACATAATTATTCAGCAACCCGCTCGGCGACTTTTGAGGTGCTACACTACCGTACTGAAGTAACAGCAAGAAAACTACTGTGGAACACGAGCGAGCTGTGTGGGCTGGAGCCATGTGAACAGAGCTCACTGTTACCACGCAAATCATGTTGCGATAGGCGTCTGTTGTGTAGTAGTCGTCTGAGATGTTACTTGGACGAAATGATACTGTGACAACTGTGAGCTTTTACAGTCGCGGGTCGAGGGAAAGGTTTGTTCTCGTAGCTAGAAGATGGGAACACGATGTGTAAGAGAAGTCTTCTCCTTTGTTAGCTCTTGCATGCTCCTCATTCTGCATCTGTGCCCTTGTCTGGGGTCTATCTAGACATCCCTATCCTCTTCAGAAACCGCACTGGTAACGACAGTCCTTGAGAAACAAGGCCCTGATTGAACGTATTAAAGTGTACTGCAGAATATATACACCAATGCTAGAACACTGCAGTTTCCTTTTGACTCTGTCAGGACAAAGAGAAATTCAAAATTCGAAAAATGGTCAGGTAACGAGATTTCATGTGTGTTTCATGACTATTCTCACCAGAGGGACGTTTTAGATGAGAAAGTAAAGACGACTGTACCTTAGTTTTGCTGGTGACGTTGTACTGCTTGTCTCTAGTGCAGATAAACTATCGCAACGATTGGAAGAACGTTTTAGAGCAACTTGTAAATCAGGCTTGAATATCAGTTATAATAATATTAAAACACAAAAAAGAAAATTGTACAAATTAATAAGAGAGACACAAATCCATTTCATGAGTTTTTATACAAAGTGCAGTCGAAGAACAAAGAATGGATGGACAACAAACGAAATTAACAGAAGAGTAAATATGACATGAAGTTGGTTTGTTAAACTAAAACGTGTCTAAACAGGAAAGTTGGCAGTAAAGTTACTACCGGTTCTTAACTAGGCCTGTTTCATAGAGACATTGACATTTAATACAAGAACCATACAAATACTGAAGGTTCCTCGACGAGCAATGGAGATGTGCATGGTGCGAATTACTAGAGGAGATAGGAAAAGAAACGAGAAGACTGAAAGACGCAACTAAGACTGTAATAAAAGTGAAATGGAGGCAGCCCGTACGTGAAGCCAGGTGAAGGGATAGTGGGTGGACCAATGACCTCCTTTGCTGGATGGCCAATGACCTTCTTTGCTGGATTCCAAGATAAAAGAAATCGAAACGGAAACGTAATGGAAGATTAGCAGCACATATAAGAAAAAACGGATGCGTATAACTGAAGTCTTTAATGGATGGAAAACATTAGATGAAAATTTGATCCAGTAGTGGTTGAAGATGGTGGTCTAGAGTGTGATGACTGGAGTTAGGCTTCCCTGACTTTTCCACTTCGTAATAAGGTCCTCAAAAGTGAATCTCGACCCTTGCGACTACAACAAAATTCACGGCTTGAATGCTTGAACTTCTGAAACAGCACAGTGTACTCTATTCTCTTTTGTCTCTCTGACAGAGAACCCATCTATGATATTGACACATTTCAATATACTCTATGCCAAACAGAGCACTTCAATAATATGCTTTGTTTCTTTCTATGTGTTTATGTTCCCGATTTATTGCGAGCTTCTGACAAATATTTGTCTTGTCATTAACTTCCTCAGCGTTTATGTACCGTTTACGCTAGATTCAAATTTTATTTTTTGCTAGCTTGGGTATTAAGTTAAACTCGTTGTACCTGATCGTAGAATACATAACATACCACAGAACACTAAAATGTAAGTAGAGCAAGGCTCACATTACGATACGGAAGAACTCCTCGAGGCTTGGCAGAGAACTTCGAATACGAGAAAATACGGCGCGAAAGCCCGTATTTTTAATTTCAAATAATAGATTTAGATGACAATTTTTTCATTCGTACTTTAGAGATGGCGTCGTAGTCTAGTAGTAAAGTGCGTGTCTGCAAACCAAACGGTTATTGTAACCTGGCAAAGTAACATATTAGAGAAATCTCACTTAAAAACGAAGATTAACTTCTCATAGCTGGAGTTCACAGTCATTTGAAGTCTTGTAAATGACACCATTGTCGTAGTTTGACTGTAAATTTATTTATTTGCGATATCGAGTCTGCGATTTCGACTGTGTGGCCATTATCAAGTGGAAACAATTACGTTTCAGCACATTTGAAAACCCACAAATCACCTAACATGACAAAGAAGCAGGGCTCATCTTATTGTTTGCTGATTACGGCAGGTTTGTGTGTTGTACTGTTAAATTTGCATTGTGAATATGTCACACGTATTCTTCTTTATTTTAGCATGCATTCGTGATATTGCGTGGAGTAAATGATTCCATATTTGCTTTTGTTTCATATAAAACAGAAGCAGTTCTTGCCACATAGTGTTCTGTGGACTCATATGCATTTCTTCCTCCTTACGAATGCGCGTGTGGCCTGCTGGATTTAAATGCGTTGTAAGTATATTGTTAGTATTCTAGTTTATTTTAGTTCGCACCTGTTTTCCTTACTTTCTCGCATTTGATGGAGAACTCCGTGTACCTTTTTACAGAATTGGTATTCAACTTTATTACACCTCGTCATGGAATGAGTACGTATTTCTGCTTTGAATGATACTGCTTCTTACCACTGAATATGCTTCGCACCCTTACTATTAGTCAATAAGGTATTTTTCGCTGCAAATGCTAAAAAGGCAACAGTAATTACACAAATATATTCACTCCTTATTAACAGATACTACAAAAAATACATTGTAACAGAAATCATCCTCCAACTCCAATTAAAGCTAAAAAATAAATAATACACACTCTCATGCTTTCATCTTTGGGTCTACTAGTAAATTTTGCATAACTAGCGTTTACTAAAAGCAATATCATTCAGTCCAGTGGAAGTACAGTCACACAATACCACACAATCCTGTGTACAATATGCACTTTGATGCAGAATATTTTTGCTGCTTAATAGTACCTGGCACATTATCTTCATACTCTCTCACTAATAATACAATGCATATTCAACAGCAAGAAGTAACACCGTTCAAAACACAAATACATACTCATTCCGCGACAAAATGTAACAAAGTTGAATATCAATTCTTTCAAAAGCTGCTTACACGGAGTTCTCCATTAATAATGCGAGAATGTACGAAAAATAGATGAGAAGAAAAATAAAGTGCAGTGTAATACGAACAATATACTTACAATGCATTTAAATCGAGTATTTCACACACGGAATACTAGGCAGGAACAATGTTCACAGAACACTATGTAACGAAACCAAAAAAAAAGAGCAACGCATTCACAATGCATTTCAAAGAGTGCAATAGAGACAAGAAGTCGAAGCTAGGATCACAATATGAAGATATGCAATACGAGAACAAATATGGAAGACTTTAAATCACCCAATGACACCGATATGATGGACTGATGAACTTGGAGCGCTCCAGGCGTCCTGGCAGCGAACCAACATAGTCTTACCAGAAGTTCCTACATGATTTCACCCCCTGCTTCAAGCCATGCGTTTTCGTTTTTGCATGTTCCCCGTAAATGGTAGCATCTGCTTAAACAAAGTAGTTCATCGCAGCGTCAACGTGTCTTCGAGAAATTAAGATAATTTTTATTTTATTTTAGTAATTTTGAACTAGAATGTGTAATACACTTAAACATCGAATAAGTGATTATTTATTTCATCACAATAATAGAGCGATTTTTTCCAATGTAGCACTAGAATTATATTCGGGCAACAGCTTATAATTTCATCTTTCAGTGGCATTGTTTCCATAATTTTTAGTTGTTTAATATTGAGTTTGTTGAGAACTGCACATATTTTAAATTACTTTCTAACATAAATGGTATTCATCTTGAACATGCGCTAAAGTTTTAGTGATCAACAATTTTTTTTAAAAACTTAGTATTTTAATCTTATTTTGTCCCAGACCGTAAGCTCATGCCCCAGGAGGTTGAAGTATTTGCAAGTTACATCATAGTTTAAACAGTTAAAAATCGAATAAATCTTTGTATTAATTATTGGGTTCTTTCATTGTTTTTTGTAGTAAAAACTATAAATATTTTAAAATTGTAATATTTGGCGAATTTGTTCCGAGGGGAAATTCTCTTTTCCAGGTGGTCTTTATTTCTTGGTTTCTTTGTATTAATTATTGGGTTCTTTCATTGTTTTTTGTAGTAAAAACTATAAATATTTTTAAATTGTAATATTTGGTGAATTTGTTCCGAGGGGAAATTCTCTTTTCCAGGTGGTCTTTATTTCTTGGTTTCTATGGAAAAACAGTGTTGGCTCTGGTTTGTAAAACAAGTGCTGTTTTCTCCGCCCTTGCTTCCAAGGACTAATTATCTAACTTGCTGCTGTTTCCAGTTATTTCGATGCTTTTCAAAGATATCTGAAGGCCAGTTTGTTCTGCTATTTGTTCCAACACACAGATTTACTCTATTGATGGATGAGATTGTGGTTATTGTGGCTATATCGACTACCAAAGCTAAACAGCCCGTTTCCAGATTATTCTTAGTCCTTATCCTGCACTAGTGGACGAAAAGGCTTTTTGCCTGCTAGCAAACAAGGTGGCAGAGTGGTTAAACCAATAAACTCACATTCGGGGGAGCGAGATTCAAATACATTTCCGCCCATCTAGGTTTATGCTATCGGTGGGTTCTGAAAACCGGTTGGGTGAAATCTCAAGACTGCTCCTTTGAAAAGACAGTGGCAAGTTCCTTGCTCTATCCTTGTCAGTTTCGATCTTGTGCTCGTCCCTAATGACCTTGACGATGATGGGACGTTAAACCTTAAATTTCCTTTCTTTTTTCACTAGCCTCATGGTTTCCATTCATTCCAGCACACAACATTCCGGTCACTAAGTTCCGCCAGCCGCGCAAAGGGCAAACAGCAGTCAAAAGCTATGAGGCTACAATTTATGAAAACAACTGCTTCTCCTGAAGTTTACGCATGCTTCGGGTGATATGACGTAGTTTTTTGCGCTATCACACCGAATACACTGAACTTAGACACTGATAACATGCCGTAATGTACTTTAACTTTCACGTGAAATGTCTTTAAGTTTTATACTTTACGACTCGATGCGGCTCTTTCATTCATCTTGAAGTTCACTTCGTTTCTGAAGTATACTATGCTTCTTCCCAATGCTCCACATTAATTCGGTATAACAAGAAGAAATACATCATACACCTTGTAAGGAAATAATACTCCAAAATAATCATCTTGAGGTTGAAACTCTTTTGTCCGTGTTTGCATTAACAATACATATGTTTTTGGCTGGGGTGTGCCCTTAGCGAAACACAGTTTTGTTTTTTATCCCAAACATGTTTCACTGCAGTTGCAGCATCATCAGTGGGCTTTTATTTTATGGCTATTAAAGATAAAGGATGTTCCTTACAGTTTGTATACAAATAAATATTAGTTTTTAAATCGTACTTAGAGATTTTTGAAGAATACATAAAATTATGTATTCATATCATTTTACCGAATGGTGCTGTTTTCATGCTGTATTATGTTTTTACAGTGTCTGTTTTCTTTCACAGTTTGTCATCTGCAACCACATACGACGTAATATAGTAACAAGGTATGAATACATAATTTTATGTGTTCTTCAAAAATCTGTAATTACGATTCAAAAACTAATATTTACATGTATACAAACAGTACAGAAAATTCTTAGTATTTGACAGCCATAAAATAAAAGCCCGCTGATGATGCTGCAACTGCAATGAAACATGTTTGGGAAAAAAAAAACAAAATTGTGTTTTGCTAAAAGCGGAACCATCCAAAAAGTATGTATTATACTCCCAAATGTTATCTAGACCTTTATAATAGATCTCCATTGACAGTGGATCGGTCATTTATCGGGCAAATTTCTGTCAAGTGAAGTAATTAAATGCACGCATCAAATGGCTAATCCACATTTATTTCTGAATGTCAATTACGTTTCAATACCCTCAGAAAGATTTTTAACTGCTCCTGCTGTGGAATCGAAAATGAAACGTAAATAAGGAAAACTGGCAAAATGAAGGGAAATGAGTCTAGTGAATGTACTATTACATGATAGTTTCTCCCCAAAATGTCACACAGCATATTTTATAATGTAATAGGCACTTCACAGTAGTTAATATGGTTGATCCTGTAATGCTACATGATAACTGCAGACAATATTCACTACCCCAAAGAATACACAACTAATTACTTCTTCCCTTTCTTCACTTTTATTATGGTGAGGGACCCGTTATTTTCTGAAGCCTTAGGACCTCTTTCTAGCACCAGGTAGGTAGAGGAGGAGAATTCACCATGTCCTGTCTCCACACTGCAGGAGACCTCATAGGTGGCCTATGATCCATAAAAACAGCATTTTGGGATACACTGGGAAAAATCCTTTTTGGAAAGATAAAATCTAACCAGATGTAACTCTCAGAATCTGCGAGTGTGGGACAGGCCAATTATCTGTGGCCATGCTACGAAAGAATGTTCATTTAAAATCCCAGCAACAGGGACTCTGATTGACTCATAATAATCATTTCTGTGGAAGGTATGCTATCCCATGCATGTCTATATGTAAGCTTTTTGATTGGTAGGGGTTAGAAACTTGACATCGAATGAGAGAGATTTTCTGCCATTTTCTGCCTTCCTCCCTGCATAGGACCATCGTTGGTTAACCATGACAAAAATAGCAAAGCTAGGAGTTTGCTAAATTTATTTATAAAATTATTATTGGTCAGAAATCGCAAGTTCTGGTGCAACTGGTCGGCGAGATTCCTAAGATGGCAGAATCAGAAAAGTTTCAGAGAGTTAAGTCAGAGTACACTTGCTGCATAGACACTGAAGGCAGGACACTTGCTTCTGGGGCGTCGAAAATTGGATACTCACTGCTAAGGCGTCACCCAGAAGGATGTCTCCATCTTGAATAGCAGTACAGAGGACAAGCTGAAATCAGAACTTCCAGCCGCTACTGCCACTGTCTTTTGTACTTACACAGTTTAGGACTGGTAAGAATGAGCCAGTGACGCAATCACCAAATCGAGGGCATGCGAGGCTAGTTAACTTACATCAGGGTTTAATTGCACAGTTTTCCGATTGCAGCCAGCTATCTGCTTTCATCATGCATTTTGGCGATCTCATTGGCGTTTGTACTGACTTTTCTGGGCCCTTTCTTTAAAGCACTAACTGTTTTCACAGTCAATGCCACATCAATGACAGAGTTTCAAGTTGCACTTTCATGTGTCCACCCACCTGCGCTAAGGCTTTATATCATAACTACAATACTTTTGTTCACTTACTAAATGTTTACATACTTAATTCAGAGAGTAAATCATTTGTTCAGTATTTTGTGGTAATCAACCAATTGTTATAGTGATTGTTCCTTTCTTTTGCAGTTATCTAACCCCCTTCATTGACATATGTATGTGTGCTGTGGTGTGTCACCCATACTTTCATGCTTAATTGGGCCACCCCAGTAGTTTTCCGTCAATAAGAAACTTCCATTGCATGGCATTGTTTTCCTTAAATTTGCATGATCTTATGTGGAGCTTCCCTTCCATGTAAGTCGTGGGGGATCAGACTTACGGCATCTTAAGGGCAAGCTAAACAGCTCAACTGACAGCTCACAATATATCCTGCCCAAATAACAAACATGTTCTTTGTTATTGGAAATAAAATACGTACTAGTTTAGAGACATGTAGTGAAACATCGTTGTTGCACTTCCTTGTTCAGCTCACAAGTTGATACCCAATTGTAATACAAAGATTATTTAGTATATTATAAAAGAATTCTAAACCAATGCAGTACGTGATTTTATTAAATGACTTTGTATTTTATGATGCAAGTTGTACATTTTTCCATCATCAATCACTGAATTAAATTTAGCTGTACACTGTGGACACTTCAAATGCTGTGACTGTAGTTGTGGCAGTTACTCTAGAAATTTTTGTTTGTCCATTAGCCTGCTTTCAAGCCTAAACAGATTTGGTGACATTTACAGGATATTAGAATGTGCAGCCATAGCGAAAATTTCAGAGCTGCTCAAAACAGATACAATCAGGTTGACTCTGCTGCTAAAATATGGTACTAGCCAGAATAATAAGCGAAACTTTCCAAGGAACAGGCACATCCAGTACATTAATGGGCTTTATTTCTTCAGTTTTTCCTCCATGAATGTATTTTTCAATCTTCTTTTTCTATGCTTAATAGTGACAAAAGAATATGACAGTAATGTTGTACTTATATTTATATTTATTACAAAAACTCTTACTTTTACTAAGGCATCATCAAGTGACAACTAACAGTCGTTGAGAAAGTATTAGATTAGATTAGATTAGATTAATTATTCTTTCCATAGACCCACGAAAGAGGGGATCCTCCTGGGTGTGGAACATGTCAGATAAACACATTACAAAAATGTAATTAGAAAAACTGAGTCTCATTAATTTTAATAAATAAATAGTAACATTACATACATGAATTAAAATTAAACTTACAATATTTACAGGTTTAATACTCACATCTTCTTTCATGAAATCCATCATTCACACAGTAGCCAGTTACTTGGCTATTACAATCAAGTATTGTCAAAAATTAAAGTAAATTATTCATTTCAATGATCCTCAGTTAAGAACAGTCAAATTATGTACAAGATTTAAAATCAAACTTCCACTATTTACAGGCTTAAGAGTTACATCTGCTTTCTACACATCCATCATTCACAAAGTAGGTAGTTACTTGGCTGTTACAATCAAGTATTGTCAAAAATTAAAGTACAATAAATTTTCATTAAAATGGTCTACTGCACTTGTTGAGAAATTCGTGGATGGAATAGGAGTTGGCCACCAAAAATTCTTTTAAATTATGTTTAAATTGTGCCTTGTCTGAAACCAAATTCTCAATGTTCCTGGTAACTTATTGAAAATATGTGTTGGCAAATACTGGACTCCCTTCTGGGCAAGAGTAAGTGATTTTAAATCTTTTTGTTCTTGTTCCTAGTATTGATACCATGTACTAAGCAGTTAGTTGGCAAAAGAGATGTATTATTTACAATGGACTTCATTAATGAATAAACATACTGAGAAGCTGTGCTTAGTATGCCCAATTTTTTGAATAAGTTTTGACATGATGTTCTTGGATTTACACTACACATTACTCTTATCATACGCTTCTGTACTCTAAAAATTTGTTCTTGGTTTGTGGAGTTACCCCAAAATATGATACCATATGACATAATAGAATGAAAATAAGCAAAATATGCCAGTTTTTTAATATTTATATCTGCTATGTCTGACATCACTCGCATTGCAAACACAGCCTTGTTTAGATGCTTTAGCAGTTCGTTAGTATGTCGCTCCCAGCTGAATTTATTATCAAGTTGTAATCATAAGAGTTTTACACTCTCAACTTCTCCTATTTCCATGTCATCATATTTTATACACACTAGAAGGAAATCTCTTGGAAGTTCTGAACTGCATATAGTAGGTCTTTTCAAAGTTTAATGACAGTGAATTGGCTATGAAACACTTATTAATGTCACTAAAAATTTGATTAGCTGCCTTTTCTAAATTTATACTTGATTTACTATTTAGTTCAATATTTGTATCATCTGCAAATAAGACATACTTGGCATCTGGTAATGTAACAGATGACAGGCCATTAATGTGCACAAGAAAAAGTAGTGGACCTAGTATGGAGCCTTAGGAACACGAAATGTGATTTCTTCACTGTCAGATGATGTCTGATTGCCTACTGCTGAAGTGTTAAATGATGACACCCTTTGTTTTCTATTAGTAAGATATGACTGAAACCACTTTGCAGCACTACCAGTGATGCCATAATATTTTTACTTACTTAAAAGAATGCACACAGTCAAACGCCTTTGACAGGTCACAGAATATGCCAGCTGCCTCTGATTTGTTGTTTAATTAATTAAGAACATTTTCATTGTAAGTGTAAATAGCCTTCTCAATATCAGAACCCTTAAGAAACCCAAACTGTGACTTTGACAGTATGTTATTTTCACTGCGGTGCTTAAGTAGATGCTTGAACATAACCTTTTCAAAGATTTTTGAAAAAGCTGGAAAAAGTGAGATCAGTTGGTAATTTTATGGCATTTATTTGTCCCATTTCGTGTGGAGAGATATAACTTCAGCATATTTAATCCAGTCTGGGAATGTTCCTGTGATAAGTGATTGATTACACAAATAACTTAAGATATGACTAAGCTCACATTAACACTCTGTTATTAACTTTGATGATATGTTATCATAACCACTAGAATACTTTGATTTCAAGGACTTTATGATGGATTCTATTTCTTTGGATGAAGTATGTGTCAATTCCATTTTACTGAGATTGCTTGTGTGCACTGGTCTCAGGTATTCCACTGCATTATTTACTGACCCTGACAACCCCATGCTAGCAGTAACAGAGACAAATCCTTGTTTAAATGGTTTGCAACACAACATCCGTTTGTTACCAGGGTTTCATTTATTTTTAGAGCTATTTGTTCCTCCTCATTTCTGGTCCTACCTGTCTCTGACTTAACTATATCCCATATTGTTTTTATTTTATTGCTGTATGTATTTATCTTCTCCTCATAATGCAGTTGTTTAGATTTCTGGATAACCTTCTTCGATATTTTGCAGTAATCTTTGTAATAAGCTATAATGCTAGTATCAAAGGTGTCCCTACATATTAGATAGAGTATCGTTTTTGTCATACATGATATCTCTATCCCTTCTGTGATCCATGGTTTCTAATTAGACTTCTGCCTAATTTGAGTTACCTAGAGAGAATTTGAGTTTTCTAGATTTGTCTATAAAGATATTATCACAGGCAGTCTTCGAACACGTGTATACCCTATTTTGTAAATTTACAGTAGAAATTAAATTGAATGACAATGTAACTGATTTCAGTAACTGTTCACTGACAGTGTTTTTCATGACATCTATATTAAAATCACCAGCAACTACTAGTTCTTTGTCTTTTAATTTTAGACGAGATAATAAATCTTCAAGACCATTTATAAACAGGTTGAAATTTCCTGAATGTGCTCTATATATGGCTACTATTATAAAGGACCTATTATGAAATTCTGTCTCTGTTGCTCATGCTTCTAAGTGCTACTCTAAGCAAAATTTATTAATGTCAATTTTCTTAAATTTAAGACTGTTTTTAACAAATGTGACAACTCCTCCTTTCTCCATATTTTGTCTGCAGAAGTAAGAGTCTAACTTAAATTCTTAAGGTTTAACATAGCTATACCAATAGTCACATGATTTTCAGAGAGGCAGATAATATCAACTGGGTTCGATGACTCTAATTCATCAATGCACATAAGTAGTTCATTAATTTTACTTCAAAACCTTCTAATATTTTGATGCACTAAAGAAAGTCGGCATTTAACATTTACGAGATGAAATCAGGCGGAAATAAAACTTCTGCTGATTGTTGTAAATTTTTAACCAAGAGCTGTGTTCGCTGATCCAATGTGCCAGGATTATGCTGTTTGATTTCTTTCTCAAACTGATGGTTTGTTTCAATCTTTACTTCTCTCAGAACTTGACTTCGTTCTGTCCTACCTATCCTAAAAAAGGTGCTGCACCAACACCTATGACCGCTAACATATTACCACTCATGGCAGTGCCTCCTCCCTTACATTTCCTGCTATTAGCCCAGTCAGTTTACCCTTCCCTTTCCTGTTGAGGTGTAGGTCATGTCTGGTATAATCACACCTACTGAGAGAATCAACAGGAACCAAACCAATTTGTGACCCCGCACCCAACCCAAGTAGCCAACTCCAAATTAACTCTCCTGACAGAAGAGTTTAAGTGAGGTCGTTCATGGTGTCTCAGAACAGACACAAGCTCAACACTGGTATGTCTCGTTGCTGATGCAATCTTTGCCAGGTCATACTCTATATTGTTCCCAGGATCTCTGTCAATACTACTGCCTGATCCACCCACAATAACCAAGGTGTCTTCCTTGGCAAAGTCTTTACAGACTGAACCTAAATCCTCTGTCACCTGACCCAGACCAGCACTAGATTTAAAAAATTTGTGACCTGGTATTCTGATCGTAACTGGTCCTGCAAAAGTTGGCCTACACCTCTGGCATGTGAACTACCTAACAACAAAACTTACCTTCTCTTTGCTGACTTCTCTACATTCTTATTCAATTTTCTAATGAAAGTTTGTTGTGCCTTCTCTAAACCCACCTCTCCCTGAGGCTCATCAGTTTCTAACTGAAGCAACAGGTCAGACTTATCTTCACATTCACCACAAAGCTGTCTGGCAAAGTTCTAGGTCTGTTCCTCCTGTTACCTGGTGCCACTTCCCACCTCTATCTACCCTTCTCCCTCCTTAACCTGTTCAGACCTTCCCTATCCTGCTGTAACTGGGTCTGAAAGGGAACAATTTTCCCCTCCTGACCCACTATTTTCCTATCCCTGCTGCATATCCTACAGTACCACTGATGAGTCTGAGCCACTTCCCCATTTCCCACGCCGCTACAGTCACCCCAATGGAAAAAAAACTACTGCAGCCATCACACCAAACCCCGGAGCTAACAATTCTAAGGCACGTCAGGCACTTTTCACTCATGGTAAAAATCTTACTTCAGCGAGAATAAGTCAAATTAAATTATGAAAAACAAGAAAACACGTTTACGAAAGATTAGGTCTAGTCTCAATCGTACGTAAACAAACTTACTTTAGTGACAATAGGTTAGATTACCGAAAAAAAGAAGAAAAAGACGTTTACAAAAATTAGGCCTAGTCGCAACTGCATGCAAACAAAGCTTCTACCGTATGTGTATCAGACAATCTTCGGAGCTGGTCAAGTGCAAAATGGGACGCATAACGCTCTGTACGATACTGAGGAGGAATTTTGTGTGAACACTGCATTCAGTGCAGCTGACATTCAGCTAGATATTAGCTGTAGCATCGTTGAGATCCAACATAGAGAAACGAACCAGCCACATAGTTAATTGTTCTTTCGAGAACTGAGAGGGCATTGTTCTATGCACACTGCTCCAGCCATGTACGTGCATATCGCCGCATTTCAAGATTAGGGATGTGTGCATGTTTTCTCGCCTAACGAGAAACATAGGAGAGTTTCTGCTGATAAAATCAGCTAAGATTTAGATTAGCTTTCGTAGGAATTTTAGAGGACGAGAGCAGACATGCAGCTGACAGCTCATCGGAGTTGAGGAAATATTGCGAGCAGAAGTGTAAACTTGTTGGTTCACAAGCTTGCATCCACTGTGAACTCGAGCAACCTTGAGTAATCTTTTGCTCAGCTTGCCACAAAAAACGAACCATCCTCCGTAGACTTAATTGTCATCCTAAATAATACCGAACTTGGAACCGGAATAGGGTGATTTGTCCTAATATTGGCGAACTTCACGATATGGTAGTAAGAATAATTTTGTAAAGAAACTTCTGGTAAGACATTTGATATTGTTGTGTTTAGAGTTATTTCAATTACTCAGGACGAAATGCGTTATCTTAACAACTGTCATAACATTGACACATTACAACCTATGTAAATTCGTGTATTTCCTTGAGAATAACTCTGCATTAAAACCAATTTGTGTACAGCTTAAACACTGATGGGCTCTGCCTTAGAATAAGACGCACTCACATGCGTTTCTCCTGATGTCTGACAGAAGAGAAAAGGGGTGGAGTATCAGAACCGTAAGGGCCTAAACCACACTTTTATCTGTTTGGAGGCAGTAGCATGTATGCGTGCCCCTGACATCTTATGATTTTATGCTGTATCAGTTTTATGTATATCTGCAATCCCAATTTGTTTACATGAACATACGTGAAAAGCTGCCTCGCCGGTTTCTAGAGTAGCATAAATGTGTTGGTCTGCACTGCTTCCTTTGTTATCTAGCGGTGCCAGCATACTTTAATGTCTACGTCATGTACATAGTAGTAGTACTTCATAATCGGACTTACATGGCCAGTTTTACCTGATCCTCAAGCCGCAGAAAATTCTTAATGAGAATTGTGATAAATGTTGGAGTATGTCGTCATTGTGCATGTGTGTGTGTGTGTGTGTGTGTGTGTGTGTGTGTGTGTGTGTGTGTGTGTGTGTGTTGTGAATTAGTATTTGTTCTTCATATTCTGATTCTAATTCCACATTAATTACAAACTTAACTGACCATAGACGTTGTTGTCACTAGCCTTTGTATAGAAATTTTATGAATTAACGTTAATAATAAATAATAACCTAAATATTAATTAATGCTTCATCACGTACAGTGGATAAATTATTGTTTAGTAGGAAATATGGGACGTTGTCACATGGCTGAAAAAAAATTCGGACCACTGAGACTGGTGGTTGGTCTACAAATTTGACTTTCAGAAACATGTATTTTTCTCAAAACTACGTGTAGGTGCTTTGTGCCCTTATGGTTTACAGTACCTCAGTTATATGAAGTTACATTTGAACATTCTTTACAATCATTCACTTTGTCACGTATTTTGCTATTTAAATAAATTAGGCCTTTTTGTATTCAACAGTTGGTACACTATCACTAGATCTGAAAACGTGTTACTTGACTGCTTCCCCATGGTACAACTCCATAATTTTCTCACTGAAATTGACTTACCAATAGTAGTAATCACTACAAATGGTATTCTTTACATTTCTGAGGATGCTTATGTGTTGAGTACTTTGCAACAAACTGGGCTTGCATTGCAAATGGTTATACCCCGCGTTGCTTAAACACTTTTATGCTTGCGAGAGATCTGATGTGATTGCTTAGGCTTACTTCGTGTCATTATCTTTGTGTTATCCCACTGTAAACGCCTGCCCTTATAAAGTAAATGTTAACTGCCTCGGTAAATTTCCGTGTGTTCTTTGGTGATGCATTGTGTTCTTAAATTTCACGCGTGGGACAATTGCTATTTGCAGTAGGAAACATCGAGTGTCTAAGGGACAAATTTGTTTCCAAACGAGACACATAACGTATACCATCGACATTTGCACTGCCGTGCAGATATTTTCAGTGCAGAACAGTTCATAGTATTAATGCGTGAACAGGAAAATTGAAGTACCGATTTTTTATATTAATTGTAAAAGGAGGCCAGTGATCCTTACATAATCCGAAAGGTACTTTGCCATACATCTGCTAAAAGGAAAAATAACGTGTGTCTGTAGCCGTTAAGCCGTGGTACAAGGAAGTAGAAGCTTTCACGTTCATAACACTGTTGTTACATTCTCTGTCACGCATTATAATCTCGAATACCTAAACATCGAAAACTGAACAGCCACCAACCGCTGCCCTTCGCACCGATCAGGTGCTATGGCAGAAATGACTCCCGAAAGCAACATTTCGTGAAATTGTGGTTCACTTGCTGTCAAACATGCATACCAGGCAGCTACAATACAACACTGGCCAGGTCGATGATGTCAGCAATGAAAATCAAATGTCGAAGCAACGACGTCTGTAAATAACGTTGTATATTGGCGTCGTTATTTCGCAAACTTTTCTGTAAGAGTAACTGTGCGGTCATTTGCTACCATTAACAGAAAATTTGAAGTAAGTTCCTAATTTTTAATTTCTTCATTTTGAATAACTACAACTTCTGACTTTCCTTATTATGCGGAAACTGTATTTATTTTAGGATATGCCTAGGTGGCGAACGCTAACGGGTCAGAGTGAAAGACGCACAGCTAGGCAGATACAATTTTTGGGTAGAAAAAGTAATAGTAATGTGGACATTCATAACGATAATCGATCTGTTTCATTTAGCGATCATAATACTGTATTAATACATAAACACCGAAAATTGAAATACCGATTTTTAAAATTAATTAAATGTCAAGGCCAATGAAACTTATATAATTTGAAAGGAACTTTGCCCTGGAGGTGCACAAAAGAAAAAAAAAGTCATGTCTATACATAGCCATTACCAGCTTGTGTAACGATCAAGTGCTATGATACAAACGATGCAAGAAAGTAACGACGTTTGGTGAAGCTTCAACCTATGGACATTTATGTTTATATGTTGCTGATAGTTCATTTGCAGTAACACACCTATACTGGACGGCTATAATGCCGCAGCTGCTACGTCGTTGATCTTGTCAACAGTGGAAAACGAAACGTAGGACGAAGGCGTCGGGGACAGCAAACGTTGTTAATTAGCATCGTTTTATCACTTACTTTGGTCTAAGAGTAAAAGTAACTAACTCTGTGTTTGTTTGCCAATGGCACCATAAAATTTAGAATGTTCCTAATTTTCAGTATCTTCATCTTGAGTAGCTACAAAGTCCCTTATAATAAGGAAACTATATTTGTTTTAGGCTATGCCTGGAAGAAGAATATTAACGGGTCGGACTGAAAGACGAAAAGCCAGAGGAACACATTTTTTGCGTAGAGAAAGTAATAGGAATATTGATAACGATGATTCTATTGTCGTTCTGAAGGTTCCATTTAAATGAGCACTGAACATAACATCAAATAATTTTGAGAACTATAATTGCGTTTTGATGAATTTACAGTGCAGATTTTGTAATGCGAATTATTTCGTTTTCTGAAGTGACTTCACGCTATACAACGGCATTCACATTGTGATTTGATAGGGAAAAGGTTAGCAAAAAATTTATTTTTCAACGCAATGTATCAGAGACTCCTTTCAAAAGATCGAACAATTAAAGAGAAATCAAAGAACTACTTCTAGAAAAGACGAGCTACTACAACGCAGCATTTGGCACGGATCAGTTATGCGGCTAAAATTTCAGATATTTTAAGATACATGGCATTTGGTATCACAGATGAGGCAGTTGGTCGAATTTCGATCACAGGCGATACTAGTTAACAGAATAAGGTGCTAAACAATCCTCAACGTGGTGAAATTACTCTGTGACTAGCCACCGGATGTCACTGGTGTGTTATGTCAAAGTACTGAGAAGATATCCCTGAACTGCCTCTGAAGTTTTGTCGGTGGTGTTTGCTATCACCCCGTATATAGTATGTTTCCGTAACGATGACGCAAATCTTTTGGGTGACAACGGGAAAAGGGCAAATTATCAGCGTGAGTTAATGAACCGTGGTCCGAAAACTACTACGTCGAAAATTTCGAAGCCAAATATTTTTTGGGATACTCTGCTTGTGGAATACGAATCGCTGATTAACAATGTCATCATGTACCTGTTAATATGATAGTTTAGGCCTACTGATTCCATCCCGCTAACTGCATTTGTGAACACTATATACCTGTGGGAAAATACCCTGCTTGATCTTGCGGCGTATATGTTGCTCTAATCAGGCGGATTCCAGCTCATTGTGTCCATATTGTTCATAAATACATGCATCGTACGTTCACTGAAAGGTGTATAGGAAGAGAAGTAACTATTTCACGACCAGTTCCTTTAAATTATCTGACCTCAGCTGTTTTCCTTTACGGGTCCATCCGAAAATTTTTTGCTTGAGACGCCAATAGAGACTGAGAGGCAGCTAGAATTCTAGACACGCGAGACTGACAAGTCTGTCTAAAATTCTAGCTACCTGTGAACGTTTGAACAACACCGAGATAACTGGATTCTTCGAAAGGATACAACAGAGGTTTTTACGTAACAACGCACTATGAGACCGAAAGTATACGAAACAACCTGTGTAATGCGGAATTGACCCTAGATATCAAGAGGCGGACCCACCAGTATAAAATGAGGCAGGAAGAACTGTGTTGTCAGTGGAGAAACAGTAACAGCACAGTTTGTTAGGAGAGCCCAGTGACTTCGATCGTAGAAAAACCAGTAGTCCAATTAAAACAATGATTGCCCATGGGGAGTTAAAAAGAATGTGGGTACCAGAGTCGAGCAACCCCTCATAAGCCACACAGTTCCGTAATCAATCCTGACGGACGTTTGAGGTGATGGAAAGAAGGACGCAACTGCACAGTGGATAATTGGAAGTGAGTGACTTGCAGTGCTGAATGGTGGAATGGTTTGGGTTTGTCAGATGCCTTGAGAACGTTACCTACCGTCTTGACAAGTCCAAACAGTGGAATGCGGAGGACGTGTTGTTATTTTATGGGCGTCTCCTTCGTGGTTAGGGTGCGGTCTTCTTATGCGTTTAAGAGAACGCTAAATGTGAAGTATATGAACACATTTTACAGCGCTTCGTACTAGCTTGATAATGAACCCTGTCGTAAAGCAGCATCTTTGAGGCAATGATTTCTGGACAGTAACATTCCTGAAATGGACTGGCCTGCCCGCAGTCCCGATGTGACCCGATTGGGACACCTTTGGAATGAGTTAGAACGTCTTCTTCTCTCCATATCCGTGCGTCCAACATCGCTGCCTTCTCAGGTTTCGGCTCTCGTGGAAAAGTGGGATACATTTCTCCGAGACATCCGATAACCCATTACAAGTGTCTCCATCTGATTTCAAGGCGCCATTAAATGAAGGGTGGTCACATCACATATTGATGTCCACTAATAGGAGTCCAGATACTTTTCATCAGGCGGTTTAATCCAGTTTTTACCGAGATGGATTCAACGCCAACTTTTATACTCCACAAGACACTGTAAAGTATATGATGGAGGGTACTTCATACCAGTATTAGCTATTTTCTGTCTTATTTTCTTTCGCCTGCTGAACGAAGGAAAATGACTACGTGTCTCTGTATGCGCCCTAATCTCTTTTATCATTTTCTCATGACCACTACAAGAGACATAAGATGGTAGCTGCAGCCTTTCTCGAACACAGGTTCTCTAAACAAAAGGAAGTGGTGTTGTATGGCACTGTTTTCTTTGAGGTCCATAAGGCCGAATGGTAGGTTCAGCCGTTTAACCGGAAGAGGTTTTGTTCCAACGCGTGTGTTGTCCATTTCCATTCGGTGTATAAGATGTGCGTCTCACATGTATCCGTTGAGTGAAGATGGTTTTAATGGGTACGTATATAGTGTGGTGTCATGTTTGTATTGTACCAAGATGAGAGGAGGGAGAAGGGGGATCCCCGTACCGGTATATAATCTACTTCGGCCGAATAGCAGCAAGGAACCGTCAATGTTAACGTCTCCATCCGACGGACGGATCACGGCCGCAGGACCTCATTCCATAAAACACCGCGGAAGGGCCTGTTTTTAATCTAGAATATTCCTGAGATCCCGGAAACTTATACCGCCACCTGTCTTCCCCTAGGCGGCTAAACAATGCTGGTGAAAAGTTCTTCCGCCATCAGGGTTCGAACTGACTATCTCAGAGTCGAGCGTCACCGCACAGATGTGCGTTGGAAACTTGTGATACGGAGGCTGGCTTAGGTTGTCTAAATTTATCCAATAGTATTTCTAGAAAGGTTTATCGCCTTTCTTCCAGTGATAAGTTCCTACAGCATCTCTCTTAGACTTTCACATAGACTCTACTTACCTGTTACAAGGTCGTTAAACTCCTTATTAAAGGACGTGTTGTCCTTTTTCGTAGAAAATTGAATTACTGACGTTTCGGTGTCAGGTTTGTATTGTAAAAGGTAACATAACTAATTTCTGCTGCTAGTATAGTATATCTAAAACAGGCGTATTCAACTGAATTCCACTATCCGAAGAACGATAAGTAGCTATGAAGAAATTACAGTATTTAATATTTAAAAATTTTCTGTTTTGGAGATCATACTTATTGCTTCCTTGCTGTAATTTCATACCAGAATAAAAGGAATATGTCGGATAAGCAGAGAAGTATACACAACCGCGATAGTCGTATAACTAGAGCAAAGAGAAATGCAGCTTTATGTTCTCTCTCAATAACTAAAGTGTGCCGAATGTTGGTTAGTGATTTTTTTAAAATTTTTCCGTCACATCGCGATAGCAGCCTACATTAAATTAAATTTGCAATAAAGCTAGTATTGTAGATTAATGTAAAGCTATCGCGAATTGAACTACATATGTAATTATTGCTCAAATCTATTGAAACTTCACAGTTAATAAAAGTTCCTAAATTAGTGTATTAGACCAGTTACATTAGTTATTTTTTAATAGTTATGTAGCTAAAAGTGATAGTGTTAAATTATGCATCCTCATGCAAAAATACTATTTACCTCTTTGTAGATTTTATATATTTCATCTTTCGTGATGGAAATTATGTTACGAAGTTGTTATTGCCTTAAATAAGTTGAATACAAAATCTTACGCTTATTGTTTAGGAAGATAAATCAGTACGCAAGTTCTGTGAGAGTTGGATACAACACCTGTTTACATTCTGTTACATTTGCACAATCAAATATGGGTGCAATTTCCTGTTTGGATTGAATGATCAGTTGCAGTTTTACTGTGATTTAATATTTGACACGTGCACAAGATAACCAACAAATAAGTTCGTTTGAACAGCCATTTTGAAACCTACTGTCAATCACGATGTGTGTTTGAGGATTGAAGGCACTCAACAGCGAGGTTCTTCGATACTTTGCTAAAATAATCTGAGACAAATGTAGTTGAAACAGATCTAAAACTAAAAATGCATAAAAACTGCAACTCACAAACTTTATCTCTTATTCGCACAAATATTTTATCTGTCCCGGTATATCCACTCTGAAATAATGTAAAATTGTGAAATATGTCCATGTTAAATCAAACTTTTAAATCATTAATAATTTATTTAATAAAGGCTAAATTAATAACTCAGGAAAAGGGCACTCTGATGATACATTAAAAACATTACCCTTAGTGCTTTAGAGAGAAAATTATGAAATGTCAGAAAAATTAGAAGTTTTTATCGGCCGCTAAAGTAAAGGGCAGATCAACTGGTATCTGTCCTCCGCACTCTAGTCTGAATATAAATATGTTAGGTTAAAATGTGGCGTACTGGAATTTGTTGACCGCAAGTACCACACTTTAATGGGTCCTCCCGCCAGGGCAAGTAGCCATGCGTCATCAGACTGAGCCTCCTTAATGGTAGTTCGCATATCAGAAAAAACGGTATAGACCCCAGCTACCTATTAGTAACAGAGTATACGACCAAACAAGTCACAATGCTAACTGACATGAGTCCCAAAACAAACATTTTAACAAAACACAACGAATAAGATTTCTTTTATAATTTATTAATTAGTGTTTCTGTCGCAGTTGCATATAATACTTTTATTACTTATTTGCTTGTGATATAATTCCGAAGGTACATTCGGAATATGACAGACGTCTTCAGTTGTTTATACTCTAAATTTAACAGGCACCTAACGACTGAAGGCGCCTATCGAATTTAGAATTTACGAATGGAATTATATTACAATTGGTTACCTTCATCTGATCTAAGAACAAATTAGTATAAATTCCATAGAAATTATGGATAGTCAAACATTACAAATGCAGGTAATGATTTGCGAATAACGAATATTATAAGCAAATGCGACGGAAACATTACTTAATAAATTACATATAAATGGAGTTTCTGATCCTGATATCAATGCAGTGCTTGAAGTCATAGATTTCTTTTAGTTTATTATCATTTGTATAATTCTCATTCCGGGCAATCTGAAATAAGTGTATGTGGGAAACCTTTGAGAACAGAAAAATCTTATTTACGCTTCGAAATGGTCCATAGTATAAGCTCTCCATACCGCCGTGAAACGCATGCATACGTGAAATGTCCGTAGCTACCCAACTACTCTCAAGAAACCTCTCAGTTCTGACCGTTACTTAG
Source organism: Schistocerca piceifrons (assembly GCF_021461385.2). NCBI lineage: Eukaryota > Metazoa > Arthropoda > Insecta > Orthoptera > Acrididae > Schistocerca > Schistocerca piceifrons. The sequence goes on along the minus strand of NC_060139.1, from coordinate 781,447,063 downwards.
GCAAACGAGCATCTCAAAGTGTCTTGACGCCGTCTCTGACTGATTTCTCGTAGCCTCCGCCGATAATCTCATCCATAAACAAATCGCGGCAACTGTTTAAAGTCAAAAGGAGAAATACGCACACAAAACACCCTGCGCTTCAAGCTTCCACGGGACCAAACGGAATATAAGACGTCGCCAAGTCTGCCTCGTTTTTATCAAGCACCGCTTCCAGCTAACTGATGTCTCCACGATATGATACGTGACATAGGTCCACCAAGAACGTGCTCACTAAATCGCTCTCTTGCCCATAAAAACTGGAAAACCTATGAGCATGGACAACGCACTTTACCAACTCTTTCAGCTTTCCGTATCGTAAGACATACTTCACGGATCGCGGTGGATCCCCAGATCTCTGAAAGAAATGCTCTTAGAAATCCAGCCTGCGCCCGGCAGGCACAACTCTTCTCCTATACACCACGTGGGACCGACACTTGATTTCGGTAGCTCAAAGGCCGCTCCGTAAAAGTGTGTTGTTATTCATGTCTTTCAGCCAATCAGACTCAGGTGCAGCATGCAGGCAGTTTCATTGGCCACCTCTCGCTCTCGCTAGCAATAATCCAAGGCAAAATCCTGTTTCCTGCCGAGCTTTTTCAAAAATTGTTTTCCGAGAGGCGTTGCGGAAAGACCTTCCGTCGTAGAAAGTCACTGTCACTTAAATGAGCCCAGAAGGCAATTTAGACGGATTACAAAAAGATTACCGATATATCAACTTCAGACTAGAAAAAAACTCTTGTCCCAGATATGGGAAACGGTTCTGGCAGCCCCGCTAGGGAACAAGACGAGCCCAAGGACGTGGCCTGAATTGACAGACAGCCCTCTCCCCAAATTTTTCGGTAGCAGGTAAAATTACACTGAGGTGACAGATGTCATGGTATACCTCAAAAAAAGGGTTCAAATGGCTCTAAGGACTATGGGACTTAACATCTGAGATCATCAGTCCCCTAGACTTAGAACTACGTAAACCTAACTAACCTAAGGACATCACACACATCCATGCCCGAGGCATGATTCGAACCTGCGACCGTAGCAGCAGCGTGGTTCCAGACTGAAGCGCCTAGAACCACTTGGCTATAGCAGCCGGCTGAGATACCTCCTAACATAGTGTTCGATCTCCCTTCGCCCGATGTAGTGGAACAAATCAATGTGGCATCGAAGTTGGAAGTCCCCTGCAGAAATACTGCGCCATGCTGCCTCTACAGCCGTCCCGAATTTGGAAAGAGTTGCCGGAATAGGATATTGTGTACGAACTGATCTCTCCATTATGTCCCACAAATCTTCGCTCGGATTCATGTCGGGCGACCTGGGTGGCCAAATCATTGTCTCCAGTTGCGCAGAATGTTTTTCAAACCAATCGCGAAAAATTGTGGCCCGGTGACAAGGTACAGAGTCGTCCATGAAAATTCCATCTTGTTTGGGAACATGAAGTCCACGAATGGCTGCAAATGGTCTCCAACTAGCCGAACATAACCATTTCCAGTCAATGATCGGTTCAGTTGGACTAGAGAACCCAGTCCATTACATGTAAACACAGCCCACAGCATTAGGGACCCACCACCAGCTTACTCAGCACCTTGCTGAAAACCTGGGTCCTTGGCTTCGAGGGATGAGACCACACTCGAACACGACCATCAGCTCTTACCAACAGAAATCGGAACCCATCTGGCCAAGACAAGGTTTTTCAGTCGTCTGGCGTCCAACCGATGCGGTCACGAACCCAAGAGAAACGCTGCAGACAATGTCGTGCTGTAGCAAAAGCACTGGCGTCGGTCGTCTGCTGCCACAGCCCATTAACGCCAGATTCCGCCGTACTGTCGTAATGGATGCGTTCGCCATACTTCTCTCACTGACCTCTACGGTTATTTCACGCAGTGTTCCTTGTCTGCTAACACTGATAAGTCTTCGCAAACGCCGCTGCTCTCGATCGTTAAATGAAGGCCTTCGGGCACTGCCTTGTGCGTGGTGAAAGGTAATGCCTGAAATTTGATATTTTCGGCAGACTCTTAACACTGTGGATCGCAGAGTATTGAATTCTCTTACGATTTACGAAATGGAATGTCCCATGCGTGTAGCTCCAACTACTATTCCGCGTTCAAAGTCTGTTAATGCGCGTCGTGTGGCCATTATCACTTCGGTAAGCTTTTCATGTGGATCACCTGACTAGAAAGACACCCCCCGCCAATGTACTGCCCTTTTATACCTTGTGTGCGCGATACTACCGCCATCTACGTATGTGTATATCACTGTCCCATGACTTTTGCCACCTCGCTGTATATCTCATCAGGACAGTGAAGTCACAGAAGAGAAAAAAATCTGGGTAACATGACAGAGCAATGGCCTGATAAGAAGTTCTTCGCGATGGAAACCTCGAATAAAAAATTCTCGGTAAGCTAGCCGCGCCAAGTTCGGACGAACTCCCAAGCTTTCGATTACTATCTCCATCATCGCTGTCAGAGGAGTTTGGGATTTTATTCGAATTTGGCGCGGCATGTTTACAAAGAACTTTTTATCCAATGGGTAGCTGTTTGTGTTTACAAAGTCCACATATACTCTTAACATTGCGGCTAGATGCTATTCCTGTAGCGGCACTCATTAGTTGCGCCGCCTGTCCATGAACTGTGTAACCTTTGTTCTGTGTCTGATTTTATTTGAACTATTTTCGTGTCCAACACCACCTACAGACAAGGCCAGACTACTCTATCGTGACGTCACTGCTAAGTGGCGATCGTAATTTAAGGCAGCCAGTACCAAAAGAATTGTATGGGTCGTACAATTAGCGATTTTTGACTTGATACTTGAATGAGGTTAGTTAACGGAGAAAAGACATATAATTGCCTATTTGGAAGTACGGCAAAAGCAAGTAGGAGTAGTCCGTTAAATTACAGACCCATAGTGCTTACGTCGATTTGCAGTAGGATTGTGGAACATATACTGTGTTCGAACAGTGGAGCTATCTCAAAAGAAGCGATTCATCGACAAACAGCCAACACGGATTCAGAAAATATCGTTCTTGTGAAACACAATTAGAACTTTACTCTCACGAATCAGTGCTATTGACATGGGATGTCAAACTGGTTCCTAAGTTTTAGATTTCCAGAAGGCTTTTGACACCGTACCTCACATACGACTTCTAATCAAATTGCATGGTTATGGACTATCATCTCAGTTGTGCGACTGGATTTATGATTTCCTGTCAGAAAGGTCACAGTTCTTAGCAACTGACGGAAAGTCATCCAGTAAAATGGAAGTAATATCCTGTTTCCCCAAGGAACTGTACATCTACGTGATTACTCCGCTATTCACAATAAAGTGCCTGGCAGGGGCTTCAACCTTCATGCTGCCTCTCTACCGTTCCACTCTCGAACGGCACGCGGGAAAAACGAGCTCTTAAATTTTTCTGTGCGAGCCCTGATTTCTCTTATTTTATCGTGATGATCATTTCTCCCTATGTAGGTGAGTGCCAACAGAATGTTTTCGCAATCGGAGGAGAAAACAGGTGATTGAAATTTCATGAGAAGTTCCCGTCGCAACGAAAAACGCCTTTGATTTAATGATTGCCACTCCAATTCACGTATCATGTCTGTGGCACTCTCCCCCCTCTTTCGCGATAATACAAAACGAGCTGCCCTTCTTTGTACTTTTTCGATGTCATCCGTCAGTCCCACCTGATGCGGATCCCACACCGCACAGCAATACTCCAGAATACGGCGGACAAGCGTAGTGTAAGCAGTCTCTTTGGTAGACCTGTTGCACCTTCTAAGTGTTCTGCCAATGAATCGCAATCTTTGGTTTGCTCTACCCACAATATTATCTATATAATCGTTCCAATTTAGGTTATTTGTAATTGTAATCCTTAAGTATTTAGTTGATTTTACAGCTCTCAGATTTGTGTGTCTTACCGCGTGATCGAAATTTAGCTAATTTCTTTTAGTACTCATGTGAATAAGTGTTACAGGTCTTCTGCTTCCTGATGTACATAAACGATTTAGAAAATAATCTGAGTAGCACTCTTAGATTGTTTGCAGATAATGCTGTCATTTACTGTCGTACAAAATCATCAGATGATCAAAACAAATTGGTTCAAAAATCGTTCAAATGGCTCTGAGCACTATGGGACTTAACTGCTGAGGTCATCAGTCCCCTAGAACTTAGAACTACTTAAACCTAACTAACCTAAGGACATCACACACATCCATGCCTGAGGCAGGATTCGAACCTGCGACCGTAGCGGTCGCGCGGTTCCAGACTGTAGCGCCTAGAACCGCTCGGCCAAGAAACAAAAGTAATTGCAAAACGATTTAGGCAAATCTGTATGGTGCGAAAAGTGGCAATTGAGTCTAAATAATGAAATGTGTGAAGTTATCCACATGAGTAAAAAAAGGGATACACTAAATTTCTGTTTCACGATAAATCACGCAAATTTATAGGCTGTAAATTCAGCTAAATACTTAGCGATTACGAATAACTTATGCAGAAACGATCATATAGATAACGTTATGGGTAAAGCAAACCAAAGACTTCGATTTATTGGTAGAACACTGAGAAAATGCAACAAGTCTGGTAAAAAGATTGCATACACTACGCTTGTAGTCCTATTCCGGAGTACTGCTGTACGGTCTCGTAACCGTACCATATAGGATCGATGGAGGACATCGAAAAAGTTCAAAGAAGAGCAGCTCGTTTTGTACTGTCGCGAAATACTGGAGAGAGCGCCATGGGTATGACAAGTGAACTGGGGTGGCACTCATCAAAACAAAGGCGTTTTTGTTGCGGAGGATCTTCTCATGAAATTTCAGTCTCCAACTTTCTCCTCAGACGGTGAAAATACACTCCTGGAAATGGAAAAAAGAACACATTGACACCGGTGTGTCAGCCCCTCCATACTTGCTCCGGACACTGCGAGAGGGCTGTACAAGCAATGATCACACGCACGGCACAGCGGACACACCAGGAACCGCGGTGTTGGCCGTCGAATGGCGCTAGCTGCGCAGCATTTGAGCACCGCCGCCGTCAGTGTCAGCCAGTTTGCCGTGGCATACGGAGCTCCATCGCAGTCTTTAATACTGGTAGCATGCCGCGACAGCGTGGACGTGAACCGTATTTGCAGTTGATGGACTTTGAGCGAGGGCGTATAGTGGGCATGCGGGAGGCCGGGTGGACGTACCGCCGAACTGCTCAACACGTGGGGCGTGAGGTCTCCACAGTACATCGATGTTGTCGCCAGTGGTCGGCGGAAGGTGCACGTGCCCGTCGACCTGGGACCGGACCGCAGCGACGCACGGATGCACGCCAAGACCGTAGGATCCTACGCAGTGCCGTAGGGGACCGCACCGCCACTTCCCAGCAAATTAGGGACACTGTTGCTCCTGGGGTATCGGCGAGGACCATTCGCAACCGTCTCCATGAAGCTGGGCTACGGTCCCGCACACCGTTAGTCTGTCTTCCGCTCACGCCCCAATATCGTGCAGCCCGCCTCCAGTGGTGTCGCGACAGGCGTGAATGGAGGGACGAATGGAGACGTGTCGTCTTCAGCGATGAGAGTCGCTTCTGCCTTGGTGCCAATGATGGTCGTATGCGTGTTTGGCGCCGTGCAGGTGAGCGCCACAACCAGGACTGCATACGACCGAGGCTCACAGGGCCAACACCCGGCATCATGGTGTGGGGAGCGATCTCCTACACTGGCTGTACACCACTGGTGATCGTCGAGGGGACACTGAATAGTGCACGGTACATCCAAACCGTCATCGAACCCATCGTTCTGCCATTCCTAGACCGGCAAGGGAACTTGCTGTTCCAACAGGACAATGCACGTCCGCATGTATCCCGTGCCACCCAACGTGCTCTAGAAGGTGTAAGTCAACTACCCTGGCCAGCAAGATCTCCGGATCTGTCCCCCATTGAGCATGTTTGGGACTGGATGAAGCGTCGTCTCACGCGGTCTGCACGTCCAGCACGAACGCTGGTCCAACTGAGGCGCCAGGTGGAAATGGCATGGCAAGCCGTTCCACAGGACTACATCCAGCATCTCTACGATCGTCTCCATGGGAGAATAGCAGCCTGCATTGCTGCTTAAGGTGGATATACACTGTACTACTGCCGACATTGTGCATGCTCTGTTGCCTGTGTCTATGTGCCTGTGGTTCTGTCAGTGTGATCATGTGATGTATCTGACCCCAGGAATGTGTCAATAAAGTTTCCCCTTCCTGGGACAATGAATTCACGGTGTTCTTATTTCAATTTCCAGGAGTGTATTTTTTGGTGTCCATCTACACAGGGAGGAATGAAACTGAACTCCGTCCAACAGGCCTTGAATGCCCAACGGTATCGACCGACCGCCGTGTCATTCTCAGACCACAAGCGTCACTAGATGCGGATATGGATGGGCATGTGCTAGAGTGGAATGATCATCATAATAAAATAAGAGAGATTAGAGCTCTCACAGAAAGATTTAAGTGTCCGTTTTTCCCGTGCGCTGTTCGAGAGTGGAACGGTACAGAAATAACTTGAAGATGGTTTCTATGAACCCTCTGCCAGACACTTAATTGTGAATTGCAGAGTTATCATGTAGATGCATATGTTCATTAAGTAATGGAACTGCACAGACAGGTGACTACACATAAAAATTACAGACTCCTCTTACACTACTTTCACCCAATTCGTCTGTAAAGACATTACATAAACTTTATGTTTCAGTTTCTGAACGCTGTTATATGAAATTCTTTTTATGGCTGGCTACACTAATCTTGATGCTTTCCTGCAAAGCTGCTGCCTCTAACGTGCTTTTTTTTTTTCTCGTCCGTCTCTGCGTGGCCCTGCAGCTGGAGACAGGTAGGCCGTACAGTTCCGAAAAGTACCTGGCACGGAGTTTGACCCCAGCCGTGGTTTAGAAAGTGGAGACGTAATGGTTTTTCCGTTTGTGACTGATAATGTAGCTAACTTTGACGTACCTGAAAATCGTAAAAGTCAAGTGATCCGGCAAATAATAGTATACCATAATCTAAAACTTGCATTACTAAATTACGTTCAAATTAAAACTTACCACTGATTAATTAGTAACTGCGAGATTCTGCTTTGAGGTTGAGTAGACCCATTTTTGTCTCGTTACGTCGTCTTTAGGAATCTTGAACACATGAAATTCTTCCTGCTGTATAATTTCCATTAGCTTGTGGCGCGCAACACTTCATAATCGTAATGGAGATGAAACTCCATAAACGTACACTCCTGGAAATGGAAAAAAGAACACATTGACACCGGTGTGTCAAACCCACCATACTTGCTCCGGACACTGCGAGAGGGCTGTACAAGCAATGATCACACGCACGGCACAGGGGACACACCAGGAACCGTGGTGTTGGCCGACGAATGGCGCTAGCTGCGCAGCATTTCTGCACCGCCGCCGTCAGTGTCAGCCAGTTTGCCGTGGCATACGGAGCTCCATCGCAGTCTTTAACACTGGTAGCATGCCGCGACAGCGTGGACGTGAACCGTATGTGCAGTTGACGGACTTTGAGCGAGGGCGTATAGTGGGCATGCGGGAGGCCGGGTGGACGTACCGCCGAATTGCTCAACACGTGGGGCATGAGGTCTCCACAGTACATCGATGTTGTCGCCAGTGGTCGGCGGAAGGTGCACGTGCCCGTCGACCTGGGACCGGATCGCAGCGACGCACGGATGCACGCCAAGACCGTAGAATCCTACGCAGTGCCGTAGGGGACCGCGCCGCCACTTCCCAGCAAATTAGGGACACTGTTGCTCCTGGGGTATCGGCGAGGACCATTCGCAACCGTCTCCATTAAGCTGGGCTACGGTCCCGCACACCGTTAGGCCGTCTTCCGCTCACGCCCCAACATCGTGCAGCCCGCCTCCAGTGGTGTCGCGACAGGCGTGAATGGAGGGACGAATGGAGACGTGTCGTCTTCAGCGATGAGAGTCGCTTCTGCCTTGGTGCCAATGATGGTCGTATGCGTGTTTGGCGCCGTGCAGGTGAGCGCCACAATCAGGACTGCATACGACCGAGGCACACAGGGCCAACACCCGGCATCATGGTGTGGGGAGCGATCTCCTACACTGGCCGTACACCACTGGTGATCGTCGAGGGGACACTGAATAGTGCACGGTACATCCAAACCGTCATCGAACCCATCGTTCTGCCATTCCTAGACCGGCAAGGGAACTTGCTGTTCCAACAGGACAATGCACGTCCGCATGTATTCCGTGCCACCCAACGTGCTCTAGAAGGTGTAAGTCAACTACCCTGGCCAGCAAGGTCTCCGGATCTGTCCCCCATTGAGCATGTTTGGGACTGGATGAAGCGTCGTCTCACGCGGTCTGCACATCCAGCACGAACGCTGGTCCAACTGAGGCGCCAGGTGGAAATGGCATGGCAAGCCGTTCCACAGGACTACATCCAGCATCTCTACTATCGTCTCCATGGGAGAATAGCAGCCTGCTTTGCTGCGAAAGGTGGATATACACTGTACTAGTGCCGACATTGTGCATGCTCTGTTGCCTGTGTCTATGTGCCTGCGGTTCTGTCAGTGTGATCATGTGATGTATCTGACCCCAGGAATGTGTCAATAAAGTTTCCCCTTCCTGGGACAATGAATTCACGGTGTTCTTATTTCAATTTCCAGGAGTGTATATTTTGTTGCGTTAAACTCACACGAACACAACCGAGCGAGGTGACGCAGCGGTTAGCACACTGGATTCGCATTCGGGAGGACGACGGTTCAATCCCGCGTCCGGCTATCCTGATTTTCGTTTTCCGCGATTTCCCTAAATCGTTCCAGGCAAATGCCGGGGTGGTTTCTTTGAAAGGGCACGGCCGAGTGCCTTTCCCGTCCTTCCCTAATCCGAGGAGACCGATGAACTCGCTGTTTGGTCTCTTCCCCCCGAACAACCCCCGCTCCCCTCTTATAAGTAAGTAACACAAACACAATTTAGTAGTACACAATATGATTTCTGTGTACTGGGATAACAGTCTAGTAACAGTCACACACAGCACAACGAATTTCCGTACCCAACACGTTGTTGATACAAGACAGCTGTTGACTTTTCGCCGCTTCTCGCTGGCGTCACAAGTTCGAATTCAGTTGCTCGGCCTTTTCGTCTATATGGTGTTGGCTCATCCTATTTTTTAAGGTGGAAATCGGGGAGCTGCCCAGCATTAGCCTAAACAAGCGCGGCAAACCGCCTAAAACAACACTTATTCGCGTTACCAGCCACGGTTGTCAATCTTACCGTACGAATTCGATCGGGGTCTGGCTGTCCTTCCTCTCCCGCAAGTCAGCGCACCCTGCGTTGCACTATACGAGCAGGCCACCTCTCTAAACCCATTGCTAAAAATGAAAATAGGACTTTAAGTAATGAATTAAAATTCATCCCAAGGCCAGAACTTGAACGTGGGACTCCTACTTACGAAGCAATTGTGTACGCGCATACACACACACACACACACACACACACACACACACACACACAGGCACGCAACTACACGGCCTATAATGCCCTTCCTGGCACAAACTTCAATTCAACCTTTCAGCCGATTTTCTCTTTCTTAAATCGTCGGTATTGCTAAGGCACTCCGATGTTGGAATAGCAACCCTGTCTGTGCCTCAGTCGTAGGTGGTGATCTGTTGATCTGATGGAACTACATTTTCCCGGAGACATAAGTTATGAGTCTCAACTTTTTCTTCAATAAGGGTAGAAGTTGAAGTTGAGACTCATATGTCTACATAAAAATGTAATCCCATCATATCACTACATCACATACTCCTGAGGTACAGGCAGTATTTCCCCAGTACGTAAAAAGCTGGGCTGCTATTCCAGTATTGGAGAGCTTCGGCAATACTGACGATTTAAGAAAGGGAAAATGAACGGAAGGTGTGAAATGAGGTTTGTGTTATGGAGGGCATTGGACTCAGGAGACCCAGGTTAAATTCCCAGCCTTTGCACATATTTTAACTCATTACTTCACCTACTATCTTTATCGAAGATAAAAGTGAGATTCTTATGTCTCCCGGTAAAAGTAATTCCAACAAAAAATGTAAGTAACAAACTTTAAAACGACTTGAATGCTTTAGAAGAGCATTTATTTTGACGCATAGCGTTTTGCATTTTCTTACTTTTATTTTCATCACAGTCTAGATCGCTCCCCGAGCAGAATAATGTCAAACATATAAAAACCGAAACTTGACACACACATACGCTTCATATACGAGATAAATTACCCGATACCATTCACTTAAAAAAATGGCTTGCGGAGACTATAGATTCATTAATAAAATTTTCTCGAGCTTCGCATCAAGTTGGTAAATTGTGGGAGAAGAGTCTCGTCTGTATTATTGCTCCGCCCCTTCCCCCTCCCCCCTCCCCCCCCCACGGATGTGTCATTATCCACGCGTTATTGATGCGGCTAATCGGGCTCTGGCCCGCTTATCTGTGGCCCCTGCCGGTGCCGTATAATTCGAAGCGCCTCGCAGCGGGCCTGATTTATTCGCCGCTTCTTCCCTGACGCGGCGCGTTCGTGCAACCTGCCCGTTCCGTGCGTTCGCTGTGTGTTCCGTCCTAATTAACGCACACAGGTGCCGGCAGTTAGCCGGGCCGGTCCTTCATTTAAGTTTAGTTAGTCGCCTCTGGTTGCAATTGTGCCCCCTCTGTGTTTCTCGCAGAGTGCACTTTGTCACATGTACTTAAACGAAGTCTGCGGAAACCCGCGAAAGTGTAAATGTTCTTTGTCACGGACGTCGTTTAAGACTGCTTCCTCCCAAGTGTTGTTCTCCAAAGTATGAAATAAGCAGGCTAAGTGAGTGAATTACCACCAAAAAGTAGCTGTGTAACAATTGCTGCTGTCGCCTCAGTGCGAAAGTTTGTGCAGGAACCATGAGTTTCGTTACCTGTGCGAATTACGCTTCCGCCACTGCACTAAGTGGCAGGTGCCAGGGGATATCAGTAGCCTTATGTAAACAGTAAATTGGCGCAAACATTGAAAGAAACACGTATAATTAACCAATACTCCCACTGTGTTTCCTCCACTCATCATCAATGGTTGAAGGCATTACTCGCTTCACCACAACAGTCCATTCGGACATAATTCTTCTAATGTCTCCCACAATCTATTTGCAGCAGCTATTCCGAGACCCAGGCGCATTTTATTTTCAACAAACTCTACACTGCCGTTAGCATTCAAAAAAATAACCACCGTTTCTCGCTCGATTTTCCAACAGTTCCCAGCACCCACTCCGTCACTAACTTTCTTATATTCTTCTCGAGACATACCACCTAAAACACTCATTTTCCACTGCCATTTCCACTTCAGTACCCGCATCACTCGCACCTGTTACACCCAGTCAATAATCTTAGGAAACGCAGATTGTTAGCAGTTAATGTACACACCGATCGACACAGATCGCGTCTTACTAATTCTGTTGTATTAGCAACTTCACTCAACAAATCAGAGCATCTCGTTGGTCGGTGATCAATATTTTTGCGGTCCACCAAGTGACATATAAACATAGTGTTTTCTGTATATGCAACGACCTTCAAGTATGTAGTAAATCTGGCCATTCAGCATCTAAGCGTGAATATATCCTACACTTTCTTTCGTCGCCGCTTTCGTACACGCAGCAGAAGAAGACGTATTGTGTTTTTTTTAAGTTCTTTCTGTAGAGCAGTTAAAACTACCATAAACAGCTACCAAAACAAAAGTACTATTTTGATTTTTTGATGTGTGTTGACGGAGAACATTGCCCTTGCACATAACAAGAAAAACATGTTCCTTGTCTCTTGTCGCCAACAGTACTGTAAGCACTTGCAAGAGGCAACATTGCTTTGCAAAATTATATTATACTAGTAGCCGACATATTCGTTGCGAGACAATTCAAAGACTGTACTGATATTGTAAGTAGGCTGTTTAGGTTTTTTTATTGGTAACGCCACCTCTGTATGAAAATCACTGGCTGTGCTGTGTGCAGTCCGTGGCTGCTTTGCATTGTTGTAATACTCGCCATTGTAGTGTTAGGCAGCTGGCTGTGAACAGCGCGTAGCGTTGCGCAGTTGGAGGTGAGCCGCCAGCAGTGGTGGATGTGGGGAGAGAGATGGCGGAGTTTTGAAATTTGTCATGAACTGCTATATTTATATATGATGATATCAAGGTAAATACATTGTTTGTTCTCTATTAATATCTTTCATTTGCTAACTATCCCTATCAGTAGTTAGTGCCTTCAGTAGTTTGAATCTCTTATTTAGCTGGCAGTAGTGGCGCTCGCTGTATTGCAGTAGCTTGAGTAGCGAAGATTTTTGTGAGGTAAGTGATTTGTGAAAGGTATAGTTTAATGTTAGTCAGGGCCCATTCTTTTGTAGGCATTATTGAAAGTCAGATTGCGTTGCGCTAACCAAATATTGTGTGCAGTTTAAGCACAGTCATTTGTAATTGTTCAAAAGGGGACGTTTCATATTAAAGGGGACGTTTCAATATTAAAAAAAACACAATACGTCTTCTTCTGCTGCGTGTACGAAAGCGGCGACGAAAGAAAGTGTAGGATATATTCACGCTTAGATGCTGAATGGCCAGATTTACTACATACTTGAAGGTCGTTGCATATACAGTATATCGTCTATTTTTTTATCTCAGTTGGTTGGTTGGTTGTTTCGGGGAAGGAGACCAGACAGCGAGGTCATCGGTCTCGTCGGATTAGGGAAGGACGGGGAAGGAAGTCGGCCGTGCCCTTTGAAAGGAACCATCCCGGCATTTGCCTGGAGCGATTTAGGGAAATCACGGAAAACCTAAATCAGGATGGCCGGACGCGGGATTGAACCGTCGTCCTCCCAAATGCGAGTCCAGTGTCTAACCACTGCGCCACCTCGCTCGGTGTATCTATCTCAGTAGCATGTTTTTTTTACCGTATGTCTAGTGTAGATCACACGCGATCGTCTTTAGATATTGTAGTTGTTATGTTCAATGGACGCTATAGGCATAACAAAACTTTGATCTTGAAAAATAAAAGTCTGCCAGAAGCAATGCAAAAGCACTAATTTAACAGGTTTAGAAGGAACGTGTCTCCGTCATTTGAATTATCTACACACAATAATCTTTATTCTATAGATAAATTAAGAAACATTTGCCACCCAGAATATAGTAGTGGATGAACGTTTCCGTGAAATGAAGATTCTTGTATGTAGTTATTTCTGATGATGCTTTTGCAGTGTATGCAGCTAAACCTTAATTTCATTTTCTATTTTGAGTGCAATCACGACTCATTCATTAAGGGATAAAAATCTTTTTTGGTCTTATTTTAAATCATATGTAACGATAAAGGTATCTGTCCTAACAATCAGTGACCACAATGGCACCGAAACGTATGTCGCAGACAGCCGAAACACTGGATTCCCTTTTCAAAAATTATTTAGCTGATGAAGATTATACTACAGTTCTTCCTTTGAACCGCCTCACAATGCGAAGATGTCAGATATCGAAATAGGTGAATGAAATATAATAAATCAATTAAAATCATTCAACAGAGGAAAAGCAAGTGGACCTAAATGGTCCATTCTGCATAGAATGAGAAAGAGCTTCTTCCTCTTCTAGCAGCAGTCTACCATAAGTTGCTGGAGCATCGAAACATTACAAGTGATTGTAAAAATGCGTAGGTCATTCGCGTTTTCAAAAAGTCGTTTGACTGTTGGAGGCAACTCTGATCCTATATCGCTGACGTCAGGTTGTCGTCAGATTTTGTAACATTATTTTATGCTCGTGTGTTGTAATCGTTCCGGTAACCGAAAAATGTTCTCTCTAGGGTTCAACATGGATTCCGCAAACAGGCATCGTGTGAAATACAGCTCGCTCTGTTCATCCACAGGACTCAGAAGGCTGTAGATAGCAGTGCCAGGGTTGCTGCCATGTGTCTTGACTTCCGAAAAACGTCGATACGGTTCCACACTAATGCCAAATGAGCAAAGTACGATCTATTGCCTAATGAGCAAAGTACGATCATACGAACTATCAGACTAGCTTTGTGATTGTGTTGAGAAGTTCGTAGTAAACCCAACACAGTATATCATTTCGCTGCGACGGGATCTTCTCATGAAATTTCAGTTTTCTCCTCCGATTGCGAAAACATTCTGTTGGCACCCACCTACATAGGGAGAAACGATCATCACGATAAAATAAGAGAAATCAGGGGTCGCACAGAAAAATTTAAGTGCTCATTTTTCCCGAGTGCCGTTCGAGAGTGGAACGGTAGAGAGACAGCTTGAAGGTGGTTCATTGAACCCTCTGCCAGGCACTTTATTGTGAATAGCAGAGTAATCACGTAGATGTAGATGTAGATTCTAAACGGACACGGAGAAATGAGTTCAAGCGTACCCCAACCGAATGTTACAGGCATCTTCAATTTTTGGGTCCTGTCCTCCTCAGTTGCGCGTAATACTACGGTATGTTGATGATTTTCACTTATGGACCGTCTGACAGCAACTGAATAAAACAGTTGCTGTCAGACGGTCCATAAGTGAAAATCATCAACATACCGTAGAATGTTACAGGACTTGCAAGATGCTGCTGTTCCTGCTGTTGAGTAACTGTTTATACAATAATTTATTACGTCAAGGTTGCCTAATAACTACAAGATTCACATCACCGTCTTCGACAATTTAACGCCAAGTTCAGACATGATTGATTCTCAAACAGATACGTCACAATATTTTTAAATTTATTGATTATCGGGGCGTGCGCATACACCCATCTCCATAGTGGAATGTCATTTATGACGACACGAAAGTAAGGATAGCACAACACCCCGTTCCCGAGGGGAGAATCGAACCCGGCCCCCTTCGGTTAGCAATCCGTCGCGCTGACAGCGCAGCTACCGAGGCGGGCCGGCAAGATATTAGTAGCTACATCGAAAACTTTGGGAGAGTATACATCCCGCTTAGCATCAGAACACAGTCAAATGTGAGGTAAGGGTATTCTTGAGTGTCGGGTGTTTACTTCGTATGAAAAAGCAACCCGCAAGCGACCTTTACCATCAGGAGGACAATATACCACACCGTTCCTATAGCACTGTGTCAGTATTGTTTGAGGAGCACTCTACAAACATTAGGGTTCTCGCGTGGTGTCCAAGGTTATCTGATTTCTGCACTCTTGAACACATCTGGGACGCCTTCGAGAGATTTGTGCCCACCTTGGACTCAGCCATCCTCATCAACGTTTTGTATGTTTCGTGAAGTCCATTATCCGCTAAAATGGTGCTATGCGTGACAGGGCTGACGTCACGTGAGCGTTCATTGTTAAATCCAAATAAAATTACAGAAAAAAGCCTAGTGGTAACTTCAAGTTTTCGGACTCTTTTCCCCCAACTGCTTTGTTTTTAATTACGTATTTCTCGACGGGACAAACGAATGAGCACCTCCTATCCTTTAAGAGAAAAGCGTGCAGCGAAAATTGTATTTCCAATCAGTAATAAAGAAGTTATATCTATTAACTCACCGTTGTCTGCGAAAGCGATCAGGACAGAGTTAAAGCATAAGGCGTAAGAGACGACGCGGAACGCAGCGAAAGCCATCTGGTCTTCTCTTCTGATGTTCCCTGCTGCATCTGCAGCGCACACGCCAACCTCCAGGAGCTAAATGTCCCTCTATCAGATATTGCGCCCAACCAATACGACCTATTAATGTCCACCAGACGCAAGTACCTGCTAAATCATGTACCTAGCGCACGTATTCCCTGTCCCCAGAGACTAGGTCGCTAACGCGCCTTTGCGGTTAATTCTCGACGAGGAGATAGAAGAAATTCTCATCGCCATTATCTGGCCAGAAAGGGGTTGAGAGAGGGTGGCAGAAAGCTCCTGGTCACCAGATATTTCGTCCACACCGTGGATTAAATTCCAAAGACTCTCGCAGTGTCTCATGGAATGTGGGCATGTGACATTGTTGATGGCGATCCATCCCTCGGGTGGAGACGTTAAGCTCCGCGTTCCCCTTCGTGCTATTCTAGAAGAGTGAGCTATATGCCAGCACTGGGTTTCGCCCTCTTCCTTCTACAATCATTATGCAACACAAACATAATAGCATCCTATAAACGCATTGACTGCAGTTACCTACACTCAACAGATAAACTTTAGAGACAAATATTTTTGCTTTGGCAACAGAGGTCGTCAATCAAGTATTCGTGCAGTTCGCAGTTCTCAACCGTATTTTATAACATTCATATAGCATCTAACAGCCGAATCCAAATAGCCGTGCCGGCTCGATCGATCAATCGATCTCTAGATGGCGGTTACGGGGCGCGATCTTTGGTGGTTCTCCGCACGAGGAGCTTTGACTGGCACGAGGGTGTCAGGAATTTGTGAGCCGAATAGGTATAAGCACTTGCGGGGCGCAAAGCCCGTTTACTTCTGCTGTCTGGAGGTGATATTAGAAAGGCTTAAGCAGAGTACAGGCCTCATCACACGAAGACGATGTTTTGGGTTGGCTGTACCGAGGGCGTGGAGATTCTGAGTGCCACTTCTCTACCGATTCATCAAATTTTTTGGGGAGACTCTTCCTGTGGCTTCTGCGCCTTGTTTTGTTAAAGTCGTAGGGCTGCGACTAGTTTTTTTCTTCCCGGAAGGTCTGCTATGTTTTGCTGTTTATGGGGGTTTGCTCCGAAAGGGCTCAAATGGCTCTGAGCACTATGGGACTCAACTGCTGTGGTCATAAGTCCCCTAGAACTTAGAACTACTTAAACCTAACTAACCTAAGGACATCACACACATCCATGCCCGAGGCAGGATTCGAACCTGAGACCGTAGCAGTCGCACGGTTCCGGACTGCGCGCCTAGAACCGCGAGACCACCGCGGCCGGCTGCTCCGAAAGGATTGAAGTATACCTCAACGGAAGCAACTCCGTTTCATTACAGACATTAGTCGCAACTGTTTGTGAAATGTGTTAAAGTTTCGTGGCTCTGTTACAGAGCTAGTAGAGTTACGTTAACCAGAACTACCTGTTTAAATTGTTCATATGTCGAGTGGCTTACAGTGGACAATGTTGAAGGCTGAACTGTATGTTGTTCTTACTTTTAAATACAGTGAAGTCTAATTTAACCAGAGTGCCTTTTCACGGTAATCATTTTATTTAAGTATTTGTAAAACATTTTGGTGGAGCTGAAGTTGACCCACCTGAGATTTTCTATGGTAAACCATGCTAAAATAAAAATGTGCTTTTCCACTGTGGTTGTTACGGGCAGCCTGGTAAACCAGATTTGAAAACCGAGATTTGGTTGTTTAGCTATTTGAAATAGTGAAGTTTACGATATTAAGAGCTGACCTATACGTTACTTACGGCTAGTGTCTTACTGCGAAACATGTCAGAAGTCAGCGAGTTTCAATTTTCTTCCATTTCAGAATAATATTTAATGGCTGTTCCTGCTGCAAAAGTAACTGTTTGTCAATAAATTTTGGGGGCACGTAAGCCTTATTGGTTTTCTCATTCCTGTAATCAGAGTGCTACCCAGTTAAGTGCTTTGCTGCTTATCACCGTATTCGCTGACTGGGCAGAAGTCTTTTTCATTTATTTATGTTTGCCTCTTAAGTGGTAATATAATGAAATATATGCCGCCCTTTGTAAAGCAGTGCACTGTTACTAGTTTGGTAGTGTTAGTCCTTAGTATATTGTAGTTTACGTTTTACGCCCCATCCACCAGCACACCCGTGGGTGGCGAGTTCACACTGCCCTCCCAGTCGAATTATCTCGCTTGTCGCGTAGCTGAATTGTTTTTGTATAACTTCAACTGGTTCTGAACTTATGTCCCCAACGGATGTGATGCATTTCTTGTGATGCAACTGTTGCCAAATTTACTGCAATCATTTAAGATGATATATTTAAAAGCCAATTGAAAAAATTTGTAAATGTTAAAGTTTTTAATTATTAAGACAAATTGCTTAACTTCTTAACCATTTAAAAGATCTTTTGCTATCGTCAAATAGCTAATCTCCTTTCCTGTTAATATTCTAGAAGTTGTTTAATTTCTTAGATATTTTTAAAAGCTATTTTATTTAAATAAAAGATTATGCTTGTTTTCAGCTGCGAACGCCGCTTTCTTGCCTTCTGGCCCGGCCCTACCGCTTAGCAGAGGACTATCTTGCTTTAGGGTAACAACAAACAGGTCACCAAAAACGTCAACTGACGTTAAGAACTCGTTAAGAGTGTTTTTTCTGTTCAGTAACAAACAGAAATGCTTACAGGGAGAGTAATATTTAAAGATTTGCTTTATTTTAATTGACGTTGGTGGATTCGTCGGTTGACTGCTTACCTCAGGGACAGAAAGGTAAGTAGTGCGGCCACTAGGGGGTTAGGGGATGCGTTTGTCTTCCAGCGCAGACAACTCATTGGTGTATGTGTCTCGTACCGATTTACGCTATGGAATAAATTTGAAACGAATGTAACTTGAAGTCGTGAGTGCCCGTTATAGAGACGGTCATCATCAAATACTGTGGGATACATATTTACAGCGATGAATACGAAATTAAATTAAGACTATTGTAATACCTCGCAATCAGCAGAACAAAAATAACAGACCTGACACTTAGTAAATCTTTGTGATGCTGTCTCATATTACATATTCCTGTTATTAACACTGTGACTGCCGATCCTGTCAACTGATGGGGCCGCGCGGGGTAGCCGCGTGGTCTTAGGCGCCTTGTCACGGTCCACGCGGCTCCCCCCCCCCCCCCCCCCCCCCGTCGGAGGTTCGAGTCCTCTCTCGGGGACGGGTGTCTGTGTTGTCCTTAGCGTAAGTTCGATTAACTTAGATTAAGTAGTTAAGTAGTGCGTAAGCTTTGGGACCGATGACCTCAGCAGTTTGATCCCATAAGACCTTACCACAAATTTCCAGTTTCCAACTGACGGGACTCGGGAATTTCGGTGCACTGCCGATCCCGACAAGTGACCGGGCACAATTTCTCCAATTTTTAAATACGAAACCACGTGTATTGACGTGCTAGATCTATCTCCACTGTATTGTAAAGGAAATGTAGTTTCTAAAACAGCCGTTTGTTGTTTGAAGTCCAGTCCGTGGAGGGTGGTAGCCATTCGTTCAAACGAAAGGCAAGCGTTTACGTGATTTTGCGAACGACGGAAGTTTGCGCGAACTGAAGCAAGATTTTGCCGACAGTAACACTGAGGATGACGATATCAACGATTCAGATGATGATTTTGACTTTGTACAGGAAGGGAACTGTGTCAAACTTCAAGTGAGTATTTCTCGTTTTATTTCGTAATACGTTCGTTGAAACATCCATTCTTTTAAGATGTTTCTTCATTTTCTGCACTATGAAACACTTTTTTTATTTGCTATAGGGGAACAGAAAAGGCTGTAAGAAAAGGCACCACATACCAGTACAACAATTGGAAAATAGCCAAGTGCAAGAAGCCTCGTTTAAAAAAAAAAAAAAAAATTATCTTATATATACAATGTATGTATATAATCCCGAAGAAGTAGTTTCAGGCTTCCATAAAAGGTTAGTATCACAGTTAAATGTTGGCTAATGTTCTTAATAAAAAATACTGAAAATGATAAAACTGGCCAGTATTGTAGAAAACAGCAAATTTTTCGTGACTGGTGGTCAAAACGTTAATCATCTGTTCACATAGATAAAACAATATTTCTTAAGAAGGTTAGAGTGCCGAATTTTGCCGAATTTTAATGATCCGTACTTGGAATCGGTGGTAAATTTATCCTGCCCTTACTATAGCTTGTCTAGTGGGCGCTCACAAGATACTAATTTACATAGGTTGCCAATTAATAATAAGATTGGTACGTATGTGACCCGAGATGTCGAGGCTCTTGAGCGATATAATTTGACGACCACTGAGCTATACCGTGTCTGGATTTATTTACATTTGTATTTCTTTCATCTTTGAGTCTTATACTAGAACAGTATTCCGTTTTTGCATTCTAACACTAGACAGTGCCACAGGTTAATCCAAGTTCGTACTTAAAACACATTCATGTCTCATCAAATAACTTAAATTCACCTGATTCTGGATTATAATCCCTTTGAAGCACATAGTGAAAAAAAAAAAAGAAACTGTGATTGGTAGCAGTAAACTTGCAGTTTCTGCACATACAGCTCTCACGTACCACAAGGAGAGAGAAGAAAATCGTTGCCTATGGAGATGGCTGCCTTACCCCTCGGAGACTTCCAATCATCACTGCCACAAAGTGCTTTGTTCCTTTAGCAGATTTCTTGTGAACACTCCCTTTGTCAGCTTTGAGAAATAAAACACAGAAATAATGCCTTGCCTATCATGTTATGATTTTCCTCTGGAAGTTTCGGCTTGAGCTGAAGTGCAATTTAGTTTTAATGGTGATTTCAAAAGAGTAGTTTATTAACCTCAAGGAGATCCGTCATAACAGAGAACAAAATGAGATCTATAACCATACGATAGACTGACGTCGACAGCCTATACCGAGCTGCTTTCCTGCGACAGTGAGCATTATTTGAGTCATGATGTTGCAGCTCAGACTCACTGTGGTGACCTGTAGTCCTCAAATGCGAAAACTATCCAAAACATGAGTTCGCCAAAGAGAAACAGCAGATTGCATGATGACAAAAACGAGAACGGATAGAAAGAAAAATTTATAGTAAAAGGAACAAAGAGAAGAAGGTTGCCACAGCTGTTATGATATTTTTCCGCGGATATTCAGCTGTGTCCGGCAAGGCTTCGGACGAGTAAGTTATCCACACAGCAGCTAGGATAGCGATATGCCCATGTGCAGATGGTGGAAGTACCGTATATACAAAGCATAAAAGTGTAGAGCATTGGAGGAGCTGTCAATTGCACTCAGGTGGTTCACCTGACAAGGTTTCCGATATGATTATGGCCGCACGACGGCAATTAACACACTTTGAATGCGGAATGGTAGTTGAGCTAGACAGATAGGACATTCCATTTCGTAAATCATCAGAGAATTCAACATTCCGAGATCCACATCGTGAGGAGGGTGGGGTGCACCATGAAATAGATCAAGTGAAGGGATTCTGCTACCTTGGAAGCAAAATAACGCACGACACACGAAGCATATCGCTTGACAGACGGAGCAAGGAGGATATAGAAAGAAGACTAGCGAAAAAAAAAAGAGTGAATTCCTGGGCAAAGGAAGTATGTTAGTATCAAACATCGACTATGAGCAGGAAATTTCTGGGATTGTACTTTTGGAAAACAACATTGTATGGAAGTGAACCAGAGACAGTGGCAAAGCCTGAAAAGTAAAAATTCAAAGCGTTTCAGATGTGGTGCTATAGAAGGTGAACTGATAAG
This sequence comes from Schistocerca piceifrons, assembly GCF_021461385.2. Taxonomy (NCBI): domain Eukaryota; kingdom Metazoa; phylum Arthropoda; class Insecta; order Orthoptera; family Acrididae; genus Schistocerca; species Schistocerca piceifrons. Next base: position 781,425,729 of record NC_060139.1, on the reverse strand, counting down.
ATATTAGGATATTTCTGCAGAGGCACAGAGGTGAGTACAGGAACGTACGGAAAACATTTACAAGAAGGGACGGGGTGGTGGGACATGTAATGAGACGAGGAATACCTTTCATGGTACTTGAGGGAGCCGTAGAGGGCGAGGGCTGTAGAAGTAGAAGACATAGATTGAGGTATATCCATCAAATAACTGAAGATGTTACTCTGAGATGAAGAAGTTGACACACTAGATAAATTCACGTCCGGCTGCGTCAGACCTGTCAGAAGATTGACCACCCGACAAAACAGTTCCAACGCTCTTCATCAGCTACAAGAGCATATGGAACTTAAGTATCTGTGTTTGATAAGGTAAAATTTGCTGCAGTTTCTTTGAAATGATGGAATCTCCGCTATCATTACTCTTGCTATAAGCCCCTACATCAACAGCGATAAAAGACACAGTTGTGTATGAATCGACTGCCATATAAGGTCAAGACCAACGTAGTCATGAGCTGGATACGACACTGTCAAAAAGAAAAAGTTCAGATGTGTGTGAAATCTTATGAGACTTAACTGCTAAGGTCATCAGTCCCTAAGCTTACACACTACTTAACCTAAATTATCGCAAGGACAAACACACACACCCATGCCCGAGGGAGGACTCGAACCTCCGCCTGGACCAGCCGCACAGCCCACGGCTGCAGACGACACTGTCAACAGCTTTAAAAGGCGCATCGGTATAACGGCACAGTTGTGTATGAATCGACTGCCACTTAAGGTCAAGATCAACGTAGTCACGAGCTGGTTACGACAATCTCGCCACGGCTCTATGTGGAGAAACGGACGAAAAATGACCATGAAGGCGTTGCAGGCACAATGTCAGTATCGTAGGCAACGTAGCCTATCCCGTTTTTGAAAACAATAAAACAAAGTGAAGGCTGTCAGCAGATCATGTCATAGCTGAAATAAAGATAATACAAGACCGATATTTCTTCAGTTCATGCACACTGTGAGACACGACGACTGTCTCAAGGAATATATAATGAAGGGTTTTTTTTTCCCATTCGATTCAGCTGGAGAAACCAGTGAGATGCGTCACGCGAAGGGGCAGCGCTGAACTGCGTGCATGAAGAAGCGTTCGCCAAGCAGCCACGTGCGTCCCCAGAGGGAATGGAATGTGCACGGCGCGTGCTCCGTTGAAATAAGGCCGCCTCACGCACGGGGCGCATTCCTCAGCAGCCAATGGCAGGCACAGCTGTCGCTCCACAAATCTCTCCCCGCCACAGATTTACGCGTCCGCACGCCAAAGGAAGACGTTTTATATCGTGCGCCGGTGTCACCTCGCCATCTGGCACGGTGGGTGCCGAAATCGGCGATGGAGTCTCCTCACAACCACGCCGCTGTTCCTGCTGATACTGATATCGCCTGGTGGTGACTGATCGAACCTGTTTCCGGCTTGCTTGAAATGATACTGAAAGAATCACAGAACAATTTAGAACGAAACACTGGCAGTTCTAAAACCAAGGAAACTCAGCTATGATCCAAAAGTTATCATCTCATCGAATTCGTAATAATATATAACTATTAGAAAGGTTAATTTCAACAACATATGTACAGTTAATGAAACCATGGTACAAATGGGTCAGGCTGGATCCATATCCAACTGAAGTTCTTGTGGGCGGGTCTTACAAGGGGGCCACACCTACTCATCATCCCAGATTTAGTCTAAATTTATGATATATATAGGACTTGGCAAGAAATGAAAATGACACAGTACAAATGGGCGAGGCTGGATCCATATCCAACTGACGTTCTTGTGAGCGGATCTTACAAGAGAACCACGCCTGTTCATCATCCCCGATTTAGTCCAAGTTTATGGTATATACAGGACTTGGCCAGAAATTAAAATGACTGACAAATGTTTTTCATTCCAGTCTTTGATCACAATATCAATTCTTTAGACGATGACCGGTTTCAGTCCGTAATGACCATCCTCAGATCTTCGTATACGCGACCATGTCGCAGTTGGTAAAATGACTGAAATGGGAGTTCCAGATCGCCAAGCATTGTCATCATGCAAACTGCTGTTGCTCTTTGGCGAACTCATGTTTTGGATAGTTTTCGCATTTGAGGTCTACAGCTCACCGCAGTAAGTTTGAACAGCAACATGGCGACTCAAATAACGCTCACTGTCGCAGGAAAACAGCTCGGTATAGGCTTTCGACGTCAATCTGTCATATGGTTATAGATCTCGTTTTGTACTCTGTTATGACGGATCTCCTTGAAGTTAATAAACTACTCTTTTGAAATCACCATTAAAACTAAATTGCACTTCAGTTCAAGCCGAAACTTCCAGAGGAAAATCATAACATGACTAGGTAAGGCATTATTTCTGTGTTTTATTTCTCAGTTCTATTTAAAGCTGACAAAGGAAGTGTTCACAAGAAACCTGCTAAAGGAACAAAGCACTTTGTGGCAGTGCTGATTGGAAGTCTCCGAGGGGTAAGGCAACGATTTTCTTCTCTTTCCTTGTGATATGTGAGAGCTGCATGTGTAGAAACTGCAAGTTTACTGCTACCAATAACAGTTTATTTTACTTTGTTTTCATTACGTGCTTCAAAGGGATTATAATCCATAATCAGGTGAATTTACGTTATTTCACGAGACATCAATGTGTTTTATTTGGAGTAACCTGAGGCATTTCTAGTGTTAGAAGGCAAAAACAGAATACTATTTTAGTATAAGACTAAAAGGTGAAAGAAATACAAATGTAAATAAAGCCAGTCACGGTATAGCTCAGTGGTCGTCAAATTATATTGCTCAAGAGCCTCGACACCTCTGGTCACATATGTACCAATCTTATTATTAATTGGCAACCTATGTAAATTAGTATCTTGTGAGCACCCACTAGACAAGCTATAGAAGAGCAGGATAAATTTACCACCGATTCCAAGTACCGATCATTAAAAGTCGGCAACATTCGGCACACTAACTTTCTTAAGAAATATTGTTTTATCTGTGTGAACAGATGATTAACGTTTTCACCAACAGTCACGTAAACTTGTTGTTTTCTAAAATACTGGTCAGTTTTGCATTTTCAGTATTTTTTATTATGAGCACTAGCTAACATTTAACTGTGATACTAACCTTTTATGAAAGTCTGAAACTATTTATTCCGAATTATATACTTAAATTGTTAAGCATTTCTTTCACGTAGGATAATTCTTTTTGAAACGAGGCTTCTTGCACTTGGCTATTTTCCTTTCGCTGTACTGGTATGTGGTGGCTTTTATTACAGCCTTTTCTGTTCCCCTATAGGAAATAAAAAAGTGTTTCATAGTGCAGAAAATGAAGAAACATCTTAAAAGAATGGAATGTTTCAACGAACGTATTACGAAATAAAACGAGAAATACTCACTTGAAGTTTGACACAGTTCTGTTCCTGTACAACTCAAGATCATCATCTGAATCGTCGATCTCGTCATCCCCACTGTCACTGCCAGCAAAATCTTGCTTCAGTTAGCGCAAACTTCTGTCGTTCGTAAAATCACGTAAACGCTTGCCTTCCGTTTGAACGAATGGCTGCCACCCTCCACGGACTTGACTTCAAATAACAAACGGCTGTTTTAGAAACTACATGTCCTTCGCAATACCGTGGAGACGGATCTAGCACGTCAATACACGTGGTTTCGTATTTAAAAACTGGAGAAATTGCGCCCGGTGACTTGTCGGGATCGGCAGTGCACCGAAATTCCCGAGTCTCGTCAGTTGGGAACTGGAAATTTGTGGTAAGGTCTTTTGGGACCAAACTGCTGAGGTCATCGATCCGTAAGCTTACGCATTACTTAATCTAACTTAAACTAACTTACTCTAGGGACAACACACACACTCATGACCGAGGGAGAACTCGAACCTCCGACGGGGGCAGCCGCGCGGACCGTGACAAGACGCATGAAACCACGCGGCTACCCTGCGCGACCCCGTCAGTTGACAGGATTGGCAGTCAAACCGTTAATAACAGGAATATGCAATATGAGACACAATCACAAGGATTTGCTAACTATCTGGACTATTATTTTTGTTCTGCTGATTGCGATGTATTACAACAGCCTTAATTTAATTTCATATTCCTCGCTGTAAATATGTTGTCTACAGTATTTGAAGATGACCGTCTCTATAAAGCGCATTCACGACCTCAAGTTACATTCGTTTGAAATTTATTCCGTAGCAGCAAATCGGTACGAGACACATACGCCAATGAGTTGTCTGCGCTGGAAGACAAACACATCCCCTAACCCCGTAGTGGCAGCACTACTTACCCTTCTGATCCTGAGGTAAGCGGCCAAACGACGAATCCACCAACATCAATTAAAATAAAGCAAATCTTTAAATATTACTCTCTCTGTAAGCATTTTTGTTTGTTAGTGAACAGAAAACTACACTCTTAAGGAGTTCTTAACGTCAGTTGACGTTTTTGGTGACCTGCTCGTGGTTACCCTAAAGCAACCTAATCCTCGGCTGAGCGGTAGGGCGGGGCCAGAAGGCAAAAAAGTTGCGTTCACAGTTGAAAACATGCATAATCTTTTATTTAAATGAAAGTCACCAACTTTATGATGTCGATAAAATAGCTTTTAAAAATATCTAAGAAATTAAACAACTTGTGGAATATTAACTAGAAAATGAGATTAGTTATTTGACGATAGCAAAAGATATTTTAAATGATTAAGAAATTAAGCAATTTATCAGACATTAACAGGAATCTGAAGTCAACCAAGCTGCATATTAATAATCAAAAACCTTAGCAGTTACAAAATTTTTCAATTTGCTGTTAAATATAATATCTTAAATGATTGCAGTAAATTTGGCAACTATTAACAGTTGCATCACAAGAAATGTGCACATCAGTTGGTGACATATGTTCAAAACCAACTGAAGTTACACAGATACAATTCAGCCACGCGACAGGCGAGATAACCCGACGGACAGGGAGGGGCCGTGTGAACTCGCCAACTGCGGGTGTGCTGATGGATGGGGCGTACAGCGTAAACTACAATAGACTAAGAACTAACCCTACGAAACTAGTAACAGAGCACTGCTTTACAAAGGGTGGCACATATTTCATTATATTACCACTTAAGAGGCAAACATAAATAAATAAAAAAGACTTCTGCCGAATCAGCGAATACGGTGATAAGCAACAAAGGACTTAAATGGGTAACATTCTGATTACAGGAATGAGAACTTAAATGGGTAACATTCTGATTACAGTAATGAGAACACCAATAAAGCTTACGTATCCCCAAAAGTAATTGTCAAGCAGTTACTTGTACTAATTATGTAGTAGGAACAGTCATTAAACACTATTTTTAAATGAAAGAAAATTGAAACTCGCTGACCTCTGACATGTTTTGCAGTAAGACACCAGCCGTAAGTTACGTATCGGTCAGCTCTTACTATCTTAAACTCCACTATTTCAAATAGCTAAACAACCAAATCTCGGATGTCAAACCTCGTTTACCAGGCTGCCCGTAACAACCACAGTGGAAAAGTAAATTCTTATTTTAGCAGGATTTACGGTAGAAAATTTCAGACGGGTCAACTTACAGCCCCAACAAAATGTTTTACAAGTACTTAACTGAAATGATTACCGTGAAAAGGCACTCTGGTTAAATTAGACTTCACTGTATATAAAAGCAAGAACAACATACATTTCAGCCCTCAACATTGTCCACGGTAAGCCACTTGATATATGACCAATTTAAACAGGCAGTTCTAGTTAATGTAACTGTACTAGCTCTGTAACACAGCCACACAACTTTCACACATTTCACAAACAGTTGCGACTAACGCCTGTGATGAATCAGAGTTGCTTCCGTTAAGAGGTAAACTTCAGTTCTTTCGGAGCAAACCCCCATAAATAGCAAACATAGCAGACCTTCCGGGAAGAAAAAAACATGTTGGCGTCATACAATTACTCCAGCATGCTGAAGTTCCGAAACATTTTTAATTTTCAATTTTTTCGTCGCTTACTCTTTTCCAAGTACGGTTTATGAGGCGTACTCGAGACTTCCATGCATAAAATTAGATACTATTATTATTTTCCAGTTCATGATGGACACGTGGTGGGGTGATTATTCATCGTGAAAACCTGGGCAACAGCAATTTTCTCTGCATATTGCACACGTTGTAAACGCTGCACTTTTAAAATTGCATTCTTTTTTTAATGTTTCTGCACAAAAGCAGACTCGGTTTACATTCTTAAAATTGGCAGCAAACCGTGCAAAACGCATCATTTAGCCAAATATTGGCGAGGATAACTGGTGATGTACAATGGACTGTATTTTCACGCAGTCTTCTCAGGATGTGATTTCCTTTTCTCTCTCTCCATGAGATAAGAGCAGTTTCAAGACTTTTTCACAAGATTATTTACTTGGTGACAGAAATAGACATCGCAGCGTTGCACTAACGGTGAGGATTTTTTTTTTTTTGGAGGGGGGGGGGGGATCAATTTGATACTGCACGATGACAAGCCTTCTTCTTCTTCCTGAAAAATCTGGAATTGTGGATTTGTTTGTCTTCCCCACAAGTCAATTAATAGAAGAAATTCGATGTCCTACACAGAGAGTTTCACCGCATCGGTCAAGGCTGTTGTAAGTTTACCAGATTTTGACGAAATAATGACAACATTCCTATATCTTGCCGCCTACTCATCTACTGGTTTATGAATCCTCGGTCCAAAAGAGCCGATACTCTGTTGTAGGCATACGTAAACACTTTGCTATAATTTTCCAGAAAGGGTTATAGGATACTGCACTGCACTGAATACGAGTGGGCGGTTTAGTTGCAGTGTAAGTAACGTAAGAATTTAAAATAAAAAAGTTTGGCCGCAGCTCGTGGTCGTGCGGTAGCATTCTCGCTTCCCGCGCCCGGGTTCCCGGGTTCGATTCCCGGCGGGGTCAGGGATTTTCTCTGCCTCGTGATGACTGGGTGTTTTGTGATGTCCTTAGGTTAGTTAGGTTTAAGTAGTTCTAAGTTCTAGGGGACTGATGACCGTAGATGTTAAGTCCCATAGTGCTCAGAGCCATTTGAACCATTTTTTAAACAAGTTTACTCACTGGGACTCGGACCTGCAAACTCCGAATTATGGTTCTGCAATTTCTCCGCTGTGCCAAACGCAGCTTGGAAAATATGCTTACATAATTAGTCATGGCTCGCCCGATTCGCGCTAAAGATTCTAAACGCTTCGCCATGTGGAGCTCTCAATTTTGTCACTCCATTTCTAGCCAAGCCCTGCGTAACCATAAATTTGGACTAAATCGGTGACGATCTCCTTGTTACCTTCATTTATTGAAAGCAGCTTTCCAAGACGCTAGAAAACTTCTGTGGTTTTTGCTGATTTAATTCCAGCATATGGTACTGCGTGGGTCGATGGATTACTGTTTAAGAGGAAACGAACTATATCCTACGCTAAACTCACTAAACTGCTAGAGCCTATGCTTAAAACAAGCTCTTTCAGAAAAATCCTTAAAATAAATCACGTAATATACATTTATCAGCCAGAACGTTATGACCACCTACCTAACAGCCGGTATTTTCATTTTCGGGATAACAGCGGCGAAATGTTGTGGTATGGAAGGAATGCGGCCTTGGTAGGTAGCTGCAAGGAGCTGCCACCACGTCTGCGCCACATCAGCTAATTCCCGTAAATTCCGGGAAGCGCGGTGATGAGCTGTGACGCCACGTTCGATTGTATACCAGATCGGGTTCAGATCTGGCTGGCTAGCTGGAGGGACAGCGTATCAACTAGAACTCGTCACGGTGTTCCTCGAATCACTCCATCACACTCCTGGCCTCAGGCCTTCAAAACAATTTTAGAAGGAACACGGTTCTGAAATGATTTACGTCGGAACACAAAAGCACTTCTCTTAGTTTAGCTGGGGCCGCTGGTCGGACACGCAGTAACGTTCAGGCCGTCCAGATAACGATCTCTATGATAAATGTGTTGTTCATTTTAGACCTATGCGGAAAGTCAAAATAACACAGTGCCTATCATGGCCATGGAAGAAAACAAATCAGGAGCACGGCGTCTGCTCCTCTCTGCACGGGAATTTGCCAGTCAGGGATTGGCTGCTTCTCCTGAAAAGAGAAAATGTTGTCAACTTTGATTAGGATTGGCAGATGCGTAGAGCAGTCGAGTTAGAGAGGAGACACGGGGCTCGTGGAGTCTTGTGACCGGCACAAAACCCTTGTGGGGTTAGTTGTGGATGTCCTTTTGTTTACTGATGTTTGATGAAAAGTGAGGAGAGGAGGTACTTGGTCTTCCGATTTAGACTCTTGCTGCAGTGGATCTTCTGATTCAGATCCGGTCTGGGACACTTGTCCTGAGCGTGACTTCGCACTAGCATTGGTCTTACTGGGGACTTAGCTGTACAGACAGCTTACACCTCAGTCATCTCGGACAACTCGCTGTGCCAAGGAAAATCTTAGTCGTGTTAGATCTGCCGCTCTGACGTTTGATCTCCTTGTGTGCATTGTCGTCCAAGTGAGTCAAATTGGTCCATGGTATGACCAGCAAACGGGTGTGTCACACGCTGGGGGAATCTGCCGAGTTTTCAGGGCTCCGTCAGAGAGTAATTGAGATCCATCCAACAGATCGCCAGCCGCGACTTTGCATATTTCGTGCCTGCGATATGGGTTTACAGACGCCGCAGATAGCTGCTCTGCAGACGCTTGAACCACAACCGTGCCCTGAGACGACGCCGCACATCGGAGAAGGGGTACTGTATTGCTGCTCAGGCTTGCTGGGACAAACAAGACCACAATATCGTCACTTTTTCTCAGCTGCACCAACGTCGTGTAACTTCTCTGTAGAATAAGTCCATTAGGATATATTCAGTGTCAGATAATTTCAGATTGCGTTACACATATTTTGAGCCAAAGTAAGTAGTTCAATCAGACAAACTTTAGTCTTTGCCAACCAGACGCCACACAGAGTTGTTAACTGATCGTTGCATATTTGAGCTGCCATTAGATCATGTTTTATCTTTTTCAACGTGTTTAACATGTATTTCGTCCAATCTTTTAATCAATAAACTTCTGCCACATCTTTTTATAAAAAGATCAATCTCGTGTTGATTTATTAATCACCCGTCAACAACTGACAAAATTAATGACAGGGATACCTTTTTTATTAATACTATTTCAGCATTTAAGTTCATTTACATTCTGATAACTGTGGTAGCTTCTAATGCAGGCTATCAACAACAAAATCAATTTAGCAGATGCATAGGGCCGATAGTCACGTGGAAGGTGTATTAGTTAAAGTGATTGGTGTCAGTGCGGTAACTCAGTCGTCTGTCGCCTTCCAAAACATACTGCAAGTCCAGTGTAGTCTTGCAACAACAATTGCTAGCCAGCTTGCCGCAGTAGGGGATATGGCGGCTTTATGACACCCTTCCCAATCGAATCAGTGCATGCATCGAGACCATAGAGATTGCAACGTCCTACTGCCAAAATCTTTGCAGTTTTGACTCGCTTTTGTAATCACTGAAATGACATCACACACACTCTAAATCGGTGGATTTTCGTTTCGTTCCTTTACTACCCCTTTGGGGCTTCGCTTTTTTTGTCAGACAGTATAGTATTCTTAAGAGTTACGTGATGTAATTATGCAGGGGTTTACTAGTATTTTTCTATTATTATATAGAATGTAAGACCGCAGACAATTTTTCACTGTTCGTAAAGTAACATTAAAACAGTGTCGTCGAATTCATAACTCGAAACAGTTTCATCCATACAATTACTACATCCCTCTGTGAACTCTCCTAGACTTTATTCACCTGGTCAAAATATAGCCAGCTCCTATCGACATGTTAGTAAAGTGAATATACTGTACATTAAACTCCGAAGAAGGTAGAAATTGGAAAAGATGGCGCAGAACTTCGGTCAAATTTTAGAAACATAAATATAAAATATTGTACTACCGCACCAATTAAAATAAGTAAAATTAAATATCATTGCTGTACTAGAGTGACGAGTACCAGAAACTCATTAGCGTTATGCGGCAAGAATCGAAAATAGTGAAATGAAATCTGTTACTGGAAATGGGAATAGAAGTTAGTAAATGGCTGTGAGCCTCCTTTGCTGTTAATAGTTCAAAGTTACGGACAGAACGAAACCTGTAGAGAACATTGTTTTGTTTCGTCATGAATACACCGAGACCAAAACAAAATGTGGAGGACTAAACTGTTAATACACTCATATACTATACAGCCATAAAAACTTACGTGCAACACTCGGATGTGTTTCTGTTGAAATTCAATACAACAATCAGCAGTGGAACCGTCAATTGCACTTGGCAAGTGCGTTCTCCCAGACAGAGAGACATTTTTTCCGTGCAAGTAATTGAAGGAACTGAAAAAACGGAGTTATTTATGACTGAGTAAGCGACAATCTTGTCGTAAAACCATTTTTTTAATATCAGTTAGCATTGAAGTACGTGAGTAATAGGACTATTTGTTTCCCTGCGGCTCGTCGAAGTCGCATTCCGGAACACTCTTTCGAAAAGTTATCTTCGAGTGTAGGTAAATCCGTTTTGATGTACTGCTTGATACTAAAACGAGAACTTGTGGTGGGGAGGATTGGGGGAGCTACTCGAATGACAGTGAAATATGCCGACACGTAAATTGAGTTTCAGGTCGTAGAGATGGGGAGGGAGATACAGAACTTAAAGGCCACGATATTGGAAACATGCTCTTAAAACAGTCAGCGCCGGCTGTGACGAGTCAGAATGCACAGCGCTCGAATAGTATTCGACCTTCTATCTACTTAATAAACTATCAGACAGGCGCAATGAACCTTGTATAGTTCCTTTGCTAAAATTCACTTTCATATGCAGTTGTATTATAACAGCGTGTGTTCAGTCTCTAAAGTGTTCGAATACAGCATTAGTGGCGTGCCCCCTGACACAGTCACATAGATCAAATATCTAGGAGTAGCGCCGCAAGTGATATGAAATGGAACAATCAGATAATGTCGATTGTACGGAATGTGAACGGCAGATTCTTTTATTTTTTATTATTATAATTTATTTAATTGGGGGAATTCTAGGAAAGTGTAGCTTATTTATAAAGGATAACGCGTGTAGGACGCTTATGCGTACCATTCTCGAGTACTGTTCGAGTCTTTGGCATCTCCAGCAGGTCGCATTGAAGCAAGACTCCGAAGAAATTCAGAAGCGTACTGCTAGATTTGTTACTTGTAGATTCGATCAACGTGTGAGTATTAGGGAAATGCTACGTGAACGCAAATGGGAATGCATCGTAGGAAAACGAACTTCTTTTCCCGAAACACAAATAATAAAGATTAGAGAACCGGTATTCGAGACTAACTATAGTACGATTCTACTGCCGCCGACGTATATCGCGCAGAAGAACAGCGATGACAGTATAAGATAAATCAGGGCTCGTACGGAGTGATACAGACAACAGTTTTACCATCAGTCTGTCGTTGGTTGGTTTATTCGGGGGAGGGGACCAAACAGCGAGGTCATCGGCCCCCTTCAGTCTGAAACCGCGCGACCGCTACGGTCGCAGGTTCGAATCCTGCCTCGAGTATGGATGTGTGTGATGTCCTTAGGTTAGTTAGGTTTAAGTAGTTCTAAGTTCTAGGCGACTGATGACCTCAGAAGTTAAGTCCCATAAACCTCAGAGCCATTTGAACCATTCATCGGCCCCATTGGATTAGGTAAGGATGGGGAAGCAAGTCGGTCGTGATCTTTCAAAGGAACCATCCCGGCATTTGCTTGACGCGATTTAGGGAAATCGCAGAAAACCAAAACCAGGATTGTCGGACGCGGGTTTGTACTGTCGTCCTCCAGAATGCGAGTCCCGTGTGCTAACCACTGCGCCAACTCGCTCGGTCTCTTCACTTATTTTCGAGTGGAACAGGAAATGGAATGATTAACAATGGTAAAGTGTAGCCTCCTCCAAGCGTCATATGGTGTCTAGCGGAGCATGTTTGTTGATGTAGCTGTAGAACTCGACGTTCACTGATTGGTGGTCTTAATCTTCATTTTTTTTAATAATACGAGTACGTTTATTTCATTAAGCTGCAACTGAAGTTCTTACACAGTGGGATAGTATAATATACTGTCTTCAGGGGTATCGTTTAATCGAGAAACTGCCTGCCGCTTAAAAGACAACTCACCTCATTCGCAATTTGGAATCTGAGAATTAAGTTTAACGAGATATCTTTTTCACACGTGATAATGACGGCCTAATGCAATTTACGTTGATTAATGGGACCCACACCAAACGTTCAGTGTGTATTTCATAATGAGGATTATAGCTGGAGTCATTTCTACTTCTCCACGTACGTGAACATTTTACTCTAGTGGCATCATAGCTGTAAAGGGACGTCAAAGATGCATTTTACATTAAAAAATTTCAGTAAAGTGCACAGTTGTTAACCTTTTAATACTGATTTTAGTAAATTTGCATCATAACACTGTGACGGTTATATGTGAAAGAATAAAAGATTTTGATCGCCAGTGCCACTTGAAGTAGATTCTACACGAACGAGCCCAGTGCGCACGGTATGCGCTGCCATTTACTGATCGTTGGTTGTACTTGTACGGTCTCCATGTATGGTGTGCGTGTCGCGAACAAAGCCCTGAGGCTATGTTCACACTTTCGTGAAATACAGCTAAATACAAAGGTAAGTTTCATTCTGAAAATAGTACGTTGTTTTGCTAGTATCTATTAGGTACTGCATTTCATATCTAGATATGATAACGTACACTCATGCTCATAAATTAAGGATAATGCAGATACATGGTGAAACAACGCTCTGGTGGGCGGTTTGCGGGTTTAAACCACGTCGCGGTATGACCATGCTGTGCATTTCACCTGCGGTCATCGCACGGTGACGCTGTCAGCAGTCCACATACGCAGAGGTGAGTTGGTGCATGTCAGAGTACAGTCCAACGAGTAGGTGTGGAGACGTTTACAGACGCTGTGTTGAAAATGGCTCAAAGAACACATATTGATGACGTTATGAGGGGTATAATACTAAGGCGACTGGAGGCTGGTCGTAGCACGGGCCCTCCGTGTGCCACAAAGTGTGATCTCATGATTATGACAACGATTCCAGCAGGCAGGAAACGTCTCCAGACGCTACAGTACGGGATGTCCACAGTGTAAAACCCCACAAGAAGACCGATATCTCACCATCAGTGCCCGCAGACGGCCATGGAGTACTGCAGGTAGCCTTGCTCGGGACCTTAACGCAGCCACTGGAACAGTTGTCTCCAGACACACAGTCTACACACGATTGAATATACGTGGGTTATTCGCCCGGAGATCTTCAAGGTGCATTCCACTGACCACTGGGTACAGGAGAGTCCGTAAAGCCTGGTGTCAAGAACACAGTACATGTTCATTGGAACAGTGGTCCCAGGTTATGTTCACGGACGAGTCCCGGTATAGTCTGAATCGTGATTCTCGCCGGGTTTTCATCTGGCGTGCATCAGCAACCAGATACCAACCCCTTAATGTCCTTGAAAGAGACCTGTGTGGAGGTCGTGGTTTTATGGTATGGGGTGGGATTATGATTGGTGCACGTACACGCCTGCATGTCTTTGACAGAGGAACTGTAACAGGTCAGATGTATCGGGACGTCACTTTGCACCAGTATGTCCTCCTTTTCAGGGGTGCAGTGGGTCCCACCTTCCTCCTGATGGATGATAACGCACGGCTCCACCGAGCAGCCATCGTTTAGGAGTATCTTGAAACAGAAGATATCAGGCGAATGGAGAGGCCTGCCTGTTCTCCAGACCTAAACCCCATCTAGCACGTCTTGGATGCTCTCAGTCGCCGTATCGCTGCACGTCTTCAAACCACAACGACACTTGCAGGAGCTCCGACAGGCACTGGTGCAAGAATGGGAAGCTATACCCCAGCAGCTGCTCGACCACCTGATCCAGAGTATGCCAACCCGTTGTGCGGTCTGTGTACATGTGCGTGATGATCATATCCCATATTCATGTCGGGGTACATGCGAAGGAAACAGTGGCGTTTTGTAGCACATGTGTTTCGCGACGGTTTTCTCAACTTACCGTGGACTTACAGCTCTGTGTCGTGTGTGTTCCCTACGTGCCTATGCTACACTCCTGGAAATGGAAAAAAGAACACATTGACACCGGTGTGTCAGACCCACCATACTTGTTCCGGACACTGCGAGAGGGCTGTACAAGCAATGATCACACGCACGGCACAGCGGACACACCAGGCACACCAGGAACCGCGGTGTTGGCCGTCAAATGGCGCTAGCTGCGCAGCATTTGTGCACCGCCGCCGTCAGTGTCAGCCAGTTTGCCGTGGCATACGGAGCTCCATCGCAGTCTTTAACACTGGTAGCATGCCGCGACAGCGTGGACGTGAACCGTATGTGCAGTTGACGGACTATGAGCGAGGGCGTATAGTGGGCATGCGAGAGGCCGGGTGGACGTACCGCCGAATTGCTTAACACGTGGGGCGTGAGGTCTCCACAGTACATCGATGTTGTCGCCAGTGGTCGGCGGAAGGTGCACGTGCCCGTCGACCTGGGACCGGACCGCAGCGACGCACGGATGCACGCCAAGACCGTAGGATCCTACGCAGTGCCGTAGGGGACCGCACCGCCACTTCCCAGCAAATTAGGGACACTGTTGCTCCTGGGGTATCGGCGAGGACCATTCGCAACCGTCTCCATGAAGCTGGGCTACGGTCCCGCACACCGTTAGGCCGTCTTCTGCTCACGCCCCAACATCGTGCAGCCCACCTCCAGTGGTGTCGCGACAGGCGTGAATGGAGGGACGAATGGAGACGTGTCGTCTTCAGCGATGAGAGTCGCTTCTGCCTTGGTGCCAATGATGGTCGTATGCGTGTTTGGCGCCGTGCAGGTGAGCGCCACAATCAGGACTGCATACGACCGAGGCACACTGGGCCAACACCCGGCATCATGGTGTGGGGAGCGATCTCCTACACTGGCCGTACACCACTGGTGATCGTCGAGGGGACACTGAATAGTGTACTGTACATCCAAACCGTCATCGAACCCATCGTTCTACCATTCCTAGACCGGCAAGGGAACTTGCTGTTCCAACAGGACAATGCACGTCCGCATGTATCCCGTGCCACCCAACGTGCTCTAGCAGGTGTAAGTCAACTACCCTGGCCAGCAAGATCTCCGGATCTGTCCCCCATTGAGCATGTTTGGGACTGGATGAAGCGTCGTCTCACGCGGTCTGCACGTCCAGCACGAACGCTGGTCCAACTGAGGCGCCAGGTGGAAATGGCATGGCAAGCCGTTCCACAGGACTACATCCAGCATCTCTAGATCGTCTCCATGGGAGAATAGCAACCTGCATTGCTGCGAAAGGTGGATATACACTGTACTAGTGCTGACATTGTGCATGCTCTGTTGCCTGTGTCTATGTGCCTGTGGTTCTGTCAGTGTGATCATGTGATATATCTGACCCCAGGAATTTGTCAATAAAGTTTCCCCTTCCTGGGACAATGAATTCACGGTGTTCTTATTTCAATTTCCAGGAGTGTATTAGCGCCAGTTTTGTGTAGTCCCACGTTGTATGGCACCACATTCTGCAATTATCCTTAATTTATGAGCATGAGTGTAGATACAACTTTCAGTGAACACAAAAACATTGTTTGTGTAAAATACGCATCATCAAGCACTTAGGCACCTTTACCGGCACCTGCTAGAGATGAAATAAAATGAAGAAAGGACGGTAATTCCGATTCGTCTTTAGAGCTGACACACTTCAATGCCATCGTGTGTTTGTGATTTAGATTTTTGCACTTTTATTTATAACAATGATCAATGGACTCATGTGCCCAATACGTTTAAATGCGATTTTGTTTGATCACATTTCACTACTGACGTGGGGTGGAAGTTCTAATGATTAGTTGCCACTCTATAGCTTTTCTTCTAGCATCGGCTCCAAATTCCTTTAATGCTAAAAGGAAAGTAAATAGACATTTGAAAACACGTGTGCCATCCGCACACAAAAGTGATGACAGTTGACGAAGTGGCACTGATGAAACTGCGATGAATATTACCCAACCATTGTGGAAGGCAATCCATCCACAGATGAGAATTAAGACGATTCGGGTAAGTTGTAAAACTTAAAGTTTATTTCTGTACGTCAGTGTCCCCTATATTTTTACCGTTTTGTTCCTTCAGATGCCAGTGCTGAGAATGAGGCCGAAAAAACTTTTCAAGAACAGAGAGCTGTTCCCAGAACGGCAAGTGCTACCAGTACAGTGAAGGGACCACTGCTGTGGGAGGCAGTACCAGCTACTTCTAGCGAAAGAGTTACATCTGTTTGGAAAAATTCCTTTCCGGAACCAGACGATGCGAAAGCTCCCACAAATTACATTCGCAACTTTTTTGACGACTCACTTTTACACCGCATAGTTGAACACAGTAATATATTTTCTTTTCAGAGTAACATAAATAAGTCACTACAACTCACAAAAGATTAACTTGAGCAGTTTCTTGGCACAGTTTTTTATGTCAAAATATCGTCTGCCTTATGTACAGGGCAATGTGATTTATGGAAAGATACCTTAAGAGAAATATTCGTTTCAATGTTAACGACAAAATGACAAATACTGATCATCCAAATTGGGATAGTGTTCAAAATATGTCCAGTAACTGACCCATTGCTTCCTAAATTTCAAGCGATATCTCAGACTCAAATGCGTATTGATGAGAAGATGGTGGCATTCAAAGGCAGTCTGCACTGAAGCAATATGTGCCGAAGAAGCGCAATAAATGGGATTATAAAAGACTTATTTCGTGAGACACAAAAGGAATGGTGCACAATTTTCAGAATTATATTGGCAAAATTATTTCAGTGGCAGATTGTCCGGACATAGGTGCAAGTGGAAATATTGTGTTAAACCTAGCACAAATTATTGAAGAAGACCAGAGTAATCTCTTGTTTTTTTGATAACTGGTTTCCACCTTCAAATATTCTTGTTGCATTGATAAAATGAGGGATTTATTCACAGGGAACATTCCACTCAAACTGTCTTACAGGCTCTGCGTTTCCAACTGATACCAACATGAAGAAGTGAGGAAGGAGATCTTTCGAAGGAAAGGAGGCTACGGTTGATGGTGGAGAGGTGAGATTAGTAAAATGGTTTGAGAACAGTGATGTGATTCTTGCCAGTACATTTGCATCTGCTCATCCTGTTAGTGCAGTACCAAGACGTCACAGAACACTCAAGTTTCGTGCCCTAGCATTGTTACAATCTACAATAAATTCATGGGAGGGTGGCTTCGATTGGTGCTATAATTCCATATAATAGGATTTTCATAAAGTCAAGAAAATATTATCATAGATTTTTTCAATTGGTGAGTCTTGTAGTAGCGAATCATTGGTTGCTTTGTCGAAGGGACTGTGACACTTTGGGAATTCCCCGTCACAAACAAAATGATATTCTGGAGTTCAAATTCAGAATAGCACATACTGTCTGCAAGCAAGGAAAAGACATGACACGAAAAAAGAGAGATAGGCCCTAACTAAGTATGGGAACGGATATTCAATGTAACAAGCGTAGGGGTTCCAGATAATTCTACCTGCACTGGTAGGTCATTGGCTCTCTGTAACAAATATGCAAAAGATCCAAGTGTAAAGGGCAGACAGTCATTGTGCGTACAAAATGCAAGCTTCACCTATGCCTAAACAAAAACTCAAATATTTTTAGGCCATTTCGTGAGTAAAGTAACCTTAATCCCACGCACTGGCTTTAAATATAAACATGTAAATAATTTTTTCTTTTGAGTCTTCTGAGAACGTTCAATAAGAAAGTTTCCCTCAATGAAGAGTTGAAACTTTTATTTCTCAAATGCTTGTTGTCGCAAATTTGACACTTACCTAATTATACCAACTACGTATGACATTTCTTACAGTTGACATCAGAAATGGTCTAATATCTAAATAATGACCACTAAATATGACTTTTGACTCTTGTATTTCTATGGAAGTTAATTCAAGCACTAAGGGGTTAATGAAATGAATATCTACTGTTGATCAATTACTGACATCCTAATAGTATCCAGTGGCATATCAATAATAAACATTTCATCGTAGCCTCTCTTAACTGCAAAACTTGGCGTATTGTAATATTCGAAAGTGACCGTTTCTCACTAGTCCGGTAGCATTTTCTGCAAATCATTTATTCGCCCGAGCCTCAGACACCACTTAACTATAATGTACACAAACTCAGCTTCGCAAACAATACCTTGGCTCATACTCAGTTCACATCAGTAGTAATAGCTCACTTTAGTGATCGCACGCCCACTAGATCCGGTCAACATTAACGCATTGCCGCAGGTTTTACACCAGACATCTTTTCTCGAAAACATTTTCACGCACAGTAAAAAATAAAAATTTGAAAAAGTAAACATCCCTTTTTAATCCAGTATCGTAATGTTACTGCTCCTTTAGACTTTGGTACAAATATTCATCAACGTAATCACAGATGTTACTATGAGTGTCAGTTGAGCTGTTCAGCATAAAGGTATGGCGGTTATCGCTGAAACAAACGGTTCTAGTTTATATCACTGTTTTCCAATGTGAGTTTAACCTGACTGTTAAAACCTATGGCGTCTCTCTCTCTCTCTCTCTCTCTCTCTCTCTCTCTCTCCTTTTGTTTCTTTATACAAGGTATCGGTTTGTCACGGCTGAAATCGAGAATGAAAATATTTATAATTGTAACGAGGGTTGCCCAGAAAATAATGCACCGCTTTTTTTTCTCAGCCGAAGACAATGCTACGAATGCAAAACGTTATGTATGTATTATTTGACGTCTGTTGAGTGAACGCGCCAAGTTCCCATCACTTCCAACAGATAGTGTAGCTACAGGAGAGCTTCAAAATGGCGTCTGTAGATGACGTACGTTACGAGCAACGTGCCGTCATTGAATTTCTCACCTCAGAGAAAGAAACTGTTGGAAATATTCACAAACGCTTGTGCCAAGTCTATGGAGCGTTTGCTGTCGGCAGAAGTACATTCAGTCGCTGGGCGCGGAAGGTGAGGTCATCAGAATGAGGTTCGCGGAGCTCCACGATTTGCATCGGTCACGGAGACCATCCAGAGCTGTCACACTGACATGTTGCAGCGAGCTGATGTTGTCATTCGCGAGGTCAGACATTCCTGGAAGACATTTTGAGGACGATGAGGGGGTGATTCACACAGTGAAGCACTGGATCCGCCCCCAGGACAAGGAATGGTACCGACAGGGCATACACGCCCTTGTTTCGCTCTGGAGGAAGGCCATGGAACAGGATGGAGATTATTTGGAAAAATAGGATGGGTAGATAAAACACCATTCTTTCGTGTGTGTAATTCTCATTATGTTCAATAAAGAATTGTTGAAGGAAAACATGCGGTGCCTTCCTTTCTGGGCAACCCTCGTACTTTGAGTGTATTTCGTACACTCGTTGTAGCGGCTAAAATATACGCTATCATAAATGTTGCTATGTAGGCGAATAATTCTGAGTAAAGGTACTAGGTTGGCCTGTAATACGAGGGCAGTTCAATAAGTAATGCAACACATTTTTTTTCTCGGCCAATTTTGGTTGAAAAAACCGGAAATTTCTTGTGGAATATTTTCAAACATTCCCGCTTCGTCTCGTATAGTTTCGTTGACTTCCGACAGGTGGCAGCGCTGTACGGAGCTGTTAAAATGGCGTCTGTAACGGATGTGCGTTGCAAACAACGGGCAGTGATCGAGTTTCTTATGGCGGAAAACCAGGGCATCTCAGATATTCATAGGCGCTTGCAGAATGTGTACGGTGATCTGGCAGTGGACAAAAGCACGGTGAGTCGTTGGGCAAAGCGTGTGTTATCATCGTCGCAAGGTCAAGCAAGACTGTCTGATCTCCCGCGTGCGGACCGGCCGTGCACAGCTGGGACTCCTGCAATGGCGGAGCGTGCGAACACAATCGTTCGAGATGATCGACGGATCACCATCAAACAACTCAGTGCTCAACTTGACATCTCTGTTGGTAGTGCTGTCACAATTGTTCACCAGTTGGGATATTCAAAGGTTTGTTCCCGCTGGGTCCCTCGTTGTCTAACCGAACACCATAAAGAGCAAAGGAGAACCATCTGTGCGGAATTGCTTGCTCGTCATGTGGCTGAGGGTGACAATTTCTTGTCAAAGATTGTTACAGGCGATGAAACATGGGTTCATCACTTCGAACCTGAAACAAAACGGCAATCAATGGAGTGGCGCCACACCCACTCCCCTACCAAGAAAAAGCCGGTAAAGTCATGGTTACAGTCTTCTGGGACGCTGAAGGGGTTATTCTGTTCGATGTCCTTCCCCATGGTCAAACGATCAACTCTGAAGTGTATTGTGCTACTCTTCAGAAATTGAAGAAACGACTTCAGCGTGTTCGTAGGCACAAAAATCTGAACGAACTTCTCCTTCTTCATGACAACGCAAGACCTCACACAAGTCTTCGCACCCGAGAGGAGCTCACAAAACTTCAGTGACCGTTCTTCCTCATGCGCCCTACAGCCCCGATCTCGCACCGTCGGATTTCCATATGTTTGGCCCAATGAAGGACGCAATCCGTGGGAGGCACTACGCGGATGATGAAGTTATTGATGCAGTACGACGTTGGCTCCGACATCGACCAGTGGAATGGTACCGTGCAGGCATACAGGCCCTCATTTCAAGGTGGCGTAAGGCCGTAGCATTGAATGGAGATTTTGTTGAAAAATAGTGTTGTGTAGCTAAAAGATTGGGGAATAACCTGGTGTATTTCAATGCTGAATAAAACAACCCCTGTTTCAGAAAAAAAAGTGTTGCATTACTTATTGAACTGCTCTCGTAATTTACGTATGTTGTCAACACATACGGCTTCCTCAAAAATCGCGTGGTTTGTTTAAAACTATAGTAGTTAATGCCTGGTAAATACGCTATGTCACGGATTTCGCTGCTCCTCCCGCCGCAGGTTCTTAGCATAAGCTAAAGTTAGGTTAAGTAGTGTGTAAGTCTAGGGACCGGTGACCTCAGCAGTTTGGTCCCTTAGGAATTCAAACACACATTATTGAAGAGAGAGAGACGGTATAATAGCCTACGTAGCTGCACTATTATTCTCAATGTTACACAAATCCATTGTTAAACACTGACATTTTATACTGTTATTATTTGAATAATATTTACTGCAGTGAAAACAAAATTTTTACCAGTCAGCTATTTACTCTTAAACAAAATTTTCTTTCGCTGACAACAGAATATTTAAAATATCTTTTATTCTCTTTTGGGTGAAGCCCGAAAATCATGTGTTAATTATATTTAATGTAATGGTTACCATTGTGCCATTATGACAAGAAAATGGCAGAGGGCCAATGATAAAACTTGAGTTCTAGATATAATTAATTATTTTCACTTACTTATATTCACATGCAGGGAGAGCTATGATATAAGATTACAAGGACAAATACTTTTAAACGCTTGTTCTGAAAAACTTACGTACAATTAGCAAAATTGTATGTCAGAAGGAACCTCGACTAAAGAGCCTAGTAGGTTCGAGATCTGACAGCAGAGCGATCATTTCATTCATCCAAGTCTTAAGCCCACAATTATATAGAAATTACATGACATGATATACTTTCTGTTATTTTTATTATTTGTTACACAGAAATATATTTATTATTTATATTTTGATGTTCAAAACACGTAAAGGTGGAGAGTTTTCTCGTTCCAAAATAATATTTCATCATTGGTCGCATGTTTACATACGTAAATACGCATAGGTTTACTCGTTACTGACACAGATCACTCGTGGTTATCGTAACATTTACTACGGTTTTTAGAAGGCTTTCCAGGAGATGGTACAACTCGTCCTGGAAAGTTAAAAGCACGCTAGTCGCACAAGTACTGATTTTAAGTTCCCACTCAACAGTCACTTCATAAAGTTTACGCAGGATCATAAGTTGTTATTAACAATTCACATTTTGGCTGCAGACCATTCAGAATTATTATGTGAATATCTTTCCGTTAGAGTTTGTCATTTACTATTTCTTGACTAATACAGTTATATTTTCACTTATTATACTGTGGCCAACACTGTTAGTACGGAATTAAGTTAACTGCCAAGGATTAGAATACTTTGTCTCCCTAATCGGCGCGGTCCAAGGAAAGCCCAGCGTAAAATCCGGAGGGAAGTTTTCGAACTAATTGAATCTGAATTTGGCAACATGACAGTTAAAATCAATCACGTACATGAGAATACATTAGAATAATAGACATGATCAGACAGGATGCTTACGTACGTGTCACCTGTCAACCTTACCTAGACTCCAACTGCACATGCCCCATACTATTACAGAGCCTCCACCAGCTTGATCAGTCACCCTGCTGACAAGCAGGGTCCATGGATTCATGAGGTTGTCTCCATGCCCGTACACGTCCATCCGCTCGATACAATTTGAAACGAGACTCGTCCGACCAGGCAACATGTTTTGCAGACATCAACAGTCCAATGTCGGTGTTGACAGGCCCAGGCGAGGGGTAAAGTTTTGTGTCTGGCAGTCATCAAGAGAACGCGAATGGGCCTTCGTTTCCGGAAGCCCATGTCGATGACGTTTCGTTCAATGGTTCGCACGCTGACATTTGTTGATGGCCCAGCATTAAAATCTGCAGCAATTTGTGGAAGCACTGCACTTCTGTCACGTTGAACGATTCTCGTCAGTAGTCGTTAGTCCCGTTCTTGCAGGATCTTCTTCCGGTGTCAGTGATATCGGAGATTTGATGTTTTACCGTGTTCCTGATATTCATGATACACTCATGAAATGGTCGTACGGGAAAATCCCCACTTTATCGCTATCTCGGAGATGCTGTGTCCCTTCGCTCGTGCGCCGACTGCAGCGGCACGTTCAAACTCACTCAAATCTTGAAAACCTGCTATTGTAGCAGCAGTAACCATTCTAACAAATGCGCCAGACACTCGTTGTCTTATACAGACATTGCCGACCGCAGCGCCGAATTCTGCCTCTTTACATATCTCTGTATTTGAATGCCAGATTCTTTGGCGCTTCAGTGTAATTCATTTGTACTGTAAGGTAGAATCAAAGTTTGATTAACGAGTTATAAATCTTCTAAACTGTTCAGTGCTCACTAACTCAGTATAGTTTATTTTAAAAGTTTTATCGTTTTTATGTTTTTGACGTGACAGTAATGTTCAAGTCGTTAAACAACACAGCTCGTTGTTCTAGGTTCGCGATACACAAGATTTATACATTAACAACAAGTTTTCGAATCTCGAAGTCTGCATGTGTCGTCGTTATTCGGCGCGGATCATCTGGATGAAGTAGTCTGCCCCCGCCAGTGGTGGAATTCGCAGTCCGGCTGGGCAGTGGACGCAAAGTGGGCAGCCGTTGGCGGTGAGTGTGAAGTCAGGAACACACCACCCGGACCGGCTGTGGAAGCTCATCTCTGCTTCCTTCTGACCCTGGCAACAGCTGATCCGGAACCGCGAACATGAAAATTTACAGAGTGACATCAGAATTTCCTTAAGGCATAATGTCTGCTGGAAGCTTTAAACATGTGAGCGAATTCCATTAACAACATAAAGTAGTGAGAACCATTTTTTTATGACAGTAACGGTGTACTAGTTAATGCTCTGAACGCAATGAACGTTAGTTTCACAGTGTTCACTGCCTCTATGAAAATTATTCATATTATCACTACACAATGGCGGCCGCAAATATCTGCATTGTCTTATCGGTCGCAGAAATATTTGTTTTGCGCTCAAAAGTTTTCTTAATTTATTTTTAGCAACGCCAAACGCCGTTACCCAGAGGTTTACGACACGCCGTTGCGCTGTCACTGTAAGTCTGTCCCGTTAAGTCGCGATACATTCGCTGCGCTGCAGTTTTTAATGCATCTCGACGGGAACTTCAGTCAATTTTGAGTTTGTTCACACGTCACTGACGTTAGCACTATTAGTTCGTTATAAATCGAACACACAGTTTTTCTTACGTCACTTGTGACATCGTTTTACATACAGTTCGTGATTAAACGATGTACGTTTATTAGTCATCCGGACATTATTTTTGCATATTGTAATCATACAGATGTGTATACAACTTTTTTATGGATACATAATGTGCTCACATAAGCTTACATATGTATCTGTTCACCCCATGTTTTATGACCAATTGACCTTCTGGATTCTGCCACTGAAGTCTCTGGCTTGTCTTTTATAAAGTAATGGCCAGTGTGTCATTTTTCCCGTTCAAGAATACAAATTACATGTGTACAGGACACCAGTGCATGTTCCTATTTAATTAGGTAACCAACTTATCGGTGCCGCCGGCTGGTGTGGCCGAGCGGTTCTAGGCGCTCCATTCTGGAACCACGCCACCGCTACGGTCGAAGGTTCGAATCCTGCCTCGGGCATGGATGTGTGCGATGTCCTTAGGTTAGTTAGGTTTAAGTAGTTCTGAGTTCTAGGGGGCTGATGACCACAGCAGTTGAGTCCCATACTGCTCAGAGCCATTTTAACCATTTACCGGTGCGTCATTGCGCATTATGTCGCCGGGACAACATCAAAAACACGAAAAGTAATGGGCAAAACTGCAATTAAATCCGGCAAAAAGCAGTTCGAACTCTGATAAACGTGGTGCATCTTGTAATGTTTGTCAAGGCACACTAGTACATTTAAGTAAATAATGAATCATTATTTAATTGGGCGTACAAAATGTAACTTATACATTCTTATATTCTAGGTTTATATGACGTAAAAAAAGGTTACTTTTCTCATTGAAGCATTTAAGGAAAAGAATTCTGAATTAAAAGATGGATTGACTATCAGCAATTTTCATTTCAAGTAAGGAGAATTGAATAATGGTCTGTGCCTATTCAGAATTTTATACACGAGATATAATTTAAAATGTTTGGAAAACTTTTTCAAACCTATTCTGAAATGCAGTAGACGTTATTTGTCTAAACTGATTCCTGCTTTAGTTGCACCCCGAGCATCCTATTAACAATTGCACTGAAAATGTTTCATAAGATAATAATCTTCGGTCTGTTACTTACATATTAGAAGTATTTACATGGTGAATAATAATATATACACAAAGAAAACAAATATTATCTAGAGGAGTCTCACATTCCTTTTTGCAAGTTATTCTATAAAATTTTTCAAGTTCTTAAATGGATACAAGTCGTTGACAGTCATACTGTCAGGTTATGCCAGCCTATAACTGCTCCCACGAGGGACCCCGTAGGGACCAGTGTACAAAAGATACTATTTTTTGTTCTCTCTTTTAAGGCTCGAAGCCTTGGGATAGGTTTGTAGGAGCACTAATTCTCCATTGTCAGTCTCTTACTCTCTTTACATTGTCACCATGCTCACTTTGGCGCTTTTCTGTTTCTTCAGTTAATTTAATTACAGTTTGACTGATCTTTGCTTCCCAAGTTACTTCTGATCCGACAGGCGTAGATATCGGCGTTGTCCACTCGTTCTCTTTCTTAGCGGCTAACATAATCCCCACTGGGGTATACCTAGTGCAAGAACAGGGTAAATTGTTGTATATTTGCTGAAATTCACCCACATAGTCTACCTGTCGAGTTCACGGTCTAGGGCTGAAGGTTCTTATAAAACTGTTAATATCGCTCACATCCAACACAAGCATTACACTTCAATCTGCCTTTGCTGTAGCCAGTAGTGGACTGCTAGGCGGAGAATAAGAAGGCTCTATAATATTCCATTCTAAAATCTTTCTGATTTCTCTGGTTACCACTTCCTTTTTCGTCCAAGGGACGGAAACACTTGCACGGCAATATGTTTCATATGGATATACTTCCATTTTATAAACAAAACCTTTTATGTTTCCTGGCTTCTCAGAAAAGACTTCTGTATAATTGCTCAGTAAACCTATTAATTGTGCCTGCTGCTGCGTATCGAAGCACTCTAACTTGGCAAAATTTTGTTGAATCAGTTCTTTGGTGGCAATTATCTCACTTCTTTGACTAAGTCGTGAACTACAACATCCCCGAGTGGGTAAACTACGGTTTACGTATAACAAAAAATGGCTCTGAGTACTATGGGACTCAACATCTGAGCTCGTCAGTCCCCTAGAACTTAGAACTACTTAAACCTAACTAACCTAAGGACATCACACACATCCATGCCCAAGGCAGGATTACGTATAACAATTGAAGTCGGATATACTTAATATGCATCTTGACAATGCTTTCAATGCACCTCCTCTGCAGCGATCAGTTCCAGTACTATTCTTTTTCATAAATTATCCACGGTACAGGTGCCGGGCGAGAAGTCGATCGGTGGGTCCCTCTCTCTGGTAAAATCCCAACCCAGGATACAGGCCAGTGATAAACTTTTTATCACCAAGAACGTGCACTTAAAGGCTCCATTGCCCTTTAAAGGTTCGACCTGCACTTGTTTCGATTACCAGTTATTTGGCGCTAATAGCCTCGACTACCTTACAACCTTCTACAGGAAATCCGTTGTTTTATATACATCTACATCTACATCACTACTCGGCAATTCACATTTAAGTGCTTGGCAGAGGGTTCATCGAACCACAATCATACTATCTCTCTACCATTCCACTCCCGAACAGCGCGCGGGAAAAACGAACACCTAAACCTTTCTGTTCGAGCTCTGATTTCTCTTATTTTATTTTGATGATCATTCCTACTTATGTAGGCTGGGCTCAACAAAATATTTTCGCATTCGGAAGAGAAAGTTGGTGACTGAAATTTCGTAAATAGATTTCGCTGCGACGAAAAACGTCTTTGCTTTAATGACTTCCATCCCAACTCGCATATCATATCTGCCACACTCTCTCCCCTATTACGTGATAATACAAAACGAGCTGCCCTTTTTTGCACCCTTCCGATGTCCTCCGTCAATCCCACCTGGTAAGGATCCCACACCGCGCAGCAATATTCTAACAGAGGATGAACGAGTGTAGTGTAAGCTGTCTCTTTAGTGGACTTGTTGCATCTTCTAAGTGTCCTGCCAATGAAACGCAACCTTTGGCTCGACTTCCCCACAATATTATCTATGTGGTCTTTCCAACTGAAGTTGTTCGTGATTTTAACACCCAGGTACTTAGCTGAATTGACAGCCTTGATTATTGTACTATTTATCGAGTAATCGAATTCCAACGGATTTCTTTTGGAACTCATGTGGATCACCTCACACTTTTCGTTATTTAGCGTCAACTCCCACCTGCCACACCATACAGCAATCTTTTCTAAATCGCTTTGCAACTGATACTGGTCTTCGGATGACCTTACTAGACGGTAAATTACAGCATCATCTGCGAACAACCTAAGAGAACTGCTCAGATTGTCACCCAGGTCATTTATATAGATCAGGAACAGCAGAGGTCCCAGGACGCTTCCCTGGGGAACACCTGATATCACTTCAGTTTTACTGCCCTACATAACTCTTCACATAAAGCGAAGCTCATCACATTTGTCATTTTGCCTGTGTCTAAAATCACAGTAATCGGTATACTGCCTGTCTTAATGTGCACTGCAGCTTGCACCACAGATTTCTCCGTCTGAGTACAGATTTGCGGCTCAGTGTATCATTCATTTCATATATCCTGGCCGTCGTTGTATCGCAAAATGTTGTCATTCATAACGGTGCCTTCACTTTTCTCCATGATCACTACCGGAAGGCGTGAGGTGGTCGACTTTAGTTTAAAGGTGCAGATGGGCCCGGTTGGCTGTCCTCTATCACTTCAACGATTCTTACTCTTTGGTCTTTATACTGTTGTATTATGTGACCGTCTTGCACCCGCCTGGGTAGCCGAGAGCATGCCGGCACGGTAGCTCAGCGTGTTCGGTCAGAGGGTTTAGCTACCCTGTGTAATAAAAAACTGAGTGAACGGATCAACGAACAACCTGAACGGGTGTCATCGGACGTCCGCCACGAACAAATTCAACGAACAGTACAGAACAAAATAAGATCAACAAAAAAAAAAGAGCGCTAAGGCGATGCTTCCTGGACTCGGATAGGCGCGCCGGCCCCGGAACGAATCCGCCCGCCTGGATGTGGTTTTTAGGCGGTTTTCCACATACCGCTAGGTGAATACCGGGCTGGTCCCCATGTTCCGCCTTAGTTACATGGCTCGCAGACATCTGAACACTTTCGAGCTATTCCATGTATTACACTCGACGCAGACAGTTGGGGTACACTGATTCCGTCCCGGGGGGGTACGGGGTGGCGGCAGGAAGGGCACCCAGCCACCCCTTAAACATTAACATGCCAAATCCGATTAACGATAGGGTCACTGCGGGACAAGACTCGAGTGATAGAATTATGTGACTGTCTTGTACCTGCACATTACTGTGCTCAGGATTATTTAGATACTGATGGATCCAGTATGTGCCCCTAGTTCGGATTAGAGTGATCTGCATGTTGGTTTGGCCAACTATCGGAATTGTATCTACGTGTTTTTAACTGCTAGAAGTTGGATTATTTTTCCCTATTGACGTCTCCGCGTCTCTTCCTGTTACCATCTTGTTGATTGTTTTCGTATCTGTTCACATTTGAATTCTGATACCGAACACTATTTTGTGGTTTCCTGTTACCACCATTGCCACTGTTACAATTGTTCTTATGGTAGTCGTTCCTCTTTCGATTCCCGTTAGCATTGCTTTTGTTATTCCCCCTGTACGGTGGAGAAAAAATGTTGTTATTTGTGTTTTTCCTGTTTCGACATTCCTGTATGAGATCGAGAGAATATATAGCAACTAGAAACTTTTCGCAATGGTCTTCAGAGACGTTTACTAATCGTTCTGTCACCAGGATAGGTATTTTCGGTTTAAGGATACGTAACATTTCTTTCGTAGTCATGTTTTCATCCCAATAACGAGTTTTACTGGTGTAGTTTTCAATATACACTCCTGGAAATGGAAAAAAGAACACATTGACACCGGTGTGTCAGACCCACCATACTTGCTCCGGACACTGCGAGAGGGCTGTACAAGCAATGATCACACGCACGGCACAGCGGACACACCAGGAACCGCGGTGTTGGCCGTCGAATGGCGCTAGCTGCGCAGCATTTGTGCACCGCCGCCGTCAGTGTCAGCCAGTTTGCCGTGGCATACGGAGCTCCATCGCAGTCTTTAACACTGGTAGCATGCCGCGACAGCGTGGACGTGAACCGTATGTGCAGTTGACGGACTTTGAGCGAGGGCGTATAGTGGGCATGCGGGAGGCCGGGTGGACGTACTGCCGAATTGCTCAACACTTGGGGCGTGAGGTCTCCACAGTACATCGATGTTGTCGCCAGTGGTCGGCGGAAGGTGCACGTGCCCGTCGACCTGGGACCGGACCGCAGCGACGCACGGATGCACGCCAAGACCGTAGGATCCTACGCAGTGCCGTAGGGGACCGCACCGCCACTTCCCAGCAAATTAGGGACACTGTTGCTCCTGGGGTATCGGCGAGGACCATTCGCAACCGTCTCCATGAAGCTGGGCTACGGTCCCGCATACCGTTAGGCCGTCTTCCGCTCACGCCCCAACATCGTGCAGCCCGCCTCCAGTGGTGTCGCGACAGGCGTGAATGGAGGGACGAATGGAGACGTGTCGTCTTCAGCGATGAGAGTCGCTTCTGCCTTGGTGCCAATGATGGTCGTATGCGTGTTTGGCGCCGTGCAGGTGAGCGCCACAATCAGGACTGCATACGACCGAGGCACACAGGGCCAACACCCGGCATCATGGTGTGGGGAGCGATCTCCTACACTGGCCGTACACCACTGGTGATCGTCGAGGGGACACTGATAGTGCACGGTACATCCGAACCGTCATCGAACCCATCGTTCTACCATTCCTAGACCGGCAAGGGAACTTGCTGTTCCAACAGGACAATGCACGTCCGCATGTATCCCGTGCCACCCAACGTGCTCTAGAAGGTGTAAGTCAACTACCCTGGCCAGCAAGATCTACGGATCTGTCCCCCATTGAGCATGTTTGGGACTGGATGAAGCGTCGTCTCACGCGTTCTGCACGTCCAGCACGAACGCTGGTCCAACTGAGGCGCCAGGTGGAAATGGCATGGCAAGCCGTTCCACAGGACTACATCCAGCATCTCTACGATCGTCTCCATGGGAGAATAGCAGCCTGCATTGCTGCGAAAGGTGGATATACACTGTACTAGTGCCGACATTGTGCATGCTCTGTTGCCTGTGTCTATGTGCCTGTGGTTCTGTCAGTGTGATCATGTGATGTATCTGACCCCAGGAATGTGTCAATAAAGTTTCCCCTTCCTGGGACAATGAATTCACGGTGTTCTTATTTCAATTTCCAGGAGTGTATTTACGCATGTTTCCAAGTTGTACATTGTGGGATTGTACACCTCCTCTCTCAGTTGTTCTTGGATGCACGTGTTCCAGTATTTGGCTCAGAATACCTTCGCAAATTCTTCTAAAGTTTTACAGCTATCTGCTGTCTCTACAGCCCACAATGTCGCTTCACCGCCAATGTGTGAAGTTACAAACTATATCCTTTGACGTTCCATCCACACTTTAGGCAGAACGTGTCTAAATGTCTTGATAAAAATGATGGAGTGTACAGTCTCTTTCTCAACTGAGAAGGCCTGAAATTGCCTAAGCTTTATAACTTTTTCCTGTAATTTGATATGTGCGTAGCTTTGTTTTTGTTCCTAAGCTACAACTACTACCCTCTCTGGAGCCGGCTGTAATTGTTCCGCTCCTGGAACTCTATCTGTTTGTAACAACTTTCATTCCCATATCTTTTAAGGAGTTGCGTTATATTTTGATTGCTTTCCTGAACACTACCTTCCTTTCGTCCTAGAAGTGCAATAAGTTCTGTAATTTCCTTTTTTCCACCGTGGAAGTTCTTCATCTAACGTTTGTTGAACCTGGTTTAATTCGGTTCTTAATTCGGTTGCAAATTCACCACTACCGAATGCGGCTTCAATCGTGACTCTTTGTATTACTGCTTGTACTTGACTAGTTACGTATTCTCTAATGTCAACATATTTCTTCTCCACTCCGATATTGCCGGCACGGTAGCTCAGCTTGTTCGGTCGAGGGTTAGCTGCCCTCTGTAATAAAAAAACTGAGTGAACGGATCAACGATGAGCCTGAAGAGACGTCCGCCCCGAACAAATGAAACGAACAGTAACGAACAAAATGAGATCAATTTAAAAAAATTGTTGAGCGTCAGCGTGACGGGCTGTTATGACAAGGGGCCGGGCTTCGATTCCCGGCTGGGTCAGAGACTTTCTGTGCTCAGGGACTGAGTGTTGTGTTGTCGTCATCATCATCTTATCCCCATCGACAAGCAAGTCGTCGAAGTGGCGTCACTTAAAAAGACTTCCACCAGGCGGCTGGTCTACCCGACGGGAGGCCCTAGCCACGTGACATTTTATTTCTTATTTCAGTTCCTATTTTCTCAGTTTCAGCCTTCCTGCGCCTTCTACCTGCTCAGTTTGTTGTAGAAAAAGCTTTTTTAATCTACCAGTGATCTCCTGTACTTTAGTGGCCATGGCATTTTCTGCTTCTGACACTTTTGTACATCATTTGTGACCTTGGTTACTGCATCAGTTAGCCCGTGGAAAGCTTCCTTCATAGCAGTCACCGCATTTCGTATGGTTCCTAGCTGTTCATCTAGTTTTTGTAATAAAGGTTCATCACGATTTATTGAAACCCCATTTAATTGTCGGGTTATGTTTTCATCGTGAAATTTCTTTCTAGCCTCTCAGCTCTCGTCTCGTTCCCTTTCGTTAACGACCTTTCCTTAAGAGCTACTTTTTCATTGATTTGCTGGTCGCTATCCTCTAGTTGTTGACTCAACTTTGCTAAAAGAGATGCGTCGCGTTCCTTTGCTCTAAGTTCTAATTTTTGAAAGAATAATGTAAAGAAATCATCACCCGGCATTCCTGCCGGTGATGGTTTACCTATTATTTGATTTTACCTCACTTCTGCAAGGTCATTGCTTCTGATTTAGAATCATCATATTGGTCTCGGACTCGCTGTGTATCAGTTGCTCCGATTCCGTTCCTATCATGTTTTCTTGGGGAAAGGGTTCGGTTAATTCACCGCCTTCACCTTGTAATTCTTGTAAATTACCTAGAGAGTCGGAAACAAACAATTCCTTTACCTTTCTCGCTTACTGACGTGTTCTAGGACGGTTCACAATATGAATAAATGCAAAATTTGTACCCATCATTATCTTGGGCAGACGATGATGGGTATGAAACTCATTGAAACGTTGCGACAAGACGACGCCACCACTCGGCTGATAACCCGAGAAGAATTCATCAGTGGAAGATGCCGAGAGGCACTGCAAACGCATAAATGCAAAATTTACCGTGGTAGCTGTAGTGTATAAATATCCACAGTCAATTTTTGAGTCAGCTGTTATTTGGCTGCCAGCGAGAATCGATACTAATCACAATGAAAATGTGATTCACTGGGTTAGTCTAATGCCGTTAATGCATACAACACAGGATCTAACACGCAATAAATGAAAATGTACCATGGGCTATCACAGTAACTTCGTGCTCTACCACCGCAATAATCGTAGGAACACACACTAGCGTCTTACCTTATTTACGAATAGCAATAGATCCATATAGTTTTGAATTTAGTCTTGCCCGGTAATGTTTAGTTCCTTGTGGTACGTTTTCACTCGTCAGTGCAAGGAAAGATTCTCATTATTTTTCCATTCAAGCATAGGTCGATGAACATGTGGAAAAATATGAACAAATTAATTTTGGCTACAATAAAACGCAATAAATCATTGTATTTTCTTTTCTATTCTTTCTATTCACTTGTAAATCGGGCCACGCATTGGGCGTCAATTATATCGTCGTCGTCTCTCTCTCTCTCTCTCTCTCTCTCTCTCTCTCTCCTTTTTTTCTCTTTTTATAGAATTTATCGGTTGTTACGCTTGGAATCGTGGATGAAAATACTTATTAAGTCGTGACGTCGAGTATATTTCGCACATTCGTAGTAGCGGCTAAAATACACACTAACAATCATCAATGTTGCTACATAGGAAAATTCTAAGTAAAGGTATTAGGTTGGACTGTAATAATTTACGCACTGGTAGCTAAAAAATACGCGTGGTTTGTTTAAAACTGTAATAGTTAACACCCGATAAATAAATATTGCTGAAGAGAGAGATACGATATATTCACCTTCGTAGCTGCACTATTATTCTCAATGTTACATAAATTCTTTGTTAAACACTGACCTTTTATACTGTTAATTATGATTTGAATAATATTTACAGCAATGAAAACAAGATTTTTACCAGTCAACGACTTACCCGTAACCAAATTATTAAATTTTAACTTTGCGTTCGTCTTGTCCATTTAATGAAAAATTTTCTGAAAAAAATATTTTCTTTTCCTGATAGCAAAATATTTTAGGCAATTGTTGCCAATGTGCCATTATGACAAAATAATGGCAGACGGCCAATGATAAAACTTGAATGCTAGGTATAATTAACTATTTCCACATACTTATATTCACATGGAGGGAGAGGTATGAAATGAGATTACAAGGACAAATACTGTTTATACGTATGCTCTGAAAAACATATGTACAATTATCAAAATCAGAAACAACTTCATACAGAAGCTCTAGCAGGTTCGAGAGCTGACACCAGAGCGATCATTATATTCATGCAACTCTTTACTCCACAATTATATAGACATTCCATGACATTATATAGTCTCTGTTATTCTTAATATTTGTTACTGTTTGGCCACGATAACTTGACGATTTCGCTAGAGCTGCCATAAGCGGAGAAATTCGGCACAACGTGAAAGATACTCATTTGTCTCCTAGAGCTACCAATGTCAAGCTGAACCTAGACGCGAAGTATTACAAAAGGCTTGCGTCCCTTAGCAAATAACTTCTGTAAGCACTTGCTGCGGTGTTTACATTAGAACAAGAACTTCCTCAAGTTTACTTTTTCAGCCGGTCGATGTGGCCGAGCGGTTATAGGCGCTTCAGTCTGGAACCGCGCGACCGCTACGGTCGCATGTTCGAATCCTGCCTCCGGCATGGTTGTGTGTGATGTCCTTAGGTTAGTTAGGTTTAAGTAGTTCTAAGTTGTAGGGGACTGATGACCTCAGATGTTAAGTCTTTTTTTTTTTTTTTTTTTTTTTTTTACTTTTTCAAGTCATGTTGTTTCCTGTAATAAACGTTCTGGTTTGATGCAGCTCTCCATGCTACTCTATCCTGTGCAAGCTTCTTCATCTCCCAGTGCCTACTGCAACCTACATTCTTCTGAATCTGCTTAGTGTATTGATATCTTGGTCTCCCTCTACGATTTTTACCCTCCACGCTGCCCTCCAATGCTAAATTTGTGATCCCTTGATGCCTCAAAACATGTCCTACCAACCGATCCCTTCTTCTAGTCAAGTTGTGCCACAAACTTCTCTTCTCCCCAATCCTATTCAATACCTCCTCATTAGTTACGTGATCTACCCACCTTATCTTCAGCATTCTTCTGTAGCACCGCATTTCGAAAGCTTCTATTCTCTTCTTGTCCAAACTGGTTATCGTCCATGTTTCACTTCCATACATGGCTACACTCCATACAAATACTTTCAGAAACGACTTCCTGACACTTAAATCTATACTCGATGTTAACAAATTTGTCTTCTTCAGAAACGATTTCCTTGCCATTGCCAGTCTACATTTTATATCCTCTCTACTTCGACCATCATCAGTTATTTTACTCCCTAAATAGCAAAACTCCTTTACTACTTTAAGTGTCTCATTTTCTAATCTAATCCCCTCAGCATCACCCGATTTAATTTGACTACATTCCATTATCCTCGTTTTGCTTTTGTTGATGTTCATCTTATATCCTCCTTTCAAGACACTGTCCATTCCGTTCAACTGCTCTTCCAAGTCCTTTGCTGTCTCTGACAGAATTACAATGTCATCGGCAAACCTCAAAGTTTTTACTTCTTCTCCGAATTTTTCTTTTGTTTCCTTTACTGCTTGCTCAATATACAGATTGAATAACATCGGGGAGAGGCTACAGCCCTGTCTCACTCCTTTCCCAACCACTGCTTCCCTTTCATGCCCCTCGACTCTTATAACTGCCATCTGGTTTCTGTACAAATTGCAAATAGCCTTTCGCTCCCTGTATTTTACCCCTGCCACCTTCAGAATATGAAAGAGAGTATTCCAGTTAACGTTGTCAAAAGCTTTCTCTAAGTCTACAAATGCTAGAAACGTAGGTTTGCCTTTTCTTAATCTTTCTTCTAAGATAAGTCGTAAGGTTAGTATTGCCTCACGTGCTCCAACATTTCTACGGAATCCAAAGTGATCCACCCCGAGGTCCGCTTCTACCAGTTTTTCCATTCGTCTGTAAAGAATTCGCGTTAGTATTTTGCAGCTGTGACTTATTAAACTGACGTAGAAATAGAAAAACGATTCAAACATCTTTACTCCCTCAGTTTCAATATATAAAAACATTAAATTAAACAGGCAAATAAAGGGAAAGTTATTCTGTCCACGATTTGCTGCTTTTCTCGATAAGTGGTACGTGGTTGAATACTACAAAAAAAATCACCAGTATTCTTCTAGTGAGTCAAATTTTTTGAAACTCTGCTCCAAAATCATGTATTAATTGATGATCATACCACTATACGGGCATTACGACTAGTCAGTGATAAAGGGTGAAAACTGAGGTTGAATAACTCTGTTTTGCATGTTAATTTGTCCGTTTACAACGGCTACAAGCAGATAAAGGCTTATTATGCGGATACAGGCAGCAGATCAGATGCTTTCTATTTTTATCATATAGTATGAATGAACTGTTGTCAAGTTTTTAGCTTATTTTTATTACCGTAATTTCCTTTCCCGTTTATTATTTCATGGAAACGGCAGACAAATATTTAATCTTTTAAAGAAAATGACATCATTGCTACCCCACTTCGTGAAAGTATTTCCAGACTAGGGTTGGTGACATTCCGTAATACAAGATGTCTGGCGACGAGAGGGAGAAATTACCGCATACACCAGGTAGGGCAAATCTTGCACGCCTCACATACAAGCATGCCGTAAGCCACGACACACTGCAACGGGGACATTATTCTCATTATGCCGTACCAGTTGTTATGCCAAGTGTTTCTGTCGGCACTTTTATTAAAATAGCACTTATCGCTTTTCCCATTTTTATAGCAACACAATGTTTCAAACCAATGCTAATTTTACGAATAAAAATTACTCCTTTTTTAAAAAAAGGTTTACTTAAAAAGAAAAATTTAGCACTGCTATATTGGCTAATTGATATTTCGGTTTTTTACGCAGTACCTTTAGTAACTGAGACCAAACAAATACAGAAAAATATTCAGAAACAAAATAAAAGTGGTCGGTTTTTCCCATCCCTATTAGCCTACCCCTAAGATGCTACACATCCTATCCCCAGTGACCTACAGGATGGAGAACTCCCCATGAAATCATGCGAATTAAAACAAACGATATCTTGCAACAAACAACAGCTTATGAAATGAAAATTACTAGGCGTGGCCCAATTAAGCATGAAAGCGTGGGTACCTCATCTCACAGGGACATCTTGCTAACGGGATTCAAACCACGAAAAGAAAACAGTGGTCACTGAATCAAGAATACAGGCATCTAACAAGTGGACAACAACAAGCATTTAACAAGTGGACATGAGAACGCAAACACGAACTACAGCCTTGGCACAGGTGGTTGGATACATAAAACAACGATATAAATCGTAGTTGCGAATTTGCCAGTGATTTCGGTAAAGCTTAATGTCATGAAGAAAAGTCCCGGAAAAGCATGAATGATCACCAGCACTCTCGTTCAAGTGCCTGATGGGTGCAGCTAGCTGGCTGTGAAAATTAAACCTGTGAAATGAAAACCAGATGCAAATTTTGTGGTCGCCCTGTCTCGGTGCTGGAGCGGAGATCTTACCCTGTCTTAAGATATGTGAAGGCAGAAGACAGCAGCAGTGGTGGCTGAATATTGTAAGTTCAGCTCAGCTTCTGTATGCTGCTCTGAGACATCTCACTCTGCAGGTCTCAGACCCAGCGTGCTGCCTCAGGCTGTGGAACAGCTGTCGTCTGCAGCGGTCTAACGAGAACTGAGTTCTCCTGTGCCTCCTTGAAGAAAGTCTCTTCCAACTTTCCTTTACGAAACTTAGCTGGTTCTGCCAGTGCTGGAATCTCACCGGCCAACTGCAACAGACCTTGCGAGTTCCAACCAGTTCAAAAATGTGTGTGAAATCTTATGGGACTTAACTGCTAAGGTCATCAGTCCCTAAGCTTACACACTACTTAACCTAAATTATCCTAAGGACAAACACACACACTGATGCCCGAGGGAGGACTCGAACCCCCGCCGGGACCAGCCGCACAGTCCATGACTGCAGCGCCTTAGACCGCTCGGCTAATCCTGCGCGGATCCAACCAGTGATGACTTAATAAACAAGCTTAACAATTTCCTACTGTTGCGGGTTTTGTCATGGTTAACTGGCAAGGTCTATTTCTCCTGTGGCATGGGGAAGGAGGTAGAAAATCTTCCCCACTACTTTCCAGATTTGCAGTAACGGATAACCAGAAGACGTCACCATACACACCATGGGAACTCACCTCTGCTGCTGAAATAATTATTCTTGGAGAAATGTAAGATACACGCTGTGCTGTCTTACAATACATTTACGACTTAAGTTGTTATCGAAATCAGTAGTGAATTAATGTACAGTAAGACAGCACAGAGTATTATGCATTTCTCCAAATGCTGTTGGCAGTGGCCTGACAAAAATTTTTGGAATAATTACTGTGAGCCAGTTAAAGAACCACTTACTAGAGTTTGAACAAACATTCCAGCTGACTCCACAGGGCACAGCGGCTGCTCCCATGCTACGTGTTTTCGTGTTCTTTCCTGTCTTTCAGTTTCTTATCGTAGCTAGAAAGGATTCCTTTCACCTCTCACACAATGTAGTTTTATGGCACACTGCCCTTCTCACTCCAATCTCCTGCTGGGATGGCGTGGCAGGCTGTCCTCTGCTCTATACCCGCTTGGAGAATAGCTTTCAGCAGAAAACAGCCTTACGACTATTTGCTCCCATAAATTAAAGCTCCCTTTCTTGAGCCAGCTAAAAGCCACAGATCTGCCGTAATCACAAGACTCCCTCTCCGTACCAAGGGAAATGGAGACATATGAGTGGTGTTCAGTAAGTAATGAAACACATTTTATTCAGGACTGCAATATATTATACCCTATTTTTTTGTCAACAAAACCCTATTTTTCACTATGATCTCCGTTCAACGCGACGGCCTCACGCCACCTTACTGGGAGGGCCCATATGCCCGCATATTACCACTATACTGGTCGTCGTTAGAGCCAACGTCTTACTGCATCAGCAGCCTCGCTATCATCCACAACATGCTTCCCGCAGAGAGTATCCTTCATTGGAACAAACAGATAGAAGTCAGAAAGTGTGAGATCAGGGCTCTAGAGTGGATAAGAAAGAACATTCCGTGAAGTTTTGTGACGTCCCGTCGGGTGGCCAGACCAATGCGAAGCCTTGCTTTGTCATGGAGGAGGAGGATCCCATGCTTGTGGCGACGACTATGTTGAAGTCGCTTCTTCAGTTTTCTGAGGATAGCACAATACACGTCACAGTTGATCGTTGCACCACAAAGGAGGACGCTGAACAGAATAACCCGTCGCCTTTGCTTTACCGGCTTTGAACTTTTTCTTCGAAGGAATGGTGGTGTGGCGCCACTCCACGTATTGACATTTTGTTTCCTGTTCGAAGTGATGAACCCATGTTTCATCGCCTGTGACGATGTTCAACATAAAAGGTGTCACAATTACCCTATAACGCGCAAACAATTCCGCACAGATGGTCCTTCGTTGCTCTTTATGGTCTTCTGTTAAGTGACGAGAAACCCAGCGCCCACACACATTGAGTACCCCATCTGACGAACGAGTGTGTCAGCGCTACCAACAGAGACCTCCAGTTGAGCAGCGAAGTACCTGATTGTGATCTGTCGATAACCTAGAATAAGAGTGTCAGCACGTTCCAACACTGCTGGAGTCACAGCTGTGTGCGGCCGGTCGGCACACGGGAGATCGGAAAGGTTTGCGCGATTTTGCCGTGAAGATGATAGATGCCTCGCCCAACGACTCATCGTGCTTTTGTTTACTGCCAGGTCTCCACAGACGTTCTGCAAGCACCTATGAATATCTGCGATGATCTGGTTTTCCACCAAAAGAAACGCAATGATGGCTCTCTGCTTGGAACGCATCTCTCTTACAGACGCAATTATGAAGGCTACGTATAACACCACCATCTATCGCAACTTCTTGATACTATAAGGGCTGAAGCCGAATTATTCCGCGGTATACCACAACAAATTCCTCATGTTTTTCAAAACTGACCAAGAATGAAAAGTGTTGCATTATTTATTGAACGCCTCTCGTAGAAAATATTAGAAATGCAGTCATTGGTAGGAGTTAGTATTGCTTGCAGTTTTCATGTAGCATTACTGATTTGAACTGAGTGATGACTCGGATCTGCATATTAAATTAAAAATAGATTACTGGATTGTTTAGGAATAAGCTACCACCCCACACTGCGATAAAGACAGAATCCATTTAATACCTGGTAATTCCAACAGAAGAAAAATCAAGACTCCACAACAACATTGCCGATTATCTCTAGACGTGAATGTAGCTACACTGTTTGCGCTATAAAAATTCTACGTTTTACCTGTCAGTTTTCTCGCTGAATTTGCATAATGGAGTGAACTGTTAATGAAAGGAAGCGCTACGAGGAGAGAAGGTGTGGATCGAGATTCCTGGCTCTGTGCCAGATGTTCACACTGTTTGTTATCTGATCGCCTCACAAAATTGTTCAAATGGCTCTGAGCACTATGGGACTTAACATCTGAGGTCATCGGTCCCCTAGACTTAGGACTACTTAAATCTAATTAACCTAAGGACATCACACACATCCATGCCCGAGGCAGGATTCGAACCTGCGACCGTAGCAGTGCGGTTCCGGATTGAAGCGTCTAGAACCGCTCGTGCACAGGGGCCGGCGATCGCCTCACAGTTCAGTGCAACCGCACAACACCCACTGGCCCCAGTGATAAGAGACAGAGACCATGTCACACTGTTAGCGGGTGAAACTGAGTGAGAGGTGTAGGAACACGGGTATACCTTCTCACGGCCATTGCGTGAGGAAGGCATGGTCGCAAAAACATATAAAAGTGGCATAGTAAAAAGAGAAAAACAAAGGCAAGTAATTTTTCTACTGTCATAAATATTTAACATGACATAAAAAAATGGTTCAAATGGCTCTGAGCACTATGGGACTCAACATCTTAGGTGATAAGTCCCCTAGAACTTAGAACTACTTAAACCCAACTAACCTAAGGACATCACACACGCCCATGCCCGAGGCAGGATTCGAACCTGCGATCGTAGCAGTCCCGCGGTTCCGGACTGCAGCGCCAGAACCGCTACACCACCGCGGCCGGCTAACATTACATAACAATGTACTCATATTAACATAGCTTCGGCTCCAGCTGATTTACAACTTAGTTATAATGTACTACACATTAATGTATTACCATAAGGAACGTAATTGTAGTTTCCTATCACGTTAATGTAACATAGGGGTTAGTGCCGTTATTTTGTTGAGCAGAATACATGTGCGATCAATCAGTTAAAAATTTGTAATGATAGTTGTTACGCGACCTGTTATAGTACCTAGTCATCAGGTTGAAGTTCATGCCAAAAAATAATAAAATACTGAATGCCTAATAAGAGCAGATAGCTATGGAGTGTTAAAGGACAACTGAATCGCACGCTAATGGGCTAACTACTCCAAAATTTAAAACACAGATTCTCTTGTTTTCGATTTATTGAGGCATAGCTGCATCGATTGTAATGCAAATGGAAAGCCGTCATTGCTCTCCACTTGTAGAGATCGGATTGAAATCTGCATTTGTTTCTAATAAGAGAGAACTCCAAGAGATACCACGTTTGGGAAATAAAGTTGTGGCAGGTCCGCAATCATGCTGGACCAGTTGGTGATTTTTTTATAAACTTTGGTGAACTTTTCCACAGTAATACTAAGACGAACCGATCGGAGTTTTAAATTTCAAATAATGGTGAAAAACAAGACGGCGAAAGAAAGGTGCGTTTGATAACTTTTTCGTATGCTGTAATGTTGTATTTTGTGGGCCACAAAGTTTTTCATTGAAGTATTACATGGAATATTTATCCATAAAAGATGG
Source organism: Schistocerca piceifrons (assembly GCF_021461385.2). Lineage (NCBI taxonomy): Eukaryota > Metazoa > Arthropoda > Insecta > Orthoptera > Acrididae > Schistocerca > Schistocerca piceifrons. The sequence continues at coordinate 781,384,390 of NC_060139.1, read as the reverse complement.
GTTTGTAAGTTTTGCAATGCAATGAAAAAAGTAGACAAAATTTGCAAAGGCAATGATGACTGTTTGGCTCTGTCATTTGATTATATGCAGAACCTTCCACTGCCACATTCGTCAGTACAAGAAATTTTTTGTCTTAGACAGTTGTGGGATTTTAATTTTGAGATACGCTACACAAAAAAGTTGAAGATAAGTTTTGTTTTTATCATGAGGGTCAAGTTAGGAAATGTTTTAATGAAGTGTACACCCAGATCAAAATCCTCATCATACGGGTATAAGAGTGTTATTGAACTTGACAGACAGTGATAAATCTCACAAAATCTGTCACTCATTCCTCATTAGAGAGCCCTTTTATCCACCATCCGACTGTAATTTTGGGGTCGTGAAAAGAAAGTTCCGCACGTGTGACCGAGTGCTTATAGCGGGTAAGTACGTGTTACTTATCACTGAATTCTGCTGCCCTGGCCGCTTTAAAGTTCATGCAGCAAAAACAAGCGAAACAGTGGATTTTGAATCATGGTGGATCCCTTTATGCATAAAGGTCGTCATATCAGACGAAACAATGGGAAAAATCACTAGAAAACAAGAGAGTGTTACTTGCTCCCCAGCAGTTTCTATACTACGAGCGCAGAGCAAGTAGTTCCTATATCGGAAGACTCAAAATCCATTCTTTTACATTACCAGGGCACATATTCCTAGCGAGAACATTGGGCTTCCTTAAACTGAAGCATATGACCGGCAAGTTCTCATAAACAAGAAAAAGAATGATCTTTTTGGGAAATTACAGTAGCGTATTAGAAATCCACAATATCAGGTGTTTTATTATTAACTGGCCTAACATGGGAGCGTATAAAATTGACTTAAAGATGACTAGAACCGATCATCTTTTTTAACACATTTTGTATTCATTTTTACATAAACTTAAAACAGTTTTGTGAACAAGTGGTCATCATCTTTTCATCTACATCTACATCCAAGTGATTGCTCTAGAAATCACAACTAAGTGCCTGGCACTGAATTCATCGAACCACCTTTGAGCTACTTCTCTACCGTTACACTCTCGAACATGAACGGGGAACATGAACTCTTAAATTTTCCGTCCGGACTCTGATTTCTCTTATTTTATTACGATGATCATTTCTCCCTATGTAGATGGGCGCCAACAAAACATTTTCGCACTATGTGGAGAAAAGTGGCGACTGAATTTTCGTGAGGAGATCCTGCAGAAGCGAAAAGGGCCTTTATTGTAATGACTACTACCCTAACTTATGTATCATGTCCGTGGCACAATCTCTCCCTCTTGCCTCTATAATACAAAACAAGCTGCCCTTCTTTGAACTTTTTCGATGTTCTCCGTCGATCCTATCTGATGCGGAACCCACACAGCACAGTGACACTCCAGAAGAAAGCGGACAAGTGTAGTGTAGACAGTATCTTCAGTAGACCTGTTATATTTCCGAAGTGTTCTGCCAATAAATCTCAGTCTTTGGTTTGCTATCCCCACAAAATTAGCTACGTGATCGTTCCAACTTCAGTTATTCGTAGTTGTATGCCCTGAATATTTAGTTGAGTTTACAGTCTTTAGATTTGTGTGATTTATCGTGTAACTGAAATTTAGAGGATTCCTGTTAGTACGCATGCAGGTAACTTCAAAGTTTTCTTTATTTAGAGCCAATTGCCACTTTTCGCACCATACAGATATCATGTCTAAGTGATTTTGCAATTCGTTTTGATCGTCTGATGGCTTTACAAGGCAGCAACTGAAAGCATCAGCTGCAAACAATGTAAGAGGGCTGCTCAGATTGTCTCCCAAATCGTTTATTTAGATCAGGAACAATAGAGGGCCTATAACATTCCTTGAGAAGCGCCGGATATTACTTCTGTTTCAATCGATAACTTTCCGTCAATTATTAACAACTGCGACTTTTCTGAAAGGAAATCGCGAAACTAGGTACACAGCTGAGGCGATACTCCATAGGCACGCAATTTAAATAGAAGTCGCTTGTGTGGAACGGTGTCAAAAGCCTTGTGGAAATCCAAAAGTATGGTTCTTGAGAGAATTTTCGTTCTGTCGTTGCAACTACAAAAATGCATGTTTTTTTCACCAGACGCGTTTCGCTTTATTGAGATAAAGCATCATCACTGGTGGTGATTTCTGCTTGATTTCTCGCCTACATCAGAAAATACCCTCTACTAGCAGATCGTTGATGTTTTTCTCTTTTGTACATCGATATTTGTGGTAGAATTTCTCGTTGGTCTGCAGAACTATGCAATTTTATGTTTTACATACTGTGCTTTTTTGCACACCATTTTTTCTGTTTTTTTTTCTTTTCTGGAAAAAAGTGTGCTGTCTAAAACATAAAAATGCATAGTTCTGCAGACTAACGAAAATTACACCACAACTATTAGTGTCTAAAGGAGAAAAATATCAACGATATGTTAGCAGGTGGCGTTTCCCGACGCAGGCGAAAAATCAGGCCGAAATCACCACTACTGATGAAGCTTTACCTCAATTAAGCGTAACGCGTCTGGTGAAGAAGACGCACATTTTTTTGTAGTTGCAAGTACGGACAATATGGTCACACAAACCAAAAATATGGAATCAATTTGAGGTTCAGCGGCACGGAGTGGCCAAGCGATTTGAGGCGTCATGTCACGGACTGCGCGGCCCCTCCCGCCGGAGGTTCGAGTCCTCCCTCGGGCATGGATGTATATGTTGTTCTTAGCATAAGTTAGTTTAAGTTAGTTTAAGCAGTGCGTAGGACTAGGGACCGATGACCTCAGCAGTTTGGTCCCATAGGACTTCACACACAATTTGACATTCCCTGTCTTTAGCACTCGTTACTTCGCGAGAGCAAAGAGCTAGTTGAGTTTCACAAGAACGATATTTTCTGAATCTGTGTCGGCTATTTGTCAAGAAATCGTTTTCTCCAAAAAAAAAAAAAAAAAGGTTCAAATGGCTCTGAGCACTATGGGACTTAACATCTTTGGTCATCAGTCCCCTAGAACTTAGAACTACTTAAACCTAACTAACCTAAGGACATCACACAACACCCAGTCATCACGAGGCAGAGAAAATCCCTGACCCCGCTGGGAATCGAACCCGGGAACCCGGGCGCAGGAAGCAAGAACGCTACCGCACGACCACGAGCTGCGGGCTCGTTTTCTCCGAGGTGAGTCATAATCTTCGAGCACATTACATGTTCCAACATCCGACTGCAAGTAGACGTTAGCGATATGGGTCTGTAATTCAGCAAATTACTCCTATTTGTTTTCTTACGTATTGGTGTGACTTGCGTAACTTTGCAGTCTTTGGGCACGAACCTCCCACGAGCGAGCGGTTGTATGTTATTGCTAAATATGGGGCTAATTTATTAGCATTCTTTGAAAGGGACCTGGCTGGTATACAGGCTGGACTTGAGTCCTTGCCTTTCTTGTTTTCAGCTGCTTCGCTACACAGACGATATCTACTTCTAAGTTATGTTGCAAATAGTTTTTGATTCGGAATCTGGAATATTTACTTCATCTTATTTTGTGAAGCAACTTCGGAAAACCGTGTTTAGCAACTATGCTTTAGTAGCAGTGCCATCAATAGCATCAACAGCATTATCGCGCAATGAAAGTACTGATTGCCTCTTTCCACTGGTGTACTTTACATACTACCAGAATCTCATTGGGCCATTCTGCCAGATTTCGAAACAAAGTTTCGTTGAGGAAACTATTAAAAGCATCTCACACTGAAGTTCGTCCTAAATGACGAGCTTCTAATAAACTTCGCCCATCTTTTTGCGATTTTGTAAATGTGGCAAGCTTTTCCGTTGCTTCTGCAATAGTATTCTGACTTGTTTTCTTTTTTTTAGGGGTGGGGGAAGGGGGAGGGTAAGTAACATCTCTCATTAATTTATTTGGTATATTTCTCTCAATTGCTGTCCATACTATTTCTTTGAATTTAAACCACATCTAGTCTACGCTTAAATAGTCAGGCTGGAAAGAATGAAGACTGTCTCTTAGGAAGGCATCAAGCAAATTTTAATCTGCTTTTTAAATAGATGTACTTTGCGTTTATTTTTGAAGTGTGTGGGTGTTACGGCATTCAGTCTAACTACAACAAGCATGGTATTACTAATCCCTGTATCTGTCATGATGCTCCCTGTTTGGTCAGGATTATTTGTTGTGAAGAGTTCAAGTATGTTTTCGCAACTATTTACACTTCGAGTAGGATCCGGAACTACTTGCCCAAAATAATTTACTTAGAAGGCATTCAGTTCGATTTCGGACGACTTTTTATACTTAAGACCGATTTTAAACATGTATTTTCTCCAACATATCGAAGGTAGATTGAAGTCACCACCAACTATAATTGTATGAGTGGAGTACCTGTTTGAAATGACACTCAAGTTCTCTTCAACTGTTCAGCAACTGTATCATCGGAGTCGGGGGATCAGTAAAAGGAACCACTTATTAGTTTATTCCGGTTGTCACCTACGACTTCCACCCATACTAACTAACAGCAACTATTTCCATCAACTTCACTGCGAGGAAAACTACTTCTGGCAGCAATAAACACTTCACCACCAACTGTATTTATTCTGTCCTTTCAGAACAAGGTTAGGTCATTTCTAAAAAAATTTCAGCTGAACTTATTTCCGGGTTTAGCCAGTTTTCCGTACCCATAACGATTTGAGATTCAGGTGCTTTTATTAGCACTAGGCGCTCTGGTTCTTTTCCAACACAGCCATGACAATTTACAACTACAATATCGATTGTTTCTAGGCCTAGTTTCCTGCGTTTGTCCCGTACGCTTTTAGACCTATGTCCTTTTTGTAGTTTTCCGAGCCCTCTAACCTAAAAAATCGCTCAGCCCCTCCCACACAGCCCCACTACCCATGTAGAAGCTTCCTTTGTGTAGTGGAATCCTGAACTATTTAACCCGGAAAGGCACCATCCTACATGTTTTGTGTTTATTTTGGTATGAACTTGGGAAGTTTTCTGAACACTTAAGACGATGTCTCAGGGAACAGCTGATGAGGACGCTCATTTGAGTCGTCGAAATATCGTGCTGAGAAGACGCGTACCACCGGCAGTACACGCGATGCTACGAAATAACAACGAATTGCTGGGAAAGTATAAGAAATTATAATTTGGTTATCATTTAAATATACTTTATAATGCGGTTATATATGGTAACTACGAAGTGTTCTGTGTAACAGTACACTCAGGACTTTCACATTTATTTCATATTACATGTATTGCAGCCAGAATACAATGAGGTGTCATAGGATAGCGATATGCACATATACAGGTAACGGCAGTATCTAGTGCACACGGTGTAAAAGGACAGTTCATCGGAAGAGCTGTCATTTGCACACAGGTGATTCACGTGAAAAGGTTTCTGGCATGATTATGACCGCAAGATGGAACTTAAAAGACCTTGAGCGCGGAATGCTAATGGGAGCTAGGAGCATGGGACATTCTGTTTCGGAAATCGTTAGGGAATTCAATATCCCGAGATCCACAGTGTCAAGAGTGTTCCAAGAATAACAAATTTCAGTCATTACCTGTCACCACGGACAAAGCGGTGGCCAACGCCCTTCATTTAACGACCGATAGCGGCGGCGACTGCGTTGAGTTGTCCGTGCCAACAGACAACCTGCTCTCCGTGAAATAATTACACAGAAATCAATATGGACTTACGACGAACATATCCGTTTGGACAGTGTGGTGAAATTTGACGTTAACAGGCTATGGCAGCAGAAGACTGACGCGAGGGCCTCTGCTAACAGGAGGACATCGCCCGCAACAAAAAAATGGTTCAAATGGCTCTGAGCACTATGGGACTCAACTGCTGAGGTCATTAGTCCCCTAGAACTTAGAACTAGTTAAACCTAACTAACCTAAGGACATCACAAACATCCATGCCCGAGGCAGGATTCGAACCTGCGACCGTAGCGGTCTTGCGGTTCCGGACTGCAGCGCCTTTAACCGCACGGCCACTTCGGCCGGCCGCCCACAACACTTCCCATGGGATCTTGACGGTATCAGTTAGACCCTAGACGACTGGAAAACCGCGAGGTGAGTCCCGATTACAGATGGGAAGAGCTGATGGTAGGATTCAAGTCTGGCGCAGACGCGACGAAACCAGGACGCAGATTGTCAACAAGGCACTGTACAAGCTAGAGGTGGCTCCATAATAGTGTAGGCTGCTTTTACATGGAATGGACTGGACCCTCTGGTCCAACTGAACCGGTAATTGACTAGAAATGGTTGTGTTCGGCTACTTAGATACCGCTTACAGACATTCAGAGACTTCATATTCCCAAACAACGATGGACTTTTTATGGATGACAATGCGCCATGTCATTGGGCCACAGTTGTTCGCTACTGGTTTGAAGAACATTCAGAACAATTCGAACGAATGATTTATTCACCCAGCTCGCCCGGCAGCAATTCCATGGAACATTTATGGCACATAATCGACAGGCCACTGGCAACACTTTCGAAATTATGGACGGCTATAGAGGCAACATGGTTCAATATCCCTGCAGGGAACTTCCAGCGACTTGTTGAGGCCAAGCCACTACGGCGGCCAAAAGGAGGTTCGACACGATATTAGGAGGTGTCCCATGACTTCTGTCACCTCAGTGTACTGTCATTCATAGATTGTAATTTCTTCTTTCATACAATTTAAAAAAGTGCTTGAAAATATAAATATGCTTCTTTGTTTATTGCTATATGCGGAGAACTTCAGGTGATAAAAATAATCATAGTGGCTAAAAACACTTTTCAAAAAAGGTAATATTAACTTTACACTGTCCAGAAAATAAACTATTTCGCACGGAAGAATGAAATTCGCCATTAAATTACCAAACAAATATTACGTAATATTTTTCAATTCCTTTGAATGATTTGTCAGTTACGAGTTATCTCATTTTCGAAATAAGTTATTCATTTCACAAATGAAGGCCCAGATCGCCAAATGGTGATTATGGTTAAGATAGTTCGTACCATGGCGAGGGGAGGACTTAGCCGCTGTTTCAACAGTAGGTTTCTCAGTCACCGCGGATTGCACCCCTGTTCAATATTAAACGACAAAGACCTCGCCAGTGACTTATGGTAAGTGGACATGATCTATCTGTGATGGCAGTTTGTTAGCGAGAGGAAGTAAATGAAGATTGCAGCGCTATCCGATAAGAACAGGTTCCTTGTCAACATTGCATTCCACCGCATCCTTGCCTTTCATTACATTATTCCATAAGAAGTAAACGCATTTTTTTTACAATGAAACCAAATATTGTGGAAGTGTACACCATAAAACTAAATAAATGAACTGATGTCCAAGTAGTGAAAATTATGCAGGCGGTGGAGAATGCTGTACTGGACAGAGAACTAAGAGTCGAAAATTAATAGTTCATGTGGTACAACGTCGTCAGTGAACAACGTGTGCTTGTAAATTCCTTATGTTTTGTAATGAAGAACAGCCGGCTGGTCTGACGTCCGCGGTGCTACCTCGAAAACCGCCACATAACCTTCTGTGTGCGTGCGCGGTTGAGTTTACCACTATTATAATTATTATTATTCATATAATTGATACACCTCGATGTGCTATAAATCCACAACCTTCACTGCGGATGCATGTTTTCTTTCAACTTCCAGCGGGAATCTGATTACCGAGCATCAAGGACATGGGCAGGGACTGCGGACAAGTGGTGGCGTTAGGTGGGAGAGTAGGTCAGCTGGAGAGCGTGCCGAGGTAGTCGGCGCATTTGCGATTAACACTGCGTCACAAGTTGTGCAGTAGTTAAAGCGACTGCTTATCAAGCGAGGTCCCGGGTTCGAGTTTCGGTCTGGCAATCATTTTCTCTCATCACTGTTGATTCCACATAAATTCCCGATGCAACTGATATCATCAGTTCCTCCCCCCCCCCCCCACCTTAAGCTTACATAATATTTAACACTATTTACAGTTTGTGAATGGTCTGTGCAAGATGGAGCTTTATTTGATACTGGAACCAGCAGACATTCATCAAACTATATTGCTCAGAAAACCAAACGAATGTAAAGATAAAAGTTAGACATTACGTGTCATTGCAACTGGGAGAAATTCAAAGATATGGAAATAAAATTACGAGAAGCTGGCTGTTTCAAGCCACAGAGCTCTTATGTCTTGACAAACATTGTTCCCATTCTATAATTTGTAGAGACACTATTGTATCATTTACGAAAGATACATCAATAATCACGCGTCAGTCTGGTTGGTTGGTTGATTTGAGGGGAGGGGACCAAACAGTGTTGTCATTGGTCCCATTTGATAAGAGATAGACGGGGAAGGAATTAGGCCGTGCCCTTTCATAGGAACCATCCCAGCATTTGCCTGAAACGATTTAGGGAAATCACAGGAAACCTAAATCAGGATGGCCGGATGCTGCTTTGAGCCGTCGTCCTCCACAATGCGAGTCCAGTATGCTAACCACTGCGCCACCTCGCTCGGTCCGTCAGTCTGGCCGTGAAATAAGTTTTTTGATATTGGGTGCCACAGCAAAAAACTTTTTGTAAGACAACTTTATTTTCGCCCTTGGCTGTATTACGATCGTCCGCCTCCCTAGTTATGTGGTCAGCGCGCCTTACTGCCATGCGGGGGGACGCGAGTTCGATTCTCGACACTGTCAGGCAATTTTCCTTGGTAGGATAACTGGGAAGGGTTTTACTCAATCTCGCTGTGGTAGTGGAGTAGCTGCTTTAGTGAGAAGTAGTGGCACCAGGTCTGCTAACCCTCCGACTTTCGGCGGTGTGGTGTGCTGAATCCACGCCTCTCCATACCGTGTCCAGATCACCCCATTGGCTGTGGAAGACTGGTCCGTCTGGGGTCAGCACACCGGTGCTCTTTTTTTGCTTTCCCCTGTTACACTGACAGTTATTAATTTCACATCATCGGCAATGTGACATTATACCATAGTTTTACACCGTCGCCGTGTCTGGTTGACTAAATGACGATCTTCGTCAGTATAAACGTTTGCCAACGGCACGAATGACAGTCGCAGCCAATACGGTTTGTTTTAACAGATGGTACATACCACGTCAGTCCAAAAAGTTTCGACGCTGGATTGATAAAAAAAATAGAGACAAGTTAAAATAGTGGTCTTAATGCTTCAGGTGTTCTCCGTTGTCTCTCCTCACTTGAGTAAACGCGCAGAACTTTCATACAACTATGTGAAACTGTTAGGAAAGTCCGTCTTTTGGATGTTGATCAAATCGCGTATCACAATGGCTTGCTTAGATTTTGAAATGAGACACTTAAACTTGTATATGAGTTATACTACTTAGGCAACAAAATAACTGACTATGATCGAAGTACAGACGATATAAAAAGCAAACTGGCTACATCAAGAGAAGCATTTCTGTACGAAAGGAATATGGTAACAACGAATACAAATTTACTTGTTAGGAAATTTTTTTCGGGACATCTTTTTCTGGAGTGTATCCTTGTACGGAAATGAAACGTTTCCAATAGGTCATTCAGAAAAGAAGACAATGTAATTTTTTTTTATATATCGTGATACAGGATAATGTTGAAGATTCGAATGGTAGATCGAATAACTAATGAGCACGTACTAAATCGAAATGAAGAAAAAGAAATTTACGACAGAAATCGACTAAGCGAAAGTATCGGTTGATAAAACACTGCCTGAGGCATCGAGGAATCGTCAATTTGATAGTGGAGTTAAGTGTTGGGGGCGGGGGGGAGGGGGGAAGGGGGGGGGGGAGGGACTGTAGCAGTTATGTACAAATGGAAAGGCTTGAACAGGGTAGACTGGCGTAGATGTCTTGAAAGCCTGCCTCCTTTAATCACTCTACCGTGGGATTTCATAAGAGACTATGACTCTGGTTTTATGCTCTGAAATGTTACCCCTACATCAGATCTGCCCCTTATGTAAGTAAACGCAAGACTGAGAGGATTTAAGTTTCAGAGTGGCGAGGACATTCGCAAACATAATAAAAAAGCGGAGGAAGCAGAGTTGACGAAGAACACAAAAGCTGGAATCCTTATTGTAGACCTCGTACACTCTTCTGAATAACCGTGCGTGTTAAAATGCCACTTCCTGGACGGAGAGTTTCGTCGACGTCGGATCAACTCGGGATCGGTGTACTGCCCCCCCTGGATGTGGTTTTTAGGCGGTTTCCCACATCCCACTAGCTGAATAACGGGCTGATACCCGACATGCACCTTATTTACACGATTCGCGAACATTTAGAAAACTTTCTCTCAGTTTCACATGAATAACACGACCCTGTGTCGATGCAGACCAATGCACAAGAAAAAGAAGTCTGTAGACCTTATGCATCTACTAACGCTGGATGACAATAAATGACATCTTGTACATACTACTTGTGCAGTGCAATTATTTCTGCCATTTATGATCTAAAATACGTAACAATCTGAAAATCCCAGAGCTTATGTGACAGCAAAAACTATCTCGATGTCTCCTTCTCCTCTGTCAGGCGTCTCAAATTTCAGAAGCGACACCGACTTACCTGCATTGCTGAAATTAATATTCAACATGCAATGTAAACGAAGTGAACTATCTTCTCGATGTATCTGGCAGCTGAAAAGATACTTAATTGAAAGCGCCTTAATATATTCGCGCTTTTTTACTTGTTAGTGTTAGTACACATGTCATGTAATATAAAGCGTCGTTTCAAGTAAAGTAACATTGATACATGATGTCATGTCGTATAACATGACACATGCCATCCTGTCATCCAACGTGGCATTTATCATGTCGTGCAGAAGGACACAACGTGTCATTAATTTTTAGGATGCAAGCATCCCCACTCTGCGATACTTCTTGTTATACATGTACCCTCGATCTCGGCTACTTCTAATTGTAGATGCATCCCACTCTGTTTGTGCTTACACCCATCTCCATACATGTAATTGGAGGTGGGTTTTAGAGAGAAATTGTCCCCTCGAGGAAAAAAATCAATCTCACCCCCCTCACCCAGATCATCAATTTTTTTAGCGCCCCAGGGAACAAATCAACCCCCTGAAATTTTATCACCCCAGAAAATCCTTTTTAGCTATTACTTGTATACTCTTCCACCATATAATATAAACATAACGTACTGTTTACAATCGCTGGCGAATCTTCGTGATTTTTGGCACAGGATCAGGGACTTTAGCCTATGAATTGTAAGCTGCAGTTGCACCAACAGCTTGCAGCTGAAAGCTCGCTGCGCTGGGCAAGTAGGGTTAACTCGTAAAAAAAAGCACGCACATGTGAAGATGTTTTGATTTAAATGTCAGATATGTCGAAGAACTAGTTCCCTTCTTTTACATCCCTAACTCTGCCCAGGACATATTCGCCTTTATAGTGCTATGATTGGAGCATTTTTCGTTGTGGTTCCCAAGTTTTACTCTACACGTTTTATTCATATCCGCCTGAGACTGTATATGCAAACATGTGAAAAAAAAAACCTAAATACTCAACACAGGGCACAAAATAACAGTAAACATAAATATGAGACCGAACGAAATATTAAATACTGTGTGAAATTTGTGATAATAATGTATGTAAATAGTTATATAGCGTAGGTAAACGTACGATACGACCCTATTTCAGAGATTACGTACAGTTAGTTTAAAGCTTACTATATTTCAAGCTAAACGATTCCCGCAACAAATAATAACTATTGAAAAGCATACATCTTGTTATTACCGCTAATATTAAAATTTTTGCAATTGTTTATTGACAGTATTCAACAATAAAAATTGAAAATTAAGAAACCGCCGCAAGATAAACTCACGTAAATAATTTTGGCTTGAAATGTTCCGACAATTTATCCGAATTAATTATGAATATGATTGGCTGAAATGAGCAAAACAGCTGCGAAACAATGTACACACGATAAAATACTTTTCAATCAGCTTTTCAGTCCTGCACAAAAACTGCTGAACTTAAGCTTGTTTTGTCCGAAAATAAATTTTCCATTAGATACCATAGTAGTTTTCGAAGAAAACGTAATACAACATTTTATACTGGGTAGAAATAAGGTGTCCTTTTTCTGACAACTAATTTTATAGCAATTTTCGGGTTGATTTAATTTTCTAAGAGGCCGTCGGTAAAGCTCTAAACGCTCGATCAAACAGCATATCACTTTGTGCACAGTTGGGCCTAGTTCTAGTATGGTACATGCATTGATTTCAACGTCCAAAGATATTTCGATAACTAAGTCACTGGTGAATAAAATCTTTAACGTATAAAAAACGAAACGATAATCAACTGTAAAAGCCAGTTTTTTTTTCATTATAATCATATGCAGCGCTTAAAACGCAAAGTATTTCCACCAAACTTAGTTTCATGTAAAAACACGTGATTTTTCGCACGTAAAACCCGAACGATGTAAGATTTTTGCAAATCTTCTTATAATTAGCCTACGAATATTTTTTATTATCGTCTGTATCACTTTATACCGTCTCAGACCGTGCGATTCGCATTAACTCGGTTTTACGTACAGCTTCAGCTCGCTATATCGTGGTAACGGATAAAGCCTTAACAAAACAACAGTACGAACATTAATTACACGTATTTGAACCGATTCACAAAAATTTGAAACACAGAAGTGGGGCGCATGAAAACACACAAGAAACGTGTTGTTTGCACACCAGTCCGAATGAAGCTAGATTTTTGAAAGCGAGCTTTCTGTTTTGTCGTAAGAATGCATTTTTTTTTAGTTACGTGGTTCACTGTAAACAGTTTCAGCACATTCAGTTCACGTGATAATGAATTTTAAGAGCTACATTTAACTCGATTATAGCCATCGTATCTCGACAACGGACAAAGATTGCTGGTTAAAAAAATTTCATTTTGACTTTATCTATTTACCTACAATGTGCAAAGTTTGAACCAATTCGCACAAGTAGTTATAGAAGTGGCGCGGTTCAACAATCTCCAGGAGGTACGTTTTTTTTGCACATGCACTGTTAACACTTATTTTAGAGCAAGGTTCGATACACGGGTGGATCACATCTGAACCACAAGTCTGCTTCCAGTCCAGAGCTATTTGAGGGTGAGTGATTTTGCACGTATATCCGAGCCGTGCATACACAAAATTATGCCGTTAGATGATCATTAATTTCAGCCCAATTAAAATCTTTTGCAAAAGAAATTAATCGATTCGCGCAATTTGTCTAGGCGCCCTCTCCGGTTCGTCATTCAAATGTTGCTTAGTATAGTGTAACATAATTACATTAAGATAGATGTGCGAATGGCTATACAAATGGCCTCTGGTCCGGGCTAAACCAAATACTTCTTATCCCATGTCCTTGCTCAAGTAGGAGCCTAACACCGTGACCTCCCTCCAACCCGCGCTTCTATCCGCGATGTTATATTTCTTGCGGCACCGACAGTGAGCTCACAGGTTATTGATGGTTGACAGGATATATCTTTGCACATATCTCATATCGAATGCTGAACAATGATCTTTGCATTGCAAGGTATATAAACACAGGCTAATACCATGGAGGTAAGAATAGAGGGAGACGCCGTGACGTCACAGCTGTGAAGCTATGTGAAGCCGAGGGTAGCCATCTCAATCCGACCAAAACATTGCTGCTGTAAGCGTGTGTGCATAGGTTTGTCGCTCGCTTTTGGAAGGATTTTGCGCTATTATGGTGACTTGGGTGGTGTTCGGATGTACGAATCGTTCTGATTGTGATGCGAAATCGAAGGGAATAACATTTCATGTGTAAGTTGTCTCGTTAAGTGTGATTTTACAACTTCATTGTGAATGAACGTGTGCTACAGCGGTACTTATACTATAGCGTGTTTTTCTCCTGTATGATTTTATAGATTTCCTAAAAATGAAGGTCGGAAAGCTCTGTGGGAGAATACCGTGAGGAGGAAGAATTGGCGTGCGTCTAAATGGAGCTCTGTATGTTCTCAGCATTTCCGAGAAGAGGACATAGACCGAACTTCCCTTTCAACAGTAAGGCTCCGAGAAAATGCTGTAGCATCAGTTTTCCCTACACACCCAAAACATTTGCAAAAGGTATGTTGATTCAAAGAATTAAATTCTTAGTTTTCAAGTTCACGTTTCAGTATAATACGTACGTATCGCCGATAATCGAAGTGTTGAGTAACTCACTTTGTCTTCATCATGTACCAAATTAAAAGCTAACACTACATTAACTGGCGTAAAGTATAGGCCTAAACAGGACACTGTGTAGATTTGCCATTCTGTGTACCGTATTTCAGCAAATATTGGTGGTAATGAACAGTGTTTCCCAGTAGTGTAACGTAACTGAAATGTCCCAGTACGTATTACAAACAAGATGTATTTATGGGGCTTTGGAGGGAGGGTATAGCTAACTTAGTTTTCAGTTTCTATTATTTAGTTTGTGATACACGTTTATTACTGAATTAACAAAATTGTATCGTTTACATTGAAGGCTAGCTATTCGTAATATTACATTAAAAACTATTTTTAATCAGAAGAAACGCGGAATTTCGCCTTTGCGAGATTTTATTTTAAACAAAAACTTTGAAACAACCAATCTGATGACGTTACATGCGTATATGGTGCAATTAGCGACTGTAATACACGCAGCGCTATAGCACACTGGCAATGTTTTGGTCAGAGTGTCATGGCAGCGAGCCACGCCCCCATGGCTTCGAAACGTAGTACGGCTGGGATACGTAGCGCCATCTCCCCTTATTCTTACCTCCATGGCTAATACAGTCACGACACTCTCTGGTGTGAAGTTGTTACCGTTTGACAGCTGGAGCGACACTAGCGCTCCAAGTGGTAAGAAAGCAGTCACGCGTGTCGTAAGGATAACGTCTTTTTTGTTCAGTTCTTTTCTACTTAATTAACGAAATAGTTCTTATATTTTTGCGTTCTATGCGTTAGTAAATTACTAAGAGACACGAATTTTCGTGAAATACATTTAAAAACAGCCGAATCACAGTGATTCAGTGACATAAGCTACGTCTTATTCATGAAGAAGTTCTTTCGAATATGTGTATATTTGCAGCTTATTCCATTAAAAGCAAGAGAATAAAAACACAAACGTCAGTCATGACAAGCATAAATTTCTGTTGGTGACTTGTTATTATCAAAGGCACTTTCCACTCCACTTACAAATTTTTATGGGGTCTAATGATTCGCCCATTCTTACACTTCACTCGACTTTGTAATACACGAATGTTATTGTAAATGTAATTCTTTTTGCTTGGAAGCAAATGTGTTGAGGATTCTTTCCGCTTTTGGTTCAGATTTAGCAACAATTTGTGGAATTGGCTTTTGGGTAGAAATGCAACGTCTTTCTGCAAAGCAATTTTTTGTCACTAAACTAAAACGATGTTATTTAGAAAATGTCTGTACATTGCAAGAAAGTCGTAAATAAACTGTCATGTAATGTACCGTTTCGTGCCTCCCAGGGTCCTTAGGAAACTAAGGCGTATTCCACTGATGAATTCTTCTAGGGTTATCAGCCGAGTGGTGGCGTCGCAACGTTTCGATGAGTTTCGTACCCATCATCTTCTGGCGAAGATGATGGGTACAAAACTCATCGAAACGTTGCGACAAGACAACGCCACCACTCGGCTGATAACCCGAGAAGGATTCATCAATGATAAATGTGTCTTTTTCGTTATTGTCAGTTTTTATGGCACTACACACCCCCTGTGTTGTGAAAACTATGTCACGAATCGTATAAACGTTAGTATTCGCATTCAGCCGATATCGTATTCAGAAGTGTCGCTTGCTCGCCGTCTGGGACGCTACTATCGCTGTGGATAACAGAAACGAGACGGAGTGTCGCGACTGTTATGTTAGATCGTGATACAGATGTCACATATTTGCATACGTTCTATGATGAATGCAAATCAACAAAAATCACTTCTCGTGTGTAATCATAGCGAAGAAAATTTTGTGCTAGTATCGAAATCATGGCCTGTAAGTATTTTATGACTCTGATGGTTTTCAATTTATCTAGCGGGAAGTTGAGTTGCGTAGCCATCTAACGTACACCTTTTTTGTAAGCACTCCCCTACGTTTACCTTGATCAACTTTGTTTTATCTTGTATGTATATTGTTCGTTTGTCGCTAGGACCGAAACCAGTAGAAAATAAATAATAAATTTGTGCAGCTGAGGGCAAACACTCAGTTCTTAAGTAGTAGTGACGTTACAATGAAATCGAGATCCTCCTTGTGGCCAGATATTACATAGGTTCAAATGGTTCAAATGGCTCTGAGCACTATGGGACATAACTGCTGTGGTCATCAGTCCCCTAGAACTTAGAACTACTTAAACCTAACTAACCTAAGGACATCACACACATCCATGCCCGAGGCAGGATTCGAACCTGCGACCGTAGCGGTCACGCAGTTCCAGACTGTAGCGCCTAGAACCGCACGGCCACTCCGTCCGGCAATTACATAGGTTACCTTAATGATGCATCGTCTGCAGCGTGAGGATTCCTATGACGGTGTATAGTGCAGCACATACGAGCACTTCACTGTGTCCACGTCGACATATTGCTGCGTAACTTCGACGACATCTTCGAGTTCTTAAACAAGGTCATGTGCTTAGGGCTATCCTTGTGACGGTATCCAGCCACAGCTGATGTTTCTAAAACATCTCATACAAAATCACGACGCGACGCACGTACCTAAATTTACCTTTCAGGTTTAAAAATACCAGAAAATTCACGTCTCAAATTATATCAGGTACTCATTAGTATGTGCAGTTATTTACTATCATAATCAAAAAGCCTCCTTTCAGATTCAAATTTCCTTGCAGTTTAGTTAAGTTTTGTGTAGTTATTGCCGTGTTCTACGGCTCACATTTTCGACAACTTGCTACGACGTGCAACAGGTCAATGTACTTACAGTTACTGTATACTCTCCCAGTGAAAATAAGGATACATTTTGACCATTTATGTAACCAGATTTCGTACTTTAATCTTAATGTAGAGTGGAATATTACATAATCCTACATCAAGTAGTGGCCATTCAAAAATTCAACTATTCAGTTGTAGCTGTCAAATAGAAATGACTTCAGTTCATTTTTGAAATTTATTTTACTGTCTACTTCGTTTTTATAACAAGGGTGTTGTTAGTATGGTTAGTTATTTCGCACAATTGCCTACACGAGGAACGAGGCTTTACCCATAATATACACTCCTGGAAATTGAAATAAGAACACCGTGAATTCATTGTCCCAAAAAGGGGAAACTTTATTGACACATTCCTGGGGTCAGATACATCACATGATCACACTGACAGAACCACAGGCACATAGACACAGGCAACAGAGCATGCACAATGTCGGCACTAGTACAGTGTAAATCCACCTTTCGCAGCAATGCAGGCTGCTATTCTCCCATGGAGACGATCGTAGAGATGCTGGATGTAGTCCTGTGGAACGGCTTGCCATGCCATTTCCACCTGGCGCCTCAGTTGGACCAGCGTTCGTGCTGGACGTGCAGACCGCGTGAGACGACGCTTCATCCAGTCCCAAACATGCTCAATGGGGGACAGATCCGGAGATCTTGCTGGCCAGGGTAGTTGACTTACACCTTCTAGAGCACGTTGGGTAGCACGGGATACATGCGGACGTGCATTGTCCTGTTGGAACAGCAAGTTCCCTTGCCGGTCTAGGAATGGTAGAACGATGGGTTCGATGACGGTTTGGATGTACCGTGCACTATTCAGTGTCCCCAGTGGTGTACGGCCAGTGTAGGAAATCGCTCCCCACACCATGATGCCGGGTGTTGGCCCTGTGTGCCTCGGTCGTATGCAGTCCTGATTGTGGCGCTCACCTGCACGGCGTCAAACACGCATACGACCATAATTGGCACCAAGGCAGAAGCGACTCTCATCGCTGAAGACGACACGTCTCCATTCGTCCCTCAATTCACGCCTGTCGCGGCACCACTGGAGGCGGGCTGCACGATGTTGGGGCGTGAGCGGAAGACGGCCTAACGGTGTGCGGGACCGTAGCCCAGCTTCATGGAGACGGTTGCGAATGGTCCTCGCCGATACCCCAGGAGCAACAGTGTCCCTAATTTGCTGGGAAGTGGCGGTGCGGTCCCCTACGGCACTGCGTAGGATCCTACGGTCCTGGCGTGCATCCGTGCGTCGCTGCGGTCCGGTCCCAGGTCGACGGGCACGTGCACCTTCCGCCGACCACTGGCGACCACATCGATGTACTGTGGAGACTTCACGCCCCACGTGTTGAGCAATTCGGCGGTACGTCCACCCGGGCTCCCGCATGCCCACTATACGCCCTCGCTCAAAGTCCGTCAACTGCACATACGGTTCACGTCCACGCTGTCGCGGCATGCTACCAGTGTTAAAGACTGCGATGGAGCTCCGTATGCCACGGCAAACTGGCTGACACTGACGGCGGCGGTGCACAAATGCTGCGCAGCTAGCGCCATTCGACGGCCAACACCGCGGTTCCTGGTGTGTCCGCTGTGCCGTGCGTTTGATCATTGCTTGTACAGCCCTCTCGCAGTGTCTGGAGCAAGTATGGTGGGTCTGACTCACCGGTGTCAATGTGTTCTTTTTTCCATTTCCAGGAGTGTAGTTGCAACATCTGTCCACCTGAAAGATGGACATGAATACTTCTCTGCAATGTTGAGCAGTGATTCCGCTGCGGTGTGCATACACAAACTCTGGAACTGAGATATTATTATCGCGATTAGTAGCGAGCGAATAGTTCTTGAGAGAAGTCGGGAGTGGTCTGACGCAGAGAGAAGCCGCGCGACATGAGAGGTCACACAGCCTGCCGTGATCTTGCTACTACCGCCGGAGGAGACTTTGGTATTAATTGAGGATTTTTTGGTAATTTGCCTTTTTTGTTGCTCGTAGTTGTTGCTTGCTTGCGCACTGGAGGGATTTTGTCAGATTTGTGTATGCATACAGTGAGAGTAATATTCTTATCTATGTTGTAGCCGGAGACGTGTTTATTGAGTATAGACATTGTGGAACAATTAAGGTCTGTGTAAAGTTTGTCAGCACTTACATAATCTACTTTGCGAATATAGAAAATTAAGGTCTTTATTGGTTTCTTTCAAGTTTTTGCCCCGTTTAAGGCTAGTTAACTAAACCCCTCCTGATCATTTGATCTCTCTATACAAAAAAATATGGAAGTAGCTGCTACAATTATTATGACCACACATTGCACTTTGCAATGAATGCAGTGCTGCTCTTCAAACATTTTTAGCATGTTGCTAGCCATGCAGTTGCAGCGGCAAGACGAGGTAAGTTGTCCGTTGCTTACAGGAACATTGCAGAACAGTTGTTAGGAGTCGTTAGAGAATATTTCAAAACTCGCAGTCAGCTACGTGAATTGATCTCTTTATGATTTGTAGGAAGAGTAACTAAATTTTGTTTCTTGTTCTCTAAATGAGAATTCTATTATTGCGAGAGATGCGACGTCACATATATCCGGGCATCATTTACAAGAACTTTATATTATTATAAATACATGAAATTTCGTAAATTAATCACGAACCAGTTTCACATATAACTAGTGTTTTGTGCCTGTAAATTCCTTCAGACCTTCATTCTTTTTTCTTCAGGAAGGAAAGTTTTTCTTTACGTGTTAATGCTCTTAGCCGATTTTTTACTGATTTTAAGGCAAGATTCATACAAAAATATGTACCCGTTTTCAAAACATACTTTGCACACGTGGCTTCATTTTATGGACTAAAATAACTAATTACGAAATATTCTCTATTGAAATAAATAGTAAAATGGTCATTCAAAAATTACCATACAAAATAAGATAAAACAATATTCAGTTATACAGTGGAACATAGGGACCCAACCACATCCGCGTATTCTTGTGGTCGCGAGCTGCTGCGCACTCCTATACTCACTCGCTGATATTTTCATAATGATGCGCAACAGTTGGCAGCATTTGCGTGTAATGAAAAGGTTGACCATTTACGAATGTATACCGTAGGTTTCCACTGAGAAAAAAATATTTCTGTTGCAGCTAAGACACAGTTAAAGTTAATGTACACAACTGTAGCCAGGGGGTCTCAAAATTATATGGAATTGACCCAGAAAATTATTCCACACGACATTAATGACTGGAAGTGTGCAAACTAGCCCAAATTTCTGTAATTTGATAGCAAAAATCAGAATTTATATCTAAAGCAGACACTTAGGACTTGCAGGGTAGTCAGAAACAGTCTGAAAAGCTTGAAAGGGTGTTGCAGGGTAGGTTCTGCTGAGAAATAATTGTTAATAAAAAATTCGATACTGTGGGCGGTTTCCGCGTTAATTACCTTTGAAGTCTGGAGTTAGCCAGGCAGGCCGCTGCGTGCGCAAAATCAAGCGCCCCACCAGAGACGGTGTCGCCCAGTGTGTGCTTCATTTGGTTTCCTAAAACTGAACAATAGGGAAAAACTGGACATGGAACGGTAGTAAGGTTCCAACCCGACAAAATGATTGAGCAGTCTCGTGTGCTATCATCTACGCTATGATAACAAGTGACACTAATTTTATCTGGTGGGTCACTTGAATTTGCACAAAACGGTGTGACGTATTGAATTTTTTTCTTAACAATTATTTCTCAGCACAACCTACCTTGAAACGCCCTTATAAGCTTTTCAGGCTGTTTGTGACCACCCTCTATTACATGTTATTCAAGTTCTAATCAGTATACACACCCAGTACCTTGCACGGAATTGTGGGAAATATAATTTTTTTCTAAATTGACAAACTGTTTACCGATAGTCAACAATTTTCTCAATATTTCAATTATTATTTCTGATGTTGTTGCATTTGTACAAAACTGTAACCAAGAATTAAGGAATTTTTTGTGCCACGATGAGAACATTAATTTCATCCTTGTTTTGTCACTTCTTTTTTTGTAATTTCATTGTAAACCTGTATTTCCAGAAAAAAATTAAGAATCGTGTATATGGACCTTGTTAGTCTTTGTCACTGATGTATTTAGCCTATGTAATGGAGATTTATGGAAGCGAAGTCTACAGACTGAAAGTTGATGCTAGTATGTGAAGCATATTTGGATAGTTCGGTTGAGAACTACTTGCAAAAATCATGTATTCCTGTCAGTGTTCAGTGCAGCATACAATCTTAATGGGCTGTGAAGGCTCAGTTTCAAGTAGCTCAATTTGAAGACTAAGATATATTTTATAAATAATTATAGGTAATAAGAAAATTTTTTAAGTATCTGTCACAAATTTAAGAAGTTTGTGTGCCGTCGTGACAACTAGGGTAGCAAATTGTCTCAGACAGGAAGTAGTGCTCCGCGTCATCGTAACTCTGTGCTGATGATAGTGCTTTAGTGGTAGATTCAGGGAAATGTATGTACAAAATGCTAACATTATTAACAGGTGTGTTCAAACTGTTTTATCACTCAGGCTATACAAAAAGTACAAACAGGTAAGCGGAAACCCGATATCCCTTCCCAAAATTGCGACCAGAACATCCAACAAAAATTGATGAACGAAGCGGCAAGGAAAAAAGATTGTACAAAGTGTGGCATCACATATCAGTACCACCCCACTGGGGTTCCACAGCTGGTAACGGTGTGGCAAGTTTCTGTTAGACACCGATAGTGAGCTGGTGGAACCAAAAAGCGCGCATCCTCTGAGCCACACCTCTAGCGGCTGAGTACCACAAACGCCCCTTGCCGCTACAATAAATGACGGCCGGCGGCAGCCTTTCAGCCCACTTGTGGTTGGAGCCACTGAGCTACACCTTCGTTCGTGCTTCGTCCTTGTTGACACTGAGATATCTGGGCTCAATTTCTTGTTTATCATTGGTGATGGATCTTTGTACTTTTGGATAAATACAAGTAAATCTTCTGTTCGCTTTGTTACTTGTTCACTAATCTCTTCTGCTCCTCTCCAGCACTCCTACGATGACAGTTGCCGCACCATACCATTCTGTAACCTGCCTCTCCATACTGTTTGTACGAAGTCATACACAGCAAAATGTTTGTATGGCATGTAGCATTCTAAATAAATGAAACTGAATAATGGACCCAAAAGAAGGTAGAGGACAACTTGATAATATGGAAATAGATTGTGAAGGAGATTCAGCACAATGAACTGGAGCCAGAAAAAAAAGGAATGAAACCAAAAATTACTGAAATAAATCAATGGAACAAAGTAACATTTAACAGAAGTAGACAGAAGAAAGATATCATGTAGGCCACGTATTGAAGTAAGACATAAAGGGAAAGAGTATTTTAAAGGTAACATATTTGATAAAGTGGACAGAGGTTGATGGTGGAAGCAATCCTTCGAAGGACATTGTGAAGCTTTCCACCTCAGCTGTCTTTTAATCAATATTATACCTTACACGATTGGCCAGTTTCAGCCTTACAGGCGATTTCCAAGCGCCGTAGCTGCCGATGCGTTGCACAGTTCTTTCTTTCTTTCGTTGACGCCATAGTCCCGCAGCGATCGCAGGGTCGGCGCGGTTAAAACGATGCAACGTCCCCTTAGAAAAATTACTGAATTACTGTGCTAATAAACCTCTTACATTATTTGATTTTCAAACAGCTGAGCAAAACTGAACGTACTCAGACATTCACTAAAGTGACACACAATATTTTTAGCGCAACGCAATCTGACTTTCAATAATCCCTACAAAAGAATGGCCCTGACTAACAATAACCTATACCTTTCAGGAATCACTTACCTCACAAAAATCTTCGTTATTCGAACTACTTTAATACAACGAGCGCCAACACTGCCAGCTAAATAAAAGATTCTAGCTACTGAAGGCACGTACTACTGATAGGCATAGTTAGCAAATGAAAGATTTTGTTAGAGAACAAACAATGTATTTACCTTAATAGTGTTCAAAAGGCATTATATATATATATATATATATATATATATATATCATTTCATGACATCCAGTCTTACAAATTTACTCTCTCTGATGGACACACGTCCAGATCATCCACTCTCAAAACTCCGCCATCTCACTCCCCACATCCACCACCACTGCTGGTGGCTCACCTCCAGCTGCGCAACGCTACGCGCTGTTGACATCCATCTGCCCAACACTTTTTTTTTTTTTTTTGGTCATCAGTCTACTGACTGGTTTGATGCGGCCCGCCACGAATTCCTTTCCTGTGCTAACCTCTTCATCTCAGAGTAGCACTTGCAACCTACGTCCTCATTTATTTGCTTGACGTATTCCAATCTCTGTCTTCCTCTACAGCTTTTGCCCTCTACAGATCCCTCTAGTACCATGGAAGTCACTCCCTCATGTCTTAGCAGATGCCCTATCATCCTGTCCCTTCTCCTTATCAGTGTTTTCCACATATTCCTTTCCTCTCCGATTCTGCGTAGAACCTCCTCATTCCTTACCTTATCAGTCCACCTAATTTTCAACATTCGTCTATAGCATCACATCTCAAATGCTTCGATTCTCTTCTGTTCCGGTTTTCCGACAGTCCATGTTTCACTACCATACAATGCTGTACTCCAGACGTACATCCTCAGAAATTTCTTCCTCAAATTAAGGCCGGTATTTGTTATTAGTAGACTTCTCTTGGCCAGAAATGCCTTTTTTGCCATAACGAGTCTGCTTTTGATGTCCTCCTTGCTCCGTCCGTCATTGGTTATTTTACTGCCTAGGTAGCAGAATTCCTTAACTTCTTTGACTTCGTGACCATCAATCCTGATGTTAAGTTTCTCGCTGTTCTCATTTCTACTACTTCTCATTACCTTCGTCTTTCTCCGATTTACTCTCAAACTATACTGTGTACTCATTAGACTGTTCATTCCGTTCAGCAGATCATTTAATTCTTCTTCACTTTCACTCAGGATAGCAATGTCATCAGCGAATCGTATCATTGGTATCCTTTCACCTTGTATTTTAATTCCACTCCTGAACCTTTCTTTTATTTCCATCATTGCTTCCTCGATGTACAGATTGAAGAGTAGGGGCGAAAGGCTACAGCCTTGTCTTAGACCCTTCTTAATATGAGCACTTCGTTCTTGATCGTCCACTCTTATTATTCCCTTTTGGTTGTTGTACATATTGTATATGACCCGTCTCTCCCTATAGCTTACCCCTGCTTTTTTCAGAATTTCGAACAGCTTGCACCACTTTATATTGTCGAACGCTTTTTCCAGGTCGACAAATCCTATGAAAGTGTCTTGATTTTTCTTTAGCCTTGCTTCCATTATTCGCCGTAACGTCAGAATTGCCTCTCTCGTCCCTTTACTTTTCCTAAAGCCAAACTGATCGTCACCTAGAGCATTCTCAATTTTCTTTTCCATCCTTCTGTATATTATTCTTGTAAGTAGCTTCGATGCATGAGCTGTTAAGCTGATTGTGCGATAATTTTCGCACTTGTCAGCTCTTGCTGTCTTCGGAATTGTGTGGATGATGCTTTTCCGAAAGTCAGACGGTATATCGCCAGACTCATATATTCTACACACCAACGTGAGTAGTCGTTTTGTTGCCACTTCCCCCAATGATTTTAGAAATTCTGATGGAATGTTATCTATCCCTTCTGCCTTATTTGACCGTAAGTCCTCCAAAGCTCTTTTAAATTCCAATACTGGATCCCCTATCTCTTCTAAATCGACTCCTGTTTCTTCTTCTATCACATCAGACAAATCTTGACCCTCATAGAGGTTTTCAATGTATTCTTTCCACCTATCTGCTCTCTCCTCTGCATTTAACAGTGGAATTCCCGTTGCACTCTTAACGTTACCACCTTTTCTTTTAATGTCACCAAAGGTTGTTTTGACTTTCCTGTATGCCGAGTCTGTCCTTCCGACAATCATATCTTTTTCGATGTCTTCACATTTTTCCTGCAGCCATTTCGTCTTAGCTTCCCTGCACGTCCTATTTATTTCATTCCTCAGCGACTTGTATTTCTGTAGTCCTGATTTTCCCGGAACATGTTTGTACTTCCTCCTTTCATCAATCAACTGAAGTATTCCTTCTGTTACCCATGGTTTCTTCGCAGCTACCTTCTTTGTACCTATGTTTTCCTTCCCAACTTCTGTGATGGCCCTTTTTAGAGATGTCCATTCCTCTTCAACTGTACTGCCTACTGCGCTATTCCTTATTGCTGTATCTATAGCGTTAGAGAACTTCAAACGTATCTCGTCATTCCTTAGTACTTCCGTATCCCACTTCTTTGCGTATTGATTCTTCCTGACTAATGTCTTGAACTTCAGCCTACTCTTCATCAGTACTATATTGTGATCGGAGTCTATAACTGCTCCTGGGCACGCCTTACAATCCAGTATCTGTTTTCAGAATCTCTGTCTGACCATGATGTAATCTAATTGAAATCTTCCCGTATCTCCCGGCCGTTTCCAAGTATACCTCCGCCTCTTGTGATTCTTGAACAGGGTATTCGCTATTACTAGCTGAAACTTGTTACAGAACTCAGTTAGTCTTTCTCCTCTTTCATTCCTTGTCCCAAGCCCATATTCTCCTGTAACCTTTTCTTCTACTCCTTCCCCTACAACTGCATTCCAGTCGCCCATGACTATTAGATTTTCGTCCCCCTTTACATACTGCATTACCCTTTCAATATCCTCATACACTTTCTCTATCTGTTCATCTTCAGCTTGCGACGTCGGCATGTATACGTGGACTATCGTTGTCGGTGTTGATCTGCTGTCGATTCTGATTAGAACTACCCGGTCACTGAACTGTTCACAGTAACACACCCTCTGCCCTACCTTCCTATTCCTAACGAATACTACACCTGTTATACCATTTTCTGCTGCTGTTGATATTACCCGATACTCATCTGACCAGAAATCCTTGTCTTCCTTCCACTTCACTTCACTGATCCCTACTATATCTAGATTGAGCCTTTGCATTTCCCTTTTCAGATTTTCTAGTTTCTCTACCACGTTCAAGCTTCTGACATTCCACGCCCCGACTCGTAGAACGTTATCCTTTCGTAGATTATTCAATCTTTTTCTCATGGTAACCTCCCCGTTGGCAGTCCCCTCCCGGAGATCCGAATGGGGGACTATTCCGGAATCTTTTGCCAATGGAGAGATCATCATGACACTTCTTCAATTACAGGCCACATGTCCTGTGGATACACGTTACATGTCTTTAATGCAGTGGTTTCCATTGCCTTCTGCATCCTCATGTCGTTGATCATTGCTGATTCTTCCGCCTTTAGGGGCAATTTCCCACCCGTAGGACAAGAGAGTGCACTGAACCTCTATCCGCTCCTCCGCCTTCTTTGACAAGGCCGTTGGCAGAATGAGGCTGACTTCTTATGCCGGAAGTCTTCGGCCGCCAATGCTGATTATTTATCAAAATTTAGGCAGTGGCGGGGATCGAACCCGGGACCGAAGACATTTTGATTATGAATCAAAGACGTTACCCCTAGACAACGGTTACAAACTACGATAGCGAATATTCCAAAAAAGGTTGATGTTGTAAGAAATCCTTCGAAGGACATTGTGAAGTTTTCCACCTCATCTGTTTTTATCAATATTCAGTTTATTATACCTTACACGATTGGCCAATTTCAGCCTTGCAGGCCATATCCAATCGCAGTAGGTGTCGATGCGTTGCTCAATTATCCTGTTAATAAACGGTGATATAGACGATCAGATTATTAACAGATAATTCTGCTACTCATCGAAACCCACCGCGCTTCGAAATGGCTGTAAAGGCCGAAATTGGCCCACCGTCCAAGATATAATAAACTGATTACTTCTGAAAAGAGCTTAGGTGGAAAACTTCGAAATGTCCTTCAATAAATATACCTCTGTGGTGCTCCACGTGAAGAACACTGCTTCGAAGACATAAAGAGAATACTGGGATATAAAACTGTCAGGTGGCGAAAAATGATTGGGGTACTTACGAAAGTTGCTTCAGTGATATGCCTTAGTCTTCACTACGCAAAACACGATGTTTCTCCATTGCTTGGTTGAAGGTGTGCATTTTCACAAGCATACTGTTTATCTTTGATAAACTACGGGTAATCGATATTAACGGAATAGTTGTGAGTTCAGTAGAAACTATTCCACCTTTTCTCCTGTTAGATACTCGGGGAGCTCTGGAAACAATTTCAATGAGTTAAAATTTTAAGTGAATAGCAAAATACCAAGGTTTGTCGACAATCATTCTTCCTACACACCATTCGCGAGTGGAACAGATAAAAATGAATCCCGGAGCAAATGCATGTTGCATAACATTAATACAACAGTAATAAGCTTTATTCCATAATCAGTTCATGTTTGCTCATATTACATAAAGAAAATTCTCTCCTAGCATATAACATGAATGCTGTTTTGAACGACAACGAACATTTTGAATAGTATTGTAAAAGGTAAACAACATTTAAATTTAGCTCAAAACAGCGCAGCTGGTGCATAGTTCACAGAATAGGCATGCATGCTTCTGGTGTGGGTTAAAGTCGTAAAAGCTCAGGTTCGTTAAACAAAAAATTGCAGCATAAATAACCTCTTTTTGAAAAGGAATAGTTACAAAAAGAGCCAAAGTGTATTTCCAGACACTGGCAGAGAAATCAAACGCTGGAAATACAGATATATAAGCACGAATGGAAGAAAGACGACCAGTATGTCACGGAGGGGATAGCGGAACCATAAACAACCCCGACAAGACGCGATGACGGATGATCGAGGAATGTGGGGTTTTCACAACTTCCACAAAGTCGTATTTCAAGGGTCAACTTGAGCGAAATATCTCAGCTGACAGTTTCAGAAGTTGCGTGCAGCTTTATAAACCAAATAGCATTAAATCACGAGGCCTTCACCAGAAAAGGCTACCAAAGAATTCTCTGCTGGTATTCAACTTTCCTGCAAAAAATAAGTTAGATGGTCCCTCGTTTCAGCAAATCCCTTCCTAGAGCCTTCTGGGCTAGGCTGTACCGTGCCTACAGTAGCATTAGCTGAAGTAATCAGCTGTATGTAATCAATGAGTATCTTTCGGAGTAACGGGCCTCTATATTCTCTTCAGCGCCGAATTGTAATGGAACAGTAATTCCTAAACCACCAACCTTCATACGAACGATATTGCAGTTTCGGAACCATCGGCTTACGAATGTACTGAACTGAATAAGCGGACACTGGTCGGTGCCGAATCTTTCTCATAGCACCGAAATATGCTCCTAGGTGAAGCATGCTTGCATGCATAAATTACAAACAAGAAGTGCACGGGGTGCTCCGTGGTGAATTCTACTATGCATATTGGCCTCATAACTCCTACCGTCTAAGGAAGAAGCAGGTAGATGCCTTGCAGTACTCAAATGACTACACTAAATTATCCAGTTGCTAACAATTCAAACCTTTCATCTGTGGCTGTGGGTCAGTTGAAAGCTGTTGTCCTACAAAAGGATCATTCCACAAAATTAACATAATGAACGGTCCTATCTTGGACTGCCTTTCATAATACCTCGTCATGAAGGTACAGAAGAAATAATAGTAGTAGCAGCAGTGGTAGTAATGGTAGCATTGGCAGTAGTTGTAGCAGCAGCAGAAGTTCGGAACCAGAAGAAGAAGGAGAAAGGAAGTTGACATCTAAGATGTCACCGACTTGAGTTTTCGGCATGTAGGTGCAGACGATATTAGCAATGGTAGTATGTGAGGCGTTCCATATTGATTTACACGTTATTTCCCTTCATTACTAGTGCGCAATTTGTCTGATCGTTACAGCTGCAAATATCTAGTGCTTTGGTGGAACCGCAGGTGGAAGGACAATTACCAGAAGTGTAATCATTGCAGAGTACAGGCCCATTTTCCCAACTGGTGTCGCTACGTAAGCAGACAACATGGAATGTGATCATTAAGGTCAGTGCTGGACGCTGGAAAGTGTGTGCAAACACATTCCGTTGATGGAAGTGTGTGTAGAGTGTGCATCGTCATGGAATAGTGGTCTCGCAACACGACAACGCTCGACCACTTAGGAGTCGGAAAGCCGCAGCTGCCATTACTCACATGGAGTTCCAGGTACTGCCACACCCACGGTATTCTCCTGATTTGGTCGCTTTAACTTCTGTATGCTCTCCTCGAACCACTTTTTTGGTGTCTGTCGCACGAACTGCAGGACAGCTCCTTATAGTTACTGAAAGTCTATGAAATTATGTATGTGCATAGGTTTCTTCATAGCCCCGAACAGGTGCTATCAGAAGCGACCAAGTCGGGAGAATCCATTGGGTGTGGCAGTACCTGGAACCCCATACCAGCGACGGCAGCAGTGGTTTTCCGCCTCGTATTCATAATTACTTTAAAAAAAGAATTTTTGATGTAGGAGTATTATTACATTAGCTGTTAATGAATGATGATCAGATTTTGTAAGAATTATGTTGCGTGGTTTTGTACATCTTACGTACAAAATAACCGTGATTTATATCTACTTTTGGTGCTCCATGACCTCCTCCGTAGCCGAATGTTTAATCGAAAGAACCTTGGCAACATGTGTCTGGGCCCACATGTTGCTCAGGTTGTTTTTGCTACGTTGAAAAAGTTTCGCTGGAAATCCTTTACACATCCTCCGAACAGTCCCGATTTCTCTCCAAGCGATTTCCATATTTTTTAAGCTCTGAAGCAAGACGTTCATGGCCGTAGCTTTGTTTCGGACGAAGAGATGTACGCCTGGGTGCAGCAGTGTGTTAACAGTTATGGCGATTATTTTTTATATAATAAACATTTCAGTATTTTGTCCATCTTAAGCAACTGTAGTAATATATAATTAAACAATTAGCAACCAGTTGTATATAAGGAATGTTATTTCTTGACCATTGTCGGG
This sequence comes from Schistocerca piceifrons, assembly GCF_021461385.2. NCBI lineage: Eukaryota > Metazoa > Arthropoda > Insecta > Orthoptera > Acrididae > Schistocerca > Schistocerca piceifrons. The sequence continues at coordinate 781,354,621 of NC_060139.1, read as the reverse complement.
CATTTAGTGCCCTTCTTCAGAAAGTGGTGCCTATCGCGTTATTTGCGAGTGTCAATAATAAAGTGCATAAGCGTAATGCCACGATCTTAAAAAATCAATGCAATCAAAAGATAGAGTATCCACATACTTGTATTCGGATACTCGCAAACTCACCCGTCAAAGCCTATAGGGTACTTCCCATTGACCTAGAATCATGAAATTCGATATGAAGCAAGGTTTAAGAGTACAAGTAAAGGAAAAAGACCGAAAATTGTTAATTTGCGATCATGTCACACAAACAAATATCTTTCCATTCGTTGTCCATCTGTTAGTACCCTCTTTCCTCAAGAACCTTTATAGATATCACGTTGAAACTAATGTCAAACACGAGGGCTATTCGGAAAGTAAGGAATGATAGGTCGCCAAATGGAAACCACAGTGAAAATCAAAATTGTTTTATTTGCAACGGTTAGCTACACCTTCCAGTTTCTTATCTACGCAGTCGCCACTCGGACTTAGAAATGTCTAAGTACCAACTTTTCAGTTCCCTCGTTATAGAAGACAGCCGCCAGCGCTTTTCGGCAACTTTCTACTCTGGACTGCAGCTCATTGTCTGTGTCAAAATATTGTCTTCAAAGCCAGCAGTTCATTTGAGCAGAGATGAATCTCAGGGGTAGCCAATTACGGGCTGCATTGTGGGTGATCAAACACTTCCCATCGAAAACACTGCAGGAGCATCTTCATTGCCCCTGCAAAGTGCGGCCGAGGATTGTCGTGTAGAACGAACCGCGTGACAGTTATGTTATGTGGATTGCATAGCTTCGGGCGAAATCTTTCGCCAGGCCCTCATACTGGGCGGGAGACGCTAATTTCTAGCCATCTTCACTTTCTCACTGTGAGCTCAGAACTAAAAAGAGCGACATGATGCGATCGACGGGCGTACTAAACACAGTGCCCAACGCATCTGTGCAAAGCTTCAACAGATTTTCACCGTATTTTCCATTTGGCGACCGATCATACTTTACTTTTCGAATAATCCTCGTAGTAAGGCATATGGTGCCTTGGCTATGTAAAACATTTAAGCTTCTAAGTCAGTGACGTGAAAATATATGACCTTCTGTAAAGATCCTTTTTCTCTGGAACGGGAAGATGCGTCAATTTGAAATTTATGTCAAATGCTATGGTCGAGGGTCGGTTGGCGGTGAAAATAATTTAAGATTCCAAGTGAGTACAATCAAAAGATGCGGCCATTGTGTCTGATATTTTGATAATCGCAAACTCACTCATCAGAACTTACAGATAGACTATTTACATATGTGTGGGATGTGGTGGTACAGAAGTAAAGCGCGTCGGACGAATCTCGGTCAGACTACGGATATTTAAGTCTACATTTTAACGTAACCTTCATCTGTCAGTGACATGGGAAGTCCCTGGAAACAATATATGGTCCTCCAGAAACAATATGTGTTTCTGATCCCTCGTTAAACTATAGGTCCACTTTCCCGGGTTGTATAACTGGAGTAGGTTAAAAACACGCAAGTCGCCGGAGCAATGTCCAACAGAAAGACTTGCATCATGCTGTCGAGCTATACGAAATTGTTGTTATAATTGATTTTGTACGGAACCCACAGAACACGAGCCCTGCTGTCACTTGCCCGGTTTTTTCCCATTTCCCTTGTTTTCATTTGTCTGTCCCTAATGTACATCGTATTTAGTTAAAATTGTTCCAGGCGTGTGCCTGAGTTATGCTTTTAAATTATCGCTTTTCACCCACACGTCCAGCCACAGGGGCCGGCCGCGGTGGTCTCGCGGTTCTAGGCGCTCAGTCGGGAACCGCGCTACTGCTACGGTCGCAGGTTCGAATCCTGCCTCGGGCATGGATGGGTGTGATGTCCTTAGGTTAGTTAGGTTTAAGTAGTTCTAAGTTCTAGGGGACTGATGACCACAGATGTTAAGTCCCATAGTGCTCAGAGCCATTTGAACCATTTTTTTCCAGCCACAGGGACGTCTTACTACCACTTTTTTTTCCAGGTAGCGAATAATAAGTGTACCAAGTTTGATAAAAATTGCTTCATCCGTTACAGAAATATACTGATATTTCAATGTCTTACCACTGTTACCACTTCGCCTAAAGGCCCCGAACGTATACAGTCAACCCTAAAACCAATCGTTATCGAATACATTTACTTGTCAATGGTTTTTCACCCCTATCCCCAACCCTAGGAGTGATAGGGGCATCTTACTTCCATGATATTTTTACATAAATAACTATTCAAATAATGAGTCGCGTGTATACAAAATTTGGTTATAATTGCTGCAGGCGTTCTCGAGTTAAATCTCTGTAGATCCATTGTAAATACGAGACAGCGGCTGGCCAGTATTTACCAAACTCCACAAAAAAGTCACGGCATCCAGGTACTGATGACTCCGGTTATGTATGCATCGATGTATCTAATTCTCTACACATAAGTGCATAAAGGCCTGAAGATCGCATTAATGAGATGCCGAAACCGGTCGTAAAAAGAAAATAAGGGAGAAAAAGCAACTTCTGAAAATATTCGGTTCTTTGATGATGTTTCCTTGGTAAAGTTGTGTTGATTCAGTAATACCCAGCTATTTCTGTTGGGTGTGAAGATGAAAAGAGGGTGCCCTTTCCACCACCACCCCAATGGAAGGTAGGAAATTCTTCATATGTGTACCAAGTTTGATTTAAATCGATCCAGCGGTCTAAGATATCTTTACCAACATACTTCATAAGGACAAGTTGTTGTTTAACGTTATTACCAAATATCTCGAAAAATATTTAACCGATTTACTTCATATTTTTACAAGATGGTCTAATAAACGTTCGGACAGTCATAGGTTACATGTATTAGATATTTGTAACTTACAAGTATATTATATGTAACGTACATATTATAGAGGAAACATTGTTCCCAATAATCTTACAATGGTCTTGACCGATTTGCTCCAATTTTTTACACTACGCTCTAAAAAACGTTCAGTCGGCTCCAATTTTTTACACTACGATCTAAAAAACGTTCAGTCGGATATCACTGTTAGCAAAAATCTCGAAAAGTTCATTAATGATCTACTTCAAATTTTAATAAGATCAATAAACCTTCCCCCAATGAACCACGGACCTTGTCGTTGGTGGGGAGGCTCACGTGCCTCAGGGATACAGATAGCCGTACCGTAAGTGCAACCACAACGGCGGGGTATCTGTTGAGAGGACAGACAAATGTGTGGCTCCTGAAGAGGGGCAGCAGCCTTTTCAATAGTTGCAAGGGCAACAGTCTGGATGATTGACTTGTAACATTAACAAAAACGGCCTTACTGTGCTGTTACTGCGAACGGCTGAAAGCAAGGGGAAGCTACAGCCGTAATTTTTCCCGAGGGCATGCAGCTTTACTGTATGGTTAAATTATGATGGTGTCCTCTTGGGTAAAATATTCCTGAGGTAAAAATAGTCCCCCATTCGGATCTCCGGGCGGGGACTACTCAAGAGGACGTCGTTATCAGGAGAAAGAAAACTGGCGTTCTACGGATCGGAGCGTGGAAGGTCATATCTATTAATCGGGCAGGTAGATTAGAAAATTTAAAAAGGGAAATGGATAGGTTAAAGTTAGATATAGTGGGAATTAGTGAAGTTCGGTGGCAGGAGGAACAAGACTTCTGGTCAGTTGAATACAGGGTTATAAATATAAAATCAGATGTGGGTAATGCAGGATTGCCCATGCCTATCTCAGTAGTACAAGTTTATATGCCAACTAGCTCCGCAGATGAAGAGACTGAAGAAATGTGTGACGAGATAAAAGAAATCATTCAGATAGAAGGAAAGACGAAAATAAAGTAATAGTCATGGGGTGCTCGAATTCAATAGCAGGAAAAGGAAGAGAAGGAAAAATATTAGTTGAATATGGAATGGGGGGGGGGGTAAAGAATGAAAGAGGAAGCCGCCTAGTAGAATTTTGCACAGAGCTTAACTTAATCATAGCCAACAGTGATTTAAGAATCATGAAAGAAGGTTGTACACGTGGAAGAGGCCTGGAGACACTGGAAGATTTTAGATAGATTATATAATGATAAGACAGAGATTTAGGAACGAGGTTTTAAATTCTAAGACATTTCCAGGGGCAGATGTTGACTCCGACCACAATTTATTGGTTATGAACTGTAGACTAAAACTGAAGAAACTTCAAAAAGGAAGAAATTTAAGACTATGGGGCCTGGATAAACTGAAAGAACCAGAGGTTGTAGAGAGTTTCAGGGAGAGCATAAGGGAACAATTGACAGGAATGGGGGGAAAAAATACAGTAGAAGAAGAATGGGTAGCTCTGAGAGATGAAATAGTGAAGGCAGCAGACGATCAAGTAGGTAAAGAGATGAGGGCTAGTAGAAATCCTTGGGTAGTAGGATAAGTGGAATACAAAGTCTCTAAAATGAGGTCGACAGGAAGTACAAAAAGGCTAAGCAGGGATGTCTAGAGGACAAATGGAAGGGTGTAGAGCCATGTAGCACAAGTGGTAAGATAGATACTGCCTACAAGAAAATGAAAGAGACCTTTGGAGAAATGAGAACCAGTTGTATGAATATCAAGAGCTCAGATGGAAAACCAATTCTGAGCAAAGAAGGGAAACCAGAAAGGTGGGAGGAATATATAGAGGGTCTATACATGGGCGATGTACTGGAGGGCAGTATTTTGGAAATGTAAGAGGACGAAGATGAAAATGAAATGGGAGACATGATACTGCGTGACGAGATTGACAGAGCACTGAAAGACCTAAGTCGCAACAAGGCCCCGGGAGTAGACATTCTATTAGGACTACTAATAGCCCTGACAAATCTCTGACATCTGGTGAGCAAGATGTATGAGACAGGCGAAATACCCTCAGACTTCAAGAAGAATATAAAAATTCAAATCGCAAAGAAAGCAGTCGCGGCTGCAAAATACTAACACGAATTCTTTACAGACGAATGGAAAAAGTGGTAGAAGCCGACCTTGGGGAAGATCAGTTTGATTCCGTAGAAATGCTGGAACAAGTGAGGCAATACCGGCCCTACAACTTATCTTAGAAGATAGATTAAGGAAAGACAAACCTAAGTTTCTAGAATTTGTAGATTTAGAGAAGGCTTTTCACACTGTTGACTGGAATATTCTCTTTCAAATTCTGAAAGTGGCAGGGGTCAAATACAAGGAATGAAAGGCTATTTACAGTTTGTACAGAAACCAGGTGACAGTTATAACAGTCAAGGAGCATGAAAGGGAAGCAGTGGTTGGGAAGGGAGTGAGACAGGGGTGTAGCCTATCCTCGATGTTAATCTATCTGTATATTGAGCAAGCAGTAAAGGAAACAAAAGAAAAATTTGGAGTAGGAATTAAAATCCATTGAGAAGAAATTAAAACTTAGAGGATTCCTGATGACATTGTAATTCTCTCAAAGTCAGCAAAGGACCTGAAAGAGCAGTTGAACGGAATGGACAGTGTCTTGAAAGGAGGATATAAGATGAACATCAACCAAAGCAGAACGAGGATAATGGAATGTAGTCGCATTAAAGCAGGTGATGCTGAGGGAATTAGATCAGGGAATGAGACACTTAAAGTATTAGATGAGTTTTGCTATTGGGGGAGCAAAATTAATGATGATGCTCAAAGTAGAGGGAATATAAAATGTTGACTGGCAGTGGCAAGGAAAGCGTTTCTGAAGAAGAGAAATTTGTTAGCAAAGAGTATAGATTTAAGTGTCAGGAAGTCTTTTCTGAAAGCATTTGTATGGAGTGTAGCCATGTATGGAAGTGAAACATGGACGAAAAATGGTTTAAAGAGAATAGAGGCTTTCGAAATGTGGTGCTACAGAAGAATGCTGAAGATTATATGGATATATCACGTAATTAATGAGGAGGTACTGAATACAATTGGGGAGAAGAGGAATTTGTGGCACAATTTGACTAGAAGAAGAGATCGGTTGGTAGGATATGTTTTGAGACCTCAAGGGATCACCAGTTTAGTATTGGAGGCAGAGTGGAGGGTAAAAATCGTAGAGGGAGACCAAGAGATGAATACACTAAGCAGATTCAGGAGGATGTAGGTTGCAGTAGGTACTGAGAGATGAAGAAGCTTGCACAGGATAGAGTAACATGGAGAGCTGCATCAAACCAGTCTCAGGACTGAAGACCACAACAGCAACAACTCCAATAACCATTTGGACTGCGACTAGCAGACTAATGCACTGGTTCTCTGTTAAAACTAATTGAACTAACTGCTGGAAAGACAATGCTGTGCTGTGCTGTAAACAGCACTATAGCACAATATATGGTTTCTTTCCTTCGACTCCGTTGTTTTACAGATACTGGAAAGTTGTTTCATGTCTTATCGGTTTTCATTTGAATACTGCTACGGAATTAGAACTGTCCGAAACTTTGTAATCCAGCCCAATCGCGGATTAAAACTATACGAAATACTATCACTGAAGCTATGATCTTCACAAATCTAGCAGGTGGGAAGATCTTCCTCATACCCCACATACCAATGATACCAACCTATTTACCCATTCATTTTAAACGATTTCATTTCCCAATCAGGGTTTCGTTTGCAGTAATAATAAACAAGGAACAAGGTCTGAGACACGGTAGAAGAGGGACAAAGAGGGGATGGGGAATGGACATAGAGAGGGGAGAGGAGCTGGACAGAGAGAGAGGACAAGAGGAAATGAGGAGATGATGGACAGAGAGAGGGAGGAGGAGGAGGATAGATGTGCAGAGAGAGGACAACAATTCCAGTGTATTTGTGGCATCAAGGTAAAGGAGACGTCGGACTGAAGTTTTATGACCTTTGTTTGCAAACGCCGTAGTTATTCCAAGCGGGAAAACACTACGAGTTTTTTGCCTCTTACTGTGACGTGGAAGCGGTGCTTTTATTTGTGCAGATGCCTGTTAGATAGGGTTTTCAAAGGAGGCAGCACCTACTCACACTGCGGAGTCTCGCTCTGCGTCACTTTCTCATCAAACGAAGACACTCTTGTCTTTATTACTGCGGAGCGGACAGGAAATGGAGCGCTGTTCTTCGGAGGAAACGGCAGACATGCACTCATGCACTGTGCTTACGAGGCGGCAGGTGGAAATGCTCATGCTGTCCAACGTTGTAAGTTCTGCAGTTTCCGAATTATCGAGTGCCAGATCCAAGCACATTTCCTGCCATCCACAGGTCGCTACGAGAGGAAGCTTCATCTGAGGTACGTTTTCCACTGGCTAGTTCTCGTAATGGCACATGTACATTTCAGACTTACTTCGAAACCCGATATACTCATTTTGTGTTATACTTGGGAAGGCCTGACAGACGCAGAATTCAACGCACAGTGCGTACATCAGGGCTTGAAGAGGTATAACCACTGCTGGAAAGCACGCCTTCAACAAGCTCGCGGTGTGTTGCTCGGGAAATGAGTCTAAACCATTCCACAATTTGGCAATGGCATGAAGATGATTTGAACCCTTACCACCTTCAGGAGGTTCACACTCTAAAACTAGACGATTTTCCAAGTCGAATTGAATTCTGCCAGTGGTTTTTGCACGTGTGTGGCATACAACCGAATGCTCCGAGCCGTATACTTTTTAAAGATGAAGCATTCTTTACACGAGAGGGTATGTTCAACAGCCACAATCAACAGCTGTGGGCACGGGAAAATCCACACACTTCCTTTGCTCGTGGTCACCAAGATCGCTTCACTGTCAACATTTGGTTTGGCTTGGTCGGCGATAATCTGGTCGATCCATACATGTTTCCCCGGCGACTGAACACAAAACAGGTACTTTACGAGAAACTCTGCCAGAGTTGCTGAAACATGTTCCATTCAACGTGTGCCAGCGAATGTAGTACCAGCACGATGGTGCACCTGCGCGCACATGCAGTGCGAATACATTTGGATGAAACCATTGGCGAGAACTGGATAAGGCGCGGTGGGCCGGTCTCATGGCCTGCACGTTCCGCCCGACGTGACGACCACAGATTTTTTCTTCTGGTGCCACCTGAAATCTGTTGTCTATGAAACACCCATTGTGACTGATGAAGAGCTCATAGCGCGCATTATGGCAGCCTCCAATGCAATCTCCACTTTGCCAGGAGTGTTGGAAAGAGTGCGACAGTCACTCCAGCGTCGTTGTACGGCGTGCATCAAGCAGACGGGTGTAATTTCGAACACTTGTTGTAACTGTTTTCAAATAAAGGTTGTAAAACTTCACCCCGACTTCTCATTTACCTTGATCTTGATGCCACAATACACTGAAAACGTCGCCCTGCAGACCGGCTACCATGAAGTCTCGGATGGCATGCTGTTTTCCTACCCTCTTGGCGGCGCGATGCTTTCAACGACACCTTATGCCGTACGCTAAGGGATGCGGACATGGGTTACTAAGTGAAATAATCTTGTTATGACCCACTCTACTAGCCGTCTCATCTTCTACATTCATTTCAGACACACCCTGTATATGCATATAAAGGTGGTGAGATGAGGTCAGGGGTTGCTGAAGAAACTCGCTTGCTCAACTGATAACACGAACTAAATTGACATCACAGAATATTTTTGGAACTATGATCCAGTACCCATGTGTGATATGGCCCCACAGGCGTTAGCTGGGATAGATACTCGGGAAAACATCAGACTACCCCCGAAGGCCAATACCTTGAATACGTGGAAGTTCTGGGAGTACGGCCAGGCACCGTTTCTCTAATAAAAGCTTTTTTTTACGTTTAAAATTTTACGGTTTTGTTAACTTGATTTTAAATTAGTAAGAGAACATTCGTTATCCTGAACAGCAAGATCCTCAGTATAGTTTCTTAATGAAAGTTCCTGAAGCATTACATAACCAACAGTCTCTTGAATAATAACAGATCAAAGAACAACTCTCAAAATCAATTTACAACGCTTAAAACTCAAAATCCCTTTTCAAGCAGAAGAAAAAGATACAAATTGCTTAATACAAGGTTAAATAAAAGATTCTAATGCCACATGGCAATACCAAAAGTTTCCTAGATATCCTTTGATCTCTAAAGGCAATAAAATATTGATCACAAAATTTCAGTTAAAACAACAACTTAAATGCAATAAAATCTGATTACTATCAACGTACACTCAGACTCCGTAGTCTCTACGATGCACACCGTATCACAAAATATTTTCCTTCCTTTTAAGCACTTTACGCCATAAACCTCCCTACATGTGATGCATACGACACCCAACGAATTATGACAAATAATTAAGCATAGACGTTATAATTAACCAGGTATGTAAATCTTTTTCTTTAAGAATAAATAAGAAAACACACAAATCAACTCTTAAGCTCAGTGGTTACAACCGTTACAAAAAATAATATACAATACTTATATTTTGATTACTTTTGAATACATTATGGGAGTGACAGTGATCAATGTGTTACAAATATTTACTATTAAATACAGTCTTGATCACAATTTATTTATTTCGGTGACCGGTTTCTACCAACATTGTGGTCATCTTCAGACCAGTGGGTAGGAACCTCCTTCTGTTGGAAAATCGCTCCAGGAGAAGGAGGTCCCTACCCATTGGTCTGAAAATGACCACAGTAGTGGTCGAAACCGGTCACCGTAATAAAAAAAATTGTGATCAAGACTGTTTTTAATAGTAAACACATCTTTTGATTTCGTCGTGGTCATGCGCTGTTGTGCACTGTGCTGTCCTTCAGGATCACATGAGGCACCGGAAAGATTTTCCACGATGTACCAAACGTTAACCAACTTACACAAATTGCATACTGCGATTATACATCGATATGGATGCGGCTTGCAAATCCTAAAACGGGCGAGGAAGTAGCTGCGGTGCTACTGAACACTTCGACTACATCGCGCCGCCTCAAACAGCAGTACGGTGAGGCAGACAAAAGGCAAAGCAACATCTGTTGCAACGCAACCTCAGCAAAGGTAGTAACAAATATTTGGGGCTTTAAACTCTTGGGAGGGCCACACCAAACCCAGAATGACGTTCCAAGCTAAATCATGAAAATACTATCGGCGATTTCGCCACGACAAGTAGAACCGTAAAATATCATAAGAAGTGAAGTGCAATTAACACGATTCATAAGCGTCCGACTGAAAAGTTCCACAGTCAATCTGACCATTACTACAAACATTTAACAGTACCTCCAAAGTCCACTCATGGACACTACCAGAGTGTCAAATTACTAGTTATATCTGTAGAATTGTGGAGAAGACGAGCTTGTGGCACAACTTGACTAGAAGAAGGGATCGGTTGGTAGGACATGTTCAGAGACATTGAGGGATCACCAATTTAGTATTAGAGGGCAGTGGGCGGGGGAGGGGGGGGGGGGTAAAAATCGTAGAGGGAGACCAAGAGATGAATACACTAAGCAGATTCAGAAGGGTGTAGGCTGCAGTAAGTACTGGGAGATGAAGCTTGCAGAAGAAAGAGTAGCATGGAGAGCTGCATCAAAGCAATCTCAGGACTGAAGACCACAACAACAACAACTGTAGGTAACAGAGCTTAACACGTTGGGGGCCGACTAAGGTTTCTTAATTAGGCAAGCAATGACTCGGTCCCTCACTTGGATCCACCTTCGATCCAAAACAGTCATTAACTTTAAAGCAGCTAAATAGATGACAATGCCGATGTCAATGCTCTCGTCCTAAACAGCGCTCTAACTGGAGACTGCAGTACCGAAGAAAAGCTTACACTACTCACAAGTCTGATATAAGCGCCACCAAAGTGCACCCTTTTAGAATTCTTATGTTCACCTCATCCACCAGACTTGGCGTAGTTCTTCGTCGGAGTCCAAGGGCAAAACCAAAAAATCACTTCTCAGCCCTTGAATGACCACACGATAACCGCCATAAGGAGCAACACCGGCTCTCCACCCTAGGATCTTCGAGCCCACGGCGTTTCGTCCTCAACCGACTCCTTCCTCGGGGCCCACCGACCAAGCGGCCTTGCCCTCCGACACCGACGTTGCTCCTCACGCACAGTGCAGAGCTAACTCCCCGCAACCCCTTTCTTCCTCGTTCTGTCGCCTCGCGGCGCGCGGGAAGCCAACTCGCCAAAGATATGCGGCGCCCAGACACTCCAATCGGATCTCGATATTGACATCGTGGCGAGTACTGACCATGGAGAGCTTACTAAATAAAAACTAGACCGCGCATTGGCGCTAGTGTCGCGTCCCCACATTGAACGAGATAGAAGCCGTCATTTGCAGGGAAACAGTGCGTTAACATGGTTCGTTCGTGTGCTGCTTTTAATTGTAACAGTAAGAATGGAAGCAAACACGAAGACAGAAACAATGTTACATTTCACAGGTCAGTCATTTCTGGTTGTCTGTTACTTTCTATTACTTGTATTTAGTATTTTCATGGAGAAATAATACATTATGAGCGTTTGTTTTTGTTTAGATTTCCCCTCACAAATGATTTTCTAAATCGCAAATGGATTGTTGCTACTCGGAGAGAGAACTTCCAACCGGCAGCAAATCATTTGCTGTGCTCTCTTCATTTTGAAGAGAATTGTTACATGGAAAATTATGTAAATAGACGTCAACCGAAAGACGATGCTATACTGACAGTATTTGGATTTCCAACTCATTTTAAAAAGGTATAGTGTTTGCAAAGCCAATTAATGCAAATGCTAAATGTAGGTGACATCAGATTGTTCTATAGCCTAACCTGATGTCTATATTTACACCTTATGCTGTATCTAATAAACTTTCTGCTACAAAAATTGCAAGTTACATAGGGAAAAAGCTGCAGTGTTAGATTAGAGCCAAAGGTACTTCGTTGCATGTCAAGTACTTATATTGTATTTGCATATAAATTATTAAAAATACTAACAGGGTTAATGTACTAAGTTGAACTGAATGCAGAACTAGGCACATGATAGGTATGAATCAGAGGTAGGTCGAATAATTGCGTTTAGATACTTGGTTGGCTCTGAGCACTATGGGACTTAACAGCTATGGTCATCAGTCCCCTAGAACTTAGAACTACTTAAACCTAACCAACCTAAGGACATCACACAACATCCAGTCATCACGAGGCAGAGAAAGTTTAGATACTTAACGTGTGTTGTCAGGTGGTGATTATACTTCGTAAATGGTCAAATATTTGATCAAATGTTGCAAACTCAACCACTTACAGGGGTGCTATCAGCGTTAAAAACTAATGTGCGAATGAAATTCCTACGGTATTTAAAGTGATATGGGTTATTACAATTAATCATACCAAAATTCGAGTGTAGACAATACTGTGCTAAACAAAAGTAAGCGTGCAAAATGTACACAGTAGTCGGCAAAAAGCAAACAGGACCTGACAGGAAAACTATGTGAATTAAATAACAATCGTAATGTCTGATACTTTAAAAGTTTCATGTAATTATCTAATGCAAATAGCTCTATGTAAACTCGCTCCAACTTGTCAGGAAAGAGCCTTACATTCTTACATTTCGCGTCTCTTTGCAGACGTACTCCGGAAATTAGGAAACTTCATTCATTTAAGCATACTTTTAAAATAGACTCGAATACTCAGTATTTTTTTAAACAAACATGTGTTTAATTTGTGCTTCAATTTGCTCTTGTTGCGTCTCATATACTTCAAATCACAACCCCTGTACTAGGATTCATCCGTGCAAATGGCGGCGATCAGCTGCTTCAATTGGGGGACAGTTGCCTCGCTTCTCCGCTACGGCGTGGTAGGGGCTTGGTACTGACAGGGCGGGTGACTCCAAATAGAAAAACAAAAATGAAATAGCGAGCCGTACCGGCTCAACATGTTACCAGAAGAGCCACATACGATACATGCTAGGGAAAAAGGAACATCAACTGAAAAGCAGCAACATCAATGAAGTGTGTAGTCTACGCTAGACATTCTCCAACATGGAGTCCAACAGCGTGACCGAACTGAGCGTAGCATATCTGGACACGTCACAATGTGCCGTCGTGAATGAATCAGGTTTATGAAGATGTCCAACAGAATCGTTGACTTTCAAAATCAGTCTGTGTTCACTCATCAATAAATTTCCCTTACATTTCCTCACAAGACATCAGTCTTGGACATCACGTTTCTATGTAGAACGTCTGATAATATAGGTCACTGGACTGCTGTTTCCTCGCACAGAGTACGAGACACAGTAGCCCAGAGAAGGGGTCCCTCGTCCCTCTCGTACAGACTAGCAGCGCACGCTACTCGGAGGAGGCGCCCAGCTGGCTGTGCGCCGGGCTGCCAGGACCACCCGGGGCGCTGCGTGGGCCGTGCGTGGCGGCGACGGCGCCCACGCAATCGATGGCGGCCGCGGGCCGCGCTGCCAACGAGCTCGCTCCCGAAGAGGTGCCGCTGATTTACTGCCGAAACGTCACCGTCTGTTTCTGCCGGTATAAATAAGTTAGCTCCATTCGCTGTAATATACCGCTGAGCTGATAAAGAGGCTCGTGTCCGTAACGAATATTCAGCCTGCTTACGAGGGCTAGGTGAAAAGTTCTTGGTCTTCGCAGATATACGGTAGATATCAATCAAATTTGATTTTGTTGTGTTTGTATGTTTCGAAAAATAACGTTAAGTCAAGCGTCCTCTTGAGCTACTGAATATTTTTGTTTTGTTTAGTGAAGGAGGTACCAAACAGCTAGTAAGTGTTTAAAATAAGGACACATTTCAATCAACAAGAACTCATAATAAAAAATTATTTACCCTCAATGTATTTCTGTCTTTATATCATCATCAAGTACATTAAAGTTATCTATACCAGGTTTCATGGCAACATTTAGTGGCTCTGAGCACTATGGGACTCAACTGCTGAGGTCATTAGTCCCCTAGAACTTAGAACTAGTTAAACCTAATTAACCTAAGGACATCACAAACATCCATGCCCGAGGCAGGATTCGAACCTGCGACCGTAGCGGTCTTGCGGTTCCAGACTGCAGCGCCTTTAACCGCACGGCCACTTCGGCCGGCCATGGCAACATTAAAACTGAGTCCTCAAACTAACACAAAATCCGTCCTGTGTCCCATCGATCAAGTAGTAAAATACGTTACATCGTCAACAATAAAATATACCAACACTATTAATATTCATATGAAAGTATATGGAAGTTCCAAAGACCTTTTCAGCTGTCAAACATCTATGATGCGTGTATGCAGTCTGAAGTGACGAAAGAAAACGTGTACCAAAGCCGGGATTCGAACCTGGATCACCTACTAACTAGACAGATGTGCTAACCACTACGCCGCTCTGCCTTAGTGGCTTTGCATAAATTTACATACTAATCTAGCACTCCTCACTCTGTAAGTAGGCTGTTTAGGTTTTTATGTTGGTAACGCCACGTAGCGCTCTATATGAAAATCACTGACTGTGCTGTGTGAAGTCTGTGGCTGGTTGGAATTGTTGAAATAGTCGCTATTGTAGTGTTGGGCAGTTGGATGTGAACAGCGCGTAGCGTTGCGCAGTTGGAGGTGAGCCGCCAGCAGTGGTGGATGTGTGGAGTGAGATGGCGGAATTTTGATAGCGGATGATCTGGACGTGTGTCCATCAGAGAGAGTAAATTTGTAAGAGTGGATGTCATGGGCTGATATATATATTATGACTTTTGAACACTATTAAGGTAAATACATTGTTTGTTCTCTATCAAAATCTTTCATTTGCTAACTATGCCTATCAGTAGTTAGCGACTTCAGTAGTTAGAATCTTTTATGTAGATGGCAGTACTGGCACTCGCTGTATTGCAGTAGTTCGAGTAACGAAGATTTTTGTGAGGTAAGTGATTCATGAAAGGTATAGGTTATTGTTAGTCAGGGCCATTCTTTTGTAGGGATTATATAAAGTCTGATTACGTTGCGCTAAAAATATTCTGTGTCAGTTTAGTGTTCATCAGAATAACTAAAGAGGGAAATGTCTGAGTACGTTCAGTTCTGCTCAGCTGTTTGAAAATCAAATAACGTAAGAGGTTTATCAGCACAGTAATTCATAAATTTTCCAAAGGGGGCGTTTCAACTCCTCAATCCAAATTCCCAGTCACGTCTTACCCCACTTGGTATTCCCCGTAAACTGGAACACCACTGCAGAGGCTCTCCAGTTGTACTGGAATAGCACCTCGTCATCGAACGAAATGGGAGATCCTGACTCAAACTTGGGCACAGGTGCTTTAATCACATCTCTGGAACCATATAATTTCATTTGATTAACGCACCTGCGCCTGGGTTTCAGGAAGGATCCCTCATTTCGTTCGACGCTGAATTGCTATTCCAGTACAGCTGGAGTGCCTCTGCAGTGCTGTTCGAGCTTAGGGGGAACACAATGTGAGCTGATGCGTGAATGGGAATTTGGACTGTGAAGCGAGGAGAGCTAGGTTACTCCATGCAGTGGTGCAAAGCCATTGTGTTTAGCGCACCTGCCCTTGGTACAAATTTTCATTCGACGTTTAAGTGCCGGCCGCGGTGGTCTCGCGGTTCTAGGCGCTCAGTCCGGAACCGCGCGACTGCTACGGTCGCAGGTTCGAATCCTGCCTCGGGCATGGATGTGTGTGATGTCCTTAGGTTAGTTAGGTTTAGTTAGTTCTAAGTTCTGGGGGACTGATGACCTAAGATGTTAAGTCCCATAGTGTTCAGAACCATTTGAACCATTTTTTTTTTTTACTTTTAAGTCTGCACATATTAACTTCCGTATACATATTATACTCGATTACCAACTTTCGGAAAACGATTCAGCTTTGAACTCAGTTTTCCAGTTGTTATAGTGCCAGAAACTGCGTTAGTGTCTTTAGTCATTGAACAGTGAGTTAATTCTAGGCACCGAGATGGAACGTGTACTTCAAACCTAGAGTTTAATACGAAATAAACATTACTTTCATGTGTGGGCACTACATTTAGAGTGGAACCCGACTGTAATATGTAGACGAATGTTAAAAGCGTTGGTACATACATTTTACTGTTGACTATGTTACTAATTGACAGTAGTGATGTACGATGGATTTTACATTATTTGACGACTCACTTTTAATATCGCCGTATAAGCAGTTTTGTATAAGTTCAAGATACCTGATGGTGATTTGAAGAAAGAAACCGATTGTGCATAAAAAGTTACTTATTATCAGCTCTCGGCGGTTGGTAGTGATACTTTTAAATACTTCTGTTTACAGACGTTCTATATTCAAGTCGTATGGGTGTCTTTTAAAGGGATATTCTGGAATATCCTGCTATGATAACATTTTTCTTATCTTTTCTGTGAATAGCAATTAATCTTAAGTTGGGCAAGTTTTATAAGAAGTTGGCTGCTGCATTTTCAAATATATGAAATACGTGGCTCAATCCACATGTAATTTTCTAGATGATCCTAACATGACGAAAAGTGATGGAAACATCCAGAATGTAGGTAATATCGAAAATTTGTAACTAAAGGGTGAAATTGCTGACGTCATAGGAGCATTGGAAGAAAGAGAACCGCACATTAAGTATTAATTATGAGAAAGCTTTGACCAAAATACCTATGAATTTATTGAATTTTGGAAAAAATCAAATGAGAGAGTGAATAATTGGAACATTATAAAAGGAATGCTGCTGATCATTTTTTTTTGCCCCTATTTGTTATCGTGGGTGAGACATGGGCACTTCACTGCATGCCATGAACTAAACACCAATTAAAAACAGTTGGTGGTCGCTGTGGTCCTGTAGAAAAACGGTCAGAGTTGATTACATTGCAGCCTGTCGCTTCTGACATTCTTATTTAGTACTGAGTTTAGCCCTTGCAATGAATCATCTTTCATGGCAACCGAATAACGCGTGAGGGAATGTAAATGAATTACTAAAAGGACTCTCTTGTGAGAGCCACAAATTTTTAAGAAAACTACACACCTGTCAGCACTAACGAAATTGATTCAATAGAAAACTTAGGCTGCCACGTTTACCATGGACTTCGTCACTTTCGAAAAGAGAACACGTTTTGCTATGTTCATAGCAATCTGAAAGGTATACCATTAGAAAAATTGTACCTTAACAGTATGCAGCCTGCCTTCCGTGTTAGCGAGGCGAGGTGCGAGCAGCAAGTTGGTATCCTTGCCCCATTGTTGTGGTTGCAATCAATAGCTGGAAGCCCTGATAGGAAATCAGTTGCGACGGGCACTCTGCGGGATCAGCACGATAGCACAGCCGAACTACACGGGTCGTATCGACAGATGGCAACATATTAACGGCGCCGGTAATTTCCAGGGATAGTGTAGTGCTGAAGTCACTGCATCGAAAAGACACACTCTGGCGTCATATTCCCTCATTCGACACCTGCAGTACCGTACCTCTATACTTACTAGTCGTATCTAAAGGTGAGTAGTATACGCGTCTACAGTTTTCTTGCACTTTCTCCTACAGATCGCCATATTACGTGTTCCGAGATAGGTATTAATATCCAAGTGGACTATATTTCTCAAATGATTTTGTCTAAATTCTGTAATTCAGTCTTTCCCGTCCGTATGGAAACGCCATCTGTAAGTTCATTCTTAGTTCTAATTTATTTTGCCGCAGATCACCAATTTTTCACCAAACAGATTCCTCGCACATATTGTACTTTGTGCTATCTGAGTTTCCTCATGATAATACTTTTCGCCTTTTCCATTTTCAGTGTTCATCTTCTCTTAAAAATGAACGACAATGTCTACAATTATTTTAAAATCTGCAGGGTAGCACTTTCCACTTTTACAAAAATTCTTCAGTGGCACATTTTTCAAAGAAAACTACCGAAATATACACAGCTGCGAGTTTCGCTGTTTTAGTTATACATGAAAAAACTGAATATAAGCTCCATCATTTTCTTTCTTTTTTTTTAAGCCGGCCTGTGTGGCCGTGCAGTTCTAGGCGCTTCAGTCTGGAACCGCGTGACCGCTACGGTCGCAGGTTCGAATCCTGCCTCGGACATGGATGTGTGTGATGTCCTTAGGTTAGTTAGATTTAAGTAGTTCTAAGTTCTAGGGGACTGATGACCTCAGCTGTTAAGTCCCATAGTGCTCAGAGCCATTTGATTTTTTTTCTTTTTTTAATTGTGTGACTGACTGAGTTCATATTCCTGTCAATATCATAAAAGAATCGACTACGTTTATTTTGACAGTCTCGATTTTCTTTGATAACAGCTCACTAGGGAGATATTCATTTATTTAGTTTTTCCTGTTAGAAACGACAATAACCAACTGAGCTCCAATTTCTCGAACTATTAAACGATCTTACCAGTTTTCAATTTTGTTCATAAATCAATTTCTTACATCTAAAACTTTTAGCTTCTGTCTGAACGCAATGTGTCTGCTATTTCAGTGCATTTATTACAGAATACCGTCTTTGCATGAACTAACTGATTACTCGCCCCATTAGCTAGTCGTTCTGTTTTTGTGCTTGCTGACGTACACTTGCAGTCGTAGTTACGAAGGAGGCCACAAAATTACAATGCCTGGACTAATAAACGTTCTGAGTTACTGATACAACCTTTGTTAATTTACAACTGAAAGGGAATAAATTAAGTACGCAAATTGAAAACAAACATAATAAAACATAGAGGATGGCAAGGACACCTAGCTTTGACTGGACTCGCATTCGGGAGGACGACGGTTCAGTCTCGCGTCCGGCCATCCTGATTTAGGTTTTCCGTGATTTCCCTAGATCACTACAGGCAAATGCCGGGATTGGCACGGCCGATTTCCTTCCCCATCCTTCCCTAATCCAAGCTTGTGCTCCGTCTATAATGATCTCGTTGTCGACGGGACGTTAAACACTAATTTCCTCCTCCGCCACCTAGCTTTGATACTTAATGGAAGAACCATTCACAGAACGAAGAAATGGTGGAAAATAATTTATTCCAATGTTATTAACATGGATTTTAGTCTCAGGAATTGTAACGCGACATTTTTACTTAGTTTCTTGTAGTAATAATAATACACAGGCGCCTTCAAAAGTGATTTGGTTAGGGACAATTAAATACGTGAAGGATTAGTGATTACTGTTGATAATAAGGACAGTTCTAAGCAGAACGTAAGGTATATTACTGCATAAATTTAAAAAAAGATTATCTTTCATTTAGTGACTGAATTGTGTTGGTTTCAGTTACTTAAACATTTTGAAGCATATTTTTTGTAAAATTTATCTCTAATTGAGTATTCTAAGCAAAAACACTCAACTAATAGTTACCTTGTGTCTTTCAGATACCGAGATGTCATGCTTATGAGTGAAATCTAGATTAACTTGTTCGTAATTAGAGAATGAGAATCGGCATTATATTTATAATAACTATTTCTGAGAATTAAAATACTTTGTTCGTTAAAATACAATATATATATATATATATATATATATACCACATAATAACTGTTTCTCAGAAGTTAAAATACTTTGTTCGTTAAAATAAACAGCGAACAGCGGTGGGTGTTTTAGCTACGCACATCAGCCGCAAAAAAAAAAAAAAAAAAATTCTCAGAGACGTTAAAATGTTTCCGTCGAGTCAGCCCGCTAAAGAAAAATGCCCTCTCTGAAAAAGAACAAATCAAAAGTTTTAATTTGTGTTGTCTTATAAAAATGTTGGTGACATGCAGTAAAACTTTCCTCTCTTTGTTCTCGTTGACACGATGAGACGGAATCACGAAATGCGACTGGCTCGGGACAATGCACAACGGAGCGTTATGTCGTATAATACGCAGTAACTTCCAGCGCTACATGCCAATATCCGTGTTTCTGCGACCGGCGGCGCTGTGATCGCTAACGCATCTGTCACGTAAACTGTAACTGTCAGGGGGCATGCGAGCAAGTTTGGAGACGCGAGCGAAGTTTAGCGGCAGTTAGAAGTGATTTAACAATTCGTGGAAGAGAACTCTCGCTTCCTCCGATGCGCCCTCCCCTGTTTCTATATGCAGCCACGGTCCTATTTGACAAGAAAATGCTCCTCACTCATTATTCAGTAACAATGTTCACACGCATGCATTATTCGAGTGCAGTTTGTTTCTATATTTGAAGGGAATGTTGTATAGTACCTCGTTAGGTCGTCTTCTCCAGTTCCAAATGAGACTAACGGCTTACCATAAAATAATTCCTGAAGCCCAAGAAATAACACCACAAAGAAGTTAATTCATCTGGAGATTGTTCCTACGTCCGTAGTCGAGTAGAAGTTAGCTTGTACCTTATTTCGGACATTAACAACTTTCACAAACTCCTGCAAAATGGGAAAACATATCTTGATAGGAGCTGCATTAAGATCTCCTCATGATATTACAATCAGTGTGAAGAATCTGCTGTCGCGTATTCTGGTTTATGTGCATTAACACATTTGTTCTGCTCTCTAATATATCTGCCAATAGCATTTTCTGCTTGTCTACATTTCAATTAATCACTCATATAAATTCTCCTACTGATCAGAAACCTTACTGCCCTTGATCTAAAGTCTCTTCGTCTCCTATTCTTCCTTCCCACTTCGTCTTGGCATTCTGGCATCCCACTTCATCTAGGACGTCTCCAATTATTTCTGTCTATATTTCTAACTTTCTCTGTTTCACTCGCACGTAGCATTGTGCCGTAAGCCTAGTTTACATGACGACATTGGGTTGCGCCACTCGTTGCGTGGAATGTGTTGCACGCAAATGGTTTCATATTTGACTGTAGACATGGCGAAACCAGTATACACTTCAGTTTCGTCGTTTTGTGGGTTCCTGAGTCGTGTCTGATATGAAACTTTTGACAGCTGCACGTCGCACGAGTTGTGATGGAGTTAAAGCTTAATGCGTGGGATAGCTACATAAGAAAAAAATAAGAAACGTGTTTCGATGAAGAAAACACGTCAGCTCGCTTGCTCAGCATCCTTGCTGAAATAATTTGTAATGGACGACTCAAAAATTTCTTTTAATTATCTTAGAATGTCACCAGAACTGCTCACATTTTTTCTAAATAGAGTTAATTTCGCGATAAGAAATAAAGATATTGTAATGCATGAAGCACTGTCGCCAGAACTGAAATTACGTATCACATGGCAAGCATTACAATCGAGAACACTCAGCAAGGTATAAGATGCGGTTTTAGTTGGTACTGACCCTTTTTCATTAACACCAATAATTATTAACATTAACAACAATAATTATTAACGTTAACAGCAGTAATTATTCGAAGCAGGCTGCATTAAGAAGAGAATGGTTTGCAAACTACTCTCTTGAAGATAGTTCTGAACAGTGGCAATATTTCAAAATTTTAACATACGTGAATGGGGAGCACTGCAGCGACGTTTTAAATAGATGAATAAAGAATGCAGCTTCTTGAATATGTATAGCCTTCCCTCCTGTCAACAATACTCCTCAACAAAGAGTTGGCCAACTCGAACGATGGGATTTTAGTCTTGCAGACGAGAGCATTGCCACATCTAGAATTACACTTGCTTGTATTTTTCTTAATTCAGTTGTATATGTGCTCCTAAATCAACAAATTTTGCCCTGCAGCTCAAGTATTGTCAAACTATTTATGTTCTGGTCGCACATGACGGCCTCAGGAGCAGCAATATGTTGCTTATTTTTGTAACCAGCATCACTGAAATCTCACAACACCTATGTAAAGCATAGATATCCAAAAAGCGAACATTGCTCTCCGTTCCACACTTCATTTTTCAGTTTGTCTGCACTCTACGAACACACATAACCTCAAAACTCTAGTGTCGCCAAAGTTGGAACACGCCAAAAGTGTTTAGTTTCAGCAACGAGTTGCGCAAACGCACGGCGCGCATGCGCAGTGGCTGGTAGCGCAGTTGCCTGCAATCTAGTGTCGTCGTGTAAACTATAGTGCGCGTCATTTACGACGGCGGCCGAGTTTAGGTTCGTTCTGTGCATCTGACGTCACAAAACACAGCCAGCAAATGAACAGAGAACGACGTTGCCAGAGCTCGACTGCAGTTCAGAGCACGGACGAGTGTCTTCAGTTTTAGAAACGTTCAGTCATAAATAAAGTAATTGAACAAAAGCAATATCTTGATAGAAGACTTTCCTTTATAGAAAGTTTGGAAAAAGCATTCTTTATACCAGTTGCTTCATATTCTATTAATTAATTAAACCAAACAAGCAATAAGTCTCCTAATTCAGGTGATAGCAAGGAAAGGTGTTTGCATCATTCTCATGAACTGCTTTTTCGCAATAAAGAACAGCGGTAATCGTTTATTTCCTATTGTACTTCGACGAAACGTGAGTGATTCATAGTCATACCAACAGTGTTTGTCGGTATTTTGCGTGATATTTTAGAGCCCTCCAGGAGTGCTGTTCAATGATGTGCTGCATTACCGTAATGGTTAAGGTGTTTGGATGTTATGCAAATGGGTTCTGAGTTCAAACCTTGTCCAATGCTTGATATTTTCTTTATTTAAAAACAATATTGAAGTGTCTAACTGCATGAATTTTATTCGTTTGAATGTAATTTTTTGAAATTACTAGTGCTTTGTCTCTTCATTATAATCATAATAAGTTTTCAGTTTTCTAATTTTGTCCTGCAATATTTCTTTTCACAGCAATTAAAAACAATGAAAAGGCACACATACAATATTCATGTTATCTGTTTTGTTTGTATATCTTCTCTTCTGCAGTCGCTGTTTCACCATTCATATTGAGATATATTCGTTTGCGACTGTATTAAAAGTATTATTTAAAGCAGAATTTCGGCTCGTGAGTTGCCGAGCTACTTGATTGTCTGACGCAATTCTTTGCTTCGCTGCTTTAGCAACATCATCATATTCAATGTTTTCGTCGACTGATCTATGTTTTGGCAA
Source organism: Schistocerca piceifrons (assembly GCF_021461385.2). Taxonomy (NCBI): domain Eukaryota; kingdom Metazoa; phylum Arthropoda; class Insecta; order Orthoptera; family Acrididae; genus Schistocerca; species Schistocerca piceifrons. Next base: position 781,331,870 of record NC_060139.1, on the reverse strand, counting down.
GTATTTGCTGTCCGTTGTGACAAACACTAATTGTTTGCGCACTGCGCCTCACTGACAATATATTTTAGTTTCTATGTTTTATTAAGTCCACAATTCAGTTTTGTGTACTTCGCCAACTTTGTTTTAATCAGAACTTTTTAGAAAAAAGCGAAATGACTCTGCTATAAATAAAACTTTTATTACAGTCGCGAAAGACGGAATATTTCTCAATATTACATACGACACCTATCTGGTACTTAAATGAGATATTGTTATACAGTAAATTTTGTATGAAATTTATGTATCTTGTCCACATTTCATTCTCAACATTGTAGCAACTAAAATCGACCATACGGAAAGTATGCGCTATGGACTTTTACCTCTGCAAACTCTTAAAAATTCCGTGCAATAGTTTACTACATTTAACGCTGCACAATAAGTACGTTGAACATCGAAACAAAATTAAGTCATTTATGGGGGGGGGAAGGTATCAGTCAACAAGATGTGTAAAAATCAAATTTTTGGGCCAAATAGTTTTTATAAAATCGAATGATAAGTGTGTCAAAGCAGTCGGAACACCATGTGTCTGCACCGGCGAGCAGTGCAGTGATGGCAAAATCGTGCGCAGCGCGGAATGCGGGGAGCACGTCTCTGTAGCAGCGAAAGGGTTAATGCGGCCGTGGTGGCTTTACTTCATAAACTGCGTGCTCCCCCCTGAACTAAGTTTGCTCACTATACTATACTATGGCGCTGCTTCTGTTGGCGCGTGCGTCGCGTCGTTTGCAACTGGCAACGCAGCAATCTCCCGCGTCTGGGCGGGCATGCGCGAGCCGCCAAGATAAAAGAATTGAACTATAGGCTTTACTCGTACTCTATCTTAAACTAAAGTGAATGCCTGAAGCTATCAGGTGCATTCAATAAGTAACACAATACTTTTTCTTCTCGGCCAATTTCAATAGAAAAAATGTGAAATTTTTTGTGGGGCATAGTGGAATATTCTCGCCGCAGCCTCTTAAGTTTCATGAAGTTCAGATAGGTGGCGGCACTATAGTTAGCCTTCAAAATGGCGTCTGTAACGGAGGTCCGTTCCAAGCAGAGAGCTGTCGTTGAGTTTCCCTCGGCTGGAGTCCAGAGCATCGCAGATATTCATAGGCACTCGCAGAATGCCTGCGGAGACCTGGCAGTGAACAAAAGCAAGGTGAGTCTTTGGGCGAGGCGTCTGTCACCATCGCAACAAGGTCGTGCAACCGACCGATCTCCCGGGCGCCGGCTGGCTGCACAGAGCGGTGGATCTGGCAGTGTTGGAATGTGCGGAGATTCTCATTTCAGGCGGTCGACACATCACACTCAAACACCTCTTTATTCAACTGGATCTCTCTGTTGGTAGTGCTGACACACTCGTTCATCAGTTGGGCTACTCAAGATGTGTGGCCTCTGGGTTCCTCGTCGCCTAACAGAAGACCATAGGTAGCAACGAAGGACTATATTTTCGGAATTGTTTGCGCATTATGAGGTTCATCGTGACAAATTTTATGTGAACATCGTTACTGGCGATGAAACCTGGGTTCATCACTTCGAATCGGAAATGAAACGGCAATCCACGAACTGGCGCCACACGACTTCTCCTCCGAAGAAAATGTTCAAAGCCGCTCCCTCAGATCGAAAGCGGAGGCGCATTGCTTAGAACAATAGACTCGCATTCGGAAATTTGGAAATTTGTGGTAAGGACTATGGGATCAAGCTGCTGAGGTCCTCGGTCCCTAGGCTTACGCACTAGTTAATCTAATTTAAACTAACCTACGCTAAGGGCAACACACACACCCGTACCCGAGGCAGGACTCGAACCTCCGACGGCGGCAGCCGCACGAACCGTGACAATACGCCCTAGACGGCATGGCTACCCGGCGCGGCTGACTAGCATTCGGGTGGGCGACTGTTCAAATCCGCTTCTAGCCATCCAGATTCAGGTTTTCCACGATTTCCCTAAATTGTACCAGGCGTATGCCGGGATGGTTTCTTTGAAAGGACACGGCCGATTTCCATTCCCATCCTTGATACAATCCGAGCTTGTGCTCCGCCTATAATGACCTCGATATCGACGGGACGTTAAACCCATTCTTCCTTCCTTCGCTCGGCACCCTCAGCCGGTGAATTGGATTGGATTGTTTGGGGGAAGAGACCAAACAGCGACGTCATCGGTCTCGTCGGATTAGGGAAGGACGGGGAAGGATGTCGGCCGTGCCCTTTCAAAGGAACCATGCCGGCATTTGCCTGGAGCGATTTAGGGAAATCACAGAAAACCGAAATCAGGATGGCCGGTCGCGGGATTGAACCGTCGTCCTCCCGAACGAGAGTCCAGTGTGCTAACCACTGCACCACCTCACTAGCGTAACCGGTGAAGTCTTGGCGTCAGTCTTCTGGGACTCTGAAGGGGTTATTCTGTTTAATTTTCTCCCTCGTATTGCAACGATCAATCCAGAAATGTATTGTGCTACCCTTACGAAACTGAAGAAACGACTTCAGCATGTTCTTCGCCACAAAAATGCAAACGAACTTCTCCATGACAACGATAGGCCTCGCACAAATCTACACGCGCGAGAGGAGCTCAGAAAACTTTATTGGACTGTTCTTTGTCATCCACCCTACAGCCCAGATCTCGCATCTTCCGACTTCCGTCTGTTTGGTCCAATGAAGGACGGGATCCGCTTGAAGCAATACGTGGACAGTGGCGAAGTTATAGACACAACAAGATGTTGGCTCCGACCTCGACCAGTAGAGTGGAACCATGCGGGCATAGGGGCCCCTCCCACTAAGGTGGCGTAAGGCCGTCGCATTGAACGAATATTATGTTGAAATAAAGGCTTCTTGTAGCCAAGACAGTGGGGAATCATAACATGTAAGCTTTCACGGCCGTCGTCTTCATTAATTAAAACTTCCGGGCTGAATTGCCGTGGTCCATATATAAAACTGCTTCTCCTTCCTGACGTTTCGTTGCCTAATGCGGGCGACATCTTCTGAGGTGAGTCGGCGACTGACTGCTAGGCGCTGGAGGTCCCGCTTATATAGAGCGCTTAGATGGCGCCACCACTTATTACGTGCTTTCGACTTTAAAACTATCTCTGGCTAGTGCCATCTCTCTCGATTATAGGTAATCGATAGTAACTTCGTTGGTACAGAGTCGACCGCCATATCTTGTCTAGTTTTAATCCTTCTTCTAGCAGCCAGTCGCCGACTCACCTCAGATGTTGGCTGCAGTAGGCAACGAAACGTCAGGTAGGAGAAGCAGTTTTCTATATGGTGCTAACAAAAAAACACATATGTGCTAACAAAATTAACGTGGTTCCATTTAATAAAACGTAGGTTTGTGTTAAAAAACATACTTCCGTGCATTTTTATATGGTTGGTATTAAACAATTACACTAGCCCTTCTCCTCACGTTCGGTCTGTGGAATAGGTTCGTCAGTATTTGATGTGGGGTTACGAAATATATCCAGCGGTAACGTTAGGTGACTCAGCCTATATATATATATATATATATATATATATATATATATATATATATATATATATATATATATATATATATATATATATATAATACAACACCTACATAGGATGAGCTACTTGATTATTTGAATTTAAAGTTTTTGTTCGGTTATCTGCGCTTTTAACAGGCGCACACCGGCAACAAATATAGGTAGCTAACGATTAAATTACAAGCCGGTCTTATCTACCCGAAGTTTTACACAACTCTTTCCACTTGCTGTACTCAGAAGTCAGATTGTACTCAAGCAAGGTTCGTGCCTATACCTCCTCCCTAGCCGAGGTCGCTAACGGATGGCTATGCACTGGCGCTCGATTCACAGATCCTGGTGGTGGATGGTATTTTTACCGCCCGTATTTGGCCGGCAAAGTGAGGAGAGGTGGTGGTGTAAAGTTCAAATGGTTCAAATGGCTCTGAGTACTATGAGACTTAACTTCTGAGGTCATCAGTCCCCTAGAACTTAGAACTACTTAAACCTAACTAACCTAAGGACATCACACACATCCATGCCCGAGGCAGGATTCGAACCTGCGACCGTAGCGGTCCCGCGATTCCAGACTGTAGCGCCTAGAACCGCTCGGCCACACCGGCCGGCGGGGGTGTAAAGTCCCTAATCACCAGATATTGCGCCAATGTCCTGGATCAAATTCCAAACGTCTCCGCAGAGTCTCATCAAGTGAGAGCATGCAACACTGTTTATGGTGATGCATCCGTCGAATGCCACTCGGGACAAGCAGGTTATGTGCCTGCACCGGCACCCTCGCCCTTCTCTCATCATCATCATCATCATCATCATCATCACAGCCGGCCGGTGTGGCCTAGCGGTTCTAGGCGCTTCAGTCTGGAACTGCGCGACCGCTACGGTCGCAGGTTCGAATCCTGCCTCGGGCATGGATGTGTGTGATGTCCTTAGGTTAGTTAGGTTTAAGTAGTTCTAAGTTCTAGGGGACTGATGACCTCAGAAGTTAAGTTCCATAGTGCTCAGAGCCATTTGAACCATCATCATCATACAACACAGACTTAATACTACACTGCACACTGGTCGACTGCCGTCACCAAGACTCCACACATACACACAACACAAACTTAACACTACGCTATACACGGATCGATTACCCTCACCTAGACTCTACACATATACATAGGACATAACTCTTACATATCAAAAGGAAAAGGGTCAATGTGCACAGAAGAACACCTTTTCCGACAAATGACTGAACCTATCCCATAGGATATTTCAGCCAACAACGCCGAACGAGGTTTACACTTTTTACCATGATACACTGAAATCTACAAGACTAACGCCGAAGACAGGGCAATTTTTTCTGTACATCCTAAGTTTTCTCATTTACAAATTATCATAATGTAGCACCTATTTTTCAGCCTGCGTCCGTTGCCAAGAAAAACGCACGCCATTGCAGTGACGTTGTATCCTGTGATGGTGGTGGTAACGAGGAGAGCTTTCAGATTGCAGCTCATGAGCACCAGACCGTCTTCCACACTTTTGTATTAAATTGCGACTTCTTCGCAGTGTCCCTGGAGTGAGGGCATGATAGTCTGTTGGTGATCAGTCGACCAGATCGGGATGCTAGGCTCAACGACAGGGAAGAGTAGTGTACGTGGTGGCATCGGGTTTCATTTTTCTCCTTTCTCCTTCATGGCGAAAGACATAAACGCAGTCTACATCCACATCATACTCCGTGTGTGTCGGAGGGTACTTCTAATCCCTCCTGCCCTGTTCTATTCGCTAATGGCGCGTCGAAAGAATGACTATCGATAAGCATTTGTATTGGTTCTAATTTCTCAAATCTTTTCTTCGCGGTCATTATGTGAGATGTATGTAGGAGGACGTAATATGTTGTCCGATGATTCCTGGAAAGTGCACTCTCGAAATTTATATAGCAAATCTCTCTCCGATGCACAACGCCTCTCTCGTAACGACTGCCATTGGAGTTTAGAGTCTCGGTAACGCTCCGGCGCCGACTAAGCGATCCCGTAATAAAACGTGTCGCTCTTCTTTAGAGCTTCTCTGTATCTTACAAGTGTTCCACCTCGTAAGGGTCCCATGTGCACAATACTCAAGAATCCAAGAATCGATCGAACAAGCGTCGTCTTGTAAGCTATTTCCTTCGTGGTATAAAGCTATGGACGATTGTTGACTGTTCGAAGCTGCAAATCGATACTGTCTTCTGGCATTGCTACTTTGTTATAGACAACCGCGTCACTGCGAACAGTCAACAATCATCAACAGTAAACAGTCGCACCACACTAACACTTCGCGATGGAAAGACACCAATCCGCTAAAAGAAAGTAAACCCTTTAGGTCGTTAGTTGAATCCAAACATGATCATTTCTCAGTCAAAAATACTTTCAGTGAGTATACTGTTTCTCTGATTAAGAAAGTCACTGACTCTGCTGTCATTTATTCCTTTTACTTTTTGTGACCAGTGACTATGCATTGGTGTTATGTAGAAGGCCAGCGAAATACTGTATAACTGGTGGTAGATTTCGAGTGAAGCTTACTGTTCATTAAGGTCATGTACATGTTAGACACTCGCACTGAAACAGACACAATTTGTGACTTTTTTCTTTGTACTTTCACACATACTGGTGTACATTTGTGAACTTTACGACAAATACATTCCCAAAGTTTCTTTTGACCAGTGGCAATACAGCGGTATAATATAGAATTTATCGAAATATTGTATAGGCCGGCCGCGGTGACCGAGCGGCTCTAGGCGCTTCAGTCCGGAACCGCACGACTGCTACGGTCGCAGGTTCGAATCCTGCCTGGGGCATGGATGTGTATGATGTCCTTAGGTTAGTTAGGTTTAAGTAGCTCTAAGTTCTATGGGACTCATGACCTCAGATGTTAAGTCCCATAGTGCTCAGAGCCATTTGAACCATTTGAAATACTTTATAACCGAGAATAGATTTGAAATCTAGTTTGTTGCACATTAGGATTGTGTACGCATTTAACCCTTTTACTCACAAATAAATACACTCACAAGCATTCACACACCCATACAAGAATGCACACACACACACACACACACACACACACACACACACACACGGGGAGAGAAGAGAGACGCAGAGAGATAGATTAGCGTTCCACTTCCAGCCGATTGAAAGGCCACTGATTGTTAGTCTGCATAAATATATAAAAAAGGAAAAAAAGAATTCGCACAGAACACTGATCACCTTTCAGCTAGTGCAAGCAATTTATATGTAACAATTACCGCCGCTGACGAGACATAAGATAATAAAACAGTTTCTTTGCATTGATTAGAAGTTTTTGTAACACAAAGTTGGCCCCTTTTTCGTCTTCAGGGCATAAAGATTGTTAATAGTCTGGCCGACTTCTATAACGTCGAAGAAATTGAGGTAGGAAACTAGAATGGCTCCGGTTAATGACTACCGCTATAGCCCCCACCTCAGTTGCTTATCCTGCATTGGGTTAATTACAGACTAACAGGCAAGAGTCTGAAGGAGCATCGAGCGTCGTCCTAACACCGACTTCTCTCGACGCCCGTTCCAGAGGTAGAGCGATTTAAAAATTAAACAAGTAATATTATGTAAAGGATGATTTGTAAGTGCCTTATCAGAGTTGAGCATCGAAAAGAGGGAGCCATCATGTGTTCGAGAGATGATAGTCGACATGGAGGTAGCTGTTTCGGGTACTAGTAGTGAAAGAAATTCTGAATGCGAGCGTTTGGGTAGCAAGAAAATTGCCATTCAGTACGCCAACGTCCATGGTTGTATTCTAAATATGTCTGCTGTTTCCCGTGATACTCCTTATAAGGACTAGGGCTCCACTTCTCAGGTTTTTTGTTGATTTTACACAGGAAGATGGTATTTTTCGACAGTCAAATTTTGTTTACCACACTGGAGGTGTTTGCCCGCTTTAACTACTGCGTCACGTGATGGTTCGTTGTTGCCGTACACTTCCCCAATTTCAGCAGAGACTGACGGAGCATTATTCACCTTCAAATGTAAAAAATAAATTACCGCTGGCCAGGGTAGTTGTTGTACCGATACATCACTCCATCATTGGGCTCCGCCATTTTGTTTTACTCCTCCAGTGACGTATTGCGGTGTCGTGCTGGGGGTACTTCAATGTACACCGACGGAAGAAAGGAGCAGCACCCTTCTCAAGGACTAGGTCATTTTATTGACAAGTGAGGTGACAGATAGTTCATCATTGTAGGAGTATATGATAACAAATTCAGACTAGCTGAACTACACATTTCACAGTAAAGAGTGACCGGACACTCGCATCAATATACAGTATACCCCTCTATGGCAGCAATGCAAGCGCCTCTTATTGCAATTCACCAATGGTTCTTGCAGGTCCTAGAACACGAGTAAGTCCCAGCTTCATCATGTACCATACGTGTTCAACTGGCAAGAGATCTAGGACTGATGATCTCGCTGGCCAGGATAGTTGTTGCACACCACGAAGAGTACATTGCGTCGGAACAGCCTTACGTGGGCGTTCACTGCCTGCTGAAAAAGCACGTCATTTTCGTGTAGAAGAAATGGCAGTACCTCGGGGATAACAGCCTGTGAAATGTAGCGGTCAATGCATATTTTGCTCTGCAGAAACACCAAATGTGACCGCGAGCTGTAACTGACGGTTCGCCACACAATGAAGCCTGGGATGGGACCTGTGTGTTGTGAAGGACTAGGCAGCTCGCCAGCTCTACCCCATACACGTGTACGTCCATCATTCGCATGCAGAAAGCACCTACTTTCATCACGCAAGACAGCAGAGGGCCATTCCACTCTCCAGTCAACTCTTACACAACACCAGTGTAGCCATGCTTGGCGATGTCGTGGTGTCAGTGGTAGCCTGCTTCAAGCAGACGGTTTCAAATGGTTCTTGATAACACATCAGGTGCAACATGTGCCTGAATTGCTTCCCTGAATGATGTTCGGTAGGCCACCGCTGCTCGCACAACGCATCAGTGTTGACGTGCGTCTGTACTACGTCCAGAACCTGGTCCCCAGGAGTGGGAATGTTCCACAGAACACTGTTAAAGCAGTGACACACCACCAAACATTGTGCCCAATATGAACAGCAGTTCCTCGATACATCCTCCCAGCTTCCCACAGGCCCACAATGCGACCCCATAGAAATGGCTGGAGCTGTTCAGCAGAAGTGTGTACTCTACGGTGGGTCATGGTTTATCCTAGAAAGAATGTTGCAAACACAGTTCACCTTTAAACTCAGCAGTCTTACTGCCTATAGATTCAAAACAGAGGGTGCACAGACAGGCCTCCTGCGCCCCACATTCCCGCCGATAACCGTGACAAATTAATCACCAACACTACAACCCCTTGGTCTGCACATATACACCCCTGTGCCACTGCACGCAGTCCTTGAAAATGTTGCATTTTTTTTTTTCAGCTATATATTTCAAGACTGCAGACTTTCACTTGAAAACAAACAAAAATGAATTACATAGTTTCGAGGTGTTAAGTAAAAATGTATATAATATGGTATCAATCTTTGCACAGTACACTCCTTGGGGCTCACGTTGAACTTGTGCCTTACTTGGGTCCCAGAATCAAGGGAGCTCCTTAACTACTCCCAGTATGGTTTCTGAAGGTATCAGAGACGGCAATTCAGACGGCTGTCCTAAGCTCACAAATTTTATCGATATATTCTTCGTTCTTTAAAAGGCCTACGGCATTACCTGGTGACGTAATATCCTCAGACAGTTCTCACAGTTTATATCGTGATACGAAACATGTCTGTTGGACAAATGTTGCCCACACCTTTTACAAAAATATATGTATACAGCAACATATAGGTCATTTACTGGTTCTTAATTGACATTTTATTTCTTTTCAAGAAATTCTCTTCCGTGCAGAAGGAGATTTTTAGGAGAAACATTAATCTGTAATTGGAAATATTATTTCTTTCTGTCAGATACTTTATTTTCGCTAGCAGATTACCACTTCTTTTTGAGCCATATAAGTGGTTGGGCAGGTAATTTTTCCTTCTAGTATAGCATTATTAACCATGATTACGACTGTCGAACTCAATTGGATTTTAGACAACATATTCCATCAGAGAATAAATGTGATGTGAGGTTGTGGCTAATGTTCCCAACCGTTTGAACAGATGCCTACAAGACTCACGTATATGAACCATACACGTAATTGCAAGTATAATGCAAACGTAGGCTTCCGCGGCCGTTATCACAGTCAATAAAATTCTTCTGGGTTTGAGGCCGCATTCTAAACTATAAAATTCCGACGTTTCGGCGACTATTGCAAGACGCCACCCATAGGAAGGTGTCTTGCAATAGTCGCTGAAACGTTGGAATTTTATAGTTGAGAATGCGGTTTCAAACCCAGAAGAATTTTATTAACTGTAATTGTAAGTAGTTTCTTTTATGAAATAAATACATTTAGCTTAAATGATAATTTATTCCAAAATATTATCCCAAACGACATCAATCAATGAAACTATGCTAATCTGCTCGTTTCCACGTGCCTGTAGTTGGAAATTATGCTTATGGCAAAAATAACTGAACTTAAACGTTTTCTGTTTGTGTGGGAAGGTATTTTTTACAACACAAAACCGGTTGGGTTATGTTTCTCAAAGTTTAAAACCGACCCATTCGTGAAAAACTATATAGTAACTTTCGCAGAAGCATCATTTGCCACTTTCTGTGTACGTGCTTCTTCACGCGGTTTGACACCGATTTCTCTTCCTGATTACGCTTCCTGATCAAAAAGGAAGATAATAAACTCAGAATAGCTTTGGGACCCTTTGGGATACAAAGTGAAAGTTCTTGCCACGTAAATTCGCTTGTCTTTCTGTGCAAATTATTTTAATATTGTAGTAAAACTTCGACCATCTTGTTTCTTAAACAGAAACGAAATGTGAATGAAATTACAATAAAATCCAGACCATTAGCTGCTTACAGGCACTGATAAATATCAACGGGGACAGTTGAAAATGTGTGTATCGACGGGGACTCGAACCCAGATCCTGCTTACATGGCAGATGCTCTATCCGACTGAGCCATCGAGGACACAACTTACTGTCCACACACTACATTTGTAGTGCCCTTGCCCACTATACTCATTACTCGCGGCAGTCAATCTACCGATTCCCGTAAGAGGTTGAGCAATGTGAGTGCATCCGCACTGAAGAAGATCATTGGCCGGTAAGCCTTATCTATATGAAGATGGTATCTGTTCTTTCGAACATGTCCGAAAGAACAAGTATCATCTACATGGTAAAAGGAAATGATACATATCCTAAGGCGTATATCGTATTAAAATGTAGTTTCGATAATAGAATGTTACGACTGACGCATCTCTGCAGCTCGTGATCTTGCGGTGCTAGCACGGTAGTAGCTCAGTGCGTTTAGTCAGAGGGGAAGCCCTCTGTAATGAAAAAAAAATGAAAAAAAAACTCAGTGAAGGAGTCAACGATGAACTTGAAAGAGTATCATATGACGTCCGCCCAGACCAAGTGCCACGAACAATAACGAACAAAATGAAAATTTGAAAACAGAAGTGGGTATCTTCGCTGCCTCTAGACCAGAGAATCCAGTGTTCAAATCCCCCTTGGGTCGGAGATTTTCTTCCGGAGTTGAGTGTTTCTGTAATTTTAGCCATTTAACATCTGGGTACCCGTGGTCTAGGGGTAGCGTCTTTGATTAATAATCAAAATGTCTTCGGTCCCGGGTTCGATCCCTGCCACTGCCTAAATTTTGATAAATAATCAGCATTGGCGGCCGAAGACTTCCAGCATAAGAAGTCAGCCTCATTCTGCTAACGGCCTTGTCAAAGAGGGCGGAGGAGCGCATAGAGGTTCGTGGCACTCTCTTGTCCTAGGGGTGGGAAATTGCCCCTAAAGGCGGAAGAATCAGCAATGATCAACGACATGAGGATGCAGAAGGCAATGGAAACCACTGCATTAAAGACACGTAAAGTGTATCCACAGGATATGTGGCCTGCAATTGAATAAGTGTCATGATGATCTCTCCATTGACAAAAGATTCCGGAATAGTCCCCCATTCGGATCTCCGGGAGGGGACTGCCAAGGGGGAGGTTACCATGCGAAAAAGATTGAATAACTTACGGAAGCATAACGTTCTACGAGTCGGGGCGTGGAATGTCAGAAGCTTGAACGTGGTAGGGAAACTAGAAAATCTGAAAAGGGAAATGGAAAGGCTCAATCTAGATATAGTAGGGGTCAGTGAAGTGAAGTGGAAGGAAGACAAGGATTTCTGGTCAGATGAGTATCGGGTAATATCAACAGCAGCAGAAAATGGTATAACAGGTGTAGTATTCGTTATGAATAGGAAGGTAGGGCAGAGGGTCTGTTACTATGAATAGTTCAGTGACCGGGTTGTACTAATCGGAATCGACAGCAGACCAACACCGACAACGATAGTTCAGGTATACATGCCGACGTCGCAAGCTGAAGATGAACAGATAGAGAAAGTGTATGAGGATATTGAAAGGGTAATGCAGTATGTAAAGGGGGACGAAAATCTAATAGTCATGGGCGACTGGAATGCAGTTGTAGGGGAAGGAGTAGAAGAAAAGGTTACAGGAGAATATGGGATTGGGACAAGGAATGAAAGAGGAGAAAGACTAATTGAGTTCTGTAACAAGTTTCAGCTAGTAATAGCGAATATCCTGTTCAAGAATCACAAGAGAAGGAGGTATACTTGGAAAAGGCCGGGAGATACGGGAAGATTTCAATTAGATTACATCATGGTCAGACAGAGATTCCGAAATCAGATACTGGATAGCAAGGCGTACCCAGGAGCAGAAATAGACTCAGATCACAATATAGTAGTGATGAAGATGGTTCAAATGGCTCTGAGCACTATGGGACTTAACATCTATGGTCATGAGTCCCCTAGAACTTAGAACTACTTAAACCTAACTAACCTAAGGACAGCACACAACACCCAGTCATCACGAGGCAGAGAAAATCACTGACCCCGCCGGGAATCGAACCCGGGAACCCGGGCGTGGGAAGCGAGAACGCTACCTCACGGCCACGAGCTGCGGACAGTGATGAAGAGTAGGCTGAAGTTCAAGATATTAATCAGGAAGAATCAATACGCAAAGAAGTGGGATACGGAAGTACTAAGGAATGACGAGATACGTTTGAAGTTCTCTAACGCTATAGATACAGCAATAAGGAATAGCGCAGTAGGCAGTACAGTTGAAGAGGAATGGACATCTCTGAAAAGGGCCATCACAGAAGTTGGGAAGGAAAACATAGGTACAAAGAAGGTAGCTGCGAAGAAACCATGGGTAACAGAAGGAATACTTCAGTTGATTGATGAAAGGAGGAAGTACAAACATGTTCCGGGAAAATCAGGAATACAGAAATACAAGTCGCTGAGGAATGAAATAAATAGGAAGTGCAGGGAAGCTAAGACGAAATGGCTGCAGGAAAAATGTGAAGACATCGATAAAGATATGATTGTCGGAAGGACAGACTGAGCATAGAGGAAAGTCAAAACAACCTTTGGTGACATTAAAAGAAACGGTGGTAACATTAAGAGTGCAACGGGAATTCCACTGTTAAATGCAGAGGAGAGAGTAGATAGGTGGAAAGAATACATTGAAAGCCTCTATGAGGGTGAAGATTTGTCTGATGTGATAGAAGAAGAAACAGGAGTCGATTTAGAAGAGATAGGGGATCCAGTATTGGAATTTAAAAGAGCTTTGGAGGACTTACGGTCAAATAAGGCAGAAGTGATAGATAACATTCCATCAGAATTTCTAAAATCATTGGGGGAAGTGGCAAGAAAACGACTATTCACGTTGGTGTGTAGAATATATGAGTCTGACGATATACCATCTGACTTTCGGAAAAGCATCATCCACACAATTCGGAAGACGGCAAGAGCTGACAAGTGCGAGAATTATCGCACAATCAGCTTAACAGCTCATGCATCGAAGCTGCTTACAAGAATAATATACAGAAGAATGGTAAAGAAAATTCAGAATGCGCTAGGTGACGATCAGTTTGGCTTTAGGAAAAGTAAAGGGACGAGAGAGGCAATTCTGACGTTACGGTTAATAATGGAAGCAAGGCTAAAGAAAAATCAAGACACTTTCATAGGATTTGTCGACCTGGAAAAGGTGTTCGACAATATAAAATGGTGCAAGCTGTTCGAGATTCCGAAAAAAGCAGGGGTAAGCGATAGGGATAGACGGGTCATATACAATATGTACAACAACCAAGAGGGAATAATAAGAGTGGACGATCAAGAACGAAGTGCTCGTATTAAGAAGGGTCTAAGACAAGGCCGTAGCCTTTCGCCCCTACTCTTCAATCTGTACATCGAGGAAGCACTGATGGAAATAAAAGAAAGGTTCAGGAGTGGAATTAAAACACAAGGTGAAAGGATATCAATGATACGATTCGCTGATGACATTGCTATCCTGAGTGAAAGTGAAGAAGAATTAAATGATCTGCTGGACGGAATGAACAGTCTAATGAGTACACAGTATGGTTTGAGAGTAAATCGGAGAAAGACGAAGGTAATGAGAAGTAGTAGAAATGAGAACAGCGAGAAACTTAACATCAGGATTTATGGTCACGAAATCAAAGAAGTTAAGGAATTCTGCTGCCTAGGCAGTAAAATAACCAATGACGGACGGAGCAAGGAGGACATCAAAAGCAGACTCGCTATGGCAAAAAAGGCATTTCTGGCCAAGAGAAGTCTACTAATATCAAATACCGGCCTTAATTTGAGGAAGAAATTTCTGAGGATGTACGTCTGGAGTACAGCATTGTATGGTAGTGAAACATGGACTGTGGGAAAACCGGAACAGAAGAGAATCAAAGCATTTGAGATGTGGTGCTATAGACGAATGTTGAAAATTAGGTGGACTGATAAGGTAAGAAATGAGGAGGTTCTACGCAGAATCGGAGAGGAAAGGAATATGTGGAAAACACTGATAAGGAGAAGGGACAGGATGATACGGCATCTGCTAAGACATGAGGAAATGACTTCCATGGTACTAGAGGGAGCTGTAGAGGGCAAAAACTGTAGAGGAAGACAGATATTGGAATACGTCAAGCAAATAATTGAGGACATAGGTTGCAAGTGCTACTCTGAGATGAAGAGGTTAGCACAGGAAAGGAATTCGTGGCGGGCCGCATCAAACCAGTCAGCAGACTGATGACCAAAAAAAAAAAAGCCATTTCAAGAGGACGCGAAAGTTGCCGAAGTGAGTGGTGCGACAGATCATTGCCACTCAGAAACATTTTTTGGATGTGGACACCGTTGGAACTAAAATATTCGAATGTATTCTACAGGGTGTCTCAAATATTCTAGCTCAAATTGTAACTGGTTATAGTGGGTCTACAACAGATAATATTAAGATGGGGAACTAATGGTCACCGAGCGAGGTGACGCAGTGGTTAGACACTGGACTCGCATTCGGGAGGACGACGGTTCAATCCCGCGTCCGGCCATCCTGATTTAGGTTTTCCGTGATTTCCCTAAATCATTCCAGGCAAATGCCGGGATGGTTCCTCTGAAAGGGCACGGTCGACTTCCTTCCCCATCCTTCCCTAATCCGATGAGACCGATGACCATGCTGTCTGGTCTCCTTCCCCAAAACAACCGACCCACCAACCAATTAATGGTCAGAAATGTCTATTTATTTTTTTATGCTCGTACACAGCGTAAACAGCATACAACGTAGCACATTGTTCTCAACGCATGCATGTGCAACGGCGCATGAAATTCTGCCGCCCTCTCTCAAAGATCACCGGTATCTGTTGCACCAGAAGATAGGTATCTTGGACCCTAGGAAACAAGTATTCATCCGTTTTTACGGGGATTTCATACACCAAACGTCTTGACTTAACCCAGAGGAAAAAGTCCAGAGATTTGAGATGCAGCGATCGTTCTGGCCAAGGGGCAAGACCTCCCCTTCCAGTCCAACGATAAGGTGCTCGCGGACATTGACATCGAAGTAGGCTGGTGCGCCGTTGTGCCGAAACCACATCCCTTCGCGGACAGGAAAGGGTACAGTCTGCAGAATTGTGGCAGCACATCGCGCAGGGAGATCACGTAACGTGAACAGGCCAGACGGGGAGGAAGCAATGGGAATCGAGGAAAACAGGTTCTATGAACATGTCTCCGGAAATGCCACGATGGCTCTGACGAATAAAAGTTCCTCTGACCGTGTGCCGCGTTTTCCTTGCGCGATAATGCACTTGCAGACTGTGTGATTGACGCAGCGTACTGTAAGCTGGTGAATGGTCCGGTATTCATGTCTGGGACAAGCCGAGATGGTGTTTGTGTAGCGACAAGGGCATGGAAACGGTCGAGAAGTAGCTCGGCTATAGGAAATCAAGTACCCTCGCCGACACCAACCACGTCACACAGTATTTGAAGCCCTTTATGTGCCTTTGTGTGATCAGGGGTGCTTTCAGACAGACGAACGCGCAGGGAGGCGTCGGACTGTGCCTACACTAAATATGGAGGACCGAGTTCTACAGGTTGTTGAGAGGAACCCTAGAACAAACTCCAGGCAAATGGCTCGCCAACATGGTGTAAAATCATAGTACGATAATGTGTATCCTGCATGACAACCGCTAATTTCCCTATCACCTTCAAGTAGAGCACGGATTATCAGCAGCAATTTTCTCTCTACAGGATGGATTTTGTCGATGGTTCTGCAGCCGACCATCGCAGTTATGGGATTTCTGTCATCAGTAGTTACTGACGTAGCAGCCTTTACCAGATCTGGCATCATCGGTCTAGTCGTCATCTGTGGGCTACAGACAATAATAGTGGAATGGTCGATGCGTCTCATCAGCCCCGGTTCAGCATCAGTGTGTGGGCAGGGATTCTTGGCGTCCGCGTACTTGGACCGGTTGTTGTTCCACAACGCCTCTAAGGAGGAATATACCTGGACTTCCTGCGGAATACTCAGCCTGGACTGCTTGAGAATGTGCCTTTGGCAATGCGTCAAGAAAAAAATGTTTGTGAAATCTTATGGGACTTAAGTGCTAAGGTCATCAGTCCCTAAGCTTACACACTACTTAACCTAAATTATCCTAAGGACAAACACACACACCCATGCTCGAGGGAGGACTCGAACCGCCGCCGGGACCAGCCGCACAGTCCCTGACTGGAACGCCCTAGACCGTTCGGCTAATCCCACGCGGTGGCAATGCGTCAGGTTATGTGGTTTCTGCATGACAGAGGACCACTCCATTTCTACATTACAGCTTACCGACACCTAAGTAACATCTTCCCCGTACGTTGTATAGGACGCGGAGGCCTGTAGTGTGGCCTGTTAGATCACCACATTTAAACCTCTTTCATTTTTACCTCGGGATGGGGGGGGGGGGGGGGGGGATGGGCATCCGAAAAGCGTTGTACAGGCTAAATCAGCTCCTGACGTGCAGACCCTTCAATAGCGGGTTCACACCGCCTTGACGCTATTCGGAGAAAGGCCGGAAAGTCCGAAAGAGTGCGGCAATCCTTAATGCGACTTGCGAACGAGTGCATTGCGTCGCATGGAGGCCACTTTGAACACCTGTTGTGACGTGGATGCGATGCAGCTCTGTACTGTGTTTCGGGACGATTTGCTGTCGCACGTATACAGCCCATTTTTAGACACACGTCCATAGGACCTTTCTTCCTCCGTTTCCAGTCAGGAATCCGTCCCTGCAGTTTGTCGGTTTTATTAATGTTCACCTTGTATAGAGACAACGGTGTATTATTGTTTTCTGTAGGTCGCCGCACCCTTACATTAGCCAACTAACGAGTGGCCGTTTTTGCGACAGCGAGACGGCGGCAGCGTTCGGTAGCTGACACGGACGGCCGCAGCGGAGGGAATCCCCATTAACAACAGAAGCGAACGCTCGATTCTGCCGGCGGCGGCGGCGGCGGCGGCGGCGGTAGCAGCGGGCCACCTGAGGCGAGGCGCAAGACGCAGAGGACGAGGAAGGGGCGCGCGCGCCAGTCGCCAGGGGTGACGAGCGTCGCGTGCGGCCGCCATGTCGGCGGAGGAGGCGGGGGCGGAGGGGTGGCCCGAGGAGGCGTCGTGGGGGCGGCTGGCGGCGGCGCGCGCGCGCTCGCGGGCGCCCGTCTGGCTGCCACCGCCCCACGGCTCAGACTGCCGCCCGACGCCGTCGCCGCCGCAGCCGCAGCCGCTGCCGCCTCCACTGCCACGCGACATGCAGAGCCACGCCGCGCCAGCCGCTAGGGTGAGTACCGCCGCCACGGCCGCGTAAGCACTGCACTTCTGTTTACATTTATTTCTGGATATTCGAGCGAAATAATTTCCTGTAAACAGTAAAACGTTATCTGCCTCTGTGGTCTACGATTAGCGCCCCTGCTACTGGCTGCTAATCTTCGTCATCTCATAATTTTTGGGCGTTGGGAACTGTGCAACAGGATTTCACTCATCACTCACGAGGACGAATGAGAAGATGAAACAGTGCACAGCCAGCGCAAGTGAAGTCAGACACCTTGGACCACGCTGGGTGCCACATGACATTTACTTACTCAACCTCCACTCATCTACATCTACACACTCATTCTGCAATAATTGACATTTAAGTGCTTGGTAGACGGTTCATCGACTCACACTCATTAGCTGATTACAAGCCATTACCAATATGTAAATGCACTTTGTCTGTTACTCCGAACGTAGATCTACATCGCACGTTTGCTGAAGGTGAGCACTTTCTGTATCATTGTAACTTCCCTCCTGTGCTGTTCCGGTTGCGAATGGGATGCTGGAAGGACGATCGCTGGGAAGCCTCTGTGCGAACTCGAATCCCTCAATGTTTTCATACACTCCACACGAAATACACCTAAGAGGAAGCTCTATATTGGTTTTTCTTTTAGGAATTTACGCTCTCAATATGTTACCAGTAAATGATGCACAACGCCTTTCATGTAGCTTCCGCCACTGGATTTCGTTTAGCAATAGCGTGACGCTTTCACGTTTGCTAAACGAACCTGTGACGAAACTCGCTGCTCTTCTTTGGATTTTCTCTATTCGTGTATCAGTCTATTTGATACGCATCCCAGACTGGTGAAACGCGCGGCTCTTCTTTGTATCTTCTCTGTTAAATATATCACTCCCATTTGGTACGGGTTCCAGACCGACGAGTATCAAGTATCGGCCGAACGAGGGATTTATAAGTTAACTCCTTCGTAGATGGACTACACTTCGTGTGTACTCTGCCAGTGAATCTCAGTTTGGCGTCTGCCTTTTCTACGGTTACTTTTATTTGGTCGCTACACTTTAAAGCGCTGCGTATGGATACTCCCAGATGTTAAGTTCAGCAACTGTCTTTCCGCGTGGGAAAATCATTTTTGCTCGTTTACTTTCTTCCAAAGGATAATAGAGAATATTAATCATTCTGTTTGACTAAAACTGGGCTAAATCAGCTTAGTGATTCCGAAAAATATCCATTAGATACTAATAATACACTTTCCGATTAATTTTACACCAGTGGTGGGGTTGTCTTACCCTACAATACATTCCGTACATAGAAATTCATATATGTCCACAGTTCGGTTGAAATTGCTCCAGATACACTGGGGTAAGATATTCGTCTTAGCGCCACAAAATTTGCTTCTCAGGTAGTAAGTCAAATGTGTGCCAAGTTTTGCTGAAATTGATCCAGGTGTTCCTGGTTATGTTCATTTCCACACGTCCTCAACTCTCCATCTCGCCTCCACTCCTAAGGTCCCACTGGAGCTGGGGTTGTGTTATTCTCGCAAACTTTTTTGCTGCCGCGTTCCAAGTCCTATTTGCTTGAAATTGTTTCAGGTATTCAAGGCTATTCATCCCATCACCACCTCTAGGAGTGCCAAGGGAGCCCTATCTCCACAGCAGTTTTTACCAAGTAGTAAGTCATGAGTGTGCCGTGTTTAGTTGAAATTCCTCCAAGATTTACAAAACGGGGGAAAGGTAGATTGCAGTTTAACATCCCGCCTATGTCAAGGCCCCTAGAGACACAATAAAAACACGGATAGGAAATTACCATTTTTTTTTCAAAAGAACCATCCCAGTATTTGCCTCATCCGAACTTGGAAAACCAAAGAAAACCTTAATCTGGTCAGGCATGGGTTTGTTACCCAATTTCTGTCGATAAGACTCTAAAACATTATCTTTTTTTATTATGCAGAAGCAGATACTCGAATGCCAAGTAGCCACAGGAGAGACAGACTCATTTGAAGGTGTGCCATGCCGTGTATGACGGTCGGCTGTTGCTGCTAGATATGGCATATGACGCGAGTGTAGACACGATATCTAAGCAATCTGTTACAGATGATGTGGTAAACGTGGTAGCACATCACAAGTTAATCGACGTTGACGTGGTAATCGGTATGCGACACGCGAGTCACAGCGTATCGGAGACTACATAGTAGTTCGAGTTCCTGAGATCAACAGCGACTAGCGAGGATCTTTAGTATGGCGGAGACTATGTTTCCACATGTCGCACTTAAAATCGCTGCACAGGGCGACACCAAGTATTTGTCCAACGAACGGCAAGTCAAAACTGCAGAGCTATGAGGGGCAGTCGATGGTCTTATGAGTGCGTAAGTTAGTTTAAGTTAGATTAAGTAGTGTGTAAGCCTAGGGACCGATGATCTCAGCAGTCTGGTCCCATGGGAACTTACCACAAATTTTCAAATTTACAGTTCGGAACACAACTGACAATGGAAACGTGTTGACGACATTGTACAGGTGCTGTTCGTGGCGGGAACACAATAGTGCAACCTGCAGGCTTGGTTAGCATCTGCATTTATGTTCAAGAATGCATTCCGTGAGGTGTTTACATATTTTTGTCCATCTCCTGTATACCTACCGTGACTTTGAACGAACAATTATATACACGCACGCTCTCTCTCTCTCTCTCTCTCTCTCTCTCACACACACACACACACACACACACACACTATATATATATATATATATATATATATATATATATATATATATATATATATATATACACAATGAGTAGCCAAAGGCACTGGATGTGATGTCGGTCGTGCGGTGATAAAGTCCATGAAGAGCATTTGTCTCCAAAAATGGTTCAAATGGCTCTGAGCACTATGGGACTTAACATCTGTGGTCATCAGTCCCCTAGAACTTAGAACTACTTAAACCTAACTAACCTAAGGACATCACACACATCCACGCCCGAGGCAGGATTCGAACCTGCGACCGTAGCAGCCGCGCGGTTCCGGTCTGCGCGCCTAGAACCGCTAGACCACCGCGGCCGGCTCGGGTGGCATTGCATGGGGCCACCGTACATCTCTGGTGGCTATTAAGAATAATGTCACTGCTCTAGGTACAGCGAAGGAGTTCTGCAGCCAGTAGTTTGAAATTGTCACCAACATTTTGGTGACAATTTCATCTTGATGGATGATGACTCGCGTGCTTGCTCATCGTGATGTCCTCGTGAACACGTTCATTCAACATGCTAGTATCACCAGACAGGATTGGCTTGTCTGTTCCCTGACACGATCACGGTTGAATACGTCTGGGATTAATTGAAGCGAGCTGTTTCTGGACGTCGGCAACGACCACATGCTCGGTGAGACTTACGCAGAATCGCCCTTGAAGAATGGGGCAATTAGGACCACGGCTGGCTTGATCATCTCCTCGATGGTATATGACGACGAATTCAAGCCTGCATCCGAGAAGGATGATGCACCACAACGTATCGACGTTGCTCAAAAGTGCTGTGAAACATCCCATGGGAAACAGGTGATTCTGTCGTTACACAAATGTTTCTTCCTTTTTTTATCCAGACACAATGCAAATGAATATATAGGGTTGCGAATTTTGCGAAGGATTACTCTGTTCAAACACCACTCGTCCTACATCCTGAAGGTTCGGATTCGCAATGAATTCAGTCGTGTATTGTGCTAGGATTTCTATGATTAATTACACAGTCTAAATTTTGCGTTTAACGTTATGGTTTTTTTCTCGTACTCGTCCTTGATGACTTGATGTGCCATCGCGAAGTTTTTGTTTCTGTTATTATTATTATTATGATTATTATTATTATTATTATTATTGTTATTGACCTACTAATCTTTATACTGCACCGACATAATGTAACGGTTCAAGCAATATGTTATCGCTAAGTTCATTGCTTTCGACGAAACGTTTCAAGGGTGTTGAGTACAGCTAACACTTGGAGTTTCAGACGCTGTAGGGTTTTCACTGTTCGATGTGGAACCTCCCCGGTGTGCTAATTGCTACAAGGATGATGTATGCAATCATATTTTTTAAACATGGCATTTACCTCATTGTCAGATTCCAATATTTGGCTATTTTGTAATTATTATTATTTGCAGTTTCCCTTTAAATCTTCGTTCAATTACTACAGTAAGTATCTTTAGAACATGCAAGTTAAAACATCCGTAACATATATAACGTACAACATTGTAGTTTTTTATCATCTTTTGTTAGCATATGCTCCTTTGTTAACAACGCACAATGGACACAGCGGAAGTTTATACTTCATACAACTCTTAAACAAGAACGTAAAAACATGAAAACTAGAACACTAACTACTCTCAACACGAAGATGAACCACTGGTATGATTAACATAAACGCAAATGACAAAGCCAGGCAATGGAAAAAATAAAGAAGTTGCCAAGTAGTTGTTTAGTATTCAGGCAAAAAACTGTATCCAACAGTATAAGACGACTATTATTACGTCAAAAATGCACTTACTTTTCTGCGCGGTCCCCGTGCAAGTCAGTCTACTCCGTTCATCATTTTTTTGAAATTCTGAAAAATATACACCTGCAGTTATCGCAACTTTTTCATTGGGCTCAATTTGATTTTCTAGTCACAAATTTCTTTGAAGTTGGAAATAGCTGCAAGTCAGAGGGTGCTAGCTGTGGCGAACGGGATGTCTTCCAACTGTAGATACTTCAAATGCCATACTTTTCCCAGTTCTCAAGCATCTTTGTGGATAGGTACGCACCTGCTTAAAGATATCTTTTTACTTTTTAAGTTCAGGCACTTTTTCGCGTATTTTCGTATCTATTTCGCCCAGAAAACCTATGAGTTATTCACAAGTTGTTGTGTAACTTGTTCCCTGTAACAAATGAAATGAATCGTAAACTTTCCAGTAACGAAATAGAGTTTACGCCTTCCTCGGCAAGAAGGCATCGTCTTCCGATCATTGCTTCATAGCTTCCAATGTGACGTAGTAGACTTAAGTGTCATCCACAGTAAGATATCAGGGTTGAAAATCAGTTACAACCTTTCTGAAACGAGCAAATATTGCTGAGACTTTATTTCACATTTGCATTATGTTAGTATTCGAAAAATCGGGCATCCATATTACTCCAAAATTTCACGTAAAATGTACTGTACGATTTCTTTTATTTGGTATGTCTCTTGCGCTAGAAATTCCATTCACCTTCAGTTGACGATCATCTAAAACCATATTGTGCGCTTTCTCGGTAGTTTGATCTATGATTGCTGTTTTGGGACGCCAACCACTTTTGAATTCAGCGCTTAGGTACTTAGTAAAGCAAAACAAGATGGCGACACTCATTGGGCGTGGCTGCCAAAACCACTGAATCGTCAAAGAAACTGGTATCGACATGTGTATTCAAATACAGAGATATGTAAACAGGCAGAACACGGTACTGCGGTCGGCAAAGCCTCTATGAGACCACAAGTGTCTGGTACTGTTGTTAGATCGGTTACTGCTGCTACAATGGCAGGTTATCAAGATTTAAGTGAGTTGAACGTGGCGTTATAGTCGGAGCACGAGCAATGGGACACAGCATCTCCGAGGTAGCGACGAAGTGAGGATTTTCCCGTACGATCATTTCACGAGTATACCGTGAATATCAGGAATCCGGTAAAACATCAAATCTTCGACATCGCTGCGGACATAAGAAGATCCTGGAAGAACGGGACCAACGACAACTGAAGAGAATCGGTTAAAAGTGACAGAACGGCAACCCTTCCGCAAATTGCTGCAGGTTTCAGTGCTGGGCCATCAACAAGTGTCAGCGTGCGAACCGTTCAACGAAACATCATCCATACGGGCTTTCAGAGCCGAAGGTCCAATCGTGTACCCCTGACGGCTGCATGACACAAAGCTTTATGTCTCGCCTAGGCCCGTTAACACCGGCATTGGACTGTTGATGACTGGTAACATGTTGCCTGGTCGGGACTATTCAAGCTGGTGGAGGTTCTGTATTGGTGTGGGGAGAGGGGGGCAGTTGGAGTGATATAGGACCCCTGATACGACTAGATACGACTGACAGGTGACACGTAAGTATGTATCCTGTCTGATCACCTGCATCCATTCGCGTCCAGTGTGTATTCCGACGGACTTGGGAAATTCCAGCAGGACAATGCGATACTCCACACGTCCAGAATTGCTACAGAGTGGCATCAGAAACACTCTTCAGAGTTGAGACACTTCCGCTGGTCACCAAATTCTCCAGACATGAATATTATTGAGAATATCTGGGATGCCTTGCAACGTGCTGTTCAGAAGAGATCTCCACCGCCTCGTATTCTTCCGGATTTATCGATAGCCCTACAGGACTCATGGTGTCAATTCCCTTCAGCAATACTTCAGATGTTAGTCGAGTCCATGTCACATCTTGTTACAGCATTAATGCATGCTCACGGGGGTCCTACACGATATTAGGCAGGTGTGCCAGTTTCTTTGGCTCTTCAGTGTATAGTGCACACTGTGTTTGTCGTCGAGCTGTTGTAAAAACTTAAAACAGTGAACTGGATTGGTAAGCGAAGCAGTCATCCTCACCTTGGTTTGACACGTTAAATGCATGTATTATAATTCCTCTAAAAAGCGTGAACATCAATTAACACTAAACGAGAGGCACTGAATATTGGTTTTACGATATATAATTGGAATAAAGCGTCCGTTGGCTACAATACAATTGAGTTAGTAAAAATCGTTGGAATACAACATGATCTACCTCTTGGAAACGACCTAAAATTCCCGCAACTGTTGCAGATATCGAAACACGGTTTTCAGTAAATAATAGAATTAAGAGACTGGTAAATGTTTTTCAATATGGTTAACGCTCGATATATATTTATTTGCTGTGATTTAAGAGCTTCAAAAGCATTTTGAAATGGAGCTATGCGCTTTTTAACTGCAGTCGATAGCTCGAGAAAACTGTAGTACAGCTAGCTGGAAGCCGTATCAAATACCATCCTGTTGCTTGCTAATAAATCGCTTCTTCAGCCCATTTCTCTGTAGATACAGCGTTTACTTGCCTGACACTACTGCCACATACATATTCTTCAGTCTCCAACGAATGTCTGGCGCGAGTCTAGGAAAGAATAACAGCACGTTGGTCCTGTTTGGGCGCATTTGCTAATAACGTCGCCATACTTCTCGTTTCTGTTGGTACCACACTCACGTCGGAAAGACACGAGTGTCACGATGACCCGTTGCCTGCATGTCGGTGTTTATATACCCCACTTCGGAGTCGCGCTACGTTGCATTTAAGCCGCAGCAACGCTCTCAAATGGAGACTTTTTCGTGGCGCACTGTACGAACAAGAAGCAACCGTAAGCAGTAATCTGGTAATGTTTTGGGGCATTTAACGTGGCAGCGCCGATATCAAAGCAACGTACAGCGTTCACTGCAGTTAATCGACTCTTTACCACCGTTATGCATTGTGGAAGGTAACGCGAAAGGCGTCACTTCCTCGAGAAATGGAAAAAAATAAGCAATGTCACGATATAATACTATCTTTGTCTGATTAGTTTTGTCTTTCAGATCGGCCTTTCTACACAACATCCTACACTGTACTCTCCAATAGCATAACAAAGATTCGAAGGAAAGAGTAGTTTGATTTAAAACACCACTATTCAGTTACCTCTTTTATATTTTCTTTGAAACGCAATTACAACAGGTAACTATTACCTCCTTCATAATATTACACCAGAGAGATAAACAAAACATTTTACGTTACATCATTCTAAAATAAAAATCGCCACTGATTTATACATATTTTTATAATGTTTCCTTTAGTTTCACTTCACAGAACAAAGTCGATCAAAAAATATTTTTTGGTTACCTCGCAGTACAGCCTTTTTTAACTGTAAAATTTATTATGCTGTTTAACATTGGACTGTTTACTGATCTTTTGGTTTCTGATCACCCTCTGTCTTCTCATTTTCCTCTAGAAGTTACAATGTTTGCCAACACAAGGGGCCACAAGTGTGCCCCTTCCTGCATAGCTGGCCGGCGCAAATCATTTAGTCTTCATAAAAACAAAATCCACATACCAGAACCTAGTCTTATGTGAGGAACCATAGCTTGTTAGCACAAGGAAACAAACAAAATAAATATGAGCGAATTATACTGGTCCAGCTGTGTTGGCTGTCGTGGTCTTTGCGCTTTACGCTTTCAGTCTGCTTTCTTTTCCCAACGGTGCTTCTCTGCCCAGGGCCTTCTTGAACGCCACTAAAAGCGTGTGTAATTGTGTTTAAAAAATCATAATTGTTTTTATATTTTGGCAGACAAAACTATTACGAGAGTAGACCAAACAATAAAATTAATTCCCGTATTTCTTTTTCTGTCCCACCGTCTCGAGTCGTGCAAGGTATCGAACTGTCACCTGACGATGCTACAGTAGCCACGATGTGTACGAGTAGCGGAAGAGTAACGTCGCGCACTGTGCGTTATCGCGATTTGAGAACAGAGGTGGACATTACCGCAGAGAGAGTGTAGCCGTGTCCCGCTGGCTGGGTAACGCGCCCAAGGTCCTTGGTTGCACGTGGCTTGCACGCCAGACGCCATAGCCGCGGGTGGTGTGCTGAGGTGGGGCGTAACAAAGTGTTCACATCGACCCTAGTTACCAACTTCCGAATAGCCCGAGTTCGCGCCGTGAGAGAAAGTTCCCGGGCGTCTCTACTGCTATTCAGCGAGATAAGGGCAACTGTTTCGGAACTTGGCAGCCTGTCTTCCAGCCGCCTTAGGAAACTTTACAAGGCCGTCAGCGCTTTGCGCCGCTTCCTTCTGTTAACGTTCCTAACACCAATGGATTGTCTTTGATAGGCAGACAAATTGTCCTTGAAGTTACTTTCATCTGCTGGAAAGTCCTCAATCCACAGATTGCCTCACGACACGCAGCTGAAAGTACCCAGCCACATCTTACATACAGACAATAGTCCAGCTGATCGAACATGTACGCCCAGTGAAAAACTGACGCATTCCCTATACTTACCACTCGTGCTGTCAAGGTATCCTATGCTGCTGAACGAATAGTTCCGAAGATGTTTCCGCTTCTGCCTTCCCTTTACGTAAGCAGTAATAGAAGAAATATTCGGCCTTTGCCACTGTAAATTAATTTATTCACCGCCATAATGTTTCAGAAGGTCAGCATCCAACATCAAGTGTGGTTAGCCGAATACTTTCAGTATTGCCACAAATACGTAACTAAAGTATATCACCCGTTATAAGTTTTGGAACTTCAGAACGAGCCGTAAAGTGTAAACACATAATCCGTGTACGAGTAGCCCATATTTTGCGCCGTCTAAGGGCTCAACCAACGTGCTCCGAAAACAGACCATTTCTTTCTCTGATTCCAGTCGGTCGGTAGACTAACGGTGTTTGTTTTGTTCACATTTTATGATGATGCGACTTTGGCTTAGTAATATTAGGATAATATAAGTCTTATTGTCTTTTAATCAGGTGTGTTTCATCTCTTTATAACCTTGTGTTAAAATTGAAACAAATGAGCCCCCGGTCACAACTATTTTTAGTCTTACTGACCAGGTTTAAACACTTCTAAGAGTGCCTTCATCAGAATTAAAGCAATTGAAATGGCCAGGTTGCAACCTGTGGCTGTACAGGTACGAGCAGCCCATAGTGGCTATCTTTCACGCATTTCTTTTTATATATTTTATGACTAAAGCCCTTC
Source organism: Schistocerca piceifrons (assembly GCF_021461385.2). Taxonomy (NCBI): domain Eukaryota; kingdom Metazoa; phylum Arthropoda; class Insecta; order Orthoptera; family Acrididae; genus Schistocerca; species Schistocerca piceifrons. Next base: position 781,304,398 of record NC_060139.1, on the reverse strand, counting down.
TGGCCTGTTAATTATTTTGAATGTGACATATAAGTACTGCCTCTGTCTTTTATTGCTAGACAGTACTTACACTTTTTATATAAAAAAATGTCTTTTCCTGTAAATTTCTAACTATGGTATAGGCCTTTTCAGTTGTTTTAATTCTGATGAAGGCACTCTTAGGAGTGTTGAAACCTGGTCAATAAGACTAAAAATAATTGTGACCCAGGGCTCATTTGTTTCAATTTTAATTTAGAAACGGTCACTGAATCAAGCAGCCATGTTTAAAATTTTACTATATATATATATATATATATATATATATATATATATATATATATATATATATATATAAAATTTGTGTATGTGCGTGCGTGCTTGCGTGTATGTGTGTGTGATTTTTTCATATATATGGTGTAATATGCTGGTATTTTTGTATGTGGTACCTTAGTATGTACACACATTGGTATATTGGTGTGTTGGTTGTCTCCATTCTGTGTCGAACTATCTACCCACAAACACGTCACAAACATTACGACCTGATGTTTTTCGCATTTTCGAACAGCATTGCTAGGTGCATAGTCAGTATGGGCTAACCGTTTTGCGTCCACACATCCAAACTTCAACACCTGACCTACTGCCCAGGGGAAAATAAGTATTAATGGTTTGCCCTTGCCACATCTACTTGGAGGTACTAACCAACCTGAAAACATACTAGTCCTAATAGCTAAAATTATTAGTCTGCAAATGATGTAAATATTGATGTATGTTGTTCAGTACATTGTCCTCCGTCACCAAAAATGTATTTGCACTTATACACGTAACCCACATATATATACGAATGAAGATAGTCATTATCGACTCAAATCGATATTCTGACTACAGTTTGTTTGTGGACATTGACTGGAATTATGGAAAGAAATTCTGTACTTCCTAGCTCACTGTTTTTAACAGCGAATATGTAGCATTTTGAAAAACAGGTAATGTTGGCTATGACTGCCAATGGTGCCACCGGAAAATATTTATGCTAGCAAAGATCGAAATTTGGTCAAGGCTATAGTTAGTCAAAGATTCGTCTTGTGAGTCTATTTCGCTTATTCTTGTTTTTGTTTGAGACATTTCGTTGGGCACAAGGAATGGTTGGCTTCTGGCCTGCTGGTACGCGTGTTCCGTGCTTCCCCCATGTATTTAGTACCGAATTTTCAGAAACTCTGACTGGTAACTCCCTTGGTTATGCACGTATGACCACAGTTAATCTTTTTATCTTACCACACTTGATGCTGGATGTCTGAAACGTGCATTGTGATGAATAAATTAAATCACAGTGTCAGAGGTTTATCATTTCTTTTACCACTGCTTCTTCTCAGGCTGTCACGGTTGTAATCACTGCGCCTTTTACGAATCGTCTTATCAAGCTAAAATGTCGTTAGTGGCCAGATAATTGCTAATTCTTTTCCTTTTTGATTTAGCGGCGATTTAAAATGGCATCGTTTTATCACACGGGTGTTGTTCATAAGTTGACAACCGCAGCTACGGGGATGGGTATTGATAACTGTACAACCTTCTCAGTAAAGGCCTCCCCAGGCCACGTCGTCAACGAGCGCCGTTGTGGGACCCTCGACCAGCGTGTGGTTGATACGTGTCGTAATAGTGGTATAAATTTCCATCAACAGTACTTGAAAGGAAGATACGCTTGGTTTTAACGTCCCATCGACATAGTGATCATCAGAGACGGAGCGCAAATTCGTATCAGACACGAGCTGGAAGAAATATAGCCGTGACATTTTCTCGGTATTCACCTTGATCGACCTAGAGAAACCACAAAAAACTAAATCTGGATTAATGGACGTGAACCTGCATCCAGTTCCTCTCAAATACCAAGCCTGGACCTTAGCCCACTGCGCCACATAACCGCTCATCCTAGAGATCACAAGTCCATTACGGGATACTTTTTTAAATGAAGACAGCCGTTAAAAAGCGAATGATAAAAGGCAGGCAGTTAAGGAATTGGCGTGATAGCGTGGAAGGTTAGATGTTGCTTCACCTGGGACCAGTTTATTACTGCCGCAAACTGCGTGCCTCTCGCATCGGACTGTGCAATCTCCGGAATCACAGATGATTGGAGTGTTTGCTGGGATGACTCTGCATAACGGAACAAGACACTTAGCTAAGAAATGATGAGAACCTTTCAATGTGAGTATAATCAGTCCGAAACTTTGTGGAGTGTTATTTAAAATCGCAGTTGAACTCAGTTTGTACTTGGATAACAAAGCAAAAACGGAGAACCACTTCCACTGTGAATTAGATTTAAAGATACATGTCAGAAGACCAATAACAAAATGACGGAGTTGTGCGCTGTTGAAGTCCGTCACACCAGGAAACTGATTCATTCAAAAGGCAGTTTTCATGCTAAAGTCATAGTTCTTTTTCCGTAGCTCTGCAGTACACTGTGTACCTTGGCCACTTCAACAGTTCTCCTCCAGTTATCACGATTCAAAGGTCGAGCTTCCCATCCACTGTAGCCTATTTTCTACAGGTCCTCCATGGCTTCATCAATCCATTCGTTTTTCGGTTGACCCTGTCATCTTTGACCTTCTGGATTTCACTCCGTATCACTCGTCCCAGCCACGTGCTCCGCCCCTCTCAATCTGACTGATTCACTATTCCCCTAATACATTTATATTAAAAATGGAGAAATTCCTCCATCTGTATTTAAAGTGTCGATTTTATTTTGGCAACTAGTTTCAACGTTGTAACAACGTCATCTTCAGGCCCTGTTGACGTCAACTGCGTGCGGCTGATACTAAAAGTCAGTGGCGAGAAATGAACGTGCTCCGTGTGGAAGGTGGTTAGTATTTCAAGATGTTACTAACCACCTTCCACACGGAGCACGTCCATTTCTCACCACTGACTTCTAGTATCAGCCGCACGTAGTTGATGTCAAACAGGGCCTGAAGATGACGTTGTTACAACGTTGAAACTAGCTCCCAAAACGAAATCGACACCTTAAATACAGCTGGAGGAATTTCTCCATTTTTTATATAAATTTATACCAACTGACGTCCCACTGTCCTCCATTTCAACTATGGATATACGAAGAGTCTCCAAATAGGTGGATCTTTGTACTACACTCGGTAATTTTTTCCAGCGTGTTCAAACCCTAGGGACTGATCGATGAGAGGATACGAAACAAAACAGATCTAATGAAATTACGTCCGGAAATGCATGTTTTCCATGCTAGAGACCATGTATTCAGTCATACTTTTTTTTCGGTCTTCTGGCTGGTTTGGTAGGGCCCGCCACGAATTCCTCTCCTGTACCAACCTCTTCATTCAGAGTAGCACCTGCAACCTAAGTCCTCAATTACTTGCTGGATGTATTCCAATCTCCGTTTTCCTCTACAATTTGTGACTTCTACAGCTCCCTCTAATACCATGGAAGTCATTCTCTGATGTCTTGACAGATGTACTGTCATCCTGTCCCTTCTCCATATCAGTGTTTTCCACATATTCCTTTCCTTTCCGATTATGCACAGAATCTCCTCGTTCCTTACCTTATCAGCCCACCTAATTTTCAACATTCGTCTGTAGCACCTCATCTCAAATGCATCGGTTCTCTTCCGTAACGGTTTTCCCACGGTCCATATTTCACTGCCGTACAATGCTGTGCTCCAAACGTACAGTCTCAGAAATTTCTTCCACAAATTAAGGCCTATGTTTGATACTAATAGACTTATCTTGGCCAGGAATGCCCTTTTTGCCAGTGCTAATCTGCTTTTAATGTCCTTCTTGCTCCGTCCGACATTGGTTATTTTACTGCCTAGGTAGCAGAATTCTTTAACTCCAGCTACTTCGTGACCATAAATGCTGATGTTAAGTTTCTCACTGTTCCCATTTCTGCTACTTCTCATTAAATTCGTCTTTCTTCGATTTACTCTCAATCCATACTCTGTACTCATTAGACTGTTCATTCCATTCAGCACATCATGTAACACTTCTTCTTCACTTTCACTCAAAGGAGCAATTTTATCAGCGAAGCATATCATTGATATCCTTTCTTCATTTTGAAATTTAATTCCACTCCTAACCTTCTTCAATTTCCATCATTGCTTCTTCGATGTACAGATTGGACAATAGGGGCGAAAGACGACATCCCACTCTTACACCCTTTTTAATCCGAGCTCTTCGTTCTTGTTCGTCCCGTCTATTATTCCCTCATGGCTCTTATACATACTGTATATTAATCGTACCTCCCTATAGCTTACTCCTATTTTTCTCAGAATTTCGAACACTTTGCACCATTATATATTGTCGAACGCTTTTTCCAGGTCGACAGATCCTACGCACGTGTCTTGATTTTTCGTTAGTCTTGCTTCCACTATCAATCGCAACGTCAGAATTGCCTCTCTCGTGCCTTTACCTTTCCTAAAGTCAAACTGATCGGCATCCAAGAACTCCTCAATTTTCTTTTCCGTTCTTCTGCATATTGTTCGTGTCAGAAACTTGGATGCATGATTTGTTAAAGTGATTGTGCGTTAATTCTCGCAATCGTTAAGTCTTGCAGTCTTCGAAATTGTGTGGACGATATTTTTTCGGAAGTCAGATGTTACGTCGCCACACTCATACATTCTAACACGAACGTGAATATTCGTTTTGTTGCCACTTCCCCCAATGATTTTAGAAATCTGATGGAATTTTATCTATTCCTTCTGCCTTATTTGATCTTAAATCTTCAAAAGTTCTCTTTAATTCTGATTCTAAATCGACTCTTGTTTCTTCTTCAATAACATCAGACAAATTCTCTTCCTCATAGAAGCCTTCATTGTACTCTTTCCACCTATCCGCTCTCTTCTCTGCATTTAACAGTAGAATTCTCGTTGCACTCTTAACGTTACCACTCTTGCTTTTAATTTCACCGTAGGTTATTTTGACTTTCCTATATGCTGAGTCAGTCCTTCCGGCAATCATTTCTTTTTCGAATTCTTCAAATTTTTCTTGCAGCCACTTCGTCTTAGCTTCCGTGCACTTCCTATTTATTTCATTCCGCAGAGCGACTTGTGTTTCTGTATTCCTGTCTTTCCCTGAACATCTTTGTACTTCCTCCCTGCGTCGATCAGTTGTTCTTCCTTTACCCATGGTTTCTTTGCAATTACCTTCTTTCTGCCTATGTTTTTCTTCCCAACTTCTGTGATGGTCAATTTTAGAGATGTCCATTTCTCTTCAACTGTACTGCCTACTGAGCTATTCCTTATTGCTGTATCCATAGCGTTAGAGACCTTCAAGAGTATCTCGTCATACCTAGTACTTCCGTATCCCACTTCTTTGCATATCGATTCTTTCTGACTAACCTCTTAAATTACAGCCTTCCCTTCATTATTAAATTATGATCTGAGTCTATATCTGTTCCTGGATCTGCCTTACAATCTAGTATCTGATTTCGGAATCTGTGTCTGACCATGATGTACTCTAACTACAACCTTCCCGTATCACCCGGCCTTTTCCAAGTATACGTCCCACTCGTGTGTTCCTTGAACAGAGTATTCGCTATTACGAGCTGAAGTTTATTACAGAACTCCACCTCTCTCATTCCTTCTCCCAAGCCCGCAATCTCCTGTAACATTTTCTTTTACTGCTTCCCCTACAGCTGCATTACAGTCCCCCATGACGATTAGGTTTTTGTCTCCCTTTATGTGCTGGATTACCCTTTCAATATTCTTATACACTTCTCTGCGACGTCGGCATGTATACCTGAACTATCGCTAGTCGGTGGTGGTTTGCTGTCGATTCTGTCAACAACACTATCACTGAACTGTTCGCAGTAACACTCTCTCTGCCTAACCTTCCTATTCATAACGAATCCTACTCCCTTTAAACCATTTTCTGCTTCTGTTGATACTACCCTATACTCATTTGACCAGAAATCCTTGTTTCTTTTATTAAAAATGAAATTCCTCTAGCTGTACTTAAGATTTTATATTTATTTGGCTAATAGTTTCGACGTTGCGTCAAAGTGTACGGGCCTGAAAATGGCGTTGACGCAACGTAGAAACTAGTAGCCAAATAAATATAAATCTTAAGTACAGCTAGAGGAGTTTCATTTTTAATAAAAATTATACCAGCTGTGTCCCACCTTCACCCAATTTAAATATGGATGTACGAATAAATCCTTGTCTTCGTTCCATTTCACTTCACTGACCCCACTATATCTAGACTGAGTCTTAGCATTTCTCTTTTCAGGTTCTGTAGATACCCTACCACGTTCAAGCTTCTGACATTCCACACCTCGACTCGTAGAACGCTATCCTGTCGTTGATTATTCAGTCTTTTTCTTATGGTGACCTCCCCCTTGGCAGTAGCGGAGCTCTGAATGAGGGAGTATTCCTGATTCTGTTGCGAATAGAGAGATCATCATGACACTTTTTTAATTACAGGCCACATGTCCTGTGTGTACACATTACATGCCTTTAATGCAGCGGTTTCCATTGCCCTCTGTATCCTCGTGCCATTGATTATTGCTGATTCTTCCGCATTTAGGGGCAGTTTCCCGCCCCAAGGACCAGAGAGGGCTCTGAACCTCTGTCTGCTCCTCCACCGCCATGAAAAGCCCGTTGTCGGAATGAGGGTGACTTCTTATGTTGGAAGTCTTCGGCCGCCAATGCTGATTATTAATCAGAATTTAAGCGGTAGTGGGCTTCGAACCCGGGACCGAGGACGTTTTGATTACTAATCATAGACTCTACTGTTTTTGTTGTATTTGTTCGTGGCGGACGTCTCATGAGGTTCATCAATGGCCAGTTCACTCAGTCTTTTATTACAGAGGGCAGCACGCTGAGCTACCGTGCCGGCGTCCTTAGACCACGGGTGCATTCCTAGACCACAGGTGTTTAGTTACGGAAAGGATATTGGCAATGGGCGATACGCAGAAAGATTGTATCAGGAAACGTATCCCCGCCGACAACAACCACGGCATTCAATGTTTATGCATCTACATCTACATATATACTCCGCTAGCCACCAAGCGGTGTGTGGCGGAGGGCACAATTCGCGCCAAAGTCATATTTCCCCCCTTCTGTTCCACTCGCGGATCGCGCGAGGGAAAAGCGACTGTCCGAACGCCTCAGTACGAGCTCTTATTTCCCTTATCTTTGAATGGTAATCATTACGCCATTTGAAAGTTGATGCTAATAATATATGTTCTACATCTTCGGCGAAGATTGGATTTTAGAATTTATTGAGCAGCCCTTTCTGTTTAGCGCGTCGTCTGTCTGCAAGTGTATCCCACTTCAAACTTTCTCTGAGATTTGTAACGCTCTCGCGATGGCTGAATGTACCAGTCACGGATCTTGCCACTCTTCTTTGGACCTTCTCAATCTCTTGAATCAGACCCAACTGGTAAGGGTCCCATACAGACGAACAAAAAGACTGGACGAACTAACGTATCGTAAGCTATTTCCTTTGTTGAAGGACTGCATCGCTTCAGGATCCTGCCAATAAACCACAATCTAGAGTTCGCCTTACCCGATACTTGTGTAATCTGATCATTCCATTTGAGATCATTTCGAATAGTCACACCCAGATACTTGACTGATGTTACCGCTTCCAAAGACTGATCATTTATTTTGTACTCATACATTAATGGGGATTCTCGCCTTGTTATACGCAGTAGGTTACACTTACTAATATTAAGAGATAACTGCCAGTCATTACACCACGCATTTATTTTCAGCAAATCCTCACTGATTTGTTCACAACTTTCGTGTGATACTACTTTCCTGTAGACTACAGCATCACCGGCAAAACAGTATTTTGTCGTTTGGCTGAGACAGGGTCGTTTCAGGAAGCAGGAAATCATGACGGACGTACCCGAAATGTTCGGACACCAGACTTGGAGGAAAATGTGATTAACACCGTGGAAGGCGATTGCCGTGTCAGTACCAGTCAGCTGGCTCGCCAGTACAGGGTAAGCCAGAGACAGTGTGGAATATTGTTACTACCCTTATGTGTGCATGGCGTACTAGCGACAGACCTTTCATATCGGGAGTAGTTTTGTCGCTGGTTTCTTCACCAGGCAATCACGATTCCGGGATTTGTCATCCATCCTATTCACAGACGAGGCCACCTTTCCACGGAGTCATATCCTCAACTTAACAGTCGTCTGTGGGATAGTATGCACAACGCCCATGTTATGGTGGCAGCGAATCATCAGCATCAGTGCAGCCGGAATGTGTTCGTCGGGATAATTGACTATCGTATTTTAGGATTAGTCTTTCTTCCACGACGCATAACAGCCCGGAACTATAGGCGTTTCTAGCGGGTGACTTTGCCTCCCCTGCTGGAAGAAGTGTCATTGATGATTCGAAGGGTTATGTGGCTGCTACATGATGGTGCTCCAGCACACTTCGCCGTTAACGTCCGCACGCACGGACGTGTCTTCCCTGGTTGATGGCTCGGACGAAGGAGTCCAGTTCCATGGCCTGCTCGTTCATCGGGTCTAAACCCGTGCAATTTCTGGTTATGGGCCATCTGAAAAGGATCTTGTATGCGAAGCCCATTCCAGATGTGGAGACAATGGAGCAACGTATTCTTGCTGCCTTTGATACTGTTAGTATGCAGCCTGGCCGATGTGAACATATGAGACAGAATGTGCTACGGCGCGTACACGCTTGCGTTGAGGCTCATGAAAACCATATTCAACACACTGCAACTGTGGTTGCATGGTACAGCGCGTATTAGACCTCAGTCTCTGTAACAATGTATAATTGAGTAAATGGTCTACAGCATGGAAATAATGCATTTCCTGACCTTTTTTTTCCGCATCCTCTCATCGATCAGTCCCTAGAGTTTGTACACGGTGGAAAAAATCACCCTGTATAGTGTACAGCTCATGATTGTATTGTACGTCCTCCTCCACCCTCTTCCACAGGTTGAGCCAACGTTCTTTTGAGGAAATTTTGAAAGGCATCTAGCACTTCAGCATCTTTTGATATCAATGATCAAGTTTCCGAGATGTATATAAGCACTGGTCTCAGCGCAGTTTTTTAGAACATTACTTTGGCGACAGAGTTAAGAGACTTGAAGAAATTAGCTTTTTAATGCAAAATGGGCTCTATTGGCTGCTATTAATCCCTATTTAATTCCATAAGAAGTGTCATAGGGTGGGTAACTGTCGATCCCACATATTTAAACTGCTCAACTGGCTCAAAAGTATCATCGCCGAATTCTATTGATGGTGGTATCTTCTCCTTGCATGCTTTCCGAGCGAGTTTTCTGTTGGTTGATATTCAGTCCTATATTCCAAATTATCAGCTCAATGAACGTCTCCTTAGTTGCCTTCATAGTTCTTGCGGCTATATCTGTAGTCTTCGTCATAAGCTAGTATATGCATTGATCTCCTTCAAGGCAGCATTAGAAACGAGACACGCCAGCGCATCTCCTCGCTTACAGCATCTTGTATGTCTACTGGATCACACACCGTTTCTTCAGTTCTTATGATATTGTCTGCCTCATGCATTGGCTTTCTCACAAGCCTTAACAATTTTCCAGGAGTTTTTATCTCAATCAAATTACGGTACGGTTGCTGTCATTCTATACTATCACATGCTGATTTGTAGTCGATGAAAATGTGGCGCCTACAAATCCCGAAACAATAGTCATTTCTAAAATTTGCCTTATAGTGAAGATTAGATGTGTCGTTGATTTCCTTGACAGAAATCCACGTTGCTATGAGCCAATCCCTCTCTGAACAATCGGGAGGATACGCTTTTAAGCTTTCTATAAAAAATCATCTATAAATGAAAATGCTTAATACACTTTTTTCAAAAATTTCCGCTTCTTGTACCGCGTGGTTTGGATCTAGTATTCAAATGTTGAGCCTTTTGGTTGCCCCTGTGTGATGCATGTGAGCAATATTGTAAAACAAAACCTTAAACTTATTGAGTCCACAAAAATAAAATAATGCTCCACTCAGAAAAATATAGCTCTTTGAGGTTACCTACACTGTTCATTGTAAATCAATGTGCTTTTTCAGCAGAACACCTGATAATTTTGACAATTTACTGTTTCCTCATAAGAATACAAAGTGAGATCTGTCCTGAATAAAAGTAACTTACCTCATGCTCGGCATGTTGTTTTGTGTCTCGTGTACTGACGTTATCGAAAGCAAATAGAAATCAGCAGATGCAGCAGCTAAAGAAAAATAAAGCAGACATTACAAAATTTGTTTTTTTACTTTTCAGAAAGAATCTGTGGCTTCTTGTGGCGTAAGCTGCAATGCGCACACAAGACACTATTGTTGTTGTTGTTGTGGTCTTCAGTCCTGAGACTGGTTTGATGCAGCTCTCCATACAGTAAAGCTGCATGCCCTCGGGAAAACTCAAGACACTAATAGTTACGAAATTCTCTCAGTACAGAAATTACAGACATTCCAACCTGTTGCATTATTTGTGACAAAACACTAAATCACAAATGTTATTAGTTATCTGAGGGACAAAGATATCCTTCAATTAATAGCTCTGACAAACAAACATTTCATTCTTGCGGCATGCATCATTTACCTTGAAAAGTTCCTCCAAAAAATCTTCTGCATCAATAGAATCAATAACATACGTTCTAAAACAAGTTTTCATCTTCATAATAAAGTATTTCGGATAATTTCTCTCAGATTCACAAATATAAGGTCTCCTTCTCTAAAAACGCAACGGCTCCCTTCTATGCTTCAAATAAGAATTCCCCATTGATGCACAACTGTCTGAAGAGCAACCGGACCACAGTTAAACACAGAGTCAAGGATCTTATTCATATCGTGCAACACACTCATTCATCTTCATCCCAGTACAGTAAAGGTGAATTATTTACAGTGGCAGAAAACAGATGAAAACCTTATAGGATCCTACAGTATGGTGGAGATTTTCTTTCTTTCTTCTTCTTTCTTTCTCTTACGCCATAGTGCCTCAGCGATCGCAGGGTCGGCGTGGTTACAACGGATTTGGCAATTTTAGTGTGAAGGATGGCCGGATGCCCTTCCTGCCGCCACCGTGTACCCCCCAGGACGGAATCAGTGTACCACAACTGTCTGCGTCTAGTGGAAATCGTGAAATAGTGCGGACGTGTTTCAAATGTATGCGACGCGTGTAACTGAGGCAGAACGTGGGGACCAGACCGGTATTCACCTAGCGGGATGTGTAAAACCGCCTAAAAACCACATCCAGGTTGGCCGGCGCACTGGCCCGCGTCGTTAATCCGCCAGGCGGATTCAATCAGGGGCCGGCGCGCCTACCGGAGTCCAGGAAGCAGCGCGTTAGCGCGCTCGGCTACCCCGGCGGGTGTACAGTATGTTAGAGCATAGCAGCGCAATTCCCCGAACGTTATCAGGTTCCAGCGCCTCTGTGGCTCAAATAGCTCTGAGCACTATGGGACTTAACATCTATGGTCATCAGTCCCCTAGAACTTAGAACTACTTAAACGTAACTAACCTAAGGACATCACACAACACCCAGTCATCACTCCAGCGCCTCTCCTTTCTTGTAAACAGGGCATATAATTCGGTCTCTCCACGACTGAGGTATTTTCTGCCCACCTTACACTGAAATAATCAGTGTAGGGGAATCTAACTGACTAACACATTGTTTGAACAGTAGACGTGGCGTGGAAGGGTGTTGGACTTACGATGGGAGGCGGCCGGCAAATCAATCTGTAAAAGAGATACGGTGACACCGCAAAGCAGTAGTCGTGTAGAGTTCATGTGGCCTCGGAGGGGATACTGATCGCGAATCGCTGGCGACAGGGAGTGAAAACAAGGCGCCGGCTAATCTGAGAGGGGCCAAGGGCCGGAACGATACGCCGCGCCGCCTCGCCTCGGTTTATTGACCGCGCGGCCTTCCAGGATCGCCAGCAGGAAGGACAGCGGCGGCACCGCCGCCACCCAAGTGCCCACCAGAAGCTACTGTCAGTTAGTCGCAAGAAGGACCGTGAAAATGTACGTCATATCCGTCTGTTACTTCCCACAACATGAGCATGCCAATATACACTACTGGCCATTGAAACCTACACCAAGAAGAAATGCAGATGTTAAACGGGTATTCATTGGACAAATATATTATACTACAACTGACATGTGATTACATTTTCACGCAGTTTTGTTGCATGGATGCTGAGAAATCAGTACCCAGAACAACCACCTCTGGCCGTAATAACGGCCTTGATACGCCTGGGCATTGAGTCAAACAGAGCTTGGATGGCGTGTACAGGTACAGCTGCCCATGCAGCTTCAACACGATACCACAGTTCATCAAGAGTAGTGGCTGGCGTATTGTGACGAGCCAGTTGCTGGGCCACCATTGACCAGACGGTTTCAATTGGTGAGAGATCTGGAGAATGTGCTGGCTATGGCAGCAGTCGAACATTTTCTGTATCCAGAAAGGCCCGTACAGGACCTGCAACATGCAGTCGTGCATTATCCTGCTGAAATGTAGGGTTTCGCAGGAATCGAATGAAGGGTAGAGCCAACGGTCGTAACACATCTGAAATGTAACGTCCACTGTTCAAAGTGCCGTCAATGCGAACAAGAGATGACCGAGACGTATAACCAATGGCACCCCATACCATCACGCCGGGTGATACGCCAGTATGGCGATGACGAATACACACTTCCAATGTGCGTTCAAACACGGATGCGACCATTATGATGCTGTAAACAGAACCTGGATTCATCCAAAAAAATGTTTAGCCATTCGTGCACCCAGGTTCGTCGTTGAGTACACCATCGCAGGCGCTCCTATGTGTGATGCAGCGTCAGGGGTAACCGCAGCCATGGTCTCCGAGCTGATAGTCCATGCTGCTGCAAACGTAGTCGAACTGTTAGTGCAGATGGTTGTTGTCTTACAAACGTCCCCATCTGTTGACTCAGGGATCGAGACGTGGCTGCACGATCCGTTACAGCCGTGCGGACAAGATGACTGTCATCTCGACTGCTAGTGATACGAGGCCGTTGGGATCCAGCACGGCGTTCCGTATTACCCTCCTGAACCCATCGATTCCAAATTCTGCTAACAGTCATTGGATCTCGACCAACGCGAGCACCAATGTCGCGATATGACAAACCGCAATCGCGATAGGCTACAATCCGACCTTTATCAAAGTCGGAAACGTGATGGTACGCATTTCTCTTCCTTACACGAGGCATCACAACAACGTTTCACCAGGCAACGCCGATCAACTGCTGTTTGTGTATGAGAAATCGGTTGGAAACTTTCCTCATGTCAGCACGTTGTAGGTGTCTCCGCCGGAGCCAGCCTTGTGTAAATACTCTGAAAAGCTAATCATTTGCATATCACAGCATCTTCTTCCTGTCGGTTAAATTTCGCGTCTGTAGCACGTCATCTTCGTGGTGTAGCAATTTTAATGGCCAGTAGTGTAGTGCCCTCCGTCGGCCTCCGTAGGTGACTAATCAGCAAGACTGACTCAGCTCACTATGTGCAGAGGACCCGGCTTCGATTCCCGGTGCTGTCAGGGATTTTTTGTCGTTCGGGAGACTGGTATGGGGTGCATTCAGCCTCATGAGGCGAACTGAGTAGCTACTCTACCGGTTGGTAGCTGTTCCAAGGTCAAGAAATCCGATAACGATTGGAAGAGCGATATGCTGGCCACGTGTCTCTCCGTACCGCATCTGCTGACGCCTTTAGTCCAGGAGAACACAGTGATCGCGTCCGATTGTCCCGTCTAGTGCCGTAACGTGAATGTGAATGATTTACCACTTATCCTTCAACAAGCAAAATTGGTATTTTCTGCAAATGACACTAGTGTTACCATAAATTCTATTAGGGAGCAACCGACGGAAGAACTTAGCACCTACAGGACCAAGCCCGAGCACAGCTCGGCCCGCAGCATTTCGCAACCGAGCATAGGTGGGCAGGGATTTTCTCTGTGCGTGAGCCACCAATCACTCGATAATCGCCGGCCGGAGTGGACGAGCGGTCCTAGGCGTTACAGTCTGGAACTGCGCGACCGCCACGGTCGCAGGTTCGAATCCTGCCTCGGGCATGGATGTGTGTGACATCCGTAGGTTAGTTAGGTTTAAGTAGTTCTAAGTTCTAGGGGACTGATGACCTCATAAGTTAAGCCTCGTAGTGCTCAGAGCCATTTGAACCAACTCGATAATCGGGCGCATTTCGTATGAGAACAATATACAAACGTCTTGCGACCTGCCCATTGACTGGTCCTGCTTCCTGTTGTCAATTTTTAGAATATTTCGAAAGAAACAGTAGCGAACGTGACAGCTGTTGTCGTGAATGGCTGAGCCAATATGATAACACTGATGTAATTTCGTACACGTACTCGTTAGGTTTCGCAGTTTTTGCTGACAAATACGTCACGCTTGTTGAGCGTGCAGGGAATTTAGGAAGCCCAAGAGGAAGAAATTTATCAATAGCTCACCTCGCACTTTTTTCTTTGGAGGACAATTACACTTTCTGTCATCATTATTTTAAAATTTGTAATCTATCGAGGAAGTAAAGTTGGTATGAAAGTCAGTCTTGAAGCTTAGAACTTTTTTGTATGTATTACTCTTGAAGATACATCAGTTACGCTTTAAATAACGGTATAAATGGTTGGTTTGCAAGGCCCAATATTCTTCTCAGGTGCCAGTCTCCAAAGTGTTAAATGATATTTTCAAAATAACTATTAAGTGGTTCTCTGAAAATGGACCCCCCCCCCCCCCCTAAATTTTGAAAAAACACACTACATTCAGTTCTGTAACAACAAATAATGTCATACAACCAATCTACACAGCACATGAGCAAGAGTCAGTAAATAGGGTAGAAGATTTCAAATTTTTGTGTGTACGTATTGGTGGAAACGTGAACTGGACAAAGCGTGTTGCTGCACTTCTCAAACAGTTAAGTGCAGCTACTTTTGCTCTTCGTATGATTGCTAATCAACCTCCTGACATATTTGCATATTTCCAATTAATAAAGTCTCACGGATAATTTTCTTGGGCGGCTTATAGCTTAGAAAGAAAGTATTGATTGCACAAAAGCGAGCAGTAAGAATAATATGTGGTGTTCACCTATGGACGTCATGGAGACCTCTTCGAGGAACTAGTCTTTTTAACTGCGCCGTCAAATTCAGATATTCGTCATAAATAATCCATTACAATTTGAGAACAAAAGTGACAGCCATACCTACAACACTTGACGGAAACGAGTTCAATATGCATTAAAAAACGTTTTTGATCATTTTCCCAATAACAAAAAATGTCTAACAGGTAACGAAGCAAGTTTTAAATCTAATTCATTTCTCCTCGATAACTCCTTCTATTCCACTGACGATTTGCTGCTAGTCAGCTGGTACCCTGTAAAAAAAAAAGGTGTACTTGCATTAATAGAACTAAAAATAATGATGTATTCATTTATCTTAACACTAAACATGTACGCATATCCTCTAAACTGACTCATTCCACACCATCTAGACAAAAAAATCGTTCGACTGAAGTATGCAACGTGTAACTAACTACCTAACTAAGATACTAACTCTTAATAGCTCCCTATCACTTCAAGTCTTGTAGAACAGTACGACATGGAGGTTTTAGGTAACACAGAAAAAATTTCGCAATGTTTTGTGAGCACACAATCTTGGCGCCAGTGTTACTATTTTACTAGTTACGGTATCTTTTGTTATTTCTGTAGCGCTTCAACGTTGGAGAATTGGAACTAATTTCCCTCTAGTTGTTATTCAGCTACTGGTCAGTAGCGAACCAGGGTGTGAATCGGACATTCAACAAAGCTACGAGCCTCCTTGGATATGTCCACTGCAGTTGGCGACGAAACGTCGGGTTTTAAAGTGAAATCCCTTCGACCACAGCGCAATAGCCCGAAAGATTTTATTAATTGTGATAGAATTCTAAATCAACATCTCCTGTGGATGTACTTATTTTATAGTCGTTGGTTGTTCATGACTGTCGATCCACGATTACATTAGATGTATGACATGATCTTAACTTTATCAGTATCAAACTAATACTTAGAGTAATGTTTATCTTTGTCCAGCACAAAAACACTAATACAGGTACGATTCGCTGCAACATATCACTTCCTCAGTGTTGTCACCTTACCTCTAGGCAAAAAGAGCACAGTGCCATCTTGAAAACCTACACATCTGTAGCTGTCAAAGTGTGTCAAAAGTGTCACTACTGTTGCTCCGTTGTCACTCCAACTGCTCACTACCGCTTTTATTCTAGTCGCTTGTGACATAATTCCTTTTTTTTGAAAACTGGTATGACTCTAGCAATCTTCCAGTCATTGGGGATACTCTTGCTCTTCCAACGTTGGAGTAAGAGATGTAACAGTCGTCGGCGTGGTATAATTCCTCCACATTTTAACAATTCAGCATTAACACCATCTCTCCCAGTCGCTGTTGTGTTCTTAAGTGCTATTAATGCAGATTTTCTTTTGTCAGAATGTATTTTATCAAATCCCTTTTCATCTGCTGCTTCGATTTCAGTTTCTTCTTCTGTATCATCACTCCATAATCCTTTTAATAATTTACGTATTGTTTTCCTTCAGTGTTGTTTATTTTTTTCTTCTATTTTTCTGTTGTGGTTCAGGTTCTTGTCTTATGTGCCATTTGCAGTCTCCCACGAAAGTCATGCTCGACATTAGACATAAATCTATCCCAATGGTTCTGGTTCTTCCTTCATTATGGTATTGCTTCTTCTCAGCTTTGGGATTGCCTAAGTATTTTCTCTATGCTTCCTGTTTCTCTTTAACAGTTTTTATTACATCATCAGTCCAAATTTTTAGGCCTTTTCTTTCCCCTATTTTTTTCTTTGTATAAGAGCGTCTTCTGCTGCCCTATATATACCAGATTCTTTAGATTTTGCCATTCTGCCTCTATACTGTCTTTAGTCTGTAATATCGTTAGCACTTTATTTAATCTGCTTTGGTGAAGATGTGTGATGCAGTCCTCTTCAAGTAAGTATACTTCATAAACTATTTGCTCTTGTCGGTTACTTATTTGTTTCGTCATTTCCTTGCACTTCGTATAAAGATCTATCCTGGTGATCATGGAAAAAAACCTGATACTATACCTTGTCCTCCATAAATTCTTGTAGACCTTTTTTTCTGAGCATTTCAAATATTTTGGACCAGTTTATCGAACCATCAGATCACTGAGTAGCGTAAAGTCTACTTAATTCTTCTTACCGAGTTTTGGCTGAAAAACTTCTTGTGTTATACTGGACTAATATCTCTCATTTTGGTATAAATTCGTGTCTATTTATTCCGCGAGATGGCCGTAACTGTGACTCAAGGATAACATACTGTGAAATTCAAGACAGATTTGTCGCAATGTCAGCGGACACAGTAGTGACTACCCTTTTCTTTCTCATTTATTTGCTTTTGGGCCCCACTCCAACAGCTGCACTTGTACGGCTGGGCGTTCATGTCTCACAAAGCGGTGAACGTTGATTGAAATCACACCTCGGCTACTTTAAGAATGTATACGCTGGCCCTGCGGCCTAGAGGCCAAATGTGAAATGTGAAAAAAGGGTAACTAGCAATGTATCGAGTGTCAAATGGTGCGAGTGCCTAGTAAAGGCAATTTCAGGGTGTTGGTAGAGAATGCAAGTTTGTGTTGACTGTATGGTTAGTAGCTAGTTGTCTTTAAAATTCCTACAGACGTCGGAATATTGCTTAACGGACATTCACAACAAGAAATTTCTGTGATATCTGTGATAAGATGAAAGCAGATTTCATTAAGTGCCTTAAATGAAAGCTTTATACTGATTCATTATGTAGCATTACCGCCGTTTTCCCACCCCTTCCTTGCCTCCCTCATCCCAAAAACAATGAGTGAGTCGACAGGACCTGAGCAATATCGCAGTTCAAAAAACAAAAAAAAAACAAAAAAATGGTTCAAATGGCTTGAGCACTATGGGACTTAACATCTGAGATCATCTGTTCCATAGAACT
Source organism: Schistocerca piceifrons (assembly GCF_021461385.2). NCBI lineage: Eukaryota > Metazoa > Arthropoda > Insecta > Orthoptera > Acrididae > Schistocerca > Schistocerca piceifrons. Next base: position 781,286,457 of record NC_060139.1, on the reverse strand, counting down.
TTGAACTACTTAAACCTAACTAACCTAAGGACATCACACACCTCCATGCCCGAGGCAGAATTCAAATCTGCGACCGTAGCAGTCGCGCGGTTCCGGACTGAAGCGCGTAGAACCGCTCGGTCACCGCGGCCGGCTACTGTCGCAGTTCATTGAGTGGGTAGTGGAAGTACAGTGCCCCATCACAGCAGATTCATTGATGTAATGAAAACGGGTGCACTGCTGTCGCACCGTGCAGAGGTTTGTCCGAAATATCATTTTGCATATTAGCGCTGAATATCATCGTAGTAGATAAGATTTGTTTCGTCTCACCTTGGGTTGACAACTTGTTGGAGGAGAAATCACCACTATTAATGAAAGATTTTGCTCTTGAAGAGGATCGAAGGCCTCGCCGCAGTCAGTTCCCGTCAGATCACCGAAGTTAACCGCTGTCGGGGTTGGCGAGGACTTGCATGGGTAATCGTCCGGATCTGTCAAGTGCTGTTGGCAAAGCAGGGTGCACTCAGCCCTTGTGAAGCCAACTGAGGAGCTGCTTGACTGAGAAGCAGCGGCTTCGGTCACAAAAACTGACAACAGCCGGGAGAGCGGAGTGCTGACCACATGCCCCTTCATGTCCGCATCCAGTGACGCCTATCGGCTTAGGATGACAAGGCGGACCGTCGGTGACGTTGGACTTCTCCAGGCCTATTCGAAAGAAATTTTACTCTTCAAGACCGCCGAGTTACGTAGTCCTTGCCAAGCGTATTATTCACGAAAAACCGCTGGAGATGTTCGATAGCAATTACGATGGTATCTGTCTGGATCGGAAGAGGTGTCACAGTAAATTGGACTGCAGGATTATCAGATCCCACATTTTTTTATTTATGTCCCCGGGTTTCTTAAAATGTAAATGCTATCAAACCGTGCAAGCACAGTGGAACCGCCGGCCGGTGTGACCGTGCGGTTCTAGGCGCTTCAGTCTGGAACCGCGTGACCGCTACGGCCGCAGGTTCGAATCCTGCCTCGGGCATGGATGTGTATGATGTCCTTAGGTTAGTTAGGTTTAAGTAGTTCTAAGTTCTAGGCGACTGATGACCACAGATGTTAAGTCCCATAGTGCTCAGAGCCATTTTTTTGAACAGTGGAACCACACAAACGCTGGCGCAGACATTGGCGAGCAAATATTACTGCCTTTTCAGAAATTCTTTACCAGAAGGGTCAGTACATGTATTGAAGACGGAGATCATCACTTCTAAAATATGCTTAGCTATTACCAACACATTTGAAATTATGCTAAAATATTATGCGGTTTTTTCGTGCCAATTCATGTGCAACATTCTGTCTGTTCCTTTGTATAGATAACAGACTAAAAGAAAATAGCAAATAAATAAATAAACTTCTAAACTCTACTAGAATAATTCTTTTATGAGTTTTTAAGAAACAAATAGAAAAAATGAAACATGTTTCAAGACAAAGTTTTTATTTTTCTTCGCAGAGCGCGAACATGCACTTAAACAGGAGTTTCCATTAAAAAGGAGTTGCCCTCTTTTTCACTGAGAACAGCGTCAACTGGAAGAAAGTGGAAAGAAAGTGGACAGTGCTATCTTGCAGACTCCTGTTAATCACGCGAACGCAACTCCACTTTATTTTTTGATGTATTCAGTTGTGTCAACTTATGACTCGTCCTGTCCACTCTTGCGGCATGAAACACATTGTGTTACGGGCACCTGCTAAGCATATACAACAGTGACAACGCCGCATTTTATCGGGTGCTCGACGCCTAGCCGTGGGCGATACGAAGACAACGGAGGCGGGTGCGTGGGAACGATTCCCGGGGCCTGGCAGACAATTAAGGGCCCCTGGCACCGCCCTCCGGACATGCGAGCCGCCGCCCTTAACTGCGGACTGGCACGTCACGACCCTTCCCCGGCTCATTCACGGCGTCTCGGCGCCACCTGCCTCCTCCACCGCGGCGCCACGGCGGTCGCTGCCGCTGCCGGCTCACCGGACCTCGACACAAGTCCGCCGGACGGATTCATGCCGGGGACCAAACGCTCCTTCCCGCTCCGGAAAGTCGTGCGCTAGACCGCTCGGCCAACCGGGCGGGCTTACAGAGTATGTGGTACGAGTATAAACTGTTTCAAAGCAAGCAAGCATTGAGGATCTCTTGAAAACACGTCGTTGTACACTGAGGTGACAAAAGTCAAGGAATACCTCCTAATATCGACTCGGACCTCCTTTCGCCCGGCGTAGTACCGCACCTCGACGTGGCATGGACTCAACAACTCGTTGGAAGTTCCCTGCATAAATACTGAGCCATGGTGCCTATATAGCCCTCCATAACTGCGAAAGTGTTGAAGGTGCAGGACGTTCTTCATGAGCTGACCTCCCAATAATGTCCCACAAATGTTGGATGGTATTCATGGCGGTGGATGTGGGTGGCAACTCATTCGCTCGAAATGTCCAGAATGTTTTGACATGGCGCATTGTCATCCATAAAAATTCCATCGTTGTTTGGAAACGATATATGGCTCCATATGGTCTCCTAGTAGCCGAAGATAACCATTTCTAATCAGAGGACCCAGTCTATTCCATGTAAACAAACCACACCATTTGGTGCCACCCCAAGCTTGCACAATGCCTTGTTGACATCTTGCGTCCCTGGCTTCGTGGGGTCCGCACCCTACTCGAACCATACTACAGATCTTACCAACTGAAATCGGGACTGCCGGCCGCGGTGGCCGTACGGTTCTAGGCGCTTCAGTCCGGAACCGCGAGACTGCTACGGTCGCACGTTCGAATCCTGCCTCGGGCATGGATGTGTGTGATGTCCTTAGGTTAGTTAGGTTTAGGTAGTTCTAAGTTCTAGGGGACTAATGACCTCAGATGTTAAGTCCCATAGTGCTCAGAGCCATTTGAACCATTTTTTCGTTCGTTAAGCGCAGGCCGTCGGCCACTGCGTTGTTCGTGGTGAGAGGTAATGTCTGAAATTTGGTATTCTTGGCACACTCTTGACACTGTGGATCCTAGGATATTGAATTCCTTAACGATTTCCGAAATGGAATGTCCCATGGGTGTAGCTTCAACTATCATTCCGCGTTCAGAGTCTGTTAATTCCCGTTGTGCCGCCACAATCACGTCGGAAACGTTTTCATGTGAGTGACCTGAGTACAAATAACAGCTCTTCTAAATCGCTGCTCTTCTGTACCTTGTGTATGCGATTCTACCGCCATCCGTATGTGTGCATATCGCTATGTCATGGCTTTTTTAATCACAGTGTAGGTACGCTTTGTTACGATAAAATGACATGAAACTACATACAGATAGTTAAAAGCTTCTATTATTTGATGAGTTTGGTGTTTAATTTTGTGTACTGTGAAAGAATATCGTTTCAACGCCACGGCATAATAATGATCTATCAAAACCATTTTGGTACAATTTGCCGTAGTTAAATATCAAATAACGACGTTTGTAGGCATAGCTGTGTACCATATAACTGAGACACTGTTCCTATACTGAAACTGTAGAGTAGTTGATGGTAGCGCGAAACATAAAGCGAAAGTTATCAGGACTGTGTCAGGTTACTTCCAAATTATTTTTCCAGCTTTTGTTTTCTAAAAGATTGTGGGTCTCTCTTATAAATTTAATAGAAGTGTTACTGCAGTAGTCGATATTATTTATTGTAAATATGTATTTACTTCAGTTATTGATGCATAGGCCAAATACTGGAATATTTCCCCACTGGCTATAAATTTTAACGTGACTGATAGTCTATATGAAAAAGTAATGATGCTCTTCTGTGACAAGTGTCTTAAAACGTAAAGAAACAGTGCGACTGGCGCGTCGGATGCGGCCTAGAACTGCCGCTGGAGAGCGCTGCGGTCATAAACTAAGAGGAGCGCGATCTGTAAGATGTAGCAGGTCATTTCAGAGTATGCAGCAACCACAACGAACATCACATCTGGCGTAATTCGCAATGAGAAACAAGTTCTTTATGATGACGGCTTTACCGATGGCGAGTTTCCTCTGCGATACACCTCTCTCTCTCTCTCTCTCTCTCTCTCTCTCTCTCTCTCTCTCTCCCCCTCCCTCCCCGTTTCTCCCTCTCCCTTCCTCCCCGTTTCTCCCTCTCCCTTCCTCCTTCAGGATGACTTTAAGAGGCTTGTAGAATGTACGTCACGATGCGCATCCATGTGATATTGAGTGCTACTCGGTACTATGAGGATCATTCCAAAGGTACAAAAAGTTCGTTTCTTCAGACATTTTAATGCAAGATAACGAAAGAAAAATTGTTTTCCAGAAAGTAAAGCATCACTTTTTTTTCTTCAACAATTCTGTATTGAACACAATGAGAATCACACACACGAAGAATGATGTTTTATCTACGCACCCTGCCGGACGGAGTGGCCGAGCGGTTAAAGGCGCTACAGTCTGGACCCGCACGACCACTACGGTCGCAGGTTCGAATCCTGCCTCGGGCATGGATGTGTGTGATGTCCTTAGGCTAGTTAGGTTTAAGTAGTTCTAAGTTCTAGGGGACTTATGACCACAGCAGTTGAGTCCCTTAGTGCTCAGAGCCATTTGAACCATTTCTACGCACCCTATTTTCCCATGTAATCTCCATCACGTTCTGTGGCCTTCCTCCAGCGCAAAACAAGGGCGTTTATGCCCTGTCGGTGCCAATCCTTGTTCTGGTGGCGGAGCCAGTGATTCACTGTGAGAACCAACTCCTCATCAATCTCAAAATGTCTTCTACGAATGGCATCCTTTAATGGCGAATGACACCATCAGCTCGCTGCAACATGTCAGGTGTGACAGCCCTGGATGGTCTCCTTGACCGCAGCAAATCGTGGAGGTCCGCCGAACCGCCTTCTAATGACCTCACCATGCCCAGCGACTAACTGTATGTCTGTCTGTAGCAGATGCTCCATAGACTTTGCACAAGCGTTTTTGAATATTCCCCACAGTTTCTTTCTCTACAGTGAGCAATTCAATGACGGCACGTTGCTTATAATGTACATCACCTACAGACGCCATTTTGACACTGTCCTGCAACTACGTCATCTCTCGGAAGTAACGGAAACTTGGCTCACTCACTCAAGAGACTTCAAATACTACATACGTAACATTTTGCATTCGTAGTATTGTTTTCGGCTGAGGAAGAAAAATGCGGTGTATTACTTTCTGGGCAACCCTCGTATTTTGATATCTTACAGCAGGCTCTCTTTCTACTTAGTCGCCATTCAAATATAAACATTGCTCGTAGCGCTGCACAAGTTTCATTATCCCTTCTGTGTAGCCAGTTACCGCCAACAGGGCTAGCCACCCCCAGGGAATGGCGAGACAGACCCCCACCAAGAGTGACGGCGCAGAAGGGGGGGGGGGGGGGGAACTGACAAAAAAATAGAGTTCAACAATTGAGACGCTGTGGGCTTGATAATGATCAGCCAGAATCAGAATGATACTGAGATTTTTACACTTTTCATCGCTGTTAGAGGATGGAAAGCCACTGTTAGATTAGTATTTGAGGAAATCAGGAGACGGCAGAACACACTCTTTTGTCATGTATTGCACCAAGACACAGCTCGTCGTTTTTGTGCTTTAGTGTGGTAAGCCGCAGCAAAATTGCATTTTGCAACGCGACTTGTTCAGATGAAAAAATCGATTGTGGGACCTATAAGGAAGCCGATTATTTTGAGAGTGCGATGATAGGTTTGTAGATGTGTCTGATCAGCCAAATCCATATGGTATATATTATCAGAGGTAGGCATCAATATGTATCTCTTAAGTAATAGTAATATGTAATGAAACCATAACTATTGTTCAATTTATACGATGTATACTGTAAACAATTATTGTAGTTGTGATGGGCATCACTCAGTACCTGCTGTAGGGGTTATTGTGGCTTGCCATTATATAGCTGCTAAATTGCTATACTGTAGATTTTAGCCTCGTAGGTTGATGCCATTAGTAACTTTTGCAATTTTTTCTTCTTTAACAGAGTAGATTTAATTCTTAACGTAACATAAGGAAACACGATAATCTATGAACATCCTAATAACCTTTCAGAAGTTACAGAGTTAAAGTTTTTGACCCGAAACCCTGATTCAATTTTCCTGAAGCACACAGTTCACCGGAACTACTGCGAAATTTATGTCGAAAAGTGTGGGAATTTACACAAAAATCATGGATTACGACCTTAATACCAAAATATCTTCGTGCTATTCCTGCACAGCATAAGAAACTGACGTCAAAGACCTGGTTCCCTATATACCTGCAGTACATCATGAACATTATTTATCCCTGACTCAGTATGAGGCTTTAAGTAATTGATGGCAGTATCTTAAATTAGAGAGTAACGTGATTTGTGATCAGTGAAGCCACATGCTGGCACTGAAACTGAGGATACACAGCGCAATAACAAGCCACAAAATTGTACGTATTCCTTGTACTTCCACAGGGTGCAGTAGTTAAAAATGTTCTGCTTCATGTGGCAGGAATACCTTAAGGTATTTAGTATCTTATAATACAATAAACATACCTGTTATGTCCAGCACCTGATTTATGAAATTTTTTGAACCTTCAAAGTCTCTCCTGTAAAATTTACTTAATGTGCACTACCATTATCTATTCCAGAGCTCCTCAGTTAACTGACAGAGGTACACGAGTTCTCACACCCCTCGCCTTCCTATCTTGTAGCTTCAAGAAGAAGCCTTTCCTTCGGCCCGCGACTGTAAACACGCGCTGTTCTCACAACGTATTTTCGTATAAGTAGAGTTGATATTACACGATTTTTCAACTGTACCCGTTGATCTTTATCAACGCCTGTAAGCAGCTAATGGTGTGCATTTCATTGTAATTTCATTCTTCGAGAGCTGCAAGATCATCAATGGTACCCGTTCATTTGGACATGTCCGAAAGAACAGATACCATCTTCATATAGATAAAGACTTACGGGCCAAGGATCTTCTCTTCAGTACGGATGCACACTCATTGCTCAAACTCTTACGGGAATCGGTAGAGTGACTGCCGCGAGTAATGAGTATAGTGGGCAGGGGCACTACAAATATAGAATGTGGACAGTAAGTTGGAAATGTGGGTCACACGGAGGGCGTGCCAGAGATAAGTCCCTGCAGTCGCACTATCCTCTGTGTCCTCGGTGGCTCGGCAGGGTAGAGCGTCTGCCATGTAAGTGGGAGATGCCGGTTTCGAGTCCCGACTGTCCCCATTGATATTTATCAGCGCCTGTAAGCAGCTAATGGTCTGGATTTCATTGTCAATTCATAATTTAATTCTTCGAGAGCTCCAAGATTAATGGTTCATGATGCACAGTCTCAGTTGCAGGTTGCCTGTCTAACGGCTTCCGGAGGCAACATCGATTTCATTTTTAATATTTCGTATAATAATTGATAGAACTTGAAAATTTAAAAAGCTGTCATACTCTTCCCATTAAGAAATAAAACAAGCATTACACCTAGGGTTGCAGTCCTTCTCGATACATCGAGACCGTTGCTGTTACGGACCTTCTAGTCCCGACATCCCGACGAGACTCAATTTTGTCCCGATTTTGCAGAATATTATTACGAACTTGGCTCAGGTGGTGAAGTAACGCCATCTCTTAGTGCAACATGTAAATACAACCTCAGTTAGTTTTACTTATATCAACAAGTTTATGTTGACAGGATCGTCTCACAAAGGCATTGCATGTTGCGTATACTGTATCGATGATGCGAGCACTGCTAAATCTAGCGTCATCATTCGACAAAATACCAGACTTCTCCAGTAGCATGGGGCTGGAACTATTTAAGCAGCGCCACGCGGAAGAATCGGGCAGTTCAAATTTGAATAACGATCTGATAAGAAGATTCTTTCTAAATGTAATACGAGTGCAAGGTTGTAATAATTGAAATGTTTACTGCGGGTACGTAGGGCGTGAAATGTATAGTAACGTGAATTTCGATGACTCGATGAGTAAAGTGGTATTGTAGGCTGCTTACCGTCTAATAAACTTATCTTATCATAGCTTACGAAAATACCCAGGGATGGAAAGAGAAAGTGTCACTTTTCAGATGATTACACAAAAGAGTGGTATTTTGTCCAGAAAGGATATAGGGATCAGGAAGCGTTGTGTGAGATTTGGGGCTGTTTCATCTCAGTAACTCACGGAGCTAAAAAAAAGCAGATGTGAGGCATCACATTTCTACGAAGAATCATACAAATAGGTTCTCGGTAGCATCGACACGAAAGCCTATTTGTACATTAATTATTGAAGAAGATACCCAGGAAGAATTGCTCGTTGCTGCTGCAGAACTAACAGCAGCTTATAAAGTTGTCAAGCATTATCAATCCTTCAGTTCTCTTGACTGTACCGTAAAACTGAATGCCGCGATGTATCCCGACTCAAAATTCGCCGAAAAGAAGTACACAGCCAGGACCAAAACTACAGAGATTGTCAAAAATATTCTTGCATCACACTACGTATCCAAATGGTTCAAATGGCTCTGAGCACTATGGGACTTAACATCTATGGTCATCAGTCCCCTAGAACTTAGAACTACTTAAACCTAACTAACCTAAGGACAGCACACAACACCCAGCCATCACGAGGCAGAGAAAATTCCTGACCCCGCCGGGAATCGAACCCGGGAACCCGGGTGTGGGAAGCGAGAACGCTACCGCACGACCACGAGATGCGGGCACACTACGTATCCGAATGCATAAAACAGTTAGAAGAAGTTTCATTTTACGGCATAGTCACCGATGCACGAACCACAAGGCTGAAAAGATGTTACCTTTAGTTGCTCTATACTTTACAGAAACTGGAGGAATCCATCAGAAGGTGTTGAAGCTCGATTCGCTGAATAATGAAACATCGGAGACAACTGCAAAGTTTTGTCTAGACAATTTAACACAACCGCAAATTCCATTAGATAAATTAATCACTTATATGAAGGTAATACCAACAGTGGAGGGCTTCATCGACCCTGCCAGCGGAATGTTTCACCAAGTTAAAGATGAACGCGGAAAAATGTAGAAAGAATTGGATGCCCTGCCCCTATTCTCCACAATACCACATCGAGAACAGCTGGAGTCTAATCTGTCGACATTGAAATAATCATCATGAAAATATTTAAGGAGAGAGACGTTGAAAGAGTTCTGCTATACTTTGATTTCGATCATCATATTGTTCTTAGTCAAAAACAAGATGGCTGTCATTTACGTCCGCAGTTGAGAGAGTTATAATCTTTGGATTCCATTAACACAATTTTTTGACGCCGAAGAAAATACTCTTAAAATAATTTCAGATTTTTTCAGTAGTCCGAGCAGCGAAATTTACTTCATGTTTCTGCAGTCAAAATTGGGTATGTTTGAAAAAATATATAAAAATATATAAAAAGCGTAGAGAAGAATAAAGTCTCAATAATTGAAATAAGAAATATATTAATCGATACTCAAAGATGTCTGAGTGAAAGGAAGATTGCGAATTTCATTTGCATGTAAAACAAGATGAACTTGAACAAATTAAAGAATGAGATCCATAACCAAGAAACAATTAATTTGGTATCGAAATTTGAGGAAGAGGCAATGGCTTTCTATACCACAGCGTTTGATTACTTAGAGAAATAGGCTATTCTTTCTTTTCATAAGTGTCAAGAATTTCATTGGATGACTCTATCTGAAACTCCAGATTGGGTGATGATTGAAAACATGATTGAAAACATTGTTGCCGGCCGTGATGGCCGTGCGGTTCAAGGCGCTCCATTCCGGAACCGCGGGACTGCTACGGTCGCAGGTTCGAATCCTGCCTCGGGCATGGATGTGTGTGATGTCCTTAGGTTAGTTAGGTTTAAGTAGTTCTAAGTTCTAGGGGACTGATGACCTAAGATGTTAAGTCCCATAGTGCTCAGAGCCATTTGAACCATTTGAAAACATTGTTATATACCTGACTAAAAGTAGAGTGAAAATTTCAACAGACAATTGTTTTCATCAATAAATGTATCTGAAGAGCTTTTTAGAAATTAAGCGTGAATCGGAAGAATGGAAGTCTACACACTTCGTGGGAGGAAGGAACCGAAAATCCTGAACGCAAATGCCAACTGCTAAAATTATGAGTAGTTGTTTTCTATTCCCGCACACGACGCCATTGTGGAAAGACTATTTTCGTTGAGGTCGACCCAGTAGACTGCTGCCAGAGACTATGGAATCCGTCTTACAGTGCCAATTTAACTATAAGCTAACCTGCATGGAATTTCATACTACGTAAAAGGGAGAAAACACTTACTGAAAAAGGTGAAATCTTGCGAAAAATGTAGCGTAACAATAACTTCTGGCGCAAAAAGTTCTATGTAATTGTATTCTAAATAAAAAGTACTTATATCAAACAACTTTTTTACTTCAGTTCTGCACCAGCGTCTCAGAGTGTCCCGACGAGGTCCCAGCTAGATATGGCTACCCTAACCACAGCTAGGAAAAGTGGCTATCTCTCGAAGGAGAGTAACCCACCGCGAGCGTATATCCCGACTACATTCATTTGGTATTCGAGAATGAGACCACTTAGTGACTCGGAGCAAACTTTGTGCACAATTTCACACCTTTTCTAAACTCTTTCTCTCTTGCGTGCTTAACGCCAGATAATACATTCACGCATTTGTAAAATAATGAGAAGTTTGAAGCTGTTTCATACATGGGAGAGTTAGATTTTTAAAACAGCCGGCGTTTTACTGGTTACCAAGAAACGGCTATTAACAGACGTCTATTGCCAACATGGTTTATGCTGAAACAGTGGACTTGGTTCACACAGCTCCCTCGAATTCGACAATGGAGTTCTTGTTGCTACAACGCTACAGTATTGTAGGATCTCAGATGTCGGCGAGTGGGTGCTGAACCAAATATGGGATTTGACCGAAGGATTCCGATTTTTGACGATTTCTGCCCACTGAGGACTGGCACGAGACACGATGATGGACGAAGCTCCTTCCAGCCAGTATTAATGCTGCTCACAGGTTTTGATTGGTAGGTTCTGCTGTGTAAATAAAAAGGAATAAGCCTACTATGGCTCCTTAATAATAACATGGGAGGTGTTGGTCGTTGTGTGTATAGATAGTTATATTCTGTTCAACTAAGCTGAAAGTCGTGTAAGCAAACACATGATCTTCCATTGCTCATTCTGCTGCATTTCTCAAGCATCTGCTGTCCTAATACCACTGAAAATAAGCCTTAATTAGGTATTGGATATTTTGTTGTTATTCTAGCTCTAGTCAGACTCTTAACACACGTGAAAGCGTTAATCTTCTTTATTAATCTCTGTGCTAAACATCTAACACAGCCCGTTATTCTTGTATGAAATGTCACTGGACAGTCGCTTTCGCTGTGTCTAGCAACCGTGCTGTTGTTCGTATGCACGTATCCGAGCCAACCCCAGCTAGATGGGCAACGCTCTCACAGGTTACGTGCACTGGTAATTATGTGCTTGTTCCGTGGTCGCCAGCGCGGCCTGAGATATGTTTCGTGATATTTATGGCTGTGCCATGGACTGGAGCATTTTATGAATGCAGTTTTAGAAAATTAGATGAACAATTACTTAAGGGCGAGTTTGGGTGAAAGAAAATCGTCAACTTTTGGTGCCAACTTTGACGCCTTGCTCAAAGCGAGGAAATTCAAAGTGAAATTATAATAAAATGTCAGCTCTTGATTATAGCTTTTTCCTTTTATATTATAATTAATAATTTATGAAAAGCAAATAAAATCTAAAGAGCCTGAAAAGCCAACCAACCAGTTGCAAAACAAGGGTATTTTAGCCCTTGACCTAAGTTTCGATATTTCTAAAAATACCTTCTTCAGAAGCAGTCGGCCTTGTTACATCACATGATGGTACATTACATTAGATGTGGCCGAGCAGCTCTTGTCGTATATGAAATTGACAAAACAAGAATTATCACATGCCATGGCTTTAGATAGCAGCGAGATTACATATATCGTACTTCAGAACGAATGCTCATAGTAAATGCCCATAGGTAGAAGCTCTTGTCAAGATAAAATTGTAACAGGAGTCCCAGGATGTGTACATCATGCCAGAGACTAAGACGGGAGCCTCTACCTATGGGCATTTACTAGTGAGCATTCATTCTGATGTACGATATATGTAATCTGGATGCTATCTAAAGCCATGGCTTTTATATATGTAGTCTGGCTGCTATCTAAAGCCATGATTTGTGATAGTTCTTGTTTTGTCAATTTTATATGTAACAAGATCCGCTCGTCTTCATCTAATCTGAAGTACCACTAGGTCCACTGCTTCTGAATAATATATTTTTAGACATATCGAAACCTAGGTCAAGAGCTAATAAACCTTTCCTTTGCAAGTGGTTGGCTGATTTTTCAACCTCTTCAGATCTACACAATTGCTATTTGGCAGCAATGTTTAAGATTTTCAAATAAAATGTTATTTATTATACATTATGCTAAAACCAAAGTATAGTAGCTGTCGTAAACAATGAAACGGTGATTTGATTTTATCTTCAATTTTTCTAGCAAATTTGTACAATTTGTGATTTATTTACGACAATGACACAGTTAGTTTTCATGTGTAATATTTTTCATCAATACAATTCATTTAAGAAACATTTTTCAGTAAATGTTCATTTTTATCAAAATTACTTAAAAGAATATAAAATTTGCTAAAAATTACAAAGAATAATCGTTTTCCTGGGAGATTTGGGGGGGGGGGGGGGGGGAGCGTCAGGTATGGGGACGAGGGCGAGGGGCGCAGTCACTATCGTCCCCTCTCTCACTTCGTCTTCATTTCCATAATACCTTCCACCCAAAAAATCCTTTAATTTTCATAATGATGATAATCACACGGTGCAAAGTTCAAGCAGCCGCCTGACACACACTTTTCTATACCCCAAATCACTACTAACAATTTCATAAGGAACTGATCGTGAAAATTTCAGGTCATTGAAAGTGACGCGTCTATACCTTTTGAATATCTTCCTCAATCCTTAAGTTTGTCGGTCACAACTGAAGGTCGGCCTACAGGTTCCTCATCCGCCATTTTCGAACTGGAGCTTCAATCATCAAATTTCCATAAATTAGCTTATCCGTAAATTTCAATAGGGCAGATTATTGTTTGCATTCAGAAATCGTATTAGTCTACGAACTTCCCGCTCGACGGGATCGTTAATTTTGTCATGCATTTTAAAATTTGTAAAGCAGCATTAAACGACTATTCCTGATCGGTATTAGCGTCATACTTGCGTCAGTGATTAGGAAAGTCAGCCACATGGCACCTTGTCAGATCAAAGCTTTTATTCGCTTTCAGAATGAACATCGTAATTAAGGCTCGTGAGTGCAGATTATTTATTTGAAACTGATTTATCTCCTTTCATTATTAGTATTTGACGTGCCTAATACAGTGTCTTTCAAAAAGACTGAATCTTATGCGAGCATGAAGATAGAAATGAGGGGCGCATTTTAACTTATGCATCCACATAAATTTATCTTGGCGCCAGCTGTAAGTTGCCATTTCATGTGATTAACGCCGGGTATCTCTCTTGGCCCATTATCCAATGGGCGTCGATCGAACTGGCAACAACACAGCAACAAAAGACGTTTTTCATTCTTCGTTTCAACAGGCGACAACTATGAGACATGTTTTTCGTCGAAAGTACGGCACTGCACGTCCTAGGGCCTCAGACATCCTCATATTGTATCATTGGCCTCCAAGGTCGCCTGATCTCACGGTACGTGGTGGTCCGTGAAAGACTCCGTCTATGTGCTCCCCTTACAACAACTTTGGCTGAATTGTGACGACGCGTAGCAACAGCTGTGAATGCTCGCTAAAACATTGGACAAGTCTGACTTACGTCTGGATTTTGGTATGCATCCGGGGGAGGGTATAGTGAACATTTGTGTATGGTAAATGAAAACTTTGATCCTAAACGGCGTTGAAGCAAGTATACTAATGTTGTATGTTATTATGTAATCAAGCCTGCTACACATTTTGAAGCCTTCGCTACAAATGGGCATCGATAATTTCATTTACAAATAGAAACTACGTTCTCTAAAATTTAGTATTTCATGCACAGCTATTTTCATTTCGTTTGATTATGATAATTTTGAAGATTTAACATGAAAATCTGTAAATTTAATTTTTAATAAATTTTGCCAAATTATGTATCAGTTAATCGAAACAATTCCTTTGAGAACGATGTATATATTTTAAACTTCTTTGGCTCAAATCTAATATTTGTCCTCCTTCTTGTTCGTAGTTGTCAGAAAGCTGCCATGAAATGGAGTCAAGTCATGTTCTGTGGTGCTGTAGGAATTATGCATATTCAGCTAGAATTATTGGTTTGAAAGAGTGAATTGATGTTAAATGCTGTCAGTCTGATATCTGAAGAGCTGAAAGTACAGAATGTTAAAACTGGATACATTTTATTTCATTTTGTAGTTGGTGATTCATTCTAGCCGGCCGGAGTGGCCGTGCGGTTCTAGGCGCTGCAATCTGGAACCGAGCGTCTGCTGCGGTCGCAGGTTCGAATCCTGCCTCGGGCATGGATGTGTGTGATGTCTTTAGGTTAGTTAGGTTTAATTAGTCGTAAGTTCTAGGTGACTGTTGATCTCAGAAGTTAAGTCGCATAGTGCTCATAGCCATTTGATTCATTTTAACATTCACAACCCCAGGAACAGTATATATTCTGCGCACACTGAAGACCTGCACATACTGTCATACTTCTGAAATGAAGACAACAAGGCCAACTTCAAGCAGTTACTAAAGTATAGTTTATAGTTCAGTAAATTGAAAGTGCCCTTCAATGACAGCTACTTCAGGAAAACGGACATGTCATTTTATAGATGTTATTAAAGTGGTATGTTACAATGTGCATTTCTGTAAGATATACCTTTGTTAAATCGGATAGTTGTTTTGGAAAAAGATTCTTTGTAGTCTTATATATCTAAGTTTAAAAGTGTCCCAAGTTTCTGTCTTCATTCAGGTGTGAGATACACTCCTGTGGAATCCGATGAACCTTTTTGAAACACGTTTCTCTCTCGCTAAGTACCATTACATTCAACACATTATTCTTTTTAGTTATCGAAGTTTTTCTTATTTCTCCTTGATTCATATCAGTTAATGTACTTCAAAAGAAATATGCCCAAGGTAGGAGATTAAAACTGTACGAATAATTGCTAAACATCGTGTGCCATTTTGAATTTGTCATGTAGTCACCGAGGTACAAGAAGGACCAGCGCTGATTTCATTGCCATGCTTTTCACTAACCTCGTTCGGAGTATGCATCATGGGGTAATTACGGGCAAAAAAAAAAAGAAGTAAATTATAGACCTGCACCTGCTCCTGGGAAAACGCAGACATTCACGAGAATGCGAGAAGAAGGTGCACAAAGTAGGAATACAGCTAACTAACCATGCTTTGGTGTTAGAAAGCGAAGCTGATCTCAGCATAATCAAAAGATGTTTGAAATTTGAAATGGTGACCAGAATAGAGAAAAAGGGGTAAAATTCGTTGCTTCGCTTGGTGATACATGTTGCCCAAGTGACAGCCCATTCATCAGTCCTGGAAGCATTTCATTATGAACTCGATCTTCATATCATCCATTTAACATTAATTTAATTCATTAACAACACAGAGAGAATCCGCAAAAGAATTATCAACACACGATAATGTTGTGGATGTCGAAAATGAATAAGAAAAACGCGGCGTTTTCCAAGACAGCAGAAAACGTGAGCCAAAACATTAAGTGAACGACAGAGAAGAAAAGTGGGGAACTTCGTTTCATTAAGTAAATGGATCAATTACGAAGAAATTTTATATTTATTCCTCCCTGGATTCAGAGGGTGTAGGATAAATGCAGCTCATCCAAGTTAATGACTACTCTATTTAATGCGAAATGGTCACGCTTCTTGAAAGTTCTCAAAACGGTATTTTTTCTGTGTCGTCGTTCCGATAAAAATGGGTTTAATTTACTTTTCCCATTATTGCATGCGTCAGCCAATAATTTCAGTAAAGACCAGTGAAGTTCAGGAGGAAAACAAGGATATCTGTGAATAACGGTCGGCAGTGCATTTGGACGCTCTTGGACCTTGGCATGTGCCATTCACCCACATAGTATCTTTAGACACTTGATGATTTGTCGTCTCTTGCCTCGTATTGTTTTTGTTTTCTTGTCGCTGTAGTGACGTCAGGCCGATTCATACAGTATCTAGCAGTTGACGCACCAATTATCAATCACCCGTCTCCGAATAATTAATGACTGCTGATTTTACCCATGTCTAAATGCTACATGCATATGATTAAAACAAGCTTTTTCATTAATGAAATAACAGCTTTCTCTGTGGATTAGTCAGAAATAAAAACGAACGAGCACATCTCAAGCACAGGGAAGACTGTAGCAAATATAATAGCCGCCGCGTTACAGATCAAAATCTTTGGAACGGCCACGACGAATCTCGAACCTGCTGCTCCTCACTTGCCTTATTGAGTTCGACTGCTGCGTTTGGTATAGACATATAAAGAACTACGTTATGTTCAATATGAAAATACATAAAGTCGCTGCGAAGATCTAAATGTGTCTAGCAGGTGAACAAAATTCAAAACATTTTCACTCCTGCAGTTGCCCCCAGAAATAGCGGTAGTGTAAAAGACCTATTCAGAAGTTTTTATATTGTTCAATTAATAACTATTTTTCACTTCTAGCCCTAAACCTTTAGATCATAATCTGCAACAAATATTTCTAAAAATACAATCCACCATGCGATTTCGACTATAAGTATACCCTTCAACACAGTCGTCAAAGCCGTCGTCAGTGACAGTTACTTTACAAAACGCGATTAAAAGATTTCCTGTGAAGGTTGTGAAGCCGAGGCCTTCAGTCTGAAGATTTGTTTGGTGCAACTCCCCACGTTAGTCTATTCTAAACAACTCTCCAGCTTTGCATAACTAATGCGACTCACATCGATTTGAACTTTACCTCCCATACTTGCCTCCATTACGAAATTGACCATTCCTTGATGCCTCAGGATGTCTCCTATCAAACGACTTCTTTTTGTAAAGTTCGACGTATGAGTAGTTAACTCCTCATTCCTTACCCAATCTACCCATCAAATCTTCACCTTTCTCCAGTACCACCATAATTCAAAATCTTCTATTGTCTTCTTGTCTGAACTGTTTAACATCCCTGTTTCGCTTTCGTACAACTAACTTTTTATCAAGATAGCACTGGAGGAAGTATGATGAGACTGCATGGATCTACGTCAGGTTGCTACGAAAATGCTACTTTTTTCTGGTTGATCTTCGAATTCAAATTATTCTTTGTTAGGTTGTTTGCGTTCTGTTGCTCAAACCATTTCATTTGAGGTTAGATTAGTCTCGATTTTATTATCTTTGATTAACGAAATAGGACGACTATTAGTTCTTATAGAACAAATATCAATTTTAAAAAGCTAAAAGAGTCTATATTACAACAAATAATTATTTAAGTCTGACAAGGAAACATTATATTTTAGGGAAAAAAAGTACACTAGCAAGATATCAGCAACCAAACCCACGCGAAAATTTTGGCCATAACTCTGACCGCAGTTACGATCGTCTGAAAGCATAGCTTCTAAACTTCGGCGAGTTCCGGTTGTTTGTCATCTGCTCGGCCCTTCTGCAGCCACCTAATGCCCGAACGCCAAGTATCGTACAATGGAGTAAGAGGTCTGTCAAAAACCGATTTGAAATTGGTACATGCTTTGCTCGTTGTGTTGAAGTTCGCGGTTTCTAACCTGCACGTGTTGCCAGAGATCTCTTTGCTTCGAATATGTTTATATTACGATTCACAAACGCGGTGGAAACGAATGAGTGTGTCATTGAAGAGGCAGGGTAATGCTATTTAAATATGAAAGGTGCTGTTGTGGCATATCGTTTTTGGATTTTGAAGCTGGCACTATTCAAGTGACTTACCTTTGAATGGAATACGCTATTCTTCAACGTGATTGGCATGATTAAATTGCCGCGCGGGGTAGCCGTGCGGTCTGGGGCGCCTCGTCAAATTTGGTGCGGCTCCCCCTGTCGGAGATTCGAATCCTCCCTCGGGCATGGGTATGTGTGTTGTCCTTAGCGTAAGTTAGTTTAAGTTAGATTAAGTAGTGTGTAAGCCTAGGTACCGATGACCTCAGCAGTTTGGTCCCATAGTCCTTACCACAAATTTCCGCGATTAATTTGTTAATCGAAAAAAATTACTTCATTGCATAATAGTACTTCAGGATCTTAGTTTTATTCATTTTGATTTTGGGTCGTATACGAGGGCGTGCTCAAAATTAATGCTTCCGAGTTTTTTTGTGTGAAAACTCTTAAAACTTTTTTAAATAAAACAAGCGTTATTATCATTCCGCATCTTTATTCTTCATGTCTACTTATTTATTTCTCAACATAATCAGCCTGGCTACGAACACATTCCCCACAACGAGAGACCAGTTTGTTGCCGTGCGGTTCTAGGCGCTTCAGTCCGGAACCGCGTGACCGCTACGGTCGCAGGTTCGAATCCTCCCTCGGGCATGGATGTGTGTGAGGTCCGTAGGTTAGTTAGATTTAAGTAGTTCTAAGTTCTAGGGGACTGATGACCACAGATGTTAAGTCCCATAGTGCTCAGAGCCATTTTTTTGAACAATGGAACCACACAAACGCTAGCCTGACTTCGTTGCCGGAGCGACATCACCACCTCTGTTTGCATCGCTTCGTCACTATCTAAGTGAAGTCCTCTAAAGTGCTCTCTAAATATTGGAAACAGATGAAAATGGGATGGGAAAGTCGGGACGGTATGGAGGATAATGGATGACAGTGAGCCCAAGGCGTCGGAGTGTTGCGGATATCGCAGCGCTCGTGTGTGGTCTGGCATTGTCATGCTGAAGGATAGCCTGATCCATGTGTGGACCAACTCTTCGAATTTGAAACTCGATTACAGCACTTTGTTTCTCACGCATCGGCATTGCTACGATTTACACCGCCATGTTACACGTTACAATTTGAAGCCCTCCAGCGGCAGAGGATTGCAAATATGGAGACTTGAAGAATAAAGATGTAGAATGTTACCAACTCCCGTTTTATTTAAGAATCTTTAAGAGTTTTCGCATAAACAATTCGGAGACATTAGTTTTCAGCACTGCCTCGTTATAGCTGCTGAAAATCAGTACCAGAATAATGTTAAAATAATACTGAATATATATGTGCGTCAGGTTGAGATATTAAGTACTCATATTGCTTACTATTTCTCACGTAAAATAATACGTGTTTCCCAACAAGATTTCTACATCTACATCTGTATGGATACTCTGCAAATCACATTCAAGTGTCTGTCGCAACGAAAAACGCCTTCCTTTTAATGATGTCTAGCCCATATCCTGTCTCATTTCTGTGACACACCCTCCCATATTTCGCGATAATACAAAACGTTCTGCCTTTCTTTGAACTTTTTCGATGTACTCCGTCAGTCCTATCTGGTAAGGATCCCACACCGCGCAGCAGTATTCTAAAAGAGGACGGACAAGTGTAGTGTAGGCAGTCTCCTTACTAGGTCTGTTACATTTTGTAAGCGTTCTGCCAATAAAACGCAGTCTTTGGTTAGCCTTACCCGCAACATTTTCTGTGCGTTCCTTCCAATTTAAGTTGTCCCTAATTGTAATATTTAGGTATTTAGTTGAATTTACGGCTTTTAGGTTAGACTGATTTCTCGTGTAACCGAAGTTTAACGAGTTTCTTTTAGCACTCATGTGGATGACCTCACACTTTTCGTTATTTAGGGTCAACTGCCACTTTTCGCAACATTCAGATATCTTTTCTAAATCGTTTTGCAGTTTGTTTTGATCTTCTGATGACTTTATTAGTCGATAAACGACAGCGTCGTCTGCAAACAACCGAAGACGGGTGCTCAGATTGTTTCCGAAATAAGGAACAGCAAAGGGCCTATAACACTACCTTGGGGAATGCCAGGAATCACTTCTGTTTTACTCGATGACTTTCCATCAGTTGCTACGAACTGTGACCCCTCTGACAGGAAATCACAAATCCAGTCACATAACTGCGACGATAGTCCATAAGCACCCAATTTCACTACGAGCCGCCTGTGTGGTACCGTGTCAAAAATCCTTCCGGAAATTCAGAAATACGGAATCGATCTGAAATCCCTTGTCAATAGCACTGTACACTTCATCTGAATAAAGAGCTAGTTGTGTTTCACAGGAACGATGTTTTCTAAACCCATGTTGACTGTGTGTCAATAGGCCGTTTTCTTCGTGGTAATTCATAATGTTCGAACACAATATATGTTCTAAAATCCTGCTGCAAATCGACCTTAACGATATGGGCCTGTAATTTAGTGGATTACTCCTACTACCTTTCTTGAATATTGGTGTGACCTGTGCAACTTTCCAGCCATTGGGTACGGATCTTTCGTCAAGCGAACGGTTGTATATGATTGTTAAGTATGGAGCTAATGCATCAGCATACTGCGAAAGGAACTTAATTGGTATACAGTCTGGATCAGAAGACTTGCTTTTATTAAGTGATTTAAGTTGCTTCACTACTCCGAGGATATTTACTTCTACGTTACTCATGTTGGCAGCTGTTCTAGATTCGAATTCTGGAATATTTACTTCGTCTTCGTGTTTCAAAAGACTTAGTTTATAGCTGTCCACCCTTCCGCCTCCACTTCCCTAGCTTTCAACATCCCGCAAGTAGAAGAGCTATGGTTGTCAATGAAATGTACAATACTTCGAGATCAGGCATTAGGCAGCTGAAGGGGGACGGAGTGAGTGACACTTAAAACGGTGCGCGTAAAATTTAATATGCTGGGACTGATATTTTGTAAATGTGGTTTCTTTATTCTTCATTGGTGATATTTCCTTATGAGTACACGATTCAATTTCCATAGCAGCTGAAACGTATCGACTAGCGGTTATTTATTGACATGTTATAACAGAGGCGGGTTGGATACAGAATTACTTCTGTCTAATAATCTCTGCGAGTGAGCCAGGCTTGTCTCTGGCTAAGGTGCCTAATTTTGTCGTTGTTGTTACGCTCTTCAGTCTGGAGACTGGTGTTACGCTGATTTCCACGCAAGTCCGTCCTGTGTGAGTCTCATCTCTGTATAACTGAAACCTGCATCCACTGATAACTGCTTATTGTTGTCCAGTCATGGTCTCCCTCTACGATTTTGCCCTCCCGCACTTCCCTCAGTTACCAATTTCTTGATATCTCGGATGTGTCCTCTCAATGTATCCCTTCTTACGTTTTTATTTATTTGGTCTTCGTCGTCTAATAGCCATTTATCCAGATAAAAATTAAATGATCGACACACAGTAAAAACATAAACTGATGGTATGATAGGAAAGTATACAGATACGAGTTTTGCAAGGAGCTTTTTAAGTCTACTGTTGCTTTAACATGTATGTAAAATATAGAACAACAGAGTTAGTTAATTTGAAGAAAAATATAAAAAATACAACAATATTAACGATTAACAATGATGCTGTGGCCCAGTTATAAACATATTAAAACATGTTTAACCAAATTTTACTGGGTGTTTTCACAAAGATAGTTATTTTGACACCACAGATTTTTGGAAGTAAAACGGAAATGGATAGAAACAGTAGTGATACAAACGTTAGATTCCTAAATTGAAATAACTGCATACGTATTATATACATTAAAATGAAACGACTGTTAATATAGCTCCCAGAACTACGTTATTGCTACTAAGATACCTTGGCAGCTTGTAAAAAGCTCTTTATTATACGCGGCATTATTCAAAGAAAGTAGAATGGCGGATCTCATGACATCTAGTGGTCAATTGCGCATTACATAGGGATGCCTGGATACCTGATCAGATAGTGTACAGTCACTGCACTCTGAAGTATTTGTGTCGAAAGACACAGTAATTGCGACTTACTAATCTTACAGTCAGAGGATACCACGACATTACGTCCTGCGAACTGCACAGCCTGGCTCTTCTGCACATTGTAAGTTAGTTGCGGATCGGTTATTTTGTCGAGATATTACTGGATGTTACTGCGGAAAGCCTGAATTGCAGCTTACGCTACCTGCTAAATCATTTTCTCATAGCGCGAACAACTTAGGTCCTGTGTATGCTCTTCACGGGTATGCTGCCGGACATGATCGTCTTCACTGTATGACATTTCGGCGATCCATCTGGTTGCGATCGCTGAGTACACAATCAAGCCAGAACCAAATGAACATCAGAAACGGCAGCTCCTTTATACCCCTGGTCCAGGCCACTGCTTCTGCGCGAGAAGCGGAAGAGCTGCCCCCTGCGAAGGGAAGAACTGCAGTGCCGCCAGAGGTAGAAACTGGCGAAAGTGATAAATCGCAAACTAAATGCAGCGGGTCGAAATCCAGACTGTTGTTGTTTTATATCAGATAAAATAGGTTTCCATATCTTGCTTAAAGGAAAAATAATGTCATCAGATAATCGTATGTCGATGGATTCCTTCAGCACACAATCCCAGTAACGAGAAGCCGGAGCAATAATTTGCGTCTCTTTAAACGACACGTTATGCCCTTCGTTGAGACAATATTCGGCACCGGCAGATTTTTCAGGCTGGAGCATACGCAGGGGCAGCTCTTCCGCTTCTCGTGCAGGCGCAGTGGCCTGGACCCGGAGCATAAAGGAGCCGCCGTTTCTGACGTTCATCCAGTTCCGGAGTGATTGTGTACTCAGCGATCGCACCTGAAGATGGCGGCGAGATGGATCTCCGAAATATCGTGTAGTGAACACGATCATATCCGGCAGCATACCCGTGAAGAGCGTACACATATATGACGGCAGGAAAATCTACGGAATCACAGCATAGGGCCTATTATTCTCTTGTGGTACATCAGACAATCCTTCAGTGTCTGTAGTTAACTCTGTCCAAGATAGTATGCTGCTTCCTGCCGGGCAGGATATTTACTGTCCAACAGCAGACATGGCTGGGTGGCAGGAACGTTTTTTTCTTTAGGTGGCATCGGTGTGGTAGTGAATCGAGAGCTTCTCGAACGTCTTGACACACCGGACTAACCGGGTTTCTTCGATTAGAAGATATCATGCGGAAGATATCATGTGGAAGAGTGCCCCTCCCGCCGGACGTTCTAGTCCTCCCTCGGGCATGGATGTGTGTGTTGTTCTTAGTATAAGTTAGTTTAAGTAGTGAGTAAGTCTAGGGACCGATGACCTACGCAGTTTGGTCCCTTAGGAATTCACACACATTTGTGGAAGAGTGCGAGTTGAGTTTCGTATGACTGGTGCTTTTGTTCCACAGAGAAAGTTATTTTGCTCTACATATTTTATAGCGCCAACGCCCGTGCCGCAGTGGTAACACCGCTTTCCATCAGATCACCGAATTTAAGTCTGTCGGGCTTGGTTAACATTTGGATGGGTGACCGTCCCCGTCTGCCGAGCGCCGTTGGCAAGCGGGGTGCACTCAGTCCTTGTGACGTCAGGTGAGGAGCTACTTGACTGAGAAGCAGTGACTCCGGTCACAAAAGCTGACAATGGACGGGAGAACGTTGTACTGACCACAAGCCCCTCCACATATGTGTCCAGTGACGCCTATCGGGCTGAGTATGACACTGCTGTCGGTCGGTACCATAGGCTCTCCGGAGGCGTCTTCTGATTTTTTTGATTTTTTTTAGATTACGGTATTTGAATCTAGAACTTGGTGTATTATTTTGGTACAAGTAAAGCTGAGTGATGTGGTCCCCTTTTTTGTAAAAGGGCATCACTATCGCTCTTTCCGATTCATGGGGAACGTATCTTTTCTTTTCAAAATATCGGCGGTAAATTATGTCGAGAACGGAGCTAGTTAACTCGCAAAATCGGTAGTACAGAACTTGGCAGGTATTCCATCCGGCTCTGACTCCATACTGAGTTTTAGCGATTTAAGTTGTTTGTCAACGCTGCTAGTACTAATTACTGTGTCGTCCGCCCCCATAGCTGAGTGGTCAGCGTGGCGGATTGCCATCCTACGGGCCCGGGTTCGATTCACGGCTGGGTCGGAGATTTTCTCCGCTCAAGGACTGGATGTTGTGTTGTCTTTATCATCATTTCATCCCCATCCGGCGCTCAGGTCACCCAGTGTAGCGTCGAATGTAATAAGACCTGCACCAAGGCGGCCGGACCTGCCTCGCAAGGGGCCTCCTGGCCAATGACGCCAAACGCTCATTTCCATTACTGTGTCACGCTGCAGTGGAATGGATAGTGAATAAGGATAACATTCCTTAATATTGAATTGTGAAGAAAAATTTACAAGATAGAATTTGTTATTATGGCTGTTGTGCAATTTCCTATTCTGATTCCTGCCTCAGCCACAAATGTCTGGACATCGATTTTTGAGCCACTGACAGCCTAAGCATTTGATCAAAATGAGGCTTTGCGATAACATCTACCTTTTCAACTGCCTGTACTAGACGAATTAGTCTTTCTCTGTCAGGCTCGCTTCTCGTTATTCTTCCGATTTTCTATTTAGTTGCTCACTTCTTCACATATAACAATACATCATTTCAGGATCTAACTTTGGAAATCTACCTATGCGCTTCTCATGCCGGGCCAATCAGTAGCGATTTACCGTCGCCGCTTGTCGACCTGAGCTGTTTTCGAAGACAGTTTCATTTTGCTCTAGGTATTCCTAAGACGAAAGACAGTAAGACAGAGATAATGTTTCAGTTGACGAATTACTGGAAAAAATAACTGCGCAATCAGAGCTGTACGTTGCAGGAGGACGAGCGCCTGGGGTGACCCTGGTGGAGGTCAGAGCTAACTCTGTCCGAGGCGAGCAGAGCCGAAGCGTCCGTAAGACAGCGCCTTATCTGCCGTCGCCTCTCTCCGCTGCCTTACGTAACATTCTGTTTTTCCTCTCTTTGCTGACTCCGTGTGACCCAAACATAACCCCGCGAACAAACAATACGACAGTGTTTCAGCCACGTGAGCCACTATTTGTATCCGTTTTAGAGGGACGGTTTGCTCGACTTCATGGAGGATGCGTTGACATGATGGAAAGCATCTGGCTCGTGCTCTAACAGATCTGGCACTTTTTTCTTCAGTCATCAGTCATCTGACTGGCTTTATGCAACCCGCCATGACTCCCATTTTTGTGCCAATCTTATTATCTCAGAATAGCAACTGCAGCCTACATCCGCAATTATTTTCTAGATGGAGTCCAAACACTGCCTTCCGCTACAGTTTTTAACCTCTGCACCTCCCTCTAGTACCGTGTAAATTATTCCCTGAAGTCTTAACATATGTCCTATTATCCTGTCCCTTCATGTTAGTGTTTTCGATACATTGCTTTCCTCGCCGATTCTGCGGATAATCTCCTCATTCCTTAGGTTACCAGTCCATCTAGTTTTCAGCTTTAATCTGTAGCGCCACATCTCAAATATTTCAATGCTGGGCTCCAAATTCTCAGAAATTTCTTCCTCAAATTAAGCCCCATCTTTGATAGAAGCATACATCTTTTGACCAGGAATTACCCTTTTGCCTGCGCTAGTCTCCTTTTTATGTCCTCCTTGCTTCATCCGTCAAACGTTACTTCGTTTCCAAGGTAGCAGAATTCTGTAACGTCGTCGACTTCTTTATCATCAATTTTGATATTTAGTTTCTCGCTGTTCTGAAAATGTTCAAATCTGTGTGAATTCCTAAGGGACCAAACTGCTGATGTCATCGGTCCATAGACTTACACACTACTTAAACTAACTAACGCAAAGAAAAACACCACACCCATGCCCGAGGAAGGGCTCGAATCTCCGACGGGAGGGGCCGCGCAATCCGTGACATGGCGCCTGAAACCGCGTGGCTTCGCTATTCTCATTTGGTCTATTTCTCAATACTCATCCGATTGTTCATTCCATTCAACAGATTCTACCATCATTCTTCTTCTTCGTCTTGACCGAGGATAGCAACGTTATCAGTAAATCTTATCAATGACATCCTTTCATCCTGAGTTTTAATCCCACTTTTAAACCTTTCTTATATTTCCGTCATTGCATCTTAGATGTGTAGATTCGACAGTATGGCCTAAAGACTGTATCCCTGTCATACACCGTTTTTAATCCGAGCACTTCGTTCTTGGTCTTCCAGTCTTAGTGTTCCCTGTTGGCTCTTGTACATATTATACAGGGTGATTATAGTTAAACTTTAAAACTTCTCTAGGAATAACACCACTGGTCAGAAAGACGTCAAACTGCAGCGGAATATTATCGGAGAAGGAGAAAATGTATGGCAGAAGAAAAATAAATAGTTTACAAAATGTACCAATAGATGGCCGCTGTAAGCACTATAATTTAATAGTGGTAGACCACAAATGACAGAATGAATCATACAACAAAGTGTAAGTTTGACCTTAAGCAAACTGTACTCCTCAGTGTGCATGGGTGTACAGGTGTGATACTGTTAGTTATGTAAGCCCATCCACCACAGCAACGTCATTTCGCATCGGATGGGAAAAATAGTTTTTTAATTGTCCTGAGGCCAAAAACCGCGTAAAAAGGATCAGTCACATCGGTTTTTAATTGTTGTGAGGCCAAAAACCGCAAAAAAGCATCCATCAAAATCAAATCGGATTATTAATTTTCGTGTGACTGGTGCAAAACATGTCCAACATGCTGTCCAGCATATTCTTCAGCAACTTGAAATCGAGAATCAGCATGTTCCACAACTGATCGAAGTGTTTCCGGGGTCACGTTCAGAACGTGCTGCGCAATGCGTGCCTTCAATGCAGCTAAGTTTGCAATCGGAACACTGGACATATCTTTCAGATAGCCCCACAGCCAGGAGTGACACGGATTAAGATCAGGTGCAGGGAAATGGGGGCTGATAATTCTAGCATTTCCGAAATGGCGCTTCAGCAGCTGCTTACCTGGATTTGCAATGTGCGGAGGTGTGTCATCTTGCATAAAAATGATCCCATCCACACATCCACGCTGTTGGAAAGCTGGAATGACGTGGTTGCGCAAAAGATATTCGTAGCGCTTACCAGTGACAGTACAGGTAAAGGACTTGAAGCACCTGTGTCTTCGAAAAAATATGGTCCTATGATAAATGATGCCGTAAACTCGCACCACACAGTGGCCTTTCCAGGATGAAGTGGTACTGGTTGATTTGCGTGTGGATTTTCCGTTGCCCATATTCGACAGGCCGAGCGTTTCTTGGCGCTTCAGTCCGGAACCGCGCGACTGCTATGGTCGCAGGTTCAAATCCTGCCTCGGGCATGGATGTGTGTGATTTCCTTAGGTTAGTTAGGTTTAAGTAGTTCTAAGTCTAGGGGACTGCTGACTTCAAATGTTAAGTCCCATAGTGCTCAGAGCCATTTGAACCATATTCGACAATTCTGTGTATTGACATATCCTGTCAGATGGAAGAGGGCTTCGTCTGTCCACAAAATCTTCCACGGTCAATCATTGTCCACTTCCGTGCGAGATAGAAATTCTAAAGCAAAGGTTTCTCTTGCTGGCAGGTCAACAGGAAACAACTCGTGCACATGCGTAATTTTGAATGAACAGCAAAGAAGGATGTTTCGTAGGATTTTACGCATCTTGCTCACGGCTATGTCCAATGTTCTCACGTTTGCACACCACCACTCGTCTCCTCCTGCATTGCAGTGACCACTGCTTCCACTGAAGTCGAATCAATTCGTTTCCCCCCTCTACCAGATTGCACATCAACAGAACCTGTCCGAATCATTTTCTCCAGACCCACGGCAGTCATCGGACCAGCGCTGTTTTTCAGGCCCTTCAGTGTCCGGAACTTCTGCAGAGCGACTTGTGCGCAGTCATCATTCTTGTAATACAGCTTCACAAGCAGAGCGCGATCCTGCATTGAGACAGTCATGAGGAACGTCGCAGACGCGAAAGGAGGAAAAACCGTGTACCCGACATGTTTATACCAGCTTCGATGGGTCGTGCGCTTGACAGGTGTTTTCATTTGCGTATTCTGACACATACATCGCCATCTATTGATCAGTTTTCACGCTATTTTTTTTCTTCTGCCATACGTTTTCCTCCTTCTACGATAATATTCCGTTGCAACTTGACGCCATTCTGACCAGTGGTGTTATTTCTACAACGTTTGGAAAGTTTAACTTTACTTATAAGGACCCTGTATATTACCCATATTACTCTTTATCTTACCCCTGCTTTTCTCTTAATGTCGAGCACCTTGCACTGTTTAACGTTGTCGAAAACTTTTCCCAGGTCGACAAATGGTATGAAAGTGCCTTGATTTTTCTTCATTCTTGCTTCCATTATCAACCCCAACGTCAGAACTGCTCTCTGGTACCTTTACCTTCCATAAAACCAAATTTATCGTAATGTACCTGATACTCGATTCTCTTTTCCATTCTTCTGTATGTTATTATTGTCAGCAACTTTAATGAACCAGCCGTTAAGCTGACTGTGTGATAATTCTCGCACTTGTCGGCACTTACTATCTTCGTAATTGTGCGGATGACGTTAATCCGAAAGTCAGGTGGTATATCGCCAGGCTCATACGTTCAACACACCAATGTGAACAGTTGTTTTGTTCCCATTTCCCCCAATGATTTTAAAAATTCCTATGGACTGTTATCTATCCCTTCTACCTTACTTGATCTTAAGATGTCCATAGATCTTTTACATTCTGATTCTAGTGCTGCATCCCCTTTCTTCCCCGTCAAGTCTTGTTTCTCCTTTTCTCACGTCATCAGACATGTTCTCCTCATAGAGGCCTTCAATGCACACTTTCCGCCTAGCTGCTTTCTCTTCTGCATCTAAGAGTAAAGTTCCCATTGTTCCCATTTACCGCCCAGACTTTTAATTTCAGCGAAAGTTGTTTTAACTTTTCTGTATGCTTAGACCTTACGACTATCATGCTTTTTCGATTTCTTCACATTTTTTATGCAGTCATTTCGCCTTAGCTCCCCTGCACTTCCAATTTATTTCATCCCTAAGTGATCTGTATTCCTGAATTTCCAAGAATATTTTCATATTTCCATTTTTCGTCGATCAACTGGAGAATTTCATTTGTTACCCATGGTTTCTTCGCTTTTACTTTCCTTGTATCTATGGTTTCCTTTCCAACCTCTGTGACTGTCCTTTGTAGAGGTGTCCATTCCTCTACAACTGAACTACCTGGATAGCTATTCATTATCGCAATATCTATAGTCTCAAAGTGAACATCTCTTCATACCTATTCCGTATCCCATTTCGCTGCGCATTGGTTCTTCTTGACTAGTCTCTTAAACTTCAGCTTACTCTTCATCACTACTAAATTGTGGTGTGAGTCTATATCTGCCCGTGGGTACATCTTACAGTTCAATATCTGATTTCGGAACTCTACCTGATCATGAGGTAATCTAACGGAATCTTCCCGCACCCCTCGGTCTTTTCCATGTATACGTCCTCCTATTGTGATTCTTGAACAGATTATTCACTATTAACAGCTCAAATTTTGTTGCAAAATTCAATTAGTCTTACTCCTCTCTCATTCCTATTACCAAGCTCATATTCTCCCGTAACCCTTTCTTCTACTCCTTCCCCTACAAACGCATTCCAATCGCAAATGTCTATTAGATTTGCATCTCCCTTAACGCTCTGATTTAATCGTTCAGTATCATCATATACTTTCCCTATTTCTAAATCCTCTGCTTCCGATATCTGCATGTACATCCAAACTATTGTTGTCGGTATTGATTTGCTGTCGATTCTGATTAGAACAATCCTATCACTCAACTGTTTACAGTAACCTATTCTCTGCCCTACCTCCCTATTAACGAATCCTACTCATATTATATCATTTTCTGCTGCTGTCGGTATATTGCTATAGTCGTATGACCAGAAATTCTTGTTTCTCTGCATTACGATCCTCTGACCACCGCTATATCTAAAATGAGATTTAGCACTTCCCTTTTCAGATATTCTAGCTTCGCTGCCAAGTTAAATCTTCTGACATCCCACTTCCTGATTCGTAGAATGTTACCCTTTCGATGGTTATTCAGCCTTTTTTCTCATGTTTACCTCTCCCTTGGTAGTCCCCTCCCAGAGATTTGAATGGGGGACGAGACCAGAACCAGAATCTTTTGCCAATGGATAGATCATTATGACAATTTTTTTCAATTACAGGCCACGTGTACTATGGATATACGTTGTGTGTCTTTAGTGCAGCGGTTTATTGTCTTCTACATTCTCATACAGTTAATCGTTGATAATTCTTACACCTTCTAGGGGCAGTTTTCCACCCCAATGGCCGGCCGCGGTGGCCTTGCGGTTCTAGGCGCTCCAGTCCGGAGCCGCGCTGCTGCTACGGTCGCAGGTTCGAATCCTGCCTCGGGCATGGGTGTGTGTGATGTCCTTAGGTTAGTTAGGTTTAAGTAGTTCTAAGTTCTAGGGGACTAATGACCACAGCAGCTGAGTCCCATAGTGCTCAGAGCCATTTGAACCATTTGAACCACCCCAATGGGAAGAGAGTGCTCTGAACCTCTGTCCGCTTCTCCATCCTCTTTGCCGAGGACTTCGGCGAAACGACGGTTAATTCTCACGCTGGATGTCTTCGGTCGCCATTGTTGATGGTTTTTATTCAAAAATTAAGTATTGGCGAGGTTCGGACCGGGAACCCAGGACGCTTTGATTACTAGTCAAGGATGCTGCCCATAGAGCAAGGGTGCACCTGCTCTGGGAGTATCTTGCCGTTCATTGTCTCGAGCAACGGAGCATTTCTTGTCACGGGCACTAGCCATAGGAGAACTAACTTTTACGAAAGTTCTGAAGACAGGGGTGCAAGATTACGGACTTTTAACACATCGATACCTTGTATAAATACAGAAAATGTGTTCACACACGAAAACCCAGTCGTAAACAGAACAGTTCTCTAAGTACGCTGCTGACCATTAAAACAGCACGGATAACAAATGAAATTTTATTTTTTGTGTATGTTCGCTACAGCAGGAAGAATAATACATGATTAAATTTGTTGTTTGGTTTGGGGATGAACAGAGCGCGAAATAATTAAGAATTCTAGGGAGAAATCTTATGCGTGTTTAGCTCGCACTTCCTTGACTTTTGAGTAGAAAGGTGAGCCAATTATGTGACGTGTTTGAGCGAAAAGTGTTAGGTGCAGAGAAAAAAAAAACAACTAACACGCTGAAGGGAGTACAAATTAAGGTACCAATGATCACCATATCAGCGTCTGTACCACTAACACCCTGTATTTACAATCAGAACAGTATCAGCAATAAGTGATAGTCCAACATGGAAATTAGTATACTCTGCTTATTGTCATTCTCCATGACACACTGCATTATATTCTGGGACAACTCTTCCCATTTACGGATGGTTATATCGGCCTCAGAAGCGGGACAGTTCGAGCAACATGTGGTATAAGTTCACGAACCTCTTGTCGATCCCTTTTCAGGAGTCTAGTAATTCTGACACTGGCCACTCAGTGAATACATTACTTAATGTCGTTTGTTGTTAACTATATGGGCTCACTCCCAAGAATTAGTAGCTTTCATTCAGTTAATACTACACAGAAAAGCGACCTGCATTTATATCGCACCTCCTTCATTCTTGTGCAGAAGGGCGTGAAGTATTCTGCTGCATCCATTTTCAGTAAGCTACCGCAAGAATTTAAAAAAAATCTTAACAGTAATCATCGCTCTTTCAAGTCTAAATTGAATTGCCTCATGGCTCACTCCTCTGTCAGGCAGTACGTGGAAAGAAATTTAGCTAATTCGTGTGTTGTATTGTTGATTACCCTGAAATATACTCGCCTTTTGTCGTCAGCATAGGATTCATGTACATGTTATTTTATCTATTATTATTTTTCTGGATCTAATTTCACGTACTGAGTCTTTCCACTACCATGGGATTTGCTCCTCAGTTTGGTCTAATGGAAATAGAAGTGTAATGTAAAATAAATTTTAAAAACTTGGAGAAATGCATGGCACAGCCTGTGTTGTCTTACAATATATTTATTCACAACCGGTTTCGATCATTGATCATCTTCACAGTGGTAAAATATTGTGACAACTTCACATGTCATACATGCTCCTTAACCAGAAAAGTCGGCCTATCTTGACTTGCCAACGTCAGAAAAAGTTACCTCACCCCATAATACCGACTTAAGCAAGCAGGAAACATTGAAAACATGAAACCATGTAACAGCTGCAAACGCACTGCATCATTGTTCAGACAGGTCACACACGGATACTCCATCCTGATAGTGTACACAGAACAGAGACCTGGTGTCAAGCTTGTATTTAGAGTTGTTGGGCCCCCCACTGGCGGCGCGCCTCTCCCTGCTGCTGCGTCGGGGAAATCTAAACAATGGTCGTCATGACGACGCTCTGTGTCGGCTGAGATGCGGTCATTTTGTTCACGTGGACACTCGTCATTCAGTAAGCAAGCTTGTTTCCTGGTTCAAGGGACGTGTCGTGGCTGCACCAGTCGAGACTGATGAAAAAGCAATCGATATTTGTCTATTCCTGTCTATAAAACAAAGGGAGTAAGTGCAAGGTTCGAATCCCAGCAAAAAAAAAAAAAAATGTATCGTCATTTCAGGTTGAAGAAGCTTGTTTCTGGTCAAAACATTCGACAAGTAACATATGAATGGACTGTGATTAGGTACTAGCTACGACTCCTCATCCATCACAAAATTTTACATCATGGTATTTCAATTTTAAACTCGCGCAGACTTCCTTACTTGCTGCGAGTGAAACTACATTAAATATCTTCCGCGGTTGCTTAGCAGGTACAAAAGATGCTTCATAGGGTTCCAAGTGCTGTACAAAAATTTTCGTCATTTAGTTTCAAGCTCAAATTTGCTAACTGATTACTAGTGAAAACTTTGATATTTCAAGTCGCTATATGCCTAGTCAGCAATGACGATCAATGCCGTGACTGAGTCTCGTTCAGACACGAAACCGTTGCTTAGTTAGCATTGGCTGTAGGTTCTGGGTTTGAGACCTAACCCAGAACAAAAAATTCGTCATGTCATCGAAAGTTCAAACATGTGCACAAGTAGCTGCACATTAATAGCTAGATATTTAGTGTAACGTGGTGTTTAGTGTAACTTGGTTCTAGATTGGAAGGGCGATAGGTGGCTATCGTACTTCACACAGATACACGTGTCGTCATGAGTGCTGTGAAATTACTATTCATCCGCTGTTAGTGTCGAGATTTCCATAGAGCGCTTCCCGCGATTAATCGGTTTTTTTTAACTGGCTAGCTCATTAAACTGTTTATGCATAACCACTCCTACACGAATGACGGTTAGTAAATGGTTGGGAAACCTTTTTACGGAGGAAAATAGTTCCAATTGTCATAGAACTTTGGGAGTCCAGATATTCTTTCAAAATCTTTTCATAAAAAAATTCAGTTTTGAGTAAGGGTTACTGAAAAATATATGTGGCAGAGTTACGGATGTTATTTGTCTCAGAAACTAATGAATATGGCAGCAGTTTTGAAGTATCACTCGTTGTAAGAAATTTGAGTTTACAAACGTTGAGGACTGTCTCATCTCTGTATATACAGTAAAATGCAATGTCCTGACTGACTGACTGAATGACTCATCAACGCCCAGCCCAAAGCACTAAGGATAGAGACTTGAAATTTGGAGAAGGTGTGGATCTTATTCTGTTGTTATATCAAGAAAATTTAAAGCAAAATTTATGGAAGCTTGTATTTCATTTCTCGGTTAGATATAAGGAAATATTTGTTATAGGATGAAAGTTGCTGTGGAAATATCTCCACCAGAACGTAAAAAACATGATTAATAAAAACTTTGGACTCGAGCTACCAGAACCGCTTGTTCGTCAGAAGCATATTTGGAAAAGACCGTGCTTATCTACACATATACCCCGCTAGCCACCAAGTGGTGTGTGGCGGAGGGCACTATTAGCGCCAAAGTCATATTCCCGCCCCTCCCCCTCTGTTCCACTCGTGGATCGCGCAAGGGAAAAACGACTATCTGAACGCCACAGCAGGAGCTCCAATATCCCTTATAATTGAATAGTGGTCATTGCTCGATTTGAAAGTTGGTGGTAATATGCCGTACATCCTCGGCGAAGATCGAATTTTGGAATTCAGTGAGCAGCCCCTTCCGTTTAGCACGTGGTCTATCTGCAAATGTGTCCCACTGCAAACTTTCTATGACATTCGTAACGCTCTCGCCATGGCTAAATGTACCAGTCACGAATCTTGCCGCTCTTCCTGGGACCTTCTCAATCTCTTGAATCAGACCCAACTGGTAAGGGTCCCATACAGACGAACAATACTCTAAGACTGGACGAACTAAAGTGTTGTAAGCAATTTCCTTTGTTAAAAGACTGCATCGCTTCGGGATTCTACCAATAAACCACAATCTAGAGTTCACCTTACCCGTTACTTGTGTAATCTGATCGTTCCATTTGAGATATTTCGAATAGTCACACCCAGATACTTGACGGATGTTACCGCTTCCAAAGACTGGGCATTTATTTTGTACTCATACATTAATGGGGATTTTCGCTTTGTTATACGTAGTAGGTTACACTTACTAATATTGAGAGATAACTGCCAGTCATTACACCATGCATTTATTTTCTGCAAATCCTCATTGATTTGTTCACAACTTTCATGTGATACTACTTTCCTGTAGGCTACAGCATCATCGGCAAACAGTCTAATGTCGCCATCAATACCATCAACCAGATCGTTTATGTAAATCGTAAAAAGCAGCGGACCTATTACGCTGCCCTTGGCCACACCTCGTGTTACGCTTGTTTCTGTTGAAGTCACCCATTCAGGACGACATACTGCTCTCTGTCTGTTAGAAAAATTTCTATCCATTTGCATATGTCATCGGATAGACCGTAATCGCGCACTTTTTGGAGCAAGCGAAAGTGCGGAACTGAGACGAACGCCTTTCGAAATCGAGGAATATGACATCAACCTGGGAGCCGGTATCTAGAGCCTGTTGTATATCATGTACAAGGAGCTGTGTCTCGCATGACCGCTGTTTCCTAAAACCGTGCTAGTTTCTGCAGATGAGCTTCTAAGAGTCTAGAAAGGTCATTATGTCTGAACACAAAATATGTTCCATGATTCTACAATAAGTCGATGTCAGTGAAATTGGCCGGTACTTATATGCATCCGATTTTCTACCCTTTTTATAGATAGCTTTGACCTGGACCTTCTTCCAGTCCCGTGGAACTTTCCGCTGTTCCAATGATCTCTGATAGATGATGGATAAGAATGGAGCTATATTTGTAGCATAATGAACATAAAATCTTACGAGGATACTGTCTGGGACAGATGCCTTCCTGGCGTCTAAGGATCTTAATTGTTTTACAATCCCAGATACACTAAACACTATGTCAGCCATCCTTGCGTTTGTTCGACAATTGAAAGGGGGAATGGTGCTGCAGTCCTCTACCGGAAACGAGTTTTTGAAAGGTAGGTTTAGAATTTCGGCCTCTTGTTTACCATTATCCGTTACATTAACCGTAGGCTACTGTGAGCAAGAGAAGGTATTGAATTATTTGTAGCGTTCACAGATTTTACGTACGACCAATATTTTTTGGGGTTATTTTTAGAATCTACAGATAAAATATTGCTTTCAAATTCGTTAAAACAATCTCTCATTGACCTTATCACAGTTGCTTTCATTTCGTATAATTTCTGCTTGTCAGCGGGGGCAGTGACTACGTTTAAAACGACTGTGCAAAATTCTCTGCTTTCTCAGCAACTTCCTAATATGTTTGTTGAAACAAGGCAGATCCTTTACCTCCCCTATACTTTTGCTAGGCACATGTTTCTCTAGCACGTGGTAGACAATACCTTTAAAATCCGACCAAGGATGCTCAATATCTTTGAGTCCCGCCGTGAATGCTTGGAGCTGACTATGAAGATATTCATTAATGACACTGTTATTTGCTTTCCCAAACAAGAAAACTCTACGCTATTTCTTTGTTTTTTTCATCTTCTACTGACTTAGAAGCCACAATGACATTATGGTCCTTAATACCTT
Source organism: Schistocerca piceifrons (assembly GCF_021461385.2). Taxonomy (NCBI): domain Eukaryota; kingdom Metazoa; phylum Arthropoda; class Insecta; order Orthoptera; family Acrididae; genus Schistocerca; species Schistocerca piceifrons. Next base: position 781,250,452 of record NC_060139.1, on the reverse strand, counting down.
GTTCTAGATTAACTTCCTCAAAAAGATCAGGTCTGTTTGTCGCCAAGATATCTAATATGTTCCCACCTCGAGTTGGTTTTCTAACCAATTGCTCAAGGTTGTATGTTGAGAGCGTACCTACAGTAACTTCTCACGAGTCTTTGCTTCTGCCCTTGTGATAAACGTGTAATTTTGCCAGTCGATGGATGCCAGGTTAAAGTCTCCACCTATAGCTAATGGATAATTTGGATATTTATTTCCTATGTACTCAAGACTTTCCCTGAAACGTTCTGCGACGTTTGTTGCGGATGCTGGTGGTCCCTCCTTGTCTGATTGACAGCTTTATCCAGACTATTACACAGTCCGACCCAGTATCGATCTCAACTGCGTTTAAACAGCTTTTAACTCCAATGAACACACCACCTTCCATAGCGTCATTCCTATCCTTCCTAAACATTGTCCAATCCGATTTCAAAATTTCACTGCTATTTATGTCTGGTTTCAACCAGCTTTCGGTACCTAATACAATATTTGCATTACTACTGTTTATATCCAAGAGTAACTCGAGGATCTTGCTGCAGACACTTCGACATTTTACTAACGTGTGATTTAGCATATTTAAATCCTTTGGAATGACCTGTTTAGGGGAACTAAAAATTTTTACAGTTGGCACACACACATCAGTGTCATGAACTGGTAATTTTTCAAGCCAATGGTTTGTTTCCCTAATCTAAAAAAAAAAAAAAAGCCATGTGCACGCCACAAGTAGTGAGCTACCCATGTAGCTGCTTCCTGTGTGTAGTGCATCTCTGATCTATAGAGGTGCGTCCTACAACTTTCCAGCCCATATTGTAGGTCAAGGAATCTACAACCATTTTCGTCACAGAGTCGACGTAGCCTCTGGTTTAGATTCTCCACTCGACTCCAAACCAGAGGACCCCTGTCCACCCTGGGCACGATACTGCAAATCTTAAGCTTGGCTTCCACTCCTCGAGAGATGGAAGTCGACTTCACCAATTTAGCAAACCGTCGAAAGGACCCAAGGATTTCCTCGGAACCCCGACGACTGGCATCGTTGGTGCCGACATGTGCAACAATCTGCAGCTGGCTGCAACCCGCAAGCTCGATAGCCGCCGGAAGAGCCTTTTCCACATACCGGAAAAGGCTCCCCGGCAAGCACACCGAATGAACGCCCTAGCCGCTATGTTTCTGAGGGGCTCCATGACCCGCCTAACATTGGAGCTCTCAATAACTAACAAATCCCTGTCCCCACGTGCCTGTCCGAACCTTGCTGAAGGAGTGGGCACTATCCTGGCAGAAAGTGCAAAGTGCATTCTAATCCGACTCAGCCCCCTCTCCCCCACCCCCTCCCCCAGCATCAGATATCACACTGAATCTATTAGCAAAGTGCATGGGATTTGGCAGGAGCCTGCGTCCCCCATGCATCCTTCGCCTAGAGGCTCGAGACCTCGGCACAGTCCGCCACCCACACTGAGGTGAGAGTGGGCCGGCCGGCTCAGTCGCACCTGAGGTCGGCTCAGTGACAGAAAGCTGTGACATCCCCCCTGCACATCTAGTACAGCAGAGGCACCCATCTCCACTGCACCTCAAGGTGGCACTCTGGAGCCTGTTGACTGTGGCCAACAAAGCTTCCAGTTGCGTTTGGACAGTGCCCAATTCCTCCTGCATCCGCACACAACAGACACAGTTCCTATCCATCTAGCTAATATGTGATTTACTACAAGAAATTTAGGGAAACCTACTGCCGCATAAGGTTAACAGCAACACTAGTTGCCAGAAAGGACAATCAACAGTGAAAAAAAAGTATGGTAGAAGCTAGATCTGGTGCTTATTTTCCTGCTAGGGGCTATCTAGTGAATGCTAAAGAAAAAAGAAACAGAGGCCTACAGTAAACAGCTAGGGGATATCTAGTGAATGTTATTTAAGAATTAAACAGTAACCTACGGTAAGCTACACCTACTGATCATCCCTCATATTTATAATGTAAACAAACGTTTAAGTACACGTGAAAATGACCTAGTAAAACTATAAAAACTGCTACCTTCCATGTATCGCGTCTAAATGACACTAATAAACGTAAATACTGAGTGTTGTACACTGACAGATGCAGGCACAAAACAAAACCTTTAGCTATCAGTAAGAGTTCAGAATGTAAAGCACAAATATGAACTCTACTTTATAGGCCTTTGTATGGCCTCAAATACGTGGAAAGCATAGAAGGTGTTGCAGTTTGTGAACAAAATAAAAATTCGATTAAACTAAAAAAATCTCTCCAGGTCATGTAAGAAGCAGCGGGCGCTAAGTTAGCTATTTGCAAGATCGTGGTATCAATTTACACGTGGACTGATTGCCATTTTGTATAGACAAACGACTGTACCGCAAAGAGATTAGAGGATCTGTAAGACAGCTATGAGATGTGGACTGCGTGCAAATCAGGCGGAACGCAATTCAGGTTGTTCTGATCCTTTTGAGTATTCTAGTATATGACTAACTTGTTTTATTTCGAGTCTTGCCGCAAGTTGAGGAAAAGAGTAGAGATGTCCTTTTAATTTGAACAAACTTTCTCCCGAAAAATCGGAGGTAACATTTCATGTCAGTGCTATACAGATTATAGACAGGCTCTTATTAGGATGATAGCGCCTGTTGTTTAACTAGCGTGATATGTAGTAGCGAATGAGAGACTAAAATATTGCAGTGTCGCTTGCATGTGTTACTGTACATGGTTTATGTCAAGTCGAGGTACTTGTAAAACAAATCTGCGCACGTGAGGCTATTTAGCATAGAATATGAACAGTATAACATTCATGGACTATTCGGGTCTCTCGCCAACGTTCATTCTCTACTGGCAACCCGCCTGGCAGGGCATGCAACAGTGAGGCAGTAAATCCTTTAATTCCATTTGCATGTCATATCTTACGAATGTATTGGAGGTGAGCTTCCGTCTCAATGATCGAGGAAAATCACCCAATACATCAGCTAGATCAAACAGTACGTGCGTAGGTAATCATCGTACTGAACACTGGAGTCTCCCGTTGTCGGAAACTTTAAGCTGCACCCGCCCTATCTGGCTGCACTCTGTCCGCAATCCGTCGCACAAATTGGGATCCGTCTCGCTGCAAATATCGTGACTGACGCAACTCTTTGCGCCAGAGATGGACTGCAGCGAGGCGTTGCAGATATCTGCGTTTGCAGCAGTCTGACAGTACATCGGTGCTTATGAAGCAGCGTCGGCGAGCGATAGCCAGTGTACTAGGTCATGGGCATGCGGGTCGCCCGCACTGCAAAACAGCCCAGCCGGTACTCTGCCGCACGGCTGGCGGCGGATGCGCTGCCCGGCAGGGCAGGTAGTATTCTGTAGCTGCGTTATCGTCCGCAAGCCGCCTTACGGTGTGTGTAGCGGAGGGTACTTCTGGTACCAGTATAAGAGCTCCCCCTTCCCTGTTCAATTCGCGTAAGTGGAGGAGAAAACAGACTTGGTTGCAATGTTAAAATTACTGTTTATTTATTCCTCAATGACGCGCATTTCGACTAATTCAGAGAATCTGCAGATCGGCCGATAAATGTTGGTAAGCAAGTTCTGGATGTCGACAATAAAGTACCGGCAAAAATAAATTGCCCTCGCCATGTGCAAGAGAAACAATCGCGGCAAATACATCCTCCCATCATGTATAAAATGTATAGCATACGATAACCTCGTGGTCCTGTGAATACAAGGCAGGATCAGCCCCGTACAACCTGTCAAATGGAAAACATGCTGGAAGCGTCTTCTACATCCTGCGACCAATACACATTAGTCGTCCCGACAAGGTAACTGGATATTATGTTTTTAATATTTGACGGGAGCATATACAGGGTGTTTCAAAAATGACCGGTATATTTGAAACGGCAATAAAAACTAAACGAGCAGCGATAGAAATACACCGTTTGTTGCAATATGCTTGGGACAACAGTACATTTTCAGGCGGACAAACTTTCGAAATTACAGTAGTTACAATTTTCAACAACAGATGGCGCTGCAAGTGATGTGAAAGATATAGAAGACAACGCAGTCTGTGGGTGCGCCATTCTGTACGTCGTCTTTCTGCTGTAAGCGTGTGCTGTTCACAACGTGCAAGTGTGCTGTAGACAACATGGTTTATTCCTTAGAACAGAGGATTTTTCTGGTTTTGGAATTCCACCGCCTAGAACACAGTGTTGTTGCAACAAGACGAAGTTTTCAACGGAGGTTTAATGTAACCAAAGGACCGAAAAGCGATACAATAAAGGATCTGTTTGAAAAATTTCAACTGACTGGGAACGTGACGGATGAACGTGCTGGAAAGGTAGGGCGACCGCGTACGGCAACCACAGAGGGCAACGCGCAGCTAGTGCAGCAGGTGATCCAACAGCGGCCTCGGGTTTCCGTTCGCCGTGTTGCAGCTGCGGTCCAAATGACGCCAACGTCCACGTATCGTCTCATGCGCCAGAGTTTACACCTCTATCCATACAAAATTCAAACACGGCAACCCCTCAGCGCCGCTACCATTGCTGCACGAGAGACATTCGCTAACGATATAGTGCACAGGATTGATGACGGCGATATGCATGTGGGCAGCATTTGGTTTACTGACGAAGCTTATTTTTACCTGGACGGCTTCGTCAATAAACAGAACTGGCGCATATGGGGAACCGAAAAGCCCCATGTTGCAGTCCCATCGTCCCTGCATCCTCAAAAAGTACTGGTCTGGGCCGCCTTTTCTTCCAAAGGAATCATTGGCCCATTTTTCAGATCCGAAACGATTACTGCATCACACTATCTGGACATTCTTTGTGAATTTGTGGCGGTACAAACTGCCTTAGACGACACTGCGAACACCTCGTGGTTTATGCAAGATGGTGCCCGGCCACATCGCACGGCCGACGTCTTTAATTTCCTGAATGAATATTTCGATGATCGTGTGATTGCTTTGGGCTATCCGAAACATACAGGAGCCGGCGTGGATTGGCCTCCCTATTCGCCAGACATGAACCCCTGTGACTTCTTTCTGTGGGGACACTTGAAAGACCAGGTGTACCGCCAGAATCCAGAAACAATTGAACAGCTGAAGCAGTACATCTCATCTACATGTGAAGCCATTCCGCCAGACACGTTGTCAAAGGTTTCGGGTAATTTCATTCAGAGACTACGCCATATTATTGCTACGCATGGTGGATATGTGGAAAATATCGTACTATAGTGTTTCCCAGACCGCAGCGCCATCTGTTGTTGAAAATTGTAACTACTGTAATTTCGAAAGTTTGTCTGCCTGAAAATGTACTGTTGTCCCAAGCATATTGCAACAAACGGTGTATTTCTATCGCTGCTCGTTTAGTTTTTATTGCCGTTTCAAATATACCGGTCATTTTTTAAACACCTAGTATCTGCCCCGACTGTTTCTCTTGCACAGGACGAGGGTACTTTATTTTGCGAATGTTTCATCATCGATGTCCATAACGTCCATAACTTGCTTATCAGCATTTATATGACAATCTGAAGATACCTTGGATTAGGCTAAATAAGCGTCATTGCCCGCATCTCGTGGTCGTGTGGTAGCGTTCTCGCTTCCCACGCCCGGGTTCCCGGGTTCGATTCCCGGCGGGGTCAGGGATTTTCTCTGCCTCGTGATGGCTGGGTGTTGTGTGCTGTCCTTAGGTTAGTTAGGTTTAAGTAGTTCTAAGTTCTAGGGGACTGATGACCATACATATTAAGTCCCATAGTGCTCAGAGCCATTTGAACCATTTTTTGAATAAGCGTCATTGATGAATAAATAAACAGTAATTTCCAAATCGCAACCAAGACTGTTTTCCTCTCCTCATTCTACATACTGGTTGCTGTAGGTTTTGTAGTGGAAAACGTTTTAATTCGCGAGTGGCTCATGAGAAGAAAGACTGTCGGTAAACCTCCGAATTCAAAAATGGTTCAAATGGCTCTGAGCACTATGGGACTTAACATCTGAGGTCATCAGTCCCCTAGAACTTAGAACTACTTAACCCTAACTAACCTTAGGACATCACACACATCCATGCCCGAGGCAGGATTGGAACCTGCGACCGTAGCGGTCGCGCGGTTCCAAACTGTAGAGCCTAGAACCACACGGCCACACCGGCCGGCCATTTCAAGATCACAGGTTAGTGTAAGTGCTAAATAAGCCATTGCAATTTGAAATGCTGGTACTTTCACAACCGGTGTAGCCTCCGGAATGTTGAATGCAAGTGTGCAGACGCCCATGCACAGTGTTGCACATGTGTCAGATGTCAGTTTGTGGGATGAGATTCCATGCCTGTTGCATCTGGCCGGCCAGTACAGAGACGGTTAATGCTATTTGTGGACGACATTGGAGTTGACGTTCGATGTTGTCCCATATGTTCCCGATTGGAGACAGACCTGGTGATCGAGCAGGACAAACCAATATGTCGACACACTATAGAGCGTATTGGGTTACAAAGGCGGTATGTGGACTAGCGTTTTCCTGTTGGAAAACACACGGTGGAATGCTGCTCATGAATGGCAGCCTAACCTGTCGAATCATCAGACTGGTGTACGAATTTGCAATAGGGTACGCGGGATAATCGTGAGAGAGCCCCTGCTGTCATACGAAATCGCAGGTGTAGGTCCAGAATGTCTAGCACGCAGATAGGTTGGCTCCACGCCCTTAACTGACCTATCAATCAACACACTGCCATCAGTGACACCGAGGCAGGACCATGTTTCATCAGGAAGCTCAACTGACCACCTTGTCCTCCAATGAGCTGGCGCTTCACCCACCACTGAAGTCGTAAATGGCGATGATTTGGAGCCAGTGGAATGCACGCTAAAGACGTCTGGCTGAGAGCTGTCATTGAAGTAACCGATTTGTAACAGTTCATTGCGTCATGTAGTAACAACTGCTGCTCAAATTGCTGCTGCAGATGCAGTACGATGAGCCAAAGCCGTACGTCGAAAACGATGGTCTTCCCTCTCGGTGGTGCCACGTAGCCGTCCGGAGTCCGGTCTTCTCCCGACCGTATATTCTCGTGCCCACCGCTACCAGCAACCATGCACAGTTGCTACATTCCTGCCAAGTCTTTCTACAGTACCGCAGAAGAAACTTCCAGCTTCTCGAATTGCTATTAAACAGCATCGTTCAAACTCAATGAGGTGTTGATAATGGTGTCATTTCGTCTTAAAGGCGTTATTGACAAACATCAACTCACCACGTCCAATTTCAAAGGTATCTAACGCTCATGACCGGTACAGCATGTATTTAAAACAATCCTGATCTGCATCTTCACAGTGCCGCTACTCGCACTACTCTACTGCGACTGGGGCGAAATGTGAATAGGCATCATCTTTCAGCTGTAGAAACACGCCTACCATCTTTTGTTTATGTCGCACAATTCCTTGGTGTTCCGATTTTTTTCCGTCAGTGTATATGCTGCCACCACGTATTAAAAGCGTAACATCCGATAACCTTGCAGTGATGCGTAACGTGGTCCGGTGAATACAAGACAGGATAAGCCCTGCACTATCTGTCAAATGAAAAACATGCTGGAAGCATCGTTCTACATACTGCTACCACATACACGTTCTAACAGAGCATTAAGTGGAAGGGCTGGGGATGAGGAGGCAGGCGTAATACAACAGTTCTAATGAAAATTTGTACCGATCTGGGGCTAGAACCCGGAATTCCATTATGAGCGGTCGTCTTACCACTAGGCTATCCGAGCAAGACTCACAGCCACATCCAAACTTTCATATCTCGTCAACCGTCTGTGTACAACCTGTACTCGTACATCCATTATGTACCCCTTACAGGCCATACAATTTACTTGAAAGTCACTCGTCCAGTGTCGGCGGATAAATACTGTGTTATTCCCAATTGCGATGCAATGTTCCTTTAACCCTTTCAATGAGGTGTCTGAATGGATGTAGAGGAATCTGGGTTAGAGTCCAGATCCGGCACAAATTTTCGTTGTCGCCATTCCATCGTAAAGAGGATGGTTGTCCGTATTCGCAGTTGTTAACATATTTAATGTATTTCATAACGGCCGTAGTCGCCTTAGTGCCTGTTCATTTGGACATGCTTGTACGCATGCATGCAGGCTCTGCAATACCGTATATATCTGCCGCCACTGGACGAGCTACTTCAAATACAATGCTCACCTGTACGGGGAATACATGTAATGGATATAAGAGTACAGGTTTTAGACACTTGGTTGATAACGTATGGAAGTTTGGGTCTGGCTATGGATCGTGCTTGGATAGCCTATGGCAGTTGGCTCTCAGACGTGTTGCGAAGCGGACGTGCACGGGGCTCTGTGCGGCGCTCCGCAAGTGGGCCGTTGTTTACTCGCGCGGATAGTGGTATTGCAGTGTAAACAGATCACCTCGAACCACTATGGCGCTTTCTTATAGAAAGGCCACGATTAAATTAACGTTCCACGCCCAGTACGCATACGACGTGGAGCGTTTCCTGCGTGAAGTAATGCACTTCGATCCACAGGAACTTATCGGTATACATTTTTCGATTGTCTCCACCACGGTTTCCCTGAAACGTGTCGATGAAGCAGCGTGCGAACGGCTTATTCGCCGTTCCGATGGATATCGTTTCCACCACTCGAACGGCAACGTGGGTGTAGTGACTGTCGACCATCCAGGATTCGGCGTTCGGAACACACGAATCTTCGAGCTGCCGTTTGAAGTTCCGGTCACGCTTGTCGTGAACGCGCTGCGGCCTTACGGGGAAGTACTCAGTCACGTGGAAGAGAAGTGGCATACGTTCGAGACGTATCCTGTACTGAATGGAGTGCGTCAGGTGCGAATCGAACTGCGCAAATACATGCCATCGCACGTGACCGTTGCTGGCTATCGAGCGATCGTCATTTATGACCGTCAACTGCGGACAGGAAGGGCATGTACGCTCTGAATGCCTGCAGCGACGCCTCGTCCAGATACCACGTGCAGACACGACACCTACATCGCAACCGACAATGCTGCCTGTTACATACGTTGAGGCAGCGAGGAACATGACGGACGCGGACGTTATTCCTTTCCAGTTACCGACCCCCTCCCCCCCCCCCCCCCTCCCGGTTTCCGCGACCACGATGACGCAGCCTCCATCGGAAACGTCGCCGTGCTCGACGGGAGCGACCACGTCTGCACCCCAGCCGAGTGAGGAAGGAGAGCACCAGAAAATCGATTCGAGCTCGGACACGGAGGTGTGGGAGGTGCCTACTGTTTGTCGTGATTCACAGGACGCGGACACGCGTTCCCGCAGGCAGAAGTCACCCAAGCGACGAAGGAAGAGGAGGCTGTCTGCAGGAAATGATTCGAGAGATGGTGACACGTTGCAGGAGGATGAGGAAAATCCGTCTGCGGCCGCACCAATGGTTCCTAGTTCGCTGCTGGCAACGTCCGCCCAAGGACAAAGCCAAGTTGACGATGCTCAGCTCACCGACGAGTCCCATGGCGATTTTACGGCTAAGACATCGGATGAACGTCATGCGTCGCCTAACGTACCACACCTCCAGCTCGGTGATTGAGCGTCCGAGATGGAGATGGAAAGAATGGTATCAGTCTCGAGCGACGACCAGATGCCCTCGGCCGGCGGATCGTCGGACGGACATCTTGTCTCAGCTGATCAACAATATATATGGTGCGTGTGACAGGGACGGTCGGACGGACGACGTGGCACATACTGGCTTAAATAGCTGCAACATACGGCATAGTACTACCAAATGACCCAGGTGTATTGGATAGGTACAGTCAATGTCAACGGCATTAGTTCCACGATCAAAATCCTGTTGTTAAAGGACATGATTCGGGCGGTGGACATTCATATCGTGTTTCTTCAAGATGTACGGCCTGATCTGCTCCTGGATGTATATGAATACGCGTCTTACGTCAAACCAACTTCCGACGGTGGTGGTGGTACAGCCATACTATTACGCGATGGCATCGAACCAACGGAAATTCAGTATTTGCCATCAGCGAGAGGCATTGCGCTCACCATCGGCACAGTCCGCCTTGTGAATCTGTATGCCCCATCTAGTACTGCGAAGCATCGAGAGCGAACGCTCTATTACTCCACTAAGGTAGCTCCATTGTTTCAAGGCGCTACAGAGCACCTGGTGGTGGTCGGGGGGTTTAACAGCGTCTTACGCCTTGAGGATCAGATCCCTCACCATGTCCCACGTCCAGCCCTTCATGCCACGGTGACCGACGCGAATATACATACTTCACCAGCCACTCGGCCAGCAATCTGGACAGGATTTATGTCTTCCGAGGTCTTCGGACAGCAACTGTCGATGCTGAGCTGTGGCCCACTGCATTCACCGACCATCAGGCTCTCATCTTCGCCGTGACTCAGCCACGACAACAGAGGAGCCGTAGTAGAGGACCTTGGACTCTTAACGTCAGCATTCTCCGAGAAGATTCTTGCCGTGTAGCCGTCACTGCTACCTAGCACAAATGTGAGGGACGGCGTCATACTATGATTCCACGACACAATGGTGGACATACTGCGCCAAACCTGCTCTTCGCTGCACGCTCATGGCTTATGGACGAGACAGGGTGCTTCGGCTCCGATCGACCTCTGAGTTTTACTACACGGTCTTGCAAGAACTAGCGTCGCAACAACCTTCGCCAAATGTCCGTCCACTGGACACAGGCACGGCTTCTGCAGATCACGACTGACAGATTGGACGGCACTCGGGTTCGAGCAGACTGCAAGATTCTATCCCAGAGGAACGTGCTTCTCTTTATCACATCGTCAGAGAACGGAGACATCGTAAGAGACGGTTCACCACGGCAATTATTTCTGCGGACGGGCAACGCGCAGAGACAAACAACGCCATCTCCCGTGCCCTCACAGATTATTACCACACTCTCTATCTAGCAGATTAACGGAGTGACAATGACATTTACGACCTCCTGCACGACCTGCCATCTTCGGGTATGGCGCAAGGCGACGCTACATTCTTTGGAGGCCGTCACGTGGGAAGAAATGCGCATGGCCCTGTCGCGGAGCGCGAGAAACAAATCCCCTGGACCTGATGGTCTTCCGCTTTAATTTCATAGCATCTTTTCTGACCTGAAGGGGGAAGTTTGGCAGCAGATGTGCTGCGAACTCCTGGGTCCGGACTTACGCGTCCGCCCCGAATTTTTGGAGGGCATGATCATCCCTGTGCCAAAACGAAACGGAGGGTGCAGACTGCAAGACTTCCCACTGTTGACATTATTGAATTCGGATTACAAGCTGTTCGCCAGCATTCTTCGTGCTCGCCTCCTCACTATTGTCAAAGATACCATCCATGTCGATCAGACACGTCTGGGAGGTGGCAGTAACATACACAAGGCGTTCAGCTTTTACAGAGGTGTGGTGGCGCTCATGTCGGCATGCCGCTAAAAGGCGTCCTCGTGGCAGTTGACCTAGACCACGAACTTCACCGAGTTGAGCACCATTTCTTGCAGGCTGTCTTAGAGAAGATGGGACTGTGGTTCTCCGTCTCATCCACGGAGCCCCTTCCACAGTCCTGGTCAATGTCTAGCGCTTGCCACCGTTCACTTCTCAGCGCTCAGTGCGACAAGGATGTCCTCTGTTAGCTTTTCTCTTCGTCGACGCCCTCGAGCAAGCACTTCATGGTCTACAACAGCGTTTGGAGGGCATTCGCCTCCGCGGTGTGCATTTTAGATGTTGTGCCTATGCGGACGATGTAGTTTTCTTGGTGAGATCGGCAGAAGATATATGTATGGCGACCGCGTGGTTTCAGCGTTACGGAGATGTGGCCAGGAGCCGTATAAAAACTGCGAAAGTCGCACTACATGGATGTGGACAGAGGACTTCATATGAGTACGCCAGTGCCCATTACCAAAGTCTCGTCGATGACGTGTCTGGGAGTGACCTTATACGGGAACTTGCGGCTACAGCAGGAGATACGCATCGCAGACTACTTAATGTGATCCGCACGCAAGTTCGTCTTCATAACTTTTGAACACTTGACTTGATCATGCGGGTACATTTTGTCAACATCTACCTCGCTTCGAAACTTAATCGTTACACACACGTTCTCCCAATGGCCGCTACGGCAGCTGCCAAGTTCCAGGTAGCCTTAGGTCATTTCGTCATCGAGAGTAGGGTGTTCAAGAACCGTTACGAGACGCTAACGTTGCCCACACATTCAGGTGGCATTGGAATGATACACGTACTCCTGCGGACGATGCATCGCCTACGTATTTCGGACAAGGACACCCTCCGTGGTACACTGATTCAGGAAGTGGTGCCTCAATCCCCCCCGACCGCCGATTCCTGTTGATCATATCACACCAGCACTGTGTCACATTCGCACTTATCTAGTCGACATGAGTTATCTGTTGGATGTCTTGCCGACCACGCGAAATCCTAGAACCAAGCAAGGACTTCTAGCGCTACTTTCAACGGACGCTGCCCGCTAATGTGTTTGAGCGCCGACATCCGATGGTTGGCTGGAGGTGGGCATGGAATAACAAACACTCGCCTTTCCTTCCCACCACGGTCATGGCGCTGTGGTATGTGATAACGACTGAAAAATTCCCCTCTCGACAGTGTTTACACATGATACGTCTTGCCGAGGACCCTCTCTGCCCCAGATGCGCCGCTGTCGACACCGGCATGCACCGTTTCGTTTATGGTACGGCTGCCGACTGCTGGCTCCTCACAAAGCGCATGTTGGCATTGTTGCTGCGACGGACGCCTCAGTCCGTAGAGCCCACCGAGCTGATCCATCCCGACGTCCCTTACTTCCCTGCTACTCGTCACAAAGCCACAGTGCGGGTTAAGGGTATGACATTATCATACGTACTTTTTTAGTGAGAGCGTTGCAGGTTGTTAGATTTTTGGCATTATTTAACGAGCAACTACACTTTTACGACGCAAAGAGTCGTATGGTACGCTCTTTGCGAATTACTTGAGACCGTTGGGATGTACCGGGTGTGAGACGAGACTGAGATATAGCGCGTGATGGACTGATGAGAGACATCACCGGTAATTATAGGGTGTTTCACCCTCGCTGAACGAGAAGACGACCAGGAGATCCCGCGGTCTGGCTGTTGCGGACACACCAGAAGAAGATAAAAAAAGAAAGAAAAAAAGAATTACAAAGAAAAACGTAACAACAAAATGAAAAACAAATAAAATATAGTAAAGTATTGTACCTCTTCCTTTATCCTTTTCTTTTTTTAATAAAACGTTCAGAGGCGTATTTAATTTTTGTTCGTGGGCGGAGCCTGAAGTAGTGCAAACAACCGTCCATGTTAGCTTTAGGGTGAAAGTGGCGGTGGCACTAGCTTTATTTTTGTTTCTAGGTTAGGCGGGTTTTTGGGGGTAGTATGGGTGATAGGGGCCAACAACTGAAGTGAAAGAGGTCTAAGGAATGAAAGAAAGGGTAAGGCGACCGCTAGCGACAATCGCGAAATCCGGGCTCGACTCCCGGTACGGTACAAATTTTCATTTTCGTCATTCCATTATGCAGCTGATGGTTGTCCATATTCGCAGTTGCGAATACATTTAACGCAGATAAAATAGTTGGTCTGTTGCCAACTCTCATGATCAGCCCACATTAGTAAGAAACCACGCATAGTAGGGGATTACAATGCTACCAAATTTGGAGCATGCATGCTGGACCATTTGTGCCGTACCTATTCATGTAGCCGGAAAACGAGGAGATGGCAACTGCATGCGTCTTATGGTAAGATAAATATTGGTTTGTGTATACTTGGGTTATCTATACCTACAATAATCGGGATCAAAGAGCCAACAGATTGGCAAGAAAAGAATTTCTTATACACCTGGGTGAAGAACACACTAAACCCTGGATGACGAAAAAGCTAGAAGATCCTAGTCGACAAACACATATTCGAGTTCCCGTGCAAGATATGCTAACTAAAGAGTCCCCATCAAAAAATCAAGAACAACCTACCACTGACAAGAGAGCTCTTGTCCCACTTGCCTTTCCAAAAAAAGAAAAATGACAATCAGATACTGCAGAGAATGTCGTCGAGCTTACTGCAAAAAATATCGAATAAATCTGTGTACAGACTGCAGTTAACGAGCAATAAAAATTGCAACAGTGCAAAAAATACTTAAAAAGTTGTTAGATGAAATAATTAAATTGATACCCTAGCTACAACCAGACGTTGATATACATCATTGGGGACATGTTGAAAATGTGTGCCCCGACCGGGACTCGAACCCACGATCTCCTGCTTACATGGCATACGCTCTATCCATATTTTTTTCTTTAAATCTCATTTTGTTCGCGTTTGTTCGTTGCATCTGTGCGGGGCGGAAGTCGTAAGACTTCCGTTTAAGTTCGCTGTTGATCAATTACCTCAGCTTTTTATTACAGAGGGCTGCTAACCCTCTTTTTTTTTGTATTTGGTCGTAGCGGACATCACATGACATCCGTTGCAGTTCGTTGTTGATCTTTTTACTCAGTTTCCTTTTATTACAGAGATCAAGCAGCCCTCTGACCAAACACGCTGAGCTACCGTGCCGGCATCCATCTGAGCCGCTGAGGGCACACAGAATAGTGCGCCTGCAGGGACTTATCCCTTGCACGCTCCCCGTGAGACCCACATTCTCAACATGTCCACACCACTACATTCGTAGGCGCCTAATAGGTGTTTGCCCATCACATTCATTATTCGTGACAGATTAATCTACCAAGTCCTGTACGAGTTGAGGCATAGCCCGTACGTTCGCACAGAAGAAGGTCAATGGCCGGGTAGCCATATTTTAACTACATATGAAGATTGTATCTATTCTCGAAAGAACAGATACCATTGATGAACGTGCATCTTCTCTAAAATTAAATGATAATTAAATCTATACCCTAGCTCAGATGGATAGAACATCTGCCATGTAAACAGGAGATCCTGGGTTCAGGTCCCGGTCGGGGCACACATTTTCAATATGCCCCCAATGATGTATATCAACGACTTTTTGCAGCTAGGATAACGATTTAATTATCATTTCATTCTAGGGAAGCTGCACGGTCATCAGTGGTATCCGTTTTTTCGAGAACATATAATAATTAAAAAGTTGTTTTTGTTTTGAGTTGTACCATCTTCATTGTATCTTCAATTTATTATAGTGTGTTTTTATGAACATAATAAAAAGTAGAAAAATTTACGAGGATTTGTGTTTATGTACGAGAACTATAGGAATAGGCTTTGTGATCTATGGTTAAACAAGACAGTGTATAATGTTGAAAATGCTTGGAGTAACTTGAGCCCTGTTAGGAAACCAGAACATACAGCACTCCAGCTCCGATGCAATGAGGGGCAATGCAACGAGTTCAGTGTGTTAGTGCCAACACCGTGCAACACTGTCAGTTCATAACAGTGAAGCCTACAATCGGAGTTAGTTTGAACACCTCATTCCTAGAATTATATGAAGAATAAGCACGTGGAGTGGTTGCTAAAACGAGACGAGTAAAGTAACAAAGACAGTTTCCAACTATGATCGGCTTTTTGATGCGTGACCAAAAAAACGTCCACAGGAAGTCTTTCACGAAACAAACTACCCTTGTCTTAGCACTGGCGCTTACAGAAGATCCTGGAGGCCGACCGATGTGGCCGAGCGGTTCTAGGCGCTTCAGTCTGGAACCGAACGACCGCTACGGTCGCAGGTTCGAATTTTGCCTCGGGCATGGCTGTGTGATGTCCTTAGGTTAGTTAGGTTTAAGTAGTTCTGAGTTCTAGGAGACTGATGACCTCAGATGTTAAGTCTCGTAGTGCTCAGAGCCATTTGAAGATGCAGGAAACGACCACCGTTGACATCGATGCAGTGCTTTGCACGCTTTATGAAAGGCTGTCACGAAACCGCTTGTCGGGCCAGTCTTGTTTTGTTTCGGCCACCACGTATTAACTTTCTTCGACCACGAGGTTGTGACGTGTGGACGGTTGAAGTTAGCAGCCGGCGCTCGCAACCGCAAGATGTGCAGAAAGTTGTTAAACACCCTGTAAAAGACCGCTCACCCAAACTGTCTTTCTTCCTGTGTGCTAAGAAATGCAGCTAGCGTCTCGCTGCTAACTGAAAAGCGGACACTAATGTATTTCAGTCATATCGATGTCTTAAGCGACGAATTTCAATAAAATCGCTTTTAACCACTAAGAATACTGTATGCATACTATATCTGAGCAGTTTTCATGAATAACGTATGATATGGAATTTATATCTTAAACTACGTTAGTTTCGCTGGTATCCTCCCTGCGCAACATTAACGGGCGTACAAATATAATTACTTAAAAGAAATAAACAAAACAATAAATAAATGCTATCGTGATGTTGGGATGCTCACAGAAAGACTCCTCGGTAAGGTATGTATTTACTTACGACATCACAACGTCCATCTTATTCACCAGATTGGCATCCTCTGACTTCCACTAAACGTTTTGAGCCCGATTGAGAGATTGTGGGTATTCTGCAAACTTCCCGAATCGGACCTTAGAGGCGTAACCTACTCATGTGAAAAACTGTGGATAAAGTTCGTCGGACCTTAGAGACACAATCTGCTCATGTGAAAGTGGATAAAGTGCGTTACCTAAATTGGAACTTGCGCTGAAAGAACTGCATTTTCATCCAAAATTCTGTCTTCCATTGAGATTCCGAGAATTTTTTACATTGCATTTGTTGCATATTTTCATTTTGTAGTGATCTCTTTATTCAGTTTATGGTATCCTTCGGCCACACAGCATTTCATTACGTTCCTGCTTCTTAAACTTCATGAATACGGAGAACTACATTCCTTTTAATTGCTAGTTCCTTTACTCTTTTCCGTAGCAAGAACGAAATCTCAAGTATTTTCAAGTGTGCATGTACACAACGTTTTTTGTAGCAATACTATATTAATCGGTCATGAACTTATAATACAGGGTGTTTCAAAATGAACATACCTGTTTTAAGGCGTTGTAGCATTTATTACGTTCCACTTACAATTGTAAATAATACACCAAATGAAAGAGCAACTCAAACAGTTTTGTTTGTGTACCTGTGCGCAATAGGAAGAGTATAGAATGACAAATTAGTGACTGAAAAACATGTTGCACGAGTGCGAGTCCTTCACGCTTAACGCCAAGAAATATCCCCGCGGAAAGTTTATGGGCCTTTCTTTTTGGGTGAATCAACTGTAACTGATGTTTCTTATCTTGATGCGCTACAGCTATGGCCCGTGCCTCAATGGGAAGAAGCTGAACAACACATCTTTATTTGGGAGCAAGATAGTGCGCCGCCTCGCTGGCGTAACTCAGTACGCGACTGGTTTAACGACGTTGTATCCGGCCGGTGGACTGGGCGTAAAGGGCCAGTTGACACAGCATTTTATGCATGACCTCCACGCTCACACACGATCTGACGCGATCATGTGTTTGTGCCTCCGATACCAGCTGTTATGATGACGATGAACGATTCGTCGCCTATGTTGACTGGTGGCCAATGCTAAATAGAAACATATAAATCACAGCAGGTTTGTCAGTAACGTCGATAAGGTGCTGACTGCATGGTCTGTATTTGCAACGACTAAAATAATTAGAAGTCGCTGGTAAAATATAATATATATTGTACTTAAATGGTTGTACAGGATTCTTCTTGGCTGCATACATATAATTATAAACAGATAGCTACCGAGGCCTCACTTAGGCCATAAGTTACTAAGTGCCTTGTTAGAGGTTGCTTCCTATCAGCTGAAGGCTATGCTACCTTACTACTTGACGTACAAAGCAAGAGTGGACGAGGGCTCGCTAGAAACTTGATACAAGCCGCGGAGCGGCGCTAGTTGCGACTCGAAGGTACAGCGATACTAATACGGACCGCGGTCGATTACTGCAACCCCTAACAAGTGTGGTATCGGACGTCGATACCACACCATCTGATCTGTCCGACTTTAGAAACAGTGTTATTGTAACAGTTACTCCTGTCACACTGATCAAGTTTCCGGGACAACTCGCCCATCGACTCGATCTCTGATCGGTGTTGACACTGAATAATTGTAACAAAAACTGTTTGAGTTGCTCTTTCATTTGGTGTATTATATCCACGTTTCTCTTTAGTACAATTTTGTTCTATTAACCAGATTCTCTTTTATTTCTCCATCAATACTTTATATCATTGGAGTTCCTACATGGTCTGATGGAAATCATCCAGACACCTATTAGTGGGCATTAATATGGAGTGTGTTCCCCTTCGTCGTAATGACGGCATGAATTCTGATGTGGACATTTTGAATGAGGTGTCCGAATGTATGTAGAGGAGTGGCAAACCATTCTTCCTCAGAAGCCCAAAGTAGGGAAGATAGTGATGCTCGACACCCGAGTCTGGAATGAGGTCGGCGTTTTGACTCAACCCACACGTATTACATTCGGTTCAGGTCGGGATTCTGGGCAAGTCAGTCCATTTCAGGAATATTATTGCCAGCAAAATAGTGCCTCACATATGCTTTATGACAGGGTGCATTGTAATGCTGATACAATCATCTTGTCCAAACATTTCGTCTATTGCATGCAGCGCTAAATGTTGTCAAATGAATTCACATCCTTCCGCAATTAGCGTTATCTTAAGCGCAGTAATGAGACCACACCCTAACCATAAAAAACACTCCATATTGTAACACCATCTCCTCTGTACCTCACTCTCGGAACTGCGCATGACGGCAGGTAACGTTCTCTAGACATTCCCCGAACTCATACTGTTCCATCGGATTGCCACAGCGTATAGTGTGGTTCATCACTCGAAATCACTCGTTTCCAGCCATCCAGTGGGCAGTGGCGTCGCTCTCTTCAGACCACCTCAAGCGTCTCTTAGCATTGACTAAGGAACTGTGTGTCTCATTAGGAGCTGGTTGATCATTGTACCCCTATGCACGCTCATTGTGCAAGCTGGACTATTGGTAGTACTTGGGAACTCACACCTGATCACTTTCAATTATTGCATGGGAGTTTTTATAGCCACCCTTCTCATTCGACTTTGGTAGCTTTACAAAGGTTGAAATGTCGTTGGGGGATTTGCGCTCTGGTGACACGCAATGAGTAGCCTACGTTCAAATAGACTGGGCTCTCGTGACCGACCCATTCTGCTGTTGCTGCCTCTCTACTGACAACACAATACTCCCCGCCTCCTTTTACACTTTCGGTTCATTCACCAACACCGCATTACGTGGGAGTGTCAATATATTTTTGATGAGATAATGCATGATGTAACCCCCCAGGTTAGCCGAGAGCACTTAATGCGCTGCTTCCTGGACACAAGTAGGCGCGCTGGCCCCAGATCGAATTCGACCGGCGGATTCACGTGGAGGGCCGGTGTGCCGGCCAGCCTGGATGAGGTTTTTATGTGGTTTTCCACATCCTACCAGGTGAATACCGGGCTGATCCCCATGTCCCGCCTCAGTTACACGACTCGCAGTCATCTGAAATACGTTCGCCCTATTCCAAGGATTACACTAGATGCAGACAGCTGGGGTACACTGATTCCATCCCAGGGGGTACGGGGTGGCGACAGGAAGGGCATCTGGCCACCACCCCTTGTATTAACCATGCCAAATCCGACCGCAACCATGCCAACTGTGCAAAAACTGTGGGACAAAGGCACAAGCATAAGAGGAAGATAATGCATGTTGCAGAAAGTTTTCCTTAGCGTTGTTAGATGCTACTCTTTTCATCCTTCCTTCGGCGACCACATGGAATGCCGCTTCCTAGATGACAGATATCTTTCACTTCTCTGTATCACACCATTTTGATGATAACAAAGCTGTTTAAATGAAACAACAAGTTTACTGTTACCAGTCACTGTTTATTTATCTCCACGAATCGTTTGAAAGGTTTAAACCTCCATCATCAGGCGGATTTACATTTGTTAATATGACAGTTGTATGTGTGTGTTGTGTTACGATGTTCTGGAGGAACTTCTGGCACTGTCTCCAGTGGTCACATGTTCCTTTCACTGTCATAACACGTCACATGTGTACTGTCATATTTTGTAAACAAATATGGCCTCTGGAAACTATTGGGAGCAAGCTGTTTTCTTCTGACGATATTTGGTTGCAATAGGCTAGGAATCATCGAAAGCAGTTTAGTAGAAATGATCTTTTTAATTAGCTTTGGAATGAAAAAATGTGTACATTATTTTTACTTTTTTCATGTCCTTGAAGGCAATTTTACTTAGAATCTGCGTACTGAACACTGATGTACATACACTGTGAAACAGATTCAATCTGATTCGTAACTACAACAGAGCAACAATATAACAACCTCTAAAACTGCACCGAGCGAGGTGGCGCAGTGGTTAGCACACTGGACTCGCATTCGGGAGGACGACGGTTCAATCCCGTCTCCAGCCATCCTGATTTAGGTTTTCCGTGATTTCCCTAAATCGTTTCAGGCAAATGCCGGGATGGTTCCTTTGAAAGGGCACGGCCGATTTCCTTCCCCATCCTTCCCTAACCTGAGCTTGCGCTCCGTCTCTAATGACCTCGTTGTCGACGGGACGTTAAACAACACTAACCTAACCTAACCTAAAACTGCAATTACATGCATTGACAGGAGTGATAGCGTGTTCAGGTGACATAACTGGTAAAGACGACTGCTCAAGTTAAGCAAAAGATCCATGTTCGTTTCCTGATTTGACACAATTTTTTTTAAGTCACGACACATTCGCTACACTGAAATTCAGCATTTCTGAGCACAATTCACTGTATTTCACTGAGTTTATCCTCTTCGATTCCATTTGTTTGATATCAGTGAATTTAATTCAGTAGTTTTCTTCAGTCCGAAGTCTGCTGCTTCCCACGCTAGTTTACGCTGTGGACGCCTTTTCATCCTTGCATGTTGTAATATACGTCCAATTTAATGTGCTTACTGTTGTAGTAGGCGTTCTGCCTACATTTCTCCCCCGTCCCTCACCCCCCCCCCCCTCCTGCCAACACGCACACGTACACACAGACGAACACGCACACACTCCCTTCCATAACCCAATTAATTATTAATTGCTGCCACAGGATGTGTCGGATCGACCGATCCCTCTGTTTCGTCAAGTTGCAGCGTATATTTCTTTCTTCCCTCGTCTGTTTCGTATTGTTGTTTCATCGATATTACAGTCCATCAGTTCTCTGCTCCAAAGATATCAGAATTATCTACTGTCCTGGCCTGTCTCAGATTTTCTTTCGTGGGTTGATGATATACGCAAACAGTGATACAGTTTGGATGGATTTATGTTTAGAGAGTTAGCCAACATGCATCTCGTCTACGGACGCGTCGGAATGCGATTTGTTATTTACAAGAGTATATGTGTTACCCAACGAAATTTCCAAGTGGATTTTACTTTTCAAATTGGTTCCTACAGCAATATGCAGGAAACAAAGTAATTCATATAGACTCATTCGGACTTAGTATGCACGTATTATCCGTACAACAGAGCCACAGATGTAACAGGGGTTAACGAATGGAAGGAATTACATTGCAACAGCGTCTGGAGATCTAACATTCTTTGATACTGTGATACGAAACGACTCTGATTAATCTCTGATAGCTTGTGGGCATTTTTGGGACACATCCAGCCCCCAGACGATGACACACAGCTCTCCCTATAAGATTCCTATTTTTTTTATTCTTTCCTTCGACACTCACTGAGTGTGACCTCTTTATATAATTGCACTTGTCACCTAATTGCTAGCAGCAGTATTATTTCCCTCGGCCACAAGTCACCCGCATCAGGGTACTTATGTTACAAACGAGCTTCATCAAGGTTCATTACTTCTGGCCTAGTTGCCGCCAGCAGTATTGTCACCCACGTATCAATACTTCCCACATCGTGGACAATGCTGCTGTGAAATGCCTTCCTCAACGTTAATCATTTTCGTTGTATATTCCCATCTCAGTATAACTGCTAAATCTGCTTTTATATTTCCTGACCAGCAGTAGAGGAGTCATCCACGTAGGGAAATAAAACCAATATAAAATTAAATAAAGATGTCCCCACTTTTTATAGGGGACTCCCGGTCTTACCTTAATTCCCGAGCGTGTGCGTTGTTCTGGATAACATAACGTATTCCATTTGTAAAATAATCCTGAGTCATCATTAAGCGCCGGCCAGAGTGGCCGAGCAGTTCTAGGCGCTACAGTCTGGAACCGACCGCTACGGTCGTAGATTCGAATCCTGCCTCGGGCATGGATGTGTGTGATGTCCTTAGGTTAGTTAGGTTAGTTAGGTTTAAGTAGTTCTAAGCTCTAAGGGACAAGTCCCATAGTGCTCAGAGCCATTTGAACCATTTTCATCATTAAACCGCTTCCCCCGTCATGCGTTAGTTTGACTCCAAAGTAGCACAGTCCCTTCCCTTCGCTACTACGTGACCTCCAATTTTTATGTTTAGGTTGTCGTTAATCTCATTTCTGCTATTCCTCGGTAGTTTCGTCTTTTTTTGATTTCATTTACTCAGTAGATTTTCATAACCTGTAATTTTTTCCTCACTTTCACAAGGGCTATCAATGACTTAAGAAAATCATATCTTCCACTCTGAATTTTAGTCCAATTTCTGCAATTTTCTTACGTTTCCTTCATTAATTCTTCGATGTACAACTTGAACAGTACAGGAGAAAGACTGAAACCATGCCTTTACGTAGATTTTAATTTTTCATAGCCGACAGATCCTATGAAAAATCTTGAGTTTCAATAAGTCTACTTTGCACTAAGAAGTGAAACGTCAGAATCACCTCCCTGTTGCGTTAGCGTTTCCAAAAGCCAACTCACTAACAGATCCTCAGTTTTCTTTTACATTCTTCGGGGTATGATTGTTGCCAGGAAATTGGATGCATCAGTTACTAAGCTGATTCTGCGATAGTTCTGACATTTATCTGCCCTTGCAGTCTTGGGGATTGTGTGAAAGTCTGATGGTATGTCTCCATTCCGACAGATTCTATACACTTACTTGTATATCTTTGCCTTTTCTCCCAACGTTTTAAGAAATTCTGAGCGAATGAGGCCGTCAATGTACCTTTTCGCCTATCCGCTCTCTCCTCAACTTTTAATAGTGAAATTCCTTTTTCTATTATAATGTTGACCTCTTTGTCTTCAATTTCACCAAAAGCTATTTTGGCTTTTCTGAAAGCGGAATTTGCCTTTCCGTCGACTGTTTTCTTTTCGATTTGTTCACAATTTTTCTGTAGACAGTTGCTGTAGTTTGCTTGTATTTCCTACTGATCTAATACGTGTGCGATTTATAATTTTGCATTATTTTTATAATTTAAACATTTCTGAATTTTCTTCTTTCGTCAGTCAATTGTTACTAACAATTTCCTCGCAGTCACTTTTCTTGTAGTGATATTTGTCCGTCCTTAAACTTCGGCCTATCCTTCCTCGTTACTAAATTGTGTAACTTCCTTGCTTCGATTTCAATATGGGCTTGTCCTTCACGGTTTTCCCAGGACCGTCTTACCTGTGCCGTTTACGGAAGACGTGCGCCACGCTCTCCAAGGCAGTCGTAGTTGCGGCAGGCGCCTGAATTAATTTCCGCAGTGAGACCTGGAGTGTGGCAGCAAGAAAGCGCGAGCCGCAGTTGCCAGCAGATGTTATCTGCCGCGCGTCCCACTTCCTACACAGACCAAGTCCCGGCCGCTGCAAGTTTATTCTTCGCATTCATTACGGACGCCGCCTCTTTGCTTCTGGCAACATAGCGTTCAGGCTCTTGAACCTATTGTCTGGCAGCCGTACCTATGTTGACAAGCAAGCAGTGAAGCTTTATCGCGACTATACTAGTCGTTATCGGTCATCCAGCGCCATGCAAACCGCAATTGTGCCAAATTATCTGTCTCAGATCTAGCGTTTCAGCACTGTGTACTCCAGCTATTGTGAACAGCTACCGTTTTTTGAAACGTGAAACCCAAGAAATGCGTTTTATCTTCTTATGTGTTTTTATTGGTGGGAAGAGTATCTCACAAGAAAGTTTATACTCTTTGAACGTTACAGAATGAAAATCGGTTCAAAATTGGCTCTGAGCACTATGGGACTCAACTGCTGTGGTCATCAGTCCCCTAGAACTTAGAACTACTTAAACCTAACTAACTTAAGGAAATCACACACATCCATGCCCGGGGCAGGATTCGAACCTGCGACCGTAGCAGTCGCACGGTTCCGGACTGCGCGCCTAGAACCGCGAGACAGAATGAAAAGAGGACACAGTAAATGTATAATTAAAAGATTAAATATAGAACAAAATAGGATACAAATATAATTGTTACTATGTTATTACGAGACTATACACAGTCGACAAATAAACACTGCAGATACTAGAAATGAAGTGTCTTACATCCAGTGGCGCCTGGTTATCATGTGCTGATGTGCTACGACAAACTGTAAGTACGCACTAAAATTATGCCATATCGCATCGAATGCAAGCAGGAAATTGCACTAAAATCACGCCATTGCTCTTAGAATGCGAGGCGGAAATCACACTAAAATTGAGCCATTTCTCTTCGTTCAAATGGTTCAAATGGCTCTGAGCACTATGGGACTTAACGTCTGATGTCATCAGTCCCCTAGACTTAGAACTACTTAACCTAACTAACCTAAGGACATCACACACATCCATGCCCGAAGCAGGATTCGAACCTGCGACCGTAGCGGTCGCGCGGTTCCAGACTGAAGCGCCTAGAACCGCTCGGCCACTTCGGCCGGCATTTCTCTTCGAATGCAAAAAAATGTTCAAATGTGTGTGAAATCATATGGGACTTAACTGCTAAGGTGATCAGTCCCTAAGCTTACACACTACTTAACCTAAATTATCCTAAGGACAAACACATGCACCCATGCCCGAGAAAGGACTCGAACACCTCCGCCGGGACCACCCGCACAGTCAGTGATTGCAGCGCCTTAGACAGCTTTTTTTTTAAAAAAAAATCTCATTTTGTTCGTTATAGTAGTTCGTTGCAATTGTTCGTGGCGGACGTCCTCTGACGCCCGTTGTAGTTCATCATTGATCCATTAACTCAGTTTTTTTTTTTTTTTTTTTTTTTTTTTTACAGAGGGCAGAGCTAACCCTCTGACCGAACACGCTGAGCTACCGTGCCGGCTCATTTTATTCTATATTGTTCGTTGAATTTGTTCGTGGCGGACGTCCTATGACACTCGTTCAGGTTATTCGTTGATCCGATCACTCAGTTTTTTTTATTACAGAGGGTAGCTAAACCCTCTGACCGAACACGCTGAGCTACCGTGCCGGCAGACCGCTCGGCTAATCCCGCGCGGTGCATACTGGTATGCAAATAAAACGGACAAAAACATGTTTTGTAGCGCTGTCTCCGTGATGAACAGAAACAGATGCTGAGTGCTGAAACGATGGTCAGCCGCACCACGATTAACTTAGAGAAGAAACGCAGCTGTCTGTTGTCAACTGTGCACGTTCTGATGTGACGTCATCTCTTCTGGCACTGCGAGTGCTACGTTGTTCACAGCAGTTTTCTTTGAAATTGCATGTAGCGTATTATTCATTCATAGAGTATGAGCGATTTTTGAGCAGCTGCTGTTGTAACATCACAGTGGCCAAGAGGCTCTGGGCTCGATTCCTGCTTGTATCAACATTTTTTTTTCATTGTATTTTATTTCTCGAAAAGTTAAACTATCGACTATAAAATTAAAATATATTTAAACTGCCCAATTCCTACACGTAAAATTAACATATTCAATTTAGTTACGACTACTACCACTGTAAGTCAGAGGGCTATAGGCCATCATATTGTAGCACACTGGCATAATTCTCTACGAGCCGCCATTGCTTACATCTATTTACTTAAAAAAAAAATTTCAAATGTGTGTGAAATCTTATGGGACTTAACTGCTAAGGTCATCAGTCCCTAAGCTTACACACTACTTAACCTAAATTATCCTAAGGACAAACACACACGCCCATGCCCGAGGGAGGACTCGAACCTCCACCGGGACTAGCCGCACAGTCCGTGACTGCAGCGCCTGAGACCGCTCGGCTAATCCCGCGCGGCTCTATATACTTCTGTGGTCATTAAAATTACACCATGAAGTTGTAAGGAAAAAAACGTGATAATCGCTGTGATCCATATTTCAGAGTAACCGCACAAAGTAGGTAGGATTTTGACACCTAAGTTCAGTACATACGGAAAGATTGAGCAGTAGGACTCTCATTCAGAAATTGCATTTGAATGTTAGTTGTTTGAGAGACGATCATGTTATGTCTCATGCAAGAAGGAGAATTATCAACCAGCAAGTGTCTTACACTGAGGTGACAAAAGTCGTGGCACATATACGGGTGGCGATAGTATCGCGTACACACGGTATAAAAGGGCAGTGCATTGGCGGAGCGGTCATGAGGCGATTAATGTGGAAAGGTTTCCGACGTGATTATTGCCACACGACGAGAATTAACAGACTCTGAACGAGTAGTTGGAGCTAGACGCATAAGACATTCCATTTCGCAAATCGTTAGGGAATTCAGTACTCCGATATCTACAGTGTCAAAGGTGCGCTGAGCATACCACATTTCAGGCATTACTTCTCACCACGAACAATGCAGAGACCGAAGGCCTTCACTTAACGACAGCAACGTTTGCGTAGAGTTGTCAGTGCAAGTAACACTGCGTGAAATGACCACAGAGATCAATGTGGGACGTACGAAGAATGTATACTTTGGGACAGTGCGGCGATATTTGGCGTTAATGGGCTGTGGCAGCAGATGATCGACGTGAGTGCCTTTGTTAACAGAACGACATCGTCTGCAGCGCCTCTCCAGGGCTCGTAACCATATCTGTTGGATCCTTGACGACTGGAAAACCGTGGCCTGGTCAGATGAGTCCAGATTTCAGTTGATGTGAGCTGATGGTAGAGTTCGAGTGTGGCGCAGCCCCCACAAAGCCATGGACCCAAATTGCTAATAAGGCGCTGTGCAAGCTGGTGTTGGTTCCATAATGGTGTGGGCTGTGTTTACGTGGAAGGACTAGATCCTCTGGTACAACTGAACCGATCAGTCACTGGAAATGGTTATGTTCGTCTACTTGGGGACCATTTTCACCCATTCATGAATTGTTGACATTCCACCATGTCACCAGACCACAATTGTTCACGATTGGTTTAAAGAACATTCTTGACAATTCGAGCGAATGATTGGCCATCCAGATCGTCCGTCATGGGTCCCATTAAAAATTTATAGGATGTAATCGAGAGATCAGTTCATGTACAACGTCCTCCACTGGCAGTGCTTTAGCAATTATGGATGGCTATAGAGGCAGTATTTCTGCAGGGGACTTCCAGTGGCTTCTTGTGTCTATGCCACGTCGAGCTGATGCACTACGCCAGACAAAAGGAGTTCCGACAGGATGTCAGGTGGTGTCCCATGACTTTCGACACCTCAGTGTAATTCGATCGTCAGTGGTAGGATCGCAGTATTATTGACCACGTTGGGCGCGATCCGATGATAATTCTGGGAATATGGAATTGTATCAATCGCTCGGCCATGCGGGATTACACAGCCATGTCACGTACCTTGAGTCAGTAAACACGTTCGTTCACAGCAAGGCAAGTACCGCACAAATAATGAGACGACGTCTGGAGCAGAACAGGCTGTCAACACAGGGACAATTTTTGCGGCTTCACTTGGCGTAGAAGCAGAGAGAGGCATGCTGACAGTATGACGACACTGGACACAGACGTGGTACCACGTCCTCTTTTCAGACGAGTCTCCGTTCCGTTTACATTTATGTACCTATTTATTTATCTTATGGTAGAGTTTTTGAATTTTAAGGATATATATACAAATACAAACATTACTAAACTACTTCATATCAACATTTCAACACTGCTCTCCAGCATAATATGCCATTCAGTCACGTTAAAGTGACCACTTGTCAAAAGCCTGAATAACCAATTTTTGCGAGATGTACAGGATGAGAGTCAATGAGTTTCTGTAAGGCGCTGAGAGGGATGTGCAGACGCGTCGTCTGCGGTACCGTGGCTAGCTGTGTTTCCTCAGTTGAGGATCCATGGGGCATATAGCCCTATCGAGGTGGTCCCACGGATTCTCGATTGGATTTATATCCGGGGAGTTTGGTGGTCAGGAAAGTACGGTAAATTCATCCTGGCGCTCTTCGAACCACGCATCTACACTGCGAGCTGCGTGGCAAGTTGAATTCCTCCTGGTAGATGCCACCGTGCCGAGGAAAAACAAACTGTATGTAGGGCTGGACATGGTCCTCAAGAATAGATGCATACTTGTATTGATCCCTTGTGCCTTCCATAATGACAAGATCACTCCCTGCTCTGGCCTGCACCCTTCCGACGATTCCTGCAGGGTGTTTGCTTGTTTGATTTCAAACTTTTCAAGCCGATGGAGCACTAAACGTGAATCATCTGAAAAAGGCAATTGTCGCCACCCGGTGGGCTTTAAGTTGCGGTATTGGCGTTCAAATTCCAGCCTTCGTCGCCGATGGATAGCAGTCAGCATGGGTGCATGAACCAGGCACCTGCTGTAAACGCTCGTACGCAGCAGTGTTCGCTGAACTGTAGTTGATGAGACACTGTTGGTAGCCACTTGGTTCATACGGGCGGTCAGTTGCTCAAAGTTGCACATCTATTCACCGTACAAATTTCCCCAGCTATCGTTCCCCCACTGTCATCTATGGCCCTTGGGGCACCGCAGTTGCCTCAGCACCGGTTTTTGATAGTGCCATTATGCTACGCAAGGTATACTTCAACCACAGTGGCACTCAAACAGTTTCTGGCTTAGCCATTTCTGAAATACCTCCACCCTTGACCCGAAAACCAATGATCATTCCCTTTTGGACGTCAGATAAATAGCTTCGTTTCCGCATTACGATAACGACTGCACTGTTTTATGCGTTCCCCAATACGCTTTATATATGGTTCAAATAGTTCTGGTCACTATGGGACTTAACATCTGAGGTCATCAGTCTCCTAGAACTTAGAACTACTTAAACCTAACTAACCTAAAGACAGCACACAGATCCATGCCCGAGGCAGGATTCGAACCTGCGACCGTAGCGGTCGCGCGGTTCCAGACCGAAGCGCCTAGAGCCGCTCGGCCACACGGGCCAGCACACTTTGTACAGGGTGTTACAATAAGGTACGGCCAAACTTTCAGGAAACATTCCTCACACGCAAATAAAGAAATGTTATGTGGACACGTATCCGGAAACGCTTAATTTCCATGTTAGAGCTCATTTTAGTTTCGTCAGTATGTACTGTACTTCCTCGATTCACCGCCAGTTGACCCAATTGAAGGAAGGTAGTGTTGACTTCGGTGCTTGTGTTGACATGCGACTCATTGCTCTACAGTACTAGCATTTCAGTCGAAGTGTTCGTACGCTTCTCAACAATAGATTCGGTGACCGATGGATTGGTAGAGGCGGACCAATTCCATGGCCTCCACGCTCTCCTGACCCTCTTGACTTTCATTTATGGGGGCATTTGAAACCTCTTGTCTACGCAACCCCAGTACCAAATGTAGAGACTCTTCGTGCTCGTATTGCGGACGGCTGTGATACAATACGCCATTCTCCAGGGCTGCATCAGCGCATCAGGGATTCCATGCGACGGAGAGTGGATGCATGTATCCTCGCTAACAGAGGACATTTTGAACATTTCCTGTAACAAAGTGTTTGAAGTCACGCTGGTACGTTCTGTTGCTGTGTGTTTCCATTCCATGATTAATGTGATTTGAAGAGAAGTAATAAAATGAGCTCTAACATGGAAAGTAAGCGTTTCCGGACAAATGTCCACATAACATATTTTCTTTCTTTGTGTGTGAGGAATGTTTCCTGAAAGTTTGGCCGTACCTTTTTGTAACACCCTGTGTACCCCTCACTGCTAGTGCTGTCACCTGCCGTTTATGAGTGGTTATTGCACCTTGAAATCAAACGAAGGCGGTTGTCAAATTAACCACAACCAGTGATGGTCGGAGAACAATCTTCCATACAAGCGACCTAACATTTGGCTTTCCCCTCTTCATCTGTTTTCCCTCGAATTCTCACACTATGCCATTTTTCGCTACTACCTGTGATACGCACTATATACATATTTTGCACTCTCAACTTGGCGCCTCAGGTGGCCACTACTAACATTGCATTACATCCAGTATAGAAATATCATCGTTGCGGCACCTCCGACGCCCCTCTCAGCGCCCTTAAACCAGCCCTGAATATAACATAAATGACAGTATCTGTAGGTGAATATCAATGTCTTTTGTATAATTTATCACACCACTAAAGGATGCTTGTATGCACGTGCGGTACAAGTTGATAAAACGTGAGCAGTTGTCTGTCGTACTGCATCAGACTCACTAGATGCTGAAGATTTGCCCCACTTGTGGAGCGTTTCTGCAAATCTTCCATGGTCCGATGAGATGCGGTTGTGGGTAGTCCAAATTGCCCGAGACTAGTCAAATCCAGGGGTTTTCTCCTGGACGTAGGACAGTTTTAGGCACGTTTTTTTGTCAACAGCGATTCCATTCATCGATGCCATTGAACTCAGTTTCAGTAAGAATCGTGGCTGTGATAACGCTGGGACTCGTTCTCTTCATCCTTTTTGCTCCACAATGAAAAATATTGGAAAATCTGGGTTATCAACAATCTTCTGATGTTAGTGTAGTAGCACACTGTTCCCTCTTGTATCACGTAGTGGACTGTGACTCAAAGTACGTAACCGGTATGTGGGAATGAATGGTATTGACCCACTAATAACAATGCACATGCATTCGTTAAGTTGTACAAGTAGTTTTTTCACATTTGCACTGTTCAGCCAGACAGACGTGCAGTATTCTGCTGTTGAGTATACCAATGAGCGTGCTGATACTCGACGAGTGCCTGTTAACGATCCCCAAGTAGGTGTTTTGGATGCATGTTATGACGTATTTTTCCTCCCTCAAAATAGACATCAGTGGCCCTGTGTGCGCCAGTCTGTTACACAGATGAAAACATGCAACTTCTGTTTCATTTTTTCTCACAAGACATGTACTCCCACCGTT
Source organism: Schistocerca piceifrons (assembly GCF_021461385.2). Taxonomy (NCBI): domain Eukaryota; kingdom Metazoa; phylum Arthropoda; class Insecta; order Orthoptera; family Acrididae; genus Schistocerca; species Schistocerca piceifrons. The sequence goes on along the minus strand of NC_060139.1, from coordinate 781,219,426 downwards.
CCTTCCACGATCCTCCAGCTATAAACTTTGGACCTGTTATCAAGATCTACATTTATGACCATGACGGACGTATCCGAGTGTGGGAGCTCCAAGGAGAACGAACGTTGCCAGATTTAATTCGTCATTGTCATATGAGCCCAGCAACTATTGTGGTGATATGAGTTGCCATTAGGGACATAAAGAAAACCTCTGATTCGCGTTGCCGGTAAGTTGGATGCAGCCATTACCTTTCTGATCTGTTTCATCCAGTGTCTGTGTCCTATCTTCGAGGTCTCCGTGGCGTTATCTTTCAACAAGATAACGCAAGATCATCCGTTGCCCGTGCTGCCCTGACCCGCCAGAGAATGTTTGACAGCTACTATAATCAATGCGTTCACCAGACCTCTTACAAACTGAAAACATCTGGTCATGGATTACCTAGGGCGCTACCATCGGCGAACTCTGGATACAAACGTAGCAGCAAAGAATAACGTACACGTATGTGCGATCCACGCCCAGTTTGAAGTCATTGCAGTTGCTAGAAGGGGCAATTCTATGTTCCAAATTTTCGCGCTCTGTATACAACCAATTCCCCTACAAATTTAATCATTTATAGTAATGTATACGCACAAAAAGTAAAATATTTGATATCAATCACGGTGTTACAGCGTTAATGACCAGCCGTGTATACGCCCTGTAAGGCACAACGTGTGGTGGAGAGTATTTTGTACCAATATTAGATATTACTTCTCCTATTTCTTTCGGATTTTGACTGAGAACAAGATGACTGTATATATATTATTCTACATTGAAGAGCCAAAGAAATTGGTACACCTGCCTAATATCGTGTAGGGCTCCCGCGAGCACGCAGAAATGCCGCAACACGACGTGGCATGAACTCAACTAATGTTTGAAGTCTGCTGGAGGGAACTGATACCATGAATCTTGCAGGGCTGTCCATAAATTCACAAGAGTACGAGAGGATGGGGATCTCTTCTGAAGGGCAAGTTGCAAGGCATCCAAGATATGCTTAATAATGTTCACGTCTGGCGAGTCTGGTGGCCAGCGGGAGTATTTAAATTCAGAAGAATATTCCTTGAGCCACTCTGTAGCAATTCTGGAAGTGTGGAGAGTCGCATCGTGCTGCTGGAATAGCCAAGTCCGTCGGAATGCACAATGGACATCAATGAATGCAGGTGATCAGACATTATGCTTATGTACGTGCCACCCACCAAAGTTGTATCTAGACGTATCAGGTGTCCCACTTCATTCCAACTACACACGTCCCACACCATTACAGAGCCTCCACCAGCTTGAACAGTCCCAAGCTGACATATGGGGTCCATGGATTCATGAGGTGGTCTCCATACTCACACACGTCCATCCACACGATAGAATTTGAAAAGAGACTCGTCCGACCAGGCAACAGTCATCAACAGTCCAATGTCGGTGTTGACGGGTCCAGGCGAGGCGTAAAGCTTTGTATCGTGCAGTCACCAACGGTACACGAGTGGCCTTCGGCTCCGAAAGCCCATATCGATGATGTTTCGTTGAATGGTTCTCATGCTGACAGTTGTTGGTGGCCCAGCATTAAAATCTGCAGCAACTTGCGGAAGGGTTGCACTTCTGTCACTTTGAAAGATTCTCTCCAGTCGTCGTTGGTCCCGTTCTTGCAGGATCTTTTTCCGGCCGCAGCGATGCCGGAGATTTGAGGTTTTACCGGATACCTTATATTCACAGTACACTCGTGAAATGGTCATACGGGAAAATCTCCACTTCAGAGATCCTGTGTCCCATCGCTCGTGCGCCGACTATAACACCACGTTCAGACCCACTCATATCTTGATAGCCCACATTTTAGCAGCAGTAACCGATGTAACAATTGCGCCAGACACTTGTCTTACATAGGCGTTGCCGACTGCAACGCCGCATTCTGCTTGTTTACATACCTCTGTATTTGAATATGCATGCTTATACCAGTTTCTTTGACCCTTCATTGCATATGCACCCTGATCTCTCTGAGCTTATTCTCACCAGCCCTAAACGACATATACGATCGTAGCAGCAGAATGTGCACCCACTGCACCTCAAATACAGGCAGTCTACATTTACCCAATAGTGTTCCTAGAAAACTGAATGGTCTTTCTCCCAAGGATTCTCTCCAGAAATCTAATTCCTCCATTACCCATGCTTAACACTTATTTTAAGTACTCGCCCCTTTCATATAATTTCTTAGGATTATCCCTAAATTGGCATGTGGAGGACCTGGGTTCGATTCCTGGTACTGTCAGAGATTTCTCCTTGGTAGAAGGACTGGTTCAGGGCTCATTCAGCCTCTTGAGGCCAACTGAGGTGCTACTCGATCGATTAGTAGCGATTCCATAGTGAAGAAAATCGACAATGACAGAGAGAGCGGGGTGCTGATCACATGTGCTGGCGTACCTCATCCGATGACACCGTTGACAAAGGACAACACGGCGGTCGCTCGGGCCTGGTTGGACTGCCTAGGGCTAGAATGCGGACCTCTATCTACATTTTTTTTGTCACTACTTATTTAAACGGTCGGACTTGTGCCTGATATTCGTCGATAATCTTGTACTTAAAACTGTTGGGTTCTTTGTATTTGCTATCGACATTATCTTGCTCAAAAATGGCTCAAATGGCTCTGAGCACTATGGGACTTAACTTCTGAGGTCATCAGTCCCCTAGAACTTAGAACTACTTAAACCTAACTAACCTAAGGACATCACACACACCCATGCCCGAGGCAGGATTCGAACCTGCGACCGTTACGGTCGGGCGGTTCCAGACTGTAGCGCCTAGAACCGCTCGGCCACTCCGGCCGGCTCCATTCAGCATATCCTGTAATTTTTTTTCACTTTCACTGAGGATAGCAATGTCAACAGCGAATCTTATCACCGATATCTTTTCACTTTGAATTTTAATTCCACTCCTGAACCTTGCCTTACACTCCTTTAAATATATATAGGGTGAGAGGTAAATGAGGGAAAATTTTCCGATTAGCGCATGCTGCTAGGCGCAACAAGTGACGGTCCGTTGTTAATTTTGTTTTTGTCAACGTACTGTGCACATAAAACAAACGAAACGGTTAACCATTTAACGATAAACCGACAAATCACACGATCACGACATGTTATTCATCCACAGATGTATCACATGACACACCAACGAGCTGATTTGTATCTGTCAGCGTTTGAAAGACACGAGGTACAGCAAATCCCATCGTAATTGCTAGTGAAATTGTAGTAGAGCATATGAACCGCACGCTGCCGGCGTTGACAGAGTTTACAGTTTCGTTTCAGGGAAAGTTTTCTCTGTAAAAGGAAAGTGTTGTCATTGGCGGAAGGCAAATCGCGGCGCGCATGGTGTGTTTGCAACAGCAGTGCAGTGTTTGCTCTAGCCGATACTCGTCGCGTCAACAGCGGCTGCTAACGGACACGTCGCAGTGTTACTACCGTGGCAAGCTTCACAGACGAGGCGTACGACGACATCCACCTCACCTATGAGCTTGTCTATGGAAGAGCTGACGTTGCAAGATACAGTTGTCTTGATCTCTCGTGACACAACTGAATCACGAGAAGTTTCCTAACCGGCGTCTTCCATCCGCAAAAACATTTTACTCTGTGGATAGGCGTTTGAACGAGTATGGTGCATTTGTAGCACCTCCAGGATTTAGTGGCCGGAGAGAATTTGTTACAAACGTTTGCCGAGGACCGAAGAATAAGCACCAGGTCTCTCGCCACTGCGATCGGAATGTCACAGTGTACTGTTTTGCGAGTACTGCGCAGAAACCTTTATCATCTCTTTCGCGTGTAGAAGGTACAACCATTGTCGCCGGGAGACTATCAGCAGAGGCTGGACTTCTGGAAACACAGGTTGCGGCGTCAGAGGCACGATTAACATTTTTTACGAACGTATTTCAAGGAGGAGGTTGCAGTGAATTCGCATAATTTGGCGCTAGTGGGCAGAAGAAAATCCCCATAGCACAATAGTCCTCAGGTATCAACAACGATGCGGTGTCAATATCAGGTGTCGTATTCTCGATCGGCATGTCATAGGGCCACACTTGCTACCACCAATACTGACAAGCGAGCCATATCTGCGTTTACTTGGTGATGTATTACCGGGATTCTGGAAGACGTTAGGCTGGCCTCTTCTATGGACCTGTGGCACATGCATCTACATCTACATCTACATCCATACTCCGCAAGCCACCAGACGGTGTGTGGCGGAGGGTACCTTGAGTACCTCTATCGGTTCTCCCTTCTATTCCAGTCTCGTATTGTTCGTGGAAAGAAGGATTGTCGGTATGCCTCTGTGTGGGCTCTAATCTCTCTGATTTTATCCTCATGGTCTCTTCGCGAGATATACGTAGGAGGGAGCAATATACTGCTTGACTCTTCGGTGAAAGTATGTTCTCGAAGCTTTGACAAAAGCCCGTACCGAGCTACTGAGCGCCTCTCTTGCAAAGTCTTCCACTGGAGTTTATCTATCATCTCCGTAATGCTTTCGCGATTACTAAATGACCCTGTAACGAAGCGCGCTGCTCTCCGTTGGATCTTCTCTATATCTTCTATCAACCCTATCTGGTACGGATCCCACACTGCTGAGCAGTAGCAGTGGGCGACCAAGCGTACTGTAACCTACTTCCTTTGTTTTCGGATTGCATTTCCTTAGGATTCTTCCAATGAATCTCAGTCTGGCATCTGCTTTACCGACGATCAACATTATATGATCATTCCATTTTAAATCACTCCTAATGCGTACTCCCAGATAATTTATGGTATTAACTGCTTCCAGTTGCTGACCTGCTATTCTGTAGCTAAATGATAAAGGATCTATCTTTCTGTGTATTCGCAGCACATTACACTTGTCTACATTGAGATTCAATTGCCATTCCCTGCACCATGCGTCAATTCGCTGCAGATCCTCCTGCATTTCAGTACAATTTTCCATTGTTACAACCTCTCGATACACCACAGCATCATCTGCAAAAAGCCTCAGTGAACTTCCGATGTCATCCATAAGGTCATTTATGTATATTGTGAATAGCAACGGTCCTATGACACTCCCCTGCGGCACACCTGAAATCACTCTTACTTCGGAAGACTTCTCTCCATTGAGAATGACATGCTGCGTCCTGTTATCTAGGAACTCCTCAATCCAATCACACAATTGGTCTGATAGTCCATATGCTCTTACTTTGTTCATTAAACGACTGTGGGGAACTGTATCGAACGCCTTGCGGAAGTCAAGAAACACGGCATCTACCTGTGAACCCGTGTCTATGGCCCTCTGAGTCTCGTGGACGAATAGCGCGAGCTGGGTTTCACATGACCGTCTTTTTCGAAACCCTTGCTGATTCCTACAGAGTAGATTTCTAGTCTCCAGAAAAGTCATTATACTCGAACACAATACGTGTTCCAAAATTCTACAACTGATCGACGTTAGAGATATAGGTCTATAGTTCTGCACATCTGCTCGACGTCCCTTCTTGAAAACGGGGATGACCTGTGCCCTTTTCCAATCCTTTGGAACGCTACGCTCTTCTAGAGACCTACGGTACACCGCTGCAAGAAGGGGGGCAAGTTCCTTCGCGTACTCTGTGTAAAATTGAACTGGTATCCCATCAGGTCCAGAGGCCTTTCCTCTTTTGAGCGATTTTAATTGTTTCTCTATCCCTCTGTCGTCTATTTCGATATCTATCATTTTGTCATCTGTGCGACAATCTAGAGAAGGAACTACAGTGCAATCTTCCTCTGTGAAACAACTTTGGAAAAAGACATTTAGTATTTCGGCCTTTAGTCTGTCATCCTCTGTTTCAGTACCATTTTGGTCACAGAGTGTCTGGACATTTTGTTTTGATCCACCTACCGCTTTGACATAAGACCAAAATTTCTTAGGATTTTCTGCCAAGTCAGTACATAGTACTTTACTTTCGAATTCATTGAACGCCTCTCGCATAGCCCTCCTCACACTACATTTCGCATTGCGTAATTTTTGTTTGTCTGCAAGGCTTTGGCTATGTTTATGTTTGCTGTGAAGTTCCCTTTGCTTCCGCAGCAGTTTTCTAACTCGGTTGTTGTACCTCGGTGGCTCTTTTCCATCTCTTACGATCTTGCTTGGCACATACTCATCTAACGCATTATGTACGACGGTTTTGAACTTTGTCCACTGATCCTCAACACTATCTGTACTTGAGACAAAACTTTTGTGTTGAGCCAACAGGTACTCTGAAATCTGCTTTTTGTCACTTTTTCTAAACAGAAAAATCTTCCTATCCTTTTTAATATTCCTATTTACGGCTGAAATCATCGATGCCGTAACCGCTTTATGATCGCTGATTCCCTGTTCTGCGTTAACTTTTTCAAATAGTTCGGGTCTGTTTGTCACCAGAAGGTCTAATATGTTATCGCCACGAGTCGGTTCTCTGTTTAACTGCTCAAGGTAGTTTTCAGATAAAGCACTTAAAAAAATTTCACTGGATTGTTTGTCCCTGCCACCTGTTATGAACGTCTGAGTCTCCCAGTCTATATCCGGCAAATTAAAATCTCCACCCAGAACTATAACATGGTGGGGAAATCTACTCGAAATATTTTCCAAATTATCCTTCAGGTGCTCAGCCACAACAGCTGCTGAGCCAGGGGGTCTATAGAGACATCCAATTACTATGTCTGAGCCTGCTATAACCGCGACCTTCACCCAAATCATTTCACATTTCGGATCTCCGTCAATTTCCTTCGATACTATTACACTTCTTATCGCTATAAACACGCCTCCCCCTTCACTGTCCAGCCTGTCTCTGCGGTATACAATACAATCCGAGTTTAGGATTTCATTACTGTTTACGTCTGGTTTCAGCCAACTTTCTGTCCCTAGTACTATATGGGCATTGTGACCGTTTATTAATGAGAGCAGTTCTGGGACCTTTCTATAGACGCTCCTGCAGTTTACTATTAGCACATTAATATTGTTATTCCCTGTTGCATTTTGCCTACTCCTACCTTGCCGCGTCTCAGGAGGCGTCTTGTCGGGCCTAGGGAGGGAATTCTCTAACCTAAATGCATGACGAAGCCCCGCTCACTTCAGCGCCACAGTGCGACGGCACCTGCACAATTCCTTCCCTTCCAAATGGATTGGTGCTGGAGGCCGTGTAGCTTGGCCAGCTAGATCGCCGGACCTTAATCCACTGGATTTCTTTGTTATGGGACCATCTGAAATCTGTGATTTGTGAAGGGAGAATTGTTGATGTCAACAAACTTCGACGCAGAATAGAATATGCCTGTGGTATTAAGTGAAAAGATACAGACGTGATGGATCGTGTTCAGCAATCCTTTCTGCGATAAGACGTACTTTGGCCGTCATTTCGAACAGTACATACGAAACGCCAATGCAGCTTCTGGTCATGTGTTTCTACGTTAGTTTAGATATGCATAGTTATGTTGTACCGTTGGGGTTAGCTGAGATGTAACTGAGTAGTCGTATTTCGTATTCTCATTTTTTATTGTCGTTCCTTAAGACTACATCCATGTGCGTACACAGTAATATAGTTCCTCCTCACTTTGCTTTCCCTACGCCAAATAGCAACGATTACTCTCATTGTCACTTGACGTCGCATGCCTCGCTGTCTAATCAGCAGTGTCAACTACCTACAACACTCGCATGTTGTGCGGCGTTTCTGATCTTTCCCTTTGGCCTACGTCGGCGCACAGCAACATCCAGAAGACAGCTTCACAGTTCTCGATCTTAATAACATTCAATTGCTTTGCCATTTAGTGACACAGAAATATGGGGAAAACAAATTTATGTTTGTAGCCCAATGTGTGACAATTTGTACGAGATATTTTTCCTCATTTACGACGCATTACATATATAACAAAAAAAACTTTGCATCACCCCGGTTCCCAGAACTCCTGAAGATATACATTGACTGTGGATATTGTACCACAGACACAGTCCCTTTGAATGTTCAGAGATGTAAACAACCATGCACGAGCAGCACCTCTTAGACGGAGGGGGACCGACAGCCGATCAGTTCCAGTCATTCCACCAGGAAGAAGGTACACGGCTCGTGTTCCCTGTAGTTCAACCATGCCTAGACGGTCAGTAGCGCGGTTCCGTCGCGTCCGCATTGTTGCCAGGAAGGGCTCTCAACAAGTGTCCAGGCGTCTCGGAGTGAACCACAGCGATGTTGTTCGGACATGGAGGAGACACAGAGAGGCGGGAACTCTCGATGCCATGCCTCGTTCAGGCCGCCCAAGGGCTACTACTGCAGTGGATGACCGCTACCTACGGATTAAACCTGACGCCAACGCCACCATGTTGAATAATGCTTTTCGCGCAGCCACAGGACGTCGTGTTACGACTCAGAGTGAGCCCAATAGGCTGCATGATGCGCAACTTCACTCCCGACGTCTCTTCACCGATGAGTGTCGCATATGCCTTCAACCAGACAATCGTCTGGGACTTGTTTGGAGGCAACCCGATCAGGCTGAATGCCTTAGACACACTGTCGAGCGAGTACAGCAAGTTGGAGGTTCCCTGCTCTTTTGTGGTGGCATTATGTGGGGCCGACGTACGCCGATGGTGGTCATGGAATGCGCCATAACGGCTGTACTATACGTGAATGCCATCCTCCGACCGATAGTGTAATCATATCGGCAGCATATTGGCGAGGCATTCGACTTCGTGGACGATAATTCGCGCTCCCCATCGTGCACGTCTTGTGAATGACTTCCTTCAGGATAACGACATCTCTCGACGAGAGTGTCCAGCATGTTCTCCAGACATGAAACATATCGAACTTGCCTGGGATAGATTGAAAAGGGCTGTTTGTGAACGACGTGACCCACCAACGACTCTGAGAGATCTACGCCGAATCGCAGTTGAGGAGTGGGACAATCTGGACCAACAGTGTCGTGATGAATTTATGGATAGTACGCCATGACGAATACAGGCATGCATCAGTGCAAGAGGGCGTGCTACTGGGTATTAGAGATACCGGTGTACAGCAATCTGCACCACCACCTCAGAAGGTCTCGCTGTATGATGGTACAACATGCGATGTGTGGTTTTCATGAGCAGTAAAAATGGCGGAAATGTTGTTTATGTTGAGCTCTATTCCAATTTTCTGTACAGGTTCCGGAACTCTTTTTGTATATATACAGGGTGAAAAGTATTTAAACCGACAAACTCTGAGAGGTTGTAGGGGACATCAAAACAAATATTTTTCCTTCATGTCATTTTTTCCTGTGAAGACTATTTAAACCGGTGGAGGCCGTATTACGCTCTTCAGTTATTCCACAACCTGGAACCAGTTGATTATCCACCCAGAGCACATTTTTCGCAGTGGTATCTGGAACAGTGTGAAATGAATCCTACATTTTCATCCTCTGTGTTGTTTACCGATGAAGCAACGTTCGGGCGTGATGTAGTCTTCAACATGCACAATTCGCATGTCTGGAGTGAGGATAACCCACATGCCACAGTTACTAGCGCTCATCAAGTGGGGTTCTTGGTTAATGTGTGGGTCGGTGTTGTTGGGGACTGTTTAATTGGGCCGTATCTGCTACCTAGGCCATTAAATGGCAGGCACTAGTACAATTTTCTCCCCAGAGCATTGTCAGAATTGCTGGACGACGTCCCGCTCCCTACAAGACAACGCATGTGGTTCCAACATGACGGGGCGCCGGCACATTTCACTCGTCGTGTGCGTCGATTTCTGGACCGACGGCTCCCAGAAACGTGGATTGGCAGAGGTGGTCCTGTACCATGGCCTGTTCGATCGCCAGATACGTCCCCTCTGGCCTGTTTTGTGTGGAGAGAGACACGCCCATGAAGAGAAGTGTGGTCCCAAACTCGCCGCTAGAGAGAGATGTGCGCACAATCACTTGACGACAGACCAAGCACCTGCACGTGTCGACAGTCCACTGCACTCAGAAGTGCTGAAAATAGAGAAATGGTTTTAAAAGAAGAGCAATGGGGTGTAGTGTTTCCTTATAGACGAAGGAGCACAGGTGACGGAAATTCGTCGAAGAATGGCTCAGGTGTACGGCAGGCGCTGCATGTCTGTTGGTTACGATACCTCCAACGTTCTCACTTTACAACCTCCCGCTTGTTTCTCTTTGACTGCTCCTTGTAACTGTGCAAGAATCACTCCAATAAAACCACCTCTGCCGTTTCGTATACTCATTTTTAACTCCGCACCCGGTTTCGGGGTATCATTCCGATCTGAAACGGCAGTATGTATTGCACATGTACTCTGTGCGGGTTATTTTTTTAAAATTATCAGAGCTTCCCTAGCTGTGTGTGCGCGCACGTGTGAGGCATAAATTACCTGGACGTTTTCTACCGTGCCAAGAAGACTTAGCCGTGAAGCATACGAGTGCACAAATGAATCGGTGCTGAAACTGTGTATCGCTAACCAAGATATGCAACTGAAACGTTTAACGAAAGACAGCCAACATTTGCTCCTCGAAGACTTCTAGTGAAAGTCCAGTTCATTTAGTTACTGTTAGCGATCAACAATGTAAACAATGATTTGAAGTACATTTAACGGCGCGTCTTCTTTGAACAATTGAAACTGCATCTCGTAATTCGTTCATAAACATATAAAACACTACGGCAGTCAGCAAAGCTTTTAGAAGTGAGATCGAGATGGAATTAATCATATTACTCATCATGGAATTTCTTAGTATTATATGCATATATTTAATGCTCAGCTCGAAAATGCGATACAAATATTAGCAATAAACGATAAAAAAGTTAAAATTCAGTTCTCGATCAGCGCAGGACTGAACACTTCGTTAATACCTACGGAGGATAATTCTTTGAGAAATCTGTGGGCCTGCCGAAACGTTAGATTGTCAACTAAACCACTGTGTCAAGAACGAACCCAAACACATGCCCCCACGCAGGATGCTAAGAAACTACAAATTTTAATGGTCTTCGCTGCAATAAAATATAATTACAGCTTGATCATTAGTGGCTTCGGTTGACTAGTGACCAGTCTCGAATCTATGAAAATGAACAGAAAAATTTCCGTTCGATTAATGTGAAATCTAACAGTCTCTAAGAAATATAAATTTTTATTTAAGTATTGAAACATAAAAAATAGTGAAAACGTATCATGTTTACTAAAGAAACCGTACCTAAGTAAATGTTACTACTATTTTGGATGCAGCAACACCATTAGTAAGTGTGAAAATAACGATATTGTTGTGGCCAACATACCATGCTTACTAAAGAATCGGTACATTAGTACATACAGTATTGCTGACAAGAACACAGTTACTATGTGTGACTAGCAATGATGTTGTTGTGGCGAACAGTGTTGTAGCTGCCAACAGAGAACTTAAATACTGATTCGTTAGTAAGCATGATATGTTTTTACTATTTTTCAAATTTTAATACTTTTACAAAAACGTGTGATTCTTAAATATTGTTAAGTGTTCATATTAACCGAAAACCAATTTTCTGTTTACTTCCATATATCTGAGGATAATTGCTAGACAACTGCAACCAGTAATCATCAAGTTGTAATTAAATGTTATTGCGAAATTTATAATAAATAATACATACCGCTGTGTCTCCTTAACTGGACCATGTCAGGTCTTAAACAAATCAGTAAGTGGCCGCGGAAGTCTCATGATTGTATAACTATGTGAGACTTGTCTTCGAGTGACTTTCAGTCTGATCAATCTTCAACGTATGCGCTGCATTAAAGAGTCTGTTTAGTTCTTCCGTCAGTACTCATTTCGCTTTTAAGCTTTATGAGCCTTAAATGTTACTAAACTGGAAAGATAAGTGCGGTTTGTCTACTTAATCTGGTGAGAATTGTAAGAAAATTTGCTTTTCGCTGTTTGAGATTCTCTTGTTGACCAAATAGTTACGCTTCATAGTGGGAGAACTAGTGCCAGATATCTTCCAAATTAGGAATGAGAAGTATGATCATGATTGCATTCTTCTGACGAGAAAAAATTATCGTCGGAATATTGTCATGTATTTCGGTTAACGAACTGGGGAATAGTGTCTGACTTAATAAAATCAAATAGCTCATATCTTCAGTGAGCGAAGAAACTTGTTGATCACGTGAAGAGACGAATTGTATATATTTATAAATTGCGAAACAACACCAGGAAAAAAAACATATTAGGAGAGAAAGACGCCAATTTCGTGTTCGACGTAGAAAACGAACGCACACTGTTTAAGAGAGCTGAACTTCTTCACTTTGGATATCGATTATGTGAGACCATGCAAAACTTCATTGCTGTGTGCCAGGCCGGGAGTCAGAGCCTAAATTTACCTTTGGTGGGCATCGCTGTTACCGACTTACCGATGCAGGTACGACTCAGGGGCCTCCTTACAGCTTAACTTTCACCAGTACCCTTCTGCTACATTGAAAACTTGTTAAAAGATTTCCTGCACACTTTACCAGGAAACTTCGAAACAGCGTACACTCCGCTGCAGACTGAGAGATTCGTTCTGGAAGCAAACCCTCCGCAGTACCCTTTCCTCCAGGCCAGTAATCCCCCGCCCCCCTTCCCTCCCCCCCCCCCCCCCCCCCCTCCCCATCTGTGATTCTTCAAAGAATCCAACACTCACTTATAAAACAGCTTCAGATGTCTGAGTTCTTTACAAATGAGTTAATGTGTTAGGTACTTGACTCCAAGCATGTAAAGCCTTTTTGATGTAGATGCAAAGCCCTAATTACTTTGATTTTATTACTTTCGGGCTATTTACCTTTAGACAACTGAAAAAGTCAAAACCAAAACCTGGATAATTTGCGCTCAGTTTTAGGAAAAGCTCGTTTTCCCTACATATCATTTTTCAAGCAACTCCATGTTTATCACGTCATACCTCTGAACAATATATCGTAAAATCATATAATTTTGAGGTACATTCTTTCGTATGCGTGGATACTGTCTGCAAAATGGGTTACGAGTAGAGTTAGTAGTAAGGAAATAATAATAATAATAAAAAAAATCATGCCTGATGATGAAGTTTTACTGCATGGTCAACGAAAGCGTAGTACCCGATAAACTTTTTTCTGTCATTAAATTACGATTTGTGCCAACGCGAAAAGTTTCGAGAAGGTTTGAAATTATATGGAAAATTAATTGGAAGTCGCTAAGTCGTCTCATTCACGAATACTGCGTGAAAATCGTCCACAAATTTGCACAGCGGGAGTTACCCTAACTCAAGAAGTGTACTAGACAGTTTCTATAATACATGTGTTACTGTGTTAAACTTTTAACGTTCGATTACACTCCTTAATTAGTAGATTATAGCAGCATTTTAAATTTTTAAATCTGGGGCAGTAATTAAAAAAAAAAAAAAGACGCAGCATGAAGGAATCATCTGAATGGGACGGAACTCGGTAGATGTGATGTACTTGTGTAGACAAACAAATTATTACAATTACAGTAAAACTGGATTTTGCTTGCCAAACCCTACCTTGGCAACTTGTTCGCCGGATCTTTCCCCAACTGAGAACGTTTGTAGCATTACGGGCAGGGCACTCCAACCATTGATTTTGACGATGTAACGCGACAATTGGACAGAACTTGGCGCAATATCCCTCAGTAGGACATACAACAACCCTATCACTCAATGACAAGCCGAATAATTGCTAGGATGGACCAACGCGTTATTGACTTGCTCGATTTGTGAAGCCCTTCTTCCTGAACAAATCATCCAATTTTTCTGAAACTGTGGTCATTTGTTTGCCTGTTCAAAAAAATGCTTTAAATGGCTCTAAGCACCATGGGACTTAACATCTGAGGTCATCAGTCCGCTAGACTTAGAACTACTTAAACCTAACTAACCTAAGGACATCACACACACACACACACACACATATATATATATATATATATATATGTGTGTGTGTGTGTGTGTGTGTGTGTGTGTGTGTGTGTGTGTGTGTGTTAGCCCTACAACGTACGCAGAGAAAGCAAGGTTTGCAAAGTAGGAGACAGGTAATCGCGAAAGTTAAGCTTTAATTTGCGAAGAAGAGGAGGTAAGTGGGGAGGGGGCGGGGGGGGGGGGGGGGGGGGGAGGGGATCGTGAGGTGCGCTTGGCTCAGTCGGCAATAGCATTTTTCGCGGAAAGTGAAGTTCTGCTTTTGATTCGTCGCCCGTCATAGATTAGTTTAAATTCGCAGAGAGGCATTCATTCAGTCGGGCCGGGAATGAAACCTGGTAAGCCAGTGTCAAACAGCCTATATCGGTTTTAGTCTTAACCGACTTAGGGAAACCGAGGAAATCCTAAATGTGAACGGGGTTGCAAGTGAAGAAGTAGGTACACTGAGCTTTCTGTAAACTCCAACTGTCCCCGATGACAATTATATAAAATAATGCGAGCGAAGTTAGTAAGGTGCATAACGACATAAATCGTGGACTTTTACTTTTGTACCAATTTGTGATTGATGGCAACGAGCTTCTGACACCAATAAAGCGTTTCATGATTTTTTTGTAGGCTAACCGATTATGTGGCTCCTGCCGAAGAATTCCAGCCAGCGATAAAATGTGTTAACATCGTCAAATTTACCCGAGACGTGTATTGTTGTAAATGAAAACCATGTGTATTTGCTTGTTTATCGAGATGAGGTCAGAACTTATGAAACTGAGACGGATTACGACGGGGCAGACGGCACGCCGGGCTCCGTCGAGGGCAATCGCCGCGGTGTATCCGGCGGACCCACAGGAAATGGCTGCTGTCGGCCGGGCGATCACGTCTGCGGCGTCCGGGACGAAGACGGCTCGGCGGGCCAGAAAAACGGTCCGAGACACGCAGCCAAAAGTTTTTCCCCTTTCTTTTTCCCGTCTTCCCTTTCTCGCTTCCAGTCCGCGCGGCAAATAAATCAGCGACGCGAGGGGAGGGGCGGCTGGCCGGGTGTGTTCTAGGCCGTGCCAGGCACCAGATGTGGAATACACCGGCGGGCGCGGGCCCCACGCTGAGGATGGCGGATTCCCGCGCCGGGGATCGATAGGGGGGCAGCTGACTGGCCATTAGCCGGCCATCCCTCCTGCGTGCCGGTGGATCCTTCCGGCCGCGCCGTCTTGTCTGCGAGGCCGCGCAAAGCGACAGCGGCGCCCATGCGCCAGCGCCGATCTCGAAGGCGCCTCCACAACAGGCTGGCGGCTAGCAGCTCCACAGGCGTACGAATGTCAGAGGCGCTGCAGCTCAGCCCTGAACCATACAAAATACTCTTCTATCGAAAGCTGACCCTCTGGGCCGTGGCTGCCTACGAAATCAAATTGATTCTTCCAAAGAAGAAAACAGCAACCAACCGTTCTTAACAGTACTATTTATTTACACAAATTGGCGTCGTTATCGGTTTCGCTCAGAATGGGTCACATTCAGTCGACTGTTCACGTTCAAATTAGCTGTTTATATTTGTTGTCAGGTTTTTTCCCCTTTGTGTCGAAAGTTTCTTGGGATTGTGGTGTCCTACAGCAGAAAAACGTCAGAAACTCGCTATTTAACTGTAACTTGAAATGATTGCAATGATCTTATTGTGCACAGTTAATTAATGAGGGTTTTTTACAGTAGATAATGGATTGCAGTCGAGTTAACTCGGGTGATGCTGAGGGAATTAGATTAGGAAATGAGAGACTTAAAGCAGTAAAGGAGTTTTGCTATTTGGGGAGCAAAATAACTGATGACGGTCGAAGTAGAGAGGATATAAAATGTAGACTGGCAATGGTAAGGAAAGCGTTTCTGTAGAAGATAAATTTGTCAACATCGAGTACAGATTTAAGTGTCAGGAAGTCGTTCTGAAAGTATTTGTATGGAGTGTAGCCATGTATGGAAGTGAAACATGGACGATAAATAGTTTAGACAAGAAGAGAATAGAAGCTTTCGAAATGTGATTCTACAGAACAATGCTGAAGATTAGATGGGTAGATCACATAACTAATGAGGAGGTATTGAATAGAATTGGGGAGAAGAGGAGCTTGTGGCACAACTTGACTAGGAGAAGAGATCGATTTTTTGTAGGACATATTCTGAGGCATCAAGGGATCACCAATTTAGTATTGGAGGGCAGCGTGGAGGGTAAAAATCGTAGAGGGAGACCAAGAGATGAATACACTAAGCGGATTCAGAAGGATGTAGGCTGCAGTACGTACTGGGAGATGAAGCACCTTGCACAGGATAGAGTAGCATGGAGAGCGTCTGTTTTGCACTTCGAATTAATTTGGAGGGAATTGCGTTAATTTCACGATTGCAGATTGCCCTAGTTATATATATATACGGTGTTTGTTCTTTCAGACATATCCGAAAGAACAGACATGACATACAGGGTGACAATTATTGAACTATATGAAATAAAATCGTCATATCTTCTGAACGGTTTACGTTAGAACAGTTCTTGTTCCGTGTTTACCAATTACCGCAGGCGTTTCCTTATGCCATCGTGCTGCGTCCTCCAGTGTAGTAGGAAGGAAAGGAAACATTTAGGACGTTATTGTTAAGCACATTCACTAGCGAGCAGTGAATGCAGACGCCGGTGTCGTTGCTCTCCACAATACTCCAGTTGCTAAAAGCGATGTGAGGGGTACGCCAGCGCCAAGCGCGTCTCAGTCGCCACCACACCTTGTTGGTTCAAATGGCTCTGAGCACTATGGGACTCAACTGCTGAGGTCATTAGTCCCCTAGAACTTAGAACTACTTAAACCTAACTAACCTAAGGACATAACAAACATCCATGCCCGAGGCAGGATTCGAACCTGCGACCGTAGCGGTCTTGCGGTTCCAGACCGCAGCGCCTTTAACCGCACGGCCACTTCGGCCGGCCCACACCTTGTTACCGGAAGTCAACGAGCAGCATCCTGCTCCACATCCCCACGCCAAGGGTGTATTTTTTGCCTCTATCATCTGATAGGTGCTGGACCACACGCTCTTCCTACATGGCCCAGAGCTGATGAATATTATTTGTATGATTGTAAAATATAAGCTTTCACCGCCGGAATTGTCACAATTAATAAAATATTCCGGGCTATTATGCCGTTTTCGAAGGGATTTCACCTTAAAACCCGATGTTTCGTCCCTATCTGCCGAGGACACTTTCGTGGGGATCGCAGCTTTGTTGAATGTCCGATTCACACCCTGGCTCGCTACTGACTACAGCAAAATTCCGCTTCCGCGACCCTCCGCGCAGGGGCGTGACGTCACATCTTTCGAATCCGCGGGGGCAATTGGTTCGAATCCCGATGTACGTAACGAACCACCACCCACAACAAAAGCGAGGCATCATAAAAGCTTTGGCAGACAGAGCGGGGAAAATCTATGAACCAGAGCTGTTTGAAGCAGAACTAAAACATCTCACCAATACGTTGCTCAAGAATAGTTATTCGTTCGCTGCGGTGAAAAGAGAGTTAAAACCGCGGTGTCGAAATCATAGCGATGCTCAAGCGCCGGTGAAATCGAAAGAGTTCCTGCCATTCATTAAGGACGTGAATGACCGCACAGGAAAAATCTTGAAAAAGTGGAATATCTTGGTAATCTACACACCCACACGGAAGATACAAGATCACTTAAAATAGGCCAAGCGTGCTCGTCAGCCACTGAAAAAAGCCGAAATTTATAGGATACCGTGTAGTTGTGGGAAGGAGTACGTGGGAACTACAGAAAGAAGTGTCAAAAAACGACTCTAAGAATGCAAGGGCAATTGCAGAAGAGCGGAGATTGACAGATCAGCTGTTGCGGAACATGCTTTACAGCCAGTTCACCACTTTCATTTTGATAGGACTCAAATACTGGCAGCCACAATGGAATACCACGAAAGGCTATATAGGGAGGCCACGGAGATTGTGAAACACCCCAGGAATTTCAACAGGAAGGAGGAGGGCGTGAAATTGAATGACATATGGATTCCGGCGCTGGAGAAGATGTGTACCTGTCTTCTACTGCAAGATGAGAGCAACAGCTGACCACGGCAGTCGACAACGGCCAATTGCGTTCGCGTATTCAAAACATGTGACGTCACGCCATTGTGAGGAAGCTCGCTGTAGCAGAATTTTGCTGTAGTCAGTAGCGAGCCAAGGTGTGAATCCGACATTCAATTAAAGCTGTGACCCCTTTGAAAATGTCTTCCGCAGATGGGGACAAAAAGTCGGGTTTTAAGGTGAAATCCATTCGACCACGGCATAGTAGCCCGGAATATTTTATTAATTGTGATTATTATTAATATGTTTCTCACCGAAAATTGCTTCTAAAATTTCAGTGGGTATTTAGGTCACACGCTGGAAGAAACAGTTAGTGTTTGTGGGTCATCGGGCCATGAGCCTGGGGGAGCTACGAGGCGGTGGATCAACTGTAGGCAGCCATGCGCCGCGCTGTTTACGCCACTGAGTTATTCTGCGAGCTGCTTGCCTCCTTATAGTGCGCTTGCACATAAACAGGATCGGTCCCATGTCTACACTTTTTATTTAAACACAGTTCAGTCTATGCCATTTGCGGCACAAGCGGAAATATTACAGTATCCGTCACACAGCATCAATCTCGCCTTGTCTTTTTAATACGCAGTACAGACAGATGTTTCAGCTGTAATAATATTATAGTTTTTGTTGTACCAAAAGACGCATAACACAAATTTCTTCCAATCCATTAAGAACATATCCTGTCGTTAATTGTGTTTTCACAAGATCCCTCCTCGTTTAAGTTAATAATAATTATACATTGCTTAGTATTGTTTTCACAGGCCTGGCTGCATAACAGAGCTATATTAAAATTTAGGTGTTTAAAACACGCATTGTTCGTTTTTTCCTACGTACTATTTCAGAGTGGAATGGTCGATATTCCTGGTTATAATGTCAACTTTAGCTGAACTAAGACGATCAGTAGACAAATAATACAGCATAATTCATACTTTATTTAAAACACGGAATAGTCTATAGCTCTTACCACACATACGACAAGTGACCTGTGCTTGTTTTGCAGGAACTTAAATGGGATTTCACGGAAGAAATACAATTTAGTTCTCGCAAATTTCTTTTTGTAGGTTTAGGTACCGGGCTTTCGAGGTAAACTGTGGGATAATTCTACTGCAACCACCGTATATCTTACTTAGGGACCACGGTAATAAGTTGAGAGATGTTAGAGTGCATGCAGAGGCATACAGACAATCATTGTTCTGTTGCTCAGTATGCGTATAGAGTAGGAAATTGCTAAAATCTGTGAATGCTTTGCAGAGTATACAGCTTGGTCAGAAACAGTCTAAAAAGCTTGTGAGTATGCTGCAGGATAGTTGCGTTGCGAAATAATTGTTAAGGAAAAAATTAAATGCGTTCCGCCGTTTCCGAGTTAATTAATACTGAAGTTAGCCAATCAGACTACTGTGCGCGCAAATTCAAGCGGCCCGCCAGAGACGGTGTCGCCAAACGTGCTCTTCGTCTGGTTTCCCAAATTTCCTCCACAAGCAAATGTTTTCGGTGTAGAGTAACACTACACGTACAGAAGAATTAAATACGTTTATGCTGCTTGTAACATGAACTCATCTATGAAAAACTTATACGTCTTCCTTGGCTAAAAACCATGGTACTACCAGACTAGACTACTATAACTATGGTTTGAATGGTGTGAATAACCCTGTGAGATACTTTCTAAATGTATTAAATACTACCAAATAGAAGGTACAATATGTTCCACTGTACTCTGTGCCTATCACTTGTGTGTGATGTATATTATTATTACGAAACAGCTGCGTGTTGTATTTAAAAGTATTCTGCAATTGGCCTGCTGGGGGGTAATAAGAAAATAAGAGAGTTGACTAGTGTACAAGTAAAGCTTCCATACAATCAAGAGCAAGAACAGATTATAAACTAAGTTCTGTCTGCCTACAGTTTTACTCATTTACCTATAAATATTGTGGACACTGGTAACACAGGCTGCAAGAAAGGTGATATCAGCGTAATAAAGAAGTATTATATTGAAGCTAGAGAAGTATATTTTTTTCTCAATGCAGGACATTTTTCTCAGCAGTACCGTCAGATATAGATATCACTGAAATATAATTGGTTCATACCAACAGTATCATTCCACATACCTTAAGAAAGTGAATCAATGTGTCAAACAAACTTAGACTACGGCCTATTAAAGAAATCTTTAAGAGCCGTAGGCAAAAGAAAACTGGAAATAGAATAGAAGGAAGTTTAAAAACGAAAACTCGAGTAAGTGGCGAAATAAACTGGATGGACAAAGAGCAGGCTACTGCAGATGTTCAAGCAAGCTATGCCTACAAATTACTTTAAACACAATGTATGGGAAAATTTGGATTCAACAGAGAAATATAAAACATCTGCGTTTACCGTAAATAACTATGTAAAGTGGCCACACATCGGAGTTTCCTCCCTAAGTATGAGTTTTGGTGTGTAGAGAAACACTATTTGTACAAAAAAATACATGCATGCCGCCTGTCTTAATATGAAAGTATGATTACAGATCTCTAATCGCGAATGAAAAAAAATCAGTCCTGCATTCAAAAATAAAATTGCCCGTATTATTTATCAAAATAATAAGATTTCGAGCATGAAGTGCACATGTAGCACTACTGTTGTAATTTTTTTGTTCTATAGCAGTAAAGAAATGTTTGGATCACTTATTGGCAGTGCTGGGGCTGGTGGTAGCAATGTACATACAATGGCAGGCCATGTGCTTGTAGTCTATTTAGTAGTTTTGTTGTATCTTGTAAGTGTTTCGGTAGTAAAACACGGTACTACGGTGACATACAGCAATACGCATTACTTTATATGATATTCGTGTGTGGGGGACATGGAAGATAAGTACGTGTTTCAGATATTTTGCATAGTTTACATTGTATTATAGATGCTCCCACAAATAATGTTATTCCATAGGTCTTAAGAAAGAGAATCAATGTACTGATTGTCTGTTCCTATTAAAGGAATTACTCCTTAAAGTGCCGTTAATGTGGAAAACTGGAATTGGAAGGGATTGAGATCGAAGACAAATAAACGAGAACTGGAGTATTTGGTGAAACAGTTGTTATTCCACAGCCAGTGGGAAGTATTGCATGGCAGATATCGATTATGCTACAACTATGTATCGGATAACATAGAGATGCATAGGCAGGTAGTTGCTATGAGATAGGATATGGCGTCATACAGTTTGACCCCTCCTTTGTTAGACTGGGCAGCTGATAGATTGGTTAATCCCTTTACAGACAAGTCAAGGGGGAATGTGTTATCATTTACAGATGGCCTAGTGGCAGTTCCAAGGCAGAGTTTCTGGATGTATTAGTAGTTACTGCAGAAGACCAAATTGTGTTTGACGGGCGGAGCAAATGCATTTGTTACGTATCAGGAAACTTTAAGAAAGACGTACACATTCACCCAACTGAGAAATGGTATCGTACTGCGCTATAAGAAGCACAATAGCTCAAGATTCTTTTGAGAACAGATGAGTGAGGGAATCGCAGAGGTAGGACGAGTCGGGAAAGTTTTGTCAACAGAATAAGGAAAATTAATGTGGATACATGCGAGTTGATGGAGAATGATGAAGCAACCAAAGTTATTTTACAGGAGGTGGGACGTGGAACAATAGATGTTTTTCTGAGAGAGTTATCACCCAATATGTCGGAGACGGGATTGGCCATATCAATATAAATGTTAAATGTGGCGTACTGCACACAGACAGAGAGACCCACTACTGTATGATTACACTACTGATTACAAATCACAGGAAACAGTAACAATTGAAGTATAATTGGAAGTAGCCACCCCGAGTGAGCTACAATAGAATGACTACGTAAAAGCATATAGAAAAGTATCGCTGTCGGACATGTGTTGTGCATCACGGGTGGCCTTTACTTCTGAAAATAATCTGGAAGGTTACGTTCCAGGCAAGGAATTACTTCCTCCAACATATATCCTACAAAATTACCACAAAAATAAAATTTGAAGAATTAGAGCTAGAGGATGTGAATAGGCCATTAGATACTTTTCTAGGGAGAGGAAAGAAAATCAATAATATTGAACATGAGGCACACCAAACAATCGCTAACTTAAATGACTAACTGGAAATTTATAATGCACAATTAAGGATGTACTCTTAGTGGGACTAGTAGAGCCAACAAATAACAAAAGAAAAGTTCAAGAGTGGGATTAAAATTCAAGGTGAAAGGATATCAATGATAAGAATCGCAGATGACATTGCTATCCTTAGTGAAAGTGAAGAAGAATTACAGGATGTGTTCAATGGAATGAACAGACCAGTGAGTACAGAATATGGATTGAGAGCAAAACTAAGAAAGACAAAATGAGAAGTAGCAGACATGAAAACAGCGAGAAACTTAATATCAGTGACCATGGTGACCATGAAGTAGATGAAGTTAAGGATTTCTGCTATCTACGCAGCAAAGTAACCCATCACGGACAGAGCAAGGAGGATGTGAAAAGCAGACTAGCACTGGAAAAAGGGGCCAAGAGAGGTGTGCAAGTATCAAGCATAGATCTTAACTTGAGGCAGAAATTTCTGAGAATGTACGTTTGGAGCTCAGCCTTGTATGGTAGTGAAACATGAACTATGGGAAAACCGAAACAGAAGAGATTCTATGCCTTTGGGATGTGGTGCTACAGGCGAATGTTGAAAATTAGGAATGAGGAGGGCCACCGCAGAATCGTCGAGGAAAATAAGATATGGAAAACACTGACAATAAGAAGAGACAGGATGGTAGGACATCTGTCAAGACAACAGGGAATAACTATACAGGATAAAAACTGTAGAGGAAGACAGAGATACAAAACAATTGAGGACGTAGGTTGCAAGCGTTACTCTGAGATGAAAAGGTTGACACAGGAGAGGAGTTTCGTGCTGGGCCGCATCGGACCAGCCAGAAGACTGATGACTCAAAAGAAAGAAAGAAAAGAAAAAAGAGAGAGCCAACATAAGAAAATGCGGGTATTACATGACTATTTCTATGGGTGCTGGCGTCTAGCGGGAAGAAAGTATCTAATGTATCCACGTCAAGACGTAAGCTGAGGGGTGGAGTGGGCGGTGTCGTGTTATGTAAACCAGCAAGAGTGGTTGGGGGCGTGGTAGCATATCAAGGGCCTGCCGCGGCCCGTCGCCTCGCCTCGTCTACCAGCTATGGATTCTACTGACAAAATACTTCGCTGTCACTCTCTGCCAATGAAATTCGCTTCCTATTTTCCACCATGTGTATCATCAATAACTACACATTTAGTTTTTCAACTAGTTGCTTAAATAACAGAACTGGGATGGCTGTTATCACCTTACTGTACTGTTTGAGATCGCTTCCTTAAATTGGATAATTGCAGAGCTCTTAGGTAGTACTGTGTGCGGTACAAGGTGGAGATAATGACAAATTTTAGACTAATAAATTACTTTAAACACAGTGTATGAAAAATCTGGCTATGACTGGTGATTACAAAATATCAGCATTTACTGTAAATAACAACAAAAAAATGGTTCAAATGTCTCTGAGCGCTATGGGACTTAACTTCTGAGGTCATCAGTCCCCTCGAACTTAGAACTACTTAAACCTAGCTAACCTAAGGACATCACACACATCCATGCCCGAGGCAGGATTCGAACCTGCGACCGCCGGCCGCGGTGACCGAGCGGTTCTAGGCGCTTCAGTCCGGAACCGCGCTGCTGCTACGGTAGCAGGTTCGAATCCTGCCTCGGGCATGGATATGAGTGATGTCCTTAGGTTAGTTAGGTTTAAGTAGTTCTAAGTCTATGGGACTGATGACCTCAGATGTTAAGTCCCATAGTGCTTAGAGCCATTTGAACCATTTTCGAACCTGCGACCGTAGCGAAATAACAACAGAAAGTGTTTATACATTGGAGAACTCCCAGAAATCAGCTGATCCGTGGACGTTTACTGCATGAAAACTACGTAAAAATTCATCTCATACATGTCCTGCGAAATTATCAGAGTGAGAAATTCCTAGAAATTAGAGCTAATGTGGACGTTCACCAGCAATCAAAGATACATGTTACCGAACCCTAAGTTTTTCCGACGACAAGAATCATATAAAACATTGATGGGTACCCAGTGACTCCAAATAAAAGAGGGCGAAATCAGCTTCATCTGTGAGAAATAATGGTTTGCCTTGGCTGCAATGAAAAAGTGATTTTTCTTACTGTTTGCTTCGCAAGGAATAAAAACGAAAAACTGGGAAAAGGAAGGGTATTGCACATTCCTAGGGTTGGACGTTTTGTTTAATCATCATGATGAAATTGACCTTCGGTGAAACACAGTAGAACTCGGGGTAACATAACTACAACTGGGGAAACTGCATAGGTGTACACATTCCGCTTTTAACTATCCCCTGCTTGCCTGTTAGTCAGGCAGGCAAGCTGCCGCACGTTATCAGCAGAACGGGCAGGCTGCTCTACACCCATCCAAGCCAAGCTCTGCCCAACGTCAGCAGGCTAAAGGAGTCTTGCTTGCCTGCGCGTCTTCACGTGTTGATACGCTACGTAGCAGTTTAATCTGTACGCTTTCGTTGTAGTGTTACGAATAGGGTTCGGAAGCTGATGAAAAGTCTTTTTTTACCCTACTGTCATAAGATCATTGTATGTCAGAAAATTCTGGAATTTACTTGTCCTTTTCTTTCGTTCGGGCGTATTTCAGTCTCATTTATTTATTTCGATTTGAATGGTTCTCTCTGCAACTTTACACTCCTTCGACTAGTACTGGCTATATTCAGTTCGAACACCATCACGTCACCTCTAATATATGCTTCCTGTAGTAAGCAGAACCAGCTATGAAAATCGAGATCCTTTGAACCTAAGAACCTGAAGATGTCTAGAGAACTGCAACGGCAACTGCAGTCGGGTTTTCGAAGTCCAGTTTCAGTAACCTTAGCGTGTTTCAGCCAAATATGACAACATACACTCCTGGAAATGGAAAAAAGAAAACACTGACACCGGTGTGTCAGACCCACCATACTTGCTCCGGACACTGCGAGAGGGCTGTACAAGCAATGATCACACGCACGGCACAGCGGACACACCAGGAACCGCGGTGTTGGCCGTCGAATGGCGCTAGCTGCGCAGCATTTGTGCACCGCCGCCGTCAGTGTCAGCCAGTTTGCCGTGGCATACGGAGCTCCATCGCAGTCTTTAACACTGGTAGCATGCCGCGACAGCGTGGACGTGAACCGTATGTGCAGTTGACGGACTGTGAGCGAGGGCGTGTAGTGGGCATGCGGGAGGCCGGGTGGACGTACCGCCGAATTGCTCAACACGTGGGGCGTGAGGTCTCCACAGTACATCGATGTTGTCGCCAGTGGTCGGCGGAAGGTGCACGTGCCCGTCGACCTGCGACCGGACCGCAGCGACGCACGGATGCACGCCAAGACCGTAGGATCCTACGCAGTGCCGTAGGGGACCGCACCGCCACTTCCCAGCAAATTAGGGACACTGTTGCTCCTGGGGTATCGGCGAGGACCATTCGCAACCGTCTCCATGAAGCTGGGCTACGGTCCCGCACACAGTTAGGCCGTCTTCCGCTCACGCCCCAGCATCGTGCAGCCCGCCTCCAGTGGTGTCGCGACAGGCGTGAATGGAGGGACGAATGGAGACGTATCGTCTTCAGCGATGAGAGTCGCTTCTGCCTTGGTGCCATTGATGGTCGTATGCGTGTTTGTCGCCGTGCAGGTGAGCGCCACAATCAGGACTGCATACGACCGAGGCACACAGAGCCAACACCCGGCATCATGGTGTGGGGAGCGATCTCCTACACTGGCCGTACACCACTGGTGATCGTCGAGGGGACACTGAATAGTGCACGGTACATCCAAACCGTCATCGAACCCACCGTTGTACCATTCCTAGACCGGCAAGGGAACTTGTTGTTCCAACAGGACAATGCACGTCCGCATGTATCCAGTGCCACCCAACGGGCTCTAGAAGGTGTAAGTCAACTACCCTGGCCAGCAAGATCTCCGGATCTGTCCCCCATTGAGCATGTTTGGGACTGGATGAAGCGTCGTCTCACGCGGTCTGCACGTCCAGCACGAACGCTGGTCCAACTGAGGCGCCAGGTGGAAATGGCATGGCAAGCCGTTCCACAGGTCTACATCCAGCATCTCTACGATCGTCTCCATGGGAGAATAGCAGCCTGCATTGCTGCGAAAGGTGGATATACACTGTACTAGTGCCGACATTGTGCATGCTCTGTTGCCTGTGTCTATGTGCCTGTGGTTCTGTCAGTGTGATCATGTGATGTATCTGACCCCAGGAATGTGTCAATAAAGTTTCCCCTTCCTGGGACAATGAATTCACGGTGTTCTTATTTCAATTTCCAGGAGTGTATATAAAAATTTTAATTACTTTTTCCAGGACATGAATTGCGGGTTCGCTGAATTCATCCCAAGTGGTCAAAATAGCTTATTCTAAATTTATCAAAGGCATTGTAGAAAACACGATGTTCGTTTCCCGCATTACTATTCTCTTCGTACTACGTTGCGTGCCACCAGAATGTAGTTTTTAATATCCAACGAGTCATGTTTTGTCCCATTTCAGTCAATGTTTGCCCTAAATTTAGAAACTACTAAGGGCTACGTTAGGTTAGTGTTTTAACGTCCCGTCGACAACGAGGTTATTAGAGACGGAACGCAAGCTCGGGTTAGGGAAGGATTGGGAAGGAAATCAGCCGTGCCCTGTCAAAGGAACCATCCCGGCATTTGCCAGAAACGATTTAGGGAATTCACGGAAAACCTAAATCAGGATGGCTGGAGACGGGATTGAACCGTCGTTCTCCCGAATGCGAGTCCAGTGTAAACTACTAAAGGATCTCAAGTCCTGAGCACACACTTCCTCACACTTATCAGCCACTGAGACTTTGCCCTCGTTCAAAATATTTATAGAGGGAGGCAACTGTTGGTCAGATTTACAAACATGTTGTAACATACTCGAGGTTCACGAATGAGTGCTTGGTAGTTCTTTACACAATTTGCATTGCGAGACAACTATCATTTTTATTTGAAAGACCTCATAAACTCATGAAAACTTTTCCCCTGCTGCACTTGGGCTGCGTTTCGTGACTGGTATATATTCCCCAATTCTTAAATTGTCCTCAGTCTCCTTTAGGCTGCTCCCAGCGTAATGATAAGTAAGCTGCACTGAAATTACCTACGCAGACATACACTATGTGATCAAAAGTACATGCACACCCCCAAAAATATACGTTTTTCATATTAGGAGCAGTTTTTTCATATTAGGTGCATTTTGCTACCACCTACTGCCAGGTATTCCATAGCAGCGGCCAGCCTTGGTGGCCGAGCGGTTCTAGGCGCTTCAGTTTCGAACCGCGCGACTGCTACGGTCGCAGGTTCGAATCCTGCCTCGGGCATGGATGTGTGTGATGTCCTTAGGTTAGTTAGGTTTAAGTAGTTCAAAGTTCTAGGGGACTGATGACCTCAGATGTTGAGTCCCATAGTACTCAGAGCCATTTGAGCCATAGCAGCGACCTCAGTAGTCGTTAGACATCGTGAGAGAGCAGAATGGGGAGCTCCGCGGAACTTAAGGACTTCGGACGTGGTCAGGTGATTGGGTATCACTTCTGTCACACGCCTGTACGCGAGATATCCACACTCCTAAACATCCCTATATTCAATGTTTCCGATGTGATAGTGAAGTGGAGATGTGAGGGGACACGTAAAGCACAAAAGCGTACAGGCCGACCTCGTCTGGTGACTGACAGAGACCACCGACAGTTGGAGAGGGTCGTAATGTGTAATAGGCAGACATCTATCCAGACCATCACACAAGAATTCCAAACTGCATCAGGATCCACTGCAAGTACTATAACTATTGGGAGGGAGGTGAGAAAACTTGTATTTCATGGTCGAGTGGCTGCTCAGAAGACACACGTCACGCCAGTAAATGCCAAACGACGCCTCACTTGGTGTAAGGAGCGTAAACATTGGACGATTGAACAGTGGAAAAACGTTGTGTGGAGTGATGAATCACGGTGCACAATGTAGCGATCCGATAGCAGGGTGTGGGTATGGCGGATGCCCGGTGAACGTCATCTGCCAACGTGTGTAGTGCCAACAGTAAAATTCGGAGGCGGTGGTGTTATGGTGTGATTGTGTTTTTCATGGAGTGGGCTTGCACCGCTTGTTGTTTTGCGTGGCACTATCACAGTACAGGCTTACATCGATGTTTTAAGTAACTTCTCGCTTCCCATTGTTGAAGAGCAATTCGGGGATGGCGGTTGCATCTTTCAACACGATCGAACACCTGTTCATAATGCACGGCCTGTGACGCAGTGGTTACACAACAATAACATCCCTGTAATGGACTGGCCTACACAGAGTCCTGACCTGAATCCTGTAGTATACCTTACGGATGTTTTGGAACGCTGACTTCGTGCCAGGCCTCACCGATCGACATCGATACCTCTCCTCAGTGCAGCACTCCGTGAAGAAAGGGCTGCCATTCTCCAGGAAACCTTCTCGCACCGGACTGAATGTATGCATGCGAGAGTGGAAGCTGTCATCAAAACCATGTTAAATTCCAGCATTACCGATGGAGGGCGCCACGAACTTGTAAGTCATTTTCAGGCACGTATCCGGATTCTTTTGATCACATAGTGTACCTGGCTATTCTACAGCCACATTGGGCTTACAGCGCAACCTGTTGAGGGTGCAGCAGGCTGAACGGGTCCCGTGAAGCTTGCCAGGTTATCCGAAACCCAAGCTCTCCTGCTTTAACCACTGTGCTTCGGTACACATGAACTCTTGTAACTCCGTTGCGGCAGGTTGAGCTGCTTTCACGGTTGCGGCGGAGACAGGAGTAGACAGACTGGAAGGAGAACTTGGTTGATTCGGGAGAGGGGACCAAACAGCGAGATCATCGGTCCCATCGGATTAGGGAAGGATGAGGAAGGAAGTCGGCCGTGCCCTTTCAAAGGAATCATCCCGGCATTTGCCTGAAGCGATTTAGGGAAATCACGGAAAACTTAAATCTGGATGGCCGGACCCCGGTTTGAATCGTCGTCCTCCCGAATGCGAGTCCAGTGTGCTAACACCTGCGCCACCTCGTTCGGTAAGAAGAACTTGAACACCTCTGGGGAACTGTCGCCAGTTATGTACTGTCGCAAGGTTCGTCTGTCATGAAGGACAAACCAGTTAAACAGGATGCAAAAGAAACCGGGATTGATGGCTGGTGCTGGGACCTGGACTCTAGTAAACATGCATTGTGCATTAATAGGTTAGGAAATCCAGAACTGTACGATTTCAATATTGGTGGTAAATCACGGGAAACGGTGGAAATCGCAAAATACCTAGAAGTACTACTCAAGAGCGACCTAAACTGGAATGATAACGTAAGGCAAATAGTTGGAGAGGCATATGCCGAGCTCGTATGAATCTTCGGGGAATGTAATTCACCATCTGTGACAGAAGACGCTTACAAAACACACAGACTCCTGCGGCATTTGCTACTATGAGAGGCACTGCATAACACAGGTAGGTTTACTGTTGCAGAAAAATGACGTACAAGTCACAAAAACGAGAAAAACGTGAATGATCCAATAGTATTAGGGATCAAATGCGTGCAAAACAGGAGTAACCTAACCTGGATTGAAACGATGTTTGCAATGTTCTTATGACAGAAATGATCACTGTTCATGGTACATTACTGATAGCCAAATACTGAGGTATTTTTCGTAACAGAAAACTTGCAGGATGCTGGCGAGAAACTTCGTGAGCTGCCTGGGTGGGCTAACTTTGGGGGCCACAATTTTGTTTGTGCTTGATATGTCAACGTCACTCTGAACTCCATCCACGACCATCGCCTCCCTCCCCCACAGTGGGGACGCAGGTAGTGCAAGGCAGGTGGGAAGGGCCCCATCAGTGCGCCCTGGTCTGCTGCAGCAGTCTCTCTCTCCCGGCAGGTCGCGTGCTGTGTAGCTACTTGAGGTAATTCTACTAGTGGTCTCCACTCATCATTTGCTGTGGCCGTTCCTAATAAAGCCTTCGTAATTAATCCACTCCTTCCTACCGCATCAGGTGGTACAGCACGATCTCACAACCAAACACCCCAACTTCAGTTTTTCAATTTCCCATTTATGCCTCTATTTTGGACTACTTGTTGGGGGAAGATGCATCCATTTTTGTTTATACACATCCACAGTATAATTTTAGCCACGTCTTGTAATGTGTCTGTAATAATTGTTAAACATGAGACCAGTAGTTACTAGTTTACACATCTCCAAAGTAACTGAGTAATAAATAGGGATAATAAATTGGGTAATAAATTGTAGAAGATTAATTGAGTAGTAACCAATAGGATAAAGCAACAACTCTATTTTTGAATTTTCCACCATTTGTATCTCACCCAGTTGTGGGTAAATCTGGCAATCACGCAGACTGGCCCAGGTTTCCAGACTCTATTTGGCTACTGTCCAGGCTCATCCAGGTTTCCCTTCACTTTTTCGTCATAAATCAGAGAGAGGGCACGGCTGGAACTGACAGGTCATAATTACGTAATAAATAATTTAGGCGGCATGGAAGATCATCAGCTATATCTGCCATTTTAAACAGCTCTGGCAAACATGCAGGCTGCGCCTGGTTTCCTAGCCAATAAGACCCCCCCCCATTTTTTGTTATTTTACCTTCATTTTCACCTCACCCAATTGCCCTACAGCAGTGTAGGAATAGAAGGGGTATGGAGTGACTGAAATTGACCTAGCAGGCTGCCAATCTTTTCTGCCACCGGCACCACGACCAGCCTCGCCAGATTACTTGTATGTGGGAGGAAGTAGTATGTTATCCGACTGCTGGTGAATCGTGTTATTTCGAAATTCAATAGTAACCCTCCCTGTGATGTACAATGCATCTTTACAGCGTCTATCAGTGCAGTTCGTTGAGCATCTCCTCAAACCTTTCGTACCGTCGAAACGATGCCGCGACGGAACGTGCCGCTTTTCGTTGCATCTTTTCTATCTCTTGTATTAATCTTACCTGGTAATGGTCCCACACTGATGAACAGTACTGAAGAATCGGTCGAAAAAGTGTTCTGTAAACAACTTCTTTCGTGAATTAATTACATTACCTTAAATTCTCCCAATGAATCTCGATCTCGCGTCTGCATTTCCTACTATTTGCTTTATGTGTTCATACCTCTTTAGGTCACTCTGGAAGTTACTCCTAGGTATTTTACGATGGTTACTGTTTCCAGAGATTTTGTCGCCAATAGCGTAATAGAACAGCTGTGACTGTCGTCGCTTATTGAGGAGCAATACGTCACATTTATTTACGTTCAGCTTTCGTAGCCAATAGGACCACCCACTGATTAGGTCCAGTTCTGGCATGATGTCTACACTCGTCTGATTGCCATTTTTGTACAGGCACTATGAACCACATGACCACAGCAATATGCTGCGTGCATCTTATTGTTGGCACTCGCAAATAATACGACAGTTTTCTGAAGAAGTGCACTAAGTACCTGAAACTAGTTAAGAAATTAAATTTCTTTTATTCAACTGAGGGCGTTTGTTTAAGGCGCTCTGGATCTGATCGACGAACAGAGCGAGCTGAGCTTGCAAGATCTCTGTGGCAAGCACGATGATTTTTATAGCAGAGATTTTCGTTCTCCAAAACCGTCATACTGTAATGTGTGAGTTAAAATATGTTCCATAATTCTGCAACAGACTGATGTGAGTGATATAGGCCTATGATTTACCCGCGCCTGTCCGAAGACCCTTCTTGAAAACGGGTTTGACATGCGACTTTTTTTTACAATTTCAAGGTATCCCTCGTTGATCCAGTGACCACGATAAACTACTGCTAGAGTGGAAGCCTCGAAAACAGGGGCCATATTTTACGTCCATATTAACCCAAAATTGCACTGCCGTCTACACTACTGCAATGTTGCTGCAAAATACGTTAATTTTGCGGTGTGGGCGGGCAGTGTTGCTTATACTGAAGGCTGTTGCACGTAACCTAGTTGCCGAAGTGTTGCCGGTTTGTCCACCAAGGATGGAAAATATTTAGTATTGCACGGCAATATCGAATTCTGTCCTTGTCTGTAAATGCTTCCCTCTTCCTCTCGCCTTTGTTTCTCATTTCCCTTACCGACAGCGCTGCAGGCACACGCCGAAGCAAAAACATTAATTTATCGTTTGACTTTTCTACGAAGTTTTCACGCGCACACATATATATACACTACTGCAATGTTGCTGCAAAATACGTTAATTTTGCGGTGTGGGCGGGCAGTGTTGTTTTCCACCCGTTTGGTTAGTCGTTTGTTGTTGTGTACAACAATGGAGAATTGGACAAACGAGAGAACTACGAATGTCATGCATGCTATTCGTCTTCGATCAGAACTGTGGTACGTTGAAAGTAATGTATACAAAGATCGCACTCTGAAAAAGAACAGTTGGCAAGCCATTGCCGGTGAGGTCGGAAACACGCTTATTTTGTTGGGAGCTTCATCACGTGTGTTTCCGTATATTGGCGAGCTAAGAGAAAATATGAATAAAAACTGAATTCTTATTTCAGACTTACGTTAATGAAATCCTCTAGTCCCTCTATCAAATTATTCCATACTTCTGGTACCAAGAGGCTTATTGATGAGTAGTGCTTTTTAAAGGAGTTACATTAAATTTCTGTAAAAATCACCCGTAGATAAATACCAAAGAAGAGCTCTTTTCGCAGGGCAACCGTAACTGTAGATGTCCATTTTCATAAAATGAAGATAACCTCTACAGTTGTTGAACCAACAGTTGCTGAAGCAATAGTAGTGCTCTACCAACGGAGCTACCCAAGCACGACTCACGACCCGCCTCAGCTTCAATTCTGCCAGTACCTCGTCCCCTACCTTCCAAACCTCACAGAAGCTCTTCGCGGGTCGTGGGTCGTGCGTCGTGCTTGGGTAGCTCAGCTGGTAGAGAACTAGCCCGCGAAAGGCAAGGTCCCGAGTTCGAGTCTCGGTCCGGCACACAGTTTTAATACGCCAGGAAGTTTCATATCTGCGCACACTCCGCTGCAGAGTGAAAATCTCATTCTGGATTACAAGCATCACTTAAAACCGCATAATTCCGCACCTGGACTTGATAACCGCTTGGATTTGGTTAGGAAGTGAGTCCATGAGTCACCCAGGTACGTCACATCCTTGTTAAACCACTCGCTGATGATGTAATCGTGCAATTCAACCAAATTGTGGGGATGCTGATAACGGAGTTTTACCCGCTGTTCCAACATGTCCCCCAGATTTTGTATGAGGTTCAAGCCACGTGATTTTGCAGGCCAATCGAGATGTAACAGGATGGGGAAGCGTTCAGAAAACTAGTCACGTATTCCTCCAGAGTGATAAATTTTGCTGTTGTCGTCTTGAAAGAAGGGGTGAGCGTCTCTTGGATGGTGATCGACTACAAATGTTCGTTGCGTACAGTTCCCGTCGTAATATTCTCTCGCTAATAGGTTGGGATGGACAGTCATTCACTGCCTGCAGCAATTCCTATCGTATTTGGAAACAATTTTGAATCACAAGCCTTGAAACACGTCTCCATTCACTCTCAGTCAGGATCTTTTTATGATCACAATTCTGAGGTCGTGTTTCGTGACCACTTGTGTTACACAACTGCTTGCGGGCACGTTGAACAGTCCGCCACGAATCACCAAAAAATCCAGCTACTTCACGGCCAGATACAATTGTCCCTTTATTGCGAATCGTGCCACGCCCTTGTGTTTACCTGTGTCTACATACAACGTCCATTTGAAACATATCATCTCACTGATCGCTGCTGCCTTATGGTCACGTAGTGGTAGTGCGCGTACGGTTGAGCTCATGACTCGATCGCTGCGCCGTCTGTAAAGGTGTATCGATTAATCTGTGCGTGAGCACTCGAGTGACTTAAAAACCGAAGGGCTATAGCCAATCGGATTGTAACTGGTACACACGGTCTCATATTTACACTGGGGTGACAAACGTCATGGGATACCTCCTAACAGCCGGCCGAAGTGGCCGTGCAGTTAAAGGCGCTGCAGTCTGGAACCGCAAGACCGCTACGGTCGCAGGTTCGAATCCTGCCTCGGGCATGGATGTTTGTGATGTCCTTAGGTTAGGTAGGTTTAACTAGTTCTAAGTTCTAGGGGACTAATGACCTCAGCAGTTGAGTCCCATAGTGCTCAGAGCCATACCTCCTAACATCGTGTCGAACCACCTTCCGCTCAGCGTAGTGCAGCAACTTAACGTCACACGGATTCAACATATCGTTGGACATCCTCTGCAGAAATACTGAGCCATGCCGCTTCCATAGCCGTCCATAATCGTGAAAATGTTGCAGATACAGGATTGTGTGGACAAACTGACCTCTCGATTACGTCCCATAAATATTCGATGATATTCATGTCGTTCGATCTAGCAAGCCAAATAATTTGGTCGAACTGTCTAGAACATTCTGCAAATGAATCATGAACAACTGTGGGCCGGTGTCAGAACATCGTTGTTTCGGGACGTGAAGTCCATTTGTGACTGCAAATGTTCTCCAAGTAGCCGAACATAACTATTTCCAGTCAATGATCGGTTCAGTTGGAGCCAGTCCATTCCATGTAAACACAGACCACAGCACCATGGACCCACCAGCACTTTCCACAGTGCCTCTGTTGACAACTTGGATCCATGTCTTCATGGCGTCTGCGCCACAGTCGAACCCTACCATCAGTTCTCAACAATTGAAATCTGGACTCTTCTGACCAGTCGTCTAGGATCCAACCCATTTGGTCACGAGCCGAAGAGAGGCGCTGCAGGCAATTTCGTGCTGTTACCCAAGACACTCGCATCGGTCGTCTACTGCCATAGCTCATTATCACCAAATTTCGCTGCACTGTCCTAACGGATACGTTCGTCGTACCTCCCACATTGATTTCTACAGTTATTTCACGCAACATTGCTTGTCTGCTAGTACTGACAACTCTACACAGACGCTTCCAGTCGTTAAGTGAAGGCTGTTGGGCACTGTGTTGTCCGTGGTGAGTGGTAATGCTTTAAATTTGGTATTTTTCGCACACTCTTGACACAGTGAATGTCGGAATGTTGAATTCGCTGACGATTTCCGAAATGGAATGTCCCATACGTCTAGCTCCAACTACCATACCGCTTTCAAAGTATATTAATTCCCGTCGTGCAGCCGTAAGCAGATCGGAAACGTTTTCATACGAATGAGAACAAATGATAGCTCAACCAATGCACTGCCCTTTTATATCTTGTGTACGCGATAGTACCTCCTTATGTATGTGTGCATATCGCTAGCCTATGGTTTTTGGCATCTCACTGTATATCGGTTTCAGAAATTCGCGGACCAGTTGCTAATACAAGGTATTCGAAATCGTATCAAATGTGTGTGAAATCTTATGGGACTTAACTGCTAAGGTCACCAGTCCCTAAGCTTAGACACTACTTAATCGCAGTGGTTAGACACTGGACTCGCTATTCGGGAGGACGACGGTTCAATCCTGCGTCCGGCCATCCTGATTTAGGTTTTCCGTGATTTCCCTAAATCACTCCAGGCAAATGCCGGGATGGTTCCTCTAAAAGGGCACGGCCGACTTCCTTCCCAATCCTTCCCTAATCCGATGAGACCGATGACCACGCTGTCTGGTCTCCTTCCCCAAACCAACCAACCAACCAACTACTTAACCTAAATTATCCTAAGGACAAACACACACACCCATGCCCGAGGGAGGACTCGAAACTCCGCCGGGACCAGCCGCACAGCCCATGACTGCAGCGCCTTAGACCGCTCGGCTAATCCCGCGCTCGAAATCGTGTTTCGACATTCGGGTAGAATTCTGGAAAAGATATGTGTCCAGCATAAACTCACAAGTCAAATTTTCTGAAGCATCCACAAAGCCCTATTTCTCATGGTCTTCTAATTTTATTCCTTGTATGATATAAAAGCAGTAGAGCGGCATTAAGTTCTACTAGTTCGCGTTCGTCCATCTTGTGGTAATAGTGTGACCCCTTGTGAACACTCCTGCCACGGAATTTTCTTGCCCCAAACATTGCTGGGCAACAGAGGCCGGTAAAGTTCTAGTATACGTGGCTGCAGCTCGTGTGGTCGCAGTGTTGCCGGACAATATTGTCGGGGTGTATTGTTGGCAACACGCAATCTTTTTATGGCCCGCGTAAACGTACTTTAGGTAGCGCGTAGACGAGGTAGGCGCGGACTGGCGGTGTTGATGTTGATGGCCGCGCCGGCAGTGGGCGTGAGCGCGTGGCTCGCACGTGGCGGCGTGGCTATCGATTGTGCCTGGCGGTGTCAGGCCCCGGGCGAGAGGCGCGGAAGCGCTGGCCGCCGGCCGTCTCCGCTGGCGCCTCTGGTTCATTCCCCGGAGGCGTCGGTCGGCAGTCGCGGCTGCGGCGCGGCCCGGCGCCACCTCAAGGTAACTGACGCTTCTTTCGCTGCGCTACTTTCCTTCCTTGCAGTCCTATCCTGGATCAGTGCGTTACTTGCCAGAAGCCCACCTCGATTTATCGCTATTCGCATTACGTGTGCCCCTCCTTCCGTATTTTACTTGAATGACGCATTTGTAGATCGTATACGGACAATTCGTCTTTGGTACTTGCTACGCCTCCCGGGTTGCCACTGTTATTGTCGCGCGGGTTCCTTTCGAGCGAGAGGAACCATTAATGTGTGTGTTTGTGGTGTATCTACATCCCTAAGCTACATGTTGAAAGTGTGCACTGTGTTGCACACGAGACCGTAATCCATAACTTGGTGGGAAGTTGGAAGGGGGGGTAGGAAGAGTCCACTGTGTTTGCATATGACACTACAACACACAAATTTGGGGGAAAGTGGAAGGGTGGGGGGAGACGCTTCTCCTCTACTTCGGACGACGTTTCCCCCTTTATTCAGCTCTGACTAAAAGGGAGTTGCGAGTGTAACTAGTATTTCTCTCGGACTGGTGCTAAAAGCTAAAACTTAAAAACTTTGTAGTTAAATCTGTTATATCATAAAAGGCAACTGCAGTTTTGATACAGTTATGACGTCGTCGACGACGAGGCTCTAAACCCCTCCTTATTTGTGTAGTTAAGAACATACCCGACAAAATTGCATTTACTATGTTTTTTACAGTTGTTTACGAGGTGGTTTTACGTATTAGAAGTGAAATAAACCAGCTACCCACTTTTCTAAGTCCTGCATGACTCGTATTAGCGATCTGAATGTTCGACAATAGTATATTTTTTACATTTGTTATCGAGATCGTCTTATGTATTAGCAGTGAAATAAACCAGCTACCCACTTTTCTAAACTCTGCATGTACTTGTATTAATAAACTGAAGACCTGGGTAGCGTGTCATCACCGTCGCATTTACGTCCGAAAAACAGAGAGGGGAGTTGGCAATAACGTGCACTCCACTATTCTTAGAATTGAAGCACTGTCACATACGAGAATGTCATGTATAGGACAACAGTTAAACATTGATCGATATTTTTTTCTGACAATACTGCTAGAACAGTATCATTTTGACAATACTTATTCACAGTGAATCCACGTTTCGTCTGAATATCCTTTCTTAATAGTGCGCTATTTGGTTGTTTTGTACCTTTTTTATTATTTCACCTTGTAATTTAATTTCCGGAAGTCTGCAAATATTAATGTGTGCTGTTAATGTACCCTCAGCTTAGATAACAACAAGTTAAAATTTTGTATGAAATTCCGTCTCAGAGCAGATTTTATCACGTAGAAAGTTGGCGATCATCTAGCCGCAAATATCTTTTTTTTTTAGTTTCTTAGGTTAATGATAGGTTTGCAACCATTTTAGAATGATTTTAACGTGTAATTGGTTTAAATTATAGGCGTGTTGTTTTTTGGTTCAAAATGGTTCAAATGGCTCTGAGCACTATGGGACTTAACATCTGTGGTCATTAGTCCCCTAGAACTTAGAGCTACTTAAACCTAACTAACCTAAGGTCATCACACACATCCATGCCCGAGGCAGGATTCGAACCTGCGACCTTAGCAGTCGCGCGGCTCCGGATTGAGCGCCTAGAACCGCAAGACCACCGCGGCCGGCTTGTTTTTTGGATTGATGTGTCCTGCTAGTAGAGCCATAACGTAATTTAAGTGTCTTTTCTAAAGTAGATTTAGCGTTCTGACTCATCCCCAGTTGTATTGTACCAAGGTGTTAACACAATGTTAATCAGATCTCCATCTCATTCAGATGAGGACAAAAGGACAACAGATGATCGCGTTCACAGCTTATTTTTGTTTTCAGACATCCTCCCCGTGCGCTACGGTCGCAGGTTCAAATTCTGCCTCGGGCATGGATGTGTGTGATGTCCTTAGGTTAGTTAGATTTAAGTAGTTCTAAGTTCTAGGCGACTGATGACCTCAGAAGTTAAGTCGCATAATGCTCAGAGCCATTTGAACCATTTGATTTTTCCTCCCCGTGTGAAATACTTTGTTGATAGTAGATCGAACACTGTGCTCTCTGGAGGTCAATCGATGGACGTTTTCGCAAAGGCTATGAAAGCTTAGTGAGACAACGCGCAATACTCCTGCGAGCCGTCATCTCACTGTTGTAACTCTCAGCGCCATGTGTGTATGGGAGTAACTGAGCTAGCAAATTTCTATCAGACCGCGACCTAGCTTCTTCTAGCCATTAACGAGGAGAAAAGTCCTCTCAACATGCATGAGGATACGGCAGTGCCTGACGTCGTCCAGTGAATGGACCCACCCACACCTCTGCAGTACTTACGGCGTGCGACTATCTGTAGCCGGCCGCGGTGGCCGTGCGGTTCTAGGCGCTCCAGTCCGGAGCCGCGCTGCTGCTACGGTCGCAGGTTCGAATCCTGCCTCGGACATGGGTGTGTGTGATGTCCTTAGGTTAGTTAGGTTTAAGTAGTTCTAAGTTCTAAGGGACTAATGACCACAGCAGTTGAGTCCCATAATGCTCAGAGCCATTTGAACCATTTTGACTATCTGTACACCATATTTTGAGGAAGTGCGTCCAGTATGCTCAAGAGAAGGCAGATTAAAGTTCAGCAGGAGTCATCTGTTTTGCTTGAGTAACCTCATAGTACCACACGGCTATTAAATCTTTGTGTCTTCTTCCAGCTACTATGAAAAATACTACGAAGATACATTTAGTTTGAATATCTGCAAACCACCAGAGATTTTATCTGAAATTTTTCTGTACACTTTGGACAGTAAATAAGTCTTTGGAAAAGGATTCTTCCTTGAGCAAACACAATGTTCTTGTTTTTTCGGCTATACAAGTTCCAGTGAAATTTCACCATCATTAGTGGGTGGCTTCACTTTATTTTTCTCTATAGCACATACTGATGTTATGTAGCTGTCGTCACCTGCATTACATCTCATCAGTGGTCTCTTTTTAATTCCATATTTAGTCGTTCCTGTGTCTCTCTACATTTCTTGCTAGTAAAACGTCTTATACTCGTAGATTACTCTCTTTTCTGTGTGAGAATCGATGGCTAAAGTTGATTGAATTTTCTCGTTTTGAGAGAACTGAAGGGGCGATCTGTTTAATTGTTAAAAACCATTCAACAGCCAACATCGCATAAAATATTTTTTTTATTGAAGACAACCGGTTTCATCAGACTATGCTGTCATCTTCAGGCCTTAAAATCTTTTTCGCAAAGACACAACTGTTTACATATGCTGGACTCTTATAAACAGTATGCTTTTGTGTATCGTGTTCGAATGACGCATCAAGCAACTGTGAGCAATATGTATATGGACATAGCCTGTTGCACAAGGTGCTTCATGTATTTTAAATATTTTAGCGATGACTAAACGTACTATTTTTATCCACTTCACGTCTTGCGCGTGAGATCAGCGTAAAATAAACATGTTTTACAACAAAAAGATTTTAAGACCTGAAGATGACAGCTTAGGCTGTTGAAACGGCTGTTTTGTGATCTAGGCTGCTGAATGTTTTTTAACAGTTAATGGCTGTGTTTTCTCCATGAAAACCAATGTCTGTAATAGCGCTCTATAAGCAGTGTGATACTGCACGAAACAGCCACAGCAAACAGCGGCGATAAGAATTCCCCCTAACCAATTTTCGATTAAGAAAACTTTAACATAACTGCTCACAGAAAATAAAAAGATCTAGGCAAGATTTTAGGAGCAAATAGCCTCAACACCCTCTGCGGATAACCAACTACATAGATGCTCATATATGAAAAAGAAACGATCAAGCGTAAATTTTAGTAGCACCAAGTTGGCTGAACACGGTCTGCCTGCAACCAACGGTCGGAAAAGAACACGTGCAACAACTGAGTACGGACAACCACACATACAACCAAATGTTCAACCAAGGCTTAAGCAACCCAATGGTGTAAGACTCCCAAGACAGATTCTGGTGGTAGAAAAATCAGTACCCCGTTATGGTAAACAGGACATAAAATAGTGAGCTAGGCAAACGTGGGA
Source organism: Schistocerca piceifrons (assembly GCF_021461385.2). Classification (NCBI taxonomy): domain Eukaryota; kingdom Metazoa; phylum Arthropoda; class Insecta; order Orthoptera; family Acrididae; genus Schistocerca; species Schistocerca piceifrons. The sequence goes on along the minus strand of NC_060139.1, from coordinate 781,179,017 downwards.
ATTATTTTTAAATCGTCCCTCCGACCATTAAGTGATTAGAGACGAAGCACACAATCTAATTTGGCAGGAATGGGGTAGATCTCAACCGTGTCTCATACATAGGAACCATTGACACATGTTGATTAAGTGAACCATGTAAAATCTAGATTTGTATATATGGACGAGATTTAAACACAACTCGGACGGAATGAGAGAACATTGTCCTAACCAGTGCGCGCATCTCGAGCGGTCTGTTTAAATTTGGATTCACACTTGGATGACAAAAATGATTTACATCTTTATGATTGCTTTATTGTACACTCCTTTGTCAATACCAGACAATAAATAGCCCTCAAAGAGTAGACATAGATAACAAAAGAAATGCGCACAGAAATTATTTTCCCAGGGTTGTACATTTTCGGGATAATGTAGGAAAAATACGGAAATATTATTCTGTCATTGCAATCCCACTTTAGCTGCTTGAATAGACGAATGTGGACATAAAAAAAAAACATCAGATTTCAAACAGCTTTGCATCTATCGATTCATTTGGATGAGGCGTATGTTAACAATATAACAGTACAGCAACATTAAAAATAATATAATAGTAATTATGAACAACAACCGAATAGCAACACCCACCATTCGTTTTTCTTTCTGTAGTTAAAACCTATGTGATTCTGGAAATATACAGTATGACAAAAAAAATGAAAACCCAGTAGTAGAAGAGAAAACGAAACAGAACTAGGCGGGTTTAGAGACATGTGACTTTACTGCAGTGATTACAAAATGGAATAAATTTACAAATAACTTTGCAGAATGAGCCCACTTAACAACACGACGTTGTACGACTCCTGGCCAGGAGGTACGCGCTCATTCGGTTGGGAGTGGCCAAAAAGCCGTTGTATCCGCTCCTGGGACAAGTTGGACCACAACTGTTGTAACTGGTCCTCCATGTCCTGGAAACTGGGGTTAGGACAGAGTTGACACCCGAGCTGGTCCCACACATACTCTATCGAGGACAAGTCTGGTGATTTTGTTGGGTACAGGAGTATCTCAGCAACACGCATACAGCTCTTAGACGCACGTGCCACGAGTGGACGAACATTGTCCTGTTGAAAAATGGCACCACAGTACTGCTGTGTGAGAACGAACACATGGGAACGCAGGACGTCCATGATGTACCGTTGCGCCATCATAGTTTCCTCAGTCATAACCGGCAGTGACCTGAAGTCATGCCCATGGCTCTCCATACATTGCCAGGGAGAGAACCGTTAGGCCTCTCCAAAACATTGAAAGAATGGGACCTCGCCCCAGGTCGTCACCATAGTCGCCGACGATGGTCATTCGCGGTAGTCCAGAACCGCGATTCGTCACGGAACAAAATGCGACGCCATTCATTAGCAGTCCTTACTTCCTGGTCACGGCACCACTCCAAACTCAGCCGTCAGTGTTGTGGTCTTCATGGCAGCCTACAAGCGGGACGGTAATTCCCCAGTCCGGCTGCCACTGCTCTCCCACCAATGGTCCGGGATGACACGGAATGTTACAGGGTGTCATTACTTGTTCTCGGCTAGCAGGCGCAGATATGAAGGTGTTACGGTGCACTTAGCGCACAATACAGCGATCCTACCTTGTAGTGACCACACGTCCTCGACAAGCACCATGACATGGAATATGCCTGCCTTCACGTTCGTACGCAGTCCAGCATCGGGCCAATATCACATCCGAATGCCTCACAAATCTGGATATTGCACCACTCGACTAACTGGCCAAACGGATACGCAGAACGAGACCCCTTTCAAACTCAGTTATTTGCTGGTAACGCTGCCTCACACGAGTAAGCTGCATCTCCGAGTCCTTGACAGTGATCACTCGACATCTGAAACTGTTCAGGCCCCTTATACATCCTGTCAGCCCTAGTAACAACGCTTAATACGAATAAATACCAATAACACTGATGCACTCTGGTGGCTGCTCTGCCTGTCACAGAGAATTGCATTTCTAATCATTCACATTTCTGCCGATAGTGAGTACGTGTACAAATTTACATTGATATTGGATCATGTGTTGTGAGTCCTTCATTTTCCTCGTCAGACAGTGAAGTTAACGTATAATACTGTTACAAGTGAAAAGACAAAATTTCAGAGACTTTACTGGTCTCATTCTGATATGATTTTATGTACACTCCTGGAAATTGAAATAAGAACACCGTGAATTCATTGTCCCAGGAAGGGGAAACTTTATTGACACATTCCTGGGGTCAGATACATCACATGATCACACTGACAGAACCACAGGCACATAGACACAGGCAACAGAGCATGCACAATGTCGGCACTAGTACAGTGTATATCCACTTTCGCAGCAATGCAGGCTTCTATTCTCCCATGGAGACGATCGTAGAGATGCTGGATGTAGTCCTGTGGAACGGCTTGCCATGCCATTTCCACCTGGCGCCTCAGTTGGACCAGCGTTCGTGCTGGACGTGCAGACCGCGTGAGACGACGCTTCATCCAGTCCCAAACATGCTCAATGGGGGACAGATCCGGAGATCTTGCTGGCCAGGGTAGTTGACTTACACCTTCTAGAGCACGTTGGGTGGCACGGGATACATGCGGACGTGCATTGTCCTGTTGGAACAGCAAGTTCCCTTGCCGGTCTAGGAATGGTAGAACGATGGGTTCGATGACGGTTTGGATGTACCGTGCACTATTCAGTGTCCCCTCGACGATCACCAGTGGTGTACGGCCAGTGTAGGAGATCGCTCCCCACACCATGATGCCGGGTGTTGGCCCTGTGTGCCTCGGTCGTATGCAGTCCTGATTGTGGCGCTCACCTGCACGGCGCCAAACACGCATACGACCATCATTGGCACCAAGGCAGAAGCGACTCTCATCGCTGAAGACGACACGTCTCCATTCGTCCCTCCATTCACGCCTGTCGCGACACCACTGGAGGCGGGCTGCACGATGTTGGGGCGTGAGCGGAAGACGGCCTAACGGTGTGCGGGACCGTAGCCCAGCTTCATGGAGACGGTTGCGAATGGTCCTCGCCGATACCCCAGGAGCAACAGTGTCCCTAATTTGCTGGGAAGTGGCGGTGCGGTCCCCTACGGCACTGCGTAGGATCCTACGGTCTTGGCGTGCATCCGTGCGTCGCTGCGGTCCGGTCCCAGGTCGACGGGCACGTGCACCTTCCGCCGACGACTGGCGACAACATCGATGTACTGTGGAGACCTCACGCCCCACGTGTTGAGCAATTCGGCGGTACGTCCACCCGGCCTCCCGCATGCCCACTATACGCCCTCGCTCAACGTCCGTCAACTGCACACACGGTTCACGTCCACGCTGTCGCGGCATGCTACCAGTGTTAAAGACTGCGATGGAGCTCCGTATGCCACGGCAAACTGGCTGACACTGACGGCGGAGGTGCACAGATGCTGCGCAGCTAGCGCCATTCGACGGCCAACACCGCGGTTCCTGGTGTGTCCGCTGTGCCGTGCGTGTGATCATTGCTTGTACAGCCCTCTCGCAGTGTCCGGAGCAAGTATGGTGGGTCTGACACACCGGTGTCAATGTGTTCTTTTTTCCATTTCCAGGAGTGTATATAGACTGAAGCGTGAGTAAGGGGAAATTTAGAGTAGGTTGGGGCGGCAGTGAGAAGTTGAATCGAGGTGGGAAACATACCAGGGTAATCGGTGCAGTAGTCTGAGCCACTCTGCCAAGACCGCTTGTTAAAAAAAAAAAAGAGGCTAGCGCACCTGCCTTGTAAGCAGGTGACCTGCGCTTGATTCCCGGCCTTCCTACAAATTTTCACTCGCACCCTCAATCTATATACGTTGATAGTGGCAACTATTTATTTACAGGTCGTACAAAACAGATGCGTGTTTCAAAGTTTTACTGACCTTCAAAGTAGTCACCAGCATTGTGTATAACCTGTTGCTAGCGATGTGGAAGTCGTAGGATACTCTTAGCTGTGCCAGTTGTGTTGACAGTTCGAGGGGCGCGGTCTATTGCCCGACGAATTTGTAGCAGTTCTGAAGCGAATGACGTGAAGTGTTTCCTTCAGTGTAGAAATCGAGTTGAACTCACGAGGGCTTAAGTCAGGGGAGTGCAGTAGATGGTATAGCACTTAAGCAGCCCCATCAGTCAAACAAATCAATAACAGCTTGCACTGTACCTGCTTGAGCATTGTCCTGCAAAACGATGGTCAGGTCCTGCACAAAGTGTCGTCACTTCTGTCTCTAAGCTGTTACTGATTTGTTTGACTGATGGGGCTGCTAAGTGCTATACCACCTACTGCTCTCCCCTGACTTAAGCCCTCGTGAGTTCAACTCGATTTCTAAACTGAACCCGGCTGCAGTGGCCAAGCGGTTCTAGGCGCTACAGTCTGGAACCGCGCGACCGTAATGGTCGCAGGTTCGAATCCTACTTAGGTTTAAGTAGATCTAAGTTCTAAGAAACTGATGACCTCAGATGTTAAGTCCCATAGTGCTCAGAGCCATTTTCTAAACTGAAAGAAACACTTAACGGCATTCACTTCAGAACTGCTACAAATTCGTCGGGCAATAGGCCGCGCCACTCGAACTGTCAAAACAACTGGCACAGCCAAGAGCATCCTATGACTTCCACATAGCTGGCAACGGGTTATACACAATGCTGGTGACTACTTTGAAGGTCAGTAAAACTTTGAAACACGTATCTGTTTTGTACGAGCTGTAAATAAATAGTTGCCACTATTAAAGTTCCAACCTTCGTACATAAAATAAAATACTGTACCACCATATTTTGTCTTCTGAGCAGGCTGTGAGTGAGCTCTGTTGTTGTTGCTGTTGTTGTCTTCAGTCCAGAGACTGGTTTGATGCCGCTCCCCATGCTACTCTATCCTGTGCAAGCTCCTTCATCTCCGAGTAACTACTGCAACCTACATCCTTCTGGATCTGCTTAGTGTATTCATCTCTTCGTCTCCCTCTACGATTTTTACCCTTCACCCTTCCCTCCAATACTAAACCGGTGACTCTTTGGTGACTCATAACACGTCCCGTCCTACCAACTGATCCCTACATGCCACAAATTCCTCTTCTCCCCAATTCTATTCAATACGTCCTCATTAGTTACATGATCTACCCATCTAATCTTCAGCATTCTTCTGTAGCACCACATTTCGAAAGCTTCCATTCTCTTCTTGTCTAAACTATTTATCTAATTTTTCTAATTACTCGTCGTTGTTATTTCGCGACGTGTCACTAGGAATAAAATAGCGCTCGTCTGTTACCGGTAGTCACACTCTTGAAAAGTTAGCAGCAAACCTCTACGGGATGCTCAGCACCGCTGCCGTCGGAGTCTGATTAGCATCTTCACAGCGCTGTCGCGCTTGCTAAACGAATCCGCGACGGAATGCGACTCTCTTCTTTGCACCTTCACTCTGTTTTACTCATACCACCTGCCACGAACGCGAAACTGATGAGCACTACTCACGAATCAGTAGAATCTTGTTTCATGGATGACACGATTCGTTAACATTCTTCCTACGTACCTCAGCCTGGGTCTGCTTTCTGACAACTAATTCTTTTCGCCCTTCACTTTAGGACGCTCCAGACGATAAGTCTTAGACATTCTGCGGTTTATTGTTTCCTCTGATTTATCGCCGATAATGTAGTCCAACAGCAATGTGTCTTCCCACTGATCTTTGTGAAATAAGTCGTAGTAGTCATTTACTTTCAGTGTCAACCGCCAGTTACTGCATCAATATATACCCTCTGTAGTCTTCCAGAGTTTCGCTACAGCCATTTGACGCTCCGACTTTCCTGTAATCACCGCCATATTCTGCGATAAACTTCACGGACCTTTCGAGGGCATCTGCTACGTCATTTATATGTGCCGTAAATAGTAACATTCGTATAACAGCCGTTGAGGAATGCCTGAAGTTACTTTAGCATCTGTCGATTTCGTCCCGTTGAGGAAGAAATATTGAGTTCTCTCTGCCGGGAATTCCTCAGTTCAGTTAAACAGTTCGTACGGCACCACCTAAGTTCGTGGTTAACTTACCAAAGGACAATGCAGAACTACATCGCGCACCTTCGGAAAGTCGAGGAACACGGCGTCAGCTTATAGGCCAGTGACTACGGCGCTCGGGTAATCATGGACGAATAGAGAGAGCTGAGTTTTAGAAAACCTTTCTTTGCAGAATCCATGTTAATTCTTACAGAAGAGCATAAAATGGACTCCATAATTTTACAACAGATCTGCGTCAGCAAAATGGGCCTGTGATAACATGTATCTGTTCGTCGACTCGACCGTTCTTGAAAACGAGAATGTCCTGCAATTTTCTTCATTTGCTTGATACGTTTCGTCGAACTAGCTGCATACTGTAATATACTGCTGAAAAGGAAGCAAGCTCTGTTGCATACATAAACATGTCTCATAAGGTCCAGGTGCCTACCCTCTGTTTAGCCATGTTAGTTGATTTTCTATTCCGCCAACACTCATCTTAATAACTGGCATTTCGGTGTTCGTACGATGACTAAAATGCGCTCAGATTAAGTCTTCCGAAATTGTATCACTACGGAAGATACCTCATTTGGACCTTCTCTTATCTTTCGCTTCTGTGGCAGTATGGTTACTGAGTGACTGGATAGATTATTGTGATCCGTTTATTCACTGATTTTTTTTATTATTATTATTGTTCCTCTTACGCTAATGTTGGCTTCGTTCAGTTTTTGTTTTTCAACAAAGCTTTGACTATGCTTAAATCGACGATGAAACTCTACCTGCTTTCTAGAAACCTGCTACGTTACCGGAGATGGAAGGGTCGTTCCACAGGGAATAAAGTAATCAAGAGAAAGAGAAATGGGGCTTTGTGGATGCATTGTTTATTAAGTAAGCGACCTGCTTCCCAAACGCAAACTCATCAGCTTTTCCAGGTTATTGAAAAAGGATTTTGAATAAATCGTAAAAGCAATTTGGCAGAGAAGTGGTAAGACTTATACCAGTATGAAAGACTGTATATCATTTATAAACAGATTGGCGATTACACTTCGGTTTTGGCTGCTATTGATTCACTTATTTTTCTTACTCCACACTTGTAACTGCAGACCACTCATAATTCCATCCAGGCTATTTTTGAATTACCATTCTTACTCAAATGCCCTATTTTCCTTTATTTAATTTACTATATTTATCTCGTTGTGTTAAAAAATTTTACTTTCTATAATCGCAGCTGCTTCACTCACCTGCTGAATATCATTATCATATCTTAACTGTTTGTAATTTAGGACCTATTAAAAGTAAAATTATTTTGTTCAACCACATCTTTGGAATATGTCACCAAAGTTAATTGTCCACTTATTTTCTTCTACTTTCAGCTGTTGTGATTTACCTACAGTTCATTAGTTAATTTGTCACATATTTCACTTTAGTTAAATAATCTACATCGCATTTACACTGAAATAATCCCTCTTGTTTTATTCCTAATTCTACCATTAACATTTTTCATCTCTGGAAATGGAGATGCTCAGTAGACACTGGTTGAAAATCTTTGATCCAACAAAATTAACACTGCATCACATACTTATCTTTGTACGTGAAGATGGCGTAACAGCCGAAAACAGGTTCGTGTAACAAATAATATTGTAGAAATTTATACCAGTGTTGTGTGTCTCATCCATAATTCATACAGAATTTTGATGTGATTCTAAAGCACACTTCTCGCCAATAAGTGTCTTGGTACTAGAAATTTGAAACGCATTAGCAGATAGAGTCAAGGAATTCATTAAGGTAGTTTGAAATAACGACCGAATGTTTATGTTAATATTTTATCGTGGTTCACGAATGCAGTGAAATAACTATGAGTTTCATAAATACCGTACACCTATGACAAGCGTTATAACACTTGAAACGTAATACACGTAAAGAACATAATTAAAAATACGACAGTTGGCAAATGGCTGTCCATGGTCAAACGTTACGTTCATGAACAAGCGTTACCAAGTTTTAAAAAAAAGAGTTTAGACGTTTTAACTTTATGTGTTATACAACTGTAACTCGGTGATGCGGCTCTTCTAATGGGACGGAGAAGCAAGAATGTCTGTTTTAAGATTGCAGTCTTTGGACATATTACGTTTTACGTCTTAGATACTATCACTTTTATGAAATTCTTAATTGTGTCGTTTGTCTAGTTCTACATACCAGTATACAACATACAAATTTAGTGTCTCTACGTACGTGTGCCATTTTTCGTTATGGAGAGAAATATTGTTTCACGCACAGATTACATCACTCAATATCACAGCACTGTCGGCTTTAGAAGACGAATCGTGGCTGAGAGTGAGGCGGGAGTATCGACAGACAAGGACAGAGACAGATATGGCCGCAGCCATGCGAAAATTCTCTATCCTTGGTGCATAGCACCAGCAACACCCCGGCCGTACCTCGGCGATTACTTGCCACAGTCCTCTGCATCAGTAACATTGGCGTTATTGCAACAATATTGACAGCAGCATTACGGCGCCACACATTGCCGTAGAAAGTGACGCGTGTAAACGCTTCTTTAAAGACGGAGTACAAGCTAGGATGGGGCCATAATGGCCAAGGAAATCGGATCCTTGAAAGGGATAATCCCGGCACTCGTCTTAAGCTATTTGTAGAAATCAAGGAAAACTTTAACCTGGATGGCCGTGATGGATTAGTACTGCCCTCTTCCCGAATAGGGGTCCAGTGTCTCACCTTGAACTACAGCCGTGTTCGACGCTCTTAGTATCTCTCCTGTAAACTCCATCACACTTTTTAACTATTCAGAGATGCGAAAGCGTACGAAATGCTATAGATTCGTGGCTGTAGCTGATGCTCCCCCACAGAATGCCCGAGTTGACTGGCTGTCGGCACGCTCGCTGACGTGCTTGGCTTGTTTACCATCGCGGTCCGCCGCTTACACGCACTTGGGCCAACTCCTTACCTCTGATCAGAATGCATGACCTACCGCAACGCCACAGGACGTTATTCACTTGAAGGTCGCCCCCAATCCGAAGCACGTACTGAAATCCTTTTCAGTCAGACACACAGCGAACTCGCCAGCAGGCGCCAAATGGCGTTCGTTGCGAGTGTGTCAGCTGCTGTAAACAATAAACACGAGTAATAGCTCCGGTGACAGCAGTTTTTTTTTCCTTTTTATTATTTGCGCACTATTCGAGAAATCGAATAAAGTGGTTACTTGCTATCAGTAGTAAACAAGAAGATCACGGCGAATTCCACCACCTTAATAAGTAGCTATGGTCTTGTGCAGACCGTTTCTTCAGGTATTTTCGTGTGTCTCGTGAACAGTTCGAAACGTTACACAAGCTCATTGAAGCGAAACTCAAATTTTTCATCGCTAATCGTCTAGTATAAAAAAAATGTAAAATAATTAGACATACACGATGAATGGTTCAAAAATGGTTCTGAGTACTATGGGCCTTAACTTCTGAGGTCATCAGCCCCCTAAAACTTAGAACTACTTAAACCTAACTAACCTAAGGACATCACACACATCCATGCCCGAGGCAGGATTCGAACCTGCGACCGTAGCGGTCGCGCGGTTCCAGACTGTAGCGCCTAGAACCGCTCGGCCACACCGGCCGGCTCATGATGAATGACATTGTATTATTTCTGTCACTATCCGATCAAAAGTATTTATCCCTATGTTAAGCGGAATTGGCCATTAGCTGTCATGAGAGGCAGATCCACCAGTAAAAAATGAGGCTGGGAGTACTGTGTTGTCAGTATAGATGCAGTAACAACAGGATGGGTTGGTTAGGAAAGCTCAGTGATTTCGAATGTGGGTTAGTCGCTGAATGTCACCTGAGTAACAAATGCAATGCGGAAGGTGGTTGTCAAAAAAATCGCTGGAAATTAGCGGAAGGAAACACGCAGGATTTCCAAAGTGCTGCTGGCTGTAGAGAGTTACAAAGAATGGTTTACAGTGGTTGAACAACTCCTCATAAGCCATACAGCTCTGCAGTCAGCGCTAAGCGACACTTGTGATGTAAAGGGCGGCAGTAGATGGCTGGAAAAGAAATGTTTTGGAGTGGCGAGTCATGTTATTTGCGGACGTCAGGAGAACCTTACCTGCCGTCTTGTTTAGCGCCAAGTCAGGTGTAGAGGAGGTGGTGTTAGTGTATGGACGTGTTTTTCGGGGTTAGGGCGCAGTTCCCGTTATTGCGCTTAAGAAAACGCTAAACGTGGAAGGATATGAACACATTGTACAGCATTATGTACTGTGTAGAAAAGAGGAACATTTCGGAGACGATGACTGTTTCTATCAGCATTACAATGCACCCTGTCATAAAGCAGCATCTCTGAGGCAGTGGTTTGTGGACAATAACTTTCCTGAAATAAATCAGGTGAAACTATATGGTTCTAGAGACCTTTTCAAGTCTCAAACATCTACGGTATACATATGTAGATTGAAGTGACGGGTGAAAATTTTAACCAGGGCCAAGATTCGAACCCGTATATAAGCAGACTGAAACGACGGATCAGGAGGGAGGCATGGAAGAGTAGTCCATTCTGTTGTACAAAGCCACTGTGCCACGAAGGTGTAGTGGTTAGTGCATCTGCCTACTGAGCAAGAGACCCGGGTTCAAATCCCAGCCTTGGTACAAATTTTCATTCGTCGCTTCAGTCTGCTTATATACATTCCTGAAATGTACTGGTCTATCCAGAGTCTCGACCAGAACCCAAAGGAAAATCTTTGGAGTGAGTCAGAACGTCAACTTCGCACCAGATACTAACTCCAACATCATTACCGTCTCTAGTTTCTGCCTCCAGGAAAGATGGGCTGTCATTCCTCAACAGACTTTCAGACGACTCACTGTTAAAGTGTTCCCAGCAGAATTCAGGCTGCCATGAAAGTGAAGGGTGTACACACCCCACATTAATGTCCAGTAATAGTTGTCCAGATACTTCGGATCAGACAGCCCAATAGTCTCTGCCTCCCACAAAAATCACGCTAAACGCCTCAAATTCACATTTGGAATACGTCTCTATAGTGTCTCAAGAATTTAAAATATGTTCTTATTTCGATTAGGACCACAGTTACGCTGTTTTCTATTATTTCCTTTTTTTTTTAATGGGTGACATTTGACTATCCGGGAAGCATTTTAGACTTATCACGTCTTATCTCGAAAACTACTGAACTGATCATAACACTTATTTTCATTGATTACCAAAATACCTCCCACTGCAAAGGATCTTTCCAAAGATATGTATCACACTGCATTTTACATTGATCAGTCAGAAAGTTATGACCACTGACCTACTGAAACGTCCCCTTTTTTACTATTTATGCATGACTGTGCTTAAACTGACACACAATATTTTTAGCGCAACGCAATCTGACTATCAAAGATCCCTGCAAAAGAATGGCCCTGACTAACATTAAACTATACCTCTCACAAATCACTTACCTCACAAAAATCTTCGCTGCTCAAGCTACTGCAATACAGCGAGCGCCACTACTGCCAGCTAAATAAAAGATTCAAACTATGGAAGGCACTAACTACTGATAGGGATAGTTAGCAAATGAAAGATATTAATAGAGAACAAACAATGTATTTACCTTAATATCATCACAAGTCTTAATATATATATCAGTTCATGACAAATTACAAATCTCCGCCATCTCTCTCCCCACATTCACCACTGCTGGCGGCTCACCTCCAACTGCGCAACGCTACACGCTGTTCACATCCAGCTGCCGCTGCCCAACACTACAATGGCAGACAACAATGCAAACTAGCCACAGACTGCACACAGCACAGCCAGTGATTTTCATATTGAGCGCTACGTAACGTTGCCAATAAGAAAACATAAACAGCCTACTTGTAACGTTGCCAATAAGAAAACATAAACAGCCTACTTACATAGAGAAAACATAAACAGCCTACTTACATAGCCCCCATGCTCCCCACAAAAAATTTTACAAAATATTTTTGGGCAGTGGCCAATACATATTTGTTAAAATTTTTCACCATCATAATTACAATAACAAAGAAATCAAATGCACACACTTATTGATACAATGTTGGTCAAAAGCTAAAAATTTCTCACAGTCCATAAAGACAGTCCACATTGTTCATCACAGTAAAATAGTGTTTTTCTCAAAGTCTGAGCAGTAGAAGAAAATGCACACGGAAGTAGTGGATTTCCATGCAGTCTTGAAGAAGTAGTGTTGTCCTTCCAACGGAAAGTCAGTGCTGACTCTCGACATGCTGACAGGTAATGGGCCACAACAGAGCAAACCCACTGCAGAGTCAGTCGAAGTTTTGATGAATATTGGTAGGTAGGTCATCACAGAGCAGACCCACTGTAGTCCTGGTAGAGATTACGGTATTGGTGGGCCACCAGAGGTGCAGACCCCACTGCAGTCCTTGTAGAAATAATGGTATTGATGAATCATCAAAGATGTAGACCTACTGTAGTCCTTGTAGACACGGCCAGCAGCCATCTGTTGCGACTGTGCAGGTGCACAATCACCATCGAAGAGTCTTGCGGAGAATATAGCAAGTCCATAAACCACCCCTTGTCCACTCACAAAAAATTTGTTTGACATGTCCTTAGAACCAGCAATGCTGTTATCCAGTCCCTTGCGGAATTATTAACACATGTGCAAACACTAACAGTCCCAACTTCTCACATATTGTCCATATACTATGACCAACAGAAACGTGTGCAGTGAAATGTAACTTACAAGTTAATAATATCATGAACTGGTGACAATTACAATTTTATAACAGAAGAATACAATAACAAAGGTACAAAATACATCATTAAAGAACATAACAATACAGATAACATTTGTAGTACAGGCTTTACAAAAGAATCGAACTAACATAGACATCAGTGTTACAGGAATTATGACATGAGTACGTACATAAAAGATCAGAATAACTTTCGAAACATCAACTTCACACATAAGCATTTAAACAGAATGAATAATGTCTAATATCTTTACAAAGTAAATAACATATTATTAATGCCAATTATATTTGATGATAACAGTATTCCTCATCATAGTGAATGTAGCTTAATATTAAAAGAGGGAAAAATTCTATGAAACTACACAGAGACAGGAAGAAAACAACTACACAAGGGTACACAAACACATAGTGGGATAACACCAATAGGAAAGGACAGGGTTCGGTTTCAGTGTAACATTTGGTACTGCAGTCCAACCCAAAACTTCATTCTATAGATCTTTCGTCTTATTTCAACCTTTGCTTCCCCCAAAAAAATCTTATCCAAGCATGCTTTCTGTATTCTGTTCATATTTCTTTCAAAATAATTATTTCTGATTGTACAGTACTCATTTGGGCCCAAATCCTTTTTATATAACTTCGCAATGCATTCTTTACCTATTCCCCATAGTCAGTTTCTCATATAGTCTACCCCCTCTTAAGCTAACTTAAATCTACTGAGCTCAGATGCTAAACTAAGGGACGAGGCAATGCAGCAGCACAAAACAATTAACACAAACATCAATGACAAAAATACAAATGCCAAAGCAATTGCAATATTACAACTCATATAGGGCACTGTGCAGCAAAAAAAAAATAAATCTGGCTTAGCAGAGTAACACAAATTAAAGTTCAGTAGCACTATGCCTGGCAAACAGCAGCTTATATCGAAACATGACATAGCTCAAGTAGAAAAAATATTACACTAAAATGGCCATGTCTAATACCTATGTCACATCTTAACATTAGAGTGATGCATCACAATTTATTCTACAAAAGAAATTACCAAGTACTTGAAAAGAAAATTATGTGTTACTGTTATTAGTTCCTTCTTATTGTTCTTTCCTTTCCAAGTGCTCCTTTTTTTTTAAAGAATGTGGATCATAAAATAATTATTTAATAGATCTGTTGACAGAAAGTGTTCACATTAGCAAATGCATTTCATTTTATAAAAGCAATGCTGCAACACAGCTGAAAAACAGGTATCAAATGAAATAAGCAGTTACGCAAACCAAAGCATAAAAATATCATTCAATAGTCATGTGACATTTCATAAGTTAGTAGAAATTCTCTCAACTCTCGTAGAAAGACGCTTGTCGCAATCAGGTGTGCAGATGTACGAATATTTCCCATCAATTCATAAGCATTTCAGTAATTAGCACAAAGTGCGAGTAATCATATGTTTTCAAGTAACGAGGGTGTCGCATTAGCGATGAAAGGCACACCCTACTGGCTTGTTCTCCAGGTGTTTGACACGTCCCACGTCCCCTTTTTTTTCTACCTGTGCCGCTGAAAAGGGCTCGCAATAATGGCTTTTTCTCCAGGCGTCTGACACAGCTGGGTGCCCGCAACGCATTACGTGCAGGTGGTCACTTAACTTTCTTACGGAAATATTTACCGCTACAGTGACAGCCTCACATAAAAATATTTCACAGGTCAAGAATTAGCGTTGCAAATCTGTAGAAACAAAATCCTATGAATATAACAGTGTCCAAAAAATGTTCAGTGGCATTGTGATACATTCACACATGATTCACACATGTCATAACTCTTAAAGTACGATTCTTGGTTTCCAACATCCTTTTTCACAAGTCAAGAGTCCCTACCCACTATTCATTACTCCTTACCTTATTACACATATATGTATCCATCGACACTCGTCAATATTTCGTCATTATAAATATGAAGCATAATCAAATAACTCATATAGCCTCAGCCTATTAATCGTAAACATACCTCAGCAGCATAATACACATCGTCGTCGTAAAAATAACATCATAACAGCTCGGTCAAATCTCAAAATCGTCGTAGCTTCCTCCAATAATTAAAAAAATTCTCTGCTCATGTCAAAAGTGTCATCTGCCTCAAACGTACTTTAAAAATCATAATCCCTTTACCAAATACATCATTCAAAGCTCTCATAGTATCACAATGGTTCCAAAAAAATATGAAGAGTTCACACAGTACAGACAAAATACAATTTCGTAAGTGTGAAGTTATCCAACGGTGTAATTACGTAAACATGTGTCACTGATGTAGTAAAAATAAATGTTTGTCTCTCTCAGTTAAATGATCAGATAGCTGTGTAAATTGTGTGTTAGAGAAATATGGTACCGATGTGTAAAGTTGTATAAGCAAATACCATATTAGCTAGGGTTCCTTGTGGTTGCCACACACATGGTACACAAAGTAAGTATGTACCCCCCTGAGGATTAATGTAATTATACCCTCAGGTGCTACAGATTATTGCAATG
This sequence comes from Schistocerca piceifrons, assembly GCF_021461385.2. Classification (NCBI taxonomy): domain Eukaryota; kingdom Metazoa; phylum Arthropoda; class Insecta; order Orthoptera; family Acrididae; genus Schistocerca; species Schistocerca piceifrons. The sequence goes on along the minus strand of NC_060139.1, from coordinate 781,163,792 downwards.
GAATGAAATGTATCACGGAAAAACTTTGTATCATTGTGTTTCAAATATCTTTGAAAATAAATGTTTTTAGTACAAAATTGATCACTCAAATACGTGTCCTGTAGCGCTAAATGTGCGTCTTGTTGCAACATAATCTCTGTGGAAGTGTCGTAGTTATCGTCCTCCGAAAGCTAAGTTCTGCAGAAGTCAATGTACTGACCTCATGATAAACAAAGTGAAATGCTTTGCGTATAGGTATCATACTTATTACGCTTATTGCCGTGATGAAGAAAGTACTGTGCTGTAACGTATTGTTGTGCTACAGAAAAGGCTGTCTCCTTGTAGCTATACCATAAAAGTTACTACTAAAACATGTTTTACTTTCCAGAATAATACAGAAAAACTGTGCAGATATAAAACAGAAACACCGCAAAATCAACATTGTAAATTGTCACTCATTAGTAGCGTCGTGATAAAATCGTGTAGCTGTCACATAAACTAACTATTGTCTCATCTGGTATCTCACAGAAAGTACTTTAAATCCGGAATGTATTTTCAAGTAAACCAAAATGTTGCATTAAAATCTCATTAGCAGTACTGGTAAATGTTCTAAGTATGTGAGCTTTATAGTCGTTACGTAATCGTGCAACAAACAAGCAAGAATGCACACACACAATAACACTGTGTCGTCTGTCCTCAATAACAATGCATTCGTAATTTCTGTTTAAATAATTTCTCTTGGTTCTTGGCTGGATATTTAACTTCAAACATTGTTGCACGTTAACAGATTCTAAGTCTGACAAGCATACTAGTAATGTAAAGTGAAAAGTTTTATGGCAATGACAAAGTTAAAAAGCTGATTATCTTTCAATAAACGGTTTTACATGTGAAATGTGGTGCAAGCCTTTACTCTTCCTACTATGCAAGCTCGAGCTTCAACGGAATTGTCATGTCGTATACGTCGGTAAAGAATACTGGAATTTTTCTCAAGGTTAGCGTCTTGTTATTTTTCTCTGAGCCAGCCGGCGCACGCAGCTGCCTGCGGTGCGAGTCATTGTCTGTCCCTTTGTTGGCGCGCGTCGTTATTGGGATTTGGAGACCTAACTTCTACAAATTCACGTTGACGAAAGTGCCCTGCTCTGTTTGAATCCCGCCAGTTCTGATGCAATTCAGGTCTGTCGTTACGATCACATCGTCTGTCGTCATGTCGGTAGTTCCTGTAGTTACTTTCTTGTCGGTTAAGTGGTGGAGAATTTCTCCCTGAATCGTAACTGCGCGCTGAACTGTTGCGTCTGAAGTTATTCTGTCTCCCTTGATAATAATTATTTTGGTTCCCATATTGTCTGTTTCTCTGATTGTCTCTGTGATAGTCACTACCGTGGAGAGGTGATCTTTCCCTGTTATTTTTACTACTCTGCCAACGGTTGTCGTACGGGTGGTGTCTGTTTTGGTCACGATATGTGTTGTGAGAATAGCCTTGTCGTGTCCAGTTATTATTTCTTTCATCGTGGAATTGTGACAGATGTGACCTGTAATTGTTGTGCTCCTGTTTCCGCGTTCCCCGATTGTCAGTGTCAATTTCCAGTTCTTGTAACAGACCCTGAAATGCTTCAATGTCGTCTTTGCAACGTCCTGCTAAAATAATATGTCGTAAATGTTCAGGCAATTTGAGTAAGCAAATACGGATGAGTTCTGAGGGGCTGTATGGGTTTGATAGATATTGATTCTTATGCAACATGTCTTCAAAATATTTGACAAGACTGGAAAATTCAGATTGTTCAAAGTGTTTCATCATCATAATGCTATGTTTTACACGGTCTTGTGTAGCTTGAGACCAATACGCTGAGAGGAAGGCATGATAAAAATCTCCTTCACTGTGACAATCGTGAATGACCGATCGCATTCTTACACCTGGTTCATTCTCTAAGTAGCCACACATAAATTCTAACCTGTGCTCCAATGACCAGTTGGGAGGGAAACAATGAGAGAATTGATGGAGCCACGCTTGTGGATGAATGTCGTTGGCAGAATTCTTAAACGTTTCGAATTTACGTGTAGTAATGAACAGCTTATAGTCAAAATCATCGTGTCTGCGAGTAGCATCTCGGTCATAGTTACGTCGTGTCGGCGGTTCCATCTCAAAATTCGGTGTACCTTGCCAATTTCTTTCATAATTACCGAAATGCCCTGTGTTATTATTTTGTGGCTTTTGCGTATTTCTAAGTTCCTCTTCCCGTGTTGGAGCGCGAGTGTCTTCTGAAATACGTAATTCTTGTATTACCTGTGTCAGCTGATCTTGTACTTCCCGGATTTCTCTTTGGTGTTGCGTATCAATTTGATTCAGATTTTGTTTCAGTTTCCTAATTTGTTCGCTCTGTTCTGTGTCACTAAAGACTACCGGTTTTGCGTCATTCAGATTATCATCTACCTTCGTAGAAAAAATTATTTAGCTGATCCGAAAGTTGAACTACTTTCTCTGATAATGAACACATTTCCTCAGTGTGTTTTTCTGAACCAAGTTTCAGAGTGTCCATTTGTGTTGAAATCGAATCTACTGTGTCCTTTAAGTTATCCTGAGTTTTTGCAAGTTGCGTAACCGAATCGGTAGATGCAACTGAGTCAAATTTAGCTTGCAAGGTCTCATGATTTTCATGAACAATAATTTGCAGTTCTTTTATGGCTGCTTCGTGATTCTGTAATGCATTTTCATGCCGCGAAAAAATAGGTTGAAAAAGCTCACAAATTTGTGTTTTTACGTCATTACAGACTTTTTGACATTTCGATTCAATGTTATGTAACTCAGTAGTTAAGTCTTCACGTGTTTGTTCAAGAGTTTGTTCCAATGAGTCTAACTTTTTAAGATTTTGTTCCACTGTGTCTAACTTTTTGAGATTTTGTTCCACTGTGTCTAACTTTCGAAGATTTTGTTCCATTGTGTCTAACTTTTGAAGCTTTTGCTGTGTTTGTCCCATTTGCTGTATTAATTGTAATAACAATGCACTGGTGTCTGGAACATGTTCCTCAGTGCTTTTCGGCAGTGAATTTGCACCGGCAACATTCACATTTTGACAAGCAGAAAATGTGTCTTGACTTATTTGAGAAAACGGTGAGGAACCAAAACCTGAATCTACAGTATTTGCGAGATTGTTTCCTGTCATTTCGGATTCCTGAGGCGAGCTGTTGCCGACCGATCGTTCGATAATGCGTCCCTCTTCACTAATTGTTTCACTGTCCACGCCATTGTTTGCCGCCCGCTCAATTTCCCTATGCACAGTTACCAAATTACTACTTTGAATGTCTGTTAATTCATTACTCTGCGGCGCTAACACACTGCTTTCATCTTCACTGTCATTTCTCAGTTTACTTTGGAGCCTAGTATTACGTTTTTCACACGCCATTATTGTCACAATATTTCACACGACAACACAGAAAAGCACAATTTGAAGAGCAAAAATAAGGGAACACATTAACATAGCACTGAAAATAATATCTAGTTAATTACAAGCGCAGCTGCGAAATACTTGGTGCAAATCTACATGCATGCCACAACTGTTTTACAGTACAACAATGAAAGTCTGCAACTACAAAGGAAATTCTCTCTATAATTACGCGCTAGCAATAAACAAAATCTACACTAATTGCACAAACTACAAGAAAAAAATCAGAAGATTCCAGTGAGGTATCCTAGGCTAAGGGTCGACATATGAAACGTCCCCTTTTTTACTATTTATGCATGACTGTGCTTAAACTGACACACAATATTTTTAGCGCAACGCAATCTGACTATCAAAGATCCCTGCAAAAGAATGGCCCTGACTAACATTAAACTATACCTCTCACAAATCACTTACCTCACAAAAATCTTCGCTGCTCAAGCTACTGCAATACAGCGAGCGCCACTACTGCCAGCTAAATAAAAGATTCAAACTATGGAAGGCACTAACTACTGATAGGGATAGTTAGCAAATGAAAGATATTAATAGAGAACAAACAATGTATTTACCTTAATATCATCACAAGTCTTAATATATATATCAGTTCATGACAAATTACAAATCTCCGCCATCTCTCTCCCCACATTCACCACTGCTGGCGGCTCACCTCCAACTGCGCAACGCTACGCGCTGTTCACATCCAGCTGCCGCTGCCCAACACTACAATGGCAGACAACAATGCAAACTAGCCACAGACTGCACACAGCACAGCCAGTGATTTTCATATTGAGCGCTACGTAACGTTGCCAATAAGAAAACATAAACAGCCTACTTGTAACGTTGCCAATAAGAAAACATAAACAGCCTACTTACATAGAGAAAACATAAACAGCCTACTTACACTACTATCGACATAAACCCGTCCAGCAGATAGCTGGGAATGACTGTTAGTCAGACACACGCGCGCTGCATGTAGTATCAGTGAGCGTGCTGTCCGTGAGTGGAATGGGGATGGCGTGCGATCTTTCTGAGTTTGGCCGAGGGCAGATTGTGTTGGCCCGGAGGCTCGGCACGAGCATTTTGGAAACCGCACGACTTGTTGGGTGTGTGAGGAGAGCTGTGGTGAGTGTCTTCAAAACGTAGCAAAACGAATGTGAAACCACATCCAGTTGTTGGAGTTCGGCGGCCACCCCTAATTACAGATGTCGGACGTCATAGGCTGGGCAGATTGGTAAAACAGCACAGGCGGTGAACGGTGGCGGAACTAACACCAGACTTTCATGCTGGGCAGGGTCTGACCACAGAGTGCAACGAAGACTATTAACGACGGGCCTCCGCAGCCGACGGTCCATGCATGCGCCAATGTTAACACCACATCGGCAACTACGACTGAAATGGGCACGTGACCATCAGCACTGGACCGTTGGCGCAGTGGCAGACCATTACGTGGTGTGATGGATCCCGAGGGCTTCTTCACCATGCCAATGGGAGGACGTGAATCCGTCGTCTTTCGGGCGAACAGTTCCTTGACGCCTTTACTGTGGGACAGAGACGAGCTGGCGGCGTCTCCGTTAATGCTCTGGGGAATATTCACGTAGGCATCCATGGGTTCAATGGAGCTCGTGCAGGGTACCATGATGGCCAGTGAGTATCGTACACTGTTTGCAGACTACGTACACCACCCCATGGCGATGTTTGCCGATGGCAGTAGCATTTTTCAACAAGATAATGCGATATGTCACAAGACCAAAACTGCGATGGAGTGGTTCGAGGAACACAGTGGCGAGTTCCAATTGATGGCTGTCCCCACAACTCGCCAGATAACCCGACCAAACACAACTGGGATGTCATTGAACATAGGGTCAGAGCTCATCGCCCACTCCCCAGAATTTACGGGAATTGGGCGACTTGTTTGTGCAGATGTGCTGTCAGCCCCCTCCAGCGACCTACCAAGGCCTCATTGCTTTAATGCCACCACGCGTCTCCGCTGTTAGCCGTGCCGAAGGTGGACATATTTGCTATTAGCTAGGTGGTCACAACGTTCTGCCTGATCAGTGTATAAGTATAACCTTCGAAAGATGGCTTTTTTTCAGTTTTGCCAATATTTATCTCGTAACGAGTATTACTTTTAAAGTCCTTGACTGTCACAAAGATGCAGTAACAGTTCTGAAATTCACTCTTGGTATACACCGTCCATACAAGAAGTTCAGAGACTTATTTTATTTGTCAGAGACTGAATTTATTGGTCGTCTGACCAAGACAGACGAACTTTTACGAAAAATCCAGTCAGTATAATTGCTGCTTAGTTGCAGGGTCGTCGCCATAAACCTAACTTTCGCCACCAGTGACGACCTATTATTGAAGAAAATTCGGGAAGCCTTGAATCAGTTTAAGTTCTCTACAGACTTCCACATGATGTTTGTGATTGTCTGGAAGCAGCCAAATTTCACCTCAAACGTTCTCATGTTCAGTTCTTCTAATAGAATGCATTTACGTTTACCATTACTTGTTCCCAATGTGTCACAGAGGTCTTGTATGATGTCTACAATCTTGCAGAATCAGATCCTTACATTCTGAACATTTTCTGTTGAGGTATCAGCTAACAGCTGTCCAGAACGATTGTAACATCAGTCGATGTTCGTCTGTTTTTCAAGCACTTAAACTAGTCTGAAGCCTGTGTCTGGCTTAACAGCTTTGTCTTCAAAACGTTGGTTTATTATTTGGAGTGTTTCTGCAGCTGTTTTACCAATTTTAAAACAAACCTTTATACAGATACCCTTCTCTTTCAAATGAGCAATCGCAAAGCTGCAAACGTACGGAAACACGACAATGGAAATACGCTCACCAACTATTGTACAAAAGAAACCACTCAGCTCGCAGGCATTTGTCACAGTAATCCAATAAGGTTGTATAGGAAGACACCTAGCGGTATTTCAGAGTAGTCGTAACAATCTGCACGCAGAATTCAAATTTCGGAACTTTTGGGTACCACCTAGTATCATTACAGGCTTCCTTCATGGTGAAAGAAGATAAAAGTATGTAATGTCTCATCGAGTCATAAATGAAATAGCATTAGCAGTTGATCATGCATAGTTTTAGGAATTTGCTTCGAATTATTTACGCAAAACACAGCAGTCTTGAGTAAACATTGTTAGAGAGGGGGGGTGAACGCCACTCCTTTCGAAGAGTCCCGTACCTTCGTCACTGCACCACCCCAATAGTTTTTATTCAGGGAGTCACAGTTCTGGCAAATAGCGAGGTAGGTGGGAGAAAGTGTGTGCGTGCTGACACGTGCTGCCAACAGCAATCGAGGTCAGCGCCCCTCTGGCGTTATATGGAGTATTGTGGGTGGAAGGGGGGGGGGGGGTTGCGCTTTGTACCAGGCTGCACGCTAGGCCGCGCCTGCCTCTGGCTAACCATGCGCTGAAAATATCGCGCCGTCGTAACCTCAGGGGCGCCAGGATTTCACGTCTAGCAGTTGGGGGAGGGGGGGGGGGGGGTACTGTGTATTCACGGCCCATGTCCGTCTCTCAAAAAGTTTCACATCCACTAAGAGCTTAACATCAGCACCAGTGTTCTTCCGAACACAACAGATCCGTTTCAAATTTTTGAAAATATTCTTTCAACGGAGATTTGACAGCGATCGACGTAAAATATTAATATTCTATAAAACAGTCGCTATCGCAAAAAATTGTTATTATGGTTGGCAACTAGTTTCGGTCTATAATTTACACCATCTTCAGACCGTAAACACTACATACGATAATTATAAGTATTCAGAGGGATTTCTCTACAGAGAGATGGTAACATGTCTAATACGAAATAAGACGTTATGGCCTGATGGCGGACGGGGAAAGATACGTAAGAACACGGACGACAACTGCTGAATGAGACATAGGGGTGAGGAAGAAAACGTGTATCTGTTATAAATCACAGTGATTGAGAAGTCACAGACATCATAATAAACTCTACAGAATCTGGTCGCGATTTCAGTTACAACTACGAGTCGCAAGTAGCATTTAACATTCCACGCCGTGTGCCATCTGTTGGCCGAATTCCGTACTTCTTTCTGTGAACATTTCGTCTAGCAATAATTTCAGTAACAAGTCGCGAGTAGCAAGCCGGCACGGTAGCTCAGGGGTGTTCGGTCAGAGGGCTGCGCGCTCTCTGTAATAAAAAAACTGAGTCAAGGAATCAACGATCAACTTGAACGGATGTCTTGTGACGTCCGCCTAGACCAAACGCAACGAACTATATCGAAAAAAAAGCGGTTCTAGGCGCTACAGTCTGGAAATGCGACCGCTATGGTCGCAGGTTCGAATCCTGCCTCGGGCATGGATGTGTGTGATGTCCTTAGGTTAGTTAGGTTTAAGTAGTTCTAAGTTCTAGGAGACTGATGACCTCAGCAGTTAAGTCCCATAATGCTCAGAGCCATTTGAACCATTTTTTTTGTGACAAGCCGCAACTAAAAGTCGCAAGTAGCAATAAGAGTGCAATTAACATTAGATGTCGCATGCAATCTGTTGACCTACGTCTGTATTTCTTTCTAAGAAACTTGTATCCCACGATATGGATGTATTACACACGTATGTTAGAAGGAATGAACTTAGAAGCTAATTTGCTCTGAGAAAAATTTTGTACCTGGTTGAGAACTGGTGCAGCCGAGGAATGTGAGGGCCGAATAAGGTATGCGCGTATAGCGTAGCCTGGAATTTTCATGACATATTTAAACACACTATTCATTATAAAAGCTAAAACTGCAGAGTAATCGCAACTAACAGATAATGGATAAGGCTCCGATGAGTATTTTGATGCATATTACACACATAAATCGTACATAAATTACTAAAACTGCAATCTGGTGTCTACTATGTAACTCCTACCAAATGTTTAACAACTGTATTCACAAGACGGATATTTTTTTCCGACAGTAAAATACACAGTTATACTTTTGTCTGTATTTTCAAATATTGCATTAATACTATTCCCCATGTCAACCTTTAATTGTAAGATCAGCACTTTCCACTGCTTTCACTGGACATCGTCAACCTTAAAACACGCAACCTTCCAACCTAACCTTGACCTTGGGCTACGCTACAGATCAGTCTATCACCACAACCAACATCCAAGGCAGGAGGGGATGGATGGAGCAATACCACACTCAAACAAATCTTTATCGCTAAACACGGCAGAAAATCTTAGGGTATGGCATGCTTTAACAAGGCGAGTATGGAATTTTCATTATTCACTCACTGTATAGGTCACATTTATTTATCCTCCCTTTCAAATCACATATTGACCTCTATGGCACACCGGACCAATACTCATTTTTGCACGCATATGTTAGCAATTACGGCTCTTTTATGCAGCGAATTCTTCAAGAGTCGTTCTGAATCTTCACGATTATCTCTTCTAGATGTGTACGGGCACACAGAGCAGTCAGTAATCGAATGGGAACTGCATCTGGAAAATAATGAAATTATTACACTTTCATACTGCTACTAATTACTAACAATATAATTAACATTATACAACCGCTAATATTTCTGATAATGAATGCAGTTGAGTTGGGTAGGTTCACACTTTGCATAAACTATGCACCTATGTTCATTCACAGACTTAGAATTAACTGTGCTTCTGAAGAAGACGATGTGGCAACTTCTCCAGTTCTGCTGTCACTGATATTTTCAATTATCCCTATATCGAATGACTGACAGTGTGGTTCGGGTACTTGTCAACGTAATAATGTGGTTAGAATCCGTATTCTAAACGTGAACTCTTATGGAACTGCGTGGTAATTTGTGTTATTCTTCTCAACATCACACCATCAATATTTTCACACGTATTCCATTCATATAAAACTAAAGCCAAAGGAAGAACATACATAGAACATACTACTGACTGTTTTGTTAAGATGAAATTTTGTCTGTGGCAACCGTATCTTTCGTGTAATATGTAACAACTGAGGAAGAATTACTGAAAACATTAATAATACCATTTCACGTAACTTTTTGTCAGTTGGGTTACTGAAACGTTAACCTTTTAGGCCCTGACAAATAATCGCCTATACACAGTTCACTTCTTACTTGCGACTAATGACAGTGTATTATCTACGATGATATCGGAAAATCACAGTTTAGCCCATACCTAATAAGACAAGACGTCGATGGTGGTCCTCGCTGGAACGTACTATCGATACCGGCAAGCCACTGCTATGGTAACCAATATAGCCATGTCTGCTACGACTACTTACGAGTTCTTACAGATGCCCATGGAGGGCAGACGATACACAAAACCGACCAAATCCTGTCTTTTATTGTGTTTCGTTATTTTAAGTAGGTTATGACAGGATATGTTGTGAGCTATTATGTAAGTAATTTTTGTATAAATTGTTGCATGTTTTCTTCTAAACTTCGACCGTACCATTTAATGTAACGTGCCACGCGTAATGAGTAAAGGACTGATTGTCACTGATGTAACGCCGTATGTGGTGGGCAGGGCTTAAGTATACATTCTAGAATAATGCTGCCTTATTCACCAGTAGTCATCCGTGTTGTTACGACTCTTCTCCAGCCACAGCCATCAGCCTCCATCATGGGTACAACGCCTTATTCTGTTACTATTTTACTTTTTACTCTAGATATTTTTAGCTACGTTACTATCTCTCTGTATAAAAACCCTCCTGAATACGTATTATTACTGTTTTGCAGTGCTTCTGAAGGTGGTCGAAATTATACATCGAAACCGGTTACCAATCATAATAAACATTTTCTGCGATCGAAACTGTTTTACTGGATTTAAACAATAAATCATGTCTTTCAGATGTCGGGAACACACAATCTATTTTTATTTTAAATTTGAAATATGAGTCATAGATACCTATAAAAGTGCGTTGGTTTCTCCGCCAAATTTAAATGAAAAGTCATCATTTGCCCTGCAGAGAGAGCAATTGTACAAATTTTTGTCGCTACTTACTCGAACAGCTGCTGTGTTACATATCGTGTGCAGACTTTTTAGACTGGAAAAGACAAACGCATTACCGTTGGCATGAAATAAAAATTTTTCATTAATACCCTCTTAGACGTAAGATAATTTGTTTCTTATATGGGAATTGAAGACTATCTTTACATACCAGCACATAAATCCCGTACCACGTAATCACACTATCCGCACACTCCAAGAACAGATGAGGCGCATTGGCTGATACGAGGAGCGGAATGAATATAACTCGTTGGATGGTATACGAGTTAGAACCATTATCAACTTCTTTCGCGTCGTTACCAACCTTAGCCCAGCACTCAATGCAGTGTACATTGGCACAGTTGTCATTCAGTGTTGTCTTCACTGAGCTGAGTTCTGTTTCACGTGTCGTTAAGTCCACGTGTCACGTTAGCTTTCGTGCACAAAAACACACGACGTGCTATACTCAGTGCTGCCTGTTAATGCTGTCCGGCCTTCCAGGAACGTGCCATCAACTATGAGTGTAAAGTTTCTAAAATGTGTGGAGAGTTTACTCAATTTAAAGTTGCTTTATTACTCGAAGGGCATATACCTATATCTCTTTAGGTCCATTATTTTGAGAGTTTTAATGCTCACACGTTACTTCTGGAAGAAATGCATCCTCCTACACATCAGCATTTTCTCTCTTTTTTATTTTTTTTTTCACTAAATAACATACAGAAAAATGTACAGCACAGTTAATAGTTTCCCGCTCACAGAGAATGAATGTTAATCGAAAATGTTCAAATATTGAAGAGGCAGAGTGCTAACAATTCCAATGTAGTACAGTGAGTAACTTTAATATTCAGACAAAAAAAACAACAAAGTACATAACCAAGTTTTATATTAAGTTGTATGTCTTTTAAATAACAGCATAAACTGTATTAAGATAACTTACAACAGTTCTTTACTAATACGATCCAAATAAAACTTGGTCAAATTTTTACGACACTTTTCAGAACAAATTATTTCAAGACAATTTTTTTTGTGAAAAATTTGTGTTTCAATATATTGTCAGGTAGTCATTCTGTTGCATCACTTCATTCAAACGCTCCGGCATACTGCTAATGATCTTTTTTTAATAGTTGGTACATAGACCGTCCCATACCTCATTTAACAGACCCTTCAAAGTTTCTTTGGAAGCTACTATTGGTTTTTATAATACGTCGCTCTGGTTCCCCTCGCACTTTCTCAATAGGGTTGAGGTCAGGTGATTAACGGGATGGTTGTAAGACTTTCGGGCAGTTGTAAAACAAATATTCCTGCGCAATGCATGTCTTACGTTTCGGCTCACTGCGGACGTGTTTTATATCCCCACTTCAGAACTTCTGCATAAATCTGGTTCAGACAGACGTATTTGTCCTCAATACTGTCGCCCAGTCCACATGTTGGTAAACAGCCCCAGAAAAGAACACTATCACCTCCATGCTCTACATATGTGACTAAATTCTTCATTCTTCTTCCGTCACACCATCCTTCGTCCATCCAATTTTACTTTTGTCGGTAAAAATGACGTGGTCCTGCCATGTTTCATCATTCGTAATGAACTCCTTAGCAAAGTCCAATCTCTTATTTCGACTTTGTTCATTCACATACGGTTTCTTCCTAGCCACTCTTCCATTGTAGGCACTATCTTTCAATGCTCTGCAAATCGTTCCAGTCTCGTTTAGAAACTCATTTGCTAATTTACGTGCACTGAGTGTAGTACCCGTCTTTATTTTTCTTAATAGATTCCTCTTGTCACGTGCATTCAACTTCTTTGGTTGGCCCTTTTGAGGTATAGAATCTATACGGTCCTCGTTTTTCAATTGTCTGACGATATGTGCCACAGTACGCTTACTCATGTTAAGCATGGCAGCAGCTTGCCTGTATGATCCACCTTTCGCGTTACGAAAATCCTAAGTTGTCGTGTATCAAAAGTAGTATGAGTTTTGCGTGGCATTTTACCGTCTCGACAGTGCTTCGCCCTTGTAAATAACGCTGCCTTGTAACTCCGAGTGCTTAACTTGGCGTGAACGACCAAAACAAATGCTACACTGCCAACTGTCGGAGCATTACAGTAACATGAAAATCGAACAGTGTAAAATCGTATTATTTAAGAACAGTTAAATAATTGTTCATACTGTTATTTACTGGACATCTGCCTTAAAATAATACTTGATTATTTTTTATTTTTGTTTTGTTAAGAATAAAGTTATGATGCTACGAAGTAAAAATAGCATAGCGCCCGAATTAGTTACTGCCCGAAAGTTACTGTATATAACGAACTTAAGGCTTTTTCAGTATCTGTTAATAGTAAAATCTGATTAACAGGAGCTTGTAGCAGAATACTATAGTGCTATTTTACTCGCTTTATCTCTGAGCTCTCAAGGAACGAACTCAATAAGTCAGAAGCCTTTGGGCGTGCACTGTACTGTCCCCATGCCACTTAAGCTGCCGACATTGGTCCACTTACCTCAGTAACAATGAGACAGCTGACGTTTTCCGTCAAGATTTCGCTACTCATGTTGCGCCTGCACACAGGGCACTTTCCTCCTACCGTATCATCCCCCAACTCCCCTCTGACAACAAACATTTCGCGGTGCGACCATAGTATAAGCTTCAGGTTTCCCCATCAGTTCAAATGGTTCAAATGGCTCTAACAAGGGAACCTCCCCATCGCACCCCCCTCAGATTTACTTATAAGTTGGCATAGGGGATAGGCCTTGAAAAACTGAACACAGATCAATCGAGAAAACAGGAAGAAGTTGTGTGGAACTATGAAAAAAATAAGAAAAATATACAAACTGAGTAGTCCATGGACAACATAGGCAACATCAAGGACAGAATGGGCTTAGGAGTGCCGTGGTCCCGTGGTTAGAGCGAGTAGCTGCGGGTTAAGAGGTGCTAGGTTCAAGTCTTCCCTCTAGTGAAAAATTTTTTTTCTTTATTTTCGCAAAGTTATTATCTGTCCGTTTGTTCATTGACGTCTCTGTTCACTGTAATAAGTTTAGTGTCTGTGTTTTGCGACCGCACAGCAAAACCGTGCGATTAGTAGACGAAAGGACGTGCCTCTCCAATGGGAACCGAAAACATTTGATCGCAGGGTCATAGGTCAACCGATTCCTCAACAAGAAAACACGTCTGATACATTCTATACGACACTGGCGACGCCATGTGCGTCACGTGACAGTAATACGTTGTCGACTCACCTAACTTGTACACTTGGCGAATGGGTAAAAAGATTCTTCTACCTTGCCCGATACTACGGCGCAGTTTACCTCGCATCGTACGGACGGACGGACAGATAATAATTGTCTGAAAATAAAAAATTAAACTTTTCACTCGAAGGAAGACTAGAACCAAGGACCCCTTACCCCGCAGCTGCTCACGCTAACCACGGGACCACGGCGCTCCTGAGCTCGTACTCTCCTTGATGTTACCTATGATACGCATGGACTACTCAGTTTGTATATTTTGCTTATTTTTTTCATAGTTCCACACAACTTCTTCCTGTTTTCTCGATGGATCTGTGTTCAGTTTTTCAAGGCCTATCCACTGTGCCAACTTATAACTAAAACTGAGGGGCGTGCGATGGGGAGGTTTCCTTGTAAGCACTAAGGGACTTAACATCTGAGGTCATCAGTCCACTAGACTTAGAACTACTTAAACCTAACTAACCTAAGGACAACACACACATCCATGTCCGAGGCAGGATTCGAACCTGCGACCGTAGCAGCAGTGCGGTTCCGGATTGATGTGTCTAGAACCGCTCGTCCACAGCGGCCGGCTTCCCAACAGTGGTGACAAACAATGTATTCGATCAGTAACAGACTCAGTGTCGTTATCGTTGAAAGATGCCTGTAGAGCGATGTTCGAGTATTAAATTATGTGCGCGAAAATTCACAGACCGAGCTCAGACAAATAGTTATTCAGAATGGAGAATTAAATATACCTGACATTTTTTTACATTTGCTTGCCAGCAGTGCTTGGGGGGGGGGGGGGGGGGTTACATATCTCGATCCTTTCACCTCGTCATGACTGTCTCTGGCAGTAGAACGATGAGACTGCCTTATGACATCTCACTATAAACCTGAAACATCCTTACCAACAACTCTTCACCTGGCTGATGGTGGCGTTCCCATCCATTCGCAATCAGTGTGAATTGTATCATGAAGGTTTCAATGAGATTGCTGTCTGCTATGTGGCATAATGTTGTCAAGGTCAGTGTGAACTGAACTGACCTTAGACCACAGACACATATAGACCATGGATGCCACGAACTCTGTCATGTGCTATGTGAAGTGGAACTGACGGTCACCTTTCCTTTTCAAGGCAACAGTAGAAATATTCACTTGTACTTCAAATGTGGCTAAACATTCAATAGTACTTACGGAAATATAAAAGAAAGTTACGATATATTTTATCAAGAATAAAAAGAGAATGTAATTAATGTTTAATTAATTTCTGCACAGACTTCTATGAACTTCTATATCAATTTAAATTTATCAATAAATTTGGAGCATTTATATAACTAATGCATATTCTTCAACAAAAAACGTTCCTCACCTGCTGGATAAGTATATCACTCCTCAGCTGCACCCTCTAGTTCAATTCTGTCCCCTGGCTGTGGGTTGGATGCCATATCACATAATATATATAGCCAGAAGCGGCCACTTTGGTTTAAAAAAGACAGGTATACTGTCCTGAAACAAATAGTGTGGTATTTCGTTAATTTAATGCCTTAATCTCTAAAATTTGTTAGCAAAATTCTGATATATTTGAAACAACCTTACTATTGGAGCGAAACATTACATTCTTTCACAAAATTCACATTTGCTCCATAAGCCACCTGAAACCCAGAATCAACCATCGACTGGTCTAACTGTTGGATACAGTATAATGATGCCATTTGCTATCCCCTATTTTCTTATGTTATTATTTTATTTGGCATTTGGTAGATTTTAACTACCACATAGCCACCAATCATACATATACAACATAATACAAACATTAGACCTATTTTTTTATCTCTATATGACTCAAATTACCTCAGTTCTTAACATAAGAGAATTTTACTATTTCGTATTATGCTGATTTAAATATTTGTAAATTAACATTTTATGATGAAATAAATATAAATAAACTCTTCCATGCATTTATGCTCTTGCCATATAACACACTGGGCATTCCATACGAAAACTGTTTAGCTGATTCTGTTAACCTTCCTATTAATATTTTCGGCTGTTGAAAAAATTTTTGAGCATGTAAAAATTAATAATTTAGATCTACAGTGAGTTAATGCTACAATCCCATAATGGCCTGTTGAAAATTATAATTCGATGCATGTATGCAGGAAAGATTCTTTGACTGAATTTTATCCTTATCAATCTCGTTATCATGGGTTTGTTGTATTTTATGAATTAGGGTTTTGATGAAATTTCTAGCTGAAGTGAGGCTTACCACTTAACTTTTGTAACTGTAGAAGCGCTCCCTTATTCTTTCTACCATTTTTCAGTCTTTTACATCACTCATAGCGTAAAATCATTCAGTGGAAAATAGAAAATTCCTACTAATGTTGCTTCTTTGGTGAGATGACTGATGTGTTCATTGTATCATTGTAGAGAGTTCACGAGTGAAGAAGGTACCTACATAAACTTCGAGAAAATTCCTTTATGGTAGTTTTCAATTTGACGTGTGTGTGCTGTATACCTGTTCACTGTTTTAATTCCACCTTGGGGATACAATTGAGCGTGATACAACTGCTATTTTTTAGTGCCTAGTTTGTTCCATCTATACTCTAAGGAACCAACATTGGCTGCACGAAATGATCAGTTTACCAACTTGATAACCATCTGTCCATTCGCTCGCAGCATTGTGCAGCCCAGTGATTGGTTGTTTCAGGGCGCAGCGCGGCCAGGGGCGGCCGGCACGGACGGCGGCCGCGCAGAAACGCGCAGGAGGCCACCCTCGAGAGCGCCGCGCTTGCCAGAGGTAATCTTTGCCTCGCCTTTGCCAGCGCTCTGTGGGCGCCACGTTGTGCTTGGTTAGAGACCAGCAGCCGTGCTCTCAGAGTCTATGATTGGCTGAGCATTTAGGTTGAGTGTTTCTGAGTACTCGCCAAGAATTAAAAGAACCGTCTAGAAAGAAATACATGAAACAACAACTCTTTCGTTTTCTCTCTATAATGGCAGCAAAACTGTCTTTCAATGAACACTTTGACTTTGGGTTCAATTATCCACTCTAGCGTTCTTTTCTCTTTAATCCTACTTGTCTTACAACTTAATACAGGGTAATTTAGAAGAAAACGATAAACACTGAGTGATTCCAATATTGGCTGACTTTCAGATGTTTTGTGTAGACTAGTAAGTTCCCTGTGTACCAACATGCACAATGTTTATTCGCTCTGAATTTAAAGCAAGAAGAGACCAAAGTAAAATTCATGAAATCTGAATGTGCTGAATTGGCTAGAACTAATGAACTAATACATGGAAGAATAGTACCACAAAGTCCACTCTGGTTATGGAGGATAGTGGGAGTGGTAAGTTGGCTAGTGGTTTTGCAAGTGTAGACTCTTACCCAAATGCAAATCAATTTTATTAAGCAACTACCCCTTTCCCCATGGCTTTGAACACATATATGTTCAGCATATTTATCTCACACAACTCTTCATCCTCACTCTCTGTGTCCACCCCTTTCTCTCCCTGTCCAGTGTTTATGGACAAGCAGAGCAGTAAGAGCACAATCTTGCTGTCATGCAGGACAGCCTATATGCCAGAGGCTTATTTTTGCCCATATCTCTGCACTTCTTGGAACTAGGAGGTCATAAACCCCACAGTGCTGATACTCATGATGCCTGCTGTTTCTGTGCTAGATTTAGTTGAGATCGATCCATGGGTTTTGGAGGATATACAGGACATACATACATATGCTCTGCTTAATATATACATAAAAGATGTCAACAACATACAAAATCATTGTACATGCATGAGAAATAACAAACCAGGAAGACGTCAGTCCTTATTCGGCTCACCTGAAGATCGCTGGCAGTTGTCCAGCCGAAATATCGTGCAATGAAGTTTACGACGACCGGCTGCAAACCTGAAATCTTTTTGACAAGTTGATTCGCCGGGAAAATTTCAAATTTTACACACTCAACTATGTCTGACACCTTAAGCAAATAGGAGGTAAATGACTCAGACAGACACATGCGATCTGCTCTAACACATTAACCAAATTTCTGTCCTTTATCAAGGACACAAAGAATAGCAACACCTATAACAGGAAAACTTATCAGTAAAATACAAGGCACTGCTCTACACATTCAGACCTAACAGTGACCTTACCATGTTTCACCTATTTAAACCTTCAGTTATTTAAGTACCCCAGTACAGGCTCAACTGTTTGCACTACAAGATAGCACAAGTGACTATTACACATCTGGTCTCTGCGCCGAATCAGGAGTCTTGCTCCAGCGGCCCACAGCCATTCGACGCTGGCTCCAAAAAGATGTAGCCAATTCCTTTCCAGTCGTCAGGCTGCACTTTCCTCTGACAGCACGTCGCTGCTCACTTCGCCATGGCGCTGTGTTCAGCAGTTAGCAGAAAGACGGCCCCTCTGGCGTGTCAGGAAAGCATGAGGAGCGTTGGCGCTAACTGCTAGGAAGGACGGGAATTCAAATGTGCCATGAAAGTGCTAATTTATGACACACCACGTGACGTTGCAAAGTCGGTAGCAGTGCAGCAACTATCAGTCTGTGTAACAATCCAAAGTCGATATCTAGTACAGAGCAGCCATGTATCTGAAACATATCACAAAGAGGATGTAAGCAGTCTTCTCTCAGCGAATATTCTGCTCATAATGATACCGTCTGTGGCGGATCCATCCTCGCTTTCTGGTCGAGACACAAGAACAAAAACATAAACCGCTCATAAAAAAGTTTAGCACCACAGTCGTGACTTGCTTAGCTTGTGGTATATTTTACGTCAGGAACGTCTCTCTCAGTAGCCTTTTTACTACAGAAAGTCGCTGTATACAGACTGCTGCTTAATGGAGGTAGAAACAAGCCTGTATCCTCAGTTCGTTCCATTAGAGTGCACTGTGCCCCAGTCATGAATGGGACCATGCAGATTGTGTATTCAGTCTGTCAACATGCCTCAAAGTGTAACTCAAAGCTTAGAGGGTGTGTTCGTTTGGCACTGTATGGTAAGAAGGGGTTCCAGCACAGGAAGTTGCCTCCAGAATTGGCTTACACCACTGCGACTTTATTCGAACATTTGACTACTATCGTAAGGCACAAATATTATAGATCTGTCTTATAGCTGTCACTCGCATTCAACAACACCTGTTGATGACCTCCGCCTACAAGTTATGACTCGTGGATATTCTGAGGATAATGCTACAGAAATACATGCTGCCATGGTGGTGACAGCAGCCACCTCCTTAGTCCAATAGTCAGCGTGTGTGGCTGCTATGCAGAGGACACAGATTCGATTAATGGTTCTGGCAGAAACTTTTCCTTGGTGCAAGAACTGTACTGGAATGCAGTTAACTTCTTAATGCCGCCTCAGGAGCTACATGAGTGAGAGATAGTGGCTGTAAGGTCCAGAAAGCCTTGTGGTGTGCTAATCCGATGCTGCTCCATACCACATCCATATGGTGCCATTGGCAGAGGATGACATGGCAGTCGGTCAGTCCCGATTGGCTCAAATGGCCAGAACGCTGAGTTACGTTTTACTTAGCTTTTTCGGTGGTGACTGGGAGGGCTGTGTCGACGCAGGCCATGCGAAACGATCGATTTCGCCCGTAAGTGTCTATTATGAATAAAAGCACAAACCTGCAGCGGCATGGCGTGACCAAAAGGTGAGAAAGGTAACGTATGTGATGCAACCTAAATCAGTGGCATCGGGTTATCTCGACCAAAGAGTGCGTGATTTGTCTAATACCTGGTGATCCGTCGTAGAACAGTGCGGAGGCAGCCACCTACAAACATGTATATCAGACATGCGGTCCCACAATTTCAACAGGAAGACGAATCGGTCGTACTTTGTGCCAGTACCATCTACATATATCGGTGATAACTTGAGGGCTCTGCAAGGGACAGGATCCTCCAATCTATTGTCCAACCTTACAGTCAACATTGTGGCCACTGATTCGTCTTATATCACATCGTGCCCACTAAGTGAACATAACCAAACGGAATGGCTTACTGCATCTGCTGGTATGAATGCGACTGAGCACGCTTGGGACAAGTTATAACTTGCAGTGCACCGTAAAGTGCAACCTTCCATGCTGCATCACCTCAGAAGGGCCATCAACAAAGATATAGAAAAGCCTGAGAAGCAGTGTCTCGACTACTCTGCAGACAGATAGCGTATGAAAGAGAATTCAAGTATGTTACAAAGTACAAGATGAAGAAGCCTGATATTCACTGCTACCCAGCAGCGGATTTTGGTTTGACACTTGTGCAAAGACGTGCACTTTCGAACAGACTGCCCTTATTTCAGTTTTTGTTACACTGTTTCAATTATTGTTACAGTACAGTAATGTTTTCAGTTTCAAAAGGCTATTCTTTTGTCACTGCTCCCACTGAATTTACCCATCCACACGCTAGTATATATGAAGGTGGCGGAAAGCATTATTTGAATACATTATTACGCATGCATTCACACATCACTGATGAAACAGCAATTGATGTTAAAAATTCTTGCCTATTTTGAGCAACAATGGAAATAAATACATAACATTAGACAGCGAGCGTGAACAAACGAGAACTTTGGCTGCCCAAGGGGAGAGGAGCGGAGTGGAGGAACAAGCCCCGCCTCTCTATTGCAGGGCTGCCAGTCCACGTCCGTGTTCCGCGCTGCTGCAAAACAGAACTGAGATAATGGTCATAGGGATCGCCGATCTCTTGTAGTGTTGTGAAGGTCGTATTCAAACTCTGTCATGTAC
This sequence comes from Schistocerca piceifrons, assembly GCF_021461385.2. Taxonomy (NCBI): domain Eukaryota; kingdom Metazoa; phylum Arthropoda; class Insecta; order Orthoptera; family Acrididae; genus Schistocerca; species Schistocerca piceifrons. The sequence continues at coordinate 781,143,450 of NC_060139.1, read as the reverse complement.
CAAGATAACTCTCTTTATTCATTTCAAAATGAGAAAAGCAAACAACGAGCAATGCACAACACGAATCGAGGTGGACTACAGAGAATACTGTATGGAGAACATAGAAGTAGGCATCCCTGGCTTAGAGAAGCAACTGGAAGAGTTGAAAACAAGTAAGTTGGCAGGTCAGGATTGAACTCCTTTCCGGTTTTACAGGGACTATTCTTCGACTTTGGCGTCCTACGTAGCTTGCATTTATCACGAATCTCTCGCCCAGCGCAAAATTCCAAGGGTCTGAAAAAGCCCAGGTGACTCCTGCAGATAAGAATTGTAAAAGAACGGATTCGCAAAATTACAGAAAAAGGGCAAGTGACTCCCGTACATAAAAATTGTAAAAGGATGTCCCACAAAATTACACGAATTTAAAAGCATTGTTCGTGCAAAATTCGGCTTGTCTTTTTCTCGCACGAAACTGTGTGAAGCGCAGATGAAGGGCAACAAGCAGATTTCACATTCCTAGATTTCCAGAAAGTGTTTGACACAGTGCCCCATTGCAGTCAACGAAGGTCCGGACATTTGCAACAGGTTCTAAGATGTGTGAGTGGTTCAAAGACTTCTTAAGTAATAAAATCCAGAACATTTTTCTGGAGGTAAGTTTTCATCAGAGACGAGCATATCATCAGTAGTGCCCTAAGGAAGTTTGATAGGACTGCTCTTGTTTTCTACAGACTGGGTGGTTATAATTAAAGTGCTGTTACTCACAGATCTCCAGTTTTAGCTGCCAGGTGCTAATCTGACGTTGTACAGTGTCTCGTTATCGTTTCCAGCGTTCATATTGAACAACTTGTGTAAGCATTGGTTGCTAATAAAATGAACATTATGCCATTCTCACTTGTTTGACCTTTCCTACTCTTGTCCCATTCCTAATCCATTACATATGGAAAATTTCTATTCGTCTAGCTTGCATTCACAGCACCAGGTTATCACCTAGTGAGCAAAATTGGAACTAATTTTTTTGAACGTACATTGGCTCTGCATTAACACATTAGAATATCTACCAAGTTTTGCTGCCAAACATTAATTACAGCCCACACTGGACCTCTGTTTTAATTATAACCACTTAATACATTTGGTGAGCAGCAACCAGCAACTGTTTGGTTGTGACTCTGCAGTGTATGGAAAAGAGTTGTCATTCAGTGAGTGTAAGAGAATACAGGAAGACAGAACTTCTATTTTGTGTGATGAATGGCAGCTTGCTCTAAATGTGGAAAAATGCAAGCTAACAGATGAGTAGGAAAAACAGTCCTGTTGCGTCTAAATACAGTTAGTGGTGTGATGCTTAACACTGTCACATTAGCATAGCACCTAGTCATTACATTGCAAAGTGATATGTAATGGAACAAGCATGCAAGGTGTGTAGTATGGAAGGCCAATGGTCAACTTAGGTTTGTTGGCAGAACTGCAGGAAAGTGTAGCTCATCTATAAAAGAGAATGCATATAGAACACTAGTATGACCCATTATTGAGTGTTGCTCGATTGTTTGGAGTCCCTGCCAGATCGGATTAAAGGAAGACATCGAAGCTATTTTGGAGCATGAGTAGGTTGGTGGACATATGAGATTAGAATTGTAGTGATAAGGAGAACCATGTTATGCCTGAGGTAATTGCATGAGGTCCATCCAACATCACAACCTCCACATGGGGTCCCACAGCCTGCCCACACGTCTGAGGCAGTTGTATGAGGTACTTCAAGGTCACGTCCTTCCCTCCTCCCTTCCTCTGTTGACCAATAGGAATGAAGTTCCTCTGCACCCCTTCTCCTCCTTTTATTGCTAGAGGTATTGCTTAGGCCTCATCATTCTGTGCACTGTAGTGGAAGTATCTTCATGAAGTGCTAACAGATGTCAGTCACTGTCCCCCAAGAAGAACAAAAGGAATAAGAAGATCTGTAAAGACAATTAACCCCATCACCTCATAATTAATGATCATAACTAAATACTAGTTACAATTTTAGGCAATTTGTTGCAATTTCACCGATTTTACAAATATCCACATCTGCATCCTAAGACACAAGCAAATAAAATGTCATCCAATTACTGCAGTAAATTATTTAACAAATTATGCTAATATCCTGAGTTAAGTAATTTCTGCAGTACATAATTTAACAACAAATATGCTCTTGCTGAGACTATAAATGTTAATACTGTTGTGTTGGCTACAGTGGAAATGAGCACTGACACGAACAAGGACAGAGAGAAGTTGTGATGGTCATCAGCAGGTATCCAAAATGATCTGTTCAAAACAGTTGCAGATTAATTGAACACTTTTTTTTCTACAAAGAAGAAAGCCATTACATTGTATGTGCTTCTGTACCTCCTACGTGCAGTTACTTATACAGACTATTAGTACTCGTGGATTGCAGGCTAAGCATTCTCTTCCTGTTACTTAGTACTGATGCTGTCGAAAACTGCGATCGAACTGAGGCGATCAGTGATGTGCAGCTAGTTAAATCAGCGTTGACGAGGGACACTGAACTCTGTTTTCCTTGAGGTGTGGCACTGCCTGCTCTTTTCAATAGAGTGCAGGTCAACGCCTTCTCGACGCTGTTTCGCGGCACAGCGCTGGTTGGTGTGCAGTCAATGTTTTAGGACTGCACAAATATCACAACATGATATTTACACAAATAAACTCTTGCTACATACTAAGTCTACATCACCCCTACATTACTAGTGTCTGATGTCATTCTGCATATCTTAAAATGGGCATGTATTTCTATTAGCAGAAATATTATAATATAATAACGTCATAGCATTTTCTGGAAGCACTACATAAGCTGCTGACAACAAAAAAATCCGCACACAAGAGATTGCTAAAATCACTCTGAACAAATAAAAATTACACTCATCACCAGTATAAAAATGACGTAATTGTGTGATAAAGAAAACATTGTCATAACTAATAAGACATTTTAGAGAAGTCTAGCGCCAAAAGATAATAGTATTCTGTTATATAAACGACGGAGAATCCGAGTAGTAATGTTTCTACAGACCACTAAATTGCACAGTAAAAAATTTCCCCAACAGTGGATAGGAACAGTAGAGAAATACATTTTATTGCAAACTGAAAAGAGCGACGGCAATGCAGAGACTTTCATGCAATCATCTTTGCACAACTCTCCAGACAGACTGCTCAGAAGCAACTGGCGCTGGTGCTGGCTGCCACTGCATACTTGCCATGACTGCCACAACATTTGACAGAGGTGAAATACAGGTATCTGCCAGCCAGCTTCAGCCAAAGATCCAGAGCCACAAATTGCAGAAGCCACATATATACAAGATGGGGAATGGTCAGTGGCACATCTCTGTCCTCAAGATAACAGTCGCACCATTCCTTAAAAATACCCACCCACCAGCACAACTGAGTTTAAACCAGTGTATGTGACATCAGAAGCAGCCAGTGGATGCAGTTTGCAGACAGCCTTAAAAACGACCTAATTTTTTAAAAATAAACATCTCTCTTGACACCGAAAATATTTCCAGTAATAAATTGTTACTGAAATCATTACATCACAAGTGAGCAATCATCCATTATCTCGAACACATACAGTCTTTACTTATGTCCCAATTATTTCCACATTACAATAGGTATTCATCCCTCTTTGAATATGGATATACAAATCATGTAAATGTTCTCATCACACAGGCTGGAAACACACTGACATCCATCCATGTTACTTCCAGGTTTTTAAACTATTTCCATCTCCACATAGATAAACTTGTGGTAACTTACTTTTCGGTATATAGGGATGTGAGCTCTTGCGCAGTGCGGTAGGGAAGATTGTCAGTTTTTATTTGTGGTGACATGATGGTTACCAGAATTAAATCATGTGTGCTGTTGAGTGTGTCTGTGAGCTGATGGATTTGCCCATACTGCCTTCCAGCGCAAGTCTTTCTGTTTAATGTAGCATGGAGTTGTCTTCCGAATATTTCTGTTTATTGTTTTTGTCATCTTTCATTAGGAATCTTCTCTGATACATATGTTGCTGACATCTGTCTGTTACCCATGTTATTTGGTAAAATACCCCATGCATACATGGTCCATTGTGAAACTCTTTTCTTTCAGATAATTGTCAGTGATTATGGAGGTTGTAAGACCCCATCCCCTCCTTTTACTAATAAACGTCCAGAAGTGACTCAGTTTACTTTGGGAATCTGTAGAAGATGGCATAAGAGGTGTACAGTATGACTGGCCATGCTTTTCCATCTGGACTTACAGAGATTAAGGCAACCCATCCTTGGATTACCGTAGTGAGTTCTTGAAGTGGATTTCTTCCTGCCTGTTTTGTCGTAAAGCTCTTGTACTTAATGTTCCTTGCAGTATCAGTATCAGTGCCATCAAATTCTCTGGAAAGTGCAATTCTATATCCTATTTATATGTAAGTGCTGAAAGCGGCAAGCTGCAATAGAAACAATGTTCTTGGATTCCCTATGACATTTATTTACGAAAACACCTTTATGTGACAATAATGAAACAGTCCATCAAAATTAGCTATTTCCTGGTGTTACGACAGAACTAGTTTGAAAGGCATCCTTTAGGCGACTGACGACTAAGGCGTGCAGTCTATATCTTGTACTTACAATTGTGAAACATTGCACCTGTTCATACAACTTATCTCAAACATTATTCATCTGTTACTTAAAGTGACTGCTTTCTTTGGTCGCAATATTGTTGTAAGAAAGTGTTTATGACCACTTCTCTTTACGTATGTAGTGAAAAAAGTGTCTTTTGTAAGTAAATATTTCTTAAACAAAATAACTTGTTTCACGCCAGAAGGCTGTCGTTTCTCTATGTGTTGTGTGCTGGTGTAACTGTCTTTCTCACAGCTAGCCTAAGCACTTCACCCCACTGTCGACCAGGAATGCCAGAGTGTCCATCAGCTACCTCAGTCAGTGTGCGAATCATAATCTTGGTCCCTGTTATGCATTCTAAAGTGCTGCCTGAGTTTATTGAATTCTACTGATATTTGCAGTCGCAGTATAAAATATAAACCTGAAAAATAAGGAAATAAAATGCGATCTGAAAATAATGGGTAACTTATACATCTCCTCAGTAATTTCTTTTCAAAATTGTGGTTGTTTGTAAACAAAATTGCAATTTTGGAAACAACATTATCGTGGTTTTACGTTTCTTAGAAGCAGCCTGTTCAATTTAGGCCATTTTATATATCTTTTCTTTCATTAAATTATTTATAGTAATTCGTTATGATAAGTTTTAAATACAAAATCTGATTGATCAAGAAGTATCATTAAATTTGCAGCAAGTACACAGATTTCCTCAAATTTCCCTTTAATTGTATTAACAGAATATCATAACATTAAAGATCATTACTTTTTCAAGTTGAGAACTACTAGACACAAATACCATAAGTAACACAACACTTCAAATACTATACCTAAGCCAACAAATATCAGTTACTGGATACTGATTAGGCATACAAATGTGTTAATGGTTCAAATGGCTCTGAGCACTATGGGAGTTAACATCTGAGGCCATCAGTCACTTAGAACTACTTAAACCTAACTAACCTAAGGACATCACACACACCCATGCCCGAGGCAGGATTCGAACCTGTGACTGTAGCAGTCGCGCGGCCCCGGACTGAAGCGCCTAGAACCACTCGACCACTGGGCTGGCACAAATATCATCAGAAAAATATTATTTGATTTTACTAACTTTTTATATAAAACAATAGAATATTTCGTTAATATTTTTCAGCGACTGGTAGCCATCCCAAATAATTCCATTAGAGCATTTTCCACAAATTGCACTGTACAGACACTAAAGAGATGCAGTGCACAAACACATTACACAAGACACATGGGAAACTTATTTCTCTTTGCTCTACAATGGTGCATTGCCTTCCACCGTATCAGTTTTGGAGTACTTATGACTAAAGGTTGTCCTAGGAGAACCCATGACACTGAGAAATTATCTTTGCTTGAAATGTTACTCACCATATGAAGTTGTTGGTCCTATGCAATGTGTTCCCTCTGTGTTTCCCTGATGACAGCCATCATGATTGCATATGCCAGTTGCAGCTCTTATTGTTGACTGTTCTTCTCATTTGGCTCTTAGGGCACACCATCTTGTTACACGTTCTCTGAAATTTCCAGTGTTTCGATCCACCATTAAATTTAGTAAGAATACATGCAACAAAATCACACATGTTAGAAATTATACAATGACAGTTGTTTACATTTCCCACATGATGAATATTTTGATAATTATTTTCCTATTCTGGCCAAGTGACAAATTGAAAGACACTTCAAGTGATAATTTCTTAACCAACAAATATTTGTTTTAAATGCATTTCTTTAAGTAACTAATTCTTAATAAACAAGTAACTCATTATATAATACACCAAAACCTTCACTAGCCCATTCAAATTTTCTTCAAAGTCTAAGTCCATTAACTAACAAGTCTATTACATAACATTTCTTAATTGAGCACTTAATCATAAATAATAATCCCCTGCATGAAATAATTATATGTATGAAGTTCGTTTATCGATATTCCTTGAGGGCAATACCTTTCAGCTAATTTGTTTCCTAACAAACAAATCGAGATGTCTACTTGATTACATGACATCTGCATTCATTCATTCTCAAACTATGGCCACATCAGTTTCCGGCCGCAGCACTCAGAGACTTTTAGTACCTCTCCAGCTGTCCCGGCCCCTTAATTGCTTTGAAGGTGCCACAACACTCCTGACTCTTGGCTCTCACAAAGCTCATTTAGCTCCTGCCATTTACTGAATCAGACATGGAACTAAACACACTATATCTCAAAATGGTTAAAATTATTGTTTCTCTTAATAATCTTACACCCTTACTGGGGTACTTTGTACAGTGAATTATATGTCGTATCTGGGACCATTAAGTACATGGCATATGTTTGTTTACTAAAGAGATGTTCTCGTTGGTAGTTCAATTTCAAACTTGTAGGATCTGGCAGGTTTCCCTGTAACTACCATGGTATCTCTTAACATCAACTACATTGTATTTACCTCTCATTGCTTTGGCTTCAGGATGCGTCACTTCTATTGGATTTTGTCTGTGCACCCTGCTCATAATACACTGCTCTCCAAAATACTCTAACATGTCTTTACTTTGTCCTTAATACTGAGTGATTTCCCACTAGTTTCCCTGACTGTATTCTGTTTTGTTTTTTTTAAACAAATTCTGCAAACCTTCTTTTACAGCTTTGTATATCACTTTTATTCTGTGAATGACATTACATACTTTACCATCAGTCTTCATCACATCCATACTAATTGAAAGTACACTCAGATACTTCAAAATCAAATTCTTTATTGTTCCTTTTACCAATTCCTTAATCATACTAATTCCCCTTACTTTAACACTCATTTCACAGTTTACTAATTTTGCTTCACTTAAGTTCTGACTATTATTCTCCTTTTTTGCTTTAACTTCACCCTTACTGGATTTGTTTTGAAAACATTAACTTTTCATCGACACATAGCAACACTTACGACTTCTCTGTAATTTTCAGATTTCATTGTATTTTCCATACCGCTTACCTTAACTGTCATTCTACCCTTCTCAAAACCCACAATGTCAGCATGGTGTACCAACAGATTCTTTCCCATAATGAAAGTGATATCTCGATCTGCTGCCACAATGTCAATAATTAATTCTCACTACTTTTTCTCTATACCTCATTTTCATTAGCATTCGTTTCCTTATTTCAGTAGCATCTATGACTTCATATCACTGCACTGCTAACACTGGTACATTCTCTCTACTTATTACTTGTTTATACGATCCTCCTTTTACAATGACATGTAACTTTCTAGCCACAATAATCGCTACTCTTTTAATACTACCAGCTTCAAACCGCACAATAATTTGATAATCCTCTTTATTCTTATTCTGTGACTCCTTCTATTTTCTTTGACATTATTATTACATCATCTATTATTATGAAATGTTGAAATCCCACCAAGGTTCTCTCTGTTGAAAACTTTATTTTGTCCACGATCATGAAAATATAAATTCTCATCAGTGTTATCTTTCTTACAATCGTTATTTTGTTCACTGCCGCAAAAATGTGATCCTCTTCGTTTCCCACCTTTTCCTTTTTTTGGGGGGAGGGGGGGGGGGAACTGTTACCATATCTTCCATTTTCCTTTGGTTAAACATTGCTGACTTTATTACTATTTTCATTCCTATCATTCTTAGATTTCTACTTTATGTCCTTCCAACCACGGCCTTTCATTGCTCTTTCTGGCAAAGTAACCACTTGACCTAAAGCTTTCAAAATATCCCCATGTTTCTTTCTATGGTTCCCAATGTGGTGTCCTTTTTACTTAGTTATAACTATGTGTAAGCTACCTACTTTCAAACAGAGCCCTCATTAACATCATTTCCATTTTTCTTCCTATAGTTGCTTGTGCTATGTGATTTAGTATTAGTAGCAAATTGACCAAAAGTAATACATCATTGTTAGCATTTCCTATATTCCTATTTACTGCAATGAGCTTTTTAAGATTTTGAATCTAACTTTTCTTCTACTCTTTCAGCAAAGATATCAGTGGCTCTGGCAGTAAAATTACTGACATCTTATCAGCTATAATGTCAAATATCTCCTTAACATTAGTCTTTACAAAATTCTGTGCTAACTCTATTCTCTTAGACAGTTCTGACCCAGTTTCCATTCATTTTTCTGTCTACTTGACACATTCCATTTTTCAGTCTCATTGTTGACATTTTCATCGAAAGTTTTAATATTCAGTTTGAGTTCCTTGATACGTTTATCATGATTTTCTGCCTTGGTTTCTCCAGAAATTAGTTCGACTAGCAAACCCTTTTGCCACTGCCCACGGTGCCTATTGACATCCCCTAGCCTTCCATCCCCTTCTTCAAATCTGTCGTCAGTCTCTGTGATATATTCCTCTAATTTATCAGTGTTTTTTAGTTTCCTGAATGACTTTATTTACCTTTTGGTTAGTGTGCCCATCAGTTTCTTCTCTCTTTGCATTTTACCATTGGTTAGCATTCTCAACAATTTCTTCCATTTTCCTTATTAGAGCTGACAAAATTTACTGCTTATTAAATTCTCTGTCCTTTTTTTTAGTAGCTTCATCTGCTGTGGTCATATAATCAATAACAACTGCCATATTGTTATCTCAGCCACGTTTCCTGCTGATTCTAAAGTTCATGAAGGCATTTTCTGCTCCCTGTTTCCTACTATATCATTCATTATAATTGCTGATCCTTCCTTACACTTTGCAAGTGGAAACATATCACTATCTTCTAATAAATCTACGTTTCCTGGAGCCAGACATCACTCTGTGCTTCACTCCACTGATTCTAAGCAGCATTACATTTTCACTAATACAATTTTCTAATATACTTTAAATGAATTTTAACCTGCTGTAGGTAGATTTCAGTACTCTATGGTCAAAGTAACACAACAGTTCCTCACTAAGTGTCGAAATCTGTACCTCTGTGTGTGTGCCTCCAGTGCAATGCACCCTTCCTCTGCTGCGCTGAGATGTGCTGCTTCCCACGTGATCCTGGTGTGCCACAATGTTTCCTCTTGTTACAAGAGTATCCTTGCCATGCTTGATGCAGTTGTCTTCTTTCTTCTCCTTCACAATGTCTTCTTGACAATCGTTCATTATACTTATTACAATTCGCAGTATACCTTTTGCACTCCATGATGTTACCCCAAATCACAAATTTCAGTCACATTTTAAATTTATTATTCACTTCCTGGTTGCTTTCCCATTGCATGTGCTGTTGAAACTACACTTCGTATTCTTAACATAACTTGGCAATAAGTAGTTCCTTCCACCATAAATTACCCAAATGCAGCTGGATTTCTTCCCATTCAAAGAATGTCAAATGCATCTGCCACAAATTATCCAAATGCTATCAAGTTTTACGTTCACAAGAAATCCCAAGTGTAAGATCCTCCCCTTTTTCTACTAAACCTCCAGAAGTGCCACAGTTTTGTTAGGGAGTCTGTAGAGAGATGTAAGAGATGTACTGTATCACTACCTGTGCTTTTCCATCTGGGACTTAGAAATTAAGACAACCCATCATTGTATTATCTTAGTGAGTTTCTTGTATGTCTTTTTATGTCATTCCACGTCGTAGCAGAATTAGGCTGATTCACAGCCAATGTCAACAAAAAAGAACATCAGAGCATGTCACCAGCAAACGGTGCGGTGTTCACATTACACAGAAAGTCAACTTGATGTCAGTTCATGTAGCCTGGTACTGAATTGTAAAAGTAGGGTTATGAGATACCATCCATGATATAAAAACCTAGAATATAGCATAGTATCAGAATTAAGGAACTAGCCATGATAAAGTTTATTAATGTCCAAAGCAAACTTCATAATGGATGTTTTCGATCAATTTTGGATAATAAAGTGCTGAGGAGCGAAACAACATTTTAAAAAAATATTTTCTAATATATAATGTACAAACAAAAACACTGAATAATATTTATAAAGGAATATATAGAGTGTTTACTTCATCCACTGTGTTTCTTTCCTACATAGCAAATATTTAAGAAACAACAACAGGCTATCAGAATGAAATTTTCACTCTGTAGCGGAGTGTGCGCTGTTATGAAACTTCCTGGCAGATTAAAACTGTGATCCAGGCCGAGACTCGAAATCAGAACCTTTGCCTTCTCTTTTTTAACAGCAAGCTATTTTTTCTCTGCAATAGAGCTGACTTCTTGACTTAAAAAAGGATAGCTAACGAAAATTTCTTTGTCAATCCATATTTTTATTTATACACAGTGTGTACATCAGCTCTGTTCAATTGATATTGGCCCCTAAAGTCTAAATCATCTTACACTTTCAAATATCTGGCCTGTATTGAGGAAGGACAATCAATGTACAAAAATCCATGAAAACAAAGCTGTATACTAAAATGAAGACTAAGGCGACATTTAAGTTTAAACCCATTATACTTATATGAGTGAGCACTCTGAAAACAGGTAAACTTCCGATGTTAGCAGAGGATAACATCGTGCCCCCATCAATATCAATGTCAAAACACTCTCCCCAACAAACTTTGGCTTTGAAGTCCCATTCCATTCCATTGACAGCCAGTATGAATGTCATCATGTGAAAATCATTGTGGAATATTTTGATGTTCTATTCTGTCAGATGTGAATCAACCTTTAATAAGTGGTATTGATAAAGTTGATTAATCATCAGAACAAACCTTTTAACCGATGTCCTTTATAAAGTCTGCATTGTAAACTAATGAGAAGTAGAGCAGCAGGAAGTGTGATGTCCAGGCATTTCAAAACATCGACATTAATTTACTCGCAAAATTAAAGGGTATCCCATACAGAACGCAATTTTTAAGTTGAAGAAATCGTTCGGTTTGCGAAATTGCGGGATCTGAAATCTAAACTATTCTCATCTGTTGATTCTGCGATTATCGATGGTCGTTGTCAACTGGGACTTCTGCGTATTGTTGTCAGCTAAAATTCACTACATTTACATGTGATACATCTTCTGGAAAACGAAAACTGGATATCGAAAACCATTTTTCGCTGTTGTGTTTACATATTAAGGTCTAAAGCGGAGACTCGCGGAGTGGCAGCGCGATTTGAAGCGCTATGTCACGGTCTGCATGCCCCCTCCCAACGAAGGTTCGAGTCCTCTCACGCTCATGGGTGTGTGTGTTGTTCTTAGTATAAGTTGTTTAAGTAGTGTGTAAGCCTAGGAACCGATGACCTCAGCAGTTTGGTCCCTTAGGAATTCACACACAAGCCAGCCGCTGTGGCCGAGCTGTTCTAGGCGCTTTAGTCTGAAACCGCGTGGTCGCTACGGCCGCAGGTTCGAATCCTGCCTCAGGCATGGATGTGTGTGATGTCCTTAGGTTAGTTAGGTTTAAGTAGTTCTAGGGGACTAATGACCTCAGATGTTAAGTCCCATAGTGCTCAGAACCATTTTTGAATTCACACACATCGTCTAAAGCGGATTTGCTATCCCAGTTAAATGTGGCGCCTGGAAACCAACTGTTACAGCTTCTGATTTAGTCAGCAAAATCACTATTTCTCTTCAATTAGACGAGATGTAAAGAGCTTTAGTTTAATATTTCTGTTTATTCTTCACTGTACAAAAAGCCATTCCGTCTATATTAGACGAATTTTTAAAGACAAGACGAAATCTGTCAGCCCAAGTACGTTTCAAAACCGGTTGCGTTTACATGGGAGCGAAAATCGATTTCCAAAGTCGACTTTGAATTGTTTACATGACCACGCACAAGCGGAATTGGGAAATCGGTTTACAAACTCCGGTTTTGGGAGCCCCATGTAAATGGGGAGGTAGAGTGTTACATGACGGATCAACGTATCTAGATTTTGATAGGGCATTTCACGTACACTGAATGCTTTGTAGAGACCTTCGAAGACTTCCTGCAATTTTTGGTAGGCGAAATGCTCCTATGTACCAACAGTGCAGAGACTGGTGAGGAAATTTGAAGATACAGTATCGACAGTGAACATTAAATCACCTGAACATCCTCACTCTCGTCGATCGGTAGATAACAGAGCTCTCTTCAGTGAGAGCGTCGCTACGATTCCACTGAAGTCGATTCGCCACCGTTCTCAATAGTTAGCAATTTTGAGAAGCAGGTTTCATCGAAATATTACAAAAGATTTGCATTTGCATCATTTTTATTATCCAACTAACCCAAGAGCTGAAGCCAACGAACCATTTGGAGCGTCGAACATCTGCCGATTTTGTATTCACAAAACAAGAATTCGATAGTGATTTTCCTAAGAATATAATCTTCAGTGACGAGATACACTTCCGGCCTAATGGGTGTGTGAATAAACAAAACTGCCGGAATTAGAACTCAGAGAACCCTCGCATGATCTGTGTGGAGTGTCTTTATCCAGAAACAGTCACTGTTTGTGCGGGTTATGGACTGGCGGATTAATGGGACAATACTTTTTTGACGACGAAATTAGAAAAGCAGTAATATTGACTGGTGATCGTTATCGCTACATGATAACACAGTTTTTATGGCTGCAACTGCAAGAACTGAATTGTAACACATGTGGTTCCAACAGGATGAGGCATCCTGCCCACACTGCCAACGAAACAACATGGCTTCTGAGAGAAAGATTCCCTGCACGTCTCATCTCTCGCAGTGACGATCAAAACTGGTCACCGAGATCGTGTGGTTTGACACTGTGTGACTGTTTTGTGGCGGTATGCCATATCTTGTGATTATGTGAACAATCCACGAACCATCCCTCAACTCAGGGCAGAAATTAAACGTCCCAAGGGTCAAATTCAAGCAAAACTTTGCTGGAGAGTCCTCGAAAATTTTGTCCACAGAACGGATGTGTGCAGACGAAGCTGTGGAGAACATTTGCATGGTATGAAACTTCCTGGCAGATTAAAACTGTGTGCCAGATCGAGACTCGAACTTGGGACCTTTGCCTTTCGCAGGCAAGTGCTCTACCGACTGCGCTACCCAAGCACGACTCACGCCCCGTCCTCACAGGTTTAATTCCGCCAGTACCTCGTCTCCTACCTTCCAAACTTTACAGAAGCCTCCTGCGAACCTTGCAGAACTAGCACTCCTGAAAGAAAGGATATTGCGGAGACATGGCTTAGCCACAGCCTGGGGGTTGTTTCTAGAATGAAATTTTCACTCTACAGCGGAGTGTGCGCTTATATGAAACTTCCTGGCAGATTAAAACTGTGTGCCGGACCGAGACTCGAACTCAGGACCTTTGCCTTTCACGGGTAAGTGCTCTACTAACTGAGCTACCCAAGCAACTTCCAAACTATGGAAGGTAGGAGACAAGGTACTGGCGGAATTCAACCTGTGAGGACGGGGCGTGAGTCGTGCTTGGGTAGCTCAGTCGGTAGAGCACTATCCCGCGAAAGGCAAAGGTCCCGAGTTCGTGTCTCGGTCCGGCACACAGTTTTAATCTGCCAGGAAGTTTCATATCAGCGCACACTCCGCTGTAGAGTGAAAATTTCATTCTATTTGCATGGTATTTTGTTTTATGGTTAATTACAGTCTTTGTGTTTCTTACTGTCATAATAAGACAAGCAATTTTCAAATAAATTATGTGCTTTATTATTAAATTATATATTGTGTCCTTCATCGGACACGCTATATATGCATGCAAACACAGCAAGAAATATAAAGCCAAACACAGAAAATGTTTACCTTAATCACTGAATTTTTCCCTTTCCAAGTTAATACCTACAAAAACAATAGTGTTCTTCGCCTTCAACAGAGCTGACATTTTCACCATCGACAAAAAGTGCTTGATCAGTTAATTTTTTTGTTATTATACAATTTAGCCCTTTTCTCTATCTGGATATTGTAAAACCTGAATCATTTTCCGCTTTCAGATATTTGACCTATCTTCTAGAACACCTCTCAGAGGAAAAAAATATCCAAGTCGTCATGAAACATTGGGAGTGTGCCAGGAAAGTCATACAGTAATAAAGTAATTACTAAGAAGATCCCACAACGATAACACGATTGGACAAGGTGGAAACAGGTTACTTCAGGAGCTATCAGGCGACAACATGGTCCCCTAACCTCTACCAACCCCTCTCAGCAAATGTCAACATCAACACTTTCCCCTCCTAAACTTTTACTTTGATGACTCGTTCCACTCCATTTACGACCTACGTAAATGCTGCCTAGAGTTGTGCTCTACCAAAACTATGATTTGGTAGTTTTGGCATGATACATAAATGATTTAGGAGTACCGGTAGTATTGGTAGAATTGGTAGGGAAAGAACCATAAATGAATGTGAGAGAGAGAAACTGGGAGCTGACGACTACCCTTTGTTTTTTTGTTTGTTTATTTGTGTTGCATAAAATCAGAATTGCATAATGTTCAGTGTTAGTCCAGTGAGTATTTTATATCCTCACAAAGTATCGGTTGCAATATTTAAGTAATAAAAATAGTTGATCGCGTAACATCTGTGCTTTCATGTAACCAGAACGGTTACTTTTAATGCAAGAACACTTTACATCCGCAAATTTAAAAGAATCTGTATAAATATTGCTGTTATTTTGTGTTCAGTACAATGTTTTTCATTTAAATCAAAGACAAGAGCTCCCTGTTACCATAGATTAGTGCAAAAGTTGTTCATGAATAACAGGAACATGTCTTATATAAGCTCGACGAAGTATTGAAGCGATGTTTGATATGTTTTATTTTATTTTACCTTTCTTTCGAGCAAATACCGCCATATGATAAATCTGCATTTTTTTCATTTTTACGTTACTGATCAACATTTTTCGAATGAAATGTTGACAATTTCAATTTTGCTATAAATGCTGTTTACTTTTGAATAACAGATAGGAGGATAACTATGTGGAACAAAAATGTCTCTTAAGTTGTGCAGCGGTTTATATATCCTAACTCAGTTTCTAAACGGTTCACGGTTGCCGATTTCTACGGGAGTCTAATAAGAGGCTAATCACATATCCAAACAAAAAGATCGAAATGAAGTAACGAGCGATAGGTATGCAACACACCTAACACACAGGTAACGCGGTTACGTTCCTAACTGACCTAAGCTACTAGGAAAACAAATGTAGTATACAACGACTTATGATAATCTACTGTAGCCTACGGTAGTTTTACAATTCTACTGCTGCCATTTGCAGTGCACTGTTGAGTGTTTCATTTTTCAGTTCTGTCCCTTTCCGTTCCGTCAAGTGTATGTCGACCTTAAATATTGTTACTCGATCAATTTTTTTGAAGCTGTTGGCCCTACTGTTCTCCGATATTATATCTTTGCATTCAATCAATACCCTCGTCTTTCAAATTTGTAAACATAAACAACTGTAATACATTTATGAATAAGTGTTTGTATTTGTTTCTCTGCGAGATCAACATACGCAGATAACAATTAATAACAACTCATTATACAGCGGTAAGTAAAAGATGTCTCGACAACATAAGGTATAGGAATGTGAAATCTAGTATGTACGCGATATCAGTTTTATAGTAAACTGTTGTTTATTCAGTTATTTCACAATTGCTCAAGATATACAATGCAATATTTATCCACCAGTAATAAGTCGTATGTTACCAGAAGAATTTGGAGATCTGCAGTGCGAAATCACATCCGATGTCAAGGCTGTCAAATTTGCACTGAATACCAAAGTTCCCTTAATGATTTGTTGCCCAGTAGAGAACTTGTTGTGTAGCACCTGTAACATTGTGACATAAAGATAACTGGTTCACAGCTCACCACCTATGTATTATGACACAATGTACAATTACTCCAGAAAATACCTGCGTTAATCTGTGTTATCTTTAACAGGCGAGTTTGGTGACTGCAGGGAGAATGGAGCCAGAGGCACTCTTGCGTCAAAATGAGGATCTGCGGAGGAGGCTGGAAGAAGAATCGGCAAGCTACAAAAGACGCCTTGAGACATACAGGCAAGCACAGCAGCACCAGGCAGCACTTGTCAGCCGCCTTCAGGCAAAGGTGATAGAAATATGTTCATGTGAAAGAAAGCTGTAATGTTTGTGTTTTGACAAACACTGGTGTTACCCTTGTGGCTGTAGTACAGATCGAAATTGTAACTTGTTTCTTCCTTTGTAGAGTAAGATATTTTTGATCCAACAAGACATTTTGCATATACTTCTACATTCTGTTGGTTATGCTACATTACCAATATAGATAATAATGTTGAATATGTCTTATATACATATCTCTGAGTTTTTTTTGTGTGTTCATCTCGCGAATTCCCCTGTTGGTAGAAGTCAGTTAAGACAGAGTGGCTAGTGTTTTGTGTTCAGCATCTGCCAACATGAGAAGAAAAGACTGTAGCAACAAGTCTAATGCAGTCTTTTTTTTTATTGCTGTGTTGGGCTGCTGTTCTAGAATGAGTGTCAAAGCATTTCCTGGTTCACGGTGTGTTAAATACAAACCCTCTTTGGAAAAGAAAGCCCACAATCCACAATGGAAGTAGAAGTTCACTTGCTCACTATGAAACTGAATAGAAATAGGGAGGGGCTTGGCTGTACACTGTTTTTTCAAAAATCAAAGGAAAAAACATGATGAATGCAATGTAATATACACAAAGCTCAATAAACATGCCAAATATAAAACATGAAAGTTCTGCTCAAAAAAATTCTTATCAAAAATAGAAAATGCATCAGTTTTGCGTAGTGAAAATAATGTTAATTCAGTATTCTTGTATCATGTGCAACAGTGAATTATGTTTAGTTTAAATTTATCCATGTTGTATGGAATTTGTTGAGGTTACAAAATTCCTGAAACAATTTTTCTGTTTGTCACTTGTTACTAACAATTTTTAATAGGACACTTTTGGCAATGAGCTGCCATCGTCATGTGGTTTACAGTTATATGTACATTAATTTTTAATTATAGATCCTCTTTTGTGTGGTTAGATCTATACGCTGGGTGTGGTAGAAAAGTTGTATACCTAAATTTGTCCCTGTACTGAAAGATTAATTTGTTTAAATGTTTACAATTACTGAGTCATTTATTAAAATCACCTCATTGATGCCTTTATTTGGATTTTTTTTTAGAACGATAATGATGTGAGTGATATTGAAGTTCTATAGGAAGTGAACGCAAGTCTTCCTGCTCATCTTCTCATTGTTTAATGTATGATACTCACATGTAAAATGTAAATTTGTTGGGGTTTCCCGTAGAGTGGGTTCAGTCGCCTTTTGGAACGATTGTTCTTTCTCCGCACGGACTGGCCCTTTTCCTTGCAAATATGTGAGTACTGTATAGTGTGTGTATTTGTAGAGTTAGGTGAGTGTAATGTATGCATGTTAGTGCAGTGCTATATTTTTGTTGTATGATGTTGATGAGAGAAGGGAGAGGTTAGAAGCAGTTGCTGGCATATAGCATACCCCTCTTCAATAGCACCAATGGGGCCACCAGGCTTAACATCTTAATTCAATGGACATATCACCTTTTATAGTGTCACGTGCTGTCACTTCATGAGATAATGCAGAGATGTTTGCAATATTATCCAGGACATTGGTGCAAAGACTGGTGACCAGGAAGTTTAAGCTATCACATATCATCTCCTTGCTGGTCAAACACTGGCAGCAAAAATTTCATCAACCCTCAAGAATTTGAGTCAAATGCCACACACAAGTGTGTGTTAGGGACCGCAGCTGCAGAATCAGTTATGCACACATGTCACAGTTCTAACTTAACTTACATCAACATTTAAGTGTCTGTGGTAAGGGTTGTAAGGATGATATATAATTTGGAATGTTTTGCTGTCCATTTCCTTAAAAAGAATGAAGGAAGATTGTGTTTGAATGCGACAGTGGATTTGTTAGAAATGGTTTGCAAGCTTAGCCTGGACATGGGTGGACAGCTTTTTGAAAGATCCTTTCTCCATGATGTAAGGACACCACAATGAATATTAATGCAGAATTATTTCTAAGTCAAACTTGTGGATAATTTTCTCATAGATGTTCCAGAAGATTCTCCTTCTTGATGGAATCTACAAAACACAATGAATGAATGAAAATATAGCTTACGAATAGGAAAAATTTCTTTAAATTGTGAAATTCAAATGTATTCATGTAACAAATTACTGTTGACAAGAACTAACCAGTGAGTATTGTAATAAAAAAAACAGCTCCTGCTCATGCAGAGTAACTTGGCACTTCTTTCATGGGAAGTTGGAAATGGAAAAATCGGCACAATCCTTTAAACGTCCTGCCACAGGCCAACGTTAAGGGGCAAGTTGTGTTGTACATGTAGTAATAATGGACCATTTGAGGACACAGTTTTGGAATATAAATAGAGAATAAACCAGTCATTCACCATTTGCAATTAGCAAGGATGACAAATTTGTATGCAAGTTAACAGAGCTTGTGATGGATTTTGTAGTACAGTTAAAATTAGTTTTTTTCCAGTGTCTGTAAATCATTTGATATTGTAATATGTAGATGTTTGTTTATTTTTGGTACTGTGCAATGCATAAATCTTAAAAAAAGGACAGAACTCCAGAAATTATGTTCTTTGCTGGATTTCCATAGCCAGAAATGTACCTTGATGGTGCCTTCTTTTATGAAATTTATTATGGAACCAATTACAGAATGGTGTTTTCTCAGAAAGTGCTGATAAAGATGAATTGCTAATGTCTTGCTCTGAAGTGTGAGGTGCATAACTGTACAGACTCAGTGACTGTAAAGGGTGGGGAGATTAATGTTGCAGTTTTAGGCTGGGGGGGGGGGGGGTGGAGGGTGGGAGCTATTGTGAGCTGTGCCTGTGTAAGCTACCTCCTTTAAACACAGCTAGCCTCAGAAAACAATTGTGTGGTAGCAATTGCCAAATTGTTTGTGCATTCCAATTTGCTTTATGTTGCTTCTTGTTTTGAAATTAGTGTAGAGTTTAAACCTGGTCCATGTGTGTGTTTTCATACGACTCCCACAACACAAAAAAGGCTTAGTGATCGCTATCATGATGTGTCAGTTCTGCTTTTGCATAAGTACAACTCCTGGATGTTGCTACCAACCCTCATTTGTTTATGTGTGGTTAGTTGACACCGTAAAGTGTCTGCACTATAATAAGTGCTTGATGTATAATGTTGTGCTTGCATTGTGCACTGTTGTCAAAAAATGGGGTGGGAGTGATGCACAACTAGTTATTCTTGTAAAGCACTGGTTTGCTCAAATAAAAGCAAGTGTATGGTGAGTTCCACGCAGAGAATATCGCACACCATTGACATTTTGCAATTTGTTTCTCATACTGCTTTGCTCACAAACTGCATATTTCAGCTGCTCTCTTCTGGCAGCTGGCAGTGCAAAGGCAAACTTATTGTGGGAGTTCATTATCTGCTGTTAGCAGTCTTTCTGAAGAGTTGATGTATACGCAACAGTCACATTCATTTGTTTGTTTATTATTTGGCTTTTTTTTTTTTAGGATACAGATAATATGTGCTTCAATAGTAAACATACTACACAAAATATGCACTAACATGAAAATCATTACTAAGTCAGAAGTCCCCAATCCAAAATACAGCAACAGACAGAAGCAGCATAATGGCATTAGCTGTCATGTAATGTGTTACACTTCCTATTGCCACTATGCCAGTATACTTGCCTTAGTATATACCCATCACTGTTTCCCGTAGAACCAGTTTCATGCTGAAAGACAGAAAAAGGTGATGCAGTAGTTAAGACACTGGAGAACTTGGGA
Organism: Schistocerca piceifrons; assembly: GCF_021461385.2. NCBI lineage: Eukaryota > Metazoa > Arthropoda > Insecta > Orthoptera > Acrididae > Schistocerca > Schistocerca piceifrons. Next base: position 781,123,211 of record NC_060139.1, on the reverse strand, counting down.
GAAATGCAGTTCTAACCCCTTCTAACTATTTAGAGTTAGGTTTTCCATTGTTTACCTAAACTGCTTCAGGCGAATGCTAGGATTTGTCCTTCAGTCCCAAGAAAGAATATGAGCCTACATAAATTAGTGTGTGTGTGTGTGGGGGGGGGGGGGGGGGGTGTTCAGTATACTCTGAGATACATAGCACAATTTCTGCCAAAGCTTATGTGAATGCACCTTACTATTTATAAGAAGAGAGAAAAAAAAGTACTGTTGAGACACCTGTTGTATACATAAACATAGTACTGAAGCTCAAAAGGAAAGAGAGGGGGTTGAACACATACAAATATGATTATCAATGCCTGATATTAGTACTAAATCTACCGTTCTTATATTTACCTCAATGATTGGTGGCAGTATCAACTATGTTCAAGTTCATGTCTGGTTAAATGGAACCCCATAGAAATTTTTAAAAAGGAAAAAATTCTGTAGAATATTTTAGAACTATGTGTGATAGGAACTATTTTCACAATTCTTTCTGTTCTCTGAAATTGGAATAAAACTAAAACAACCAGTCATTGCCTTGTAATTTGTTAAATGTTATTGTCATGAAATGAAATTTGTATGATATGTTTTCTCAACTTTATTATTTCTTTAACCAAACTATGGAAAGGAGGCAGAAATTATATATGATTATAAACTGTATTTGTTTTGAAGTAAGTTGGTTGTTTCAGCTATTGAAATATCATCTTTATTTCAGTGGAGTGATAGAATGTTCTGCTTAGGTTGGATTTATTTAGAATTTTGATTATAACTTTTTATCACATTAGTTTTGATTTAGTTGCAGGAATAGCACTCACTTAATGAAACATCATTCAGGGTGGTTTCAGTGTCAGATTTCTTCTAGTGATTTCTTCCTTTTTCTTATATGCAGTTTGAAATCAACAATAATATAAACTCTGTTGAATCCTGCAATAATTTCTATGTTCCAGTTTCAAAATATGTTCTAAAAAGCAATGCATATTCCCCATTAATTTGCAAATAAAAAGACAATCTTTAAATCGATCAGAAGTACATTCATAATGTTAATCCAGAGAAAAAAAATTGGTGTATTCCATCATTCATCACACAGTCTTGTATCTATAGATATATTTTAATACTTTTTAAGTTTTGATTCCATCTCCCATTAGGTTCTTCAATACAAACAACGGTGCTCTGAGCTGGAAAACCAAATGGTGGAGGTAGCACCTGCATCACCAGCCCGTGAAATTCCTTCCATGACTGCTGCTGTTGGAACAATGGGATTACGTGAGCGTGATTCTGAACGTGTATCTGACCTTGACACTGCCCTAAGGAAACTGGATGAAGAGCGCCGCAAGTGAGACGGCCGGCAACCTGCATGCATGCCCCTCATCGGGCATTACTTTGTGAGAGCACTGAAAATAAAATGTAACAAGCACCTCTTAGCTATAGGTCATTTCTAGCAGCTCAGTAATTACTGATGCAGAACCACTTAATTTAACATATTCTGACTGAAAATTTCTTTGATTATAGTATGGACTAACAGGCCCAAAGTAAATGTAAGAACAAAACTTCATCTTTACAGTTAATGATTGAAACTGTGTAGAAATGCGTTGTTGGTGTAGAGAAACACACAGCGCTCAACTGTTTGGTTTAGTTTTTAGTAAATAATGTTTGATATATTTGAATAATGTGAAACGTAATTTGTTGTACTTTTTATTTGAAGTAAGTGGAGTAGCTTCCTTCCTACCTCTGTCTGGAATTAACTTCACTTTAGGTATTGCATAGATCAGTAAAAATTGGTGCTTTTCACAAATTTAGAAAATACTTTGTATTTCGTATGTCACAGTAATTAGTGTCAGCACACACTGCACAGTCATTGGGGAAAAGATACGTTTGGAGCGTGTGTCTTCCAGTGCTTGTTAGGATCAAAACAAAGCCAAATTGTAGTGGGGTTAAAGCACCTACTGGCAAATATGGAAGAGGCTCTGTGGACTATAGGGATTTAGCCAGTAAGATAAATGAGATAAAAATCATATCATTATTATTTTGTATTTTTAAATTGTAAGAAAGAGAATTTTCAGCTTAACCCATGAAACTGATTTTTCCGTTTTCTTTTTCCTTTTGGAAGAATGTGCTGTATCCTACATTGTGCTGTATCCTACATTTGTTCAAAATAAGAATGCTGTAGAAGATAAATGCAAAAGTATTAGGTCTACAACTTTGCTTCCACCATTTTGCAATAGACGGCAGTAACGGCAAGTGGGGTTCGAGTGGTTGGTCGTAGGTGTAATAAAGTAAGCTTAAGCATCTGTAAACATAATGCCATAAAAATATTAGTCGATTTATAATTGTATCATAAGGTTTCTCTCGATTAAGTATGCCAACTTTCGTACCCATTTCTCACAACTTGCGGGAAGTTTTAATTTTCTGGTTTAACATTAAGATATCTGTGGCTGTGGCTCTTAAAATGCTGGGTAAGACCAATGGTGAGGGAACTATCAGTGAAATAATGTGCAGAGAATGTTTTCAACACCTTAAAATGGTGATTTTAATGTCAAAGACCAACATGGTAGTGGAAGACAGAACGTTTTTATAGCTGCTGAAACAGACAAAGACAGTCGCAGGACATCATTATCGAAAGCAATTGAGCGCATTCGAGCCCAGCACTGAAACACAAATGGCCACAATACAGTGAGAGACACATAAAGGTAATTTTGCAGCAGGTCAGTGCTCGACTCCATGTTGTAAAACCCATCAAAATATACATGGAAATGTTGAAATGAGAAGTCCTATTCCTCCCACCGTATTCTCCATACATTGCTCTCTCTGACTACCACCTTTTTTTATCAGTGGCATACGGTCTGGCTGACCAGCATTTCCGATCGTACGAACAAGTGCAAAGTTGAATCGATTCATGGATCCCCACAAAAGACGTCCAGTTCTTCCGCCACGGGATTCATATATTATCCGAAAGATGGGAGAATATAGTGGCCAGCGATGGGCCATACTATGAATTGTAATTTTTTTGTAAGTTTTTCACAATAAAGCCCCAAATTTTGAGAAAAAACGGCGAAAGCAAAGTTGTAGACCTAGCAATATCCTTCATTTTTTGTAGATAAATTTGTGAGTCACAGATTCAATTTCATAAAAAGTAAATCAAAATGAATAATTGTCAACTGCTGGTTCAGTGGATAAAATGAATTAAGAAATGACAAACAACTTGTATAGAATCGCTTTATGGAGAACTATAGTTAAAGAAGCACGCTGGAGTACCAATTCAAGATGTTTTGTTTTATTTTGAGTAGGCATCATACAGTGAGATTTTCCACTTGTCTTTGATAAACAGAACCACTTTTCATCTGTATATCTTGAAGCATTCATCAGCTCTGTGAATACTGTTGTGATAAAAATTTTTAATGAATTAAAATTGTTTTCTAGACTTGGACTCAAACATGGAACCTTGCCTTTAGTGAGTAGTGTTATTATCACCTGGGAATTTCCCCACAAAAGTAAAGCTTCATAGTTGACATCCTGACCAGACAAAATTTTAATCTGTTAGAAAATTAACAGAAAGTGTTAAAATGAAAACATGACATATTTTAAGGAAAAACCCTCTGTCATGTGCTGCTCAGTGTTTTACAGTGTGTTCATAGATATAATCAAAAATTTTATGTATAAGTTTGAAAGCTATGAAAGAAAATTATATACATAAATAAAAAGAGTTTATCAGATTCTTCATGCAATGGTGAAGTTGATAGCATTTACTGATCTAGCCCTGGTACTTCTAACTCCATAAACTGAAAAATGTACCTGTCTATAAATTTGTAGATAGACTTTGGAAACTGAGTGAAGAGCAAATAGTTTGTGTTGTGGTAATTAACAGAATATTTGTTTTAGTATGTTGGGGTACTAGCTGGACAGTTGTTCTTGATACATTTTAGCCACCCAAACGTATCACAACCATCAGCATCATTGAAAACAAAATCTGATACTGTGAGATCCTTATTTCATCGAGGCATGACCTTCACATATATTTAAATGGTTCTCTCCACCCCTGATTCGGTTAACAGTTTATAGGATGGTCTCTGGGTATGAATATATGTGATTACAGGCATACTCCAATGATGAAATCTTCTCAGGTGATCAGCTGTGTGATGGCATCGTCTTTTCACAAAGTTTCACTGAGTTTTGTACCCATCATCTTCAAGCAAAGTGGGTATGAAGTTGGCTGTCTGCAGGTACAAAGGATTTGATGTGGAGGGATCTGCACCTGAGTAACATTTTAACTGCACAACTGGTTTTCGGCATTAGAGCTTCATGTGCAGATGCTAACAATTAATTAAAAACAATCATACATACATGGTGGTTGGGCTAGTCATTGTGCAAAGTAAACTCACACATTCCCATGTGTAAGGGAGCTGTGCGCAGCCAGTAAAGCATGTCACAGAGGCCAACAAGAAACTGTGTAGTTTGACCTAACGAAAGGTTAGGAGGTTGTGGTGGCGCACAAGCCAAACATTCAGCCTATGCACCCCTACACCCTCCTAGCCCTTCAGCAGCTGAACTACACAGTTCACTTTGGCCTCAGTGACACACTCCATTGGCTGTTTGTAGCTCCCATGCACACATGCATGAGTTTGATTTTTCAATACTGACTGGTCCATCTGCCATGCATGTATGATGGTTTTCAGTTAATTGTTAGCACCTGAGGATGGAACTCCATTGTTTTGAAACCAATTGCACAGCTAAATAAATAAATTCTCAATACAGCTGAAGTGGATTTTTATTTACAAATACCTGCAGGTTGTTGGGATTGGCAGAATTTTGTGGCATTTGAAAATGTGCCTTGATAGCTACATCTGTGACCACTCATATTTTTTCAGTACATACAGAGGAACTTTAAACTGCAAGTTACACATTGTTATGACCGACTGAGAAACTTTTCTTCAATGCTTCCCTGCCACGCGGGGTAGCCATGCGATCTGAGGCGCCTTGTCACAGTTCGCGTGGCTGCCAGCACCAGAGGTTCGAGTCCTCCCTCGGGCATGGGTGTGTGTGTGTGTTGTCTTTAGCGTAAGTTAGATTAAGTAGGGTGTAAGCTTAGGGACTGATGACCTCAGCAGTTTGGTTCCAAAGGACTTATCACAAATTTCCAGTTTCAGTGCTTCCCTTTACTTCAAAGTGGCACAGGTACAAAACACCATTTTTCAATGTAGTCAGCAAACCTCTGTAAACAACTGTCAGAATGTTCTACCAATCCTTCAGTTCCTTGACACTAGAAATCTGCTGTTTGTTCACAGAGCATTTGTGAACTGTCGTGTGAATGTTCTCATCTTTGGAAATTCTGTTTCCCCCTTAGATGTTCCTTCAGTTTGCCAAAAATGTGGAAATCACATGATGGAAGACCTGGACTTCCCGATCAGTATTTTATGGTCAACAGTGTCACAAGCCATGGACAAGTCTAAGAATATGCCTGTGTTATAGTCATCCATGTCAAGAACTTCAATTATTACTTTTGTGAACTCCGTAATGTCTCATATTGCACTTGTCCCACTTTGGAAACCAAACTTTGCTTCATTAAAAAGGTTGTATTTATTCACGTAACTCATTAGTCTATTTATCGTGACTCATTCCATTATTTTTGAAAATGGTGACAGCAGTGAAACTGACCTGTTGTTTTCAATATTCTGCGCATTACTTTTCTATAGTATGTTACAACTTGTGTGTGCTTTAGGTACTCTGGAAAAATGCCTGAACTAAAGGACTCATTTTATTATATTTGTTAATGAGGCTTGTATGCTGCCTACACTCACCTTAAGAACAGAGACTGGAACCTCATCCACAGCTGCTGACTTTTTTTAATTTCTGTATTATCTTCCTCACTTCAAGTTCTGTTGTGTGAAACATCATCATTTTACTTCCCATGTACGTCATTGTGGGTGTTACATGTGCTTTAGGCAGATTTTGTTGTAACTTATCTGCCATACCAGAGAAACAGACATCTAAAAAATTTGCTGGTTCCTGAGGCTATTCTACCCCTGGCTTTGATTTATATGTTATTACACGTGCGCTGTTTTGTTGCTGTTAATTAAGACTTTATTATTTGAATGCCTTCTAGTTTAATCAGTTTCAAATTCGTTCATTGACACAGGAGAGCAATCTTCTGCTCCAGTCTGCTAGTTATGGAAGGAACCGTTGGTGAGCTTTACACTTAATTTCATAATGGTCTAACCTATAGCAAAGAACAGTATGGTCCACAATTTGTTACAGGATATACTTACTCTCAGATGTTATGTCCCATAGTGCTCAGAGCCATTTTGATATATTGATATACTTACTGTTCTCAGTTTATCTGTTAGCCCTTACACACACAAATTCAAATTTATGTTGACACTTCTTTTCTGAAGCCAAACTGAGAGTCTGGAGATTCTGTTGAACTAATGCTCACATACCACAACAGTCTAAATGTCAGATCCCCAGTTCCCAGTATCAATCAGTGTAACATTTGTTTTTGAAACAATATTAACCATAAATGAGTGTTTGTTTTATAAGACTAAATTTCATTGTAACACATTCCTGATTCAACATGCAGGTAAATGTTGCAGTGCATCCAAATAATGCTATGATAGAATAATTTTGCTGGAAATTTATTTTCTTACCTCTCTGTAAAGAAATTACCCATAAGACACTGAACTAAAGGTGGACTCTTGGTTTATGCGAACATTAAACTTTCCAGATGTGAGAAGCTTATGCAGCTCAATACAACTTTACGTGACCAGTTAGAAGAATGCCACCAAACAAATGAAGCATTGACGTCTGATCTGCAGAAGCTAACTTCTGATTGGGAACAAATGCGGGAAGAGATGATGGCAAAGGAAGACGAGTGGAAGGAAGAAGCTCAGGTACATTTTTCGCATTTATGTTTTTGCATGCATGTAATAAACTATAGTTTTTGGCTGCACATGGTACCAAAACAATATGCAAGTCAAGTAATAGTAGAAATTATACTTACTAATCTTACATCATGGCTTTTGAATCTGCCAGCCCTTTATCTCAAGCATTGGGTAGTGTGTTCACCTGCATGAGGACACATACCTTCTTTCTGCTACAAGACGCATATTTGCATCAACCCATAACACAGAACATGTCTGCCTCTAGTTGAATGGTCAGTGCAGCTGACTGCTATGCAGAGTACCTAAGTTTGATTCCTGGTACTGCCAGGGATTTTTCTATGGTGAGGGGACAGGTACAGGGTCCACTTAGTTTCATAAGACAATTGAGGATCTACTAGGCCAATTATTAGTGGTTCCAGGGTCAAGAAATTCGACAATGACTGGGAGAGTGGTGTGCTGACCACATGCCCCTGTACCGCATCCAGTGATGCCATTAGCAGAGGATGACAAAGTAGTCACTCAGACCTGATTTGCCTGTGTAGGGCCAGAACACTGAACTTCACCCTTTACAGCATGAAAGATAAACCAATTCGCCACATTTGCATAATACCCACAAACAACCCATGAGAGGTTGCTGTACAGAAGAATAATGTGCTAAGTTAGTCTGATAGTAATTTTTACTGTCAGATGATGGTTAAAATTTGATTCTTGGGCCATGTCAAGGAAGTGCACCAGTTATAGGGTGAAATAATTTTTTTGTATGGTGGAAATAAAAAATGCCTGTCACAAAAATTGACTAGAGGGGACAAGAATGATCAGTTTAATTACTTACATAAATGTTAAAAATTTGTTTTAATGAGGTTGTTGATATGCTCAGAGTAGAACAGGGACAGGCAGATGGTTCAAGTAGAAGGTAAGATGTGGAAAGTCACGAAAGATATGTTCTATGAAGAAAACCTTACATTTGTTGAAGTTTGAGTACCAGAAGAAAAAAAGAAACACAGTGAAGTTTGGGTTTACTTATGTTGACTGGAACAGCTTGTATGCAGTTATGGGGTGTCACCCCCTATTTTTCAGTATTCTATGATGTTTCGATGACTTCTACACAAGGGATAAGTTATTTTTATGTAATTAGTTAGTACATATTTCAGAAATGATCTGTTGGCTCTATGTAATACCTTACTAAATCAGATTGGTAAAAAATATTATTGCAACATGTTTGTTTTCTATAAAAGACTTAAAAATGTTCATAATCAAACTTCACCAAAAAGGTGCTGAATCTCATTCATTTGGAACCAAAATATGATACATTGAAGGAAAAAAATGAAGTGATATCGTCATGTTGAAACCGTAGTCGAGACCAACTCTGAAGGAAGGGTCAACATTGAAGTACAACACTTAGAACCGAAAGCATGTTCATTAATGAAAGTACATTTATTATTGATACCAATGTACAACCAAATCAGAACTGACCTCCTGGATGGAGAGTGCAGTTATTTATACAAAAATCAAAATTCCAGGCTGCTAGTATTTAAATGACCATTGAATATACAAACATAAGATATTTCAAGAACCTTCCAGAATTGATTAATGCTAAATAACAAATAACTGCTGGTGGTTGGATTTGAACTGGCAATCTGTAGAATGCCTGCTGGTGACTCTAAGCACTACACTGTGCTGCATGTGCCACTGCTCAAGGTATTGCTCCCTCTCTTGGAGAGCCCTGACTGCAGTACACTGGATCTAAATTTGTCAATGGTCCTCTGTGTTGCAGCACTGGCAGATCCTTGCATTCCAGTCTTGCGATTACCTCCTCTTCACTATGATGAACATGGAAGGTGGACCCTCCCATCAAAGCTTTACAATAAACGAGTGTCGCTACAGTTTCCTGAGCCTCCCCTCTGTGCTTATGAACTGTAGTAGAGTTTCATGCGAAGGACATGGGCGATGTCTTTGTGCTTTTATCTTATTGATGAAGGATCATAATCCTAGACCTCATATGGAACATGCGACAAGTGACAAATATTATGATAAGGCCCAGAGTTGTGCTTTATTAACTTTTACTATAGTCCCACTTTCATCACAGGCTTAAAAATCCATACCAATTCTCCTGGACTGCATCCCACAGGCCTGTGCTTGGTGTTGTAATCCTCTTGGGCTTTCTCCTGGGTGTCCAGCGTTCGTTTGCAAGCCAGCTGCCTTGCTTCTTCAGTTCTAGTGATGATGTGTTTCATGTGGTCATCCTGAGCAACATCTGGTTGAAACTCGAACAGTGTATCCGCTGTTGTTTCGGTCTTGCTACTGTGGAGCAGAAAGAATGATGTGAAGCTTGCAATGTCTTGCTTTTCTGTGTTGTAATGTCTTGCTTTGCTGTGTTGTATGTGAACATCATGATGGGCAGTGTTGTATCTCAACCTCTCTGTTCAATTTCAGAAGCATATCTGCCAATGATATTAAAGCATTCTGTGAGACCATGGTAGGCAGTTGTCATGCTGTGTGTGATGTTGCAATTGAAATTATCTCTTACCCTGGCCCGGACTAGACAACTTTTCCATGATCAGAGGCTATCACATGGGGCGCTTTGTACTTCAAAGTGACATCTTCTGCAAGGAGCTTTACAATTTCTGAACTTCAACAGTTGGTACACCTTTGGTAACAACATAATGGGTGAGGTAGTCAGTGCAGACTATCATCCATCAGTTCCCGTTTGTTGACTTCAGGAACGTCCCCATTAGGTTGATTCCAGTGCAATGTATTGGTGCTGCTGAAGGTGGGATTGGGGTATCCAATGTTGGGGTAATTGCAACAAATGCTTCCATCGTAGGCATTCTTTACAGTGGCTTACATAGTGTCTAATGTATCGATAGAGAACTGGCGAGTGATACCTGCGTCTGATTAAGCCTAGAGTCGTAATGAATCCTCGGGTGACCAGATTTTGGAGCTTCATGGAAATATTTCAGTATTTCTGACCTGCAATGCAGCGGGTTCTGGCACATGCCATGTGGTGTACTGCCTTAGTGTCACTGGCTGGCCTGCTGCATGTTGCCAGTTCAAACTCAACCACCAGCAATTATTTGTTATGCGTGCTTGTTGCAGTAGCTTAGTCAGTCCACAGCTCTGATCTTTCGAAGTCTGTGATTGCTTGTGACCCCCTGCAAAAAGTCCCATCTAAGAATAATATCATGATAACATTGTGTTAAAACAACAAATTCAAAGAGTTGTATTTTGCCGTTGGAAGTTGTTCTTGCAGTACATGTTCTTGTCGCTTAGCTATATTTCCCATTTGCAACCTTCAGCACAATAGTCTTAATATTGCGGAAGATATCCTTCTTTAGCTTGTGATGATAAGCATTCAGTGTTACAGAAAAAGAAGCCCCTGAGCCTACGACTGCCCTGACAGGATGGTCATCATCGATGACTTTGATGAGATTTCCTGTCATCATGGTAATTGTTGTCCATTGACAATTTTCATCTGTGGTGGCCTCACCTCCTTAGATGGTAGCCATGCTTAATTTTCTCGAATTTAACAGCTAGACAAGTGGCTGGTACCTCTGTACGGCGTATTGGAGTGTGACATCCTTTAGGGTACGGTGATGAGCTTCAGCTCACAGGTCAACTATAATCCTCTGCAGTTACCTGGAGTGAATAGGACTGTTGTGATGGTTGATGTCATGTGGCATAATAGTCGTCGAACACTCGTCTACTTTCTCTGCAGCAGTGCACAATGACAATGTGTCCAGGGTATCCACATTGATAACGAACTGACATGTTGTCCTCCATCCTTCAAATGTCTATTCTGTTTCAGGTCATTATAATTGGCATAGGAGTTGGTTGTACCAGTGTTGGTCAGGTGCTGAGTTGTTGTTTGATGGTTGCAGCATAAATTCAATTTGGCTGAGTCCATTCTTCCTGATGGATTCAGCTGGTGACACACGTTGGTGCTAAAGATCAATATATCTTTTCTTCAAAATTATCTATTACCTTGTGATGTATCGGGCTGACAAACAAGGCTGCTGTCTCTTGTGTAATCGTTGCAGCATTTCTAGCTGCCATACATTGCTGTATCTCTTCTCCTGCTATCTGGCATATACAGAGGTGAGCTCATGGTGGTCTTCCTCAACTGCCATATTGACCACATTTGGCAGTCAGTAATATGTTTTTCACCCGATTCTTTTCTGTTACATTTCTTCAATTTGCTGGCCATTTGATGAATTCCTCTGTTGTAATATCCTATGCAGAGGAGATTATACAAGTTGTCTTTTACTTGTTTCATCAAGAGTGAGATTTTGTCAGCTTCTGTCATGTCAAGATTCATTATATGGCATAGGGCCGAAACATTCTGTGTTTTTTCTCCATGAAGTTGCGCCCTGTTCTTCACTTGCTCTTCCCTGTGCGAACTCGCTACTAATTGTTGCCACACATTTTCTTCACTTCGACCTGGAATGTGTCCAGCTATTGGGCTTCTCTTCATTGTTCTTGAACAATTGCTGTGCTGTGCCACCCAACTAGAAGTACGCATTTGCCAAACACATCATGTCATCCCACCTTTTGCATTTGCAGGCTCAGTCAAATCCATTGAGCCATTTTTCAGGTTCTGACCAGCATCTCCAGAAAACACTATGGATGCTTGATGTGCAACTGACTTACTGCTGTTTTGAAATCCATCTATCTCCTGAATATACAGATCTTAGGAATGATGAACTGCTCACATTTCAGTTCCTGTCCTTGTGGGTGGTGCTCTTTCATTGCCTTATAGGAGCCGTGATAATGTAGATATTTCGAAGTACCCAGTGTCTCCACCAAACAGTGTCACATTGAAACAAGTCAAAATCTGAAGGCAGGGTGATCAATGAAGTTCAACAGTTAGAACTGAAAGCATGTAATTACTGGCCCTTAAGTACAGTCACAACAGAATTGACCTGGATGGAGAGTGCAGTGATTTATACAAAAGGTGGCTATTCCAAGGTACTGGTGTTATACAACCATCAAATATTCAGATATACAAACATAAGATATTTGAACTCGATTTACAGAAATGATCAATATCTTGAAAGAAAAAAGGAGGATATAAGATGAACATCAACAAAAGCAAAACGAGGATAATGGAATGTAGTCAAATTAAATCGGGTGATGCTGAGGGAATTAGATTAGGAAATGAGACACTTAAAGTAGTAAAGGAGTTTTGCTATTTGGGGAGTAAAATAACTGATGATGGTCGCAGTAGAGAGGATATAAAATGTAGACTGGCAGTGGCAAGGAAATCGTTTCTGAAGAAGAGAAATTTGTTAACATCGAATATAGATTTAAGTGTCAGGAAGTCGTTTCTGAAAGTATTTGTATGGAGTGTAGCCATGTAGTAACATAGCTCAAAATAGTGACAAGTATTGTTCACTGCATGCATCTAACTATTTTGAGTCCCTAAACACGTCCAGTTCACTACCAGCCAACATGTTGCTCGTATGAAAAGTTAGCCGTTGGAATTGTGTGCAATCAGTACTCATATTTATTGTTCCAACTTGAGTCACCTTATGTCTGAACAATAATCAACTACACTTTGTTTGCACAAGGCAGAAGGCTATATGTACTCCATGCTGTCTCCAGGTCACTTTGGATGCCACACCTTTTCTTTTTCATTTTTCCCCTCAGTTCTTGTTGAGCTGAACCCCAGTTAATTACTTCTTTCTCAGTGAGAAACTAAAATGTAACACTTTTGGTGTGAGTATTCATTACCAATTTATATTCTTCTCTTTTGTATTGGAGTGTTCACTTTGACATCTTACGAGTTCCTTTCTTTTTATCTCTCTTATTCAATTTAAAACTCTATTAGTGTGGCTTCTGGGTTGCAAATGAAACTCAGGGTATGAAAATATCAGAAAAGATGAGTTATTAACATCAAGGAAGTCCCACATTTAGCACTCCATTTATTTTTCTCAGATTTTCATTAGATCCGTTGTCAGCATTTCATCTTCTTCATTCAGTGTTGTAGAGCCCATTTCTATTATCAACATTTACATTTATTCTTAATCATGACTAAAACTTTTATTTATAATTTTTCTGCTTGGATTTAAGAACTATAAAATCTTAAGTGTTTGGTAGCACTCATTTGTCTGTTCTTCTCTAAAACCTTTTGTAAATAGAATTTGTGAGTTGGCATACCTGATGCCTGTCACTGCTGTGCCACTCAGTATTAAATATATATTTAGTATGAAAGTCTGTTATCATATGGAACAGGCGTAGTAACCCAGAAGAGAGTGGCACATAACGTACCTCATGCACTGCAATTGCTTTATTTATAGTGCCTTGTTTAAAATATTTCTTTCAGCCATTTGCAAGTGTTCAACAACAGATTAAACTCTTTTGTCAACTCCTCTCACACCTGCAAATGTTATTTGCAGTTACATTGCATTTCAATCTCTTGTAAATAACAAAAACTAATACTGTAACTTTGGTGGTATCATTGATTTTTCTGTACTCTAATGGTAACAGAATTTCATATAACAAATTTACAGGTTTAAATTCGTCCCACTAAAAAGCAGGACTTGCAAGGAAAATAACACCAGAGCTCCCTCAGGGCGAGTCATTGCGCGAGCCAGCAAGTAAGCTTACAGTGAATCTTACTCCATGTGAGATGGTCTGTAGGAAAAATGGAGAGGCAATTAGACTAGCAACACATGTTCTCGCAAGAGTTAACAAATACATGAAGTTGGCAGTGGGTTGTATGAAGATTTATTGTGAACTGTACAACAGCTGTAATACAACATGTGTACTCCACTGCACACCGAACGGCAGCTCGCATAGTATCTATGTAGATGTAGATGCCTGGAGATGAATGTGTTGAAAATATATGTTTTTCAATTAATACTTTGTAAAATGTGTGTTGTAATGTAGTTGTACATCTGTAAACCTGACAGTGTATTGAGTAATACAGAAAATATATAAAATGTGCAGGGTGCTGCCCATAAAACCTGCTCCGAGCACTACGCTGCTCATTGTCACCCACCAATTGTTACCTATTGTTTTGAAGCTGTTGCGATTACATTTTGTTATGTCACTACAAAAGCCATTGCAACTTGATTAAGACATGTGAAATAAACATCCCAGTGAGATGTATCCTCTTCAAGAATGAATTGCAGTAGTGGAGGCATACATGCCTTCTGGTTATTTAAGGGACCACAGGACATTTTTGCAAAATAAGTTTCCTGAGGATCCGTTACAAATGCAAAATATCTTCGGGCCCTTTCCATTTGTACACCTTCTATGACTGTGGATATTCAGACATCCAGATCTGCTGCTGTATTTCATGAGTGATGAAGCCTAGTGCCTTCTGACAGGGCACGTGAACTCCCAGAACACCAAATACGGTCAACAAACAATCCCTACATGATTAATGACGAACCTCTTCGCTGTGAAATAATCAAAGTGTGGTGTGCCATGTTAGCAAGTTGGATTGTGGGTCCCATAATTTTTTAAACAATAGTAAATGTTGCTGTGTATATGCAAATTTTTGAGGAATTTTACGCATAGCTGACCCGGATGAACATACATATGCTGTCTTACAACATTTCACGTTAGTCAATTTCATGAATTCATGAAAGATTCACAGAAGAAAGGACTCTGAGCAAAGGTTTGTGCCCACCACATTTGCTTGACTTACCCAATCATGACTTTTATCTGTTGAGCAGTCTAAAAAGAAAAGTGTACACAAATAACCCAATAATGTTAGAGAATTTGAGGACAAAATTCATAATGAAATTTTGAGAACTGATTTGGCAGAATTGCGCAAAGTGTATATTAACGTGTTAGGGCATCCACAAAAGTGCACTGAAGCACAAGGAGATCATTTACGGCACCTAATGTAACATAGTGTAAAAGACAAGATCAATTCAGGAAATATAGACCTTTGCATTAGCTTATGTATTATTTCTTTTGTTACATGCATATCTATTTGTTGTTGTATCTGCTCATGGCGGGCAACAATTCATGAGTAATTGACGAGCAGGACCAGTTTTTCATCCACCATCCTGTACATTAAATGTATTCTATCTTGGAAACCGTGCCCACATTAAGTTTTTTTGCTTTAAATAATTGTTCCTGTCATATCCCTGAATATTTAACATTCCCTATTTACACACACACACACACACACACACAGATATGTATCATTTCCAACAGGGTGTTAGTTTAAATGAGTCATAGTGTTCATCATTTGGGTTTGCAGCTCTTGTAATTTTATTTATTTATTTAACCGTGTTTAGAGTTAAAATTGTTGGATACAGGTCACGCCTTTTATGTTAAAACGCAGCTATTTCTTTGCTGCCCAAACATGCTTCGGCACCTCCATGTAATCATCAGTGGGTTTTTGTGTATTCAAAACTGTAAAAAGTGAACATATTTTAGGTTGTAGCTGATCTAACAAAATGAGGCCTTAAAAACAGTTTTTGTTCTTACCATGGTTTTACATTATTTGGTTTTGCAGGACCATCTGTACAGGGTCCTGCAGTGCTAGCTTGTCATCTGCGAACCAAAATATGTAAATGTGAATTTTATCAGCGAGTTAACACATTCCTTGATTTTTAAAAAAATGTGATTTTTGATATGGCAAAATGTATTGCGCATATGTTTCTTATTACTCATGTTACAGTACCTATGTGGGTAATGTGAACACGTCCATTGTGCACTTGTGAAAGAGGAAATGCTAAAAACTAGCTAGTACGGCTTAATAAAGTACTTATTTAAACTTACAGCCTGATAGAAACAATGTAATTCTTTAAATTTATTGAGACAGTGTGGCTCATGCAGAAGAAATCAGTATTGTACTTTTTTCCTTATGAATTATTCTGGTGTGGAATTCCCCATAGTGCCAGACATGGTTAAGAACCGAACAGACCTGTGCCATCTTAAAAATCCATTTAAGTGTTTGCAAGTTTGTCAGAATGGGATGCAAGCAGTGCACAACCCTCTTGGCAGCATTTAAAATGTGTTCAATAGTGTTTAGGCTGTCTAAGCTTAATAGTTAGGCAAAATCATGATAATGTCTGTGGATTGTTGATTGAACCAAACCGTTACAATTCAGGAGTGACGGATGGTGCTGTGTGCTACTTTTTAAACAAGTTTTGGATGAAAAAAAGGGGGGAGGAAGTGGTTGCTTTAAGAAAAACCTACTTTTTGTTCTGGTTTCTATATATGTACAGTTGAAGAATTTTGCCAGATGTACGAAGGCTCCTACACAATTCACAGTGATGCCACCACTGTTTTGGTCAGAAACCTATCGACAAAAAGGAAGGTCCATAATTTCATATATTTTCAACACATCCATAGTAATTCCTGTGTCCTGTAACTTACATATTGTGGAGGTGATGAGAATACGCTGTGGTTTGATGGTGAATTGATGGTTCTGGATGGCATGACTGCTTGCATATTGTTGCATTGTAACATTAAACCAATATTTTACCTGCTGTGCTGTGGACCGTTCCTCCAGAAAATGATGAGCAACAATTGAAAAGAGGCAGAACGGGGCCATTACTTATCTTCATGGGGTACAACTCTCAGTACTACCTAGAGAAACGTGTAAAAATAGAATGTAACATTCCTAGCTTTCAGGAGAACTATTTCCTCCTTCACAAGTAAAAAAAAAAAAAAAAAAAGACTTGGTTGGGGGAATGGTGGAAGTTGAATGGGGGGACACAGGTCAGTCAAAACCTAAAGTAAGTGGGACCATCCTGGCATAATGACCTCAGACTAATGTTGACGATATGGAAATGATAGATTACTGCTCACCACATAGAAGAGACATTGAGTCGCAGGCAGGCACAGTGAAAAGGAATACTAGAAATATTCCAGTTTTTGTACAAAGTCCTTCAGAAGTAGAAAACACACACACATTCACACAAGCAAATCCTTACACACACTTGTCGTGTGTGGCCACTAAGAAGGACTTTATCCAAAAGCTGAAATATTTCTAGCATTCTTTTTCATTGTGCCTTTCTGTGACTCAGCACCACCTCTATGTTGTGAGTGGAAATCTATCCTTTTTGTATTGTTGCTATTCCTTCCTTAACTTCCCTTCATTGGAACTAATGTTGTTCACATATAGCAACCGAGTTAGTCCAAGAGCTTGCGTAGGTGCTTGGTATGAAGGCTCAAAAAATACATAGTGCGGAAATGACTCCACAGATGGAGTTTCTCTTATATCTGGTATCTGATTAGCTGATGATTAAATATACCAAAATGTTGTATTTCCCTCAGATGACTAATCATACATGAAATTATGCTAATGTGACGCATTGAACCATTGCATTCCTGGAGATAAAAGGTGTGCTATCTCTACAACACCAAAAATAGGTGAGCATTTATTTTACAGCCTACAGTTTGATGTAGATACCACCTTTTTAATGGACATAGAAGAACTGTATGCATTGTGGTCATCCTGTACCCAGTTGTCGAGCAGGACTTAAGTCATGTACCTTCACCTCCCCCCCCCCCCCCCCCCCTCCCGTCCTCCTCCTCCTCCTCCTCCTCCTCCAAATCTGTCTTTACTTCTCACTCTGCCCTTCTCTATACTGTACTCAATACTGGTGGCTCCCGCTCATCCTGGGTTCTGAGAGGTCTGCCCTCCCTCTTTAAACTTCCGCAGTCAATCTCTCTCTATTCCTCAAGGTATGAACTGTTAGTTTCAAAAATTAGGTATCATATCACTTTTATTTTGACATGTGTCTGTTGGCAGTACTTCAAGTTTCACCTCCTGAAGATAAGTGCTCTAGCTGTCAATTCTGTCGTCCACAGCTCGTAGTCTAGTGGCCTCTGGATCACGGGGTTCCGGGTTCGATTCCTGATCGGGTTGGGGATTTTCTCTGCTTGGAGACTGGGTGTTTGTGGTGTCCTCCTCCTCCTCCTCCTCCTCCTCCTCATCAGCATCATCATCATCTTCTTCTTCTTCTTCTTCTTCATCATCATCATCAGTGACAGTTGCTAGATTGGATTGAGTTAAACATTGGACTGTGTAAAAATCGGGACTTCGTAAGGGCACTGATGACCATGCATTTGAGTGGCCCACAAACCAAATATCATCATCATCATCAATTCTGTCCCATTATTAATTAGTTTTTTCAGTCATATCTTCCTTTGATACAACTTATAGGTAAAGAATATTGTTCATTTATAGTTTGTGCTGTATTACTGTGAACTCACAAGCTCTGTTCAGTTGTGACCCCATCAGTAAAAAAACCAGTAACATTTCTGAGCTTAGTTTTTATCTGCAAATATTACAACTTCTGCATCAGTCATTAAATTATTACTTGTCTACTATAATTTTCAGTGATAATACAATCATATTCAGCAGTTGGGAGGTGTCTTCTAAATTATTTCTCCTTGTGAAAAGCACGGCTCATATCTTAGTGTATGCAAGCTTGTAATATTGTGTCAAATGTATACTTCTTTTTGAACATGTATTTACATAATGTTATGATTTTATTACAGAGCACAAGTCCACTGTGGATGTAATGGGTATTGGTATCCACTGTATAAGTACTTCATTCTCTATTCTTAATGTTCATAACTATTTACAGAACTTCGTGCTGCGAAGATCTGCGATAATTATGTACTGTGTTACAATGTTTCAGGCATTCAATGAGTACTACACAATGGAACATCATCGCTTACTGAATCTGTGGAAGGAAGTGGTATCAGTCAAACGTCTTTTTGCAGAAACGCAAGCTGCAACACAGCGCGATCTTGCACGTATTGGAGCAGAAGTTAGCAGTACTTCACGTGAAGTGTGTTCAGTCTGCAGCAGTGTGGCATCTACTCTGCGACAAGCTCCACGTGCAGGGGTACGTCATTAAGTTACCTGTATTTATTTAGCAGTCAAAACTCTGAATGCTTAAATTTTGTTGTGGTCTCATGCAGGTTTTTTTAAATATTGGCAGTAAATTGCCATTTTGCTCAACAAAGGCAGAGTTCATGTCAGTTTTCATAGAAAATGATCTATGACTGTTCACAGGGAAAGAATCCTACTGATAGAAGAAATGACAGTGCAATTGAATTTTTCTGTAGAATCTTGAAATATGACAGCAGTTACAGAATATCAGTGTATACCCTACCTGCAAGAGATGTAATTGGCAGTTTTTCAGAAACCAAAGACTAAAAGAGAGATGTGACATTTAATTCAAAAGGAAATTATTTTTGTTCGTTTACATAACCATTTGGTGATTTTTAGCTTTAGGTCAAAAGTATCAACTAGATAATGACTCAAAAATTGTGAAATCTATCATGGTACTTCTAATCAAATATTTGATACAATCAGTTTTATCAATATACAATGGCAAATTCACACATCAGTGCATCCTCGGTTGTGAAAGTGAAAAGATATAGGTTTGGAGAAACTTTTTGCTTTCTTGTTTATAGTCTTCAAATGACTGAGATGAAATTGGTGTTCATTGCTCAAGTTGTTGAGGCCACCTTCTTTATTGCAAAAAGATGTGCAAGATACAGTTGGAGTTAACATCATCTGGATAACTGTCAGACCTATCTCATAGTATACATGCAGACCTTCTTTGTTACTGTTGTTGTCTTTAGTTGACAGCCACCAAATGAACTCAACAACAATCACTGTCTTTAATCCATAACCATTATAAGAATGCACTTGACTTGCTGTCAGTGTCAGCTATTATCCATTAAGTAAAAGTAAAGAATAATTTTAGTGGTGTTCTGTTAAGTGGCCAGGAAACATTTTTTTCTTCATCTTAAATAATGCAGCTGTTTTTGAAATGTGAAAATCAATTAAATTATATGAGGTGGGCCAGAAGTTATGGTGGGGTTGTAACTGTGAATAACTCTTTAATTTATCCTTTTCTCATTTCTTTTGTTTCTTATTTAGCCAGAGGAAGGGTGGGAGATGGGTCTCCCATGGTCTTTAAGTCTGTGAAATATCAATGGAAACTAATGCAAATGGAGCAACAGTTCGAACCCTTTCGTGACTTTTGGCCCATTCTGTGCATTCTTTATATACTGCAAAAGTTGAAAACCTGTCTTTCTGTGATTTCCCTAAATCATTCCAGGGAAATACTGGGATGGTTTCTTTGATAGGGGATGGCTGACTTACTTCCTCATCCTTGAAACAATCAGAGCTTGTGCTCCTTCTTTAATGACCTCATTGTTGACAGGATGTCAAACCCTAATCTCCCTTCTTCTTGACATCTTGAAATGAGAGTTCTGGCACAGACCCCCAGATACTGGGACAGTTTTATAAGGGAGTATATAGAAACAAAGGTAACAGAAAAGCTCATGAATCATTACATTGGGTACCAACTCAGTAGAGCTTGGAATCCTGTGCTGGAGTTGCTGAAAATGCAACAGGGGCAGAGCAGAACTGCACAAAAAAGAACAACTGAGGATATGGACATTGGAAACAAACCCCAGATAGAGCACCAGGTGCACCAGACTGAAGATAGTATGTCACAGGGTGCTTTGAGTGGGAGTGGAACACCAAAGGGGACACCTAGACTGCACCCAGCCAAAAAAAGAATACCATCACGTAGACAGGCGTATGGGATAAGATGAAACACCAGAACTTGGGCTGGCACACAGGACCAAAAAGGAAAGGCCTAAGCACATTTCTAGCAAGAGAGGACTGCAGAGGGAACACCTGAAACTACAGTGGACTGGAAACAGAAAGCGAGCCCAGAGACAGAAGCTCATGACCAAATAGGGAATGCCTAAGGGTACTGCTAGAGGGAGCAGACTGCAGGTAGAACGCCTGAAACCTACCATACAGCTAAAAATGGAGGAGCTAAAAATTCATTATTTGCTTATAAATGAGTTTCTCATCTTTCCCATTATTTTGTGTTATATCAAATGTAAACATTCAGCAGGTGTGTCTTATGTAAAGCAAATGTTTCACTGGTCGAGCAAATGATTACATGATGCAGGGAAACATAATATTGTATCCTTTTTTGTGTGTGGAAATTTGTGTAAAAACTAATTGGGGTCACATTTGACAGTGCAAAGCATGACAATGGAGACTCAAGATATAATATACTGTGATATTATATCTGTTTTGATAAAGAATTTTAGGTGAATTCTGCTTTAAATAGTAAACTGACATGAGAGAACATTACAACTGTAAATGCATATGTAGACATTATGAACAGCCATATAAAAATTACACTCTTGACACCTTGTCTGTGAAGAAGGAATGGGAGAATATATTACTTATGTCATGGAACTGCTGACCAATACTTACCATCTGGAGGCAAAATGTTTTGTTATGCTGATAGATGCATGTATATGGGTCTATTGGCAGTACTAAATAGTTTTCCTCCTGAAGATAAGAACTGTTCAGCAAGTTCTGTCTCATAATTTAAAGGTTTCTTGATAGAATTTTCCTGTAAAAAACATTGTTTATTTACAGCACTGGAATTATAAATTGCGTGAAAATATATGTTTTTGATTAATGGATTGTAACAGTGAAACAGTTACTCCATTTTAATTACGTAATCTTCTTTCTTAATGTTTTCAAGATTTGTAAATTTTTTTGTAGTTTTTATAATATGTTTGTGTTATTTCATTTATGTTGCACAGGAGCAGATGCAGCAGAGGCATGAACAGCAGGAAGCAGAATTACGAGCAGAGTTGGCCACTGCTAGAAGGCAGGCAGATCTAGCTGCTGCAGAAGTTCGGGAAAGAGATGAACGCATCCAGCAGCTTGCAAGAGATCTACAGACACTGGTGAGTAGAACTAAAGAACCTAATTTCAAAAGTTAACCAATGTTTGAAACCCATAATATTTTTAAATGTTACCACACTGCCAGATAAACATAACTAGAAGAAAAACTGTGATATCTTATTTACATGGTTGATATTGGACAATACTATTTATGTTTCACTGAAACACTTTTTCAGTGAATTAATGTAAAACACAGTGCACAGTAGTAAGCACAGTAAATTTATGTAAACTGTTTTCATTGTTTCATTTGCTTATTTGTTGATGTCCAGCATGAAGCTATATGTGGCTTTAAAAAATGTGTAAGTAGCTTATACTAAACTAATGAAATGTTTCCCAACATGAAGTATAATATTTTACGGGCACAGGTGTTTCTGCAGTTCAGATGAACTACTCTCTACAGTATAGTTTTTTGAAATAAAAAAAAATGTAATGTGCTGACATGTTTTCCTAATTTTGAGGAAATGTACTGTTATTAACTGTAGAGATTAACACCCAATGTGCGCTCTTGAAATTTAACAATGTTTTTGGATTACTTGCACTACAAAAGAAGCATGAATGAATTATTATATTTTGAATAAATCTGTAATATTCATAATCTGTGCACCAAAAATTTTTGAAATGATAGTATATTAAGTGTATACATTTTCAGTTTTCATTTCCAACACTGTGATTTGAAGTGTTTTATTTTTAAATTATTATTTTTATTTAATACAGTGTTGAAATGCTGTGGAATGTGAAAATAACATTGCTATATCAAAAGGCATAGATTTTAGTAGATATTAGATGCATGAGCAGGTTAGTTAAACCCTTATGTCAGTTAAATCCTTCTGTGTGTATAAGCTGACATATAAATATAGTTACATTCGTATTTTTTTTCTCCCATAATGTCCCATGAATCCCATCATAATAGAGAGCCTTCTGGGATGTGGAATGAGTTAAATTTCATATTAACAGCTAGAAGCAGCCTTTGCGGGCTGTCTGTGTAAAATATGCTAATAACAAACAATAAGTAGTGCTAGTCTGCTTCTTATGAGATTTTCTTGTAGAACACTTAATTATGTGTAAGCATAATAGAAAAAAATCATCTTTTATCTGACACTTCAAACTCCATTTATGTAACCTTACATGGACCGTTATCAGCTGTCGATATTTCAGCAAAGTCAATATTTGTTGAATACAGCCCTTAGAGTTGTGTGAATTTTACACCCCTGAGTTCAAATACTAGGATAAATTGTAAAAGGAGTGGTTAGTAACTAGTAATAAGTTTATTTTTTTTTACTTTGTTTCTGGGTACCCAAGGGTTTCAGGTTGCTGCCTAATGCCTACCAACAGCCTGTTAGAGAATTTTACATCGGGATATAAGACTCCCTGTGGAGCCCAAGATACTGATGTATAGTATATACTGAAATTACTTTACTTCTTGGATTGTGGTTGTGAACTGCATATTGTTCCAAAATACTGAATTGAAGAAAGGAGAATATATAAAAATACAGGAGATGGGTCAGGCAAAAGTTAATACACATGTCTAAAATATGGACTGACAGAAAGTGCAAAATGGCAAAGCAAGAGGAGAAATGTAAAGCTGTAGAAGCATGCATGACTGTGGGAATGATAAATACCACCAGTAGGAAAATTAAAGAAAAATTTGAAGAAAAGAAAACCAACTGTGTGAATATCAAGAGCTCAACTGGCAAGCAAGTACTAAATAAAGAAGGGACATCTGAAAGGTGGTAGTAATATTTAGATGAGCTGTACAAAGGAAATGTACTTCAAGGCAATATTATGGAAGGTGAAGTATATGAGCTGGAAGATGTGATACTGCAAGTTGACTGAGCACTGAAAGACCTAAGTTCTAGCAAGGCACATGGAGTACACAACATTCCATCAGAATTACTGACATTCTTGGGAGAACATACTATGACAAAACTATTTCACCTGATATGCAGGTTGTTTGAGACAGGTGAACTACCCTTAGACTTCGAGGATAATTTAATAATTGTGATTCCAAAGGAGGCAAGCACAAACTGGAGTGAATATTGCAGAACCATCCATGTAATAAGTCATGATTGCAAAGCAAACCTCGGGAACATCAGATTGGGTCTGGAGAAATGTGGGAGCCTCAGGGAACATCAGAGTGTGTCTGGAGAAATGTGGGAGCACACAAGGCTATACTGTCCCTAAAAATTATCTTAGAAAACAGATAGCATTTAGAGAATCTTTTGACAGTGCTGACTGGAATACATTCTCCGAAATTCTGTTGGTAGCAGGGATAAAATACAGGCGGCAAAAGGTTATTTTCGACTTGTACAGAAACCAAACCGCATTTATAAGGACCTGAAGGATATGAAAGGGAAGCAGTGGATTAGATGGGAGAGACAGATATGTGTAACCTATCCCCCATGTTATTCTATCTGTACACTGAGCGAGCTGTAAAGGAGACCAAAGAGAAACTTGGAAAGTTTATTAGTTACCAAAAGAGGGGGGGGGGGGGGGAGTTCAGAGATTTACCATTGGCACCGTATTTCTGTCAGAAACTCCAGAGGGACCTAGAAGATCAGTTGAACAGAATGTGGAGGAGTGAAGTTGAATCAAGTCAGATGACGCTGAGGGAGTTTGATTAGGAAATGAGATACTAATAGTAGTAGGTGAGTTATGCTATTTGGGCAACAAAATAATAGACAATGGCCAGAAGAGTGAGGATTAAAATGCAATCTCCCAATGGCAACAAAAGTGATTCTGAAAAAGACAAAATTTGTTAACATCAAATATAATTTTAAATGTTCAAAAGTTTTCTCTGAATATATTTTCTGGATGTGAAGCCTTATATGGAGGCGAAGCATGAACAGTAAACAGATCCGACAAGAAGAGAATAAACACTTATGAAATTAGGTGTTACAGGTGAAAGCTGTAGATTAAATGGGTAGATTAATTGTAGTAATCTTGAAGATATGAAGAGGCTTGTACTGGACAGACTAGTTTAGAGAAACAATGGATAGACTAGTTTAGAGAAACAATTGTCTTCATATTGAAACTGCAACAAATTTAATCCAAGTATCATTTGGGAATTATGTATTGGCATGGAAGTGTAAGAGGCAAGTGAAGAGACTTATAGAAGATGTTTGATCAACTTCACACAGTATTCTTACTATGCATTTATGTGGAATAAATCCGTTTTTCATCTTAGCTCCATAGGACAGTACAGAGCAATCTCATATGCAGGTTAACAGAATGAGGTGTGTTCCCAAGTGCAAAGCAGGCAGAGTTGAGCTTTTTGGTTACCTCATCCTTGTGTTTATTATCCTTCTGGATGCCAGGAACTTCAGAATGCAGAACTCTAGCACAGTCATTAGACACATGAAACCTTGTTCAATGTGCCCATTTATCTTTACTTCTGGCACATGTAAGCCATTTTTATTTGTCTGAGGTTGCATAATATGAGTCTTTTGTATCAGAAGAAAAATGTTCTTCAGAAACTATAAAATTATAAGGCTACAGAACATCTGGCCATCTCCCTCCTTCAGTGCACAAAACTTTAGCACTGCCAATACACACATACAAAAGTACAAAAAACTATCCTACCAAGATCTTCCACTTCAGGGAGCAAAAAGGGACAGGTCAGGAAAAGCTAGAAAGGAGGTGCACCCCACCTGCCCCCATGGTGAGAGGGTCCCTCTTTATGGGAGAATGAGTGAAGATGAAGAGAGAGGTATCTGAGAGAGTTGAAGGGGGGGGGGGGGGGGGGAAGAAAGCTGATCTCAGTTTCTGACTCTAGATAAAGACTGCATCATAGAACTGAAAAACAAAAATTGCATTTTGTGTTCAGTTCAACTTAGAGAAGCCACTTTAAATATTAATTTTTTTAAACTCAGCTTTTATTTGGCAGTCTTATACTTTAAAAAAGGAAATGTTTTGAGACAAGTCTGTTTGTGCTGTGTTCAGCATAAGGGTCTGAAAAGTCGCTTGCAAGGTACATACAGAACAGAACAATTTGATGTACAGTTTGACTAAAGTCAGCAAGACTTTCACGGGTTTTATGATGTATGTTCAAACAGTTTTTCTTGTGTGTGTTTATCTCACTCACAGGTTATTGAAAAGTGAGCAGAGTGAAAATACACAAGTTAATTATCTGTCTTCAAACAGAGCTAATTTGTTTGTTTTTTCAAGAGTGGGCCTTTGTACCATTCATGGCCAAAATTCTGTTAATATTTTTGTCACTATGTGCTTCTCTCAGTGCTAATTTTTTGCTTGGATTTGAGAGATTTACTATCATTACTCTGAGGGAGAGAAATGGATAGATGCTGGAAAGGAAATCTAAACTGCAAAAATTGTTGTACACTAAGGCTAGGATATTTTCTTTCTTTTGAACCTTGTCGCTCTAATCACATCTCTGCTATTATTCGCCATTGGTTATCAGTACTCTCTGTACATGCCCATATGAAAAGAAAGGAACATTATCTCTGACCTAACTGTGACTGTGCTTGTGTTCTGTCTCTTTACTCCTTTGTTCGTTCGCACAGTGTTTTCTGTAAATCCTGTGGCTTCAGGAATGTGGAACAAGTCAAGCTACAAATTAATAGGCAGCAGATGAAGATCCAGGGTTTAGATGCAAAGGGGATCACAGTTTGTTACATTTTTCCCCCCTCCCCCCCCCCACCCCCCCTCCCCACCCCCCAAAAAAAAAATTATAAAAAATTGCCAGCAGCATCACATTTTATGTGCCACCACATCCCTACAATTTTAATACTAGCACGATGACACTAAAAAAGTGAAATATGTTGTGAATAATAATAATAACAAATTGTTTAGTTAATATAGACAATGTTTTAGTATAATAACAACTTCATTTTGCATCAGTTCTTAGTACATCACTTTAGCATAACTTCCAAGAAAGTACAGTTCATAAATACAGCATTTGAAAAGCATTCACCTGAATGCATGTGTCATGCAATTGATTTTAGAACCATATAGCAATAAACTCTCAAAACTTTCACATCACCATAATTTACACAATATAAAATTGTAGTGTGTACTGACCATTGTCGGTATTTCACTTAGCACTAAGATAGTTTACACAGGTCTCCAGACTATGACTGTGTAAGCATGTAAATGAGTGTAATGCTGTTTCTTTTTGTCATTTACGCCATTGTTTGAGAAGTCAGTCTTCCTATTTGTTCCACCCCTTGTCCAGTGTGTGAATATAGACTCTCCCAGCATATACTGTTGATGAAAAGCTCTTGGATTTCCAGCAGGGTGTCAGTGTTGAAATAGCGCAACTTTTTGGAGAGGGTCATACTCATTGTCTTCTGGGAAAATGTCAAAGTATTGTGGAAGCTGTAATAATTATACTAACGGTGTGCTCCATCTTGCTGCAAGCAGCTGCATGTTTCTGGCTGGTGGGCAGGGAAGGATTGCAGTGGTGTGATAGTGGGTTTGCCATTCACATCTCTGTCGGGATGTTTTGGATACATCTCACAAGCTGGTCAGTGCTGGGCAGCTTTTGTCGCATTGCCACTAACACAGGATTCTGTGCCACATTCAGTTGGTATCCTTCATCCCTGTTGATAAGATTCTTATGAATCCATATTTCAATGCTCCAACAGCCTGTTGCCTGACATAGCAAGTGGTATTCTGAACGTCAGAGGTGTGGTCTTCCTTGATGCTATGCTATCACTGATTTCTCTGTGGATCGTAATTGTAGTGCCAGATGTGCTCCTCACAGCATTTCAAAATACAGCTCTGTTTTTGCCCAATGTAATGGTGGCCACATTAGCAACTGATGCTGTATATCCCAATACATTCAGTTCTAGTGTGTCTTTCGCCAAGCCAAGACACTCTTTTGTCTTAGGCAGTTTTTATGTTGGATTCTTTCTTGTACCTTTGCAATTTTGGCTGAGAGTGGTCCCAAGTGTGGAAGGAAAAGGAGGATCTGTCTTCTTCCTCCTCTTATTGGTTTGCTTCATCTTCTCTTTTCTTGAATGCTCTACCAATCTGTGCTTCACTGTACCCATTTTTGTGGAAAACTTCCTTCAGGTGTTGTTGTTCAGCCAGGAAACTTTCTTTATTGCAGATGATGTGTGCCGTATGTATGTCAAAGAAAGGTGGACAACCATTATCCTCAGTTTCCAATGTGAATGCAATGTTCTATGGATGCTCTCACACCACAAAAACATTGTCATCTTAGTGGAAGAAATGCTTGGGCTTTTGGCTACCAATCTGAGGGACCATCTCCTCAGAATGTTCCGTGTAGACTTTTGCAATCCCAGGAGCCAGCGGGTTTACCGAGGCCACTCCCTTTGTCTATTTTCCGCAAGAACAGGCCCGCACTGAAATGTATCCATTGTTAAACATACTTTGTAATTTCTAGAATTCCTTAACATATTTAGATACTTTGTCTGTGTTCAGATTTAATCTATGAAAGTTAACCAATAAATTTGGAAATCTGTCAATCTAAAAATATAAAATTATTTAGTAAAATTGCTTTTTTTGGGGGGGGGGAGATCATAGACCCCCCCCCCTCCCTTATGGGCAGAAAAAGCCATTCTAAAAGTATGCACAACTTATGACTAGTGTTCATTCATTAATTCTAGTAATTGTGGGAATTACTTCTAAACAACTTTATGCATATTTATGTATAATAGGGCAAAGATTGTAGCAATATTAGGAAAGGATAGTTGCCACTCACCATATAGCAGAGATGCTGAGTCGGAGATAGGCACAACAACAAGACTGTCAGAAAGAGAGCTTTTGGCCAACAATACCTTCATTAGATCCTTCCCACCAACACTAGCTTTTCTGAACTGTGCAGGTGGGAACTCTCCCTGCAATATATCCTACATTCCCATAACCACCCTGGCCTCAGCCTTCCTTTGTCATTGTCCTTACCCGTCTAGCCCCTTCCCATTCCAGCACTACTCAGTCCTCTCTTCCACCAACACACCCACAGTCTTTTTACTTCTCTCCTTGTCCACTACCACCCCTCCCCCCACTCTGCCCTTCATCTAGTCTCCCAATTGCACCCAGCTGCCCTACCCTCTCCACCTCAACCCTGTGTGATCTCACAAGCAGCATTTTACCATCTCCCACTCCCACCCCTACCCTGCTACGCCTCCCCCTCCCCACTCCAGCCTCCTCCTTACTCCCATCACCCACTTGCTTCTCCCATCATGCACTGTTGCTCGCAGTCTGGCCTCAGTAGCCAGAGACTGTGGTCGCACGCATGCGCGCGCGTGCGTGCGCGTGTGTGTGTGTGTGTGTGTGTGTGTGTGTGTGTTTATTTCTGATGAAGGCCTTATTGGCCATTGGCCAAAAACTCATTTTCTGACTGTCTTTTTGTTTTGCCTATCTGCAACTCAGCATCTCTGTTATATGGTGCGTAGAAACTATCCTTTTCATAATATTGTTTCATTCTATCTTGGATTTTCCATTGCTAGGGAAAAGATTGCTATTTAAAAAGTAGTTGTAATAAAACTGCTCCTTTTCTACTACTCAGCTACCTACTGTATTTAATATTTAAAATAAAGCATTTATGTAACTTTGCAGAGAGCACAGTCAGCTGTCTCTATACTGGCAGAATCAAGATGTGCTTGTATTAAACATTAGAATTGTGTGGAATTTACATTGCTGAATCCAAATAGACTGATAAATTGTTGGAGGAGTGACTAATGAGGTATTTTTACACTGTTTTTAAAGATCTGGAGATTTTAAATTTCACACACTAAAAAACTCTAAAATGTCCTAAATGCTGATATTCCAGGAAGAACGCTGTGGAGAAGCAGAACAGAATTTGAGCCAAGTGTCCCTGTGGCAAGAAGAACTGGACTTGTTGCAAGGTGCATTAAGAGACATTGCTCACGCTGTGATTCAAGATTCAGAATCACGTGAACGGGAAAGTTGACTCTACACCACACACATCATCCCATGTACATCTCTCCCAACAGGGACCACCACCACCTAGGTATGTGCAGCTGTATTCCAGGTCTAGGTGTAGTAGTTTGTGATTTGCTAATTTTCGTCTGTGTGATTACGATAACTGTCTTCTTAACTGATGAAAATATGAAAAGGATATATTGCTAGTCACCATATAGCAGAGATGTTGAGTCACAGATAGGCACAACAAAAAGACTGTGAAACAAGTAAGCCTTTGGCCAAAAAGACCTGCATTCGAATTAGACAACGTACACACACACACACACACACACACACACACACACACACACACACACACAAAGTAAATGCAACGTACACACATATGGCCACTGCCTGGGCTGCCAGGGCCAGAACCAAATTTCATTCTTAACTCTTGTACTGCAAGTATTACACAAAAAAATGCAATTACTTAATACAGAAATCATATTTGTTATTCCACTTTCAAAGACATAATTTGAGTTTAAACTTCAGTCTATTTTCTTACTAAGCACTACATTCCTGCATAACAGGATGTGTAGGTTGGCTAGGTATGATTCTCCACCAAAGGTGGGTGCAGATGTGGCAGAGAAGGCAGCTCATGAGTACAAGGAACCTTTGTTGCTGTTTATTTACTTTCATTAGACTTTGATGCTGCAAATGTTGATGGAGAGCATGGCAAATACATTGACACAGTGTACACCAACCTCTGGCCCACATTTTAGGCTGCAGCATAGACTATGTGCTACGCTGTGGCTACTGAGTGTCGATGGAGTCTCTCAATTCCTAATGGTCAGCCCAACGTGGCTAGTGTCACCGGGAATACTTTGGTCCTGCCCTGCATCTTGCCCCCAGTGACACAGGGCAAAAGAGTCCTCCACTGAAATCTCAGCTGAGCAGGATGGCTGGTCGCCCGACCCCCCACCCCAGCTGTAGATTCTTGAAGGTGGCAGGCAGAGTGCTGAACTGCCCAAGCCCCCGGGTGGTCAGTGGTGGACAGAGGTTAGAGGAGGAGGAGAAGATTAGTGTTAACTGTCCTGCTGACAATGAGGTTATCAGAGGCAGAGCACAAGCTTGAATTAGGAAAGGATAGGGAAGGAAATCGGCCCCTGCCGTTCTGAGCACCAGCATTTGCCTGAAGGGATTTTGGGAAAAATCATGGAAAATCTAAATCAGAATGGCCAAGGAAAATCTAAATCAGAATGCCAGACATGGGGTTTGAACCATCATCCTTCTGAATGTGAGTCCAGTGTACTATCCACTCCGCCACCTCGCTCCGTGACAGAGGTTCGATGGCCTGGAGATGGTAGTGATGGCAGCATCATTGATATGGTGTTGACCGCAGACATTGGATATCATACCACTGCCCAGCTGTTTGACAGTGACAGGCTGGTCCCCTCAGGACTTTAATGCAGTGGCCCCAGTGCTGACTCTGTAGAAATGGCTGTGTTTCTGTGTCGCACATAAATGTGTGGAACAGGGTCAGTCAGCAAGGGCCATCTGTAGACACACACAGTGGGTTGAACTACAGAAGTATCGTGGAGGTTGGCCAATGTCCCAGGCCATTGACACGCAAAGCAGCATTATGGAAGGGGCTTACTCTTCCTGAAGTTGCTGAACAGACAGGGCATTGTTTGGCGCCAATCCATGCTCAGGATCCATTAGTTTGTCTAGGGCACAGAGCACAGTTTGTGTTCTATTCTGTTACACTACCTTTCCTGAATTTTCACCCATGTGCACTCTCGTGTACTAGTAATGGTGGCCATGTAATAGTATAGTGATAATTTTTTTTTCCTATCACTGTAAGCAACCCTAATGGTGCAGGTATATCAGCTTGAATCTTGTGTAAACCTTCTAGAAACAGAGCTGGGTGTATGAGTATGAGTGTTAAATGATTGTATGTATGCAGTCATTAATTGGATGTCTACAATATCCAAATGCTCCCAGAGTATGCCCACACCATGATTAGTGGCGTCAACAAATGCCCAAATGTAGGACATCAGTGTTGCAGCCAAAGAGAGCAGCTGTCCTTTTTAAGACTGGTAAGCTGTGTGGTGTTTAGGGTCTGCTGTTCCCCAGGTTGACTTCTACATCTGTTTGTCTGTTCTTTCTGACACCACACAGTCATATAATTGATTCGCCTCATTGTGCAATGAATCCACAACCTGTAGTGCAAATGCACATTTACGTTTGACCTCCAGTGGGGATCAAAAATTAGTGAGCATGGGACAAGATGGATGGGGACTGTGGATAGGTGGTGCTAGTGGGTATGTGAGTCAGCCATGTAGCAGGCTGGGATAGCTCATGCATTTGCAATAAACATTGTGTCCATGTGGTATAGTAGTTAACACAACTACCTAGTGAGCAGGAGATTCCGGATTCGAGTCCCAGTCTTGCTCGCATTTTCACTCATCACTGCTGATTCCACATAGAGTCCCAATGCACCTTTAGTTCCTTTCCTTTCCTTTCCTATCCCTTCCCTCCCCTCCCCTGGCCTCTCCTCTCCCTTCAGTTTACATAGTTCCAACCCTTTTTTGTCCAATGCATGAGACTCCATAGATTGGCACAGCTGACTCTATAATTGTATAGGAACTGACAGTAGCCAATGGTATTCTCACTGTGTATCGCTAAAATTTTGTCTTGTTTATCAACACAAATTTTAGTCTTCTAACTGCTGAATTTCATTTTCCTTAGCACAAGCATTACAATCCAACCTCAGAGTCCACTGATGATATGATAGTATTACATCTGGTTGCTGTGTGAAGAATGTGCCACTTGTTAGTGGACATATGTTGAAAGCCTTCTGTCACCCCACAGCCACATGTCATAACGAAGCATCCTGTGTCCCTTTTCCCATTTGTCCCAAACTCAACACCTGGTGCAGGAGCTGCTCCCTCTTGCTCTTGGGTAGTAGTGGTGCCCCTAAATCTTCCTATCAGTTTATTATTCCTGTTGATGGCCTAAGAGCATAGCGATGTGATGGAATGACTATAGAAGTGTCTTATTTTTCTTGCCTGATTTTACCCTTCTTTTCCCTTTCCCCAGACAGCCCCTTCTCCTCTTCTGAAGGTATTGGTGGAAGTGGGGCAGCGCCACTGGGGTTCCTTTAAAATGGGGCACGTGACTTACATGCTCTGCTGATGTGGGGGGTTGATAGTTACAGTTTAGCATTAAAAGAGGATGTAATTTCTATTACTTGAGAGAGCCCTTGGTAATGCACACCAAATTTGTTAGTCTCTCTCTTTGGTGCATAGGTTTTGGTTGGCATCACTCATTGTCCAACATGATACTTTGGTAAGATTTACTTTTTGTATGGGTACTTTCCTGTCTTTCCTGGGCTTTAGTGTTCACCTTTTTAACTTCGTGCCAGATCTTTTTCAACAATTTCAAGAAATTTTGAGCCACTGATAAATCCTACACAGCTGAAAAAGAGATATCATCTGACCAAAAACGGCCTCATATGGGCATAAGCCTGTACTCTCTGTTTTGAATGTGTTCATTTGCTTGCGGGTGTAATGCACTGATGCTGAATTTCTTAATGTTTAATAACTGGCACAACCACTTCATTAAATTAGACATAAAATTCATTCCTTGGTCCTTTATCATTGCCTCAAGTGTTCCAAACTGTAGTATCCATTTGTTAACCATCGCTTGCACCACCTACTGGATAGTTATGGCTATCGTGGACATGAAAAGCACACGAAAGTTTCCACTGATGTTTGAACAAATTGTCCAAGTATAACCATGCCAATCATCTGAAATGGTTTATCAACCTCTAGTAACTTTTGCAATGTAATCTTTCCGTGAATGAGTTTCGCTCTTTGTGTGCTTGGCACATGATTTTTGACGTAATGGTTTAAATCTTGATTTTCTGCTATCCACCAGTAATTGTGTGCTGCTCTGTATTCTGTGACTCAACAGCCACTGTGTCCAGCTAAAATTGAATTGTGTGCATCCCTCAACACTTTGTTTCATGATTCTGGTGGTACTTCTATGTGTAACCCACCTCTGTCTCCGTGTACAGTGATCTGTCTTCCATGCTAAATTGTGGCTGTTTTGCAAATCACTGACAGTCTGAGTGCCTCTCATTCATTCGTCTGTCTATACTGGCGCATTCCATAGCGTATATTTTGTAATTAAGTTCAACTACATTTCTGAGTGATTTACCCGGTCCGTGTACTACTTCAAAATCGAGTTCACCCCATTGTACTGCCCATCTAGTCAAGTGACTTATCAGGTCTTTTGAATACTAGTAATCATTTCAATACCACATTACTTTGAATTGTTGTCCATGCATATAACAGCAGAAATAAGTTACTCCACACATTAGTGCTAACATTTCTTTCTCAATAGTTGAAAATTTTTCTCTGCAGTAATAAGATGTCTTTGATGCATATGCTGCTGAGGTGTTCTTGTCCATCTAATTGTTGGCTTAAAATGCTAACTACGACAAAATTACTTTCATCACACAACAGTATAAATTGTTTTTGATAGACTGGAGAAGTGAGAACTGGACTAGTGGTCAATAAATCTTTCAAATTTACAAATCTTGTTTCACAATTCAGACACCAGTCAGATTTTACTCCTTTCTTTAATAATTGTGTGAGGGGTTTTTCAATTTCAGTGAATTTTCGAATCAGTTTTCTATAGAAATAAGCTAAGCCTAAATATGTCTGTAATTCCTTTTCAGTAGTGAACGGAAATTTCTCACAGCATCAAGAAGTCGCAGTTCAGCAGGTATGCATCCAGGCCAAATATTTGGCCGAACTAACAGTCTTATGGTGTCACAGAATGGCTCATTTCTGGGCTGAGTGTCAATCATGCTGCACATAAATGATCAAAGACTTCACGTAAACACTCTACATGCTCCTGTAAATCCTTGAAGAACACGATGTTGTCTTCTAAATAGATCCTACATGCTTTGTTTTAATTCCTTGTTATATGAAACCTAATAGGTGCTGGAAGGTTGCTGACACTTTTATCATTCCAAATGGCACATGACAATACTTATACAGAGTCGAGAATGCAATTTTCAGATGATCTAAAGGCATTGCTTCTAAGTGATGATTCCCACTTTGTAGGTCCATATTTGCAAAACATTGACACTGGCCTAGATTAGTCTCTGTAATAATAGGCATAGGGCAGGTGTCTGTAACTGTTTTCTGGTTCAACTAACAGTGGCTGCACCAAAGTTGTGTATGTTACTGCCATCTGATGAATTATTTTGCACAATGACAATAGATGTGGACAAGATGCTATTTCTCTCTTCTGTGATCCCTTCTTGCAGTAGAACTCCGTACACCTTTTTATAGACAGGCGATTCATTCCCAGTGGGAATACGATAAGTGGGCATAGCAGGCAGTGGTCCTGGAGGATCAAATAACTCAGTGTGTTCTTTCAATGGTCTCTCTACGTACTCCTTATCCTCTCCCTCTATATGTGATACTTTTCTCCTCAGTGCAGTTAAAAATGACAGACTTTCCCAGTGCTACATAAACTGACATGAAATCCATACCTATCTCATTCTCTTCCATCACTTCTGAGCTGCCTGTCAGAATATCATGTGACAGCTTCACTTCTTCAGAACTAAGGTTATAAATACTGATAGACATAACTCTGCTCCCCTCAATTTCCTGCATGTATGACAAACTATGCCACGTAGAACATTCTACATCTACACCTACATAGATACTCCGCAAGCCACCATACAGCATGTGGCGGAGCGTACCATGTACCACTACTAGTTAGTTCAATTCCTCCACAATTCCACTCACAAATAGAGCAACAGAAAAATGACTGTCTATACGCCTCCGTATGAGCCCTAATTTCTTGTATCTTATCTTCTTGGCCCTTACGCGCAGTGTATGTTAGTGGCAGTAGAATCATTCGGCAGTCAACTTCAAATGCCAGTTCTCTAAATTTTTTCCATACTGTTCCTCAAAAAGAAGGTCGGCTTCCCTCCAGGGATTTCCATTTGAGTTCCCAAAGCAGCTCCATAACTTTTACGCGTTTTTCAAATCTACCAGTAACAAATCTAGCAGGCCACCATTGAATTGTTTCGATGTCTTCTTTTAATCGAATTAATCCAACCTGGTACTGATCACAAACACTCAACCAGTACCCAAGAACAAGTCAAATCAAAACCCTATATGCAGTCTCCTTTATAGATGAGCCACACTTTTTAAAAATTCTCCCAATAAACTGAAGTTGACCATTCACCTTCCCCACTACAGTCCTCACACACTCGTTCCATTTCATACTGCTTTGCAACGTTATGCCCAGATATTTCAACGATGTGCCTCTGTCAAGCAGGATACTACTGATGCTGTATCCAAACATTAGGGGTTTGTTTTTCCTACTCATCCAAATTAACTTACATTTTTCCACGTTTAGAGCTAGCTACCATTCATCAGTCCACCTAGAAATTTTGTCCAAGTCATCGTGTATCCTCCCACAGCTACTCAGCTTCTACACCTCATCCTACACCACAGCACCATCAGAAAAAAAAACACAGATTACTGCCCAAACTGTCTGCCAAATCATTTATGTATATAGAATACAACAGTGGTCCTATCATGCTTCTGTGTGGCATCTGATGATATCCTTGTCTCTGATTAATATTCACCATTGAGGACAACATGTTGGGTTCTATAACTTAAAAAGTCTTTGAGCCACTTACATTTCTGTGAACCAGCCTGCAGTTGGTCACCATGTTAAATACTTTCTGGAAATACAGAAACATGAAATCTGCTTGTTGTCGTTCATCCGTAGTTTGCAGTATATCATATGAGAAAAGGACAAGCTGTTTTGCATGAGCCATGCTTTCTAAAATGATGCTGATTCATGGAAATAAGCTTCTTGATCTCAAGAAAATCTATTATATTCAAACTAAGAATATGTTCAAGGATGCTGCAGCAAACTGACGTTAGGGATAGTGGTCAATAATTTTGCAGGTCCGTTCTTATATCCATCTTATACACATGAGTCACCTGCACTTGTTTCCAGTTGCTTAGGACTTTGTGCTGGATGAGGGATTCGGGATATATGGAAGCTAGGTAAGAGGCCAGTACTGTAGAGTACTTTCTGTTGAACCGAATTGGAATTCCATCCGGTCCTGGTGACTTATCTGCTTTCAAATCCTTCAGTTGTTTCTTTACACCAGGGATGCCTATTACCAAGTTGGACTCGCATTCAGGAGGATGACGGTTTGGAAGTGCATCTAGCCATCCAGATTTTAGTTTTCTGTGATTTCTGTGAATTGCTCCAGGCAAATGCTGGGATGGTTCCTTAGAAAGAGCATGGCTGATTTTCTTCCCCATCCTTAACACAATCAGGCTTGTGCTAAGTCTCCAATGACCTCAGTATTAATGGGACATTAAACCCAATCTGCCTTCCTTTTTCTTACTACCTTGTCCATATGAGTGTTTGTTCATTGGTCAAATGGTGGAATGTTTGCGCATTTCTTGAATGTGCAATTTAAAACTTCAGGTTTTGCATCACTATCTTCAACTGCCACACCGGACTATTCAACAAGAGACTGGATGGAAGCCTGAGAGAGACTTAGTGATTTTACATAGAACCAGAAAATACTCGCGTTCTCTGCCAGATCTTATGCTAAGGTATGACAGTGGTAATTGTTGTATTCTTCGTGCATAGACTTTTTCATTGGCTCACGAATCTCCACTAACCTTTGCTTCTTGTCATTTGTGCATTCTCTTTTAAACTGAGAGTGCAGCAGCCTGTGTTCCCATAGCATTTCCAGATTTCATTATTAGACCACAGTGGGTCTTTTCCATCCTTAATCCTCTTACTAGGCACCTAACTCTCCAGACCACAATTTACAATCTATTTAAACTTTCGTCCATAATTCCGCTACATCCATCGTACTGGAAGTAAGTGATGTCAGTTCATTGTTGAAGTGAGATGTTAGCAACTGCTTATCTACTCTGTCTAGCAGAAACACTCTCCTAGCCTTCTTGACTGATTTATTAAGTTTCTTAACCATAGTTGCTATAGTGACATCACGATCACTAATCCCCTTTTCTATACTTAGGGTGTCAGTAAGGTCCAGTCTGTTCATAGCTACGAGCTCTAAGATATTTCTGTTGCATGTGAGCTGCCGAACTAGTTGTTTGAGACAGTTTTGAGAAAACATGTTCAAATCACTACTGACCATAGAATTTTTTTGAATGAGTGTATAATTCTCACAACGAAATCAAGCTGCCACTAAAAACTGCCAACAATTAACTTGGTTTCACTTACACCTGTTATATATGACCAGATAGTTTCACTGTCACACTCAACTTCGATCTCAATAGAGACGTTGTTCTTGTCAACTACAATGAATACTCCCCCTCATTTGGCCTCTAACCTGTCTTTCCGATATATTTTTCACAACTCGCTAAATAACTCAGAGCTTTCCACTTTGGGTTTCAGCCAGCTCTCGGTCACAAGAATAATCTGAGTGCGAGAACTTTCCTGGAGTGCAGTAAATTTGGGAACTTTGTTGTGAATACTTCAACAGTTTACTGATAAAATTTTGAAAGACGAAATGTCTGTACTCTTAACATGGTTTTATTTCCCTTGCTGTGTGTCTACTGGTGAATGCTTATCAGAATATCTCAAACTACCACCTGGCCTCAAAAAACCTTATGTGCACTCTGTAAGTACTCTGCTACTTGAGTAGCTGCTTCATTTGCGTAGTGCACACCTAACCTATCAAGAGGAGTCCTATGAATCCCCACCCAATAATGCAGGTCTCGAAATCGCCAGCCAAGACTGTCACAGAGTCAACGAAGCCTTTGTTTGGAAATCTCCACTCAGTTGCAAACCAGAGGACCACGATCAACTGTGGGAATAATGCTGCATATTGCAAGCTCTGCTTGCGCCCCATGCAAGAGGCCAGCAGCCTTCACCACTTGTACCAGCCACCTGTACGAACTGAGGATGACCCCAGAACCCATCCGACAGATGTTATTGGTGTAGACGGAGCTACAACTTGCAGATGACATCACCCTGCACATTCAGTAGGCACAGGCAGGGCCACCTCCATATCTCGGACCAGGCCTCCTGGCACGCATACCAAGTGTGCATTGGCTTTCTTTCCAGTCCTGAATGCCATCTGTCTAAGGGGCTCCATGTTATGCCTAACGTTGGAGCTCCTGATAACCAGTAAACCCTCCCCTGTGTGCCTGCTCAGACCCTGCTGAAGGAGCAGCCACCTGTCCACTCACAAGGTGAATGGGAGAGGCCAATCTCCACATTGGCTCTCCACCTTGATTGATGCTAAAGCATTACCACCTGCCACTCACACTGCTGTGGATCCACCATGGTGTGTGCACTAGAAGGTGCCCCAGCAATAGAGCCCATGGGCAAAATGAGCAGCACCTGAGGCATCCCATATGCACCAGATTCTCTGCCACTGCTGCACTGCAATGCAGCAGCCTCAAGACAACTGACCATAGCAAAAAGCACATTCAGTTGTTCGTGAACTGTGGCCAGCTCCTCCTCTGCCTGCACATAGCATTCACACATCGTACCAAGTCTAAATGAAGAAGTAAACCATAAAAGCAGACAGAATCCTAGGTACATGATTTGCTACCCTCCTGATGTGTCGCCAATGGATGCTGATGCGTTAATGACCTACATAGTTGGCTGTTCAGAAGAAATGAAAATTGTGCCACAGATAAGAAATGTACTACAAGGAAAACACAGGAAAAGATAAACACTTAACTTACCTCTCTGTAGATGCGTATTAGCCAAGAGCTGGGGACTGACATTGTGCTTTAGATAATTCTTTATTTTCAAGCAGATGTTCCCAAAAAGAATTAAGTGGCAGTTCAGCTCCTACCC
Organism: Schistocerca piceifrons; assembly: GCF_021461385.2. Taxonomy (NCBI): domain Eukaryota; kingdom Metazoa; phylum Arthropoda; class Insecta; order Orthoptera; family Acrididae; genus Schistocerca; species Schistocerca piceifrons. The sequence goes on along the minus strand of NC_060139.1, from coordinate 781,083,839 downwards.
AAATTAACATTCCAGTATCCTTTTGGTATGCTATCCCGCAAGTTGACTGTAAAGGACATTGTATGCAGTTCAGCAGGTTTATCGGACATGCCGGGCCTTCCTTGTGACAGTGATGAATTTCCAGCTGTAAAAACAAGTTGAAATGAAGTCATGACTTCATAGTGACAGTCAACAATAGGGAGAATTTCTGTACTCACCTGGATGAAACTTCGCCCCACTTGGAATCCTAGCACTGCCGAATTGAGTGGACCTACATGAAATCCACCTATGCCGCTTAACCTCCATCATGGCAGATTTAATTCTACTTCACCAAATAAACTCTTACTTGCCACCACTACTTGAGATCAAGTATCTAATAAGAATTTGCACAACTTTCCTTTCACCTAGCGAATCAGAGGATACCTGGCTAACTTTTATTGCAAGTGTTGTCTAGTAGACTTACTTTTTCCTGCCCCCTTTAACAGTGGGGTAAGAGGTCTCTCCCATGACCACCTTCTCTTGTCCCTGCAAACGCTTGCATGTGCAGTTCCGTTTGGAGTGTCCAAAATGTTTACATGGTTGACATTGCTACTCTCTACAATTGTAATTATTATGACCCTGACAACCACATTTAAAACATCTGATATCCATTGTTAAATGTCTTTCTTTCCCCACAGTTTGGTGACCATATCAATTTCAGCTAATGCCACTACAATGTCTGCTGCTTCATTCAAAGTCTTTGGAAATGGAAAATGAATTCTATGTGACATTTCCAATGGTAATTCCAGCAAGAATGCATCAACAAGTCTGTGTTAGGTTTCTCCTGTCCCATTTTTGTGTTGCTAATTGTGTTGTCAGAAAGCCTTCTATACTATCAAGATCTTCTGAATTGTTTCAGATTTATATTTTATCGAGCACAGTCAGAATAAGTTAGAGGAATATTGCCCTTGGTATGGAAATCATAGGAGGTACAACTGTATTTGACAGATGTTAGTTGATAAATCATGGAGTATAAGTAGTCTGAAAAGAGTATTATGAAATATAGAAGTTCGTGATTTTTAAAAGGAGAGGGGGGAGGGGCGGGGGGTGTTTAGAATACTGTATGAGATCTGATGACAGGAATTAGTGTATTACCAAAAATATATTCTAACAAAATTGTTTTATTGCATATTATCACTTTTATTTGTATTTTGCCCCTAAAGAAACAGAGGAATTGCATGTAATAAAACAACCGAGTTATACAAAGTGATTTGTTATGATTTTTAAACTTTATTACATACAGCAGCAGTGTGAATAGAATTAATGTGTATTTTGGAAGGAACGTAGAAGGAAACAAAAGTGGATCAGCAGCTTATATTAACATTTTGACAAGAACAAGCCAATTACTGTTTGACACTAAACGATATTGTGCCTAGGACAATTCAGAAAATAAAATATGTGAAATTCAGCTGAATAATATGAAAGGAAGATGGTACGAGGGAAAGCTTGCTATATCGTTAACTTAAATATTAAACATGTGAACCAATCTGTAGATAAATCATAGGATGTAGTTTATTGTTCGATTTTCTATTTTACACAGGTCACCAAAGCGCTCCATGCGCACGCCAACATCTCAGGCATTTGCTGAGAGCACAATTTCTGCAGTTCAAGCAGCTCTGCACAAATACCAGCTACAGATTCATGAACTACAGGTAAATGTTGTCATATAGTCATGCACTGGTGATGACAGCTTCGTTTAATCTTCTTTGTCACATCATATAATGTTCCTTCTCTTAGAGTATTCTAGCCAAGGGGTGTGTACTGTGCATAAACTTACGATGTTATGTCTCCATCTATATTCTGTAAACCACTATATGGTTTGTGACAGAAAATTCATATTGTATCAGGTTTATTGCCTCCTTTCCTATTCTGTTTGCAAATTGTACGAGGCAAGACTCATTGTCATTACTTCTTGCATAGTCTTATTGTTGTGGTTATTGTGCAAAGATATATATAGGAAATAATATTTGAGGGCTTGTTTTGATGTGTGGATTCTCGGTATTTTGTGAGTGAGGCTACACATGACACACAACACTTTTCTGCAATGTTTTCCACTGCAATTTTCGTAATCACTTGTACGACACTTTCACTCTGAGTAAAGGAAACTGAAACAGAGCGTGCAACTCTTCCAGGAATCTTCTCTTTCTGCTCTGTTAATTCAACATAGTAAGAGTCGCAGACTGTCAAACACACCTCAATAATGGTTTAAGCAAGCATTTTGGAATATTTAACTTTTGTAAATGAGTTATGCTTGTTAAGGATTCTTGTAATAAATGTGAATAACCTTTTAAAAAGGAACCAATCCAAAATATGACATAAACAATTCCTGGAAGCTACAGGAAACATAAATTTGAATAGCAGGACAGGGATCTGACCTGGCATCCTCCTATATGCAAATCAGCTGCCTAAACCACTGTGCCACCACAATCTGCTAAATTAGATAGAAGGTATCTTGTAAGACTTGTACATATCAGCACCATTAGCAAGTGCTCACATGCAATTAGGTGTAAGAAATTTACAGCTTTGGCCAACAGCCATATTCAGAACAAAAAGAAAAGATATATAATAGAGGGAAACATTCCACGTGGGAAAAATATATCTAAAAACACAGATGGTGTGACTTACCAAACGAAAGTGCGGGCAGGTCGATAGACACACAAACAAACACAAACATACACACGTAATTCAAGCTTCCGCAACAAACTGTTGCCTCATCAGGAAAGAGGGAAGGAGAGGGAAAGACGAAAGGATGTGGGTTTTAAGAGAGAGGGTAAGGAGTCATTCCAATCGCGGGAGTGGAAAGACTTACCTTAGGGGGAAAAAAGGACAGGTATACACTCGCGCACACACACACATATCCATCCGCACATACACAGACACAAGCAGGCATTTTCTGACATGGAGGTCACGTGCGCTTCATGCCTTTCCCTCGTGGTACCACAGAGCAAATGACACCATCCAGCAGGTAGAAGTGCCAGTCCACAGCCTGCATTGCCAATAGCACACAATCATTACAATTTCAATCTGCACAAACCATCAAAAAAGTCCCAAAAGTGGGGGACTTCCTACTTACTACCTACCTTTACCCATGAATATTTTTCGTTGGCCAGTGGATATCAAGGGTGTGGAATGTCTCCTATGAATGACATGTTACATCTCAATTGTATTCTACTGTATCCATTATTATAAAATTTGTAAGTAGTTAATGGGTGTAAATATTGTAAAAATACAGCCTCATTCCATAGCCTAGAAACTTTAATGCCATTGGCATTAATGGAACCAACAATTAAAAAAAAAAAAAAAAAAAAGAAAAAAGAAAAGAAACTGGAAGCAGGAATAAATGGCCAGATAAATTTAAGGCAGAATGACAACATAAATGTAGCCACAGGGCAATCAGGCGCCACACTCAGGTTTATTGGAAGAATCGTAATGGAATTCTTTGTGGGTTTTGGCCAACAGCTATCTTAAGAAAAATATGAAACATGTAGATATAAGGTATCTTGTCAGGTTAGTACATATCATTGGCAAGTGCTTACTTGCTAGGGATACTGACATGTTCTGGTTTGTCTACAGTATATCTGTTCCTTTTCTGTGGCTATTGGCTAGACCAATAAACTGTTTAAGTGTAACTACATGTTAGCATTTGCTAAAGGTACTGGTATGTACTAGTCTGTCAAGATACCTTGTATGTACAGGGTGACAGTTATTGAACTGTATGAAATAAACCTGTCATTACTCCTGAATGGTTTGCATTAGGATGTTTAAACTGCACGATTGCCCCCGGGACATGATGGAAATTAGTATGTGCGTGATGATTTGGTTTGGCAACAAAGCCCACTTTTATTTGGATGGGTTTGTCAATAAGTGAAATTGGCACATTTGGGGGACTGAGAATCCACATGTCACCATCGAGAAGTCTCTTCGTCCTCAACAGGTGATTGTGTGGTGTGGAATATCCAGTCATGGAATAATTGGTGCGATATTCCTTGACTCCGCAGTGACTACCAAACATTATGTAAAGGTTTTGAAAGAGGGTTTCATCCATTTTATCCAAAGTGCCCCTAATTTCGAGAAGACATGGTTCATGCAAGACAGAGCTCGACCCCATCGAAGCAGGAGAGTGTTTGATCATATTCTCTGGTTCTGAACACATGCAACTCCTTTTTGTGGAGCTATTGTAAAGACAAGGTGTACAACAACAACCCCAAAATCATTGCCTTTACAAATGTCTGCTTGTGTCTGTGTATGTGTGGATGGGTATGTGTGTGTGTGTGCGCGAGTGTATACCTGTCCTTTTTTCCCCCTAAGGTAAGTCTTTCCGCTCCCGGGATTGGAATGACTCCTTACCGTCGCCCTTAAAACCCACATCCTTTCGTCTTTCCCTCTCCTTCCCTCTTTCCTGATGAGGCAACAGTTTGTTGCGAAAGCTTGAATTTCGTGTGTATGTTTGTGTTTGTTTGTGTGTCTATCGACCTGCCCGCACTTTCGTTCGGTAAGTCACATCATCTGTGTTTTTAGAAAAGATATATAGCTTTTTTTGTCAGACTAGTACATGATAGTGTCATCAGCAAGTAAGTACTTGCTAATTAGTGTGGTATGAACTAGTCCTATTTGATACCTCATACATATTTCTTTTCTTTTGATTCTGAAGGTAGTTGTCAGCCAAAATCCACAAAGAGTTTGGTTTTTCCAGAATGAAACTAACATGGTGCAGTGGAATGTGGCTGTTTTCAATCTTCATGGCACATTAAAATTGTACACCCTACTAGAATGTGAAACCAGAATACTGTCTTTCGTGGGCAATGTAGTGGAGGCCCACTATGGATATATCTCACGTTATTTGATTGGAGGGAGCGAATTGGTCACCCGTGTAGCATTGCGCCATCAGCACTGACACCACAGTATAAGCACTGGCAGTACACCAAGTGAACCTCCACTACCCTGTCCACATGTGGACAGAAATATTGGAAGGTATCAAGGCTGTTACAACTTGTGAAAGGTTTGCTACTCCTGCATGACAGTGCACTCGTTCATGCCACTCTGCTAACTGTGGCTACTTGTTCTCATTTAGAATATGAAATCTTTCCAGATCTGTTTTACTCGCCAGATCTAGCACCCACAAATTGCTTCCTCCTCCGAAGACTGAGGAAATTATTGCCAGGACAACATTTTATCAGTGGTGATGAGGTGATATCCGCAGTGGAGAACTTTTTCCAGAGACGAACTAATGACTCGTACAATTATGGCATACAATAGGCTGTACATTGCTAGAAAAAATATGTAAACTTGAAATGGTCTTGTGGAGAGGACTAATAAATGTGCAAAAATTCAGAGTTCTAGCCTTTTATTTTCGTACATTTTGAAAATGTTGAGGAATGTTTAGGTGACAGAATACTTACAAACCAGTTACAATATAGGCACTGTGAAATATAAGCAGGGGGGGGGGGGGGGGGGGGGGGGAGAGAGAGAGAGAGAGAGAGAGAGAGAGAGAGAGAGAGAGAGAGAGAGAGAGAGAGAGAGAGAGAGACTAATAAAATATTGTGGCCATACTGCTTGCAATAATTTATTGTGAGTGTCTGGAGTTACAGTGTTCTATGTGACTGGAAAAAGGCACAAGTCATTTCAACTTAAAAAAGGGTTGCAAGACTGTGATGTACAGAGCTATAGATGTGTCTAACTCATATTAATAGGCTGTAGAATTATAAAAAATACTTTGTGCTCCCATGTGATGACTTTTCTAGAGACTGAGCAACTCTGAAGGAACTAACAATTATTCCAAAAGGATCAGTCATGTGAAAATGTTCTCTGTTCATTCACATTATCCAAAGAAAAGATTGCATGTTGATGTGGGCGTTCTCAAGATAGTGTTATGGGATCACTATTGTACACAATATATATTTAAATGACTTGGCATATTATGTCTATGGGTCTCTGTGGTTGTTTACTGATGACACAGTTATGTAGAGGGAGATGACATCCATTGGAGAGTACTACAAAATGCATAGTGTCTTGAAGGTGACTTGCACCTAGTGCAAAGATTATCATCTACAATTCAGCAATGTAATGTAATGGGCATAAATAGATGATAAGACCTGATATTATTTGGCCATCAGTCACCAGAATTAGTGATAACCACCAAGTATCTAGGAAGTATCTAGCAAGTGGACTCTGCTAAATTCTTGGTTGTGTAAGTTGATAGCAAATTAAATTGGTCCTGCCATATCTTAGATCTGGCAAAAAGACTTCATTCTGCAACTTTTTCCTTCCAAATAATTGCATCATCTGCACACATAGATGCCATCAGAGCTGCTTCCTGTGGATTTTTCAATGCGCTGTCATCTTACAGCGTCATCTTTTGAGGTAATCAGCATGTGATGAAAAAGTTTTTTAGCAATCAGAAGAGAGGTAAACACATCACGAGTGGTATTCATCCAAGGCACTCTTGCAGGAATCTGTTCTGGAAACTACAGGTTTTTACAATGATGTCTTGGTATATATTCTCCCTTGTGTGTTCTCTTAATAAAACTTGCTCCCTTTCCAAAACCAGTAGTGCATATCATGGCTACAATATGAGGTCCAAAACAGGAGTTAAATAGTAACCAGATGACCTTCGTCCTTGTACAGAAAGGATAAATTATTCAGGCCTGAAAGTTTTCAGCACTCTGCGTACAGACATCAAAAGTCTATCTCTTGAAACGTCTAAATTGAAAAGGAAAGTGAAAGAATATCTGTTGTGAGACTCATTCTACTCAGTGAATTTTTCATAAAGTGGTGTGCATGTGTGTAGTTTTATTGTATAACTTAATTGTCCCATTTAATGCAAGCATACTGGTAAATATGATTTTTTATCATAAATGGAATCATATTATTGACGTTTAACTACAAGGATATTACTTAAGTGAATGTCTCATAATGAGCACATAAATGTTAGTTGTGATATCTTGTGTATTATGATGTAACATTAGGTGGTATGCATACTATAATGAATCCACCGTATTGTGAATGTTTCTATGGTATTTATTCCTCTAATGAGAGTGTTTAGAATAGCCCGTTTTAACAGTCCAGTAGTTGATCTGTAACTTGTGCATCTTGCTAGGTTTCTTGCTTATATTACTTTTTCTCACATTCACTGAGCAATACTAATGCTGCAGGGGTCCTGTTATTCAGTACCCTTGAACCGTGACATAGCTTCTCCCCCATGGTCTTCGATCCATCATGTCAAAGACGCTGAAAGAGACTTTCCTTATTCCAGGAGAAAAACACACTCTAAGAAGTTGAACTCAGTGTATTACCTGTAATGTACAATTCTAACTTCTCTTAATGAATTGACTATACATGCATTACATTCCAGTTAGATGATGTCATGTGACCGTTTCACACAAGACTTAGAACCAGAGTACAGTAAAATCTGAACAGCAATGCTGTAATGGTTTCTTTTCTAACATGGAGGTCACGTGCGCTTCATGCCTTTCCCTCGTGGTACCACAGAGCAAATGACACCATCCAGCAGGTAGAAGCGCCAGTCCACAGCCTGCATTGCCAATAGCACACAATCATTACAATTTCAACCTGCACAAACCATCAAAAAAGTCCCAAAAGTGGTGGACTCCCTACTTACTACCTACCTTTACCCATGAATATTTTTCGTTGGCCAGTGGATATCAAGGGTGTGGAATGTCTCCTATAAATGACATGTTATACCTCAATTGTATTCTACTGTATCCATTATTATAAAATTTGTAAGAAGTTAATGGGTGTAAATATTGTAAAAATGCAGACTCATTCCATAGCCTAGAAACTTTAATGCCATTGGCATTAATGGAACCAACAATTAAAAAAAAAAAAAAAAAAAAAAAGAAAAGAAAAGAAACTGGAAGCAGGAATAAATGGCCAGATAAATTTAAGGCAGAATGACAACATAAATGTAGCCACGGGGCAATCAGGCGCCACACTCAGGTTTGTTGGAAGAATCCTAATGGAATTCTTTGTGGGTTTTGGCCAACAGCTATCTTAAGAAAAATATGAAACATGTAGATATAAGGTATCTTGTCAGGTTAGTACATATCATTGGCAAGTGCTTACTTGCTAGGGATACTGACATGTTCTGGTTTGTCTACAGTATATCTGTTCCTTTTCTGTGGCTATTGGCTAGACCAATAAACTGTTTAAGTGTAACTACATGTTAGCATTTGCTAAAGGTACTGGTATGTACTAGTCTGTCAAGATACCTTGTATGTACAGGGTGACAGTTATTGAACTGTATGAAATAAACCTGTCATTACTCCTGAATGGTTTGCATTAGGATGTTTAAACTGCACGATTGCCCCCGGGACATGATGGAAATTAGTATGTGCGTGATGATTTGGTTTGGCAACAAAGCCCACTTTTATTTGGATGGGTTTGTCAATAAGCGAAATTGGCACATTTGGGGGACTGAGAATCCACATGTCACCATCGAGAAGTCTCTTCGTCCTCAACAGGTGATTGTGTGGTGTGGAATATCCAGTCATGGAATAATTGGTGCGATATTCCTTGACTCCGCAGTGACTACCAAACATTATGTAAAGGTTTTGAAAGAGGGTTTCATCCATTTTATCCAAAGTGCCCCTAATTTCGAGAAGACATGGTTCATGCAAGACAGAGCTCGACCCCATCGAAGCAGGAGAGTGTTTGACCATATTCTCTGGTTCTGAACACATGCAACTCCTTTTTGTGGAGCTATTGTAAAGACAAGGTGTACAACAACAACCCCAAAATCATTGCTGAGCTTAAAACAGCCACTTTGGAGGTCATTGACAGCAGTGATGTTCCAACACTTCAGCAGGTCATGCAGAATTTCGCTATTTGTCTGCACCACATCATCACCAATGATGGAAGGCATATCAAAGGTGTCATAACCTAATTCCGAATACCTGTAGTGACATTTACATGTTGAATAAAGTCTGTGCAAGCCATAGTTTATAACTAATTTTTTTTTTCGTGTAGTTCAATACTTATCACCTTGTATTTTTATTGAGCAAGGTGGCAAATACTGCCAACTTGCATTTAGGAGGACAACAGTTCAGATTTCTGTCCAGCCACTCAAAGTTATATTTTCTGTGCTTTGCCTAATTGTCAAAGGCAAATTATGGTTTGTTTCCTTTGAAAAGAACAGAGCCAGTTACCTTCACTGTCCTTTCTCTGTCTGCACTACAGCTCTTTCACTAATGATCTCATTGTCAATAGGACAGTAAATCCTAACTTTCCTTTCTCACTTCCATCCTTCCATGTCTGTTTCTTTTGTTTTCTACATCTGCATGGCTACTTTGCAATTCAGGTAGATGCTTCATCAAACCACATTCACACTATTTCTCTCCCATTCCACTCTCAAATAGCACATGGAAAAAAGAACACACAAATCTTTCCATGCAGGCTCTAATTTCTCTTATTTTATTACAGTGATAATTTCTCCGTATGTAGATTTCTCCCTATGTAGATGGACATCAACAAATATTTTTACATTCGGAAGAGAAAGTTGATGATTGAAATTTCATTCCCTCACAATGAGAAATGTGATTGAAATTTCATAAAAAGATCTTCCCATAATGAAAAAGCCTTTGTTTTCATGATTGCCATCCCAATCGGCGCATCATATCCATGAAACTGTTCCCTATTTCATGATAGTATATAGCGATCTGCCCATCTTCGAACTTTTTCCATGATCTCTATCAATCCTAACTGGTAAGGATTCCATAATGCGCGGTAATATTCTGGAAGAGATCAGACAAGCATAGTGTAGGGAGTCTTCCAAGTGTTCTGCCAATAAAATGCAGCTTTTGTTTGCTTTCCCTACAACATTATCTACATGATCATTCCAGTTTAAGTGGCTTGTAACTGTAGTTCCTTTAGTTGTATTTCAACCTTTAAATTTGTGCAGTTTATCATGTAACCTAAATTTAATCAATTCCATTTAGTATTCCTGTGGATGACCTCACACTTTTTATTGTTTAGAATCAATTGCCACTCTTCACACCCTGTAGATATCTTATCTAAATCATGTTGCAATTTGCATTTAGTTCTGAAGATGGCTGTTAACTGAAATCGATAAAGTTTTTAAGTGTTATTAATAAATTCCAGTCCAGACTAAACTGTTACATAAATGCTCCTGTGATGTGGTCCTGTCCATAAATTTGTGTTTCATGAAAACTTTGCAACATTATATTTTCTATACAGGGTGAGTCAAAAAGTACTTTGTACTTTGGAATGATATTGAAATTTATTGAGGTAACTTACAGAACCAGCAAATATGTCATTTTGTAGCCAACAGCCACAACTTTCACATAAAGGTGTCAAGTGTCTTTTTGGTGTGATGTGACTATTATTTGTGATGTGGCAAACATTCCACCGTTAATCAATTTCTTCCCACACTCATTGCAGCAAATCGGATGTAACTTGTGCATTGGCTGAGTATATTCAGTTTTTCAGGTCAGCTAAATTGCCTGGTAGGGGAGAAACGTACACACGGTCTGTAATGAAACATCAGAGAAAGAAGTCCAAAGGTGTCAAGTTTGGAGAGCGAGATGGCCAAGCGATTGGCCCTTCACAGGCAATCCACCAACCTGGAAAGTGATTATCGAGGAAACCTCAAACTTCCATGAGGAAATGAGGTGGTACACTGTCTTGCTGGTAATAAAAAGTTTTCAAGCAGATCCAGATACACAGTACCAGTGACAGTTTCCTCCATGATGAAAAAAGGCCCATACTCTTTCACTCTGTAAAGTCACAAAACAGATTATCTCTGGGGATGTCATAAACGTGTTTCAGGGTTGCATGTTGATCTTAACTTTGGGGCTGTCACAAATGTGTTCCAGGGTTGCATGTCAGTCTTCACTGCCCATGTTCTGCAGTCATGGGTGTTCACTATGCCACTATGTGAAATGTTGACTCATCACTGAAAATGGTTGTGTTCAGGAATGTCTCATTGTCCTCTATCCAGTGCAATGTTTCCCCACATAATTCCACATGAGCAACCTTATCTGCATCACTTATGTGCTGTGCCATCGAAAATCTGTATGGTTTCAAGTATAAATATCTTCACACCACTTGCCAAACAGTCTTTTGTGGAATACCATCTCACACGATGCATGTCCTGTTGATTTTTATGGCCTGTGGTCAAAGCTCTCTCTATTCTGCACAATTTAATCATCAACAAGCAGGCATCCTGGTTATTTATCACATCGCAGTTAACAACCCATCTCAACAAAGTTATTGTACCAAGAGTAAATTTTAGGTCTACTTGGAGGTTCTTTGGCATACTGAGTGCAAAATTTACACCGAACAGGTGTTGCAGATTTTGTTTCATGAAACCAAACACACAGTGAGCATACCTCACACCAGTGAAATTAGCCACTCCTGGTGTCAAAATGTGGTACTGATTCACTGTGTAAATCAAACTTGAGGTTGTTTGCTACAAAATAACACATCTACTGATTCTGTATGTTATCTCAATAAATTTCCATATCATTCCAAATATGTGAAGTCCTTTTGGCTCACCCAGTATTATTTGTCTGATAGCTGAATTTATATGTGGTACTATAGAGCTAAATGTTCCCAGGCAAATAAAGCTTTTCTCTAAAGATTCTCTTGTGTTTCCTGATAACACAGGTGAAGCTGCAGACAAGCAGAGAGCAGCTTATGACATGCAGAAAGCAGTGTGAAGCAGCTGAAGAAGCCCAGAATGTCCTGAATAGCCGTGTTTCGGAATTAACAGTGCAGTGGGACACTTGCCGAGCCCATGGAGCACAGCTACAGCAGGACAAGGACAGCCTTCAGCGTGCACTTGACGGTGTGCGAGCAGACAAGGCTGCTCTGGAAAGGGCTCGTCAGGATTTAACTGCTGCTGTGAGTGAACTTAAGTTTTTAATATTGTGTACTATAAGTAGAAACAAAACTGGCATTCTGTGTGTCAGTGTGTGGAATGTCAGATCCCTTAATTGGGCAGGTAGGTTAGAAAATTTAAAAATGGAAATGGATAGGTTAAAGTTAGATATAGTGGGAATTAGTGAAATTCGGTGGCAGGAGAAAAGGACTTCTGGTCAGGTGAATACTGGATTATAAATACAAAATTAAATAAGGGTAATGGAAGAGTAGGTTTACTAATGAATAAAAAAAATTGGAATGCAGATAAGCTACTATGAACAGCATAGTGAACGCATTATTGTAGCCAAGATGGACATGAAGCCCACATCCACCACAGCAGTACAAATGTATGTGCCAGCTAGCTCTGCAGATGATGAAGAGATTGAAGAAATGTGTGATGAGATAAAAGAAATTATTCAGATATTTAAGGAAAACACAAATTTAATAGTGACGGGGACTGAAATATGACAGTAGTAAAAGGAAGAGAAGGAAAAATAGAAGGTGAATTTGAACTTGGAGAAAGGAAAGAAAGGGGAAACTGCCTGGTAGAATTTTGCACATCACAGCTAACACTTGGTTTAAGAATCATGAAAGGAGGTTGTATATGTGGAAGAGACTTGGAAACACCGGAAGGTTTCAGACTGATTATATAATGGTAAGACAGAGATTTCGGAACCAGATTTTAAATTGTAAGATATTTCCAGGTGCAGATCTGGACTGTGACCACAATGTATTGGTCATGAACTGCAGATTAAAACTGAAGAAACTGCAAAGAGGTAGGAATTTAAGGAGATGGCACCTGGATAAACTGAAGATTTTTGAGTGTTTCAGATAGAGCATTAGGGAACGATTGACAAGAACAGGGGGGTGGGAATGCAGTAGAAGAAGAATGGGTAGCTTTGAGAGATGAAATAGTGAAGGCAGCAGAGGCATGTAGGTAAAAAGATGAGGGCTAGTAGAAATCCATGGGTAACACAAGATATATTGAATTTAATTGATGGAAGGAGAAAATATAAAAATTCAGTAAATGAAGGAGGCAAAATGGAATATAAACATATAAAAAATGAGATCAACAGGAATTTCAAAGTGGCTAAGCAGGAATGGCTAGAGGACAAATGTAAGGATTTAGAAGCACTTATCACTAGGGGAAAGATAGATGCCACCTACAGGAACAGTAAAGAGAACCTTGGAGAAAAGAGAACCACATGTATGAATTGCAAGAAAACCAGTCCTAAGCAAAGAAGGGAAAGCCAAAAGGTGGAAGGAGTATATAGGGGGTCTGTACAAAGGAAACATAATTGAGGGCAATATAATGGAAATGGAAGAGGACGTAGATGAAGATGAGATGGAAGATATGATACTGTGTGAAGAATTTGACAGTGCACTCAAAGTCCTAAGTTGAAACAAGGCCCTGACAGTAGACAGTGTTCTGTTAGAGCTGATAGCCTTGATAGAGCCAGCCATGACAAAACTCTTCTATCTAGTGAGCAAGATACAGACAAAATACACTCAGACTTAAAGAAGAATATAATATTCCAACTTCGAAGAAAGCAGATGCTGACAGGTTTTAAAATTCTATTTAGATTTTGTACAGAGACCAGATGGCAATTGTAAGAATAGAGGGGCATGAAAGGGAAGCAGTGGTTGGGGAGGAAGTGAGACAAGGTTGTAGCTATCCTCGATGGTATTCAATCTGTATATTGAGCAAGCAGTAAAGGAAACAAAAGAAAAATTTGGAGTAGAAATGAAAGCCCAGAGAGAAGAAATAAAAGCTTTGAGGTTTGTTGATGACAATTGTAATTCTGTCAGAGACAGCAAAGGATTTGGAAGAGCATTTGAACAGAATGGACAGTATCTTGAAAGGAGGATGTAAGATGAATATCAACAAAAGCAAAACAAGGATAGTGGAATGTAGTCAGATTAAATCAAGTGATGCTGAGGGAATTAGATTAGGAAATTAGACTCTTAAATTAGTAGAATGAGATTTTCACTCTGCAGCCGAGCATGAGCTGATATGAAACTTCCTGGCAGATTAAAACTGTGTACTGGACCAAGAGTCGAACTCAGGACCTTTGCCTTTCGCGGGCAAATACTCTACCGAGCTCACGTCTCGATCTGGCTGCTGGGAAGTTTCACTTAAAGTAGTAGATGAGTTTTACTATTTGGGCAGTAAAATAATTGATGATGATGATGATGGTCAAAATAGAGAGCATATAAAATGTAGACAGGCAACGGCAAGAAGAGAAATTTGTTAATATGAAGTATGGATTTAAGTGTCAGGAAGTCTTTTCTGAAAGTATTTGTATGGAGTGTAGCCATCTATGAAAGTGTAACAGTTTCTACAAGAATAGAACACTAGCTTTTGAAAGTGTGAAGCTACAGAAGAATGCTGAAGATTAGATGAGTAGATCATGTAACTAATGAGGAAATAGTGAATAGAATTTGGGAGAAAAGAAATTTGTGGCACAACCTGACAAGAAGGAATCATTTGGTAGCACACATTCTGACACATCAAGGGCTTACCAATTTAGTACTGGAGAAAAGTGAGGGGGTTAAAAACCATAACAGAGACAAAGAGAAGAATACAGTTAGCAGATTCAGAAATATGTAAGTTGCAGTAGTTACTTGAAGATGAAGAGGGTTGCACAGGATAGCGTAGCATGGAGAGCTGCATCAAACCAGTCTTCAGAATGAAGACCATAACAACAACAACAACAACAACATAAACATACTAAACTAACCGAAAATAAATATCTTCTGTGTGTGTGCTTTATTTTAATTTCTCAGATGTACAAGACAATATTATAAAGCATTTACTGATAAATTAAAAAAGGCTTTGTTATCAATTTCCAAATCAGCCAAGGCTTGAACAGGGGTTATTGAAAGTGGAGGTAACTGGATTTGAATATTATTTTGCTTACAGCTTAAAAAAATTGTCTGCTGAAATATGGTTTCCAGTTATTTTCATAGTCACTGCTCACATACTTATATTCATGTTGTTTTGTTTCCATAATGAATTTTCTGTCTGCAGCAGAGTATGTGCTGATTTGAAAACTTCCTGACAGATTAAAACTGTGTACTGGAGCAGGACCAAACCTGGCAGCCTTGTCTTTCATGGCCAAGTTCTCTACTGACTAGACTGTCTAACAAGGGAAACTCTGCATTGCCCCCCTCCTCCCACACCCTCCCCTGTTCCTCAAATATAGTGGTAAGAGGGCCCAGTGGACAGCCCATCAAAAACTGAAGACTGATCAAGCATGAAAACAGGAAAAAGGTGTCCTGGACTGTGGAGGGGGGCAACAAAAAAAAAAAAAAAAAAAAAAAAAAGGCAAAATAGAAACAGTGAATGATCCGAGAACAAGAAGTGGGTATAAAGCTACCAGCACAACAAATGGCATCGTGGTTAGGTGGTTACAGTATTGGAATGCCAAGCAGGTGAGCCATGTTCAAACCTTCCTCATGCCAATTTACTTATTTTGTTTTTTTCACTGTTTGCTTTATTCAAGTCTGTGTTGTGGTTTAACGTCTGTTTGCAACAGCGAGCTGTAAAGTAGGGACATACAATGACTGTTCATTCTGCCCAACTACTCTATTAGCAGCCTAAAGCAAGTGGTTTTCAAATGGGAACCGCAAATGTTTGATGACAAGGTGACAAGTCATCCAAATCATCCACTGGAAAACTCGTCTGTTGTGTCATACACAGCATTGTGACAGCACACGCATCATATGATAGTAATCTCTTATCAACGCACCTAACTAGTACACCTGATGAGTGAGTGAAATATGCCTCCTTGCCCGATATAGGTGTTCGTATGAATGTGAATGTAATCACTCCAAAGGAAATGATGAAAAAATAATAGTTTCCCACATAAGCTGCAACAAATGAACTATCACACTGTTTCTCTGTGCATTGTCAGATCATACGTTTTTAACATTTTGGAAGTCTTAACTGTTTAATTCCTTTGTTGTAACATATTTCACACATGTTTATTTATGGTTTTCATTTCTGTGAGACATCTATGTGGTTTCTCGGCTGCTGTCATTATTCATCATATTTACTTGTGACGGTAACATCTTCTTATCACATGACTCCTATTCTATAACAAGTGACAACTGCCAAGACTACAGAAAGAGAACAAACACTTCAGTGACTGGACAGACAGTCCATAATGTTGTGGAAAAATAAATAAATAAATGGCACGAGGGAGTTCTGAAAACGGCTCAACTGCTTGGCAGTCCAACACCAAGACCACTTACCCATGGCGCCATTATTGCATCACGTTGCTCTTTATAGCATTTCTTGTTCGTGGACAGTTCACTGTTTCTGTTTTTTTACCCCCCACTGTTCAGTACACTTTCCTCCTGTTTTCATGCTTGATCTGTGTTTAGTTTTTGATGGGCTATCCACTGGGCCCTCTTACCACTAAATCTGAGGCGGGGTGCGGTGGGGAGTTTGTCTTGTAAGCACAACTCATCACCTGCCATTACAATGTTATTTCCACTATTACCTCTCTACTACCTTACAAGCTTTACGGAAGTTCTCCTGCATTCTTTGTGGGACTAGTACTCTTGGAAGAAATGATATAGCTGTGGAAGAGCTAGCCACAGGTTCCAGATTTGAGTCCCAGTCAGGTATACAGCTCTAACCTGCCAGGTAGTTTCAAATCAGTGCACACACTCTGCTGCAGAACGAAAATTTAATTCCGGAAGAATCCCCTCAACTGTGGCTAAGCCTTCGCTCTGCTATACCCTTTCTTCCAGTTCTGCAAGGTATGCAGAACATCTGTGAGGTTAATAAGTGGCAGAAAGGTACTGGCAAAAGTAAATATGCGAGGCTGGGTCATGAGTCATGCTTGGATAGCTCAATCGATAGAGCACTTAGCTGTGCAGGGCAAAGGACCCAGGATCGATTCACAGCCTGGCGCACAGTTTTATTCTGCAAGGAAATTTCATGTTGTTTTGTATTTAGACAAAGATCTCACACAATAGTTTTTATACACCTGAAGATGCCATGAACACATTTGGGAATCAGTTGCTTTAATAAAAAGATATAATTAGGAGTAATTAATGGATTGCTGAGATTCCAAAACTACTACACTTTATATTATGTAGAGGGCAATTGTCAGGCTCAAGGTATTGATTGGCGAAATGAAAAGTTGTTGAGAAGCAATTGAAAGAAGGAGATGTAATTAAAACGGGAAATATTAATTTTAAAATGTTGAAACCAATAGAACGAAAGAATGAATAAGAAATAAAAAATGAACATAGGATAATTCATTGTCAGCAAGACCTATTAGGAAAAATGAAGATTTGAGTATTTAGATACATAAAACTAAAAGTAAAGCCAGTGTAGACAAGAGCAAAGACAGAAGAATTAAAGGGCAGAAATGCATAAAAAAAGAATGGAAGGAAATAAGAATCTAAAACAAATTGTGACTAGTAAAATCATGGTGGAAAACGAGAATAATAACCTAGTATGGTCGGGAGAACTGTTTCCCAACTTTAGATTTCAGAGACTTTAGTCTCAGTAGGACACAGGTGGGGAAAGGGGTCAGGGTTCTGGAAATTACCCCAGTACCTTAATAATAATGTTGCTAAGTGTGTGCAGCTATGTGCTGCTTTGTGTTTGCAGTATGACGATAATAGTGGCTTGCTAGTATAGAGTGACTGTCAGTTTTGATTCACCCTTACTGAGCATTTTTTGGCAAAAGTGCAAATATTACACCTGAACTTGCAGTTGAGAAGGTAGGTCACTGAGTGCTTCTGTATGTGACACTCGTTTCTGCAGGAGGATGATTGTAAGGGTTACTAGATGTCCTGTGTACTCTCTGAACAAATATCGAAGAGTGTCAGATGAGATCTCAGTTCCCATTTCTGCAAGAGTACAATTGTGTCATGAGAAAGTCTTTGTGTGCTTTGAACAAAAATATAAGACTGTTAGCTGAGGTGTCACGTTCCATTTCTCATTTATATGTCGCTACTGCTCAGTGCCTCCACATGCAGTAGTAGTTGTCTTTAGTTACTCTATTGTTTTCAAGTAATCAGTACCACAATGTATAGCTTGGAATAACCCATATCATATATTGGGCACTAACATTCATCTTACGTTACTATATATTTTGCCTAACTCCCTGTTCACTATTGTCCATATCACTGCTCTCACACAAATAAACCTAACATCCTGTCTTTGACTACTGCTAAAAACTTGTGTCCTTAATGTTTATTATATTCCAAAATCAGGACCTTATTCATCATGGTTTTGATAAATTTTATTTTGATTCAGGGTCACATGTGAGAGGAATACTTGAAATCAACTCAAGGATACAGCTGTGGACACCATGAGAACAATATTTTCACTGTACTTGAAATTGGCTTTCCTAGAGTTGAAAGGAATTACAGCTGGCTCCACTTAAAATGACAAGAAATATCTTTAAATATCTTTTCCCTCTCTCCACATAATGAGCACACATCATTTAGTTGTCCAGAAAAGCTTAAGTCAGTTATAAGCTATTTAGTTAATTTGATTTTCTTTAAATTCCATGTCACTTTGCAACTTGTTGACATCCACCCCATAGAATGTTAGCTTCACATATCTGTTCACATCAGAACCAGCAAGAAGCAGTATCTTCATGTTTTTACTTTCCACTCATTCCGTATTAAACTCTCTCCCATCTGTGTTTTAAGTAGTCATAGGTAAAGTATTTCATAATACAACTGACTTATCGGTCCTTTTGAACTTTACCCATTCTGTGTCTGGGAAATGTTGTTCTTGTACACAGTAACATTCGAGCTTGAACTTGTGGTTCCCCATCTGACTCTGATTTACTTCTATTTTGCTGTTAAATACACTTGTGGAAAATGGATAACTGTTGGCAGTGACCCAAATTAATGAAGTTTTTTCACATGATATGCAGGTTGTGTACTGTGTATAATCATAATCAAGGGTCATACTCCAGTGGACAGATTTTTTAAATAACAATTTCAGTGTCTTGTATAGCCTGTTGTGTATACAGTATGGGTTATGGTGTACAGTCCTAAAACTGATTTGATGCAGCTCTCCACACTAGTCTATCCTGTGCAAGTCTCATCATCTCTGCATAACTTTGAAATCTATGTCCATTTAAATCTGCTCATAAAATCTGCTCTTCATCTTCCTCTACAATTTTTACCCCTCATTCTACCCTCCATTACCAAATTAACTGTTCCTAGATGCCCCAGGATGCATCCCATGTACCTTTCATTTCTTTTAATCAAGTTTTGCCATAAATTGCTTTTCTCCTCAATTCAATGCAGTAACTTCTCATTACTGCTTGATCTACCTATCTAATATTTAGTATCTACAATTATATACCTATTCTACACACTGCTGTATGGTATATATCAGAGAATACCTTGTACAACACTTTGCAAATGGAGCAAGGGAAAAATGACTATTTGTGTGCCATTGTACAAGTACTGGTTTCTCTTATCTTTTACTCGCCGTATGTTGATCGAAGTAGAATTGTTCTACAGTCTGTCACAAATGCTGGTTCTCTAAACTTTCTCAATTGTGTTTTATGAAAAGAACATCTTTCCTCCAGGGATTACCATTTGAGTTCACAGAGCATTTCTGTAATACTCATGCTGACTAAACTTACTGGTAACAAATCTAGCAGCACATCTCAGCATTTCTTCAATGTTTTCCTTTAATCCGATGTGGTGTTGACTGCAAAAACTTGAGCATTTCTTAACAATGGGTTGAACAAGTGTTCTGTATGCACTTTCCTGTGCTTATGAGCTCTAATTTACTACAGTGCTCCCAATAAATCAAAGTCAGACAATTCACTTTTCATACAACCAATTTTATGCTTTGCAACGTTACACCTAGATATTTAATTGATATGACTGTGTCACACAGCACCCTACTAATAGTGTATTTGAACAATAAAGAATTGTTTTTCTTACTCATCTGCATCAGCATATATTTGTCCACATTTACAACAAGCAGCCATGTATCACACAAGATAGAAACTATATCGAAGTCTTTCTGTATCCTCCTGCAGTCACACAATGCTGACACTTCCATATACTACAGCTTCACTGTCAAACAGTCACAAACTGCTGCTCACCCTATCTGACAAATTATTTATTTGTATAGAAAATAAGAGCAGCCCTATCACACTTTACTGGGGCTCTCCTGATGGCACCTTTGTTTATGATGGACACTTGCAGCCTACGAAAATACAGTGCGTCCGTAACTAAAGTTCCAGTTTCAAAACACTGTAGAGAGAGAACCGTTGCTAAGGATGATGTCAAATCAGAATGAATATTATTGATGCAGAGGGAAATGTCATGGAACTTAAAGAAACTTAACAAAAATTTTACTAATAGATGGCACTGTAAATGAATTAATGTAAATAATGTCAGCTACAAATGGCAGATGAATCATAATGTGATGGCTATGGCTTGAATTGCACATTACACCATCCATACCATTCAATGTGCATGACTGGACAAGTTCAGCAGTTAGTTAGGTAAGCCCATCCACCACGCCAAGGGCATACCACATCGGACGGGAAAAATCGGTTTTTAATTGCCCTGAGGTCAAAAACTGCATAACAAACAAAATAACATCAGTTTTTAACTGTCTTGCAGCCAAAAACCACATAAAAATCAAAATTACTCTGGTTTCTTATTGTCATGAGAGTGGCATAAGACATGTTCAATATGCTGTCCATTGTTTTCTGCCAGAAGTTGAAATCGAGAAATGGCATGTTCCACAACAGACCCATGTCTCTTGGGGGTCACATTAAGAATGTGTTACCCAGTACATGCTTCAATTCAGGTACATTCATAATAAGAGTACTGAACACATCATCTTTCTGGTAAACCCCCAGCCAGAAGTCAAACAGATTAAGAGAGCAGGGGATCTGGATGGCCAGGCTGTAAGTAAATGACAGGTGATAATTACAGCATTGCAGAAGGATTCCCACTTGATCTTGTCTTTTGCCTAGTTTTTCCTCTGATGCTTTCACTATTTCATCTTTTAAAACTACCCAATCATCTTCTTTTATGTCCACATCTGATCAGGGAGATGTTGTGCAGTGTAAAATCTGGTTTCACGTATTCTTCCATGGGCCTTAAAACAAATGTTAGCAATGATTAAATTGTGCTCTGCACAAAATTCCGTGAGGTTGCCACCTCTTTCATTTCTTTCTCACAGTCCATGTTCTACTATTTTCCTTCTCTTACTCTTGTTACTGAAGTGGTAGGGCAGTGGTTTTGGTTGGGAGCAGTAAGGTGCTGATGCGTGTTATCTTACTTAATTTTAGCATGAGTTAATTTTTATTTGCTCTTTTTTTGTGTTAAAATCATCAAAACAAAACAGTGCCTCCAGAATTAGAAGTTAAACAATCCACTAGACTCAGTTAATAAAACTTCATGGATTAACCCAGAGACCAATCTCATCACTAAAGGTCAAGTATTCTCATACAGGTATTATATAGCTCCTGTTCTTTACATCCACATAAAAGCAATAAAAGCATAATTGAAACACACATTAGGGATGGCAAAGTAAATCCTCAGGTAACCTGAAGAAACAAATGTATATACCTCTTTGCTTTTAGTGATTTTGCCAGTTACAAGAAAGCAGGAAACTAAATCAGATTTACACTGAAAGTTATTTCAGCAATCGAAGGCAGTTTTGAGCAAACTAAGTCTTAACGTCCAACATTTATCCTAAAGACTACCCAAGGTTACACAAAACAATGAATGAATACCAAAATTTTACAATATGTGATTTACACTCTTTTACAATTTATGTCGTTCTGTGCAGTTTCACATGCCTCTGGTTTGGTTAGCTAAGATCCCAATCTTTTGCTTCTCAGATTGTGGGGTAGGGCATGCACCCCTTTCCCAGTCCCATCAAGAAGTAGTAATCAAATAAAGTCAGTGGCTCTGGGGAGCTTACATAAGATGCAACCTTAAACAGAAATGGCAACCATTGCACATCAGTGCTCAAAAAAATTGATGTACCATTTCAATACACATAAAAAAGTGCTCCAATGAAAACACTCTCCATAGTAACCTCAAAAAATTACCCATTATCAGCCACTTTTTAGCAGTTCACAGTTGTTAACCATTACTTTTTTCATGACTGAACATTGCCTCAAGAACATACTTCTGTAAGAATTGATTAAACAACGGTGCGTTGGACCAAATAATTAGTACTGCCAAGACAGGCACACAGGCAAGCAGGTGGTATATATATATAGGAGGAAAAAAAAGAAAAAGAAAAGAAAAAAAAAGTCTGAGAGAAACAAATAACACCACAATGCAGATCTCAGTATGGTGTCAAACAGAAATGATTGCACTCCGATAATTATAATAATTGCCCCACACCACTACCTTAAACCTGTAATACACATAATAGGCAGTTGTGGGTAGCTCATGTTATCACTAATGTTGTGCAAAACATTTATTTTACCAAATAGCATAACATATCTTAATTGAGAGGCACTTCACAAGTTTGACACACTAGCCAGTAACGGACTTGATAACAGCACACACAAAATGGTAAACAACCAGTGCAAGATTTGTCACACAAGACATGTCCTTACAGCTGACCCTAAGGCTCAAAAGTGTGCGCCGTTATTTAAAACTTCAATTTAAAAAATTATACCTGCCACCCAAGGCGTCACACTGTTCAACTAAAGTGACCATGACAGCTAGAAGTACAGCCCTATAATGCAATGCTTACATCAGGGAGCCTAATGCCACGGGCACTCACTTGCCAGCCTTAACAAGAGAAGCAAAGCTTAACAGCACCAGCTAAGTTAACAATCTGGCCTTATTTACCAGCAGCACTTCTCTTAAGTAAACAAAGACCAATATAGTTACACAAATGACTTCGGCTTAATCTTAACCGAATACACCAAGCACATGCCTTCCCTACTAAAGCCGCAATGTAATTAAGCAGCACACAGTGAGACCCAAAACATCACGGATGCTCTTACACAGACAAATGTATCTTGAACTACCAGTATTCTCACCATGTTCTCGATACTGAGCGGAGTGCAGGTTCCCCAACAGTTATTGCTGCATTTAAGGCCACTGGGCCACTAGCCCCAGCCACACAAACAATATACAGCAGTGCCACCTCATTCCTTGCCAAACTTGCCTGCTCCACGTCAACACCATCCTGCGGCATACTCCATCCACAGGCCGTGCCAGCTACTATTTCCTGGGGTCAGCTTCCTCCAGAGACAGCTCAGCATGTCACAAAGTACACTTCTCATTGGCCCCCAATGCCGCTTCTCGATGTAAGTCACAGGCTCCGCCCAGCCAAATCGAAGGGTACGTGCGCAAAGTGTCGATATCAAACTGGCACCAACTGGCAGTTATGTACTCATGGCTCACTAGTATCCAACCCCAATCCCCCCATCACAATGAAATTTTTGCCTCCTTTAACATACTGAATGCTTTCTTTCACCTTATTAAACATTTTATTTTCAATCTCTTTATCATCTGCAGATCTATTGGGCATATATAATTGTACTACTGTGATGGTTTGTGGCTTTATGTCTATCTTGACTATGATAATATACCTAAAAACAAAGATGATGTGACTTACCAAACGAAAGCGCTGGCACGTCGATAGACACACAAACATACACACAAAATTCAAGCTTTTGCAACAAACTGTTGCCTCATCAGGAAAGAGGGAAGGAGAGGGAAAGACGAAAGGATGCTTTTGCCTTTACAAATGTCTGCTTGTGTCTGTGTATGTGCGGATGGATATGAGTGTGTGTGCGAGTGTATACCTGTCCTTTTTCCCCCTAAGGTAAGTCTTTCCGCTCCCGGGATTGGAATGACTCCTTACCCTCTCCCTTAAAACCCACATCCTTTCGTCTTTCCCTCTCCTTCCCTCTTTCCTGATGAGGCAACAGTTTGTTGCAAAAGCTTGAATTTTGTGTGTATGTTTGTGTGTCTATCGACGTGCCAGTGCTTTCATTTGGTAAGTCACATCATCTTTGTTTTTAGGTATATTTTTCCCATGTGGAATGTTTCCCTCTATTAATTCATATGACTATGATAATACTTTCACTGCGCAGTTTATGTAGTCCACTGACATTCCAATTTTCTTGTTTATTACACCTACTCCAGCAGTGCTCCTGTCTACTGTTATATTGACAACTTTGTACTCATTTAACCAGAAATCGTCTCCTTCCTGCTAGTGTACTTTAGTAACTACCACTATATCTAACTTCAATATACCCCTTTCTCCTTTTGATTCCTTTTACCTATGTGCTAAAACAAAAGAGCTAACATTCCACACCCTAACCTGTAGATTGCAAGATTTTTTTTTCTGATACTAACAGCCTCTTGAGTGAGGACTATTTTACCTCCTGAATATTTTACCCAGGACGATATGGTCATCATTAAACCATACAGTAGACTGTATGTCCTCAGGAATTACAACTGCTGTAGTTTCCCCTTGCTTTCAGCCATCGCCAGTAGTAACACAGCAAGGCAATATTGGCTAATATTATATTTATTTACTACACAGTTCTGAACTCATGCACGGTGATGGTCAGAGGAGTGTCAGAGTCCACTTTGTGGATACTTTGCCATTCATCTCTCCAGTTGTATTTTTCATTACATTATCTGCTTTGGGCTGCAGCTTCAAGCAAAATGGTTCCCAGTGGCTGTAGCTGACATTCTCCTGTGGTAACTGTGTCGCCAACAGTAACTACTCATGTATATCTACAACTACATCACTATTCTGCAAGCCAACTGATTGTGTACCAGAAGGTACTTCTGGTACCACTATCTGAACCCCCCCTTCCCTGTTTCATTGGAATGGTGTACGGGAATAATGATTGTTGGTAAGCCTCTTTATTAACTGTAATTTCTTGAATTTTCTTGTTGTGGTCATTTCGTGATGTGTATGTGGGAGGAAGGAATATGTTGTCTGTCTCTAGGAAAATATTATCTCGAAATTTCCGTAGTAAAGCTCTCCATGATGCACAACATCTCTCTTGTAGCATCTGCAATGCTCTCAGGGCCAGTTTTTGTTTGATCTCTCTCTCTCTCTCTCTCTCTCTCTCTCTCTCTCTCTCTCTCTCTCTCTCTCTTTCTCTTTCATCAGTCTTACCTGGTAAGAGTTCCAGACTGATAAACAGTACTCATGAATTGGTCTAACAAGCACCTTGTATGACATTTCTGTAATTTCTTCCTATGAATCTGTCTTGCTGTTTCCAGCAATTTGTCATTAGTACTGTAATAGTACAATAGTGTAGTGGCTTTCTTTTCCTATGTATGCACAATATGTTACTTTATTTGCATTCAGGCTCAACTGCCAATCCCTGCACCTTTGACCAATCCTCTAGGTCCTTCTGCAAATCATTAATGTCCTCTGATGTTGCTACCTTCTTATAGACAATCACAATATCTGTGAACAGCTTTCAACACATTGTGGTAGATCATTTATATACATTGGTAAACAGTAATGGTCCTATCGCACTTCCTTGGGTACTTGCCAAATTACCTTAACACCTGTTCCGTTAAGAGTGACACATCGAATTCTGTCTGCAAGAAAGTCATGAATCCAGTCACAAATCTGGTCCCATATTCAGTAAGCTCATATTTGTTCAGTAAACAGCAGTGTGGGACTGTGTCTGATGCCTTCCTGATGTCGAGGAACATGACGTCAACCTGAGTGCCGATATCTACAGTGCTGTGGATCTCCTACAGGAACAGAGCAAGGTGAGTTTCACAAGATCTATGTTTGTGGAATCCCTGTTGATTTTTATAGAGGAGATTTTCATTCTCCAAAAACTTCATAAAACATTAGCATGAAAAGTGTTCCATAATTCTACCACAGACTGACATCAGAGATGCAGGCCTTAATTACTTGCATCTGTCCTGTGACCCTTCATGAAAAATGGGAACGACCTGCACTTTCTTTGATCACTAGGTACTCTCCATTGCTCCAGTGACCTACGGTAAATTGCTGCTGGAAGGGGAGCAAGTTCCTTCACGTAATCTGCGTCAAATATGATCAGTATCTCATACGGTGCTGATGCCTTTCCACTACAGAGCTATTGTAGTTGTTTTTCTATTTTGTTATCAATTACCTGACTATCTGCTATTTCAGAGTTCTTAAGATGATTGAAAGGACTGCCATGAAACAATTTCAGAATACCAAATCCAGTGTTTCGGACTTCTCTTTCATTTTTCATTTCAGTGCCATCATGGTCACTGAGCATTTGAATAGATGATTTCGAACTGTCTACTGATTTTATGTAAGACCAAAACCTAGGGTTTCTTAATCGGATTATTTTTACATTCAAAGTCGTTAAATACTTCTCTCATTGCTCTCATTTTGCTCATTTTTACTTTGCTCATATTTTGTTTGTCAGCTAGGTTTTGATTTCTGTTGAATCTGTGATGAAGCTCACTCTGTTTACATTGCAGTTTTCTAACTGACCTATTAAACTATGGTGGGTCTTTATCATCCCTTTTGACGTAGCTTGGAACAGACTTGTCTAAGGCATATTGAATGATGCTTTTTAATTTTTTCTATTTGTACTCCACAACTTCATCCTCAGCATTAAATATTTGAAGTTGTCTACTCGGATACTCTGCAATTTGTACCCTCTCACTCATGCTAAGCAAAAAAGTGTTCCTACCTTTCTTAATATTCCTTGTAATACCCACAGTCACAGATGCTATAACAACATAATGATCACTAACTGCATAATGATCACTGATATCCTCCTCTACATAAAGTGATTTAAGAAGTTCAGGACTGTTTGTTGCTAGCAGGTCATCTGATTTGGTAGTTTAAGCGTAATTATAAATGCTTCTGCTGTCCAGAAATGGACAATGAGCAGGGTCATATAATTGTCAGATGTTAAGTTGGAGATCGTGTTTCCATGCAGGAAACCTGTCTTAGACCATTCAAACCAACACTGAAGCAATCCTGTTACAATACTTGCCCCAACTACCTATTTTGGGGTATTGTAGATGAAAACTGAAAGAATGTGTATCTGCAACAACTAGTCATATGTCTGTGCGTGCATTCCATCTTAATACATGGCACCAAACAGACTGTTTACACTAGCAACACGTATTTCCGTGTTGCTGAATTTGATTTACGCCATGACTCTCAGTTCCACCTTAATTTGCAAGATGGTTTACATAACAATCAAATGAAATTCTTTGACAATATCTGATTTTGTAATGTTCTCCACCATAATTCAAACTACATTTTTACAAATAGCAGCGTGTTTAAATTGTAACATGTCATGTTTTCATAAACTGGTTTATTGTTTCCAATAATACAGAAAGGAGATATTTTGCTTATTTTTTGCATTTTAAACTATGTTTTGAAATTATTTTTGCAAAGAATAGCCAGTTAACATTACATGAGAATTTCGTAACACATACAACATATAATTTTATCTGTTTCAGTTGGACACCATGAATAGTGACTACGATAAACTGCAGAAATCCCATGTAAGACTACAGAAAATGTGCAACAGTCTTGAAGATGAAAAACTCTTCTTACAAAGTGAACTAGACAGGATTACAAAGGATTCAGAAATTAGGTCAGTATAGGGCATCTTCTGTCACAGTACTTGATACTTCATTAAACTAAAACATGCTGATATTTTGTATTATCTTAGTATTCAGAAAGCAAGCTGTCAGTGTGAAGTGGACTCTCCATTCACAATATTGCAGAAACGTAAGATGGTAATAGAAAGTACAGATGAAATGCAGACAGTGATATAATACAGCCGCCCACGTTTTAGAGGAACAGTAGTAGGTCCACCAAGCATTGTGCTCATGGTGATAGCTGCATTGTAAAGACATGGCTCAGCTGTCCATATTGGATGGTGAGGGGAGTCCTCCTTTGCATCTGGTTCTGGGGCAGTAGGAGTGTGCGAGGGTGAGGGTATGGCGTAGGAAATCTGTCTGTAGAGGATTTGGTGTTAGTAACTGTCTGTGATGACCCTAGTGAGATCTTGAGTGTACTGGATAAGGGAAATCTCATTACTGAAAATGTACCCATGGGTGGTAGATTATATGGGAGTGATTTTTTGATCTGGAAGGGATGACAGCTATCTAAATGCAAGTTTTGTTGATTTACAGTAGATTTGATATGGATAAAGATATGGATGGAGCCATCAGAGAGGTGGAGGCCAACATCCAGGAAAGTGGCATTTGGGCTGAGAAGCACTATGTGTAGTGAATGGTAGAAAAGGTGTTTTGAGGCTGGGAAGGAATGAGGAGAAATTAATCAATTTGGACATAAACTGTGGCAATTTTCTACTTAAATAATGTTGAACTATAATCTGGCAATTAGGTGGGTAGGTAGCAGTCAAAGTTGCTCATCACCTGATATCATCCCTGAATGGAACAACTGAACCATTTTTTCACCAGGTCTTCAGGTACATATCTTTGTGCTCTGAAAAGAGGAACATTGTACCCATAATGCTTCCCACCCAGTCTGCACAATATTGTGGTCCTTGCTTATGCCAGTTTCACTCCCAGTCCTTTACCACATGAGCCATATCCCTGCAGAATACCTAGGAACAAGACCTGTCCCATATACCCACTCAACACATCTTACACCAAAGCCATTACATGCAGTCTGCAAAAAGCAGCCCTATTGTATATCAGCTCTGCTGCAATTTCTTGACAGCATTTTATTTAAACTCATCCACAAACAGTTGTCCACTTGAATGAATGGCCACCATAAAACTGTCACCAAGAATAGATGACTGACCATTGGAAGAACACACTGCTGAGCACAACACGTTCAATTTCGATGGCTGTTTCACAATCCATACCACCCGGATGCCACTTGTCCTGCACCCCCCGCCCCCCCCACCCCCCGCCCCACCCCCCAACACCAGCTACTCAGAACTATGTAGTTGGGAGTTACCCTTGCAACACAGCCTTTGTTCATGTAATCCTCCTGGCTACAGTCTCCTTCTCTAGCTCCCTGCCACATGCCCCACACATACCTCTCGCCTGACGCAGGACACAAGCTTCACTTATTCACTTATTTTGTGCCCGCACCCTCTTCTTCGCAGTCTCCGCTGCTTCTGTTGTCATACCATCCCATTTCAGTCCTCTAAGTCGTGCACCTTCTGTCTGGTTTATGTGCGTATTGACAACTCAGTGCCTCTACTGTTTGGTGAGTTGTTACCTTTACTTGTATATTATTTACATTCTCTTTGTGTTTCCCCTTGCCATAATAGGAAGCTAAATGCTTCTTCTCTGGATGCTGCAGTTAAAATGGGTTAAAGTGCTGAGGCCCCCCCATGAACCATGGACCTTGCCATTGGTGGGGAGGCTTGCGTGCCTCAGCAATACAGTTGGCCGTACCGTAGGTGCTACCACTACGGAGGGGTATCTGTTGAGAGGCCAGACAAACGTGTGGTTCCTGAAGAGGGGCAGCAGCCTTTTCAGTAGTTGCAGGGGCAACAGTGGATGATTGACTGTTCTGGCCTTGTAACACTAACCAAAACGGCCTTGCTGTGCTGGTGCTTTGAATGGCTGAAAGCAAGGGGAAACTACAGCTGTAATTTTTCCCGAGGGCATGCAGCTTTACTTTATGGTTAAGTGATGATGGCGTCCTCTTGGGTAAAATATTCTGGAGGTAAAATAGTCCCCCATACGTATCTCCGGGCGGGGACTACTCAAGAGGACGTTGTTATCAGGAGAAAGAAAACTGGCATTCTACAGATCGTAGCGTGGAATGTCAGATCCCTTAATCGGGCAGGTAGGTTAGAAAATTTAAAAAGGGAAATGGATAGGTTAAAGTTAGATATAGTGGGAATTAGTGAAGTTCGGTGGCAGGAGGAACAAGACTTTTGGTCAGGTGAATAAAAAAAAATAGGTGTGCGGGTAAGCTACTACAAACAGCATAATGAATGCATTATTGAGACAATGTTGACTGGAATACTCTCTTTCAAATTCTAAAGGTGGCAGGGGTAAAATACAGAGAGCGAAAGGCTATTTACAATTTGTACAGAAAGCAGATGGCAGTTATAAAGAGTCAAGGGTCGTGAAAGGGAAGCAGTGGTTGGGAAGGGAGTGAGACAGGATTGAAGCCTCTCCCTGATGTTTTTCAATCTGTATATTGAGCAAGCAGTAAAGGAAACAAAAGAAAAATTTGAAGTAGGTATTAAAATCCATGGAGAAGAAATAAAAACTTTGAGGTTCACCGATGACATTGTAATTCTGTAAGAGACAGCAAAGGACTTAGAAGAGCAGTTGAACAGAATGGACAGTGTCTTGATAGGAGGATATAAGATGAACATCAACAAAAGCAAAACGAGGATAATGGAATGTAGTCGAATTAAGTCGGGTGATGCTGAGGGAATTAGATTAGGAAATGAGACACTCAAAGTAGTAAAGGTGTTTTGCTATTTGGGGAGCAAAATAACTGATGATGGTCGAAGTAGAGAGGATATAAAATGTAGACTGGCAATGACAAGGAAAGCGTTTCTGAAGAAGAAAAATTTGTTAACATCAAGTATAGTTTTAAGTGCCAGGAAATTGTTTCTGCGAGGTGGCGCAGTGGTTAGACACTGGACTCGCATTCGGGAGGACGGCGGTTCAATCCCGCGTCCGGCCATCCTGATTTAGGTTTTCCGTGATTTCCATAAATCACTCCAGGCAAATGCCAGGATGGTTCTTCTGAAAGGGCATGGCCGACTTCCTTCCCCATCCTTTCCTAATCCGATGAGACCGATGACCACGCTGTCTGGTCTCCTTCCCCAAACAACCAACCAACCAAGTCATTTCTGAAAGTATTTGTGTGGAGTGTAGCCATGTATGCAAGTGAAACATGAACGATAAATGGTTTGGACAAGGAGAGAATAGAAACTTTCGAAATGTGGTGCTACAGAAGAAAGTGAAAGATTAGATGGGTAGATCACATAACTAATGAGGAGGTATTGAATAGATTTGGGGAGAAGAGGAGTTTGTGGGACAACTTGACAAGAAGAAAGGACCGGTTGGTAGGACATGTTCTGAGGCATCAAGGGATCACAAATTTAGCATTGGAGGACAGCGTGGAGGGTAAAAATCGTAGAGGGAAACCAATAAATGAATACACCAAGCAGATTCAGAAGGATGTAGGTTGCAGTAAGTACTGGGAGATGAAGCTTGCATAGGATAGGGTAGCATGGAGAGCTGCATCAAACAAGTCTCAGGACTGAAGACCACAACAACAACAACAACAACAACAACACAGAGTACTGAGGCATTATATTATGTACTTATTTTGTATTTGTAGCTTATCAATGCCTACAGCAGCCACTTCACAATCCATTCTTCTATCTGATTATGTCCATGTCAGGTGTCTTAATCAGTTCCATTCTTTTTATTGTATTAGCATTGCTAGTGTTTAGTGTTTTCTAGGTGCTGGTTGAGGCTTGAACTTGCTTATACAGGGTGTATACAACCCGGGACAACCGGGAGAAAACCGGGAAAAACCCGAGAATATTTTAAAATTCCAGGATATTTTTTTGTTTTAGTTTTCAATTAATTTTTTGTAATTTTGACTTGTAAGAAATAATACTCGAACAAAGGATATTACTGCATCCCGCTACTGCAAAATAATACTGCAGCAGTAAAACATGAACGAGAGGAAAAAACTAAAATAAAACTTAAGTTGCGAAGGAAATGCAACATGTACACAACAAAACACAGAGCTCATACAAGTGTCTGCCAGTAACAAAATGTGCCAAAGGCTTTAGAAGACTATGCAATGCTTCATAACAACAAATTGCCTCCGATAAGCATGACGTCACAACTGTTTACATTTGATTCATGTGAGCAATTGCAAGCGGGCCCATGCACATGCGCAGTCGAGTCGAGCATGTACCTTCTCCCACTTCTGGCCACAAAAGAGTGGCTGTTATCTGTTTAAGCAAGATGCTAACCGGAAAAATTTTACTGGAGTGCGCAAGCTGCCATATTCACTGGGAGCAAACCGGGATATCTGCCACAGACGGCTATTTCAGTCAAGCATTAATTGCCTTGCAGAACAATGAAGTTATTTTTCTCGGTTTGCTAAAGAAATATGGTTTATTAAACTTTTCCGCTGAGGCAGTCAATTTATTTGAAACGAAGTGTTTAATTCCACACCATTGGCTAGTTTCAATTGTTCGCTCCATTTCAAAAGAGCATGCTTTCATCTTCTAGCACATATGGCATTATGCCATAATAAAGAACCAAAAATGAGATAATACAGTACTGGTATTCCAAGAAAATTTACAAAAGAATCTGGACATACAAATATGCACTTTAAACCATATTATGCATTTTAGTATGGTTCACGAAATTCCTCTGATGTCTTGTTTCTTTTATGACATAATGTAAGATCTTTTAATGTTTTACACGTATGCAAATATGGGCTTCCTGCATCATCGTAGCTGTGCAAGTGCGGTGACGCCTCGTATCTGGCGCTCTCTGGCAACTGCTGAAACCTCTTCCTAAAAGGTCATGGGAAAATATTGGGAATGACTGATTGAAAAGCATTACTTTCAAAGTAAATTTCCTTTTACACATGATGAACTAAGTGCGAGAAAGTGTGATGAATTTCTTAAATCACAGAGCGTTTGACTCTCATTGAAAAATCAACTTTTTGAGGACGACCATTTAGAAAAAAATTCGAGCCCAGAAGATCAGACATTTATGTTGGTATTAAAAATTTTACTGGCACATTTGTGTGATGTATCGTAAAGTGTAATATGCACTAAAAAGATCAACATTATACGTGAAAGTTTAGCTTCTCTTACAACTTATTGATCTTAGAGACCAGTATTATATGTGAAAGTGTAGTAACACTGTTAACGTTTACGTCGCACTTCACTTAGCGTAGACCGGGACTGTGTCCTAGGCATGCCCGATGTTAACTGACTGGGCACGGCCCGTGCTGCCTGAGTTTTTGTTGTTGTTGTTGTTACGCCGGCAGAGGTCACGTCCGAATTCTCGCGTGCCCTCTGGTGGACAGGACTCTACTTGCGGCGACTACCGTCCGTGACGCGCCGTGCTGATGTGCGCCTCCCGCGATCTTTCCAGTGGCTACTGCACTCCTCCTCCTTCGGGGGGTGAAGCCACTGTGATCCACTGCGTCGGAAGGTGGAGAGTCAGGCAGGAGCAATGACCTCCACATCCATTGGAAGGCCGGAGTCAAGGGGATCTGCCAACCCTCGAGCCGGAACCTTTGAATACGGCTGGAAGTGACCCACACGAAGAGGCCCCCGTCATCCCACCACCGGAGCCCGGGACAGAACGAGCAACAAGCTGTCGAACTCTGGATCCAGTTCCACCTTGGGAGGGGCAAAACCCAGTGGCAGGGACAATGGGGAAGGGACAGGTGAACCAGCCTCCTGAGAAACCGGGCATGCGAGAGGGCCCGGCTCTCGCTGGGGCATCTCGAATGATGGCGATGCCGGTGCTGGAGCTACTGGAGGCTGCCAAGGCTGAGAACCATCGCAGTGCGGCAGAGTCACAGGGGGGAGAGGCGGGTAACGTCCCCTGGGAAACCAACACAGGTGCTGGCAATGGGGAAGCCGGTGTCCGAGAGGTCGGAGAGTGGGTGCCCAAAGTGGACGTAGCTGATTTTGGTGACAACGTACCACCCGGTCCCCCGCCTGCAAGGTATAGAGCCGGCGGCCATTTCGGCGCAGGACCACAGCCGGTATCCAACGGGGATTGCGACCAAACCCACGTGCCCAGACCGACATACCCAGAAGAGAAGAGAATGCTGCCCTGGGAGATGCCTGTTGGCTCGCACACAGGGAACAGGCGGCCACCAAGTGCTCAATTTCTCTGTCAATACCGGGCCAGTACACATGTCTGCGAGCCAAGGGTGTAGTACGGGAAACACCCCAGTGGAAAGCCAGGTACTCCGTTTTGCGAAGACTGGCGAGGACCAGGCCGGAGGAGGTGCAGCAGAGTCCTAGGTTGGCGCCCATGGAGGAGCTCTGCGGGGCTGCGTTCTCCCATTGGTGTGGTCCGGTATGCCATCAGGAAAAGCATCAATGCCTCCTTCGCAGGAAATTCATGCACATACTTTTTCATCTGCGTCTTAAATGTGCACACCATGCGCTCGGCTTCCCCATTCGATTGTGGATGGAAGGGGGGAGAGCAAATGTGCCGAATACCGAAGCGCCTACAAAGATCCGGGAATGTCTGCGAAATAAACTGTGGTCCATTGTCCGAGACCAGGGTAATTGGCAGACCTTCCACAGAAAAGATTTTTGCTAGTGCCTGAAGTGGTTGAGGAGCAGCGAACCACATATGGGAATCGGCAATAAGCATCAATGACAATGAGCCAAAAGCCATTGAGAAACGGGCCCGCAAAATCGATGTGAACACGTTCCCATGTGTGGGTTGCCGGCGGCCATGAAGAGAATGCTGCCCTGGGAGATGCCTGTTGGCTCGCACACAGGGAACAGGCGGCCACCAAGTGCTCAATTTCTCTGTGAATACCGGGCCAGTACACATGTCTGCGAGCCAAGGGTGTAGTACGGGAAACACCCCAGTGCCCCGCATGTAATAACGTGAGGACCTCCCTTCGTAAACTTGCAGGAACAATCACGCAAGGAGCTGTATCATCGGTAGCCAGAAGGAGAACTCGATCCAAGACCGAGAGGCGGTCTCGTAGAATAAAATAATTACAAAGAGGGTCCGAGGCCCGGCGTGGAGGGCGGGATGACCACCCCTGCTGAATGAGGCGAACTACCTGCCGGAGAACCAGGTCAGCTGCCGTTTCCCTGGCGACTCAAGAACTAGTGATTGGGAAGCCATCAACCGCTTGGCGGGACGCCACATCCAAATGAAAACACATAATTTCCTCTCGATCGAACGTATGATCCGGGTCCACCGGAAGACGGGAAAGAGCATCGGCGTTGGCATGCTGTCCAGTAGGGCTGTAGTCTGTAAGCCGCCCTATCCAGAATCTGAGAGGCGGGGCCAAATAATGATATTAACGGCTTATGGTCAGTGATTAACTGAAACTTCGTGCCATACAAGAAAGGGTGAAACTTGGTAACAGCGTAGACAATGGCCAAAGCCTCGTTTTCCAACTGGGAGTAATGGGTGTGTGTGGGACTAAGAGTTTTAGATGCAAGCGCCAGTGGTTGTTCGGAACCATCTGTGTTGCGATGGGCCAGGACTGCCCCCACCCCATACTGCGAAGCATCGGTAGCCAGGACCAACGGCTTATGGGGGTCAAAAGTAGCCAAACAAGGCGCTGACGTGAGGAGGCTCTTCAACGAGGTGAACGCTTGCTCGCATGCAGGTGACCAATCAAAAGGAACAGCCTTGCGCAGAAGGCAGTACAGGGGGCGGGCTACGATGGAAGCCCTGGGAATGAACCGGTGGTAATAGGCTATCTTGCCTAGAAAAGCTTGTAACTCTTTCAGCGAAGCAGGCTGAGGAAGGTCGACGATACCTTGGACCAAACTTCCTAGTGGCTGGACCCCGTGCCGAGAGATGGTGTAGCCCACATACTCAATGGACGGTTGGAAGAAGTTTGACTTGTGCAGGTTGCAACGCAAGCCCACAGACCTGAATTTGAGAAAGAGGGTGCGAAGGTTGTGCAAGTGTTCCTTCGTGCTGCGGCCTGTGACAATTATGTCATCCAGGTAATTAATACAATGAGGGATTGTCGACGTGACATGCTCAAGATATCGCTGGAATATCGCCGGGGCACTGGATATTTCAAAGGCCAACCGCTGGTATTGGTAAAGGCCAAACGGGGTGTTGACAACCGCCAGCCGTTTGGAGTCCTCATCAAGTGGTATCTGATGATAAGCCTCTGAAAGATCAATTTTCGAAAAATATTGGCCTCCCGCCACGGCGGGGATAATTCATCAGCACGAGGCAAAGGATAGGTGTCCACCACCAATTGGGAATTAATGGTGGCCTTGAAATCGCCACAAAGACGTAATTTTCCCGAGGGCTTCCTTACAATAACGAGGGGCGAAGCCCACTCAATAGAAGAAATAGGAAGAACGACCCCTAGGGCTGTCAGACGGTCTAGCTCTTCCTTTACCTGAGGGCGGAGAGCCAAGGGGATCTGCCTTGCCCGTAGAAAATGCGGGCGAGCCGACGCCTTCAACGTTAAGTGAGCTTCAAAATCAGAAACACGCCCCAGGCCCTCCTCAAAGATATTGGGAAAGTCTGAGATCAAAGATTCCAATGATTGATAGGGAACGTCTTCGGAGACCAACTGTATGGTGTCAGTGATAGAAAAACCGAAAGCTTGAAAGGCATCCATCCCAAAAAGGTTAGCGGAGCTCACATCACTGACAACAATAAAAGTAATAGGCCGAGTGACTGATTTGTAAGTCACGTCGGTAGTGAATTGACCCAGTAGGGGAATGAACTGTTTACCACAACCGCGTAGACGCCAGTAAACTGGCGCCAACGGGAGCGATCCAAGGTCGGAATAAGTTCGTGCATTCAACAACGAAACTGCTGCGCCCATATCTACTTGCAGTTGTAACCGGCGCGACAGAACTGATACCTCGATAAAGAGTTTGCGTGCCGATGCGTCGGGAGCCTGGC
Organism: Schistocerca piceifrons; assembly: GCF_021461385.2. Lineage (NCBI taxonomy): Eukaryota > Metazoa > Arthropoda > Insecta > Orthoptera > Acrididae > Schistocerca > Schistocerca piceifrons. The sequence goes on along the minus strand of NC_060139.1, from coordinate 781,047,338 downwards.
CCGATGAAACTTCCTGAATGTCAACGTCCATGTCCTCTGTACCTGCTTCCTTCGATTCTTTTGAGGCTGAGCGGCAAACTTTAGCAATGTGACCTTTTTTATTACATTTGCGACAAACAGCCCAACGCTGGGGGCGCTCTGACCGACCATGATGTATGTAGCACGACGCACAGGACGGCAACGGGGGCCGGCGGCCGGAATTCTGTTTATGCACCGTGCGGGAGCGGCCGTAATGGTCGGATTGTACCGCTCGGACGTCGTCCACCCCGGATACAGTGGACGCGGACGCGCCGCCCTTAACCGCCGCGACGTCGCACCACGCTTCCAGCTGTTGACCTGCGGTGTGAGACTTCATACGATTGAGCAATGGACAGGACTTCCTCACGGGAAGGGTCTTCTAACTGCAGGGCCTGTTGCCGGACCTCCCTATCAGGGACCGAACGAACAATGACGTTGCGTACCGTAACGTGGGCATACGACTCTCGCGATTGCTCCGTGACGAAATGACACTTGCGACTTAGACCATGCAGGGTAGCGGTCCACGCCCGGTAAGACTGATGGGGCTGTTTCTTGCATTGATAGAACTCGACCCTAGCCGCCACAACATGCGTGCGGCGGCGATAATATGAAGACAGCAATGAACACAATGCGTCAAAAGACAAGGACGAGGGTTTCTGCAACGGCGCTAGCTGCCGCAAAACTTGATACAGCGGTGGAGATATCCAAGACAAGAAGAGAGCACGACATACCTCCGCATCGGCAACATGAAACGCCTGGAAATGCTGCCGAAGGCTATGTTCGTATGCGTCCCAATCCTCCGCCGTCTCGTCATACAGGGGAAAGGGAGGAGGGAACGGCGCTGGAGCAGACGGCGTGGAGAGCAATGCCAGAAGCACTTGTTTCATGGTGGCCATGAGCTCCATCTGCTGCTCAACCAAAACCCACACTAAATCCTCCATGCTGTGGAGAAGCTGCGAAACCGGAACAACGACGCAACACGCGAAAGAACGACCCTACTCGTCGCCAATTGTGTAGTAACACTGTTAACATTTACGTCGCACTTCACTTAGCGTAGACCAGGACTGTGTCCTAGGCATGCCCGATGTTAACTGACTGGGCACGTCCCGTGCTGCCTGAGTTTTTGTTGTTGTTGTTACCCCGGCAGAGGTCGCGTCTGAATTCTCGCGTGCCCTCTGGTGGACGGGACTCTACTTGCGGCAACTACCGTCCATGACGCGCCGTGCCGATGTGCGCCTCCCGCGATCTTTCCGGTGGCTACTGCAGAAAGCTCTGCTTTTCTTGTAGCAACACCATCTATATTAATTTACACCATTAACTTTTCCTATTTGTGTGTATGCGGTACTTAACAGTGATAATGCTATTAGTTGACTACATCACGTGTCCTAAGCTCTGAATATCCGCTGTATCGGCTGGCAAGATCATGCGACATGAGCTATTACTGTCTTAGAAAAGCGCATCGCAATCTCGATTTCAATGTTTCAGAAAGTAACATGCAGTGTTTGGTGGAATTCAAATTTATACTTTCGCAATACGAAAATATGCAGTGTACATGACCTTTTCCCGAGTTTCGATGTCTAAACGTCTGAGAAATTCTACGCCAGTGTATAAAACCATTACCATTCAAAGGATTGATAAGTTTTACAGTTCTGAGGAAAAGTATCCTGTCACTTAACATGGACAAAGTGTATTTTCGCCCTGGAGAAAGTGTGTTTTTAACCGGGAAATCCGGGAATTTTTTTTTTCTTGTCCCCTTATACACCCTGTTATATAGAATACTTTAGAAATTGTGTGAAATTGTTATGTTAAGTAAACAGAAAACAAAAACGTAGTCAACATTTATTTCTGTCATTGATTGTATTTGTTAATGTCATTTAATATTAACCATGTAACCACCAATTATGGGATTTAAAGCATACATTCTTCTTTCAAATATTAGCTACACTGTTATATCACAATGAAATGTAAAATACACCCGAAATAACATTTGCACTTGCAAACGTAACTCCCATAGTTTTAAGAGCAATAAATATCATATGAATCAAAGAACAGAAAAAAGTTCTTTTGTTTACAAACAGCACATCTGTTAAGCTTTATTTATTTGCTCATCCCTTCCAATGATGAAGTCACCCAAGTGGGAGCTGCTGTTGATAACACTTTTTTCAACTGTTTGAAGACGTTGCCATGCCTGTGCCGTATTTCCATATTGCTTCTCTTGATTGTTCAATGTTTCAGAAGGATATTTGTAGGTCGTGGGTTTTAGGAATGTCCAGCACATACAAACAAAATGGATCAAATCGGGTGGCAAAGTTACCCTACCAAGCTCACAAGATCAGGTTTCTTTCAACTTTGAGACAGAATGATGAGAAGTGTAGACTGAAGGTCTATATGAAGTTGATATCTTTCAGGAGTTCCTCCGAGCTGGATGTTAGAAAGTTCCGTAACATATAACCATATTGATTTTATACTACTGTTACTGCTGTACCTCCATCCTTGGTGGAATACACAGATTCTACTTGTACATTACTGTAATGCACCATACAGTTATTCACGTCTACATAATATACATTTGCCAAGTTCACAGAGGTTACTTATCACACTCTATGAAACTTTTGTTCATTTATTGTGCCACACAGATGAAAATGTACTTAACCACTGAACAATACAGTTGCTGCAGCTGAGTTTCATTGGTAATGGCTGTTATCTTTAAAAGTGAAATGAATCGCATCATGTGGTTTTATGAATAAAAAATTTGTATTCCTTATTTTAATTGTTTTTTGTTTTTGTTTTATTATTTTTTTATTTTATTTTATTTATTTTTTTAAAACTCTTCATAGTGTTGAATTGATCCATGCAAACTTTCAAGATGTCACTTGTTTAACATATTCAACAAATTTTACAGGGAAATAAATATGCGTGCAGAAGAAGAGCGATGTAGTCGATTACGAGAAGAGCTCCTCACACTCCGTGAAGAGTTAAATCATGCCCAAATGGCACGTGATATGCTTGAGCAGCAGAAGTTAGAGACAGATCTATTAATATCACAGCTTGAAAAAGGGAAAGGTAATTAGGTTTTATTGCTGAATTTTTGGTGTTATTATACAGCACATGTCAAAAAGAATTAAACAACTACCGTAGTGGAAATAAGTATGATAGAAAGCTCTGCAGAATGCTGCAGTATAGGAAGACTTTATTTTGTTTGTATTATGCACACTGCTGTTGTTGCACCACTGTGCTGTCCCAAGCAATAGGATTGTTCATAAAAGAAAATGGCAAGTGACTAGCAGAAGACGTTTGGGAACACAAAATTAGTGCACTTATAGAGTGATATTTTCGTACACATCTTGAAAGTAGTCAATCATGCCAGAAGACCATCTTCTGGTAACCCTTTTCCAGTAGGCTTGTTTTCTCTGAGAAAGCTACATTTCACGTGAATAAGAAAGTGAATTTACTATTCTGACTGACTGGGGGAGGGAGGTGGCAAGGACTCTACATATTTCAGTTGAGCATGTTCAGAATTCATTCATGCTCCGTGTGTTTTGTGTAGTATCGTAAAAAAGATTTGTGAGCCATCTATCTTTACAGAATACACTATTACTAGCATCATATATCTAACAAACTTAACCAGCACCTAACCCCACAGTCTGATGAAGCTTCCAAACACAGGAACGCTTACTTAGAAGTTCTGAGTTGTATAAATGAACATCTGCTTTGCTGCTTGTTTGGCCAGGTAACTTCTCAAGATCGTAACAATTTGCCAGTGGGTAGAAAGGTTGCATCTGTTACTCTTCTTCTCAAGCAGTTGCCTGAGTTTTGAGGATGCATTTATATTGCTTTTCAACCCATGGACTTCAATACCCCCATATATTTCACAAGAATAAGCCATGAAACATGAGTACCATATTGCATCAGTAAAACTCCCAGAACACTTAAAAGTATTGATGATGTGTCCATTCTTTTGCATCTGTAATAACCTCATTATCAACAAGATATTAAACCTTAACGTTGAAGCTCACTTGAAAGACTGTGAATCAAAAACAATGTAGATTCTGTGCTGTAACATTTCCTTTAGGGATTAAAGTGGTATAATAACTTGCCCAAGGAAACGAAGGATATAACTCAAATAAATTTATTTTACAAGGTGCAAATTTTCAGGACTGGTGCTGCCATCTGTTGAAAATCTTACCTTTGGACTAATGGTCGCCACCACGCTCGAAGTAGTTCCCATCCGCACGTACACACCGTTCCCAGCGCTTCTGCTACTGGTCAAATGTTTTCTGGAAGTCCTGTTCTTTGAGGGTGTTTATCATGCTTCTTGAATCCTCCTAGAGAGTCGAACTGACAGCCTTTCAACTTGAGTTTCAGTTTTGGGAATAGCTCGAAGTCGCAAGGTGCCAAATCTGGCGAGAACGGTGGGTGGGGTACAACCGCCAGGTTGTTTTTTGCCAAAAAGGTGTTGGTGAGCAAGGACATGTGACAGGGTGCATTGTCATGATGCAGCAGCTAGTTCCCTTGATGCTGAAGTTCGGGTCATCATCGCCGCATGTTTTCACAGAGCTGTCGCAAAACGTCACAGTAGTACGCGGAATTCACTGTTTGGTCGGGTGGGACGAATCTTTGTGCTCAATTTGCTTGGTATTAAAGAAAACTATGATCATGGTCTTCACTTTGCTCTTCACCTGCCTCACTTTTTTGGGTCCTGGAGAGCCTGGGCTCTTCCACAGGGATTGATTGTTGCTTTGTCTCGGGGTCATAACCGTAAATCCCCAGCTCTCTTTGCTGGGGATAACCCATGACAAGAAGGTTGGATCATCAGATGTTGTCTGACGAAGTCCGTGCACACTTCAATACTCTGTTCCTTCTGATCGGCAGTCAAGATCTTTGGCACAAACTCTGTGGCAACACGATGCGTGCCCAATTCATCAGTCAACATTCGTTGACATGTCCCACAACCAATACCCACTTCATCCGGGAGGCCTTGAATGGTTCGACGTCAATCCGCACGAACCAATTGTTGAAGTTTGGCAACAATGTCTGGCGTTGTGTGGCGAACAGGCCTTCCAGTGTGAGCATCATCTTCGATGTCTGTTCGGCCGGCCCTGAACCGAGCATGCCACTCACACATGTGTACGGCTCTTGCTCTGTCCCCCAAACACTTGTTGAATCATTGCAAGGTAGTCTTGCGCATAATAGTTCGCGACTGGGAACATTCAGTTTAGTTCGCAGTTCTGTCGCAAACTAGGTCGCTCTTTTAGTTCGTTAGCTTATATCTCGATTTCCAGAAAGACAGTTCGCTTGCTTTGCTACTGCTCACGATCTTTTATTCGTTATGCTAGTCTTTTAAATAATGACCAGTGTTGCCAATGCCTGTATTATTACAGTTTTATGTCGAGTAACTAGACTTCGAATGGGCAAATAAACCAGTTATTTACACAAATTGGTAAAATGGGGTAGTCAACAACTTTACTTTACATACAGTGCACTTGTAGTATTTTAATTTTAAAATATATTTATTAGTTCATTGTAGGAATATTACTTACAGAATATGCTAAATGCGTGTTTTTTTTTATTATTTTTTTATTATTATTATTTTTTTTTATAAAAATACGCTTTCATAAATAATAGACTTTTTTAAAGTTTTGGAAATAACCAACAAAAAATATTTCTGCCTTAGGTGCAGGTTAAGTACTATATGGCACAAACAATAATACCATTATCATTAACAGAAGAAACACTAACACTTATAATTTGTTACCAAACAATTAGACATAGAAAAAATAACTATGACCCCTGAGTGAGATTGTATTCTAAAGCATACTTTTTGTGCTTTGCATTATCATTCTTTAAATAATCAGTCTTCTAATTTTCAAGTGAAATATTACAAAAATTTACATTTTATTATGTAAAAACATTAATTTGGAAACTTTGTTCATTGATAACAGTGTGATTTTTTAAAGCCTACTGCGGGCTCTCGCTCTGTCTCGCTATTGTCCATTGGTCTTCGGTAAAGAGCGAACAAACTAAGTAGCAAGGTTATCTGTGAACTAGTTCGCGTAGTTCGCCTTTGGGAGTGCTCTTCCGAATTAGTTCATTTGCGAACTACACAAGACTATTTGCAAGGGTCTCGGTAGCATTTTTCCCAAGATTCGCACAGAATTTGATACACACACGTTGTTCTGTTTGCGGATCCATCATAAAATCGCCACACACCAAACACAGAGTATTACAGAAATCACTGTGGACACACAACACGTCCTCCCAGCTGAATGCCACTCCGCACACTGACTCATCAGGTATGCAGCTCTCACTACCTAGCGGTGCAAAGATCTACTACTCCTACTTTCCAGATGGCAACACTAGTCCCGAAAATTTTGGATTCCACCTCATAAAAGGCAGTCACAACGTATCTCATAAATATTGGTTACTACACAGTTATAGATTTCTTAGAGAATTCAGTATTGGGATTAATAATATTAAAAAAAAGGGTGATTTGTAGTGTATGGTACTGTTGTGTCACCATTTTCCTGAGTTCCATATCTCATCCATCATGAGGGAATGATGACTCAGATTTTCAGGTACACATAAGGGAAGACATGGAGATGTAATAGAGATGTGGCAACATGAGCGTGCTCCTAAAATCAGTAGTAGAAAGTATGAAAAGACCAGTGGATAAATGTTCCTGTTGGAATAATAAGAGGTGAATATGCTCCTGTGTAAAGCAGTCTTACTGAAAACCAAGATACTAGCTGCTCCAGTCCACTCTCTTCTGCACCTTTAAAAAATTTTCCAAACATTTTGGCATGCAAACATATTTGCTCTTTTTTTAACATGCAACTCACCTCTCACTCCCACAAGCTCCCCTAACTGTAACTCGCTCTCACCCACTAGTCTGTTGCTGTAAGTTGCTCGTACCAGTCCATGCCCACTTGCTCATTTTCACTCACTCATTCAGTGCAAATCATTGTCATTGTCTCTTTGTGTCTCTCTTAACTCTCACTGTCTCTTGTCTCATAGTCAAGTTCTCCTTCACTCTGTCCTACTACTACTGTCTCTCTTTTAATTTTTGGCATTGTCATAGACCCTGTCTCTCATTATCACTGGCTCTCACCGCACTTCCACTTTCTCCTTCTCTTTATTCCTCTCCCACTCCCTATGTCTCTTTATCTTTCAGCATAAAAAGCATTTTTGTGCTGGTTCCCTTATTTTCCGTGCCACAGCAGAGCATGTCACTAATACGAAAAGAACTTTATGTATCAGTAAAATTTTGGTAGAAATATATCTAAAAACAAATATGATGAGACTTACCAAACAAAAGCGCTGGCAGGTCAATAGACACACAAACAAACACAAACATACACACAAAATTCAAGCTTTCGCAACAAATGGTTGCTTCATCAGGAAAGAGGGAAGGAGAGGGAAAGACGAAAGGATGTGGGTTTTAAGGGAGAGGGTAAGGAGTCATTCCAATCACGGAAGCAGAAAGACTTACCTTAGGGGGGAAAAAAGGACAGGTATACACTCGCACACACACACATATCCATCCATACATACACAGACACAAGCAGACATTTGTAAAGGCAAAGAGTTTGGGCAGAGATGTCAGTCGAGGCGGAACTAAAGAGGCAAAGATGTTGTTGAAAGACAGGTGAGGTATGAGTGGCGGCAACTTGAAATTAGCGGAGGTTGAGGCCTGGCGGATAACGAGAAGAGAGGATATACTGAAGGGCAAGTTCCCATCTCCGGAGTTCTGACAGGTTGGTGTTAGTGGGAAGTATCACTAAGTGCCAGGTCTCAAGTTTGTTGTGAGAAGACTGTAGACACGGCGGTCAAACGGCGCCAACAAGTACTTGACCTACTCCGACATCTTACTCAAGTACCTGCGAGGTAGGGAAGGGGGATGGGAAACGTTTCCTGTCTTTGGGGCTATCTTCTTTCTCTTCTTCGACCTTAGTAACCATTTCTATTTATTTCCTTTCTTACTTCTCATTTGAGGACCTATCTATTTTTCACTCTTTCCATATTCACATACTTCTATCGCAGAAGTCCTTCCTAGTTTCTGTGGTTTATAATAACCTACATCTTATCTTTCAATAAGAAGACCGAAGAATCAGACTACATGAACACACGCATACACACAAAATTACATTTAAACACAAATATTAAAATTACATATTAGAAACATGTCGAGATGTGAGAACCGCCAGGTATTGTGCAGGAAAGAATATGTATGGGGGGGGGGGGGGGGGTGATGATTTCCCATCAAGTATACATAAGAAGGAGGTGTGAGTAATGAAAGAGAACATAAGCCGGAAAGGAATTAAGTGTGATAATCATTAAAGAATGTCAGTTTAATAAATACTATGACGAATTCTAGGATAGTGAGACTTGAATTATAGGTAGACATAGTATCCACTAAGAGTATAGAATCTGAGAAGTAGAGGAGGACTCTAGGAATTAAATGAAGTATGAAGAAGTATACGCAAAGTGTAGAGTAGATTTGTAGCTTTACCAGAAAACACTTAATTGTAGTGTACATAGGAATGTATACTGGGGTAATGAACTATGAGGCCTACTCAGGAAGGATAAGGGAGGTGTATCCGGCATTTGCTAAGTATATGGGGCAGGTGTACCCACATGGAAATAGGACGACCTGTGGCCTAAAAAATAGTAATGTTTTGTAAAGGGGCGTACCTACCAGAATGGAAAGAGGAAGTGCAATCATATAGTCAACCCTCAGACAAGGTATAGGTACTGATCCTAGCAGAAGGGGACAGTATTGTGACAGAAGTCACACATTTTATAGGAATTATCCTGGAAAGTATGAATTCTATGCACAACGAGCATTATTACATTTTATATAAGTTTATGAGTGTCAAAAGGAACACTTTCATGTTGCCCAGAGTTCTTCCAAACTACAACAGATTATGAATGAGTACATACTTAGGAAAGGTAGTGCAAAAGGTGAGAACAGAAAGTAGACTACTCATGTGTCATGAATATCTGGAGTTTACGATTGGAAAGATGGCAGAAAAAAAAGAAAAGGACAATATAGCCCTCATGATTCCTATATATCAAAAGAGCTGACTAAAACCTTGAGTGAAATGTTACATTTTATTATCAAAGTAAAATGAGAAAAGAATAGCTAAATAGCAAGCAAAAGGTTATTCACGATTACTGAAAGAAAAGAAATGTATACTGTTAAAATGTGAATTGTTATTATGTGTGATATTAATGTACATAACGATTATGTATAAAATATCACGTGTTAGATCGAGGGGGGGATATGTAGTGATTCAAGAATTTCTGCATAAATTCTAGAACTACTCGGCCTTCCACCATCTCGACTACACGATATTTTAGATGTGAGTGGGAAAAAGGAACCCTATCTACTGCGCATCACCTGTGTGTGTGTGTGTGTGTGTGTGTGTGTGTGTGTGTGTGTGTGTGTGTGTGTGTGTGTGTGTGTGTGTGTGTGTGTGGGTGGGTGGGTGGGTGGGCGCGCGCGCGCAGGTGTGAAATTTGTTGTGAGAAGACTGTAGACATGGCGGTCGAACGGCACCAACAAGTACTTGTTGGTCGATCCATGGAAGTCGTAGTGAAAGCACATGAAAGAACCAAGGTACTTTTGTGTTATTCTGTGCTGTTTTGTAATTGTGACTATTGTTAGTGATTAAAGAACTGCTGAGTTGAGGAAGACTTTTAAGTAACTCTTGACACAGGCTTGCTAGAGGCAAGACATGTTAATGATTTCTGTGGTTGTCAAACAAACTCCGTTGTAAATGTATCTCAGTTGTGTGTAATGTGAGACGACATGGGTGACTTACAAGAAGTCAGATATTTATGTGAGATGTGATAATTTTGTTCTTTGTGGAAGTTGAAATATACTGAGAATGAACTAAAAGTATTCTTTGAGTACCTACTTATTTCACGAGTAGAGAGAGAGTGTCTTATATGTTCCTTTAACTAGCATCATTCTTCGGGGAAGAAGTTTTTAGAGATTGACATAGCCGGCTATCCATAGAAGAAGATCGGCTGTGCATATCAAGTAAGTCGACTCATATAAAAGAAGTGGGAAAGTTGCAATCCGACTTCACACAGAAATAAGGTAACTTTGAACCTCTGTATCTTGGAAATGAACAAAGATATCAGTACAATTTTCGAGACTGTTCAGAATCAGGATCTTAGGAATATATCATAAAAATTTCAGCCATTGACGGTGCATAGCCATCCTAAATATTTGGTACAAAAAACGCCAAAAACTTTTTTTTTTTTTTTTTTTTTTTTTTTGGGGGGAGGGGTATTGTAAGGAACTGCCCATGAACTGATGATGCTTCCATAACTCCCTTAAGGCCCACCACGCTAAGACAATCCTTCTATTGGATATACGAATGGTCCCTATCCTAAGGGCTATCCAAAACGACACTTCCTTTCTATCACCAATAGAACTCAAGGTGTGAGCCCCCGAATAATCCAGCTTTTATGGAACGTATTAGGCAGTGCATGCTGTCATGTGCATATCAATCAACATGCTTAATAATGTTTTGTGTTATGAAGTTAAATGAACAGTGAATAACTATTTTGTTATGCTACAAAGCCGGCTTGTTCCAAGTACCAGTATGTGTAAATGTAAGAGAACTTCATGATAAGTAAAACCAACAGAGGTAGTACATTAGTGAAGGTATGGGCTTCAGATTGAGGAGGATAGAAGCTCATTCTCTGTCAGGTCATCTCGATTTAGGCTTTCCTTGATTTAGAAAAATCACTTCAGGAAAACGTCAGGATGATTGATTCAGCAAGGTCATGTCTGACCGTCTGTGCTGTCCTCCCTTCATTAAACACATTTATATACTTTTATATGTCTGACAATAGAAAATCCAGGGTGGAATGTAACAATACCAGAGAAGGAAAGTTGCTACTCACCATATAGCAGAGATGCTGAGTCACGATAGGCACAATAAAAAGATTCACACACTCATAGCTTTCAGCCATTAAGCCTTTGTCAGCAGTAGACACACGTGCACACACACACACACTCACGCAGACGCAACTTGCGTGTGTGTGCTTGTGTCCACTGTTGACAAAGGCTTAATGGCCGAAAGCTATGAGTGTGTGAATCTTTTTATTGTGCCTATCGCAACTCAGCATCTCTGCTGTATGGTGAGTAGCAACTTTCCTTCTCTGGTATGTTTAGATGATTTAATGTTTTCCTTGCATTAAGTTTACAGATCCTATGTCACGTATAATGGTCTTTGGACAAATAAATTAATGATACTGAGGGTAGTTACAATTTGTTGCCTGCAAATATAGATTGGTGTGAGTAAACTTGCAGTACTCTTTAGATTCCAGTGTTACATTGATTTTCCTGCATGTCAAAACAATAAAGAATGTTTATGTGCCTTCTTTCTTAACCACCATTGCAAACGGAATACCCAAATGGAGTGAAATTACATTCTGAAGAAACTTAGGTAATGTCACTACTGCATGTTCCATCCCTGTACTATCAATAGCAGGAGGATTTGAAATTTGCTGATTGTAGTGTTGTAAACTCAAAAGTAGTATATTACAACTGCAGTCTTATGCATACTGAAAAGACAATCCAAATTTTTCTGTATAAGTAATTATTGTTCATATTTTTATATTAGTAATATCATTTAATTTTATCTAATGTGTGGATTTTCACATTCATTTCAGGTGATATAGATTTGGAGCTAGAACGTATCCTCCTCGAAAAATCTGATGTACAAGAAGCACTGGTTAAGGCAGAAACAGTGTGTGCTAGTCTTGAGCAAGATAAAAAGCGACTTCAAGATGAAATTAAGAAGGTAAGATATATGGATGGTATACTTCCAGTAAATCATAGCTTATTACACCATTTTTCAGGCATGCATCCAAGATATTTTTAATTCATTTTCCGATATTTCAATTGATAACCTTACAGCCATTCTCAAAGTGAGTTGCTAGCCCAAAACAACTGGGAAAACTTCAAGAAATATAAATCTTAACTTGTTTATGAAGCTCTTGCAGCTTATCTGTAAAGTTCTTGCATTTCAGTAATGTTCTGTGTCTGAAGTTTTTCTTGATCAGAACAGATTACATGAATGAATCCAAAGGAATGATGAGACTATGGTCTGATATAAATTACTTGTTAGTTGACACTTCATGATGTGGAGCTGGTTTTCTCCAATTAGAGTGCTCAGTGACATGATAGAATTGTTTACTATTGACAAACTGCCACGACACTTAATCAGTTCTCTTCCAATTCCTAGACTGGCTATCTTTCTTCGTGGTTTCAATTTTTGGATCGTGATCCCTGGGCCTGCCCCTTTCTTATTTTGGACTTTTATCAGAAATGATAACACACAGAGAACAATACTAACGAAATATGCACCATTCATACATAGCATTAACCAAACACTATTGAATCCATTTGCACAAGACATGATTCAGTATCACATGTATAATCATCACCATCACAGAGATTGGCCCACATTAGATAAGCTTTGTACATGAGGCCAAACTTTCTGAAGGCAGCAAATCATCTTTGTAACCACAACAGCTCATTGGTTGGCAATGCAACAGCTCGTGTAGCCAATGTGAAGATAGTTTCAGGTAATCAATAACTGATGGAGGCAAGAAATGACAGTTTCCTTTTTGTGCTCAAACTGATATTTTTCTGTCTTGAGTTTGCTTGTAGAAATTAGCTTTGATCGCCGTGAACAAAATGAGTATGATAAATTTTTCTGCTGCAGGTTATTGACCGCCATTTTCTTGGATACATAGCACATCACAAGGTTGTGGTCATCTGCCACAGTTCAGTCATTGACCACTCAAAATCAGCTATTATCATAGCACCTTATGTCCCCTCACAGTGGCAACTTCCTGCATTGCTCCAGGTTAAATAACAGTGCTTGTGAAGTAGCCCACCATGTTGTGTGTCACCTGTAACCAAGCAGTAGCTGGCAGCCGATGTGGCAACACTGTAGCAGCAAGTGGCAGACATCACTAACAAGTAATTTGATTCGGACTATAACAAGTGTCCCACCCATATGCTTTGCAAAATTTCTGACCTTCCCTGTACTGTCTCATGTCAAATAATGCCTACAGTCTTGAACTACCCTCGAAGAAGAGTGTAAACTCCATCCCTTACATCTTCTCACTGAATATAGTTTTGATTCTCCTATTAAAGTGTGGGCTGTATAGGGACTGAGCCTACAGACTTTAACTGGTGGTAGGATCTTGTTCTGCCAGGTTCAGGAAAGGTCAGCAATGGTTGGAGGTTAACAAAGAAGTCTTTTATTTTAAGGGTCCATCTCATTTGCACAAAACATTCATTGTGACTAGAGATGGGCAAACTCGTTCATCCTTGGGAACTAGTTCACTGGTGATTGCCCTTTTTTTGAACTGTTCATTTTTACTCATTCACCATTCATTTGTGCTTGGTATATGGTTCTTATAAAAATTGAAAATTAGTAGCATAGGGCCTGAAGATGGAAGGCACCAAGAGGGGGCACTTACCTTCCCCCCTGGAGTACAGAGTTTTTATTCATAACAGAATTCTCACACACTTGTAATTATCGTGATTCTGCAAAACCTCTCGTTTAGCTAACTGTAGCGTTATGTGGCTGATCGCTGTGAAATAATCTGAGGCAGCACATGAAAAACCTGCCTTGAGTACAGACTGCTCACCAGTTACGCACAGTTTGTTGACTACTATGAGCAGAACAGATAAACATGTAATAATTAGGCTGTAAAGAAATAACAGATAAGCTAATGCAAACAACAGCTTCAAAGCAATAGATGATGATTGGTGGGTGAAGTGAGCAGTCTAGTACTCGGGCCAATTTTTCGTGTGCCACCCTATACTACTGAAATAATATTGTAGAAGTTATCATATTCTTTTTACAAAATGTGACACCAGATACTCGATTATGGAGCGTGGGTTTCATTAGTTTGTAAGTCGGTCTGCCTTCCATAACAATGAACATGCTCTTTTACCTTGGATCAAAAAAAGACAGAAAATGGCCACTCATGTATGCCGTGCTGACTTCCTTTGTATGTCTAATAACAAAAAAAATCTTTCCTTTTTGCAAGTATTTCTTCTGCTGTTTATCGAAATAGTGAAGTAAGCTGATATGCTGTTTTGTTACCTGAAAACATGTATCTATTACATACCACATAATTTTTATGTAATTTACATAATTATAAAATTCATTTTAATTACTGGTCATGGACATTGAATAGAATGTGAAAAGAACAAGAAGTTCAGAGTTCAAAAAAGGTTTGAAACAGATCTAGAATGGGCGTGCGCAGCGAACGAAACAAACAACATCTCGATACTGAACTATGAGCAGTCGGCAGTGGAAATGCGATGAGAGAGAGAGAGAGAGAGAGAGAGAGAGAGAGAGAGAGAGAGAGAGTGTGTGTGTGTGTGTGTGTGTGTGTGTGGGAAGAATGATTGTTTGAATGCCTTTGTGCATGCCGTAATTAGTCTAATCTTATCCTCACGATCCCTGTTTGAGTGATACATAGGGGGTCGTAGTATATCCCTAGACTACCCATTTAAAGCCAGTTCTTGAAACTTTGTTAATAGACCATCTCGGAATAGTCTTCAAGAATCCTTCAGTATCTCTCTGATGCTCTTCCATGGATTAAACAGACCTGTGGCCATTCGTGCTGCCCTTCTCTGTAAACGCTCAATATCCCCTGTTAGTCCTACCCGGTACGTGTCCCACACACTTGAGCAATATTCTAGGCTGGGTTGCACGAGTGACTTTTAAGCAATCTCTTTTGTAGACAGATTGCACTTCCACAGTAGCTATCAATAAAGCAAAGTCTACCACCGCCTTTACCCATGACTGGACCTTTGAGATCATTCCATTTCATGTCCCTACGCAGTGTTACACCCAGCTTTTTGTATGAGTTGGCTGATTCCAGCAGGGACTCATTGATATTATCGTCATAGGATACTACGCTTTTCGTTTTGTGAAGTGCAAAATTTTACTTTTCTGAACATTTAGAGCAAGTTGCTAATCTCTGCAGCACATTCATATCTTATCAAGATCTGATGGGATATTTATGTAGCTTCTCTCAGGTAGTACTTCATTGTAAATAAATTTGTCATCTGCAAAAAGCCTAATTTTACTATTAATATTGTCTGCAAGGTCATTAATGTACAACATGAACAGCAAGGGTCCCAGCACACTTCTCTGGTGCACACCCGAAGTTACTTCTACATCTGACGATGATTCTCCATCCAAGATAACATGCTGTGTCCGTCCTACCAAAAAATCCTCAGTCCAGTCACAAATTTCACTTGATACCCCATATGAGCATACTTTTGACAATAAGCTTAGGTGCAGTACTGAGTCAGATGCTTTTCTTAAATCAAAAAACACTGGATCTACCTATTTACCTTGACACAGAGCTTTCAGTGTGTCATGTGAGAAAAGTGAAAGTTGGGTTTCACATGATCAATGTTTATAAAAGACAGGCTGGTTGATGCTGAGGAAGTCCTTCTGTCCAAGATACCTCATTATGTTTGTGTTCAGAATATGTTCTAAGATTCTACAAAAAAATTGATGTCAGGGATCTTGGACCGTAGTTTTGTGGATCAGTTCTGCTACCCTTCTTGTAGACAGATGTGACCTGTGCCTTTTTCCAAGAGCTGGACACACTTTTTTTGTTTGAGGGATCTATGACAGGGACTAACTCGGCCACAAATTCAATATAGAATCCAACAGGGATTCCATCAGGGCCTGGAGCTTTGTTTAATAACAGTTTCAGTTGTTTCTCAACACCACTGACACTAATACTTATTTCATTCATCTTTTCAGTGATTTGAGGATTAAATTGGGGCAATTCTCCTGGGTCTTCTTTGTGAAACAACATTTGAAAATGGAATTAAGCATTTCAGCTTTTGCTTTGCTACCCTCAATTTCAGTTCCTGTCTCATTCACTAGGGACTGGGCACTAACTTTGGTGCCACTAACAGCCTTTACTCACAAACAGAATTTCTTTGGATTTTATGACTTGTCATTTGACAATATTCTGCTATGGTAGTCACTGAAGGCATCATGCATTGCTCTCTTCACAGCAAAATGTTTCACTCAGCATCTTTCCACCTATAGCCCTAATCTTTGTTTTACACCTGTTATGCAGTAATCCCTGTGTCTTTAGAAATTTCTTTATTGTGAATGCATACCATGGAGGTTCCCCCACGTGCTAAACTATTCTTTTAAACTTGAGCCAAAGTTCCTTTACATGCTCCTTACCTATGCTTAAAGTTACAAGTTCCTCATTGAACTATTACACTACTGATTTTTTTATCTAGTTTCCAAAACAAATATATCTTTATGCTTGTTTTAGTTGTCCTTTATATTTTGGTCATCATTGTTCCCACAACTATGTTGTGGTCACTGATGCCAGTTTCGATGTGGATGTCCTCAGAGACGTCAGGTCTATTTGTTAACATTCGATCCAATATATTCCCATCATGAATGGGGTTCCTAAGTATCTGTTATAGGTGGTTTCCAAAGAAGGCTTTTAGTAAAGTTTCACAGGATGTCTTTTTGCACCCATTGCCAACAAAACTGTAATTTTCCCCATTAATTGTTGAATGATTAAAGTCTCCACCAAAGATTACAGTATGATTGTAATGTTGAAAATCAAAGTAGACTGCATTTTTTTAAATGTAACACGGGGCTTAAATCTTGCTAGATGAATCACACTGTCTCCCTATCTTTCCAAATTGGAACATTTAAAAGCATACATGGCAAAATTCAGACCAGGTAAAGGGAAAATGAAATGCTGAATACAATGGCAAATTAATACTACATAATAAATTCATTTCAGTTATTGCTGAGAAAGGGGGGGGTGGTACACAGTAGTGTAAGGGCATTACTAATGACTGTATATTGCATGATGTTAGGAAGAATTCCACTAACAGCTGCTGAAATGGTTGCTCATTAAAGCACATCCAGGTTCACAGTCTAAAACCTCATCATCAGGTGCAACCTACATGGGAAAAGCGAAGTACAGTGTCATGACCTTTTGTATGTATTAAAAGTAATAAAGAAATGTCTAAAATAAATCCACAGTGTTAAAAGATCATAGACATACCCATTCCTCATAGCTAGAATTTACTATTCCATAAATATTGTCAATACTATGACGAGCAAAAGGTAATGAAGATGTGCTCCATTCATTTAGGACAAATTGCTGATAGATGAAACTTTTGGTTAGAGCTATGTTTTAAAATTTGTTTGCATCTAAAAAGAAAAAAGAAAAATACTTGAAAGTGAGAGGATGCTAAAATTTTTTAAAGGTGCCAGATTGGTGATAAAAAAATTTTCACTGCTAACATGATTAGTCTTGGAACTATACAAATTACAATGTGGAATGTAATAGTGGCAGTGCCTTACCAGTGTAACGGCAGAGCAACCTGGTGTTGGACAAAGTAAAAGTGGCCCGCATGAACAACAAAGCCAGACTATCTGGCTAGTTGAACAGAAGCTATCCATGTGGGCAGTGTGACATCATACACTCAGGACTAGGAGCACTGGAAGGCTACCTTTAGAACCAAGAATAACACAGAATTTTATTACTTACTAGTACCTAATCATGTAAACAATCAGAAATAGCCAGAATGCTATGGTGCTTTAATTCTAATTGCTTATTCAGTGTGAACTGTGCATTTTCGTTTTTGTATCTAAAAATTTCTACTTCCTCTGATACATGCAAAATATGACTCTTTTCTTTCTAATGCAACATTTTTAAATTCTCTGAAACACCTGTGGTGCTATGCCCCTCTTTGCGTAAGTGCACTCTTAATGCAGATTGTGGATTATTTAAGTTAAGGTGTTCCTGAAATCTAATTAAAAATGACCTAACAGTTTCTCTGTGTGTTTCTCCAGGCAATCATTGTATGTAATGCAATATACACCCACTTCATTATATCTATTTACCACAGCTTTTCCATGTGCCCGAGTTTCCTACCTAGATCTGAAAAAGTAAAATTCACAGGAATGGTGTCTTTAGGTCTCGTACATCTGTCAGCCTTTTCAGATACTGCACCCAGATATGGTATTCTATAAAAAATAGAATGTTCCTTTGTCTGTTCGGCAGGTCTAAGAATTATAAAATCTGCCTCTGATCTTCCATGTGAAGGAAGATTTTTCTTTTTCAATGTAGTTTTATTAATTGTGTTCACAGATTTTGGATTGTAACCGTTTTGATACGATATGTACTGTATAACCTCATGGCTCGGAATGCCGCAGCTTTATATTTCATTGGGTGACGTGGCTGCATGTGTATAACAAGATGTATCATGGTTGACTTTGCATAAATATCAAAACTTAAGTTTCCATTTTTTTTAGTCACTTGGAGGTTCAAAAATGCTTAAGTACCATTCTCAGTGTAATGTCCAGTAAACTGTATCTTGTGGTTCAAACTACTTAGATCCTGGAAAAATATATAGTTCACTGGGCAGTGCTGTGACAGTGACAGTAAGCTGTCTATGGACCCTCAAGTGAAGGTAAAAAATGGAAATACAGGCTTCGATATTTACCGAAAGTCAACCATGATGGATCTTGTTGGACACAGGCAGTCATGTCATGCAATGAAATATAAAGATGTGGCATTCTGAGCCGAGTTAAACCGTTTGTGTCAAGTGTCCCTTACTAGTGAAGCTCAAATGGCTGAATATGAGGTTATGTAATATTTAGCATATCAAAACAGTTATGATCCAGAAATTGTTAATGTAATTAATATAAGTATATTGAAAAATATACTTTCCCGAGGGCATGCAGCTTTACTGTATGGTTAAATGATGATGGGGTCCTCTTGGGTAAAATATTCAGGAGGTAAAATAGTCCTCCATTCGGATCTCCGGGCGGGGACTACTCAAGAGGACATCGTTATCAGAAGAAAGAAAACTGGAGTTCTACGGATCGGAGCGTGGAATGTCAGATCCCTTAATCGGGCAGGTAAGTTAGAAAATTTAAAAAGAGAAATGGATAGATTAAAGGTAGATACAGTGGGAATTAGTGAAGTGCGGTGGCAGGACGAACAAGACTTTTGCTCAGATGAATACAGGGTTATAAATACAAAATCAAATAGGGGTAATGCAGGAGTAGGTTTAATAATGAATAAAAAATAGGAGTGTGGGTAAGCTACTACAAACAGCACACTGAACGCATTATTGTGGCCTAGATAGACACGAAGCCCTCGCCTACTACAGTAATACAAGTTTAATTGCCAACTAGCTCTGCAGATGATGAAGAAATTGATGAAATGTATGATGAGATAAAAGAAATTATTCAGGTGGTGAAGGGAGACGAAAATTTAATAGTCATGGGTGACTGGAATTCAACAGTAGGAAAAGGAAGAGAAGGAAACGTAGTAGGAGAATATGGATTAGGGCTAAGAAATGAAGGAGGAAGCCGCCTGGTAGAATTTTGCACAGAGCATAACTTAATCATAGCTAAGACTTGGTTCAAGAATCATGAAAGAAGGCTGTATACATGGAAGAACCCTGGAGATACTAGAAGGTTTCAGATAGATTATATAATGGTGTTGTTGTTGTTGCTGTTGTGGTCTTCAGTCCTGAGACTGGTTTTATGCAGCTCTCCATGCTACTCTATCCTGTGCAAGCTTCTTCATCTCCCAGTACCTACTGCAACCTACATCGTTCTGAATCTGCTTGGTGTATTCATCTCTTGGTCTCCCTCTACGATTTTTACCCTCCACGCTGCCCTCCAATACTAAATTGGTGATTCCTTGATGCCTCAGAACATGTCCTACCAACTGATCCCTTCCTCTAGTCAAGTTGTGCCACAAACTTCTCTTCCCCCCCATCCTATTCAACACCTCCTCATTAGTTATGTGATCTACCCATCTAATCTTCAGCATTTTTCTGTAGCACCACATTTCGAAAGCTTCTATTCTCTTCTTGTCTAAACTATTTATTGTCCATGTTTCACTTCCATACATGGCTACACTCCATACAAATACTTTCAGAAACGACTTCCTGACACTTAACTCTATACTTGATGTTAACAAATTTCTCTTCTTCAGAAACGCTTTCCTTCCCATTGCCAGTCTACATTTTATATCCTCTCTACTTCGACCATCATCAGTTATTTTGCTCCCCAAATAGCAAAACTCCCTTACTACTCTAAGTGTCTCATTTCCTAATCTAATACCCTCAGCATCACCCGACTTAATTCGACTACATTCCATTATCCTCGTTTTGCTTTTGTTGATGTTCATCTTCTGTTCTCCTTTCAAGACACCTTCCATTCCGTTCAACTACTCTTCCAAGTCCTTTGCTGTCTCTGACAGAATTACAATGTCATCGGCGAACCTCAAAGTTTTTATTTCTTCTCCATGAATTTTAATACCTACTCCGAATTTTCCTTTTGTTTCCTTCACTGCTTCCTCAATATACAGATTGAATAACATCGGGGAGAGGCTAAAACCCTGTCTCACTCCCTTCCCAACCACTGCTTCCCTTTCATGTCCCTCAACTCTTATAACTGCCATTTGGTTTCTATACAAATTGTAAATAGCGTTTCGCTCCCTATATTTTAACCCTGCCACCTTCAGAATTTGAAAGAGAGTATTCCAGTCAACATTGTCAAAAGCTTTCTCTAAGTCTACAAATGCTAGAAACGTAGGTTTGCCTTTCCTTAATCTAGCTTCTAAGGTAAGTCGTAGGGTCAGTATTGCCTCACATGTTCCAACATTTCTACGGAATCCAAACTGATCTTCCCCAAGGTCGGCTTCTACTAGTTTTTTCATTCATCTGTAAAGAATTCGCGGTAGTATTTTGCAGCTGTGACTTATTAAACTGATAGTTCGGTAATTTTCACATCTGTCAACACCTGCTTTCTTTGGGAATGGAAATATTATATTTTTCTTGAAGTCTGAGGGTATTTCACCTGTCTCTTACACCTTGCTCACCAGATGGTAGAGTTTTGTCAGGACTGGCTCTCCGAAGGCCGTCAGTAGTTCTAATGGAATGTTGTCTACTTCCGGGGCCTTGTTTCGACTCAGGTCTTTCTGTGCTCTGTCAAACTCTTCACACAGTATCATATCTCCCATTTCATCTTCATCTACATCCTCTTCCATTTCCATAATATTGCCCTCAAGAACATCGCCCCTGTATAGACCCTCTATATACTCCTTCCACCCATCTGCTTTCCCTTCTTTGCTTAGAACTGGGCTTCCATCTGTGTTCTTGATATTCATGCAAGTGGTTCTCTTTTCTCCAAAGGTCTCTTTAATTTTCCTGTAGGCAGTATCTATCTTACCCCTAGTGAGATAAGCCTCTACATCCTTACATTTATCCTCTAGCCATGCCTGCTTAGCCATTTTGCACTTCCTGTCGATCTCATTTTTGAGACGTTTATATTCCTTTTAGCCTGCTTCATTTACTGCATTTTTATATTTTCTTCTTTCATCAATTAAATTCAATATTTCTTCTGTTACTCAAGGATTTCTACTAGCCCTCGTCTTTTTACCTACGTGATCCTCTGCTGCCTTCACTACTTCATCCCTCAAAGCTACCCATTCTCCTTCTACTGTATTTCTTTCCCCCATTCCTGTCATTTGTTCCCTTACGCTCTCCCTGAAACTCTGTACAACCTCTGGTTTATTCAGTTCATCCAGGTTCCATATATTCTTAAATTCACACCTTTTTGCAGTTTCTTCAGTTTTAATCTACAGTTCATAACCAATAGATTGTGGTCAGAGTTCACATCTGCCCCTGGAAATGTCTTACAGTTTAAATCCTGGTTCCTAAATCTCTGTCTTACAATTATATAATGAATCTGAAATCTGTCAGTATCTCCATGCTTCTTCCATGTATACAACCATCTTTTATGATTCTTGAACCAAGTGTTGGCTATGATTAAGTTGTGCTCTGTGCAAAATTCTACCAGGTGGCTTCCTCTTTCATTTCTTAACCCCAATCCATATTCACCTACTACGTTTCCTTCTCTCCCTTTTCCTACTACCGAATTCCAGTCACCCATGACTATTAAATTTTCGTCTCCCTTCACTATCTGAATAATTTCTCTTATTTCATCATACATTCCTTCAATTTCTTCGTCATCTGCAGAGCTAGTTGGCATATAAACTTGTATTACTGTAGTAGGCGTGGGCTTCGTGTCTATCTTGGCCACAATACTGCGATCACTATGCTGTTTGTAATAGCTTACCCGCATTCCTATTTTTTTATTCCTTATTAAACGAACTCCTGCATTACCCCTATTTGACTTTGTATTTATAACCTGTATTCGCCTGACCAGAAGTCTTGTTCCTCCTGCCACCGAACTTCACTAATTCCCACTATATCTAACTTTAACCTATCCGTTTCCCCTTTTTAAATTTTCTAACCTACCTGCCCGAGTAAGGGATCTGACATTCCACGCTCCGATCCGTAGAACTCCAGTTTTCTTTCTCCTGATAGCGACGTCCTCCTGAGTAGTCCCCGCCTGGAGATCCGAATGGGGGGACTATTTTACCTCCGGAATATTTTACCCAAGAGGACGCCATCATCATTAACCATACAGTAAAGCTGCATGCCCTTGGGAAAAATTACGGCTGTAGTTTGCCCTTGCTTTCAGCCGTTAGCAGTACCAGCACAGCAAGGCCGTTTTGGTTAGTGTTACAAGGCTAGATCAGTCAATCATCCAGACTGTTGCCCCTGCAACTACTGAAAAGGCTGCTGCCCCTCTTCAGGAACCACACGTTTGTCTGGCCTCTCAACAGATACCCCTTCGTTGTGGTTGCACCTACGGTACGTCTATCTGTATCGCTGAGGCACACAAGCCTCTCCACCAACGGCAAGGTCCATGGTGTGTGTGTGGTAAGACAGAGATTTAGGAACCAGGTTTTAAATTGTAAGACATTTCCAAGGGCAGATGTGGACTCTGACCACAATCTATTTGTTATGAACTGTAGATTAAAACTGAAGAAACTGCAAAAAGGTGGGAATTTAAGGAGATGGGACCTGGATAAACTGAAAGAACCAGAGATTGTACAGAGTTTCATGAAGAGCATAAGGGAACAATTGACAGGAATGGGGGAAAGAAATACATAGAAGAAGAATGGGTAGCTTTGAGGGATGAAATAGTGAAGGCAGCAGAGGGTCAAGAAGGTATAAAGACGACGGCTAGTAGAAATCCTTGGGTAACAGAAGAAATACTGAATTTAATTGATGAAAGGAGGAACTATAAAAATGCAGTAAATGAAGCAGGCAAAAAGGAATACAAACTTCTCAAAAATGAGATCGACAGGAAGTGCAAAATGGCAAAGCAGGGATGGCTAGAGGACAAATGTAAGGATGTAGAGGCTTATCTCACTAGGGGTAGTATAGATACTGCCTACAGGAAAATTAAAGAGACCTTTGGAGAAAAGAGAACCACTTGCATGAATATCAAGAACTCAGATGGAAACCCAGTTCTAAGCAAAGAGAGGAAAGCAGATAAGTGGAAGGAGTATATAGAGGTTCTATACAGGGGCGATGTTCTTGAGGACAATATTATGTAAACGAAAGAGGATGTAGATGAAGATGAAATGGGAGATATGATACTGCGTGAAGAGTTTGACAGAGAATTGAAAGACCTAAGTCGAAACAAGGCCCCAGGAGTAGACAACATTCCATTAGAACTACTGACAGCCTTCGGAGAGCCAGTCCTGACCAAACTCTACCATCTGGTGAGTAAGATGTATGAGACTGGCGAAACTCCCTCAGACTTAAAGAAGAATATAATAATTCCATTCCCAAAGAAAGCAGGTGTTGACAGATGTGAAAATTACCGAACTATCAGTTTGATAAGCCACACCTGCAAAATACTCACGCGAATTCTTTACAGACAAATGGAAAAACTGGTAGAAGCCGAACACGTGAGGCTATACTGACCCTACGACTTATCTTAGAAAATAGATTAGGAAAACTCTCTTTCAAGTTCTGAAGGTGGCAGGGGTAACATACACGAAGCGAAAGGCTATTTACAATTTGTACAGAAAGCAGATGGCAGTTATGAGAGTCGAGGGACATGAAAGGGAAGCAGTGGTTGGGAATTGAGTGAGACAGGGTTGTAGCCTCTCCCCGATGCTATTCAATCTTTATATTGAGCAAGCAGTAAAGGAAACTATATAAAAGTTCGGAGTAGGCATTAAAATCCATGGAGAAGAAATAGTAACTTTGAGGTTCACCGATGACATTGTAATTCTGTCAGACACAGCAAAGGACTTGGAAGGGCAGCTGAACGGAATGGACAGTGTCTTGAAAGGAGGGTATAAGATGAACATCAACAAAAGCAAAGTGGAATGTAGTCGAATTATGTCGGATGATGCTGAGGGTATTAGATTAGGAAATGAGACACTTAGAGTAGTAAAGGAGTTTTGCTATTTGGAGAGCAAAATAACTGATGATGGTCGAAGTAGAGAGGATATAAAATGTAGACTGGCAATGGCAAGAAAAGCGTTTCTGAAGAAGAGAAATTTGTTAACATCAAGTATATATTTAAGTGTCAGGAAGTCGTTTCTGAAAGTATTTGTATGGAGTGTAGCTATGTGTGGAAGTGAAACATGGGCGAGAAATAGTGCAGACAAGAAGACAATAGAAGCTTTCAAAATATGGTGCTACAGAAGAATGCTGAAGATTAGATGGGTAGATCACATAACTAATGAGGAGGTATTGAATAGAATTGGGGAGAAGAGGAGTTTGTGGCACAACTTGACTAGAAGCAGGGATGGGTTGATAGGACACATTCTGATGCATCAAGGGATCAAAAATTTAGTACTGGAGGGCAGCGTGGAGGGTAAAAATCATAGAGGTAGACCAAGAGATGAATACACTAAGCAGATTCAGAAGGATGTAGGCTGCAGTAGGTACTGGGAGATGAAGAAGCTTGCACAGGATAGAGTAGCATGGAAAGCTGCATCAAACAAGTCTCAGGACTGAAGACCACAACAACAACAACATATTGAAAAAGATAAATCTTCCTTCACATGGCAGATCAGAACCAGATTTCAGAATGGTTAGACCTGCCGAACAGGCACAGGAATTATCAATTTTTTTTATAGAATACCAGGTCGGTACAGTATCTGAAAAAATTGGCAGACGTATGAGACCTAAAAACATTATTCCTGTGTAGAATAAAATTTACCTCTACATCAGAGTGTGCACTGGTATGATACTTCCTGGCAGCTAAAACCTGTGTGCCAAACCAAGACTCAAACTCGGGACCTTAGCCTTCCACAGGCAAGTGCTCTACCAACTGAGCTACCCAAGCTCGACTCACGCCTCGTCCTCACAGCTTTAATTCCGCCAGTACCTTGTCTCCTACGTTCCAAACTTCACAGAAGCTCTCCTCCGGTCCGGAACGCAGTTTTAATCTGCCAGGAAGTTTCGTATCAGTGCACACTCTGCTGTAGAGTGAAAATTTCATTCTAGAAACATCCCCCAGGCTGTGGCTAAGTCATGTCTCCACAATATCCTTTCTTCCAGGAATGCTAGTTCTGCAAGGTTCACAGGAGAGCTTCTGTGAAGTTTGGAAGGTAGGAGATGAGGTACTGGCGGCATTAAAGCTGTGGGGACGAAGCGTGAGTCGTGCTTGAGTAGCTCAGTCGGTAGAGCACTTGCCTGCGAAAGGCTAAGGTCCCGAGTTCGAGTCTCGGTCCGGCACACAGTTTTAATCTGCCAGTAAGTTTCATTATTCCTGTGTATTTGACTTTTTCAGATCTAGGTAGAAAACTATGGCACAAGGAAAAAGCTATAGTAAATAAATATAATGAAGTGGATGTATACTGCATTACATGGAATCATTGCCCTGAGAAAATTATAGGGCAAACCATTAGGTCATTTCAGATTTCAGGAACACCTTAACTTAAATAAATCATGATCTGCATTAACAGCGCACTTAGGTGTAGAGGGTCACAGCATCACAAACCATTCATAAAACTTAAAAATATTGCATAAAAAAAGAAAAAAAACCATATTTTGAATGTATTAGAAGAAGTAGAAATTTTTAGATATAAAAAAGAAGATGCACAGTTCACATTGAATAACCAATTAGAATTAAAGCACCATAGCATTCTGGCTAATTGTGATTGTTTATGTCATTAGGTACTAGTATGTAATAACATTTTGTATTGTTCTTGCTTCTAAAGGTAGCAACCAAGCACTTTCTAGTCATGAGTATAAGATGTCACACTGTCCACGTGGATAGCTTGCATTCTGCCAGCCAGATTGTCTTGCTTTGTCATTCATGCTTGCCGCTTTTACTTTGTCCAACACCAGGTTGCACTGCCATCACACTAGTAAGACACTGCCACCTGCTACATTCCACATTGTAATTTGTATAGTGCCAAGACTAATCATGTTAGCAGTGAAAATTTTTTTATCACCAATCTGGCCCCTTTAAAAAATTTTAGCATCCTCTCACTTTAAAATATTTTTCTTTTTAGATGCAAGTAAGTTTTAAAACATGGCGCTGTAACCACAAGTCAAGCCTATCAGTAATTTGTGCTTAATGAATGGTGCACCTCTTTTTTACCTTTCGCTTACAATGGTATTGACAACATTCACTGAACAGTAAATTTTTGCTTCGAGTGATGGGTATGCCTATGGTCTTTTAACATTGTGGGTATATTTTAGACATTCCTTTATCAATTTTAATATTTAGAAAATGTGGTGACACTGGACTTTGCTTTTTACCATGTAGGATGCACCTGATGATGCAGCCTTAGGTCATGAAATCATTTGTGTTTTAATAAACAACAATTTTACCAGCTGTTTGCGGAATTCTTCCTAACATCATGCCTTTCAACAGCTGCGATTGTCCAGAATTTGAAGTAGTTTGGGCTGTATGTTGTTTAAGGAACAGATTGTGATGGATCCTCCATCACTGTTTCAAAATTGTGTTATAGTGACCTGCTGCACACAGACTGTAGACGGAAGTTAGAAAGCACCTATAACAGTATATCCCAGTATATTGCACTATATCTGAAAGGATCCTTCTGATTATAACAACAGATTAAAATAAAAGTTTTGCTTTTAAAAAGTATAATACATCATCTTATCCTTAGTTGTTTAAACAACCAATTTCATTATTGGAAGCAATAATTTTGTATATACACATGTATGTTGTAGCTTGAAGATGAGAAGGCAGCCTTACACAGCCAGAGCATTGACCAGCAGAATGATCTCAGTTCACTAAGGAAAGAGCTGTTGCAAGCCGAACAGACACGCTTGGATCTGGAGTCAGATAAAGTATCACTCCAAGAGAAAGTTAAGTTCCTGGAAATTGAAAAGGAAAAGGTAAATAGTGTACTTCAGTCTATTATGTGCCTATGTGTGAAATGCAAATAAGTTCCTCATGATAATTTTTCTAAAGTGTGGCACAGTGGTTGTGTAGGTGAGTGGCGGACTGCAAACCCAAACGTCAAGAATTTGATACCCTGTTGATCCTAGGGTTTTTCCTGTCACTTCTTACACCTCTTGGAATGTTATGTTAATGTGAAAAGTGCCGATATTGGTTAAAAACACATTTCGCCTTATTTAGGCATTTTCAGGTTATCTACTTAGAAAACAGAGAACAAATACATCTATTTAAGAATCGCAATCGCATTGTGCAGACTTGGATAACCTATAAACATGTATAAACAGATCAACTATTGAAAGAGCAAATACCTTAATTTGGTATTTCTTAGAAGAATCCTTTAGTCAGTGTAGCCAAAGTGCACTGTCGAATATACCAGGCCAACATCGCCTTCGGTAAACTCAGTAAAAACTATAAATATAAAATAGTAAAATCATTACCTTTTCTAGATGGACACGAGAGGCACCAAGATCTGCATAACACGTTCCCTTTCACAGGAGCGAGTAATAGAGTAAGATGGAGGCTCTGGTAGTAAGCATAATGCACCACAGCGTCGTGTGCTAGTACTGAAGCCTAATACAGAATCACCTCAATAGGTGGCGCTGCGATGCACCAGTGATACGAATGAGAACTTGTAAACTGGATATACATACCCACTAAAACTTTGTAAATGTGGTGCACGCAAAACATTGATAAGATGGAATTACTAGGGGAAACACCTGTGCAATAAATTATCCTAAAATTTTGTCGAAGTAAAATATAAATGAAGGCAGTAAATTTAAATGAGAAAACAAGGTGTATAATACAACACACAGATGCAGTACATAAACAAATTTTTCATATCCTATACCACTAGAATGAGATTATTAAAAACACAGGACCATAATTACAGATAAACTCGCAAGGATCCTATTTGAGTAAAAAAAAAACCTCTAATGGCTTGGCTAAGAAGATGACATAAGACCAGAGAGGAACAGGGCTCATATGTAGGCAGAATTACGAGAGCTCAAACAGGATACTTGCGAGTTTTTTGATTTAAATGATGACGCATTTTACGCATTTCAATGTAGCTATAAAAAAGGGGGGGAAAGTTTACCCGCATAACTTCCGTCTTCCACGTTGGTGTGTATTTTTTAAGCCTAATAATTTTACTTGTATTTTATAAAAAAAGATTTCTTGCTAGAAGTTCTAGCTCCGAATGATGCAGTATTGAGTGTTATATGGGCGGCCTCTTTATCTGTAATTATGGTCCTGTGTTTTTAATGTTCTCGTTCTAGTGGTATATGATACGAAAAATTTGTTGATGTACTGCAGCTGTGTGTTGTATTATACACCTTGTTTTCTCATTTAAATTTACCGCCTTCATTTATATTTTACTTTGGCAAAATTTTAGGTTAAGTTATTGCACAGGTGTTGCCCCTAGTAATTCCATCTTATCAATGTTTTGTGTGTATCACATTTATAAAGTTGTAGGGGTATGTATATCCAGTTTACGGTTTCTCATTCTTATCACTGCGTCGCAGCGCCACCTATTGGGGTGATTCTGTATTAGTCTTCAGTACTAGCACATGACGCTGTGGTGCATTATACTTACTACCAGAGCCCCCATCATACTCTATTACTTGCTCCTGTGAACGGGAATGTGTTATGCAGATCTTTGTGCCCCTCACATCCATCTAGAAAAGGTAGTGATTTTACTATTTTATATTTATAGAGTTTAATGAAGGCGATGTTGGCCTGATGTATTCGACGATGCCCTTTGGCTACACTGACTAAAGGATTCTTCTAAGAAATACCAAATTAAGGTATTTGCTCTTTCAATAGTTGATCTTTTTATACATGTTTATAGGTTATCCAAGTCTGCACAATGCGATTGCAATTCTTAAATAGATGTATTTGTTCTCTGTTTTCTATGTAGATAACCTGAAGATGCCTAAATAAAGCGAAACACGTTGTTGAAAAATAAAAAACTAAAATTGTAACAAAGACTGTTTTTTAACCAATACTGTTAAGCACTGGTTTGCTGTATGCCACATATGAACTGGAAGAACTTCAAAAACTGCCAAGTTATGTCATGCTTTGCAGTCCATAATTAAATGTAGGAAACTCCAACTCGTTGGGCAAGTCAGTTCAAAATTAAGAGGAAACATCTGCCTGTATGTGTATTGACATCCACATGTGTTTTCATGGAGATAGAGCGCCTGCACATGAATTTCTAAGACTGCATCACTAGCAACATTCGCAGTCAGCATATACTGATTTATTTTTGCTGAAATACAGATGATGATGGGCCACATTTTAAGAATAGGATATGGTTACAAGGGAAATGACCACAAAAGTTTATTAACTTTTATGTATTTTTACCTTTTTTAGTCTTTTATACATTAATGACAGTACCATATGGACCTTCCGTGGATGAACATTTGGAAGTGTATTCCATGTAGTGCAGATTCTTTTGTGTAGATATTTCTGATGATGAAAGCGTATACCTTCGCAGCATGTTGAATTAGCGCTAATAAATAGTGTGTGGCTAAACCTACATATTAACTCTCAGTCTTCTCATGTGTATAGGATGTTGTATAAATTTCAGTAATGGCTGGCTCAGTTTAGATCATGATAGCAGCGAAGATGCTGCCACCATGTTGGCAATCATCCCCACACTCTATGTCAAATGGAAGGAAGTATCATTATGTCAATCACATCAAATATCATACAATATTAATAAACATTACTTACATTCACTATGTCCATTATGGATGACAAACTGCAACTGCAATTTAAATTGGCAATTTATATGTGTACAATATGCAACCAGTTGCCTTTTTGAATTATGAAGTGGTTTATTGTGCCATTATCCAGTTAACTCATCATCAGATGGAGGTGTTGCAGGAATGTTACCTGGACCATGTGCCGCTAAACAATAGGGCTGTGGTGATTTCACTGCCTCGCATATCCATGGTGAATTATTTCTGATAATTCACATTTCTGCCACAAGCCAATGGTACAATAAATCTTATCAAAGATTTTTAAAAAATTATTTTATACCCAGTAACTGTGAATTAGTTACAAGAAGCATCTGACCGAGTAACTCACATGTTGTCACTGAGGCAGAAAATACTGCACTGTCGGGCGCAATTATTCATGACACTACATCTCTCATATGAATGATGCAAGTGTTAAGAATTGAAACAAAATTACCTTTCTACATAATTATGATCACATGAAAAATATTCTCATGAATATTTGGTATTGTAAAATTTGTCATAAGATTGTTTCTCCTTCATTTTCCTGATGTTTTTATATATGATAATACATGTTTGTTGTACACCTGCTATACTAACACCCAATTTAGAATATCAGTACCTTCTTTATACTAAAAAATACCTACAAGTACTCTATGTGCTACAAGAATGTTGAACATTAATTAATCAGTTATACTACTAGAATTAATGTCCAGCATTCTTGTAGCACACAGAGTACTTGTCATACTACTAGAACCCCCCCCTCCCTGCGACAGCTGTACCATAGGTGCAACCACAACGAAGGGGTATCTGTTGAGATGCCAGACAAACACGTGGTTCCTGAAGAGGGGCAGCAACTTTTTCAGTAGTTGCAGGGGCAGCAGTCTGGGTGACTGGCTGATCTGACCATGTAACATTAATCAAAACGCACTTGCTGTGCTGGTACTGTCCCCCATTTCGGATCTCTGGGCGGAGACTACTCAGGACGACGTCATTATCAGGAGAAAGAAAACTGGCGTTCTACAGATCGGAGTGTGGAATGTCAGATCCCTTAATCGGGTAGGTAGGTTAGAAAATTTAAAAAGGGAAGCAGATAGGTTAAAGTAAGATATTGTGGGAATTAGTGAAGTTTGGTGGCAGGAGGAACAAGACTTCTGGTCACGTGAATACAGGGTTATAAATACAAAATCAAATTGGGTTAATGCAGGAGTGGATGTACTAATGAATAAAAGAATA
This sequence comes from Schistocerca piceifrons, assembly GCF_021461385.2. Classification (NCBI taxonomy): domain Eukaryota; kingdom Metazoa; phylum Arthropoda; class Insecta; order Orthoptera; family Acrididae; genus Schistocerca; species Schistocerca piceifrons. The sequence goes on along the minus strand of NC_060139.1, from coordinate 781,015,951 downwards.
GGAGCGCAGGTAAGCTACTATAAACAGCATAGTGAACGCATTATACCAGCCGAGATAGACATGAAGCCCACGCCTACTACAGTAATACAAGTTTATATGCCAACTAGCTCCACAGATGATGATGAGATTGAAGAAATGTATGCTGAGATAAAAGAAATTATTCAGGTAGTGAACAGAGACGAAAACTTAATAGTCATGGTGGACTGGAATTTGATAGTAGGAAAAGTAGTAGGTGAATATGGAATGGGGGTAAGGAATGAAAGAGGAAGCCGCCTGGTAGGATTTTGCACAGAGCATAACTTAATCATAGCTAACACTTGATTTAAAAATTATGAAAGAAGGTTGTATACGTGGAAGAGGCCTGGAGGCACTGGAAGGTTTCAGATAGATTATATAATGGTAAGACAGAGATTTAGGAACCAGGTTTTAAATTGTAAGACGTGTCCAGGGGCAGATGTGGACTCTGACCACAATCAACTGGTTATGAACAGTAGATTAAAACTGAAGAAACTGCGAAAAGGTGGGAATTTAAGGAGATGGCACCTGGATAAACTGAATAAACCAGAGGTTGTACAGAGTTTCAGAGAGAGCATTAAGGAACGATTGACAAGAGCAGGGGGAAGAAATACAGTAGAAGTAGAATGGGTAGCTTTGAGAGATGAAATAGTTAAGGCAGCATAGTTTCAAGTAGATACTAAAATGAGAGCTAGTAGAAATCCTTGGGTAACAAAAGAGATACTGAACTCAACGATAAAAGGAGAAAATATAAAAATGCAGTAAATGAAGCAGGCAAAAAGGAATACAAACGTCTCAAAAATGAGATCGACAGGAAGTGCAAAATGGCTAAGCAGGGATGGCTAGAGGACAAATGTAAGTATGTAGAAGCATATATCACTAGGAATAAGGTAGATACTGCCTACAGGAAAATTGAGGAGACCTTTGGAGAAAAGAGAACCACTTGCATGGATATCAAGAGCTCGGATGGAAAACCAGTTCTAAGCAAAGAAGGGAAAGCAGAAAGGTGGAAGGAGTATATAGAGGGTCTATACAAGGGCGATGTACTTGAGAGCGATATTATGGAAATGGAAGAGGATGTAGACGAAGATGAAATGGGAGATATGATACTGCATGAAGAATTTGACAGAGCACTGAAAGACCTATGTCGAAACAAGGTCCCAGGAGAAGACAACATTCCATTAGAACTACTGATAGCCTTGGGAGAGCCAGCCCTGACAAAACTCTACCACCTGGTGAGCAAGATGTATGAGACAGACTTCAAGAAGAATATAATTATTCCAATCCCAAAGAAAGCAGGTATTGACAGGCGCGAAAATTACCAAACTATCAGTTTAATAAGTCACAGTTACAAAATACTAACACGAATCCTTTACAGACGAATGGAAAAGCTGGTAGATGCCCTACTGCAGGGAGAATCAGTTTGGATTCCGTAGAAATGTTGGAACACGTGAGGCAATACTGACCCCACGACTTATGTTAGAAGATAGATTAAGGAAAGGCAAACCTATGTTTATATGAGTAGCATTTGTATACTTAAAGAAAGCTTTTGACAATGTTGACTGGAATGCTCTCTTTCAAATTATGGATGTGGCGGGGGACAAATATAGGGATCGAAAAGCTATTTACAATTTGTACAGAAACCAGATGGCAGTTGTAAGAATCGAGGGGCACAGAAGGGAAGCAGTGGTTGAGAAGGGAGTGAGACAGGGTTGTGGCTTATCTCTGATGCTCTTCAATATGTATATTAAGCAAGCAGTAAGGAGAACAAAAGAAAAATTTAGAGTTAAGTGTCAGGAAGTCATTTCTGAAAGTATTTGTATGGAGTGTAGCCATATATGGAAGTGAAACATGGACGATAAGTTAGGCATGAAGAGAATAGAAGCTTTTGAAATGTGGTGCTACAGAAGAATGCTGAAGTTTAGGTGGGTAGAACACATAACTAATGAGGAGGTACTGAATAGAATTGGGGAGAAGAGGAATTTGTGGCACAACTTGACTAGAAGAAAGGATCGGCTGGTAGGACATGTTCTGAGGCATCAAGGTATCGCCAATTTAGTATTGGAGGGCAGCAGGGATGGTAAAAACTGTAGAGGGAGGCCAAGAGATGAATACACTAAGCAGATTCAGAAGGATGTAGATTGCAGTAGTTACTTGGAGATGAAGAATCTTGCGCAGGATAGAGTAGCATGGAAGGCTGCATCAAACCAGTCTCTGGACTGAAGACCACTACTACTAGAAATGAGAAAATGAATCTGCTCAGTGAAATAGGCCCTTTTACCCTTCGCAATGTTTAGTGTCATATACTAATGAAATACGCATTCCTTTCACTATGTGGCAGAAACTGTGGGGAGGCAACTACACTGAATAAAATCTCACATGTTTAATGTCACATGGCTTCTAAAGAGACTGATGTGCATGTTCATCAGATGGTGCCATCTTGGTCCAGCGTTCCTTGCCACCCTCCTGTCTGCTGCTAACCATGTTTCTTACTGCACCACTGCACAACATGGGGTGTGTTTGTCACATCCACATTCGTTCTTGAGCAATTCTGAAGAATCTATTTGTTTAATAAGACTGATAATTTCACACCTTATAGTCTCACACACTACATGATAATGAACTGTTTTCATTTCATTATTGGCTTTTGTTTGTAAACCACCACATACAGTAGCATATCTGGTGTAGTTTGTAGACCATCGCAGGTGGTAGCATATCATTGTTGTTGATATCTGTTTATTGTGTTGCTCAAATTGATTTTTATATATATATATATATATATATATATATATATATATATATATATATATATATATATATATATATATATATAAAAAAAAAAGAAAGATGATGAAACTTACCAAACAAAAGCGCTGGCAGGTCGATAGACACACAAACAAACACAAACATACACACAAAATTCTAGCTTTCGCAACCAATGGTTGCCTCGTCAGGAAAGAGGGAAGGAGAAGGGAAGACAAAAGGATATGGGTTTTAAGGGAGAGGGTAAGGAGTCATTCCAATCCCGGGAGCGGAAAGACTTACCTTAGGGGGAAAAAAGGACAGGTATACACTCGCACACACACACATATCCATCCACACATACACAGACACAAGCAGATGTGTGGATGGATATGTGTGTGTGTGCGAGTGTATACCTGTCCTTTTTTCCCCCTAAGGTAAGTCTTCCCACTCCCGGGATTGGAATGACTCCTTACCCTCTCCCTTAAAACCCATATCCTTTTGTCTTTCCTTCTCCTTCCCTCTTTCCTGACGAGGCAACCATTGGTTGCGAAAGCTAGAATTTTGTGTGTATGTTTGTGTTTGTTTGTGTGTCTATCGACCTGCCAGCGCTTTTGTTTGGTAAGTTTCATCATCTTTCTTTTTAGATATATTTTTCCCACGTGGAATGTTTCCCTCTATTTTTATATATATATATATATATATATATATATATATATATATATATATATATATATATATATATATGCTCCCAAAAATTATTTAAACATTTCCTTTTCACACATATGCGTACAAAATATTATACCAAATGTAGGAATGGACTAAGGGCTTCCTAACAGGTAGAACCTCAATAAAGAGAAATCATCAGAAGTGAAAATAGTATATGGCATCTCACAAGGAAGTGTGACAGGAGTACTGCGCTTAATTAAATATAGAAATGAACTTGTAGATAACACTGATAGCTCTCTGAAACTGTTTGCAATGATGGTGTTATGAGCAGAGAGATGGCGGGGATAGAGAATTTTTGTAAACTGTAAAGGTTGTTTCAATTTATCAGCAAATATTCGCAGTTGACTCACTATAAGTAAAAGTGATAAAATACATGTGAGCAAATAAAAAGGTTTTTTTTTTCATTTTTACTGTAAAACATGCAGTAAGTTATTAATATCTACAGTGACTTAAAATGAAATGACCACATAAATCTAATTACTAAATCAAATGATAGGCTGAGATCCATTGAAAGAATTCCTGCAAAATGTTACTGTTATGTGAAGGAGGCCACTTAGAAAGGTTTTGTCCAACCTCCCCTTGAGAGTACTGTTTGTTTTTCCTGCAATCCTTGTCAAAAATAATTAACAGATGAGGTAGAAATACTATAGGGAAGTTATGTTCAATAAACTCCAGTGGGATTCACTGAAATAAAGGAAGAAAAAGGGAAATAATTTATAGTGGAGGTTTTATCATTGTGAAATCTAATCACAGAAACTCATTAAAGACATTCTAGGTATAGTCTCTAAAGTCACTTTATCTTTACACAGCTCATAGAAAACTGTCATGTTTGAAGCTTAGTGCCTGTTAGTCTGGCAAAATTCTCTCTAAATATTTCATAAACTGTACTTAAAAATTTCAGGTGGAGGTAGAGTTGGCTCAAGTAACACGTGAACGAGGTGACTTAAGTAACCAGCTGTCAGCTCTTGCTCGCAAAAAGGAAGCATTAAATGAAGAACTAATGAGGGTGAAACAAAGGTTAGAACAAGCTACTGAAACTAATGGTAGACTGAATAGGGATCTTGAGGACCTTGTGAAAGACAAAGAAGAGAAACAGGTGAGCAAACCCAAAAATCATAATACTAATATAAACAGTATCATTTCTCTCTCTCTCTCTCTCTCTCTCTCTCTCTCTCTCTCTCTCTCTCTCTCTCTCTCTCTCTCTAATGTAAACTTCTTTTCATGCTGCACTATCAAGTTTATCAAACTTCATTGAGCAAATAACTTGAACGACATATTTGTAACTTTTAGCAATAACTTCAGAAACTTATTCTAATGTGTTGTTAATGTGTATGAATTGTGAACTGGGATTGAAAGTGGTTGAATCTCAATGTGAAAATTACTGCACAGTCAGTCTATCATCAAATGTGTTGAATATACTCACAAGAGTTCATTGTCAAAGAATGGAAGGGCAAAAATCTAAAGTAGATAACAAGAGAACCAGTGTGGTTTTTGGGCCAAGAATCATACCACAGTGCCCAAAAATAGAGAGCAGATTTAGTTTAAACAATGAAAAATGTATTGCTGTTGTAGATTTCAGTTAGTGTTGTTAGATTGTAAAGTAAAATTAAATAAAATGTTTTTAATTCTTAGTTGGTGTGGTGTCAACTGCAAGAATATAAAGGTAATCTAGTCTTGTTATGCAAAATAGACTGGAATAATCAGAACTAATCGAGTGGTATGAGAGACCACAACCAAGAGAGGTGTAAGACAAGTTTGCACATTTCACCACTAGTATCTTGATGTCAAAGCTGTTTATCTGGGACAGAAAGTAGCTTGACATGGTGTGCTGACAGCAAAGCAGTTATTTGCCAAAAATGAACAGAAATTCAATCAGTGCTAAATACAATTGTATTTGTGCTGGCTTATGGCTGTAACATGCACATAAACATAAAGAAATCTGAGGTAAAGATGTGTGCATTATGTAAACATGTAGAATGGGAAAAGTTAAACTTTGAGATGGGACACTTGAAGAGTTGGATGAGTTTTGGTGTCTTGTGTTAAGAAAGACTGTTGAAGACTAGACAGATTGATTGAGTAAAGAACGAAAATATTCTTGATTGAATCAGTGAGAAAATATACCAAGTACAGAATGTAATAGATCAAAGAGAGAGATTACTTGGCCACATATAATGTAATGAGGCATTGCTGAAGATTGTAGTTGAAGACATGGCAATAGAAAGAACCACAGGGATACCCATACATATTAGTGTACGGGTATGATGATTCTGGCTTCAGCAGTTACACTGAAATGAAGAGGATAGCCAGCAAGCAATTGCTTCAAATGAATGCTAGGTTTGAGGGCTGAAACAAAAAGAGTGAATTTCATTCATTTGTTAACCATATTATCTTAGGGAAATGTTTCTGTTGATGTATTGGTACAATGTGCATCTTTGTTACACATGTTCTCAAATTAAGTCAATTTTTTGCATCTTACATATTACAAATTTGATTCATCAGCATTCATTGAGGATAGAAACTTGTTGTACAATCCTAGTAAATTAGCTGTAGGTATAACAGGTGTACGAAAAGGCAGTTCAATTATTCAAATTTCCTAAAAGTTTAACATTTGCATTTTGAATTCACAAACTAATTACATATAAGATTTACCAAATTATGCCTCAGTCCTATAGCATAATTCAGTTAGATCCCCAAACAGTCCTTGCAATATAGCAAAATATGTCATAATGTTTCTTGACATACTTATCACTCAATTTATTAATGCTGGGAAGTGTTATTAATTCTCTTTGTTTTGAGCTTTAGTCCTCAGGATGAAACTAATCATATGACTTTAGCTTCTTTTCAAGTTTAGTTATAAAGAAAGAGATAATCACATTGCATAAGTATACAAACCTATTGCACAATAGGCTGAAAAAAAGTAACCCTTTTCATCGTAATAACTCTTATAACAAAGAAGTTATCATTTTTCACTCACTCCAAAACACTAACTTTATTTGCATTTTCCATTCCATACAAGGGACGAAAATGCATACCTAGACATAACGATAATATAAATAATTTAAGGAGTAAAGATAATGACTTAACCAAATAGTTGAGTGTTAAAGCACATTATCAAGACTAAAAAGGCTACTAACATTCAGATGAATCCTCCTTCCATATAGCTATAGAGTGCACATACACACAGATACACCAGTACAGCTGCATTGTCCTATCTGACAAGATTGTGCCTCTGCAGCAGTTGGTACTTGGGAGGGAGGGGGAGGGGGGGATGCAAATGGCATGGAATGCGAAGGAGCCATTGAAATCAACCATGTTGTGCTCTGCAGTATTTTATGCCACTGGTTGGACAACTCTGTTCTTGGCCACACTTTCGTGGTGGCCATTCATTCAGGTGAACTGCTGGTTGGTGGTCATGACCACATAAAATCCTGTGCAAAAATTGCAGCAGAGCTGGTTTATGACAGGGTTGCTTTCACATTTGGCACTGCCTCTAATGGGATAAGATAAGCCTGTGACAGGACTGGAGTAGGTTATGTTAGGTGAGTGAATTGAGCATCTCTTTTACCTGAGGCTTTGACAGGCATATGACCCATATGGCAAGGGGTTGTGAGTGGGAGTGGCATGGTAATACATCAGGATATTGTGTCAGTTGGGTGGGCACCAAAATACTGCTTTGGGAGAGTTGGGGAGGACGTCCCTCATTAATGGATAGAGTGATAAATAGACAAAGCCTTGGCAAAGCCACTTCCCCACATCATTGTCATTGAACACAGCATAAATGCTCTGGCTCCAGTGCCCGTGTGTCACATTCCTATTGTGTGCACCTTTTGTGTCAGTCTCCCACAATCCTATCTCACACACCTGATGTTTCCGTAACACTTGTAAACCCACCTGTGACTCAGTTCTTTCTTCCTGTATGCCTGACTAAGCAGGGCAGTAATTTTTGATGCAGATTTCCCTAATAGAAAACATAATTCATGTAGCATGTTGTTCTGCCATATCCACAACTACAAAATAGCCAAATGCATAAAACAACATTTATAAACACAAATGCTCTAACCTAATTGACCCTCCTCATAAAAGACATTTGATCACTTAAAATAGTGTGTAATAGGGGCACCTAGCAGGTAAACCCACTAGTACCTTCTCTATTACCTATAGGAAGACATTCTCATTACTTTTGGGTTCCCACTTGTACAAGTCACATATTTCCTAGTGACAATACTACATGAAGTAGTAACTCTACTCCACTGTTAACAATGCTTATAGTGTTGGGTGAAGCTCTCACTGCTTCCTTGAGCCCACTCAGAAAGCAGCAAAGAAAGAATGTGCAGCTAATAATAGTGTTGGACTCATTTATAAGTACAGGTATACCATGTAAGTATTTGTGATTGAACAGGAAAAAAAATTGTTGCCTTCCAATGATAGTATGGAAATTATGAAACACATTTAAGCATTGAATTGGAATGATTTTTTTACAGGTAGTGTGACTAACAAGTAACAACCAATATAATGCTATAATTTCTTATGAAAAGGGAACCAGACTGTTATAAAGATAATCATATTTGGCATTAATTTTGAAAGGATGGTTGTATATAAAAACATACACTGTAATTACTTGTCACATAATTGCATATATTTATTAAACAACTCTGTTAATTCTTTTTCAGTACAAATTATTTGCATGTGAATCAGTTATCAGCAGTGTCCTGCCAGTTATACCATTATATTTTTGTTATTTTGCACAAAGATATGCTGTAATTTGCATTTTCTCTTTTATGTGGATTGCAGAAACATAAAAAACACTTGAAATTTGTAATATAGGTAATGTTAGAAACAAGTGAGAAAGAAATTCAGAGACTCCAAGAACAACTAGCTGCAATGAGGAGTGAGAAAGAAGCCCTGGAAGGAGTGCTGTTTGATACACAAACAAACCTGGAAACAGCAGAAACAAGGTTTGTACCTTTGCCCATTATTATGTAGTAATATTGACAGTGAGAAATGTTGTTGTTTGTGTAGTTACTTTTCTTAGCAATATTTATGGCAGAAGAGAAGCATCCACCCATATAATTCAGCATGCTCAGTAAGTTACAGAACTTGCTTCTCTTTTAGTAGCAGTCTATCATAAGTCTCCGAAGGAACAAAGTGTTCCAAGTGATTGGAAAAATGAATAGGTGTCTTCCATTTTTAAGAAGTGTCATCAGCCTGATGCATTCAACTATAGGCCTGTATTAGAGATCTGTTCTGTAATTTTTAACATGCTTTATGCTCATGTATCATGACCTTTCAAGAGATCAAAAATCTCCACTGTTACATTCAAGATTCCATTAACAACAATCGTGTGAAACTCACTACACTGTGTTCATCCGTAAGACCTAGAACCAGTAGATGCTGTGTTCCTTGACTTCCAGAAGGCATTTGCCACAGTGCTAAAATGTCACTTAATAAAATGTGAATATCAAACCAGCTTCGTGGTTTGATGGACGAGTTCCTAGCAAATAGAACCCAGCATATTGTTCTTAACCCAGAGAAATCTTTTGAGGTAAAAGAATCTTCGGGTGCAACCAAAGAGAGCAATGTAGGACCATTATGGTTCACAATATTTATAAGTGACCTAGTGGATAATGTCAGAAGCCTCATGAAGCTGTCCTTATGTTGCCCTGTTTTATATATAGATGTCGGAACACTAGGAAATTTTAGCAATATGCTGGAAAATCTGCAGAGGATCAGCACTTGGTACAGGGATTGGTAGATGACTCCAATTCTAACTTATTGGACATTAATAAGCAGAAAGACTAGTAATTATTTGATTACACAGCTGCTGAACAATCCACACATAAACTACTTAACATAAAACCCTGAGTTATCTCGTTTTTATTATTTTGGCAGGAACTTAAAATCCTGAGTACACTTGGGCAACTTAAGAACAGACCTTTGAAAAGATAAAACTGCTCCCCTCTCTGAGCTTGTGCTCCATTTCAGCACAGATAGTTACCTCTTCAGCTGCTAGAGAGCATCTGATCCTACGTTTGTAGCCTATCTGTCATGTTTTGGTTAAGCTGGTTGCACTTGTTATAACACCATTATATATATAGTACTATCAATATTAAAGCTGTAGAACATCATGCAAAGTTACAAAAGAAGTTCTTTTGTCAATTATTTGGAAAAGAGGGCACACCAGGTTGAATGGCTGCATGGTGAGATACCTGGAACCCTAACCTACATTAGCATATAGGTGATTTCAAAAAGTCAATCCTGTCCCTGGGGACCTCTCCTTATGAAGGTGGAAAAAGAAAAAATACAAAGAATAGCAGAGCATCTGTTATAGGTTCTTGCAGAAAGACCATGAAGGTAAAATAAGAAGAGGCAAGCTCACACAGAAGTTTTCCAGCAGCTGCTCTTCTGCGCAACATTTGCAACTGGAACAGGGAAGGGGAGATGTGAATGTGGTGCTAGAAGTACCCAATGCCACACACTGTAAGGTGGCTTGTGGAGTGTAGATGTAGGTGTAGAAGTAAGAATGACTGGAGCATACCTGATGGATGTACAAAATTAAAAATATAAGTGTATCTAAAGATTGTGTAACTCCAGAAGTCCTTCATCAGGAGAAAGAGTAAATGTAAAAGCTGCATACTAGGAGAAAAGGATGGGATGTCTCAGGTAGGGGTGGAGGGAGTGGGGCCTGTGAGAAAATAATATAGAAAGGGTGGATAAAAACATAAAAAGGTGTTACAAAGTGAAGTTATAAGGTAACCGTAGTTTCAGAGAGAATAAAAAATAATTAGAGGAGGAAGAGACTATCATAATTGAAGACCAGATAGATGGTGAGAGCTGAGTATGTTTTGGGTAGCCAGTTCTCATCTCCAAAACTTAAAATCACTCATGCTGAAAGTGAGGATAAAGCTGATCCATTTGATGAAAAAGGTCGCCACATTCCTCCTGCCATGTTCCACAGTATGTCCAGCAATAGGGCATCAAATACAGCCAAAGTACACAGTTCATCATTGTAAGTCATAGTTTTGATTGATTTGGATATTGCTTTCTCTGTTCCTGTCTCAGACAAGCAAGGTTGCACAGTGGTGAAACAGTAGTCTCACATTCAGTAGTACGGTGTGCAACTCACTGTCTGGCCATCCAAAACGAGGTATTCTGTGGTTTCGTTAAATTGCTTCAGACATGTGCCAGGATTGTTCTTTTTAAAAAGGAAATGGCCAATTTCTTTCCCTGTCCTACCTCTCTGAGCTTGTGCTTCATTTCTGATGACACCATTGTAGAGAGATGTTGATGTCCAACTTTCCTTTGTCGGCACCACTTTTATAATATCTACGTGGCTATAATATCATACAAAGTGAGAAAACTCTTGGTAGATGGCTTATTTTAATTTACATATAGATGTACATTTGTGTCTCTCTATCAAGGTATGAGAAGATAACATAATGAGAACTTTAGTGAGATTTTAATGATGATGACATTATTGATTTTTTTTTTTAAATGTTTGCTACTAAAGGCAATGCATAATGTATTAATGTCCTTTTCTGAGGGGTGAGCATTCAGTAGTGCTCACACAGTCAGCGTAGTGACAGTCCTAGAGTTGAGTGGACACACCAGCAGCAGCACTTTCTGTTTTATACACAGGACTTAGTTTATTTTTTGTTTTCATGTGGCTTCTGTGAACAAGTGAATTGTATCCATGTATTTTATGGTGTTGATTGATGAATACTAAGTTGTTATAGGTTTTTGTGTAAATTTTAGTGTATTACCAATATGTGGGCTGACTTTGGAGTGTAATAAAAACCAGAAGTAATGTAACAGCAGAACTTAGATTGAACCCAGAGACTCCTCTGGTTAGTATTGTGTTAGTTATGGTATCGGTGAAACTTGATTAAATGTGGGGAGGGACAGCATCTGTTGTGTACAGATGCATGGGGTATTGTCCATAAGCAGCAGAGAACTGTGTTGGCCACAGGTGTCAGGCTGCTGCCCTAGGTTGCAGTGGTGTTGGGCACCTGAAAAGATCAGGGGAATCTCAGGAAGATTAAGGAATTTCATAAATCTAAGGGAATTCTGTTTTTAATCTAGCACTGAAGTTTAATTTAATTGAGTTTTAATACCTCAAATTTTAAGATAATTAATATTTCAGATAGTGTTACATTAATATTATTCCACATAAGTCATCTATATTTAAAAACAGTGGTCAAATTTCTGCTTATGCCCAGTACATCTCAGCTGAGTGGAAAGAAAAGTTGTTATTGTGGTATGCTCCCTTCCCCCTCCTCCTCACTCACTCACCGTTCATTTATTGGGAACTTCTTATGATGCAATCTCCCTCCCCTCCTCCCTATACATTGAATTCTCAAGGAGTATTTTTTTTCCCCCAAGTTTGAGTAGCCACCATGCTGTAGTACTACCTTGGATCCCTGATGCCACAATGTCTCCCAATTTGTACTTCCCAGCCTGTCGACATTTACCTGACAGTAATTGCCAAATAATGGGGGAGGAGGGGGGGGACATGAATCTCTGGGTAGAAGGTTTTCACCTTCTGGCACTGGCCGCACAGCTGTACCCCTGTTCCTTGAAGACAGGTTTGAGGTATTCCCCACTTCTGAAAGTATATCTGAGCCACCTCAGACACCTCACCTGTTGAAACTGGGGCAGATCTTCCAGAAAGTCAGAACAGGTGCAGTGAGCTCCAGTGGTATGTGGGTGATGAAACCTCTTAGGGTTGGGAGAGAAGGCTACTGTCTGTTCTTTTTGCCTGCCAGTGGATCTTGTCCGAGAGGTGGAAGAGGTTCTGCTAGAAGTGACTGAGCATATGGGCCGCACCTGGCCACTAATTGTGGCTTAAGTTGACACATCTTGGTGAAAGCAATTAGCGTTGCTCTCAAGGTGTAAGCAGAGTTAGCATTTGCAGCATCATTTACAGAACCAGTCCCAGTCCTCTGGTTTGGAGCTGAATGGAAGACTTAAACCAAAGGCTCAGACGATTCTGTGAAGATCTTGGATGTGGATTTGCTAACCTCTGCTATTGGGCGAAGAATTCTAGGAGACCCAACCTTCCCTTTCCCCTCCTCATTAGGTCAGGTGTACACTTCATGGAGGAAGCAACTACTATAAAAAATGTGTAATGGAGTGCATGTGGCATGTACATGTGGGTTTTTTGGACAGAGAAATCCCTCAACAGCACCGATAAAATGCATTCTGATTTCAGGTAGGGAAGAATATTATCCTCATTAATTAAAGAAACTAGCATGCGTCATGGCAGATTATTGAAAGAAAATGTTAATATAGTACACTATAAAAAAAAGGTGTAATGGGGTGCTTGTGGCATGTACATGTGGGTTTTGTAGTATAGAGAAATCCCTCCACAGGCCCAAGAAGATGTGTTCCAATTTCAAACAGGGAAGAATGCTAACCTCGTTAATCAAAGAAACTAGGATGTGTCATGGCAGATTAGAGGAAGAAAATGTTAATATAGTATCACTTAACTAACGCTGTGTCTCTGGAAAGGTCCCAGAACTGGTCTCGCTTATAAACATAACAAAGCCAATATGGTACCAGGGATAGAAAACTGTCTAAAACCAGGAGTTAATAACAATGGATTTCTAAATGCTAATAGGAATGTATATCCCAAATATTGGTTGAACACTGATGGTGGAGGCCTGTTTATTGTTGTGAAAAATATGGTAACATCTGGTGAGGTTAGTACAGATTCCAAATGTGAAATAATTTGGAGGAAGACAAGTTTTAAAGTCTGATTGCATACGGTCATCAGATGCTTTTGTAGACCCCCCTGCCTCAAGAGCAGTAATGGCAGAATGTTTGAGGGGAAACTTTGAGAATATTTAGGGCAAAATTTCCTGATCATGTTGTAGGTTAGGTGGAGGTTCCAACTTTGCAGCCAAAGATGGGGAGGCTCAGACAATTAGGGCAGGTATTATGGGCAGGGAATCATGGGAAATTTTGTAAATGTCTTACTTGAAAAATATAGCATAAGCAGAGTTGTGCATGAAGTGTTCAACGAATTTGAAAGTAAAATTCTATCAACTGATTTAACAGAAAATCCTTAGATGTTTCAGTCTCATGTTAAATAGTAAACAGATTGAAGCCATCTGTCCAGACATTCTGTGACCATAATGCCATCAAACTGGAGGATGACACAGAGAAGTCCGAAATACTAAATGTCTTTTCACAAAATTGTTTCGCTATAGAAGACTGCACTGTAATTCCTCCTTTAAATTGAATGTCAAAGTGACAGATATTGAAATAAGTGGCCGCTGGATAATAAAGCAAATGAAATTGCTCAATGGAGGAAAGACCACTGGACCTGACAGGATACCAGTAAGATTCTACATAGAGCATGCAAAAGAACTTACTCCTCTTGTAACAACAGTGTGCCATAGCCCCTGGAGAAATTTTTATGAAGGATCATTGAACAGGTGTGCTGAACTGTAAACCTATTCTCTGACATCATCTGTTATAGAATTTTGGAACATTTTTCATGCCAACATATTATGACACTTCTGGAGACAGAAAATCTGCTCTGTAGGAATCAACATGGGTTCCAACACCAATGATTGTATGAACCCAGCTCACTTTGTTTGTCCACAAGACCCATAAAGCAGTAGATACAGGCTCCCAGGTTGATGCAGTGATCCTTCACTTTTGGTTTTGGAAGATGTTCAGTACAGTTCCACACTGCCACCTAATGAAAAAAAAAAATATGTATATGACCTAGTGTGTTATGTCAAAATTTCCATGAGACTTATTGTGAATGATGCTGTGGTATACAATACAGAGAAGTCACTATCCTCACAATGCTATAAAATTATCATGAGATGCAGGAAGACCAACAGAGGATCGACACTTAAATCAGGAAGTGGCAGTTGACCCTTAGCACAAATAAAAGTAATTATTGCACATAAATAGCAGAAAGACCCATCATTGTATGATAACCTGATTGCAGAACAATCAGTCGAAGCAGTTACTTCAATAAAACATCCAGGAATATGCATACAGGGTGATTTAAAGTGGAACGACCAGTTAAAACTAATTGCAGGTAAGACAAATAGCAGACTGAAATTTCATCAGGTTACCCTCCATTCAGAAGGCTGTTGCATGCAGCAACTGTTATATCAACTTGTGAATAATAGATTTCAGCTATCAGTCGTCCTTTTGAAATTTTATTGGCAGATCTAGATTTCAGCTAGAAACTAGCCATTCTCAATGCACTACCATTTTTGATCAATGCATGTAATGCCTGTTGGTCAGGCTTCATCCACAGTTCATTGAATACTAATAATTCAATACTAATAATATTCAATGAACTGTGGATGAAGCCTGACCAACAGGCATTACGTGCATTGATCAAAAATGATAGTGCATTGAGAATCACTAGTTTCTAGCTGAAATCTAGATCTGCCAATAAAATTTCAAAAGGATGACTGATAGCTGAAATCTGTTATTTACAAGACTGAAATTTATTGGAATAATCCTCAGGAAATATAGTCCAGCCACAAAGAAGATGTTGTTGTTGTGGTCTTCAGTCCAGAGACTGGTTTGATGCACCTCTCCATGCTACACTATCCTGTGCAAGCTTCTTCATCTCCCAATACCTACTGCAACCTATATCCTTCTGAATCTGCTTAGTGTATTCATCTCTTGGTCTCCCTCTATGATTTTTACCTTCCACGCTGCCGTCCAATACTAATTGGTGATCCCTTGATGCCTCAGAACATATCCTACCAACCGATCCCATCTTCTAGTCAAGTAGTACCACAAACTCCTCTCCAATTGTATTCAACACCTCCTCGTTAGTTATGTGATCTACCCATCTAATCTTCAGCATTCTTATGTAGCACCACATTTCGAAAGCTTCCATTCTCTTCTTGTCCAAACTATTTATCGTCCATGTTTCACTTCCATACATGGCTACACTCCATACAAATACTTTCAGAAACAACTTCCTGGCACTTAAAACTATACTTGATGTTAACAAATTTCTCTTCTTCAGAAACGCTTTCCTTGCCATTGCCAGTCTACATTTTATATCCTCTCTACTTCGACCATCATCAGTTATTTTGCTCCCCAAATAGCAAAACTCCTTTACTACTTTAAGTGTCTCATTTCCTAATCTAATTCCCTCAGCGTCATCCAACTTAATTCGACTACATTCCATTATCCTCGTTTTGATTTTGTGGATGTTCATCTAACATCCTTCTTTCAAGGCACTGTCCATTCCGTTCGACTGCTCTTCCAAGTCCTTTACTGTCTCTGACAGAATTACAATGTCATCGGCGAACCTCAAAGTTTTTATTTCTTCTCCATGGATTTTAGTACATACTCCGAATTTTTCCTTTACTGCTTGCTCAATATACAGATTGAATAACATCGGGGAGAGGCTAAAACCCTGTCTCACTCCCTTCCCAACCACTGCTTCCCTTTCATGTCCCTCAACTCTTGTAACTGCCATTTGGTTTCTATACAAATTGTAAATAGCGTTTCGCTCCCTATATTTTAACCCTGCCACCTTCAGAATTTGAAAAAGAATATTCCAGTCAACATTGTCAAAAGCTTTCTCTAAGTCTACAAATGCTAGAAATGTAGGTTTGTCTTTCCTTAATCTGTTTTCTAAGATAAGTCACAGGGTCAGTATTGCCTCACGGGTTCCAACATTTCTATGGAATCCAAACTGATCTTCCCCGAGGTGGGCTTCTACCAGTTTTTTCCATTCGTCTGTTAAGAATTCGCGTTAGTATTTTGCAGCTGTGACTTATTAAACTGATAGTTCGGTAATTTTCACATCTGTCAACACCTGCTTTCTTTGGGATTTGAATTGTTATATTCTTCTTGAAGTCTGAGGTTATTTCGCCTGTCTCGTACATCTGGCTCACCAGATGGTAGAGTTTTGTCAGGACTGGCTCTCCCAAGGCTGTCAGGAGTTCTAAAGTAATGTTGTCTACTCCTGGGGCCTTGTTTCGACTCAGGTCTTTCAGTGCTCTGTCAAACTCTTCACGCAGTGTCATATCTCCCATTTCATCTTCATCTACATCCTCTTCCATTTCCATAATATTGTCCTCAAGAACATTGCCCCTGTATAGACCCTCTATATACTCCTTCCACCTATCTGCTTTCCGTTCTTTGTTTAGAACTAGGTTTCCATCTGAGCTCTTGATATTCATACAAGTGGCTCTCTTTTCTCCAAACATCTCTTTAATTTTCCTGTAGGCAGTATCTATCTTACTCCCAGTGATATACGCCTCTACATCCTTACATTTGTTGTCTAGCCATCCCTGCTTAGCCATTTTGCACTTCCTGTCGATCTCATTTTTGAGACGTTTGTATTCATTTTTGTCTGCTTCATTTACTGCATTTTTATATTTTCTCCTTTCATCATTTAAATTCAATATCTCTTCTGTTACCCAAGAGTTTCTATTAGCCCTCATCTATTTACCTACTTGATCCTCTGCTGCCTTCACTACTTCATCCCTCAAAGCTACCAATTCTTCTTCTACTGTATTTCTTTCTCCCATTCTTGTCAGTCGTTCCCTAATGCTCTCCCTGAAGCTCTCTACAATCTCTGGTTCTTTCAGTTTATCCAGGTCCCATCTCCTCAAATTCCCACCTTTTTGCTGTTTCTTCAGTTTTAATCTACAGTTCATAACCAATAGATTATGGTCAGAGTTCACATCTGCCCCTGGAAATGTCTTACAATTTAAAACCTGGTTCATGAATCTCTGTCTTACCATTATGTAATCTATCTGATACCTTCTAGTATCTCCAGGCTTCTTCCATGTATACTACCTTCTTTCATGATTCTTGAACCAAGTGTTAGCTATGATTAAGTTATGCTCTGTGCAGAATTCTACCGGGCGGCTTCCTCTTTCATTTCTTTCCCCCAATCCATATTCAGCTACTATGTTTCCTCCTCTTCTTTTTCCTACTATCAAATTCCAGTCCACCATGACTATTAAGTTTTCATCTCTGTTCACTACCTGAATAATTTCTTTTATCTCAGCATACATTTCTTCAATCTCATCATCATCTGTGGAGCTAGTTGGCATATAAACTTGTACTACTGTGGTAGGCGTGGGCTTCATGTCTATCTTGGCAACAATAATGTGTTCACTATGCTGTTTGTAGTAG
Organism: Schistocerca piceifrons; assembly: GCF_021461385.2. NCBI lineage: Eukaryota > Metazoa > Arthropoda > Insecta > Orthoptera > Acrididae > Schistocerca > Schistocerca piceifrons. Next base: position 780,998,323 of record NC_060139.1, on the reverse strand, counting down.
CTTACCCACCCTTCTATTTTGTTTTATTCATTATTAAACCTACTCCTGCATTACCCCAATTTGATTTTGTATTTATAACCCTGTATTCACCTGACCAAAAGTCTTGTTCCTCCTCCCACTGAACTTCACTAATTCCCACTATATCTAACTTTAACCTATCCATTTCCCTTTTTAAATTTTCTAACCTACCTGCCCAATTAAGGGATCTGACATTCCACACTCCGATCCGCAGAATGCCAGTTTTCTTTCTCCTGATAACGACGTCCTCTTGAGTAGTCCCTGCCGGAGATCCAAATGGGGGACTATTTTACCTCCGGAATATTTTACCCAAGAGGACACCATCATCGTTTAACCGTACAGTAAATCTGCATGCTCTCGGGAAAAATTACAGCTGTAATTTCCCCTTGCTTTCAGCCATTCACAGCACCAGCACAGCAAGGCCATTTTGGTTAGTGTTACAAGGCCAGATCAGTCAATCTCCAGACTGTTGCCCCTGCAACTACTGAGACGGCTGATGCCCCTCTTCAGGAACCACACATTTCTCTGGCCTCTCAACAGATACCCACCTTTGTGGTTGCACCTATGGTACGACAGTCTGTATCGCTGAGCCACGCAAACCTCCCCACCAACGGCAAGGTCGATGGTTCGTTGGGGAGACAAAGAAGATAGCTTACAAATTTCTCATTTGACCATCACTTGGATATTGCTTGGCAGTCTGTGTTCTGTACCGGATAGGACCGATAGAGAATTTAGAGAAGATCCAAAGAAGAACAGTATATTTCATTACTGATTCATTTAATAAGCATGGAAGTCTCACAGGGATGCTCATCCAAGTCCAGTGGCAGATGCTGCAAGAGAGGCATTCTGCATTATGATGTGATTTATGGTTGAAGTTCTTAGAGCATACTTTTGTAGAGCAGTCAGTCAATATAGTGCTTACTCCTACATTTATCACGAGAGAAGACTGTGAAACTAAAATTAGAGAGATTCGAACTCGTACAGAGACATACCAGCAGTCTTTCTCCCTGTAAAACATTTGTGATTCGAACAGGTGAAGTGATACAAAAAGTACAGTCCAGCTTGCTGATTATAGATGTAGATGTAGGAACAAGCCTAAACTCTCAATAATCAAAACCAGGTATTCATTGCATTTCTGGTCAGCAGATTGTTGTTTTTGGCGTTTTGTAAGGGACTTTGATGCTTTGCTTTCTTTCTTTTTTCTTAGTTGTTTTCACCTTGTATTGAGGTTTATGCTAAAGGCACTCTTAAAACTTCTAAATCTGCAGTAAGTGTACTTTGAATGTCACTTGATGCAGGGCCCTTTACTCTGGAACGTGCCATCTTACAAAGCAGTAATTTTTATTTTATTTTTTGCCACACCTGGGGTCTGGATTTCTTCTTCTTTTCCCTTAAGTGAATTTACAGTGTAAAATGTTAGTTGCAATATCCTGATGCTTGCATTTTCTGTCTCGGTGAAAATATTCCTGATGAAGCTTCAGAAACAGTTTTTTTGTTTTTCAATTAGAGGTTAGTGAATAATGTTAAGCCTATTAGATTAATGTAATCAAGTAGGTGGCCTAAAAGTCACATTGTTCATGCAGATACAAAACTTACTGCCGAGAAAGAGAAAAGTGATTATATTGTGGTAATTCTTTTCTTTATCTTAGCTTACTGCCTTTTTTTATTTTTGAATTCTTGAGATACTGTTGTATGTAGTTTATTGTGCCTTTAAGAATGTCACTGTTGCAAACTTTGCAAATGAAATTGTGAAAAACATCTTTTTCACCACTTGATTGCACCAACATAATTCAGTAAGGAAAACCCTATTATGACTTAGCTCATGATGAATTTTTCTTGATTCCTTAGACGTGTGCAGCTGGAGCAGGAGCAGCAGGATCTGTTAGTGAAACAAGAGTCACTCAAGGGTCAGGTTTGTCGACTGACACGTGAACTTGAAACTTCAGAAAAGCGTGCTCAAGATATAAAGACCTCACTCACACAGCAGTCGGGTACACAAGAAGCAGAATATCAACATACCCTTTCAAATTTGCGTAAATCCAATGAGGATAATGTACGAAAACTTTCTGAAGAAAAGGTAAATAAATTTTTAGGCATTAGTATATAATGCTCATCTGAGAAACAATTATATAGGGCTTCAGAAATGTGTGTTTTATGTTTGTCCCATGGCAGTTTCATTAATAGTTTTTATACATTTTTCCTAACTCTCTCTTTTACCTTATGAATGACAATACGAATTAGGGTAGACTGTTACTCAACATATAGAGGAGGCATTCACTGGCAGACAAGCATATTTAAAAGTAGATAGATAGCTAAATGAATCTAACAATCTGCTTTTAAATGTGCATGTCAGCCATTGAATGCCTCTCTGTCTGCTGAACAGCAAACTATTCCTTCTCATGTTGTAATTCAAGCCTGGATTTTCCATTGTTTGGTTTACCTTATGAATGAATAATATATTAAGGACAAGAATGATCAGCATTATTTCAATCAAAAAATTTATTAGACAGCAGTTTTTACACTATATGCTGAAGTTGAGAACTATATTTCAATATCAGAACTCATTCTGTTACTTTCATCTGCTGACATGATTAGTATTTTCGTTTATGTACTGATGAGAAGTGGCTGCTAAAAATAGCTGCAGAGAATATTTCCTGTGAATTGTGCTGATTACCTTATGTTTTCTTTTACACATAGGAACAAGTGCGAATATCTTTGGAAAAACGTATGCAGCAATCATTGCAGCAGCTGGCTATAGAGAAGAATTCTGAGATACAACACTTACAGCAACAACTAGAGCAACTTCAACAGCATCTAGAACATGTGTGTCAACAGCACGAAGAGGTTATGCTGCGAGCAGAAAATGAGAAACAGCAAGCTCTTCTTATAGGTTTGTACAGAAGAAAACTTAATACTGTATTAAAGAAAGATTACTGAAATGAAATATAATTTACACATGGTGCCAAATGTGTTTGTTGAAGTGAAATGGAATTGATGTAAAATGTAATTTCACAAACCAACAGCATAAAGGTAGGAACTGAATGGACATGCAGCTCATGGCAGGGCAGAGAGTGCATTTACAGAAACTGTCACCAGGTGGCACCAACATGCAAATATATTGTTTAACTTACACAAAAAATGTTTTTAGCACATAGCGTGCTTTGCAAATCATGACTATGATTGAAGTTTCTCATAAAGAGAAATGAGAAGAAGCATTCTGTATGTACTTTACAGAATTTTTTTATGGCCAAGGTCGCATTCAAACCTGTTTTTTATTGACCAGTTTCAACAAGTAAAACTGTCATCTTCCGATCTTTGAAAACTTTTTTCATTGTACATCATGTTCCATTGTGTGTTCATAACTCTTGCTATGTAACATTTTAGTGGAGGGTTATTGCACATTCCACACAGGTTTGACTATAGGAAAATTACAAAGAGGTTTGCCACAAGTAAAAATAAACACACATAAAATGCACCTTGTGGAATGTGGCATGTCTACATATGTAGTGTTCCTTTGATCCTTTTCAGTTATTAACACGATATGTAGCAAAAGTGCTCATTTATGCCAGTATTTACATTTATGTGATGAGTGAAGCACGTCTTGGAACCTTCTCCCTTGAATTACATAGTTGCGTGCAGACATAAAGATGCTGAAGGTATTACCCCCATACTTCATAACCTATCTAGTTTTGCTGTGACTACACTTATGATGTGTCACGGATTAAAGATTTAGTATAGGATGAGCCTCACGGCCCCCCCCCCATGAACCATGGACCTTGCCGTTGGTGGGGAGGCTTGTGTGCCTCAGCGATACAGATAGCCGTACCGTAGGTGCAACCACAACGGAGGGGTATCTGTTGAGAGGCCAGACAAACGTGTGGTTCCTGAAGAGGGGCAGCAGCCTTTTCAGTAGTTGCAAGGGCAACAGTCTGGATGATTGACTGATCTGGCCTTGTAACAATAACCAAAACGGCCTTGCTGTGCTGGTACTGCGAACGGCTGAAAGCAAGGGGAAACTACAGCCGTAATTTTTCCCGAGGGCATGCAGCTTTACTGTATGATTACATGATGATGGCGTCCTCTTGGGTAAAATATTCCGGAGGTAAAATAGTCCCCCATTCGGATCTCCGGGCGGGGACTACTCAAGAGGATGTCGTTATCAGGAGAAAGGAAACTGGTGTTCTACGGATCGGAGCGTGGAATGTCAGATCCCTTAATCGGGCAGGTAGGTTAGAAAATTTAAAAAGGGAAATGGATAGGTTGAAGTTAGATATAGTGGGAATTAGTGAAGTTCGGTGGCAGGAGGAACAAGACTTCTGGTCAGGTGACTACAGGGTTATAAACACAAAATCAAATAGGGGTAATGCAGGAGTAGGTTTAATAATGAATAGGAAAATAGGAATGCGGGTAAGCTACTACAAACAGCATAGTGAACGCATTATTGTGGCCAAGATAGATACGAAGCCCACGCCTACTACAGTAGTACAAGTTTATATGCCAACTAGCTCTGCAGATGACGAAGAAATTGAAGAAATGTATGATGAAATAAAAGAAATTATTCAGATTGTGAAGGGAGACGAAAATTTAATAGTCATGGGTGACTGGAATTCGAGTGTAGGAAAAGGGAGAGAAGGAAACATAGTAGGTGAATATGGATTGGGGGACAGAAATGAAAGAGGAAGCCGCCTGGTCGAATTTTGCACAGAGCACAACATAATCATAACTAACACTTGGTTTAAGAATCATGAAAGAAGGTTGTATACATGGAAGAACCCTGGAGATACTAAAAGGTATCAGATAGATTATATAATGGTAAGACAGAGATTTAGGAACCAGGTTTTAAATTGTAAGACATTTCCAGGGGCAGATGTGGACTCTGACCACAATCTATTGGTTATGACCTGTAGATTAAAAATGAAGAAACTGCAAAAAGGTGGGAATTTAAGGAGATGGGACCTGGATAAACTAAAAGAACCAGAGGTTGTACAGAGATTCAGGGAGAGCATAAGGGAGCAATTGACAGGAATGGGGGAAATAAATACAGTAGAAGAAGAATGGGTAGCTTTGAGGGATGAAGTAGTGAAGGCAGCAGAGGATCAAGTAGGTAAAAAGACGAGGGCTAGTAGAAAACCTTGGGTAACAGAAGAAATATTGAATTTAATTGATGAAAGGAGAAAATATAAAAATGCAGTAAGTGAAACAGGCAAAAAGGAATACAAACGTCTCAAAAATGAGGTCGTCAGGAAGTGCAAAATGGCTAAGCAGGGATGGCTAGAGGACAAATGTAAGGATGTAGAGGCCTATCTCACTAGGGGTAAGATAGATACCGCCTACAGGAAAATTAGAGAGACCTTTGGAGATAAGAGAACGACTTGTATGAATATCAAGAGCTCAGATGGAAACCCAGTTCTAAGCAAAGAAGGGAAAGCAGAAAGGTGGAAGGAGTATATAGAGGGTCTATACAAGGGCGATGTACTGGAGGACAATATTATGGAAATGGAAGAGGATGTAGATGAAGATGAAATGGGAGATATGATACTGCGTGAAGAGTTTGACAGAGCACTGAAAGACCTGAGTCGAAACAAGGTCCCCGGAGTAGACAATATTCCATTGGAACTACTGACGGCCGTGGGAGAGCCAGTCCTGACAAAACTCTACCATCTGGTGAGCAAGATGTATGAAACAGGCGAAATACCCTCAGACTTCAAGAAGAATATAATAAGTCCAATCCCAAAGAAAGCAGGTGTTGACAGATGTGAAAATTACCGAACTATCAGCTTAATAAGTCACAGCTGCAAAATACTAACACGAATTCTTTACAGACGAATGGAAAAACTAGTAGAAGCCAACCTCGGGGAAGATCAGTTTGGATTCCGTAGAAACACTGGAACACGTGAGGCAATACTGACCTTAAGACTTATCTTAGAAGAAAGATTAAGGAAAGGCAAACCTACGTTTCTAGCATTTGTAGACTTAGAGAAAGCTTTTGACAATGTTGACTGGAATACTCTCTTTCAAATTCTAAAGGTGGCAGGGGTAAAATACAGGGAGCGAAAAGCTATTTACAATTTGTACAGAAACCAGATAGCAGTTATAAGAGTCGAGGGACATGAAAGGGAAGCAGTGGTTGGGAAGGGAGTAAGACAGGGTTGTAGCCTCTCCCCGATGTTGTTCAATCTGTATATTGAGCAAGCAGTAAAGGAAACAAAAGAAATATTTGGAGTAGGTATTAAAATTCATGGAGAAGAAATAAAAACTTTGAGGTTCGCCGATGACATTGTAATTCTGTCAGAGACAGCAAAGGACTTGGAAGAGCAGTTGAATGGAATGGACAGTGTCTTGAAAGGAGGATATAAGATGAACATCAACAAAAGCAAAACAAGGATAATGGAATGTAGTCTAATTAAGTCGGGTGATGCTGAGGGAATTAGATTAGGAAATGAGGCACTTAAAGTAGTAAAGGAGTTTTGCTATTTGGGGAGCAAAATAACTGATGATGGTCGAAGTAGAGAGGATATAAAATGTAGGCTGGCAATGGCAAGGAAAGCGTTTCTGAAGAAGAGAAATTTGTTAACATCCAGTATTGATTTAAGTGTCAGGAAGTCATTTCTGAAAGTATTCGTATGGAGTGTAGCCATGTATGGAAGTGAAACATGGACGATAAATAGTTTGGACAAGAAGAGAATAGAAGCTTTCGAAATGTGGTGCTACAGAAGAATGCTGAAGATTAGATGGGTAGATCACATAACTAATGAGGAAGTATTGAATAGGATTGGGGAGAAGAGAGGTTTGTGGCACAACTTGACCAGAAGAAGGGATCGGTTGGTAGGACATGTTCTGAGGCATCAAGGGATCACCAATTTAGTATTGGAGGGCAGCGTGGAGGGTAAAAATCGTAGAGGGAGACCAAGAGATGAATACACTAAGCAGATTCAGAAGGATGTAGGTTGCAGTAGGTACTGGGAGATGAAAAAGCTTGCACAGGATAGAGTAGCATGGAGAGCTGCATCAAACCAGTCTCAGGACTGAAGACCACAACAACAACAACGAGCCTCACGGTTTACATGAAAAATCATACTTCTGTCATACAGCTAGTAAATCTGCAGCTCATTGTGTGTATGTTTGGCTATATTGCTAACACATTATTACAACTTGGGTTTGGTGACCATGGCATAGTAGTCAGTCTGCAAACCACAAATATCATAAAAACTCAAACCACTTGGGTCTGAGAATGATGGTAATTTTTGTACCGCTTAATACAATTTGTTATTAAAATACAGTAAGGGAACACTCTGACAGTCAGATTCAGATACTCAGTGTGTCTTGTGATGAAGGCAACATGGTACACAAAGATCACTCAACTATCAAATTGTTTTGCTGGAGCAAGTAAATGTCTGAGGGTTAGGCAACATTGCTACTGGTGCAGGCTGCTATCGTAGTAGCTGTTGCTGCTGCAGAAATTATAACACCTGTTGCTGATGTTGATATTTCCTACCTTTCTTCCAGTTGTTAGACGGATTACATTTGCTGTTGCATTTCCAACAGCTGCTACCTCAACTTCAGGAAGTCGCAATCCATCTTTAACACTGTGATATTGTGTGGTGGAAAACACTCTCATCACCATTCTTCTGTCCTGTACAGACATTGGTAGAAACAAAGTTTGCGGTCGCTCTCACAGGGGCTGTTGGAACACGCAGTGACGTTTGTCAAGATGCCTGACAAATCCATCCAGAGAGTAATCCAAATCAAGAAACATGCAAGGCTGACCTCAGTATAATCGTATTGTGCATAGACAAAAGCTTCACTGGTTATGTGAGAGAGTAAAGACAAATGGTTGGCTGTGGTATTCATTAACACTAATGTGCCAGTAGCTGCACTTACCACACTTGCTGGTTGCTCTCTCCATGGAACTTGTGTCAACTGAGTGACTACACAGCAGGAGGACCTTTGACCAAGCTTCTGTTTCACTACTCAGGCTGGGCAAGAGATCTGAATCCCTCTCAGGTACAAAAATGTGTACATGCTTGTGTCAAAGACTGCACTGTCAGCAGCTGTCATCTGAAGTACATCAGTTACAAAAAGTCTCGTATAGTTTTATGAAGTGTTCTTTAAAAAATTGTTCACTAATACACACCTAACTATAATATTTCAAATGGATCACTACTTCTCTTGCAATCCATATTAATTTCATCACACAAGATGCCTATCTCAATTTTATCAATAGGTACAAATCTATGATAGAATATTGTCTTTGCAATACCTGTTGAATTTTAGCCATTGTCATTACATTAGAAGTTCCATGACTTGTCTCCTTAAGACCTACTGTTTATGAAACTGAATCAGAAAATAGTGGTGTGACTGGAATGTCTCACTTTTCAGCACAGTGTATACAAACACAAACCTTAATGAGGGATGAAAATTGTGTGATATTTCAGGATGGATATCCAGATCCCAACCCTCAGGGGCTCAGCATTTGTCTGCTGGGTGCAGGCTTACCTAGGCACACAGGGCCCTGTCTAGGGTGACTCGTTCTTCCCTAGCTGCTTGTGGGAATGAGATGGACCCCTCGAAATTTCTTCTTCTTTTCTCAGCAGAACTGGTGTGCCACATGGAGGTACCACCACCCAACCACACAAGAGGTTTCATGTGATGAGCCCTCCAGGTTCTTCAGTTGTTAAGACCACTTAGATATTTACTAACAGAATGCATGCTGCAGGTCAGAATGTATTTTGGATATTTAAAAGAAGAGAGGGCATCTTTGAAAATGTCTCCCCTTTTTACATTCAAAAGGGTTTAGAGGGCATTGCAGGAACATTAAAAATGAGTCGAGTGGTTATGCAGTGGGACACTATTTTTTGGAACAAATAATTCCCAGCAGGCAACACAACTCCAGAAAGTGAAATACCTTGGGAAATATGCCATTGACACAGAGTTCCACACTGCATTGAATTACAGCAAAGGTGTTGTGATGTGCCAGGATCTGGTGGACATTCCCAAAGAAGAAATGGAAGTTGAGTGGGTCCAAGAAGGAATAGTCGACGTTCAGAATATCATGAAAAGGGTGGCTGGCAATGTTACCAAATCCAACTCGTTTATACTGACTTTCAGCTGCACGAAACTTCTAGAGCACATTAAGGCAGGTTTCCTTCACCTAAGCATGCGGCCTTATGTACCCAACCCAATGTATGGTTTCCAATGCCAGTGCTTTGGGCATACTACTCATGGGTGTAAGGGAGAAGCCTCTTGTCGGAAATGTGCTAAATGCTGGTGCTTTGGGCATACTACTGATGGTTGTAAAAGAGAAACCAGTTGTGGCTAATCTGGCAAATGCCAGCCCCTTGGGCATACTACTCGTAGGTGTAAGGGAGAAGACACTTGTGGCAAATGTGGTATGGTTACCCACAAAGGAGTCACATGTTCATCACCTTTGAAGTGTGTGAACAGCTCTGAGGATCACCCTGTCTGCAGTCAGAACAGCAGCATATATCTTGAAGAACAAAAGATACAAGAGCATAAGACTAAGAAGTGCATCCTGTATGGTGAGGCTAAAAGGATTTATAAAGCCATGCTGTCCCCAACATTGATTACGTCCTATGCTTCAGTTCTGAAACAGCAAGTGCAGAATGCTGATGGTGCTTCACAAACAGAGATTGCCAATGTCAGCACTAGCCGCTGCATTTGTCAATGCACTAGTGGTGCAGCAGTTATTTCAATGCCTGTGCCTCCCCCAAGAACTTCAGAAATGGCCATTGTTGTCACCATTGCAGATCTCCCAGCCCCTCAAAAGGTTCAGTGTGGGGCGTCGGCCAATGCTGCACTAAAATAGCTGCAGCTATGTCTCTGAAGCTTATACCGGGCTGAAAATCAAAGGCCAAGCTTCCATCACTGATGAAGTCAGGAAATTAACAGTAAGACGATTTTGATGTCTCTCTCTCTGACATCTCCCAAAATTATTCGGTAGAGCTAATGGACCTCGATGTCGGACTCAGGACATCATCTACCCCTCAAGACTCAACCTCATCCTCTATGGGCTCACATCCACTGTGGAAAGACAGGATGCTGTTCAGGCAGCTGGCTGAGTTCGAACACCATGACAGCACCCAAGAAGGGTGGACCACTGATACTGCTGACTTATCCATCCCAACACCTTCAGGTCATCTTAGGAGGCAACCTTACGTTGGTAGACTGATGAGTAGCATTCAGCAATCCGGGACAGGAATGTGGCTCTTTGACAGTTTAAATGCTGCCCAACAACTGATAACGTCACAGCCATGAGAGCCAACGCTCGACCGTAAATAAGGAGAGCAAGAAAAGGTCATGGCAAATGTTCCTGCACTTCCACTTGTTCTACAGAGGTAATGGAAGCCACCCGGATGATTTCCAATAAACACAGTTGTTTACCAATAGCAGTAGTGCTGAAACATGAGTGTCTCCAAACAACGCTCAGACAGTGGCAGAGCATTTTGCTACAACTACTGACAGTGCTAGCTAGGATCTGGTGTTTTGCTGCTGCCATATAGCTGCAGAGTGAAGCAAGTTGGATTTCAGATCCCACAATTCTGCATCTTGAGAGTGCCGTTTCTCCATGTGAGAAATGGAATTACCATTTTCTGAGACTTGTGATATTGCACCAGGTCATCACCAAATCTGGTACTCTGTGCTTCAAAATTTGCCAGCAGTGTCAAAGGAAATCCTCCTCAAATGGTTTAATCTTATATGGCAGATAGGAAACGTTCCCAACTCATGGAGAGAGGCAGTTCTGATACCTCTCCTCAAACCAGGAAAATATCACACATTCCCCAGTTCTTACCGGAACGTCGCCATAACAAGCTGTGTAGGAAAGATAAGATCCTGGAGCGAATGGTTAACCGTCATCTGGTATTGTTGTCAGAGGCAAGGCAACTCCGTAGCCACTCTCAGTGTGGATTCCGGAGATTTCACTTCCCTGTCGACAACCAGACCCTACTAGAGGCGTCTGTGCAGCAGGTTTTCCTATGTAACCATCACTGTCTTGATATAGTCTTTGATTTCAGTAAGGTATAGGACCCTACCTGGAGATGTATTCTCATGCAACTCCATCACTGGGGCTTTCCTGGCCACCCCCCCCCCCCCCCCCATCTTCATTCGTCCTTCCTGTCTAAGCACTTAATTAGGTCAGAGTTGGTGATGTGCTCGTGGATCGTTTAGGGCAGGAGAATGGTTTTCTTCAGGGCAGTGCTTGAAGTGTTACCCTCTTTGCCATCACCATAAACAGTGTCATGTCTACGGTCAGAAGTACTGTACAGTGCACCTTATTTGTAGATGAGTTTGCTGTTTGCTGCTCCTTCTCCAATGTTGCAACAGTGACCTCCCAGTTGTAACTTACAGTGCATAGGTTTGAGGAGTGGGCTGCAAAGATGGGATTTCAGTTTTCTGCAGATAAGTGTGTGTGTGTGTGTGTGTGTGTGTGTGTGTGTGTGTGTGTGTGTGTTTGTTTGTGGTCGTTTTTATCAATCTCGTCATATTTTTAATTTAACCGACTTGCATGTGAGGGACACCATTCTACTTTTAAAGACTCACTAAGATTTATGGGCCTCATTTTTTACTCCATATTGTCGTGGTGACCACAGCCAAGAGACCTGAAATCCAGAATACCGATTGCACTGGATACTATAAAGTGGCTTAGCTGCAGGCTTTGGGAACAGATAGGGTGCACCTTCTCCTATTTTATAAGGCTTTCGTGCATTTGAGGTTAGACTATGAGTGCACAGTGTATGGGTCGGCAAGGCCTTCTGGTCTGAAGATCGTTGACACTATCCACCATGAGAGAATTAGGCTGACCACTGGTGCTCATAGGCCCTGCCCCATTCCCAATCTCTTTGCTGAGGCTGGTGAACAATCACTTACAATCCAACAGCAACTTCTCATGCTGCATCAGGCATGTAAGTTCCTCACTGCTCCAAATTCACCTGCATACCATACTGTTACTTGTCTGCTTCTGGGTGCCTTTTCTCCAGTTGTCCATGAGCAACAAGGCCATTGGGATCCACATGCAGCATGTGCTGGAATCTCTTGTTGTGGAGGAGGTACAACCCCAGATCCAGGATTTATCCACCTGTCTCCCTGGTTACTGCAGAGGCTCAGAGTAATTTTAGATTTAGTGTAGTTTTTAATATGTTACTTAAAGACATTTTAACTGAGCACCACACATTTACAGCTGTCTTAATGGGTGGCTCAAAACGGGGGCTCTGTTGGTTGTTCTGATATTTTCTCTGAACATATTCTCAAGGTCCGACTGCCTCAAGGCTTTACTGTGTTCATGCAGAATTATATGCGATCTTGAGGGCGCTGGAGCAGATGAAATGTGATTTGAGTACTAAATTCCTTGCCTGTTCCAATTCTCTGAGTGCCCTTCACACTCCAAAACGCATGTACCCAGCAGATAAAGTAGTCCTGAATATCTAGGACACCCTCCTCCAACTACAACGACTGGGAAAGGTGGTGTCTTTCTTCTGTATGCCAGGGAACATGGGTACTGTGTGGAATGAAAGAGCAGATGTAACAGCCAAGGAGACATGTGATGCTCAGTTAGTTTGGTGTGTTATTCCCCTTCATGCTACCACCTTGCTGTTCGGATACAGGGTCTTGCATCAGTGGAAGCATGAGTGGCTGGAAGTGGCAGGCAGTAAGCTCCGTATAGTTAAGCCCAGAATGTGCCTCCTTCCAACCATGTCGATGCAACGAGGTTCTCCTTACTTGTCTTCACATAGGGAACAGCACTATGATGCATGGCATTCTGACATGTTCCACACCCAGGAGGATCCCCTCTTTTGTTGGTCTATGGAATGAATAATTAATCTAATCTAATCTAATCTAATCTTCTTGCTCCAGCGAGAGGAACCTCGACTGTGTGGTACTCGTTGTGTATGGATCAGTGTGTCACATTTTATTAGACTGTGTTTTATTTTCCAATGAGCGGGCAGTGGCAGATTTGCCAATGGAAATGCCCTCTATTTTAGTAATATACAAACATATGTGGTGTTTTAAAGTTTAGTGATTTGTCTGACATGTTTCCAAAAAGTTTAGGGAGATGTTTTTAACATGTGAATGGGATGACTGACCTACTCATGTCTTTTGTAAGTGGTCAGTCAGTCACACTTCCTCGTGCCTTTCTTTTAGCTCCTCTTTTGTTTTATTTGTGTTTTAATCCCATGTATAGCACCTTTTCCCCTTTCTCCATTGTCTTAGAGCACGTGGGATAGAGCGATTGTGTAGTCAATGCGAGTGAAGTGGGAGTGAGTGCATGAGTGTCATTTTATAGGTTTCCTCCTCATTATATGATAACATTTTTGTAATTTTAACCACATTTGTTTCTTTTAATGTGTGTAAGGGTACTGATAACCTGACTGTTGAGTGCTCATAAGCTCCAAACGTGCGCACGCACACTCGCGCGCGCGCGCAGCGCGCGCGCGCGCGCGCAGCGCGCGCGCGCGCGCACACACACACACACACACACACACACACACACACACACACACACTCTCTCTCTCTCTCTCTCTCTCTCTCTCTCTCTCTCTCTGATCAGATCCTAGCTTTCACTTGAACTGCTTTCCACCAAACATTTCCTCCTGGAATGATACAAAATTTTAGTTTGTCATTGCTTATCCTGTGTGGTTCCAACCTATGTGGAAGCTTTCCAAAGACACAGTATGAATAATGTTACTGGGAGAATGGATACAATAGAGAATGACTTTAACACAGCATATGCCAGATTTTTCCCCCACTAGTGTGAATGACATTTTATGTTATTACATCAAAAGATGCATGCTATTAATTGTATGAAGAGGAAAAATAAGCAAGACTCAGATATATTTAGTACAATGAAAATTCAAAAACTTGATTGGTTATATCTTGCCAATTTTAAGGTAAACTTTTTAAATTCAAATTATATTATAACCATACATAGAGCTTAACCAAAGGTTTTTTTCAGCACACCATGATCAGCAAGCAGTTCAAGCAAAATTAGAATCAGTGCAACGGGAACTGGAGCAGGAGCAAGCAGCATTGGAGCGGCTTAGACGTGATTCATCAGTACGTGCAGAGCAGGACCGTGCCAGTGTCAATCAGTTACGAGAGGAACTTGCCAGACTCAAAGCAAGATTGGATGAAGCCAGGTGTGTGATAAAATATTGATAATTCAGGCTATAGAGAAAGATAGTGTGTGAGAACTGAAACCATTCAGTGATTGTTTTATTTATTATTACAAACTAGTAAGTGAGCCTTTTTTGTTCATAATTCAGGAAAAGAATGGTGACTATGAGATGGGATAGATCAGATAAATAATGAGGAGGTACTGAGCTGAACTGGGGAGAAAAGAAGGGCATGGCACAATTTGACTAAAAGAAGGAACTGATAGATCAGATGCAACCAGAAATGTCCAGGAATTGTTGGTTTGTTAATGTATGGAACTGTTGGGAGCAAAAATTGTAGTGGGAGATGATAAGCAGGCTCAAATGGTAATTTTGCAGAGAATCTGCACAGAATTGACTATTGTACAGAGATGCATTAAGATCACAAAAACAATTCCTCAGACTTCAGCAATAAGAGCTTATTAAGATGCATACGTATCACACACTTCTGTAAGAGGTGTTTCTATAGAGGCAGACTTAAGTCACAAGGATTGGGAGTTACCACATCATTTCCTTACAACTCTACTAATCCAGGTCTTGGGCCAACTGTTCCTACTCTTCACCTCTGTACATCTTACACTTTCTTTTGCTTATTTCCCTATCATTTCCTTGTATGATTTTTCATTGATTTCTCATTGTGGAATCTATAAAAATATGGATTTGTTTTTTGAGGAGTTGTTAATTGTTACTATGATATCAAAATGAAAAATTTTTTGCATTAAATGCTGCAGAGAAACATTATTTCGGTTTTAGCACAGTTTCAGTAGTAATCAACCATCAAAAAGTTACATTTGCTATTTTCTTTTTGAGAACCCTCTCCCTTGTAACCAGAATGTTTTGGTTCATTTATCAGCTTCTCGAGCCCCACATAAACTGTATGCTTTGACAGATTTGCTGTAAAATGTACAGCAAGTTATCAAATATTGCAAGAAACGCTTAAAAACTGGGACACACACACCATGAATACAGTATTTTTTTCATATGTGGCTGTCTTCTCCCATTTGTAAAACTGTAGTGTGAGGAAACATAGAGATAACACTAGACAGATAAACATAGTGAGTTCTCCATTCGTTAAGAGAGACTGGATGGTAACAGTACTTAGGCACGAACAAATACAGTGTTTCCATTCCTGAACTAAGCTGCAGATCAAGGCTGGTGTTGAATGAGCTGTACTGCTTGATGAGAAGAGTACTGCTTTATGTGAAGAGTAAACAGTGGATATTACCATCACTTACAAAAAGTTAAAAATAGTCAACTGCTGAAACACTAACAAATGCCAGGAGGTGCAGTCAGAATACATTGAAGAATTAGTTCAAATAAATAGCACAACAGACTTCTAGAAAATGTTCAGGGAGGTACAATAGCATTATCAAAACCTTATTGTATGCGTTTGAAGAGAAAATGGGGAAACAAAACTCAACAATACAGGGACTATGTGCTAGTAGCCATTTAATTTGGAAACCACGTGGGAACCTGAAAATCGAAATGTGAACTTGTGTTAACTGCTTTAGAAGAAGTCCAACAAATAATCCATAAACAAGAATCACACCAAAAAAATCAGAAGAATATAAAATAGCACAATAAACATGAAAACATGCTGGTCGATCCTTAAAAAAAATTTCCTCCATAATCTGAGCAACACATAGTATTAGATGTAGCACTTTGTTAATTTAAAGTTGATAACAAACTCAGAAAAATAATTCAGTAATTGGAAAGGCTCTATAAGAAACTGGAACAAACAACCAAATGAAATTGGGGACCAAAACAAAGGTGTCCAGATTAAGTGGTTGGTTTTTTTCACTAATGATTAAGCTATTTTTTTAAGTATTTGACTATAGGCTTTGTTGAAATAAATCTTTTAGAAAAATTGAAGATAAAACAGTGTTTCAAATGTCAACATCCAAAACAAAGTATTTAATCAACATCTTGTATGCATGCAAAGTGCTAAAAACCAGTCCATAAGTCAAAATACTTCAAGAAGTAATTCACATAAATGAATTGATTACAGATGCAAATAATGCCAGATGTAGAATGTCTGAGATAGCGTATCAACCAGGGATACTAGCAGAAAAAAATGCCAGTAAATGTAAAAATTAGACACTACAATATACTTACAGACTTCCACACCATCAGTGAAGCCCCTGTAATTCCACCCAACCACCCCTGGGTAACTTTCTAGGAATTCCTGGTGTCTGACCTTATCTCATCCTCTTTTCCTAGGTCCCTTTCCAAAAATCCAAACCACTTGTAGAGAAAATAACTGTCATCTGCAAATTTGACAGACCCCTTATCTATGATTGTCCTTGTAAACAAAGGCTCAACCACTTTCGAGATGAACTGCTACAATTATGTGACATAAGCTGTGCCCCAATTGTCT
Source organism: Schistocerca piceifrons (assembly GCF_021461385.2). Classification (NCBI taxonomy): domain Eukaryota; kingdom Metazoa; phylum Arthropoda; class Insecta; order Orthoptera; family Acrididae; genus Schistocerca; species Schistocerca piceifrons. The sequence continues at coordinate 780,981,760 of NC_060139.1, read as the reverse complement.
GCCCTTTCACCTACAAGCCCTGCCAATGAGATCCCATCCCAGAAGTCGGGCATAAACTTCTGTCCATCGCAGAACCTCTGCCTCTGAATACACCTCCCTACTCACTCGTATTTTCTCCTGTATACCCCCCTCCTACATGCTTCCAAAATTTTATAATCAGTACCATCCTGGATATAACTTTGTGGGTTTTACTGTGCCACTATGGAAAGAATCTTAATTCTTGATTACCAGCACCTCCAACTCATTGCCTGCAACCTAGCTTCCTGTATCAAAGACAAAACACTTTGTTCATTGTCTTTCAACCATCCTCACACCATTACCACCTGGATCCAACATCCCCCCTGTCGGTGGACTTGTTGTTGTCAAACACTACCCTCCCAACATCCTGCTAATTCAAAGCACCACCTGATACCTTATACACATGTAAACTACATGTACAATCAGATTTGGCACAACAGTTGGCACCCACATGGTACCATCATACGCCACTCTGTTTATGGGCAATCTAAAGCCAACCTTCCTAGCCGCCTAATATCCCAAATTAAACAATAGAAATTCCAGGCTGGAATAGCAACAATGTAGGAAAAAATGGATTGCTACTTACCATAAAGATGACACATTAAGTTGCAGGCAGGCACAATTAAGAGACTTACACAGAGCTTTCGGCCACAGTCTTCATCAGACTAAGAGAGAGAAACACGTACTATTCATTCGTACAAGCAAGCACACCTCACGGTCACATGATAGCCAACTCCAGCAACTCTGCACAGAATGCAACTGTCATTTGAAATGGAAGCAGCAATCTGGAGGGGCTGGGGAAGGGGGAGGGATAGCAGTGTACGAGTGGGGTGAGAGAGCAGCACTGTCTGGTGGAGTGTGCAGGGACTAGACTCCCAATAGGCCGCCAGCTGTATATCTACATATACATTGATACTCTGCAAGCCACCGTATGGTGTGTGGTGGACAGTACCCCGTACCGCTACTTGTCATTTTCCCTCCTGTTCCACTTGCAAATAGAGTGAGAGAAAAATGACTGCGTGTAGGTACCCGTATGAACCCTACTTTCGCATAACTTATCCATGTGGCCCTTACACGTGATGTATGTTGGCAGCAGTAGAATCGTTCGGCAGTCAACTTCAAATGCTGGTTCTCTAAATTTTCTCAATAGTGTTTCTTGAAAAGAACGTCACCTTCCCTCCAGGGATTTCCATTTGAGTTCTAGCATCTCCATATCACTTATGTGTCATTCGAACCTACCAGCAACAAATCTAGCAGCCCGTGAATTGCTTTGATATCTTCCTTCAATCTGATCTGGTACAGATCCCAAACACTCTTGCAGTACTCAAGAAAAGGTCACACCAGTGTCTCCTGTATGCAGTCTCCTTTATAAGTGAAACACTCTTTCCTAAATTTCTCCCAATAAACGAAACTCAACCATTGCTTTCCCTAGCACAGTTTTCACATGCTCATTCCACCTCATATTGCTTTGCAGTGTTATGTCGAGATATTTTAACGACCTGACTGTGTCAAGGAGGATACTAGTAATACTGTATGTGAATATTACAGGTTTGTTCTTCCTACTCATCTGGATAGCCGCCATTTATCACACCAACTGGAAATTTTGTATAAGTCGCCTTGTATCTTTCCTACAGTCACTTGAGTGTGACACCTTACCATACACCACAGCATCATCAGCAGTCAACTGCAGATTGCAGCCCAGCCTGATGAACAAATCATTTATGTATATAGAGAACGACAGTGGTCCTATCACACTTCCCTGCTTTACTCCTGACAGTATCCTTGTCTCTGATGAACACTCATTGTCGAGGACGAGATACTGGGTTCTGTTATTTAAGAAGGCTTCGTGGCATTCACATATATGTGAACTTATTCCATATGCTCATACCTTTGTTAACAGCCTGCAATGGGGCACTGTGTCAAATGCTTTTGGGAAATCTAAAAATATGGAATCTGCCTGTTGCCCTTAATCCATAGTTCTCAGTATATTGTGTGAGAAAAGGACAAGCTGAGTTTCGCATGAACAATGCTATTCTTCTATTCTTTTCCCTTTCCTACCCCCTCTTGATTGCTGCTTCCATTCCATGTGACAGTTGCATTCTGGTCTGAGCTGCATGAGTTGGCAATCGTGTGTGAAGTGTTTTTGTTTGTGTGAATGAATGGTGTGTGTTTCTTTTTCTGTTGAAGGCTGTGGCCGAAATCTTTGTGTAAGTGTCTTTTAATTGTGCCTATTTGCAACTTAATGTGTCATCTTTATGGTAAGTAGCAATCTGTCTTTTTCCTACATTGTTAATATCTCAAATAAGTCCCTTGTCTGGTTGAGATCTGTTGATACTACCTTTATGATCTAGACCAAGGGCCAAGACACTATCCTCCTTGCTCCACAGCCTCAGCACCTTCTCTCACATCTCCTTCACCTGTTCCTTCTCCGCCCAGCATGTTGCACTCCTAGACATTCGTCTACACCTTTCTGGTGGCTGCATAAAAACCTTGATCAATATTAAACCCTCTAACCACCAACAGTACCTGCTATAGAACCTGGACACCCTTGGACAACACATCTGCAGTGATGAACAATCCCATGCCCAGTATGCTAAAGGTCTTGCTAAGGTCTTCCCAATCTGATAGTACCCTCCAAAGCCTAGTCTGCAAACATACTATGTGCCATGTTCATGTATGCCCCCAATCTTCCGCCAGCCAGTGTGGCTGAGCGGTTCTAGGCACTTCAGTCTGGAACCGCGCGACTGCTACAGTGGCAGGTTTGAATCCTGCCTCAGGCATGGATGTGTGTGATGTCCTTAGGTTAGTTAGGTTTAAGTAGTTCTAGGGGACTGATGACCTCAGATGTTAAGTCTCATAGTGCTCAGAGCCATTTGAGCCCCCAATGTTCCAAGTGACTTCATGAAGCACATGCAATGGAGCACCCCGTCATTACCTGATATTAATCTGGACTGCAACCATGTGACCATATCCTTCAGTACAGATTCAACTAGTTATTGTTGTGTCCAGAAATGAGGAACATCTTACCCATATTCCTTCCCATCCCTTTTAAAGTGGTATACCACCGCATTGTTAGCGCGAAAAACACCCTAGTTTACCCATACACCATACTCACTCCTAACTCCTTGCTGCATGGTTCACACACCTGTGGAAGGCCCAGATGCAATATCTGTCCTATGCATCCACCCAGCACATCCATTATCAGTCCTGTCACAAGTATATGCTTTACTATCCTGTCAAATGCAGGGCCACTAGTGAAAGCATTTACATCATACATCAGCTCTGCTGTAACTTTTGCACAAACTTTTATGTGGGCATGACAATCAACCAAGCAGTTGCTCATTCAAAAGAGTGACTACCATCAACTGTAGCCAAGAGAAGTATTTTACTTCAACAGCTGATTTACAAACCACACTACCTGAAAACCTTCCCATGCCACCTGAACACCTTCCATCCTCCCCCATCTCTTGGCCTTAGCAGCTTCTCAGAATTACTTGGATGGGAACTGTCCTTACAACACATACCACAATCCTATTGTTGTCACTTTCTTTTAGCCCCTGTCTCGTCATCTCCAGCTCTGTCCCCAAGTAGCCTTTTCATATGAATCATGTTTTGTACTCTATCAGACAGATAGTTGTTGGATCGTCAGAAGGGTCCAGGCCAGAGGAGGGAGCGTTATGGTCTGGGGAAAATTTTCGTGGAGTCCTTGAGAAATGTCATCATTGTGGAAGGCCATGTCCTTGGAGACCATGCCCCACCCCTACATGCAGTTTATTTTTCCTCGTCTTGATTCCATATACCAGCAGCATAGTGCAACCTCTCACGTAGCTTTTAGAGAGAGAGAGAGAGAGAGAGAGAGAGAGAGAGAGAGAGAGAGACTGTGTGTGTGTGTGTGTGTGTGTGTGTGTGTGTGTGTGTGTGTGTGTTGGTTTCGAAGACCACCGGGATGAGTTTACCATACTCCCCTGGCCACCTAATGGCCTGAATTCAGACCCAGTTAAGAATCTGTGGGACCATCTTGATCGGGCTGTTTGCATCATGGGTCGTCAACCAAGAAGTCTAGTGCTTGACTCCCTTCCTGCTCGTCTGCATTGGAAAAGGTGGTTATTCAGGCATTTGAAAAGTTGCTAAAATGAATGGGGGAAAACTTATAAATGAAATGCTAAGGATAAATCTGAGTAGGGCAGTAATTAATGAGATCATTGGTCTGCAGCCAGGTAGATATATGGAAACAAAATGCTTGTTACTGAGCAAAATATTAATCCAGGTAATTTTCCTGTTGATGTACAAGTTTATCAAATGGGAGAAGCTTAGGCACAGTTTTGAGGAAACCTTAGTACATCATTGGGTTGCCAATTGACAAGGGCTGATAAGAGACCTATAGAGAAATTAGTTGATTGGATTTGTCAATTTTTTTCCATATTAGTGGGGCCTGCACGTCAGTGTCTCCAATTGTGGAAGAGTGTCTTACATATCCTCTTCTCACTGAAGCGCAACAACAGCAGAATCATTAACAGCCAAAACTACAGCAGTGAAGAAATCTCTGGAAACATTTTGTTGCGACTACTCTGAATATGATCAAAGAAGGATGACAATTTTACCTGTCCTTGGATATTCTGCTGGAATGCATCACCTTATAGTGACCACTAATGAGTGTAAAACTGCTCCAGCATAGCATCATATTATATCATCATTAGTACTTCAAGTTTCAGGCAGTGAACTCCACAGTAGGGTAGTGATGTGGCGATTCGGCCCCATCATTAGGTTCATGGAACACTTCATGCTGCACCATCAGTATTCCATGTGCATAGTTCTATGCCATGCTGAGACGAAATCTACTGTATGTTTACCAGGTTGTGGCTGAGACAGATTTTATTTGTTAATTTGGTGACACGGTGTCACGATGTAGGAACACTAGAACTGATGAAGTAATGAGGGACCTGTAATGTGTAGCTTTGTAATAGAGGCTGAAATTTTGTCATTAAACGTCTGTTGTTAGATTCTGCAAAAACAGGGAATAACTTGTAGTGGAACGGGAAGGGAGGGTGTTGGAGGGGGTGGGGGTCAAACAATATGATGCAGTAGCATCAACAAAATTACTGTCTGCAAACAGTGAGGTAGTGCTCTAAATTGAAATGAATATTTTAGTTTATATGAGATGTGCTACATAATTTAATACTAATTTCTCTCTCTCTCTCTCTCTCTCTCTCTCTCTCTCTCTCTCTCTCTCTCTCTCTCTTTCTTTTTCATAATAATGATGCGCCTGCATGCAGTGGGGAAAAAAGTTTTATGGAATTTAAGGGTGTTATTCCGCTCTGGGAATATATAGATACAAAATTCAGTTGTTGTTTAGACTTTGTGTCATCTTTATTTTTTGTAGCTATTATCAGTACTACAAAACTCTGAAAAGCCAACATCAAATTTTTGTTCCATTCCAGTAATCAACATGGTAGGTTTCAGTTTACATCTTGGTCATTAATGAGGTTAATATTGACAATATGTTTTCCTTTACCATCATGTGTTCTGACAATATTGTGCTAAACAATACTTACTACTACTTCTGTTGTGAAATTAGAGCAGATGCCATCTCTGTTAACTGTTCATTTGCAATAATGTACAGTGGTTAATTTTTGGTAATTAGTTGCCAAAACTAATGTACAGTGTAATGTGAAAGATACCCACGTCCCTTGTATATCATTAGTATATTAACACTGGATGTGTGCCAGTGGTAGAGAAAATGTATTTAAGTACAAATACAATTATTAAAAATTATTTTCTGTATGTTGAGCTCAAGGAATGTCTGTCCATAAATGAAGATTGTTATGTAGATTAACATACATTAGAATATCATTTACAGTTAAGAGAATCGTGAATTGTGGCGTATTTGTCCCATAATTTACATAACCTAAATCATTTGATTCAGGTACAGGAGACACGTCAAATTGTGGTAAAATTTCACCATAAACAAAGAACAACTGATGTTAACAAACAGCTTCATAATAATTATACAATTTTGTTATATATGGATACAATACAATCTAACATTTAATTACCAATTGCTCAAATTATCATTTCATCCTCTATAAATTCTTCTATTGAATAGTCACATTCCTCCCACAGAATCTACTGTAGCCTCATTTTTAAAATTTCTGGCTTCATATTAAATATGTTTTTTGCCCATTAGCTTGTTATATATTATCATCCCCATATACTGTGGAGACGTGCATATAATTTCAACTGGTGTGTGCATAGCATAAAATTATTTTTATTTCTTGTGTTATATGTATGGTTAAAATGATTCTCCTCAAATATTTTTTGTCTGCGATGTAGGAAGATTATAATTTTATAATTGTATGTGGAGGGAACGGTTAGATTTTTTCAGTTTCCGAAATAATGGGCAACAAGACTCTGTTTGCTGTGCAGTACACGTGTCAGACAATTTTCTTTTGCAGTTTCAGTATTTGAGATACACTACTTGAACTTCCCCAGAAGATTATCCCATATTTAATGACAGATTCAAAATAACTATAATAAGCAATTTTTTGTGTACTCAAATCAGTCAAATTTGCTAGTATTTGCATTGCAGACGCAAAACTGCATAGTTTATTTGATAGGAAATCAATATGTGTATTCCAGCTTAAGTTCTTGTTCACATTTAGTCCCAGGAATTTGACCATATCGACTTCTTTCATAGGTTGCTTGTCATGTTATATTTTAAGTTCCATACATTTTGAATGTTTGGGTTTTAATTGTATTATATGAGTTTTTTCAGTGTTCAGTTTCAACCCATTTAACTGGAACCAGTTTTCTAAGATATCCAATGTGCTTATGATGGAGCTTGGAATTGTTTCTGCATTGTCATCTTCAAACAGAACTGATGAGGAATTTATATTTATGGATACGTCATTTACATAGAACAGGAACAGGATTGGCCCCAAAATGGAGCCTTGAGGCACACCTTGTGATACTGTACTCCATTTAGGATAATGATTCACTGCATCTGAGGTGCTAGTTACCCTTTGTTTTCTGTTTTGTAAGTATGATGTCAGCCAATTTAGAGCATTGTCCTTAATCCTGTAGTTGTCTAATTTGTAGATAAGCAAGTCATGGTTTGCAGAGCCAAATGCTTTTGTGAGATCACAGGGGATACCTGCACTTTTACTCCTCTCATCCAATGATTTGTCTAGCTTTTCAGTAATTTGTCTATCTTTTCAATAAAGTTACTCACTACATCCAGAGCGTTTGCTCCTCATTGAAATCCAAATTGGTTACTTATAATAATATCATTTTTTACAATAAAGTTTATGATCTGGTTTGCAGGTACTTTCTCTAATGCTTCTGACAGGACTGGAAGAATAGAAATTGGCCAATAGTTTCCCAATCTTCCCTCTACCCTTTCTTGAACAGAGGTCTGACTTTGGTATACTTCAAAACATCGGTAAAGCATCCCTGTTCAAAAGATTGGTTAAATACCGTAGTGAGGGGAGCAGCTATTATGCCACTCACCATTTTAATCACTTTAGTGGGTATCCCATCCCAACCATCAGAGTTTTTATTTTTTAATGATAATATGACATTTTCCATATCCTTTATTGAGACTTTTTTAAAATCTGTAAGATACTCAACTTCATAGTGGACTTCAAAGGGATTTTCTTTACTCTGATACTCTGCTACATCAACATCAGACTTTGCCCCAGTTCATTTAAACACTCTGTAATTTGATCTGGGGTTACAATAAAGCTATCATCTACTTTAATCCTAGATATTTCATTGCTACTAACTCTAACACGTAACTCTGATTTGACAACAGACCACACTGCTTTTGTTTTACTTTTAGGTTGTACTATAAACTTCTTGTTTGCCTTTTTTGGGCTGCCCTCATAACTCTTAAAAATATAGCTTTACACTGACAAACATATTCAGTAAAATGTCCTTTTTTATTATATTTCAGTTCATTGTCGAGTTTCCTCTTCCTGGTACTAGAAATTTTTATACTCTGGTTTATCCATTTAAGTTAGTCATTTTGTTGCATGTTGTTCTGAGTGGAAAAGTTCCAATAAATATTTCAGGAAAGTTACTTAAAAATTGTTAAAGTTACTATTACTCAAAATGCAGATGCTGTAGGGCCATTCAGTGTCTCTTAACTTATTTCTAAATGTAACTGAATTTTTTTCATTGAAGATCCTTTTCATGTGGCTTTTGTTACAGGATATTTCTTTCTTAATTTTTTGTAGTTCATTGAATAATGCAGAGTGGCCAGAGATTCCTAAATCTATGCAAAATTTATAAACATCTTCAAATGCATAGTTTGTTAGAATATTATCAATACAGGTAGAATGTAGGTCATCATGGAAAACTTCACCATTTATGCTACTATATGCATATTTTTGTGTCTTGTGAAAATATTTAACAGAAGGTCTTTGTTCCATTAGAGTGAGAGGAGAAGATGAAAGAGCTAAGCTTGAAGCATCCGCTGCTGAAATTCGTAAGGAGCGTGATCTTGCTCAACAGGAAGCTCAAGAACTGAAAGTTCAGTTACATCTAGCTGAAGATAGATATGACAGTTGTCATCAGCAACTGCAGGAGACACTGCGCAAACTTAAAGAATGTAAGTTGGAACCTTTTGTTTTTATTTGTGAGATGTAAGGCACATTTGTTAGGTAGGGTTTCAGTATTACTATTAACACCAGTAGGAAATGAATCAGTCATGGGTCCACTCTATTTGCCATTTCTTCATGATCGTTCCCACAGTGAATGTTACTTATCTACAGGAAGAGGCATTTCTGTTAATTTTGAAAAGTGATTTTGTATTCCCTTTGCCATAATTTTTGGTTTCACATTTTTATTTTGAGTATCTACCTACAACTACATTTGTTACATCATTTAAAAAATTGAAAAAGAAAAAGAAATTTGATGGGGCTTCTCTTGTGGGTACTTTGATGTCATTATTCTTGTATTTCTTTCATTGCCTCAAATTTTAGAGCAAAAACGCCTTCTGGAATTTAGTGTCTTCCAGTATTTTGCAGTGAGGTAAATAACACATTATTCATGATGGGTTTGTAATGAGTATGTAATTCTTTAAAAAACCAGAAATGTAATTGTGTTCCATTATCAAACTCACACATGATTGATAACCAATTTAAACATGCAATAACTTGTTTTATGCTTCTGCTAAAAACATCTTACAATCGATATGGTAATCTGTGACAAACCCGAATCCTACTATCATCTGTTGATCTTTTGTTTCAGAATAAGACCTTTGTTGATACTGTTTCAAAAATATTCCTCATGTACTTCACTTGAATGAAATCTACAGTTCATGTTATACAAAATAAGAAGTAGTCAGAGAGATGTACGTATTATATAATCTTTTTCAGAATGAATCTTTCACTCTGAAGCAGAGTATGCACTGTTTGCGCACTCTTTTGGAAACTACATGACAGGCTATAATACATGCCAGAGAAGAACATGTACCCGGAATCCTACCTTTCCCAGATAATGCTCTCACAGATTGATCAAGCAAGAAGGCACAGTGGTAAGACACGGTGCATGCAGTGCAGATCCCTGTCCAGCCATCCCAATTTAGATTTCCTGTGGTTTCTCTGAACTGCTGTATTCAAATGTCAGGATGGTTCCTTTCAAAAGGTCTCAGCTGATTTCCTTTCACATCTTCTTCCAATCTGAACTTGTGCTCCATCACTAATGATATCATCATTGATAGGACAATAAACCCTAATCATCCTTCCGTCGTTCTTTCTGGCTGAGCTATTGAGGCACTGCTCATGACACATTCACACAGCTTTCTTCTTAGTAGTACTCTCCTAATTTTCAAACTTCATGGAAATGCTGCTGCACACCTTGTTAGATCAGCTCTCCTAGAGGAAAGAATGTTGTGAATAAATGGCTTTGCACAGACTAGTGTCTCTTTTCAGAATGAATATTCCACTCTGCAGCAGATTGTGCTGATTTTGAAACTTTCTTTCAGGGTGGAACTGTGTTCTGGAATGGGACTCAAAACTGAAACATTGCCTTTTGCAAGTAATACTCTCACCTACTGAGGTATCATGATTCTCAAACTGTTCGTGAACAGTTTCAACGCTGTTAGTACTTAAGCCCCCCTGCATCTGTTGCTATGCCAATATTTATGGAAGAAATGTTATCACCGAAATGTTAGCCGCAGCCTAAAAGTTGTTTCCAGAACAAATATTTCTCCCTTCATTGCGATGTGAACTGTTTTTAAACTACTTCTACTAGTCCAGCAAGGTGTGCAGAATAGATTCTTTGATTTGTGATTGTAGGAGAGCGTATGTTGGAGAACTGAAGATCTACGGACAATTGTACATGGACAGCTCAAACTGTAAGAACACTGTACACAATATTTAAGACTCTGAATTTGGTCAGGAATGTACAAAAATATTTTATTATACTCATTTTGGAATTTCTTTAACCAGGTTATTTTTAACTATCTGAAATAGAAAAGGCTTTCCAATTGCTGAAATACAAACAACTACAGCAAGACGCATAATCCTGTAAGCAGGCCTCAAATTCTGAGCATTTATTATGCTATATAAACTATTAAATAACTCATTTAAGTTATGACATAATCCAGCATCTCATCCAAATATGTTATGTTTCCTTGCCGCTGTAGGTGCAATAAATTAGTTATTGTGACAAAAAAATGTTGTGACTCTCATACACAGGTTTTATTAGTTACCCTGAAATGGTGAGATGGATTCCTGATCATTATGTTAGCATTTTTTGTGACTCAATGGTGAAGGCACTTTCCTCTTATGTAGGTTTTTCATGGTTTACTTAAATCGCTTTAGGTGATTACGAGGTTGGCTCCATTGGCATTGTCATGACATACTTCTTCCATTGTTGCTGCTCAGATCTGGTGGTGTACCTATAGTAACCTAGAGACTGACTAACATACCTTCAATTATTTCTTCCTCCTCGAGTGTACTGTACAAATTGTACACCTTTGCATAGGGACAACTGGGGAGTGTTTGTGCAGTGTGGTTATGTGTTTCTGTCACAAAGCAAAAATAAATACAAAATCTCCAACTATTAGTGCTATTGCAGTAGCCACCAGAAAGATCGCAGGAGGCGCACATCGGCACGCCGCGTCACAGACGGTAGTTGCCGCAAGTAGAGTCCCGTCCACCAGAGGGCACGCGAGAATTCGGACGCGACCTCTGCCGGTATAACAACAACAACAAGAACTCCGGCAGCACGGGCCGTGCCCAGTCAGTTAACATCGGGCATGCCTAGGACACAGTTCCGGTCTACGCTAGGTGAAGTGCGACGAAAACGTGAACAGTGTTACTACACAATTGGCGATGAGTAGGGTCGTTCTTTCGCGTGTTGCGTCGTTGTTCCGGTTTCGCAGCTTCTCCACGGCATGGAGGATTTAGTGCGGGTTTTGGTTGAGCAGCAGATGGAGCTCATGGTCACCATGAAACAAGTGCTTCCGGCGTTGCTCTCCACGCCGTCTGCTCCAGCGCCGTTCCCTCCTCCCTTTCCCCTGTATGACGAGATGGCGGAGGATTGGGACGCATACGAACACAGCCTTCGGCAGCATTTCCAGGCGTTTCATGTTGCCGATGCGGAGGTATGTCGTGCTCTCTTCTTGTCTTGGATATCTCCACCGCTGTATCAAGTTTTGCGGCAGCTAGCGCCGTTGCAGAAACCCTCGTCCTTGTCTTTTGACGCATTGTGTTCATTGCTGTCTTCATATTATCGCCGCCGCACGCATGTTGTGGCGGCTAGGGTCGAGTTCTATCAATGCAAGAAACAGCCCCATCAGTCTTACCGGGCGTGGACCGCTACCCTGCATGGTCTTAGTCGCAAGTGTCATTTTGTCACGGAGCAGTCGCGAGAGTCGTATGCCCACGTTACGGTACGCGACGTCATTGTTCGTTCGGTCGCTGATAGGGAGGTCCGGCAACAGGCCCTGCAGTTAGAAGACCCTTCCCTTGAGGAAGTCCTGTCCATTGCTCAATCGTATGAAGTCTCACACCGCAGGTCAACAGCTGGAAGTGTGGTGCGATGTCGTGGCGGTTAAGGGCGGTGCGTCCGCGTCCACTGTATCCGGGGTGGACGACGTGCGAGCGGTACAATCCGACCGTTACGGCCGCTCCCGCATGGCGCATAAACAGAATTCCGGCCACCGGCCCCCGTTGCCGTCCTGTGCGTCGTGCTACATACATCATGGTCGGTCAGAGCGCCCCCAGCGTTGGGCCGTTTGTCGCAAATGTAATAAAAAAGGTCACATTGCTAAAGTTTGCCGCTCAGCCTCAAAAGAATCGAAGGAAGCAGGTACAGAGGACATGGACGTTGACATTCAGGAAGTTTCATCGGGCCAGGCTCCCGACGCATCGGCACGCAAACTCTTTATCGAGGTATCAGTTCTGTCGCGCCGGTTACAACTGCAAGTAGATATGGGCGCGGCAGTTTCGTTGTTGAATGCACAAACTTATTCCGACCTTGGATCGCTCCCATTGGCGCCAGTTTACCGGCGTCTACGCGGTTGTGGTAAACAGTTCATTCCCCTACTGGGTCAATTCACTACCGACGTGACTTACAAATCAGTCACTCGGCCTATTACTTTTATTGTTGTCAGTGATGTGAGCTCCGCTAACCTTTTTGGCATGGATGCCTTTCAAGCTTTCGGTTTTTCTATCACTGACACCATACAGTTGGTCTCCGAAGACGTTCCCTATCAATCATTGGAATCTTTGATCTCAGACTTTCCCGATATCTTTGAGGAGGGCCTGGGGCGTGTTTCTGATTTTGAAGCTCACTTAACATTGAAGGCGTCGGCTCGCCCGCGTATTCTACGCGCAAGGCAGATCCACTTGGCTCTCCGCCCTCAGGTAAAGGAAGAGTTAGACCGGCTGACAGCCCTAGGAGTCGTTCTTCCCATTTCTTCTATTGAGTGGGCTTCGCCCCTCGTTATTGTGAGGATGCCCTCGGGAAAATTACGTCTTTGTGGCGATTTCAAGGCCACCATTAATTCCCAATTGGTGGTGGACACCTATCCTTTGCCTCGTGCTGATGAATTGTTCTCTGCCATGGTGGGAGGCCAATATTTTTCGAAACTCGATCTTTCAGAGGCTTATCATCAAATACCACTTGATGAGGACTCCAAACGGCTGGCGGTTGTCAACACCCCGTTTGGCCTTTACCAATACCAGCGGTTGGCCTTCGGAATATCCAGTGCCCTGGCGATATTCCAGCGTTATCTTGAGCACGTCACGTCGACAATCCCTCATTGTATTAATTACCTGGATGACATAATTGTCACAGGCCACAGCACGAAGGAACACTTGCACAACCTTCGCACCCTCTTTCTCAAATTCAGGTCTGTGGGCTTGCGTTGCCACCTGCATAAGTCAAACTTCTTCCAACCGTCCATTGAGTATGTGGGCTACACCATCTCTCACCACGGCATCCGGCCACTTGGAAGTTTGGTCCAAGGTATCGTCGACCTTCCTCGGCCCGCTTCGCTGAAAGAGTTACAAGCTTTTGTAGGCAAGATAGACTATTACCACCGGTTCATTCCCAGGGCTTCCACCATAGCGCGCCCCCTGCACTGCCTTCTGCGCAAGGGTGTTCCTTTTGATTGGTCGCCTGCATGCGAGCGAGCGTTCACCTCGTTGAAGGGCCTCCTCATGTCAGCGCCTTGTTTGGCTACTTTTGACCCCCATAAGCCATTAGTCCTGGCTAGAGATGCTTCGCAGTATGGGGTGGGGGCGGTCCTGGCCCATCGAAACGCCGATGGTTCCGAGCAACCACTGGCATTTGCGTCTAAAACTCTTAGTCCCGCGCAGACCCATTACTCCCAGGTGGAAAACGAGGCTTTGGCCATTGTCTACACTGTTACCAAGTTTCACCCTTTCTTGTATGGCACGAAGTTTCAGTTAATCACTGACCATAAGTCGTTAATATCGTTATTTGGCCCCGCCTCTCAGATTCCAGATAGGGTGGCCCACAGACTACAGCCCTGGGCCTTGTTCCTCTCTAAGTACCATTATGACATTCATTTTCACCCTACCGGACAACATGCAAACGCCGACGCTCTTTCCAGTCTTCCGGTGGGCCCGGATCCTACGTTCGATCGTGAGGAGATTGTTTGTTTTCATTTGGATGTGGCGTCCCGCCAAGCGGTTGATGGCTTCCCGATCACTAGTTCCTGAGTCGCCAGGGAAACGGCAGCTGACCCGGTTCTCCAGCAAGTAGTTCACCTCATTCAGCAGGGGTGGCCATCCCGCCCTCCGGGTCGGGCCTCGGACCCTCTTCGTAATTATTTTATTCTACGAGACCACCTCTCGGTCTTGGAAGGAGTTCTCCATCTAGCTACCAATGATACAGCTCCTCGCGTGGTTGTTCCTGCAAGTTTACGAAGGGAGGTCATCACGTTATTACATGCGGGGCACTGGGGTGTTTCCCGTACTAAAACCTTGGCTCGCAGACATGTGTACTGGCCCGGTATTGACAGAGAAATTGAGCACTTGGTGGCTGCCTGTTCCCAGTGTGCGAGCCAACAGGCATCTCCCAAGGCAGCGTTCTCTTCATGGCCGCCGGCAACCCAAGCATGGTAACGTGTTCACATCGATTTTGCGGGCCCATTTCTCAATGGCTTTTGGCTCATTGTCATTGATGCTTATTCCCGCTTCCCATATGTGGTTCGCTGCTCCTCAACCACTTCAGAAGTTGCAATCCAGGCACTAGCAAAAATCTTTTCTGTGGAAGGTCTGCCAATCACCCTGGTCTCGGTCAATGGACCGCAGTTTATTTCACAGACCTTCCAGGATTTTTGTAGGCACTTCGGTATTCGGCATGTTTACTCTCCCCCCTTCCATCCACAATCGAATGGGGAAGCCGAGCCCATGGTGCGCACATTTAAGACGCAGATGAAAAAGTATGTGCACAAATTTCCTGCGGAGGAAGCATTGATGTTTTTCCTGACGGCATACCAGACCACACCAATGGAAGAACGCAGCCCCGCAGAGCTCCTCTATGGGCGTCAACCAAGGACTCTGCAGCACCTCCTCCGGCCTGGTCCTCGCCAGTCTTCGCAAAACGGAGTACCTGGCTTTGCACTGGGTATGTCGGTCCGGGCCCATGGGTTTGGTCGCAATCCACGTTGGATACTGGCGGTGGTCCTGCACCGAAATGGCCGCCGGCTCTATACCTTGCAGGCGAGGGACCGGGTGGTACGTCGTCACCAAAATCAGCTACGTCCACGTTTGGACACCCACCCTCCGACCTCTCGGACACCGGCTTCCCCATTGCCGGCACCTGTGTTGGTTTCGCAGGGGACGTTACCGCCTCTCCCTCCTATGACTCTGCCGCACTGCGATGGTTCTCAGCCTTGGCAGCCTCCAGTAGCTCCAGCACTGGCATCGCCATCGTTCGAGATGCCACAGCGATAGCCAGCCCCCCTCGCAGGCCCGGTTTCTCAGGAGGCTGGTTCACATGTGGTCGTCCCTTCCCCATCGTCCCCACCACTGGGTCTTGCCCCTCCCGACGTGGAACAGGATCTGGAGTTCGACAGCTTGTCGCCCGTTCTGTCCCGGGCTCCGGTTGTGGAATGACGGGGGGCCTCTTCGTGTGGGTCACTTCCAGCCATATTCGAAGGTTCCAGCTCGAGGGTTGGCAGATCCCCTCTACTCCGGCCTTCCAATGGATGTGGAGGTCATCGCTCCTGCCCGACGCTCCACCTTCCGACGCAGTGGATCACAGTGGCTTCACCCCCCGAAGGAGGAAGAGTGCAGTAGCCACTAGAAAGATCGCAGAAGGCGCACATCGGCACGGCGCGTCACGGACGGTAGTTGCCGCAAGTAGAGTCCCGTCCACCAGAGGGCACGCAAAAATTCGGACGCGACCTCTACTGGCATAACAACAACAACAAGAACTCCGGCAGCACGGGCCGTGCCCAGTCAGTTAACATCGGGCATGCCTAGGACACAGTCCTGGTCTACGCTAAGTGAAGTGCGACGTAAACGTGAACAGTATTACTACAACTACAATACAACTTGAAATGGTTACTAAATGTCACAAAATCTGGTATTTTTCTGTTCCCTTGCAAAAATGTTGTAAATCTAAAGGTAGCAGTTTACTGATATTGGTAACTAATAGTTATTGAATGCTGAAATTGGATTTGACCTTTTTTTCCAATTCTGAGAATTACATATAATCTTAAAATAACAGTGGCTTTCTTGTTTAAAGAACTGTGGTTCCAGATATGACAAGTGACAACATTCCAGTACCAATCTTAGTCGCCAATGTGACATTTCCTGGCATTTTTGCACAACCTATTGTACAAAAAAGTGGCACTTTAAAAAAAAAATTCTTTAATGCAGATCATAAATTAAACTAGTTATTTTCATAATAAGCAGCTGTAAATGTGAAAAACATTGAGTGCAACACTTTTGTTTAGCAAAAACGTAAATGAGCTTGGTATCTGAGGACTTTTAACCCAATATATGCCCCGGCCTATGAATACATCAAGCCCGATTTACACCTAGGTGAATGGAAGTGAAGTCAAGCAAATGAACAGTTACAGAAAATTTCCCAGTGTTTACTACAATTCACTTGTATCCATGAGCAAGTGTTTACACTAGTTGGAACAGAAAAGAATACAAAATAACAGGCAAAGCATATAGCACCGCATTATTGTTTCTTGGCGTTAATTGGCGCACAGAGCCAATACTGTGCTTACCTTTGATATTTAGAGAGGTTTATTTTGCATGGCAAGCTCATTGTTTGTGACAAAGTAAGCAAAATAGCATTATAAAAAGAGGTATTCAGGGGAAATGTTTTGAGAAGTGCAGTTAATACTGAATTGCAACTCTAATTTCCAAAACTTTGCATATATGTTGCTTTTCATTGGCGTCTCAGTACAATTGAGGAGGAAATTTAAAAGCAGAATATTAAGTACCGATGACCAACATAATCTGAATAAATGCTAGCATTTACTCTCTGTTTGTTAGTTACTGGAAACTTTTACATTAGTGGTTGTTCACAATTCAGTAGTTTCTATCTCCTGTGACAGTCTCTGATGTCTGCAGTGATATGTGGAAAGCACTTCAAGGACTGGTTCAAAGTATGTGCAAGTAAAATAATGTCATTAAAATATGATTAATGAGGTTTAATACATTCATATAAGCTGTCGCGTATGCTACTTGACAAAATCTGCTGTTTGGTTTGCTACAGGGCAGTGAGCATGATACCATGTAAACCATTTTCATTTATCATCAAAAATCTCCAACATAACAGTCATACATCAGTCTTGTAATTACAGCTGTTGTGAACATAACAGTGACAATGATCAGATCTTTTGTATAATTTTAATTTTTCACACTTGTGTATTTTCAAGGAAATTTATTGTACTTTTCCTTTTTAACCTTTGATCCTTTGATGACCTACTGCCGGAGGACCATGAGCGAACACTAACAAATGTGAACTGAACAAGACTGAATGCAGTTTACACCAGAGAGAATTCTTGCTCACTCCAGTGTAAACTAAACTACACAATAAACTACTTTCATAGAATGGTGAAAATGATATTAATAAGTATTGAAATAAATATTCTCAGTGTCCTGTTTTAAATATTCTGAGTGTCCTGCTTTAAATATTCTCTGTGTCATGTTTTACTGGCAGAAATACATTTTCATGATGTCAAGTGTCCTGTACTATATTTGGCTGATAGAAGCACACCAAGCAGGTGCCATGTTGATTTGCAAATTTGTGAAGCTCCAGTGCCGTATTTTATGATTTTCTTATTTATACTGACATACTACAAAAATACCCATTTTAATCAGTGCATCACATTAAAGATCACTCTAAACAGCGTCATTTTTTATACGAATTCTGTGCAAAAATATTGTGAAATCTGACTTCGCTGAAGAAAACGTTACCTGTATTCGAAGTTGAAAGTGAAGATTGCTTCATTGCTGTGGAAAAATGAATTTTTAGTGACTAAACTAGTAAGCTTTTGAGAAATATGAAGGCACTAATGCTTCAGGCAGAAGTGAATGTGTAGTATCTCAAAATTTTTGACGCTCATTCTCGTACTTCTGCCACTGGTGCAGTCAAAGATAATGTCCAACTTGGCTGTTCTTTTTTTTTTTTAAAAAAAAATCATTTATTGTTAATTCTTTTTCAGGGTTGATTCAAGAAAGTTATCTAAAAAGTAATAAGAGTTGTTAAATTGACTCCTTAAGCAAAACGTAACTTCAGTTTTACAAAATATATTGCACAGTTTAAAAAAAAAAGGACAATTTTTGTGGTAGTAATGGAAAAAGAAATTATGACTTAACCTTTTTCTGAGGTACCTTTCTTTTCATGGAATGTACTAAACCTGCCATTGGAAAAAAAATCACAAGAAAGGGAACCATTATAAAGAAGACACTGAAACGCATTGGACTGCACCTTCAAATTAGGCCAACAATTCTTGTGGCAACAGATCCGCCTATTAAGTCTGTGTTCACTGTTCTAGGTTCTTGTTTCAACCATAATGAACTCTTATTAATGCTGAGATGGCAAATAGTCTTATTACGTGCACGTATAGCACATCTCAGCCATATAAGATATTCTTAGTGCAAAAGCAATTTTCAATGCAAGCAAGTTATGTGTACTTTATCAAGTGTCTGGTGTTGTGCTGAAGGAAATTTGTCTTCAGTGTTCAAATTATGGGGTGCTGTTTCCACACTATAGTCGAGTATTGACGAACCATTGGCTTCAAGTCTCAGAAGAGAACTTAGAAGTTATGACAAAGTTTTTTAAAAATATGTTTGAGTGGTGTATGGTTGTAAAGCTGTTTTTCGTTAATTGATTGCATTTAATGGGTTCAGTATAAATGCTTCCTTCTTTAATAATGTAAATAAATGTAATTAATTAAAAGGTGTATTTTCATTTCCAGTGTAACACACAGATAATAAAATGATAAAAATAGGAACATACAGAGCTTCAGAAATGAGTCATCAGAAAGAAATCCCAAAATTGATGAAAGAGAATTATACCTAAAATAGTATAGCATGTACAGTTGATAGAGGAAATGAAAAGTCATTCATAATACTAGAATTAGAGACAAGCAAATGCAGGACGAGAGTCAAAAGTAACTGTGGTCCAACAACTGAGGCTCAAATTACAAACTATTACTGTTGTTGTTCTTGTTGTTTTTGTTGTCATTGTTGCAGATGACAATTCAAATCCCCATAGTCATCTAGCTTTAGGTTTTCCAGGATTTACCTACCGTATTTACTCGAATCTAAGCCGCACTCGAATCTAAACCGCACCTGAAAAATGATACTCGAAATCAAGGAAAAAAAATTTTCCCGAATCTAAGCCGCACCTGAAATTTGAGATTCGAAATTCGAGGGGAGAGAAAAGTTTTTAGGTCGCACCTCCAAATCAAAACAAAGTTGGTCCATTGTAGTATGAGACACAATTTAGGTCGAATGAATGATGATACAGCTACAGAAGTTTGGTTCGAGTCGTAAGCTTAGCAGTTAAGCTTTACCAGGTAGCCATTGCTATGCGTCAGGCGCTCCGTCCGTATTTATACGGGTACCCTTCCTTTTTCATGTGCTTCGTCTGGGTTGAATTGATTGCTTATTTTTCTTTGATCTGATAAGAGTCGTTACTTTGTTATAGGTGTTTACATCACTCTAAGCTGAAAATGCATTATTGTACTGTGTCACGCATTGTTTATCGCATTCTGATAATGAGTGTTTACGACCTGTCGCCGCTCGCGGCATGGCTTGCTTTTGTACGCGCTACCGTCGCTTCCAATTGAAAAATAAAAAAATAAATAAATAAATAAAATTGGCTCATAAGCGAAACAATGGCAAGAGACTGCAATTTGTTGTTACTTACACTGCTGCTTTCTTTGATAATGATCAACAAGAACCAAATAATAGACTGCGTGTGATAGAAGATGTTGTGAAGGAGAGTTTAGCGAAAATTTTTCTCCGTTTGAATATCTTTGCAGATGCCTCTTTAGTGCATTACCTTCTGCACAGAAATTAGAGTCATCTTAGATTTAAAAATCTAGTCAGTTGTTCTTCATTTCTGACTGCATCTCTAATTGGCGTAAGAATAATACTAATATAAATATGGCATGATATGTACATTCTTCCGCGATTGCTGTTGTGTCACTCTAGTTTCGTAGTTTATTAGGCAGACAGGATTTAAATGAAGTAGCAGCAAACACAAAAGAATACATGGCAAAATGTTTATATTCATATTATTCTTATGATGAAGAGATTACTGCATGTGATTCACAATTCATAAAAGTTCCTATTAGCAACCATCTCTTGTCACAGGTAGGAAAAAATTCAGAACGTAGAGTTGGCCGTATTGACAAACACCCCAAACAGTCTTGCCAGTCGGATTTTCGTAGTACATTGAAAGGTTGCTACATTCGAAGATGAACAATACGGAATTTGTATTTACTTCGTTGGATAATGTATGAAAATGCAGTGGTCGAAACTCGGGGCGGAGAAAAAAGCTCGTCTTCCACATTTTTCTTTTTAATTTATTTACTGACGCAGAGGTTTTGGCACCAGTATTTATCTTTGTGCCTGCAAAGCATGCCTGTGTAGCGCTACATATATTCGACGGCAAAAGTTACTTGTGGCGGCACCTACCAACATTTTGCAGAACTTCTGCTTACTTTGCTCTCGATTCTAAGCCGCAGGCGGTTTTTTGGATTACAAAAACTGGAAAAATAGTGCAGCTTAGATTCGAGTAAATACGGTAAACTGTTTAAGGCAAAAGGATGGTTCATTTGAAAGGGCACAGACAGTTTCCTTCTCCTTTCTTCCCAAGTACACCTTTGTGCTCCGACTCTCTAATGTAAGCTCTGAGTGAGTATTTGCTTCCCCTCAATAAATACTTGTACATCTTCCCTTTTTTTCATTTTTCATTTTCCTTTCTGATGGCAAAAGATATCTAAATTTTTGATCATTGCATATTTAGCCGTTCTTTTTCAACTTATTTGTCTGATAATCTAACTACAGACTTTTTATTCTTTTGGCAGCAGTTAAATATACACATTTCTGCCGTTGTAAGTATTATTAATGCTCATCTGTGTTGTGCATTATAAATAAAAATAATATACTCATGACGTGTGTAATGTTTACAATTTTGTTCTTTGGAACTGATTTCCTGGACTTAAATTTCTTGCTAGTTAGTTCATCTATTTCCTTTTTGCAACTCAATCTGTATTATTTATGTTTTTCAGTGGAAAATAGCAGTGAAATGCTGCGCAAGGAGCTAACCGATGTCCGAAGACAGCTTGCAGATAGCAACTATGAAAAAGACAAGTACAGCAGCTCCAATAAAGAATTAAGAGAATATGTGAAACGTATTGAGGGTGAAAAACGTGAACAGAGCCGCACCCTAGAAGATGCATATCAGAAGATAGCAAGTACGTTTGCATTAAGTCATTTCATAGAGAAAAGTGTATTTAACTTGTTGCCTCCATGGCTTTATTACACTGTTACTTGAATTCGGAGTATTTGCATATCATGCTTGGGGAGTTTCCTCAGCTCTTATGGGTACTAACAAATTTGAGAGTTTTTACTATATTCTGTTACTTGTGACTCCTGAGCTACATTTTATGTCTGACTTGTCAAATAGTTCTAAAAATCAGTATTCCTCTTCATTGCTTGTCTATTTTTCTTTGCTATTTCTCATTTTCTATCTTGCCTTTTTCACAATGGTTTTCTATTCAAGCACCTCTCAGCCCAGCTTTCTTTGTTTCTTTTTCAACAATAAGTGTTGAGGTTTTCCACTTCTGTTCTGCATTTCATATTTATTGTTTAGAAAAAAGAAAGATTGTTATTGTTTAACATAACACAGGCTTAGAAGATGTGAAGGCAACACTCGACAGTGAACGGTCAAGGCTACAGGGCCAGCTGCGTGAGGTGGAGAGACAACAACTACAGACAGCTCAGCAGCTCCAGGCTATTCAAGAAGAACTGTCACGTACTCGGGCAGAAGGTAGCCAGAGGCTCAATGAAGAGCGCGAACTTCAAGCACGACTAACTACAGAAATTGAAGAACGAGAGCGAGCTCAGCAGGAAGTACACACTCTTCGCAAACAGGTCAGTTGCACACAGTAATCTTTTATGTTCATTTCTTTTAATAACTATTCATAACTGAAATTGTGTCAGATAAGAAACAAAAAGTGTTCTGCTTGCATACTAAACACAGTGAAGTACTAATAGATGGAAGATACTACACAATTTAACTGATATTGACATACAAAGCTTTGCAATTTTGATAGACAGTAAATTGCACAACCATTTATGGTGAACATATGACTTCTTATTTTCTTAATAATAATAATCTCATTTGTATAGCATCTGTCTTATTCAAAGTACAGTATATTCTTATAAACTGCATTATAATTGACATTCAGTGTTTTTCTTTTGGGTGCATAGATGAATAAATTATGTGGGTATCCAACACATAAACTCACTGCATATTGCTGCCCATGCAGGAAACATGATTCTTTGAAATTCCTTCACAACATTGGAATATTTCCCCTTGTATGTTATTGATAGTCATGTTGTGTGCTAATCTTACTGGAAATTGGAATCGCTTAAAGCTGAATTGGTTACTTAGTTGAAATGGGTAATTCATGGTATGAACACCAACTTGCCTTCTTCTTTTCCAGTTAATATTTCCACTTCTATGATGTTGTTTAGAAGGTTGTTTTTTTTTTCCATTTTGCAAGGCCATACCAGAAACATTGAATGAATTGAGAAATTTTGTCATCAGGAAGTTTACACTTTCATTTTGGGTCATCATTGTACCAATGAATTCAAATATTTTTTTCTTCACTTGGTATCATATTCTGTATTCACAGGTTTTTTTCTGTCTCTTTTTTTTTTTTTTTTAAGCTACTGCATTTTTGTTGCTAAAATTATTTGCTCATGCAGCAGTTTATTGTTTAAGTATTTTGAGATAATTAGATACACTTTTTTGATGTTGTTCCTATGTCTTTACTACATTCCACGGCTCATTTTAAGACAGTTTTGCCGAAGATCAATGTGATTTGTCCCTTTCCCAAGTTGCATTCTATAACATTCAGAAATATTTTGAACATTCAGGAATATTTATAAAATATGGAGAGCTTAAACAGAACAGTCCAGAATTTTCATTCTTGAAAAATACATTCATGATATCATCACAAGCACAACAGCTACCACTCAGCAACCACTATAGCGCACAACAAGGGAGCCCAGAGTGCCACCATGTAGAAGAGCTAAGGACAGTTAGGAACACCGAAACACAGAAAGAGAAGACAGGAATGGCTTCCACGGTGTTGAGTATAGCATGGGCAGGGCAATCATTTTAATTTATTTCCAGAATGCTGATAGTGTCATGTTCTCATCTCCACAACATTTTAGCGCGCTAACGTTAAAGTACATAGTTACACATGTAGTGAATCTGTTAGTCACAGTTATATTGTCTACATGTCAGTACAGCAGTTGAGTTTCTGATTTTCGTACTATTGAAGCCACACATTTGACATTGGAAAGTCCTGGATAAAATGCAAATGATGGAAGTGTTAAAGGTAACTACTCACTGCACAGTGTAGTAAGAAACAGTCTGAAAAGCTTATAAGGATGTTGCAGGGTAGTTTATCTGAGAAATAGATGTTAAGAATAAAATTGATATGTTGCACCATTTCCAAGTTAATTAGCATCGAAGTTAGCCAATCACACCATTGTGCATGCAAATTCAAGCAGCCCACCAAAGACAGTGTCACCAAAAGTGTTTTTATTTGGTTTCCTCAGACTGAACAAGAGAGCGATACAAAAATTCGACATGGAATGGTAGTAAGGATTGAACCTGAGCCAAAAGGCTGAGCAGTCTTGTGCACTGTCATCTACGCTGCGAGAACAACTGACCCTAATTGTGTCTGGAAGGCTGCTAGAATTTGCATGTGCAACTGGCTGATTGGCTAACTTCAGTGCTAATTAATTCGGCAGTGGCCATCTTCCAGTCTGACTGCCAACTCCTGCTCTCTCATACATTACTGCTCCTCTTGCTCAGCACCCCGTGACCTCAATCATCCACATTACTGGCACATTTCTCAGCACAACCTACCCTCCAACACTCTTAAAAGTTTTTAGACTCTTTCTGACCACCGTGTATAGTTGAGGTGTTGAGCAGTCCACAAGTGCAATAGTAAGATTAAAAATATTACCTATATTTCAGATAGTGCCCTTCTTCGGAGCTGACTAATACAAAAGAAACATACACATCCCCCGCCCCCCTCTTCCTCCCCTCTCCCCTCTGCCCTGCACACACACACACACACACACACACACACACACACAAACACCTGATATGTAGCGGTGTGTGAATGACCTTCTTTAATATCTAAAAGAGGACAACATTGTACAAAGCAATAGAACATTTTCATTCTTATTTATGTGCTTTTCAGCTGCTGAAAGTCTCAACTATATATTCCATTATTTCCTGGCATTCATTTATTAGAGTCAGATTAATTTGGAGAAAAACATTATCATATGTTAACAGTATATCAATATGATGTTATAACAGAAAATAATTTTTGTTTGCTTACAGCTTGCAGAGGTGGAATCTGGTGCGGAACAGCTACGCCAGGAATGTGGAAGATTGAGGTCACGGGGCGCTGAGCAGGAGGAGCAGTGGCGTATGAGAGAGCAGGAGTTGGCAGTCAGACTGGAAGATGGCCGCTGCCGTGAGAGAAAATTGGAGGACCAGAGGCACAACCTTGAAGTGTGTCTTGCAGATGCTACTCAACAAATACAAGAGTTGAAGGTCAGTTAGACAGATGTAACTCTGAGATAAATAATTCTAGCTGATCCCAGAAGAAATAGAGTACTATTTCATCACACATTTTGATATCTCACTGGCAAAATGCACAATGGCCAACATTTTTGGCAGCTGAAAAATTTGACACAAGTTTAAACACAGTATGAAATGAAGAACAGGTGATAGCTTACACGTAATTCCATTAAAACAAATGAAGTCATGAATCCTGTACAAACGGTAAATTTAATGTCATAACAAAAATCAACATTTTTTTGTGAACTATTCCAAAACTAGGCATTTCTCCGTTTCATGAGTAAAATTGTTGGGGATTTTGGGGCTTTATGTTTTACACTTCGTTATAACCATTATTTAAGATTATTTGTCACAAAATACACTAAATTGAATTAGTATCTATTGTCAAAATAGAAAACAATTTTGCTTGATAATAAATATTCACCTTTTCCATATTGAGGATGTAGTTTCATCCTGAATGCTGGAAAATAACTTGCCATCACCAATAGTTCTAAGCTAAAACATTGCATTTATAAAATAAAATCCTTTGATCAGAAATGAAAGTAGACTTCAGTCCAACTTCAATTACTAACTGCCATTAATAGTAAGATCATTGGTTCACACCTTACGAAATGTCAGAAGGACAAAAATGACTCGCCTTATATTCGCATTTGCTGGTGAAATAATGGCAGCCTCACTAACTGTCAGTGGAATGGAACATCAAGCACATTAACCATACTCAGTGAGAACACACAGCGCTGATTTTGGCTGTCATGTGATCCTCCCGCTCAATTGACTTGTTCTCAGCCTTGCTAACTTGCCTGTTCATTTTGTTACTTTGAAGCTACACAAAAATTTGGTATGGGGTTAGCCTTACTCTATGAGGTATAATCTTGAAGTTTTATTTATCACCTTAAAAAACTATAGTTATTTAGTAATTTTTTTGTCTCTTTACAGTCCTGTTATGCATTAAAATCTCCGTGCCATAGCACTTTGGCATGCTGCCAGAGGAACCAAGGCAAAAGACCTATCTCTGCCTTATCAAAGAGCTACTCCATTTTGTTTCAGCTCCTCTAGAGGCATATTGCAGGGATTTCGTGTGTACCAGGACTGCAGGTCCCCCCCCCCCCCTCCCCCCAGGACTGCAGGTTCCCCCCCCCCCCCCTCCCCCCAGGACTGCAAGTCCCCCCCCCCCCGTCCCCAACACACACACACACACACACACACACACACACACACACAAAGCAAACAGAAAGTAATTACCTCAAAAGCAAAATTCACTCCAGAAAACTATAAAATTAAGAGACAGCATTGCTGGCTACTTCTTACCTTCAGGAGATGAAATTTTCATTGCTACTGATTGACACATATCAAACTACATACTACATATACTACTCTCATACATGTATATAATCTCCACCCAAGGAGTTTTGATAGCTAGGGTAATGTGCATGCTTTTGTAGATGCAGTGAACAGTTTCATTGAGAAAATAAAGCAATGGAAACGCCAGGCAGAAATACCAAAAATGTATGAAAAGATGGCTTGGTGTGTCTTACTGTAAAGAAGACACATCAAGTTGCAGACAGGCACAATTAAAAGAAAAGACACATACATAAAGTTTTCGGCCACAGTCTTCATCAGTAAAAGAGAGACACACATCATTCACACACACAAACAAGCACACCTCACACACACGACCACCAACTCCAGCATCTCGAGCCGGAATGCAACTATCACGTGGGATGCAAGCAGTAATCTGGAGGGGTGCGGAAGGGAAAGGGATAGTGTACGGGTGGGGAGAGACACGAATGCTGTCTGGTGGAGTGTGCAGGGACTGCCAAAATGTGCAGTGTCAGGAGTTTGTGTGGCAGGGAGGTAGGGAAAAAAGGAGAGGACCAGGGAAAGACAAGTGGATGCATTGGCAGAGCGCTACTTACAACACATTCTCCACTCCCATAATTATGTGGCCTCAATCTACAGTAACATACTGTTCCCACTGTTTCCAACCCCTCTGTCCTATTATCTCCTCCCCATTCTCATCTCCCACCCTGTTTAATTGCAGCCCTCTGCCAACTCATCCATCTGTCTTTTCCTGCTCCTGTCCTTTCTTGCTCCTTTTTCCCCCACTTCCCTGCCCCACAACCTCCTGACGCTGTGCCCATTTGCAGACTAGTTCGCGCACACTCCACCAGACAGGGCTCATCTCTCTCCTCAACCATACAGTACCCCTTCCAGATTGCTGCTTGCATCCCATGGGATAGTTGCATTCCAGCCCAAGATGCTGGAGTTGGTGGTCGTGTGTGCTTGAGGTGTGCTTGCTTGTGTGTGTGAATAGCGTATATCTCTCTCCTACTAACGAAGGCTGTGGTTGAAAGCTTTATGTAAGTGTCTTTTAATTGTGGCTGTCTGCAAGTTGACATATCTTCTTTACAGTAAGTAGCAATCAATCTTTTCCTACACCATGCATTGAGAAAATAAGTACATCATTAGACAAGAGCAATATGGTGGCAGGAATTTCCTGTCTCCTCACAAAGGCGTTTGATTCTGTAAATAAATAACATCTCCCCTTTAGTTCTATTCTCAGAGGGTACTTCTGTCTTACTTAAAAATTGGGAAAATTCTCAAGTCTGTGATCAGTACCTTCAGTACCGTAGTAACTTGGTTTCATCTTTATGGGTTAAATCTAAATATATCTAAGACTCACATGATGCAACTCAAAATCAAACAGTCAAAATGTGAGCAGATTAATATTGTTCACAACAACCAAGATATAGAGGTAGTTGCGTCAGTCAAATTCTTAGGTTTAAATATGGGAAAAAATTTGAGCTGGCAGGCACATGTTGAGAACCTAGGAAATAAATTGGACAGCATTGCATTTGCAATGCAAGTATTATCCACTGCTACTGACATGGACACAAGAAAAGGAACATACACAAGCTACTTTGAATCCATTATTGGGCATTGTATTGTTTTTGGGGTAACTTGACATACAAAGTTCGGATACTAAAAAAATAGAAAAAAATCTCTCAAAATGTGCACTGGAAATGATGATGAACTATCTCATCCATTACTTAGAAAACTTACAATATTAACTATATATAAAAACAAAGATGAGGTGACTTACCGAACGAAAGCGCTGGCAGGTCGATAGACACACAAACAAACACAAACATACACACAAAATTCAAGCTTTCGCAACAAACTGTTGCCTCATCAGGAAAGAGGGAAGGAGAGGGAAAGACGAAAGGAAGTGGGTTTTAAGGGAGAGGGTAAGGAGTCATTCCAATCCCGGGAGCGGAAAGACTTACCTTTGGGGGAAAAAAGGACTGGTATACACTCGCACACACGCACATATCCATCCACACATACAGCCACAAGCAGACATATAGGTCTTTAAATATGTCTGCTTGTGGCTGTATGTGTGGATGGATATGTGCGTGTGTGCGAGTGTATACCTGTCCTTTTTTCCCCCAAAGGTAAGTCTTTCCGCTCCCGGGATTGGAATGACTCCTTACCCTCTCCCTTAAAACCCACTTCCTTTCGTCTTTCCCTCTCCTTCCCTCTTTCCTGATGAGGCAACAGTTTGTTGCGAAAGCTTGAATTTTGAGTGTATGTTTGTGTTTGTTTGTGTGTCTATCGACCTGCCAGCGCTTTCGTTCGGTAAGTCACCTCATCTTTGTTTTTATATATAATTTTTCCCACGTGGAATGTTTCCTTCTATTATATTACAATATTAACTTTGTGATATATATCAAAAACTTACAATATTACCTCTGTGATATATATCACAGAGTTAGTGTTGTAAGTTTTGTAAGTAAAAAGTGTTTGCCCTTATGGACAGTGTTTGAACTCAAATATCTCATGATGACACAATTTTCACTTCTTTCTTTTCTTCCTTTTCTCTTCCCAAAATCTCTTCATCCTTTGACTAAGCTCTTGTTTCCTTTGTTCAATCCATAATGCTCCCGTCTTCCTCTTCTCATTTACCATAAATTTTGCATTCCTAATTTTGTTCCTGAATTCCTTTCTGTCTTTTATTGTTTGTTTGTTGATCATCAGCTGCCTTATGTCTTCCTCTATTTCATGATACCAATTTGTTTTAAGGCTTGAATGTTTTACTACTTCAAAGATTCTCTTTGTAAGTCTGGTGTTGTCCATTCTCAGTATGTGTCCGCAGAAATTTACTCTGCGTTTTCTGATTATGTCTGTGAGTCCGTCAGTGTGTTGGTATAACTCATTTGTAGGTCTTTTCATCTATATGCCATCTTTGTGTATTGGTCCGAATGTTTTCCTGAGAATTTTGCGTTCTGTTTTTTCTGTCTCTATAATGCCTGATGCTCCAATTGTGGTCGTTTCTAATGCATATAGTGCTTCCAGTAATACAACTGTTTTGTAGTGTCTAATTTTGGCCTGTCTTGATATGCTTTTCTTATTTTAATGTGACCATGTGAGTTTGTATGCTTTCTGGAGTCTTTGTGTTCATTCTGTATTGGATGCTTTGTTTGATCCTCCTATTTGTATGTATTCCCCTAAATATTTAAATTTTTTTACTCTTTTTACGGATCCATACATCATTTGCATGATGTGTACATTGTTGGTTTGTCGTTCCATGTACTGAGTCTTCTCATACGATATCTGTAGACCTGTTTCGGCAGCTATTTCATGTAGGTGTTCCAGTGCTTCCTTTGCCTCCTCTGTGTTATTACTAAGTATGGCTATGTCATCTGCAAATGCCAGACATTTTATGATTGTTCTTGTTTCATGTGTTCTTCCTAGCTGTATTCCTTTAACTTGTTCTTTCCATTGTTTGACAGTTTTGTCTAAGACTATGTTAAACAGGATTCGTGAAAGCCCATCTTCTTGTCTGACACCTGTGTGTATCTGGAAGGGTTCTGAAATTTCTACGATGAACTTAATCTTTGAGGTGGTGTCTGTGAGCGTCTGTTGTATAATTGCCCTGGTTTTTCTGTCGATGTCATATTCTTCCAGTATGTCAAAGAGCGTTTGTCAGTCTATGGAGTCGTATGCTTTTTTAAAGTCAACAAAGATAACTACAGTATTTCCTGTCTGTCTGACTTTCAGAAGTGTTCTCAAGTTCCAGATCTGTTCTATGCCTGACCTCCATCTTCTGAAGCCTGCCTGGTATTCCCCTATATGCGGATCTGCTTGTGGTTCTAGTCTGTTTAATAACACCTTTGAGAGAATTTTGTATGTGACTGGTAGTAAAGAAATACCTCTGTAATTATTTGGATCTGACTTATCACCGAGCGGGGTGGCGCAGTGGTTAGACACTGGATTCGCATTCGGGGAGGACGACGGTTCAATCCCGCGTCCGGCCATCCTGATTTAGGTTTTCCGTGATTTCCCTAAATCGCTCCAGGCAAATGCCGGGATGGTTCCTCTGACAGGGCACGGCCGACTTCCTTCCCCATCCTTCTCCAATCTGATGAGACCGATGACCACGCTGTCTGGTCTCCTTCCCCAAACCAACCAACCAACCAACCAACCAACCTGACTTATCACCCGTTTTATGTAGGGGATGGATCAAAGCACATTTCCATTCCTCTGGCAACTTCTCTGTGACCCAAATTTCTGAGATAATCTTACTAATTTGCTTGGTGATGTTTTCATCTTGAAGCTTCCAGATCTCAGCAATAATACCATCTTCTCCTGCTGCTCTGTTATTTTTCATTTGTTTGATGATTCTCTCTATCTCTTCTATTGTGAGTGGATTAGAATCTAGGTTGGCTGTGGCCTTTTGGAAGGTTAATTTTTCTGTGGGTTTCTTCCAATTTAGAAGTTCATCACAGTATTGTTTGAGGATTTTGCAATTTTCTTTCGTGTTCGTTTCGAGGGATCCATCTGTTCTTCAGAAGCAGAGCTAGGAGGTTTATAACCCTTCATATTCTCTGTGAATGTTCTGTAATAGTTTCTAGTGTTATTTCTCTTGTAATCTTCATTAATTTCTTTCGACCTGTTGTTGTCTTATGCCCATTTTTCTATTCTGATTTCCTTTGTTGATTATTTCTGAATCTCATGAAATTCCTTCCATGTTTCTGATGTTCTGTTACTGCTGAATTTCTTCCATGCCTGTGTTCTTCTTTCAATGGCTAGATCACAATTCGTGTTCCACCATCTATGTTTTCGTTTCCTAGGAGGTTCCCCCCATCGCATTACCTTCTGAATTGTTTTCGCAAAGTCTGACCATGTGTCTGTTGAATGCCTATTAATCTCTTCAACAACTTTGTCCCTGTTTATCTTCAAGTATTCCAGATCAGGTTTGACTCTTTTGTTTCATGCTGTTTTTTTTCTGCCTTGGGATTTTCCTAATCTTAACTTGTAGTAAATAATGACCAAACTCAAAAAATCCCTTACATGTTCTGACATTTAGAATTTCCCGTGTACATTTGGTGGAAATGGCCACATGATCAATCTGGAATTCTCCCCACACGGTGTTTGGTGCTTTCCTGTTGTAAGTTTTCGTCTTGGCATTCGAAATTGCGTCGACATAACTTTGAGGTTGAAAGTTTGACAGTATTTTATGCGGTGGTCTCGATTTTTCTTTGTATGAACATGTGCCGAGTGCGGACCTGTGATTTGTGTGTATTTTCTTTCTTTATCTAAATGCGCATTAAAATCTCCCACCGAGCGAGGTGGCGCAGTGGTTAGACACTGGACTCGCATTCGGGAGGACGACGGTTCAATTCCGCGTCCGGCCATCCTGATTTAGGTTTTCCATGATTTCCCTAAATCGCTCCAGGCAAATGCCAGGATGGTTCCTCTGAAAGGGCACGGCTGACTTCCTTCCCCATCCTTCCCTAATCCGATGAGACCGATGACCACGCTGTCTGGTCTCCTTCCCCAAAACAACCAACCAACCAAAATCTCCCATTAAAATTTTCACATGTCTTTCTAGAATGTTGTTAGTTACTTCTTCCATGTCTTCCCAGAAGTTTTCAACTTCTTGCGGCTTTTTCTATTATTGTTATTTGGGGGGCATGAGCATTGCTAATTGTGTATGCTTTATTACCTGATTTGAAGGAAAGTGTGGAAATATGTTCTGATATAGAACTGAAGTCTATGATGCTATCCATTACTGATTTATGTACAGCAAATCCTGTACCTAACAATGATGGTATGCCTCTTCTGACAGCAGGTTTCCCTTTGTAGATCCTGTAATTTTCTCTATTGAAATGGTTTTCATCTCTGAAGCGCGTCTCTTGAATGGCAAGAATTTTGATATGAAACTTTTCTAGTATGTCTGTGAGTTGTTTTAGTTTTCCAAGTTTGAAGAGTGTGTTTGTATTGAGAGTGACAATGTAGTGTTTGCGAAGAGATTTTGAAAAGCTCTGATTCTTTTCCTCATGATGTTCCTGGTCCCCCAGAATCTGATGACCAGGAAAATCCAGTGCGTTGACTGGGGCCTGGGGTAGTGGATTCATTTCCTTTTGTTCCACCAAGATCACTTCAAGTTGAGTTTAGTTGCGGTGATCTTTGCAAAAGATCACAATGATTGCAGACTTGATTGTTGAGATCAAGCCATATTTCACAGCCGCATCAACTAGGTGAACAGACTGACTCTGACCACTAATCGCTGGATACCAGAACAGACACTAGGGGATTTCTTGATGTTGTGTGAGAGCTATCGTATTTTGCTCAAGTCCGCCGGCAAGCCGGCGAGGACCCCCCTACCTGCCATCTGGGACGCGCCATGTCGGTGTACCAGCTCTCCGCCTGCTATGACAACGTAGTAGGTTCGTGGATATACAGAAAAAACAGAACACCTTGAGCAACTGGAGATTGGACGTTCAAATTCACAGGACAAGTACATTAATATGTTCTGCAGAAATGATTAGCATTTCAGTCACCTCTGTGCAATGAGCCCTGATATCTTTCTCCATGTGCAATGGCATCAGTGCATATAAGGCGCAAATGGCATCCTGTGGTATCCTGTGGTATAGCCATCCATGCTGCATTAACCTGGTTCCAAAGTCATCTGTGGTGGTTGGCACTGGGTCGCAGTGGTGCATCTGTGTTTTCACCATATCCCACACATTTTCGATTGGTGACAAGTCTGGTGATCTGGCAGGCCAGGGCAAAAAGCTGACATAACTTCAAGAAGGCACGTGTTCATGCAGCAACATGTCTTGCTGAAAAATGACATCTGGCGTGTTGTGCAGAAAGTGTGTGACTGGGAGTCATAGGACGTCATCCGTGTAGGTCACACTTGTCATAGTGACCTGGACATGCACCAACTGTGATTTGTAATTGTATACAGTAGCACCCCACACCGGAAGGCCACGAGTTGGCACTGTATGTGTTGTGCAAATGCAGTCTCTGTGTGCCACTCCCCCTGTCTGCGGTGAATCAGAATGCAGCCATCAGTGATGACGTTCCATACACCATTGCCAACTGGCATGTTTCTGCACATTCGTCAAAGCTAGGCAGAGAAATGGATGGCACGTGTGTAACCCACGCCTAGGGACAGGAAAAAATCGGTGTTGTTATATGACCAAAATCAGTGTTATTTGTTGCACTTTTTGATGTTATTTTCTGGAAAGCTTATTCTGTTGTCAGGTTTCTATTTTTGTCATATTTAACCATTTTTCAATGCTATGTTGAAAATGGAACTGTTCCTAAGATAGGGTGGTCCAAACATGAGACAAGTGTAGAGAAAAATTATTTTAACAAAAAATTTTGACACCAATAATTATTTTAAAACAAATTCCAAAGGTAAAAATGAAAATAATAGTACATTGCAGATATTTTATTGATGACATATTTTGCACTTCTTCATATCATTCTTGAGCTGTGGAGACTACAGAAGCTGGTCTCCGTGGCTCAAGAATGATCTGAAGATGTGCTAGGAGGGTGAAATGCGTCATCAATGAAATATCTGCAACAGAGACTATTATTTCAATTTTTAACATATGTTTACTGTTGCTGTGCTTAGCAAGAATGGTGTGGAGTGATACATATATTTTAAATACTGCAAAAAAAAATATTTATCAGTGAAGTATCCAGCACATTAAAAAGTGTACAAAACTCTCCTTTTTTCAGGTCCACAATCTATTTTTGACACTCAACAATTTTTCTCACCAACTTAAATATTTATGTTAAATGGTTGAAATTTCTTACGGAATAGCAGAAATGAAACTTAGAAGAAAATCTTTTAATGTAAAGAAAAATCTTTGCCTTTGCAGTGCTATTGTTAGTAAGTAAAATGTCTTAGCTTAGCATCTGATTTTTCTGTATGAATATCTCCAAGAAAGCGTGAAGGTAAATATTTACAAAAGATATTTAACTTGGGTTAAAAATAAAACAGAATTTAATTTCTTAATTTTTTTAATGTTGCTTGCAAACATTGTTTATAATATGTTTTAGTAGAAGTGTTGAGTTTTAAATTCTATTTCCCATCAGTAACACAGTATTTTAATACAATAATACTTTATTTTAATGCACTCTTTTTTTCTTCTTCTTCTTCTTCTTCTTCTTCTTCTTCTTCTTTTTTTAACACACATATGTAGAACTGATAGTAAGGCTCATTTATGTGCTGCATTTTCAGCTGTTTTTACCAAGATCTGGACTAATGGGGTAAACACAGACATAACAGAAATCCATCCTTAGACAAAAGAAGCATAGTTCATCCTTACATCAGAGAAGTAAAAA
This sequence comes from Schistocerca piceifrons, assembly GCF_021461385.2. Lineage (NCBI taxonomy): Eukaryota > Metazoa > Arthropoda > Insecta > Orthoptera > Acrididae > Schistocerca > Schistocerca piceifrons. The sequence goes on along the minus strand of NC_060139.1, from coordinate 780,947,236 downwards.
TTAGTAAACATTTGAAAAAGTGAGCGTATGCATAGTTTTTTTAAGAAGAATAAGGCAACAAGCTAACAAAGATGGGTCTCCCATGAAAGTCATACAAAACACTGTTAACTTATCGGGAGCATATAAACCATTAATTTCGAATTCTAATGCCCTTTCATCAGTGGTTACTGTAGGCTTCAGCATTTTCACAGAACACACGTGTTCATTGCCAAGTCTAGAATAAGAATACAATGAAAAAAAAAAAAAAAACAGCAGATGATAAAAATGAGTATCCGAATGCAGGAACTGAAACAGCTTCGAAATGATTGAAAAATGCGCCACAAACAAAACATTAGTCAAGTGAAGTGTACCCCACTCCAACTGAGACAGCTATGTGCATGCGTGAATGTGGCAGCTTGACAGCATCAGAGGTTTTTTTTGGCTGCTTTCTCTCTCTGTTTATACACCAAACAACCACATTCCAAGTAGCCAGAAATGGGAATTGGCGCTGCTTCTAAGTCATCTCTGCACAAGCATGGCAAGCTGTCTGGTAACTGCTTAAACGAAACTTATTTCACCGAAATTTGAAAACAATCATATCGATATTAATTAAAATTTTCGTAAGTTAATACAGGCAGAAAAATACGCACTCAGCCTTCAATGCCACATTGCTATTGGTACTGTGCAAAATATTGTTTATGTGCAAGTGTTGGCAAAGAGCATACCTAAAACAGTTGTCCTGCCAATGAATGGTCTCTGTAAACTTAACTAATTGCTTAAACACAAGCATGTACAGTATTAACGTAGTTTGCATTCTATCATACAGTACACTTTTTTCTTTGGTAAGATGATTTGAGAATAGGTTCTCATACGTGAAACCGGTCATCAATTAAACAAAAGTAACTGAATTTGACAACTTTGGCTGTTTTCTACATCAAACTGGTTAACTCAAGTTGCTGTCCTGTTATTAATCCAGCGTGCTGGAAATCCAAAAAGATGAACCTTATAGCTGCTCATTTCCGTCAAAGAAGTTAATGCTGCCCTTTAAGATACCTGCCTCACCAACTATTCGGAACTCATCACATATTCAGAAATAAACACCCAAATATTTATTTCATTCTTCGATCTCTAATCAGACGGAAATGTTAACATCATTTATTGCAGAACATACTTGTATTACACTTTCGGATTTTTTCCTTTACTTTTATTGTAAAAGGTGCTAGCGTCATAAGCTCAATGATTGATGACAGTGTTGGCAGTGTTCGCACCCACCTCCTTCCAAATACTTGCGTTACATTCATAACAAAAGACCCAGGCTGTGTTGACAATGCTACGATGGAAAAAAATATATATTAGCATGCAGTGGGACACAAACTTACATCCATTTGTATCGCAAACCACGAAACTATCCGTTTTGTTATGGCTTACTCATTCGGCTACTGTCTCAAGTCTCAGTGATCTCATTTCTTCAAGCCTTACATCGTTGTTGCATTATTAACCACATTTAATGAGCAGGGTGATGTGTTTGTGATAGATTCTCATTGCACCATTGCTTTGAAATGACATACTGTGGCACATACACTACAAAAGAAAGAAATAATCGAAATTCGCACAGTGGTCATTTGTACACGTTCGCAAAAGTCCATAGTCGAAAGGCCACTAGTGATGTCACGACTGCAAAAAGTAGTGCAATAGTTGAACATGGAACATTTCAACATTTAATATGTCACTGACATAATTAGATTTATGACACTTCTTACGAGGACACAGAAATTTTGTTGAAAAACACCGATTTTCCGTTACTTTCTTAAAAACCGCTGAGTTCGCGTGATTTGCGCAAAAACCACCAAATTCTCATTATTCATCGCATTATCATTTAAACAGATTTTTCCTGTTCCTACCCATGCCATAATAAACAGCAATGGACTGTCACCCCTGATAGTGTACGATGTGTTACACTGTTTCACTAGAGCCAAGGAGGATGCAGATCTGTCCTCCAATGCTATTAGGATGAGGTGTCAAGCTTCTCAGGTGGTGGTCTGGGTGGTACGACCTGATCCATCTCATCATGTTCTACAGCCTTCCGTGAACCATTCTTCACACACGCAGTTCACAGCCAAAACACTTCGTCCCATACGAACAGCAATTTCCCCAAGAGATGCTTCATGTTCTCTCAAACCAATAATGCACCCTCTTTCATACTCCCTGATTTAACAGTACAATTCGCTCATACTGTTGACCTGGAACCCATACGATGCCATGGTTCAAATGCTATTCATTTCTGCAGAATATAATAATGTACCTGTCCTGTGAAAATGAACATCCTATCTCTAGTTGCTCAAGGCGTTCTGTTTTTTTCTGAACATGAGTGTATTTGAGGGAAACCATTTTGTTCATTCACATTATACAAGAAACAAAGAAAATTTTACTCTCCCTACCCACCACCTCAAACTGTATGCCCAGGGACGTCAGTACAGGAGAATGAAAATTTATAATACATTAAAAGGGAGCAAGTTAATGCACATGAATTTAGGTTCTTTCAGGTGAACCTAAATTCATGTGCATTAACTTGCTCCCTTTTAATGTATTATAAATTTTCATTCTCTTCTTTCAGGTGAACCTAAATTCATGTGCATTAACTTGCTCCCTTTTAATGTATTATAAATTTTCATTCTCCTGTACTGACACTGAAATGTTGTTACTCAGTGGATGCATTCATGCAGGACGAATTGGAATATTGAGATTGATACAATGTGTTACATATCCCAAGAAATATCATTATAGCATTATTATTTATTTTAGTGCTCTTATTTATTAGTGTAGAAATCATTGTAACTGTAAGACTGTAAGAGAAAAATAAAAAGTCAAAGTGATAAATAAGTGTTCAGATAGTTTCACCAAAATGGGGCGGGGGGGGGGGGATGTGCAAAAATCAACACTGTGAAATTGACCATACAATAGCAGTTTTTTTTTTTTTTCTTTTTTCTTTTTGTATGAGTAAATCACCTTGGGATGATCAATATTGCCCTCCAGCTCATCACTGTGACTCCGCCAGCTGATGCTGACCATCATATTTATGTCTGCAAGAGACAAATACAAGCTTCTGAAGAAACCTGTATCATTTTAGTATATGATAATGTATTCTCCTGATGGATGCAAATAATGGAATGACTAAAGACCATGTAGTGTAGACATTAACCTTATAGTTCGGTTTACAATGTTGATTTAATAATTTCTCAGTGCATGTTTGACATTTCCAGTAGTTTTTCAGGCCTTATTCTTTTTTAATTTCATAATTTCATTGTTTGCTCATTTCTTATAAGGATCAGTCAAATGAAAACGAGACAGATGGGAAAAAATAAGCAAACTGTTTATTAATTCAAAAATAATCACCATAACTGTTAATACATCTATCCCACTGTGAGACAAGACATTTAATGACTTCATGGAAAAATGTTTTCAGTTGCCTATGGAACCATGACTTTACTCAATTAAGACTCTCCTTGTCCATTGCAAATCAGTGGCCACAAATATCTTTCCAAAAATATCAGGTCTGTATGGAGGCAATGTAAGGGCTTCCCATTGAAACTTCTGCGATTTAGTTGAAACAGTATGTGGACTGGCATTATCCTGCAACAGAATGATGGCATCTGTCAATATTTCTCGGTGTCTGGACTTCATGGCAACCATCAATTTGTGTAAAGTGTCCACTTACTTCTGTGCATTACTTGTAACGCTGTGTTCCAAAAAGTCAATGAGCAGTGGGCCCCTGCAGTCAAAGAAAAAGGTAGTCATGGCTTTCCCAGAGCTGGCATGACTATTGTTTTGAGTACTCTGCAGAAATTTCACTGAGAAGCTCTTACATATCCTCCATACAGTCCTGATTTCTCCCCATATGATTTCCATAGTTTTGGAGTCCAGAAGAAACACATTTATGCCCATCGATTTGCTTCAGACAAAAAGGTGCTTGCCTGGGTACAATCAGGTTTCCATAGCAATGGTGCTCATTTTTTTTTTTTTTTGCGTTGAGAACTAGGGAGGGCTGGGCTGTGGCCTCCCCTTTGCTCCTGGGTATGGGAACCCGCAAACATTTTTCCATACAGGCACTGACCAACTTGCCTCTCAATGGGATAAATATGGTAACACTTATGGTGCGTACTTTTGAAATAATAAACAGTTTACTTACTGTTTTTTCATCTGGCTCATTGTCATTTGATTCCCCTTATAAAATGTGTAATAAAACTATTGACTTATTCTGTGGCCGAAATATTAGGCAGGACATCTTCCCACCTGACTAGACATTTGTTGTGGTTATTGTGCTCACAGTTTGCCAAGTGCATTGTTTACTTGGTAAATCAATCATAAACAGCTATGAAGTATTCTGTAATACTGTAAACCATAGTAATGGTGTATGAGCAGTCCTATATGATCTCAGAAAATACATGTGTTAGATCAAAGAAATTTAATATACTAAATGTGTTTCACACAAACAATCTCTGAAAATGTGACTGCATATTTAGTTTTAATTCATAACACATAATTAACAGACCAAATATAGTGTGTGTGTGTTTGTGTGTGTGTGTGTGTGTGTGTGTGTGTGTGTGTGTGTGGTGTTTTCAGTTTCATCTTGGACTATCATGGCAATGTTTATATGTAAATTTGTTAATCTGGAGCTGAAACTTTGTCTGTTGAAGTTTCTTGTTAAAAAGATTTCTTTCCTGTAAGCTGTTTGGAGTTTTCAGGTCAGTGTATAGACCTTTTTTTAACCTATAGGCCAGACTTGGTGGTGCAGAGGGCAGAGTCAGAGCCCTAGATCAGCAACTAGTACAACTGGAATCTGCTAAGAAAGAAGTGGAGCAGAAGTTAAGCAGTGTTGGATCAACACTACGAAGAATTGCTGGCATACAGATGGATGGAAGTGTCACACTTCCATACAGGTTGCTCAGCCCCTCAAGACGTTGGAGCCCAGTCCGAGCAGGTAAATGTGTTTTGATGTAAGTTTATCTAGTAATTTGATAGCTTCATTATTTACATTCCAGTCTGGTTTTCTAAGACAATTTATAAATTCACCAGATCATTTCCTTCAATTACATAGTAAGCTTGGAGACAGTGGTGAAGAGACTTTATCCAGATTTATATATTCCATGTTTTCCATAGAAAACTTAAGAACAGAAAAAAAACAAGTGTGTCACAGAGAAATGCTCAGAGACCAACTCTAAGACGTTCAAAAGCATTCCTATAAAAATTTAAAAGCATAAATTTTCATATGTTTCTAATAAGAGATGCTCACTGAAACATAAAAAATAGGCTTGTTTACTGTAATGCCTCGAAGTTTTTTGCACAAAAAGATCATCAGTAATGGCCTGTAAACAATAAATCACAGATTGAGGTGCTCATATAGTGGATTGTACAGTGCACTAGCTTACGAGACAGGGAGGTGAGCCAGATCCAGATTGAATTCACACGGTAGATTAATGACCATGGGCTGGTGCATCAGCCAGCATGAGTGTGGATTTTAGGCATTTCCTCACACTCTTGTAGACAAATGCTGGGCTGGTCCCTGTATTCTACCACAGAGAATACAACACACAAGCAGTTAAAATACAGTCACACACACACACACACACACACACACACACACACACACACAAAGTATAAGAAATTCATAGACAGACGGTGCATACATCTTCTGTGCCTTAAGTTAGATTGACAACTGTGATGTCAAAGGATATCTGGTCACAAAGGTAAACAATAAAATAAAATAAAATATTTGCTGACTCCCAAAGAAGTGAACCCTGTACTAGACATAATAAATGCTAAAGAAAAGAAATAATTAGTTACAGATTAATTGTGAACCACTAAAATATGAAAATAATATTGACTGTTTTCAGCCATGAAATATAAACTATCAGATTTTTATTTCTTTTTTCCTACAATTGATTTTGTAAATTATTTGAGCATAATAATTCTTTATAAATCATGTACTGAATATTAACTTGTTATCAGCTTCATTTAATTTATGTTATAATCATTACAGCTCAGGATGCAGATTCACGAGGTGAGGGTGTTATTGATGTTGACCCAGAGCTTGTTAGAAAAGGAGTGCGGTCCCTCATGCATCAAGTTGCTCAAATAGAACGAGAAAGGGTACGTCAAAATTGTACCTCAATTCTTAATATTATGCTTTTTCATCCAATGGAATGTTGAAAGCTTATAGAATGCTTAACTGAGATTCTTCTCGTATGCTTTAATTGGTCATTGTGATAATTTGTGTAACCTTTTGGGTTTATTTTATTAAGGAACTTCTATGTAGTGGAAAAACATGACAGATTGATGGTGGCAACTGAAATAACAATGAAATTCAGACCCTTCCCTTTGTCAGGAAAAAATGAAATGGTGAATCAAACAAACTGAAACTCTTGAAAGGATTTTGAAGTTATTTGTCAATAAATTAAAAGGAAGCATTGGACAAGAAAATACTGAACTGTTTTAATAATAATAATAATAATAATAATAATAATAATATGTACTCCACCTTCTCCACAGTCTTGAAATCAGACAATGCTGGTAATAGTAGTATAATAAGAAAGTTGAAGAAGTAAAAAAAATCACTCACTGTATGGTTGATATACTGAGTGTAGTCTGAATGTACATAGACAAGCTGGAGATTGCCACTAAGCTGTCTGGCAGTTTCCTTCCTTTTATCAAACAGAATAAGATAAACACACGCACATACATATGAACAGCTATGTTGTCTCAGCACTGCAACTAGACTGAGCCCAGTTAGGTTTTAGATTGGAGAAGATGGTCAGGTAAAAAGGGAATTGTTTTGTTATTTGAAAGCAGAGTGTCATGCAGGGAGCACAGAAGGAAACAGAAGTAATTAATGCTCTTCTGCTATATAAGATATTACTTATCATTGTTTTTACTTTCACTTTTTTAAAATCTGATTCTAAGAACAGAGTTTGTGAGTAATGTCTTAAAGATAGCAGCAGAAAAATAATCATAATAATTGGGAGAAGTATTAAGATAATTTTAGATACTTCTTACTCCTGATTTTGTATCTCAGCCTGCAATGGATGCAGATGTATTGACCATGGAGTCAGTTGACCCCTGTTTTTTGCAGCTCCCCAAGGATACTGGTCAATGCACAACAGCAGAATAGGTCCCACACCACAACTGATGTCCAAACAACTAGAGCACTTTTCAAGCAACAGCTATAACCTGCCTTTGTAGTACAGGCTCAACAGCCATATGGAGGTACCATTCTTACAAGGAATGTCAACAACATTATGCCACCGATTCCATTTAGGACTTTGTTTCCTGTCACATCCCCTAGTCTTGCCATATATTGCTGCCAGGAAGTAAGACTGGTTGCAATGCAATTGCAAGGCTCAACAATACTTCACAGACTGAGTCTCTGACTAGAACCACTGGTGTTTCTATGTATGTGTGTGTGTGTGTGTATATATATATATATATCACAAGTTTCCAAAAATGGAAAAATTTCCTCAGAGACTCAGGTGTCGTGTCTCAATTAATTAGCTTAGATTACAGTGAAACTGGCAACAAGGATTGTCACACATAGCATTAGTAGTCATTCTGATGTAATTATTTCATTATTAGGCCATTAGTTATATTACTTCACATGGGACGTAGCGTATTAAAGTTGTTAGACCAGTAACAGCAGCAGTCAGACCTACAGGAAGAGCACCACCAACTACTACTGGCACTGCTCCAGAAGCAACAAGAGCTGATCATGAAAATGCTGTTACACTGGCTCGTCTGTGTCTCACCAAACACCACCACCACTTCACTCACACAATTTCCAACAGTCAACAGCTGTTCAGAAGCCTGGGTTAGATGGTAATCTTCACTGTGGACAGCTTCTTAAGGCTGCGTACTCAGTGAAACTGTTTGCCAAACATTACTAGGTTTGTTGATTATTTGACTGTGTACAGCACTGTTTGTCAAACATAGTGTGTCTGAACAATGGAAAGTCCAGGATGGAATAACAATGATATTATGAAAAATTATAGATTGCTACTCACCACATAGAGGGAACACTGAGTCACAGACAGGCACAATGAAAAGACTGTTATACATTTGAGCTTTGCACTAAAGACCTCCTTCTAATGTAGAAAAGACACACACATTCATGACTCACACAGACATGACTACCGTCTCTGGCTGCTGTGGCTGTACTGCAGACTTCAACTGCACCTGATGGGAGCAGCAATCTAGTGTGGCAGGTAGAGGTAAGGAAGCGGCATGGGGTGATGAGGGGAAGGGATAGAAGGGTAGGTGGAGGGAGGTGTAGCACTGTTTGTGTGAGTATGCAGGGACATATTCAGGACAGGGTAGATGCAGGTGGGGGCTTTGGGGACGGCAGACAAGGAGAGAAGTAGAGAAGGGAGGGAAGACTACTGTGTGCATTGGCAGAATAGAAGGCTGTGTATTGCTGGTGTGGGAGCTGGGAAGGGGATAGGTAGGTAGAGGACAGGGGGTAACAAAGGTTGAGGTCAGGGGGGTTTTGGGGGTCTGACCTCAATATTTGCTAGTCCCTGTCCTCCACCTACCTATTCTCTCCCATGCTCCCACTCCAGCACTACATGGCCTTCTATTCTACCAACACACCCACTAGTATTTTCCCCCGTCTTCCTCCTTCCCTTCCCCCTCCCCAAATCTCCCAACCGCACCTAGCAGCCCTATCTTTTTCCCACCAAGTCCCTACACGCTCCCACAAACATCACTGCATCTTCCCCCCGACACCTACTCTGCTATCCCCTCCCCACGCCTCCTCCTTACACACGCTAGATCGCAAGTTGCAGTCCGCAGTGTGGCCACAGTGCCCATTGACAGCAGAAACGTGTTTGTGAGTTGTGCTTGTGAGAATGTGTAGGTGTTTCCTGCTTTGGATGAAGGCCTTTCTGCAGGAAGCTTAAGTATAAGCAGTCTTTTCGTTGTGCCTGTCCACGATTCTTCTTCTCTCTGTGGTGAGTAGCAATCTATCATTTTCATAATATTGTTGTTAGATTATGTTTGACGTGTTTTGAGAGAAATTTTGATCAGCAGCAGATTTGACAAGATGGTGAATGTTTGTGTTGATATTTTTCTGCACATGTTTACTGAAATATAGTGTTATTACAATTTATCTCGCTGTAATGTAGGTATCCACAATTATGGAAACTATCCTCTGGGAGAAAAAATAGCTTTGGCAGTTATCAAAATGTTAGAGGTGTTGCATCTTTACCATTGATATATTATGCAGGAAGAGGTTAAGAAGAAAGTTGGTGCTCTACCCACAACATAGGAGTGCGAGTGCAATAAAATAAAAATTAAATTAAATAAAACAAAACATTGGAGCTCTCCAGTTATTCCATGGACAGTATACATGTTCCAACATTGTGATATTTTAATGAAGTGTCATTAAAGGACCAAAAGTAAGAAAATAATTTTTTCATATACTTGTGTCTTCTTTTCAGTGTGAGTGCAATGTAACTCCATTATTAAAAGTTTGACTGTCTATTGTTGGAAAGGTGAAGTAATCAACAGGTTCTGAGTGTAATTTTATTTAGCAGATTTACATGGGTATATTTCTCTTTCCATTTCAACCATTCCTTAGACAAGCATCTTGTTTTCTTTTTCTTCCTTACATACAGTGCTAAAGTCAAAGCCAGTAAAACTTTTTCTGCATTGGCAGCCATCATACGTTTCAAAAGTGAGATTAAATTGACAAACTTTGTTGGTAAGAGTACAGATTTGTTTGATGAATTTGTGGATAAAAAGAGCAAATTTGACTAACAAGTTTCATTGTGTACAGGCTCCTTTAAGGTGCAGTGGTCCCGGTAAGTTTCAATTGCTACAGAATTTGCTTCATCGGATGGAGTCAGCCACCTTCACCTTGTACAGATTCGTTGACATTACCACTACTACATTCTGAATGTGTACATTGTGTTCAAGTGAATGCTTTTGTCTTTCCTTTCTTTCTCATCGGTGCAGAAAACAAAGACAGCTGCATTTACAGTTTTATCACCAGAATTACCTAAGAAAACTCCTAGTGGAATAAAATGTGCAATAATAAGTAGAGGGAAACCCTGGCATTGTTGACAGATGATAGCCAAGGAAGTGTGAAACAGTATTCTAAATGTTTATCTACAGTTACTGCGTCTGAGACAGAATTCCATTCTGTTAGGCAGCTGGAAAAAATTGTGGCTATTTTAATTACATATATTGCATTACATATTGCTTGTTTGTGTGTAGGATGATTACAAGACCCAAGTGGGAAGTATGAAGCGCCAGTTGCAAGAGGTTCAAGACCTAAATGCTAAAACAGAAACAAAACTGAGTTCTGCCTTGCAAAGTCTGCGTTCACTACAGGATGAGAAGGGAAGCCTAGAAATGAAGCTTGGACAGAAGCAGACAGCTCTACAAGCTCAGGTAAGTGTGTGACAAATAAAATCGGTTATAAAGTTGTGTTTCAATGGAAGTGACGTACAGATCCAGCCATGTGTAAATCTGTTTTACTAAAAGCTATTGGCATAAAGGCAAGAAAAGTGGATTCCAGTCTCTTTAATTATAGATCCTGCATATAAATTTAATGTCCACGACCACTATACAATGTATTGTCTGTATGCATTGCTTGTCAATACAGTTAGCTCTCCTTCACAATCCATTTACATATAGTGTTCTGTGAAGTGTGCTCTTTTGTATTAAAGAATTACATTACCATGACAGCAGCTTGTGAGTAACATGGAGTGTTTTTGTAACTAGGCAGAACATAAACAGTAGGTGATATGATTTGCTCTAAAGATAGTATGAGAGCTAAAATGAAGAATTAATGATTATAGTTATGGAATATCCTGTCTGTACTTGGAGGAACCACGTATTAAAAATCTTAAATAAACAATATTGATGTTTCACATTAATATTTCTTTAGTAGTTCTTTATGAACCAGCTTTTGGATTTAACCCAATACCAAGCAGATAGTCCACACAACGTCAGTGAAAGTTCATAGCTGTATAAAGATTTTTTATATATCAAATGATAATAATGGCACTACTACTGTGTTGCATGGATAAACTGGTAAATGTGATGAACAGACTGAAAAAAGGGGGTGGGGAAGGCAAAGGGGAGAATGGAGTCTATGCAATGTTTGTGTCGAACAGGTATAACAAACATATTATCTAATGGTGAGAAAAATATTAACTGGTTGCTGCTACTGTAGTGAGGCTGAATAATGAAACTATGTTCATTCATTACAGACCAGGTGATTGGTGTTCATTAATAGCTAGAAGTTCAAATAATGTTAGTTTTCCATCTGTAGTTCCTCTATGGAGAACATGGCATTCAGTATCAAAAGAATGGCTTTCTTTAAGAGCATGTTCAGCAAAGGTGGGATCTTTCTTGTCATTCTCCAGCTCCTTTCATGTCAGTTAGTCTAGTAGTAATAGCCCTGTCTGATTGACCTACAATAATTTGCTACACAGATTGCAGGAAACCCTGTGAATTCCACCCTGTTCTAAAGTTGGAATCTTGTCTGTACTGTTGAACAGAAAGTTGGAAACAGTATTATTTGCATAAAAAGCTTGAGTATATTTTTGGTATTTTTTGGATTTTAGTTAGCTGGCAAGTATCTATCAAGTCCTACGTACGTATAGCATGTGGAAGCAGTTGTTACTGGAGTGGTTCAGCACTTTCTGAGGAGGATACAATAGCTCAGTTATCCTCTGTCTCTTATCTTACTGATTATGTTTTCAATTAGGGTAGCACTATAACCATAGCATTTACCTTAGTAACATGGGAAATATTGGAAAACCCAGGTCAGGATGGCTGGACAGGGAATAAACCCCAGTCTCCCAAATGTCAGTCCAGTACTTTAAGAATGGTGTAGGCACCTTGCTCAGTACGTGATTGGGAGGGGAATCACATATACATAATCTGCATAGTGACTGCAACATGCATAAGAAGTAAGTCATTGAACAAGAAATTTTGAAAATAAAAATACTACTGCTATTTCATTAATTATTTTCAATTAATGTCAAAATCTGATTTGGTTTGTGGTATTGATAGTAAGCGTTGCACCATGGAGCAGAAAGTTTGTGTGTTGTGGGGCGATGGGAATTGGCAGGTCCTGCTGTGTCGTAAAGTGTCACACATCTTTCGGAAACAATCTTTGTACAGCTATGAACTCTTGCTGATAGTTTAATACTAGACAGATAGTTTACAACTATCTGATGATGGCTTAAAAAAACAAAAGCTGGTTCATAACAAACTATTAAATAAATATCGTCATGGAACATCAATACTGTGTATTTAAGTTTTTAATTAATGGTTATTTCATCCAAAATTTCCCACAAATGAGTGATAATATAGAAAACAACTTGATGTATACAATGTTTTCATCTGAAACAAAACTAGTCTTCCCTAGTAACTACAAAAGTGTTGTGATGTTCATAGTATAATTTTCTGAGATGTAAATTTTTAGTAATATATGCCTCCCCATAAAAATGCAAGGGTTAAACTGGTTTTGATTTTCTAGCTACAATTTTGTGATCTTTGTCTTAATTTTCTGGCTGTGCCACAGTTCTTAATCTGAGAAAAAGGACTGTGAAAGAAATTATCTAAAATTATAATACTAAAACAAAGTAAAAAAGATGGAGAACATAGAAATTAAGTACGAAAAGAGACAAAGGCACCAACAACAGAAAATTTAATCTACAAGTGTGTTGTTGGAAGTATTGTGTGATGTGTGTAGACAGTTGATTAAAGAAAACATGTTTTTATTTCATTATTATTCATGTATGGGCCCAATAGGACCGCACGAGGTACAATCAGTCAATGTCACTTTTGATGGTTGGCCTTCTTTTGTGTCCAAATCTGTTTCATCCTATCAGAGTGAAGTCCCTTTCTTTCATCAGACTACAGTGTTCCAGTCTGTTTCCTAATTTTCCTCTGACCAACTTTTCAGTCACATATCTTTTGTCTGAATGTTTTTCTGTCTGTAATGTCTGACTGAGCTATACTAGCTACTTTAAGACACTCCTTAATCGCAGTGATCCATTTAATTGACTCTGCTTTTGCCTTACTTCTGTTTTCGTAGAAATCTACTATTTGTTTTGTCAATCTAGTGGGTGATATTCTTTTAACGATCCCCTAAAACTTAAGTCTTTGTTTTTGTCACCATGTATGTCTGTGTATTCTTGTATTTCCTTATTACTTTTCAGTCCATAAGTTTCACCATCAGTAATTTTGGGGCCTAATAATCTTTCTTTTTTTCTTTTGACATTCTTCTGTATCTCCTCTTTCCATTTAAAATTAAAGTTTCTGCTCCATAAAGACATTCAGGTTTGATTACAGTGCTGTAATACCCAAGTTTACTGAATTTAGAAAGTGGTTTTTTTTTATTATAATATGCTGCCTTTGCAACAGCATTGGTGGTTTCATGCTAAAGGCACTGGTAGTTAAAAAAAGAATGGTGGTTTTGGGCAGAATCCACTGGTACCCAAGCAATTATGAGAACTGGGGATAAAATATTGTTTGGCCAACCAGAGTTAGTGTAGTGTTTCGAGAATTTCAGTGTAAATTCAAGAACCACTCAGTGAGTGTGAGATGATAGAATCCTATGTATTGCGCGTCTCATGTTGGTCTGTGCAGGTTTGAAATTCAGTCGTGAGAAGAATGTAGACGTGGTGGTCGAATGGCAACAACAAGTACTTTTCAGGCGATCCATGGAAGTTTTAGTGAAACTGTACGGAAGAACCATGGAGCTTCTATGTTATTCTGTGCTAATTGTGTCAGTGACCATGGTTATAATAAAGAGAACAGTTGAGAAGGTACTCTTGAGAAAAACTCTTAGTCTGGTTGAAGGGAAGACGTGTATTAAGATCCATGTTGAGAATGGACATAGTGTTAAGCCAACTTTCTCTTATATGTATATTAGTTTGTTTCTGACATTTGGAGACATGAGAGACTTATGAAGCAGTATATATTTATATGAAGAGTGAGATTTGTAATATGTCTGAAGTTCAAATATACGTCATTAGTTGTAGCAAATGAAATTGGTATGTCTACTTATTTTTATTAGTATTAAGAAATTCCTGTACCTAGCAGCATACTTGAGTACTTCGGGAAAGAAGGTGAAAGAGAGTTTTCAGCAGCAGGCTGGCCAGCAAAGGAGTTTGGCCGAACATCTCAAGTAAGTCATCTCATAAAAGAAGTAGAAGTTATATTACTTCACTCTTAAATTGTCGTCCAAAGCCATCAGAATAGACTTTCCAGATTTGCAGAAATCACTTTAAAGCAAATACCAGGATGGTTCTTAGATAAGGGCGTAGCTGTTTTCCTTTCCTATCCTTCTCCAGTCTCAGTATATGTTACGATATCTCTCTAATAATTTCACTGTTGATGGTGCACTGAAATGTAATCTTATTTCCTTAATTACTCCATCAATTCCTGGATGTAAAACAATTTATTGTTGAAAAATTGAGTCCAATGAACACCCCATATGAGCCATAGCTATTTTGCATACTTTCCAGAAACACACTTCATGGATGGAATCTGTTCATTGGTAAAACATTTAACGCTGTGCTTTGTTCTTAAAAGAGACTATGACAAAAAGAGGACATTTTTGTATTGAAGAAACACAATAATTCAATGCCAGAGCAAGGCCTTTTCATCTTGCCTTCATACCTCGTGAATACCTCTGTCACTTGGGTCCTAAGTAACTGCCCCTCCCCTCTTTTTTGCTACATAACCAAATATGTTCATCTTTTTCTGTCTTGGTGAGAGAACCTGTGGTTTAAAAAGCTAGAAATTTTATTTTCTGTATATATATTTCTGTTGGCTGTACTGTGAGCTGTGCTTCCTGAAGGTAAGTTTGGCCAATCCACCCAGCTGTTGGTTAATTGAAAAACATTAATTGTTGCTTGGGGAGACAATGGTTAAGAATGCTTTAGATCTTTCAAGTGAAAAAAAAACATGAATGACAATGCCTTCTTTAAATTTTAACATGTGATTGGTGAAAGCAACTCAAGTGAATCATATCTTTCAGAAGTCAGTGCCTTCATTTTAAGATGTAGCATCACAAAAGTATTGAATGTTTCTAGTGCTCTTTCACAGTTCACATCTGTTATAAGAATCATTGTCAGCATGGCTTCCCATGTTCCATTTTTTATCACACCATAATATTTATTCATTGTGTTTCATAGCAAAATATATGTTTTCATGATAACACATTTTTGTTTAAATGAAAAAAAATAGTAATTTTTAGCTACTATGAAGATTTCTAGGCGAATTATAATCAGAGACAACATTTTTTTTCTTTCAAGATAAAACACTATTTGAGTGTGCACTCGAAAAAACTTTGTTTGGATAACTCATTATTTGAGTCATTAAATGTAGATAAATGTGATAAAAATGATTGATGAGAGAACTTTGTTACAGGCTGATGCAATGCAGCAGAAATCAGAAGAGTTACAACAACTCAGAGAGAAAGTTACAACACTGGAATTGAACATGCAAAGTAGCTCAGAAGAGAAAGGTCAATATGAGGTAAAAATTTAACTTAAGTATATGACATCTTAATGCAAATTACTTCAATTTGAGAGAAAATAGCAAAATGCTTTTTTGGTACTTTTTACAACCACCTGATCTTAGATGAAAGGAACTGATACAATATATTATGTGTGTATTATGTGTAGTAGTAAATAATTTTTTTTGTGTTTCTGACTGTTATCAACTATGTCATCTTTCCAGATGTACTATGTCTCTTACTTTTGGATTAAAGCAGTTAATTTCAATACATAGTCTTTAGTTCATAGCATATGGATAGAATTTATTGATGTTGAGCATTTTATTCAAATCACATGACACAAGAGTCATTCTTAAAACTAATACAGTGTAATCTCATTGTGTGGAATATTCCTCAACTGGCTGATCGAAGCTAACAGGAATTTTAGATACATACTGATAGTGCGAAACAAGGTTGGCAAATTCTTGACAAGTTTAGATTAATATTCAAATTATCCACAGAGATGAGAGGTATAGTGCCTATCTCATTCACCACACATAACACAAAACAAAAGACTGGTATTAAGTGTGTGACACTATAAAATGATACAAGATGTTTGATATTCTCAGAAATATTAGTACAAGCTACAGGGAAAATGTGTAATATACAATAGGTACAAGAACAAAGAGTTAACAATGACAATAGAAACCAAGAGAGAAGTGGTCAGATTAAAAAAGGGCATAAAGCAGAAATTCAGTATTTTTCTCCTACTCATTAACCTGTACACTGAAGCAGCACAGATGAAAATAGAAAAAAGTTTCAGAAGTAAGATTAAAACTCAGGATGAAAGGATATTGCTATCACTAGAGAAAGTGAAAAATTACAGATTACTGTACCTGTAGAATGTATTTACCATTATAATGAACACAATGTAGAATGAGAGTAGAAAAAGTAATGAGGGGTAGCAGAAATGAGATCAGTAATAAATTGGGGACTATGCAGTGTATGAAGGCAAAATTCTGCTTTGTGATGAATGAAGAACAGAAGATATAAGAAACAGGCTAGCACAGTCAGAGGGCATCCGTAGGTAAAATAAGTGCACTAATATGAAACATCTAAGGAAGTAGTTTCTGAGGCTATATATCTTAAACACAGCATCAGATGGAAGTGAATGCATGAGTGACAGAAAACAAAAAAAAGAAGAAAATTGAAGTGTTTGAAATGTGGCGTTACTGAAGGGTGCTGAAAATTAAATAGACTATTGAGATAAAACATGGTATGATCCTCTGCAGAATCAATGAAGCAAGAAATACATGGAAAACACAAATTAGAAGAAAAACAGGTAAACAGAACATAAGATATTATGGAATGACTTCCATGGTACTAGGAGTCATACAGGAGAACCTTATGAAGAAAATACAAGGGACAAGATGAAATGGTAACTAGAGATGACAAACATAGAGCATACAAAAAATTATCCTCTGAAGAAAGTGCCAGATTTTGCCTCTGTAGTTCCACACTTTCCTTCGGGCTTCCTGGCAGTTTCAAAAAGCCCATTCTTCGATGAATTTTTATCAGAATTGTGACAGAAAGACGTAACTAAAAGTATTTTGTTACAAGACAAGAAGTGAATGAGGTCCACTCTGACCCATTCTTGAATGGAAGTTCTGGTGTAAATTGTATCATGTGGATATTTGGATGAGAATTGCATATAATGAACTTAATTCATCCCTGTTCATCAAGTGTGACTGTTTCCAGTGGTCAAAGATATTCTGTGGACTGTGAAAGACTAGAAACATGTTATCTGCTCTGGAGAATCATATTCCATCCAAATACGTTAAAGAACCTCACTCCCATTCACTCTTCAGTCTTCTCCTCTTTCCCTTTCCTCTTTAGCCATTCACGCATCTTTTCATCCTACATAGTTGTGTTTATCTTTATACTTTACTTCTGTATGCATCCTCTTTGGTTTGAAGCTGGCACAGTACTTACAGTAGAATATCTTTGGCTTCCCTCTGACAACCATGCCTCCATCCTTGCTACCCTCCCTGTTTACCTTTCCCTGTTGCTTCATAACCTGGGTTGTGAGTAACTGAATCCACTTTCCCTTCTTCCCTTTTTTTCCCCTCTCTCCTCCCTGATGAAGGAACAAAGTTCCGAAAGCTAGGAATGTAAATTTTCAGTTCTGTTTTATGTGTATCTATCGGCTGTACTGAGCTGAGGTAAGTACTGGCCAGCCCCTCTATCTCTTTGTTAGTATTTGTTTCACATCTTATATGAGATTTTCCATTAATCATTTACACAACATTCTTTGAAAGTTTGTACGAGGGACGTTTGAAAAGTCCATGCAAAGTCTGAGAGATAGCACCCCCGGCGCGTATCGAGGTCATGTTTAGTTAGTAGCATCTTTGGAAAGAGCGCACACCAAGTTTCAGCCATATTGGTCTATTTCTTTGTGTTTGGCATTTGTGTGAATCACGGAAGTAGAGTGTGTGTCAAAAAATGGACGAAAAAGAATTTTGTGTGGTGATTAAATAGTACTTTATGAAAGACAAAACGCCTCAGGAGACTAAATAGAAGCTTGATAAACATTACAGTAACTCTGCACCTTTGATTAGAACAGTTTATTAGTGGTTTCAAAATTTTTGGAGAGGCCATATGGGCAGAAATGATGCTGAACATTCTGGATGCCCTGTGGAGGTTACAACTCCAGAAATCATTGATAAAATCCATGATATGGTAAATGAAATGTCGTGTGGCTAGGGCCTCCCGTCGGGTAGACCGTTCGCCTGGTGCAGGTCTTTCGATTTGACGCCACTTCGGCGACCTGCGCATCGATGAGGATGAAATGATGATGATTAGGACAACACAACACCCAGTCCCTGAGCGGAGAAAATTTCCGACCCAGCCAGGAATCGAACCCGGGCCCTTAGGATTGACAGTCTGTCACGCTGACCACTCAGCTACCGGGGCGGACATGATATGGTGATGGATGACAGAAGAGTTAAGGTGCATGAGATTGCTGTGGGCAGCTCGAATGAATGAGTACATAATATTTTGCATAAACATTTGGACATGAGAAAGCTATCTGCAAGATGGGTTCCGCGATTGCTCATGCTTAATGGAATCGTGTGAGGTGTTGCAAGGAATGTTTGCAGCTATTCAGGAAGAATCCACGGGACTTTAAGTGTCATTTCGTCACTGTGGATGAAACACGGATACATTGCTATACTCGTGAGACCAAACAACAATCTAAACAATGGGTTACCAAGGGAGAATCTGCACCAAAAAAGGCGAAGACCATTCCTTTGGCCAGAAAGGTTATGGCGACTGTCTTTTGGGATTCACGAGGGATAATCCTCATCAACTCTCTGGAAAAGGGTAAAACTATTACAGGTGCATATTATTCATCGCTATTGGATCGTTTAAAAACTGAGCTGCAAGAAAAACGCCAGTGATTGGACCACTAAAAAGTCATTTTCCATCATGACAATACACCAGCACACACCTCAGCAGTTGTGCTCGTAAAATTAATGGAAATAGGATTCCAACTCATTTCAA
This sequence comes from Schistocerca piceifrons, assembly GCF_021461385.2. NCBI lineage: Eukaryota > Metazoa > Arthropoda > Insecta > Orthoptera > Acrididae > Schistocerca > Schistocerca piceifrons. Next base: position 780,928,185 of record NC_060139.1, on the reverse strand, counting down.
ATCCTCCCTATTCTCCAGACTTGGCTCCCTCGGACTACTATTTGTCCCCCAATTTGAAGAAATGACTACAGGACAAAGATTTTATCCAAACGAGGAGGTGATTGGAGCAACTAATAGCTATTTTGCAGACTTGGACAATTCCTATTATTTGGAAGGGATCAACAAATTAGAACAGCATTGGACAAAGTGTATAAGTCTAAAAGGAGACTGTGTCGAAAAATAAAAAAGGTTTACCCCAAACATATAAGTAGTTTTTATTTTTGCACGAACTTTTCAAACACCCCTCGTATTATGGGCAAAGCCTCTGATTTTAGTTCAATTGATAGTGTGCATTGATAACTTAAATATGTACATCTCTGTATATATTTCTTTACCCAAATATTTATTTTTTCCTAACTTTTAGTTTTCTGTCATGATTCTTCTTCAGTAATAATAATTCAACAATGGTGGTGACTGCTCTGGGTTTTAAATACGGCACCATAAACTTACACTTGCCTGTCTCATGATGAGACTCTATTGGAAACACTTCTGCAAGGACTTGCAGCAAGTTCCTGAAATTAACCTTCCCAGATGACTTGTAGAAATAAACTTGCGCTAGTTTTTGTTCTAATGTAAGCACCTCACCAAGTCCTTGCAGAAGTTACTTTTGGAAGTTAATTGCTAGTGGACACATGCCTTAAAGAAGCATTCTAGAAAGAGTATATGCAAGTGAGGGTATAAATTTGGGGACACTTTTTTCTAACAAATTTAGTTTCTGAAAAATGAATGTAAAAGACAGAGCATTAGGTCACTCATAGTTAATGTAGCTATTCAGTACTTACATAAAGTTGTCAGCAGTGTGTATTTCATTTTATTGTATCACTTTTTTATACATTCTGTTAAAGAATACTATTAAGCCTGTAAAAAGGAATTTTTTTTGTCTTTTCAGGATAAACTGGAAAAGTTAAAGCAAGCATTATCAAAATGTGAGGGAGAAAAACGGAACTTGCAAGAGGAATTGAGCCGTAGTGAATCACGTGCAACCAAACTAGAGCTGCAGCGCATGGGGCTTGAAGGAGATCTTCAGCGGCTTCACATGATGCTTCAGGAGAAAGATGCACTTTTGCAGGTCACTACTAATAATGGAACTATTTACTGTAATCATAAAGGAACCCAGCTGGCCTGCTGTGATAACAGTTGCTGAGAAAAGAAGCGAGTGATATGTGTAGGAGATATCAGTTTAGCTTTCAGACTAATGCCAAAATTTACAGTATCAAACTTAAGCAGTGTATAGCCATGTGCACTAAACTGGCAGTTTCTTGTGGCAGTCATACTTCTTCTTAATTTAGTGCTGTCAAGAGTAACAGATATAATATACATTTCAGTAGTCGCATCCTGAAATACACTGTTGTCAGATAATTTGTATTACATGCTTGGAAGTTAAGATTGTAGTAACTACATCCAGTCACAGTGCTTGCCTGCTTCTCTAAGATATTGGGAGAAATCATGTATGTTAGCTGTATGGAACATACTGTTCCAAAATAAGATACTTAGTCTCAGTTTGTATTTCAAAGACTCTCCACAGAAAAAGTCATCTTTCAATTCATGATTTAGATTACACAAAATTTAATAACAAAATAATTGCCAACTGATGTTTTGCATAATTTGTCAAAATCATTTTTGCAATTCATAGTGTTATAGAGAAGCTCATGTAGTATGGTATCTAAGATCTTGCTGGTAACTGGTATTCATCCTATGTATCTAAAAGAATGCAGAGAGTGACATTTAGTAACCAAAGAATGATACCAATGAAAGAGCATATTCTAACAACATTGAGGAGCCATAGAGTACATACAGGCTCATTTAAAGTACATTTGAAAGTAGACTAAGCTATCAAACAAAGTCTAGATCATATTCTGTTACATATAAAAGATCTACCATTGTAATCCAAGAAGTTGAAACAATTCTATTTGTTGATGTTGCCAGTGTTATAATCAGCTGGAGAAACTGCAGTACATAAAAAGGTAAATTAAATTTCTGTGAATATTATTGACTGTTTCTCTGCAAATGGGCTGCAACTGGACTTACATAAAACACAGCACATGCAATTCAGTATTGCACAAAGATTGATCATACCATTAAGATCCCATTAAGATAATGAAATAGGGAAAAGCAATAAGTCAAACAGAATATTCAGAATACTTGAGTATTTAAATTGATAAGAACCTGAAGTGGAACCCACATAATGCATATCTCCTTAAACATTTAACCTCTGCTTACCAAACATCTTGCAGAAACCCCTTCATGGACTTATGCTTGCATGCCAAAATATATACTCCCTCAAGATATTTTTGGTTAATAACAAGAGTGAATTTGGTATGAACTCAGTAATTCACAACAATTCTAGAAATCCCTATCTAAGATTCAGAATGGCCCTTTATATCATGCTCCAAAAGTATAGCAGGTTTGTCAGTAGACATCAGACAGGAAACTGGAGATCCCCAAGTATTTAAAAACACAGGAAAGAAAATTTCATTAACTGTTCCTTCTACAATTTATCAGAATATGTGACTCAAGAATATAAATTACATGTAACTCTAATATTTGTGTTGGATAGAGCCTGAATGTGCGGTATAAACACAGTCCAGTCACATTAATGTTATCACCACCTATGTTCGATGTCAACGTACAATAACCACTCTCACATGGCAGGTGGCAGCACTAGGAGTAGTATATAAAAATGCGTGATCTGTCCACATTCGTTCCTTTTAAAGTGTGTGAGGGCGCTGATGACCTCGATGTTGAGCGCCCATAAGCCCCAACACACCACCACCACCACCACCACCACCACCACCACCGTGTCAGGGGACACAGAAAACAGTGCAGTTGTTGTAATGCAGAAACAGAGAGCATTATCTGACTTCGAAAAGGATACATTCATTGGCTTCTGGGACAAGAGTGGAAGCATTTCCGAAGCAGATAAGTGTGTGAACTGTTTGCATGCCATTGTGTTTAAAGTATGCCATGCATGTGGTCGTGTGTGTGAGTTGTGTTTGCGTGAATTTGTGTGTGTTTACTACTTTAGAAGGAGGTCTTTTGGCCAAAAGCTCAGATGTATAGAAGTCGTTTTGTTGTATTTGTCTGCGACTCAATATCTCCTATATATGGTACATAGCAATCTATCCTTTTCATAATATTGACACCGTCATCGTCTTTTGTAAGTTAAAGCTGATTTGTTCACTTTTGGGTGCTGTGAACCAGTTGTAAACTTATTTCTCTATTCTGTTAATTGTGTCTAGTAAGGATTTGTTTGTACCTTTAGTGAATATGCTTGTTTCATTTGTGAACATAACAGTTTTTGAAGAGTCCTCGTGATATCTTTGGTAAGTCATTCACGTATGTCAAGAAAGCAACTGGGCCAAGTACTAAACTTCGTGGGGCTCCATATTTAACATTTCCACACTCTGATTCTAGCTTTAGTCTTGTTTTATCATTTATTAATGTGGTCCTTAATTTTCTTTTGTTGAGATATGACTCAGTCTATGCAAGGGGATGTAATAAATAAGATAAAATTTTAATTTCCCTTGTAGAATTTTATGATCTACCCAATCAAGGGTCTTGACAGGCTCGTAGAGAATACCACCAATGTGATTTTTCTTGTTTATCTCTACCAGAACTGAGTTTGTGAGGACATTTCTTGCTTTCTCGGTAGGGAACTCTTTACAGAAGACAAACTAAATGTTTGTTAAATGGTTGTCAGAAAGCTGCTTTCTTAATATAAGAAGAAACCCATAGATCTTATAATTAAATTATCCCTGGGACATTTAAGTCTCATCTTTACCTACAAGATTTAAATGTGTTGGGGAAAAAGGCATCAAGGGATCGCCAGTTTAGTATAGAAGGGAAGCAATGAGGGTAAAAATTGTAGAGGGAGATCTTTCACACTCCGGTTTTTTTTACATAGTCCGATTCTAGCCACTGTCACGAATGATGATGATGATGATGATGATGATGATGATGAAATGATGAGGACAACACAAACACCCAGTCTCGAGGCAGAGAAAATCCCCAACCCAGCCGGGAATTGAACCCGGGATCCCATGATCCAGTGGCAGGAATTCTATCCACTAGACCAGAAGTTGTGGACCAGTCTTTGGACTGAAGATCACAGCAACAAGAAGTGCACGACTAAGCTGATGGCATAACTATAGCCTAGAAAATGAGGACCATAAATGTCAAATATGGAAAAGAATCATATAGCCACAAATTTTTGTACATTTGTAGGAGGGAGTGCCATGAACAATATACTAAAAATCATGACTGGGAGAGGGGTGCGTATGAAGGACACTTTTGCATGTTTTCATTGAATAACTCAAAAACTGCAGGCTCTAGCGAAAATGTACCCCAGTACAAAATTACACTACATTCAATTTACTGCAGAAAGTGACCTATTCATTTTCTTCCCTAGGGCCAATAGTTTGCACACAGAGAGCAAGAGAATACTGAAACTCTTGCGCACTGTGCATGCACTTTAGCTTAGGTGGGTTTTGTAGGCCAATTTTTGGTAGTTTCTAAATTGTTCATCTCATCTTCCTCTGCACCACTGTGGTATGTTGTACACAGAGTTATTGTTCTCTCTCTCTCTCTCTCTCTCTCTCTCTCTCTCTCTCTCTGACATTCCTCGACCGAGGTATTGTTGAACAGCAGATAAGCACATCTTGAACAATTGGCCTGACCTTCAGACTTGTATTTGTCATTAGCCAGAATGGCGACAGAAATTCTCCCCCTCCCCCTCACCTTACCCTGTGTGTGTGTGTGTGTGTGTGTGTGTGTGTGTGTGTGTGTGTGTGTGTGTGTCTGTCTGTGTTTTTTGTTACATTGTAGTCCCCTGTTTGCCTGTTAGCAATCTGTTTGCCTGATACCAAACTTGTTTATTTATAAATTTCAGAAGATGCAAGAGAAATGCGACACACAGGCTCGTAGCTTGACAGGCTTGGAAGAACGATGTGCATCCCTGAAGACAACAATTGAACAATTAAACCTTGCTCTGGAGCGTGCAAGTACAGCTGAACAGGAGCTTCGAACAGAAATACAAGCACTTGAGCGAGCTCTTGCCGATTCTAGTTCCACTGCCCAGAGTAGTATGGAGAGGCTTAAACAGGTATTTATTGCTTGTTTCAATATGATTAGTGCAGATTTTGTGATATTTCTGGATTTATCTCTTCAAAAAACACCATCAGTTTTCGACATCAACATTACGGCTACTTGCCACAACTGCTTGTTCAGTATGGGTTTCAGTCACTCAAAACCAGATCTTTAGTTATCAGTTTCTTATACAATGTTCATGAAGGGAAATGTTTACTACATCATTCAGTATTTTTCTACAGAAGTTCATTCGCCATCATCATATCAGAAATACTGCAGTATTTGTGTTAAATATTGTCAAATGTTGAACTCTTGTTTCACTTCACTTCCTTCCCATTTATCCAGTGTGTTTCTTGGCAAGTATGTACCTCCACCCTAGCAGTAACAAAATATACATAATAAGAAAAAAATGGTCAGTATCAAAACTGTGACTCAGGTGTAGAAATGATTTCAATTTTTAATTATTTTACTGATGTAACAATCACTCTGTAGTTGATAATTTGGAAATAAGGATATGATAGTGGATAGTCTGGGTAGAACACAGATAACATCGGAATTTAGAGAACAGCTCAGTGAATGGTAGAGGCACTCAGTTGTCAACATAGGTATAAATAAGTTAAAAATATTCTAGCTTTCAGGCAACTTCTTCTTTACTTGCAAATATCTTTTCTGAGACTTTTGTATCTGCTTCATTATTTGCTTTTTATAGATACTTTGAACAGATGGAAATTTGTAGTCAGGCTAGGAGCTTGAAGCTGGTGTAATGAAATCACAGAATTTTATCTCATGATTCTCAGAAACAGGAGGAGCAACTTTAGATTTTATTGTTTGAAGGTAGTGCACAATTTGCAGAGTTCATAGTAGTTTATGTAATAATAAAAGTTATCGTGATTTGTCAGATTATCTCATTATGATTGATAAATGTTGTGCATCTCGTATACAGCAGAGTTGTTTCCCTAACTGGAAAAAATGGAAACAACAACTTGGCTATACACCTGGAAGCACTATGTTAATAAAAATTATTATTATGACCTAAACTATTAGAAACAGCATCCATCACTTTTATTGACAATCACATATATCTCAGTCACTGTCGCAGGCCTTAAGTCAAGTTATTTACGCAGTATTATCTCTGATAACATTTTGTTTCCAAGTTTTATGCAAAGATAACATATGTGTCCATACTTCACAGGCAACTGCATGATGTGTGGAGGAGGTACTTTGTACCTTATCCCTATCCAATTGTTGCAGTCTTTTCAATTTCAGTCATTGATACTATACAGGAGAAGCAGTTTTTGTACTTTCTCAGTTTACCTTAAATGCCACCACCTCATTGCTCAGAAAGAATAGACAGTCTTTCAAATTACTTTCATATTTCAATTTGGCTACAGTTGTGAAAGTTGCAGCTCACATACTTCTCATTTTGTTCATTACATTTGTTGTATCATTTCATTTTATCACTGTTTATTTCGGTGTGCATTTTCTCACTCAAAGCTTGTTTTGATTGGCAGAGGAAGTGTTTGGCATTTGGCTCCCAGCAGTTGCAGCTAGATGTGGCATAACTACTTAAATCAGTTGTGTGAATAAAATTACAACTTTATTGGTACCAGGAGTATATCATTTTAGAATCTTTCCCGTCTATATTTTCTGTCCAATTTCTCTATCGTCATTGTAATGAACCCTATCTCTCTCTCTCTCTCTCTCTCTCTCTCTCTCTCTCTCTCTCTCTCTCTCTTTCTCTCTTTCACTTTCCCTTTCTCCCCCTCCCCCCCTCCCCTCCCCTCCCCTCCCCTTCCTCCTTCCCAACTGTGCTTCTGTGTTACATGTAAGTGTTTTATATACACTAATTATCTCCACAGTGTAAAATAACATGACATTTTCATTTATGAAGGCATTCATCCATAGGGCCTGTCATGTCTCAAGTTGAATAAATGTGATTCACTGACAGTCACCTTATAAAGATGGACAGCTTTAAGGAACATAAAGGAGACAAATTACTTGTTGTTTTCTTTTTTCTTGCATTACATAAAATTCTGTTTGGATATGCGAATATATTTCTGGTAAAACGTAGCTTCATATATATAAAATTATTCTCAGTAAGTTATTAAAATAATATTTTAATGTTATCCTAATGGTAAAATTACTACACAGTTGCAGAAGTCTTTAACCAACAGTGAAAATGAACGGCGTGTTCTGTCTGAGAGACTAGACGCAGCGCAACAGAGCAATGCAGAGCTTCGACGTTCACAGCAGCAGTTGCAGGAGCAGACACAACGTCTTCAAGTAGAGTTAGCAGATGCGGAAGTCACGCGCTCAGGGCTAGAGGCTCAATTACGTTTGGCTGCCTGGCCATCTGATGGCGCAACCTCTGGACAGTTGCCTGGCCGTGATGATGAGCTTAACCGCCAACTTGCTGCATCCCAAAGGGACCGCTCTGAATTACGTGGTCGTGTTGAAGCACTCTCAGACAAGGTGAGGAAAAGTGTGATTGCTGTGTTTATGATAAATAAGAACTATAAAACTGTTTAGTGAAAATGGGGTATACGAAATTTTGGTGATTACATCTATTATGTCAGTCAGCTTAATTTCAGTAAGTGAGTGAGCAATGTCTGCACTTGGATATAAACATATCTTACAATTTTCTGGGTTTTTGATGTATTGCTCTGGTATTAAAAGATTATGCAGATTGCACCATTACGCACTAGAACTGCTGCTGTTCTTATTCTGATTGTACTGCATGCTAAAATTAAAAACCTCACGCAATTTTCCTTTCAAACCTGATGTTGTGTAATTGTCCAGTTGTGGTGAGTGGAGACTATTTGTTGGTATTCTAGAGGGAGAAAGTTAATTTTTGAGAACTGTTGTGGTTTCACAAATTTCCCTGTTACATTTTTCTTAAGTTCACACATCACTGCATTTCTTAGCTACCTTGCAGTGTTAAAATTATGAGAGCAATAAGTGTGTGTTTAAAGGAGAGTACTCAGCACACATGATTGATACACAAGTATTTTTGTCGACAATGTAAGATTGATGTCCCATGCTCGTGTACAGAACTTTCCGAAAGTGCTGGCAGCCCTTCCTATTTCATGCATTTATCTCATCATCCAGGGAGAGACCTTCTGTCGTTATTGAGCCAAGATAGCAGAATTTATTGACTTCCTTCAACAAGGAGCCATGCAGTTTGATGACAGATGGATCTGTGTATCCTTGTGCCATGAGAACTGTCTTCTTTACATTTATAGGCATGCAGTAGAGAATTTATCCACAAACTCTTGCAGATCATTTTGAGTATGTGCTACAAATGCACCATCGTCAGCAGATAAAAGGCTATTTACAAGCAAGTATTCTCCGAAGTGCTGGGATCTGGATAGAGAAATGTTGCAGAGCTTCCCATCAGCTCTGGTACATAGATGAATGCCCAGGTTAGTTTCACCAAAGGCAACTTTGAGGAGTGGTAAGTAAAAAATATTGAACAAAGTGAAAGCCAACACGCAACCTTTATGAACCCCTTTTGTCACAGCAAATGGGTCAGATGTGATTCCTTCAATGACCACAGCACCTTCCATATCTTCATGAAAAGCCATGATCATCTTTAAGAGCTTTGGAGGACACCCTATCTTCAAAAGTACTGCATTCAGTCCTCTGCTGACTGTGTCGAAAGCCTTGTTTAGGTCGATAAAGGCGATGAACAGAAGGGTTTTCTGCTTGTACTTGAAAAGTGCTCTGCGGCACTTTTCTTGAATTTGCCAGAGTGTGAAGATTGTATCAACTGTACATCATTAGAGACGAAACCCACGTTGTTCCTCAGGGTATATGTGCTCTGCAAGCTTGTGAAATCTGTCCACCACAACACGGGCAAATGTTTTTCCAGGTATACTCAGAATTGAGATTTCATGGTGACAGTTGCAATCGCCATGATCACCTTTACCTTTGTATAAATCAACAATATTGGCATCACACATGTCTTTTGGCGTTGTACCCTCATCCCAACATTTCAGTAAGAGGTTGAGAAGCAGCAGAAAAACTGGCTTAAGTTTTACAATTTCTTTGCCAGGCCACTTCCCACATTTAAGATGTGCAATTGCTCTTTGAAGCTCCTCCATAGTAGGCGTGACATCCAAGGCATGGTAAAGTGTGATCTGAGGAATTTCATCCACTGTGTTTGGACTAATGTTGATGGTATGTGAGTAGATTATGGAGTAATATACGATTTCTATCTGTGATGATTTCGATCTGTGATGACTTTTCCATCTATTTCCTTGAGTGGTACACTCTTCTCTGGAATGGGTGCAATGGCCCGTTTAATGCTCAAGTACACACCACGAATGTCGCCAGTATTGAAACACTCCTGTATGCCAGTGCAAAATTGCCCCCAATAAGAATTGATGCAGTTGCAGACAGTGTGTTGAACAGCTGCCTTTGCTTTGCTTAACTCCCTGCGTGTAGAATTGACTGGGTTTTTATGCCATATGACAGTGGCCTGACGCTTAGCCTCAACGAAAGGTTTCTGGACTTCTACATCTCAATGAACCAATCCTGAGATTTTGCCTCCAGATTACCGAACACATTTCCAGCTGTAACGGTAAGAAGCAATTTTATCTTCTGCCAGTCTTCACAAATAGGAGCGGCTGGGTCCCAGGGATCCACCTCTTTTCATATCACGTCACTAAATACTTCTATTGCAGCAGTGTTGTTGTTTGGCAAAGACTAATTTTTGTTTTGCAAGGTCTTCTGGCAGAGTGAAACTTTTTGGTCATGAAGTGCACTTTTGTCGCTACTGGTGCATGGTCCGTGTCACACTCTGCACTAAGGAAAGAACGTGTGTGAAGAAAGTAATGCAGATCTTTCCTTTTAGTTAGAATAAGATTTAATTGGTGCCAATGTTTTAAGCAGGGGTGCATCCGGGAAACCCTGTGGTTCAGTTTGCCTTTAAAGTATGTATTGATGACACACAACTGATACTTTGCACAGAATTAAAGCAACCGTATATGATTTTCATTCATCTTGCCCACTCCATGCTTGCTTAGGCAATCAGGCCAAGTGGCAGAATCACTACCAATATGAGCATTTAAATCACCAAGGATGCATAGACGGTCCTCGGAGTGCACTTCTTGTACCACATCCCTGAGTTGTTCATAAAACTGACCCTTGGCATCTGCAGCTGAGGTAAATGTTGGTGCTTGTACAGATATCAGCATCAGTGGTCCACTATTTGTTGTGAAATGCAGTCATAATGCATTCTGAGATCTCAATCGGGTTTTTGTTACAACACCGCAAGCCATTGCAGACAGCAAAACTGATTCCATGCTGTCAGGGGCTAGCAACATCTTTGCCCTTCCAGAAAAAGTGTAGATTTTTTCCCATATTGAGCCTCCTTCTGGTAGTGTGGTTTCCTGCAGTGCTGGGGTCTGACTAGCTGCAAGTCGATAGCAGCCGTTTTGTGAGCTCTTGGGAGCTTCCACAGGTGTCTGGGAAGCCTTGCAGCATAGTGGAGATGGTCCATGTACCGATGTGCATAATGAAATATCTTCACTTTTTATTTTGTTTTTGTAGCAGCAGGTGTCAATATTATGGTGACGACTTCTAGCAGTGCTAGTGTTCCATACACCAGATGGAACACTTGGCACCAGGACGGACCAGTACCTAACTGACCGGGGCTGCCCAGCTTGAAGCAAGCGGTGACTGGCCAGTGGACCTACTGGCCCTCCCACTGACAACAGCAATCCCTGTCACCCACTCTTACACCCATTAGAGTGTCCTCTCCATGGATGCTACTGCACCTGGAATGCAGATTTTAGGTGACATCGAGCTTGCCCAATACTCATGCCACGTTCTCGGCCTAGCTGACTGTTTCCACAGGAGCAAATATATGTGCTGTGTGGAATCAGGTTGGCTGCAGGCAATTGCCACTCAATTCCGGTTGGACTGTACTTGCGCCTAATGGAAGTGCCGATTCCGGGCTTTGGAGTTGTCCCTCTCCTATACAGATGGCATGCCAGTACTAACGAAGTCTGTATCTCCGAAGACAAGAGATGGGAAACAGGATAGGATAAGAGGAAAGAAAGGGCATTGTGAGACATACTTTATCTGACTGCTCTGCAGAGGCCTGTCCAGCTTGGGAGGCCCTGCCAGTAGCTACACTACTGCCGGCATGGCCCTCTGCTTCCCTGGAGCACGCAAACCTTCTCACCCACATGGACAGTGCTACTCTAAGGGTGTCTCCTTATAATACCAGTAATATAACATACGGTACTGAATAATTACTTTATTAAGCGATTAATAATTTTTATTCAAAGTAACAAACTTTTAAAAATTAACAGTTATAATTACTTGCTCTCTCCTGCTCAAATTTCCAGGTTGTCATTTATGAATTCTTCTACTGAATAGTAACATTTCTGCACTAGTTTCTCGTATAAGGATTTTTTCAGTGTTTCTAAATTTATGCTGAGCAATTCTCTTCCTTTCACTTTGTTATAAATTTTCATATCCATTGAGCACAAAGTTTTAAACTGTAGGTGGGCAGCATAAAATTATTTTGATTTCTGGTGTTGTAATCATGTTGAAAATTATTTGCTACAAATAAATCTGGGTATGTGAGAAAATAATGTTTATTGGTGTTTTTTCAAATGTTTTAAATGGAGCACCCACTATGAAATTTTCCCTACATGAACAGAAATGATAGTAATGTTTCACAACTACTTTCAGATTTTATTTATTTGTCTTTTAAGTCAATTCTTTTCTACCCATTGTTTCTCAGTTAGTGAACATTTGTTGTTGTAAAAACCATTGTTTTTGTTAGCAGAGAGGTACAGTTGACTGTGAGTTAGACTACTGTGTGTGTGTAACTCTGAATGAGGAATATTGCTATTGTTTTGTATGCCTACCTGTGCTCAGCACCTCTTGCAGTTGGTGGTCCATCCTGTTATACATAACCACATTGCACCTTGAATTTTCCATTGATGTATTTATTCATTTAGAATTATATAGCAGAAAACAATATTACTTCAGCTTGGCACATTACCTTTTTTCCCGTCACAAGACATATCATATTCTCTAATTCATTATTGTTCATATTAGAGTTAAAACTCATCTGTAGAATATTCTTTCACTGATGTAAGACCAAACCTATTATTGTCTAGTGAGAATTGTGACCCACTTTATGTTTCCCCCTCCATTTAGGTACGTCAGTTAGAAGCAGAGAAACGCAGTTTGGAACGCAGCAGCAAAGCAATGTTGTCAAGCCGAAGCAAGAGCTATGAGCGACCAGAAAAGACGGATACTGCAGAAATTCAAGCAGTGGAGAAGGAGAACCGTGATCTGCGACTGCAAGTGCGGCGGTTAGAAGCACAGCTGGCTGAAAAGGAGTCAGAGCTGGCAAGATTACGTTCACAGCACTCTGACCAGAGACCAGATCGTTCTGCAGAGGTAAGGAAATTAATTGAGAATAAGTTTAAAAGCTGTCACCATGGATCCAACTCGTAATTTTTAAATGGAAGGAGGTCACTGATACATTACATGGATAAAGAATCACACGAGAATAACAATGGTGTCTTGCATTTGAGTATACCTGTATTCATTCACGAGTTACATCATGTTTTGTACAGAACAAGGCAAATGGTTGTAGCACTTAGAAGCTACAGTATGTGCTTGACATGTTTTCCAACATGATGTAAGGTGGTTGTTATACATTTCAGCCATTCCTCCTGGACTTTAATCAACACGTATACCACAATGCGAACACAAGCATCAGCAGTGTTTTCCCTGAAATATGCAATTTTTGCCTTCACATGTCTGCACAATTAGAAACCTAATAGATTTAAAGCAAGAAGTGTGACAGCCTCTCTCCGGTACCATACATCAAACTGTTTATTTATAACATTGAAAATAATCAATTTTTGACAATGTGATGTAATGTACTGAATACATTTTAAAAAAAAAAATGCTCACCAAGTGGCAGCAGGAGAACACACACATAAAAGAAGGTTATACATATACAAGCTTTCGGAGAATGGCTCCTTCTTCCGGAAGAAGGAGCCACTAGCTCCAAAAGCTTGCATAAGTATAACCTTTTTTTATGTGTGTGTTCTCCTGGATATGTGGATATGTCCAGACTGCTAACCAATAATGAAGTGAGCCACCATCATGGTGAAAGAAAGTGGGAACCTGCTGCCTTCAGACAGCAACAGTGGAACCATCTTTGGTTAACAACTGTAGATAACACACTGCTATCAAAGTACCTTGAATGAAGGGCCCAACAATATGAGAACTCTGTATTCCACACAAAACATCACTACAATGCATCAGCTGTCTTTCATGGATCAATCCTGTGATGGTTGGCATCCGGCCAATTCGTATAAGAATTAGCTTCATCAGTAAATAGTATGTCATAGGGGAAATGATTGCCTTCATCCAGTATGCATGTCACCCAACCTGCAGACTAGACCCTACGATCCTGATTGTCTCAGTGAGAGATTATAATATTTTCATTTCATAAGAGTGTTATTTATGTGTGGCCAAAATTATCATTATTGGTGCACAGCTAACCCCAATTTCCTGCAAGATGCGGTGAGTACTAAACTGTGGACTGTTACTGAAAATTGCCAGATCAGCAATTGATGTTACTTTTTCTATAGACTTGTAGCGACTGCTACACACTGTCAGTGCAGTCGGTGCGTGCGATGGTCACCCACGTCTAAGTACACACGCGAGTGCAAAATGAAGACAGAAGAATGCCGACCTTATGCAGAGTGCTTTTGCCGCTAGGGTCATGGTGATTCACGTGCAGAGACACGCCTCATTTGCTCTTAGAATAGCAGAGCAACTACCAATTTTTACTCTTTGTTTTTTGTAGAGATTCTGTGACTTGTTGATATAGTAATGCTTTTACACAACTGCGAATGTGGAGAGTTAATAAATCTGTTTCAAGTTCCATTTAATCTTTGATTGTACGGAAGTTGAAGTGCGGGATTTTCCCACATAGTCAAACCTCCCATCAGTGGTGACCCCGAAGTGATTTTGCCGTACAGTATTTGCAAACATGGATGGAACTGTCTACAGTACCACGCCTGGCAGTGCGCCTCCCACACTTTTGGCCCCACAATCCCGTATTGTGGTTTTCTGAGGTGGAGGCAAACTTTTCCTACGCCGGAATAACCACCAATAACAAAAAATTTTCTTTGGTCATAAGCCAGCTCAACCAGCGATGTGCTGTGGAGGTGCAAGACGTAATAACAGCTCCTCCAATGGAAAACATGTATGACAGATTAAAAGCAGAGCTCATACATCATATACCAGCTTCACAGGAAGATTGCTTTCATCTGGTATTGACTCAAGAAGAAATGGGCAATAGGAAACCCTCATAATATCTTTCTGACCTTCACAACAATGTGGACATCGGCATCCTGACAACCTCCTGCACACGATTTGGAGCAACCCTCTGCTGGTCCAGGTAAAAGCTATCATTGCTATGCAGTCGGACATGTCACTGGACGCGGTCACAGAACTTGTTGACCGCTTTCAAGATGCCATCATGCCATGCTCGCAGGTCACTTCAAGAACTGTTTCTTCCAGTGTTCTGTCAATAACCTCTATGGTGTCACATACTGATTGCGATGCCCTGGCTGCCAAGATGGTCTCTTAAGTGTACAGATGGTAGCTTTGCTTTCACGCGGTGATACAAGCCTCCGTAGGAGGCGTAGCCAACGGCATTTAAGGTGTCGCTCCACTTTGCATACCACGTCAGTTTTGCCCCACAGTTTGCTGGTACCACAACAGATACGGTGAGCAGGCGGAAAAGTGTACAAGGCCATGCACATTCCCAAATGCGAATGATGGTCATCAGTAGGTGCCACTGACTGGCACAACACCTCTCGGCACCTATTTATAATGGATCGGACCTCAGGAATGAAATATCTAATTGATTCTGGATCTGATCTGAGTATTTTACTGAGGAAGTCACTCCGTTGCTGCCGGCCATGCACGGCAGTCAACTTATCAGCTGCTAACAATACAGAGATCCCAACTTATGGTACATGTCGGGAGGATGTGAATCTAGGCCTGCGCAGACAGTTAACATGGAATTTCACAGTAGCAGATATGGCTGAGGCAATAATAGGCGCTAACTTCTTAGCATATTTCAAACTTTTGCTTACGTATCTAATGCCTGCCTTATGAACAGCCGTAATGGTCTGACAGCCGTTGGATATCTCCACGATGCTAGAACCAGTAACATCAAGCTTGTGCAAGTAGCAAATGAAGAGTACCACACAATTTTGCAAGATTTTCCAGCCTTAACTAGACCACCGGGAGTGCCACAGCAGGTGTTGCACGACACTGTCCACGACTACTGATGGACCACTTGTGTCATGTCACCCACGCAGATTAGTGCCCAGGCGCCTTGCAGTAGCGCAAAGGCAGAGTTTGATCTTATGCTGAAGGAGGGACTCATTTGCCCATCATCCAGTCCGTGGGCATCAACATTACACCTAGTACCTAAAAAAGGTGGAGCCTGGCGTCTTTGCGGCGATTACCAAGTGCTCAATGGCAGGGCTATTCCTGACTACAACCTGGTACCGTTATTACGTGACTACAGTCATGATCTTCATGGCTCAACAATATTGAGCGTCATTGATTATGTGAATGTCTACATACAAATCCCAGTCATGCCAGAGGACATTCCCAAGATGGCTATAATTACACCCTTCAGATTTTTCATATCAAAGTTTATGACATTCAGGTTGCAGAATGCTGCACAGACCTGGCAGCAGTTTATAGATTCCATCTTGTGTGGGCTACCTATCTGCTTCACATAGCTGGACGATACGTTGGTCTATTCGTAAACCAGAGAACAGCACCATAGTCACTTATGTGAGGTTTTTAAATGGCTGGAGAAGTACGACGTAGTTTTAAACACTGCAAAATGCATTTTTGGCCAGCCTTAAGTTGAATTTCTGGGCCACCGCATGTTGTCCTCTGGTTCTGCACCAGTACCAGAAAAAGTAGAGGCCATCTTACAACTACCAAAGCCTACCAGCGAAAAGAGCTATGCAGATACCTCGGGATGCTGAATTTTTACCGGCGCCATTTACCACGTGCCGCCGAGCAACAAGCACCGTTTAATGCAGCACTATGAGGCGCATGGGTATGAGATAATGCTCCCGTGCAATGGACTTGCTGCACATTTCCAGATTGACCAACATGGTGGCCGACTGCTTATCCAGAATATCTGGTGTTTCACAACCACTGAATATGACAGAACTAGCAGTCACGCAGCAAGAAGACCCTGAACTACAAGCAATATTACGCGACGACAAAACTTCGATAAAATTGCAACTGGTCGACATTCCAGGCGAAACTGGCAAGGTCTACTGCGATGTACTGCACGGCAGATGACAACCATATGTATCGACCGCATTCCACCAAATAGTGTTCAATAACCTCCATAACCTGTCACCCTGGAGTGTACCCAATGGTTTAGCTGGTGTCAAAGAGGTTTGTGTGGCTGGACATGGACAGAGATTGTCGTCAGTGCAGTAGAGCTTGCCTGCACTGCCAGTTATGCAAAGCTGCCCACCACATGCATGTTCCAATAGGGGAGGTCCCAGATGGCAGTGCGCATTTCGCTCACATTCATATGGACGTGGTAGGACCACTGCCTCCCTCAGATGGCCATCACTATTTAATGACAATGATCGACAGGTACATGCGTTGGCCAGAAGCAGTACCTACGGATCACATTTCAGCAGAAATGCTAGCAGCAGCTTTCACGTCAACATGGCTCACCAGATTCGGTTGCCCTGTCCCTATTACAACCAACAGGGGGAGACAGTTTGAGTCTGAATTGTTCATGCAGGTAGCCAAGTTCTGTGGATACTCGCACCATAAGACCACAGCCTACCACCTGGCTAGTAATGGCATGCTGGAAAGATGGCACCGCACTTTAAAGGCAGCACTGATGTGCCACAAGAACACATGAATGTCAGCACTGCCCATTGTCCAACTTGGTCTGAGGACTGTGTTCAAACCAGACATTGAGGCTTCACCAGCAGAGCTTGTATATAGAGAGTCACTGCACCTATTGGGTGAATTTGTCGACACCACACAGATATGCGACGTTAACGATCAACCACAATTCCTACGTCATTTACATAAGACTGTGGACTGCATGGAACCAGTGAAAGCCACTAGTCACGGACAGCACACAATGTTCGTGCATAAGGATCTGGACACATGCACGCATGTTATGCTTCGCACGGAAGCCGTCAAACTGCCACTGCAACCACCCTACACTGGACCACACCTTTTGCTGTGCAGGAGTTTACATACCATGGACAGTCTCATTAATGGCAAACAAGCTATAATTTCGGTCATTAGAGTTAAGTCGGCATACGTGTTCAAAGAGGTGCTGACTACACTGCCAAAGAATTCGGGAGAGGAGAAGGAAGGGACTACAATCCATCCTCCCATTCCACCACCACCTCATCCACATCAAGACGAAGCAAAATTCACGACTCGCTCAGGAAGACACGTTCATTTTCTTGCCAGGTACAGAGAAGACTTACCATGCTCCGCTCTCACCAAAGGGGCTCCTACAGTGAATGCTGCACACTGACACTACAGTCAGCGCATACAATAGTCACTCACGTCAAAGTTCGTGCTTGAGTGCGAAATGAGGACAGAAGAATGCTATCGTTAAGCTGAACGTTTTTGCCACTCGGGGTGCAGCGATTCGCATGCAGCGACACGCCACATTTGCTCTTAGAATAGCAGAGCTACTACTGATTTTTACTCTTTGTTTTTTGTGGAGATTCTGTGAATCATGTTTTCATAGTAATGCTTGTACACTACTACGAATGTGGAGAGTTAATAAATCTGTTTGAAGTTCCATGTAGTCTTTGATTGTACAGAATTTCAAGTGAGCGATTTTCTCACATAGTTGTACCTCCCATCAGACATTTTGGGTCATGCAGCTTCCAGTTTTTCTGCAACAAAGCCACCAGTTCCATGTGATTTTGTGAGAATTTTCACCTCTGCAGTGTGGTAATGAGGGGTCTATCATACTAGAAGGGGTTGAAACCCTGTGCATTAACATGGGTACTCATCTCTCCTGATATCTGGACAATCTTAATGCATTCAGCTTGTGTTCACATCATCAGCTCTCATGTCACATGTACACCCCAACCTCCCTCCCCCCCCCCCCCCCCCCCAAAATGCACGCATGCGCGTACACACACACACACACACACACACACACACACACACACACACACACACACACACACACACCAGTCATAACTAGAATTAATAAAGCTGTGCCAAATGAAAGGCACCAGTGCTTGTTTTATCCTCAAATCTTCTCTTCTGTCCCTGGAAAAAATGGCACAATACAGAATTGTCCAAAGACAGTAGGAAATAATGTACATAAGTACAAGCTCGTTTTGTTTTTAGTAATATCCCTTTAAGTAACTGCTGTGGTATAACTATAGCTCTATAATAAAGACGACCCAAGAGAAAGAGCTTTGCAATTCAGTTTTGAAACACACAAATTATTGACATACACTACTGTGGAGTATAATGTTGTCCATAAGGGCTCTTTTTTAATTCATTGTGCACATTTAAACTAACAGTCTCATGGGAATGATGTCATTCCTTGAAATTTTTGAGACTGTAGTGCCCACCCACTTGGGAGGAAGGCAATTCAGATCCCTGTGTGGCTGTCCAAGCTTCAGTTTTCTGTGGTTTTCCTAAATTTAATTAAGACAAATGCCAGGATGGTTCCTTTGAACAGGACATAAGATTTCCTGCCCCATTCATTCGCAACTCACACTTGTGCTCTGCCTCTAATGACTTCATTGTCAACAGGATGTTGCACACTGATATTCCTCCTTCACTTCCTTTTTATTTCCTTTTTAAAATTACAGTTTTAAAAGTAGAGTATTTCACGATACTGAATGATTAGATGTTGTTATTACTGTGTTTGTATACATTCACAAAGAACTGGGGAGGAGGAGGGATGAGATGACAGGCCCGTTATGCTCTGACGAATGCAGTGTAATTAATGCATCTAATATATGCAGAAAAATAAATGGATGGAGATATATTACTTTTGAATAATACATTACTGAAATCTTATAGCTGGAAAGAGTGAGGGCAGCACAGCTACAAGCAGAACGCCTGTTGGAAGCTCGGGAGCAGTCTCACCGGCAGCAGGTGCTTCGTCTTGAAAATCAGGTAAAACCAACATGACATTTGTTCTGACGAATACAGTTAAATTTGGAAAATTGCTATATTTGTTTGGCACAGCTCATATTTTGAGTAGCAAAGTACATGTTTTAGATCCAATTATTGCGGGAGCAGCTGGCACAAGAAGTGAAGCGGCGGCAACTTTATGTACTACGGAGCTCAAGAACTGGTCGAGAAATGCAGCAGTTAAGACAGGCACTTGGAGATTCCTTACGCACAGTGGCACAGGATCCTGGACTTGATGCTCTCCTGCTGGAGCATGAGACTCGAAAACTTGATACAACATTAGCATCTGCCACAGGCACTTCACCACAACCTCCAACCTCAACCCTTGCTCTTCCTCCACCATCATCACATCACTCATATTCTGATGGGCAACCAAAGTGATCTTAATGTCTGTTCTAAATGAGATGCACAGGTAATATTTCTTATTAATTTATATCAAGTATTATGTATTATTAAATTTTGATAGCATTTTTGTAGCCTTTAATCCATTTTCAAAATCTTTCAAAAGCCAGTGACTTTAGTCTGAAACTGGTTTGCGATTACAAACAGACCCCCCCACATTAACCCTTGAGAGGGTGCGCTGATTTTCATAACACGAGCAGGCGTGCAGCATACTGTGTACACATGTAAAGGATAGCCATCTTTATGTTATGGTGGTAAATATGTAAGGGGAAAAGCATAGTTTAATCTTAATTTAATTAAACAACAATAAAATAAATGTACATAATATGTGGTGAAACACTGTGTAATTAGACAATAATGAATTAAACTTTTATTTTATCGCTCTGTTGCCATGGACAAATGTTCCCCTTTAGTAATGACCCACTCGAAGTATTAAACAGTGCATTTGCATCAGATCTCAACCACTTGCTTATTCAATTTCTCATTATCTCATAGACAACTGCCTCATTGTGGGACTGTGCTGCTAGCTCACAATGTGGGTAATTTTTTTACATGGATCATATATTTTTTTGACCTAGCTCACTGTTTATTTTATATTACCGCTGCTCACTTGGACATATGACAACACAATTTATCACTGAGGTAGCTGAACCAATAATGAAGGAATAGAGTTAGCTGAATCAG
Organism: Schistocerca piceifrons; assembly: GCF_021461385.2. Lineage (NCBI taxonomy): Eukaryota > Metazoa > Arthropoda > Insecta > Orthoptera > Acrididae > Schistocerca > Schistocerca piceifrons. Next base: position 780,907,728 of record NC_060139.1, on the reverse strand, counting down.
TAATGAAGGAATAGGTATGGGCTATAATTGCAAAACAACAGTGGAACAATGCAAAACAATTTTATTTTTGTTTGGTGCACTTTATACATAGGTGCGACTGCTCGAGGGTTAAGATAATTTTTGTGGTGAAAAATCTGTAGACATCTATTGCTGTTTGCTACAGGAATACTAAACATGCAACATGCAGTTCTATTATAGCATTAAATCTTTGGGGAAGGCTTTCCACTAATTTTTGGTGTTGGTTGGATTTAGGTCATGGCTTTGATCAGGCTAATGATGTATATCAGCTTGATTTCTTTCAAACCTCAGTGTAGTGTTCCTCCTTGCTCTATGGATAGTAGATGATACAGAAAAGTTTCTAGCAGTTGCCACACTTGGGGAGGCATATTATGGTCTAAAAAGTTGTTTTTACTATTAACTTGAACCAAGACAAAAAAAAAAAAAACAGCTGCAAACCATGAATGACAACCTACATTCACTATAGACACCACACTATCCAGGTCCACTCACACCCACCTAAGTGATTCTTCAATCCATAAAACATATAGACTATTCCACTATTCTTGGAGGAAGCAACTCATTGTGGAACATGGGCTTTCAGAATTTTGTGAGGAAGGCTCTTTACAAAGCACAATAGAAGGTCACCCACTGCACTTTGTTGATCACTTCTGTAACACTCTCAAACTAACTAAGCAAAGTGGGACAGAATTGCGCAGCTCATCTTTGAATCTTTAACATTCCTTCCATTAATACAACTAAGTAACAGTTCCAGATAAATGAAAAATGGTCAAGAACTGGTGAAACATGATTTTTGCATTCAACCTCTTTTGTGCATAAATTACACTTTCTAAAGATTCTCCCAATAAATTTCAATCTGAGATCTGTCTTTCTCATGACTAGATTTATGTGGGGCTGTAATCAAATGATTTCAAATCGGTTGAGCTCTTTTGTTGGCTGGATTATATATATATTTGTCAGGGTCAGTTGCCAATCTTGCCGTCAAACCCTGATTATGCACAATTCTTTGCATTGAATAATAAGCTGTCATGTTCCTGTGTGTCACCTGTGAATAGTACCAAAGAGCTAAAGATTTTATCCACCAGATAATCTACATTACTAAACGGCTAACATGTGGCATGATCCCAGTTTCAGGTTTCATATTCAGTGGCTTTCAAGGGCAACAGAAAGCTGATTTCCATATTTTTACATTTATTGAGTGAATTTAAAAATTTGAAATGCTGTCATAATCCACTCATCATTAATAGCTATAATGTCCACCCCTGGTAGCTGAATGGTCAGCATTACGGAATGTCATACCTAACGCCCTGGGTTCGATTCCCAGCTGGGTCAGAGATTTTCTCCTCTCAGGGACTGGGTGTTGTGTTGTCCTTATCATCATCATTTCATCCCCATCAACACACAAGTCACCAAAGTGGCGTCAACTCGAAATATCGAAATACTTGCACCAGGTGAATGGTCCTTCAGCAAGGTCCAAGCAGGCACACGGGGGGAGGGGTTTATTAGTTATTGGGAGCTCCAACGTTAGGCGGGTGATGGGGCCCCTTAGGGAAATAGCGGAAAGGTCGGAGAAGAAGGCCAGTGTTCACTCTGTCTGCTTGCCGAGGGGTCTCATCCGAGATGTGGAGGAGGCCCTGCCGGCGCCGATAGAGAGCACTGGGTGCACGCGACTGCAAATTGTTGCTCATGTCGGCACCAATGACTCCTGCCGTCTGGGTTCAGAGGTCATCCTCAGTTCGTACAGGCGGTTTGCGGAATTGGTGAAGGCGGAAAGCCTCGCTCGCGGGGTGGAATCAGAGCTAACTATTTGCAGTGTCGTTCCCAGAACTGATCGCGGTCCTCTGGTTTTGAGCCGAGTGGAAGGCTTAAACCAGAGGCTCAGACAATTCTGCGGAGATCCGGGGTGCAAATTTCTCGACCTCCGCTATCGGGTGGAGAAATGTAGGGTCCCCCTGAATAGGTCAGGCGTGCACTACATGCCGGAAGCGGCTACAAGGGTAGCAGAGTACGTGTGGAGTGCACATGTGGGTTTTTTAGGTTAGAGAATTCCCTCCCTAGGCCTGACAAGACGCCTCCTGAAAAGCGGCAAGGTAGGAGTAGGCAAAATGAAACAGGGAATAACAAGATTAATGTGCTAATAGTTAACTGCAGGAGCGTCTATAGAAAGGTCCCAGAACTGCTCTCGTTAATAAACGGTCACAACGCCCATATAGTACTAGGGACAGAAAGTTGGCTGAAACCATACGTAAACAGTAATGAAATCCTAAACTCAGATTGGAATGTATACCGCAGAGACAGGCTGGACAGTGAAGGGGGAGGCGTGTTTACAGCGATAAGAAGTGCAATAGTATCGAAGGAAATTGATGGAGATCCGAAATGTGAAATAATTTGGGTGAAGGTCACGGTTAAAGCAGGCTCAGACATGGTAATTGGATGTCTCTATAGGCCCCCTGGCTCAGCAGCTGTTGTGGCTGAGCACCTGAAGGATAATATTTTGAGTAGATTTCCCCACCATGTTATAGTTCTGGGTGGAGATTTTAATTTGCCAGATATAGACTGGGAGACTCAAACTTTCATAACGGGTGACAGGGACAAAGATTCCAGCGAAATTTTTTTAAGTGCTTTATCTGGAAACTACCTTGAGCAGTTAAACAGAGAACCGACTCGTGGCGATAACATGTTAGACCTTCTGGTGACAAACAGACCCGAACTATTTGAAACAGTTAACGCAGAACAGGGAATCAGCGATCGTAAAGCGGTTACTGCATCGATGATTTCCGCCGTAAATAGAAATATTAAAAAAGGTAGGAAGATTTTTCTGTTTAGAAAAAGTGACAAAAAGCAGATTTCAGAGTACCTGACGGCTCAACACAAAAGTTTTGTCTCAAGTACAGATAGTGTTGAGGATCAGTGGACAAAGTTCAAAACCATCGTACAATATGCATTAGATGAGTATGTGCCAAGCAAGATTGTAAGAGATGAAAAAGAGCCACCGTGGTACGACAACCGAGTGAGGAAACTGCTGCACAAGCAAAGGGAACTTCACAGCAAACATAAACATATCCAAAGCCTTGCAGACAAACAAAAATTACGGTATGCGAAATGTAGTGTGTGGAGGGCTATGCGAGAGGCGTTCAATGAATTCGAAAGTAAAGTTCTATGTACGGACTTGGCAGAAAATCCTAAGAAATTTTGGTCTTATGTCAAAGCGGTAGGTGGCTCAAAACAAAATGTCCAGACACTCTGTGACCAAAATGGTACTGAAACAGAGGGTGACAGACTTAAAGCCGAAATACTAAATGTATTTTTCCAAAGCTGTTTCACAGAGGAAGACTACACTGTAGTTCCTTCTCTAGATTGTCACACAGATGACAAAATGGTAGATATCGAAATAGACGACAGAGGGATAGAGAAACTATTAAAATTCCTCAAAAGAGTAAAGGCCGCTGGACCTGATGGGATACCAGTTCGATTTTACACAGAGTACACAAAGGAACTTGCCCCTCTTCTTGCAGCAGTGTACCGTAGGTCTCTAGAAGAGCGTAGCGTTCCAAAAGATTGGAAAAGGGCACAGGTCATCCCCGTTTTCAAGAAGGGACGTCGAACAGATGTGCAGAACTATAGACCTATATCTCTAACGTCGATCAGTTGTAGAATTTTGGAACACGTATTATGTTCGAGTATAATGACTTTTCTGGAGACTAGAAATCTACTCTGTAGGAATCAGCATGGGTTTCGAAAAAGACGGTCATTTGAAACCCAGCTCGCGCTATTCGTCCACGAGACTCAGAGAGCCATAGACACGGGTTCACAGGTAGATGCCGTGTTTCTTGACTTCCACAAGGCGTTCGATACAATTCCCCACAGTCGTTTAATGAACAAAGTAAGAGCATATGGACTATCAGACCAATTGTGTGATTGGATTGAAGAGTTCCTAGATAACAGAACGCAGCATGTCATTCTCAATGGAGAGAAATCTTCCGAAGTAAGAGTGATTTCAGGTGTGCCGCAGGGGAGTGTCATAGGAACGTTGCTATTCACAGTATACATAAATGACCTTGTGGATGACGTCGGAAGTTCACTGAGGCTTTCTGCAGATGATGCTGTGGTGTATCAAGAGGTTGCAACAATGGAAAATTGTGCTGAAATGCAGGAGGATCTGCAGCGAATTGACGCATGGTGCAGGGAATGGCAATTGAATCTCAATGTAGACAAGTGTAATGTGCTGCGAATACATAGAAAGATAGTTCCCTTATCATTTAGCTACAAAATAGCAGGTCAGCAACTGGAAGCAGTTAATTCCATAAATTATCTGGGAGTATGCATTAGGAGTGATTTAAAATGGAATGATCATATAAAGTTGATCGTCGGTAAAGCAGATGCCAGACTGAGATTCATTGGAAGAATCCTAAGGAAATGCAATCCGAAAACAAAGGAAGTAGGTTACAGTACACTTGTTAGCCCACTGCTTGAATACTGCTCAACAGTGTGGGATCCGTACCAGATAGGGTTGATAGAATAGATAGAGAAGATCCAACGGAGAGCAGCGCGCTTCGTTACAGGATCATTTAGTAATTGCGAAAGCGTTACAGAGATGATAGATAAACTCCAGTGGAAGACTCTGCAGGAGAGACGGTCAGTAGCTCGGTATGGGCTTTTGTTAAAGTTTCGAGAACATACCTTCACCGAAGAGTCAAGCAGTATAGTGCTCCCTCCTACGTATATCTCGCGAAGAGACCATGAGGATAAGATCAGAGAGATTAGAGCCCACACAGAAGCATACCAACAATCCTTCTTTCCACGAACGATACGAGATTGGAATAGAAGCGAGAACCGATAGAGGTACCGAGGGTACCCTCCGCCACACACCATCAGGTGGCTTGCGGAGTATGGATGTAGATGTAGATGGGAGGCCCTAGCCACATGGCATTTCCATTTCCATAGCTATAATGTTATGTTAAAGGTTTAAAACAATATGTCATATATTACAATTAGAAGTCCACCTGCTTAGCTGAGTGGTAACATGTTTGCCTACCATGCAGCGGGCCCGGGTTCGATTACCGGCCGGGTTGGAAATTTTCTCCGCTTGTGGGCTGGGTGTTGTGTTGCCGTCATCATCATCATCATCATCATCATCATCATCATCATCACCACAGACTCGCAAGTTGCCCAATGTGGCATCACCTGAAATAAAGACTTGCAACTCGATGGCCAAACTTCCCCGGGCGGGGCCCCCGGGCCTCCCGGCCATCAATGCCACACGATCATTTCATTTTTACAATTAGAAGCTGTGTATACTGTATTTACTTGAATCTAAGCAGCACCTGAAAAGTGAGACTCGAAATCAAGGGAAAAAAAATTTCCCGAATCTAAGCTGCACCTGAAATTTGAGTCTCAAAATTCTAGGGGAGAGAAAAGTTTTAGACCGCACCTCCAAATAGAAACAAAGTTGGTCCATTGTAACATGAGACACAATTTCGGTCTAATGGATGAAGATACAGCTACAGTAGTTTGATTCAAGACTTAAGCTTAGCAGTTAAGCTTTACCAGGTAGCCATTGCAATACGTCAGGTACTCTGTCTGTATTTATAAGGGTACCCTTCCTCTTTTACGTGCTTCGCCTGGTTTAAATTGATTGCTTATTTTGCTTTGATCTGATAAGTGCCATTCTCTTTGTTATGGGTATTTACGTCTCTCTAAGCTGAAAATGCATTATTGTACTGTGTCATGGATTGTTTGTCACATTCTGGTAATGAGGGGTTACGACCTGTCGCCACTTGCAGCATGGCTTGCTTTTGTGCGCACTACTGCCACTTACAATAAAAAAAAAGAGAGGAACAGTCTCATTAGCGAAACAATGGCAAGAGACTGCTATTTATTGTTACTTACACTGCTTGCTTTCTTTAATAATGATCAACAAGAACCAAATAACAGACTGCATGTGGTAGAAGATGTTCTGAATGAGAGTTTAGCGAAAATTTTTCTCCATTTGGAAAGCTCTGCAGATGCCTCTTTTGTACATTACATTCTGCACAAAAATTAGAGTCATCTTAGATTTAAAAATCTAATCAGCTGCTGTGCTTCATTTCTGGCTGTATCACTATTCAGCATAAAAATAATACAAATATAAACATGACATGATATGTATATTCTTCCGTGTTTGCTATTGTCTCACTCTAGTTTCGTAGTTTATTAAGCAAACAGGATTTAAATGAGATAGCAGCAAACACGAAAGAATACATGGCATAATGTTTACATTCGTATTATTCTTATGGTGAATGCATATGGTTCACGATTCATAGAAGTTCCTATTAGCAACCATCTCGTCACAGGTAGGAAAAAATTCAAAGCGTAGAGTTGGCCATATTGACATACATCCCAAACGGTCTTCCCAGTCGGATGTTCATCGTAGATTTTTAATGATGACTTCAAATGCAGAGTGTGTTGTCGTTGTCTTCAGTTCGTAGACTGATTTAGTGCAGCTCTCCATGCTTTTCTATCCTGTGCAATGCAGAGTAGCAGAACTTATAAAATAGGAATGAAAATAACTTACAAATTAAATGCTGAAATGTAAAACAAAATTTTATTAGGTTTGTAATATATCTTATACAAAATGTTTAAAATATCAGTCATGATTCTGAATCACTATACTCGATTCTTTGTTGCTCATTTCTTCATACAGATCATCTTCCTCCATACCATCTAGTGCATTGGATATTGAACATTTTTTAAATGCTTGTTGCACAGCCTGATTTGGAACACACTTCCATGCATCATAAATCCATTGGCACACTTGCGACAAACTTGCGCAATTTACATGTCCTGTTGGTGTCAGTTGTCTGTCGCTTTTCGAAAGCCAGTCTGTGTTCATACTTTTAAGCTTATCCTTAAATGATTTATTCAGACAGATGTCAAGTGGTTGCAGAATTGATGTCATCTCACCTGGAATTACCGCCACGTCCATTTTGCTTTCCTCTAATTTTTGTTTTACTGCAGGTGTTATATGGCCTGCGTACGCATCTAATACCAACAGACTGCGCTAGGACGATGATTCCACACACGCCTAATCCATTCCAGCACCATGTCCTCCGAAAACCACCCAGTTTCGTTTGCTGGTACAATTACAGTTTTTTGAAACACTTCCAATTTCGGTAAACTTTTGCTTGAAAACTATGAATGGGGGTAATTTATGTCCATCTGCTGTGCAAGCAAGCATGACGGACATCCGCTGTTTTTCACTGGTTGATGTAAGAACACTTAGGTCTTTCTTTCTTTTGGCGTCAACCGTATAATTTGATGGCAGGTCAAAATACACGGGAGTTTAGTCAGCATTTCCTATCTGACTAAGAACATATTGCTTTTCTGTGCGCCGCCTAATTATCAAGCGCTGAAATTCTACAAGTTTTTCTTCATAATTTTTCGGCAGCTTCTGTGCCCAGCACTTAATAAACAGATCAATTCAGCTGCGACTAGCCTTAAAATTTTTGATTTTTTGCTCTCTAGCAATTTCATTGCCTTAATTTTTAAAATTTCGGCATTCACAGGCAGGAATTTCTGAAGCTCTTCCATAACAAATTCATTTAAAATCACTTCTAGTACATAGTATCGGCCACACTTTGACCCGCTAAATGCTTTTCTGCTACTTGAACATTCAAATAATTTGTCTCCCTGCTGTCGCCATCGCCTGACGTTACTCTCATCAATCCCGTATCACAGACCTGCAACACAATTAGGACTTTGTTCTGCAAAAGAAATAACTCCCTTCTTGAATTTGGCACTATTATGAAAGCGCTTGATTATGGTTCACTAACACCAAACAAGCACTTAACGAAATTCCACAAAAGCAATAGGTGCCGCTACGTGAAATCTTAATGAGCCCCAGTGTATCAACTCGTGCAACAATCCTAAAGCCTTGTGCATTGTTGGTATTTTTATGTAAAGAAATTTATTTTTGTTGCTATGAATATTTGAAAGGCTGCTACATTCGAAGATGAACAATACAGAATTTCTATTTACTTCGTTGGAGAATCTATGAAAATGCATTGGTCGAAACTTGGGGCGGAGAAAAAAGCTCGTCTTCTACCTTTCTTTTTAATTTATTTACTGACGCAGAGGTTTTGGCACCATTATTTATCTTTGTGCCAGCAAACATGCCTGTGAAGCGCTACTCAAATTCGATGGCAGAATTTAGTTTTGGCGGCACTTACCAACATTTTTCAGAACTTCCGCTTACTTTGCACTTGATTCTAAGCTGCAGGCGGTTTTTTGGATTACAAAAACTGGAAAAAAAATGTGGCTTAGGTTCGAGTAAATATGGTATGTCCTGAGGCATGGTGCGCAAATTACCCAGACTATTTTCATCCAGTATTTGAGAATGAGAGCACGTAGTGACTTTCAACAAACTTCACATATAATTTCAAACCATCAACAAACTTTTTCTTGCTGACACCCCCACAAACTGGTCAAAGATAGAAAATTTATTACTGACTACATCTTTGCTGTTCATTCATGGGTGTGCATGTTTTTTAAAAAAAAATAGGGTGGAGCCCCATCATACCTGCACTGGCATGGTGACCGTAACAAAAGTTGTACTGTCACCTATGGGTTTGTAGTGTTTAATCAAGGAATTCGTACGATGCGTCTGTGATGTCACATAGGCCTTGCCGGCCGCTGTGGCCGAGCGGTTCTAGGTGCTTCAGTCCGGAACCATGCTGCTGCTACGGTCACAGGTTTGAATCCTGCCTCGGACATGGATGTGTGTGATGTCCTTAAGTTAGTTAGGTTTAAGTAGTTCTAAGTCTAGAGGACTGATGACCTCAGATGTTAAGTCCCATAGTGCTTAGAGCCATTTGAACCATCACCTGGGCCTATCAGGGGATAGAGTTGGTCGAAGGGTAGTGGTTTTGAAGGGCAGAGGGGAGAAAGTGCCAAGGGAAACAAACCTCTGCGATAGTCGCGTCAGGTTGTAAGGGCAGTAGCAGTCTCTTGCTGTCTGCAGCAGATCATGCAAGGGTCAGATTGTATTAGAATGCACTAATGATTGGGTATATGTATTGGTACCTAGTGTAGTTTATGTTGGAAATGTGTTATACTTCCCTGCAATTGCCAGTTCTTTTGACTGCGGCTCAGATAGCAGTACTAGTCAGTGTCTGTTATGCAGGGGCTCGCTTTATTGTGTGTTTGCATGATAGCATAAATAGTCCCTAAGGAGCAGTGTCTTTAGGCCCTTGTGTTTCCATCTTTAGCTGTGATCATAGTTCCCCAGATTTTGGATGTGAGGGTTGACCGAGTGACCAGATTTTCTATACTGCTGTGTGGGTGTGGCATGTTTTTTGAACACCTCTGAGAGAGTCTTCAGATTGTGTTTGTTGTGAAGAACCACTATACGAGTATGTCTGGTAGCGTTGCTTATGATGCATAGAATTTTATTCTGTATTTTCTGAAGGCAGTTAGGTATTGTAGCTGCTGCATATCCACTCCTGTCGAACATTGGGTATAGTTGTTTAAGCCTCGTGTTAGCTCTGTTGGTCATGTATGAATGTGGTGCCCCAAAGTAAGCTTCCTCTCGAGGCAGATGCCGAGGTATCTGACTTTTGCACAGAAGCATATTGAGCACTTTTATAGCGTTATCTGTCTACAGTAAACAGAACTGCCTTGCACTTCTCAACATTTACTTTTTAATGCACTATCCAAGTGCTGTCTGTAGTCCCCTGATAATGTGCGATGGATTACAGTCTTGCACAAAGACGGCAGTGTCATTCGCATAGGTGGCTACCATCATGCTGCGTGTTGTTGGGGTATTATTAATGCTTGGATATGTTATGCTGAGATTGTTTGCTCTGAATGTGCATATTGAAACATCTGTTTGTGAGCAAGACACATGAGTCCAATGAGGAACCCAGCATCTATGAGTTTGCGTATGAGGCCATTGTGCCAGAGATGATAAAAGGCTTTTTTGATGTCTAAGAACACAGCCCCAGTTGCTTTCTTCATGTTGTAGCCATGTGTTATGTACTCTACCACTCTTAGGAGTTGTTGTGTTGTGGAGTGGTGATTCTGGAAACCGAATTGCTCCGTACACAGGGTATTATTGTCGATACTAAACCAAGTGCATCATTTTAGTATTACGTTCTCAACAACTTTCGCTCAGCAGGCTGATATGGCAGTAATTTTGTGGGAGGGGGTGGTCTGTCACTGCCTTCATGAACATCAGGACTTTGGCCGCCTACCAATAGGCAAGGAAGTGTTGGTGTTGTAGGATGGCATTTGTGATGCGTGCAAGTTATTTATTAGCTTTAGGCATGAGCTCATGGAGGGCACAGCTCTGAACGCCATCATGACCATGGACTTTCCTAGGTGAAGATTGCTCAGTAGAGCATGTAATTTCATGAATGATCGTGCGTTCGATTTCAATGTGCGCTGGCTGGACTATAAGACGTGTAACCACCTGGTTAGCTTGAAATGTGAACTCTGGATTGGAAGACATCATATTCAGTGTTAAAGACACTGCTAGTGTGGTGGTCATGAGCTCTGCTTGCTCCTCCGCAGAATATGTGGGGCCGTCCGAACCCTGTAGCATTGGTATGTAGTGTTTTCCTGTTGTGAAGTGTCGAGCTAGCTGCCATATGCCAAGATACATGGTATCGAGCCCAGCACGTTTTTGGTTCCATTGTGTGGCTTTAAATGTTCGTATTTTATTCCATATGATACCCTGGAGCCTGTTAATGTGCAGTTTATACAGTGGGCACCTGGTGTTCTGCCAGTCTCTCCTGAGACGGTTTCTCAATGAGATAAGGTCTAGAATCTCTGGGAGCAGCGCCATAGAGTGGTGTAGCTATTCATACTGTTTATCAAGACTGTACCAACTACCACAACTACTACAACCAACTAACTACTGTATCTGTACTACTAAGCAGACTGAATCCAACTCAAGGCCCTCAAGGGCGCAGCATTCATTTGCTGGGTATGGGCTGTGTGATCCTGGGGTTCCCGAGCTGTGGCTGGATGATCCCTGGGTTCCCAAGCTGCGGACTGGTATGCACTGCCAGGCCTCTTGTCGCCGTAAGCTCTAGGCATGCTTCAGTGACCCGTGTGTGCGGCGTGTCAGGGAATGGCGATCTTGGCTTGATGGCTCAGATGGTAAAATCCTCCAGAACAAAAACCTCAATCTCATGGGCTTCTGCCCAGTGATGAGATGCATGGCTTTGAGGTGGAACAGTGTCATTACTGGACACCCTCTGGAGAGACTGCTGCTTCCCAGTTGTATAAGACTTACCCATGCCCACAGGGCTCTGTCTAGATGGACTTTTATTTCCCTAGCTGCATGTCAACAAGTGACGAACCTACGAAAGGCCAAAAGCCTTGGGGAATGTGCCATTGAGACTGAGCTCCATACCACTGAAAACTAAAGTAATGGTGTTTTGATGTGCAGAAACAAGGCAAACATCCCCAAAGAAGACTTAAAAGTTGAGTGGGCCCTAGAAGGCATTGTAGATGTGCAGAATATCATTAAAAGGTTGGAAGGTGATGTAATCAAACCCAACAGATTCATCCTCACTTTTAATAGTGCGAAACTCCCGTACTGTGACTCCATGTCCCCAGCCCAGTGCACTGTTTTAAATGCCAGCACTTCGGCCACACCTCTCTTGGATGTAAGAGAGATCCCACTTGTGGCAAATGTGGTAAGGCTGCCCTGAAAGAGTCAGATGCTCATCTCCTCCAAAGCTTGTGAATTGCTCTGGGGCTCACCTCACCTGGATTAGAGTCTGCTGTGTCTTCCTGGAAGAACAGAAGATACAGGAGATCAAAACGGCAAAATGTATCCCCTATGGTGAGGCCAAAAAGATCGATGAGGCCATGCAGCCCCCCTTGTTTGCTACATCCTTTGCTTTGGTTGTTAAACAACTAGTTCAGAAATCCAAAATTGCTACACAGACAGTGTCAGCACTAGTATCTGCATTTGTCATCACAATTTTTCTTCTGCAGTTACTTTGAAGCCTATACTTCCTCCCAAAACATCAGATAAGGCCACGGTAGGCGATGATGCAGAGATCCCTGCTCCTCCAAAGATACAGTTTGGTCCTCTGTCCAGCACTGCCACTACCACTGCCACATTTGTGGCTCTGAAGCCTACTCAGGGCAAAAAATCAAAGACAGAGGCAAAGACTCGGCTACTGATGGAGGCTAGAGGTAAGCAGTCTTACAATTTCAACATTACTCTCTCTGACATTCTCATAATTCGTGTTCTGAGTTGATGGAGCTTGATGTTGGCCTAGGGCACTTATCTTGCCCCAAAACCGAGTCTCAACCCCAAGACTGTGCCTCAACCCCTACAGGCTCAACCCCTGATAAACGACTCCCTTACTGCAGTGGAATGTTAGTAGTTTCAGTACACATGTAGAGGAATTGAAACTCCTGGAAAAGTTTACAAGAAACACATTTTAAAGCCACTGATGCCCCCACTCTTGGGGGCTATACCCTTCACCGAAAGGATGACCTGACTGAGGGCAGAGCCAAGTGTGTTACTGTGTTTGTCAATTGCACACACCACTCCTCTGCTCCTTCCTTGGTTACTGACCCAGAAGCAGTAGCCATTGCTGTTCATATGGCTCAGAAGATCACTATCTGCTCCCTGTATTTACCTCCAAAGGATGGCGTAGACTCCGAGGCTCTCGCAGGCCTTATTGCACAACTCCCCTGTCCATTTTACCTACTGAGTGATTTCAGTGCCCATAATGTATTGTGGGGATCAAACTATACTTGCCCCAGGGTTCGATACTTGGAGAACCTCATATCTTAGAGCTGTGTGTCCTCAACATAGGCAGTCCCACTCATTCCTCGGTTGCTACTGGGTTGACCTTGCCATTGACCTGTCTTTCTGTTCTGTAACCCTTGCAGACTCTGCACAATGGGAAGCAACTGATGACCTCCATTCCAGTGACCGCTTCCCACTGTGAATCTGCCTACTGGATGGAGGACTACTTGAACAGAATCCAGGAAGCCACCAAAATGTATGGTCAACTGGGCTAACTGGATGCTATTCAGCCAGCTGGCTGTGTTTGAACACCACGACAGGATCCAAGAATGGATGGACCACATCACACAAGTGATCTGTCATGCCAACAACTTATCCATCCCTAAGCCTTCAGGTGATCCAAGGCTTGATACATAATTAAGGAGAGCAAGAAAAGGTCATGGCAAGTGTTTCTGGACTCCATCAGCCATCATGTTCAACAAAAGAATGGGAAACCATCAGGAAGATTTTTCTGGTAAACGAATGTGTTTACCAATAGCAGTAGTGCTGGAACAGGAGTGTCTCCAAACAATTCCTGGAGACATCACTCAGATTATGGTAGAGCATTTTGCAGTGGCTGCTTCCAATGACAGCCAGAATCTGGAATTTTGCCACTATAGTGTGACTGCAGAGGGGAGCAAGTTGGACTTCAGATAACACAAATCTGAGTCTTACAACTGATCTTCCTCCTTGTGGGAGCTGTAATTGGCATTATCTGAGACTCCTTGTACTGCACCTGGTCACAACTAAATCCAGTACTGCATGCTTCGGCATTTTCCAGTGGCTTCAAAGGAAATCCTCTTTGAATGTTTGAATTTGATAGGGCAGACAGGTCACTTTCTCAGACCTTAGAGAGAGAGAGAGAGAGAGAGAGAGAGAGAGAGAGAGAGAGAGAGAATTTTGATATCTCTATCTACATGTCCCATTAGTCAACGGAGTGTCACCTTAATGAACTATGTAGGAAAGACTCTGGAGCGATTGACGGTTTTAACCGCATGCCTCTATGGATACTGCAGAGGACCAGAGTGATTTTAGGTTTGGTGGTGTACAGGAGATATTGCACTCGTGCATATATTTTTAATACATTATTTTACGACATTTTAATGGAGCACCACAACTCTACAGCTGCCTTCAAGGATCGGTCGAAACAGAGGGACTCCATTGGTTGTCCTGTCGTTTTCCCTGAACGTGTCCTCGGGGTCCAACTGCCTCGAGACTTTACTGTCTTCAGCACAGAATTATATGTGATCTTGCAAGTATTGGAGCAGATGAGGTGTGCTTCAAGTGCTAAATTCTTTGACTGTTCCAATTCTCTGAATGCCCTTCACTCTGTACAACACTTGTAGGCAGGAGATAAAGTAGTCCAGAATATCCAAGACACCCTCCTCCAACTACTATGGCTAGGGATGGAAGTCTTTTTACTTGGTACCAGCACACATGGCTACTGCTGGGAATGAAAGGGGGGATGCAGCAGCTAAGGAGCTGTACTGTGATTCTCAATTATTTCAGTGTGCCATCCCCCTATATGCTATCACATTGCTGTTGAGGTACAGAGTCTTGCATCAGTGGGAAGGCCATTGGTTGTAAGTGACAGACAGTAAGCTGCATGTGTTAAAGCTCACTACACAGCCTTGGCATACCTCCTTTCAGCCATGAAGATGGGATGCAGTTGTCCTTACGCACCTTCACATACACCACAGCCCTCTGCTGCATGGCTTCTTGCTTCAGCAAGAGGATCCTGCAATGTGTGGTGCTTGTCGCGTACAGATCACTGTACGCCACATTTACTAGGCTGTGTTTTATTTTCAGACCAGAGGGCAGTGGCAGATTTTCTGGCAGTTCTGCCCTCTGTTTTAAGTGACATTGAAACAAATGTCATTAGAGTTTTGAGGTTTTGTGATCTATCCAACCTGTTTCTGAAAATTTTAGGGAGATATTCTTGTTGTGTTAATAGGTGACTGACTCACACGTTTTTTTGTAACTGGTCAGGGAGTCGCATATTCCTGTGCCATTGTTTTAGCTCCTCTGTCTCTTTACTTCTGTTTTCATCTAATATGTAACACCTTTCACTGTATCTCCTTCATTTTGTGGCATATGATAGGAAGTGATTGTGTGGGTCAAGGCGAGTGAGGTAGGAGTGAATGAGTGAGTGTGTCAACATTTTTAGCGCTTTTACACTTATTCATTTTTTCAATATTAGTAAGGGTGCTAATAATGTTTTCATTGAGCACACATACACCCCAACAACAACAACAACAACAACAACATGCACCTCAAGCCTTGAAAATGGTCTCAATTTGAGAAGGAAAAGAGTCCAAGATTTTCTTCAGGTACTCCATTTGCCACTGAAGCCATTCATTAATTGATTATTAGATCTTGTAAAGCTACCAAATTGTGGTGATGTTGATTTCTATATTTCATCCACTGCTCCACATACTCCCAGACATTTTCAGTTGGGTAAGGATTGGATGGGTTTGCTGGCCAGTCAAAGTGTCTGTTTCTGAGTGTTTATCAAATCAGAAACATGCACAGGGAGCCCTTTGCACATGGCTCCTGTCATCAGCTGTTTGTGCTTGCTGCAACAAAAGAAGTCCTAAATCATTCCTCTTGGAGCACAATGGTATTCTAGTTACAATTTTTGACTGATCACCTTTAAATAAAAACTTATACACCTCCAATAAATTTACATGCTTGATTTATTAATGGTCTGCACTAAAACTGCTGTAACTTCCTCTCCCCCCCCCCCTCCCTCTCTTGCTCTTCGTGTGTATGGGTGGTTGGGGGGGGGGGGGGGGGTAATAATCCAAAATGATAAATTCATTATTGAGACAGTTACTTCAGTTAATGTACAATGACAAATTACATATTCACCCATTTTTAAGTGCAACATAATGCCTTACAAAAATAAGAACAATGTTTGATATCCATTGAATTTTAACAAATTTAGTTTTTCTATGTAAAATCTTGTGAAATATGATCTGCAAACAGTTAGTTGTTAAAAAAACTTAAGATTTCTTCCTTCTTGCATAATTACTTCAGTTGCTAACATTTACAAGAGATCTCACTCGGAAGTAATATATTTTAATTTAGTTGGTTCTTAGTAAATTATGGTATACATTAGTGAACAGATATATTATTACTTTGTCATTTCTTCCCAGTAGCATAAATACATTATTGTAGGTTATTAAAATTTTGTGATATTCACAAAACACACGGTATTTAACATCAGTTAGCATACAATTCATAATTATATCTTACAATATTAAATAATAAAAAATAAATGTGAAATGTAGTCACATAAAATAGCATAAACAACCCAATATTGAATTGATATATTTTCTAAACCCTTTTACTGCTATGGGCTTGTATACGTATCCTGCTACACCATTTCCCAGGCGTTTTGGACTTATATAAGTGCACCATTTAGATTTTTCTACAGTACTATGGACATCCGAAAGCACCTTGTACCACTGGCCTCTCACTGTTGTGGACTAGTTACTTCCATATCCCAGTTTTGAAGTTTTATCATACAACATATGTGCCTCATTGTGTTCTATCATTCGCAGAAAACTATGTTTCAATATCTTGAATCATTTATGGGATATGACAATTTTATGACCACGTTATTTGAGATGCACAGGGACATGAATGGACATGTCACATGCGAGCGTCCTTCATATATGAAACCCAATAACTTGGGAACAAAATGAGATATACTTCTGCTCTTAATTTTAAATAAAATTTTTGATATCTTATCTACATTTCATTGACTGCTGTGTATGAGCTAAACTCAACCACACACAAAGTTTACACAGTGCATTTTTACTCTGTGAACTTTTTAAAATTTCATGCAAAGTTTCATTTAATTTGATGCAGTGCAGTAAGTGTGATGGACAATGAAGAGAAATTCAGTTCTTTATCGAGTGAAGGTATCAGACTTTAAGATGTGCAAATTTTTTACACCTAATTGTTTTTTAAAAATTGGGTGATACGCGTGTCATATCATCCAGAACACTGTCCCTCTAGCATTTGGCAAGCAGTACAGTCATAACAAAAGCAGCCTCAGAACAGGATACAAAGACCTCGTCTGCAGCAGCATAAGGATTAAACAGGTGTATGGTGTAGTACTATAAATTAGTCTCAGTATGTTATATTACATAACTTTTGTTCATCAGGCGATGCTATACACTTAATGTCAGCTGTTATCCATTTTCTATGTTGTTTGGTCTATTGTAGACTTGCAGCTTTATGTGGTGCTGTGAACAATAGCTTTTTGTGAGCTACTCGACTCCAAATGGCCATTGCATGCAGTTCCATTCACAATGTTCACTCATGAATTGGTTGAGGCAGATGTGTCAAATTTGAAACCTTTAGTTATTGCCAAGGTGTGACACTCCATGTCCCTGTTGACCGGGATCTTTTTACAATCACTGTGCTTAAGCTCTGTTACATAGCTGTGAGTGGTATCTAATAATGATTAACTATGTATTTTTAGATTTTTTGTCAGTTCTGTTTCAATGTTGGATGCTGATTTATGGTCACTCATTTTGTGTTCAGAATGTTTACTGCTATTCTGAATTTTTGACAGCAACATTTACACTGAGGTGACAAAAGTCATGGGACAGCGATACACACATAAACGGATGGCAGTAATATTGTGTACACAAGATATAAGAGGTTATTGCATTGCTGGAGCAGTCATTTGTGCTTGGTGATCTGTGTGGAAAGATTTCCGACGTGATTATTGCCGCATGGTGGGATTGAAACTTTGAACGCAGAATGGTAGTTGAAGCCTAGACCCATGGGACATCCTATTTCTGAAATCATTGGGGAATTCAATATTCTGAGATCCACAGTTTCAAGAGTGTGCTGAGAATACCAAATTTCAGGCATTACCTCTTACCACGGACAACACAGTGGCCGGAGGTCTTCACTTAATGACCGAGAGCAGCATTGTTTTCATAGAGTTGTCAGCGCTAACAGACAAGCAACACTGCATAAAGTAAACACAGAAATCATTGTGCGATGTGAAACGAACATATCCATTAGGACAATGCTATGAAATTTGGAATTAATGGGTCATGGCAGCAGACAACCAACATGAGTGCCTTTGCTGACAGCCCATCATCTGCAGTGCCTCTCCTGGGCTTCTGACCATATCATTGGACCGTAGACAACTGGAAAACCGTGGCCTGGCCAGATGAGTACCGATTTCAGTTGGTAAGAGCTGATAGTAGGGTTCGAGTGTGGCATATACCCCCGCCAAAGCTGTGGACCCAAGTTGATGGCAAGGCACTGTACAAGCTGGTAGTGGCCCGACAGTGTTGTGGGCTGAGTTTACACGGAATAGACTGGGTCCTCTGGTCCATTGGCTACTTTTGGAGACCATTCTCAGCTATTCACGGACTTCATGTTCCCAAAAAACAATGGATTTTGTCTGGATGGCAGTGCATCATGTCACAGGGCCACAACTGTTCACGATTGTTTTGAAGAACATTCTGGAACATGAGTCCCATCAAACATTTATGCGACATAATCGAGAGATCAGTTCATGCACAAAATCCTGCACCGGCAACACTTTCATAATTATGAACGACTACAGAGGATGCATAGCTCAATATATCTGCAGGGGACTGCCAATGACATGTTGAGTCCGTGCCACTTTGAGCTGCTGCACTAAGCCAGGTAGAATGAGGTCCAGCACTATATTAGGAGGTATCCCATGACTTTCGTCACCTCATTGTATATGGCAGTGTTGCTAATATTGCCACTGAAAAGAGTTTCATAATTTAAAGTACAGATGAAAGCTACTAATTAATCATATGTAAGTAGTTAGTAGAGTCTGTTGTGTGCATTCCAAGATCATCTTCCCTGTTTTCCAGTTTCTGATGGAAGTGAGGAAAAGATCTGGTGTCACTTGTGTGTCACAGGTATTGATATGTAGTCTTTCCTCAAGTTCACCAGAATCCTCAGATTTATTTAGTATGTTGCCCATAATGAAAGTTTTCATATTGTTGTTTACCGCAGAGTCGAAATGTGGGCCATAATTCACAATGAAAGGAAACTTAAAACTCACGTGCATGTAGACCTTCCGTTTATTCCTGTGTCTCCTGTGTACCGGTGATGTGTTCTACATATTAAAAATCACTCTGTATGTTAATACTAAAACTTTTACATTGTATTTATGTTTTGCAGCTTTCTGGTGCGTAATGCCCTGCATTTGCTCACCATTCATTGGCAGAGCAACTCCTTCAAACACATCAAGAATTTGTTTCCTTAAATATACTGACATGTACAAGAATATTCTGAACTTCTGTCCAATCACTGCCATTTAATGTGAATCATTTCATAAAAGTTTGCAGAAGCGACTTAGAACAGATTTATAATTTTTATACATTGTTGAAACCCATTGTTCATAGTTAACTCACTGTTTTATAATGAACTTAAGAATGATGTAACAATAGGAGACAAATGTAATGTGGTATTTTGGTAGGAGTGTTTTAATATTTCTGCAACTGTTGTATCATTCACGGAGTTATGGCTAGCAAATCCATCCAGTGGAATTGTAATGTATTCTCTTTTTAAAATGACAGCTTTAGTAAGCAGTGGCATGGGAGAAGTAACCTGCGGGGCTAAATACTGCAACTGTATTTGGGGAGCACTGTATACAGTGGAATAACAAGTTCATGGTGATTGTAACTAGCACAAACGAAAAACACTTTTTTACTGCAATTCAGTAATTTTTTAGCAGACACAGAATGTGAATTGTGGCAATTATGTGCACTGACATAATTGTAGGAAAGCTCACAAGTAAGAGAAAGTATTTAGAGGGAATCATTGTAGGTTTACTGATAGATAACTGCAGTGTTATTTCCAAAATATATTTATTGTTTAGTTTACATTTATGTGAAAAGTGAGACCTTTTAGAAAGCTTTTGTTCCTGTGCTTCATAGTTATTGGCTTCAGCCTTATTTGTCAGTTCCTGTGCAGATCAGAGAGGCAAGGGGAACTCACATGTTTCACTAGAAGTTTGCATTTACAAGATATGTCATGTTTTGAGAGATTAGTCACATCAAAACTTGTTCACAGAATAATCAGCTCTCTATTAATTACTATGGATGTGATAATAAAATGAATACACAATGGTATTAATGGTCAGTGAAATGCATGTTATAATAGTCCATAGTCCCTGTATTGAGAGGTGGGGAGAAGTTTGTAAGGTGTTTATGAAGAGCAAACATGACAAAATACAGATAATTTTCTTACATATACAATGCTCGGACTGCAGACTTCAGGCACATTTGGGCTGAAGCGGCCGGAAACAGTGTGAGGGTTGTGCTTGTGTGAATGTGTCTGTGTTTTCTATTTCCAAAGAATTTTCTCCTCTAAACTACACAGTGGATAGCCCATGCTTTTGTTTCCCCGCTTCTTCAAGTTCGCAATTTCTTTTAAGAAATCAGACTAGTTTACTGTTTTGGGTTTTTATTTTTTTAGAATATATTTCATAAACTCTTTAAAGCACCTTGTGAAATGATATTTTTGCTGGCTTTTGAAATTATTTTCTTCTTACTGAAATTTTTTCCATGATTGTAATTTTATTATATAGGACTTTATCACATTCAGTATTCTATTATGTTTTGCTGTAGTTATTTCCTTCACTGTTTTGGTGATTGTTCTGAAGATTTGTTCCCAACTTTCACTGTTAATTTCCTATAATTATGAGCTAAATTTGCAAATATAATCCCTAATTTCTTTGAGAGTCTAGATGTATTCCCTTCTACCATTATTCTGCAGCTTTGCTAATATTTCATCCTCAGCTATCTCAGTGTTGACAGTAAACTTTAACTTTCATTTGAATATTTGGTTTCGAAAAATGTTGGCCTATTGTAATATCAGTTTTTTTTCCAGCTCCGAATTTCATGGGCTTCTCCTTTTATATTAACATTACTACATGATCTATTCAAAATTATCCAAGTGCCATATTTTGACATTCACAGATATTTTGTTTCCCATGACATTATAAAAAAGAGGTATATGCATCAAACAAAAAAATTCAGATGGAAAAATAGTTAAGATGACAAAGAGCCAGAAAGGTTTCCTAGTGCTTTCCTGTTGACAGCACAATTCCTAGTACCATGAATAGAAACAGTTTGCCTTGCCTCATTGTTACTACAGGTAAATCACCACCCACACACACACACACACACACACACACACCCCTTCTTCCAACAGACTTATTCATTCAAGTAAACAAATAAAAGGCATTGGAAATTTGTGTCAGTCTTATGCCATTTTGATGTATTTTCTTTCGGTACACTGAAGAATTTATCTGGAAATTATATGTAGTTTGTTTCCCAGTTATTCTCATGATAGTTTTACTTTAAACTAGTTTTCTATGTGGACTGGTACAAGGAACTTAATAAAAATGCAGTACTTGATTCTGCATTTAAAAATTAACATTAACTGTAATATAAGGTTGGAGGAATACAATATGTAGAAATATCTTTTTATTTACACTGCACGCAGTTCTTGGACGAGTGGTACATTTTGTTAATCTTATTCTGATTAGTAGGAAGCGCACACAAACATGCTGCACATCACAGTTGAAAGAACACATTTATTTAAACATACATACAGCGAGATTTCCTCATTTCACAATACATCATAACAAGTACAACAACACTTCAAAGTTCACAAAAATTATAGTCCACATCACTGACAGCCCTTGGTCCCTGACACCTATTAACTTCTGATGTCTTTTCAACCACAAGTTGTCAAATGCTTTTGTCAGACACTCGACAAGCTTGTTCTTCCGAAGCCTCACAGTTTTCAGCTTGCTCCTTTGCACTTTGACTATGAACGATCTCACTGAGAAAGCTGTTTTTCTGCTTCGCTACTCTTACAGATTTTCTTAGTGCAACAGTTCATTGTTTTTCCAAATGCACTCCCAAAAATTGTCAGATTTCCTCGTTACCTAAACCCATTAAACTGTTCTGCAACTCCCCTTTATTGAAGGGTATTAGAATTGGTCAACTGCCTCCAAATTACTTCTTTTAGCAGATACTGTCCATTTGCTTTAGCCATATACTTTCTGCGGAAGATTTTTTGCATATGCTTTGTACTCTTTGAATGACAGAAACTTTTGAGTTTTAGTAAATATATTACTGCATATCGTTAATAATAATCATCCATAAATTTGACAATATATTTAGCTCTTTTATTTAAGTGTTAGTTAGACACAGACCTGCATCACTGTGTATTAAATGTAGCAATTAATTTGTTCTGTTTCCAGTCTGTATGGGGAAAGGTTTGGCTTTCATCTTGCCTTCAGTGCACACGTTGTACAACTGATTTATCTGATGTATGATACTTAGTGTATTATTCCACTACCATGGATCGTTTTGTTAGCTTTTTCAAAGTGAGTGGATGCCATAAATCCATTTGTGACTAGTGGTAAAATTTGTGACAGGGCCACCCAAGTCAACCCATTGAAATACTGGAGTTGTCTTCACTGAAGTAGTACCAATTGCCTTTCTTTGGAGCTATCATGATTATTTCTCCTATGTGTCATGACTAGCTTCAGCTTTTGTTAAGAATAACATCACTCTTCTATCAGTTGCCTGAGAGACTGATATCAAACTACACATGATGGATGGAATGTAAAACATATTGTGCAAGACAAGTGTTTGCCCTCCACATTCTTCTGATAGTTGTAGGCGCACAGTGTCAAAACCTGTACTTTGCAAATGTCCACCACCAGCTGCCTTTACGGACTCTTCCCATTCGGTGAAAGTGACTAATTTATCACATTGGTAAGCCGTGTGATCTGTTGCTACACTGTCCAGAATCCACACAGTGTTTCTTTCATTTTCTCTTAAAGTGGTGTATGTCACATGTGAATATGTAACACTGTCCAGCATGATTGCATTTAATTCATGTGTAGGATGATATTTTATGTCATTGTGTTTCACTGTTAGTAACACACGTTTGCTTGCAGTTAGTGTCAGTTAAAATGATGGTAACTATCTACCTCCTTTCTATGGTGTGTTGGTTGAAATGTGATCCCCTTATTGTGTGCAATATTTCCCAATATTCCCATGCTATTAACAATGAAAACATCGTGGACCATGGCTATATATTTTTTCATAATTGCCGAGACTGTTATTATGCTGGCTGATGCTACAACTTTGTCCCATTTGAACACTTCCACCCCACTTTATTTGTTGTGGTTGCTCTCTTCAGACTGTTGAAATTTTAATGCTCTCACCCATTTTTATCTCATGTTTGTAAAATGTCTTTCTTCTGCGGGCTTCTTTGTTGCTCTCTGCCGGCAACTTTGGCACTCTGGCAGCCTCTTGCTAGAAACCTTGTTATTACCCATCTTTCTACTCATCCTTCTGAGGAGCTCGGTCAAAACTACCGCTTGAAGGACACCTGGCATTCTCATCCTTGTATTCATTAGGCAGCTCAAACAGTTCAGCCTGATTTATCTCAGTGGTCAGGTTACAGTGATGTTCATCAACACAGTTGCAAAAGTTTCATTTTTGTAAGGTAGACCTGTCAAGGTATGCACATTTACTTACTTATCTGGTAATTCTACGCCAGGGCCACAAACTTTGAATCAGCAGCATGTTGCATATCACATGGTAATTTAACATTAATTCATCTGCTTTCAACTCAAAGTTCACATATTCCTTTATTGCAGGCATTCCATCCCACTAATCAAAATGCAAATGGGAATCTTTTAGGATGTCGTATATTTTTCACAGTTTTGTGGTCTTGTTAACAGAATCCCCACAGCCCATTCATTTGCTCTTTGTTCACCCTTCCTTGGTGTATTTACTTATGAGAATTTCCTTGATTCGTTTTGACTTGTGGTGATAATTATCTTCATTCAGCAGTTCAGTCTGTTGCTGGTCCACCACATTTGAGTTTTTGATTATGTACCGTAAATGTATCATACTCCACAAAAACTGTCCATTCATATATTTTTTCAATATATAGTGGAGTTACCGAGTCACAATAGGCACAACAAAAAGATTTACATAATTATAGCTTTCGGCCATTAAGGCATTAAGCAGTAGACACACATACATACATACATACATACATACACACGCGCGTCCCATCATGAACTGGTGCTGCTGCTCGCAGTGTAGTTTCAGCTCTCTGAGACTGCAGACGTATGTACAAGTTGCGTTTGCGTGTGTGTGTGTGTGTGTGTGTGTGTGTGTGTGTGTGTGTGTGTGTGTGTGTGTCTACTGCTGACAAAGGCCTTAATGGTCAAAAGCTATAATTTTGTGAATCTTTTTATTGTGCCTAGTGCGACTCAGCATCTCCGCTATATGGCGAGTAGCAACTTCCTTTCTCTGGTATTGTTACATTCCACCCTGGATTTTCCATTGTTTGATTCATATATTTTCTCACTTATTATCATCCAATTCAGACGCTTCTATCACTTTCTCACTGATCTCATAAAATCACTTGCAAGTTCTCTTTGTAATCAGTAAAAGGGAAAATTTTCAGTACCCACAGTTCATCAGTGTGTTTGAAAGATTTTCCAGCCTTTCTTGTCATTTTGATGGCACCCTCACTTCCTGTCACTGTGGAGTGGTAATCCTAGGCCCATACCCTGTTAATCTTCTTTGAAAACAGTAGGGAGCATACACAAACATGCAGCACATCACAGTTGAAAGAATTCACTTTATTTGAACATATTTATATGGAGAGATTCTTGCCATTCACAGTACATCATAACACTAATAACACCACTTCAAACTTCACCAGAAAGGTAGTCAAAGTCAACATCATTGACATGCTTCATTCACCTTTTGCCAGGTTTCCCCTTTGATGAACCTGTGTTTTTTAGTGTTCAAAAGTCCTGTTTTGTTAGGAGAATGGTTTTTCCTTTCGCAAGGAATTGGATTAGTTACTTCTGTTTGTTGATTTTCAGTGTGTAAATTAAACTGAGTGGTTTAAGTGATTATCTTAGTTTTGATTTTTGGGCTTTCATATTTCTCTGCTCTCCGGTATACTTGGTCCCAAATGTCGTTAGTAGCTGTTGATGTTTATTAATGCTTGGTTCTTCATTGAATGTTTTCAGCACTTATGTCTATGTGGCACTCTAGTTTGGATTAGTATTAGAACTAGGATTTCTTATAGGTTTGTTAAAAATGACAACAAAAATAGTTGGAACTTTCGGAGCTGATAATCTCGTTTTCCAAAGAGGGGCAAAAGAAATGTCATTACAAGGGTAAGGATAAGATGAATGTGTTTTTGCATAAAAGCAGAGTATTCTGTGTGTTGTGTACATAGTTAAAGAACATGGTTTCTGAATAGATAACAACTTGTTCAGTTATTTTGCTTGGTTGCATTTCTTCATTTATCACAGTTCAGTTTCCATCTGATAGCAGCAATGTAAAGTGGCACTGATCCTTAACCAGTATTCCCACATAAATTATTTCCCCCTCCATTCCTTTTTTAAAAATACTGCTGGGCATAGATATCACACCAGCAGAAAGTTAAAGTTCAATTTGCTTTTTGTAAGCAAACCATATTGTATAAGTTTTGTTGCACTAATCATGGTGTGATTTTTTTTAACAATATAGCATATTTCATGTGTCTGTTGTGTGAGTAGTTACCTAATAACATCTGTAATGCAGCTGACTCAGGTAAACTTTTTTTTTTCTTAAGGTGTGTTATCTACACCCGTAATTGGGAATATGTTCATTTCACAAGAAATGGGTTATCTTTTTCCTACTATTTCTCTATGAGGATGTTAAACATTAAATATTTTGAAATTTTTGTAAATTTTTTCACACACAATGGTGGTTACTGTCAAATAAATGTGTGTGATTTTGTATGGATGCAGACTGTTACTATTTGTTACGGACAGTAAGTGTTGACTGAATCAATCAATATTCTTTTAAATAATTAGTTTGTAAATTATCAGATTCCGTGAACAGTGATTGGTATAACTTGCATCATATGCTGCTAAATGTACAGCAGCATACTTCAAACAACTGGTGTCTAAGCCACCAGAGTTATCTTTTTTTGGCATCAGGAATATGTTTTGTACTTCAATGTAGGTCAAGTAAAATGTGTAAACATATTTATCCGTAATATCACCTTTAACATAATAGTTACTCCAAGTGGGTATTAAAAAATCATCTTCATCATCATTAGTCAACCAGGAGTTTATCTTCTCAATCCATTGTCTTTTTATTTAATAAGTAAAAAAAATAGACTTTATTTTAAAGTGTGGCATTCAAGAAAGGTACAAAGTTTCTGCTATAACCAATCTCACAGGTGAGATTGTATTGCAAAGCTGTGAAGAGATACAGAAAGAATAACTCAGATGTCCTGTATGGATTGTGTCTGTTCTTTTCATCCAAGAATGGTGACATACAGTCCATGAATGAGCACTATTGGTCATGCAGCAAACTGTTGGAAAACACAGAGAAATGTTTTATTGTACAGTTACTTAACACTTTTACTTATGTTTTTGTGTTCTAATCAAATTATTTAAATAAGATTATGAGTTTATATTTTTGTTAACCATCTTATGTATACACGTGTATATAATGTTTGAATGAATGCAGTAATATAGTGCATCACTGCACAATTATAAATGAATGTTTGAAGAAAAAATATTTGTTTTATTTATGGTAAATAGCTAGTGGTATCACTTGCATGTAGGATGCTCTTTTACCTTCACAAAAGGCTTGTGCACCGAGTCCATTCAACTAAAGTATGGTAAAAATAGGTAAAATTGAAACCAATATGACAGTTGAAAATAGTGATATAAAGGAAAGGTACTTATTTTGCTCTCACATGAAGAGAATGATTCAACATGACACTAGTTCCTCTCCATACATTTCAAACTTATTGTGGGACTATGAGAAAATTGTCAGAGAGCTCAACATAATCACAGCCTCAGCAATGTTACTGTGATATATTTTTGGTCTGATATAGAGGGGAAGCAGTAGCAAGTTAAACATTTGAAATTTATAAATTTGAGTCAGTTGGTGAACCAATCTCCGGAAAAAAAAGTTTAATGTTTGTAAAGCTTCAATATATACTGATGATGACATAAGCTGTATAAACCTAGCTTTTAAGGTGCAATCCAAGTCCTTATATGAAACCCAGCTTTCACACAATTCATGAAATTACTCAATAAAATATTTTTTTCCTCTAAAAAGAAGTTGTACCTTTCAGAAATTGCCATTAAACTGCAAATAACCAGTAAAAAGCCCGAATCTGAAATTCTCTTATCAGCATCCATTTTGGCTGAAGTTTTAACATGATAACTTCAGAACAGGTTGAAGTTTATACTAGAGATCTTTTGTGTCAGAAACACACTGTTCGGTATGTAAATAAGGGAAAAGTAACCACTTACCTATAGCGGACTGATGTGTACGGCACAGAAATACGTAACAGGGAACTCTAATCACAATAGCTTTCGAGCTCTTGCTGCTCTTTTTCTAGCAAAAGTAAACACATACACACAAATACAAATGCACACTCCTGTGGTCATGGTGAGACTGATTATTTATTATGTATTACTGGAAACAGTTGCCTGTGCTGAAGGAGGTGGGACAGGGGTAGGGAAGGATGCAGGAAAGAGACAGGCTTTCTGACAGATGACACGAGATGGAGAGGGGGGGGGGAGAGAGAGAGAGAGAGAGAGAAAGAGAGACATAATGCCCTCGTGAGGGGAGCAAGAGTGGTGGGAGAAGGCAGTACACAATCTTGGTGTGGATCGAAGAGAGAAGGTAAAAAGTAACATGACGGAGTGGGTAACAGGATAGTGGATGTTCAGGCCAGGGGTATCACGAGAGCACAGGTTATGCTGGACCGACTGTTCCCACCTGTGTAGTTTGGAGAAATGTTTGCTGGAAAGGAGGATTGAAATTGCCCCATATGAAGTGGTGCAGCATGTTCAGCAATTGGACAGTCAGGTTTGCAGTTTGGCATCAGCCATCCATGTGAGTAGACAGTGGATTTACTTGTCATGGCCATAGAATGCTGTACAGTAGTTGCAGCTTAGCTTAGGTAGAATAAGTCAGCTTTTACAAGTGGTCCTGCCTTTTATCATGTAGAAAATGTGTATGACTGGACTCTGGTAGGAGAGAGTGGTGCTGGGGGTTATGTATGGAGCAATTCTTGTGGCTGGGCTGACTACAAGGGAATGACCCATGGGGTGCAGGATTGGGATAGAGGTGGACAAGAGTATTCTGTTATGTTGGTTGGGTGGCACAACACAACTTTGGGTGATGTGAGTAGGATATCACTTATCTCAGGACACTGTGAGACGGTCGAAGGCCCAGATGATAATGGGTGTCAGGGAAGCACTGGTGAGTGGCTGGCTAATAGGTTTACTGGTGTCAGAGGAGGAGATGGCATGGGAGATCTATTTATGGATGAGTTGGGTAGGATATTATCTGTCAATAAAGGCTCTGGTGTCTGCCCCAGTAGCTGAGTGGTCAGCGTGACAGACAGTCAATCCTAAGGGCCCGGGTTTGATTCCCGGCTGGGTCGGAGATTTTCTCCGCTCAGGGACTGGGTGTTGTGTTGTCCTAATCATCATCATTCCATCCCCATCGACGCACAGGTCGCCGAAGTGGCGTCAAATTGGAAGACCTGCACCAGGCGAACGGTCTACCCAACGGGAGGCCCTAGCCACACGACATTTCCATTTCCAAGGCTCTGGTAGCATTGGTAGATTTCGACCAGTGGTCATGAGTGGTAAGGCTGTGAGGAAGACGCTACTTGAGATGGTGGAGGTACTGTTAGTGGTTGGTGAATTTGATTTGAACAGATGTATTTAAGGACCCATCTAGGAAGATTGCTAATTGAGTTGAGGAGGGCCAGGTGAAGTGGATTTTGGAGCAGGTGTGAAGGTTATAGAGAAAGGAGCAAATGTCATTCCTGCCATAAATCCAGATCATGAAAATGTAATCAATGAATCTGAACCAGACACAGGGTTTTAGATGTTGACTGGAGAAAAAGGATTCCTCCAGATGGCCCGTAAATAAATTGATGTAGGGTGGTGCCATGCAAGTACCCATGGCAGAACCACAGATTTGTTTATAGACTTGGCCTTTGAAAGAAGTAATTGTGGGCCAGGATGTGGTTGGGTAGGAGGATTAGGAAAGAGATGGTGGGTTTGGTGTCATGGAGGCACTGGGAAAGGTAGTGTTCCATGACCGCATGGGTATGGTTGATGTTGATGTACAAGGAGTTTGCTGGTAATGGAACGAGAACTTTGGAGAGGCAGTAAAGGCAATGAACTTTTTCTTGTGTGTAGGATGAGAGGTTAGGGACAATAGTTTGGAGGTGTTGGTTAAGAAAGGCCAATGTTGATTCTGTGGGAGCTCTGCACTCATCGACAATGGGATGATTAGTGGGGAGACTTGTGGGGTTGGAGTTCGGAGGGGTAGGTAAAAGATAGGAATGTGGGGGGTTGGTGGTATGAGGAGGAAATGGATTCTGGTGTCAGGTGCTGGAGGCCATGCCGGGTGTCTGGGATGGGATCATGGTCATAAGGTTTGTATGCAGAGGAGTCAGATAGTTTGTAGATACTCTCAGCCACATTGGCACTACGGTTCATGACAAGTGTGGTGGAACCTTTGTCTCTGGAAAGGATAATAAGGTCTGTATTGGTTTTTAGGTTATGGATAGCTGTGAGTTCTGTAAGAGCAATGTTGGGCTCACTGGGATAGAAGTTAGGAAAGAAAGGTGAGGCCAGCGTGGAAATAAGTAATTTTGATTACCAGAGGACGACTGAACAGAAGAGAATGAGGATCCATTCTCCAAAGAACCTTCTACATACAGGAATCTGAAGTTGGCACCTGTGGTTAGTCACCTGCTCTGTGTGATTCAGGTTTCTGCTGCACTGTATTGATTTCCAAGCCTCATTGGTTGAGATAAAATTCTCAAAGTTCAACAGTTATTACCATCATCATTCTCTGGACTGCAGGGTATGCAACAAGTTAGTCTTATAAACACGAAGCAGCAGTGTTTAGTTAGGACACCTCTGGAACATTCTGGATGCTGCAATCAGAAGTTTTAACTACTGATGATGGTGGCAGTGACAGATATAAAAAGCTGGAGAGTTTTTTGTATTACTATTGTCACTTGCATTTTTCAGACAGTTCATATTATTCTTACAACAGGTAAGTGGTTAACAATTATTGTTTTTTTAGTTAACAAGTTGAATCAGGATACTGATCAATTCAAGTGCCACTGATGAGCCTAAATATTATGATCACCTGCTTATAGCTTGGTGGCCCACCTCTGACACAGCACAGCTGTTCTTCTGTATGGCATGGAATCAAGAAGTATGTAGCAGTTTTCCAGAGGCATCTGACACCAGATGTCTACTCACAGATCACACAATTCCCATAAATTATGATGCTGTAGCCTGTTGGCGCAAAGCAGCTTCCCAGATGTATGCCATCAGGTTCATATCAGGCAACTTTGGTGGCAAAGGCATCCATCACTCTTTAAACCGATATAACACAATTCTTGCCCTTGACATGGACAGTTATCCTTCTGGGAGATAAGGAACACAGGTGGTCCACAATAACGTTTGCATAGTCCACAGTTATCATGGTGCCTTCAGTTATTACCATTAGTCCTTAGAAGCCCAGGTGAATGTCTCGCATAGTGTAACTGTGTTCCCACTGGCCTGTCTGTAACACAGTGCAAGTTTCGAGCAGTCTTCCACCTACATGACAGTGTATCCATTACACTACAGTAGTTGTGTTTACTAGCTTTAACACATTTCACACACAAATGGTGTAAAAACACCTTTTTTTGCAATCAGTAATTAATAACTAAGGAGGAAAGAGATGCCTTAACTGATTAAGTTAACAACAGTTGCTACTATAATCTTAACTCCTCTTCTTCTACTTCTACTACTACCACTGCTACTGTTGTTATTATTATTATTATTATTATTATTATTATGCAAACACAAATGAATTCTGCCATATGAGATCTCATCGGGAAGGGCTCGGGAACAGTATTACACGTCATGATTACCTGTCAGCTGGACTACTGTCAGGGATGTGCGATGAGAAGAGGTGACACAAGTAAATATAAATGTATGGAAAGAAGTAACAAGAAAGATTGATTTCCTCCACTTGAGAGGAAAAAGAAGATATGAAAAATATAAAATATGACATTGTAAACAGAGAAAGATGGTACCTCCATGAACAGGCACCCATAACCCACTCCCTGCCTCATCTACTTCAGGATTACATCTGTGGAAAGGATTACA
Source organism: Schistocerca piceifrons (assembly GCF_021461385.2). Lineage (NCBI taxonomy): Eukaryota > Metazoa > Arthropoda > Insecta > Orthoptera > Acrididae > Schistocerca > Schistocerca piceifrons. The sequence continues at coordinate 780,876,631 of NC_060139.1, read as the reverse complement.
CTACCTACTTGGTGTCATGGTGTTTGTCAATTCTATAGAATGGATACCATCAGTCTACATCTACATATATACTCTAGCGTGGTGGAGGGTACGATGTACCACTACTGGTCATTTTCCTTCCTTTTTCACTCGCACATAACTCAAGGGAAAAGCAATTGTTTATATGCCTCTGTAAGTCCCAGTTTCTCTTATCTTCATGTTCTTCACCCGAAATGTACATTGGCAGCAGTAGAACTGTTCTGCAGTCAGCTTCAAATGCCAGTTCTCTAAATTTTCCCAATATTGTTCCTCTAAAAGAATGTCACCTTCCCTCCACGGATTCCTATTTGAGCTCCCACAGCATCTTCGTAATATTTGTGTGTTGTTCAAACTTATCAGTAGCAAATTTAGCAACTCACTTCTGATTTGCTTCGAAGTCTTCCTGTAGTCGGGCCTATTGCGAATTCCAAATACTTGAGCAGTACTCAACAATTGGTCGCACTAGTGTCCTATATGAAGTATCCTTTACAGATGAATCACACTTTCCTAAAATTCTCCCAATAAACCAAAGTTGACCATTCGTCTTCCCTGCTACAGGGAGGCATATAAAAGACTGGCCCAAAGCGCAGACTGCTTGCGAATTACACATGAATTGTTGCCTGCCATGAGCAGATAACAACAATAGCATTAGATTATTTGTTATTTCTTTATTATCTAATTATTACACATTAATCTATTTGTTGTTGCATCTGCTCACGGCGGGCAACAATTCATACATAATTGGCGAGCAATCTGTACTCTGGTTTTTTGTGCATCAACCTATACATTCCTTACTTGTTCATTCTATTTCATGTCACTTTGCAACATTGCACCTAGATATTTAATGGGTACGACTGTGTCAAGCAGCACATTACTAATGCTGTTTTCGAACATTAAAGGTTTGTTTTTCATACTCATCTACTTTAACAACTATTTTCTACATTTAGAGATAGCTGCTATTCATCACACCAACTAGAAATTTTGTCCAAGTAATCTTGTATCCTCCTACAGTCACTCAACAATGACACTTGCCATACACTACAGCATCATCAGCAAACAGCTGCAGATAGCTGCTCACCCTGTCTGCCAGAACTTTTATGTATACAGAAAATAATAGCAGCCCTATCACACTTCCCTGGGATACCATGGTCTCTGATTAACACTTGCTGTTGAGGACAACATACTAGGTTCTGTTACTTAAGAAGTCTTCAAGCCATTCACTTATCTGGGAACCTATTTCATATGCTCGTACCTTTGTTAACAGTCTGCAGTGAGGCATCATGTTTCGGAAATCTAGGAATGTGGAATCTGCCTGTTGCCCTTCATCAATAGAAAAAAAAAAGAGCATGCCGAGATTCACAGAAGTGATGTTTTCTAAAACCATGGCTGTTCTGTGTGTAAAACCGGACCCGAGGAGTGACTTGTTTTCAACTATTTCAGTTATTTCTCTATACCAGTGATGCCTATTAGTATGTCCTGTATCTTAAACGCGAAATTTAAAACTTCAGCTTTCCTTTTGCTATTTGCTACTGCCACAGCCAACTAGTCAATGAGTGTCTGGATAGAACCCTTAGATCTACTTTGCGATTTTACGTAGGACTAGAATTTTCTCAGTTTGTTCTTATGATGTTTTGCTAAGGTATGTCAGTGGTAGCTGTATGCTTCACACATCGATCTTTGTACAACTGCATGAATCTGTACTAACCTTAAAAGCACAGACAGAAAGCCAGATGTGCAACTTGTTACCCTTCTGATGTATCACTGTGAAGGCCGACACCTATGAGCTATGTAGCTGGCTGTTCAGAGGAAATAACAATTGTGCTACAGTCTGCCTGAGTCTACACTTTGCAGTTGCAAAGCTGTGATATCACTCCTCTTAAATAGAAAAGTATGCACGAAATTTAAGAAATATACTATAAGTGAAATCAGGAAAAATTCAAATAATAAACTTGCTGTTCTGCAGGTGTATAATGTGCAACACTTTGAGCCTGACTGACAGTCGTCTAGTTAAGGGCCCCAAAGATTACTTCCAACCCTTAGCTAATTTTATTACACTTTACTAATGCTCAGCCTACCTTCCTAGACATATATATTACAAAGCACACCACACTCAATTAAATCTGCTCTAAGAGTCTCAATTGTCTGACAACCACCTTTCAGATTTCACAGTATTTTTAAAATACTGTTCACTAAATGGTTAACAATGGCCCACAACTTGCCTTCTTTAGGGGGTACAACTTAGACCGACGTTCCGCTGTTATACTGGGTGCCCCACACAAAATCGGTATGCCTTCAGGAACATGTTGGTGATATGGGCCATACTGTGGTTTGCTCCATCTTGTTGGAGTACTGCATATGTCTTCTTTGGATGTTAATTGTGCATGGGAACAAAGATCACTGATATCTGGCACTATTTACGGTGCAATAGAAATGTATGGGGCCAATAATGCACATGTCAGACAATGCATGCATGTGAGGCATACCGGATTTATGTGGGACACATTGTGTTAGGTATAGTATGCTTATTGTTATTTACAATTTACTAACTGTTGCCTTCTTATAGGGACCAACAACTTATAACAACGGGAGGTGTGGTTACATATTTCCTCTGGGCAAAGGACCATATGAATTTACAGACAGCAGATTGCCATGACACACTAACTTTGACCTTTTGATAGGTAGTGCAAGTTTTTAGAATGTACTTTACTCCCATAAGTACATTTCTACTGTAGTAGCATTTTTAATATACTTATCACTATTTGTGAATATTAAACATGATTGTACCATGTTAGCACCTCTAAAACTTATCAGGGAACACAGTAAGAAACTATTGTAGTGCTGAGATTTGGTTGTTACAAGGTTGTTATTAGGTAGTTTGACCCCTGTGGCTCCAGTGTTCAGTTTGCAACCAAGTGGCTAATGTACAGGCATAACATTTCATCTTTCTTTTCAAGCATGATAAAAAATTTTGAGCACAATAAAATTTTGCCAAAAAGTTCTTTCTTTTATCCTCATTTACTAAAAAAAAATCCAGGATTGATGGGGGTATGCTGAATGAAACATGTTTGAGTGTCAAGAGAGCAATGCATGATGCCTTCAGTGACTGCTGTAGCAGAACATTAGCAACTGATCTTTTACAGAACCCAAAGAAATTCTGCTTGTGTGTAAAGGGTGTTAGTGGCACCAAAGTTAGTGTCCAGTCCCTAGCGAATGAGACAGGAACTGAAACTGAGGATAGCAAAACAAAAGCAGAAAAGCGTAACTCAATTTTCAAATGTTCCTTTACAAAGGAAAACCACGAGAATTGCCCTAATTAATCCATGCACCACTGAAAAGATGGATGAAATGAGTATTAATGTTAGTGGTGGTGAGAAACAGCTGAAATCATTAAAACTGAACAAAGCTCCAGGACCTGATGGAATCTCTGTCAGATTCTATAGTGAATTTGTGGCTGAGTTAGCCCCTCTTCTAACTATAATCTATCATAGATCTCTAAAACAAAAAACCACACCCAGGTCTTGGAAAAAGGCATGGGTCACACCCATCTACAAGAAGGGTAGTAGAACTGATTCGCAAAATTATTGTCCCCATTTACTTGTCACCGATTTGTTACAGAACCTTAGCACATATTATGAGCTCAAATATAATTAGATATCTTGCATAGAATGACCACCTCAATGACAACCAGCATGGATTTTAAAAACACTGACCATGTGAAACCCAACTCGCACTTCTCCTACACGACATTCTGAAAGCTTTGGATCAAGGCAACTAAGTAGGTGCAGTATTTCTTGATTTCTGAAAAGCTTTTAACTCAGTACCACATGTACACTTATTGTCAAATGTATGATCATATGTGGTATCAAGTGAAATTTGTGACTGGATTGAGGACTTTTTGGTAGAGAGGACACAGCATGTTATCCTGAATGGAGAGTCATTGTCAGATGTAGAAGTAACTTCAGGTGTGCCCCAGCAAAGTGTGTTGAGACCCTTGCTGTTCATGCTGTATACTAATGACCTTGTAGACAATATTGATAGTAAAATCAGGCTTTTTGCAGTTATTTATAAATGAAGTACTACCTGAGAGAAGCTGCACAAATATTCAGTCAGATCTTGATAAGATTTCAAAGTAGTGCAAAGATTAGGGACTTGCTTTAAATATTTAGCAATGTAAAATTTTGCACTTCACAAAACTAAAAACCTATAACGTGAATGAGTCACTGTTGTAATCGGCCAACTTATACAAATACCTGGGTGTAACACTTTGTCATCATCATCATCATCATTTAAGACTGATTATGCCTTTCAGCGTTCAGTCTGGAGCATAGCCCCCTTATACAAAATAAGCAGTCTTGCATATGCAGATGACTTAGTTGTGATGGCAGATTCGATTGAAAGTTTGCAAAGTAATATTTCAGAGCTAGATCAGAAATGTAAGGACTATGGTATGAAGATTAGCATCTTCAAAACGAAAGTAATGTCAGTGGGAAAGAAATATAAACGGATTGAGTGCCAAATAGGAGGAACAAAGTTAGAACAGGTGGACGGTTTCAAGTACTTAGGATGCATATTCTCACAGGATGGCAACATAGTGAAGGAAGTGGAAGCGAGGTGTAGCAAAGCTAATGCAGTGAGCGCTCAGCTACGATACTCTCTTCTGCAAGAAGGAAGTCAGTACCAAGACTAAGTTATCTGTGCACCGTTCAATCTTTCGACCAACTTTGTTGTATGGGAGCGAAAGCTGGGTGGATTCAGGTTACCTTATCAACAAGGTTGAGGTTACGGATATGAAAGTAGCTAGGATGATTGCAGGTACTAGTAGATGGGAACAATGGCAGGAGGGTGTCCACAATGAGGAAATCAAAGAATAACTGTAACACTTTGTAGGGATATGAAATGGAACGATCACATAGGCTCAGTCATGGGTAAAGCAGGCGATAGACTTTGATTTATTGTTAGAAAAATGGGGAAGGGCAATCAGTCCACAAAGGACATGGCTTACAAATCACTCGTGCGACCAGTTCTAGAATATTGCTCATGTGTGTGGGACCCATACCAGATAGGACTAACACGGGATATTGAATGTGTACAGAGAAGGGCAGTACGAATTGTCACAGGTCTGTTTAATCCATGGGAGAGTGTCACAGAAATACTGAAGGAACTGGACATTAAGACTCTTGAAGATTAATTAAACTATCCTGAAAAGTCTATTAACAAAGTTTCAAGAACCAGCTTTACTCTGGGAATATGCAAAACCCCCCTGTGCATTGTTCACATAGGGATTGTGAGGATAAGATTAGAATAATTACTGCAAGCACAGAGGCATTCAAACAATCATTCTTCCTGCACTCCACATGTGAATGGAACCGGAAGAAGCCCTAATAATTGGTACAATGGAACATACCCCCTGCCATGCATGTCATCGTGGTGTGCAGAGTATAGATGTGGATGTAGTTATAAGATAAGGAAAGCTCTAAAACATAAGGACCAACTAAATTCCAGCATAGAGTATCTTCCTCGGTTGGTGTATTAACAGGTTCTTCCTGTAACTCTGACCCTTCAGCAGCATTCTAGTGATGTAGGTGATAAGCACATTGCTTGAAAAGGAAGAGAAATGGAAATGATTATGGGTGAAACCATGGATAGTGAGAAGAAAAGCTCAAGTGTTCACCAGAATTTGGTTCATGAACTACAGTGTACAGACAAACCATGAAAATTATTTCAGAATGGCTGGACAAACATTTCAATCTGTCCTTGTTGAAGCAGCTCCTCATATTTGCAAAGAATATGCTCATTTCATTCATTGTTATGTTTGTGGAACATCTGTGTCACTCATGATTTAAATAATGATACACTGCACTAGTTGCACATTTTTTCATGCTTAACATGACAATGTTGTCAGTATTTATTCTCATTAACAAGAACAAATATTTACATAGATACTTTATGTGATGATATATGTCTGTTGCTCTGCCCCTCTTGCATTGTATGTATCGTTTGCTGCGAAGTCAAAGATTTTTTTCGTCTGATTTCTGAAATACATAAAATACCTATGTAAATATTTGCACAGATTATTCAAACCAACCTTTTCTCACCAATGATTGTTTTTTGTGAATGCAAAAATATGATGCCTTGGGAGTTAATAGAGTGGAAGGCAGCAAAGTCACCAAGCCTTTGTACTGCAATGTCAGATAATATTCTTACAGAAAAAAACAGCAGTGCGTTTTGCTTTCATCCATCAACAGTCAAATGTTCAACTATTTTACCTGATTGCCAAAATTTATCAAATTGTGGATATAGCACCACCTGACATCTGCAGAACAGCAGTCACAGGAGGAAAAAAAAAACAGGAGATCAAACCCTGACATCCCCTGTTTGCATAAGAACTACAGAAGTCTAGGTTAAGGTCAAGGAGCAGCATCATGCACACATCATCAGCAACCCCATCAACACCTGGAATTCACAAAACAGAGCTATGGCAAAATTAATTAACCGAAAGGGTTGGGGAGAACATCAAACAAGAACTTGCCGCAGGCTTTCGTCTGCCTTATGTGGCCTAGAAGACACTACACAAATTGAGGACAGGCGTGTCACAATACAAAGCGCACCTCAGAAAGTGGGGCTCCATGATTGAAGATGAGTCACCCGAGTCTGGTGATCTGCAGGACTGACATCACATTCTGGCCTGCAGATACCTGCCCGGACCCTGCACCACAGAAGATCTACATGTAGCATGATAAGGCCATCAAGACAGCAGAATTCTGTCCATCTAACTGAAAATCAACAGTGCCTGACAAAATATTGTTATTTTTATTATTTTGCCTTATGTAAGTCCTGGGCACATAAAATGAACCACAAGGAAGCGTCACCATTACAGTATTTGTGCCAGAAACTGCATGCACTGTACGGTGTGTTTGAAAAAGAACTCCCTAGTCTTAACATGTCCTAGAATCTGTACAAAGTGATATACATCATTCTAACTATTTTAGTTTGTGGCACTTGATTCATTAACTCTCCAAGTTTGGCTCCCCTGAAGTTGGCAAGTCTGCTTGATCTTGAGACGGCACCAGTGCTGTTTTTTTCCTCTGTTCCCACAGTTCAGTCCACGTGTGCATGCGGTGCAGAGCAACTCAGCAACAATGCATACTCCGCAAAAGAAAGCACAATGTGTTATTTGGTGTGAAATCTGAGTCAGTTATAACAGTGCGACATAATTTTGTATGTCAATGTGGTGGTGAACCACCTACAGCAAAAACTATCTGTCAATGACTTAAGCCTTTCAAGGAAACTGCTAGTGTTTTAAAATCAAAATTACCAGGTAGACCGAGAACGTCTGAAGATGATGTTGAACAGATCCGTATTTCATGTGTTTGGAACCCAAAGAAGTCACTGGCCACACATAGTCTACAATTAGGAGTGCCTAAAGGTATTGTGTATGATGTTGCACGCCTACCAATTGCAACTGTTACATGAAATAAAACCTACTGATAAAATCGAAAGGTATAGGGTTGCTGTTGACTTTCTACACAGAATTAATGATGACGAAGATGATGTCAGTTTTTTAAAAAAGATTTTCTTTTCTCAAGAGGCTACATTTCATGTCATTATGAACAGTTAATTGTCATAACTGCAGCATTTGGAGAGGGGAGGGGAGGAGGGGGGAGCAGAGCATCCACAAGAAGTTATTCAGCATCAACGTGACTCCCCAAGTTAATGTCTGGTATGGTTTGATGGAAGATTGTGTGATTGGTTCTTTCATTTTTGTTTCTGTAGAAAAAAACAAACAGGTATGTTTACTGTGGCATGTTGAAAGAGTACATCTTTCCCCAAATGGACAATATTGAGGTGGAAAAAGAGGCTTGTGTTTTTCCAACAAGATAGCGCCCCACCTCATTAGAGTAACCATGTGCATGTTGGCTGGTGACACTCGCTTTCCAAGAAGGTGGACAGGAAGTCTGGCCCAATACCTTGCCACCATGAAGCCCAGACTTAGTTCCACCAGACTTTTTCTTTTGGAACCACATAAAAATTGTATACAGTGAAAAGATCAGACACATCAATCATTTACGGAAAAGAATCGTCATGGTGGTTGGGACAGTTACACCTGAAATGAAGGTGTATATGTGGCGAGAAGTGAAACATTGTCTCCACGTGTGCAGGGCAACAAATGGATCCCACATTGAAGTCTACTAACATTTAACAAAACTCAAAGTAATTCTCATCCACGATATGTACTCATTGATATAATTTTTCATAATTTCCCCATTATATTTATACTTAAAACTAGGGAGTTCTTTTTCAAACACCCTGTATTTTGTTACAATTAATAACACTGTTTTCCTTAATTCACATGCTTCTGTTAGACACTCCTCAAACTACTCACATGAAATTCCAAATTAATCAGAAAGATTGCCTGCATCTTTACCATGTTACTCAAGATACAATTCCATTTCATTTTGTTCAACACTGGAGACCTTCCTGCCTCCTGTTTTATTATTACAGCACTGCTGAATCGGAGTGTTTTAAAATGCTGTTTCCAGGTGCGTGCGTGTGTGTGTGTGTGTGTGTGTGTGTGTGTGTGTGTCAACATTAGTGAGTCCACTATAATTTCAAATGTGTGTGTCTCCGGCATAATGAGCTAAAAGAAGGGAAACTAAAAAAGAAGTAATCAGTTACACTCGAGAAGTATTTTGTATCTATTTGAATAACATTACTTATTTTATATTACTTTGTATTAAAGAATTGAATTGAAAAACCACAAATAAAAAGAATTTAAAAAATGTTCATTAATGTCAGGCCTGATACAGGACTATAACAAGCTCTATTGGCAGGCAATATACTTCCAAGTGTATAGTGATTTCGGTCTTAAGATTTGTTTGGGAGATCTAACAAAACCCGTAGAATTTTTGCTTTAGGACTATCATGTAGAAAAATACACGTTTACCACCACACAGAGAGTGACATTCAATTGTTGTTGTTGTTGTTGTTGTTGTTGTTGTCTTCAGTCCTGAGGCTGGTTTGATGCAGCTCTCCATGCTACTCTATCCTGTGCAAGCTTCTTCATCTCCCAGTATCTACTGCAATCTACATCCTTCTGAATCTGCTTAGTGTATTCATCTCTTGGTCTCCCTCTACGATTTTTACCCTCCAATGCTAAATTGGTGATCCCTTGATGCCTCAGAACAGGTCCTACCAATCAATCCCTTCTTCTAGTCAAGTTGTGCCACAAACTCCTCTTCTCCCCAATTCTATTCAATACCTCCTCATTAGTTATGTGATCTATCCATCTAATCTTCAGCATTCTTCTGTAGCACCACATTTCGAAAGCTTCTATTCTCTTCATGTCCAAACTATTTATCATCCATGTTTCATTTCCACACAAATACTTTCAGAAACGACTTCCTGACACTTAAATCCATACTCAGTGTTAACAAATTTCTCTTCTTCAGAAACACTTTCCTTGCCATTGCCAGTCTACATTTTATATCCTCTCTACTTCGATCATCATCAGTTATTTTGCTCCCCAAATAGCAAAACTCCTTTACTACTTTAAGTCTCTCATTTCCTAATTTAATTCCCTCAGCATCACCCGACTTAAATTGACTACATTCCATTATCCTCATTTTGCTTTTGTTGATGTTCATCTTACATCCTCCTATCAAGACACTGTCCATTCCGTTCAACTGCTCTTCCAAGTCCTTTGCTGTCTCTTACAGAATTACGATGTCATCGGCGAACCTTAAAGTTTTTATTTCTTCTCCATGGATTTGAATACCCACTCCGAATTTTTCTTTTGTTTTCTTTACTGCTTGCTTAATATACAAATTGAATAACATCAGGGAGAGGCTACAACCCTGTCTCACTCCCTTGCCAACCACTGCTTCCCTTTCATGTCCCTCAACTCTTATAACTGCCATTTGGTTTCTATATAAATTGTAAATAGCCTTTCGCTCCCTATATTTTACCCCTGCCACCTTCAGAATTTGAAAGATAGTATTCCAGTCAACGTTGTCAAAAGCTTTCTCTAAGTCTACAAATGCTATAAACATAGGTTTGCCTTTCCTTAATCTATTTTCTAAGATAAGTCTTAAGGTTAGTATTGCCTCACATGTTCCAATATTTCTACAGAATCCAAACTGATCTTCCCCGAGGTCTGCTTCTACTAGTTTTTCCATTCGTCTGTAAAGAATTCGCGTTAGTATTTTGCACCCATGACTTATTAAACTGATAGTTCGATAATTTACACATCTGTCAACACCTGCTTTCTTTTGGTTTGGAATTATTATATTCTTCTTGAAGTCTGAGGGTATTTCGCCTGTCTCATACATCTTGCTCACCAGATGGTAGAGTTTTGTCAGGAGTGGCTCTCCCAAGGTTGTCAGTAGTTCTAATGGAATGTTGTCTACTCCTGGGGCCTTGTTTCGACTCTGGTCTTTCAGTGCTCTGTCAAACTCTTCACGCAGTATCATATCTCCCATTTCCATAATATTGTCAAGTGCATCACCTTGTACAGACCCTCTATTTACTCCTTCCACCTTTCTGCTTTCCCTTCTTTGCTTAGAACTGGTTTTCCATCTGAGTTTTTGATATTCATACAAGTGGTTCTCTTTTCTCCAAAGGTCTCTTTAAGTTTCCTGTAGGCAGCATCGATCTTACTCCTGGTGATATACGCCTCTACATCCTTACATTTGTCCTCTAGCCATCCCTGCTTAGCCATTTTGCGCTTCCTGTCGATCTCATTTTTGAGACGTTTGTATTCCTTTTTGCCTGCTTCATTTACTGCGTTTTTATATTTTCTCCTTTCATCAATTAAATTCAATATTTCTTCTGTTACTCAAGGATTTCTACTAGCCCTCGTATTTTTACCTACTTGATCCTCTGCCGCCTTTACTATTTCATTCCTCAAAGCTACCCATTCTTCTCCTACTGTATTTCTTTCCCCCATTCCTGTCAACTGTTCCCTTATGCTCTCCCTGAAACACTGTACAACCTCTGGTTTAGTCAGTTTATCCAGGTGCCATCTCCTTAAATTCCCACCTTTTTGCAGTTTCTTCAGTTTTAATCTACAGTTCATAACCAATAGATTGTGGTCTGAGTCCACATCTGCCCCAGGAAATGTCTTACAATTTAAAACCTGGCTCCTAAATCTGTCTTACCATTATATAATCTATCTAATACCTTCTAGTACCAACAGGCTTCTTCCACGTATACAACCTTCTTTCATGATTCTTGAACCAAGTGTTAGCTACGATTAAGTTATGCTCTGTGCAAAATTCTACCAGGCAGCTTCCTCTTTCATTTCTTACCCCCAATCGATGTTCACCTACTACGTTTCCTTCTCTTCCTTTCCATACTATTGAATTCCAGTCACCCATGACTATTAAATTTTCGTCTCCCTTCACTATCTGAATAATTTCTTTTATCTCATCATACATTTCATCAATTATGTTCTAGAAATTATGGTGGAGGAAAGCTACAGAGATTATGAACTACTAATGTGGATTGTAGTGATTGCAGTAAGATGACATACTACAACAAAAAGGAGATACTTTCGTTTGGTTTTAGGTGGAAGCATAAAAAGAAAGAATGGATTGTTTTATTCTAGTGCAGTGTGTACACCGACCTGAAACTTCCGGACAGATTAAAACTGTGTGTCAGACCAAGACTCGAACTTGGGACTTTGCGTTTTGCTTGCAAGTGCGGTACCAACTGAGGTACCCAAGCATGACTCACGAAACAACCTTGCAACTTTACTTTTGGCAGTATATCTGTTACATTCTAAACGTCATAGAAGCTCTACTGTGAAACTTGTGGGACTTGCATTCCTCAAAGAAAGGATATTGTGGAGACTGGCTTAACCCAGCCTGGGGACTGTTCTAATCTGCCAGGAAATTTCATTCATATCAATGCACCCACTTGTTACAGAGTGAAAAGTTCATTCTAGAAACACCCCCTCAGGCTGTTGCTAAGCCAAGTGTCTGCAATGTCATTTCTGCCAGGAGTGATAGTCCCGCAAGTTTGCATGAGAACTTCTGTGAATTTTGGGGTTGGGTTGTTTTTTGGGGGGGGGGGGGGGGGGGGGGGAGGAGACCAGACAGCGAGGTCATCGGTCTCATCGAATTAGAGGAGGATGGGGAAGGAAGTCGGCCGTGCCCTTTGAAAGGAACCATCGCGGCATTTGCCTGCAGTGATTTAGGGAAATCACGGAAAACCTAAATCAGGATGGCCGGACGTGGGATTGAACCGTCCTCCTCCCGAATGCGAGTCCAGTGTGCTAACCACTGCACCACCACGCTTGGTGAATTTTGGGAGATAGGAGATGAGTTACTAACTTAAGTATAGTTGTGAGGACAAGTCGTGTGTTGTGCTTGGATAGCTCAGTTGACACAGCACTTGCCTATGAACGGCAAAGGTCCCAATTAAAGAGTCCCACTCTGGCACACAGTTTTATCTGCCAAAAAGTTTCATAAATAGAAAGAAATAGAGGTGTGTTTCAAGGCACTGCCACAGAATAATAATTTTTGCTAACATTTTTATGCTGGTGTATTGTTTCTGTGCACTACATTATTAGAAGCAAAGCTGGGATACTTTTGGAAAAAGATTATTCGAGCTAATAGATTAAACTTTTTGCTGTTAGGGATATGATGTGACTGTACTGCTCCCGAAACCCTACTATCTGTGCTGAGAGACTACTTTTTGGCCACTATGAAGTACTTATCTGATTTTAAGAAAACTATCTGCAGAAAAGATTTCAGTTTTGCACATCGTAGAGTCCAACATCTTTGGTCAATAAAGGACAGAAGTTCTTTTTGTTATTTGTCAGAGTTGCTGTGCTGCATGAAATTAAGTAAAACATTGCATGAAAATGTAAAGAGTTTGCAAGAGGTAAAAACTCGTTGTATAAACTTTGTGTGCAGTTGATACTAGCTCATACATTGCAGTACATGAAATGTAGGTAAGACATTGGAAATTTATTTAAAACTGACATCAGCACAAACTCTCATTTTTTTCTTTAGTTATTGATTTTTATATCTGACAGTCAGTTGTACATGACTCACCCAATTCCGTCCCAGCGCATCATATTTTATGTGGTTATAACAATCGTCATATTTCTTGAACAGTTCAAGAGATTAAAACAAGATATTTTGCACATGATAGCACGCAAAGAGACTAATATGTTCTATGATAAATATTCTTAAACTTTTTTTGCACTCATCTGCAGCAATGAGATGTCAGCAGCTCATGTGACATACAGAGATCAATAGTACTGTAGGAAAACCTAAGTGGCGCACATATACACATCCACAGCATGTGGAGAATGACCAGGGCCTGATATACATATATACCCACAGCAGCAAAAGGGTTAATTGGGATTAGATGCAGACAAAAACAATTCAACCACTGATGAATATTAGAAAATACTGTTCTACTCAAGGTGTGTATTATTGCAACACCTGAAAACATTGCCCACAGTAATTGTGATGCCATTATTACCAGAGTACAAGTCGACCATGAATATAATGTACCCCCTTTTTCCAAGAGGATCCTTGAGGAAAATTTATTTTTCAACATATTCTAACTAATCAAAATAACAGCACTGTAAGGAAAGCTATATTGGTGCTTACCATAAAGAAGAAATGTTAAGTTGCAGACAGGCACAGTTCCAAGACATTTACATAAAGCTTTCAGCCACAGCCTTCCTCAACAAAAGAGAAAGACACACCTCTGATACACTCAAACAAAGACACCTTATGCACAAATTAATGTGCTTGCTTGTGTGTATGAGTGAAGTGTGTTTCTCTTTTACTGATGAACGATGTGTCTGTAACGTGTGTGTCTTAATTGTGCTTGTCTCTAACTTAATGTTTTTTGTTCACAGTAAGTAGCAATTCATGTTTTCCTACATTGATGATATCACTATCTGGAGTTCCCTTCGTTTAATCAACTTTTATTGATGTAAGGTATTTGCCTAAAAAGTTAAAAATGCTATTCTAAACTTTGGTCATTTATTCATTGTCTACATTTTGATAATACAAGGAGAAATAAAATAAAATGTAAACCATTTTTTTTATCTTCACTGCCTTTTTTATTTTACTGTCGCCTGTGGTATCACTATTTTTAATAATCATCATTAACCTACCAGGAAAGCTGTGAAACTTATATCTTCATTGTCACAAATAATTGGCTATTTCTCCCAAATGTGTTGTGATTGTTGTAGTTATGCGGGACCTGAGGGCACAGCCCTTTTTTTTCCTCTAAACACACAGCGTATTTTGCTTCTATACTGACATGAGAGTGGTACATCTCCTGCTTCCTAAACATATCGCCTGCACGCCATTCTCTCACTGGCTGCCTACTCAGTAGCTGACACACACCCTATTGTTCCCATCATACCCAATGGTGTATGCTGACATTGTTGCAAGAAACACAGAAGTAGGCCACTGGCTGCAATCTAGACTTATAGCATCTCCTGCAGAAGTGTATGCTATTGTTAAGTATTTTCCAATTGAAGAGTCAATTTGGTTCTGAGCACAAATGGATTCAGGCAAACTGCAGTTTACACATAGTATATTTTTATAAAAAGCCATAGTACACAGTACAGATTCCCACGGTTGGCAGCACAACGAAATTTGCTGCAAGCTTACCAATCCCCTTCCGGCAATCATCCTAGTTCTCAGCCAAGCTGGTGCCGCCCCCTTCCAACCATTCCGTACTGCTTTGCTTGAGAAATAGTGAAACACGACAGCAATATCTTCTATGGTGCACGTGATACGTAACAGCAGCAACTTATACACAAATAAAGGATTGCGATCACTATTCACTCCAATTCGTGTATTTTCACTTGTCCTGCAATCTAGTGACTTCTGTTGGTACTATATCCACAACGGGCTTTTCCGCTGTGATTTATTCTTGCGTGCAGTCCAATGTGATTATTTCGTTTTTTGGACATATAATTCTGGATTAATTTTAATTCCCGATTCACTTTAATGTTACCAATCTTGTTCTAAAGCTGATTAAAAGCTGGTGACATTTTATCCCAGTATTTTCATACATGAACAGCAGTTAAACTTCTCATTAGTAGCCCACTTGGTAAATCATTAAAGTTTCTAATAACCAAATATAATACTGATTTGGGTTCAGAGTCAAACAATGGTCTTTGAAGGGCAAGATTTTCGCCTTTGATTATTTCTTAAAAAGCAGCATGAATGTATGCATAACGTTTATTGCTAACTTGATCAAATATAACAAAAGTTTGTATTTTAATGCTATTTCCTCCTGTTTTTCCCAAATATGTCAATTTTTAAACAGAGCATTATGTTATTGTAGTGTCTAGTTCACAGTTTCCCACATATTACTTGCACTGACGCCGCTAGTTTTTGAGGAAGGTCAATACTGTGTCGAGCGCTTCGGCACATCGAGAAACTCCAAGCTTATTCGAGCAAAAGCATTAACAGATGGGTGTGATTGGCATATTTACTGTAGATGAGCAGGGATGCACCATCCAGATTGGTGAACCCAATGCCTGTTTTGATTAATATAGTCAAGATACTTGTGGCACTTGCTGGTGTCACAGCTCGCAGACTGATTTATAAGCAAAGCCAAGTGCTTGTGCTTTGCTATCTGACAGTACGTACGGACAAATTAAGAATATTCTCTGACAGGAATCCAAAGAAAAAGAGCTTTAGACACACAGTGAGATGACAGTCTTCTTTTACCTGAACAGTAGTAAGGGCCACACACCCTTGCATGATTAAATTAATAGTCATTCCACACTAAGTGGTCCAGGAAAAAAATAATTTTTTGCTCGACCATCTCAGAAAAATTTTATATTTTGCCCTAAATTATTCAGTAACGGGTTGCCGAGACTTTTCAAACAAAAAGCATTTAGTTCAACACACTGGACTACAAACTAAAACCATGATCACTTAGATGAATTATTCCTTAATATATTTCTAATGGCTCAAAGTTACTGGTTGAAAATTAAGAAACTCAAATTCTGAACATCATTTTTCCAAAGACGAAGTAATTTCTCAGCCGTAACATCTTTTGTAGTATTACAGAGAAAATGGTGAGAAGCTTACACTTAAAAATTACATTATTTTAAGACACAGATTTTTTTCCATTCTTTGGCCTGCAAATCTTTATTGGGAAAATAAATAAAAATTTGAAAATTACACACTTAATAAACCTTTATATCATCAAACTTCAGTATAAATTTCAACTTTGGGGTTCAATGGGAAGTTAAAAAAATTACAAATATACAAGTCAACAACACATTTCTTAATATCAAAACTAATGGAGTAAAGTATATCAATTATATTGTTTAACACACAAAACAACACATGAAATTAAAGTAAAGCATCATTATTTGCTGAAACAATCCTCTGCTGAAAGCTTCAGCAGGCTAGCAGACAGCATCTGCAAGCCTGTACAGGCTCATAGACAAGCCTGCATGTTGTCTTCCCCCTTCCATCATTATTTGTTCTCTTACATTCAGTTACCAATGAGCTCTTTCAGTGTGCAGTTTTACAATGGAGTCTCAGAGTTCTATTGGTGTTCTTATTAATGAAGCTTGCAGTAAAATTGTGTATGGAGTGTTTCCTAAAGATGTTAATTGAGGATTACAGTGAAGTGTCATTTTACTTGCGAGTTTTCTCAGAGGTTAACTCAACTTACACGTAGTATGAAATTAAATACTTAAAGAAATTTCATCCCCCTTTTGGCTAGTCTTGCTTAGAATCTTAAGAAACATATGAAGCCTAAAACAAAAGGTCTGAGAGAAATAACGTTTGATCATTGTTATTCTAAGATCTTCGTCATTAACAACGAAAGGGATCATGATAATTCAGATGAAGTTTTTCTGACTCTTCAGAAACTATAAAAAGTTTATTTAGATTGTGAAATAGTAGGTGTATTGCCTGCTAGTAAAATTAGAAAACTAAATGAAGAAAAAGAGACTTTTGCATTGATGCAAAAATTGAAAAGTGACACCTACTGTCAAAAAGAATTTGGAAGTTTCATTTCAAAATAAATGTTGCACCAAACCAGATGGAAGTTCTAAAACTTCTTCGGCCGAATATGATTCGATAGAAAAGCTAAAAACTAAATGTCATATTTCCAACAAAGAGGATAAAGTTAATCTTATCAGTTTCCTTCCAATTCGTAGAGTCGAGTAAAAGTCAGTGATGAATTTAATGTGTTACAACACTTGGTTAAATTATCTAGGCATTTCAAAAAAGAGCAGGGAATTTTACCTGCATTACATAATAAAAATGTCAACAATTTCATAGATGAAAACATGATTGAAAAAGTTATTAGGTTTTATGAAGATGACAATAACAGCCATTCAATGCCTGGTACAAAAGATTGTGTTCCTGTGAAAGAAAATGGTACTAAGGTTCAGAGACAAAAAAGGTTAAAATTATGTAATTTAAATGAACTATTCACTAAATTCAAAAAAGAAAATCCCAACTTTTTATTATTGAAACATAGAAATTTTGAGAGTTGAGACAAGTGTTGCAGGGGCATCTAGGACTCTCAATATTTGCATTTGTATCATCAGAATGTGTAGTTTTTGATGTATAGGGCCAATCTTAAGAGTTGACTATAGAGACCTTTTTTTCTTTTTCTTTTTTTTGCAATTATATGATCATGGCAAAATGTCAAGGCTGTCCAGGTAAACAAGCTTTACTTGGCATGTTTGAAGAATCTGAAGATAACGATTTGATACCTGACCATACAAAATACAAACAATGGGCAAGACAAAATGGAAACGGTGAAAATTACAAAGCCACAAGGAGTTTCATGAAGTGCTGGTAGGTAAAACCTTAACATGCATTTTATTGCCAGAGCTCAGGGTTAATTTGTGAAAGACAAAAAGCAAACCTTGACAGTTGATGCCATTTGCATTCTATTATTAATATCTTGCGTTCTATTATTAAGATCAAGATAAACTGAAGTTTCACAATTTTTGTATCGTAAGTGACTACCTTGAACACAATGCTACAGCAATGCATGCTTCTCAACTTCAATTCAATTACATAAAAACAGCAGCACCCTTCCATAAACAAACTGATCTACTTCTCTGATGGTGCTGCAAGCCAATATTTAAAAGAATGTTATTACCATCTCCTTTCACAAAGGAGACTGTGAACTTGATGCAGAATGGCACTTTTTTGCATCATGCCATGGGAAGAATACATGTGATGCCACCATGGGTACAACAAAGTGAGCTGTCACTAAAGCTAGTCTGCAGTGGACTATTGAGTACTAGATCTTGACACCTCAAGAAATGTTTAAATTCTGTGAAGAACAAGTAAAACGGATTACCTAAGTTTTTGTAAAATGTGAAGAAATACAAGAACTCTACTCCACTGGTTTGTAGGAAGG
This sequence comes from Schistocerca piceifrons, assembly GCF_021461385.2. Lineage (NCBI taxonomy): Eukaryota > Metazoa > Arthropoda > Insecta > Orthoptera > Acrididae > Schistocerca > Schistocerca piceifrons. The sequence continues at coordinate 780,858,223 of NC_060139.1, read as the reverse complement.
GAAATTCAGCACTTGTCAGAAGATTAAAGGCATCTAATCTTTGCATTGTTTTATACCTCGGTCACACAACTTGCTCAAGCGTAAAGTTCACATCAACATCCTCTGGTAGTGAACTTTATCAATGTGGAAAACTTGTACCACTGACACTTCAAAATAAGGAGTTATTGGCTTGTGTTTACGGTTAACAGTCGTGGACTGCCAAAGTTGGTAATACTGATTGTCAAAACCAAGAAGTTTATGATATTTTTTTACCATCAACTTGGACCTCATTTTAAAAACGTTTAAAAGGGTCAAGTCTGGATGCCTGTTAAAAATGTACTGGAGAAGCTGTCAACCATGGAATTTACAACTGCAACTAGGGGAACTTTTAACCCAACAGCCAAACTGGGTGAGGAAGTTTCTGTTGGTCAATGGAAATGTGAAAAGGGGGGGGGGGGGGGGGGTGAGCAAGATAATGTAGCTAACGGGCTCTTTTTAAAAAAAGTGATCACTGGTATGTTTAAACATGTAACTGATACACTTTATCTATTAGTCCAGATATTGCAGATTTATACTTAAATTTGAAGGTCTTATTAAGTGTGTAATTTTCAGAATTTATCTGGTCCCCTAATAAAGATATTGCAGGCCAAAGAATGAAAAATTAAAAAAAAAAAAATCTGTTTTTTTAAAATAGTGTATTTTTTAAGTGTAAGATTTTCACTATAGATAGTCTATAGAAAGTAACTATACTGTGTGGTGTAATGGCACAAAAAATATTGATAAAATTATTTAATTAGATAGCTCAAATCTACTCACTAAGCATAGGCAGAACACATACATAAAAGACTGTTGTGATTGGCAAGCTTTCGGAGTCAGTGGCTCCTTCCGGCAGAATGGTTGAATGGGAAGGAAAAAGGGTGAAAGAAAAGGACTCTAGATGTACAGATTTTGGGAGTCGCCCAGAACTGCAAGTCAGGTGAGTCTTACCGTATGGTACCTTCTCATCCTGTACAGTAAGTCTCCCCTGAATCACAGTTCTGGGCAACTCCCAAAATCTACCCCTTTCCCTAGGCCTCTCCAGTCCTTTTCCTTCACCTTTCTTTCTTCCCTTTCTGCCTGAAGAAGAAGCCACTGGTTCCAAAAGCTTACCAATCACAACAGTCTTTTAGGTATGTGTTCTGCCACCACTTGGTGGGTAGATTTTGTCTGTCTAATTAAATAAAGAATACATTCAGATAGTTAACCATGGTTTTAATTTATAGTCTTGTGTGTGCTGAACTAAATGCTTCTCATTTGCAAGGTCTACGGCAACCCATTACTGAATAATTTTAAAAACCACAGATGCTAAATGTGAAAGAATGCTTGTGACCTGAAACAAAATGGCCACTGTTTCTAAATGATAACTGATAATGTATTTTTGAGCCCACCTTGAGGGGCTTCACCTAGCGAATATCAATTTTTCTGCGATGGTACTGCAAACAGAGCTGGACCACTTTGTATGGATTGACCCTCGAGTATAAGTCTTGATATAACCTGGTAAAGGTACCAGATGACCTGTATTAGCTCGGAATCTATTGCAAATGTTATTTTTACATCAATAAAAACATTGGAGAAGTTTTTATCTGAAATGTAATAGAAAAGTTGTGAATCTGTAATTGATTTCAAACATCAACTCAACTGAAGTGTGAAAGAGGACCATTGGCCATAAATAATACACCAAAGATGTCATGGAAGCAAGCTGTTAACATCAGAATAACACAATGCAGTATATATACTGCTAACTATAAAACTTTTCTTAGACAATGTTACAATTTTGATGGAAAAGGAAGTAGTGTCTTTCACGTACGCTCTAACCATATTTTGCTTCTTAATGTTACACAGATTGGTCGCTTTCAGTATTTTACACTTTCTCTCTAATGTCTTCCACAAAGGAATTATGAAATCTCAATCTGACGAACAATATTGACTCTCAAACATATAAAAAGTCTTCAAAAGAAAACAATTCAGGAAATGCAACCTGATTCTATCAGCAACTTTGCTCATGTTCCAAAACATGGTTGAAATTTTAACCTTTTCAACTGTAAGGTAAAATAAAATATGAGTGACATACCATGCTGAAAAGCAAAATGAACTAAATTTAAGTACTCCATTTCCCCTTGGGACAAGTGATATCTTATGGCTGTGTACTACTACAAGACTTGAGACTTTCTCCACATACTTTCACAACACCCACAAAAGAATTAAGACATTCTCTAAATTATTTAATAACATTTTTGTTATGTTTAGTTCAGGTAACCCCACTAAAATGATTACTGTAAAATGAAGTTACTTTGAACAACAGTGTAACACTGAATAGTTTTCCAGAAAGTTACATACACTATTATAAATACAACTGAAACAATATTGTAAGGTAAATTTCTGTTTGCGATATTTATGTCAAACATATTGGTACCAATGTTTGTGTCTGATAGCATTTGTACATTCTTTGGTTGAAATTTGAAATGGCACCACCAATTGTCTAATTCTTCACATGTGACCATTTTTATATTCATATAGGTTAGTATTTGACTAACCTTCTGAAAATATTTGTATAGTAGTCTTTAATAAGTTCAATAAATGTCACATATATGAGTTCTGCATTGAACCTCTCTTAAGGTTATGCCAGAACATTGTTCAGAGCTACTCCACAATTTAAATTATCTACCACTCATAATTCCTCCAATTTTGTATGAAATTAATCATTACTTTATACTAAAATTAGCATTTGTAGGTGTTATATGGTGGATTTTTTATGTTTCAGTTTTAAAATGCCAAGGATATACATAAATAAAGCTGATTCCCATCTTTACAAGAGTTACTCTTGCGGATCTTTGAGGAAGGTGTGAATGCAGTAGAGAATGGTAGAATGACTATGAGAACAGCTAGCAGGCATCTTTCCATTCTCATAGGAACTCTCGTCAATCAATTGTGAAACACACACACACACACACACACACACACACACACACCAATATAGGATAGCCATTAGCATTTTCTGATGAGGAGAAAGTACCTTTGACCATCCCTTAATTGTATCTGACTGGGGATTTCCATTTGACCTGCTAGACTTGCGAATAATGGCAAATGCCTATTTGAGAGCATAAGGACGTAATTTCCTGCAGTTAAAAATAATGTGCCAGATTGCAGATTGGGCTCTGGTTTTTCTGAAAAGATACAGGGACAGAATTTCACAGTGCTTGAGACACCACATTACAACAAACATAGCTTCATTATCTGCAGGAAATGTTAAAGGTTACTTTAACAACTCTAGTTTAACTCTGAAAAAATGGCGATGGCTCTGATGTCCCAACTGATAATATATTTAATTATGACAAGACCAATATGTCAGATGACCCTGACCAGAGACATTGCATATTTAACAGGGGAGTCAAATACCTCACACACAATCCAGAACAGTGTCAATAGCTCCATTTCAATCATGTTATATGAGTCAGCCTCTGGTGTTATGTCACCAGCTTACATCTGGTCTACATGGACAGAAGGTGGTTACCTCATACACAATATAATCCGAGTTAAGAGTGGCTGGCTAAACGCAATTACGTTCAGAAACTGGTTCAAAAATTTTTGTTTCTCATGTCAGAAATATTCCAGGAAGGACAGTATTAATAGGTGACAATCTCAAAAGCCATTTCAATAAAAGTGTTTTGAGAGAGGGTAAAAGCACAAGAAAATATTATTACATTCATATTTCTGCCAGCAAAAATAACTCACTTTCTGCACCCACTGAATGTTGCCTGTTACGGACCATTGAAACATCTCTGACGACATGTACTATACACTTTGAAATCATCTGGACAAAAGAAAATAGAAAACACTCAGCAAGGATCAATTTCCACCATTTCTCAATCAACTTTACGAGAAGTTATATCCAACACAGTACAGAATAAGTGAAAATCTAGTGCCTGGTTTTGACAAATGTGGCATACATCTTCTCAATGTCAGCAATGTGCTGAACAGACTGAATTCACAACCAGTCCTCCCGTAGTTCTGGAAATGGTGAAATAAATTCACCATTGCATACTGTGTCACAAATAGTAGTTGACATGCTGGAGAGTCTGAGAGGTGGTGATGAACCACTGAATATGCAGAGAAAAAGAATAATTGTTACTTCTGGGAGAAGTATCAGTGCTCAAGATGTTTACCTAGCAAAACTACCCAAGGAAAACAGGACTCTATACAAGGGGATGACTCTACTAGTACGAGCGTTGATGAACACACAAAAGAGAACTGCTGGTAATCAGTAACAAAGTATGCACTGTCAATCAGCGATGATTCCAAGACAAATTCTGGAAACGGCTCTTAGGGTACTAACAATATTCCACAGATTGTAGACGTTTGCTTGGTTCGTTTCATTGGGGGGGGGGGGGGGATCTGAAGCACTGCATCGGTAAAATTCTACATGTTCATTTTCGACATGAACAATCTTTTGGGGCCCCTGGTCCCCCCGCATTTTAAAGTAGTGAGTGTAGCTAAATAATATAAATAAAAACTAGTTTCATGGTCATGTAATGAAAGTTTGCTACAACTAAACTTTCCGGTCATGTTTTGCAAAATACACTGAAGTTTAGTATAAGAAGGATCCGTAATACGTAGTACCTGTTCCATGTTAGTGACTCATAAGTTGATTCACCCACCTTGTATCTACACTTTAGCTCTATTCCAAGACAATGTGTGCCAAAAGATAAAGCTCTAACAATAAAATAATTCATTTAAAGTAAATTATGTAATCAATATGGGAAATAAAGTGAACAACATGGATAGATTAATACAGTGAACAACATGGATAGATTAATACATAAAGTTAGAAGAACTTTACAAGCTGAATTATGAACAATAGGGATGCAACCTCAATTTTGTACCCCAATTAAGATTTCACAAAAAAGTCCTGCTACATACTAGGTTTCTAGCTATTAAAACTCTCAATAAATTGGAAAAAAATAAAATCACATAACATGTAGCATGAAAATTGTGCATTTTTTTCAATAGATGCATTTTATCTATTTTACGATGATTCACTGCTTTTTATCTTCAATGTATTTTGTGCCATATAGAATGGATGGACAGTATTTTGCAAGAGAGAGAGAGAGAGAGAGAGAGAGAGAGAGAGAGAGAGAGAGAGAGAGAGAGAGAGAGAAAGTGTAAATAATAAATTTAAGTCCAATGTTTAGAAAACAAATTTATTTAACACAAAAGTCTTCTCATACACTGTCACAACAAAATGCAATTGCACAGAAAGCTCGATAACTATTCTACCGATGTTTACGTTCACTTGCAATCTTTGATAATAATTTATTGCCACACAAAAATGTGACAACACCAATTCCAAGAAGGTATTTAACAGTCTGGAACATGTTGAGCTGGAGCCAGAATATTCCAAATAATGCAAAAATTCCTGGAATAAACACAATGGCAATTAATTCTTTCTTTACACTGTTAAAAACTGTATATTGCGCCACAGAAATGAAAATACCTACCACCTAATCCCAAGTGGAAACCAATTGCACTAAGAGAAAACGGAAAGTTTGATATGTTGACACCTATTTTCACCCACTGAAACAAGTAAATCAATCAATGCTGGCACATAAGAAAAATCAAAGACATGTAAAAATATAATCTGTTTATTCAGTGTATATGTATTCACATCACTCTCATCAGAAGAACGAAAGTTTTTTTTTGTAACATCACAATAAAATGATCCAATCGGGATATGACACTATTGTTCTGGGGCTTTAAAACAATTCTTCACATAAAAAATTCGTTAGTTAATTATGACTTTCTTAAATAACAACACTTTTCCTTTTCCAAAACTCATGTTTCTGAATAAGTAAAATGGGAGAAGAAACAGGCAAAAATACAATGAAACCTCACTTTTACACTTTTAAAGGGACTAGGGAATAAAAAAAAACTGTAAAATGCAGGGAAAATATAAAATGTGGGAAATGTTTTAAGCATTAAAAGTTACATACAGAATCCCACCTTGCATTTTTCATAACAGGCATCAAATTACTTGTCAGGGACTTATTTATTATCTAATAAAAACTGCCGATGTAACTGGTAACTACGGGGATGTAGAAATGTTTGACTTAATTTCATACATCATAATCGATGTTTTTTGAAAGACTGCAACTGTCATTTATAACGTAAATAATGAAACACTGCACCAGTTACATTCTGTTTCGAGAATTTATTCTTTCTGTCAAATGCGAATATTTAGGTAAGTATATTGTGTGGTGTCTGCATATATGGTGTTCAGCGTCTCTTTCACTGTAATCATCTTTTTCAGATTATCAGGTATTGTGCCTCCTCAATTACATAAAAACCACACACAATCAATCACTCACGTTGTTTGTGAAACATCGCAAAAAATACTTGTACATATTTGCACTAGCTGCAAAGTCAGAAAATGTGTCAACTAGAGCTACAAGTGGCCGAACAACAAAACATACTAAATATAGTTCGAATAACACAAAGACTATCACAACAATCGTGAAGCTGTTCATGCACAGTAGAGATGGTTTGGAATTGGTCACAATACCTTTATTCAAACAAAACCTTGTCACTCCTATCAGCCAACATGCCAGGTAGTGTTTGGTAGCAGCAGGAGGTAAGGCACAAACTGTTCCAACTTTTACCCAGTTCCCGGTTCAGATCTACTTAGTAGAGCCCCTTGGTGTCAAAAACCGTAACAATGTCTACTTGATGGCCAGTGCCAAGCCAGCCTAGTGTAACATCAGTTATGTCAGTCGGTTTCCCCATTAACATTTTTTCACAAAGCGTAAATCATAAAAAAAAAGCACTCCTCCTTCAGGCCACGAGTGGCCTACCGGTACCATCCGACTGTCGTGTCATCCTCATGGAGGATGCGGATAGGAGGGACGTGGGGTCAGCACATCGCTCTCCCAGTCATTATGATGGCATTCTTGACCGAAGCTGCTACTAAAAGGTCGAGTAGCTCCTCAATTGGCATCACGAGGCTGAGTGCACCCCGAAAAATGACAACTGCGCATGGTAGCCAGGATGGTCACCCATCAAAGTGCCAACCACGCCCGAAGCACTTAACTTCGGTGATCTCATGGGAACCGGTGTATCCACTGTGGCGAAGTTTGACAGTAATGACAAAAAAATGGCGTAAATGACAGGAAAACGTTAATTCTGGGAACATAGAAATGGGGGTTATACTGTAGTTCTACTTTGCCCCAGCAATCTAATTCTCAATTTGGATGTGTGCCTGCAAAAACCTGAAGACCTAACAAAAACATCACTTGCAAAATTGCAGCATGATAAGTAAGTTCAAAACAATTGCCACTATATAAATTTCAATGGGTAAGTATCCGTTAACACTTAGGAAACCACCTGAGCTGACTAACCAGAATAGATGACCTATTATGTGACTTATAAATTTATATACCTTATAATATAGTGCACACATAAGTAGGGAGGTGATAGGGCAGTACATGGCAACCAAACGCAGTGTACTGCATTATTTGGCACATAACAGGGCCAATATGCTGCACCTGTCAGTAGCACTTGCTGGATCAGTGTTACTACACACATTATGAGAGCTATCTTTGTACTAGGCGCACGCACGCACGCACACACAAGAGAGAGAGAGAGAGAGAGAGAGAGAGAGAGAGAGAGAGAGAGAGAGAGAGAGAGAGTTGTATGGGACAGAGCACACTTTGCAACAACACCAAGTCCTCCAACCCCCCCCCCCCAAAAAAAAATATATAAATAAATAAATAAATAAATCTTACAGCTGCCTCCAGATGTGCACACCGCTCTAGAATGAAGAGTATTCTTCAGTTTTCAAATAAAGGAAATTTATTACTCACCAGTCCTAATAATATCAATATTGGTATACAAAGTAGTCCTGTGAATAGATTGGAAACAAAAACAGGTGGTCTCCGCTCAGGTTCTCTGAATAGATGCTAAATGATGGAACAAAGAAAAAAGTTTGTTACTTACAACAGTTCTGAATGTAAATTTCATAAACAAAACATAAAATACATTTGAAGTAATACCTTGATTTCTGGTTTAATGGCATACAAATATGGGTCTTTAGCACCCGCAAAAGCTGCACTTTGTTCAGCAAACTTCAAATTCACAGAACCAAGGGTCCATGCAAATGAATTTGATAAAACTGCATCACCAATTATAAGTTCAATACTGTATACTCCAGACTTGTGCCCAAATTCTGCAGCTTTACCGCCAACATCCTGTAAATAAGAGGTAACATTACAATTCCTCATATGACAAAACACTATTACTCGGAAGACTATTTACTAGGCCTGCAATGAATGATACTATTGAATTTTTTGATGGCTATTTCAAAGTCTCAGAATAAACAAACTGAACTAAATTTCACTTCCAACACCACACAAGGGGACCACACCTACCCATCACACTGCTTTTGTTCAAATTTATGTTATATGCAGGGCTTGGGTAAAAAATGAAACCAACAGAAATGGCAGCTCCAGATTCCCAAGCATTTAGAGAAATTAGGATTTTTGGCATGGGTCGATAGTCACCAGCCATTTATCTCAGTGTAGTTTCCAGATAATGGTTGGAACGGTATAAAGACTTTAGATGAGTAATCCCAGGAATGCAACCATATGAGGGTACTTTTTTATATTAGTTTTCAACTCTTACTTTCTTTATACTGCAAATAAACTGTAATAATGCTGAATGTATATCTCCACAAGAGGCATGAAAAGGGAAGGCAAAAATTTCCCAAGCAATGATTGTACTTTCAGCATCTACAATAACTGCAAATACCTATCCAAGAAGGTATATTATTAAAGCATACAAAACTTCACATTCAGTTACTTTCATTTTGACCTTCAAGCAGCTATAAGTAGCTGCACGCGAATAATACGAGGGTTGGAACTTAAATAGTAGCAACTAGTTATTCACAACCAATGCAAAAGAGTTACTTGTTTGCACCTGTTACTACCCTTCAAAGTAGTCACCAGCGTTGTGGAAGGTGTAGTATACAGTCAGCAGAGCCTGTTCTGTTGATGGTGCGAATGGAGCAGTCTAATGTCTGTCGAATCTCTGGAACAGTTCTGAAGCAAGTGCCACGAAGTGGTTCCTTCATCTTCGGAATCAAATCAGTCACAAGGACTTAAGACATATTACTGTTCGCTTTTGGAGCATCATCTGCGACCAGCTTTGCGAAAGCCATGACACTTTCTGTGCAACCCACCCATCATTTTGCACGACAATGCGTGGACGCATACAGTATAAGCTGTGGCTGCTCTGTTGAGTCGGTGGGACTGGGAAGTACTATACCACCCACCATACTCCCCAGACTTTAGTCCTTGTGACTGATTTGATTCCGAAGATGAAGGAACCACTTTGTGGCATTCGCTTCAGAACTGTTCCAGAGATTCGACAGGCAGTAGACCACTCCATTCGCACCATCAACGGAACAGGCCCTGCTAACGGTATACTACACCATCCACATCGCTGGCAATGGATTGTACACAATGCTGGTGACTACTTTGAAGGACAGTAACAGGCGCAAACATGTAACTTTTGTATCAGTTGTGAATACATAGTTGCAACTATGTAAGTTCCAACCCTCGTATGTTTCCCTGTTTTTACAATAAATATTACCCAGCATGTGTACATCACCAACTGTAAAACAACAGAAGTACTGTCATAAACTAATTTCTTACGTATGTGTTACAGACCCTTCCTGGAAATTTATTCGCAATCCCCAATTTTCCTTTGCCTTTCATGCCTTTAATAAACATGTTAGTATAGAGTATGTACACGAGGGAGGGGAACCTGCATTTTTCCCACAGTTTCCGGTTACAAATACACTTTCCTGCGTGAAAACACACTATCCCATGTGAAAGTAAGTTTTTCCATGTTACGTGACTACATACTTTTCCTCAGGTTAAAACTTGTCAATCCTTTGAATGGTGAGGTTTTATACATCAGCACAGAACTTCCCAGCACTTTAGGAAACAAAACCCAGTGATTAACAAATACAAATTTCACCAAATATAGCACGGTAGCTCCTGAAGCACTGGAATCGAGTCTGCAATGTGTTTTGTGTCAGCCAATTACAGCTCATGTCAAGCAATCTCACCCATCAATGGCAGTAGATATTCGTAGCTTAGTATATGTGATGCAGTCAGCCAAAAGCAACATCACCATTAAGTAGTAAGCGAGTGTGAATTCACAAACAGGAAAAGTTAATGGTTTGAATTAGTATACCTACAGTACAGCTACAAGAAAAGCTAAGCTTCCAGACAGAACATTGGTTGTCAAAATGTATTTGCTGTTTTCCCAGAGGGTGTGGTTAGGCACCAGCTGAATAAGTCTGACAAGCAATATTATAAATTTCACTGCTGTGCACTAAACATTTTGTAGATTACCTGGATGAATACATGTTTCTTCCAGCACTTTTGACTTTTCCACAGGAATGTTACATATGAAACTGCTCGGGAACTCCATTTTTTCCATTGCTACCACGTAATTTGTATTGTGAAAGAACTAAAATAAACATGAAAAACTAACCTTGAAGCTTGGAAATTTTTAGTGTGTGTTACACTTTACAAGATATATCACACAGAAACGTGACAGTAAAATTTTCATAATGGCCTAACTGGCTGGTCTTATGGGCCCCAAAAAGTTATTGGTCCTCCAAGTATTAAGTTTTAAAAAGGTCGAATGCTCTGGATTTAAGAAATTCATTGCACGCCCTCACACGTAGCATAATTCACTTTGTGTGAAAGTAAATTTGCTTTGGAAGTAACACTTATAAAACCACCATTTGCAATATTTTCCTGCAACTTATCAGAAATGTGCACAGCTGTGATGACATGCTCATCAAAGTAGTCTATTGTTACGAAGTATTGCCTAGTCTTCGTCCTAAAGCCTTTGACGCATTTTTCTGTTGGTAGACACCTGTGTGTGTGTGTGTGTGTGTGTGTGTGTGTGTGTGTGTGTGTGTGTGTGTGCACTGTGTTTTGTTATTGTAAATGGCACTTTTTCTTTGCAAGTAGAATTTTATCTTAGTGTTTTTCTCTCATTTATGTTTTACTGCTGCAGTTTTCAGCAGGAGCAGGTTAAAGTAAAATTCTTTGTTAGAATATCAGGTCTTACCAGTCAAAGTTGCAAAAAATGTAACTGAAAACTAAAACAATGAAAAATTTCCAGTCATAAAAAATCCCAAGTTTTTAACGGATGAAAAAATTCCCGCATTTTCCCAGGATTTCCGAGCTCACATACACCCTGTAACAAATACTATGTCTTTAGCATTATTTTGGTTATTTGCAGTATAAATAACACAAATTGAAAATAAGTTTCCACATTCGTTTTCTGGTGACCCAACCGTTGTCTGGAATCTATGCTGACATAAATGGATAATGTATCTTAAGAACTGGACATACTGCAATAGAGTGCATGACAGAGTATTTCTAGAATTTTACCCTCAATACAAGGAAAACACACTGCTAATCACTGTAAAGATGAGAAGTTGAGTGCAAACAGCCCCAATGGAGACACTTACACATAGATTATTGGCCAAAGCCTGCTTCGGTAAAGAAAACACACACACACACACACACACACACACACACACACACACACACACACAGAGAGAGAGAGAGAGAGAGAGAGAGAGAGAGAGAGAGAGAGAGAGAGAGAGAGAGAGAGAATTTCCTTTACAGAAGGCGGCTTTGGCCAAAAACTGTTTCTTTTAATGGTGCTGCCTGCAATTCAGGGTGTCATTTTTTAAGTGTAGCAATCTCTCTCTTCCTTACATTGTTGATATTCCCATCTGGAGTTTTCAGTGTTTGATTTAGCACTTTACCATGTTATGATTTCTTCCCATAATAATTGAGTGCTGAAAGAATGACAGCCCAACACTTCTATGGACGCTGTAATTTATTCGAGTTGTCTTGTGGTCCGAACGGAAGTGATATGTATGGGAACTTAAATATACTTCTAGATTCCTTGGTGAATACTGATTCTTAAAACTTTGTAATTAGGCTTTTGCAGGATAATTAGTCTTTCTTGAAGAGTCTGATAGTTTACGTTTTCCATAATTTCAAAGAATTTCCTAGAAGTCAAACCTGTGACCATTTAGGCTGCCCTTCTTTATACAAGAGGAGGTGCCAAAAAATGGAATTATTTTTTAAAAGCTATATATTTCTTAATTGTTTACGAAAAAACCTCAGCCCCTTCAAAATACTCTCTATTACAACTAGTTTTCCGTCATCTTTAGAAATGACTGCTAGTTCCTCCCTCATTTTTCCTTGACTTTTCAATATTGTCAAATCGGTGTCCTTTCATACCCCTTTTCATGCGTGGAATAAGAAGTCGCACAGAGCAAGGTCAGGGGAGTAAGGTGATGGCTGTGAGTGCAGATGTGTTGTTGTGGAAGAACCAGTCTCTTGTCTGCTATAAATCGGATCTTTCTTGAAGAATATTGCAATCCCTATTCACTGACAGTTGATCAATTGTACGTCAACAGTCTGGGAGCACAAGCTCTTGAAATTTTTCAATATTTTTATCAATTCGGGCAGTTGATGGATGTCCAGAATGAGTCGCGTCATCAATCAACATGCCACCATTTTCAAAACTGAACAAACCACTCCTACATTTGAGTTTTCCCTTGGTGTCATCTTGGTAAGCTGTTTTCAACATTCAAACAGGTTCAGAAGAATTTTTTACCAAGTAGAAAACAAAATTTCACAGCTGCACACTGTTCACTAAAACTTGCTATCATAAAGAACGAAACAAAAACAAAACAGCACTGGCAAAAACAATCACAGCAGAGGAAAAGAACAAGCCAGGTCAACAACAACACAGGTGGCACTGAACTGGCAACGAGTTGCACAACGAACACCTAGCAGCACAAATGCCAACGAGTTATGCTATAGAAGCCTAGTGGGAGAAATACTTAGAACACAGGCTCTGCCTTTGGCAATGTTACTCCAGTTTCTTTTCGGTACCCCTTTGTACATTCAATACCCCCTGTCCATGCTATTTGTCGTGAGTCCCACACACTTTAGAAATATTCTAGGATGAGGATATCTTGATATCAGATCCAATATTACAGTTGGAGGGTCCTAGAAAGAACCATGTACATGCATGTCTTGGGACAAATTCAATTCAGCCAATAGATTTTTGGGATTATCTGGTGGCCTCTGCCCCTCAGCTTTAGATATTTGCCTTTAAGTAAAAGACATTAGCTACCACAAATTAACATTCTATCTAGCTATTAGAACTCAACTGTGTTCCATTACACAAATGCACAGATTGTTGAACCTATCAATTCTTTGTCGATTTGATGATGCAGACTATTAATAAACTTTCGAAAATTACTAACACCATCCTCGTGAATGCTGTTATCTATGGTGATCTATATCTCATCCATCAATCGTGATTAGATTTTTCTGCGGTGACATCAACAGTTTTAACACGCAATGAGTTACATGAAAAAAACTAGAAGTAGTACAAGTATTATTTAGCATATAGTATGCACAACCTTAACTTCATAAAAGAGCACTTATTGAGGAAATCTGGTGAGACTAATATTAGATATTTTGAGGTTATAAATACGTCATTTACTCTGTCCCAAGATGTAAGATACACTTTTGGCTGCCATGTGAACATGCTACACCACCTTAAAAGTTATCAGCTTCAGAACTACCCTGCTAATGCTATGGGAAGGTTGCAGCATCTTTATGAAAGGGAGATGAACCACAAAGGAAATACAATGATACACTGGGAATGTGCTATTATCATTCCAAACGAGTACCATGTTCATTACAAGCACCCTCGAGGACAAAAAAAATAACTGTATTTCTTCAGATTTTATTAAGAAAGAATCTCTTATTTTAAGGGAGAAGACAACTCTAAAAAAAAAAAAAAAAAAAAAAAAAAAAAAAAAATTCCCTTATGTACAGACAGGTGTTTTTAACTGAATAAAATCAATCTGAGCCTACAAACTCCAACCCCAAACACTGCAACTTTTACAACCAATTTTTTTGCTGTTATCCAAATAAAAATTTTTACCTGGAAGCTCCGACTTACATCTCTATTACCTACATCTCACCTATTAAACAAGTTTTTTTTTTAATTTTTTTATTTCTATTCACACTCTGGATTTTTAAAGTGAAACAATAACTCACCATATCAAATTTATAGGTTTTTGAAGTATCAGGTTCAGCTACAAATATTATTTCTTGGTTGGTATCCTTTTTATATAATCTGACAAATGCTTGGTGTACTGTCATTAGTTTATTAGTAGTTTTGTCCTTCAGAGTAAATTTCATAATAAGCTTCTGAAGAGAATCTGCTTCAATTGTTGTTGCTAACTGGTTTGGGAACAATACTCTGAAAGTATAAAATTTACATTCAGTTCACCATAATAAATTATCAGTACTTAAGAACAGGAAAATAAAGAACCTGTGATCTGCAGCACAATTTATTAAGCGAATACAACAAATGGCACGTAAATACTGTTGTTTTAGCACACCAAGAAGAAAAATTTTAAGATAAAGAAATCAAATCTAGACAGCAAAAATATTCTAGGCCCATCTAAAATAGCATTTAAGTTCTGTCTGATCATGCTGTGCAACAACCTTCTTTGCAAAGAATGTGCACTGCTTATCAAGTTTCTCTGTCCCAACCGTATAGCTGCAGTGTTACCAAACAAGGCAGTAAAATTATTGGGACAATACGGAACACTATGAATGGTACTCACTTTGTTAACTTTGGTTGTGTGGTTTGATCTGCATCAGCAGTGCCTATTTCAACATTTTCAACAGCTACTGCACACATGACTTTTATTGTGAGAGAGGCTCCAACATTTCCAACCAGACGTGGATCAGGTTTTGCTAATGCTGCACTAACTGTAAGTTTGTACAGTCCTCGCTCTGGTTTAACTTCCATCAAATTTAATGAATACATAGTCCTGTACAAAAAATTAAAATGAACTTTCCTTATTAATTTATGTTGATTATTGTCCAACATACATTAAGCATCTTAGAAACAGAATTAGATTACTTAAACAAAATGTCAAAGTCAATGGTGTGTACGTGAAATTTAATATCATGAGGTGAAACTATGAACAAAAATGTAAAAACTACCTGTCACTTGCTGATTGTTCAAATTTTTTTTTGGAAAGTACAACTACTTCATCACCAACTCTTGTGGCACTCTCGGCAGTCACTGAAAGTGGATCTGAACTTAAAGGCTTCCCCAGAAGATTGCTCACTTTAACAGAAACCTTTGGCTGATCCGAAGAAACAGCTGGTGGGCTTGCCAAAGTAATTGCCACTGGTAAATGGAACTACAAATAAAATTGGAAGTTAGTTTTTGTAAGTGATTATGAAGTACTATTTATAGAAATAAAATTTTATCAGTCCACGTTCATTTCTGTCAACGATATTCAGAAGAACGAAAGTTTTCAAAGTACATCATATTGAAATGTAACAACAAATGAATAACACAATTACTGTAGTTCATAGGAATTAAAAGTCAATAAAACTGAACAAAGCAATTAAATCAACAACAATACATTCCTCAGATGCAGTCATCAATATAGGTTATTAAATCATGTATTCTGGAGAAGGGGGGGACCTGAAACATGCTGTTCAAGTTTTCTTTCTGGAAAGGATCCTACATATGCAGCCCACATACAGAGACATCATTAAATACAACCACTGCCTGTACAGCAAAATCATTGCACAATTTATAGGCACATGACCAGCTCTATAAACAGACATATGGACATGTGAAGGGGTGCCCTTGTCACCTATTATTGCCAATCTGTTTATTGATGATTTCAAAAAGTGTCCTGGAGCTTGCAGGGTGGGAGGAACAAAAGACAATGTTGGGCCCTGCAGTTTATAGGAAGCCAACGTGCCAACCGTGCACTGGGTGAGTGATAAGGTGGCACCAAACTCTACGGCATTTTTGTCTTATGTAGGACGCATTTCCAAAATAATTAGTCAAATTCTGCAGAAACACAATGTAAAATGTATTTCTTTATGCCATCTAAGATCAGGGCCCTTAGGGGTCTGCAAAAGGATGATCTTTGTGTGCATATGATGGGTGTCTACCGAATACCTTGCAGTTGTGTCTTACCATACATTTGTCAGGCTATTGCGACCACAAAGGACCAACGACAATAAGGAGGTTCTGATGTGCACTTCAAGCTATTCTCTATCTCGTCAAATAATAAAGGGACCTCACTCACTGGTAATTAATATTTACTACTGATAACTTCTGCATGGGTCATCTTTGGTTGCATGGTGGCATTACTGTTTACACTGTGTGTGCATGTGTTTTCTTTCAGCATACAACCTCTAAACTGAAGTTTTAAAATTTCCTTTCACAGCACTAACTCATTACATTTTCAGCTTGGAAATGACAGGGTGTTCACATGCCAAAATATCATTCTGAATCGTTGAATAAATCACCCTGCCACATTCCTGTAACTTCTTTGAACATTTGTAAACAAGGAGAAACAAAAAGTACAACACAGTTACTTCCATTGGTCCACTACTTTCAGACCTACAAAATTCAATTATGACCATTTTAAGCCTGAGCACCCTTTCTATGGAA
Organism: Schistocerca piceifrons; assembly: GCF_021461385.2. Taxonomy (NCBI): domain Eukaryota; kingdom Metazoa; phylum Arthropoda; class Insecta; order Orthoptera; family Acrididae; genus Schistocerca; species Schistocerca piceifrons. Next base: position 780,841,591 of record NC_060139.1, on the reverse strand, counting down.
GAAATCTGGAGAACAGCCATGAGTTCACTTCAAACAGTATTTATCTTACATCTTCAATCATGGAAACCAATTAGATAAATTTTGTTGATTCAAACAACTAAGCCATAGTTAAATAAGATTATGTATCCTCATGAACAACAGATTTTTCATATTAACCCTTCACATACACTGTGTTACTTCTTGCCCCTCATACCTTATCTTAGCTTTATACTTAAAAATCAGTTCTAAGACTAACTCTGACAAACACACCTTGTTATTTGTAAGAGTATTAAGAACTTCTAATAAGCTGTATGCCCCTTTTGGAGTCTGGACTGAGCGTCGACTTAGGAAATAATTGGCAAACTTCACAGCTTGATCTCCTGTAATTGGTGGTGGCTTATTGATGGTACCAGCAAGTTTGTAAGCTCCATTAACCAGCAAAGCTGAAACAAAGTTGTAATGAATAACCAAAGCTACATGTATGATTTACAATGTAATGCAGGTAAATAAATACACGCAAGCAGAAAAGAAAATACTGTTTAGTTACAGATTTAACCCTTTGATTGCTGCGGACATATTAACTCGTCATGCCTCGCCATTCCCCTGGCGCGCCTGAGTTGTATACAGCCTTGGGTCTTCCCTACAGCGCTAAGGACGTGTTTACGTGTCCCGCGCCACCGGCCTTCCCACCACTAGGTACAAGTTTAGGAGCTCGAGTCACAGCTACCTGAGCGCTACGGACGTGTATACACACACAGCTGTCTTTCCGCCCCACTCTTCTAGTAGCAGTTCAGTGGTCTGATTGTGTAGTTCGAGAGTGCATATATCTTTGTTGCTATGTTCACTCTTTGCAGAATTCGACTTAGATTCCTGTATTTTCGTCAGTTTTCTTGTTTTCTACGTGAGAAATGTCACGTCACTGTGGTTGCTCAGATAAAGAAATCCTGGTTATGCTCACTAAGAGTGACAGTGAGTGTGAATTATCTAACGTTGCTAACAGTGATGAGTCTTCAACAGAATCTCGAAGCTGTAGTCCTCAGCACTTTACATCAGAGGGGAGAGCAAGAATCACTGTCAGCAGTTTCTCTGAATCCGAGGAATCTGAAAGCGACAGCAAGACGGATCAGAAAAGAGCGTGCTTAAGTGACACATTTGACTGGAAAGAAACCAATTTCCAGCCGTTAAACCACTACTTCGATGACAAGTTCAGAACACAAATGTCAGTTAGATACTGACTCCAGCATTCTTTCATTTTTTGTGATATTTATGTCTGAAGAACTGTTGCAACTTATTGCTGACGAAACAAATCGTTTTTACGTTTACACCAGAGAAAATACTACAGAATCTGCGAATTCTCGACTGTCAAAGTGGAAAGAGACTTGATCTGAGGAAATGTATTGTTTCCTTGCTGTTTGCCTTCTAATGGCGCAAGTCAAAAAGTTAAAACTAAGTGATTATTGGTCCAGAGACACACTTTTGAACACACCTGTTTTCAGCGAAATTATGTCCCGAGACCATTTTTTACTACTTCTGAGAATGTTACACTTCAGTGATAACTCTGCGAGTACCGGAGGTGACAGTCTATTTAAAATTAGGTCGATTGTTGACAAAGTTTATAAGAAGTTTTGTGATTCATTTCGCCCACATCACAATCTTTGTATAGATGAAAGTGTCTTACTGTTCAAACGACGATTATCTTTTACGCAATTTGTTCGAACCAAGCGAAGTAGATTCGTAATAAAGACACAGTCAGAGTGGGTATATTTTAGATTTTATTGTAAACACAAATGGTTGAAACAGAGAAGACTGACAGAACTACTGGCAAAAAAAATAAAGAAACCGCAATGTATTGTAGATTACAATTCAAGTACGGGTGCAGCTGACCGTTGTGACATGTTACTCAGCTCAGTGGGATTAGTGCTTAAAACTGTGAAATGGTATAAGAAATAATCTTTTCACATTCTGCATTTGTGCATTCTAAATGCTCATGCTCTCCACTGGCCGGAAACAGGGCAAAACATGGCACTCGCGGAGTTTCACCTTTCTCTCATAAGGGAGAGTGCAGAAAAATATGCTACAGAATGGAGAAAAGCTGGTAGGGGAAGGCGAGTGAACATTCGCAGAAAAGTACGCTAATGCACAGATGTGTGGTTTGAACAAAACAGAAAGTGCACCGGGAAACTAGATACCAATGCAAAACTTGCAACGTTACATTATGCATTGCACCCTGCTTTGAGGCTTATCATACAAAGAAGCATTACTAATCATTGGGAACTAAATCCAAGAAAATTAATCGATGCTTCTGAATGAATTACTAAAAAAAGGCAAAAATGTAAAGAAAATATAAATCTATTTTTAACTTCGCCAGTGCCAGTCCAAAGACCGGATCGAAAAGATCTTCTTCAAATGAACGAACCTGGTGATTGAAATGGCGCAATATCTGTACCGTGGCAAATGTAATTACGCCGAGTACATTGCACCATTATAATAAAACCCATGCATTAATGTGCATACGATACATTTAAATTATTAACACATAACATGGACAGTTATATTCTTCTATCCTTACTAGTACAAATGTAGATCACGCACTGTCTACTTGTACGAAACATGTTTCCCAGAACTCATTCAAATGCCTTTGATCAACAAGAAACAACATGCCAAAGTTAAAACTCTTTTCTCAGTGTGATTTTTCTTGCTACTTTGCCTCTGTTGTTAGCCAATGTTGAAAATTAAACTCATTGCTCTGGAGAGGGTGGGGGGCTTAAAATTTGTTGTTCAAATGAGACTGGCTTTGAAGCATTAATAGAAAACGGCATTTGAAAAAGAAGTATCGAATACACCCTGCTTTCATCTTTTCATAAAAATCAAAATCTTTTCAACTAATTTGTAGATTACTGGAAAATAGTAAGGGAATAAAAATTTTTATTCCTCATCATTGTGCAGTCCATCTATTGCACTCTAAATTTCATTTTCATCATGCGTTCACACTACTAGACATGGTGACCCCAAGTTTACATTGTTTTTGGACCCGATTTTCGCACCCAACTTTCATTCCAGTTGCACAGCTTGATATGTTTTACAGAGCATAGTTTTTTAGCAAAATCGGAACGAAAATACCACATTGACGTTTTTGCAAAATCTTCAATTTTGTGCTTAATTCATTCAGTACTGAAAAGTGCTATGGAAATGAAACTGTGTATTTCAGAACCTTTTGTTGTTAGGTTACTACATTCCAAGTTTCACATTCATCACAGCATTAGTTCAGGAGATGCAAGAAGCCCGAAATTTTTTTGGGCGCCTATTTTTTTGGCCAATTTACCCACAATGTTCTGGCTCAATATGGCTCGTAAAATTCTTTTCATTATTATTCTTAAGAGAACGCATAAAGTTGTACAAGATGGCCAAATTTTATTTCTTAACAAAAACTATTGCCCTAGATATTGCAGCTCAAAGTTCCCAAAAATTCACGCTGGCTCTGCGCGAGTCATATTCAGTCGAGAAATATTCAGGACAGGACTGGTTCAGCAGTGCGGGCCGATCCGGTCCCGGCGGCAGAGAGAGAGAGAGAGAGAGAGAGAGAGAGAGAGAGAGAGAGAGAGAGAGAGAGAGAGAGGGGGGCACGCAGCACAGGTAGACAGACTATGCCGCAGGCTGCGGCGCCTCAGCGCGCCAAGCTGGTGGTGTGCCTTCAGCAGTCAAAGGGTTAATTCAATATCACAAATACTGTAAGCACGCCAAACTTGAACACAGGAATAAAATATAGACTAGTTCAAATCATTCTGAAAATTTGCAACAACATACTTAACCAAGGAATTTTGATGCTAAATCAATTTTTTTAACAAATCAATTTATGGTCAGTTACTCGTGCAGAACTTACCTATAAACTACAGTATTACAAACTCATTGACAAATGGATCAAACATCAAAACTTGCAGAATTCAATGTTCACTGATACCATTTGACACAGAACTGACACACCAACAAAACCATGATTAAAAATCCACTACTGAACTGCAGCTGCTGCACAAACAACTGTCATAGAAGCTTGTACCACGGATACTCAAGCATTGTTGTTGTTGCTCTTGTCTTCAGTCCTGAGATTGGTTTGATGCAGCTCTCCATGCTACTCTATCCTGTGCAAGCTTCTTCATCTCCCAGTACCTACTGCAGCCTACATCCTTCTGAATCTGCTTAGTGTATTCATCTCTTGGTCTCCCTCCACAATTTTTACCCTCCACGCTGCCCTCCAGTACTAAATTGGTGATCCCTTGAGGCCTCAGAACATGTCTTACCAACCGATCCCTTCTTCTAGTCAAATTGTGCCACAAACTCTTCTTCTATTCAATACCTCTTCATTAGTTATGTGATCTACCCATCGAATCTTCAGCATTCTGTAGCACCACATTTCGAAAGCTTCTATTCTCTTCTTGTCTAAACTATTTATCGTCCATGTTTCACTTCCATACATGGCTACACTCCATACAAATACTTTCAGAAGCGACTTTCTGACATTTAAATCTATACTCAATGTTAGCAAGTTTCTCTTCTTCAGAAACGCTTTCCTTGCCATTGCCAGTCTACATTTTACATCTTCTCTACTTTGACCATCATCAGTTATTTTGCTTCCCAAATAGCAAAACTCCTTTACTACTTTAAGTGTGTCATTTACCAATGTTTACTGAGAACATGTGGAAATTTTCACACAAAATTTCATCAAAATCATGATGGTCATGCGGGAACTTTCCTGAAATAAGACTACTTGACATGAAATGGTCCTACTGTATCATTTGCTAAACTTTACTATTAGTATTGTCTGCAATGTCATTAATGTACAACAAGAGCAAGGATCATAACAATGTTCTCTAGGGCATGGTTGAAGTTATGACGACTTATGGTGAATGTTACACATGACACTTCTAACTTCCACAAATTCTCAAAAACTTGGTTATTCACTAAGATACACACAAATGAGATGATTTTTTTTAATGAGGATGCTACTGCTACAATCATATAAAGCCTTGATAAAGGTAGGACTGGTAAACAATAAGAAGAGTTGTATGTGAAGGAAATGACTGACTACTAATGGAAACACTCAATACAAATATGACAATTGGAAAGTAAAAAATGTGGATGGGATAATAGCAAGATGGAGTAAGAATGGGGATTGGGCAGATAAAGAAAGAAGAGTCATTCCACATCAGTTCAAACAGTTTGAGAAAGCATTCCCGCTCAGTCTCAGATTTGGCTGAAATTTAGCATACGAATGCTACCATGAGGACAGGAATATTTTTTGTAGTAGGCCTTTCGTGAGCTAAACAACATGCGTGTCCACATCTTTCATACAGACTGAGTTACGTGCACAGGTAAACAAAAAGATTTAGAAAGCACCAGGAAAATGTGGATTTTCAAAGTGTTTAAGCACAAAAGGGACCAGTGACATATAAGCCAAATTTAATACACTGCATAAGTAACCCATGATGTAATATGTCTCAAAAGTTTCAACGTATTACTGCAAGGCATTTGTGTGGAACAGAAGTTAATAGATTAGCAATTTATAGTGGTGATGTCGACAGCTGTAGTCTTGACGAGATTCATTTCATACTGCTGTATGCATGAGGTGTGCTTGCTTGTGCGTCTCTCTTTTACTGATGAAGGCAGTGGCCGGAAGCTTTACATAGTGCCTTAATTGTGCTCGTATGTAAATTCATGTACCTTCTTTACGATAAGTAGCTATCTGACTTTTCCTAAATGGTTGAAATTTCTACTGAAGTTTCCATTGTTTGAGATTCATTTCTTGTTTCACATAAAGCTGCAGCAAGTGTTGGGAACCACTTAGCAATTGAAAGTTAAACAATGGAAGCGTTCAAAACATAAGTCATTGTGGGGCAGAAAGGAAAAAGGAAACAATCAAGCATCACAGGTTACTCATGCTTTCAAGGTTCTAGATCAAATTGGTCCATGCTGTTGTGGTGAAGCAGTATGGAGGCAGAAGTGTGTGTTACTGGTGTTTTTGTTCAAACAAGTTGCAGTGTTGGTAGAGCACAAGAATCTGAATGTCATAAAACACATGTAATTAAATGTGGCATTCGCTTTGTACATGATCTGGATTAATCACACCAAGATTTGTTGCTATACAGATCTGGGACGTACCACAAGCATACGAGAAGTACAGTTCCAGGAAACGTGTGTGTTATTACCACATGAAGTGTTGCTGGTTAAGTACTCTTTCCTACGAATATGTTGTTTTGACGCATTTCGGATACATAAGGAGAGAGTAAGATGCAGCCTTAGAAAAGTTGGTATAAAATCAGTGTTGAAAGTGAATCAGTATACAGGACTTAAAATGAACAAAAATTATGATCCAGGTGTCACACAACTTAAATGTGAAGAATATTCTGATGAAGTACATGATGGTGACAAAAGGGTGCCAGCCACTAGACACAGCAGCTGCACATTTCAGTGACTGCTCTTGGTTTGTCTCCCATGAAGATACAGAATTTTGGGAAAACAGACAGACCCAGTTATGGTGGAAGATAACTATAAGAAGCTGAAATGGAAATGAAACCCAAATGGCAGACACTAATGGTGGTTGAGTAAGAACTGTACACTCCAAGGGAACAAAAATCAGAAATTTGCACAATTTGAAAGAAAAATGTATCGTAACCACATGCCAGAAAAAGTACTGTTCTTAACATTGCATCTTCCATTTGGTCTATTGAGCATACTGCAAGAAATTAAATGTTTCTATATACATGGTAAAGCAAACCAGGTGAAATGAAGCAACCTAAGGACTGCTTACAGAACTTAGAGTACACTCAAAGGAAACAACTGAGTTCAGAAAAAGGTGCTAGTGTCGGAGTTTAATGAAAATGATGACTACAGCTGAATAATGCCTGGCAAGAAAGAATAGGTTATGGTAAAAATGGAAAATGTACATGTGTAGACAAAAAAAATTATATATATATATATATGAATATAATAGAGGGAAATATTCCACGTGGGAAAAATATATCTAAAAAGAAAGATGATGAAACTTACCAAACTAAAGCGCTGGCAGGTCGATAGACACACAAACAAACACAAACATACACACAAAATTCTAGCTTTCGCAACCAATGGTTGCCTCGTCAGGAAAGAGGGAAGGAGAAGGAAAGACAAAAGGATATGGGTTTTGAGGGAGAGGGTAAGGAGTCATTCCAATCCCGGGAGCGGAAAGACTTACCTTAGGGGGAAAAAAGGACAGGTATACACTCGCACACACACACATATCCATCCACACATACACAGACACAAGCAGACATTTGGCCTTTACAAATGTCTGCTTGTGTCTGTGTATGTGTGGATGGATATGTGTGTGTGTGCGAGTGTATACCTGTCCTTTTTTCCCCCTAAGGTAAGTCTTTCCGCTCCCGGGATTGGAATGACTCCTTACCCTCTCCCTCAAAACCCATATCCTTTTGTCTTTCCTTCTCCTTCCCTCTTTCCTGACGAGGCAACCATTGGTTGCGAAAGCTAGAATTTTGTGTGTATGTTTGTGTTTGTTTGTGTGTCTATCGACCTGCCAGCGCTTTAGTTTGGTAAGTTTCATCATCTTTCTTTTTAGATATATATATATATATAATGGAAGGAAACATTCCACGTGGGAAAAATTATATATAAATACAAAGATGAGGTGACTTACCGAACAAAAACGCTGGCAGGTCGATAGACACACAAACAAACACAAACATACACACAAAATTCAAGCTTTCGCAACAAATTGTTGCCTCATCAGGAAAGAGGGAAGGAGAGGGGAAGACGAAAGGAAGTGGGTTTTAAAGGAGAGGGTAAGGAGTCATTCCAATCCCGGGAGCGGAAAGACTTACCTTAGGGGGAAAAAAGGACAGGTATACACTCGCACACACGCACATATCCATCCACACATACAGACACAAGCAGACATATTTTAAATATGTCTGCTTGTGTCTGTATGTGTGGATGGATATGTGCGTGTGTGCGAGTGTATACCTGTCCTTTTTTCCCCCTAAGGTAAGTCTTTCCGCTCCCGGGATTGGAATGACTCCTTACCCTCTCCTTTAAAACCCACTTCCTTTCGTCTTCCCCTCTCCTTCCCTCTTTCCTGATGAGGCAACAATTTGTTGCGAAAGCTTGAATTTTGTGTGTATGTTTGTGTGTCTATCGACCTGCCAGCGTTTTTGTTCGGTAAGTCACCTCATCTTTATATATATATATATATATATATATATATATATATATATATATATATATATATATATATATATATATATATATGAAACGTTCCACGTGGGAAAAATATATCTAAAAGAAAGATGATGAAACTTACCAAACAAAAGCGCTGGCAGGTCGATAGACACACAAACAAACACAAACATACACACACACACAAACATACAAACACACAGAATTTTGTGTGTATGTTTGTGTTTGTTTGTGTGTCTATCGACCTGCCAGCGCTTTTGTTTGGTAAGTTTCATCATCTTTCTTTTAGATATATATATATATATATATATATTTCTGAACTATCTGTAGAACTCAAGGAAATGTTTCCCAATGACAAAGTGGGTTTACTGCCTTTTCAGTCTTCAGCCAATACGTGTTGTGCCTGCAAGTGTAAGCGGCACACACCATGTATATGTGAGACTTGTCGGAATGCTAAGTCAATGTTTGCTGCTATAAAAGATCCTAGTCTGGATTATAAGAATGCAATGAAAATGCTAGTGTGTGGATATCAGTGCCTACAAGTCCACACACAGGTGAAGTGTATGGGCAACGTAAAACTTGCAGAACATATGAATAATAAACTGTATGGTGAGTTCCTTATCGATGATTAACTTATTTCTTCCAAGCAATGGACACACACAGACTGGACAACTCTTGAAAGAAAGCAAAGTACAGTGGGAGATTTGTGAACTGTGTTGTGTGGGAAAAACCTAACTGCACACAGCTTTACAATAGCAAAATCTGCAGATCTCCAGCAGTGAGGATCAATTGAAACATGATGAAATTATAGTAATACTGGACTTTTCTAAAAATTATGCATTTATGGTGCAACATGTTATTCTAGGATATCACTGGGACAACAGCCAAGAAATTGTCCAACCATTTACAATTTACTAAAGAGATGAACCAGGTGGTGTGCCTACCATGAACTTTTGTGTGAACTGCGCAATTCTTGATGCCATTGCAGTTCATGCCCACATACACACTGTCATGGCATATGTTATTTACAAGCAGCCTCTCTCACATTCTGCAAAATACTTCCGTAATGGGACAGCTACCCAGTACAAAAATCATAAAAATCTTCAAAACTTGTGCGTGAATTACCATGATCTTCAGAATCATACAGACTGGAATTTTTTGGCAGCAACATCTGCTGGTATATAAGTAGGCTATGTGACTGTATTGGTGCTACCATTAAGCACATGGGATCATTACCTAATCTTCAGCACCTTGTGGAAGGCTACATTCTAACACCTTAAATTATTTAACTTTGTACAAAAAAATGTCCCCAGCATAAATTCATTTGATGTTTCAAAAGATGAAGCGAAATCTGTTGAAGAGTTTGAACATGTTAAAACTCTTGCAGGCACAACGAGCCATCATTACTTTTCTCTGGTTTACTCTGATAATGTGTAAATTAGCAGACCTTTGGGTTATAATTATTGGTTCACACATGGCATGTGTCTTCACAGTGCACCTGACCCTGGATTCAGAATCAAAAGTGGCAATGTACTACCAGGTTACTATGTTGCTGCTATTTATGGAAAATGGTACTAAGGATGTGCCAACATGCTGTGAAGCAGAAGGTGATGGCACCAGCAAGTCATTTCAATGGGCATGTTTGACAGACACGAGTTTGATTCCTTTTTAACATATTCTAATGACCATTATAGTTCCTATACTGAGTCAGGATGACATTACAATTTGCCATTTGATGTACAGAGTACAGTAGGTAGAGGATAGGAAAACTTCTGCTCTAAACACCCTGTTTTGTTGAAGTTAAGGTAGATTGTGTTAATCTACTCATATGTTGCTGCTAAGTGATCAAGAGGCATGGGGATGATAAGAGCTAAAGATTATTTTTTGTTCTGCAACAATGGTCATATCACCAAATACAAGTCAACTTTTATAGTACACAAATGCCTTGCAACAACATGTTGAAACTGAGACATTACATTATGGTATCCTTAGGCAGTGTTTGAAATTTGGCTTCATCACTTGTCCCTTTTTTGCTACCACTATTTGAGAATTCAAGTTTTTCCAATGATTTTTCAAGTTTTTCTTCTTTCCTATGAATGTATCTCAGTATGAGTCAAAGATGTGGATGTGGTGTGTGTGTTCTAGCCTACATCACACACACACACACACACACACACACACACACACACACACACACACACACACACACACACACACCTGGGTGAATTATATTTAGCAAGCACCTACAATACGTATCTTTTAACAAGTTACCTTTTTAGCACAATTTGAAATTCGTATTCCCATCAAACATGTTGGTGTTTTGATACATTGAGTATGTTCCCTAAGTGGATCTTACTAGATGGTAAAATTTCACTGAACAGTAAGGAAAAGTCAAGTTTTTAAGCACTGAAGTTTAACTGTGTGTTATATTTTCTGGGTCACACACCTTCTTTCGCAAGCTATAATGCTGGAACTAAGCAGGGGAATCTAGTACTTTTTTACATGAATGATCCACACAAGGTAACATTGGTGTATTAATTTTCAGCCAAATCTGAGAATATGAGCTGGAGCTCGTGGCTGAATTAACACTGAGTGACTCAAAGGACTTAGGCCCAGTTTTCCTAAACATACCTGTGATGCTTAGGCCACCTTCAAACTGCAGGAAACGGCTATCTACTTCATCGGCTTGCACTATAGCATCTTCAATTCGATCAAATGCAAATGTCCCATCAGCTCCCAGCAAAACAGCAATATGGAATGAATACCCCAAGCTGCATGAAAATATTTAAATTAGAAATATAATACAAGTAACAAAAGATTTGGATTTCAATCAAAATGTCAACAGAGCAACAACAATAACACCACAAGATATAACATACTTAAGAAGGCTGTCATCTTTCTTCAAGGCCGACTGCAGACCTTTTATTAGCTTCTGTGTATCCCATTTGCGCTGACCTACACTGTTCAGAGCATGCACAGCATAGAACAGGTCAGGAACTGTAGAAGCATCATTGTTCAGTACATCTGTAAGAGACTAAGAACCAGGCAACTTTCATATTCAGACATTTTAACACATCTAATTGAAATATCATCTAACCTTTAATAAAATTTAGCCATTACAAACACTTTCTGTGACTGCCCTATTACATTTGCTAAAACTTCAGGTAAACTCAGAAAATATATTTCAATAATGGGCATAGCTTAGATGAGTATTTTCGTCCATATTATTTACGTATACCGTACATGAACTACAAAAAATGTTTTCAGATGTCTACTTTGTGAATTTTGCTGAAGTATTTCAGAGTTCTGTAGAGGTTCAATTTGATAGTTTTTCGAGCCTTAATTAAATATGTTTTAACGTGCTTTCATCGAAAACTACTGACACATTACATAAGCTATCTATTAATAAACGCATCACTGTTAGTGCCATTTGTGGTAAGCGGCTCGGCTTAGTACTGTCTTAATAAGGAAACTACTGAAATGTTAATAACAAAATCTGCATAAAAACAGCAAACTACGACTACATCTCATGTCACATACCTGGTAAACGTTAATGTAACGAGCTAACAATTCGCTGACGCACGGACAGAATTATGAAGGTAGGACTTGCATCATCGTTACACAGATGCGCCATTCCGTAGCATTTCCTTCAGGTGGGTCAAATATATCCATCCCCACAAAAAAATTCATGCAATCTTTCTTCTATATGATACACATCACGCAAAATTAACCCAAATAATGGTCTGCAATGTTTTTTAATTCTTGTAATTTTCGATATGCTCTGCATGTCCAACGTGGAATAGATACCTTCTTCCATGTGGGATCTTTTCTGATTAATACGTATGTAAGTTTTCTCGGTGAACACTTTCGCAGAGACGTGGATGGTTTGTCCCCTATTCACAGCAGGAGGCCAATCTTCTTCAGTCTTCGAACAATAGTCATAAACTGCCATTTTACCGTGGAACTATATAATCATATGCATCCGCCAGCAAAGAAACATATTTCCACATCATTTATCAAGGGTATTGCAACTAGCCACATATTATATGAATCAATGGTTTCACGTTTTATATTGTGTGATATAGAACAAACGTTAATTTTTTTTGGAGTAACAGTGGCTACACTCTGATGCAGAACATACACCCAGAAGTATATGCGGAGAAATAAATTATTCATTCAAAAATGATGTGGCTAGTTGAAGTAGTCTACCTCATGGATGTCTCCAAACACTGTGTAGTACTAAACATATATGTCGCACACAAGCCGGAAGACGGCTAAACTTCGGTGATCTACCACCCATGTGCTCACTCCAACGGAAGTTCCAGCCTCCAGGCAGTGTTGCCAAATATTTAAATATCTCTGGAATCAGAGAGGTGCAGTGGTAGAGGGATGACCAACGATATCTCTACAGAATGACTGCCTATCGAACGCGAGGGGCCCTAGTAGTATATATATGGGACGTGCGATTCTATGGCCCTATTCCAATAGGTATACTTACGCCTCCAAGCGACTGAGCCAGCATGTGTAATTAGGTGGGGCTGTTCAGACGAGGATATTACAGCAGTGGAGTCCCACAGTCACCGCGACTTGGAGGGAGTGTGATTTTTGTTCCTCATTACTCTGGTTCACGTTCAGTCTGTTGATTTCATATTGACTTAGTTGCAAAGCAGAACACACAATCGAGGAGTGAGGATGCCAATTTTGTGATAAAAATAAATGACTGAAGTGTTCTGAAGCAGATGCTGAAATTTCCCTCGGCACAGCATACCATACTTTACAGTCTTTATACACTTCAGATGTATGTTTTACTTCTCTATTCCTCCAATCATCCTATCCAACCACATGTAGAATATTTCATTATTTTTATTTAGAATAAAACACGAAACTGTTTCTTCATGATATATAATACCCTACGGAAAGTATATTTCAGTTTAAAACGAACTGACCATTAATTACGCAGACCTGTGCTATCAGAAATGTATAAAAAGTAAAAATGCCTAATTTCTACCAGTCTTTTTTGAGATTCAACACTGTCAAAAGAAATCGCGAGTTTTCGAGCTTTGGGTTTCTTGTGTGTACAAATACCAAGAAATGATTGCTGCAGATGGCCAACGACTTTGCTCAACAATCCTACACATACTGCACACATAATAATAGATTTAAAACATACATTAAAAAAACCAAAACAGTACAGAATGGTACTGGTACGTCAAAGTATTCATACAACTCCAACTTTTTTTACTTTCATGTGTTTCTCTTTGCACCTGTAGCAACTAAGATTATTCTCCACTGCTGTTACGAATAAACAGGTGTTGAAAACGCAAGAAATACGTGAAATATCAGAAGCTTCGAATGAACACACTAGCAAGCACAGACAGTGTCGTCCTGAGATACCGTGACACTCGCAGTTTACTGTTGACATCATGACGCAGAACTCAGTGCTCACTCCAGAGATATTTCTAAAAAAAAATTAAAAAATTGTTCAAATGACTGAGCACTATGGGACTTAACTTCTGAGGTCATCAGTCCCCTAGAACTTAGAACTACTTAAGGGGAGCCGGAGGTGATCAAATTCAAAAAATTACGATTTTTTTTTGCTACCGAAAATTAATTGGAACATTCCTCTTTAATGTAAACTTTGAATTATTGTTCTACTCGCCCTAGAAGTGGAGTTATTACCATTTTCCCCCACGCCTGCAGAGGAAATGGGCGGCCGCTGAATGCATCTAACACCCTCTCGTGACTTCCTGGCGAACTGCTTGGGATTTTCTAGGCCTGTTACGCATACAGCGCCGTATGTTAAGCATACAGCGAGTGTGCAAGGGTTGGCTACATTGTTTTCTGTGACAAATGAAGCGCTAAGAGCGCAGAACATCGTCTCTTTGCTGTTTACCGTTTCGAATTAGTTCACTGTTGCGCCTGTTGTTGGTAGTATAACACTAATACCAAGTTGCGATACTACAATTGCTGAAACAGTGCGTTCTTCTGCTAGGCAACACATGGCCGGCCATAGCCCTGTGACATCTTCTAGCAAGACGCTGACTGGTGGAAGTGACAGATTTCGTGAATATGTTAGTGACAGTGATGATACTAACGAAGTACTGAATATTGGATTATTATCTTCTGAGCTGAAAGAAAGTGTTCTGTGAAAATGTGTTCAAGTGTAGGAGTGGGACTAGAGATAACAAAGCACTTTGGTTTACCTTGTGAGATGAAGGTAATCTGTGCATGTTGCAAGTATCAAGTGACTTTCTACAATCCACATGCCAGTCTCTTTGGTGAAAATGGACGATCTAGAGTGTTCGATGTGAATGTTCGACTTGTGTATGGTCTTCGATCCATTGGAAAAGGGTCTGCTGCTGGTAAACTGTTTTGTGGTATTATGAACTTGCCATCGCCTCCAAGCAAATTTGGGTACTACTGTGAACTGGTAGGATCCTCTGTTGAAGATGTGGCTTTGAAAACCATGAAGGAAGCAGTGGAGGAATCTGTAGAAATGAACGGTGGTTCTAGGGATTTGGTAGTGGCATTAGATGGTTCCTGGCAAAAGAGGGGTCATAAATCCCTGAATGGGGTTGTAACTGCTACTTGTGGTGATAGTGCAAAAGTGACAGATGTTGCAATATTATCAAAACATTGTAGCTGCAAAAATAAAATCAAAGGAGAGCACAGTGGAACCTGTGAGGCAAATTTTAGTGGATCAATGGAAGTGGATGGAGTGAAACAAATTTTTGAACGTTCAGTTCCCAGATACAACGTTAGGTACAAATACTACCTTGGGGATGGTGACGCCAAAGGTTTCAAGACTATAGAGAAACTGAAACCATATGGAAATGAATTTGTAGTTGAAAAGTTGGAATGCATTGGGCATGTGCAAAAGCGTATGGGTGCACAGCTTCGAAGGCTCAAACAAACTTTGGGTTCAAGTAAGCTCAGTGATGGAAAGACAATAGGAGGGAGAGGCAGGCTTACTGATGAGGTGATTGAACGTCTACAGAGATACTATGGGCATGCTATAAGGCAAAATACTAGTAATGTTAGTGACATGCGAAAAGCAGTGTGGGCATTGTTCCTTCATACTGCCTCTTCCAATGAATACCCTCAACACAGCCTGTGCCCAAAAGATTCCTGGTGCAAATATAATGCAAAAAAGGACTATGATCACAAACATGGTTTGCCAGCAGCTGTGATAAATACAATAAAACCAATTTTTCATGACTTAGCACAGCCAGAATTGTTACACAAATGTCTACACGGAAAGACGCAGAATCCTAATGAGAGCGTAAACAATTTGATTTGGAAAGTGATTCCTAAAAGAGTGTTTGTAAGCATAAAAACACTGCACTTTGGCATTTATGATTCAATAGCAACCTACAACCAAGGGAACAGTGTGAAGTTCTGAAGGCATTAGGATTTACAGCTGGGGTGAACACTGTACGAGCACTAAGAAATATTGACAGAGAAAGGATAAGAGGAGTAGAAAGAAGAGAAAGGCATATGAAGTATGATGGAACAACAGACCAGAAAAGAAGACAGAAGAGGAAGCTTTTGGAGGATGAAGAAGAAGACCCTGATACTCCATCCTATAGTGCAGGAATGTATTGAGAAACTTTGATAGCCATTTCCCGTAAATTAGAATTTTTCAAATATAAGGAACATTTTCTCAAAATCCACTCAAGCTAGAGAGATGAAATTTTTATACAGCACTCCTAGCGGTCAAATTTACATTGTAACACAGCCACTTGGCAATATGTTCAGTAGTTTCATTTCAGTTTGATTATAAATATAATTGGAAGGAAACTAGAAAAGATACTCCAAAATCCCTCTGTCATAACTGCAATACTAAACCACTCCATATGTAAAAAAACAAATTTTGCTATTTGGTAGTTTATTCACAAATGTTCCTCAAACTTAGTGATTTTAACATGGGCAGCATAGGCACCTCCGGCTCCCCTTAAACCTAACTAACCTAAGGACATCACACACATCCATGCCCGAGGCAGGATTCGAACCTGCGACCGTAGCAGTCGCGCGATTCCAGACTACCGCCAGAACCGCTCGGCCAAGATATTTCTAATCTACGCGTAATATCAGGTATGGGTTGTATATGGTTAACTAGTGGAGGGACAACTCGGGTTGGCATCAAAACGATTTGGGGCGAGAAAGGTATTCAATTGTGTCCTATCTTCGGGCAGATTAAAATTTAGTTCCGTAAACCAACCTGAGCTTCGTGGTTTCCCAATCGGTGATTGTACTTAAATCTTTCCGTACGAGCTCTCACTTATCTAATTTTATTATGATGAGCATATCTCCTTAAGTAGGCTGGTGAGAAAATATTTCGCGTTCAGAAGGAGAAGTTGGTGACTGAAATTTCATGACAAGGTCTTACCACAACAAAAAATGCCTGTTTTTATGACTGCTACCCCCACTTGCTTATCATATTCGTGGCACTCCCACCTACTTCGCGATAATATAAGTTGCCCTTCTTTGGACTTTATGTCCTCCGTCAGAAATATCTGGTAACATTCCCATATCGCATGGCATTATTCTTAGTAAAGGACGGGCAAGCACAGTGTACGGCTGTAGGCAGTCTCTTTAGTAGACCTGTTGCATTTTCTAAGTATTCTGCCAATTGAAAGCAGTCTGGTTTTTCTTCCCCACTACATTACCTGAGTGTTCGTTCCAGTTTAGGGTGTTCATAGCAGTAATTCCTATGCATTCAGTTGAATTGGCAGCCTCCAGATTTTTGTGATTTACCGTGTAGTAACTGAAATTAACGGATTTCTTTTAGTACTCAAGTTTATGACATCACATTTTTCTTTATTCAGGGACATCTGCCTCTTTTCACACCATATAGTGTAGTAACTGAAATTAACGGATTTCTTTTAGTACTCAAGTTTATGACATCACATTTTTCTTTATTCAGGGACATCTGCCTCTTTTCACACCATATAGATATCTTGTCTTAAGTCATTCTGTAATTGGTTTTGTTCTTCTGATGAATTTGCTAACAGTAAATGACAGTAGCACCAGAGGGCTGCTCAGATTGTCTAGTCTACTAAACCGTTAATACAGATAAGGACAGAATATGGCTAGAACACTCCCTTCGGGCACATCATGTATCTCTTCTGTTTCATTTGATTTTCCGCAGATTACCAAGTCCTGTAATCCTTCTGACGGGAAATCATGAATCCACTCGCACAACTAAAACTATACTCCATAGGCAAGCAATTGATTAGAAGTTTCTTCTTGTGAGTAGCAGCTCGAAAGCCTTCAGGTCACCTAGAAATAAGGAATCAGTTTGATATCACCTGTTAATAACATTACCTCGTGCGAATAAAGGGTTAGTAAGTACGATATTTTCTAAATCCGCGCTGACTGTATCAATAGACAGTTACATTCGAGGTAATTAATTTTGTTTGTACGCAGCGTGGGTTTCAAAAGCCTACTGCAAATCGATGTCAGTGATGTGTGTCTGTAATTCATTAGGTTCCTTCCATTTCCTTTCGTGAGTGCCAGCGTGACCTGTGCAACTCTCCAGTCTTTTGGTACGGATCTTTCATTGAGCGAGCGGTTGTTTGTGATTCAAAGTATGGGGACTACTGCATGAGAATACTCTGAAAAGAACCAACCTGGAATACTATCTGGACTGGAAAACTCTCCCTTATTAAATGATTTAAGCTGCTTTGCTACACTGAGGATATTTACTTCCAAGTTACTCATGCTGGCAGCTGTTCTCGATTCGAATTCTTGAATATTTACTTCGTCTTTGGTGAAGGAATTTCAGAAATTGTTTTTCAAGACTTCACTTTGGTGCCGATGTCATCGGTAATATCATTTGTATCACGAAGTTGATTGTGATTGTGTCTAGCCACTGGTTTACTTTACACATGAGCAGAGCCTCTTTGGATTTTCTGCCACATTTCTTGACAAAGATTTGTGGTGGAAGCTGCTGAAAGCATCTCGCATTTAAGTCCATGCTAAGTTTCGAGTCTCAGTAAAACTATCTTATACATTTTGTGTTGTTTCAAATCTGGAATGATTTTTCGTTGCTTCGGTAACTACCTGCTTTGTGTACCAAGGGAGCCTCAGTACTACCTTTCACTGATTTATTTGATACAAATTTCGCAATAACAGTCAATACTATTTCTTTGAGCTCAAGCTACAACTGGTTAACATTTACACAGATAGTTGGGAAGGAGTGGAGACCGTCTCTTAGGAAGGCATCAAGAGAATTTTTATCTATTTTTTTTTTTATTTGCATGTTGCAGTGGTCAGTTTCGTTACAAAGACCTTGTGGCCACTAATCATTATACTCCCTGTTCGCTCAGAATTATTTGTTGTTAAGAGGTCAAGTATGTTTTCGCAACCATTTACAATTTGAGTAGTCTACTGAACAAATTGCTCAAATAATCACCAGAAAAAGCATTAGTACAATTTCTGACAATGTTATATAGCTACTGCTGGCTATGAACATGTATTTTTGCCAACATATCAAGGACAGATTGAAGTCAACTGTATGAGTGGGTTACCCATTGGATATGAGACAAGTTTTCTTAGAACTATTCAGCAACTGCATTGTCTGAGTTGAGGGTTCGTAAAAGGAACCAATTATTAATTTATTCCAATTGTCAACTATAACCTTTACCCATTCTAATTCACAGGAACAATGTATGAGGAGCAGTCAAATGAAAACCGAACACCTGCCCCAACAAGACCATGGAATGGCTTCATTCACAGGTAATAACCATATGCATTAAGACATGTATCCCACGGCGAGATGAGATGACCAGTTCATATTTCACATAATGCGATCAGCTGCTGACAGATCCACAACTGCACCAACACCTGCACTTCCTTGTCCAACTGAAGCTGATGTCCACAAGTCTTTCTTCAGGTTGCTAAAGATGTGAAACATCACATATTGAAGGACCCAAGCTGCATGGAGGATGTTGCAGTGTTTCCCAACCAAACTGCTGAAGCATAGCCTACGTATGATTGGCAGTGTGGGGGTGGGCATAAACATGCAATAGGATGATTCGACAACCTGAGGGTAAATGGCAAAGCCAACAGCGGAAACAAACCACATCTCCCCACCAAAGAAATCTAAAGCTGTTCACAGAGGTTCCAGTAAAGTCACGACAACCACCTGTTTCGAGTGCGGTGTGCCTCTGCTCACGGAGTTCCTTGAGCATAGAACCACAATCAACGCGCAACACTATGAAGACACTTTGCAGAAACTGTTACACACCATTAAATTCAAACAACCAGGAATGCTGTCAGACTGAAGCATCCTGTTGACATGTGACATCCACTATCATGCTGCCAATCGGATGAAGGCTACACATCAGCGATTTGTTTGGGATACACTGCAACACCATCCATGCAGTCCAGATTCTTAACCGTGTGACTCACATCAGACAGGACGTGCAAGAGTGAGTGTGGTTGTAGATCCATCAGTGGCCGACCACATTCTACGAAACAGGACTCACAGTCTTGAATGTCTTAACATGTGTGGGGGATTACTTTTGAATGTCCTGTTGTGGCAGGTGTTCAGTCTTCATTTGATTGCTCCTTATACTTCAGTTTTGCCAATCAAACTACTACATACAGCAAAAAATACGCTGCCACCAAATGTACTTAATCTATCCCTTCTGAACATCTCTAGGTTCTTTGTAAACATTTGGGTTGAACTTTTCTCTCCAATTTGAGAACAAAGACAATGTTGACCACATTCTTTGACAGTAAAGGATTAGTACACTGTGAGTTTGTTCCTCCAGCTCAAACAGTGAACCAAACTCTTTACACTGAAGTCTTGATTGCGACAAGCAATTCGACGTCACTGCCCTGATTAGTAGCATTCTCACGAGTTGTTCTTACAACATGATAATGCAAGACCCCATTCTGCTTAATCTGTTACTGCATATCTGGCTAGACATTCTGCTATTGCCATGTTCACCCGACCTCTCTCCTGCGATTTTTCCTAGTTTCTGCGAGAAGAAAGTGACTGAAAGGAAAGTGTCATCGAGATATCACAGACATCCAACAGGCTGTGACAAATGAACTTACAAGCATCACAGCTTAAAATTTCCTGCTTGCTTCCTAGACCTTCAGAAACATTGGCAATTGTGTATAGATAGCCAAGGGGATTACTTCAGTAGGAGCTAGGCTCATTACTTGGTAAGTGTAATTTGTATTGGAACTTTTCTTTAACGGGAGTATATTCATCATGCAAATAACGAGACAGAAATGGTTCCTTCTTGAATTTTGGAGCTAAAATGCTGTTATTTAACTTTTTTTATTTGTTTTTTTTTTTTACAAAAACCTTAAACTGCTCATAGTGTATGCTTTTATTATTGTTGCCACCATTTCCTTTATTCTCTCTTTGATGAAAATTGCAATATTCTGGCTGTTCAAAGATAAAAGGTTCTTTAAAATTTTACCCAAGACAGATAAGTGTTCCCTAACTCAGTGCACCCGCTACTTCCAAACAGCTTACCGAAGTCATTAATTTTTACCCAGATTTCTCTCGTTACTGAAAAAACAAGTCATGGGTGCTTTAGTTTCATTTCTTAGAGCAAATTTTTAATTGTAGTAGATTAACAAACACTGAAATTAGAAAAGAATCAGCAAAGTTAACTTGAAATTAATTCATAAAGAAATATATCCCACCAGTCATCATGCTGCTCCTGGCCTCAGAACAAGTGAGCTGCTCTACCACAGTAGTGGAACTTTGTCTGCCTTCAGTGCAGACAACTCCGAGTTAAGCTTGGGTGAGGTTAGAATTTTGGTGACCTTTTCAGGTAAGACTTGAAGACAACACTGGATGCAACAGGATGAGGGCCACTTCAGGGTTTGTGTTGGGAGGGTTTGATGCTTAATCTTTTGGTTGTGGATTGAGATTCAAAGATGAAGTGATATTTTCAATTAAGCTTAAGTCTGAATGACAAGAGATCTTTGACTAGGCCTGTGTGAATGAATGTGGCTGAGACACATATGGTTAGGCATTTGAGAAGGCTGAATGCCTCACAGCATTTAAGAGGGTCCAGATGAGAGGTATAGGACTGAACAGGTGCCACAATTGGGAGATGCTGGAGAGTGATTTCAGTTATGGCCAGGTTTGTGTTAGTGATATCTGAAATTGGGAGGATAAATAAGGAGACAAGGCTAGAACTGTTGGATAGGAGGTGGTTGTTGTTGTTGTTGTTGTTGGTGGTGGTGGTGGTGGTCATCGTGGTCGTGGTCGTGGTCGTGGTGGTGGTGGTGGTGGTGGTGGTGGTCATCGTGGTCGTGGTGTGAGAGAGGGACACCATTTCAGAGTTATCTGACCAACCAGCCAGAGATTTTCTTCAAGTGGCGAGAAGTGTGGATTCAAGGACAATATGCACAATATGGCAACATGTCCAGGTGCAAGCGGACTATTTTAAATAAACAGTACCTGTTGGGAGTGGCGGTTGGAGGGAGAAATGTATTGTTCAAGGCCAATGTGGATAAGGGCTTGGACTGATCAATTGAATTTAATGGAGAAATATAGGTTACAGTCAGAGGTATAGTCTGATCTATGAATGACCGTGGTCCATGCAGATCGAGACACAGACACAGGACTGCACCGTTGCCGGCTCCAAGCGATGGTTCTGGTAAGTGCACACAAGTGCTTTGCACTTTAAGAAATCATGTATACTGCAAATTATATCTTTCACTCGCTTGTGCAGAACTTGTCGCTCACCACTATCAGCCGTGGTGACTCGCAACAAATAGAATACAAATTCACTAAATAACTCAACGATCACAATTCATTCTCGCATTCGCTACGACAATTACAGTAGAGCAGTGATTACACTGCTGCATACTCATTGGGTGATGGACAATAAGTGACAGATGCGCAGGACAAGTCTTAACTCTACCACCACTGTGACTCCAACTATAGGAATGTGTCATGTGATGTATTTAAGAGCAATAGTGTAGATTAAGCAGCACTAGAGGAAAAATATGTGGACTTTCCTGACCATTATCGCTACTGCGAGATTTCTATCTTTGCAATAATAATTCCCCTGCAAAACCTACTCCATGTGCCCACCCACTAAAATTTACTCTAGTCTCATCACTGGTGAATCCTACAATATAAAAGGAAAAGCAACTCACGGTGCTTTGTATAGTAATGATTCACAAGACTAGGCAAGTTCACATATGGTCATTGAAAAACAGCCCATTTTGGGGACATATAGCAGCCAGTAGATCAGCATGCCTTGCAGCTTGACTCAAAGACTACCTGAATACCTGCTACACCACACATGCTATTGGGATCCTCATATCAGATACTAGTTTCTCTGAACTGCAAAATCAGAAACTGCTTTCAAATATTGTTGCTTGCTGCCATCCTTCTGGATGTAATTTCCATTTTCAATAGCCCTGCTCTATTTTCTTTGTTCCTTTTCTATCAACATTACCCCTTCCCTTTCCTCCTCTCACTCTATATCCCCACCTCCTTTTTAGTTTTTAATTGCATCATTCCTTTGAAATTTCAACTATCATTCTCCCTCTAACTTATGGATTGAAGAGTGCTTGCCAATATACTATCTTTGAAGCCTTCCCCTCTATCCTCTTTCTCATAACTAGTGGGTCTACTTTTTCGCATTCTGGGATCTGAGTAATTTGCCTCTCCTTTCTAACCTCCCCCCAACCTATTCCTATTTCCACCTTGAGGAAGGAACCAATAGTTCCAAAAGTTAGGATTACTGTTATTTTAAATGAGCCTATTGATTGTATGAGAATTCCAACCGCTAATAAAAATACTGGCCAGTCATTCTGTCTCTTAGTAATTTTACACTTCTTTCAAGTGACTATCCATTTTGAAAGTTATTTTATACACGTTACCACATTAGGTATAAAAACTGAGACATGAACATTGAACTAAGTCATGTAGTGTGGTAAGCAAACTGTAATATAAGGTTACCTAGGCCGTTGCTATACAAAGGGATGTTAGTACATTGTATTATCTTCCTCCTCCTCAGAATTCCAGGAGTATGATACAATAAATGAATGTGGTAGGTGAGTGAATCCCCCACAGAATGATGGCCCTTACTGACTTCCTGCAGATAGATCATTTCATCAGAATGTCACATCTAAGTCTTAATAAAATAAAATAATGATACTTGTTACAATCTAAGATTATAACTGTAATGTATGGAATAAGAATAAAAGCTTGAGGTGTAGCGATAAATTAAGGAAGCACCTCATACCCTTTTTTCAAACCTACATCCAAAGTGGACACAAGAGACCAAGTGCTACATGGTCATATGTTTGAAGCATGTGGCTGTGTCATTAGCCACAGTAGGTAACTTCAGCCAGGCTATGAACTCAAAAACACTATTAATTCCAAAACTTTGTTCATATCTCGGTTGACACTTTCCACTGGTTCTGTATTACAAAAGAGGATGAGATTTAAAAGCATGTGAACAACATAACGAAGAAAAGCTACCATTTACATTCTAACTATTAGGAACTGAAGACATTTTGGTTAAAATTGTATGTAGCTCGTATATCCCAGATAGTTCCCAGTGTCTACAAATACATATTGTAAGCACATCTAGGATTTTACTGAAGTGTATCTAAAGAAGGTAATGTCAAAGTATGATTAATGAAATGTGACTATACGAACAACCTGTCACATAAGCTACTTGATAAAATCTCCTACACATTTTGCTAGAGGGCAACTAGTGTGGTAACAGGAAAATTATTTCTATTTATTCTGTTATTACATCACTAAAATAACAGTGATATACAGGCCATGTAACTACAGCTAGTGAAGTAAAGCAACAAGAATGATTAGGGATTTTGCATATTTTTAATTTTAAACAGCATAATAGATACATAGCTGTTCTTTTTAACTTTCAAGGAAATTTACAGTGCTGTTACTTTTTAATAAAAATAAACACAAAGCTTGTGCTTATTCACTCTGTTCCCATCTGGTTGAAACATTAATTTTTTGTGTCTTTCATATATCCAGATGGACCTCCGAGTGCTTTGGAAATTTTCTTGGCATCATAGTCATTTGGTTCAGCATTTGCACTATGGTTCTCACAAGTATGCATATTCTTCTATAAGAAACATTACATTCTCTTCAAACCATTCCACTGCTCATGCAACTCAAGTCACCGACAAAAGTTCACTCTCAAAACAGCAGACAAATGCTCTCTGTGCTGCTAGCACAGAAGCAGAAAAGACATGAAGTTAATTTGATGGTTCACTGAAAGCCCAACAACCAGTGGAACACAAGCAACCATCAGTGAATATGAGCTCAACAGGAATGAATGACATCTGCTCACACACTGCTACCATTTATACCAGAGAGAATCCTTGTTTGCCGGTGCTCATTCACTTTTGTTCCCTCTGGTATCAACCAGACTTCTGAACCTTACCCAGTTACACTGGTGTCACAAACTTTTATCAGAATCACTAACTGTAAACGTTTTTGACTGGCAAGTGAGAGATATGCCTCAGCCTCTCATGTCCAGTGCAGCAACTACATGTGTATTTATGCTTTGAAACAACTGCTTCAATCTTTCATGTACTGAAGTTTTTAAAGTGCCATACTGATTATTAACATTATTTGATCATTAATTTGGCAATACAGGGAAAATCTGGTTGGTTTAATGATTAAAGGGACCAAAAACTGGGACATCATTAGACCCTCCTGCATGGAGCAGGCAAGTCAACATAACTACACATCGAAGAAGGCTCTAGAGTGCAAAACCCAAGAAAAGACTCCAAGGTCTACCAAACATCAACAAGGCCTAGAGAAAGGGACAAGGAAGAAGAAACAGGGGCAAAAAGGAAGAAAGGTGGGCAAGGTGCCTCATCCAGTGAGCAGCTGGAGGCCCCAAATGCAGAAAGCACCCTACTCAATACCCACAAAAGTCTAGCAACTTGGACAGGGAGAGAGAATCAGAGGAAAACAAAGGCAGAACACAAAGTCAAACAGAACACCTGAGAAGGAAGAAGAACAAAAAGAGAGGGTAGGGTGAGGGCCGAGGTGGACCACCAATCCCAAAAGTCGCAGGCCATTTGGGGCAGAGGAGGCAACAGTGCATCCTGCCAAACACTCAATGGTCCGACAAGGCTGAGGCGCCCTCCCTTAGAGAGGGTGTTTAAAAAACCCCTTCATAAATAAACCATTAAACCAGGTCAGCCACTGAGCCATTATCAATTAACACGAGATAACGAGTCAGGAAGATTAATAAAAGTCCACCGCAGGGTGGCTAGGTTATGAAAGTCCAGCAAAATGGGAACCACCGTCAAATGGGCATCACAATCGCAGTACAGCAGATCCTCGTGATGAAGGAGATGACGTGTCAGCCAAGTCCTTGCAAGTCCCCTCACATTGAGGACCTCCGCAAATTTATGGTCTCCACTATTGTCTGTGGAAACTTACTTGCATGACCTAACTTTAAGTGCTGCAACCAGCTCTCCAACACGTACTGTGGCCATATCATCAATCTGGTCTTAACTTACTATCATTCTCTTCGCAGTCTTTCTCCTTAGGTTTTTTGTATTTCCTTCCTGCGATATCAGACCTTCACTGTATGGGTTCTTTTTTAAAAATATGTTCTTATTGTTACATATCATATTTACTATCATAACCACAGTAAGGAAAGTTTTGGTAGAAAAATAATTTAGGAGTAAAGGAGACCACTTACTAAATAGCAAAGGCTATGGACATACAAAAAAGAATGGAAACTTACCACTTACTAAATAGCAAAGGCTATGGACATACAAAAAAGAATGGAAACTTGGTTGCTTTTGAACAAATCCTTTAATGAGCTGGAGGACACACACACACACACACACACACACACACACACACACACACACACACACACCACCCCTAAGTTCACATGCACGCACCTGTCTAGGTGCCTTGTGCCAGATGAACACACAATGCTGGGATTGAAATTTCGCAGATGGAATGGGCTGTGTGCTGTGTCAGATGAGGTGGAGATGGAGTAAGGGGGCAGGAACTGGAAGGAGGAGTATAGCTGGCAGATCTGAAGGAGGCAGCAGGTGTGCGAGTTAGAAATACGGGAGGGAGAGAGACAGCGGGTGCTCAGGATAGGAATGTGACACATATGCACCTGAGCCAGTGAGTTAGAGCGAAGGTCAGGAGGATCACAAGGGCACAGAATGTATTGCAAGAATAACTCACCTGCACAGATCAGACACG
Organism: Schistocerca piceifrons; assembly: GCF_021461385.2. NCBI lineage: Eukaryota > Metazoa > Arthropoda > Insecta > Orthoptera > Acrididae > Schistocerca > Schistocerca piceifrons. Next base: position 780,815,169 of record NC_060139.1, on the reverse strand, counting down.
ATGGGGTTAGAGGAAGGATCCAGGTGGCAAGGGTTGTTAAACAGCCCCACAAGGCAGTCTCAAGAACACAAACCTCTTAACACAGGAAAGAACAGCCATTTACAACATTCCCCTGCAGATGAAAGCTCACCGCAGTTGTGATGAATCACAACAACTACTGAATAGAAGGCTTCCACTAACTGCCCGACTACTCCACCTAGAAGCTCTGCCATTGTGATCCCATCCCAGAAGTCCAACATAACCTCCAATCCCCACTCAAATAGCTCCTCTGAATCCATTTTCCCCTTACCCCAATGACTGTCACACACAAGCATCTTCTATATGCTTTCCCAAATCCATGAACTGAACAATCCTGGACACCCCATTGTACCTGGTTACTCTGCTCCCATAGAAACACTCTCTACTCTTGTCAATCAACATCTCCAAATGACCATTCGGTACTAGCCTCTTGTGTCAAATTTTTAAATACTTTTAACCATCACTAACCTCCTACCACCTATACTACAAATTGTCACTGTGGATGCTGCCTATCGTATACCAACATCCCTCATGTTGCTTACATTATTGCTATTGAACAGTACCTCCCCAGTGTCCTTTAGAGTCCACACATACTACTTAATTTCCTATGCACTTTACCAATCATATCCTCGCATACAACTACTACTCCTTTGACAGGAAAATAAACAAACAAATCCCTTGCATATCTGTGGGACATGCAGGGCACCCCCTTATGCCAAACTGTTTATGGCCAAAACCCTTTTCCCAAACACCTCTCCCCATCTGCTTCACCTGGTCCTCCTCAGCAAAAAATGCCTCCTTCCTGGACGTTTTCTTCACCTCTGATGGTTTCATCCACAGCTCTGACCATCACAAAGCCTGTTCTCCACCAAGTGTCACCCCATCCACACCAAAAAACTGCTCACATTTAGCCCGGCTACCTGTGGATGTGACCAGAAGTTCCTAGCTCAATATGCTGAAGGTCTCACAAAGATCTTCACAAACAGACAATACCCCCAAAACCAAGTCCACACACAGATTTCCTACATCATTTCCCCACACACCTAAAATCCTCCCACCACCTCCTAGAACTAGCTGCAATGGAGCATCCCCCCCCCTTCCCCCCCACCCCCCACCCCATCGCCCAATAACACCAGAGACTGCAGCAAATGAACCATATCCTTTGCCAGGACTTCGACTATCACCATGCACGGAAATCTGGGACATCCTATCCAAGACCCTTCTCACACCTCCTAAAGTGATATTCTGCCACCTCCTATCCAGTCAACACAGTTACCTCGTCTATCCCTCACTCCACATCCTTGTCTCAGGGGTCAAATCACTGTGAAAGACCTGCTCAATCCACCCACCCAGCACACCCTACTTAACCTTTTCACCAGCTTGTCTTATCCCATCTGAGGTAGGCTGTATCATATACCAGCATTGCTACCATTTCTGCACAAAATTTTACGTGGGCATGACAACTAGCAGTCTCCAAGAATGAACTGGAGGAACACACTGCTGAGCACAATGACTGGTTAGCAACCGATATCATCTGGATATTTCCCTCTAGCACAAGGTTTTCTCAACTACTCAAATGGGAGTTATCCCTGCACACAGCCTTCACTCCTGACCTCAATCTCCACTAAGCCAATGCACCCACACCCTCTACCCAACAGTCTCTCCTTCCTATGTCCTGTCACCCCATCCTAACCTATGCCTTCACATCATCGCGTGCCGTACAAACTCATGGCTTCAGTCCCATGTGTAATTTTCCTATCTTATTCACCTGCTGTCTCTCACTCCCGCATTCTTACAAAACACATCTGCTGCCTCACTACAAGCCACCAGCTACTCTTTCGCAATCCCCTTCCTGCCTCTCCTACTCACCCAACTGATACAACCACTCATCCCATTCTACAAGAAAAACTGCAATCCTGACATGTGTTCAGGTGGCACACTTGGCTGTACATGTGCACATGAGGTAGGGTGTATGAGAGAGCATATTTGCTAGCTCAAAGCTAGCAAGTTTTCATTCTTTTTTGTGTGTCAGTCAATGACAATGCTTCTGCTGTTCGACAATTGGTCTATTTAAAACCCAAATAATTATTTTGTATAAAATTTGTCTAAGTTTTGCATGTTTCACCAATTATTTTCATTGCTTTTAGGTTTAATTTTACATGTTGCCATTTCCTTCTTGTTCAGATTTTAACTAGTAACTATTGTTTAAAGAAGGTGGACAAGATTCAAGATCATTCTGCACCTCTTGCACGATTCGTAGTCTGTAACTTTCAATGAGCAATCAGTTGTTTCCCGAGTACTGCAATTAAGATAATCAATTTGAACTTTAAATGTAATTACGTTAAGTTTGTTCTGAACTATTATCTTTAAAACTGTTACATTGTAACCAATACTCATAACATCTGGAGCTGTACAACACAAAACATACAAGGTGCTAGCCAAAATTTTTGGGACTGGTGCTGCCATCTGTTGAAAACCTTATCTTTGGACTAATGGTCACCATTACCCTCGAGGTAGTTCCAATCCGCACGTACACACCGGCCCCAAGGCTCCTGCCACTGGTCTAACGTTTTCTGGAAGTCCTGTTCTTTGAGGATGTTTATCACTGCCAGCGATGCTTCTTGAATTCTCTCTAGAGTGTTGAACCGATGACCTTTCAACTTGAGTTTCAGTTTTGGGAATAGCGTGACGTCGCAAGGTGCCAAATCTGCCAAGAACGGTGGGTGGTGTACAACCACCATGTTGTTTTTTGCCAAAAAGGTCCTGCTGAGCCAGGATGCGTGACAGGGCGTGTTGTGAAGCAGCAGCCAGTTCCCTCGACACCAAAGTTCGAGCTGTTGTCACTGCACGTTTTCACGGAGCCATCACAAAACGTCACAGCAGCATGCGGAATTCACTGTTTGGTTGGGCGGGACAAATTCTTTATGCACAATTCCCTTGGTATCAAATAAAATGATGATCATGCTCTTCACTTTGCTCTTCACCTGTCTCACTTTTTTGGGTCTTAGAGAGCCCAGGCTCTTCCACTGGGACGATTGTTGCTTTGTCTCTGGGTCATAACCATAAATCCAGTTGAATCATTGCAAGGGCCTCCATAGCACTTTTCCCGTGATTTGTACAGAATTTGATACACACACGCTGTTCTGTTCACAGATCCATCGTAAAATTGCCAAACACCAAACACAGAGTATTATGGAAATCACTGTGGACACGCAACACATCCTCCCAGCTGAATGCCACTCCACACACTGATTCATCAGATATGCAGATCTCACCACCTGGCCATGCTAATATCTACTACTCCTACTATCCAGATGGCAGCACCTGTCCCGAAAATTTTGGACTCCACCTCGTAAATAAGCAAAAGATAAAATCTGGGGACCACACACTTAGTTGAGGCGCAAAGTAGGAAAACAGTCCATCTTTAGTGGTGCACTTTCAAGAAGGCGGCTGTATGATACTTGCTGCACAGTGACAGACAGAACACTTTGTGGTGGTGCCAGTCTCTCTCTCTCTCTCCTCCCCCCCCCCCCCCCCCACACACACAAAATCATGCTCCAGCCATTGTCTCGCCTCCCCTGCTAACTGGCAAAACCAGGGTGAGCACCCACCGGGCTACTAGTCTTGCTTTTGACTGTCCCTAGTAGAATTTAAATGCTGAGAAAACTAATGCTGCTAGTTCTTAATGTTATACTTGTCATGTTTGCTTTATGCCACACATAATAAGTATGTAGTGGTCAAGTAACCCCATCGTAACTAAACTAAAATGAAAGTCAATGCTAAATGTTTTACATGCATCCTGATGTGTGTGGCACAAGCGTATGTCACAGAATGATGCTGCTGGGTGAAGTGTCATGACGTAGACTGCTCCTTGCCATTGCCTGTCACCCCACCACCCATCTTATTAAATACACAATACACCATATATGATGTCATGTCTCAGGAACCCCAGTAGTGTCTGGTAGAAACTAGCAATGCTGTAGTTGCAGGGGATAGGCAAAATAATGTGAACACCTGTACCGGTACTTACTTGGGGACGGTGAGTTAATAAGGGGCTGGACTCCCGTTTGCCCATAACACAGCTGTGATTCTACTTTGAATACTGGCATATAATGATTGTATAGTCTCCAGTGGAATGTTACGCCACTCTTCGATCAGAACATCTTCTAAATCCTACAATGACGAGGGAGGCAGAAATCTGCTCCGGAGTCTGCGCTCCAATACCGCCCACAAGGGTTCGATAACGTTCAAGTCCGGGGACTGTGCTGACCAGGGAAGACGTTGTAGTTCAGTTGCATGCTGCTCATATCATGACTGTACTATCCTGGCTGTGTGAAAGGGTGCATTATCGTCCTCAAATAAGCCATCATTGTTGGGGAACATCATTTGAATCGTGGGTGCACCTGATCACCTAAAATGTTCACATAATTGTTGGCTGTAAAATGGCCTTCGAGAGTAATGACGGGACCAGCAGAATACCACGATATGGCTGTCCACACCATCAAACTTCCACCTCCATGCTAAACCATTGGACTCAAGCAATCAGGATTGTAGACTTCTTTTGGCGTTCTCCAGACGTAAACTTTGTGCGATGTTGGAAATAATGAAAACGTTGGCTCATTGGACCATACGGCCTGTCTCCAGTGATCGGATATCCAGGATTTATTATTCTGACGACATGTTTTACAGTTCTTTGCATTGGTTGTTGTCACTAATAGCTTTGGTAGAGCAGCTTGTCCATGAATATTTGCTTTATGGAGTTCTCAGCGGACAGTGTCGATAGATACCATCTCAAAGATGGCTACTGAGCTCTGCAGTCATTTAGCTGCCATAGTTTTGGGTTTTTTTGACACAATTCATGTTAGCGTATAACCATCTGTCATTTAGTTTTGATTTTCACCCACTATTATGTTTACATGATGATGTCTTTCCACTTTTTTGTAGACTGTCAAGACTGTTGAAACAATTGGTCTTGGTTACTAATGCTCCAGCTAATCGGGTCCCCATAAACTGCCCTCTTCTGCTAGGTCTTTCACTGCATGTTGACCTTGGGCTCTGAATGCAAATATGAAGTGTGCACTACTTGTAGGCAACCTGCACTGATACCTAGTCCATACTGAACTCCCACAGACCAGTGTAACACATGCCTTACTAGCGTTGTTGACCGTCAAACACAACCATCCCATTACTACCACTGTTCAGATTAGTTTGCCTATCCCTTTGAATATCCTTGTCTTTCTCTGTGCAGTTTGCTTATGTAGACAACTGACTAAAGAAGGCACTCTGGAATCAATCTTGGGTATTAGTCGTTTACTAGTTTCCAATAATTACATTACACATGGCTTGCAGAGAATTTTCCTTCAATTCATTGTCTCTATATATTATCTACTCCCATTTCTTTTTATTTCTTATCTTATTTTGACAGAGAATTTCAGAGTTACAAACATTTGACAGTCAGCAGTGATTTTACAGTGTGTGTGTGTGTGTGTGTGTGTGTGTGTGTGTGTGTGTGTGTGTGAGGGGGAGGGGGAGCCACCGTCAATCCTACTTCTCAATGCAAGTTCACCAACCTGTTGACCTGCAGAAATTTTCACATTGCACCTCTTACCTCCATACACTCTTCAATGGCAGCAACCAAGTGACCAGTTGCTGCTTTATGCACAACCCTCATCCCTCTCTGATCCACATAAAAACAGGTGGTTCGGAAGCATTTTTATAACCACATATATGTCTGGTGTCAGACCTTACATTGAAGAAAACAATAAAATTTATATTATTTTTGTTAAATTATTGACTTCTTGATTTTCACCATCCAGAGGAGATGCTGAGTCGCAGAATAGGCACAACAAAAAGACTGTCACAAAATAAGCTTTCAGCCAACAAGGTTTTTGTCTGTCACACACACACACCCGCACGCGCACGCACGCACGCACGCGCGCGCACACACACACACACACACACACACACACACACACACACACACACAGGCAGCTGAAGCCAGGCCACAAACAGCAGCAGATGATGGGAGAGGCAACCAGGTGGGGTGGGGAGGGGAGGGGACAGGAGGGATAGCAGGTTATGGAGGGGTGGGGTGGGGGAGGGAGTGGAGCTTAAAGCACTGCTGGGGAAGTGTGCAGGGAAAAGGTGGAAAATGGGGGGGGGGGGGGGGGGCAGCTAGGTGCAGTCTGAAGATTAATTAGACAGAGGGCGATGGCAGAGGGGGGGGGGGGGTTGCAGAAAATGAGAGAAGTGAAAAGACTGGGTGGGTTGGCAGGACAGATGGTTGTGTAGTGCTGGAATGGGAACAGGGAAGGGGCTAGATGGGTAAGGACAATTACTAACAAAGGCTGAGGTCAGGAGGGTTATGGGAACATAGGCTATACTGCATAGTTCAGAAAAGCTGGTGTGTTGGTGGGAAGGATCCAGATGGTACAGACTGTGAAGTAGTCATTGAAATGAAGACTTATGTCTTGGGTGGTGTTCTCAGCAATAGGGCGGTCCAGTTGTATTTGGGCCACAGCTTGATGGTGGCTATTCATGTGGACAGACAGCCTGTCACAGAATGTAGCACAGTGATTGCAGCTTAGCTTGCAGGTTATTTGATTGGTTTCATAGGTGGCCCTCCCTCTGATGGGATAGGTGATGTTTGTGACTGGACTCGAGTAGGTGGTGGTGGGAGGATGTATGGGACAGGTCTTGCATCTATTACATGGATATGAGGCATGAAGCAAAGGGTTGGGAGCAGGGGGGGTGTAGGAATGGACAAGTATATTGTGTGGGTCCAGTGGGCAGTGGAACACCACTGTGGGGGTGGGGGGAAGGATCCTGGATTTTTCATTGTTTGACTTCTTGATTGTGTGAAAATACCTGTATTGACACATTGGCTTTAAACAAAACACAAAAAAATAAGAAAGAAAAAATTAACCAGATGAGATTCAAAACCTTTGCTTTTCTCAAATGTAAGTCCAGTGTTTTAGAATCTACAATGTAATGAACTTAACTGTTGGACTTCAGATTTCTGAACAGGTAAAAGTCAGAGGGCTTTGGGTCACTAGAGCTTTCTGCCTGGACACTACAAACCTTACAGATTATCGACCACCACTATGTATACCACTTTAGTAGCCATTACATAATATGTGTGTGTGTGGGGGGGGGGGGGGGGGGGGCGTGCGTGGAGTTTACAAGTGCTCAACACAGGTTATCAGCACCCTTACACACATTAGAAGAAACAAATGATAAAACATCTAAAATTAGTGTCACACAGTGAGGAGGAAACCTATGAAATGACACTCATTCACTCACTTTCACCCCACTCGTGTTGACCCCCTCAATCACTCCATCTCACAGGCCTTCATATAACAGAGTAGGGTGAAAGATAACTATCCTGGGGTTAAAACTGAAGTACGACTACAGAGGAGCTAAAAGAAAGGCACAGGGAAATGTGAGTGGCTGACCACTTACAAAAAACATGGATGAGCCAGTCTCCTTGTTAACACATTAAGCACATCACCCTAAATTTTTTGGAAACAAGTTGCACACATCACAAGATCTTAAAACTCTAACCACATTCATTTCAATATCACTTATTCTATAGGGCAAATCTGCCACTGATCTCTGGTCCAAAACTAAAACACAGTCCAATAAAATGTGGCTTACAGTTAACTGCGTGTTACAAGCACCACACACTGGAGGATTCTCTCGCCACAGCAAGAAGCCATGCATCAGGGGACTGTGGCATGTGTGAAGAAGAGTAAGCAGGACCTCATCTCGTCTTTGTGATCGAAAAGAGGTACGCCACGGCCGTGCAGTGGGATTTACTACATGCAGCTTATTATCAGCCACTTCCAGCCACTCACCTTCCCATTGATGCATGACTGTACCCCAACAGCAAGTTTATGTGGCAATATCCATGTGTCCTGGTACCCTGCAGAAAGGTACCATCTTCCCCAGCCATTTTAATTGAAGGAGGGCATTCCAGATATTCTGGACTACTTTATCTGCTGGGTACAGGCGTCTTAGAGAGTGAAGAGTGCTCAGAGAATCAGAATAAATAAGGAATTTAGCACTTTAAGCATGCCTCATCTGCTCCAGTGCCTGCAACATTGCATATAATTCTGCATTGAAGACAGTTAAATCTCAGGGCAATCGGACCTTAATGACATAATTAGGGAAAACAACAGAGCAACCAACTCATCTGCAAAACACAGCTGCACAGTTGTGATGCTCAGTTGAAATGGCAGAAAAAAGGATATTAAAACATATGCAAGAGTGCAATCTCTCCTGTACTGCACTAATTCTAAAATTACTCTGGGTCCATGCAAAAATCATGGTGGCAGGCAGTTAAAACCCTTGGCTTGGGGTTGTAAGTTTTCCACATCAGATGACTCCAGCACAGGCTGCACACCGGATCCAAAATGGCATTGTTGCTTGTGAACGACTGGAGGAAAGGCATTCCAGCTGGGAACGAGCAATTGTATGGTATGAAAGTGAATCTGGAGCTGCAAAAAACTTACAAGCAAGTGACGCACCATAGGGAGCTGTTGCCAGATGGCGAGGGCAGTTCCCCAGCCTCAGCATGTGGACTGGGTATGGGACTGATCCTGTAAGCACCCATGGTCAGCCTAATTCCCTCATAGTGGATAGCGTTAATCTTCCGGTAAGAAGACCTTGCTGATCCATATACTGTGCAACCATAGTCTAGCCATGAATGCACAAAAGCCCCGTCAGCTCGCTCGCGACCTGTGGCTAAGGCCCTTTATGATATTCAGTGCCTTTTAAGTTCTGGCTTTCAGGTCCCTCAGATGATGTAACCGCAACAGTTTGGAGTAAAAAAATGAGACCCAGAAATATCATTGAGTCTTTAAAATGTAGACTGGTGTCCCTCATATGCAAGTCAGGCAAATTAAAAATATGACAATTAAAACGAACACACACTGACAGCCTTTTCTGCAGAAGAATGAAAACTTTTTTGCACCATACTCCTCTAACCTTCGCACTGTAAGATGCAACTGACAGGTCACTGCTGCAACAATGGAGGAGGAATAGAAAACAGCAAAATCATCCAAAATAAGAAGAACTGTTTAGGACTGCTTACCGAAGATTTGATACTGTTTATTGCTATGGTGAAGAGGGCAAAGAAACATCCCTGAGACACACCATTCTACTGTTAAAAAACAACTGACAGCATGTCACCAATTCGGGACCTAAAAGGCTGATAAAACAGGAAAGACTTTATGAAGATGACGAGGTGACCACGCAAGCCCCATTGATGCAGCTGCACAAGAAAACTGTCTCCAGGTAGTATCATATGCCTTATTGATATCAAAGAATATGCTAATACAGTGATGTTTACATAGGAAAGCTCGCTGAACAGCCGCCTCTAGCTGTGTCAGGTTGTCGACAGTGAACAGAAATCTCCGGAATCCACGCTGAGAGTAGCTAAGGAGTTGCCTGATCTCTAACAACCAGACCAGAAAGATGCTTAACTATTTACTCCAGGGACTTTCTTACACAGCTCATTATGGTGGTACACCGGGAACTACTGGGACACATGCAGTCCCTTCCTTGTCTGAGGAGCAGTATCAAAATTGCCTCTCTACAATTTGGGGAAGTGACCTGTAGCCATATCAAATTAAAATATTCAAGGATGATTTCCTTTGACACTGCTGGCAAATGTCTAAGCATGCAGTACTGGATTTGGTCATAACAGGGTGCAGTATCACGAGACTCTGTGACGATTCCAGTTCCCACATGAAGAAAGGGTAGTTTTTATTCCAATCTCCCCTTCTCTACAGTCACACAGTAGCAGCGAAATGCCAGATCCTGGCTGGCATTGGCAGTAGTCATAGCAAAATGCCTGAGCGATGTCTCCAGGCATTGTCTGGAGACACCCATTTCAGCACTGCTGCTATTGGTAAACAAATGTGTTTGCCGGAAATCCTTCGGATGGCTTCCCGTACTTCTGTAGAACAAGTGGAATGATTGGACTGTGAGGTTGGCTGCTGTTGGGCGGCATTTAAATCGTCGAAGATCCACATACCTGTCAAAGATTGCTGAACAGCAATCACCAGTTCACCAAGATACAGGCTGCCTCCTAAGATGACCTGACGACTTTGAGTTGGATAAGTCAGCTGCACGATGGATCACTTGTGCGTTGTGATCCACCTATTTCTAGACACTGTTGTGGTGTTCAAACACTGTCAGCTGGCTGAACAGTGTCCAATTAGCCCCGCTTACCATTCATTTTAGTGGCTTCTGTTCAGGTAACACTCCATTCGGTAGACGAACGCGTAGTGGGAACTGGTCACTGGAGTGAAGGTCAATAAATTCCTCTAAACAGAGTTCACAAGGGCTGGAGAGCAGAAAGAGAGGTCGATGGCTGAGAATGACCCACTAGTAGCACAGAAATGAGTGGGAGTACCTGTGTTGAGGATCCACAGCTCAGGAGATGTCATGAGGCTGCATCTTGCAAACGTAAATGCTGTGAGCAAGCAGTGATCCTCTGGTACACATGAATTTCAAATGCAGCTACTTGCCAGGGAGAGAGCAACGGAGTGGAGTGTGTTATTGACAGGCACAGTGACCCCTCCCCTGGCTCTTTTCCCAGTCAGGTCATCCTTTTAGTGTAGGATATAGCCCTGTAGAACAGGGCTGTCAAGATCTTTAAAATGTGTTTCTTGTAAACACAAGTACAAGGGGTGTGTGCCTGTGCTAGTAGTTTCATTTCCTCCACATGAGTCCTGAATCCATTCATGTTCCACTGTAGTATGGGAGTCATTTCAATGGCGTTGTTTTAATTTACCACCGCCTTTGCATCAGGAAGGTGAGGCACTTAAAGAGCAAGTAGGAGTGGAGGACCTGCCTGGGTGCAATGATCAGGCATCCAACAGCATGATGTCCTCTTCATTAGCGAGACATGCCAGAATGATGTCTGACGGGGCCCAGGATAGCTTTTGACCCAAACGTCCTGATCCTTTCCCTGAGCCCTGTCCATTCGAGGATGATGGGGAAAGGGGGTGTTGAGACACAATGCTTTTTGTGCCTTCTGGATGCTCATTGCAGAACTGTTGCTGGTCTCTTTTGTTGTAACTGCTCAGTTTGCTTTGGCATGTACATGTGCAAGGACCGGTGCTTGTAGTGGCCTTGCTTGAGCTGAAAGGTGTTTGCATTTCAACATTATCATATTCACCCAATTTTTGTGATTTCTTAGGAAGTTCAAATTGCTTCAACTGATTAGTTCCAACCCACAACGAACCATTATGCAAGTGTTTAATAGACACTAAGGTGCCAGCAAGTCCTTCCAAACCTCTATGGATAAACGGGGGCACTTTTTCAAACGGCCTCTCCTTCCTCTTGATCACTAGAAACATTTTGTTTTACACCTCCTTGAGGCCTGTTACTAAAGTCCAACTGATCCTTATTATTAGGTGGGTTAGCCTCCCACATTCATTTGGATGAATGGATGCGAATACTCCCAGGCGGTATGCCCATCACGCTGGGACGGGTGGCACTTACCAGCTCCAGTTCAGGAACCACAGGCCACAGGGTCGCCAAGCCTGTACCCAGCAAACAAATGCTGGACCCCTAAGATCAATTTACACAACTGCAGGACAATTATGGGTGCTATTTATGACAATGAACATATCAATAATGTAAATTCACTAAGTAAAATCAAAACTCGTCCAACAATTGTTTTCAGCTTTTCATGACAACATAACAAAGAGATCATTAACAAAATATCTTAAATGTGTGGAGAACCAGTAAAACTACTCGTGGGAAAGAAAGCCTGAAGAAGGGGCAGCAAAACTGCAATGCACTTTAGCTGTGGCAAAGAGAATTATCAAATCGCCATCCCACAGTTCTAAAATACCTGTAGTTTCAACTTTACAAATCTTCTATTTGCACGAAATAAAGCTTCCAGACAAACCTGTAAGTTTTCAGTTCAGCAGGCAATACCGGAAGACTAACCTGGGGGACTGGTTCAGCCTGTTTGGATATGTGAAATCTCAGAACATACATCATTATGCATCAGAAAATCAACACTATATTGAGCAGCCATTCAGTAACGTACAAAACAATGCTTGGTTTGCAGTTTTATTTCAGCCCTCTCAACTAGACAATCATATCATGAAAGTGACATGTATCTATCTAATTTAAGCAAACACTTTTCTTGCAGTTACTTACTGAAACTAATTTATAGCATTGTCAAAGTGATACTACTTTGGATGATAACTGTTGCATCCTCAAGCAAACACCTTATATACATTAAGACCACATAAAAAATTTTAATTGTGTTCAATAAGAGTCAAAACAGGTGTTCAATAGATCAATCAATTTGATAAACGTCCACTTAGCGTCATATTTATCCAGCCATATTGGGTAGAAGAGATGGAAAAGAAAACTTAACATTTTAGATCCGACAACTACCCACATACCACAGACCTCAGGATGGTGGCTTATGCATCTCAAAAATACAGATAGCAGTGCCGTAGGTGCAAACACAATGGAGGGCTATCAGTGGAGAGGCCAGGCTAAACAATGATTTCTGAAGAGGGGCAGCAGTCTTTTCAGTAGTTGCAAGGGCAATTGAAGTGACTGACTGATTTGGCCTAGTAACATTAGCAAACATGGCCTTTCTGTGCTGGTATGGCAGACAGATGAAAGCAAGGAGAAACTATAGGCATTTTTTGTCCTGAGGGCCTGCAGCACAACTGTCTGGTTAAATGAGCATAGCACAATCTTGTGTAAGAGTAAAAGTGTTTTATAACTAGTATACTTCTTAAATTCCGTGCGGGTTTTTCTATTTAAGAGCTGCAATCTCGCATTTTCGTAACTAAAATGTAAAGTGTAGCATGGTTGTAATTTCTTCTGCACAGCTAGCTACACAGCTCATAAGGCATCAGCCTCCACTGATGACATGCCAGGAGGGTAGCAAGTTGCTTCTCTAGGTTTCTATCTTGTTGTCAGTCATCCTCCGGCTGCTGCCCCTCGGTGTAGCAGTGGCATGCATCGCATGGGGCATGGGGCACGGAGCATAGGGCACCTCAGGTGTCACTTGTTTCACTCACAGGCTCTGCTGCTAAGGCACCTTCTTGTGTATCCCATGTGGCGGATCTGCCCCCACAGCAGGATGAGCGGTGAGTGGTAACATGTTCGAGTTGACTGCGGCAGGTGCCCAATATGGAGAATGGCTATCTGGCTTCACCTATTTGCCCTGTGAACGGACAGCTGGCTGTTTCTTCAGCAGGGTCCAAGCAGCCACATGGGGGCAGTGGTTTGCTAGTTATCAGTGCATCATAGAGCCCCTTAGGGAAATAGTGTTCAGGAACAGAAAGAAAGCCAATGTATGCTCAGTATGTCTGCTGGGAGATGGGTTTGGGCCTCATCCGAGATGTGGAGGAGGCCTTGCCTGTGACCATATAGCATGCAGCCGTTTGCAAGTTGTGGCTCGCATCACTACCAACAACTTCACTTGGGATTTGAGGCCATCCTCAGTCCATACAGGGTGCTGGTGGAAGTGGTGAAAGCTGCTGGCCTTGTGCACAAGGTGCAAGCAGAGATTGCAAATTGCAGCATTGTTGCCAGAGTTGATTTGGGTCCTTTGGTTTGGAACCAAGTGGAAGGTCTCAACCAAACACTTCATCGAAACTGTGATGGTCTTTCCTGTAGAACTCTGGACCTGCATTGTCGGGTGGGGAATTTGAGGACTTCCCTTGATAGATCAGGGCAGCACAAGACAAAGGAAACAGCTACTTGGGTAATCGAGTACTTGTGGAGTGCACATGGAGGTTTTTCAGTTTGGCAGTAGTTTAGGTACTCTAACGAACACTCACCAGACAATATGCAGAAAGTGACACCAGACAGTGTCAAGAATACACACACTTCAACTGTCAAAATTTTATCAATAAACTGTCTAAGTATTCACAACAAAGGTCCCAAATTTACTAAACTCCATGATATTTCTTGCTCTCAAATTATTGTCGGGGCCAAGAGTTGGCTGAAACCCAAACTAGGAAGCTCTAGATATTTAGTGAGTCATGGAACGTACGTCAGAAAGACATTTTTTTTTTTTTTTTGGTGGGGTTTAAGGGCGCTCAACTGCTGAGGTCATTAGCGCCCAGTCACTGTTGTTAGAGCACATGGAATCTAGTAAAACTCAAGGGGATTGGGGGGGGGGGGGGGGGGGGGACACGATAAGGACCTGACAAAGATGCAGATAAAATAAGTAAAAAGGTTAGATGTCTTTGGACAAGCCAGTCAAAGTTATAAAACGCAGAATACGAGCAGCTGCTCGAGCGTCATCAGCTAGAACATCTGGTAAAGGGACAGGACAACACGAAATTGACTAAAACGGGGACACGACAATAAAACATGGCGCACTGTTAATGCCTGACCACAAGGGCACTGCAGGCTGGGTCACCGGAGAGCAGGTAGCGGTGGCTAAACCGGCAATGCCCAATCCGCAACCTGGTCAGAAGGACCTCCTCTCGCCGAGATGGTCGGGAGGAGGTTGTCCAAGCAGTTGGGAGCGATTTTACTGCCCGGAGCTTGTTTCCTTGGAGGGATGACCAAGCATCCCACCACAACGACACAAGCCTCTTACATACATCCCCACGAACGTCAGATGACGGGACACAATGGGAGGCTGGCCGAGGCAGGAGGACTGCAGCCTTGGCTGCAGCATCCGCAGCCTCATTCCCAGGCACTCCTACATGTCCGGGAACCCACAGAAAGCTGACAGGAGAACCATCACCAGCGAAAGAATGGAGGGACTGCTGTATCCGTTGAATCAAGGGATGGACCAGATAGGGAGCTCCAAGGCTCTGAAGAGCACTGAGTGAGTCAGAGCAGAGTACATACGATGAATGGTGGTGGCGGCGGGCATACTGAACGGCCTGATGGAGAGCAATAAGCTCGGCCGTAAAGCTCGAACATTGGTCGAGGAGCCGGTATTTAAAGGTGGCGGCCCCGACGACAAAGGCACAGGCGACACCATCATCAGTTTTGGAGCCATCGGTGTAAATAAAGGTGTGACCGGCAAGTCGAGCACGAAGTTCGACAAACCGTGAGCAATACACTGCAGCCAGAGTACCCTCCTTCAGGAGTGAGCTGAGGTCGAGATAAATATGAACCGGAGCCTGGAGCCAAGGTGGTGTCGGGCTCTTACCCTCTCTGAAGGTGGTAGGGAGGGCAAAATCCAATTGTCGAAGCAGGTGACAGAAGCGGACTCCAGGGGGCAGCAGGGCAGACACATACGACCCGTACTGATGGTCGAGAGAATCGGCGAAGAAGGACTGGTAAGAGGGGTGGTCGGGCATAGACAACAGCCAGCAGGCATACCGACACAGCAGTACGTCGCGCCGGTAGGTCAATGGTAATTCGGCAGCTTCAGCATAAAGACTCTCGACAGGACTAGTGTAGAAGGCTCCGGTCGCAAGATGTATCCCCCGATGGTGGATGGAGTTGAGCTGGCGTAAGAGGGATGGCCGAGCGGACGAGTAGACGAAGCTCCCATAATCCAGCTTTGATCGGACAATGGACCGATACAAGCGAAGCAGGACAGTGCGATCCGCTCCCCAAGATGAACCACTAAGAATTCTGAGGACATTAAGGGAACGTGTACAACGGGCCGCCAAATAAGAGACATGTGGAGACCAACACAGTTTCCTGTCCAACGTGAGCCCTAGAAACTTAGCTGTTTCCACGAATGGGAGAACAACGGGACCGAGATGTAAGGATGGCGGAAGGAACGCTTTATATCGCCAAAAGTTGATACAAACCGTCTTCTCTTCAGAGAACCGGAAGCCATTTGCCACGCTTCATGAGTAGAGGCTGTCTAGACAACGCTGAAGGCAGCGCTCCAGGAGGCATGTTCTCTGGGCCTGCAGTAGATCGCGAAGTCGTCGACAAAGAGAGAGCCTGAGACATTAGGTGGAATACAATCCATAATTGGATTGATCGCGATGGCAAAAAGGGCTATGCTCAAGACGGAGCCCTGAGGCACTCCGTTCTCCTGGAGGAAGACGTAGGACAATACGGAACCCACACATACCCTAAACTTTCGATCCGTTAAAAAGGAATCAATAAAAAGGGGCAGGCGACCGCGTAGGCCCCACCTGTGCATAGTGCGGAGGATACCTCCTCGCCAACAGGTATCGTAAGCCTTCTCCAAGTCCAAGAACACGGCTACCGTTTGGCGCCTTCGCAAAAAGTTGTTCATGATGAATGTCGACAAGATCACAAGGTGGTCAACAGCGGAGCGGCGGCGACGAAAGCCGCATTGGACATTAGTAAGTAGTCGTCGAGATGCAAGAATCCAGACTAACCGAGCATTAACCATGCGCTCCATCACCTTACAGACACAGCTTGTAAGAGAAATGGGGCGGTAACTAGAAGGAAGGAATCTATCCTTCCCGGGTTTGGGTATAGGAACAACGACGGCGTCACGCCAACGCATGGGGACCTGACCTTCGGTCCAGACGCGATTGTAGGTACGAAGAAGGAAGCTTTTGCCCGCCGGAGAAAGGTGTGCCAGCATCTGAACGTGAATGGCATATGGCCCCGGAGCAGAGGACCGGGACAGTGCAAGCGCACGTTCGAGTTCCCGCATAGTAAAGGGGGCATTATAAGTTTCCAGATTCAGCGAGTGGAAGGAAGGTCGCCGAGCCTCTTCTGCCTCTTTCCTGGGAAGGAAGGCAGGGTGGTAATGGGCGGAGCTTGAAACCTCTGCGAAAAAGCGGCCAAAGGCGTTGGAGACAGCCACAGGATCAACAAGGACCTCATTACCTGAGGTCAGGCCAGGTACCGAGGAGTGGGCCTTAATGCCTGACAGCCGGCGCAGGCCACCCCAAACGACGGAAGAGGGAGTAAAACTATTAAAGGAGCTGGTGAAAGAGGCCCAACAAGCTTTTTTGCTGTCTCTGATGACTCTACGGCATTGCGCTCTGAGTCGTTTGTATTCAATACAATTCGGCAACGTAGGATGGCGGCGAAAGGTGCGTAAAGCACGTCGTCGAGCACGGATAGCGTCCCTACAAGCCTCGTTCCACCAGGGGACGGAAACGCGACGTGAAGAAGAGGTAGTACGAGGAATGGAACGTTCGGCAGCATTGATGATAACAGCTGTGAGGTATTCGACCTGACTGTCGCAACTGAGAAAATCGTGGTCCGGAAAGGTCGCCAGGGAGGAGTAAAGTCCCCAGTCAGCCTTCAGTATGTTCCAGTGCGAAGGACGTGGGGATGGGGTGTGGTGCAGGAGATGAACGACACAGGGGACATGGTCGCTCGAATAGGTGTCAGAAAGGACATACCACTCGAACCGACGGGCAAGAGTGGTAGAACAGATCGAGAGGTCCAAGTGGGAGTAGGTATGAGTAGAGTACGAGAGGAAAGTCGGGGCGCCGGTATTGAGGCAGACAAGATTGAGATGGTTGAAGACATCCGCCAAGAGTGTGCCTCTTTGACAGGATGCAGGAGAGCCCCAAAGGGGATGATGGGCATTGAAGTCGCCAAACAATAAAAACGGTGGGGGAACCTGAACGATCAGGTGCATCATGTCAGCCCGACTAACAGCAGATGACGGTGGAGTGTAGATGGTACAAACTGAAAAAGTAAAAGCAGAAAGAGTAATACGGACAGCTATTGCTTGGAGTGGGGTGGTCAATGGGATGGGATGGTAATAGACATCGTCCCGAACGAGCAACATGACCCCACCATGAGCTTGGATACCATCCACAGGGGTGAGGTCATACCGCTCCGAGGTATAGTGGGTAAAGGCAATACGGTCCGGTCAGTCGGCCGCAACTTGGTTTTCTGGACACCAAGGACGAGCGGATAGTGCAGGCGAAGGAGCAGTTGTAATTCCTCCCGATTAGATCGAGTACCTCTTATGTTCCAATGTAACAAGGCCATCGCTAGTCAAAAAGTTGGGGGAACGAGACGGGGGAAGAGCTGGTCACCTCGACGGCTGCGGAGGGCCAGGTTGCGAGGGAACAATGCTACAACCGGCAGGAGGCGGATCCGGTTCCATCGAGTCGTCGCCAGCTGCAGCCGCTGTCCCTGGTTGTGTAGGATGGGCATCATCATTTGCCGACGAGAGGCCAGCTGAGCGCCTGGCAGCAGAGCGTCCCGGCGAAACTGAGGAGGGCCGGGAGCAGCGACTCACGGATGGAGCATCAGACAAAACGTGCCGGGGTGGAGAGGGGGATAGAGACTTCTTCTTGGAGGCCTTCTTGGAAGAAGGTCCTCACGCGCGGGGTCCGTTTTGGAACGCCGGACCTCGGAAGCTGGGGTCCGGAACGTTTCCCCGATGGACGCCTGAGAAGAGGATCGCTTCTCAGGTGGCGGGGGGAGAGGAGGAGGAGGAGGAGGAGGAAGGGTGGCCCCTGGGGCAGAGGGGGTGGGGGCCACGGGGGAGGAGGATTTGGAAGGGAGGGATTTGGGAGGCGGAGGCAGAGCCCCCTGATGGGCGGAGGAGGCGGAGGGGGGACAGGATAGGGGTGAGGATACCGCGGAAGGAGTGGACACAACTGAGGCAAACGAAGTGGTCAGCGGCACGGGATGGAGGCGGTCATACTTCTTCCTGGCCTCAGAATAAGAGACCCGATCCAAAGTTTTGAGTTCTTGTATCTTCTTCTCCTTCTGATATGCGGGGCAGTCTGAGGATCTAGGCGAGTGGATGCCAGGACAATTAATGCACCGAGGTGGTGGGGTGCATGTATGTTCCTCACGAAGAGGACGTCCACAATCGCCACAAAGGGGCTCAGCCTCACACCGTGATGACATGTGCCCAAAGCGCAAACACCGAAAACGGCGCATAGGAGGCGGGACGTAAGGTCACGCGTCGCACCGGTAGCACATCACCTTTACCTTCTCCGAGAGAACGTCCCCCTCGAAGGCGAGGATAAAGGCCCCGGTGTCGATGCGACGGTCTTTGGGGCCGCGCTGGACTCGCCGGACGAAATGCACGCCTCGGCGCTCCAGGTTGGCCCTGAGCTCCTCATCAGATTGTAGCAGAAGGTCACGATGAAAAATAACCCCCTACGTCCTATTTAGTGCCAGATGCGGGACAATGGACACTGGGATGTCCCCTAGGCGGTCGCACGCCTGGAGCGCCACCGACTGTGTGGCGGAGGTGGTCTTGATAAGAACGGACCCTGAATGCATCTTGCTGAGAGCCTCGATTTCCCCGAAGATGTCCTCAATGTGCTGAACAAAGAACATGGGCTTGGAGGTGGCGAACGTCCCCCCATCGGTTCGAGAACAGACCAAATACCGGGGGAAGTACTTCGCCCCAAGCCGGCGGGCCTGTCCCTCCTCCCAGGGAGTGGCCAAGGGGGAAAGGGCAGGAGAACCAGAACTAGAAACGGTACCTTTTCTTTTGAAAGACTCGGCCGCAGAGCGACCTGATACGTGTTGACGTTTCATCTGCGAAACGTCTGCCCCGATACCACCCACTCCGACCAGGGGCTCTCCCCACGGGCGCCACCCAGCCTCAGCAAGGGCCACCTGGCAGGATGACCGTTGCCGGGAGTTGGTTGGTTGGTTGTTTGAGGTTAAAGGGACCAAACAGCAAGGTGCTCAGTCCCTTGTTTCAAATAGACTCCATTCTGCTAACGGGACATCTCAGTATAGTCAGAAAAATAAAACAGAAAAAGGGGAAACGTAAAAGGGCAGTCACGTTGTCAATAGTAAAAAACAAATGAGGGAAGTTGGCAAGAGAACGAACCCAACACTATGCTGAAGCAGCATAGGCAAGACCACCTGTGACTTAAAAGGTACAACTGCTATAATGCAGAAAGTACGTATGGGAATAGAAAAACTAACCAAGCCTTAAAAAGAAGGGGTAAAAACAGAGTAAAAGGGAAAGAAAAGAGGATTCCGGTCAGGGAGGTGAATCGGGAATCTCTGAACACTGCCTACAGTGGGAGACACCCAAACACTCACCGCCCTGCCCCAACACCAGAGGGAGATTAAAAACTTTAAAACTGAGAATAAAAACCACTCTCCCGGAGGAAACCTAGAACCAGAGAGACCATCCGGGAATCGTCAGCCAACATCAAAGGTAAAGTGTGGGGGAGTCTGTACTTAGCACGCAGAGCCAAAAGAAGGGGGCATTCAACCAAAATGTGGGCCACTGACTGGAAGGCTCCACAACCACATAGCGGGGGTGGCTCATCACGCAAAAGGAAACCATGGGTCAGCCTGGTATGGCCAATGCGGAGACGACACAGTGTGGTCGAGTCCTTGCGGGAGAGGCTAAAGGAAGAACGCCATGGGCCTGGATTCACCTTAATGGAACGAAGTTTATTAGACAGTGGAGTAGCCTCCCAAGAATTGGCCCATGACTGTGCAAAGTGGGATTTGATGTGAAGCCGTAAATCCGCTGCAGGAGGGGTTACAGAAAACGGGGGGTAAGTAACTGCTCCCCCAGCCAAACGATCAGCGAGCTCATTACCCGGGATACCCACATGGCCCGGGACCCATAGGAAGTCAATGGAACAAGCAGTACGGTGAAGATCAGCGAGATGGTCATGGATGGCAGAGACCAAGGGATGGCGCGAAAAACACCGGTCAATAGCAAGAAGGCCACTCATCGAGTCCGTACATAACAAAACGCGGTTGTGTTGGGATTGTTTAATAAAGGTAAGGGCCCGGGAAATTGCCATCAATTCCGCAGTAAACACCCCACATGAGGGTGGCAGTAGATGATTTTCCGTTCCAACAAAGGACGTGAAGGCATACCCAACATGATCAGCAGATTTAGAGCCATCAGTGTAAAAAACAACAGCATCCCGAAACTCCCATAAAATTTGGCGGAAAAAGGAACGGAACACCACTGGGGGGGATGGAATCTTTCGGACCGCGGCGGAGATCCATCCGAATTCGAGGCCGAGGAACTAACCAAGGAGGGGTGGAGGGGAGGGAGCGAGGAAGACAGGACAAAGAAGGAAGCCGAAAATCACGGTTAAGAGACGCAAGGCGCAGCCCAACCGGAAAACCCGCCCGAGGGCGGGAGTCAGGCGGGCGATGTCCATGGTCTGGGAATAGGATAGAATAGGAAGGATGAGCGGGAGAAGAACGGATAGTAAGGGCATAAGACACCAGAAGCTGGGACCGCCGAACAGAAAGGGGGGGGATCCCAGCTTCAACCAGGAGACTATCAACAGGGCTAGTAGGGAAGGCACCGGTGGCCAAACGGATACCACGATGGTGGACTGGATCCAGCACGTGCAGCGTGGAAGGAGCAGCTGAACCATAAACTTGACAACCATAGTCCAAACGTGACAGAACTAGAGCACGATAAAGACGGAGGAGGAGGGAACGGTCCGCACCCCAAGAGGAGTGGGCAAGGAAGCGAAGGACATTGAGTTTACGGAAACATCCTACCTTCAGGAGTCTGATATGGGGCAGCCAAGTGAGCTTGTTGTCGAAAAGAAGACCTAGGAAATGAAACTGTGGAACCACAGGCAATCTTTGTGCAGCGAGATAGAGCTCTGGATCAGGGTGGACCGTAGTACGGCGACAGAAGTGGACCACCCGCGATTTTAAAGGAGAGAATTGAAACCCGTGTGAGAGGGTCCATGCAGAGGCACGCCGTATAGCCACCTGGAGCTGCCGTTCTGCAGATGGCATCGAGGAGGAACTAACCCAAATGCAGAAATCATCCACATACAGGGCAGGGGCGACCAAGGGACCGACAGAGGCCACAAGTCCATCGATAGCAATGAGGAAAAGAAGGACACTCAAGACAGAACCCTGTGGGATGCCCGTCTCCTGGGTCCGTGGAGAACTAAAAGCAGTACCAACTCGAACTCTGAATGACCGATGGATCAGGAACTGGCGGATAAAAATCGGGAGTGGGCCCCGAAGACCCCACTGATGAAGGGTTAGTAAGATGTGATGGCACCAGGCCGTGTCATAGGCCTTGCGAAGGTCAAAAAACACTGCAACCAAATGGCGGCGCTGGGAAAAAGCCTGCCGAACTGCGGATTCCAAGCGAAGCAAATGATCGATTGGAGATCGTCCCTCTCGAAAGCCACACTGGTAAGGGGACAATAGATCCCGAGATTCGAGGACCCAAGTGAGCCGACGGGCTACCATCTGTTCAAGTAACTTACAAACAACATTGGTCAAACTAATTGGCCGATAGCTGTCAACAGATAGGGGGTTCTGACCAGGCTTAAGGACAGGAACCACAATGCTATCCCTCCACTGAGAAGGGAAGTCACCCTGGAGCCAGATACGGTTAAACACCCGAAGAAGATGGTGCCGTTGTGGAGCACTGAGATGTTGAAGCAGCTGGTTATGAATGGAATCTGGGCCAGGGGCCGTATCATGAGAAGAAGATAGAGCAGAAAGAAATTCCCATTCAGTGAAAGGTTCGTTGTAAGATTCTGACTCACAAGTGGTGAAACATAAGGTGACAGCTTCAGCCTGCTGTTTTTGATGAAGGAAAGCAGCTGGGTAGGAGGCCGACGCTGATGCCACCACAAAATGGGTCGCAAGATGTTCTGCGAGAACTAATGGGTCCGCACAAATGCCATCTGGGAGGTGAAGGCCTGGGAGGGTGGACTGCCGATGGCAACCTTGGAGAGAGCGAAGTGTAGCCCATACCCGTGACAGAGGGACAGTGGAACCAAGGGAAGAAACGAATCGTTCCCAACATATCCGCTTGCTCTGTTTGATTAAATAACGGGCTTTAGCGCGAAGGCGCTTAAAGGTAGAAAGGCTGGCTACAGATGGGTGCCTCTTAAAGTGTTGCAAAGCTCGACGGCGATCACGGATGGCAATGGCAATGGCCATACTCCACCACGGGACTTGCCAACGACGAAATTGTCCAGATGAGCGCGGGACAGCAAGGTTAGCAGCGCGAACAATCGCGTCAGACACGTCACGTAGGACGTCATCAATACAACCCGACAAAGAGGGAGAAAACTCGACCTGTGCAGTATATAGAGGCCAATCGGCGCGGTGGAAAGACCAACGAGGTAACCTGTCCATCGGGGAGTGGGAAGGGAGCGTGATAATCAACGGGAAATGGTCACTATCACAAAGGTCGTCGTGTGGCGACCAGTGTAATGAAGGGAGGAGAGAGGGAGAAGAAAGAGAAAGATCAATGGCAGAAAAGGTACCATGACCAGCACTGAAATGAGTAGGGGAGCCATCATTAAGAAGGCACAGGTCGTGGTCTGCAATAAATTGGTCTATAAGAAGACCTCGTCTAGATGGAAAGGCACTGCCCCACAAAGGATGATGAGCATTAAAATCCCCAAGGAGGAGGAAGGGAGGAGGAAGTTGCTGAAGAAGGGTGGTTAAGGCAGCAGGTGTAAGAGTCCTGTCAGGAGGGAGATAAAGATTGCATACTGTGACTGCAGAGTCTAAGTGGACCCTAACAGCAACCGCTTCCAATGTAGTTTGGAGAGGAATCCACGTGCTAGCAATGTCTGTACGGACCAACGTACAAACGCCACCAGAAGCCCGCAAGGGTCCGACCCGATTTCGACAGAAAACACGGAACCCACGGAGGGTCGGTGAGTGAGCATCAGTAAAATGAGATTCCTGGAGAACCACACAAGCTGCTGAGTAGGACGAAAGAAGGGATTTCAATTCCGGAACGTGACGATAGTAGCCATTACAATTCCATTGGAGAACCACAGAACGATGGTTTAAATGAGGGCTGAACACCCTAAATCCAGTCATACCACCGGGTCCCCACCCGTCACCGACAAGGAGGGGGCGACATCCATAAACGACAGGTCAGAATCCGGTTGTGAAGCCGGGGAAGGGACCTCCGGTGACACCAGAGGCTCTTTGTCCCGGGACTTATGTTTCTTCTTCTTTTCAGGCTGAGATCGAGGAGGGCTGTGTGGCATAATGGGGCCAGCTTCAGCAAGATCAGGAACAGAAAGAGACCGGGCGACCTTGGGGCCGATAGACCGCGGCTCTCGCGGTCGCCGCGCTGCAGCAGACCTTTGACCTGGAAGGTGCCGGGAAGGGGCATCCCGGGAGAGGCACCCTTGACCGGCAGACGCCGAAGGAGTGGGACACTTCTCCGGCTGGGGAGGGGGAGCAGCGCCCAGAGGAGAAGGTGTGGGAGCCGCAGGGGAGGGGGGAAGGAGAGGGGTCCGGGATGGGGGTAAGGAAGGGGGAGGAAGGGATGAAGATGTAACCAAGGCGTAACTAGATGTCATGGACACAGGGTGCAATTGTGCATATTTCTTACGGGCCTCTGTGTAGCTTAAACGATCAAGAGACTTATACTCCTGTATCTTTTTTTCTTTCTTATAGACTGGGCAATCTGCTGAACGTGGAGAATGACTACCATGACAATTTACACATACAGGAGGGGGAACACAGGGACTCCCCTCATGGAGTGGACGTCCACAGTCACCACAGAGAGGGTCCTGGGTACAGCGAGAAGACATGTGGCCAAAACGCAAGCACTTAAAACACCGCATAGGAGGTGGGATGTACGGCTTCACATCACAGCGATAGACCATAATCTTAACTTTCTCAGGAAGGGTATCCCCTTCAAAGGCCAGGATAAAGGCACCAGTATCAATACGATTATCTTTAGGACCCTTCTGAACACGCCGAACAAAGTGAACACCCCGCCGTCCGAGATTGTCCCGAAGTTCCTCATCAGTTTGAAGGATGAGGTCTCTGTGAAAAATCACACCTTGTACCATATTTAGAGACTGGTGAGGGGTAATGGACACGGGAATTGTGCCAAGATGGGTACAGGCACGAAGGGCCGCAGATTGGGCAGCCGAAGCAGTTTTTATCAGTAACGAACCCGACCGCATCTTGCTCAGGGAGTCCACTTCGCCGAACTTGTCTTCAATGTGTTCCACAAAGAATAAAGGTTTGACACTGGTGAAAGTATCTCCATCAGTCCTGGTGCAAACTAGATAACGGGGGAAAGGTTTTGCCCCTAGACGACGGGCCTGACCCTCCTCCCAGGGGGTAGCCACGGAAGGGAAGGCCGAAGGGGCAAGAGAAGCAGCACTTGAGGAATCAGTACCACGCAGAGAGACGGCCGCAGAAGAGCGGCCAGAGTTTTGGACCCGTATGCGTTTCATCTGCATAGCGTCCGCCCTGATACCACCCACTCCGATCAGGGGCTCTCCTCACTGGCGCCACCCAGCCACAGCAAGGGCCGTCTGGCACGGCGGCCATTGCCGGGAGTTCCGATGCTCCAGGATGACGAGCAACCACTCCAAGGCATGCATGAGGAGGTCACAGCTCAGGTATCAGAAGTGTGATCCCTGTGTGTTCAGGGGGCTCAACCAAAAGGGTACATAGCGACCCCACCACATGGGCTGGCTACCGTGCTGGCTATGCACCCTAGCATCAGACAACGACATAAAAGAAAAGGTGGAATGTACTAGGAGGGCACACGTCGGAGACACTAGGTAAGGTGCTCTTCCCCAAATGGCTCACACTACGGAAGAGAAATTTTGGAATGGAGGTCAAACCCCAGAGGGGGACCAAGGAATGCCAAAGCCGGAGTGTAAAACCAACAGAACCAGGAGGATAGCGGGGGCCAACATAAGCAAGGACACCAATAGAGGGACAGGAGAGGGCGAGGGGAAAGGGGTATGGAGGGGAAAGGAGGGGAAGGGAAAGGAAATGCAGCCCGGGAGAGAAAGAAGGCTGCAATGGCTCGGGGCCCCGTGCTCGCCACGCACGTATCCACGAAAGAGTTGTGGACCCCCTGGGGGGGTTGCCGGGAGTCCTGATGCCCCAAGGAGACGGGCATCTACTCCTTGGCCGACGTGGGGAGGGTGCAGCTCAGGTATCGGCAGTACGATCCCTGTGTTGTCAGGGGGCTACAACCTAGAGGGTACATGACGACCCCACCACAACGGGCTGGCTACCGTGCTGGATTTCTGGTGCCATGGAAAGTCCATCATGATCGCTGGTGCAGATGGGGACGCACTATGGACGTAACTTGGACAACCCCTCAGGCGTTTAGGCCCAATTTGAGGAATAGTGGGTATGGTTACAACGCCGGTACAATGCTGAGTGCCAAGGTCTTAGTGCACTTAGGACCAGTGGTACACCACGTAAGGTGTCCTTCCCCAAAAGGCTCGTACTTCTGTAGAATTTTGAAAAATGGAGGTCAAACCCCAAGGGGGACCATCACGTGGAAGGCCGAAATGGTTGAAACTCCTTTTAGTCGCCTCTTACGACAGGCAGGAATACCTCGGGCCTATTCTTACCCCGGACCCGCAAGGGGAGAAAGACATGTTAGACACCATGGGAGAAGGCACATTCATTGTGGTTGACAAAAATATTGTCTCTATTGGGATCAAATTTGGGCATGATTATGAAGTTACTTATTCATGTATAACAGGTCTGGGTGAAATAAAGTTAATTATTGGATGTTTTTACCAGCCACCTGATTCTGCTTTGACAGTTTTATAATCATTCACATGAAGTCCAGGGTTGGTAGCGTGGTTACTAAGATCATGCGATATTAGTTGGAGGAAACTTCAACCTATCTAGTGTGGTATGGGACATCTATGGATACAATGCAGGGAGGTACAGACAATCTTGCTAAGTAATTTTGAACACATTTTCCAAAAGACTGTCTTTATCAGCTAGCTAGACAGTCCACAGGAAATGGAAATATTCTGGACCTTGTAGTTGCAAAAAGGCTCAACCTTACTGACAGCATCAATATAAACAGGTACTAGTGACTGGTTACTACAGTTAACAAACTGACCAGAAAGGCTAGGAGAGTATTTCTGCTACACACAGTGATAAGCAGTTTTAACATCCCTGTTACACAAGCAATTGATATAATTTAGTTTCAGTACGATGGACATAGAGGAACTGAGTAGAGCTTAAACAGACAGTAAATCGTACCACGGAGAAGTATTTGTCGAGTAAAGAGATTAAGTACGGAAAAGACCCATTGCGGTTTAATAATGAAATTGCCGAGAAAGTAAAGGCTGTAGAAATCTTGGTTCAAAAGACAAAATGCTTGTGATGACAGACAAAAGTTAGTACAAATTCATATGCCTGTAAAAAGATCACTGTGCCTTCGTAAAATCACTAAGTGGATTTCGGACTTCTATCCAATCACGCATTAACCTCCCTGGTGTAGCAGTGGAAGATAAGAAAAGGAAAGCTGAAGTTTTAAATTTCAGCATTTAACAAATCATTCATCACTGTTTGATCATTAACTGACTTCCTTATGGAGGACATAGCAATAAGCATTCCCACATAGAGAGACAACAGAAAGTGTTGAAAGCAAATAAGTCACCAGGTGCAGATGGAGTACCAATACAGTTTTACAAAGAATAGTCTTTGGCATTGCAAGTCTCTCACCCAGCACAAAGTCCCAAAAGACTAGCAAAAAAGAGCATAGGTGACTCCGGTATAAAAAGAAGGGTAAAAGAATGGACCCACAAAATTTCAGCCCAATCTCTTATATTCATGAGTACTGCTCGTGTGTTTGGGATCCATACAGGATGGATTGAATGAAGACACTGAAGCAATTCAGAGGCGGGCTACTAGATTCATTACAGGTAGGTTTGAACAACATGCAAGTACTATGGAGAAGCTTCGGAAACTCAAATAGGAATTCCTGGAGGGAAGCAATATTATGTTTGAGGGACACTGCAGACAAAAATTTAGAGAGCCAGCATTTGGAGCTGACAGCACAACTATTCTCCTGCCAGCAACATACATTTCACGCAGGGGCCATAAAGATAAGAAATTAGAGACTGTATGGAGGCATCATAGACAGTCATTTTTCACTTGCTCTTTTTGATAGTGGAACAGGAAAGGAAATGACTAGTAGTGATACAGAGAGGGAACCCTCCACTGTGTAACATAGGCCTACAGTGGTTTGCAGGATATGTATGCAGATGTACATGGGGAAAATATTCTAAGGGTAAAATGGTACCTTACGTGAATCTTCAGGCAGTGATCAGGAAAAACAAAACTGACATTCTATGGGTCGGAATGTGGAATGTTAGACCTTTAACTGAGTGGATAGGCTAGAGCATTTAAAAAGAAAAATGGACACACTTAAGACATAGGAGAGGCAATCAAGTGCAATGGCAAGAACAGGCCATCTGGTCATGTCAATACAGGGTTCACAATACAACATCAAATGAAATAGCAGTATACAGTAGTAGGCCTAATAACAATTGAGAAAATAGGGTGCAGGTAAGCTATCAACAGTAAACACATCATCACAGCTAGGACAGTCACAAAGCCAACACCCATCACTACACTACAAGTTTGTGTGTCAACTAGCTCTATGGACGAGGACAAGATTTAAATAAAAATGTATAATGAGATAAATTATTCAAACTGGAAGAGAAGGAATAAATACTAAGAGAACACAGGTAATGCCTTTTAATTCTGCTTTTAACCACAGGGGTGTCTGGCAGCATAGTCATTGTCCACAGTGCATGCACCGAGGTCTTTCTGTGACTTGCAGCAGGGGGCACTACGAGTGCTGCTTTCCTCCAACTGCAAGTGTCTTTCCACTCATGTGTATTGCCTGCTCCTGGCCTGATAAATTTCAATGCTGCCACGTGATTATCATCAGTAGAGTTTCGCAGCAGTGAGAGCAGCAACTACCACCACCTGAAGATGCCAAGCATTTGCTTACAAGAAATATTATGGGATTTACACGATATGATCTGGAGGAATACCCAAGAAGTGTATTTGCAAGAAGAAGCTGCTTAGTAGATTCCTGCACAAAGCATAATTTAATCATCACTAACACTTGGTTTCAGATTCATGAACAAAGGCTGTAAACTTTGAAAGTCCTAGGGACCCTAGAAGCTTTCAGATTAATTATATTCTCACAAGTTGTGCTGCAAGCTGTGTATCACATCAGTTAGCATTGTTGGCTGTCATGCTGTGGGTCATCAGCTCAAACCTGATCACCAGCAATTATTTAGTATTCGTCATTACTGGAAGATTCTTGCAATGTCTTATGTTTGTATATTCTGGAAAATTCTTGGAATGTCTTATGTTTGTATATTCTGGAAAATTTTATGTTTGTATAACCAGCAACAAGCACTACCCAAGTGTTCAGTTCTGTTCTGGGTGTACATTGGTGTTCATAATAAATGTGCTTCTAGTGCCAAGTGTTTTACTTCACTGATGATCCAGCTTTTGAGTTTGCACTTTATTACGGATACGACATGACACTGTTTGGTGGAAAAGCCAAATACTTCAAAAGTACCTAAATCATTGCAGCTCAAATTAGGCAGCATATGATCCATCACCTTCACAGGCAGGAACCTGAATATGAGCAGTACATCATTCCACGATCCGTATATTACAGAAAACAATGGATTCCAAAGTAACAGCTAATCAGCTGTGTATTAGGCATCAACCTGTGTTCACCAAAGCTACTGGTTAGGATGCTATGAAATGGTTGAAAGTATTCAGCTACTTCTTGCCAAATACAATAGCTGAGATGCCTTTTTTTTGCATAATTTTACTTGGGCACCACAGAGCAGTAGTGGTTCAAGAACTACAAAGGGAAGCTCAATAGATAGGGTAAATTTCAGGCCGAACTGAAGAAAATATTTGGCACCAATCAGCTGCAAGTCCACTTGGTGAAAGACAAATGAAGAACATGTCTCAATCATGCAGAAATGGCACAGTCTTACAAGCAAAATGTTTTGGCACTATGTCACAATGTGAACCTGAATATGACATGTTAGCAAAATCTCACACTTTATGAAATGGAGTCACAGAAGACATGTACCTAGTTCTTCCAGTGAAAGAAGCACAACAATCGAGGAATTCAAGTGGCACCAGCATCTCAAGGAAATGCAACAGGAAAGAGCTGGATCAAACAGGTATGACTGCCTGATGTGGTCCCTATTCCCAATGGGTGCTGTGGAGAACCACCATGACTTCACCTCTCATATGTCAGGCAATAAGACAGGAGATACAGCATTTTGCAGCAACTAGAACTGTCAGACATAGTACGCAAGATATGGCAGCCATGAATGTCCATCCCATGTCAAAAGGTAATAGAGAAGATTGAAGAAGAGGTCTATAGATCTCTAGCACCAATTTCCACCACCAGTCAAATGCACCATGATCAACAGTTCTATTCACATCAATCAACTGCAGAGCATTATAGTGGACCTGTTGGACACAGCCCATTGCCATACTCTTGATGACATCACTCTCCAAAATGCCTGAATGATGGCTGATCTGGGAGGAAGTGGATAAGATGATGATATTTCGAAGCATGGAACACACTATGTAATGATACCCGATTGTGGAAAATTTTCCATTCAAGACTAGTATCGCAGGCAAATTCACTCAACATAACCCACGGGATGGTAACTGCCTACAAGCCAAAGATAAATAGCCTCACACTAATGTGTTGGCCGAAACGCTCTCTATGTATGCTGATATCTACCAGAGCCTTGGGGTTCAATACAACCCACTGTGACATTCTTTCTGATCCTTGGTCACATGGCTGAAACAACAATGGATACATCATTCCCGTTTCAACACGATGATACTTAGGATGACTATGTGAAACATACCACCACCAGGACCAAAGAAACCAGACATGGACCCTGGACACCCTAGAGACAGACCAAGAGCACTTTAACAATAAGTTCCAGACAGTGAGATACACCCACGAGACTTTATATGCCTGTGTGAAAAGTGGGACTACCAGGAAAGTTATTGAAGCGTTACTCTAAGCAGCACTGTATGCCTTCATTGTTTGTCAGATGTTACACACGTCGAGGGTTGTTACCCTTCATCAAAAAGACAAAAGCCTAGAGACGTTATGTATATCCTCCATATGACGCCCTAGTACAGTCCTACGATTAAATTATAGTGAAGAGGGTGTGACGACATGACCAGAACATGAGGATCTGCCAGCACTGCCATACATAGGACATTGACAACATCTAGATCCAGGGAGCTGTAGTCGATTCCAATGAGAAGGCCTGAAACAGTAGATTGCTGTTTCTTAAGGAGAGGGGGGCAAAATCACGGTTGTGCTGCATGCAGTGTGGCACAGCAGTTAGTGTCACTGAATCTTGTCCTTTCGTCTTTCCCTCTCCTTCGCTCTTTCCTGATGAAGCAACATCCCACATCCTTTCGTCTTTCCCTCTCCTTCCCTCTTTCCTGACGAAGCAACCATTGGTTGCGAAAGCTAGAATTTTGTGTGTATGTATGTGTTTGTTTGTGTTTCTATCGACCTGCCAGCGCTTTCGTATGGTAAGTCACATCATCTTTGTTTTTAAATATATTTTTCCCGCGTGCAATGTTTCCCTCCTATATATATATATATATATATATATATAGTTATAATAGAGGGAAACATTCCACGTAGGAAATATATATCTAAAAACAAAGATGATGTGACTTACCAAATGAAAGTGCTGGCAGGTCGACAGACACACAAACAAACACAAACATACACACAAAATTCAAGCTTTCGCAACAAACTGTTGCCTCATCAGGAAAGAGGGAAAAATATGTCTGCTTGTGTCTGTATATGTGTGGATGTGTGTGTGTGTGTGTGTGTGTGTGTGTGTGTGTGTGTGTGTGTGTGTGTGTGTGTGGGCGTGGGCGTGCGCGAGTGTATACCCGTCCTTTTTTCCCCCTAAGGTAAGTCTTTCCGCTCCCGGGATTGGAATGACTCCTTACCCTCTCCCTTAAAACCCACATCCTTTCGTCTTTCCCTCTTTCCTGATCAGGCAACAGTTTGTTGCGAAAGCTTGAATTTTGTGTGTATGTTTGTGTGTCTGTCGACCTGCCAGCACTTTCATTTGGTAAGTCACATCATCTTTGTATATATATATATATATATATATATATATATATATATATATATATATATATATATATATCCCCCCCTCTCTCTCTCTTTCTACAAGATTCTCAAAATTCTTTATGTTTGTAAGGTCGGCATATCCTGCTATAGTCGCTGTTTGTATAAGTAGCAGCACGAGTTCAATTCGATTCTGGTGTGCATTCAGTGCAGTGTGCTATACTACACTAACAACCCTACTTTTAGATTTGAACTTTATTGTTGTTATGACATGACAATGTAATGGTAAGCCAGTTTGGAAGGTAGGAGACTAGGTACTAGCAGAATTGAAGCTCTGAGGACTGGTCATGAGTCGTGCTTGGGTAGCTCAGATGGTAAAGCACTTGCCTGCAAAAGGCAACGATACCCAGTTAGAGTCCCAGTACAGCACACAGTTTTAATCTGTCAGGAAGTTACACTTCAAATCCACATTTTAAACTGTTTCCAGGGGCAGATATAGACAGTCAATGTAATTTACTGATCATGAAGTGTTGCTTGAAAAAAAAAAATGCAAAACAGTGGGAAAATAGGAGCAAGAACCTGAAAAAAGGGGGAGAGATTGTTGATAGCTTCAGAGAGAGCATTAGGCGATGTTGGACTAAAATGGGGGAAAGAAATACAATAGCAGACTAATTTGTAGCTTTGACAGATGAAATAGTGAAGCCAGCAGAGGACCACATAGGTAAAAACGCAAGACCAAGTAAAAATTCTTGAATAACAAAGGAAGTACTGAATTTAATTGATGATACAAGAAAACATAAAATGTGGTAATTGAAACAGGTGAAAGGGAATACAGAAGGCTAAAAAAAATAGGAAGCACAAAATGGGTAAGCAGGAATAGCTAGAGGTCAAATGCAAAGCAGTAGAAATGTACATGTCTAAGGGAAAGATAGAAGCTGCCTATAGGAAAATTGAAAGACACGTTTGAAGATACAAGGAGCAGCTGCAAAGGTATCAAGAACACAGATGGTATGTCAGTGCTACACAAAGAATGGAAACCTGAAAGGTGGAGGAAAAACGTACAGGATCTATACAGGGTGAACAAACTGGTGGACATTCAGTTTTATAGAAAGAGAAGAGGAAGTAGTGAAGATGTGAGAGATATGATACTGCAAGAATAATTCAACAGAGGACTGAAAGACCTAAGCTGAAAGAAAGCACTTTGAGTAGATAACATTCCTTCACAATTACTGAGATCCTTGGGAGAGTCAGCCATGACAATTACTCCACCTGGTGTGCAAGATGTATGATACAGTGGAAATGCCTTCAGACTTCAAGATGATTTGTAATAATTCTAATTCCAAAGCAGGCAGGTGCTGACATACAATGCAAATACTATCCAACCACCAGTTTAAACAGTAATTATTGAAAAATATTGACATTATTTACAGAAGAATGGAGCAACTGGTAGAAGCCAATTTGGGGAAGGTTGGTTTGGATGCTGGAGATACATAGGAATGTGTGAGGCAATACTGCACCTGCATCCTACCTTACAAAAAAGGTTGAAGAAAGGCAAACCTACATATATAGCATTTGAGGGCATAGCAAGCACACTTTCAACAATGTTGAGAAAACTACATTCTTTGAATTTTTGAAGGTAGTGAGGATAAACAATGGGTGAAGGATTATTTACAATTTTTACAGATCCAGACTGCAGTTATAGGAGTCCAAGGCCATGAATAGGAAGCAGTAGTTGAGAAAGGAATTAGACAGGTTTGTAGACTATGCCTGGTGTTATTCAATCTGTACATTAAGCAAGTAATAAAGAAAATCAAAGAACAATCTGGAGAATAAAGGGAAATTCTAGCTTACAGACTACTCTGTAATTCTGCCAGGCATAGCAAAGAGCAGTTTAATGGAATGGGTAATGTATTGAAAAGAGGTTATAAGATGATCTTCAATAAAATAACTTAAATCCGGTGACAGATGGAATCAGATCAGGAAATGTGACAAAATAACTGATGATGGATGAAATAGACAGTACATTAAATTCAGACTGGCAGCAGAACGAAAATATTTCTGTAAACAATGTATCTGTCAGCACCCATTATCAATTCAAGTGTTTGCAAGTCTCCTCTGAAGGAATTTGTAGATTAGCCTTGTATGGACGTGAAATGTGGACGGTAAGAAGTTCTGATGAAGAGAGAACATAGGCTTTTGCAATGTGGTACTAAAGAGAAATGAATGCTAAAGATTAGGAGGGTAGATAGTGTATCTGATGAGGCACAAACCATAACTGGGGGTGAAAAAGAATTTGCACCACAATGCTACTAAGGAAAGGGATTGGGTGATGGGATACATCCAGAGGCACCACAATAGTCAATCTGGCAATGGAGGAAAGTGAGTGGTAAAAGTTGTACAGGGAGACCTAAAAATGAATACAGCTAGCAGGTTCATGTGAATGTAGGTTGCAGTACTTGTTCAGATATGAAGAGACTTGCACAGGCTGGATCAGTATGCAGAGCTGTGTCAGACCAGTTTCAGACTAAAGACTACAACAATAACATCTTTTATTTAAAGACAGCATGCGGACAATATTAAGCCTACAATCCCAATATCACTTTTAATACACTAGACGTACCTTGGTAATTGTAGCACTCGGTACTGAGCCACTACATGATCCCAATGAACGCCATGCACTGGTAATATGGTACAATGCTTCTGGTGTAGCATCAGGTGCTGAAGATTTTGTGGCAAGAAACTTGCACACATCCTGTAACAATTTTCAGATACTTTAAAATTAGGTTACAAGTGGAATAACAGTGAACATCTTTTTGCTGTGCAGTTACAGTACAACTATGCATGTGAGACTTAGTTTTTTCTTCAAAGCCAAAACGTTTTATTTAATATCTATTTTTTTATCTCACGAGCATAACCTCGCTAAGTACTACGGTATTTTTAAACACATCTGTAAGCACAACAATATTTCCATAATTTTGACCAGTTCTTGATGAGACGTAAAGCAGTGTACATACCCACCTGTAACTTTGACACCGATTCACCGAGAAGTTTCAATCCCTGAACGGCGTAGTTTACACCAGCCACATCAGAGAGTTCCAAAGAATTTAGAAACACTTGCTTCAGACGAGCTCTATCCGCTTCTGATAAATATGAACCTGTTGTTGTAGCTGCATTGTTTACGTTCACCGTCACAACGAAAACGAGAGCAAGGAGATCTAAGGAAGAAAAATAGGATAGTGTACATTAACGATCACTGCAGCGCACTGAAAATGCGTCACAAACGAATAGCCGTGTTAAAACGCAGTGTGTCTTAAAAACACACGCTCATTTCGCATACGACAAAACAAATTTCAAACTTTGTCACTAAAAAGCAGAAGGCATATATGACAAATACTGGAAACATTTTGTGTTTGTTAATGAACTGTGTCGTTACCGGTATGTCACAAACCGGTTGCGTGAACTCTACGTCAACAAGCGTGCTGCATGCATAACCTCTGAAGTAGTCAAGTAAGGAACAATATCTTCCCTTGAAAAGTGAACTATATACAGAAGACAAAGAAATATTGATACTACATCTGTTGGTAATGAGCACATACACAATCTTATCCTATAAGTATGCATACTCGTCCTATACGTCTCTACCGGCCACGTCAATCACTACCCGTTTTACAAACATCCAACAGATTACACGCCGACTTCAAAGCTCTTGAAGGAAAATCTTTGATATCAAACGATCAAAGATCTTGTGCGAGCCTCTCTCACTCTCTCTCTCTCTCTCTCTCACACACACTTGACAGAACTGAAAATCAAAACTTCCACAATGCATTTCAAATGGTAGGATTCATACTACCCGTTAACTGAACGGCACAGAATTTGGCGTCAAGATCAAGGTTTCAAGTCAATTCACACTGCCCTCACTTCACGACACCGCCATGTCAGGATGTATTCACATTGTCAATCACATCAAGTCAATTCGCTTAGTCTCATATTCATAGAGGCGAGTAAAAGGGAAATGGTGTTACCAATGCTGAGAGCAGGTATTGGCTGAAGCCAAGAGGTGGGGCAGACTGCCATCTAGCTGAGACCAACACAGAAGTTTCTCCCTTGAAATACTGTGTGTAGCCTCCCCTCTCTACTTAAAGTCACAGAATTGACAGTCCCATCTTAGTATGTATTTAGGAGTGAGGTACTTTCTTGGGGGCATACTCATAATCAGATAATTGACAACTTAATTCATTGATGTGAAATTTCCTTCGTTAAGCATTGACTACATCATTGCAAAACAGCCGAACCTTTAAGTCGAACTATTAGCTCTATAGATTATCAGTACAAGCGGCACAAGATCCTTCTGATCATTTTGTTACTTAAATGTACAACTTTCAAAACACATAGACTGAAATGACACTTTTTGATCAAGAGGCACACAACACTAATGTATCAAAATTTATTGCACTCAAGTGCAATTAAGCTTTACCGCTAAAATCAAAAGCTCCCACTTTAT
Source organism: Schistocerca piceifrons (assembly GCF_021461385.2). Taxonomy (NCBI): domain Eukaryota; kingdom Metazoa; phylum Arthropoda; class Insecta; order Orthoptera; family Acrididae; genus Schistocerca; species Schistocerca piceifrons. Next base: position 780,778,858 of record NC_060139.1, on the reverse strand, counting down.
CTAAGCCTACGTCGACATTTATACTCTGCAAACCACTGTAAAGTACTTGGTAGAGGGTACGTCCCATTGCACGAATTATTAGGTTTCTTCCTATTCCGTTCATATACTGAGCGTGGCAAGAATGATGATCTAAATGCCTCTTTGTGCGCTATAATTATTTTAATCTTGCCCTCACGATCCCTATGTGACCAGAATGTAGAGGGTTGTAGTATATTCCTAGAATCTTCATTTAAAGCCAGTTCTTGAAATTTTGTAAGCCGGCTTTCTCAGAATAGTTGATGTCTGTCTTCAAGAGACTGCCAATTCAGTTTCTTTAGTACCTCTGTGACATCTCCCATGGGTCAAAAAACCTGTGACCACTCATGCTGCTCTTACCTGTATACATTGAATATCCCCTGTTAGTCCTATTTGTATGGGTCCCACACACTTTAACAATATTCCAGAATGGGTCACACAAGTAATTTTAAGGCAATCTCCTTTGTAGACTGATTTCATTTTCCCAGTATTCTACAAATAAAACGTAGGCTGCCACCTGCTGTACCCATAAATGAGTCTGTCTGATCATTCTATTTCATACCCCTACAAAGTGATAACATAGGTATTTGTAGGAGTTGACTGATTCCAGTTGTGATCATTCAACTACATCTACATGACTACACTGTAAGTCACAATTAAGTTCCTGGTGTTGTGTCTAGGAATCCTGCATACTCAGTTCGGCAGACAAACAATCAAACAACTCGTATTAATGAGTTTTATTGCAAAAGACAATTACAATTTCTCAACTTTGATATGTGTCGCAAGCAAAGGGCAACGTGCAAAATAATCAGTCTTCTCCAGAATAGGCAAACACAAGTCTGTACTATGAAGAAAGTCCTAACGAAGTGGCTAACGTTGAAGCTGCTATTGAAGTGGGCTCCACCAGTCAGGCGCAGCGCTTATGTCCTCTTCATGTAGGGGTCACTGCTGTCGCGTTGTCATCCTGGAGGGAGGTCGGTCAGCGTGCTAATGGCTGATCTCTTCTCATAGCCTTCTCTTCCCTGTCATTCCCAACTGGCTGCTGGTGCTGACTTTGCACTGTAACATTCCTCCTCCCCAAAGCGATGGATCATCATCGTATATGGAGCACGACAACGGGGGGGGGGGGGGGGGGAGGCAGCAGGAGCGTGGACGCTCTGATGGACCGGAAGCTGCAGCTGCAGGGGATGTCAGACTTCCGGTCGTACCCCACCATTCTGACTTCACTCTGGTGGAATCGTCCCCCAGAAAATGCCCAGAAGTGAACGCATCCACATCCTGAGGTCCATACCACGCCGTCGAAGGCGTCGGCCGCTGCAATGTGGGAGGGTCCAGCTCCATCGGTAGGAGGCGGAGAAGTCGAAGGCTCCGTCTCCATAGGGTGGTCGCGCAGCGTCGTGAGGACACCCTCTGCCAGCTGCTATGGCCACACTGTCCTCGGGATCTGTCAATCTGTGGGAAGAGTTACAGGAGGATCACAGTGCACATGACAGTGGCGAATTTGATTGTGATATCGGCGCTGCAGTCCGTCAGGCCCTGAAATGAGATACATGCATGTGTCAAGTCGACAAAAGATCTAGCCTCGTGCCCACCGTGTGCTCTCGCTAAAAACCCTGAAAAACACAATATCATGCAGCGCGAAGCGATACTTGCGACCTTCCTTTGGCGCCATATGCCGGGGGGGGGGGCAGAGGGGGGAGCAGGTGGCAGCGTCCGATAGCGGTGGCCGTGAAGCAATCCGGCTGGTGATGGCCCATTTCGTGGATGCGAACGATATGAGACGAGAAACAGTTGCAATGCTGGATCCAAGGTGTATGCGATGCAAAGTATTGCCATCTACTGCTTGAAGGTTCTGACAAAACGTGCCGCTTCGCCATTTGACTGTGGATGGAACGGTGCACTAGCTAGATGCTGTATGCCATTGCGTTCACAGAATGTTTCAAATTCACTTGACATGAACTGAGGACCATTGTCCGACACTATGACTTCAGTCAAACCTTCCAGGGAAAGAATAGAGGGCAATGACTGAACTGTGATATGTGACATTGTCGAGTTCATTGGCACAGCAAAAGGAAACTTGCTGTAAGAGTTTACCACAATCAACAATGAATGTTCGAAAAAGTTCCCACAAAGTCTATGTGCTCACAATGCCACGGTGATTGCGACTTAGCCCAAGCAGAGAATTTTTGTGGTGGAGCAGACTGATTTACCGCGCATGCGCGTCAGTCTGACGTCATCTGTTCTATTTGGGTGTCCATACTCTGCCAAGTACAGTGTCAACATGCTAACTTTTTTGTACAAACAGGCCCCCAGTGTCCTTGGTGCAGTAACTGCAACACTTATTTTTGCAAAGGTTTGGGGATCAACACACGTGACTGTTCACTGTCATTTTGAACAAGAATCACACCTTGCTGTACAGCGAGGCTATGCTGACGGGCAAAGTATCGGCACACTACAGAGTTCTTTATGCTATGCAAGGAACGAAGCCAAGATGTGGGAACGTATTTTAGAAAATGTTCAGATCTGGGTCAGCGTCCGTGGCCTGTGCAATTTTCTTCTGGTTCAGCTGAAAAGACTGAGGCAATTCAGAATCCTAAACATCGATGTGACAACAAGATGCAGTAGAAGTGTTGAAATCTGTATCAGGGCCAATTGGAAGACGTGAAAGTGGTTCAAACGGCTCTGTGCACTATGGGACTTAACTTCTAAGGTCATCAGTCCCCTAGAACTTAGAACTACTTAAACCTGACTAACCTAAGGACATCACACACATCCATGCCCGAGGCAGGATTCCAACCTGCGACCGTAGCGGTCGCGCGGTTCCAGACTGAAGCGCCTAGAACCGCTCGGCCACCCCGGCCGGCACGTGAAAGTGCGTTCACATTACCATGTTGGGCTGTCGGACGATACACAATCTCGTACTAGTATTGAGACAACAACAGAGCCCATCTTTGCAATATGTGGTCAGTTCTTACAGGAACCAGACTCATTGGATGAAACAAGGACTGTAATGGCCTGTGATCCGTTACCAAGTAGAATTTTCTGCCATACAAATCGTGGTGGAATTTGGTGACACCATACACAATAGCCAGTGCCTCTTCCTCTATATGCGAATAGTTACACTGAGCTTTGGACAACACTTTTGATGAGAAAGCAATAGGCCTGTCTTTATCACCATATCTGTGTGGAAGCACTGCAACAATTCCATAAGAAGAAGTGTCAACTTACAACACAACTGGTTTTTCAGGATCAAAGTGAACCAAGCGTCTATCACTGAGCAATGGATCTTTAAGCTTTTGAAAAGCGTCTTGGCTCTCATCTGTCCAAACAAAGGGTACGTTCTTGCGACGCAAACGATACAATGGAGCTGCGATTTGTGCAGCATTTGGTATGAACCGAATGTAATAGTTCATTTACCTTAAGACTGACTGCTATTCTGTGACATTGTGAGGAACTGGCAGGTCCCGTATGGCTAACAAATGTCACTGAAGAGGATGTACACCTTGACTGTTTATGACACAACCAAGATACTGCAACTCAGGTTTAAAAAATCACACTTGTTCAGTCTACACTTTAGTCCTGCATCGGATAACACATGAGACAAAGCACGCAAATTTGCAATGTGTTATTCACCATATAGCGGAGATAATGAGTCACAGATAGGCACAACAAAAGACTCTCACAATTACAGCTTTCGGCCATTAAGGCCTTCGTCAACAATAGATGGACATACGCACACATACACACACACAACTGCAGTCTCAGGCAATTGAAACTACAAAATATTGTACATTCCATTTTAGATTTTCCTTTGTTTGATCAACATGTTATTCAGATGAGCGATCTGCTATGGCAATATCGTCCAAATAGTTTGAACAGTTTGGTACTTGAGCAGTCAGCTGTTCCAAATACCACTGGAAAATGGTGGGTGCAGAAGCATTGCTAAAAGGCAAATGCAAATCTTTAAACAAGCCCAAATGGATGTTCACAACACACACAGTTTGAGATTCTTCATCTAGTGGTATTTGAAGATATGCGTCGTGCAAATCAAGTTTTGAAAAGTAGCGACCAGCACCTAATCTGTCCATGATATCCTCTGGGCGTGACAATGGATAAGTATCAATCACAGTTTGTGGGTTGACTGTAGACTTAAAGTCAAGACAGAGGCGAATGCGACCTGAAGGTTTGAGGAGCAAAACCAATGGACTTGCCCATCGACTAGTTTATATGATCACAATAGCTCCGCTATCTTTCAAGTCTTTAAGTTTCAGCACCCACATTGTCTCATAATATTAAGGCCAGGTAAAATTTCGGCTGAGCATTGTCTTTTATAGTAATATGTGCAACAAAATTGTTTACCCTTGCCTACACCTGCAGAAAAGCGTGGAGGGAATTCTTTCAGCAAGTTAGTTACACTGTCTTTGGCACTGAGATGATGTTTGGTTTGTGGGACACTCAACATGCTGTCATTAGCACCCACACAAAGTACCAATTTTTACACGTCAAATTTGTATACAATCCAATCTAGTCACTGTCAAGAATGATGATGATTAAATGATGAGAACAACACAAACACCCAGTTCCCAGGCAGAGAAAAATCTCCAACCCAGCCGGGAATTGAACCCGGCACCCCCAAGCTCCAGAGGCAGCGATGCTAGCCACTAGACCACGAGCTGCGGATGTCTTTGGCACTGAATGCAGTCACTGACAACACATTGTCCTGATTTTTAAAGCCAAAAGAAGTAAGGCCAATTATGTTCTCATAATCGCGTGATTGTAGCACAATGAAAGTCATTGTTCATGTACGCGAGCGACACATGGCAGGCGAAGTACATCTTCCAAGAATGGGAATGTCTTGTCCATTATAAGCTGTCAGGTGCGTGGTAGTGTTAGACAGGCGTGGGGAATCTAACGGTTCATACGTGATTCGATTCAGCAATGTAACAGAGGCTTCTGTGTCCAACTGAAATTACACACGTTTCCCACTAAGATGCCAATGAACAAACACTTTGTTGGAGTGGCGTAGCACTGGAGAAACTGATCGCTTGCGTTTTGCCAGCACCTGTTGCAGGCTTTGAATACACTGCATTTATTACATGGGCCTTCTGACTACATTTTTGTGAATGGGCAGATTCGTACGTATGTTCTGCTGCAAATATATATAGAATGTACACGACCTTTCTTTCCACAAGCGCAATACTGTGCTTGTCTGCGCAGGCACTCTTGGCGTTTGTACTGTGAATAGTACTGAGGGCATGACTTAATTCTATTTACTGATGTAGTCGCCTGCTTAGAGAACTGTTTACTCGACTTGGCACGCATGTGCTGTTGCTGCCTGCTGGGCCAGTCGTGAGCAAGGGACGGCTCAACCCAACAAATTGGTGGTTGCTCAAATTTATTGGTCGCTATGGTACCTGAATCATACTGATCTAGAATTTGCACTGCATGATGAAACGATGGATTTGACTGGCGAAAAGGCGGTATGCCACTCGATGCTACAGTTGATGCCGTTTGCACTGCGTTTTTTGCTTGGTTGGCGAGTAACTGCTGCACCATGTTTAGTAGGATTGCGAAATGCTGTGTCTGAAACTGGAACATATGTGTCAGCTGCGTTGATTCTATCACCTGCAGTTGAGGCGCCTGAGCAGGGGGTGAGAGAGGTGGGTTGCTCATTTTGGAGTCGGCAAATGCAATAACCAGACAATACAAGCAGTAAAATAAGCACACAAGCAAAGAAAATTTCTGCAACGCCCACCTGAAAACACTGAATGGGAAAAACACTGTAAGAGGCACTGTTAAAACATGTAAGCACACGCCTGCAAAGAAAAGACAAGGTAGAATTAAGGCGGCAGCAAAACACGAAAACAAAATCTGTGGCAGCTGGTTGCTCTTGGTTCGCAGCATTAACTGGTTGTTGCTATGTTATTCTTTCACCTTGTCGCCAATGTTGGTGAATCTAGGAATCCTGCATACTTGGTCTGCTAGACAAACAATCAAACAACTCGTATTAATGAGTTTTATTACAAAAGACAATTACTATTTCTCAACTTTGATATGTGTCGCAAGCAAAGGGCGACATGCAAAATAATGTCTTCTTCAGAATAGGCAAACACAAGTCTGTGCTACGAAGGAAGTCCTAACAAAGTGGCTAATGTTGAAGCTGCTCTCGAAGTGGGCTCCACTAGTTGGGCGCGGCGCTTATGTCCTCTTCATATAGGGGCCACTGCTGCTGTGTTGCCGTGTTGGAGGGAGGTCAGTCAGCATGCAATTGGCTGACCTCTTCTCATAGCCTTCTCTTCTCTGTCGTTCCCGACTGGCGTGCCGGCCAACGAGTTAAAATTTCATAGAGTGGCTATAGGTCCGCCATGTTTGAAGCAAATTGAAGTTCTGGCCGCCATGTTTTCTTTAGTCAAGGCATTCGTCTGCTGTGTCCCGCCCCCTTGTAACTGCGTTTGACTTACTTGAAATAGCCCATACTAGCTTTATTTTTTCTAAAACAAGCAATAGACAGCAGTGATTTCAGTGTACACTGACAGCAAAAAGGGATGTTTTTGTCGAAATATGGCTAAACTTTTCTATGTAGATAACACTACAAGACAACTCAAATAAGTCTGTCCATCCACTATAACGTTACTTGTTGCCCATAAATTAATGCAATTAGAGCAGGTACCACCAGAATATTACGATGAAACTTCTAAACATGCTGTGGTTAACTATTAGAAACAGTAACGGGCGCAGAAATAAGATATTTTTGTCGCTATTTCAAAGTAAACAGTCAAAGCCTCAAAAACCAGTACACTGTGAACGAGAATTTATTTGAAATATGTGTTACAAGTAGTTAACACAAGCATAGTAATTCAATAACAAAGTCGAAGCGTTCTTGGGTGGGGTAATTTCACAAATTTTCGTAAGTAGCTGTATGCCTTGGCAGAATAAAAGTGTAGGGTCAGGGCAAATTCCCTTATTTGCTGAGAATAATGGCATACTTTAGCACTGCACTGAAGTTCCAATAGCTCCTTCAACAAACCAACTACATGTTCACTGTTTAACATATCAGAAACTGCACTACATAGCCTTCTTCTCAAACCAGCAACTAAAGTCTGTAACTGCACTATTCTTCTTTTGTGTCGTACACTAAGTTGCTTCATTTGCTTTATCCGCTTCTTTAGTCGCACATTCTCTGCTTGTACTCTGTTATATTGTGTTCTCAACTTCTTAGGGCTTGGTAGACAGTAATTGTGGTCAGCAGAAACAGATGTGGCTCCGACAGGCACTGAAAGAATGTAGTTACATCATAAGTTTATAACAGAGTTACACCATAACATTATAATAGAAAGTATGTATTTCAAAGTAATAAGAACACGGAGTAAAATTAAATTATTGGCTTACTTTGTGCTAATGATGTCACTGTAACAGCACTATCTTGCAAATTGTCGAAAGATCGCTTTCTGGGTTGTGGTCGTAATACTTTATCTTGCTTTTGTAAATGTGGTGGAAAGTTAAAGAAAGTAGGTACTGGTTTTGACAAACGGCGCCTCTGGACATTTGTGTGGTACATATATTTCTCTTCAAAACGAGCTGAACAGAGGTAACTGGCTGTAGTAGGAAACCAGTTTTCTCGCTTCATATTTATAACCCATCTTTTTGTAATTTCCTTATCTTTTAAAGGAAATCTGTAATCAACGATAAATAAATTACTTCCTGCATTTGTCTTAAGCATAATTACAGTTCCAATGCAAATGACTCTTTAATAAACATTAAAAAACGTGTGTCGTATTTCGGTACTAATATACTTAATCATAATATGAAATATTTGTTGTTTTATCGCTGCGATTTGTGCAGTTGAACGCTGAACACACTGCAGGCATGTTGACTTTATATTTTGTAACAAAAAAGTCAACTAGAAAAGTTAAATATTGCAGTAATATCACAACAGCTGACACACTTCCAACACAAACAACAGTAACGCTTTCCTAATGTTTTGACTAAGGAGAACATGGCGGCCGAGTTAGCGTTGGTTGCCGCTAGGAGCGCTGTAACTAGTATCTCAGCCACTCTATGAAATTTTAACTCGTTGGTGCCGGCCCTGACTTTACGCTATAACACCTAGCAGAGAGATCATTGAATGACCATCAAGGTATCTCTACCACTCCACTCTTGATCAGAAATGTAGGTGGGTGCCAACAGAATAGTTTCAAATCAGAGGTGTTCGTGATAATACGAAGCCAGCTACTCTTCCATGAATTTTTTCGATGTCCTCCATCAGTCCCATCTGATACAGATCCCACACCACACAGTAATACTCAAGAAGACGGCAGACAACTGTGGTATAAGCACTCTCTTTAATAGTACTGTTGTACTTTAATTCTTCTACCAATATATAGCAGTCTTTGGTTTGCTTTATCCACAACATTATCTATGTGACCTTTCCAGTTTAAGTTATTTATAATGGTGATCCCTAAGTTTTTAGTTGAATTTACAGCCTCTATATTTGTGTGATTTATTGTGTAACCAAAATGTAGTGGATTTCTTTTAGTACTCATGTGGGTGATTTCACACTTTTCATTGTTTAGAGTCAACAGTCACATTTTGCACCGTACTGATATCTTGTCTAATACATATGGCAATTGGGTTTGATCATCTGATGAGTTAACAAGACAGTAAATGGCAACAGCATCCGCAAACAATCTGAGAGGGCTGCTCAGATCGTATTCTATGTCGTTTAAGTAGATCAGGATCAGCATAAGGCCTATATTACTTCCTTGGGGGACACCGGACATTACTTCCGTTTCACTCGATGTCTTTCTGACTGTTACTATGAACTGTGGTCTTTCTGAACTATAACTGAAATTATAGTCACAGGATACTAAGTTTTCTTCGTGTTGTGAAGTGCACAGTTTTACATTTCTGAACATACAAAGAAACTTGCCAATCATGAGACCACCTTTGAAATCTTATCAAGATCTGACTGAACACTTGTGCAGCTTTTTTAAGGCAATGTGTCTCTTAAATAACTGTGTTAATTGCAAAAAGCCTGAGGTTGCTATTAGTATTGTCTGCAAGATAATTAATATACAACATGAACAGCAAGGGTTCCAACACACTTCCCTTGGGCACACATTAAGTTATTTCTACATCTGATAATGACTTTACATCAAAGACAATACACTGCATCTTCCATACCAAAAGATTTTTAATGCAGTTACAAATTTCACATATTACACTCTGTAACCATATTTTTGACAATAAGCATAGATGTGGTAATGAGTCAAACACTGTTTGGAACTCAGGAAATACTGCTTCTACTTCACTGCTTTGTCCTTAAGCTTTTCATGTGTCATGTGAGAAAAAAGTGTGAGTTGGGTTTCGTATGGTCGATGTTCTCGGAATCCATGCTGGTTGGCATGTTTATGTTTGAGATACCTGATCGTATTTGAGCTCAGAGTGTGTTCTAAAATTCTACAACTAATCGATGTCATGGTTATTAAAAGTGTAGTTTGGTGCGTCACTTCTACTACCCTTCCTGTAAATGGGTGTGACTTTAGCTTTCCCACTATTCGTGGGATCTGCGATGGATTGTAGTTAGAAGATGGGCTAACACAACCACAAATTCAATATAGAACCTGACAGGAATTTCATCAAGCTTCAAAGCTTCGTTCAGTTTTGACAGTTTGCGATGTTCCTCAACACCACAGGCATAAACACTTTCTTCAGTCATTTTTTCAGTGGTACACTGATTAAATTGGGGCAATTCTCTTGGTTTTTCCTTTGTAAAGGTACATCTGAAAACGGATTTAATCACTTCAGCTTTTGCTTTACTACCCTCAATTTCGGTTCTCGTGTCATTCATGAGTGACTGGACTCTAACTTCCGTGCTACCAACATCCTTTACATATGACCAGAACTTCTTAGGGTTTTGTGAAAGATCATTTGATAGTATTCTGTTATGGTAGTCATTGAAGGATCCCTGCATTTCTCTCTTGACAGCCAATGTCCTATATTTTGTTTAATGCCTATTACGCAGTTGTCTGTATTTCTTTAGAAGTTTCTTTACAGCGACTGTATACCATAGTGAGTCCTCCTCATTTATGAACTGTTGTACTGGGTAGATATCTATCCAGTGCATGATCAAATGTTCTTCTAAACTTGATCCATAGTTACTCTGTGTTCCTGTCTTATACGTTTCGAGTTCCTTGTTGAGATATTACAAGATTGATTTTTTATCTAATTTACTAAATATACATATATATAAATATATATTTTTTTAGTTGTGCTTAGTACTTTGGCAATCATTGTTGCCACAACCACATCATGGTCACTGATACCTATTTTGATGTGGACATCCTCAAAGAGGCCTGGTCTGTACATTGGCATTAGATCTAATACATTTCCGTCATGAGTGAGGTTCTGAACTATCTGTTCTATGAAGTTTTCAGGGAAGGCATTTAGTAATGTTTCGCAGAATTTCTTGTCACACTCGCGACTAACTAAACTGTAATTTTTCATATTTGAGTGTACAATGTCAAGTAAGGCCTGTCTGTGTTTCTTCACATATTTTCCCTCTTCTAAGGACTTAAGTCATTCTACACATTATCAGTTTTGTTTGACAGTTTTGCGTAATCAGCAATATATATTTTAGTCAAGATTTTAACTTACCATTAAAATCTTTAGTAGACTTCTATTCAGTTATGGTGTCTGCAAAAACGGATTTCTAAAACAAATTTAGTAGGTTATACACTTCAACAATTAGTTTCTATTCAAGAAAATATACTCCAGTGCTTTCTGAGTTCAGATCTTTATTTCACTTTCAGAAACAAAAGAAACTTTCTGTTGATTAACTAGTGTACTTTATCGCAAATCTAGTTCATTGTCCTTAAAAGACAATTAGATTACTGTACTTCCATTCACTTTTTTCTGGAGAAAATATGAGAAAAAGGCTTTCAGTATTCTCATTTCATGAGCCATACTAGATTGAAATACCAAGTGATCATCAAGTGACCGTTGATGCAGAAATAGTCTTGTTTATAAAGTTACTGATAACTTCAGTAACCATTAAATCAATAGAATTCTGTGGACAAACATACTGCATCACTTGCAGAACCAGATGGGTTGTTTTGACGGGAGGTGACGTGACAGCCAGTGTGAATTTGTCTTTCCCCACAAGCAAGTTTCGTCTTTGACTTTAGTGGGGCGAACATTGTCATTGTCATCCGAGCTTAACCAATTTTCTCCACTCACTCACAGTACAAAACAATACAGATTTTATACTTTTGCGTCTTCTTAGTAGTAATTCACACTGGCTGTTCGGTCACGTCACGTCACGTCAAAACATTCCACAATGTGCACTCCTGGAAATTGAAATAAGAACATCGTGAATTCATTGTCCCAGGAAGGGGAAACTTTATTGACACATTCCTGGGGTCAGATACATCACATGATCACACTGACAGAACCACAGGCACATAGACACAGGCAACAGAGCATGCACAATGTCGGCACTAGTACAGTGTATATCCACCTTTCACAGCAATGCAGGCTGCTATTCTCCCATGGAGACGATCGTAGAGGTGCTGGATGTAGTCCCGTGGAACGGCTTGCCATGCCATTTCCACCTGGCGCCTCAGTTGGACCAGCGTTCGTGCTGGACATGCAGACCGCGTGAGACGACGCTTCATCCAGTCCCAAACATGCTCAATGGGGGACATATCCGGAGATCTTGCTGACCAGGGTAGTTGACTTACACCTTCTAGAGCACGTTGGGTGGCACGGGATACATGCGGACGTGCATTGTCCTGTTGGAACAGCAAGTTCCCTTGCCGGTCTAGGAATGGTAGAACGATGGGTTCGATGACGGTTTGGATGTACCGTGCACTATTCAGTGTCCCCTCGAAGATCACCAGTGGTGTACGGCCAGTGTAGGAGATCGCTCCCCACACCATGATGCCGGGTGTTGGCCCTGTGTGCCTCGGTCGTATGCAGTCCTGATTGTGGCGCTCACCTGCACGGCGCCAAACACGCATACGACCATCATTGGCACCAAGGCAGATGCGACTCTCATCGCTGAAGACGACACGTCTCCATTCGTCCCTCCATTCACGCCTGTCGCGACACCACTGGAGGCGGGCTGCACGATGTTGGGGCGTGAGTGGAAGACGGCCTAACGGTGTGCGGGACCGTAGCCCAGCTTCATGGAGACGGTTGCGAATGGTCCTCGCCGATACCCCAGGAGCAACAGTGTCCCTAATTTGCTGGGAAGTGGCGGTGCGGTCCCCTACGGCACTGCGTAGGATCCTACGGTCTTGGCGTGCATCCGCGCGTCGCTGCGGTCCGGTCCCAGGTCGACGGGCACGTGCACCTTCCGCCGACCACTGGCAACAACATCGATGTACTGTGGAGGCCTCACGCCCCACGTGTTGAGCAATTCGGCGGTACGTCCACCCGGCCTCCCGCATGCCCACTATACGCCCTCGCTCAAAGTCCGTCAACTGCACATACGGTTCACGTCCACGCTGTCGCGGCATGCTACCATGTTAAAGACTGCGATGGAGCTCCGTATGCCACGGCAAACTGGCTGACACTGACGGCGGCGGTGCACAAATGCTGCGCAGCTGGCGCCATTCGACGGCCAACACCGCGGTTCCTGGTGTGTCCGCTGTGCCGTGCGTGTAATCATTGCTTGTACAGCCCTCTCGCAGTGTCCGGAGCAAGTATGGTGGGTCTGACACACAGGTGTCAATGTGTTCTTTTTTCCATTTCCAGGAGTGTATTTCGAATGGCGGCATTCACACAGATCGTCAAGGGAAAATCGCATCGCGTCAGTTCACGTCTAGTTACGTCAAGGTTTCTCGGGGAGAACGTTAAGGCAATGGTGTCGTCTGTTAACATCCGAAATTAACTTGCATTTGCTGTGCTCACTCTTGTTATCGTAATTGATTTTGTGCTTTTGTGTTTTGTTATGTTTGTTTTATTATTGGGTCTTGTTTTAATAGCAAATATTGCATGACGACTTGTATTTTTTTTCTTTTGATGAGTGGCTGTACAATCTCTGGGTAAATTGAGGGATAGGTAGCTGACGAATTGTGTAACCATAGTTTACCTTGGAATTCTTGTTATATGAAGCCACTTTAGTCTCTGGTTAGTTATTCCTGGAACAGCGTTGCCATCCAGTTGAGCTGGCAATAACTGGAGAGCAATCTGGGTATTTTCGGGTGTATCACTTATTATTCATATAATTGTTGGCTGTAGTAATAACGTGTTTAATATGAGCTATAAGCTTTCATGGCCGCAAAACTATTCACTTGAGGATAATTTGAGGATGGTTGATACTGTAATTGAGTACAAGAGTGTAGTAAAAAACATGAAAACTAATGCTGTCTCATACAATGAAAAGATTAGTGCAAAATTTGTAACTATAATTGTAAGGTACTTGTATGTGTAACATAACGATTTGTCTTGAAATTATTTAAAGGATCAGGTATTTGTTGTTTGGTCAGTAAGACATCTTTCTCAGTTTCTGAATAAAGTAAAAGATAAAAATATGCAATTATCAGCTCACAAACAACTTCACATAGATCGGCAGAGCAGCTACAACCAATGTACGAATTTTTTATTTAAGAAGGAAGCGAAAATATTATGACCAAAGAAGGTAGCAGAGGCTACAGAATGGTGATGTAAGCTCCAAACACACAATTTGATAAAGTTGTCAACAGAAGTCAGTTCTACTCAGATGCAACATTTCTGCATCTACTTCTATACTCTGCAAACCACCGTGAGATCCATGGCAGTGGGTACATCTCTCTAGAAAAGATAATATTCCATCAAATGCAGCTATAGATGAATTGTAAAAAAGTGCATAATCTAGTAGGAACTGTAAAATGCAACTGTAAAACAGCTGGTCTTTTCAAAATCTCCAACAAACTGTGACAACACAGATATCACTGAGATTGATCCAGTAGACACATCTAAGAGGTGTTACTGGCTAACTGGCTGTTTTACGTACATCTTGGAATGTTTAGTTCGTTACAGCAGCAATGGATACTCTACAAAAAGTACATTTGCTGAATTATTAAACGCTATTTGTGCATCCACTTTTGCAGTTTTTGGGAATACACAAATCCTATTTCTATAACACGATGATTATTAACAATTATGTCTGCAGTGTATATGAAGAGCAAGATGCCAACATTTACAATGAACAGCCATAATCTTTTTTATATTGCTGGAGGAGGGTTGAACCCAAGGCACATATTGAAACTGTTGGCTCTTGTTATTGTATCTCACCCAAAATGTTCGAGGAACGGTAAGTATTCCATATATAAGTATACCTTGTGCAATCACCTCTAGCAGTTACATGTAATTTGGGAGAGGAGGGGAAGTAACTGGAGATGTGACATCTTTGCTGCATTCTTTCTTCTTTTCCACAAACATCTGAGCTTAAAACTCTCCATTTTGTTTTCAGAATAAAAATATCTATTCTCAAAAGTGAAATAATTAACAGAGTTGCAGATTGTGCTGCTTCAAAAGTAGCAAGAACCAGAGAAAGAAGGAAGAACTGTGTCGGATAAAAAAAGAGCATAAAGCTCAACACTAGGATTAGAAAATAAGAACTAAAAGAAATTATTTCAGAATAAAAATACACTGCTCGCCACTGAAGACGCAACACCCTGAAGGCAGTATTCAAATCAGGTGCCATTTGCAGCAAGCATTTGTGGCGACGAGAGGTGCACATGATTAGCATTTCAGCACAGGCGCACAGCACGGGTGCCAGTAACGCCACCTGCAAGTGTTATATAAAGGGGGAACAGACGACTGTGTGGAGATACTGAAATTGTTCTTTCGTATGGTTGTTCTGCATAAGCAGTTTCAGTATGTCTTGTAGAAGACAGCAAGCGTCTTTCAAGCACGTTTCGGAGTTCGATGGAGGAAGAATAGTTGCTTATAGGGATTGCGGATTATCCTTCATAGAAATCGGTGTTTGTGTCGGACGGAACCAAGCAATTGTGATGCAGATGTAATCGCTGGATGCAGGAGGGAATGACGGACCGACGGCACCGATTGCATTCACCTCGTTGCACCACTACATGCGATGACAGGAGGAACTTTATCACAACAAATTCGGTCTGTTGCGCAACAAGCAGTGTCTGCACATACCATTCGGGTCGTTTGCAGCAGAGTGGACTATCCACCAAGGTGTCCATTGCTGCGTTTATCACTGAGTTTATCACTGGTGATTGCATCAGCAATGGGGTGATGAACGACCGACACGAACAACATGTGTGCAGAATTGGTTGGCGCGTCAGTGGACATTCTAAATCTAACTGCAAAATCATCTTTTGAAGGAATCAGTTCCTTCGAGTTGTGGTTAGGTAAGAGGTCGAGAATAAAACATTTAAGTGTAATAGGTTACACATGGTATGCCCACATCTGTGTTGGAAGAAGACAGAAAATGTATGAGACAGCTCTTAATGGTTCTCTCATGGGGTACGATGGAAATGAGTGTTACAGAATTTTGGTGAAAGAAGAAAAATAAAGTCATTCTTAGCAGAGATGTAATCGTCCGTGAGAGACTGAAGAAGACACTGCTGATACCAGAGAATAGGAACATACTATCCTCACTCACCGACAGCTGCAAAATCGCTCAAACCCGCATGGCTAAAAGACTTTGTAATGCTATCTGAAGAGATGACGAACAAATGAAGTACCAAAGTCATATGAAGAAGCTGTAAACAGTACACAAAGTGTTCACTGGAAGCAGGATATAAAAATGAAATGAAGGCACTACAAGAGAATCACACATGGAAATTGACTACTATACCAAAAGGAACAAGAGTTTTTCGTGTAAAGACTAATCCCAATGGGAGTATCGAGAAATACAAGGTAAGAATTGTCGTCAGAGGGTTTAATCAACTCAATGGTGTAGACTACACTGAAACTTTCAGTCCAGTAGCTATACTGAGCACAACTTTTTTTAATGTTAGGTGTTGCTGCAGCTGAAAAGATGCCTCTGATAACAGTTTGATGTGTCTACAGCATTCGTGTATGGAGAAATATAAGACATAATACATATGCAGTAATCAGAAGGGTACAATGACGGCACAGATAGAGTTTGCAAATTAAGGCGAAGTTTGTATGGACTTACGTAAGCCTGAAGATGTTGGAGTAGACGTTTTGGAGCATTTCATATGTCAGCAGGTTTTGAGCCAAGTGATGCAGATGCTTGTTTACATATCAGAGGAGAAGGTGACAAAAAACTTTAGTGGCTCCTTATGTAGACGATGGGTTAGTTATGGCGAATGATCAGCAAGATGCCAGCAAGTTTGTTGATGAATTCAAGAACACTGTGAAACTAGCATCGTATTTTCTTTGACCTGAGATAAAACACTTTGATGTTGGTGCAATCAAGTCAGCAAGCCTATGCAAAGAAGATTCTGGAGCGATTCAATTTTCAATAATGCGAACCTGTCTCGACACCAATTATAAAGGAGCAAGATACATTACAAGTAGAAAGCAAGGATGCAGAGATGTGCAACTTTCACTACCGACAACCAGCTGGAAAACTAACGTAGCTGGTGCTTGGAATGAGACCTGACTTCACTTACAGTGTGATTTAAGTCTCTCGAGCTCTCAACTCGCATCAACAGAAGATGTAGTAAGACTAAAGCAAGTACTCCAGTATGTAACAGGTACATGTGACTTAGGCATAATATATCATCCAAATTTACAGAATGGCATATTTGATTGCTGAAACGATGTGGACGTTGGAGGATACAACTAAATTGGACAGTTGACATGTGGTGTAGTTATTACACGTGCAGGTGGAGCTGTCTCATGGCTCAAGCAAAGATAGGCAATGACTGCCACATTTACAACACAAGCAAAGCTGGTAGTTGCAACCGAAGCTGTTAAAGAGATAATTTATCTGTGTAGACTTTCTAGAGGAATGAGAAAGCTGATGGCAGTTCCAGTCCTTAAGGTTGACAATCATGCAACGGCGAAACTTGCACAAAATCGTGAGTTCCATCATCACATAAAACATACAAAGACAAAGTATCGAAAGTGGACTTAGAAATTCAGCATGTTTCAACTGAGGATCAGTTAGCAGATACATTGATGAAGCCTGTTGCAAAACCAAGACTGTTAGTTCTGTGTCATAAACTGGGTCTTTCATGTCGGTGTGTTTCTCATTTCCTCCTTTTTCTCTCAATTAAACTAGAGAAAGTGTTACCGTTATATATGTCTGTATTTAATAAGTATCAAACAACGCTGGCAAAACTTCTGCTACAGAGACAAGAAATTTAACTAATGAGTTTATAGAAGTGTGTTCTTGTGCAATGTGAAATAAATGAAATGTTCATTGCAGTAGGTAAATCTTTCATCCCAAAACAAGCAAATTCAACATTAATTTCCCACAATAATATTTGTTTAATAGTTCATAATGACCTGGCTTTCGGTTTCTTTTTCATGAGATAACTTAATACCAAACAGATAGTCCAGACAACTTCATCGGGATTTCATAGCTGAACAAAGATTATTACGCAAAGATATGTGAATTTTATCATTACATCAATACAAAATACAAGCACAATGTAATATCCAAGAGACTCTGACAAATAAATCTTATATTACAGTATATTCAAATATTAAAACTGTATGAACATATAAGCCAAATATGTTGAACAATACAGTAATGGCACAGGCTCCTACACCATATGGAAAAACTGGAGAATGTGACGAAGAGGGCGAAAATAGGGTGGTGTGAAAATTTTTAGTAGTAATAACAAAAATACCTAAATAAGTTAATTTTTTTATAACCAGAAGTCAATTATTTTGTTTTACAATTAATGGCCAAATTCTGTAAATTTATATTTTCTCTCTCGTTTGAGTCCGTATTAAGTTGAACTTACTTACATGTTGTCAAGATCTACACACTTCTCTTAGGTGCTTCTTCTTCCAACACCGCAAAACTTTTCATTCTTGAGCGTGTAGGTAATGTAATTCTCATTTATCGGACTTCTTCCTCATATACAGGCGGCAGGTGTGACATGACCTCTTTGTGGGGTGTGGAAGAAAATAAAAAGGCACTGAGAGAAATTATTATTCAGATACCATGAAAGCTACTACCTGCATCTCATGTCTAAACACAACCTCTCTATGAGAACTCAAGACATAAGGTGACAAAAAATTGAATGAGGTCTTTATCATTTGTTCTCGCCTTCTTATGATGCTACTGGCTGTAGTGGTTTTGATAGCATAAAGTTTGATGTATTTTGTGAAAATATCATAAAGAGCTATTATGGATTTGACACCACCTTTTGCTTTGGGATATGTTCCTGCGATCTCTAGAGAAACCATTTCCAGTGGGGCTTTGCTTAGTATGGGGTGTAGTTCTGTAAACTTTGACATATTGGATGATTTTGTTCTTTGGCAAACAGCACACTTTCTTAATATTAGTGCAGCACTTCGTCATAAATTAGGAAAATAACAAAGTTTGGAAATCTTGTCTGTACATTTTGTTACTCTGTAGTGTCCCCAAACTTCGTGTGTATGTTTAATAATTTCGTCGATATATTCCTCTGGAAGGCATACACGCTAATGGTTAGAACGTTCGTGATCCCTGTGAAACAAAACGGCTGATACTATTTATTTATCTTGTGGTTTGCATTTCCGTTGTAATATTTTGTATTACCTTTTTCCACCTATCGTCTCGGTGTTGTATCATTCCCATCTGTTCACAAAATTTTTTGTAGTCTGATTTTTGTGTACTATTTTGCATCAATTTTGTTCAGATTTCTGAATCATGTTTAGACAGTTTACTGAACTCGTCTAGTCCCTTCGGCAACCTGGATAATGCATCTGCAATAATATTCTGACTGGCCTTTATGTATATGATTTCAAAATTAATCTCCTGCAAGTAAAAACACCATCTCGCTAGTCTTCAGTGTAGCAGGTTACATGTTAACAGAAAAGATAATGATTGGTGATCACAAACTTTAGTGTTTTTCTCCAAAGAAAATACTTGAATTTCTTAAACGCCCAAATTACAGCTAAACTTTCCAGTTCTGATGCGGAATATGATCTTTCTGCCTCTGATAAAGTTCTGCTGGGAAGGCTGATGACTTTGGGTACTGTTTTTCCATCTTCCTCTTGCATCTGGAACAAACATGCCCCCAGTTCCTCAGACGTCTGTGCTTAAACAGAAGTCCTTAGACATGTCAGGATGACTCAGAATGTTTGCTGATATTAATGCATTTTTAATTTTGGTAAAGTCCTCCTGTCATCTCTCATCCCATAATCAAGGTTTATTCTTTCTAAACAGGTTAAGTAGGGCATCGCTATTCAATAAGCTGCTGTGGTATAAATTTTCGGAAAAAAGAAGTTAGTCCTAGATATGCTTTCAATTGTTTTCTGTGCCTTGGTGGACAATTACGTATGGCATCTAGTTTCTTTGGGTCTGGTAATAAACCCTGTTCAGATATGATACGTACTAAAAATTTTACTTGCTTTTTGCCAAAGTTAGATGTCTTTAGATATGCTGTTACTTTGTACTCTGTAAATCCCTGAAATACCTTTTCCATTATACTGATCTGTTCTGCCCAAGTTGATGTGGCTATTAACATATTGTCAACTTAAATGGTAACTTTACTGCGCAATTCTGGTCCTAACACCCTATCCAAAACTGATATAAATACGCCTGCACTAATGTTTAAGCCAAAGGGTAGAACTTGAAATTCATACCTCCTGCCATTACAGACAAATGCTGTGTATTTTCTACTCGCTTCATGTAACTTTATTTGCCAGTATGATTTTTTAAGGTCGAGGGTGCTGAAATATTTGGTGATATGGAATTCTAACAATTGTTCATCTAAATTATCTTGTTTTGTTCTTACTGGTACTAGGATTTTGTTTATGCCTCTAGCATCTAAAACTAGTCGCACTGATCCATCAGGTTTGCTAACTGGTACTAGGTGTTGTGTGATGTCCTTAGGTTAGTTAAGTTTAAGTAGTTCTAAGTTCTAGGGGACTGATGACCATAGATGTCAAGTCCCATAGTGCTCAGAGCCATTTGAACCATTTGCTAACTGGTAGTATTAGGCTGCAATATGGTGAAAATGATGGATGTATGATCCCCCATTTGAACATTCTATTGATTTCCTGCTTAACTGCTTCACATTTTGTCCACGGTATAGGGTAAGACATAACACAAAATGTTTCTTGAGGATAGACATTAAGTCTATGTTCATAATCTTTGATTAATCCTGGATTCTTATTATAAACATTTGCATATTTAAAAAGTAAGTCAGAAAGCTCTTGTAGTTGTGTAGCATCTAGAATATTTGATTCATTCAATTTTTTTTCTGCTAATTGCTGGTTAACTTCAGTGTCGGCCTCATGTTCGTTATCACACTTGTTCAACAAACACATTGTGGGATATGAATACTGTACAATGACATGGGCTTCTGGGTTTGCTTTGTCATGCCTCTCTGATGTGGTAAACAGGATGATAGAAAATCTTTGGACCTTCACAAAAAATGGCACTTACCATTACCTATGTCTATTTTAGTTTTATAGGTTCTAAATGTATCCGTACCTATCAAGCAGTTGACTGTAAGTTTGTCTACTATTAAAAAATTACACTGCACAGAAAGTTGTTCAGTGTGCAAGGTGATAAGAGCTTTGTGTTTTACTAACTTGGTTTTGCCGCCAGTAGCGGTTTGCACTTCGCAGTTTTGTGCTGTGAAAAATGCTTCAGACATTAAATTAGTCGTGGACCCAGTATCAAGCATTAACTGCGTGTCTATACCACAAATTTTCACTCTGATTACTGGTTGTACTCGTTCTTCCAGTGTATTTTTCGCCGATTTTAGTTCACGTTTTTGTAGATCGTCCTTCATGTCTCCTTGTTCATCGAATTGTACGAAACACGTTTGAAAATTTGATTTGCCCCCATCGCTTAAAAGGTCTATAGTATGGGGCTCAACTACAGCTGATTCAGGTTTTCCTGCGGTGCAGTCTGATCTACTTCGGTACACGGGACAACTTCTGTTAGTTGTACTGTGTGATTGTTTCTCCAGTGTGTATCATTTCCAGTTCGCGATATGCTTTCTCATGTGTTCATATGGCTGTCGTTAAATGTTGCCATATTGCGATTTTGCTGAGCAAAGGTTGGCTGCGGTATGGCGTGATGTACATTATTGTTGTTGCCCCGCACAAGCCACTGGTATGGCTGACTCATTTTATTTACACATGGTGCATAATTGTGAGACCAAGGATGTAAATTAGCTTGTGAATGGTAATCATTCCTGTTGCATGGAAAGTTTTGTTTAAATCTCTTGTTCCTACCATTTCCATTCCCATACCCATTACCATGGTTAAAATATCCTTGCGGTTGTGCGAACCAGCTTTGCTGTGTGTTCGTATCTGGCTTTTTGTATTAACTATTTAAGATATGTTGTTGTGGTGTTTGGCTGTCTGACACCCTATTTGTTACTACTTTCTCTTCATATAGTGAGTCAATTGAATCTAAAATGGATAGAAAATATTCTGTGTGGTGCTCAGGTGCAGTAATTAATTTTTCACGAATGTGTGATGGCAAACGACTTTTTAAAATTTTTAAAACATCAACGTGAGAAATAGGATTCTTCCAATAATTTGTTTTATAGAGATACTTCTCAAAATACCCTCACAAGCTACCGTATTTGCTATTAGAAGGGGCAGGGTTAAAAACCTCTTGCCTAAGTCTCACCTGTACGGCTTCTGACCAGTAATTGTCAAGAAATGCCCTTTCGAATTGTAAATACGTGGCACAACGCTCAGTTACCTCGGTCGCCCACAAAAGTACATCGCCTTGTGTGTACCCAACAACAAACCTTATCTTTTGCACTTCTGTCCAATTTCTAGGCTACACATGTCGAAAAGCACTAATAAATACAACAGGATTCATCTTCTTACCTTCACTCGTAAATGTTCTAAATTGACAGTGTCTTAATAGACCTTCGTTAGCAAATATAGTGGACAAACTGTTTGCACTTTGTGCTGTGTTTACATGGCTGTCATAATTTTTTACATTTCTCGTAGTTACTGGTTCTGGTGTCATGGCATGTAAACTTACACTTTGGGGTCGTTACTATTAGAATTGTTTGTAGGGTTTGCAATGATCTGTGTGCATACATTACTTTGGTTTGCTGTGACTGGCACTTTAATCATGTGTACAACTGCATCAGTTTCACCCAAGTAGTTGCGTGTCCTGTGCTCTGTAGCCCTCAAATTGGTGTTCACTTTGTCGATAATATCATTTTCCTTTTGTTGAATAACCCTCTCAATTACATCATTGATTAATTTACATTCCTTCACTACCTTTTCCGCTGCAGTACTGGTTTTGTCTAAAGTACCTGCTTCAGCTTGTGAAATCACGTCAGATAATGCTTCAGCTTGTGAAATTACGTCAGATAAATTTTCATTAATTTTGTCTCTTTCTTTTTTTGGCACAGCCTGATTCGATTTCAAGTGATGTTACTTTTAAAGTGAGTTCATCTATTGCTGCTGGTATATTTTCGTAATCCTTATGCAGTTTGTTTACTACGGCAGAGATGTTCTTTACTGTGGAAGTTAATTGTATTTGCGTAGTTTCCAAGTTTGTGTGTGTCTCTTTTATCGCTTTTATTTGCTGCTCTACTGTATCGTTATGTTTGTTAAGAGTGAGCAATATCTGTTTTATTTCCGTAACGTCATTGTTTACTTCGGAAAGTACATCTTGCTTTAGCTGTTTTTCTATGTCTTTAAATTTTACATTCATTTCCTCGTGAAAATTCTTAGTCAAATCACTGATGTGCTGTGTGACTGTATCCTGAAAATCTTTTAAAACTTGTTTCTGGTCTTGCTTTATTTTGTTCATGTCTTGTGTTACTAAGGCAAGGTTTTGCGACAAACTGTCAAATTTTGTATTGACGTCCGTTCACAAATTGGTGTTTATATTTTTTTTTATTTCTGCACGCAAATTGGTGTTTTTTTTTTGTATGTCTGCATGCAAATTGGTGTAATTGGTTTTCATACTACCCAGTTTTTGAAGTATTACGGCAAGTGCGTCATTTTGGTTGCTATTTAATGTACTTTGGTTGTTCACAACTGTACTCTGCAAATCAATATTTGAACTTCGTGTGATAGGTGATGGTAAAGTGTCGCCAAAAATCATGTTATCTGCACTTTCTATGTTTTCCTGTGCGAACAGAATGTTGCTCGGGGAGATATGTGATGTAGTCTCATCTGTTGTCATCAACGTTTCCTTAAAGTTAGAATTCTGTGAAAGCTCTCTAGCACCTGTCATTTCGGTCATGTTCATCTCTGAACTATTTAATACGCCTAATTTTGGAAAACATGGCGCTGATACTCCAGATGATCTTTTCTACAATTGTACACCATCTTGGCTCATTGAGTTTTCGCCATTGTTAACACTAATGGAAACTAATTTTTGTGCCATACTTGATTGAAAATTAAAATTAAAATTTTTGGAAAACAGAAAAGTGAAATATATTATTTTGTGAATTTAAACATACGATTTACGTGTCGTCAAGCGTTATTTATCTGCTCTTATGACACACGAAATCTTGTAACACAAAAAAATTCAAACTTTTCTCTCTTTACACATCACGAAAAATTTCTGAAAAAATTCACTACAATCCATTTAGTAAGGGCAATTAAGGTAAGGTATATCTAATTATTATGCAGGAGGCACTACCAAGCATAGCTAAGCAAGCGGTTGTGTAGTGGTCCTACCTGATGAAATAAACAGCATATTTTCCAAAATTTTCTGTAAATTCTGGTTCCTTTTGATTCCTTTTTGGATTGGGTTTCTTCACAAGAATTTTTGATTCTGGTTATTTTGCTGCCAGTCGTGATGTTGCACATGAAAATTTAAAAAAATAAATAGTACATGCAAAAATTTTTCATACAAAGTCGTAAATAATGTTGCATAATTTACGCAACTGGTTTCATGGCCTTTTCAATGTCATGTCACCAGGTCGCCAGTTGTGTAAATGTTTTGGTAATAATAAAAATACCTAAATAAAGAAGGTAATTGTTTTTTGTAACCAGAAGTCAATTATTTTGTTTTACAATTAATGGCCAAATTCTGTAACTTTATATCTTCTCTCCTTTGAGTCTGTATTAAGTTGAACTTACTTACATGTTGTCGAGATTTATACACTTCTCTTAGGTGCTTCTTCTTCCGACACCGCAAAACGTTTCATTCTTGGGCGTGTAGGTAATGTAATTCTGATTTATCGAACTTCTTCCTCATATACAGGCAGCAGGTGTGACACGACCTCTTCGTGGGGTGTGGAAGAAAATAAAAAGGCCTCATATTTTTGCACTGAGAGAACTTATTATTCAGATACCGTGAAAGCTACTACACGCATCCCATGTCTGTACACATCCTCTCTCCATGAGAACTCAAGACATAAGGTGACAAAAAATTGAATGAGGTCTTTATCATTTGTTCTCGCCTTCTGGCGTAGAAAAATACATCTTTTGCAGGTGCTTACAGCGGTTATCCTTGGCTTTTCCTACATACCAATACAGTGGTGTATACATTTATATAATTTTAATATTTGAATATATTGTAATACACATTTTTTTTGTTCAGAGTCTCTTTCTATATTGCATTATGTTTATGTTTCATATCGATATAGTCATAAAATGTCATATATCTTTGTACAACAATCTTTGTACAGCTATGAACTCTCGTTGAAGTTGTGTGGACTATCTACTTAGCATTAAGTTACGATGGACTAAGAAGTTGAAAGCAGCTTCATAAAGAACTACTAAATCAATATTGTTGTGGAACACTTACTGTGAATTCAAGATTTTAATGCGCGATAACTCGAAAGCTCTAACAAGAAAATTAAAAACTTGCATGTTGCTTACGATCTGATCACTTCAGTATCTTACACTGCAGTGTATACTTAGGACTGGCAGATAAACTCAGGCAGATAAATGTGGCGGAATGTATGGCTCTGTTCCACGTCAGGAGCTTCCAGTCAAAGCAGAAGTTGGACTTGGCATGAAACCCTTGTGACACCCTCGACTTGGAGCTCTGCTCTACTGTGAGGAGTGGGGTGTGGCTTTTATTTGAGTTCTGTGTTTACTTATGCTAGTCAAGTTGCATTTTCGTTAACGCAAAAAAACAGTTCAATCAAGTACCACTGAATCACTGAATTAATAGCATCTGAATTATGGGGAAATGCTATGACTCGATTTATTTGAAGAATACCTGTATGTGGAAGTTTCTAGTGGGAACCTAGATTGGACGAAATAAAACCGAACACCAAGAAATAATCAATGTAGAGTAACGAAATTTCAGGTATACGTTTCTCTAGGCATTTAAATTATTAACACTGCAAAACCACATGTTAATGTGAGTGCGAGATAAACCATTGTTTGTGTTAAATGCTGGTACATTCATAACTTGTGTAACCACCATAAAGTTGAGTGCAAGCGTGTAAATGTATATGTATTGTGTTGTACAGCTGCTGGATGTCAGTTTGTGGGCTGGAGTTCCATGACTGTTGCACTTCATCGGTCAATACAGGGACAGTTAATGGTGTTTGTGGATAATCATGGGCTCGGTATCCGATGATGTCCCAAATGTGCTCGAGTAGAGACAGATCTGGTTATTGAGCAGGTCAAGGCAACATGTCGACTCTCTGTAGAGCATATTGGGCTACATTAGCGGCATGTGGGTGAGTGTTATTACGTTGGAAAACACCCCCTGGAATGCTGTTCATAAATGGCAGCACTACATGTTGAATCACTAGACTGAGAACCAAATTTGCAGTCAGGGTGTGTAGGATAACCACAATACCGCTCCTGCTGTCATATGAAATCACACCCCATACCATAACTCCAGCTGTAGGTCAATTGTGTGTAACAAGCAGACAGGTTGGTTGCAGGCCCTCAACTGGCCTCTTTCTAACTAATGCACAACCATCACTGGCATCGAGGCAGAACCAACTTTCATCATAAAACGCAATAGACCTAAGCCCTGCCCTCCAACGGACTCTAACTTGACACCACTGAAGTCGCAAATGGCGGTCCTTTGGGGTCAATGGAAGTAGTGGGACTACCTTTCATACGAGCACATTTTGTTAGTGTGGGTTGCCTACATCAGGGGCAGGTATGCACTCAGGGGCAAACCTATTGTTCTCCTTTGATTGACAGGTACTTAACCTATTGTTCTCTTTTGATTGACAGGTACTTAACCTATTGTTTTCCTATTGCCCCCCCCACCCCCTTCTCAAACCCCCCTCCCTCCCTCCCTGCTACAGGTACACTTTCAGGTCTGAGTTATTGGAATAGGGCCCCTCTCACTCTTATCAATTTGATTGACTTCTTAATTAAATTTATCAATTAATTAACCTATCACCCATTGGTAAATCCCTTCCCTTCCCCTTCCCCGCTCATCCCCCAGGAAATGGCGGAAAGTTCAAGTTCCATCAGGACAATGCAACATACCATGGCTCCCTCCACTAACCTAAGGAAATGGCTGGAGGAAGGGCACTTGGGCTACCTCCACTAATCTAAGTCATCTGTGCACCACCTCTTCCTTGGAATTGGCTGGAATAGGACTCAGCCTATGCTAGAAGGACAGACATAAGTCTTACTTAACCTGTTGTTCTGTTAAGTGGTTTTCCATGTCACCCCCATTTCCTTTAACTATTGTACCGCCTTTGACACCAAATTAAGTAATTAGTTATATCCTCCCACCATTTTCTGGTACACTTTTCGAATTTCACATGCTTTTGATCGCCATTTCTGGCGCAATCTTCTTTGTCACCCATCCCCTTAAACTATTGTACTGCATTTTACATAAAAATTATGCAAATTAACCTAGTGTTACCCCTTCCCCTCTCATCCCCCAGGAAATGGCGGAAAGTTCAAGTTCCATCAGGACAATGCAACATACCATGGCTCCCTCCACTAACCTAAGAAAATGGCTGGAGAAAGGGCACTTGGGCTACCTCCACTAATCTAAGTCATCTGTGCACCACCTCTTCCTTGGAATTGGCTGGAATAGGACTCAGCCTATGCTAGATAGGACAGACATAAGTCTTACTTAACCTGTTGTTCTGTTAAGTGGTTTTCCATGTCACCCCCATTTCCTTTAACTATTGTACCGCCTTTGACACCAAATTAAGTAATTAGTTATATCCTCCCACCATTTTCTGGTACACTTTTCGAATTTCACATGCTTTTGATCGCCATTTCTGGCGCAATCTTCTTTGTCACCCATCCCCTTAAACTATTGTACTGCATTTTACATAAAAATTATGCAAATTAACCTAGTGTTACCCCTTCCCCTCTCATCCCCCAGGAAATGGCGGAAAGTTCAAGTTCCATCAGGACAATGCAACATACCATGGCTCCCTCCA
This sequence comes from Schistocerca piceifrons, assembly GCF_021461385.2. Taxonomy (NCBI): domain Eukaryota; kingdom Metazoa; phylum Arthropoda; class Insecta; order Orthoptera; family Acrididae; genus Schistocerca; species Schistocerca piceifrons. The sequence continues at coordinate 780,751,421 of NC_060139.1, read as the reverse complement.
CTAACCTAAGAAAATGGCTGGAGAAAGGGCACTTGGGCTACCTCCACTAATCTAAGTCATCTGTGCACCACCTCTTCCTTGGAATTGGCTGGAATAGGACTCAGCCTATGCTAGATAGGACAGACATAAGTCTTACTTAACCTGTTGTTCTGTTAAGTGGTTTTCCATGTCACTCCCATTTCCTTTAACTATTGTACCGCCTTTGACACCAAATTAAGTAATTAGTTATATCCTCCCACCATTTTCTGGTACACTTTTCGAATTTCACATGCTTTTGATCGCCATTTCTGGCGCAATCTTCTTTGTCACCCATCCCCTTAAACTATTGTACTGCATTTTACATAAAAATTATGCAAATTAACCTAGTGTTATGAGCATAACCTGCTGTTCTGCTCTATGTCACCCACTCACGACCCCCCCTTTACTATTGAGCAGTTAACACCACACTCATATAAAAAATGTAACAAATTAATTAAATAGATATTTTTCACGTTTATGGGGTAGTTTTTTTTAATTTGCAGCATCCTGTTGATCAGTGAAATCGATGGAATTGAGTGTAAACAATAGACTGCTAATAAAAGCACATCCCCCCACTTGACGCCTGACGCCGCCACTGCTGTCAGCTGCCAAGTGACGTGTAGGTGTCAGTTCAGGTCCCACAAGGATAAGGCGTCGACATCTCTTTCATACATGACACCCGAGAAATTCCTGTCAAAACACATGTTCACCTAGGTACCGCTGCTGGCGCGATAATGCATAGCTGAGGTGTGGGTCAAGCGCCAAGACAGATGCCCCAATGCTTCCCAGAATAGCACAGGGTTAAATTCTTCCTAGCGATTGTCACTGAATTTACCCATCGAACTGCTGCTGCTACTGCCAGTGTGGGAGCACCATCTCAAATGACATTAGTTTTTGCTGAAGATGAGTGCTATTAAGGAGGTGAAGTTTAAGATGGAAAATAACAAAATATATATAATGGTTGCATGGAATTACGCCTATCATGCAGCATGAATTGGGTTATGGGCGCAAAAGGCATGTGACCATGTCTGCTTCCAAAGATATATAGCAGACATATCTAAAATTATATCTCTTGTACTTGAAGAAAACCACAGACTTAGCATGTGGTTAAAAAACTGTATACTGTCACAGCTGGAGCAGGACTGAGAAAAAAGAACTCAGAGGTTGGGAGGTAAAAATTCATTAATTTCTGATCCAACTTAAAAGTAATTTTACATTTTCATAAGCAGACACAGCAACACTTTTTTCATACATGTTCTTGAGTCAATGGAGAGAAGGACACCTGTAGAATTCCAAATCTTGAATAGCAGCAAACGTAAAGATTTGATGCATCCATGAGATTTTCTCCTTCCCCTTCAAGTAGACGATGGTATCCATGTGATCGAATAATTTAAGCTCCATCACCATATCTTCATAGGGTATGCCAGGATCATCCTAATGAATTCCATGGTAGAAATGTGTTAACCACTTTGCACTCTTCTGTGTCTTAGCACACTTCACGTGCTTGAAAGACCTCAGTGATGCAATGTTTGCTGAGAATGTCTCTATTATTCCAGCATCTTGTGTGTACGCTACAAACGCAACATCTTTAAATATGAAGTGTCTACGCTCATCATTATAGAAACCCTGAGTGTCTGCAATGATGTTCCGAACTTGAGACGCCATTATGAAATGCTCTAGGTATGGTGCAGCACCTATTCATTGATACAGCTCTTTCCACACCACCAGTGAGTGGACAGTAGAACTAGAGCATACACGGCAGCGTGGTCTGGGAAATTTTTCAAAGATTCAAATTCAATTCGCGCCGCGCGGAATTAGCGGAGCGGTCTCAGGCGCTGCAGTCATGGACAGTGCGGCTGGTCCTGGCGGAGGTTCGAGACCTCCCTCGGGCATGGGTGTGTGTGTTTGTCCTTAGGATAATTTAAGTTAGCTAGTGTGTAAGCTTAGGGACTGATGACCTTAGCAGTTAAGTCCCATAAGATTTCACACACACACACACACACACACACACACACACACACACACACACACACACACACACACACATTTCAATTCGCGTATCTATAGGTCCAGAATTAATTATCTTGTAATGTTTTGAGCAGTCTGTTATGATCAGTGAAAGCTCCTTGAACTTATGTGGACTGAGTAGACACCCTCTCCCCTCTCCTTCGGCAATTTCATAGTAAGAAGCACGAAATCTTGCATATATGTCATAAGCTAGACTATATACATTTTGATTCCACTGCAGATGTAAATTGTCATATGGGTAGAATTCTGAATTGAGGTAGACTCTGGCATTAGTTAACTTGCAGTTCTCGAACATGGTGGAATCATTTGCTATATTACCTCTTCTATCAGTCTGAAACACATGTATGATGAATCTAGGTGTCTCTAGGTGCGAAGAGGTTTTAATAGCCTATGTTTGTCTGCTCGCAGTCGGTAACACTGGGAACTCGAAAACCTCCCACGAGTGAAATGTCAGTGACAGAAATGCACCTGAATTCAGGACTTTTAAAAGCTTCAAATATTCCTCGTCGGATACACTGATGTGAGGCATTTTCCATATTATCTTGCTGATTGTGATCATATTCTCCTCTTGAGCTTCCGTGAATGTACGAGTTATTGTCCATCGCAATCCGCACCAGAATGAGCTCCTGTTTAGTGTTCATAATAGTCTGTCTCATGTCCTAAAAGTACACCATAAGCATTTCTAGAGGTATGCATGCTGTAAATCGCTTGTACTCTGCAACTGTTCTATCCTCTTGATCGTCTGTGATCCATCCCGCATTTTCTAAACTATGCAAACCTGCAGGTGATGCAAAGACGTATGTTTTAAGGGTCGAAGTTATGCCGACATTGCATGTATAGTCGATCTCAGATCCACTGAGTTCATTGTGTATCTCTTGGTACAGGAATGCTAAAGCGTTACATGTAAGCTTGGATCCCACCGTATTGCTGCCGTCGGTTTTCTTGAATGACCCCTCTTGATATATGAAACTCCTGCATGGAAGCTTGAGTGCATCTTGGTGCTGGATGACAATCCTAATTTCATCTTTCTTGTTAAAAGTGGTTGAAGTGTAAGGTTTATGAGAGAAGTATTCCTGATGTATAATTCTCCCATCATACGCTACCGGCCTGGTTATACTGAGTGAGGACGTCGTGTATTAAAATCCTGATAGCGCCAATAATTGTAGAACACACGTCTTCTGTGAGTGAAGTGTCATTGTAATTCTTCTGGCTGTTGCAGGTCACCAAATGAATCGAAATAGTAGACGGTATCCCCATTTTTCATAACATATGATACCCAGTGGGTGCTGGGGCCTCCAGCAACATCTAAATTCACAAAGCTACATTCACCAGTTTTCCACAAAGTCATCGGTAATGTATCTCACATAAACACACCACAGAGTCTTGGTATGTTGAATTTGTTTCCAACAAACTTAAGAAGATCAGTGTTCGTGAGTGGTCGATCTGGTAGGACCGCTAATGGGCTATTTTTTAATTTATGAATAGATCAAGTATAGTCCATTTTCGATGGCTGTGGCTTCCATCATACTGTTATGTCTTCTTGCCTTTTCTAACTGCACTTGGGAGTTTTGTGCGTTCTTGACCGTTCGAGCGATAGCTGTAGCACCACCAGCAAGTGACCCTACCACCGAGGGTGTGGAGAGGGCTGGGATGAGAAATGGAAGAAAACCGCCAGATGTCTTGGGTATTGGTAGAACTGGAGGTGCTTTAACCGATCCTCTTCTCCTTCTTCTTCCCGCATCCTTCTTTTTCAGTACGTTTTTAGCTGCATACATCGCTGTCAGGGTACAGTCCTTCAAACTGCTCTGCTTCCCGCCCTCGTCCTTTCTCTTGTTTAGTGCACAACGTGCAGCATTCATAAATCGCTTGAAATTCATCACTCCTAAAACCAACTTAATTTTCCTCTCATGGTTTTGTCAACTGCAGATGCTGCGATGCGTTGACCTATATCAATATCCTTTCTTCTCTGGATCGCCTTAGCTTTATCAGCTAAAATCCTATCTGCAATGTGACGATTTGATAGATCTTTATTTGCAGCGTATGCAGTGTCATGTTCCGTACACGCTTCGTTGAGCAGATTAACTCCCTTATCATCTCGTGCCAAGCGTTTCTGAAGCTTTGTCCCAGGTCCACAGTAGTTTTACTCAGGGATGTGTAATTCCACCGGCAGTCTGTCTAGAATACCACCACCTACCCTAATGCGTCTCCTAGCACACATGTTATGCTACGGTGGTTGTGAACTATGCGACCCCATTATATAGCAGATCATCGGCATAAATTCAACTGTTTTTTGTAGCAGGAAAATCAAGCCATTTGACTAGTGCTTTATTTTCACGACGTCTTGTGACTCTCTCCATGAGAAAAGCATCCGGTTATGAGCTTTGCTGTAACTCCTCGGTGTAGAAGCAGCTTGCAATTTCTTCACAATTACTATCTGTGAACATATAAGTTCTAGGATTAGCGTTATTTGCACCTTTGAAACTGTAAATATCTCAGTTGACCAGTTCGGTAGGTATGATTACTCAAATGCCGTTTTCTGTTTTGAGATATGTACCAAATGACCTACATTAAATTTCTGTCTGCGTGGATCCAGCGTTTTAATGCGATACTACACCGTTTCCTTGAGTCCATTATCACAAACATCGATTGGTCTCATTTTTATTGTGGTTTGTTTGGTTCGATTATACTGAGCAATTATTTATGGAAGGATATCTGTCCATTTGTATGAGCCATGAAGGTTAAAACGCATTAACATTCGACCTTTTGTTGTGTTGTTAAGACGCTCCACGATACTTGCCTTAAGGTGAGTGAATGTTGAGTAGTGATGTATTCCATACCGCTGCACCACAATCTTGAAATATCTGTTGTGAAACTCTCCGCCGTGATCGGTTTGGAGGTTATCTGAGATTCGATTCGTCCCTGCCTGCAGCAAATGCTCAAAAACAAACGTGACATTTCTACCGATTTTTGTTTTAACAGGTAATGCCCAAGCAGATTTGGAGTATGTTTCAATAACCATTAAAATATATTTGAACTCATTATTCTCATGTGAACATTCCCTCATATCTACAAGATCAGCTTGCCATAAGTCATCCAAACTTTTAATCATAACATGCCTATGAGGGTATGTTTTGCGTGCGGGTTTGTGCAGTTCTCGAACTACCGTCTCCATACTTATTCGATGATACCTCTCTCTCTAAGCTCTCAGATTACTGAAACCACCTCATTCCAATGAGGTATTACCTGTAGCAGGTGATGCCATGAGCAGCCGTAGTCGATCTATCAGCTCATTGGGGTCGTCATTATATATATACTGCGGGATTCAATTGTTCACTGCTTTATGCTCAATGTCAATACCATCACCGCTGCTGCTGTTGTTGTTGTTGTTGTTGCCGTTTTCGCCTCCAAGTATTGGCTTTATAATGGTTTTATATTTCTTGTTGCTCAGGCTTTTCGCGATCTTATGTGCATCAGTCATGTGCAGTATTTCACGGTACGTTTCTCTATCATTAACTGAATAATTTATAGGTTTTTTGGTAGGTCTTAGGGAAATAAGCTTCTTTAAGCCACGTGTTCTCTCAAACCGCCTATCACCAATTTGTATTGTGTCATCAGTTACGGTTATAGGATGCATACCCAACATGTACGGTCTTCCCCTGCTAACGCCGAATGTTCTATCTATCTGACCAGGGGCGTGACGAATAATGAATTCGTCAATGGCAACACCACCGTTATTGGTGTTTACTACTCAGATATGTCCGCAGCATTAGGCTTTATGTATCTGCTCATTTTCTTCTTCTTCTTCTTACTATGAACCTGCTCCCGCTTCTCAACAACAAGGAACTCTACATCTATTATCCCCCTAACTAGCCTCAACCTTTTCAGTTAAGTCGACTACTTTCTTACCGACTTCATTAACTAACTCATTTAACGCATTCACCATTCTCAGAAGAGTCTGGTAAAACCTCTAGTTCCCTGCACATACCTCCAACTTTATGCACAATAGCCTGAATTTTCGCATCCATGTACAGGTGACTGTTCTGTCTGTGTACACCCATTCTACATCTACATCTACATTTATACTCCGCAAGCCACCCAACGGTGTGTGCTGGAGCGCACTTTACGTGCCACTGTCATTACCCCCCTTTCCTGTTCCAGTCGTGTATGGTCCGCGGGAAGAATGACTACCGGAAAGCCACCATGCGCACTTGAATCTCTCTAATTCTATAGTCGTGATCTCCTTGGGAGGTATAAGTAGGGGGAAGCAATATATTCGATACCTCATCCAGAAACGCACCCTCTCGAAACCTGGCGAGCAAGCTACTCTGCGATGCAGAGCACCTCTCTTGCAGAGTCTGCCACTTGAGTTTACTAAACATCTCCGTAACGCTATCACGGTTACCACATAACCCTGTGACGAAACGCGCCGCTCTTCTTTGGATCTTCTCTATCTCCTCCATCAACCCGATCTGGTACGGATCCCACACTGATGAGCAATACTCAAGTATAGGTCGAATGAGTGTTTTGTAATCCACCTCCTTTGTTGATGGACTAAATTTTCTAAGGACTCTCCCAATGAATCTCAACCTGGCACCCACCTTACCAACAATTAATTTTATATGATCATTCCACTTCAAATCGTTCCGTATGCATACTCCCAGATGTTTTACAGAAGTAACTGCTACCAGTGTTTGTTCTACTATCGTATAATCATACAATAAAGAATCCTTCTTTCTATGGATTCGCAATACATTACATTTGTCTATGTTAAGGGTCAGTTGCCACTCCCTGCACCAAGTGCCTATCGACTATTACAAAGCGAAAAAAGTGGTCCAACTAAAACATTCATATTTCTGTACGTACTACACGAATATGTAATAAAAATGGGGGTTCCTATTTTTAAAAAAGGCAGCTGATATCCGTTTGACCTAAGGCAGCGCCATCTAGCGAGCCAACCATAGCGCCATCTGGTTTCTCCCTTCAAGCTAGACGAGTATCGTTCTTTGTAGTTTTTTCGTTTGACGCTTATTTCGTGAGATATTTGGCCCTGTCACCAGCAATATGCAGTAACTCTTGAAAGTTTCGCCTGTACCTACCATCAATCAGTTTCCTTGTTTTATCAGTAACGAGAAACCCATACTGTGAATGATTCCAGCAATCAACACATATTTTTACAAAATCATTGAACTACTTGTTAGTTCCAACATGTGCCTAGCAAATGTGTTTTAAATTCAGATTGTCTTGTTTGAAGGCTATAATGAGGTTTGCATTATCCCTAACCAACTGTTTAGGGATTCTGGAATATGTTTGGCTTAGATAAAATACATTAGCACCCATATGAAGAACAAAACAGAAATATTTTCGAATTTGGTCTTGGTTTTCCACAGCAAAATCGTCAAATATGAAGACAGTGTTTGGCTTTGCTTTTTCAGGTGGAGGGATATCACACCTTTCACCGAATGTCATGTATGTGACACCATCTACACCTCGCAATATCTCCTGTAATAGCTGATACTTGGGTTGAAACAGTGTTTTTGAGAATACACAAACATGTTCAAATTAGACTCCATCTACATGCATTTGCAGCGTCTTTAGGACATTAGTCTTCCTGCAATTGGATGGACCTACAATAATTGCTCATATATTATCAGGAAGTAGAATTCCTTTCTTCTTCTTCTTCAGGTCTTCTTTTCCTTCTTCACAGGACCAGTCACCGACAACAAAGTCCTTGTGATAAGGATGTTTCACCCACCCTGCCATGATACTAACTACGCCAGACACTTGAGGGGACAGTAATAGTATGTATAGCCAATATAGCTCAGTCCAAATGCACTGATTGGGAGGTGTAGTATAGCACTGTACTCTATTGTATCCAGTCACCATCACATTTGGAGAGCGTTTGCTCTGTTTTCTGTATGTCTGTGTATATGCATGGGTTGCGGAAGGCTCCCAGGACCCGCAGTAGATCGAGAGTTTGGATCTGCCTCGTGTTATATCTGGAGTGATATTGGGATGCGGATCCACAATATGCTGCGCATTGGATAGGGTTTGAAGGTGGATCCGCCATGCACAATGTACAAAACGGTGTTGGGATGAGATCCACAATATACCAGATCTGAGTCAGCATTCGAGTGTCGATCTTCCACGGACTGTATATCCGGACCGATGTTCGGAGGTGAATCCACCACATGTCACACCTGGGATAAGGTTTGCAGGTGGACCAACCATGCGCTACGTCTGAACACGTATTCTATAATCGAAGTTAGGTCCACCAGAGGGGGACTGGGTCCTGGGAGCCTTCCGCAACACATGCATATACGCAGATGTTGTAGTGTTTCCTTCTCCTCGGGGTTCTGCCGTGAAAAATATAGAATAGAAAAAGTGATTGGGTTTTGAATTTTGGTGGTTTCAGTTACGGATAAGGCGGACTTCGTATTATTGATTGAGATCGTGCTGTAATTTGACCATGCATGGCAGACCAGGTCGGCAACACTACAAAAAGCGACTGTACGGACATAGCATCAGAAACTAATTGAAATTTACCTTATAATCTTGTTAGATACGCAGTATTAATTACAATATAGTCTTCATGGCTGTCCTTCTAATTTCTCTTGTAGGACGACCCGTCTTTCACTTTTCTCCATTTGTTGAAACTTCTTCAAGTTTTCACTGTGATCATCAATTTACAACTTCAATTTTACAAATTTGGCGATAACCACCTCGAATCACTATTGAAACAACCTCGCTTTGTAATATAATTTTAATCTCCACCCAAAAGCACATTCAACACATCGCCGAAAAATACACGTCTTTCGTATGAAGACGAGAGAGAGAGAGTGTAATCAATTAGTTGTTAAAAACAAAAACCTACGCAAAAGTAAAAAGACGAACAAAATTATTTATAAAAATCGGTCGCTGGCGCAGCGTCTTCTGCGTGCGCGATCGTAAATTATATCTTTGTATTGGCGGAGGCGCTGAAGTCAAAGTACCATTACAATGCCTCCTCTACTGACACGCTCCGCAAGCGAGCGTGGCAGTATAGAAAATTTACATAGATACATATATATGAGAAATTAAGAAATTTACATATTACAAAATATATTTCTGAGCATAATGCTCTTTGCATATCAGTCTTTGTATACAGTCTTTTCGGTGTGTATCTTCTTTAGGAGTCATAACATTAATGTCTTTGAATTGCAGCGTATTATCGTTGCTTAGCACAGCGTTTGAATTCAGTTCACATAATACAGTGGACTACACAAAATAAAATATGATAAATAAAATACATGTTAACTTAATATAATGTAAAAGTTCCTGTACCTAATACCGTTTCTAAGTGTGGTGTCTCCACTATTGCTGTTTCTAAGAGTGGTACCCCTCTATTACCGTTTCTAAGAGCGGTGCCCCTCTAAATATCTTAGGATCCTACAAGTATGTACATCAGTGTGGTAACTCTCTCTCTCTCTCTCTCTCTCTATATATATATATATATATATATATATATATATATATATATATATGTATATATGAGTATCAAGCAATATAAATAAATGTTTTACTTAATAAATAAATAAATCTTCTTAGATAATTGCTGCTGCATTCCATGCTGTATATCCATTCTGTATTTACCTTGTGGTACCAGTAAAATTCTATCCATAAATAAATATGTGTGTATGTCTCTCCATACTGTCAGATAATCACGAATTATATAATGTCAAATATTTCATCAACATGTATAAATTTTTCTAAGGGATGGAGGAGAGTATGAGCCGCAACAGAGGACTGACGTTTTGTTTTCTCCTTATTCTCCTTTCTATTTAATGGTGCATTAGTTCAGTACAGTAGATGAGCTTTAATTATGTCATCAGATGACTGCTAAATATGTTCTCTTAAATAATTCTACCGATCTGAAGTGTCAAGCCTACATAACTTCAAAAATTTCATTACAAGTTCCCATTAGATTAGATTTAAGGTGTTATAGATTTAAATCTTCTGGTATATTTCCAACGGTGGCTGCTGTAAATAATTCTTTCCACATAAATCTATATTTTCACCTTTAGTTATAAGAATATATAAGACATCACATAAGTTATTATCTCAGGCATACCAATCATTCAATAAATAATATTCTTTCCACTACTTTCATTCTGTATTCCATGAGTACATGTGATACAGCGTTCAAATCTAGTTTCTCTCCTCTCAACATATTCTCAGTTACTCATAACATTCTCACCTATCCATTATTCATTCTTCACAAAATACACTCCTGGAAATTGAAATAAGAACACCTTGAATTCATTGTCCCAGGAAGGGGAAACTTTATTGACACATTCCTGGGGTCAGATACATCACATGATCACACTGACAGAACCACAGGCACATAGACACAGGCAACAGAGCATGCACAATGTCGGCACTAGTACAGTGTATATCCACCTTTCGCAGCAATGCAGGCTGCTATTCTCCCATGGAAACGATCGTAGAGATGCTGGATGTAGTCCTGTGGAACGGCTTGCCATGCCATTTCCACCTGGCGCCTCAGTTGGACCAGCGTTCGTGCTGGACGTGCAGACCGCGTGAGACGACGCTTCATCCAGTCCCAAACATGCTCAATGGGGGACAGATCCGGAGATCTTGCTGGCCAGGGTAGTTGACTTACACCTTCTAGAGCACGTTGGGTGGCACGGGATACATGCGGACGTGCATTGTCCTGTTGGAACAGCAAGTTCCCTTGCCGGTCTAGGAATGGTAGAACGATGGGTTCGATGACGGTTTGGATGTACCGTGCACTATTCAGTGTCCCCTCGACGATCACCAGTGGTGTACGGCCAGTGTAGGAGATCGCTCCCCACACCATGATGCCGGGTGTTGGCCCTGTGTGCCTCGGTCGTATGCAGTCCTGATTGTGGCGCTCACCTGCACGGCGCCAAACACGCATACGACCATCATTGGCACCAAGGCAGAAGCGACTCTCATCGCTGAAGACGACACGTCTCCATTCGTCCCTCCATTCACGCCTGTCGCGACACCACTGGAGGCGGGCTGCACGATGTTGGGGCATAAGCGGAAGACGGCCTAACGGTGTGCGGGACCGTAGCCCAGCTTCATGGAGACGGTTGCGAATGGTCCTCGCCGATACCCCAGGAGCAACAGTGTCCCTAATTATTTGGGAAGTGGCGTTGCGGTCCCCTACGGCACTGCGTAGGATCCTACGGTCTTGGCGTGCATCCGTGCGTCGCTGCGGTCCGGTCCCAGGTCGACGGGCACGTGCACCTTCCGCCGACCACTGGCGACAACATCGATGTACTGTGGAGACCTCACGCCCCACGTGTTGAGCAATTCGGCGGTACGTCCACCCGTCCTCCCGCATGCCCACTATACGCCCTCGCTCAAAGTCCGTCAACTGCACATACGGTTCACGTCCACGCTGTCGCGGCATGCTACCAGTGTTAAAGACTGCGATGGAGCTCCGTATGCCACGGCAAACTGGCTGACACTGACGGCGGCGGTGCACAAATGCTGCGCAGCTAGCGCCATTCGACGGCCAACACCGCGGTTCCTGGTGTGTCCGCTGTGCCGTGCGTGTGATCATTGCTTGTACAGCCGTCTCGCAGTGTCCAGAGCAAGTATGGTGGGTCTGACACACCGGTGTCAATGTGTTCTTTTTTCCATTTCCAGGAGTGTATCATATACTTATTCCTCAGCATTATATATATATATATATATATATATATATATATATATATATATATATTTATTTATTTATTTATTTCTCTTATCCATCATCATTTACTTTTTTACTTCAACAATAATAATAATAATAATAATAATAATAATAATAGCAAATACAGATTACCCCAGAAGACATGACAATGTCGCAAAAATAATACATCAACAGCTTGCCTTACAACATAAACTTTTAAAACAACACGTTCCTACATACACGTATACGCCACAAAATGTACTGGAGGATGATGAATACAAATTATACTGGAACAGAACCATTATAACAGATAAAACAACACCATATAACAAACCTGACATCATACTCACCAGTAAAAAGAGGAAATTAACACAACTAATCGAAATATCCATACCCAATACAACAAATATACAAAAGAAAACAGGAGAAAAAATTGAAAAATACATCCAACTGGCTGAGGAAGTCAAAGACATGTGGCATCAGGATAAAGTTGACATCATACCAATTATACTATCAACTACAGGAGTCATACCACACAATATCCACCAGTACATCAATGCAATACAGCTACATCCAAACATATATATACAACTACAGAAATCTGTAATTATTGATACATGTTCAATTACCCAAAAGTTCCTAAATGCAATATAACATATACCGTACAGTTAAAAGGAAGTGACCCTTGATCAAGGTCCGTGTCACTCCATTTTTAACCGGACTTAACGTCTGAGAAAAAAACAAAAAAAAATAATAATAATACCCTTTCCTCATCCTGGTGTGTCCGCTGTGCCGTGTGTGTGATCATTGCTTGTACAGCCGTCTCGCAGTGTCCAGAGCAAGTATGGTGGGTCTGACACACCGGTGTCAATGTGTTCTTTTTTCCATTTCCAGGAGTGTATCATATACTTATTCCTCAGCATTATATATATATATATATATATATATATATATATATATTTATTTATTTATTTATTTATTTATTTATTTCTCTTATCCATCATCATTTACTTTTTTACTTCAACAATAATAATAATAATAATAATAATAATAATAGCAAATACAGATTACCCCAGAAGACATGACAATGTCGCAAAAATAATACATCAACAGCTTGCCTTACAACATAAACTTTTAAAACAACACGTTCCTACATACACGTATACGCCACAAAATGTACTGGAGGATGATGAATACAAATTATACTGGAACAGAACCATTATAACAGATAAAACAACGCCATATAACAAACCTGACATCATACTCACCAGTAAAAAGAGGAAATTAACACAACTAATCGAAATATCCATACCCAATACAACAAATATACAAAAGAAAACAGGAGAAAAAATTGAAAAATACATCCAACTGGCTGAGGAAGTCAAAGACATGTGGCATCAGGATAAAGTTGACATCATACCAATTATACTATCAACTACAGGAGTCATACCACACAATATCCACCAGTACATCAATGCAATACAGCTACATCCAAACATATATATACAACTACAGAAATCTGTAATTATTGATACATGTTCAATTACCCAAAAGTTCCTAAATGCAATATAACATATACCGTACAGTTAAAAGGAAGTGACCCTTGATCAAGGTCCGTGTCACTCCATTTTTAACCGGACTTAACGTCTGAGAAAAAAACAAAAAAAAATAATAATAATACCCTTTCCTCATCTTATATTCCATTTAGCTCTCTCCATATTACTATTTATCCTCTTATTAAACTAAAATTACATTCACTCATCTCATTCAGTCACTCACATCACTCATATCAACATTACTATTATCACATGCCTCCTAAAGAAAATAATTCTCTTCAGTTCTCTGCCTCTTCTAATGTGTATATGCCTCCTCTAATGTGTATATGCCTCAATAGCAACTCCTCTTATAACCAAATATCTTATTAGCTATTGGATGGTTCACATTGCTTTCTAGACTTACCTGCATTCATTAGATTGTAAGTATCTGTATAACTTAAATGTATGCTCATCATAACTGTATATCATATTAATTATCTTCTTTTCATTAGCTAACATTTTACTGTATGTATTTTTTCAAATGTCTGTGTGGATGTAGACCTCTGGGTTTATGTGTTAATGGATATTCTAATGAATAACAGCCAGGGTGTGGAATATTTGCAATTTGGTATGGTCCAGAGTATAAGATCTGCCATTTCATGTTTAAATGTTTCAGTTTTGTGGGTTTAGGATGTGTTCTTAGTAAAACTAACTCATCAACTTGAAATGTTTGTGCTTTCCTGACACCTCTGTCATATTTCTGCTTTCTTTCCTTAGCTTTGTCACATAATGTTGTGTAAGCTTGTCTTACCTTTTCTTCTAAACTAACATGATTTGTTGTTGCTGTAAATTTAGGTAGAGGGTCTGTCCATTCATTTCTTTCTGTTTCATCCATGATTAATTCAGTTGGTGTGTATCCAGTAGAAATGTGAGTTAAATTGTTCACTATTTGTTCAAATTCTGTCCAAATTCTCGAAATGTTCTTTCTACTGGGTTTCCTGCCACGTGAAATCTTGAAATTAAGATGTGTTTAACATTCTGTTCTTCAATAAAAGTCTTCCATTTTAAACTGGTAAAATATGCTGCATTATCCATGACCATAATTTCAGGTTTTCCTATTCTTACAAAATAATCTGTTAATAGACGTCTGGTAATAGCAGTGGTAGAAACTGAATGTAAAGCATATAATATTAAATACTTTGTGAAAACATCTAACACAGCAAGGATGTATTTCATTCCTCCACGTGCTTGTGGATAGGGTCCTGCAATATCTAAAGAAATTAGCTGTAATGGCCTCTTAGGTATGACTGGGTGCAATTCAATCATGCTTGTGCGATTAGAATATTTGGCTTTCTGACATATGATGCATTTCCTAATATTACTCAATACTCTTCGCCTTAAATTTGGAAAATAGCAATATTGTATAATCTTATCTGTACATTTGGTTACACCATAGTGTCCCCAAGTCCTGTGTGTAAATAAAATAAAATCAACAACATGGGCTTCAGGTAAGCAAACACACCAATGCTGTGATTCAGGGTTTCGTCGGTGAAATAATACTTCTTTGTGTAATGTGTAATGTTTTCAAGATGTGGGTCTGTTCCTGCACGTAATTTGTTCTTTATCTGGATCCACCTGGGATCATTGTCCTGCAATATGGCTAACTTCCTGCACATGTTTTTGTAGTAAGGTGCAAATGTACCATCATACATGAGTAAAATTTTGAAATCTGATGTTTGTTCTGTCACATCTGAAAATTCTTGTAGGCCTTGTGGCAAACGAGATAGAGCATCGGCTATAATGTTGGATTCTCCTTTTATGTATATAATATCAAAATCATATTCTTGTAGTGATGCACACCAGCGTGCAAGACGTGAATGTAATAACTTGCATGATAGCAGGAAAGAAAGAGCTTGATGATCAGTATAAAGCTTAGTACGTTTTCCCCATAGAAAGTAGCGAAACTTGCGAAATGCCCATACTATGGCAAGTGTTTTGCGCTAGGTCACTGAATATGACTTTTCGCATTCAGTGAGCGTGCGGCTAGCAAAACTTATAGGTTTGATGGCTGTTTGTTCATTTTCTACATGAATTTGGAATAAAAATGATCCGAGCCCATAGGAACTTGCATCTGTTACAAGGCAAAAGTCTGACGTCATGTCAGGATGACATAACAACGGTGCATTTACTAAAGCATTCTTAATCGCTTCAAAATCTGTCTGATAGAACTCTGTCCATTTCCAAATATTATTTCTTTTGAGTAAAGATAGAAGATGTGGACTGTTATGAAGGTAGTAGGGTACAAATTTCCTGAAGAATGAAGATAGACCAAGAAAAGCTTTGAGTTGTTTACGATTCTGTAGGGATGTAAAATTCTTTATTGCATCAATTTTTCTTGAGTCTGGATAAATGCCTTCAGTTGATATGATGTGACCAAGGAATTTGATTTCTCTCCTCCCTAATTTCGTCTTTGATAAATTGATAGTGACACCTGCATCAGAAAATTTAGTCAGAAGTTGCTTCAAAAGATGAACATGTTCTTCCCAAGTAGTGGTGGCAATGACAATGTCGTCAACATAAACTGTGATTTGCGATAACAATTGTGGTCCAAGAACAGCATCTCAGGCTTCAATAAATACTCCAGCACTCATTCGTACACCACAGGGTAGAACACAAAATTGATAACTACGTCCCTCACATAGAAATGCAGTGTATTTACGACTGTTTTTATGGAGGTTCACCTGCCAAAACGATGAGTGGAAGTCGATATTGGTTAAATACTGTACATTATGAAATTTTAAAAGTTGTTCTTCCAAATTTATAGGTCGTGTGTTGTTTGGGATTATAACTTTGTTAATTTCTCGTGCATCCAGCACTAACCTTACACTACCATCCTCTTTATTAACTGCTAGTATTGGACTGCAATATGGTGAATGTGACCTTTCAATAATACCCCGAGCTAGCATTTTTTCAATCTCTTTCAAAACTGCGGGTTTCTTTGACCAAGGAATATTATAATATGTTCTACAGTATGTTTTGTGTGGTTTAACATCCATCTCATAAGTATAGCCTCTAATAAATTCAGGTTTCTCCACAAATACCTCAGCAAATTGCTGCAAAACTTCAAGTAATTCAAGTTGTTGTTCCTTCGTCAGATATTCAGATTCTGTGCATTTCTCATATAAATCATTAGGTTTAATTCCCTGAGCTACAGCTTCATTAAAAGTTAAATCACATATGTTTGTTGCTGGTGGATACACAAAATGTAACTGTTCAAACTTACCTTGTTTACTGTTTAAGTTTTTACCCTGTGTTAACTCTATTGTCAGTTGTTGTTGATTTACGGTTAAATGACATTTCCCTTTTCCTAAATCTATGATTGCTTGATATTCATTCAAAAAGTCAATTCCTAATATGCAATGCATAACTAATTTGTCTACTACCAGAAAACTGTAATTGAGTGGTATATTTGAAAATGTGAAGTTAATTAGAGCTTGAAATTTCACATTCTTTGATTTGTTACTGGTGGCACTTATAATGTGACAATTCTGTACTGACAATGTTTGTATGTTCATTATTTGTTTGAGTTCAATATATAAGGACATTGAAATGACACTTGCTGCTGCTCCTGTATCTAACATTACTTCCACTTCACAACTACCAATCATAACTCGTGTTATAGCCTGAATAATCTTCTTTGTTTTACTGGTACTATTAAAATCTACATCCTGATATAATTCTTTTTCTATTTTCTTACCGTCATCATATCGGAGAAAACAAATTGTCGGTTCCATTGCGCTCTGCTCCCTATCGACCGTAACTCGAGCGCTTAGCTCGGTCGTCATTCGTTTTCCGGCAAATTCGGTTGTTGCTGCGGGTTGGGTTCATTGCCCAACTCAATAATATTTACATTTCTGTCGCGTGTCATCCAAGTATCAGCTGTTTGGTTGTTGACATTAACTCGCATCGCATTGGAAGTTCCGTTAGGTAGGAATTGAGGGTTGCTGTATTGCATGTGTCGTGGCGGCAGTCCATTGTGATTTCCCCATACATTATTTCGCCCATGACTGTAACTGGTATTGTCATTACTGTTATTCCGGCAATACATGTTTGGATGTTGTTGGATGTTGTTTCTCTGAAATTATTCTGGATGGTACCTGTTATCCTCTCTTCTTTGATCTCTATGATTTCGGTTCCTTCTTCTGTTGTTGTTATTTTGAATATAACTGTTATTGTTCTGATTGTAATTACTGTTTGGATAACCATTATAGTAATAATTACTGTTTCTTTGCCAATGCTGCGAGTTGTTTCTCCTAATATTGAATGGATTTGTCCCAGTGTAGTGCGAATTGTTTCTTTGAGTGTTTTGTTGTGGTGTCGGAGGCGGATTCCAATAGCCTCTGTCATTGCTGTTGTGCGTACGCGAATTGCTTGGATGGATCGGATACAATTGATTGAAATTCCTGGTCTCATCTCTGTAAACAACATCTATCTCATCAACATAACTGAAAAAATTCTTTATGTTGTCCTCGGACACTCCTATTAATTTATCACAGTAGGGAAATGGTAAGTAGCTTTTAAGTGTTCTAATTACGTCTGGTAAATCTGCTGGTTTTGTCCAATATAATGTTTTGTCTAGGTAGCGTTCAAAGTATTGACGTAAAGTCTCTTTCTTCGGGTTGTAAATTTCTGGATTGTATATTTCTCGTTTTAAACTTTGCTGTTCTGTGATCGACCAGAATTCCTCAAGAAATGCTTGTTCAAACTGTTTAAATGTTAAACATCGTCTTTTCATTGCTGCTCCCCACTTAGCTGCTCTTCCATGTAACAAATTTGTAACATATCGAATTTTATCGGCTTCTAACCAATGTCTCGGGAAAATACCATCAAAAGAGCGGATGAAAACAGTCGGATGCACTTTGTCTTTCTCATCACATGAAAATTTCTGAAAGTATCCATGTCGTACTAATGTTTCATCAGTTACTCCCGATGGTATTATGGGTCCTGCATTTTGTGTCAAACTGTGCATAGTATGTGCTGATGTCTGATAGTAATTTTGATCTTGTGGTAGCATTGAAAATAGTTCATTGGGATTTGTATCACTCATTGGTAATTCTATTTTCGGCTGTGTGCTGGGTCTAGCATTATTATGATTCTCATTTGTGTTTTGATTGCCTGTTATGGGTTTTGGTATCACTGACAAACGTGGTATTACATTTTCTTTAAGTTTACGTACCTGTTTATGAATATTATCTGTTTCTCCCTTTACTTGTTCCTTTGTCTTATCTAAAATGATCTGTGTCATTGTCTCAAACTTCTCATCCAAATAATCATCACATAATTTGCATTCATGTACAAGTTTCTCTGCTAGAGTTGTGTCATTCTTTAAAGATGCTACATCTGCTCTGTCTTCAAGTTTTTCTTACTTTTCCTGTAAGGTTCAAATGGTTCAAAAAAAATGGTTCAAATGGCTCTGAGCACTATGGGACTCAACTGCTGAGGTCATTAGTCCCCTAGAACTTAGAACTAGTTAAACCTAACTAACCTAAGGACATCACAAACATCCATGCCCGAGGCAGGATTCGAACCTGCGACCGTAGCGGTCTTGCGGTTCCAGACTGCAGCGCCTTTAACCGCACGGCCACTTCGGCCGGCTTTTCCTGTAAGGATTTCTGCTCCAATGTTACATCATTTAATCTGTCTAAAAGGTCTGTAATCGTCAGGTCTAAGTGTTCTTGGTTTGTTTTTACGGAATTGTGTGACTGTCGTAATTCGTCAACTTGGGTACTGGTTTTCTGTTGTTCAAAAACTACTGTTAACAATTTCTCATTACATCGTTGTAAGTCAGTTTTTGTCTCATCACTGAATTCCACAAATACCTTTTCTTGTCTCGTAACCTTGTGTGATAAGTCAGTAAATTTCCTTCCAAGACTACTGGTGGTTTGTGTCAAATCAGCAATTTGTCTCGATTGTTTTTCAAAATTTTGTTTTATGTCCCGTGTCAGTTCATCGAATTTAGTGTCAAATTTCCCAATGTCACGTTTTAAATTGTCATTTTTCTCGTCTAAAGCGTCAAATCTTGTGTCAAATCTTGTGTCAAATTTTCTGTTTTGGTCACCAAGTAACTTCAGAATCTGGTTGAGCATGTCAGAGTCCTCTGTCTTAGTTTCGTCATTTTTTCGTGTCTGATTGATGTCTGGTTCTGAAGTTGACGTTGTCAATGTCGCGTTTTGTCGCGTAGTACTCACTCTCCATTCGCCTGTATATCTGTTTAAATATAGGGGTTGTTGTCTTAATCGATCCGGTAAAATTATGTCTTGAACATCCTCACAATTAAGCTCAATATTCATTTGACTGTCGGACATGTTTTGCAATGTGTCACTTTCACTAAGCTCATCCGCGGAAACAATTTCTACGCGTCTAGCGTCCATCTTGCGGTTTTCGTTATTAATTGCAAATAGAATTTTTCAATGGCAAAAAAAATTTTAAAATATGATATGTCGAAATCTGAAATTTCTCTTATGGAAATGGATATTTCTATATGATTTTTAAGTAGAAATTGAATTATTAAACTGGTACTGAAATTTACCTCTCACAAATAAATGACTGAATATGCTCTTCACTTATCATTTGCAATAATAGTAAATCAATTTTAACTACAATTTGAAAAAATAATTTCGAAATAAATGGATCGGAATAAAGGAAGTACAGATGGCTGCTTGAAACTGGAAAAAACGTTAATTTCTGTACTCACCAATTTTTATTTTCAGTCTTATGTTGCAAATGTAGCGTCAGATATACAGTTTTGAATCCAAAATTTTTCTTTCATGTGCGTGCAAATTATTTTATGGAACATTATCCTTTTCCTTTTTTTTTAACAAATTAATTTCTTCTGCCTGAAAATGAAAATTAACACGAATTAATAACAGGGAAAACAATATTGTTGTAAATTTCATGCACGTAACGTTACAATTCAAATGAATGAGACTTAGTCCAAATTCATTTTCTGATGCTATTAAGTGATTAAAATTAGATAAAATGTCCAAAATTTATAATAATTGCACTGGTATCAAATCCGAAGATTGTAAGTCCTGTCACCAGAACGCCAATTGTAGTGTTTCCTTCTCCTCGGGGTTCTGCCGTGAAAAATATAGAATAGAAAAACTGATTGGGTTTTGAATTTTGGTGGTTTCAGTTACGGATAAGGCGGACTTCGTATTATTGATTGAGATCGTGCTGTAATTTGACCGTGCATGGCAGACCGGGTCGGCAACACTACAAAAAGCGACTGTACGGACATAGCATCAAAAACTAATTGAAATTTACCTTATAATCTTGTTAGATACGCAGTATTAATTACAATATAGTCTTCATGGCTGTCCTTCTAATTTCTCTTGAAGGACGACCCATCTTTCACTTTTCTCCGTCTGTTGAAAACTTCTTCAAGTTTTCACTGTGATGATCAATTTACAAATTTGGCGATAACCACCTCAAATCACTATTGAAATAACCTCGCTTTGTAATATAATTTTAATTTCCACCCAAAAGCACATTCAACACATCGCCGAAAAATACACGTCTTTCGTATGAAGACGAGAGAGAGAGTGTAATCAATTAGTTGTTAAAAACAAAAACCTACGCAAAAGTAAAAAGACGAACAAAATCATTTATAAAAATCGGTCGCTGGCGCAGCGCTCTTCTGCGTGCGCGATCGTAAATTATATCTTTGTATTGGCGGAGGCGCGGAAGTCAAAGTACCATTACAACGTACAGAAAACAGAGCAAACACTCTCCAAACGTGGGGGTGACTGGATACAATCGAGTACAGTGCTATACTACCCCTCCTGATCAGTGCATCTGGCCTAGGTGTTGGCAGCTGTGCTACATTTACAAGCAGTTTTAGAACACAGAATGAGAGGTTGTCTCATGTTCGCGTGGATAGAACTGATATAAAAAATATATAGAATTGCGAAGAATGAATAGGAATAGGTATAAATTGACCGAATATACACCAAAATGTGGGGAAATTGAGGAAGTACTTGCGCGTATTCTGGTTCACACAGAACAATTTGTACATGGGGGCAAGTACGCGGCAGCAAGAGGAATCCGAGAAAACGTCGACATGGAAGTGGTGGGAATCAGGGAAGCAGTCAATTTTTTTTTCTCTGTTGAGGTAACATTATACTGTATATCTATTGAGGTACCAGTGATATATGCGAGTTGACTACCGTATTTGACGCTTTTCTGGAAGACACAGAACCATCCGCCTCTAATCTTACTTGCATCTGCGTTAAAGGATAACAGAGAGTGGGTGGGGTGATCGAATGAGATGGAGCTGTAACGAGGTACAATTTAATGCTAGACTGATGATGCTTTCTACAGAGGGAGAAGTTGTTGCAAGTCAATTTTTTCACTGTTCTGTCAGGATGCATCAGTCAAGTGACATAGCCTGCATTTGACTCGTATACAGCCATATGTTCTGTAGGTGATTTAAAGCACTGTCTGCTTGCGATCATTAACGGTAAACCTGTCGGTCATCAGGGGACTTCCCTCTCAAGTGTGATGAAACGTGACAAATTCCTCTAAACGAACTTTGATTTATGCGATGTACTCCACCCCCCTGTCGCATCTTGGATGTAAAATCGAGACTTCAGCTTCATAACTAAATTAGCGATAGGTGCTTGTGTATACATTTGCCTGACAGATGTGGTGTTTACAGAGGTAGTGGCGGAATGACTTGTAATTTTCACATGTCGGACGCTGTTGCTATGCGTTTATCTGTTTCCTTGTAAGAGGTATTCTCCATTACTAACGATCATTTTATATGGGGCTAAAGCAGGCATAGAATAATTTCTGAACTGTGATCGGATGGGAACAGTGGACGCTATACATCTCCGGAAAGCTATATTGTGCTCATATCACGCAGAGCAAATGTTTTACAGAAGTAGTTTTTTGGTTTTACGGTTCGGTAACATAGTTTATCGTAGAGAAACCGGGAAGAAGGATGTACATCATGTGCTGGAATTATATTTCTTATATTGGAATATTAACAGCGCTGCATTCGATACAACTGATAGGTCGGAAATGCAAGCGATCTAACATTATAGCCAGTTCAAAGTGCAGAACGTAGTAGCCTTAGGAGTGCGTGTGTTTATGTTCCATCTTACCAGTGCCTTCCAGGTACTGATCCTAGACTCTGGAATAATACTTTAAAATTGATAGCTTGGTTGATTTACGTAAAAAGGATTCGAACTTCATCTATCTGGAGATCCATTGCGCATAAATATCATTCGTTTCTTGTTCTTGTTAACCGTCTGCCATTACATCACGATACTTTCAAACCTGTTACTCCACATCGATAAGGAGTGCTAACCCCCTCGACATGGGCGCACTCGAGAAATCTTGTGCATTTGGATGGGTGAGGACTCGGCAAGCTCCATTCATTCACGAGACGTGGAAAGTAGTGTTCTACTTTTGGTCAATTGCAGATTAAATTGATAATGGTGCTGCAGGGTGGGTTGGTCAATGACAGTGCGATAGGGGTCTTTCACGCCCTAAGTTCACCCTAAGACAGCGAGAATGCTCTGTGACTCCCATACACAGAGAGATAGATCGTAAATTATGCACTATGCTCGAGGTGTTAGAAATTTGTAGAGTGCTGTCTGATATACTTTGATGGTGTATGTGTTCGAGAATTAACATTGAATGGACGTACTGTACAGTTATCTATCCACATTGGCAATGATACTCACAAAGTGGAGAAGGGATGATTTAGCTGTGATACTGTAATTGGGAAACATGCTGTCACATCATTGGTCAGTGTTGAAATACATCGATGGTGTCTTTTCCATCCCATCTGTCCACTAGCACGCTGTTGGTTAGCAGATAATGATTGACTGACATCGCTTGTTTGAGTTGGAGAAAGAGTTTTGATGGATGGATAACAGCTTCTGGGGTGGATAGCACCGAAACAGTGATTGCGTCCATGACTGCAATATGATGAATCAGTCGAAATGGAACATAGAGTGATCAGCTATGCCGTCACTATGACAGATGAGTTTAAATGTAGAGCTTGTGGATCACCTTCGGACTGAAGTTTGAAACTTTCCACGACACGACCAAACTCTTCCAGTTTCCTTGTGTTGTAACTGTCTTTTACTTAAAATCATCCAGTGTGTGTGGCATGTTATGGTAACTGCAGTAGCAATATGGTTTACACTGTCTGACTTCTAGTTTTCTGCAAGAGGCTATGGATCAGAATGTCTTAATGCCAGTTTACAACCTGACACAGACTTCGAAGTCGTGGCAGAAAAACAAAATGTATAGCAGTGTACAAAGTATGCTACAGCAGAAAAAAAATAATGTTTCGAACAATTAGACAGGGTCACAGGGAGCGTCTCTTGCGAATTACACTATAGTCTGTGGGATACGATCATCCTCCTACAGTACAGGTGATGAAACCTTGAACTGGCCTCTGCAGTGGATCAGAAGCTGTATATTTAATAGGATAATCCCACACCGCCAGCAGCAGCAGCAGTTTGACAGGTGAATTCAGTGACAGACGGGCCTGTCCCATTAGGATTGCTAGGAGGAAAGCACCCTGTGCTATTCTGGGAAGCATTGCAGAAACTCTCTCCGCGCCGGGCCTGCAACGCAGCTGTGCGTCAGCGTCATCGCGCCAGCAACGGCGCCTAGGTGAGTTCTATATTGGATGAAGTTAGTGGAGCTTTTATAGTTGTTAATTTTCTCTGTTGGATGGTACAGAATAACGATGATAGCATGTCGGGCTGATAGATGTGAATGGATGTGGATCTGCTTGGGACTGTAGGATCTGTATGTAGTTTTGGGAGTGCACCACAATGTGCCCATCTACACAGAATGGTCAAAACATGGTCCTGTCGCACTAACTCAGGTCGCTCTGTTTCTACACGGGTTGTACAATGTGGTGGATATGGCTTTCTCTCACTTCTGCTCAGTTCTGACTTAAATTGGAACGATCACATGCACAAATCAGCAGAAATGGGAGCTGTTGCACGATGCGTAGGGACTGGCTAAAACCACGTTGCAATTTTACTCTAGCAGATGAGTTCGAGAAAGGTGACTCGTTTCGAGACATGAGACTGCCAGAAACACGATTCACTTGTGGCTATTATCCAACACAGGTATGTGGTTGAATGGAAGGACATGATTCCAAATCATAGACATCATTTCTAGCAGATAGCGTAACACTAGAGATCTGAAAAGCTAGCATACATTTCTTATGATCTCAATCAGCACACCATCTACTGCTGTTTGTGATCCTTCCCAATCAGTCATTACATGGATATATCGCAGAACCTATGACATGGTATCAAGACAGAATATGTTACACATACTGGAGAAATAACTAGCGGCCTGAGGGAGTTGCAGATAGCGGTTTCATACCACGTTCCTTAGCTGAATCACTTTCAAAATCCAGCGATTTTATCACGAGGTTGCATCTTGGGCTACGTGTAACTGGACTGAAGGTCTGATAACATACACTCCTATAATCACCATCTTGGTATTTGTCTGAAAAAAAAACCAATCCATTCGGAGGTAATACCATACCTCGATTTATAAATCCAGTATAGCTTTTAACATGGATACTTGTGTGCACCTGTAGAACCAAGATCGCTTGTGACAGTAACATCCAGTAGTTGTTGCGATCGCGTTTTTTAACAACTGGCGGTCTATAAGACGATTACGCCTCTCTTTCTAAGATGCAGTGGTAACACTCGCAAGAAAAACTTATGAGACATGTCTACCCATCGTTGATTTTCTCTTAGTATTATTTTGTATCGTCTGGAATCATTTATTGGCCAAGTTGGATTGGATTGTTTTGGGGAAGGAGACCAGACAGCGAGGTCATCGGTCTCATCGGATTAGGGAAGGACGGGGAAGGAAGTCGGCCGTGCCCTTTGAAAGGAACCATCCCGGCATTTGCCTGGAGCGATTTAGGGAAATCACGGAAAACCTAAATCAGGATGGCCGGACGCGGGATTGAACCTTCGTCCTCCCGAATGCGAGTCCATATTGGCCAAGTATTATACTTAGTAGTAATAGGGGATGCATGATAGGTTCATCTTGAGCATCAGGCTTATAAAGTACGTGTTTGTGTTCCGACATGTGCAAAGGAAATGACAACGTCTAGTCGTAAGGAAGGTGTGGATTCGAGGTGGAGTACTGTGATAACAACTGAAAGATTATGTCAAGTCATAAGAATGGAATCGATATTTTTATTTCCAGAGCCACAGCCCTCGGCAGGGTGTATTTCTGATGCTTCAGTCATTGTCGAATGTCATTCAACTGAAAAGGATATCCTAACACTTAATTCTAAGTATAGCGATAAAATATGTATGTAAAAGATTTTGTAGCATCATTCTGTCTATGCGTGGTCTGTGGTGGGCCTGATTCGCGTTTCCTGTTAACGACAGGAGCCGTCCGAATACAAAGGTGTGCTGGAATGCAGGAATGTAGCCGAGTTAACTGTGTCGTCCTCTAGGCGGCATAATAGCGAACTAATACTGAGTATGTGTTGGGCAGCTTTCGTGATAGCGTGAAAATTTGAGAAGATTTAATAGGGATGTGTGTTTGCACTGGGCTGTTATTACATCTCATGTAGATTGTTCGGTTGACTGCTTCTGCACATTTCGCGCCTTTAATTAGTTGAGGGAACATGGACTGCGGTGTATGCATCTAACAGGTGAAAATTGCGCGCCTTTATTTAGTTGAGGGAACATCGATTGTGGTGTGTGCATCTAGCAGGTGAAAGACACATTTGCCAGTTCTATAGACATGAAAAACATCTTAGTTGACGTTGTAAATTATAGGGATGATTTGGAATCTGTTACATCACCAACATCTGTATTTGCGAGTGGAAATATCATTTTCCTCTATTTGTTTCGAGTTCTCATGTAAAGGTCTTCGCAGATGGGGCAAGTTTCTAGTTACTCAGTTGTCTAGAGCATTCTCAACCTCGATAAAGTTTGGGGTTCGTAGATAAATAATTTCCAGTCTATATCTTGGAATTATGTTGCATGAGCGATCAGTAGTATGCTAGATATCGAGAAGTACCACGAAAATGGTATAATATTATGGCAACCCATCTACATCTACATCCATACTCCGCAAGCCACGTGACGGTGTGTGCGAAAATACATGTGTTCTTGTAGTCACCGAGTCTGGAGTTGGGTGTAGAAATGCGAGGAAGCAAGCAGGTCTGGACCAGAAACAGTAACCCGTTAGTGCTGAGGGGAAACGAGCCCGAATTTGTAGAACAGTTCTGAGAGTGACTTCAGTCCGCTGAGGGCGTTCTGGTCACTTGTCAGGGGTGGATGACCGCCGATCTCGCATGGAAATATCTAGTGCTGCGAGGAGTATATGCAGTGCTGTCTGTCTTCGCGGTATATGCACGAATGATATAATAGGGATGATTTTGTATGGCACAGGATAGATAATGTATGTTTACTACATCAACACAGTACGTGATGATACTGTATATTGCTGGGTTGGAGATTGATTTCATGCTCTAGTATTCAACCTCCTGGCCCCAGTGGAAGAGCAGTGTAATTGAGTATGAGTCTTTCTGTATTGACCATATGTAGGGGCACTTTGCAGGGTTTAATTGTCGGTGCAATATGGCGATCTGTGTAAAGTACTTTTTTTGCCGCTGAAAGTCTCTTCTGCACAAAGAAAGAAAAGGCGGACAGTGCTTCCACATGGGCTGCATCAGTAATTCAGAGGGTAAATTCGATAAGAGCCAATCATAATGCTCAATTCATGCACCCAACATCCTTTGTGCTGGGATATAGGAGTCTCTACATAGCGATGAGAATATTTGCGTATGTTGAAAACTGGAAGCGTAACAGGTGGTGGACAGGGTGTCATGATAGGACCCTGAGGAAGAATCCATTCGAGGTCATTCTGAGCTATTTTTGTAAACAGGTTCTGTTAGGGCAAAAATTTCTGTGCATTCAAGCTGATACATCAAGAACATGAGCATTAAGTATTTCTGAGACACTATACAATTTCCGAGAGGTCGACTTGGTTCTAATTTTACATAGCCATGTGACATCAGCATAAGATTGAGAACATTGTTAGATGCGCTTGCGATGGTTTGTAGCTACATGCAGCGATGAGTCAGTATGCATGTCAAACATGTCGCGAGTGGTGGAACAGTTTTTCTAGAACACTATCTGCGACGTCAGTATGGGCTTCACACATATGTCACGAGTGTTGAAACAGTTTTTCTATAGCACAATCTACAACCTCAGTTCCTGCATCAAACATATTCCATGAGGAATCGCGAGCAGTGGAACAGTTTTCTATAGCGTTTGCGAGGGTGAGTCACTCTACAGATAGGTCATCACTGGATTGCAGGTAGAGAGAGGGATGACGTCGGCAGTGGTGAACACACAATCGCTCAGTCCAGAGGATGACTTGGCAATTATTTAGATATACATGTGATGTCAGTATAACACTCGAACTTTCACATGCTGAGGGTAATGGCTAACAATGGCTTGCACCCTGCATTGGCTCGCCCCCTTGGAGCGTCTGCACTCTGCAAATAGGTCTTCGCTCCCATCTGGTCGCGTCCTCAATGGTGGCTAGGTGATTATATATTTTGAGAGGAATTTCTCAGGTGTCAAGTATGAAACAGATGTCACCACCTCATGTTTGCGGGCATCTGTGTGTGGTTTGACAGCTGCCAGTGCATCTCGACTTCTGGGAGCGTGTGCGGGTAGCATCCTGTGCAGTCCAATGGACAGGGGGTGGCACATGTTGTTTGTTACCTGCTTGCATGTCTGTTGCATTATTTTCCGAGCAGGTCTGTAGGCTGTGCTATGCATTATTTGGACAGTTTACAAGTACTGAGTGTGTCTGCACATCAGCGTACTGCATTATTTATGAGGAGTTTGCAGGTCTGTATGCTGTGTACTGAAATTATTTTGGTAATTTAGGAGTAGTTTACAAGTCTATAGGCTGTGTGGCATGACCCCCAAACATGTCAGAGCGTGTGTTTGGTATCAGCGTGATAAATATACTATCTCTCAAAATCCATCCCTAAATAAATTGTTCAAAAATAAATAAAGTACACTCCTTCCTCTCTCCAGCAGCCCAAAGCAGGCTGAGTCATTTTCCCCTCCAGACAGACATCTTGGCTTATCTCATGGAACAGACAGCAGCGCCCTCTGGTGGCAGTACTGTGTGCTAGGTCCGGACCCCATGGGTATCACACTGTTTCCCGCCATTTTCCCCGCCATCTCGGATTACGTCACAGAATGAACGACAACGCCCACTGGTGGCAGTACTGTGTACGTCACTTGGACTCTGGACCCCATGGTGACTACATTTGATGGTGGTACTGCCAATAATTGTTTAAATAAATAGTGCATGCAAAATAATAAAGACTTATGTCAAGCACAGACTGAGTCCTCTTCCCACCATTTCCTGGGACGAGGTGGCAGTTGGGTGACTTAGGTTAGTGGAGGTAGCCCAACTGCAATTTCTTTCCCTCCATTTTCTTAGGTTAGTAGAGATAGCCCTAGTGACCTATTTTCCCTCCAAAATTCAAACTTCCCATTAGGGGGGCGGGCACTTTACCGCCATCTTGGATAATGGTACTTGCATCATCAGCTGACGTCATGATGCCATCTTGGATTACATCACAGATGAGAGTGCCCTCTGGTGGTGGTGCTGTGTACTAGGTCAGTTGGACTCTGGACCTCATGGTGAACACACTGGATGGCTGTACTGCATCAAATTGTTTAAATAAATAGTTCACGCAAAATAAAGACTTATGTCCAGCACAGGTCGAGTCCTCTCCCAGCCAATACCCAGGAAGAGGTGGCAGCTGGATGACTTAGGTTAGTGGAGGTAGCCCAAGTGCCCTGTCTTTCCTGCTGGTTTCTTACATTAGTAGAGATAGCCCAAGTGACCTATCATCCCGCCATTTTTCTTACGTTAGTAGAGGCTGCATTATCCTGATGGAATTTTAACTTCCTGTCACATTCTGGGGGAGGGGGTTAGGTTAGTGGAGGTAGCCCAATTGACCTATCTTCCCGCCTAAATTCAAACTTTCCTCCAAAATCCTCCATCTTGGATAACGTAATCAGATAACATCATGGCCGCCATCTTGGATGACGTCATCGCTGCCATCTTGGATAACGGTACTTTGTGCTCAAGTCCTCCTTGTCCCAATACTGCCATGTGCTGCAAGAGCGGAAATTGATGTCACTAACATTGCCACCTCTGCGCTGGAATTACCTTTAATGTTGGCGTTACTTCGCTCAGTGACCAATACTAATGGACTGAATAAAATGATTAATATATTTCCTCTGTCCTAACTGTTTGTTGACACTGGAATTAGCAACTTCTTTCTCCTCTGCATAGCTTAAAAAATGGAGTTTTGTTGGTTTAAATCTAACTGAGTGCCTTAAGCATTTTTCGATCTGCACTGATTTGTCCATGAATCCATAGATGGACCTTAAAATATGTGGTGTGCCTACTTTGCTATTGAGCAGCCCCTGCAAGGTGTTCACACTGTTTATCACATATATTTACCGTAAGGAATCAAACAATGACAGCAGAACATTACATCACAGCTACTCACTATGGCTTGACGAAACTAAACTAATTCCTGACGACAAAACTGCATTAAGAATCGCTTCTAAAGGGGAAAGAAACGAGATACAAAACATTGGTAATAACGTTACACACTGAGTGAGGTATTCTGACTGGACTACAAATTCTATAACTAATTTGGAGCCAAACACGTCTTGTATATTACTGTAATACAACACTCATCATATTAAAACGGGCCGTCTACCTCCATTGCTATCGAGAGTGAAATGCAATCGTAGACTTTTTTGTGGAGCATTACTCAACAACAGGTAAGTATTTTATAGTACCCACAGCGATAAGCGGCAGCTCCGGCACTTTTTCGACAGAGAGCGAGGTAGCGCAGCGCCACCATCGCTGTGGATGTTGCCGCTTACCAGCTCAGGGTCCCAGAGAGCTCTGGCGCATGCGGCATTCTCAGGCGGGCAGACTGCCAAGAGTTCTGTCTCAACAATGTCGCTGGATGGAACTGCTATTACCGGTGTGTCAGAAAGTGACATGCGTTGTGGCTGTGCTACCACTACACTCTTGACTTCCAGTATTCAGACGATAGGCGCTATAAAAATTTGGGCAACGAGTCTCGGCCGTCAGACGTTGCATTCAGATGACACACGGTTAACGCCAGACCACGGGCATAGACGTCGCAGAACAACTCTAACAGAGGACAAGGTTTCCCCTAGAAACCCAGCAGCCTACAGTGCTGTCAGATTATGTAGTCTTAGAAAATTGTCAGTGTGTTCTGTTATTTGGTATATGAATGCCTGGTGTCTGTTCTTTCGGACATGTCTGGAAGAACAGACGCCACGCATTCGTATAACTGATTCGCCTCAGTAGGCAATGAATCCATCACTTTCAGTGCAGATGCACAATAAGTTTGACCTCCTGCAGGAATATCAAATTAGCGGGCATGGAGAACATGGATGGGGCTTTGGGCAGGTGGTGCCAGGCGGGACTATGGATTAGGAGAGGCGTGCTGGGGTAGTCGACGCGACTGTGATAAACACTTTGTCCAGGTGATGCAGCGGTTAACGCAACAGTCTAATAAGCAACAGATCTCGGGTATGAATTTCGTTCTGGCACACGTTTTCACTCATAGCCGCTGATTCGGCATAAAGTTCCAATACAGCTGACATCAATAGTTCTTTCCGTTTCCTTTTCTTTCTCCCACATCCGGCTTCAATTTACTTAACCTGCTATTTGTCCCACGTCGCGATCAGCGCTGACTTAAGCCGTCGGCACATGGGACGAGTCAGCTAACATTGTGGCCGCGCCCGGTAGCCGCGTGGTCTTGGGCGCCTTGTCACGGTTCGCGCGTCTACCCCCGTCGGAGGTTCGAGTCCTCCCTCGGGCACGGGTGTGTGTGTGTTGTCCATAGCGTAAGTTAGTTTAAGTTAGATTAAGTAGTGTGAAAGCTTAGGGACCGATGACGTAAGCAGTTTGGTCCCATAAGATCTTACCACAAATTCACAAAATTTAGCTAACATTGACGTACACGCAGATAGGATATCCAGTGTAATGAGCGACAGAGCCGTCGGCACCCAGGATGATCTGGTTATTGTGATTTTTCGCTCCCACTGCTCTCCAGCGGCACTTGTGGGCTTCATTTGGCTCGCAAACGGTACAGCTTGTTCACGAAAATGAACGCACATAAAATACGTACTTTTGTTCTATTAAAACGCACATTTCCTCTCTTGACAATATACAAGTCATGTCATTCTGTCTGTGATATGCTTAAATAACAACTTCAACAACTGTGAACATGTAATAAGACAAAAAGGACGTTCATCTTTGATACATTCACTCAGTGAGTGACGACTTCAGCTTATAATTGTTCGCCCTTTCGAGCAAACTCACTCCTCAGAGAGAACGTACTTATGTTTACATAACATCAAGTATTGCAGAAATTATTTACATTAATTTCGTAAAACAGTCCCACTGCCCAAAATTAGATTTATAGGACTCTAACCCTCTACCAAGCTAACCACTGTTCTGTAATGTGGTGCCTCTATTCACTACGCTCTTTTTATGCTTCATTTTGTTCGGCATTGTTTTCGTCATCTTGTTTAGGCAGATGTCACAGGATACTCATCACGTTCATCTTTGATACATTCACTCAGTTTTTTCGACCACAGAGGGCAGCCAATGTGCAAATTTATATTTAAAAAATATAATATATACAGGGTGAAAAGTATTTAAACCGACAAACTCTGGGAGGTTGTAGGGGACATCTAAACAAATATTTTTCCCTAACGTCATTTTTTCCTATGAGGAATATTTAAACTGGTAGAGGAAGATTTCTCTGGCGGCAAATTAATTAAACCAACAAACACTTTTCCATTTTTTTATGACCAAGAGACAACACATTAACACAAGCCAATTTCAATTAAAGTAGATTTTCAAAAATGCCTCCATTGACACGTAAACAAAGGTTACACCGTCGGATCATGTTCGGTCTGACATGGGCAAAAACCCCAGGAGTATCCTGAATTGTTCCTGCTGCTGCTGCTACTATGCAGGCAACCAGATCCTCTTCTGATGCAACAGGAGTTGCGTAAACAAGGTTGCGAATCTCTCCCCACATAAAACAGTCCAGAGGGGACATATCTGGGGATCGAGTAGGCCATGGTACAGGACCACCTCTGACAATCCACGTTTCTGGGAACCGTCGGTCTAGGAATCGACGCACACGACGACTGGAATGTGCCGGTAATCTGTTAAATGACCCGGTCTCATGCAGACGTTGGTACACAGCAGCAAAGGTCGTATGATGCGGGATACGGCGATTAGGATGTAGTACGCACCAACCATATCAGTGTACTCACTCCAGGTGTATCGCTCCATTAGTAAACGAAGACAATGCACTACTACACTGGTGGACAGCAGTTGCCTGCAACTGAAGAGCGTAATACGCCCTCTAACAACTGAATATCGTAATATAGCCTCTAACAACTGAAGAGCGTAATACGACCTCCACCTGTTTAGATAATCCTCATACGAAAATAATGACATTAGGGAAAAACATTTGTTTTTATGTCCCCTACAACCTCCCAGAGTTTGTCGGTTTAAATACTTTTCACCCTGTATAATTAATTAAACAAATTGATTTTTTCGCACTTTTATCATTTTTATTCCTTATAGGTTTTTAAGCGAATGCAATGTCTTTCACTTTTAACTTACATCGATTCCTGTTGCTGTTGAGATTTATACGAGTTGGTTAAATGGTTCTCCTTCCACCATAATTAGTTCTCATTCTTGACCGTGTGTGCAATATTGATTCTTAATCCACCTCTTCCTCTTCTGATGCAGGCACCTAAAGTGACATGACATTGGGATAATGCGTGGAAGAAAAGAAAACTTTCGTGGTTTCCACAAAAACGAACTCTCAGACTTCATATTTTCATAAAATTATTATTCATATAACATACTGTATCACAAGAAATACATCTTCTCGCCACGAGGACTAAAGACAGAGTCTCTCTAATAATTGTAAAAAAAAAAAAAAAAAACTGAAAAATGTTTCCATCATTTGTCTTTCGCCGTCTGGCGTAGCAATATATCTCTTTCTACATCTACGTCTACATTTATACTCCGCAAGCCACCCAACGGTGTGTGGCGGAGGGCACTTTACGTGCCACTGTCATTACCTCCCTTTTCTGTTCCAGTCGCGTATGGTTCGCGGGAAGAGCGACTGTCAGAAGGCCTCCGTGCGCGCTCGAATCTCTCTGATTTTACGTTGGTGATCTCCTCGGGAGGTATAAGTAGTGGGAAGCAATATATTCGATACCTCATCCAGAAACGCACCCTCTCGAAACCTGGCGAGCAAGCTACACCGCGATGCAGAGCGCCTCTCTTGCAGAGTCTGCCACTTGAGTTTGCTAAACATATCCGTGACGCTATCACGGTTACCAAATAACCCTGTGACGAAGCTCGCCGCTCTTCTTTGGATCTTCTCTATCTCCTCCGTCAACCCGATCTGGTACGGATCCCACACTGATGAGCAATACTCAAGTATAGGTCGAACGAGTGTTTTGTAAGCCACCTCCTTTGTTGATGGACTACATTTTCTAAGGACTCTCCCAATGAATTTCAGCCTGGTACCCACCTTACCAACAATTAATTTTGTGTGATCATTCCAATTCAAATCGTTCCGCACGCATACTCTCAGATATTTTACAGAAGTAACTGCTACCAGTGTTTGTTCCGCTATCATATAATCATACAATTAAGGGTCCTTCTTTCTATGTATTCGCAATGCATTACATTTATCTATGTTAAGGGTCAGTTGCCACTCCCTGCACCAAGTGCCTATCCGCTGCAGATCTTCCTGCATTTCGCTACAATTTTCTATTGCTGAAACTTCTCTGTATACTACAGCATCATCCGCGAAAAGCCGCATGGAACTTCCGACACTATCTACTAGGTCATTTATATATATTGTGAAAAGCAATGGTCCCATAACACTCCCCTGTGGCACGCCAGAGGTTACCTTAACGTCTGTAGACGTCTCCCCATTGATAACAACATGCTGTGTTCTGTTTGCTAAAAACTCTTCAATCCAGCCACACAGCTGGTGTGATATTCCGTAGGCTCTTACTTTGTTTATCAGGCGACAGTGCGGAACTGTATCGAACGCCTTCCGGAAGTAAAGGAAAATAGCATCTACCTGGGAGCCTGTATCTAATATTTTCTGGGTCTCATGAACAAATAAAGCGAGTTAGGTCTCACACGATCGCTGTTTCCGGAATCCATGTTGATTCCTACAGAGTAGATTCTGGGTTTCCAAAAACGACATGATACGCGAGCAAAAAACATGTGCTATAATTCTACAACAGATCGACGTCAGAGATGTAAGTCTATAGTTGTGTGCATCTGCTCGACGACCCTTCTTGAAGACTGGGACTACCTGTGCTCTTTTCCAATCATTTGGAACCTTCCGTTCCTCTAGAGATTTGCGGTACACGGCTGTTAGAAGGGGGGCAAGTTCTTTCGCGTACTCTGTGTAGAATGGAATTGGTATCCCGTCAGGTCCAGTGGATTTTCCTCTGTTGAGTGATTTCAGTAGCTTTTCTATTCCTTGGACACTTATTTCGATGTCAGCTATTTTTTCTTTTGTGCGAGGATTTAGAGAAGGAACTGCAGTGCGGTCTTCCTCTGTGAAACAGCTTTGGAAAAAGGTGTTTAGTATTTCAGCTTTGCCAACGCTTACAGTGGCCGCGCTAGTGTTTATTGTCATTGGTAATAACTTTTATCGTAGCATGTCGGGGCTTTTCCTTATGTTCATATACACGAACCCTATGACCCAGTAATCTCTATACTAACTGGATGTACATCCATGTCATGGGTTCAGGTACTTTGAGTTTAACCATCAAGTGAGGACTGAATTTAAAGATTCTAGCCTCATAATAGACAGTATGGCAATTAGAAAACAGGTAGTGTGGGACCAGGAAACTGAGATGTACACAGGTTTTGTAGAATTTGGAGGAGAAGTTGCACAATCAAAAGAAGTGAAAGAAGCTTCAGAGGCATTCGTTTTTATGCTTGTGTCCATAAAAGGTAAATTTAAGTGTCCTGTAGCATATTTTTTAGTGAATGGTTTTGATGATAGTGTGCAAGCGAAGTTAATAAACTCTGCTCTGGAGAGGCTAAGCAATTCAGGCATCAGAATTTGGGCAGTCACTTGTGATGGCAAAAGGACAAATATAAGTACTCTTCGTTGATTGGGATGCAGTATTAACTTTCATCAAAAAGTTTTTTCTTCTCAGTTCCTTCACCCAGTTTCAAATCACAATGATCACTGCAATGGGGACACGTATCATTTAGTGAAACTTGCTCGAAATGCCTTAGTAGAAGTAGGTGTTATAGAGTCTACAAATGGCATTATTAAGTGGCAGTACTTAAAAGAACTAAATGAGTTGCAAATTGAGGAAGCCATGACATTTGCTGACAAGTTGTCAGGACAACATATTAATTATGTTAATAAAAAGATGAACGTGAGCTCAGCAGTTCAAACACTCAGTTCTAGTGTTGCAGATACTATAGACTTTTTGAGAAGAGCTGGCAGTCCTAGATTCCATGGTAGTGAGGCAACAGTAGAGTTTTTGAGATTCATAGACAGAATTTTTGATGTCTTTAACTCCAGAAATCCTCTAGCCTCGGGATATAAAGCCAGCCTGAAACTCTTTAATCAGGCATATTGGCTTGATATTTTTCATCAGACAGAATCTTATATAAGGAGTTTGAAAGTAAATGGTATTTCTCTGCTGCAGCACCTAAGAAATACTTTTGCCTTTGGCATAATTTTGAACATGCATTCGATTAAAGCCATTGCACTGGAAATAATGACTAGGGAAAATTCTTCTCTGCAATATTTGTTGACATATAAGTTTCCCAAGATCATATTGAACTCTTCTTCTCATGTGTGAGATCCAGATGGGGTTGGAATAACAACTCAAATTCGTATCAGTTGAAGTCTGCTATGCGCGAGTTGGTTTTAGGCAGTAAAGTTAGCACTGTTGAGGGAAACTGTGCAAATTTTAACAAGTGTTCAATGGTACCTGTACGACTGTATGATTTCCGATCATAAAAGCGTCCTCTTGTAGACGATGAGGATTCTTATATGTTTGTAGATGAGGTAGGAAAATGCTGCTCACTTATTGAAGAGGGTACTCTGTTTTCCATATACAAGCAGAATATTTTGTACAACAGTGCAGGGTATGTAGCCCTCACAATTTCAAAACAAGTTATATGTAAGGACTGTCTCTACATTCTTAGGCCGCCTGTCGTTTGGAATGGCACAACATACGCAGTTCTCAGTACTGCAGAAAAGAGCTCATTGACAAAAGTTGTAAGTTGAGACAAGATTATTGGAACAAGTAATGCTGTATACTCTGTGGTGGAGCACTCAGAAAAATTGTTTCAAATGCTTGTTGTCAATGGTGACATGAGGCAAAAGCACTTAATTAGCAAGATTGTCATGTGTGTCCTTAAAAAATTTGTGAACTGTTCATTCCCTGAACTTGACCATGACTTCCATAATGAATGGAGAGTTGAAGATTTGCATGAGACTCACCTTGTACGTAAGACTGCATCCAGGTACACTCAGGTGCGGCTGAAAATATATGGGAAAAAGTTTTCAGCTGAGAAAATAGGTCAGAATATAACTAGTGTAAGACAAAAACTCAGTACAATTATTTTATTCAGTAATGTGTACTGTTGTGCCTGTAACATAGCAGTAGCGGTTAAAATGTATGGAAATGACAAAAATAAATTTCATATTTTGTGTTTCAATGTGTTTTTGTGTTCTCATTTCAATATCCTTGCTCGTGCTTAATGTTTACAGTCTTCACCATTTTACAAATGATAAAAGAGTACATAGACATATGAAGGTGTTCCTTGGGACATTACAATAGGGTAGCTTTTAGTATCTTTGTACCAATTGCTATTTTTGTTTCAAATGGCTGTTGTTCCCCTGTTTGTATTATTTTGTACAAAATGTAACGTTTTTATTACTCTGTGATTCATTCAAATGTCTTACCACCTCCCTAAAAGCTCTTACACTTGTGATTTTTCTTTAGTTGCTTTGACTGTGAAGTAAGCTGCTGACAGTGATTTAAGTTGAACACTGCCAGGTTGATACAAATATCTTGATATTTCATAGTAAATCTGGAAACTGAATCAGAACTGTTTTTATTTCTTATCAACACTTGATTTCCTTTTGTTGTGATGTAAATTTATTCAGAATATTAGATATGGGAAAATACTATGTTTTTTCTCAGTTAAATATGTACTTTAAACTAACCGATTTCATCGTAAATTCCACGTTGGTACATGTGAATTAGTTCACGTTTAAATAAATCCCATTACGTTTTTTTCCGACGCCAAAGATGATGTCGCCACTGATACGTGCATTAAATATGTGAATAAAACTGTTCTTTATGCCAGGGATAAATATTGTTTCGCTTTTAGGTACTTTATATTTACGATATTACAGTAGACTTTAGTGTTCGTGAGCATAAAACGAAATTGGTAGTTTGTTGCTTTGATATTAAAGTAGGTGGTTTTATTATCGTCAGGAATGTAGATACTTCGAACGAAAACGAGTGCCGCCTTTCTAACTGAATTATCACATCCAGTTTCTTGCCTAACTGCAGTGGCGCTAACAGACGACGGCACGCTGTGACAGCCGAAGTTCGCCATCCAGGTAGTATAAAGATCACTGATCTGACCGGACACGCTGAGGTACCATACCAGCGTACGCTAGGCAGTAGCTTCATCAATAACAACATTGTATTTTATGTTGTAGTCTTCTATATGTTTTAATCTCCGAAATGTTGTTAATTTATATTTAATTATAACAAACCCTAACAAGAACGACACGTTTTCCATCTTCAATGTGTCATTGTCTTATATTAGCTTAATCTTATAACAAATACAATATGGCATCTTGTTTTCTGTGGACATCAAGCCTTCTGATTGTAACATAGGAAGCATTCTTGCTTCTTATTGGTTCTACTTCATGTAACATGTTGCCCAGATGTCACAGAACTTATTTTGGATTTCACATGATGAAGTGGCCTCTCCAGGTGAATCAGCAGGAAGTGACGTCCCAAAACTCGTAGAGCGCCATGTCATCATTTGCCACCTCATACCATGTGCAGATGGCTTTAGACTCTGTGGCAGGCATTCGGTGGCCAGATTTTGTGTCAAAGAGTGTCAGAGAGCGTACATCTCACGATATTTATAGATACTGTGAAGAAGTGTGTTGCAGATAGAGTTAATAATAAAGAAGCAATAAATTCAAACTTCATGCATGGGGCTTAAGTTTTACTATGCCCCATTTTAAGTAAAAGTAAATTTTTTCATGTATCTAATTGTTTGTGATGTCATATCTACTGAACTACAAATCGTGCAATGACATAATTTTGCAGGTATATTCAGTGTTATATTTAGATACTGTCTGCAAAATTTTTGAGAACAGATTTAGTAGTATAAAAACAATAAATTAAAATGTCTTTCATAACGTGGAAGTTTTGCTGTGCGCCATTTTAAGCAGAAGCTAGTTCGTCATGCATCTAAATATTTATTAAGTCATATCTCCTGAGCTGTGTATGTACAATGATATAATTTGCAGGTACATTCAATGGTATATGTATATACCATCTGCAAACTCTATTTTGTGGAGAGCCAGTAGTAAAGAAGTAATAGTTTAAAGTATCGTGCCTGATGCTGAAGTCTGACTGTATTAACAGCAAGAACATATAGTGAATGATAAGCTTTTTTCTTTCATTATTTTGTGGGGGTGTTAGCGGGAAGAAATTTCGTAAAGGTTTGAACTTGCGTTTAAAATTTATTGGAAGTCACTAAGTGCTCTCATTGAGTGGGATAAATAACTTCTCCTCAGACCCCCGTAGTGAGGCAGGGCTCCCATACTAAGGAGCCCCATATTTTGTAGGGGAGGGCCAAACTGACTGTAGTGATTTATTTAACAAGTTAACTATCACAGGCCATTGGCAGCCACAAGAGCTAGTTGGCTCTGTTGTAGCTACTGAGGACCTCACGGCGTTCAACGTGTAATTTATGCATATATAGGGAGTCAGGAGGAGAGGTGAGGGGTCATAGTATTGGTGATTATGAACAAAATGTTTCAAATGAATATATGTCCTTATGTTAACTGTATCCAGTATACAGCTGTTTGAAAATCACAGGCGTCAGTTGCATGTCGTTCTCAGCCAGCACTCTCATATGAATACAACCAAAACAACATTAGGCTATGTAGTGTTGTCTTAACTGACTGTCTCTCAGTGAACGTGTGTGGTATTATTGACGACCTATTCAGTCGTCCAGTTGTTATAAGTAACTGTCTAAACGGAGTACCATATCTCGATTTCCTCCAAAATGTGTTACCAGAATGCTTAGAGGATATTCCTTTGCCTACATGACGTCATATGTACTTCCAGTATGAAGGGGCTCCTGCAAAGTCCGTATGGCCAGCGACACAGTACTTCACTGAAACGTCTCCTGCATGTTGGATCAGTCAATGTGAAGTCATTTCTTGGCCACCGAGATTACCCGATCTTACTCCATTAAATTATTGTTCATGGGGATGGCTTAAGTGCGAAGTCTCCAACTAAGAGTGGACACAAAGGAGGAGATTCACGCTGGTATTTTACACGAGTGTGCTCAAGTAAAGGACTGTCTGAATGAGTTCAGATCACCAACACAGTAGCTGTCTATAAGAGCTGAAAATGCATTGTAGTTGATGGTGGACTTTTTGAACAACTTTCGTGAGGAAATGTACACAACTAAACAAAACATTAAATCACATCTTTTATTTACTATCATCTGCATTTGTCCTGTTCCCCATTGTTTTCAATAGTTTCCTCAGAAACTGTTAAGAACAAGACATAATTGCATTCATATGAAACTTTTTGTTCAGAATCACTACTACTATCATTAGGTGTGGATCCAGGGCTTGGTTCTGGAGGGGTCATATGTCACTGCTTGTGTTTCTTATCGTTGTCTTCAACTCCCCTTACCCTCCTCACAAATATAACTTGCCATTATCCTCACTTTATTGTACCACAGATGGGTATAATTTTAATAACTATAAAGTATGAAAACTTTTTTAATATAATAATAATAAACTGAATAATTACCATAAAATATATGAAATATTTAATTTAATGACAGTAATAATAATAATAATAATAACAATAACCATAGTAATAATTTCCTTACATCAGAGAATAGCACAATGCTGTAGCATAACATCCAACAAACTGCAATTCTGAAAAATCTTGTTTTTGAAAATTATACTTCCAAAACTTTGAGAACTACATCTGGCACACAGTTAATGTAAGAGGTGGAAGTGTGTACTTACTTAATACTATGACAGTACTCTGATATAAAAACTGCAGCTGTACGAGTGTGTAAATGAGGGAAATGTTAATTATTTCAGTCGTTTTTGCCTACATTCGGTAAGTCGTTATTCTTATTCTCCTTCTTCTTAGTGGCTCTTTTTCTTTCTGTCTTCCCTTATTGAGCTTCATGTGGTGTGTTGGAGTGATCCGTGCACTCTTGAACAGTGTAAGGTAAGCAGTAGGTAAGTCAGCATCTGTATGGGCACCTTTACCCAACTGGAATGATCCCGATTAGATTGCAACCCCATCCACACGAGCACGCCACCACACAAGCAATTAAAAGTATCCCACATTATTAACATAGGTTGTTAGTTCTACAATCTAGTGTCATTTTCGATACTCTCAATTTCCACGCTAGTTTCCTCTGCAAGAGATATACCTGAAATTTGGAAACTGATAAACAAGGTGTGTTCAAAGAGCACTGAGAATTTTTTAGTCGTATGTTGTAATAGATTGATTCGAGAGACATTTCTTTGCTTTTCTTTTAGTAAAATCTGTGAAAAGTGTTTGTACAGATGTAGCCTTATGAAGTAATTAGTCTGTTTGATCTGTCGAGAAGGTTAGATTTATCGTAGTAGTATCGGCGATTTTTTTTTTATAAACATTGATCAGAGAATTTGTGCTAAAGTTTAGTATGAGAACAGAAAAAAGTGCATCAAAATTTTAGAAATATTAAATATTACTTCTGGAGAGTCTTTTATGAGTAATACAAGGGTTTATGAGTGGTATAAGCGATTCCAAGAAAGCCATGAAGATGTTGATGATGACAAGAGCCCTAGACGTCCCAA
Organism: Schistocerca piceifrons; assembly: GCF_021461385.2. NCBI lineage: Eukaryota > Metazoa > Arthropoda > Insecta > Orthoptera > Acrididae > Schistocerca > Schistocerca piceifrons. Next base: position 780,709,789 of record NC_060139.1, on the reverse strand, counting down.
GAGGTCATTACAGTTGTAGAGCACTGTGGGTTCTGGCCAAGAATTCGCTGACGTCAGCATCAGTGCTTTCTTGTCGGTGGAGTTATATTACAGCTAAGACAATTGTGCATGTCATGTTTCACTGACAGCTGCATCAGCACTTCCATATCTCCAAGGCTGTACTGAGAACCATGCACCAAGGCAAAGGAGGAGAGGGTATGGGATGGGAAGGGGGGGGAGGTCCTGCCCTCCCCCATACCACTGAAAATAAGCACCCCCCACCCCAAGTGTCAAAGATCTGCAGCAAGTTGAGCAGCAAGCACAGAACTACATTCATACATCTGTGGGAGCAAGAGTCATCTGTAGCTTGCATGCTTGTCATATTTTGACATCAACATCCAGCCACAAGCCTATATGTGAGAGGGTCATACATTTAATTTGTTGAGTATTTGTGCAATAAAAGTGTAAATATAAATCAGGTGGAGCAATGCATCGATATCTGTATTCCCCCATACTAAAATGTGTAAATGTTGAGCCTGTAACTATAAAGTCAGTAGAGGCTGCATTTACAGAAGGAATGCCCATGTATGTAATTACACCTATAGGCTTGAATATGATTCAAGCTAAATTCAAACCATGTAAAAACAATCATTTGTGTACATCTATAAAACGGATGATTGGGTGTGTAAATAAACAAATGTTCTATAAATCTGTTCTTATTTGCTTCCACCCTAGAATAACTTTCATAGTAAGAGACACTCAAATAATAATAATATTTCAGATACAGCAAATAAACTCATTGTTTATCATCAATAGCAGTATTTTTTCAAAAAAATAGATAGATTATATGCAGAAAGATTTTATTTGTATAAGAGCAGCTGATTAACTGTACAATACATTTTTATTCAGAGAGATTGTGTAAGTTCAGAATGACTTTATTTACATAATATTGTCTGGTCAGCTATACAGTATTTACAGCAGCAGATATACATTATGCTAAAATGATTTTTTATTTACAATATTTACAGTGAACAAGGACTACCAACAGCAAGTGAAGAATCACACACATACACACAAACATACAAAAAGAAAATACAACTTTTTACAAGCATATACAGCGTGCAGTTGTGTACATGGTACACATAATAATAATAATAATAATAATAATAATAATAATAATGCAATTCACATGCACATGCACACGTACACACACACACACACACACACACAAAATCATTCAAGAGAGTAGTGTGAGAGCTGCAGAGTCCAATCTTATCCACCCAGATGAGGGAACTTGTCCTCATGACTTGATAGACAGACTTTCAGCTGCAGTGCAGTATACAGGGTGAGTCACCTAAGATTACCGCTGGATATATTTCGTAAACCACATCAAATACTGACGAACCGATTCCACAGACCGAACGTGAGGAGAGGGACTAGTGTAATTGTTTAATACAAACCATACAAAAATGCACGGAAGTATGTTTTTTAACACATACCTACGTTTTTTAAATGGAACCACGTTAGTTTTGTTAGCACATCTGAATATATAAACAAATACGTAATCAGTGCCGTTTGTTGCATTGTGAAATGTTTATTACATCCGGAGATATTGTAACCTAAAGTTGACGCTTGAAACCTCCGACGTTCAGTTGCGTGTTGTAACAAACACGGGCCACGTGTAGTACACCGTGTTACCAGACGTCTGTGATAGTGTAGTGTTGTAGGAACTGTGACCATGATGTATTCGAACTCTGAAAAGGCGGAGATGATACTCATCTACGGCGAGTGTCGACGAAATGCAGCTGAAGCCTGCAGGGTGTACGCAGAACGGTACCCGGACAGAGAGCATCCAACGTGCCGCACATTGCAGAACATCTACCGCCAACTGTATGCAACAGGTATGGTCGAAGCACGCAAACGGGTCCGTAACAGGCCCGTCACAGGAGAAGCGGGTGCAGTTGGTGTGTTAGCTGCTGTTGCCATGAACCCGCACATGAGTACACGGTACATTGCGAGAGCCGGTGGACTGAGTCAAAGTAGTGTCATGCGCATACTGCATCGTCACCGCTTTCACCCGTTTCATGTGTCGCTACATCAGCAATTACATGGTGATGACTTTAATCATCGAGTGCAATTCTGTCAATGGGCATTAACAGAGAATGCGTTGCAGTTCTACCCGTTTACCGATGAAGTGGGTTTCACAAACCACGGAGCAGTGAATCTACGGAACATGCATTACTGGTCCGTGGACAATCCTCGCTGGCTCAGACAGGTAGAGCGACAGCGACCGTGGACTGTAAATGTATGGTGCGGAATCATTGGCGACCACCTCATTGGTCCTCACTTCATTGCAGGGGCCCAAACAGCTGCAATATACATCTGCGAACGTTGCTCGAAAATGTCCCACTGGAAACGCGTCGTCGTATGTGGTATCAGCATGATGGTGCACCTGCACATTCCGCAATTAACACTAGGCTGACCCTTGACAGGATATTCGACGGGCGTTTCATAGGACGTGGAGGACGCATAAATTGGCCAGCCCGTTCTCCTGATCTTACACCTCTGGACTTCTTTCTGTGGGGTACGTTAAAGGAGAATGTGTACCGTGATGTGCCTACAACCCCAGAGGATATGAAACAACGTATTGTAGCAGCCTGCGGCGACATTACACCAGATCTACTGCGGCGTGTACGGCATTCTTTACGCCAGAGATTGCAATTGTGTGCAGCAAATGATGGCCACCACATTGAACATCTATTGGCCTGACATGTCGGGACACACTCTATTCCACTCCGTAATTGAAAACGGAAACCACGTGTGTACGTGTACCTCACCCCTCATGGTAATGTACATGTGCGTCAGTGGAAAAGACCAATAAAAAGGTGTTAGCATGTGGACGTAGTGTGCTGTTCTAGTCTCTTCTGTACCTAAGGTCCATCACCGTTCCCTTTGGATCCCTACGTAATTCGGTACTCTCCGATACGCACGATCGAACAGCGGAGGAGTGGTACTCAAGCGTCAACTTTAGGTTACAATATCTCCGGATGTAATTAACATTTTACAATGCAACAAACGGCACTGATTACGTATTTGTTTATAAGTTCAGATGTGCTAACAAAACTAACGGGGTTCCATTTAAAAAAAAAGTAGGTTTATGTTAAAAGACATACTTCCGTGCACTTTTTATAGTTTGTATTAACCAGTTACACTAGCCCCTCTCCTCACGTTCGGTCTGTGGAATCGATTCGTCAGTATTTGATGTGGTTTACGAAATATATCCAGCGGTAATCTTAGGTGACTCACCCTGTATACCTCATGGCCTGTGAACATAAGACTACTTTCTGCGTCGAATGAGGAGATTCATCATCAGGAAACAGATGCTGCTTATAGTCTTCGATTGTGAGTGCTGATGAGGCCACATGATGCACAACCTTAGCCGATCGCTAGGCGGCACCTGCACCTGCATGGTGCCCGTACTTTTCAGCTGGAGCCCTATAAACTCCACAATCTGCGAGCCATCCGCCACGTGTTTCATCAGGCTGATAACCTTCTTGTTCTGAGGTGTTATGCCGTAAGGATTATCGGCAGCATATCCAGACATATCGAATTCATCGGGATTGCACCTAATTACTGCATATGGATCGCAGCCTTTCACCCAGTAGATGAAACTATTTGCATCCATATAAAGTAACTTGACATTAGTGAAGTTTGATTTAGCAAACTTGTAGTGGAATCGTTACATGTGGAATTTGGAGGGGTCCCGAACACACATACTGATATAGACAGGCTTCATGAACTCCACTAAAACCTTAGCTATCTCTGCAGTGACTACCCCTTCATTGAAGACTGTGGCCCTTCTAAAATTTGGCCTGGTGACTTAATTTCTTGTATGATAGCGCCGATCCCAACAGCAAATTGAATGGGTATCACAATGGGTTCTAACATTCTTCATGGGTTTGCCGAAAACTGAATTATTCATTAATTTTTAAAAATCTTTTTCAAAATCACATCGTGAGAGCCCTCCATTCGGTGTTCGAATCAATGTACTCCTTCAACAAGGGATACTGCTTGAAAGAGATGCCGCAGATGATTGTAGGAAGCTGTATCTCCAATTTGAGACATTTATGGAGGTTTCTGTAGTGTAAAATGTATCTCTGGTTATTCCTCAGCCTTGTAATCAGTTTTAGGGTAGAACCATTTCATAGGATTAGGCACTCCTAACACAGCGGCAAGTCACTGTGCTCATCATGCAAATCAATGGGATATTCCAGGTCTGCTTCCAGGACATACCCCCTGTCAGCATCAGCAGCTACATCTAGGATCTTATCCTTCAGTTTGACGATTTCATCTTTGGACAGGCAGCAGAAACCTGCAAATGGCGGAGTTTGTTGCATGACTTGTCCATAGAGACTGTTTACATCCAAGTAAAGGATATAACTCAAATCGTCAGATGGCCTGTACTCCTCCTCCCTCGATCGTGAGTTATTCACCTTGGCATACCTACAGACGCACTGGTAATATTACCTGTAAACGTCACATTCGAGAAAAAGCTACATATCAACATCGCTCATCAGTTCGAGGTTAATATATGCCTTTTTTAACATTGTATCCCACGAAAGCCCTGACATAGTGTAATAGAAGGCAGGATGCAGAGAGTATGTGCCCAGGTATATACCCTGGAATTTCTCAAAAAAGTCCGTTAGCAAGTGCACGTCTGTCTCCATATACAATTTAGCTTAACCCTATACATCAGAGACGTTGAACTAATGTCAAACGTTCACCATGCCCCCATTTTCCACATCCATTATGGCAGTTCCCGTGAGTTTGCTGGTGGAAACAGTTATATTGGGCAACATGATTTCACTGAGTGTCTCCATTCATATGGAAAAACCTCCTTTTTCTTTACGAGCTGAAACTTTGCATCATTGGGAAATGCAGCTTGAGTGGTACGCATTTCCTCTTGACAAATCATCTCAGCGTGTTTCTGAACAGCTGCCCACGTAAATCGTAAGGGATCCAGAAAGCAGAGCAATGTTCTAGGTGTCATTTGCTTGGAGAATGAAACAGTTATGATACAGGCCTTATCATTCTCCCCCTCAAAAGCAACCGAGTGCTCGACAAGAAAGTGAGCATCATACCCACTGAAATTATGAAAGAAGACAAGCATGTGTCATGACAGTTTGTACTTCAAGTTGCTTGCATTGTAAGCTGCACCGAAAAAATTCTCCGTTAGATGACAGTGGTCTCTATGTAAAGTTTTCACTTCTATGTTCAAAGGCAAGTCACAAATAAAAAATTCCAGCGCCTGCTTCTATAAAATATCGTTCTCCTGCGAGTCAGTCATCGGAATGTTTTTGCTAGAAAGGCCGTCAGCATCCAAGTTTTTTGAGCTCAGAGAGCAACTCTCTTGCAGAATTATTCCTCACATACGAGTCAGATCGGTTGCAACTAGAATCATATGAGCATACAACCTCATATGCTGCCACATACAGTATGCATAGTTCTCTGAAAGTAGTGTAAGAGACATTGGGATCAGATTAAGAACGTGCCACAGGAACTAGTATTCTCTCAAAGTCAGTATACGCAAGAAAAGGACATCTTAAACTTTAAGAAACTTTCCATTCTCAGTAGGCATTGCCTCATGTACTAGTTTCTGGGTCGAGCAATCAATCAGCTGCCTTTCTAAATACTCATATTTAGTATAAGAGTTTAGATATGCGTGGCAAAAATGCCTTTTTCCCTTATTTCTACTCATCTGGATGGGAAGTAGGTGGAACATGTTTTTGATCCAGACACAGCGTTGCTTCTCACCTTTGAAGAATAGCAATAAATCTATGTGTTTAGAATACTGAACAGTTACTTCGGAAAAATAGAGGGGTCCAGCTGCTTTATGCTCCAAATTTCTTGCCTTGCTTTTCTTCTCATTTACATACAGACCAAAAACATAAACTGAGTAATTAGGGTTTTGCCTCCAGAATTTTGGCAGGTCTGGATTGTGACGGGGAATGAGATGCTTTTAAAGTCAAAATGTTCCCAGATGTTAGATGTCTTATACATATCTGTAAGACAAGCATATTTTGGGTAATCTCTATTGCAAGCTGGAAGCAACCATGTGAAACAATATTTATCCTTCTCTTCTACATTTTGAACACTGACACTAGCTTTTTTAGCGGCAATATCTTATGGGAGAGGGATAAAATTGGATGTCCCATTAACTGGATCAAAAACATGCAAGTACACACCAAGGTGGAGTAAGTGGCTGAGGGTCTTATCAGTCCCTTCACATCAGAATAACGCTTCAGATTGATGCTCTCGGTATAAGTTCCATAGCAGTCGGCAACTGACGTGTCCTGTGATATCACGCTATCCTTCACCCAATGTTTGACAATTTCTGTCTCTGTTGCATCATTACTGCCTTCTTTAGCAGGTTTCAACAGCTTATAGTACAGAACTGTTTTGCACCTGATGGCAGGATACCACTGGGTGTTGATGATTTCAGGAGGCTCCCTTTCCAATGAAGTCTGGCATGCACAAAGGAAGGTAGCCAGATCTCTAATCCAGCTATTTATCAATGCTAGACTGTCACATCCTATTCTTGAAACCAACAGCAACCAGAGGGTAGTCTAATGACTTGGCTACGTGATTTACCTGGTGAAGGGCTGTGGGGCTGCTACTGTTAGACTGGGGTTGGGGTAATGCAGACATTGAGGGTACAACCCTGCTGCTGCTAGGCTGCGGGTGGTAGGCGGATGGGGACATCATGCAAAGGCATCGCTACAAGGACACTGAGTAATTCTGAAACACATTAATCGCAGCCATCTATAAGCATCATGTCAAATCATACTCACACAAACAAAAGTGTATTTAGACAGATACTTACTAAAATACTTTCACTCCCTTGCTGATGATGTCGATGGTACTGCCCTGCTGTTGCTACACCGAGGTGACGAAGGTGTTGATTGCCACATCAATGATGGATCCAGCCAAGGTGTTGTGAGCCTACCTCTGGACACATTGTGCAAAAGCAGTAATACAAGGCTGTAGAGTAATACTCAAACAAATGTATCACAGCAGTTTATATAAATATCATTTCAAATGACACACACACACACACACACACACACACACACACACACACACACACACACACACACACACACATTCACACATGCTATGTACCCTCATCATTATTATCAGTAGATATCTAGGATGGCACTACTAACTTATCAATAAAGGGACTTATATCTACACATCATCCTTCTGATTCTGTGTGTGGTGAAGGTGGACTAAGAACAATTGATTTAGTATTAATTGCATCTTGTCCCTGACTCTTGGAATAAATATCAACGAAACCTAAAGACATAACAGTCAAGAAGTGTTGATAAAAAATGTAAGACACACACACTCACAGAAACATAATTTCTACTTATTTATATACAGGTAGCACACACATCTGTGTGCAGGTACATGTGTACCAAGAGATACAGACATCTGCATTCACGTAAATCTAGCACAGTGCTGACGTTCATGCTTACCACCACACGAGTAGCACTCGTCTGCACATAGCACTATGTTTGTTCTTTTCAAGAGAGTTTGGGTTAGCTACAGTACACATATATAGTACATATGTAAAATCCAAAATGCCAGCGAGTACAGACAACTGGTACTAAATGCACCTTTAAGGTATTTGTATTCTAACATGCCTCCGCATGCCACAATGCACACATACATGGTACAGTGATACTGCTCAGGGCGAGGCAGCATAACATAACCAAGGTCGCGGCACCACACCTGCCCACTACTGCTGCAGCCTGCTGGTACGATGTCTCCAGTTTATCAGCCACATCTGCAGTGCTTATGCCATCAAGGGCCCCTGGCGCTTTGTATACTTCATCACAAGAAGTGCAGCAGGAAGCGTAAATTAAATAGTCACCTGAAGCCTGTGAATGGGGAGACGAAAAATAGGGAGTGAATAAATAAATAAATACAAAGTTTTTTTAAAGAAGAAACAATTTATTGATTGGTAAGCCAAGTGAATAATAGTTGCATATTCTCTGAAGCCTTCATAAACCTGCGTTTTCCTCACCTCTTCTTCAACTGCTTGAGAGCAGGACATCCTGTTTCCAGATTCTGGACAAAAGCACATCTAAAAATTTCTTGAAACCAGGAAATCTTCTCATGACCTTTGCTGTAAACGTTGCTGTCTTTATGATCCTATGTTCGGAGCGATAACAGTATACTTCATATGTGACCCCTTCATTCTCACAACAATCTGCATCGTAGAATCGTGTCAACCACACTGCCGTTTTCCGAGTTTCAGCACAATGCACTGAGCTAAATGATGTGGGCGAAACAATGATTATGGAATACCTCATTATTGCCTGTCTAGCGTCTTAGAATGCAAGGAACACAACATATTGAAACACAAATAATCTACACTCATTGTAAAACCCTTGTTTGTCTGCGACGATCTTTGCTCTGAGGGCCATATCTGTGTAATGTGTTCAATGGTGCGTAATGCCTCTTCATTTATACTACACAATGCACAAGTCCCGTTAGCGGCGAGTAGTTAATGAGTCAATCATGTAGTATTAATGCATACACTGCAGAGCACAAAACTTTGTGATGATTCAAATTCATTACATACATCCACAATTCCAGTCTTCACTGTCTCGTGTTGCTTTGAACAATCTGTTACCAGAATGGGTGATAATTCCTTAAACTGCTGTGGGCCAAGTGTGCATCCAAAACCATCATCAAGCTCATAATATGACTTATAAAACCTTGGATACACGTCATACAATAGTCCACATGCGTTTCTGTTCCAGTAAAGCTGTAAATTATCGTATAGAAAAAACTGAAGGTTTAGGTACACTCTGTCATTGTTCAGTTTACATTTGTCGAATACACTCGAATCCTTTTCGAGATTACCCTTCCCGCCTGTCTGCAGCACCGGATAATAAAGCGAGGTGTTTCTAGTTGGTTAGAAGTCTTAAGAGTCCATGCTTGGTGAGATGACTATAGAAGGACCGGATATTCAAACAGCTCCAATAAAAGGATAGCTAAGTGCAGTTGCACTCTTGAACTCAGAAAACGTAAAAGTTTCAGATTCTCTCCGTCTAATAGAGACAGATGCAGTACTTCCCATATCAATTTATCCAGCACAATTTCATTCTCTTCTTCTGCTTGTCCCAGAAGATATGAGTTATCATCTATAGCACTCTGCTTATAGTTCATAATAATACAATTAGTATCTTCAAAGAAACCCATTAATATTTTGTGTGGAACAAATACACTAAGAGAGTTATCTGTCGATCCATCTATGAACCATCCTGCGTTTCGTAGGGCATTCAGACTCGATGTCGATGCAGAGGTGTATGTCTTGAACGTCGAAGTGATACAAACCTTTTTTATTGGAACAGAAAGGTGACAGCATTATGTGTATTTACTGACAGGGCCGCGGCTTTCTTGGACGAAAATACACCCTCCAAATATGGGAACCTCTTGCTCGCAAGAGTCAATTCACCTTGTTGAATAATAATTCGTATCTCGTCATTATTATTAAATGTCACTGAGGCAAACGGTTTGTGGGAAAAATATTCTTGCGTAATGATACGCTCGTCACATGGGATTGGAGTTGTTAAACCAATTGACGTCACTGCAAGGTTCCAGTCCTATGGATTTAAGAAACTGTTAATTCCCATGTGTTATCGTGTCGTGTTTCTATTGTAAAGTGGTCTTCTTTTTGTTGGGTATGTCATATTTATACTTAATACCCATAATTCTGCTTCAGATGAAGTTGTACTATAATATCCTCACCTGGAAGATCGGCTAGCTTCGCGTTCTGACTTTCGGTATTCAGCTCGAAATGGTCCGATGTCTGAACAATCACAGGGGGATACTCGCTTATCGGATTACTGGAATCTCCGCAATTTGTAACCAGGACCCACTATAGCAAAAAATATTTATATAGTACGAACTAATCTATCGTTAAGGTACGAATTCGTAGCGATATTACACTCTACACAAATCATACTTACTGGCAGTATGTCAGCTCAGGTAACTGATGTGACTCGTAAATTTTAGCAGCATTATGCTCCAGCGCTTGTCCCCTCGAGAAACCGACTAGCGATCCTATTCAACCATTGACACAAAAGTCCACTATCTCTCCTGTTGTTTTTATCTCTTTTTTAAACATATTAACATTTGCATGTAGCTCAAATCCTTTTACAAATCGCTTTATACACGCATTTACATCGCCAGTGACTTAGGGGGCAGGATGTATTACCACAACTTCTGCACTCCCTAAATACAGTTTATAATTCACCTCAGTGACAGTAGCTATGCTTTTGTGTGTTTCCAGACTGATCAATGCTATACTCCACATTCCCTTGCTCAGATCTACTGGAGGAAAATAGATCGCTTTTAATGCAGGCGAATATTCTTTTAGAGTCAGAGTGAATGAAATTGTATGTCGCCCTCAGATGATGCAGTGACTAACATACTGCCTTTTTATGCAACTGTCAGGGGAAAGATTAGGCAGAAATGTCCATAGAGTTATGAACTGAAATCTTGGTAGGATCGAAATTTGTGCCACACCTGGTTCCTGTTGGTGGAGCTTTGACACAATTATTCAAGCAGACTTAAATCACGAAATGAATTAAAACAGTGTACAGTATTCCACTTTTTCTTAACATACACAACCCAGTGAGTTCCATATCCCCCCCCCCCCTCCACAACATCTGAGTTGACAATCCCACATTCTTTTAATTTCCACATCCTCTCTGCCAATGTATCCTGCACTAACACACAACAAAATCTCTGGATTTTGAGTTTTCTGATGAGTTTAAGCGGATCTATGATTGTAAGTGGTCTGTCAGGTAGATCTCTATGAGCTTTTCTTTCTCCCTTTCGAGTCCACATTTTACCTTCTACTAGAAGAAAATTAAAAATTTGTTTTTTACTTATAATTCTTCTAGTAATACATTAAACATGATTTCAAATTTATTTTGAATTATTGCAATTTCTTCTGATGTCTCTGTATGTACTTAATACTGATTACCCTGTTGGTGCTGCCATCTAGTAATCTAGTTTACACATGAGAACACAATGGTGCCATGTGGAACCAGTGGGCTTTCGTGGATATAGCAAAAATATCTGAAATCTGTGAAGGGTCGATATGAACCCACTGGGCTGGAAAGGGCTATGAAAACCCAAGCCATTATGACTGTAAATATAGTCCTTTATTGATATCAATTACTTCCATGACCATATTATGCCTTTTAGCCTCTTGTAGTTGCTTCCAGCATTAAATGCATTCCTAATTGCTTGCATTATGACAACAGTAGTAGTAGGGGAAAGAGAATTCAGGTGCACTTTTGATATCAAATTTATATGCTGATTAATTAAAATTAACAATTAAAGCACCCCTCCCCTCCCCTTAACCTATTGTTCTACTGAGTGGTTTATGACTCTCTGAGGGTTCATCTGTGACCCACTGGGGATAATCCGTCCTTCTGAGAAACCCCCCACCCCCACCCCTCTGGAAAAAGGAATGATGATCACAATGCTCTTTTGATATCAAGTTTATTGACTAATTATTTAAATTTAGCAAATAATTACTCCCTCTCCCTTTGGAAAATCTCCAGCCTATCGAAGGGTCCCCATTCTCTGCTCCCCTCCCCAACCCACCTCACCCACTATTGATAGGAAGAACACAAATCTGTGGGAAATCGAAATTTTGTGGTAAATTCGAATTTTGGCGGTAAATTCAAATAGTAATTACATTGCGTAGCAGATGACATAATAATAATAGTATTATGTTTTTTATTGATAGCAATTATATCTGCATATCACTGGTGTGGTAGGATGTAGGGTATTCTCTTCATTTAATCATCTTTGGAATACTGACACAGCTCACAACACCACAATCCAGCATAGCCAGTCAAGAATATTGATAGAGTTTAACTCCACTCCCCCTAATGGCCACAAAATCCAATTTTTTCCCCTCTGGTTGTGAAGAAGGCGAGTTGGGCAGGAGTAGTTGCCCTTGATCAAGCACTAATCGTTGTGAGGAAAGCGAGATGGGCAGGAGTAGTTGCCGTTGATCAAGCACTAACAGTAGCTTTATCGAATTGTGTCAATAACAGCTTGATGTAGAGTGGATAATTTCGCTATTGGTCTAGCACTAGAGAGTTGCTCCAGTCACTCTATCCAGTAGCTCTATATGAACATTAGGATGGGTAATAATATTAAAACAGCGACCTACTCTCCCAGTGTGGCTATATATATATATTTTTTTTACTTTATTGTTATTTTAAAACCTGTACAACAGGCAGGCTGTCAGCAGCACACTACGCTGCTCTTCAGCCATAGAAGACACAAGCAGCAAAAACAGTGAGAAGACACAGAAGTCACAGAGCGGTGGGCAATAAAACAGGAGACACATAGAGACAATCACGGAGCCGTTCACACTCGTCGATAATCCACACTGCTAGCTGATGAGACGACGCACAACCACTGAAGATGATGATGGCACTGGTGAACGATGGAGGGGACGGTGAACACTAAACACTAAACACTAAACACACAAAACACTGATGGCGGCGACCTCCGGCGCGCGAATGTCCACGTAACGTGTGCGAGTCCGGGGACCTGCCAAGAGGGGTAGAAGGGGGAGGTGGGGGAGAGGGGAGAAAAAGGATGCCAATGGCTGAGGAGTCGGGGGCAGGAGGAGAGGAACAGGGGAGGGGAGGCCCGGGGGAGGAGGGGGGGAGAAAAGGAGGAGGGAGGGGAAAGGGAGAGGAGGGAGGGAGGGTGCCTGGAGGAATAAGTACAGGAGGAGGGTGGGAGGATCAAAGTTGGTAGGAGGGGTAGATGGAAGGGAGGAGGGCATCATCAGGGAGGGGGAGCTGGCGGAAGCCACCTTGGGAGAGGGTAAGGAGGGTGGAGAGGTGGAGACCGGGTGGGACGTGCGAATACAGGCGCGGCAGCGGGCGGGGGTGGGAGAGGATCGGGGAGACGAGTCGGTGAGGAGGATCGAGTTTGCGGGAGGTGTACAGGATCCGTATCCTTTCAAGGAAAAGGAGGAGGTGGGGGAAGGGGATGAGATCATAGAGGATCCGCGTGGGGGAGGGGAGACGGATGCGATAGGCGAGGCGGAGAGCATGGCGTTCAAGGATTTGGAGGGATTGATAAAAGGTAGGGGGAGCGGAGATCCATGCTGGATGGGCATAACAAAGGATAGGGCGGATGAGGGATTTATAGGTGTGGAGGATGGTGGAGGGGTCCAGACCCCACGTACGGCCGGAAAGGAGCTTGAGGAGACGGAGGCGGGAACGTGCCTTGGCTTGGATTGTCTGGAGATGGGGAGTCCAGGAGAGGCGACGATCGAGGGTGACGCCAAGGTACTTAAGGGTGGGAGTGAGGGCGATGGGACGGCCATAGACGGTGAGATAGAAATCAAGGAGGCGGAAGGAAGGGGTGGTTTTGCCTACAATGATCGCCTGGGTTTTGGAAGGATTGACCTTGAGCAACCACTGGTTGCACCAAGCGGTGAACCGGTCAAGATGGGATTGGAGAAGGCGTTGGGAGCGCTGTAGGGTGGGGGCAAGGGCAAGGAAGGCGGTGTCATCGGCAAACTGGAGAAGGTGGACGGGGGGGGTGACGGCGGCGGCATGTCCGCCGTGTACAACAGGTACAGAAGGGGGGAGAGGACGGAGCCTTGGGGCACACCGGCGGAGGGGAAAAAGGTGTAGGAATCGGTGTTATGGATGGTGACATAGGAAGGACGGCGGGAGAGAAAGGAGTGTGGCTATTTTTTTTTTTTTTTTTTTCTTTATTGTATTTCAATTCCCCATCGGGGCGGGCTGGCAGCAGCATATGCGCTGCTCTTCAGCCGAAAGACATAGAACAAAACAAGAGAAGACATTTAAAAACAGCAAAGGAGAGAAGAAGGCGAACATAGATATAAAAAGGGAGAACATCATGGAAGGCAATATACAAAAAAAAAAAAAAAAAAAAAAAACGGGGTGACTGTAAAATGGAGATAAAAAACTGTTTAAAAGTAGCACACACAAAAAAGCCACACACTGCGACGATTAAAAGAACACAAGGCACAGTATGACTGGAGCATAAAGGTGTTGACGGATGGCATAGCACACAGCGTAACACTGACGGCGAACCTCAAGGCAGTACACAATTAAAATCACACCTCTTGACGCACACGGGAAACAGCACGAAACACAACACTGACGTGGCACACTGTTGATGAGCAATACAGAGGATCTGCCAGGTTCAAGGAGATGAGGGAGACCTGAAGAAGGGAGGGAGGGGAAGAGATGGGGGAGGGGAATGGGGGGCGCTCGGAAGAGGGCCAGGTAGGGAGGGATGTGGGAAGGAGAGAGGCAAGTATGGGGGGCAGGGTCTCAGGGGAGGGGGGGGATGGAGGAAAATCCGCTCTGGGAGAAGGAAGAAAGAGGAGAAGGGGGCCCTGGGGAGGGGGGGGGGAACAAGGCCGGGTTATAGTTGGAAGGAAGGGTATATGTCACGGCGAAGTTCGTCAGCCGGGAGGGGAAGGCGTTGGAAATTGCCCTGATGAAGGAGATGGAGGGTGTGGAGGTGGAGAGAGGGAGGGATACAGCGATAGAGGCGCGGCAACGGGCGGGGGGTGGAGAGGAAGGAGGAAACCAGAGGGTGGGGGGGATCAAGCCTGCGGACAATGTAAAGGATGCGGAGATGTTGGAGGAACAAGAGGAGGTGGGGGAAGGGGATCAGTTCATACAAGAGCCGTGTGGGGGAAGGAAGGCGGATACGGAAGGCAAGGCGGAGCGCATGGCGTTCAAGGATTTGGAGAGCCTTGTAAAAGCGGGTGGGGGCGGAGATCCAGGCGACGCTGGCATAACAGAGGATAGGACGGATGAGGGATTTGTAGGTGTGGAGGATGGTAGAAGGATGCAATCCCCATGTCCGGCCGGACAGGAGTTTCAGCAGGCGGAGGCGGGAATGGGCTTTCTGCTGGATGGTCAGGAGATGAGGGGTCCAGGTGAGGTGTCGGTCAAGGGTGAGGCCAAGGTATTTCAGGGTGGGGGTGAGTTGGATAGGACGACCATAAAGGGTGAGGTAGAAATCTTGGAGGCGAAAGGAGCGAGTGGTACGGCCTATGATGATTGCCTGGGTTTTGGAGGGGTTGAGACGGAGGAGCCACTGATTACACCAAGTGGTGAACTGGTTAAGGTGGGTTTGGAGGGTACGTTGAGACCGTTGAAGGGTAGGATAGAGAGCCAGGAAGGCGGTGTCATCAGCATATTGGAGAAGGTGAACTGGTGGGGGTGGCTTGGGCATATCAGCTGTATACAAGAGATAAAGGAGAGGGGAGAGGACAGAACCCTGGGGGACGCCAGCCGTGGGATAAAAGATACGGGAGTTGGTGTTGTGGAGGGTGACATAGGAAGGACGGTGCGAGAGGAAGGAAGCGACCAGACGGACAAAATTGATAGGCAGGGCGTAGGTTTGGAGTTTAAAGAGGAGACCGGGATGCCATACACGGTCATAGGCATTTTGGAGGTCAAGGGAAACAAAAATGGCGGAGCGACGTGAGTTGAGCTGGAGGGACAGAAGGTGAACAAGGTTGAGGAGTTGGTCGTCAGCAGAGAAGGAGGGTCGGAAGCCACACTGGGTAAGGGGGAGGAGGTGGTGTTGAGCAAGGTGCCGATGGATACGGTGGGAGAGGATGGATTCAAGGACCTTACTGAAGACGGAGGTGAGGCAGATGGGACGATAGGAAGAGGCGGCAGAAGGGGGTTTGTTGGGTTTGAGGAAGAGGAGGACGCGGGAGGTCTTCCACAGGTCAGGGTAGAAGCCAGTAGAGAGGATGACATTATAGAGATGGGCGAGGACAGTTAGGAAGGAATAGGGGCTTTCTCGAAGGTGACGGTAGGTGACACAGTCGTGACCAGGGGCCGTGTTGCGTTTGGACTGGAGGAGAAGTTTAATGTCTTGTGCTGTGATGGGAGTGTTGACGTCGGAGGGGGGCAACTGCCCCAAGTACTGGAGACTAGGAGCAAGTGGAGCGACTGAGGTATCAGCACGTGCCATGACGGTGGGGAAAAGAGAATAATCATAGTGGGGATCATCGGGGATGGAGAAGACCTCGGAAAGGTGGGAAGCGAAGTGGTTGGCCTTACTGAGGTTGTCTGGAAGGGGGCGATCGTTATGGAGAAGGGGGTAGTGGGGAGCGGAAAGGGAACCAGTAAGACGATGGAAGGCAGACCAGTACTTGGAGGAGTTGATAGGGAGGGTGGCATTGAGTCGTGTGCAGGTCTGGCGCCAGTCCCGGCGTTTCGTTGCTGTAATAAGGTTCCGTACGTGTCGCTGTATTTGCCGGTGGCGTTGGAGTGTATCCCTGTCACGAGTGCGGAGGAAGGAGCGATAGAGGCGGCGGGATTCACGGAGGAGGAGGACAGCCCGCGGAGGGAGAGTGGGACGGTGTGGGTGGATGGTTTTAGTAGGAACATGGGCCTCCACGGCGTCAGTAATTACCTGCTGAAGGAAGGACGAGGCGTGGACGATGTCATCAGGATGGCGATAGGTAAGAGGGTGGCTTTCGACCTGGGTGGAGATGGAGTCCCGGTAGGCATCCCAGTTGGCACGGCGATAGTCATGGACGACCTTGGGAGGGGGTGCAGGTTGCGGAGCCGGAGGGAGGCGGTTGGCAGACGTTATGGTGAGAAGGACAGGGAGGTGATCGCTACCTGTGGGGTCAAGGACGGCAACAGTGATACGCCCAAGGAGGTTGGCGGAGGCAATGACAACATCGGGGGTGGTGTTACTTTCGGGTCGGGTGTGCTGGGGAATGGGAACAAGGTCACCCTGGATTGTGGAGAGGAACTGATGCCACCGCCGAAGGGCAGCAGGAGTGCGGCTATGGACGTTGAGGTCGGCGGCAATCACATAGGTGGAGAAGGTGCGGTCAATGTGTGAGATGAAGTCATAAGGAAGAGGAGCAGTGGAGCGGACATAGATGGTGGCACAGGTAATGGTGATGGAGGGGAAGAAGACGCTAAGGATAAGGTGTTCAGTGGGGTCATTGAGGAGAGGTTGTGGCCGGACAGGGATATGCTTAAGGTGGCCAATCGCGACTCCACCCTGCGCACGAGGACCAGGAGCATCAGTGCGGTGGAGGATATAGGGGGAGGTGCGGATAGAATGGTGGGGCTGGAGAAAGGTTTCGTTCAAGAGGAAGGTGTCGACCTGGTGGTGGGAGAGGGTGTGCATGAGGAGGTATTTGTTGGAGCGGAAGGAGCGAATGTTCTGGAAGAGGATGCGAGACTCGTGCCGCGCCATGAAGGGAAGGAGGGGGGGGGGGGGAAGAGAGGGAAGGGAAGAGACTTAAACTAGGGTGTCGAGGCGGGTGAAGGTGAAGTGGGCTTGGTTGTGGGAGTAAGTGGCGAAAGTGTTCAGGTGGAAAACAGAGCGAGCAGCAAGGGATATTTGTTGGAAGGTGTGCGGGCGCTGAAAAGGGTGAATGTTTTGGAGTACAACGGTAATGAACCGGATGATGTCCTCGGCCGTGGGGGGTGGACGGAGGGAATTGTTAGGATGGACAGGAGGATCGACGGGACGAACTGGGACTGTAAGTTCAGGGGTGGCTGGAGGGGGTTTAGCTTTACACTTGTGGGAGTATGTGGGATGGGGGCCATTGCAGGTATTACAGGAAGGAGGAGCAGCGAGGTTGGGGCAGTTCTTGAGAAAGTGGGAGGCCTTGCAATGGGGACAGGTGGGGGGGTTTTTGCAGTTGGGAGTCAGGTGGTCATTGTACATCAGGCACCGTTGGCAACGGTAGGATTGGGGAGGGGATTTGGAGGATTCAACAGGGTGGCGACGGTGGTATATCAGGGCACCCTGGGTGAGGAGATGGTCTATGGACGGGGCAGACTCGGAGAATACCCGCATGAGGTAGGTGGGACCAGAGGCATTGTGGATACGGCGGGCAGAGCGGATTTCCAAGTCCGGGTGGGAGTTCAGTTCCACCAACACTTCATCCTCTGTGATCACCGGGCTGAGCTTGGTGATCACAGCGGTGTAGGTGGGGGGGCGACGGGGAGGCTGGGGCTGACGAGGAGTGGAAGCGGAAAGGAAGGGTGTCAGAGAGGCGTGGGGGCCAAACATAACTCGAGGGAGTTTTCGCAGGAGGTCTGTGTGAAATGATGGGGACGGGGACTTGATAAGGACTGAGTCCCTGCGGGGAATGAGTTGGGAGATGGGAGCACCAGGTAAGTACTTTCGTATTTCCTTGGTGAGGGTACGAGCGTCGAGGAACTTAGGATCGGGAGTGGACAGGACAAAGGTGTGGAGGGTGGGGGCCAAGGTAGGGGTGGCAGGAGGAGGGGTGGTGTCCATGGTGACGGCAGGGGGAGGGGGAGGTGGCGTTGATTTCTTGTGGGAAGAGGCGGGAGCAGAGTCGGTGAGGACGCGCTTTTGGGGTTTTTTGGAGACTGGAGGCTGGGAGGAGGGGAGAGGGACGGGGAGGAGAGGGAGGTGGCGGGTGGCAGATCCCTGTGGCGTAGTGGAGGCACCGGGAGAAGCAGCTGGTTCAGTGGCGGCGATGGTGGCTCGGCGCAACGTGATGCGTGCGGGAGATGCAGAAGACGAAGCGACGGGGTCGGTGAGAGAGGGGAAGCCAACCACCTGAGGGGCGGCAGCAGAGGCGGCAACAGATGCGTACGTGAGGGCGGGGGTAGGAGTGGGAGCTGGTGAGGGTGCGGAGGCTGGGGGAAGGGAGTAGAGGTGTGGGTATACAGCAGGGGAGGAGATAGGGGGGTGTGTAAGTGGGGGAAGGGAGGGGGAGGGGGAGGGGGAAGGAGGGAGGCCAGAGGCGGCACTCCAGGAAGTGACTGTGGGAGAGGGGGAGGGGGAGGTGTAGATGACGGTGGAGGTGGGAGTACTCATTGCAGACGAACGGCGACGGACAGACGGACGTGCAGCAGGCGGCGTCGGCGTCGGCGATAGGCAGCGTCGGACGAACAGCAGGCGGCGTCGGCGTCGGCGTCGGCGGCGAACAGACTGACAAACAGCAGGCGGCGGCGGCGGCGGCAACGGTTACGACGACGGCGATGGACAGCCAGCAGGCAGGCGGACGGACGGACGGACGGACGGACGGACCGAACGAACGAACAGCGACAGCAGCGGGCAGACACACAGACAGACAGACAGACAGACAGACAAACAAACAAACAAACACACACAATCTTCGAAGACGGAGATTCCACCCTGAGAGTAGCCCAGGCTTTGCAATCTGACGCTTTCGAAGGAGGGGATCCAACCCTCTAGATGGAGTGTGGCTATAAATCCATGCCGCTTTATAAAGGATTATTGATCCAACATCACTGGGGAATGAAACACACTTATACTTAGTTACGAGTTGCAAGTCACATCCTAGCCAACAGAAACATGGGAAATACATTGTACAATGTTTTTTTTTCGTATGTAATGCTCATTATCTTACTTGAACATGGCATCTCAAGGTGAAAAAACTGACAAGTCACCTCCAGTCTAGTCCAGCGCCATCTACCAAGTGTACCGTGTACCTGAAGAGCTAGCCAGCCAGAACTTTTCTTTGTAACTGCTGTTCAGGGCAGCCTTAAGCCGTTGCTTCTGGTCACCGACGCA
Source organism: Schistocerca piceifrons (assembly GCF_021461385.2). NCBI lineage: Eukaryota > Metazoa > Arthropoda > Insecta > Orthoptera > Acrididae > Schistocerca > Schistocerca piceifrons. The sequence goes on along the minus strand of NC_060139.1, from coordinate 780,690,139 downwards.
TCGTGACCACATTTGTTGATGGCCATGGCACAATGCAACACAATAAGGTGTGACTTGGAGTAACCGCAACTCTACCATTGACATAGACAAGTTAGTTTAAAAAAAATACACTTTACCTAATCTGAAATGAGGGTGTTATTTCATTCATACACATTGAATTTCTCACGTAGATTCCTCCATTTACACTAGTTATTTTCGAAAACGGAAGAAATCAGACCATGCGCGCGTTTTCACATCGCTAAAGTATCGTTACTTGTTGCGAAAATCGTGTACAACACTATGGCATAGGCTGTACGTCCTCTAAGTATTCTCTCATCAGTCTGCTCTTATCAGCTTCATATCTGCCATGTTCTGCATCACAGGACTAGAATATCAGACTCATTTTTGCTCAAGACGGAGTGCTAAGAGCATGCCCTACCTCTGTCACAGGACGCCTCATCACTTTTGAAGTCTCTTAAAGTAACGAAATGCCTTGTCACCTATGAAGTCAGTAAAGGTAGCACCACAGAGGAGTTTTAATCATTAGGTATATGCTGCATTTCAAATTATAAATTCGGTAATATAGCTGATTTTTTAATGATGATCGTCTCTCCCTGTGTAGGTGGGAGATTGCTAAAGTTTCTTTGAAAGATCTCGCTGCAAAAGAAAAACGCCTGCTTATCGCGCCAACTCTCAAAACATATCCGTAGTATTCTTGCCCTCACACTCCCCCTTTGTGGCACGTCATTAATATTAAATTGATCGACTAATTAATTAAATTGGTCATGAGAGTCCCTTTGTGTGGTGACTAATTTTTTTTCCTGCAGCCAGATTACAGTCACCAGGTAACCGTTACAGACACTTCTGTGACATACCTGGAGGCTTCCCACAGGCTAGGTACTCACTTTGCCCTATACCAAAATGGATGGTAACCAATATCCAATGCTAATTGTGTTCTGTCTCTCAGTTCCCTTGTCATGCTGGTGGAAGTAAGTTACTTAGAATTCTAGCATACTGCTCCCAAACTAATCCTGCTCAGATCTGTCAGTGTGTGAGGGCAGCAGGATGTTTCTCTTCTCCATCCCCGCAATGCCTCCGCCCCCATCTCCGCCCTCGCCAGCACGTCACACGTGAAGAGCTGCCACCCCCGCCACTGGGTCGCGAACCTCACCTGCACATCAGGGCTGTACCGCTCCCAGCCGACAACCCACTGCTTACTGGGCTGGACGGATGTTAATTATTCCACACTCCAAAACGTTGTCCTAACCTTTTCTGAAGGACTGGAGCTTAAATGTCGATGGGCTAAATACCATGATATTGTACAATATGCTTCCCCTCATCCCTCCTGCAAACCAAAATTTCCGAGATATGTTTTCGAAATGTCCTGGAAAAGCTGACCCAGTGAATAATAGTAAAATACCGTTCTACTAACGGCCACATCATAAACGCGAATGAGTTTGCAGACCTAGGTTCTCCTCAGAACACAGCCTTATAGAAGTGTTCTTATTGGCCCAACCAAATTAGTGGGCGGGTTCTTCGAGAACTCAAAGGGGAATCCCCTGGAGGGGATTTGATGTTCTCTTCAAGGAAGATTATAGAGAACTGACATCTGAATCTGACTGCAGAGGTTTCTACTCCCGGAAACATAAATTTCGCGTGCAAACCCCGAAACGAGAAATTAGCGCCCATACAGAGGCGCTTTTTTTTGCGAGTGGAATAGGGAAGGAAATAACTGGTAGCGTTACAAAGTACTCTCTGCCACGCACTGTATGATGGCTTGTGAGGTAGGCATACAGATGTAGACGTGAATGTAGTCTACCTATTAAGATATCATTCCATCCAGTTATAGGCACACAAAATTCACGGAAGAATGTTGTCTCTTATTTATTGAGAAAATAAAGAGAGTGCTTCTGTTGCTGATTGTCTCTCTATAGAAACCATCGATTAAACACTAATCTTCTCACTGCAGTCACTACTTTATGAGAAGTGTGTGAGAGGTATACACACACACACACACACACACACACACACACACGTGTGTATAGGCTTCACGAGGGGTCTCCCATGGCACTGGGTACGTTCAGGATAGGGCTCATAGATGGATCCACCATATGTTACATCAGGGATAAGGTTCGCAGGTGGATTTACCACATGTTAAAGCTGAGAGAGGGTTTGAAGGTGGATTCACTTGTGTTGTACCTGGGATAGGGTTTAGAGGTGGATGTACCACACGCTACAGCCAGGAGAGGATCCAAAGGTGAATCCACATGCTTTATGTCCAGGGCGGTGTCTGAAGGTGGATTCACCAATACTAGGTCCGGAGTAGGGACTGGTGCCCTACTTCATGAACACGATACACATACAGAAAAATAGCACTGATAGATTTGATGTTGACAGCTGTACTACATTTACAAGCAATTTTCAAATAATGGTCAGAAGTGAGCTCATGATCACAAGAGCAGAAGTAACATAAAATCATTAGAACTATGAAAATTGACTGAAAATAAATATAAATTGAAGGAAAATATGACAAAATACGGTAAAATTAAGGGAGAATGAGGATGTACTTACATGTTTGTTTGGTGCAAGAAAATTCTTGCACATGGAATCGAGTGTGTGACAAAGAGGAATGCAAGAAAAAGTAAGTATGGAAGCACTGGGAATGAAGGAATAGGAATTTATCGTGGGCAGGGATAAGACAGCTGGAATAGACTTTTTTAACATGGATGACTGACAAATGTAGAGCAACAGATTTACATTATATATGTCGGATCACAAGCCGAGGTGTGACCCAAAAGCTACCATTAAAATCTTATAGATTTCTATAATGTGGTCGGACATGTGCTGCCTGTTTTTCAAGGAGCTCTTCACGGAGTGGAGGAGTGGCCATGTATGTAAAAAACAGTATTCCACATGAGTCCATGGACGTATTACAGCACTGCTCTGAACGGGTATTTGAATGTTCTGCAGGGGCAGTTGAATTTAGTGAAACTGAACTTCTAATTGTTGTTATTTATAGGACCCCTAACTCTGACTTCGGAGCATTTCTGCTCAAGCTAGAGACGGTTCTTCATTCACTTTATAGGAAGTACCAAACGTTAGTCACATGTGGTTGCTTCAATATTATTTTTTGTATGTGATAGTGCAAGGAAAAGGGTGTTGGAAGAGCTCCTAAAATCTTATGATCTGATGCAGATCCATCCAGGGTGCAGGGGAACAGTAGCACACCCACAGACAATATTTTTATTCATTCTTTATTACCAGATGGGCATTCGGTTAGTAAAAGGAAGCATAGCCTTTCAGATCATGATGTACAAATTTTTTAACACTAAAAGGTTTTTGTACTCAAAGGTTATATTATAATTACAAACTATGTAGAAAAATTAATCCTACAGCAATAGAGATTTTTTTAAACCTCATTAAGGAACAAGAGTGGCAGGATGTTTATAGTGACGATAACAAAGTAGACAAATATAATGCTTTCTTTAACACATTTCTTGTGCTCTTTGAAAATTACTTCCCATTGGAACATTCTAAATATGGTACTAGCAGTAAAAGGGAGCCTGGGTGGCTGACTGGTGGGATAAGAATATCTTGTAGAGCAAAGTAGGAATTACATCAGAATGTTAGAAGTAGTCACAATCGAGCTACAGTAGCCCACTACAAACAGTATTGTATAGTCAGAATCGAGCTACAGTAGCCCAGTACAAACAGTATTGTAAAGTGATTGAAAACGTTATTAGGAAGACAAAGACTATGTGGTATGCAAATAGAATAGCTAATTCACATAAGAAAGTTAAAACCATATGGTCAGTTGTGAAGGAACTGTCTGGTCAGTAGGACAAGATTGACAATATATAGTCGGTTTGTAGTAAAAACATTTCTGTTACTGATAAGTCAGATATATGTAGAGTACTCTCTGAGCATTGCTGGCGAATTTAATAAAAACTTAGTTTCTACAGGGAATCATTTAACTCTCTTGGGCAATGCCTTTCTGAGACAATACTCCTCTGTGATACTGACAAGGGGGAGATTGAGTCAACAATTAAATCACTGAAGACTATGAACTCTCATGGATATGATGGAGTATGTAGCAGAATATTAAAGTACTGTGCTGCACGTGTTTAGTCCAGTACTAAGCGATATTTGTAGTTTTTCCTTTAAGAATAGTCAGTTTCTGAAAGATTAAAGTACTCAGTAGCAAAGCCGCTTTATAAAAAGGGAGAAAGGGATAAGTAGACAATTTAGACTTACTGCTATGCCATCAGTGTTTGTTAAAGTTACTGAAAAGGCTGTGTTTGTAAGGATAATTGATCATTTTATTTCACATAATTAGCTATCAAATGTACAGTTCGCTTTTAGAAATGGTTTAACAACTGAAAATGCTATATTCTCCTTTCACTGTGACGTAGTGGATGGATTAAATCAAAGATTGAATACTAGGCATCCTTTTTTATTTAACTAAGGCGTTTCACTGTGTTGTCCACAAAATATTGCTCCAGATGTTGCAGCATTATCGAATACGGGGAGTAGCTCACAACTGGTTCAGCTCTTACCTTAGCAACAGACAGCAAAAGTGTTGAGAAAAGCTATGCTGTGGGGTCTGAGTAGGGCATGATGAAACGGGGATTGAATGCCCCGCAGATCAGTTCTGGGGCCACTCCTGTTCCTTATTTATATGCCCTCTAGTATTACAGGTTACTAAAATATTTCTATTGCTGATGACACTAGCTTGGTAGCAATGGATGTTGTGTGCAATGTTGGCACTGTCTCAAATAGTGCACTTCATGGCATAAGTTCATGGCTTGTAAAAAATAAATTAACATTCAATCACGGCAAGACTCAGTTTTTACAGTTTCCACCACACAATCCAACAAACCAGACGTTTTAATTTCACAGAATGGGAATGTGATTAGTGAAACCGAAAAGTTGAAATTTCTAGGTGTTCAGTTGGATAATAAACTGTCGTAGAAAGCCCGAATTAAGGATATTGTTCAAAGACTTACTGGTGCCATTTTTACTATTCGAGTTGTATCTGAAGTAAGTGATAATTCGACACGAAAAGTAGTTTACTTTGCTATTTTCATTCGCTTATGACTTAGTGTATTATATTTTGGAGTAACTCTTCCTATTCTCAAACGATATTTTTGGCTCAGAAATGATCGGTTTAGGCAATAAGTGGTTTACATTTGCGAATCAATAAGCTACCACCAGAATTCATAAATCTTAGCAGTAATCCAAGTGCTTTCAAATCGTAACTGAAGAGTTATAATATGGGTCACTCCTATTGAGTAGTGCCTTGAAAAAGTTAAGATGATTCCTGTGTTATATTGTTGATTGTATTTACATAAACTTATGGTTGTCTTTTTTTTTAGTTCATAAACTTTTCATTTGATCTGTTATTACTTTTTGTGTAATTTCATGTATTGACACGTTGCACGACCTTCGAGATTTGCTCCTCAATTTGGTCCTACGGAACTAGACGTGTAAAATAAATGAAAAAATAAAAAATGTGACTGTGATAAACTTTACATCCTCTTAGTTAAAGAGCATCGTATTACCAGCTTGGGGCTGCAGTGTACAAATACCAAATGGCTTGCATGTTTGACCCTGTGCAAGACTGTTTAAATGTTTTAAACTCTAACAAACAGTATTTACAACATGCTTGTCTGTCCTCTCTATTAATCACAACCATGCTGCATCAGCTAACAAATACCTTACAGAATAGTTTCTGTATGGTTTTTGACAATACTCAGCGCTATATCTACTAAGGTAATATGAATGCATGCAAATTGACTTTCCTATAAAAGAGAACCATTTGAGACAGATGTGTGTTAAAGGATGATAGAATGTAGATGGTGTAATCGGTAGCAACGAGGTAGGATTTAATGGTAGAATGATGATGCATTCTAGAGGGAGCGAGAAGGAGATGTTGTGGTAGGTCATTTATCACACATTTGACCACTTTTTTCCACTGTTCTTTTGGGCTGTATCAATTGTGTAATATAGCCCATGTTCGACTCATATACAACTGCATATTCTGTATGTGACTCGTTAACAATAAACCTCCACATACCATAGTCAACAGAAGATTTCCAACGCATGTGTCATGATTCATATCCACTAAACCAATGGAAAACCTATTTCGGTACCCTCCTCTAGACGAATAAAGATGTGTGCGAAGCATTCCATTTCCCTTGCACTTCTTGGACATACATCGACTCTTCAGTTACATCACTGCAGTGATTCTAAGTCAGTAACAGGTGTCCATAAGGTACTGAAATCCGTGTGTAGACATTTCGTTGTCCGATTTTGTGTGTAGAAAAGACTGTGTTCTGTTTGCAGAATTAGTGCAGAATGGCGTGTAATTTCGCATGTCAAACAACATTGCTATGCATTTGTCTGTTACCTCATGAGATGTCACTGTGTTTTGCATTATTTCGTTGCTGACAATCTTTTTATGGCATTGACGCGAGCACAGCATAATTTTTGAACCACAATCAGATGTGAACAGTGAGCCATATAACCTTCCGAAAGTTGTATAGTGAATGTATTATAAAGAATCTATATTTTTCTTTTCCTTTGGTGTAGAAGTTAGCAGTTTTCTCATCTTAAAGTTTCTCACCATGTATGTCAGGAGTTAGAAATTATTTCCTGCGTTGGAGTGTTAACAGCGTTGCATTCCACGTGACTGATATATCGGAAAACACACTGCTTCAACATTATAGCATGTTTAAGTGCCAAAGTTTGTAGCTTTAGGAGTGTGTGTTTATCATTATCATTTCTCTCTTTCCAGGACCTTCTTGGTATGGAACCAAGACAGCAACAATACTACGGAATTGACAGTACAAGTGATTTACGTAAAATGTTTCAAACTCCCTCTGTCTGGAGCTCCATCATGCATAAACCATACATTTCTTCTTCTCCTTGGCCGTCGGTTGTATCACCACAGTGCTCTCAAATGTATCAGGCTTATATCTACTATGCACTAATAAGGAGTGCGAACCTCCTCAGCATTCATGTGTCTAGAGACATTGTGTATAATGGACGGGTGATGTGAGTAAGATTGGTACAAAACAGTCTTCGCAGAACGGCGGTTACAGTACTGAGATGAGAATACAGGTCTATATCATTAGCGTCAGTCAGTTGTGACAGTTTGGAATATGTGTTATACTCTTTTCGAAAGCACAATATCGAAGTGTATTGTTTATGTGGCACTGAACACGTTGTATTCCTGCATGGGGCATTGAATGTTGTGTGTATAGTGCCCTCCTACTTCTGATCAGTTCCAAATTAAATTGGAGACAATGTCACAGGAAGGGTTGGTTAAAGACAGAGGAAAAGTTACAAGATGCAAAGAGAGATCATCTCTCTAGAGTTTTGCGAGAATACTTTGTGAGCCTCATCCACATAGGGAGGAGATATGGGTAATCTTAATAAAATCTTACGAATTTATAAAGTGTTTTGGCTAAGGTACATAGTTTTTGCAGCTCCTTTCTGTTGATGGCTGTTTCCTACACTAAGGAACAGTATTTTGTTATGTGATGTAGGCAGTGTAATAGGTTTCACAGGGTGTCCACATATATATATATATATATATATATATATATATATATATATATATATATATAACTCTCAGAGTAAAGGATTGGGGTGGTTTAGCAATGATACATAAATTGAGAATCATGCTGCAATGTCATTGGCTGATAGCAACATGAGATGGTCGCAATGAGACTTTTGTTGCAACAACAAGTCATCGAGAGTGGTCGTTTGGAACTCAGGTAATCGGGTAAAATGCGTTTAAATTATGAAAAACCTGGTGAAATTACGAAAATTGATGGATAATATGTAAATCGGAGGTAAACACGACAAAAATTTGGATGAATAATGGTACTTACATACTCGTCTGGGTGTATAAAAATCATTCCATTCCTACACCGGTGTGATTGGCAACTTATGGTGCTTACTGTCTGTGCTCTATTAGTTTAAGACCTGTAGATTATCACTTCTTCCACACGCAGTTATGCTAAAAATAAAAGACACAGTGTCCAAGGATCTGGAGGTCAGGATGACCATAACCTAAGACACCGAAACAATCAGTACAAATTCTGTTGCAGAGTGAAAATTTCATTCTGGAGATTAGGTCATGTACAGGGGATAATTATAGAAAGTCATTCGATATCGATGAATTGTTGGTGTTATGCTCCTGAATTTCTTTGTGTAGTCCATGCATGCGTGGTTGTGAATTTCCTCTTGTAAATTGGTGTGCTATTTTAATCGTTGTGGTAGCTCTCTACCTAGTCAGTGATGGTTGGAGGACTAAGCAGCCATCTAAGCAATAGAACAGTGCTGCTGGAACATGATGAGATTTCTAGATAATTAGCAGGGGTTTCTAACTTGGTGGGGACACCTCTTACTCGTCGAAATCAAGTGAATTCAAATGCTGTATGTCAAAGACTGCAAGATTTGTGACAGTATGGCAGGTAAGCGATACTCTGACGAAAGGGGGATAACTATTGTGGGCAAACATATTATAACCTCTCACATACTTTTCATGAAGTGACTGCAATGAGAAAGTGAACAATGATTGGGCACGGAAGATTTTGTACACAGACAAAGCCCACTTCTACCTGACAGGATATGTCAGTACACAGAATTGTCAAATATGGGCCATTTGGACCATTTGAACCTTGACAACATCGCATTCCATCCAGGGGATTCCCCTTTGAGTTCTCGAAGAACCCGCCCACTAATTTGGTTGGGCCAATAAGAACACTTCTATAAGGCTGTGTTCTGAGGAGAACCTAGGTCTGCAAACTCATTCGCGTTTATGATGTGGCCGTTAGTAGAACGGTATTTTACTATTATTCACTGGGTCAGCTTTTCCAGGACATTTCGAAAACATATCTCGGAAATTTTGGTTTGCAGGAGGGATGAGGGAAAGCATATTGTACAATATCATGGTATTTAGCCCATCGACATTTAAGCTCCAGTCCTTCAGAAAAGGTTAGGACAACGTTTTGGAGTGTGGAATAATTAACATCCGTCCAGCCCAGTAAGCAGTGGGTTGTCGGCTGGGAGCGGTACAGCCCTGATGTGCAGGTGAGGTTCGCGACCCAGTGGCGGGGGTGGCAGCTCTTCACGTGTGACGTGCTGGCGAGGGCGGAGATGGGGGCGGAGGCATTGCGGGGATGGAGAAGAGAAACATCCTGCTGCCCTCACACACTGACAGATCTGAGCAGGATTAGTTTGGGAGCAGTACGCTAGAATTCTAAGTAACTTACTTCCACCAGCATGACAAGGGAACTGAGAGACAGAACACAATTAGCATTGGATATTGGTTACCATCCATTTTGGTATAGGGCAAAGTGAGTACCTAGCCTGTGGGAAGCCTCCAGGTATGTCACAGAAGTGTCTGTAACGGTTACCTGGTGACTGTAATCTGGCTGCAGGAAAAAAAAATTAGTCACCACACAAAGGGACTCTCATGACCAATTTAATTAATTAGTCGATCAATTTAATATTAATGACGTGCCACAAAGGGGGAGTGTGAGGGCGAGAATACTACGGATATGTTTTGAGAGTTGGCGCGATAAGCAGGCGTTTTTCTTTTGCAGCGAGATCTTTCAAAGAAACTTTAGCAAGCTCCCACCTACACAGGGAGAGACGATCATCATTAAAAAATCAGCTATATTACCGAATTTATAATTTGAAATGCAGCATATACCTAATGATTAAAACTCCTCTGTGGTGCTACCTTTACTGACTTCATAGGTGACAAGGCATTTCGTTACTTTAAGAGACTTCAAAAGTGAGGAGGCGTCCTGTGACAGAGGTAGGGTATGCTCTTAGCACTCCATCATGAGAAAAAAAAGAGTGTAAAATTCTAGTCCTGTGATGCAGGACATGGCAGATATTAAGCTGTTAGGTAGGTAGCAGGCTACTCTTCTGCACTTCAATTATAGCTTGTTGACCTTTCATTATTACTCACCGTCTCATACAGAGATATTGTCTAGACCAATAGTGAAATTATCTTCTCTACATGCAGCAGTTACTGACAAACTTTCATAGAGCTACTGTTAGTGCTTGATCAATGGCATCTACCCCTACTCAATTCCCATTCTTCACAGCCAGAGGAAAAAAAAGATTATGTCGCCAATAGGAAAAGCAGAGTTAGACTGTACCAGTATTCTTGATCCGTATGTCAGATTGTAATGTTGTGGACTGTGTCAGTATTTCGAAGATGATGAAATAAAGAGAGTACCCTACATCCTATCGCACCAATGACATTGAGTTAGAATTGCTATATATAGAGGCTATATTATAATTGCTATGTCCTCCGCTATACAGCGTAATTAGCAGTTGAGTTAATCGCCAAAATTCGAATGTAGCATGAAACTTTAGATTTCCTACCAATTAGTGAATTTCTAGCATCTGGGGTGGGATGGGGCTGGTGGTGCAGGGTTGGGAGTGGTGGTATGGGTAGAGTTGGGTAGAGGAGAGGGGAGGAGGGAGTGGAGAGGTGAGGAGAGGAGAGGAGAGGAGAGGAGAGGAGAGGAGAGGAGAGGAGAGGAGAGGAGAGGAGAGGAGAGGAGAGGAGAGGAGAGGAGAGGTGAGGAGAGGAGAGGAGAGGAGAGGAGAGGAGAGGAGAGGAGAGGAGAGGGGAGGGGAGGGGAGGGGATGAGAGGGGACAGGAGTGGAGGGGAGATGGTAGGGGATGGGAAGGGAGGGGAGGAGAGTGTAGTGGAGAGGAAAGAGAGAAGAAGAGAGGAGAGAGAGAAAAGGAGAGGAGAGGAGGAACCCTCCAAATTTTTGGAGATTTCCCAGAGGGAGAGGTGGCAGTTAATTGATCAGTTTAAATAATTAGTCAGTTAATTTGATATCAAAAGTGCCCCATTATCAGCTTCCCTTTTCCCAGATGGTTCATAAATCAACCCTCAATGGGCCATAAACCACTTAGCAGATGGTGGTGGTGGTGGTTAGTGTTTAACATCCCGTCGACAATGAGGTCATTAGAGACGGAGCGCAAGCTCGGGTTAGGGAAGGATTGGGAAGGAAATCAGCCGTGCCCTTTCAAAGGAACCATCCCGGCATTTGTCTGAAACGATTTAGGGAAATCACGGAAGACCTAAATCAGGATGGCCGGAGACGGGATTGAACCGTCGTCGTCCCGAATGCGAGTCCAGTGTGCTAACCACTGCGCCACCTTGCTCGGTTACTTAGCAGAACAATAGGTTAAGGGGAGTAGGATGGGTAGTTTAACTGGTCAATTTAATTAATTAGCATACTGATTTGATATCAAAAGTGCACCAGAATGCTCTTTGCCCTTCTACTAGTTGCTCCAATGGCTAATGAACTAACAGCTGATAGCCCAGGAAATGCAGGGGTGAGAAATGTGATTATCTCGTGACATGTCTTTGCTATTGTCAGAGTCCTGGGCTTTTTAACACGTCTTTTCCTTCCCACTTTCTGTCTCAAGGCACCTTTCACCACTGTTGCTGCTGGTTGGATGCAATTTTTGTTAAACATCCATAGGTTTTTTCTTCTTCTTCAGTGTGTGGTGTGCCGCTTACAATATTTGGTTGAAGGCTATTGCAGCACCCAATTTAAATTTGGCACACATTTCCTTATGGAGCAAAACATTGTGACTATACCAGTATCCTTTCTTCGATGTATCTGTCTAGCTTTATCAGCTAATATTCGGTCTGCAATGTGACGATTTTTATTTGTAGTATAGACATGCGTCATCTAGGATATTAATTCCCTCAACACCAGCAACTAGCGGCTAGTGTGGGGAAGAAGTCCAACATTCACTCGGTGTGCTTGCTGGGTGGCCTTGTCCGGAATGTGAAAGAGGCTCTTCCAGCAGCTATCGAGCGTGCGGGGTGCAGCCAGCTGCAGACTGTTGCGCATGTCGGCACCAACGATGCCTGTCGTCGGGGTTTCGAGGAAGTCCTTGGGTCCTTTCGACGGCTGGCTAAATTGGCGAAGGCAGCCTCCATCTCTCGAGGAGTGGAAGCCAAGCTGACGGTCTGCAGCATTGTACCCAGGGTAGACCGGGGTCCTCTGGTTTGGAGTCGAGTGGAGAATATAAACCAGATGCTTCGTCAACTCTGTGACGAAAATGGTTGTAGATTCCTCGACCTACGCTATGGGGTGGAAGGTTGTAGAACGCCCCTCGCTAGATCAGGGGTGCACTACACACAGGAAGCAGCTACATGGGTAGCACAGTACTTGTGGCGTGCACATGGTTTTTTTTTAGATTAGGTTCCTCCCCACGGGAAACAAACCATTCACCTGAAAAATTACCAGTTGATGTCACTGGTGTGGTTGGGCCAAATGTAAAAATTGTTAGTTCACCTGAACAGGTCATTCCAAAGGATTTAAATATGCTTAATCTCATGTTAGTAAATTGTCGAAGTGTCTGTAGCAAGATCCCCGAGTTACTCTCCGAAATAAACAGTAGTAATGCCAATATAGTATTAGGTACCGAAAGCTAGTCGAAAACAGACATAAAAGCAGTGATATTTTGAACTCGGATTGGACAATGTTTAGGATGGATAGGACTGATGCTATGGGAGGTGGTGTGTTCATTGCAATTAAAAGCTGTTTAAACGCAGTTGAGATCTATACTGGATCGGACTGTGAAACAATCTGGATAAAGCTGTCAATCAGACAAGCATTGACCATTGTATTAGGATGTTTTTATAGACCACCAGCATCCGCAACAAATGTCGCAGAACGTTTGAGGAAAGTCTTGAGTACATAGGAAATAAATATCCAAATTATCTATTAGTTTTAGGTGGAGACTTTAATCTGGCATCCATTGACTGGGAAAATTACACGTTTATCACAAGGGGCAGAAGCAAAGATTCGTGTGAAGTTATTCTAGGAGCGCTCTCAATATACAACCTTGAGTAATTGGGTAGAAAACCAACATGAGATGGGAACATATTAGATATCTTGGCGACAAACAGACCTGATCTTTTTGAGGAAGTTAATCTAGAAGAAGGTATTAGCGAACATAATGTCGTTGTGGCTTCTATGTCAGTGGAAGTTGCAGAAAAAAAAAAAAACAGTGTAGAGTTTTCTTGTTTGGGAAAGTAAATAAAAGCTCCAAGCAGTCACCACTGGACACAAAGATTTTGAGCATCTTTGATCGGAATTTAAAGGTATTGTCCACCATGTGCTAGAGAAGTATGTGCCTAACAAAAATATAGGGGAGGGAAAGGATCCATCTTGGTACAACAAACATATTAGGAAGTTGCTGAGAAAGCAGAGAATTTTGCACAGTCGTTTTAAACGTAGTCACTCCCCTGCAGACAAACAGAAATCATGCAAAATGAAAGCAGCTGTCAGATGGACAATGAGAGATCCTTTTAACGAATTTGAAAGCAATATTTTATCAGCAGATTCTAAAAATAACCCCAACAAATTTTGGTCGAATGTAAAAATCTATGAACGCTACAAATAATTCAATATCTTCTCTTGCTGACAGTATGGGTAATGTAGTTGATGATGATAAACATGAGGTCGAAATTCTAAACCTAGCTTTCAAAAACTCCTTTACAGTAGAGGACTGCAGCACCATTCTCCCTTACAATTATCGAACAAACGCCAGTATGGCTGACACAGTGTTTAGTAAAACAGTTAAGATCCTTAGACGCCAGGAAGGCATCTGGCCCAGACGGTATCCCCATAAGATTTTATGTTGACTATGCTACAAATATAGCACCATTCTTATCCACCATCTATCAGAGATCATTGGAACAGCGGAAAGTTCCACGGGACTTGAAGAAGGCCCAGGTCATAGCAGTCTATAAAAAGGGTAGAAAATCGGATGCACATAATTACCAGCCAATTTCACTGATATCGATTTGTTGTAGAATCATGGAACATATTTTGTGTTCAGACATAATGACCTTTCTAGACTCTGAGAAACTCATCTGCAGAAACCAGCACAGTTTTAGGAAACAGCGGTCCTGCGAGATACAGCTGGCCCTCTTTGTGCATAATATACAACAGGCTCTAGATAGCGGCTCCCAGGTTGATGCCATATTTCTCAACTTTCGAAAGTCGTTTCGCACTGTCGCTTGCTCCAAAAAGTGCGCCCTTACGGTCTATCCGATGACATATGCGGTTGGATAGAAAGTTTTCTAACACACAGGGAGCAGTATGTCGTCCTGAACGGGGTACTTCAACAGAAACAAGCATAACTTCAGGTGTGCCCCAGGGCAGCGTAATAGGTCCTGTGCTTTTTACGATTTACATAAACGATCTGTTTGATGGTATTGACAGCGGCATTAGACTGTTTGCCGATGATGCTGTAGTCTACAGGAAAGTAGTGTCACACAGAAGTTGTGAACAAATCAATGAGGATTTGCAGAAAATAAATGCGTGGTATAAAGACTGGCAGTTATCTCTCAATATTAGTAAGAGTAACCTACTGCTTATAACAAGGAGAGAATCCCCATTAACGTACAAGTATAAAATAAATGCCCAGTCTTTGGAAGCGGTAACATCCGTCAAGTATCTGTGTGTGACTATTCGAAATGATCTCAAATGGAATGATCAGATTACACAAGTAACGGGTAAGGAAAACTCTAGATTGTGGTTTATTGGTAGAATCGTGAAGCGATGTAGTCTGTCAACAAAGGAAATAGCTTACAATATGTTAGTTCGTCCACTCTAAGAGTATTGTTTGTCTGTATAGGATCCTTATCAGTTGGGTCTGATTCAAGAGATTGAGAAGGTCCAAAGAAGAGTGGCAAGATTCGTGAATGGTACATTTAGCCATCGCAAGAGCCTTACAAATCTCATAGAAGGTTTGAAGTGGGACACACTTGCAGATAGACGGGGCGCTGAACGGAAGGAGCTGCTCATTAAATTCCGAAACCCGATCTTCAGTGAGGATGTAGAGCCTATGTTATTACCACTAACTTTCAAGTCGCGCAATGATCATCATTCAAAGATAAGGGAAATCAGAGCTTGTACTAAGGCGTTCAGACAGTTGTTTTTTCCTCGCGCGATCTGCAAGTGGAACAGAAGGGGGAAATATGACTTTGGCGCGAATTGTGCCCTCCGCCACACACCGGTTGGTGGCTAGCGTATATATGTAGGTGTAGAACTAGGCGTGTTTTCAGTTTCGTTCTAGGCCCACAAAATCTGTTGCCAGAGGCATGATGTTTGGATGGTAGATTCTCGAGAATACCGCCCCAACCTCTGTTGGTACATTTCCTAACCTTTATGTCATGCTACTGCAAGGTTTGAGATTTACGTGTCCTATTGCACAGTATTGCGAGCGTTCACCAAAATGTTGTACTTTGTTGAGAAGCCAAGCCGTTTCACTGATGCCTTGTTCCCTTGATATCTTATGACCTACCAATGGGGCTTTTCTGAAATTTCTTTGTGTAAAAACTTCCCGTAATTTCTTCACCATCGCTGTCTTTGAAGATGTATGTCCTTTTGTTTGTGTGGTGCACCTTGGAAACTATTTATTGTTGCACCTTGGAAACTGTTTATATCTCCATTGACCAGTTTAGGGCCGGCCATGGTGGCCGAGCGGTTCTAGGAGCTTCTGTCTGGAACCGCGCGTCCGTGCGGTCGCAGGTTCGAATCCTGCCTCGGGCATGGATGTGTGTGATGTCCTTAGTTAGGTTTAAGTAGTTCTAAGTTCTAGGGGACTGATGACCTCAGCTGTTAAGTCCCATAGTGCTCAGAGCCATTTGAACCAGCCTTTTGACCAGTTTGGTAAGTAAGACTTCTCAATTGCGGTTTTGTTCTTCGAAGTACATACCAAACTTCTGCTTGTGTCGATCCACCGTCTTTACATGGTTTTATACTGTATTTAGTAGTCCATTTTTCATCAGTAGGCTTCTTCTTAATTGTATGGTGAATATTGCGATTATACTCGTCAATGATTTGTAGTAGGAAGTTTAGCCATTTGTACGTCCCTGAAATTAAATTGCTTCCACGTCCAGTTTATGATCGTCCTGCTCAGTCTTTCAACAATACTAACTTTCAACTGGGACAATGTTGAGCAGTGATTCATCCAATATTGTTCCATTACCGCTTTGCAACCCCTATAGTAAAATTTACCTCCATGGTCGCTCTGAAGGTTCTTGAGGTACCGTTTCGTTTCAATCTGCAGCAATTTTTAAAAACTTCTGAAACTTCCTTCCCAATCTTTACTTTCACAGGCAGAACCAAACGAATTTGAAATACGTATTTATGACTATTACAATGTAAACTGTTATTCGATCATGAGTAGTTTCGCATATCTATGAGATCAGATTGCCATAAATCATCCAATCCTCGTATTATCAGATGTTTGTGTTGGAATGTTCTGTGAGCAAGCCTGTGAAGCTCATGAACAACTGTCTCCACAATTACTCGACGATGTGTCTCTCTCGCAGTTCAGATATCATTGATATTACACAACTGGCCATTAAAATTCCTACACCACGAAGATGACGTGCTACAGACGCGAAATTTAACCGACAGGAAGAAGATGATGTGATATGCTAATGCTTAGCTTTTCAGAGCATGCACACAAGGTTGGCGCCGGTGGCGACACCTACAACGTGCTGACAAGAGGAACGTTTCCAACCGATTTCTCATACACAAACAGCAGTTGACCGGCGTTGCCTGGTTAAACGTTGTTGTGATGCCTCGTGTAAGGAGGAGAAATGCGTGCCATCACGTTTCCGACGTTGATAAAGGTTGGATTGTAGCCTATCGCGATTGCGGTGTATCGTATCGCGACATTGCTGCTCGCGTTGGTCGAGATCCAATGACTGTTAGCAGAATATGGAATCGGTGGGTTCAGGAGGGTAATACGGAACGCCGTGCTGGATCCCAACGGCCTCGTATCACTAGCAGTTGAGATGACAGGCATCTTATCCGCATGGCCGTAACGGATCGTGCAGCCACGTCTCGATCCCTGAGTCAACATATGGGAACGTTTGCAAGACAACAGCCATCTGCACGAACAGTTCGACGACGTTTGCAACAGCGCAGAGACCATGGCTGCGGTTACCCTTGACGCTGCATCACAGACAGGAGCGCCTGCGATGGTGTACTCAACGACCAACATGGGTGCCGAAATGGCAAAATGTCATTTTTTTCGGATGAATTCAGGTTCTGTTTACAGCATCATAATGATCGAATCCGTGTTTGGCGACATCGCGGTGAACACACATTCGAATCGTGTATTCGTCATCGCCATACTGGCGTATCACCCGGCGTGATGGTATGGGGTGCCATTGGTTACACGTCTCAGTCACCTCTTGCTCGCATTGACGGCGCTTTGAACAGTGGACATTACATTTCAGATGTGTTACGACCCGTGGCTCTACCCTTCATACGATCCCTGCGAAACCCTACATTTCAGCAGGATAATGCACGACCGCATGTTGCAGGTTCTGTATGGGCCTTTCTGGATACAGAAAATGTTCGACTGCTGCCCTGGCCAGCACATTCTCCAGATCTCTCAGTAATTGAAAACGTCTGGTCAATGGTGGCCGAGCAACTGGCTCGTCACAATACGCCAGTCACTACTCTTGATGAACTGTGGTATCGTGTTGAAGCTGCATGGGCAGCTGTACATGTACACGGCATCCAAGCTCTGTTTGACTCAATGCCCAGTTATTACGGCCAGAGGTGGTTGTTCTGGGTACTGATTTTTCAGGGTCTGTGCACCCAAATTGCGTGAAAATGTAATCACATGTCAGTTCTAGTATAATATAGTTGTCCAATGAATACCCGTTTATCATCTGCATTTCTTCTTGGTGTAGCAATTTTAATGGCCAGTAGTGTATTTGGTTTATGTGACCCACATCCCCTGCCGCAGCTGACGCATAAGTAGTCACAATCGATCTATGATTTCATTGGATCACCATAACGTGTTCACTCTAGAGGAAGATTGTTCTGTCTTTTACGCTGAACTTCAACCCTTTACCTGCAGTACGTGCTGCTGCTAATCCTGGTTTAGTTATATTCCTGTATTTGCCACTCTCTGATGCTTTCCTTGCTCCTTTTGAGGTCCCATGTACATAAATCAAGCGTAATACTTGACCAAATGCTTTTGTCTCTTTTGGTGAATGCTTTTTTATGATCGAATTATTTTATGAATATTATCTCTAACAAATGAATTGTTCTTTCAAATTCCTTATCCCTAGTTCGTACTGCATTCACAGTTAAACGTACAGAATGCTTGCCCAACATATGTGATTTCGTTCTGGCGATCCTACATGTTGTGTCAAACCCAGCATTACTATAAAAGTTAATCAAGTCAGTAATGGCATATACTCCCTGATCTTCTTCTTCTTCTTTTCTCCTTTTGTGCCTCCATCCATAGTGTGTCACAACCCTTTCAGACTGTTAGTTACTTCTGCACCTCAGTAGCTTTAGCATTTCGTCAACGATATGCTGCAGTGTACTAAGCTGTTTTTGAGATAGCAAAACTTATACACACTTTGGAACTACTGGTGATGATGAGACACAAATGCATTCGCCATCACCTTGTTATGTTCACGCATATCTGTTAGTTTTGCGTTGACTTCTTCAATTTTGTCATTGACGTACAGTTCACACTGCTGTAATCTAGCTTTCAGCACTTCAGCTGACTCGAATAGACTTTCCAGGTCCGTTAACTTAGAGTTCATTGCATCGACTGTTCTGACAATGTATAGACGCATGTTCCTTGGACCCTCTAAATGAGTGTGTGACACATATGTAAATCTGCCCATTGTCTGCAGTACACTGATACAGTTACGGTTTGATACGCTGTCTTTTATGAAGAATGTTGTTGAAGTTCCATCTATATCGGCCCTCATTCAATTTCATAATTTTGTCTGGAACCAGAAACCCATACTGCGAGTTATTCCAGCAATCTGCACATGTGGTAATGAGTATATTTAATGATATGTAGGTTCCTACACGTGCTTGGTAAATATGCTTTAAATTCAGATTGTCCTGTTTGAAAGCGATAATAAGGTTACTATTATCCTGGACCAACTGCTGTAGATACTTGAATATGTCTGGCTCTGAAATAAAATATACTGACTTGCATGCAGCGATTAAAACAGAAATATCTGCGGATCACATCCTGATTTTCCACTCCGATGTCGTCAATCTGAATCTGCTGTTTGGTTTTACTTTTTCAGGTGGTGGAATATCACTGCTTTCGATGAATGGCTGGAATATTACTCCCCGAATGCCATGCAAAATCTCCTGTAGTATCTGTTATTTTAGGGCTGAAAAAGGGCTTTCGAAAAAAAATACAATCTCGAAGTGGACTCCCTTGGAATGTGTTAACAGTGCTAGAACAAGATTAATTCTTCTGCAGCCCGAAGGCCTGATAACCAAATCATATATATTATGAGAAAGTAATGATCCATTCCGGTTGTGTGTCCAGTTTCCAACTTCATCACTGCAGTACAAATCACGTACTATAACAGTCTTGTGGTAAGAATGTTTCATCCGCTCGGTCATGATGGTAACTCTTCACTTACATTGGGATACAAAGGTTTTATAAACTCTTACATATCAATGAATATTTAAACAAACTAAAAATCGTAGATCTGCAACCACATCTGGTAATGTTGAATCATACACTTCCACCTACATCGATTTACAGCATGCATCGTAGAGTTGAGCTATGGTTTCTTCTGATGGGCAAAGAGTTCGGCAAGCTAACTTAAATAGATTACTCCACGGTGTCTCATAGAATCGGTAGACGCCTTTCTCAACATTTCAACTCATGCTGTGTTGCATGGTTGGCATTTATTAAATTCTTAATGGTCTGCTCCTGTAGATATATGCACTCTCTGTCGTTAAATGTTTAACTATATCAGATAAGTTCACTACCGAGATTTTATGTTCATCCAATATCACCAAAATGTGCCAAAATGTGCATCATGTAGTCGACATCATTCATCCATGGATATTGTTATTTTGATGTCACTAAAGTGAGGGTTTGCAAATACTACCACTGGGTAGAACTCCCTATTCGATATCATAACAACACTGCCAAGCTTACATCCACTGGTGTTCAAGCAATAAGTCTGATAGAACAGCATCATATTTACATCAGAAGGCTGCCGCTGCACCGACTTCACCACATCTGCAAGGAAACACGTTTTATTAGTTAAGCTTAGTTGCTTCCTTTTCCCCTGTTCATCGCCATCAGTGTTAAAACTTATACTGCCTCGCAGCAGGGAGTGTTGGTGTATGTCTGGACAGTCTTATCGTATGATGTTGCTCTCAAAAGTGGGTGAACTATTTATCAATCACTGTAGATACGTATTCACAACCTACACTGCCATTATTAATATCTTACCTACATCTGTGCTTGTGCGGTTAAGACATTTTGGCAGCATACTGAATATCACACTGTGTGCCTGATAAGCACCTCAGAGCCAGAGGCAGCACACCATGTGTTTAAAAAAATTTAATCTACAAGTGGGGGAGGACATATTTATTCCTCCTGAATGCTGTGAGCACCAGTGCACATTTGCTTAAGGAATATTTATTTATTGTTACATAAATGCTGATAATACTCTCATTATAGAAGCAAGTTGCTTCAATCACGTCATTGTCAGTGCTCCACCACATCATAGTGTGAACAAGAAAAAAGGTAAATGCAGCAGCATGATGTGAGAATGGCTGAATTTCTTGTCAAAATACTTACAGACGATGTCTTCATCAATCGTCGTTACCGAGATGCAAATCCAGCAAGAGAGCTCTCTGCAAGAACAAAACAAAAAACAAAAAAAGACCTATAACTTGCTGCTTCTGTATTAGTAACAAAAGAAAAACTGCTAAGTATAACGTCATTCAGAAAACAATAACCATGATAGGTAACAGCACTTCATACATATTAGTTGTATCATGACATTACAGATGTGGAAGTGCATGGGCACATGCTTGTGCACAGTCCTTGGATTCTGAGAATGATATGAAAGTGCTGATGCTGGTGTCTGCAAAATATGACACATGCACATTGTCTGTCTTCCCAGTACGGCGTTGGAGGTATGAAAGCGTCTGTGAAATATAGCAAGCATGTAGGACGGTGTGTGCTTCATGCAATTTGCGATGGTGTGGGGGGCGAGGGTGCTCATGGCTGGATGCTGATGGCAGTGAAGTACAACTTGCATATGAGCTACCATTGACTCTCGCTCCCATTAAAGCGTGAACATAGTGCTGCCCTCCATGTTCCATTGGCTGCAGAGTGGGGGTGCTCACAGCAGGGCAGGTGGGGGTGCTTTATGAAAATTGCAGTGATGTATGGGGGAGGACAAGCCCTCCTCTCCTTGGTCTTGGCACCTCATTCTCGGTATGACCTTGAAGATGAGGATGTGTTGCTGCTGCTGTCAGTGAAATATGACATGCACAATGGTCTTAGCTGTAACATGACACCACAGATAAGAAAGTGCTGATACTGATGTCAGCAAATTCCTAGGCAGAACACACAGTACCCACTACTCATTATGTTATGAAATCATGCAGAAAGTGAAGAAAATGATTATGAACAATTGCTGAATCACAGTCAGAGAAGTTGCTGATGATATAGGGAATCCCTTTCAGTCTCAGAATTTTTGTCATTTTAATTTCATTTATAGACTACAACTAGCCCAGGAAAAATTCTTGCAAAACGTCTTCTTTCGTTAAGTTTATGACAAAAAGAACCCACATCTTTGTGGGGGTTAGGGTTTATTTATAAAATTATGCTGTACTCTTCTCAAGTCCATAGGTCTGTAATTGATAGATCAACTGCATATTTATCACCTGCACATATAATTACGGAGTTCAGTATTCATTTATGTGTGTACCAAAATACAAATTCAAATAATTAATTAAAGTTATTGGATAATAGATATTGAGAAATCATTGGTAATTATGAAACAGACTATGACAATATTACTTCTCTGTGTGAAATGCTTTCATTCTTTCATGTGTGAACAAGAATATAAATTTAATCAATTAATTAAAATCATCAGAAAGGAGTCATTAAAAGATTATTACCAAAAATCTAACACGGCATGTGTTTATTACCACTGTGTGTGAAACTGCTTGAAACAATTTTTGTGTTTCAAAAGAAATAAATATACACTGCAGATTTTAGTTTCATTATTACATGAAGTTAATCTACACATTCAGGGAGAAGTTTATCATCAATGAGTGGAAAATGATGGTAATCATAAAACCTCTTGTCATGTCAAGAAAAAGGAGCAGGATAATTAGCAATATTTGGATCTTTCATGTACCTCAGGCTCAGTTTCATTCTCACACTATTTATTCAAGGGAGTTTCCATTTCCAGTCGAAATTTCTACAAGTTCTTAATATATTTCGTTTCATGGCTATTCTGTATTCCATCCAGCTATTTGCTGCAGCTATGTGCACCCCCCCCCCCCCCCGCCGCCCATTGACTAGTTATATCTGTGTACAGCACTAGCAGAGTGATGTGATAGCTAAATATGTATTTCCTTTCTTTTTGAACCAGCACTCCACCCTCTGTTCTATGTGAATTCCAGAATACAGACTTGCCATTAGATTCCAAATGCTTTCTTTCCATTTCCTGAAACTATCCTATCATTCCTTCAAACAGACTGTACTGATTATCAGATTATGTCCATTATTAAATTCAAACTAAAGAAATTCGACAGATTCGTAAGTAATGGTTCGACATTCTTTTTCTGTTGAATGCATATTTGCCAGTTCCTTTGCAGGAGCAAAGAAATCCTCAGAGAAATATTGATTCCAGTAATGCATAGTGCTGTTCTATATCAATGGATCCTGAAAAAAAAGTTATATTCTCAATATGTGATGTACACTAATATATTAAAAATCTGTAGAATAAATTAACATGTACTTCACCTCAATACACATCCACAGAAAGAAAACTCTTCTCATCAAAATCCCTCACTCTCCATAACCACCTCTGTTGATCGATTAAGAAAGATGAGGATTGATTTTGTGGAATTCTTTGGTATTATACATTTTTGTGAACATGCACCTTGACGTAGTTTCACTGACATTAATTCTGACATAGCAAGAAACGTTTCAGCTTCATTCCTGCTTGTGGGGAAAATTTCTTTACTGTTACCTCCTTCTGAAGACTTCTTTTTATAACTGTCATTGGCAATTGTTATGGACAATCAACATTAACGTTGCCATCTTAACACAGGTCAAGGATGTCTGACATTTTGTTCAAAAGTATTTCACTTTTGTACTAAATAATTTTACCTGTGAGCATCTGAGAAATAAACGTAATAATGTCCGACTTGCAACTGTTGACTAATCATCAAATGCCGTTTTAGAAACGAATCATTTATTAAGCATCACACAGTACAACAATATGATACAAAAAACCCAACTGCATATTTCAAAAACATAGCCAGAGATCATCACAACTACACCAAAAATGAACCAAAGAATTTATGAGACATGTGACAGACAATCTTCAAAGAATATGAACGATACGTATGTATTCATATATATAACAATGTTGAAACATTAATACTTTCACACTCTCCCACAATGTTTTATATATATGATGAAGTAGACACTACACCAACAAGTTCCTTCATCATTTGTAACTTTGTGAATGGTATCCCTTTTGTCAGAATGTCTGCTGCCTGTCCACCAGTTGGTATGTAATTCACTTCAATCTGCCTCTCTCTAACCATTTGACAAATGTAAAGATACCTTGTCTCTATGTGTTTTGATAGTTCATAAAACTTTGATCCATTAATAAATTTGATAGCACTTTGGTTATCAATTTGTAACTGATGACTCATCAACAGCTCCAATTTCTTTCAGGAGTCTGTCTAACCATACAAGTGATTTACAAGCTTCACTTGCAGCCACATATTCTGCCTCCACTGAAGAAAGAGCAACACACTGCTGTAATTTACTTTTCCACACAACTGGTCTCTCATGTAACCTGAGAAGGATGCCACTTGTTAATCGTCTAGTGTCTCTGTCCCCACCATGGTCAGCATCACTATAGGCTTTGTAAACTTAATGCCATCTGTACTTGTAGATTTAAGATATCTAAATATTGGTTTGAGTAATGCAAAGTGTGCCTGAGTTGGTGAGTCTAGCACTCTTGAGGCAACATTAACAGCATATGATAAATCTGGTCTTGTGCCTTGTGTTAAATACATCAAACTTCCAACCATTTCTCGATACAGTCCAGTATTATTAAAAGGAGGTGACTCACCTTGTGTCCTTCCTGGTTCAGTAGGTAAAGACAATGGTTTTGCACCCATCATATTGTATTTCTCCAAAATCATCTTCACATATGCAGATTGATTTATGTGAATATTGTTGTCAAACCTCTTGATTTGTAAACCCAAGTAGTAAAATACACTTATTTGAAAACGTTTACCCAACTGTTCAATGAACTTAGCTGTGGCATCAGTAGAGCCCATAGTCAATCTGTCATCAACATAAAACAATAATACCAGGTTTTCACCATAAAACATACATGGTTCTGAACTGCTTACATTCAGTAAGGAACCCAACAAGACATTCATACCCGCATTTTCAGGCTTGAGTTAAACCATATAGACTCTTCAGTAACTTACACACCCGTCCTGTACCATCATCAAATCCCTCTGGTTGACTCATGTAGATTTCTTCCTTCAAAATGCCATTAAGAAATGCTGTCCTTACATCAAATTGCCTTATACTACAATCATGTTGAATTGCAAGGCATCTCATTGTCTCAGATCTTGCAACAGGGCTAAACATGTCAACATAATCTACTCCAAACCGTTGAGTATATCCTCTTGCTACCAGTCGAGCCTTATATTGAACAACATCATTATTTGCATTTAATTTTGTAGCAAAGATCTATCAATTTCTAATCATGTTGTTTGGTTTAATTTTGAAAACTAATTCCCATGTTCCATTTTTCTTTAGAGCATCCATATCTTCCTCCATTACATTCGTCCATTCTTCAGAATTCTCTGACTGCAATGCTTCTTTATAGCTTCTTGGTGTCTCACAAAGAAACATCATTCTTGGTTGATGAACTGAATCTTCGCAGTAACAAGATGGTTTCTTAAAATTTCGCCGTTCACATAAATTGTGGCTCCCTCTTTCCTCATTTCTTGCTTCCAAGTTACTTCCAACTTCTTCCTCAGTGTCATATGACTGGCTGTTAAGACTTTCATCAATTTTAGCAACATCTTGGTTCATGGAGTCCTCTTCAAAACCAACATCATGTTCAGTCTCCAAAATATCTGCGTTCTTATCTATAGCTGATATTTCAACAACCCTTTTAGACTTTTTAGTACTGATAAGAGCTTTCTGTAATGGCTTGCAACTGAACTTTACATCTCTGCAAAAACACACGCACCTTTTTTAAAGAAAATAAACATGGTATCCACAATCATCATAACCAACCACATATCCTTCTGAAGATTTAGCATCAAAATTCTTCTGTTTCTATGTAGGAATCCAAGCATAGCTTTCAGTTCCAAATATCACCAAATTATCAAAATGACCTTCTTTCTTCAAAAATATTTCGATTGGAGTTTTACCTTTAATTTTTGTGGGACCTGTCCGATTCAAAGTGTATGTTGCAGCCAGAGCAGTTTCACCCCACAATGCTTTTGGCAGATGTTCAGCAGAGCAAAGAGAAGAACGTGCCATCTCACACAGGATTCTATTTTCCTGTTCAACAATTCCATTCTGTTGAGGCGTATATGGTGCTGTGACTGAATGTTTCAGGCCAATTGAGCCAGCAAATTTTTGCACATCTTTATTATGGAACTCCTTGCCACCATCTGTACATAATTCTTTCACAGTAACATCAGCCTGAGTCTTTATCATTTTAATGAACAGTGGCAACGTTTCTTTAATTTCATCTTTGTGTCTAAAACTGGAAAAATCACCCTTAAAAACAGGAAAGTATCAATGACCCTGCAGATCATTTTCTTCCATCAGAGCACAAACATCTGCACGCACTAACTCTCCGGGTTTAGTGGGTTTCCACACTCTTTCACCAAACGGCATCCGGTGATGTATACCATAGACACACCCTGCACAAAAACTGTTATCACTTGTTGTCTCTACACCATGTTCCTTCTAAAACTGGTGCACATAGCGTTTATTTTGATGACCCATTTTTTTCATGCCAGCTCTGTAAAGTGTCATCAGCTTCAGTAACAATGCAAGACTTTTCTTGACAAACAACCTTCACAGCCAAATGATAAAGCTTATTTTCACAGCAGGATGTGGCAATAGCAATTGCAATATTGTTTTTGAAAAATACCCATGATTTGCCATCATTTTCGATTATTTGTTTTATTCCCTTCTGCACAGCTTTCTTAACATAAAACAAGTTATAGGATCAATCAGGGCAAAACCAAACATCATATCATTTTGTCCACGTCTGTCCATTGAACATCTGTACACCAATTCGTCCTGTACCAAATGCTTCAATATGTACACCATTCTTGGCACTATCCATCTTCCTCAGAGTTTCAAATTGTTCATACGTAGTGTACCAATCACGCTGATTTGTTATGTGATGTGTTGAACCACTGTCAATGTACCACTCATCAGAGTCCATTGTATTCTTATCTACCGAAAAATGTTGCGTCTCACTATCGATACTGTTTCCACCGGTTTTGAAGTATCTGCATAGCTGCAGCTTCTTGAATTATCCACTGATGTTACATTAGTTAAAAAAAATAGCACAATCTTCTCTTTTGACTACACTACTACATCCATTTGATGGCTGACCCTTTTTTCTTACATTTAAAACAAACAACCCTGTCTTACACTGTTTTGATAAGCGACCTACTTTACCACACGAAAAGCATTTTATGTCTTCATTCCTTTTATAAAGAGGCGTTTTTAACGAATCTGCCTCAGAGGAGGTTTGTTTGCGCTTCTGTTGCGGTTTGTTAATCTTCATTTTCGACATCATAGCTGTAGCAACACTTTCGTCATCACGCTCTGTTCTTCTTAGTTCACAATTCAAACACCGTTTTTGTATTTTATT
The DNA here is from genome assembly GCF_021461385.2 of Schistocerca piceifrons. Taxonomy (NCBI): domain Eukaryota; kingdom Metazoa; phylum Arthropoda; class Insecta; order Orthoptera; family Acrididae; genus Schistocerca; species Schistocerca piceifrons. The sequence goes on along the minus strand of NC_060139.1, from coordinate 780,663,137 downwards.
CCATGTATTTTCTTCAGCAGGTAGATCATGCCATGTAATATAAATGAAATCGAACTCTTTTGGCATAGTTTTCAAAAATCGTGCACAAAGGTAACCATCGTCAGTCGGCTTGTCCAACAACGAAAGCTGATTTTGGACATCATCAAATTTGCCTAGATGATCTTGTATACCTCCAGATGCCTCCCACACAATGTTACGGAATTTATGTCTAAGCAGATCAATGTTTTCAGCTGAGTGCACATTATAGATATTGTGCAGCTTATCCCAAACCTCTTTAGCAGTCTTGCATTCCCCAACAGGAAGTAAAGGCTTGGTGTCATGTGACAAGAATTAGTCTTTCCCTTGCCTTTGCATTAGCCTTTGTTCATTTGGCAAGTTCGGTTTCGTAACTCTATCCGCTTCCTTCTGGCCTAATCAGTTCACCACTTACGACATCAAAGATTTCGTCACACTCTAAAATAGTTCTCATAATAATTCTCCAGCTCCCCCAGTTTTCTGCGCCGGTGAGTTTATCTAGTTTTTGTATTTCGTCAGCCATTGTCTTGTCTTTGCTCTTCTGTATCGTTGAGCAATTCTTTTCCGAAATCAGCACAACTGTCGCACTTCATACAAACTTTATCAACTGCGCACATCTGCTACCATGTTGACAAATCATCAAATGTCGTTTTAGAAACGAATCATTTATTAAGCATCACACAGTACGACAATATGATACGAAAGACCAACTGCACATTTCAAAAACAGCCAGAGATCATTACAGCTACACCAAAAATGAACCAAAGAATTAATGAGACATGTGACAGACAACCTTCAAAGAATATGAACGATACATATGTATACATATATATAACAACGTTGAAACATTAATACTTTCACAGCAACAAATACTTTTTAAAGTGAAAGCATGTTTTAATTAGTATTTATTAGCTCAGATTTAATACCCACACAATTGTGCAGGTGAATGAAAAAAATTTAAACAAAATACTAACACTCACACTAGTGATACCTATATCTATGCTCTGCAAACCACTATAAAGTGAATGGCAAAGGGTATGTCCAATTGCAACAGTTATGATTCCTTCCTGTTCCATTCACGTATGGAGCGATACAAAGGGGGTTTTAATGTATTCCTAGAGCCATCATTTTAAGTTGGTTCTTGAAACTTCGTTAATAGACTTTCTTGGGACAGTTTACATCTCTCTTCAAGAGTCTTCCAGTTCAGTTCCTTCAGTATCTCTGTGACACTCTGAAATGAATCAAAGGAAACTGTGACCATTCATACTACCCTTCTCTGTATACGTTCAATGTCCCCTGTTATTCCTATCTGGGACAGGTCCTACACACTTGAGTAATATTCTAGAACCAGTCGCATGAGTGATTTGTAAGCAGTCTCTTTTGTAGACTGATTGAACTTCCTCAGTATTCAACCAATAAACCTAAATCTACCACCTGCTTTACCCATGACTGAGCCTATTTGATCATTCCATTTCATATCCCTACAAAATGTTACGCCCAAGCATTTGTATGAGTTGGACTATTTCAAAAGTGGCTCATTCATGTTATAGGATACTGCGCTTTTCGTTTTGTGAAGTGAAAAATGTTACGCTTCTAAACATTTAGAGCAAGTCGCCAGTCTCTGCACCAATTTGAAATCTTATCAAGATATGAATGAACATTTATGCAGCTTCTTTCAAACAGTATTTAGTTATAGATAACTGTGTCATCTGCAAAAGGTCTGAGGTTTCTATTAATATTGTCTGCAAGGTTATTAATATACAACATGAACAGCAATGGTCCCAACACACTTCCCTGGTGCCACACATGAAGTTACTTCTACACCTGATGATGACTCTCCTTCCAAGATAACATGTTGCGTCCTCCCTATCAAAAAGTCCTTAATCCAATCATAAATTTCAGTTGATACTCCATATGATCGTACTTGTGACAAGAAGCGTAGGTATGTTACTGTGTCAATGGCTTTTCGGAAATCAAGAAATAAAGCATGTACCTGATGGCCCTGATCCAGAGGTTTCAGTATGTCATGTGTGAAAAGTGTGAGTTGGGTTTCACATAATCGATGTTTTTGGAATCCACACTGGTTGGCATTTGGGAGGCCATTCTGTTAAAGGTACCACCTTATGTTTGAGCTCAGAATATGTTCTAAGATTCTACAACAAATCGATGTCAGGGATAATGGACTGTAGTTTTGTGGATCACTTCTACTACCCATCTTGTAGGAGAGTGTGGCCTGTGCTTTTTACAAGATACTGAGGACAGTATTTTGTTCGAGGGATCTACGATTGATTATAGTTAAAAGAGGGGCTAACTCAGCCACAAATTCATTATAGAATCTGACAGGGATACCATCAGCCCTGGAGCTTTAGTCAGTTTTAACGACTTCAGCTGTTCCTCAACACCACTGTCACTAATACTCATTTCATTCATCTTTTCAGTGGTACAAGGATTAAATTGTGGCAGTCTCCCTGGGTCTCCCTTTGTAAAAGAACACTTGAAAATGGAGTTAAGCATTTCAGTTTTTGCTTTGCTACCCACAGATTCATTTCCTGTCTCATTTGCTAGGGACTGGACAATAACGTTGGTGCCATTAACAGCCTTTGCATACAACTAGAATTTCTCTCCGTTTTGTGAAGTATCACTTGACAATATTATGCTACAATAGTCATTGAAGGCATCACGCGTTGCTCTCTTCACAGCCAAATGCATTCCATTTAGAATCTCTGTCTATAGCCCTAAGCTTGTTTTACAGTTATTGTGCAATAATCTCTGTTTCTTTAAACATTTCATTACAATGGCTTCTTTCCCATCATGAATTGTTCTACTGGGTACATATCTATCCAGTGATGACGAATTATTCATTTAAACCCAAGCAATAGTTGTTCTACATGTTCCTGTTCTGAGTTGAAAGTTTCAAGTTCTTACTGAGATACTGCTTCTCTGCCTAGTTTGCTGAACGTATAACCCTTTCTCCTTGATTGAGTTATCCTCCATATGAGGTGTGTTTTATAAGAAAGGCCCGTTGTGTTTTAGACACTAGTAGTTCTCGCGCACACCGCAACGAGCGCTTGCGTCGTATACCGGCATTACTTGGGAACAACTGTGCTCAGTTCCAGCACTGTAGCTAACCTGTCCGATTTTGTTCTGTGCTTTCAAAATGTTTAAGACTATCAACTCGCCCGCTGCGTGTGAGGTTCGCTCGGTGATACGGTTTTTGTCAGTAAGGAACCTGTCTGCTGCAGAAATTCATCTATAGATTGCGAAGTGTATGATGATACTGTTATGAGTGAAGGCAAAGTGCGTAAGTGGGTACGAGAATTCAAAGATGGACGTGACAACGTCCCTGATGAGGAACACTCCGGTCGCCCTTCTTTGATTACAGGCGCTTCACAGTAATAGATCTCTCAAACGAATTTTCTGACGTGTCGAGGTCAGTGCTTTACAACACTGTTTCCAACACCTAAAGTTTTGGAAACTGTGCTCCCATTGGGTCCCGAAACTCTTAACAGGGGACCACAAAAACCAAAGATTTGAGTGTGCGATGAATTTCTTGATTCGTTATCATGAACAAGAGGATGGCTTCTTGAGTCAGATCACAGCTGGATACAAAACATAGGTTTCGCATATCACACCCGAATCGAAGCAACAGAGCATGGAATGGATACACACACACTCGCCTGTAAAGATGATGGCCAAACAGACTCTGTCCCAGTTCAAAATCATGGCGTCGGTGTTTTGAGATAGGCATGGTGTTTTGTTGGTCGACTTCATGCAACGAGGAACCACTATCAATGCAGAAGCATACTGCCGATCTCTGAAAAAGCTACACAGAGCGATTCAAAACAAAAGATGCGGCATGCTGACAAAGGGAATTGTACTTCTCCATGACAATGCAAGACCTCACACTGCAGTCAGACACGCGATTTATTGGACAGTTTTGGCTGGGAAGTTTTAGACCACCCACCCTGCAGTCCTGATCTTGTGCCGAGCGATTACCATCTGTTCCTCCACCTCAAACAACACCTCAGTGGCAATCGTTACAACGATGGCGACGACGTGAAAACGGCAGTGAACTCTTGGTTATCGGAGCAGGCAGCAAGGTTTTATGAAGAGGGTATTTGAAAATTGCTTGAGAGATATGATACGTCTTTCAACAAATTTGGCAACTGTGTCAAAAAATAGAGTAAAGTATGTGCTTTCTGAAAATAAATTTACTTTTCTGAAATAACCTTTCATTGTGTATGTATGTTCAAACAGACCTTACTTAAAAAACACGCCTCATACTTTGTTAATCGTTGTTGCCACAGATGCATCATGGTCACTGATACCAGTTTCGATGTGGACATCTTCAAAGAAGTTTGGTCAATTTGTTGTCATTAGATCAATATAATTTCCTCAGGCGGCCGTTGTGGCCGTGCGGTTCTAAGCGCTTCAGTCTGGAACCGCCTGACCGTTACGGTCGCAGGTTCGAATCCTGCCCCGGGCATGGATGTGTGTGATGTCCTTAGGTTAGTAAGGTTCAAGTACTTCTAAGTTCTAGGGGACTGACAACCACAGGTGTTAAGTCCCATCATGCTCAGAGCCATTTGAACCATTTAATTTCCTCATGAGTGGAATGTCTGTTCTAGGTAGTTTTTAGAGAAGAAACTTCATAATGTTTCACAGGATGTTCTATCAGGCCCACCATTAACAAAACTATAATTTCCCAGTTAAATGTTGGATGATTAAAATCTCCATCAATGATTACAGTATGACGGGAACTTATGTACATGTGGAATGAGGTTTTCTCTCAAGTTTTCTGGTACACAAATCTGGTGGCCCATCCCTGACACTTAGTGTTACCCAAAAATCTCACATGGAGCTTCAATTTCTATCTCAGTCGATTTCAGTTGATTGTCTATTGCGATAAATACGCCACTTCCATTTCACATTCGCCAGTCCTTTTGGCATACACTTAAATTTTCACTAAAAATCTCACACTGTCGATTTCAAGTTTCGATCAGCCTTCTGTACCTCGTATTTCGTGAGCTTCACTGCTTTTCAGGAGTGCTTCAAATTCTGTCACTTTGTTGCAAATGATAGTTGTTATTTGCTCCACAAATCAGCATTATATGGAAATAAATTAGTAGAATGGTGTACAGTTGTGGTTATTACATCTCTTTTGATAAGAAAACATTAATATTGAGGTTTATTTAAACAGTATAATAAGGAATAACAAAGTATGTCACCTTGTCGTTGTGACAGCACTCGCCGACCTGATGAATTTCATTTGTGAGCACTATCTGGCCAGCAATTGGAATACGAATTGCTCTAGTGTCAGCAGGGATAGAGCTGCAGAACTAAAGCGATTTGGTATGAGGCAGATAAGTGAAAACAAGCTAAGGAAATAACTTTACAAAATGGAACACAATTGTGTTAGGGTCGGGGCCAAAAAGGATTTCAAGTGGCTCATGCTACAGCTTTTTTTTTTCAATCTTATAGTTATGAAACTCGTTGCAGCAAACAATGTTTCAAAATTCTTGAATTACGAACAATATGAGGGGTGAATGCATCTTGCTCAGGAGTCGCTAGATGATAACGATGATGCAGACCTGCAGCAACATGTCAGGCTCAATGGCGCCTCTGGAAAAGTATTCTGGATCGACAAAAGCGAAAGAAACTGAACGAGTGTGGACAAACATGAAATTTGTGCCCACTTCTTCGATGTTGATGGTGTAATCCACCATGAGTTTTTCACATGACTGAACGATCAATAAGGAGCACTACTTAAAGTTCACAGCTTTAACAACCACATTGCTTTTTTCGTCACAATGAGCTTAGTCACACTACCTTTGTCTGTTCATGAATTTTCGACCTAAGACAATGCCATAATGAACCTCCAGCTTCCTATTTCCAGACATGGCCCCATTTGAATTTGTTTTTTGTTTGAAACAATTAAAAAAATCCGTTAAAGGGTTGTCGTTTTATAAGCATAGATGACATCAAAAACACACTGTGGAGACAGCTAAAAGCTGTCCCAAAGACGGAGTTCCAGAAGCAGTGAAAACAGCATTAACATGTGAATAATGTCTAATGGGAAATGTTCTTAGGGGTTAACACCTAGGTAGAAGAATAAATAAAATTATTTTCAAAAAACAAATGTTCCCACTATTTTTAACACATTTCATATGTAAAAATACAAATGTTGCTATCAAATACTTTGAGGGGGGGTGGGTGGGGAGGCATGACCTCCATGACCCTTCTTTAGAACCCTATTAGTCCCCCCTCCAACACTGCAAATGGCACATGGAATCTATAAGTACTGTTTCTATATGTATGACCACAGCTCACAAGACTTCATGCAAATGAGATGTCATTTTTACATCACACACAGCACTGCAGAATTTTGTAATCATTCAGTTCACAAGAAATGAGCTGAAGAAAACATCCAAAATAATAACATTCACCTCAAGTAGAGGGAACTGGAGGTTACACTGTTTCCTTACTACAGGGCAAGTTTACCTCAAAGTTATGGCGTTTATAAATATGAAAAGTTCTATATTCATGTGTACTGGGTTATGGATAGGGATAAATTACACTGTTGCCGAGAATTAACTCTAAAACTTACTGAAAAAGTTGTACCATTTTTCATAACATGCATTCATCGACTCCAAAAATCAGACAGTTTACAGACCTAGAAGCAAAAGGAGCTGGAGCCTGCCAGCATTGATTCCAATAATGTATATATTCAACAGTGTTCACTGTGGCGTTCCAACAAAATGAGCTTATTTTTAGAAACTCTGACAACTAGTTTCAGGAGTTGTGCGGTGTTTACAAAGGACAGATACCCATCATAGGAGGCAAATTAAAGCAGTACCTCATTTATTATATGTCTAATGAATAAATGCTGTTTCAAAACACTGACGATCTTTCAAAAATACGTCAATATTGGTAAAATTTGCTATAGCAAAATTACAAAAAAACATCATATTTGTGATTACAAATACACATCAATTGAAGAAGTAGTATATGTATGCTGATTCTGGCGCAAAGAGCATATTTTTAAAAATCCTCTGATTTAAAAGGTTTTAGGTTTGTCGTTTCCCCCACTTAAAAATTTATCTATATTCATGAATAAAAATTTTTTAATTAAAAAATAAGTTTAAACAATTAAAATTTAACATTAAAAAATTAAATTTAAAAAATACAGAAATTTTTAAATTTATTCAAATTGAATAAGATGAAATGATTTATCTTTCTTTTGTTTTTTACCTCAATAAATAAACTTTATTCCAATAATTTTCTGTAATTTATCTGCATCTTCTGAAAAGATCTTAGTTTAATGCTCTGGATCAGTAATTTTATATTTATCATCTAAATGTAAAATAATTATTTAACCATATTTAGTTATCAAAATTTCTGATTATTAAATCCTGTAAGATTTGTTTGTTTTTCAGTTCAGTTAATTTAGTGAACACCTATACACAGCCATTACTGTAACTGTTATGTTCACCTTCTAGATTTTCAATATTACCATTCATGCTCACTGTGTTTTGCTTTTATTCATAAAGAAAAACCTGATTTTCAAATTTTCTGAAAATGAAAAATTTAAAAATTTGAAAAGATTAAATTTTTGAAACTGAAAATAATAAAAATTTCAAAATCTGGGTTTTTGAGAATCTAAATTTTTCAGTTTCTCATTTTCTCTATCTTCCTGAAAACATTTCAAAATGTAATGTAAAAATTAAGTGAACTCTTCTGTAACTTTTTCTAATTTTTTATTCATTTATGTAATAACATCAGCAACTTTTACACGAAATTTACGCAAAGTAATGTAGCTACGCCAGACACTTCAGGATAATATGTCGATAATTATACAAAGACCATAATGTGTAATTAGTATCAACAGTCGATAAAAAAGGCCACTGATCTCTTTCCTTTGTGCATCGCTGTCTTCCTTATTTCTTTTTGCCATTACGCTCATCTCTCTTGGTTAGAATGATTCATGTTATGCAATTAATTCTGCAGATGTGGTGAAATGGTCATAGGAGATCTTTCTTAGACTGTTACTTAATTATTTGCAACTGGAACTGTCATTAGAAACAGGAATATGCAGTGCTTGAATTCAAATATTGCACGTTTCATGTACAGGATCTTTGATTTAAGCATTAGGCATAAAATGTTTTCTGTGTGGAGTCATGTAAGTTGACTTTTATTTCTATAAAATATGCTGCTAAAGTTTTTTGTTTCTGGAATATTATAGAACCTGCAATCATTTCAGTATTACGAAGTCTGATAATCAGATTAATACTAATTCCCGAAAGGAAACATATTTAAATTCACGTTCGGTAACAAATTTTACCAAAATATTTGCTCTCCAAGCATAAAATGTGCGCCGTTGCTGCTTTCAAAAGAATTTGCATTACCTGTAGTAAAAGTACCGAATTAAGTGAGTCATTTAACAAAAGAGTCCACAGTTTCTTTCAATGTTGTGGCCATTGCTATTTATTTTAATATAAAAATAGTTCACAATCCGAAACTGCCTTTCATATTAACTGCAAGTGTAATAATTAAATACCAATTAATGGGTGGTGATGTACAAATGTAATTAAAATATTGAGTTAAAGTTCTATGCTCTATCTCTGTGATTACTCTGCTATTCACAATAACATTCAGAGTCATAAGTTAAATTCTATTTACCATACATAATTATATATGCATCTGTATCATTAGGTATATTTTCACTAACAAATGCACCTAATTTCATTCTTGTTTTCTGAGTAGAAATAATATCCATTCTCCTATACATATTTGTTACATAGGTAGGATAATTTTTAATAAAATTGAATGGAGTTACGTTTACATCTGTATTTAACCGTGTTATTCTTTTCAAATCCTTAAAAGCATTATAAACTTCTAAAAAGTTATTTGGCAGATCAAGATTACAGTATGACATGGAACAGCGTCCTTTGCTCATGACAATGCCACCTTGTAACTACTAAGAAAACAGAAACTCCTCGCGTGGTTTGGTCATATTTCAGATACCGTCTTTCATGATTAATGTCAATATTCGATAGAGCAACGCGTCAGAATGTGTAAGCCATTCTTGCTTTTTCTTTTTATTATGCCCTGTTAGATAACAGATGCTGAATATTAATAATATAAAGTCTTGAATCTTCAATTCATCATCCAAGTCATGGCCACATTATGGAATTGCGAGGATGTTAAGTTGATAAATTGTTATTCCATCTTCAAGATATCGCTACATTGCGTGTGGAATAACTACACGACATGATTCCAGAGATAACATATACTTATGCAATGTTCGGAATGCGTCGTAATCTTGGGACAAATCGATGATTGTTCACTGTTAAATAATCATGAATTCACTTTTCAGTTCATAATATTCTAACAGTCAATTAATTTTTGCTACTACACATGATAACGTCTATTCAATTATGTAGGTGACACGAAGAATTAAAGATTGTATCCAATTTTATTATTCCTTGTAATTAATTGACCCTACACTGAGCACACACACCAATTTCTCACTCAGGGAATTCCTTCCATTTGCATAAGTAATCCTGCCATTGATGACGACGCCTGACAACTCAGCGCAATTGACCATTCCTCGTGTAGACGTTTGTATGTTACCTACTTGAGACTAATAATTGTTTTTCTAATGGCGATCTTTCTTTTTCTATGTCCTTGAATGTTTGTGCTTATTCAGTTTCATCAAGGCTATGTCCCATCACACATCTCACACGATTTAACTTCGTCGCGAATCTCCATATCCTGTTATCATGCTAATGGAAAGGATGGCTTTGCTTTAGTATGACTTCTAAACAATACTTCAGTTTATATCACTAGTAGTGCTTACATGCATGCTACTATTGCAAAAGTACTAGAGATCGACTAGATAGCAACTGAAGCTAACATTTCCATTGCCGAGTTACATTGTAGTCACATTGAACTTCCTTTTCGATGCAGCTACAACTCTCTTCTATGGTAAATGTTATCTTTGGCCATTCACCATCTGGACTTTAATCTTCGTTATTAATTACGATGCAATTCCTTCTTTGATTTTTTTGTTGTGTATCTTAACAGATTCTTTCATTTAGTCTCTATTTCAAGATAAATATTACTATTCATATGACATTCCTGTTGATCAAATTATCACAAGTGTAAATTTTGTCATCAGTAGTATAACGATATGTTTACGTAATATGTATACATAAACATACAGTTATAAATGTCCCCGTTCGTAGCTGCTAATTATAACAATATGTTTACTTTTGTGCTGTAACATATAGCTATAATCAGCGGTGGAAACATATTTGCGAACGCCGACCGTGTGCGGCTGTTTCTTGTTGGATCGTCTGATCAGTTGGAAGTTGCATTGCGGAAGAGAGTAAATGCCTATTCAAAATATAATTATTTTTTGGATAGCTCAACATGAATTTCCTAAGGGACCGTAGTTTATCATGCATTTACCAGTAGAATATGGCGCGGAGAAAATATTTCGCCGCATGCAACTTCCGCCCGAACTCGACGAAAGAATTCGTGACTGTGAACTCTATTTGGAAGAAACATAAAGAAAATTAAATAACTTCATGAAGGAGTGAGACATAGATTCTATATTAAATAAATAGTCCATACACCAGTTGCATTTAACTCTGAATTTATGGCAATTAATAGACGAACTTACACTGCAATGAAGGATTTAACATGGATGCCGTTTTGACTGGCACTTCTCGTAATGAAAACAATTCCTTTGACGTTTTCACATACACGTCGCACAATAAATCTACAGCTAGGCACTTTTAGTATTACCCATTTACTTTACACTAGAACAATATTATTTTTAACAATAACAATACAGTGGCAAGACATGCGCGTCCGACACACGTTACAGGAGACAAGAGAAGAATGAGTAACTGTTCATCGAGAATGTCTCGTACATCAAAAAAAATGTTTAAAAAAGTGTTCTTCTTCTGTCCGTTTTTCGCGCCGCGGTTTTCAAAGTCAATAACTCACAGCACCTCTGACGGCGCTTCGACAATAAACAAGTTACGTCACAGGTCGTTCACCTTTTACATTCTCGCAACATTATTTGCTAACTGTAGCTGTTGCCGAGCGACTGCTCGATTAGTGAATGATTTAAAATGATAAGGCAATCACATAATGTTACAGTAGCTGCCGTCACTGTCAGGATGATAATTTTCCTACTTCTTTTGCAACAAATGGGTGTTTATTAGAGTTTCTGTAATTGGGGTGTTACAACAATTAGATTAATATTTCTATCAAAAACAACTCTATGTAAAATTCTATCTTCCTTAATGTGTACCTTGGATTTTTTGATTGAATAAATGTTTCCGAAGTTTTCAAACTATATTGATTAACAGGTATCTGTATCATTTCTTAGTTAGTGAAAATTTATTATTTTTTGATGTATTATTTGAAGTTAAAAAGTTTAATAAGAACCAAGCAGAGAAATGTTTTTATAAATTTCTTTTATCAAACGAGTAAATAATTTTATAACAGGTGAACTATCACTCAACTGAAATGATCTAAATATTTATATTAATAAAAATTATGTAAATAAATGACAGATTGGGAACCAAAAATAGGAATTCCATAAAAGAAAAAAACATGGTAAACTTGTAACAAATTCTATTCGATGTTCAATAATATGGCCAATTGGTTGTGGAAAATACACTATTGATTGATAATTATATTTTATCACATGGATGGTTAAACTAGAACGGAATTAATCATTGTATTTTTATTCAAAAGTCCTAGATAAACAAAAATATCAAGAACATTTACAAAGACGTGGAAAAATTAAAGATAAAATTAATGAAAAAACTGCTACTTTTATTGAAAATAAAGATGATAATATTCTGTTACATGAATGTGAAAACAATTCAAATGTAATTTTTGACCATTTCATTCTTGAAAATCAAGACATAGTTAGAGAATATTTTACTAGATGATGACATAAAGGAATAGATTTTTTTCTTTATGTCAAATATATTCAAAACATTGAAACAATTAGTTTGAGGTATTCTAAATTTTTTATTATTTTACAGACAAGATGACACAATCTATCAAGCATTTGTGAGTGATTTTTTTTAATTTGACAGTTTAAAGGAAAGGTGTAGTAAACTATGGAATGACAATGGATTTGGTTTTATATCAATAGAAATGACAAGAAAAATTAATAATGGTAAAAATAGAAAAAAACGAGAATTTTATATATGTTGAATATAGAAATGTTGAATGTAAATGTTGAACATGGAAATGTTGAACATATATGTTGAACATAAACATTGAACATAAAAACGTCAACATAAAACACAAATGACTATTTTTTCATCATTGATAAATGTTTCCAAAGTACAATCAGAGATTGTTGAAAAAGGTAATAAATCAGAAGTACAGAGTGATTGATGAATCTTTTACCTCCAAAACAAATAACTGTAGATGATTTGAATACATTGTTTAGAACTTCTGATTTACCAAGTTATGCAGATATATTGATGTATTCAGAGCATTATATTCTCATAATAATCCAAACAAAATATAATCAAGTAACAGCAATACACATATAAATTTTTTATAAAAGAAGTTGTTGATATTTATTTTCCCAAATGTTATCAATTAAACTTGATTCACATTTTGATTTCGGTGTAGATCAAAAAATAAATGAAAATTAAAATTAAAAAATAATAAATGAAAATTAAAATTAAAAAACATTCACAAAAATCAAACAAATTTGTTTGTGAGGGTTACGTACATCTATTAATTGATAGATCAGTGCTAATTCATGGTCAAGAATTAGCTGAAATAAAAATTATCATAATGAAAAATTCGGAATAACACAAATGTTTACAGATAGATTTAGTGATTTTATTATTAGTAATCCATATGGTATAAATTATTTTATAAGTTTTTTGAACAATTTACCATACATAATTTCGAATGGAGACGAATACGCTTGTGGAGTAATTTATACATTAATTGTAACTCATGGTGAGGAGATGGTTGGTAATAAAAATTATCGCAATGCAAAAGTAGGAACAAGGAAAGTGATAACAAATAAATTTAGTGATTTCATTATCAACAGTCCAAAAGGTATACCTTGTTTAATCGAATTCTAAAAGATGTACCTCACACATTTTGGAAAGGTGGAAAATGTGGAAAAGGATTAATTAATAAGAAAATTAACAATTTATCATATGAAATGCTGTTACTTGGTGATAATTGGTGTGACCCTAGGTCTAAGTAAATGAAAGTTTGCACATGAAGATAAAGCAATAACTTTACTAGATGAAACATATAAAGAACAAGATATTTATGTAGAGATAATAAAGAATTAGTAAAAAGCCAATACATACCTCACTTAGGCGAAAAGAAGGAATATATGCTTCAGATGCTCCAGTTGGTGAAAAGTTAGCTCCAACTGCAGTTAGAGGAGTAATGCATAGAAAACGTAAATTGGGATTGGGATTAAATGTTGATGAAAATTACTAGGGATTATAAAAAAGTTCTTTATGAATTTTTAATCTATATAAATTGAATATGTTTAGTATCGATTATACTGTACTTTCACATGGTGAAATAAAACCTAATTCAATTCAAGCAAAATTAAATAATGAACCATTAAATTGTAATGAACCATTTTCAACTGATGCACAGAAAAGAAAATGTCCATTTGTGTTAAAACTATTATGTATGAATTATAAGTTTAATTGTACTTTAATTTTAATAAACGGAATATTGTGGAAATAAATCATATGCTAAACTCTATGGCAGTTTAGAAAAAATCAAAAGTTTCAAAGTTTCTTATCAGCAATAGATCCAAAAAAATGAAAAACTAAAGTCATCTTTAGAGCCATTGAAAAATTAAATAATTCCAAAATGTTCAATCATCAGTAGACTCAAAATGTAATATGTAATCAAAAAATTTGAGAAAGAATTAAATGCAATTTGTAAGATAACTAAAAGTCATAACAATTTCAAAGGTAGATGAAATGTGAATATAAATGATCCAATTCATGTAAACCATTAGTGAACAAACAATATTTAAAAAAGGAATATACAAGTATTTTAATACAGTTCGCTAATTTTGTCAGTAAAACGGATTTTATTGAAACGATTGATCAGCTCAATAAAAAATATATCAAATTCATTTACAAAAAAGGAAACTGTAAAAACTGTTTCAGATTATGCCTTGAAAACAGATTTAACTCCTAATTAGATGACTTAAGTAATCTTAAAGATGAAGCATCTGAGAAACAAATAATTGAATTCACTTTATGACTGAAGGTGAACAATAAATGTACTATTTGAATAAGTGTGGTTTTATTACAAAAAAACAATGGTGTTGGTAAAAATGTTGACAGAGATTTAAGAATTATTGATTTTGATCTTTCGATGAGTGTATTTCACAAACTTAACAAATCACTAATTCCAAATAATCATTAAAAGTAGTAAATAGGTCAAATTTTCTAACTGTAAGAGTAAAACATTCAGGGAAAATAGTTCCAATTCATTAAGAATATAATTTTCTACATAAATGGATAATCTTAATGACATCTCCCATAAAAAGTTTATTGAAACACATAGTCCTCATAGAATAACAACTAAAACTGGAAGTCAAAGAAATGAAGGTAATCGTTCAATTAGTAAAATGGTAAAAAGTAAATTTTTACGAAACATTATAGATAATGGATCAAATATTTCTGAAGAAATTATTAGTACTCCTTCAATAAAATTCTTCAGGGTATCAGACCGCATCATCATAATTTAAAATGCGCCAACGTTTCGGCCAGCGTTGCAGCTAGCCTTCATCAGGGCCTTATGTTAACTGCTAAATGAACACACTTGGTTCCTTAAATAGCTGCACGGGAAAACCGTGTCGTTACTTGATTGGCTGTAAAAGGAGGAGGAGGAGGAGGGATGAAAGGTATGCTTTATTGGTGTTTCCTTTATTATCTGTCATTGGCTGAAATAGCTGTTTTCTATTGGTCTTTATATTAATCCACCCCATTGGAGGAGACAGACGAATAGCTAACAGGTGATGGCTGTGACATCACACTGTTTCCACGCTGTCCAGAAGCCGCCTGCGGCGTGCCATTGCTTTGCGTGCTTGCGACCACTACTGCGGCTCTCCGCGTGTCTGCATGGGCCGCCACGGCTCTGCCGCCGCTCCGTAGCCCTGCTATTGCAGGCAGCCAAGACCTCGGAAGCTTGTACCCGTCCTCTCTATTCATGTTGGCGGGTCTTTTGGCTATTTCTATCGCCTCTCTAATCTTTCTTTTGAAAGTGAGAGACTGTTTCGCCAAAAGGAATATCGAAAATAAATAAAGCATCTAAGTCTTTATTAACTTTTATCAACCTTTTTTCCAATATTTTCTAGGGCTATTCCGGTTAAAGATAAAACAGCCAAAAATATATTTATTTCTTTTGAATAATAATTCAGTCGAAAACACCAAAAGATTTACAAACAATTAATTGTAAATAATTTTATAATAAAGAATTTAAACATAAATGAAAAGATTCAATACTAATCATCATTCAACTACTACTGAATTAGAAGGATCTGTCGCTGAAAGATTTATGGGCAATAAATGAAAAACGGGGAAAAAGTTGTATTCCAAGATTTGCAAATGGGGTGATTTAGTTAAAAATCTTTTTGATGAAAATAATAACACGAAACATTCAATAAGATAAATGAAAGCAAAAGATGTAAAAAAAGAAAATGAAAAAAATGTACTGAAAACTGTTCATGTAACCGAAGTGTTAGATGTAGAATTGGTGATAAAGTAAGAATTAAAAAAAGGAAAAGGAATTTTAGAAAAAGGATATACAGCAAATTGGTTAAGAGAAATTATGCACTCTCATCAAATAAAATATAAATTGAAAGACAACATGGTAAAAAATAACACGAAATTTTTATGAACAAGATCTAATGAAAATGGATTTTCCGAATGTTTATCTGGTTGATAAAGTTGAAATAATAAAGGTAATACAGTATATGTTAAGTGGTTTTAGTTTTTGATAATTCACAAACAGTTGCATAAATAAAAGTAATGAAATTTGTGAAATGAAAATGAATATTTTATGAATAAATAGAGTTAGTTATTGAAATTAACATGTTTGGAATTAAAAATCATAATTCTTATGCTTATAGTTTCATTAAACAAGATAGAGTATATTCAGATATTCAAATAAAAATTAGCAAAAATGGTTTAACGAAAGATTTGTTAAAAAATTGTAATATAAATTAATGGTATTAGCTGTTTTAGATTAATTAAGTGTATTACAGGTATAGAAAAATCGATACGTATGTTATTTAAAAGTTGATCATACAAAAAGTAATTTGAAATCTAGTTTTATTTTTCTGAGAAACATTACTAAGATTAATTACATCCTTATACAATTGCACTTGTGAAAAACTTTAAAAAATATGGAAATAATTTCGAAAAAAATCAATGTTCAACCTTTATTTAATTCTTTGGAATAAATTTATTACAGTTGCTACATAATTAATTCTTAACAATTTTCACAATTTGGATATGTATTTCTAATAATATTTATTTGTTTTTGGATGGTTTCAAATTGTGTTTGAATGACATAGTAATCATAATTATAATTATATAATCTGAACATATTAAAACTAGGTCTTAAATGTTCATCATTTGCTTGAGTAACGACATGTGGTAATAAACTATTTCTTTGTTCACTTTTTTCGCATAAATTTTCCATATTCCTATCATATATTTCATCTGATTTTTAATATAATCATCCTTAATTTAATTTACATTTTCTAAATGATTTATTTGAAGTACATAGAGTTGCTTTATATTAATCTTATTTGATATTTGCTACGTTTTCGACTTAATGGTAAAACATACTGAGTAACCCGATTTTTAAAAATTTACTGTTATCAAATTAACATTTTTGTGAATATTTTTTCTAATAGCCTTTTTGTGTCTTGATATTCCAAAATGTCTCCACATCTTTGGCTTTAACTCTGGGTTATTACTTTCATCAATAATTACGAAAAAATTTTATTGATATATATATATATATATATATTGATATATATATATATATATATATATATATATATATATATATATATATATACTCTATGTATTTATAATAAAATTTATATGGATTTTATTTTGTAAATTATGACTTTTTTTCTTTGCAAATGGAAAGCGAAAGTAAAATGATTTGTCCATTGTGCAAACAAAAGAAGATAAAAATCTTCGATTATGGAGAATAGAGAAATAAATTATCAAAGCATTGAATTCCATTGTGGAAATTTGCTTCCAAAATATATATTAAAATACATCAAAAATTAATTATCATGAAAAAATGTAAAAAAACTAATTAATTTTTTATTTCATTATTTGTTTTAGTCAATCTTCTATATGACTGTTTGAGTCACTTAAGAATTCATAATCTTTTATTTAATGTTATTTATTTATTTAATAAAATTGCAGCCAAATAGCCATATACAGTTACTTTGCTTAACATTTTACATTTACATTTTACATTTTTGCATATTCATTTATCGATTTCACTCTTTTACTGCACAGTTCTATGTGATATCGTTCACAGGCTTCTTTACACAGTTCACATAAACATGTTGCGGTTGGGTCGTGATAAGTTTTGTTTTTGCAGATTAGATGGTGAAAGCCATGAATAGAAAGTCTAGTTACGACATATCGCTGTTCGAAGTTTGGTGCTGTCCATGAGCGGTTCGTCATTGCTTCGGTGCCATAAAACTCCGGCCATATTTTTTCTCGTTTGTCCACCATGATCTTCAGTTGCTTCCTGGAAGCCCTGGTGTGTGGGATCATATATCAAAGTCTGATGTCTTCAATTAGGAATGTCTCTCTCGCTAGCAGGTACACTAGTCTAGATCTTGTTGTCTTTGAGAGACCTAGTGCTCTTTTGAGATAGGTGGATTTTACCTTTTCTAGTGTTTCTAGATTTTTTTCTGTCAGGTGGTCCCATATAACCTCTATCCCATAGGCCAGGATTGGCAAGATTTTTGTGTTGAATAGTTTCATGGCTGTTTCTAGACTGAATAGGCGGATGTTTTTGATGCCCTGTATCGCTATTATTGCTTGGGCTGCACGTTCTGTTGTATGTTTTGTGAAGCATTTGGCTGTTGGTTGCAATGTCATTCCTAGGTATTTAAAGTCTGATGAGATTTTTATTTGTTGTCCTCTGATACTGATTTCCTCACTCTTGGGTGTTTTGCCTCCTTTTCTGAAAATTACCATTTCTGTCTTTGTTATGTTTATGTGTAGTTTGTGTTCACTGCACCATCTGTCTATTTTCTCAATGATTCTCTGCAGCTTCTGTATATCTGTTGAACCTACGGCTATGTCGTCAGTGTATGCATATACATACACATCTTCTTCATTTTCTCCAATTCGGAGTACTTCTTCAGTGGCAAGAATGTACAGCGAAGGGCTCATTGGGTCACCCGGTAAGACTCCGTGCGATTTCAGAATGGGGTTCGAAAAAGAGAGGTTGTCTGATATTGTAACTAAGTTGTATTCGAGGATTGATTTGATTATTCTTGCCCATACGCTATCTTCTCCCATTGTGTTTTCCAGTTTTCCAGTTTTCGGACCATGAGCTCTCTTTCCAATAGCTCAAAGGCTTTGGTAAGGTCTATGAACACTGTGTAGAGCATTTGTTTCTTTTGTAGCACATCATCGATGTTGTTTAGAAGAAGCCTGACTGCCGTAAGCGTTGATCTTCCAGATCTGAAACCCATTTGTCGTTCTGGGAGATGACTGTCCACAGAGGCTTGGATTTTTTGAGTTATTATCTTTGAAAACATCTTGAATTGAGTATTTTCCAGGGCTATGCCTCTGTACTTGTTTGGGCCCATTGGGTCTCCTCTACCTTTGTAGAGAACTTTTATTGTGGAGTGTCTCCATTGTGTTGGAATTCTTCTAAGTTCCAGGCATTTGTTAAACAGTTTGGTCCATATGTGTTGGAGGGCCTCTTTTGCATCTTTTATATGTTCATTATATATATTATCAGGTCCTGCTGCTTTCTTGTTCTTCAGTGCTTTTATTACTTATTTCACATCTTCTTCATTTAGGGGTTCCCATGTATTGTCTTTTTCCTTAGTTTGATGTTATTTCTCTTTCTTTGGGGGTGTTTTGAGTACTCGTTTGTTCAGTATCTTACTGAAGTGGTCTTCCCATTCCTTCAGGTCTATATTTGGTGTATGAGCCATTTGTCTTGGTCTTGCCGCTATGTATGGGTCTTTCTCTGCTTCATCCACTTCTCTTTTTGCCTCACTTTCTATGTACTCTGTTTTCTTCTCTTCTATTAGTTTTTTGTAGATTTTCCTCTCTTCTGCGTACAGTTTCTATGTTTCCTCGTCATGCTGGTTCCTTAGTCTGTGGAGGTTTCTTAGAACAGTGTTCCTTTTGCTGTAGCATTCAGCATCGACCCATCTTTTGGCCGTCCTTGTTTTGGGGGTTGTTTGTATCACTGAATTTTTTAGGACGTCTTCTATTTGGTCTGTTGCTTTTTCAAGGTCTCCTTCCTCTATGAAAGTTTCTATTTCTGTTAATTGTTCTTGCTCGTTTGTTTATTTTTCTATATCAATTTTTCTTTGTGTGATTTGGTGGGTCTTTCTTGCTGGTGGTGACGTGACGATATTTATTTTTATCTTCATTGGCATGTGCTTTCGTATAGGAGTAATGGAGTCACGCCATATAGGTTGAATACTTCCTTCTATGTCTCCTCTTGTTAATGCAATATCAATGGTGGTCTTCCCATTGTGGCATATGTATGTAGGTATCTGTCTATCATTAAGTAGAGTGAAACCATCTTCTTCTAGGGTTACAACGACTGGTTTTGTTTTATAGTTTTCTGTGTCTATTCTGCAGTTCAGATCGCCTGCAATAATGGTGGGTTTGCTGTCGCATTGTTTGATGAGTGTGACTATTTCGTCAATTATTTCTACAGCATTTGTGTGCGGTTTAAAACAGGCTGGAATTAAATTTATGTTTGCCGCTTCTATTAGCATACTATTTTCTTGTTTTATGATTTTTTTGGTGGACGTCATCCAGGGTTTCAGGAGGATAGATATTCCTCCCATGGGTCGTCCTCTTTCTCCCTTCTTTGCCATTAGGTGATAATTATAGAAATCTTTATGTTGCCAGCTGTCTATCAGGAAGGTTTATGTTAGAATTGCAAGATCCGAATTTTGCAGAATGTCTGTTGGTGTTAGGTTAAGAGCACTTTTTACTCCCTCTGTATTCCACAAGACTGCTTTTATTTCTTGCTCTTCTGGTTTTCTTCTTAGTTTAGTTGAGCTCTGCTCCCTCTGCCATTGATCGTCTTGGGAAACGAAATCGACGTACTTTTATGTTTTCTGGCCAGAATTCTGGTTCTTGTGTGATTTGTAGCTTTTCAAACGGAATGCCTACTTTGAAAGGTTTTTTGTCGCCCAGTGTGTGCAGTTCTCCACATTCTAGTTGTCCCAGTATTCCGTTCTTGTTAAGGTATTACACTACTGTAGCAGATGTGGTGGTTCTCTTTAAGTTACCGATGTATAGCCATGCTGTTGTTTCTGCTGCTTGCATTTCTTTGTCTTTTTTGATACCCATTATGGTTTTATAATTACTCTGGTTTCTTCTGTACCAGCTCCTCCCTGCCACAGTACTCTAAGTCGGTTCCTCTAGTTCATTAACCTGATTTCAGGTTTTATTATGGTGCTCATTAGCATTGATTTGGACTTGTAAGCGATTTTGTTGCTGGAGTAGAGGACTTCTGTATATTGTCGTTCCCTCTGGTTTAACTTTGTATTTAGTTATTTAATGTTATGGATAATCATTAACACAACTGCTTCATTCATGTGGAAAACCACTATTGTCTACTATTTTGTTTGGTTTAAATTTATAATGACCAAATGATAATGAATTAATTCAAGCTTGAAATATATTATAAAAATCTTCAAATATTATATCATAAGTAAAAGATTTTGTATCCATATAACATAAATCAATATTTTTCACCATATTTTCGTTTCATTACATTATATTGAATATCATACATTTTTATATTTGCAACATCTAGAATACTCATTCCAATATTGACTGGATTATTGAATTTTTTCTATTGTTTTTTTCATATGAACTGCACTTAGATTTTCTGAATATACAGTAGTATGTTCATAATTTGGTTTTGAAATATATTTCAAAAATTTCTCTGGATTTATTATTATTCTAATATTTTTCTATTTCTTCTATTTCCCATGTTTTTTCCAAGGATGAATTATTCGTCAACTTATAGAAATGTATTTCAAATACATTAGCATACATTTTTTCTCATATCTGTGTTAAAACAAATATATTTTTCAACCAATTTTGTCTTTCAGATAATAAGTTTCTATGGATTTTTTTTAATTTTAAACCATGATTCAAATGTTTCTTAAGATTTCTATAATATGAAACATGTTCCTCTTTATTGTTTAATGTTGTTTAATAATTAATTTCCTCCTTATGGTGGTAATGGTAGATCTTTGTGTAAATCATGTAATTTTTTGATTTTCTAAGTCGACTTATAAAATATAATCATATATATATTCATCTGATATTTGAAGTATTTTTTTAGAATTCAAATATTTTGGTTCTAATGAACTGAAATCGCTAAATGGTAAAAACTGCGATGTTGCAAATAAACTATTTGTGTCTAAATATCCAATATAATTTGACAGCTTTTCTGGGTGAAAATGTTCATATAATTATTATTTGATTTAGCATATCTTTTAATACTTTCACAAATTCCACCTCGATTTCCATTTTTCAGGAACTAAAATCGTAGCAGAATAGTTGAATAAATGTAATTTCACTTCTGTTATTTTTAAGTAGAATGGCAGTTGTTGTAGAATATCAAGACAGATTGAGTTTATATGAGTTATTAGATGTATCTCAAACATCTGCTAGAATTAAAACATTATTATATAATTTTGTATGTTCATCTAAATTTTTAATATTAAATTTTTTCCTAATTAATTTTGTATGATTATAATCTTCATCAGGAATGTTTGAGTTATTTAGTCTAGAATAGAAATATTCTTTATTAGGTAAATTTGTTTCTTCTTATTTTTTCTTCAGAATTTATATATTTATAAGAATAAACTCCTTTTTAATTCTTTAAATCTAATTGTTCACCTTTAAAATATGTTTCTGAGTTTCTAAATTGTTTCTTTTGTTAGGTTAGAAGATAATTTATCAATACTTGAGCCCATAAATTAAAACTTATCTAAAACTCTTAATGTTAATCCATCTTGAACCTTTTTACCAAAAGAAATAGATTTTTGTTCATTATTTGAAATTGCATTAATATCTTGATTATCTATTGCAAATTCTTTGATAAACAAATAAACATTGTAATATGTTAAATTATGAATATAAATTCCCACCACAGGTGGGTAGCAGTGCGCATTATGTTTAGTCTTCATTCCCAGGAAATTCCACATCCAAAATCTGCATGTGTAGTTATGCTATTGGCAATAAATGTGCAAAGTTGAATATAAAAAAGGGATCGTGTGCTATCAAGCGTTTGGGTGCAGTTAAACACACAGTCTAGAACCATTAAAGTTGCCAGAAATAGTCGCTCACTCCCTGCC
Source organism: Schistocerca piceifrons (assembly GCF_021461385.2). Lineage (NCBI taxonomy): Eukaryota > Metazoa > Arthropoda > Insecta > Orthoptera > Acrididae > Schistocerca > Schistocerca piceifrons. Next base: position 780,640,453 of record NC_060139.1, on the reverse strand, counting down.
AAAGACAGCTGCTGGCACTCATAAGACCAGCTGTGACTTATGCACAACATCCTGTTTTTCTTGTGGGTGGCAACCATTTCTCTAAACATGCTTTGGGTGAGAGTCTCTAGATTTGGAACTTTTTCGCAATTTTCAGGAAAAATATTGTTTTTGGGAAACGAGTGGGGAAGCAAAAATTTGGGGGAAATTTTTTGGGGAAAAAATTTTGGCAGTGGGGAATTGGGGATGTATTTTTTTCTAAATCACCATTCTACTAAAGCCATCTCTGATATTTTGGCTCAAATAAGACATTTAGTTTTATAGATATGGTCTCTCTCTCTCTCCTCTCTCTCTCTCTCTCTCTCTCTCTCTCTCTCTCTCTCTCTCTCTTTCTCTCTCTCAGCCATTACACTTTTCCTTTTTCTGTCACTAGTGTTCATTGTTACCTTCCTGTGAAACTTACTAAATGTCTTCTCTTAAACTTACCTGGAACAGATAGTTAGGAAACCAAATCATGATAGAAATATATTGGATATAATGGCCACAAATAGACCTGACCTCTTTGAGGATTTCCACATCGAATCTGGTATCAGTGACCATGACGTGGTTGTGGCAACAATGATTACCAAAGTACAAAGGACAACTAAACCAAGCAGAAACAGTTATACATACAGCAAACTAGATAGAGAAGCAGGAGCGTCCTATCTCAATCAGGAACTCGAAACTTTTCGCTCAAGACTGGATCATGCAGAGGAACTAAGGCTCTTGTTTAAAAGGGTAGTTGATCATTGTCTGGATAGATATATACCCAGGAGAACAGTTCATAGTGGGAGGGAACTTACATGGTATACATTCACTGTAAAGAAACTTCTAAAGAAGCAGAGATTAACGTGTAATTGGTGTAATACGAAGTGTAGTGCTATAGCTAGAGTGATGCTGAATGAAACACGTTTGGCTGTCAAGAGAGCAATGCGTGATACCTTCAGTGATTGCTGTAGCAGAATATTGTCAAATGATCTTCCACGAAACCCAAAGAAAATCTGGTCCTATGTAAAGGCTGTTAGCGGCACCAAAGTTAGTATCCAGTCTCTAGCGAATCAGGCAGGAATCAAAATGAGGGTAGGAAAGCAAAAGCTAAAATGCTTAACTTCGTTTACAAATGTTTATAAATGTAATGCTGGCGGTAGAGTCCACCTGTTGCCAGCTTCAAATGTCGGTTCTCAATTATGTTCCTCGAAAAGATCGCCATTTTCCTCTCCCTCCAGGGATTCCCATTTCAGCTACCTGGTGAGTGTAGTCCGACTACTAAAAAAATTACTCGCCATGCAAGGTGACTCTCACGATCAATTTAATTAATTAGCCTATCAATTTGATATCAGTGACATATGGGCTACCGTTATGATTCTAAACCTGGCGTTTTTTTCGTTGCGACGATATCTTTGAACGCAATTCGAATCTCTCGCCTACACAGGGAGAGACGACCATCGTAATAAAATCAGATGTATTACCGAATTTATAAAATGATATGTAGTATAAACCTTACATTTACAGCTTGTCTGCGCTATTACCTTAAGAGAGAGTCCGAAAGTCAGGAGGCTTCCTACGACAGTGGTAGATCTTAGCACTCAATTATGCGCCAAAAATGAATTTAATGTTCTAGTCCTGTGATGTAGAACGTGACAGATAAGAATAGATATTTTTCTACTTGACGAAAGAATAGTTAGAGGGAATATAGCCTACGCCATACTCCTACACAGTATACTGACAACAAGTAACGATACTTCAGTGACATGAAACGTATGTATTGTCCGATATCTTCTATCTTTGAAAATAACTCATATGAACGGAGGAATCTACATTTCACGTTGCGAAATTTGAGGTGTATGGTGAACAACATCGTTACCTCGGATTGGCTAAAGCGAGTTTTTTAAAAACTGGGTGGTCTTTGTCGGGGCGGAATTGTTTAGAAATACTGCGTAGGTCGAAGTTGCACCTGCTTGTTTCGCAGTGCACCGCGACTGGCTGCAAGCGTGGTTATGAGGAGTCGGTAACACGAAGTAATGGATTAGCTCAGCCTGTGATGAGTGCCAAGAATGCGCCGACCTGTCGGATCTTTCCTACGACAGCGAGGGTTGGTGAAGTTCCCAGTGTGCTGGGTGAGCATGACAGAAGCTTATATGTCTGTGTTGCGTGAGAGAAGATTCAAAATTATGGACGTTTCCGCTGGAGGTATTGATAAACATCCAAATTCCTACCGCTCCAGTCATCCTCGGATGCCCTCCACGGCCAGTGGGCGCACTCTGGCATACACACGCATCCACAACTGTGGCTGCAGCCGCAGTGGTAATTTTCACCGATCTCATTAAGCAGTGCTGGCAGTGTACATGGGACAAGCATGCTGCGTGTGGACCTCGGGATAGGGGCACGTAGGGTGTGTGAGTGTTTTCAGCTATCACCAACAATCATGACAACTATTGCTATGGACTGGATCGTGGTTTAAGTGTGTCGTGTTCAATGCATCTCAGTACATAGCAGTGGACTCTGTCTTGCAGTGATATTTGCTGTTGTCTCTAACCTATCATACAGTAGGCTTTCCTCCTTCCAAGTGGTGTGGCGAGAAAAAGCTAACCGCAACGTCAGATTTCCGATTGATAGCAAATCTGACATCTAGCCATGACAACTTATACTACTGCAGACTGAATTGTGGCTTAAGTGTGTCATGTCTAGTGCTTGTCAATACATTGCAGTGAACTCTGTCTTCCAGTGGTATTTGCTGTTGTCTCTATCCTATTACGCACTAGAATCTTCCTCCCTCCTTCCGAATGTAGTGGAGAGAATTAATTCAGGAATTCTATTGTGCTTGAAAAGACGCAATCGCTATATCAGATTCCCGATTGATGGCGATCTCTGACATCTAGCCATGACAACTTATTGCTATGGACTGGATCGTGGTTTAAGTGTGTCGTGTTTAGTGTTTCTCAATACATTGCACTGGGCTCTGTCTTGCAGTAGTATTTCCTGTTGTCTCTATTGTATCACACACGTTCCTCCCTCCTTCCGAATCTAGTGGAGAGAACCAATTTAGGAATTCTACAGTACTTTTAAAACCAATCAAATTCCCGATTGATCAGTTTATTGTTTCCGATAGTTGTACTGCATGCACGCATGCGTTGGGGTGTGATCTCACTCTCAGCTGGTTAGGACGGGAGCTACACTGTAGATGGCGAATAGTGTGCGCCTCGCGATCGCTGGTTTGTGTGATCGGTAGGATTTTTGTTCATCAGACATGTTTAGTGAAACGTGGTGGAAGAGGGTGTTTGTGTACTCAAACATTGATGCTTACATGACCTCGGGTGTAATTAGCACTACAATCTTTTTGTGGTGGAAACTTCATTACTTGATTTGCATAATTTTTGTGTGTGATACTCAAATGTTGAAGATACGTTTTATTACGTTGAAGAATCATCGTAAGGAGGAGGTGAGCGTTTTAAGCGACCTATTTCACACCTGTAAATTATGAAACAATTAATTTGAAACTGTAGTGCAAATGGTTTATTTCACTCTATTTTTTATATTGAAACTGCATCAGCTCTCCCTTTGTCTCCAGCATTAGCCAATAGGAACACTGTATTCTGAGGAGAAATGCAAACTGCCATCTGCACATTCAGGGACATGGGTTCACACAGACAACCACAGAGTAGCCTCTTGAGAAAGACAGGGACAGGAAGCAAGTCTGGAAATACCCGATCAATATAATGATGCTTTGTTTGGGGGCCACAACATCAAAGGATGATGATATGTGGTCCGTGGTCAGTGGTATTTTGTAACGTGATCTGTAATTAAGACATTAGGTGGTTTAGGCCTTTGTTCCAGTGCCCTGACGTTTGAGTCACGTACGAGACATCCCAAACGGTGGCTACTACGCTGTATTTCATGTGATTCATGATCTATAGACCACTTTCGCATGGTTTAACTGTCAGTGAAATATTACAGCTGTATGTTTCTCGATCTGTACAAAATAGTTCGCCACTGAGATTCTAGTAATTTGCCCATCTGTAGAAAGTGACAGTGGGTTTTGAAGCATGTCATCAACTTTTATATAGGTAATTGTTCTGATCTTCCCTTCTGTGCTTAGACACCAGTGTGCTTCAAAAACTGAGGAAAATAAATAATAAGAGCCTTAACGTCCCTGACTCCGGCAGCAAATATAAATTAAATATGCTCAGCGTTTCCAAGTGTGATCAGAACAAAACAGCGTCGCAATTGTTTAAATATTCCATATTGCGATCGATTTCCTGACAAATTCTTTAAATAAACTGTATTCCATAGACTGTCTTTTATCCTGTAAATTGTTTAAATTAAGAGTGTTCCATACACTGCAGTAAATTACCCGAAAAATTCTTTGACTAAATAAATAAGCTATATTCCAAACACCACCTTATACCAAGTGAGTTGTTTAAATAAAAAATATTCCACACATTGTCTAAATTCCTTACACAATATTCCATACACTGCAATCCATTTTCCAACAAATTCTTTAACTAAAAGAATAAACTATATTGTATACAACACCTTGAATCCCATAAATTGTTTAAATAAACACTTTCCCTCACTTTGTCTAAACTGTTTAAAGAATATTCTATAACTGGCAATCGATTTCCCTCCAAATGACGGATCAACTGAGTCTTTTTCCCACCAGTTTCCGCGGCTGGAAGAGTAGGGGGAGGGCTGGGTGATTTGCCAGACAGGAGGTTTAATTAATTGATAGATTTAATAAATTAGTGAATGAAATTGAAATCAGAAGTGTGCTTGTATCAGCGAGGGGAGTTTCCTGAGGAATGGGGGAGGAGGAGGTGGAGCAGAAGAGGAGGAGGGGGAGTAGAGGGGAAACAATAGGTTAACGACCTGCCAATCAATAGGAAAGACTATCCCCAGGGGCTGATAACCTGTCAATCAAAAGCATTGCCCTCCCCCAAGGGGTCTTAATACTCTTAGCAGAACAATAGGTTAAGTACCTGCAATCAAAAGAGAACAGTAGGTTTGCCTACGAATGTGTACTTGCCCCCGAATGTAGGCAACCTGCACTAACTAAACACCCTGAAACGAATTTTGTCCTGCTGTTAGAATGGTCTCGGGTTTGTTTAATCCCCGGGAGAGCGCCAGAGAGATAACGAAGGAACTGAACTGAAAGATTCTTGAAGATAGATGTAAACTATCCCTTGAAAATCTATAACAAAATTTCAAGAACCAGCTTTAAATGATAAGTCTAGGAATATACTACAACCCTCTTAATATCGCTCACATGTAGATTGTGAGGATGTTTGTTTGTTGTTGTGGTCTTCAGTCCTGAGACTGGTTTGATGCAGCTGTCCATGCTACTCTATCCTGTGCAAACTTCTTCATCTCCCAGTACCTACCGCAACCTACATCCTTCTGAATCTGCTTAGTGTATTCATATCTTGGTCTCCCTCTATGATTTTTGCCCTCCATGCTGCCCTCCAATACTAAATTGGTGATCCCTTGATGCCTCAGAACAAGTCCTACCAACCGGTCCCTACTTCTTGTCAAGTTGTGCCACAAACTCCTCTTCTCCCCAATTCTATTCAATACCTCCTCATTAGTTATGTGATCTACCCATCTAATCTTAAGCATTCTTCTGTAGCACCACATTTCAAAAGCTTCTATTCTCTTCTTGTCTAAACTATTTATCGTCCATGTTTCACTTCCATACATGGCTACACTTAATACAAATACTTTCAGAAATGATTTCCTGACACTTAAATCTATACTCGATGTTAAGAAATTTCTCTTCTTCAGAAACGCTTTCCTTCCCATTGCCAGTCTACATTTTATATCCTCTCTACTTCGAACATCATCAGTTATTTTGCTCCCGAAATAGCAAAACTCCTTTACTACTTTAAGTGTCTCATTTCCTAATCTAATTCCCTCGTCATCACCCGACTTAATTCGACTACATTCCATTATCCTCGTTTTGCTTTTGTTGATGTACATCTTAAATCCTCCTTTCAAGACACTATCCATTCCGTTCAACTGCTCTTCCAAGTCCTTTACTGTCTCTGACAGAATTACAATGTCATCAGCGAACCTCAAAGTTTTTATTTCTTCTCCATGGATTTTAATACCTACTCCGAATTTTTCTTGTGTTTCCTTCACTGCTTGCTCATTATACAGATTGAATAACATCGGGGAGAGACTACAACCCTGTCTCACTCCCTTCCCAACCACTGCTTCCCTTTCATGTCCCTCGACTCTTATAACTGCCATCTGGTTTCTGTACAAATTGTAAATAGCCTTTCGCTCCCTGTATTTTACCCTTGCCACCTTTAGAATTTGAAAGAGAGTATTCCAGTCAACATTGTCAAAAGCTTTCTCTAAGTCTACAAATGCTAGAAACGTAGGTTTGCCCTTCCTTAATCTAGCCTCTAAGATAAGTCGTAGGGTCAGTATTGCCTCACGTGTTCCAACATTTCTACGGAATCCAAACTGATCTTCCCTGAGGTCGGCTTCTACTAGTTTTTCCATTCGTCTGTAAAGAATTCGCATTAGTATTTTGCAGCTGTGACTTATTAAACTGATAGTTCGGTAATTTTCACATCTGTCAACACCTGCTTTCTTTGGGATTGGAATTACTATATTCTTCTTGAAGTCTGAGGGTATTTCGCCTGTTTCATACATCTTGCTCACCAGATGGTAGAGTTTTGTCAGGACTGGCACTCCCAAGACCGTCAGTAGTTCTAATGGAATGTTGACTACCCCCGGGGCCTTGTTTCGCCTCAGGTCTTTCAGTGCTCTGTCAAACTCTTCACGCAGTATTGTATCTTCCATTTCATCTTCATCTACATTCTCTCCCATTTCCAGAATATTGTCCTCAAGTACATCGCCTTTGTATAGACCCTCTATATACTCCTTTCACCTTTCTGCTTTCCCTTATTGCCTAGAACTGGGTTTCCATCTGAGCTCTTGATGTTCATACAAGTGGTTCTCTTATGTCCAAAGGTCTCTCTAATTTTCCTGTAGGCAGTATCTATCTTACCCCTAGTGAGACAAGCCTCTACATCCTTACATTTGTCCTCTAGCCATCATTGCTTAGCCATTTTGCACTTCCTGTCGATCTCATTTTTGAGACTGTATTCCTTTTTGCCTGCTTCATTTACAGCATTTTTTTATTTTCTCCTTTCATCAATTAAATTCAGTGCCTCTTCTGTTACCCTCGTCTTTTTAACCTACTTGATCCTCCGCTACCTTCAGTATTTCATCTCTCAAAGCTACCCATTCGTCTTCTATTGTATTTCTTTCCCCCTTTCCTGTCAATTGTTCCCTTATGCTCTCCCTGAAACTCTGTACAACCTCTGGTTTAGTCAGTTTATCCAGGTCCCACCTCCATAAATTCCCACCTTTTTGCAGTTTCTTCAGTTGTAATCTACAGGTCATAACCAATAGATTGTGGTCAGAGTCCACATCTGCCCCTGGAAATGTCTTACAATTTAAAACCTGGTTCCTAAATCTCTGTCTTACTATTATATAATCTATCTGAAACCTGTCGTTATCTCCAGGCTTCTTGCATGTATACAACCTTCTTTTATGATTCTTGAACCAAGTGTTAGCTATGATTAAGTTGTGCTCTGTGCAAAATTCTACCAGGCGCCTTCCTCTTTCATTTCTGTCCCCCAATCCATATTCACCTACTATGTTTCCTTCTCTCCCTTTTCCTACTACCGAATTCCAGTCACCCATGACTATTAAATTTTCGTCACCCTTCACTATCTGAATAATTTCTTTTATTTCACCATATTTCTTCAATTTCTTCGTCATCTGCAGAGCTAGTTAGCATATAAACTTGTACTACTGTAGTAGGAGTGGGCTTCGTATCTATCTTGGCCACAATAATGCGTTCACTATGTTGTTTGTAGTAGCTTACCCGCATTCCTATTTTCCTATTCATTATTAAACCTACTCCTGCATTGCCCCTATTTGATTTTGTGTTTATAACCCTGTAGTCACCTGACCGGAATTCTTGTTCCTCCTGCCACCGAACTTCACTAATTCCCACTATATCTAACTTTAACCTATCCATTTCCCTTTTTAAATTTTCTAACCTACCTGCCCGATTAAGGGATCTGACATTCCACGCTCCGATTCGTATAACGCCAGTTTTCTTTCTCCTGACAACGACACCTTCTTGAGTAGTCCCCACCCGGAGATCCGAATGGGGGACTATTTTACCTCCGGAATATTTTACCCAAGAGGACGCCATCATCATTTAACCATACAGTAAAGTTGCATGTCCTGAGGAAAAATTACGGCCGTAGTTTCCCCTTGCTTTCAGCCGTTCGCAGTACCAGCACAGCAAGGCCATTCTGGTTAATGTTACAAGGCCAGATCAGTCAATCATCCAGACTGTTGCCCCTGCAACTACTGAAAAGGCTGCTGCCCCTCTTCAGGAGCCATACGTTTGTCTGGCCTCTCAACAGATACCCCTCCGTTGTGGTTGCACCTATGGTACGGCTATCTGTATCGCTGAGGCACGCAAGCCTCCCCTGCAACGGCAAGGTCCATGGTTCATGGGGGGATAAGATTAGTATAGTTACGGCATGCACAGAGCTTTTGAAACAATCATTTCTCCCGTGCTCTGTACGTGAATGGAACAGGAAGAAACCATAATAACTGTTACAATGGGACGTACCCCTGCCATGCACCCAACGGTGATTTGCAGAGTACAGATGCATATGCAGATGTACATGGCTGCAAGATATAGATACAAGTGTAGCATGCATCGATTTTCGAAAAGCTACCAGCGCATCCAGAGACTGATACGAATTTTTGTTTTTCGCTTAAGGAACTAAACAGAGATTTATGATTATGATTTACAGCTTTGTGAGCGTGAAATGATTTAACCAACGTTTGACAAGTGGTTATCATTTTGTCAAACAATGCAGAGTCTTCACTGTACCACAATGCGTCCATTTGTGGCACTTTCTTGAATTCATAGCTGCTGAAAGTTGCAGGTTTAGATATAAGTGGTAGCCGTTTTTTGGTTGTTTTGTTTGTTGTTATGTTCGTTGATTTTCTGATTTTTACGGTATATTAACTGAAAGAGACCAAATAAATATCTATTACCTAAACTATATACCATGCCAAGATTTCGTCCTGCATGGGAAGCTGAACCATAATTTTCTGTTACATTTCTGAATTTCTGCTGTTTCTAGGTACTTTGCCTGACAAAAACTGGTGTTTCATTACGTCTAAAAAGCTACAAATAAGCGATTATCATTTTATTTTTGGAATAAATGCAGTTATGACAAAATCATGCTGTACGATATCATACCGTTCTGGTACTGCTAATTGAGTGAAATCTATGAGTACTTAATTGTGCACTGAAATATGGATGGTTGGGCACTGGTTAATGGTATGTGTTTAGTTTGTGATTTGTGTTCTGTGGCCTTTGCTATTGTTTTTATGCCATTAATATAAGAAGTAACTGTGTGTTCTTGGAAACTGGATCGCTGGCGGTTGTGGGCTTATTTTCGTTTTGGTAGAATAATCTAATTCGCTCCCTAAAGCGCCTCTGGACGATAGGAGCAGATGTGCTGACCAGCGCACCAAACCACACGCAACATCAACGATGAAAGTTTTATACGGGGCTTAGTTTCGGCCGACGCCTCCCTGGGAATTTATTTTGAACGCAATGGAACAAGCCAATACCAAAGGTTCAAAATGGGCGACCAACGCGATGTGATAAAATATCTTCACTGTCATTCGTCACTAAATGTTTTATTAATTAATACTGGAGACACGTTCGCCGAACAGCTACAATGCAACTGACTGATTGTTGCGACTGGCAGCAGTTAAAAACGTGATCTCGTAGTCACAAAGACTACAGATTTGCGCCGATATATCGGGCAGAAATAGGAAGCAAAGTGAGACTGCTATGGGGTAAAGCTGTAGCAAACCGTATGTATTCGGTACTGAGCAACGAATACTTTGGCTGACTCGAAGTATCGAATCGTTACTCATAAATATATTTCGTTACTCGTTGCCCTACTCCGCGTTCGGCTCGTATCGCTCGGTTCTGCGCAGCTGTTTTCGGAAGATTTAAGGACGCGCGCCCGTCGGCGCAGTTGTTGCTATTTAGAGAATGTAATTACTATTGTACAAGCATTGTTGTCATGCAAATTTAGTTTCATTAATATTGATTTTGGAATTGGAATATTCTGGGTTAATATTTATTGTGAGGTGAGTAATTTGTATAGACCTTCTTGACGAATTTGACGTGCGTGGCTCTCTGATTTAGATGGTTACTGCTATAAAACATTTTCGATCTCACTTCTTGGTTCGTGTTTGCAGATTAATCCTCGATGATCTGCCTTTAACGCAAACACACTTTTTTTTTTAATTTTTACCAGCAAATGTTTCAGTTTAATGGTTACTATTTGTTTTTTGGTCTAGTTGTAATTGGGGCCCTACTTGGAAATAAAGCTCAGTATGTTTTTTAGTTTATTTAGTTGATTGAATCATTGACATTATTTTCATTTTGCTGATCAGTTATTTAAAATACATACATTGTATCTTGCATTTGGAAAAAAATTGTTTTTAGCTTCCACATTAAATAATTTAAAACTTTCTATTTATTTAATTTCATTACTAAACACACTTCAAACGTATCCAAGTATAAAAAATAGATCATAGTACCAAGATCATGTATTCGGTACTGAGTAACGTTTACTTTGGCGGACACGAAGTACCAAATCGTTACTCGTAAGTTCGATGATGTGGCTGTAGTACGGATAGCCGCGAGTTAAGCCGTGGTTGGGGGAGTGTTGACACACCACCGAATCGGAGCTGCCAACATAGAAGTAAGGAAGTGTGCCTATATCAAATAACTGCAGTGGTATAATGGATTCATACGAGACTGTAATTACAATTTCACCAAATCCACTAGAGCTCACCAGATCCCAAGAAGGTCGAGAATTTTCTTCTGAAATGCCAGTACCGTCTACATCAACATCTGAAGTCGCTTCATTAAAACCTCAACCTCGACAACAACAATCATTGCCACCTTTATCGAAAAACCCTTAAGTGTTGTAAGAGGAAAAAATTACTGAGTTAGTTTTCAATATGCTGATTAAAGATTTTTAACCTTTTTCTGTGACTGATGATGCTGGCTTCAAAGCTTTAATTGAATACTTGCAGCCCAGCTATAAATTACCATCAAGGTACATACTAAGCACAACATTACTGGATGCTCAGTATGAAAGAGTGAAAAATAAACTAAAAGACGAACTGGGAACTGCGTCTCATATATCCATCACGACCGATGGTTGGACTTCTCAGTCTAACATGAAATCAGCAATTCGGTTGGCGGGCTATGAACATCTGCCTTGTGTCACGCTCACACTTAATTTAATAGTGCGTTCTGATCTTAAGAGCATTGAAACCATTATACAAAAAACAAAAGCAATCGTACCACACTTCCATATAAGTCCAGTGTCTACAAAAAAATTAACATCAATACAAGAGCAACTCAGGCCTGAACAAAAGCCTTTAAAACTGAAAATGGACGTTTCAACTAGGTGGAAAAGCACACTGGATATGCTGGAAAGGATTTCCATTCTACAAGAACCCACTGAAGTGGCGCTTGGACTTCTACACAATCCTGTTGAAAGTCTCCTTCAAGCTGAATCGTTAGCTCTGCCAGAAGTTATCAAAATTTTAAAGCCTTTTAAACAATTTACAGAAGAAATGTCCTCGCAAACGCAAGTGTCTATTTCAATAAACGCAAGTGTCTATTTCAAAGGTGCTAGCAGCCACCGATAGTATAGTCGGAATATTTGAAAGTTTGCATATTAATTCAAGTACAGAAACAGCAAGGAAATTTCTGTTTAAGTTGAAGAGAGAATTTAATAACTGGTTTAGAAATTGTCCTAGTCATCCAGTCCTCCCGAAAGAGGTCCTATTAGATTCAAGACTTAAGAGGCTTGCTTTTAAAGATGGATGTGCTAACGAGTTCGCCAGAAGCTCATTAAAAACTGAATTGGAAACAAATATTCATTCAAGAACACCACTTGAAGCAGAGTTGCCCGAGTCTGTACCGGTCATTCCTTTTGACAAAGAGGACTCAATTTGGAAAGAATTTGATGCTAAGGCAACGTCAAGCCCTACGATATCAGGGCATAATTTCAATGAAGCAATATATGGGAAAAAGTTATTAAGTAGGCATGAGTGTCCTTTAAAATCATGGCAGGCGCGAACACTTCTCTATCCTGAGCTGTCATGCTTAGCACAAAAATACGTATCTGTCATGACTACTTCAGTACCGTCAGAAAGAGCACTGCCAAAGTCAGGCCAAATATTGTCTGATAGGCGGAGTTCTCTGAAGCCGAAATCCATGGAAAAAAATTTATTTTTAAATTTGAACCAAAGGTTTCTGTAAGACATTTCTCTGTACATTTCCTGTCTGTTGTATAGGCTACATATTATGTTGATTATTGCATAGTTATTTTTTTGCTAGCGCATTTGCAACAAATTGTCTTTAGTTGTCACATTAAATAATTCAAGATTTACTGGTTTTTGCTTTTATTCAGTTGTTAAACCTGCTTCAAACTGATTCAAGTACGAAAAATACACCAAAGTACCAAAATATTATCGTATGAATGCGACTGGACTCCATACGACTTATACGGTTCTGTTGGTAACAAAAGTAACGAGTAACGATACGTTCGTAACGAGTATTGTTGTCTGTAGTAACGAATACACATTTTCTCGTTACTTTCACAGCTCTACTATGGGGAGAGATGGTAGCGTCTACTGTTTATGTTAAATCTTGTGGTTTTTTTGTTTTGATTACAGAAATTATGTTTTAAAAACCTGAAATTCAGACCAGGTTTCTGTAAAAAAAATGATTCTCGTTGTAAGGTTTTTCAAAAGTTGAAACTTGTGATTTTTATGTGTGGGCGGGGGGCAGGGTTGCATGTAAACGAGAAAGTCACTTAACAGAATAGTGATCTAAACAGAAAACCAAAAAGACCACTTCTATATTTACTAAGTCAACTTATAATGGAATGGAACTAAGTTCTTTCTTCGATGGGATGTAATGTTTACCATGAGCTGATAAAATCTCTTTCGTTAAATTTCTAACCTTTTTTACTTTATTTATTGATCCACATCAACGTTAAACAGTGACAAGACAGAAACTTTAATAGTCAAATTCCATAAATATTGATCTTTCTTCTGTAAAGCCGCTTTTGAGATGTCTATTAATTAAGTCTACTATCGACTTCAAAAAGCACAAGCCTAGGTAGGGTGCTTTCATTGTTAAAACACATTATATCCATGGCTTGACGCAGGATGCCACGATGAATAGGCAAACGTTAAACAGCGCTGCTGCCTTGTCTTTGCTCGTAATTTAGTAGTGAACAGAACCTAATGATATTTTTACGGGATAAATAGCCCTCGACTTCCATCGAGCTTGGTGTCTAGCACCTGGAGATCGAATCTTAAATTTTCTGTGTATCACCGCTTAAAAACATGAGACATTTCTGTCAACTCTCGATAATCATCTCTAATTCTTTAGTCAGTTCAGTTCGGTAAAACTCCAGCAGATTGTCAGTTTAGAACATAGTAAGGTGCCAAGCGAGCATTTCTTTATAGGACTATAGACTACATTTTATCTTGATCGTTATTTTTCCAGTGATCTCCGAGCTTTTTGAAGAGTGGAATATCAGGATTTGTTGTCACTTGACTGGGTTTTACGTCGAACATGCTTTTTAACACCAATTCACATACATGATGGCTGCAGGCAAAAATAACCATATCTCTGTTAAATTTTTGTTCAAGAAGCACACAGGATACGACCCATATTTGAAGCTGTAGTATCACAACAAAGCATTTGCACTTTATGTTCGAGATGTCAGTCTACAATCGCGTTACAAACAGCTTGTGCCTGTTGGCGTCCTGAAGACGTTTCCACCCTTGGCAAAGCAATTAGTTTTCTTTATTCGGATATGAAGTAACTGTTGTAAGGCATTCTTCATTCATTTCCGTTCATGTAAAGCAAGTAACGGTTTGCCATCCCAGTAAACAGTTACAACATCTGGTAACTTGTTTCGAAAATTAGTTTGTATGGCTTCAGCACGCTCTTTCCGCTATTCTGTACGAATTATGTGAATCGAGAACTTACTTGTAGGAAGTTCACCAGTATTATATCCAAGTGGCTCAATGTAGCTTCAAGCATAAACACTGAACCTTTCATCTTTCTTAACTAGCACCTATCTACTGTTTCTAATTTTAAAATAAATAAATTTTTCCGCATAGCTGTTTTACAGGTTCCGAGACGTATGTACTCGGACAGAGTTGGAAAATCTTCTTGTAAATGCATGTCATTTTCATTACAATCAGAAGATGTGTCTTTTGTAATGGTTCATAAGATGGTGTCGAAGGAGTTGACTTTCTGAGCACGCCCTTTCTTCTTTGTTAGCCAGTTTTTTGTCCGCTCTAGCTAAGTGATCAGGGCGACCCGCGCATCCATGTGTGCACTGTCAAACAAATTACCTAAGTTGTTGTCAAATTCTTGTTGGCGCTGCATTTTTTTGTAACTCACTCCAAGCTTCACTCAATTAGGCAAGGATCTGACAGGCAAACAGTGAGATTTACAGTTTCATTGACAGTTAAAGTAGATTCACTGATATCATAAAATCCAAAACTTGTCATTAGATGGCAATTTTGAACCTTTTATTTGATGTTTTACGCCGCCTATATTTTTCAGAACAGCTACGTGCAGCTGTTAACTTTTAGATGGCAGACCACTCCCTAGACCTGAATCGGCAGAAGTCGGTAAAAGTCGGACGGCTTTGGGGGATAGTCATTCGTTTTTGGCTGCAGCCAACATTATCTGGCTGACAGTACTGTGTGGGGTAGCCATCGTTGTCTGCTGTGTTACCTTGTTGCAGTACAATTTTTTTAGTACTGTTTCCTTTCCTTGCGATAAGTGTACATAATTGCTGAAGTTAGAATCAGTATTAATCATGTCCGTACGTATGAGGATTTCAGTTACATTTACGAAAAGCATTTCAGCGATTTTTTGCTTCCGTGCAGGACTTCTGCTTTCGCGGAAGCGTGTGGCGTAGTTTATGATCTGACAGGCAAACAGTGAGATTTACAGTTTCATTGACAGTTAAAGTAGATTCACTGATATCATAAAATCCAAAACTTGTCATTAGATGGCAATTTTGAACCTTTTATTTGATGTTTTACGCTGCCTATATTTTTCAGAACAGCTACGTGCAGCTGTTAACTTTTAGATGGCAGACCACTCCCTAGACCTGAATCGGCAGAAGTCGGTAAAAGTCGGACGGCTTTGGGGGATAGTCATTCGTTTTTGGCTGGAGCCAACATTATCTGGCTGACAGTACTGTGTGGGGTAGCCATCGTTGTCTGCTGTGTTACAGGGCTTAACAGTTAACAGAGTGTAATTCCACTGACATGTTCACTGATCGACAACAATCCGTTCACCGACAATGTTAAAAATGTTTACAAATATCAATGTAATACTGCGCGTTCACCTTACTTAGCAAGTATTGTGCGGACATCATATCGGGGCAGTTTTAGGTAGGGAGTATTTTCAACTGTGGTTGCGCAAAATACCGGTAGAGTTTCGGGTCTGACCTACTGCTGCTAACTGCAGCAAACAACTACCCTGTAGTCTCTCTCAATAAATGCTTTGCTTCTTTTTTTCTTCTTAATTTGAAATGAGTGAAGAGACTAAAACTGTCTAAAAAAATTAAATTATGCTGCCGTAATTGTACTTTCGTCACACACTAAGCCACAAAATAGCTCTTTTATCTATTTTTAAAGTTTCTGCAGTATCTAATGGTAAACCAATAGAACACTGAAAAAAAAAACATGAAGAAAGTGAATGTGGTGCCCATAGACCATGCTTTATATTTTTGGGTCAGACTATCCTTTTTTTTTTAAATTTTAGTCTATGTAGCATATTTTTTTGATGTGTACGATAATGTTATGGTCATGGACACAGAATTCTGCCTCTTCATGCTGCCAATACTGATGGTAAACATACCTATTCCATTTAACTATTATATTAGATAATAGGGGAAGAACTGCCAAAAGAGTATTATTTTGGGGGATTTTTTTTGTCTGCTATGCGGAAATTTAGAAAACTCAATCTGGAAACACTGTGTTTAGGTGGCCAGTAAGCCAGCTAGCTTCACTGTGCATCTCCTTCAATTGTTGTTACAACAATGGGTCCTGTGGCTAACAATCCCTTACTTTTTTGTATGTTTGTGATGCACACAGTATTAAATATCAGATAAACTGCTAAAAGAAGGTGACTTGGACATAAGTGGTAGTTGTGAACATTAATTACTGTGAAATACAGTTTGTTTCCTCTTCCTATGCTATGCTTGTATTAGTGTGGAACATATTACTGGTTTTTCTTACATGGCTACTGTTAAACGCTTGTATTAACTTAAAACCAAAATATCTAGAAATGTGTCATATTTAAGTGGTGTCCAAAGCAAGAAATTAAAAGCCTCCTGAGACGAAGAAGTTGAGAATTAGATACAATCTTCAAGAAATCAGCTACATGCAAAACAGCTATGTTCCAAAAGTAGTGCCTAAAGTGAAATCAGAGAAATGTTTGACAATTTAAAAGTTGAAAGAGGAAGTCATTATAGTTACAAAAGCAAAACAGCGGAATATTCTGACAGTTTCCATGTTCATGGAGGACATGACATTAATTGTGAAACTGAAACAAGAGTAAATTCTGATGATGCACAATTCGAAAACGGACAACCAGCAATAGACACTGGTTCACTGCCAACATATTTATATTCTCAGCTTCAAGATAATAAAAAAATACACATTTTAGCGTTGTTAAACGATTACTCTGAGGTAAACTGAACAAAGAGGCTAAACTGAATATTATAAATAGGAGGCCATGCAAGCCTCGCAGTCCTTTACCTAGAGACACGCTAGTCACCTCCATTAAATGCAGTGTTTTGTGTAGCGTGCTGGTTATTCGGATCTGGACATGGACAAATTAATGATTGACGAGCAAGAAAATAAAGATATGTGAAACTTACACTAAACATTTAAATGAGTGTATTACTTGCAGCATGTGGGAATGTGGCAAAACTATTAATGCACTTCTCAATGAAGTATTTCAAAGTCATGTTTTGGAAAATATCTATCTAGTTTCCAAATTGCAGTCTCCTAACGATAATATGGAGAATGCCTCTCAGCTTCTTCAAACTGCAAGAAAGAATCCAATCCCCTTAACTCTCGAGTGGTTGCGTGGACGACAATAGTCATCCACTCTTCTTTGAATTGCCACCGTTAATTTGTTTTGGCAACAATGAGAACCAGCCGCCAGGAGTCTGTAGGGGAGGGGTTGAGACACATTGTAGCAGCATGTGTCAGTTGAAATTTGTCCTTCGCTAAGAGCAGTGGCACTTTCTTTCCACACTACCTTTCATGTAAGTATTTTTGACTGATGTATTCATTCAGTATTTCACTTACTTAACACTTTTTAGGGCACATTACATCGTATTAAATATTTTAATCGAACTTCTATCTCTTTTTTAGCTATTTTCTTGTTTTATTTCAGTAAAACATAAAGTTTCCATTATGGCAGAAAGAAGTTCAGACCTTAACATTTGGTTGAAGTGGCTGGAGGACTGCGAGAGTGACATCAGTGACTGTGATAGCGATTATGTAGCATCATATGAATCATAGCTCTGAGACAGAACGGGAGGCAACTGACTTTGAAGAGAGTGGTGAGGATTTTAATTTAGAGGAATTTTTAGGTATTGATGGAAGCACTAAATTGAGCAAAAAACTGCCCCAGAAAATGTGAAAATTCCATCACACAATATAATAAGCCAATTACCAGGACCAAAAGACATAGCTAAAGCTCCTAAAACAGAAATAGATGCATTGCTTCTATTTGTTGGTGATGGAGTAATCAGTATCATTACAAAATATACAAATCTGTATATTCAAAGAATGAAGAATAATTTCTCCAGAGACAGGGATGCTCGTCTCTCAAATGAAATTGAAATTAGTGTCCTGACTGGAATTATTCTTCTTATTGGTTCTCGCCATTGTAGCAGAACAAGTACTAAAAAAATGTGGGATAACTCCAAAGGATGTGGAATAGAAGCTTGCTATTTATCAGTGAGCGAGCATAGATTTCGTTTTCTGATGCGCTGCCTCCACTTTGATGCCTACAGCACGAGAGCAGACAGAAGAAAATAGACAAGCTAGCGCCATTCGTGACATTACGGAACAATTTATAAAGAATACCTCACGGTTGATGAACAAGAATACCTCACGGTTGATGAACAACTGCTTCCTTTTAGGGGGAAGTGTTCCTTCAAGCAGTTTATTCCAAGCAAACCTGCCAAATATGAAATAAAGGTATTCGGAACTGTACATTGTAGAATGATGTATGTGATGATTTAGAAGTTTACTGTGGAAAACAGGAATCGGGGCCTTATTTTAGTCAGCAATGCTGGAAAAGATGTTGTCCTTCGCCTTGCCAAACCAATTTATTGCTCTAATAGGAATATTACTGGTGATAATTGGTTTTCCAGTATTCCTCTGGTCGAAGCATTGCTTGAAAAAATATTACTTATGTTGGGACCCTGAAAAAAAAAGGGAGCTGCCAAAAGAGTTCCTACGAAATAAAAAGAAGCAACTGAATACTTCTGTTTTTGGTTTTCAAAAATAAGACTCTTGTTTCGTACACCCAAAGAAAAAACAAATCCACGCTTCTGGTATCTTCAATGCACCAGGATGGTTGAATTGATGTATTTACCGAGGACAAAAGAAAACCCGAAATAGTCACTTTTTACAATAAGACAAAAGTTGGTGTTGATGTAGTGGATTTGGGGGCGAGGAACACAAGGAGATGGCCTGCCGTTATTTTCTTCGATCTTCTGATCTTGTCTGGGATAAAAGCACAGTGCATATACTCTGTGAATAATGGCTATAAATCAGTGAAACGAGACGATCTTATATAATCATTTTGCTGGGAGCTGATTTCACCCCAAATACAACGACGCGTCGAAAATCCTCAGATGCCAGTTGAGATTAGGAAAAGAGGATCTCTCTTACTCAAGACAGTAGTACCAAAATTCAGTCAAAACGAACACCAGGCTGCAGGTATAAGGGAAAGATGCCAGATCTGTCGTCGAGCGAAAAATAAAACTACGAGAAGATCGTGCTCAAAGTGTCTAAATTGAGTATGTCCAGATCATTGTTCGGACGTGTGTACGACTGTTTTGAATGATTTTATTTTCGTTTATTAACTTTCTCAAATGGAACTGATATATGGTCAAAATTACATTTGTAAAGTACTTGGTAAAAGTTTACGAAGTTTGTGTATTTCATTTTTTGTATTTGTACTTATTTCTATACAAACTTTCGTACTTACTTAATCCTTGGCGCTACATCCCATGTAGGGCCTTGGCATCTCTGTTGACCACAGCCAAATCCTGACGATTTTCCGCTCGTTTCCTCATCTCCTGACTCAAATCTTTCTCTAATCATTTTAAACATCCTCCAGCCATTGTTTCCGGGGTCTCCCATTGCTCATTTTGCCATCTGGATTTCCTCTGTAAACCTTGTTGACAGCTCGATCCTCCGACATTCGATCTACATGGCCCAGCCATCTCAATCTGTTACACTTAATTTAAGTCACCAAATCAGGATTTCTATACAGTTCTTCCAGTTCCTTGTGTCTCATTATCTTCCATTGTCTCACGTCATACACAGCTTCAAAAATCTTTCTTAATATTTTCCTCTCCAATCTTCTCAAGAGCTCTTTTCTGCTACAGTCATTGTCCATGTTTCTGAGCCATACATTACCACCAGTCTTATGATTGTTCGATAGACAGTCACCTTTGATTTTCCGCTCAGGCTGCATGACTGAAGGATCTTGATCAGGGCCCAGTAAGCTCTGTTTCCTGCAGCAATCCCAGATTTTATTTCTTCTCTTATTCTGCTATCCTCCATAACCAGCACTCCCAGGTATCGGAACTGCTCACATCTCTCATAATTGCCTCTGTTCAACTTAACTTATTTCTCTTTAACAACAACATTTTTCCTGGAAGCAAAGAGATACTGTGTTTTTGTGTTGTTTACTCTAATTCCCAACTGTTCTGCCTCCTTTTCTTGTCTCCCAAATCCTTCTTCCATTTCTTTCAAACTTCTAAACAGCATACACACTTCATTGGAATAAGCTAGATTTTGGTACATATGGTTAAACAAAGTGCCACCTCAGTTACCAATATCCACCCTTAGCATCACTCTCTCCAAAACTATGTTGAAGAGTAACATGGATAATACATCACCCTGTCTTAACCCTTGGTTGACCTCATATACTTAAGAAAGTTTTCCTTCTACTTTTACCTGGCATTTTGTGCTGGTGAGGGTCATTTGTACCAGTCTGATAAGTTTACTTGGGAATTCCATCTCCATTAAGGGGTCATATAGCTTTTTCCTTTTAACACTATCATAGGCATGTTTAAAGTCTACAAAAAGCTGGTGTACATCCACATTATATTCATAACACTTTTCCATTATTTGCTGTATAATGAAGATCTGGTCAGTTGTTGACCCGCCCCATCAAAAACCGCTCTGGTAATCTCTGAGTATTTCTTCTGTAATTGGAGCAAGTCTTATAGCAATGACTTTGGCTAATACTTTGTACACCACGCTGACTAAAGCAATACTGTGACAATTTTCACAGTTTTCTTTGTCCTTCTTCTTATGAATCGGGCATATAATGGCCATGTTCCACTGGTCTGCCATCTCTTCCTTTACCCATATTTCCACTATCAGCTGATGTACCAATCTTGTTAGATGTTCACCTCCACCCTCGATTGTGTCTGCTGAAATGTTGTCATTACCTGGAGCCTTGTTATTCCTTAGGCTTTTAATTGACTTCCCAACTTCCTCTATTATTGGTATAGGTGCAAGTCTTTCATCCTGACTAACATTCTGACATGGTTAATCACCCTCTGTTTCATTTTCTTCCACAACTTTTCTTTCTGTAGTGACATTCAGCAGCTTAATGAAATATTCGGCCCATCAGTCTACAACCTGTTCTTCTACTCCTATAAAACTTCCTTCTTTGTCTCTGCAGAATATCGTACAGGGTTGGAAGTCTTTCTTCAGTTCCTCATCTATCTTGTAGGATTTTCTTACTCCTTTCTATACAAACTAAGATACATAATTAGCAATAAACGATTTTAATTAGATGTCGTTTTTTGGAACTCATATTATGGCAATAATACATATTAATAGAAATAAAAATACATTATATAATTGTTAAAATAGAGAAACACAGTGGATGACTATTGTCATCCATGCAGCCTGTCGTGGAACTTTTTTAGGCGTGACCACTGGAGGGTTGAGAAAAATTTTAAGGCTGTAGTAGAAGAACTGAAAGTTTGCAGCATTGATCAAAGGTTAGCTTCATAATGTACCCATGAAGTGAATAAATCTTTTGCCAAGCTTTCTATAAATCATAGAATTGTGGGTACACTCAAGTCTTTTCAACCTAAGTTTTCAATGTTTCTGTTGATATTTTAATTCAAGAGTTACACAAACATTTTACTAGCCTACAAAATGTTACAGATTATTTTTCTTTCTTACATCCAGTTCATCTAAAGCTTATGAAATGGAGATATTCTGAAAAGATCGGAAACAATGGTTGGAAAAAAAGCAACAGATTTTGCCATAAATCTTTCACATGGACTAATCATCATAAAAATACATTTGCTGAAAGAATTTGGAAAGAAAGGAACAGTTTGTCAATTAACAAATTAGCTAATTTTTGTCTGATGAAGATACTGTTCTTGCAAGTAATCCCCCTGGTGAATGCACAGCTTTGCAGCTGTAGTTGGCAACTGGTACTGGGTTCTGGGATAGCAGATTAATAATATAGATCATTTCTGGAATGTTCTCACAACTTCTTATGTTTCAATAAATAGCAGCACATACTGTCCAGTTCAGTTCTCTTCTGGTTGTAATGAATGTGCTTTCATTGCAACATACTGAACTTCATTGATGACCTTATTTCAGAATTGCACTTGATTGTGGTTAGAATGTGACAATTTTTAACACAGTGTTTATGAGTAATGCTCATGAGATATCTGTAATGTTTTGAAGCTTATTGACAATACCTTTACACAAAGTATGCTTCATTAGCCAACCAGGAATCTGTATCATGTCATGAAAAACATAACTGATTTTGAGAACCAAATCAGCTAACTGGCAACCGAGGTAACATTCAGCACAATCTTGGTAAGTCACAAAGAGAGAGAGAGAGAGAGATTGTCATTGAGTAAGCGAACATGGTAGTCATGCAGCATCTCTTATCTGCACAGCAAGCGGTACTACATACAGGAATTCTTTCAGTATGTTATTCATAACCTGATTGAAAGCGGCTCCAGCTAAGTTTGTAAGCAGAGATCAGGTCCTGGAAGATGATTACTAGTCATGTGAGTTCATGTATTAACAGAAATCCTTTGAGTTATTTTTGTGGTCTTCAGTCCAAAGGCTGATTTGATACACTACTCTATCCTGATACACTACTCTATCCTGTGCAAATCTCTTCATTTCCAAATAACTACTGGCACCGCAATGTACATTCATTTGAATCTTTTTACTGTATACATTTTTTGGTCTCCTCTATAATTTTTATCCATCACACAGTCCTCCAATGTTAAATTGTAGTGTCTCAAAATGTGAATGTACATATGAAGCACTCCACCTCCGAGTTAGAAGCGAGGTTTAAAACTCTTGCAACATGAACTGACTACCATTAACACACACAAGAATCCAATGGGATCCCTCAATGGCAAAAATAACCAACATATGGAGAGTGGCAGTTTATGACAGCTTGGTTGTGTACGAGAAATTGGTCAACATATTGACAGCCAACAACCACAGGCTGTCCAGAAATAGACCAGCAAAATCTCTATGCACCATGTCCCACAGGTGCTCCAAGACTGGCCAAGGACAGAACCAGTGTTAGTGAAGATTGCTTCTGTGCGAAGGTCCTACAAGCCCCCATCAGATGTTTGATGTCGTGATCGATTACTGGCCAGTAGAAGTGACGTTGTGCAAATGTCTTCATACAAGTCACATCAGAGCAATAAATGCAATGCACAACAACTGGAGTATGACATGATGCCATGCCAGGAGGATGACCAATTGACAGCGACAGCGTTGCTCCTGCATGGCAAGAATGAGGACTGTTAGCCAAGCATGAACACTGCATGAGAGACTGGAAAGCTCTTTGACAACCCACAGACCCTTCTCGTGAAGCCAGTTAAGGGGCTGGCAGATGTGTGCAGACTGGGGTACAAACTGACCATAAGAAATTGTACCCAGAAATGACTGGAGCTCTTTCAGATTCTTTTGCGCTGGCAAGTTGACAATGGCTTTGATGTGGTTGTCTGTAGGGATGAGACTACATTTACTAAGCACACAATCCAAATAAAGCACCTTTGGGGAAAAAAAACTGTGCTTTGCCATCTTGTTTTGAAGATCATTCTCAAGGAGGCACTGGAAATCTGACTGAAGATTTTGTAAATGTACCTCCCGATTAAGGCCTCAGATGTCACCAAGGTAATTGACAGAATGGGAGATTTTCAGAATGAACTACTCCAAATACCGTTGGTGAATTCCAGGTGCAGAGATTCAAAAAGCAAGCAATTAAACTGGTGCAGCCCAAAGGGAATGTTGAGGACCAGGAAAGTCCGAGAAACTGTATCCAATGAGGACTGCAGGTAAGCATCACACAAGTCAATGTGTGAAAAATACGACCATCCAACAACGTCCCCAACAATTCTGCCTGCCACAGAATGGGATACAAATCTGCAACACATTGCGCACTGATTGTCAGTTTAAAATCACTGCAAAGGCGCATGGCACCATGAGGCATCTGAATCACCAGCAAAGGGGTAACAAAATGGCTCTGAGCACTATGGACTTAACAGCTGAGGTCATCAGTCCCCTAGAACTTAGAACTACTTAAACCTAACTAACCTAAGGACATCACACACATCCATGCCCGAGGCAGGATTCGAACCTGCGACCGTAGTGGTCACGCAGTTCCAGACTGAAGCACCTAGACCTGCTCGGCCACTCCGGCTGGCAAAGGGGTAACCCACTGACTCAAATAAATAGGAGAAATGAATCTTTGATCCAGCCAATGCTGCAACTCAGTCTTTACCTTGTCATGCATGGCAAAGGGAAAGGGGTTGGAGGGGGGGTGTGATGAAATTTCATTGCTGCTAATGGATTAAGAGAAAAATGTACCTCGAAATTTCTAGCCCTCCCTAAGGGCATTGTCAAACAATGGACTGTATGACCACAGCAGGAAGTCCAAATTGTGAAAAGGATCGGATTGAGGAACTAAATGCACTTTGTCAATGATATAGAAGTCAAAAATAGAAAAATCGTCAAGCCAAAAGATATTTTGCACTAATGGTGAATTTACCACTAACAACATAAGTTGTCAGTTCACATTCTTGTAACATGTGAAAATCGACAATTGTCCCCACAATGCACTGTTTACTATAAGGAGCAACCTGTCAGAATGGGCGTTGCAGCTCTGGGCACCTCAAGAGTCTGTGTGTATCTAAATTAATAAGGCTGACTGATGCTCCCATGTCTGCTTGAAATTCGACCAGCCGCCCATCCACAACCTGCGTCAGCAAAACATGCCAGGGTAACACATGTGGGGTGGCAGAGACAGCCCCAGAGTCCAGGGAAACCAACAACTGCCTCACAGCCCACTAGTGGTCACAAACAATTGCCAAATAACCTATCTGATGGCATACCCCCCCCCCCCCCCACCATATGACCTATATATGCAGCCAGTTGCAGCAAAAATGCAACAAATTACAATCAAGGCAGGACCACCTGTTTGTCCAACAAGCGGAAGAAGAACAATACTGAGAATCCAAAAATTACAATGCTGCAAGCAACGCAAAACTGCCAATTTCAGTGCAGATGAAGACTGGCAGCGCTGCAATGCCACTTCGCTGGAATCTTCATCTGTGGCAACACATGCTGACTTGGCGAGAGACGAGGAAGCCTGTGGTATCCTGTGTGGCGCCAGTGTCTCTTTACCATGCAGATCTGATTGAGGCAGCAGCCAATTATCTGAAAGGACATCCCTTGCCACGGCATAAGCTCACGCAATTTCACAGTCTGGACAACGTTGGCTAAAGACAGGACATACAAAGTCAATGAGCCACATATGACTGCTCTGGGAACTTGGGGTGTTGGTTAAACAGCAACCATGCCACCATTCGATGGGTTTGATAACCAAAGTACTGCAGAAGTAACTAACAGACCCTGTCAAAGGGGAGTTTCTCGGGCTCAGTGGAGGGCTTCAAATTTTGGACAACTTCATATAAACCTCCGCTGGACAACAACAAGGTGGCCCATCAACTGGACTGACAATACACCTTACCTGACAGTGCAGCAAGAACCAGTGCATGTAGCTACCCTCCTTTCCATAGACTCATTGAAACCAGCAAACTGTGTCATGGGTGGAGAAGAAAACTGTCCAGCGCTAGCCTAGCCACCGAATGGTGAGACAATGGCATGAAGCAAGCCCGCATTTCAGTTTATTTCTCTTGCTGCTGCTGGTTCTTCTCTGGGCACACCTGCATTGCAGAAAAGCCAGGTCCGTTGTGGCCCAAAGGTAACACTACAAAAAAGGGTAAAAGAAATAAGAGCATCAGATGCATAAGAACGTCCTTTGTTGCCTCTTTAGTATCGCCCTCACTGGCGTGACAATGCTGACTCTCTACACTGTTAGCACAGATACTTCACAGGCTTATGATGGCTCAGTAACATGCAGGGAACAAAACACCATGGGAGAAAACAGACACTGTGTGTAAGTCAATCTATGGGATGCAGAATGTCCAAACCCATGTAAAGACATGCATGGCAATAAACAAGGACCTGACTGGCACAAGCAGCTAATGGCTAAGGACAAGACAACACTTGGCATGAAGCGCAAGGCGAGATCTGTGTCAGCTCTAACTCGCTCAACTTACTGCCCTGTGCAAGTAAACACTTCCATCACCAGGTCTGCCCATAATATGCGACACATGACCTCCATGGCATCTGCCTCTATTGCAATGTCCACTGGTGGGGATACTAAAATAACATATTCAGTTATCTGTGTAACCAGTCATTTATAAGGACCATTTCCTAAATGGTAGAAGTCATCATATTTCTGTCCAGTTTCACTTATGCCAGTATTCTCAAAAAATTTTTACAAAAGGTAATATACATTTGACTTGTTAACCACCTGAAAACAAGCGACATATTGTTGAAGTCACTATTCGGATTCATAAAGGGCTCCGGTATTGAGGTCATCTACACATACAGCAAGAATTTACTATATTCGTTAGACAATAAATTACAAGCTTTTGGTAATTTTGTGATCTGTCAGTGGCACTTAATTGAGTAAATCACAAATCCTTTTAAGTAAATTATAATATTGTAATGCAACAAGCAATGCTACAAAATGCTGCAAATCCTATATCCTAGACTGGAAACAAAAGGTTTCAATAGGAAAGAGACATATATTAAGTTATCAGGCATCATCCAACTGGGAAATAATTACACGTGGTGCCCCACAAGATTCCATATTAGGATCAAATTTGTTTTGTCTGTAGATGACACAAACATTGCAATAAATAGCAGGTCAAGTGCTATCTTAGGAAGATCAATTAACGAAATATCATGGACATTAATATGTAGTTCTTTGCCAATTGATTGTCATCAAACTTTTTAAAAAAATATATGCAGTTTACAATTTGCAACATGTTTCCCACCAGTATATGCCTAAAATATAACAAGCGTATAGAAAAAGTTGACAATATTATGAAAAGGAAAGTTGCTACCCACCATATAGCGGAGATGCTGGGTCGCAGATAGACACAACAAAAAGATTTTCGCTCTTAAAGCTTTTGGCCAATGGCCTTTGTCAACAATAGGCTCACATACGAGCGCGCGCGCGCTGGCACACACACACACACACACACACACACACACACACACACACACACACACACACACACACACACACACACACACACACACGTAAACGCAACTTATACATACAACTGCAGTCTCAGGCAACTGAAACCACACTGAAAATCAACTGGGAGGAGCATACCACAGTCAATTTCTGTGTAATTAATATTGGTACATAATATATATATACAATTTATCAGCATGAATTTTTCTTTTGTTAGATCATGATTCTTTCTCTCAGGAATATTATCTTTTCTTATCACTTTTACTTACTTACATGCAAAAGTAAATATGAGGCGGGTTCTTGAAGGACCACTGTTATTCATGTACCAACTTTAGATTTTCAACGTGGTGACTAAAATATAGTTGCCGTTAACTGAATTGAATGTAATTTTGTTAATTTCTATTTATTGATTGCAAAGCCAGGCTCGAGAGAATTTCGATTGTTGGCGTGAGTGGACAAGATTTTTCTTACTGAACTAATGGAATCTGTATAATTTAAAAAATGAACTTTAACGTAAATTACTTATCTGTTACAATCTAGAAAGGTTCTTACAACGAAATCTCTCTCATTTATAGTTACTGTTAGCACTGAAAAATAAATTAATTTTTTCGGCGCGTAATGGCCGACCAGAGGCTGCATCAGAAGATGAGCTTCCCGCAGCGCAAATCACTGAAAAAATGCTTATTAAAAATAATTAGCCACTGGGAGTATTTGACAGTGACAACTATTACAAAGAAATTCATTTTGTGATAACAATAATTAGTTTATTTTAGTAGAATACCGAATAACTTACACAAAATATGTGTAGCCGCTCAATAGCTCTCTTCCGTATCGCGAAATAAAACAGTGTGTGTACTGCAAAGTACGTCCTTCCTCGTCGGCCATGCAGTCGCGTCTATTCGACCCTTTTTTATTTTCATAGAGATGTTTTAAATAAAGATGATATTTTTAAATTATCGCTGCCTATCAGTTGTTTCAAGAACTTTAACTGTATCTTTTATACTAATTATATTCATAAAGTACTTAACTACCGTTTACAACCGATAAAATTGTCATTATTTACGCAACGTACCGTCACACCCACAAGGTTCCATATTAGGATCCTTTACTTTTTCTTGTGTATATCAATGCCCTCTCATCCACAACTTTACCAGATTTCAAATTTGTTTTGTCTGTAGATGATACAAACATTGCAATAAATAGCAGGTCAAGTGCCGTCTTAGAAAGATTAATTAACGAAATTTCATGGACATTAATAAGTAGTTCTTTGCCAATTGTTTGTCATTAAACTTTTAAAAAATATATGCAGTTTACAACTTGTAACATGTTTCCCACCAGTATATACCTACAATATAACAAGCGCATAGAAAAAGTTAACAACATTATGAGAAGGAAAGTTTCTACCCACCATAGAGCAGAGATGCTGAGTCGCAGATAGACACAACAAAAGGATTTTCGCTCTTAAAGCTTTCGGCCAATGGCCGTTGTCAACAACACACACACACACACACACACGTAAACGCAACTTTCACATACGTCTGCAGTCTCAGGCAACTGAAACCACACTGAAATTCAACTGGGAGGAGCGTACCACAGAACTGTTGAAGCACCTAAACAAATCTTTATTTGCAATCCGAATGCTGTCATACATAGGTGATAGCAAAAACAGAAAGCATCTTTCACTTACTTTCATTCCATAATGTCATATGGGATTACTTTTTCAGGTAAATCATCAAGCCTAGCTAAAGTTTTCCAATTCCAAGAACATGTAATAACAATTATTTGTGGTGTGAACTCCAAGGCCTTTCCAATATATCGCTTAATAAATATACCTATTTTTCAAACCAACAACTCAGTTCATGGAATCAATACTAGAAATAAGAATAATCTTCACAAAGGTTTAATGTTGCTTACTTCAGTCCATAGAGATCCCCATTATTCTGGTTAAACACCAACCATGGCACCATCGCATGGATATGAAGACCGATGTACTGTGTAAGCAACTGACAGAGCTTGTCAAAGAGGAGTTTCTTGGGTCCAGTGAAGAGCTTCAAATTTTGGACAACTTTGCATAAATCCACTCTTCTGGACAACAAGGTGGCTAATCAACTGGATCAACAAAACACCTTACCTAACAGAGCAGCAAGAACAGGTCCAGGTAACTCTGTCATCTTTGTCTTTTGTTTTAATATTTTTTTCACTTGTTCCTCATCCATGAGGACTATTTTACTCGAGATCTGTAGCAGGAACATTTGTTTTTCTTTGTAAATATTTATTGTGTGTTCTGGTTTTCTGACATGTTCTACATCCTGGTGAGTCTCCTCCAGTGTTGCCATAATTTTGCCAAAATGAAAGTCTTGATTTACAGAAATAGTTTTAGCATTTTTTTGCTGACAAAATTCAGATCTGAATGGTAAGTAAAAAGATAAGTTGACCCACCAAAAAAAAAGTGTTCTGTATAACAAAATATATCAGGGCTTCTGTATTTCTGAATGTTTTTATCTCTAATTCTGAATGAACAGCAAGTTATCGCGACCTTCAAAGATTTATGACCTGAAATGTAAGTAAACAGGTCAGTTGTGCAAATAAAAGCCATTTTTAGTTAAAGGATTTCTGTATTTATTGAGTTACCTTGAAACTTGAATTAACAGTAAGATTTTGCTCCTTCTCCCATACAGGATTTATGAACTTTCCAGGGGAGAAAAGTTGTGAGATTGGACAAGATACATTAATTGAATATGTAGTATAAAATAACATCAAAGTTTCAAAAATAAGAAACACACTCAGTGTTTTGTCAAACAAACAATTTAAATCCATCAATGAAAACCAGTCAAAACTCCTTTGTGAGAGAAGCAATCCATCAATTCAATTCAGTTCAGTGGCACTCTCAGCCAGTATCTGTGACTTTTTGCCTTTCAGTTCATTAACTTGTTGGACGATGCTAGCTTTCTTGGCCTCTCCACCTTCTTCACACTGCTTCTGCTTTAAGCCTCACCATTCTGATCTCGAACACTGTTATAGTCCAGAATCATTCTCTTGTAAACATCAGCCTTGAATACACCACCAGCTGACTTCTGGCTGACATATACTTGATGTCTGTCTACCAGTGACTTGATTGATTATCACACACTCCTTATTAATGGAAAAACCTTGTGCTATGAAGGCTTGACCATGCCCCAAAATGAGAACCTTTTGAAAAAAT
Organism: Schistocerca piceifrons; assembly: GCF_021461385.2. NCBI lineage: Eukaryota > Metazoa > Arthropoda > Insecta > Orthoptera > Acrididae > Schistocerca > Schistocerca piceifrons. The sequence goes on along the minus strand of NC_060139.1, from coordinate 780,610,157 downwards.
CTATATAAATGCTAACAGGTGGTATCATCATCCAATTAGTCTCTCCAAAAGTGATCAATTCTCATCTCACTTCTCTCGTAACTTGCACAGAGATTTAAAAATTCTTGCTTACCAAGAAGTTTGGAGAATTCTTTTTCAACTTTATCACAGTTCTTAGCACTAATCCAACTCTGGAAAGAGAATTTTTGCAAGGCATTTGAGATTCTACTCTTGCTAATCCTTGAGCTGCAATTTCTTACAAATGAATTACAAACGCTTAGGCACCTACAAACCCTGTAATTCAAAGGTTACTCTAGAAGGTGTTTTGAGCATGGTTACAAAGCCCCTGTACTCATATCTTTCACAGGCACTTCTACCTTTCTCAGCTCAGACTGTACAGCATGACCCGTCTTCGGCAGGTTTAAGACTAGCTTCATCACAAAGTTTTATCACATATAATGACTTTGCAGAAGATAGTACTTCAGGCTTAACTACTATGGACATTACGTCAGCAAGAGTGGAAGACAGAACATCGTACAGGAACCCACCATACATTGGAATTCCCTAAAAAGAAGGGTGAATTGCCTAAAAACAAAAACAAAAAAATGATATTTTAGCAGGCAGCAGATAATCTTCCAGGTACTTAAATGTCATTTGCCAGCTATAAGTATCTTTTCTTTCTTGTTCTCCTTTATTTTGTGTGCACAAGTCTTTGTCAAGGGGTAGCTTTTTACATACTAAGCAGCCACGTCTTCCATGTCCAGTCAGCGCACAGAGCAAAACTTTTTAGGGAAGGGCAGATTTTAGGGCTTATTAAATCTTTTATAGAAAGCTCCTCTCACAGGTACATTCTTCAACACATTATAAATCAATCTCAGAAAAGGTACAAACCCTATTAGTCTGTAAGGCTGCATTCTTGAAACTCTGGTGGTCTGTATGAAGACCACAAGATCCCTTATTAATAAAGATTGACACACTGTCCCCATGAATACTCTTCAGATCAAGATGCAAGTCCTTCAAGAATTCCCTCTTGAAATCTGGGCCATCCATTGATATCTGAAGCATGTTGTTAAGATCCAGGTCAGAAGTTTCTTTCTTAAAACTGTCTAATATATCGGCAGCAGTTGTATGGCCTAAAAAAAGTGCGGAGCTAATCCATAAATGATACCACTGCCACTCTTATTGGTAGCTGCTTGGCTAGTGGTCATTGGCACTCAGCAGTGGTGATGCTGACTACAAGCTGAGGGGAGTGGTGGGGAGGGGATAAGTGAGAGGAAGGATGGAGTGCACAACACACAGCAGATACTTGGCTGCACTCAGTTAGTGATGATGCGTGGTGTCTGTGAACAAACCATTTCATCCATTCAGCCAAAAACGTGATTTTTCAGCATTTTTTCCTAATTTGCCAGGCAAATTTTAAATTCCCTGATTGTCAGAACTTGTAGCAACCCTGTCTTTACTACGGATCTATTGGAACAAAAAGTACATCTAATTCTATCAGAACCTGCTTTCTTTGGAATTATTATTAGCTACATTCTACATGAAGTCTGAGGATATTTCGCATGTCTCATACATTTTGCACACCAGGTGGAGTAGTTTTGTCATGGCTGGCTATTCCGAAAATATCGTTAGTCCTTCAGGAATGTCAGCTCATCTACTCCAGGAGCCTGGTTTCAGCTAAGGTCTTTCGGTGCTCTGTCAAATTCTTCTTGCAGGATCTTGTCTTCATCTGATTCCATTCTCCTTTCTGTAATACTGTCTTCAACTTCATTTCCCTTGTATATCCACTCAATATATTCTTTCCACCTTTCCCTTCATACTGGTTTTCTTAGAGTTCTTGATATTCATACAGCTGCTGTTCTTTTCTCCAAAGGTCTTTTACTTTCTTTATGGCAATGTAGTAGTCCCCTAGTTACATGTGCTTCTACAGACTTGCATTTGTCCTCTAGCCATTTCTGCTTAGCCTTTGTATACATTTGTATTCTCTTTTGCCTGCTTGATCATATTTTCCTCTTTCATCCATTAAAATCAATATCTCCTGTGTGATTTGGGATTTCTATTAGGCTTTGCCTTTTCACCTATTTGATTTTCAGCTGCCTTCACTGTTTCATCTCTCAAAGCTACCTGTTTTTCTTCTACTGTATTTCTTTCCCCCACTGCAGTCAATCTTGCTTAATGCTCCCTGTAAAACTCTCAACAACCTCTGGTTTGTTCAACTTACTCAGGCCTTATCTCCTTAATTTCCAACCATTTTGCAACTTCTTCAGTTTTGATCTACACTTCATAAGCAAAAAATTATGGTTCAAGTCCATATCTGCCTCAAAAAGGTGTTACACCATAAAATCTGGTTCCAAAATCTCTGTTTTCCCATTACATAATCCATCTCAAACCTCCCAATGTCTCCTGTGTTTTCCACATATACAATCTTCTTTCATGATTCTTCAACTGAGTGTTAGCAATGATTAAATTATGCTCTGTACAAAAATTCTACCACGTGGATTCCTCTTCCATTTCTTTCTTCCCAGTCCATATTCTCCTACTATTTTTCCTTCTCGTCCTTTTCCTCCTATCAAATTCCAGGCTTTCCACCCCCCCCCCTCCCAAAAAAAAAAAAAAAAAAAAAAAAAAACCAATCAAAATTAAATTTTCAATTTCCTTCCTGCTACCTTAACTACTCTTTCAATCTCTTTGTCATCTGTGGAGAAAGTTGGCAAATAAACTTGTGCTATTGTAGTGGGTCTTGGCTTTGTGTCTATCTTGGTTACGATAACGAGTTCACTAAGCAGTTGATAGCAGCTTACCCACAATCTTATTCTCTTACTTATTAGACCTACTCCTGCATTATCCCTATTTGATTCTGCATTTATAACCCTGTACTCACATGACCAGAAGTCCTGTTCATCCTTCCAAAGAACTTCACTAATTTCCACTATATCTGACTTCAATCTATCCATTTCTCTAAACTACCCACACAAATAAAAGATTTAACATTGCACACTCTGACCACTAGAACTGCATTTTGTTTTTCTGATGACATCCTCAAGATTTGTCCTTGCCCAGATATCCCAAGGGGAGCTATTTTGCCTCCTATCATCATTAAGCCTTATAGCAGAACTTCATAGCGTTGGAAAAAGAATGACAGATGTAATTTCCCCTTGATTTCTGGTCCTCACCATGGCTAGGTTTAGCCTCTCCACAGATAACCTGCTTTTGTGTCAGCAAGTAAGGCATGGCTACCTGTATCACAGAGGGCACACAAGCTTCCCCACCTAAAAACCACATATGGTTTCACAAAGTTGTCAGACATTAAGTGGAAGACAGCCTTGGATAATATGTACACATGGAAAAAGTATCATTTACATTACACGAAGAAACAGCTGCATGAAGTCTATAAAAGGTGCAAAATTAGGTGGTCTTAGCATTCTGGTAAAATATACATATTAAATCTAGTGTTCTCACTTCCTAACTTTCACCACCAACTTTGCTTTGAATCGAGCCTCTGTTTCTTAAAGGTGTTCATAAAAGTGCATTAAAAGTAGTGAGATGTGGTTGTCTCTTATTAGGAATCTTGCACTTGCAGGTACATCAAATGTTTCTTCCATTACCCCCATATCACTGTAACATGTAATCATATCAATGAGTTCAAACAATTTGTATTCCACACTAGATGCAGTACCTCATACACAAACAAAAACTGATGACACACTCTGAATGCTTGGAAGCAGAGCAGTAACTAATTATACGATAGCTATGATATATTGCGTACCGTCACATAGTCAGTATGTTTGTATATTTGTCAATGTAAGAACTAAATATATGAATCAGTCTTTTGTACAATGTAGCTATGTCATTTAAAACCACTAGCTTAAGATCAGAGGTTTTTGTTTTTATATATCTTTATTAATTAAGCTAGTTGGAAACAGTTCAGAGTGAATACAGAATAATGTCTGCAGGTGTATCACAGTCTGGAAGTGTTGCATTAGTGCATGTTCTACACAGCAGTTACTCCTACTTATCGTTGTATCTGCATGCAATGAGTATCTGTTAGGAAACAAACTTGTCCCATCCACTCACAGCAACTGGTGTTGACAAAAGCAATGCCCACTTTACTCTTTTCCCTCAAGTTAGCATTCAGTACAGTTCAGTTCTGTCTTGGGGTCGGTGGGCCCTGTGAAGGATCACTTGGGAGTCGGACTATCTGAAGATCCTTTCAAGACATGTCAATTTAAGAACTGTATACAAATACACACATCCCCAGCTGTGTTCCAAATGGGGAGAGGTTTGTAGGGGGGGGCCCTTGGACTGTAGCAGGGTACCCCAACAATGCACTCTCCCTCCCCACCTCACTATCTGTGTCATGCTTTTATAATCACAGAGGGACCTGGAAGGCACAAATATATAAGACATCTACCAAAGGATAACGTCAGTCATTTGAACTGTCCACTGAAGGTAACAAATTAGCTTAAATAAAAATATTGATACTGTTGTTCCAATCTGACCGGTTTATCATAATGTGGTAAGCCCACGTTCTATCACCAACCTCTTTTAAAACTGTGCACTTGAATAGCTGTAATACGTTTTGCAAAATTTTCAGTTTTCAACTTTGCTCTCATGGGGTCATTCAATTATGTGCCATCACTCTATACTGCCCACAATAAACCGACTGTAACGATTTTACTTTTGTGTGGAGCCACAGTCATATAACTTATGTGTATGTACTGGCTGCTTAGGCACAGCATAGTGAAGTTTAAAACCTGTGATTTGGTTATCTATTTTATTCCACAACTATATCAAGTGTCTTGATAATTGCCAGTAAAATTGGATTGTGTGACCGAAGCTACATGTTTTGATGACGACTTGGGTTCTACTCAAGTCTAATGATTTATAATACTTGTAAAACTTGATAAGGGCCGAAGCCCAAAATCTAGATTGTGAAATAAAACCTGTTGTACAGTCAAATGGCTATTATATCTTTCAGAAAAATGGCTGTAGCTGCTTCTGATAAAAATATATTTTCACTTCAGCTGGACTTGTAGACCACATTTTCATTCAATCAATAAAGTATCCAGAGAAAGCTTTCATCCTTGCAAAATAGAAATTATTGGCAAACCTCTGGTTGATGACACTTTTTCAATTAAAAACTACCAGCTTACATTTCTTATCCTTTTTCGCATTGGTTAGATATAAATTGTTGCCACGAAGACAACGAATCAAGTTGGGGTATTCCACAACTTTCTGAATGCAATTAAATCCAACAGTGCTCAGTAGAAACACTTGACAACATGTGTTCTTAACAACTGATTTGCTGTTTGTAAGTCCTTTACACATAAGCCACAAATGGTACAGATGTGCAACTCGGGAAGTCAATGGATTCCACACAGCATCACTATATTTACATACAACACATTCTACTATGCCAACAGTACCATTTGTTATTAGGTACTTCTGTGAGGCTCTCATAACTCTGCTGCCAATATTTCGAGTAGAGTGGTTGGTACAGCTACTTTCTTCTGTTTATGCTGTTGAGGTTAAGGTCGCCTCTGGCCAAAGTTGATCATTTATTGATCCTGAGGATAAGTAAGATTTTATTTCTTAATTAAAACAGTTATTTTCTAGTTGTTAAAGCCTTAATTTATATATCTTATTAGTTTAAACACAGGATGAGCCTTCTGTGCCATTGAAATTGTGTCACCATTATATGTAAGACCACCAGACTAGACCAAACCACTCCGAGGGACACCACCAATTTAGAGGAGAGCTCTCTGAGTGTTTCACCACTCAAATAAAAGTTAGACATGGTGATGGCCTCTCATGGATTGCAAGATCATCAGGGAATCTACACACTACCATTAGGAACTCTTATGAAGATATGATACAAGAAAAATAACCTCAATGTAGCCTGCCTAGCCTCTTCAAATGACCTTTCTTGTCAGCCAACAACAAACAGGAGGCTACTCACCAACTACAGAGTCTCTACAGCATAGCAGCTATGACCAATTTGAGGTGTGTGTGTGTGTGTGTGTGTGTGTGTAATAAAAACTGAGTTAATGACCAACATATACGGAGTCCCATCTGAAATTCCATTAGAAGGCACCACCACTTGCAATGTTCCAAGTGGATTTCAGCAAATGAGAGTGTGAATTTGGAATAAATATCAGAAGTATGAAGATGGAGATGATCTACCACTCTCGCAAGTGTTTGCATCTCCAAGTACCTTAAACTCAAACATCACCACTCAGTAGGTGGGTCCTCCATAATATATTTGCCTGTGAATGTCTCTTAATGAACAGGAAACTCGAGCCTGAGGAATGGTAAATCCTAAGGAGTATACTAAGGCCAATAAGAGAAGAGGATCACACCTAAGACACAACAGTGCTTTACCATCCCCAAGAAGATATGATGACATCTATGAGGAAAAGGCAACTGGCCTTCTATGGACATTTAACCAACATGAACATTTGCAGACTCACAAACAGGATCTTCAGCATGACAGGGAGACGGAAAGCCTCCAAAAACAAATAAATGACCACACTGAAATCAGAGCTGGAGCAACTTGAAATTCCACTACAAACCATACAAGACCAGTCCAAATTCTGGCATATCATTCTATAAGGGGTATACCCAGTGTGTCTTACCAAAAAAAGAGAGAGAGAGAGAGAGAGAGAGAGAGAGAGAGAGAGAGAGAGAGAGAGAGAGCACGTGAAGCAGCAGACTGAAGTGGACAGAGGAGAGGAAGTTTGCTCACAGCAAGAAAATGGAAAGCTTTCTGAGTAAGAGGAAACAGAAGATCCCGTACCCCATAGTCCTAAGTGGGCACAAACAAAAAAGGAGGATCGAGTATGTACAGTGTAGTTTTATTTGTGTGTTACAAATTCCAGATAAACAAAGGACTAACAGATGCTGGAGCTCTTCAGGAATTCGGCTCACTTCTTGAAGGAGATGTTTCTAATAGGATATTTTTTCAGATGCAGATGAAGGAGAGGCAGTAGTAACTGAGTTAGAAGTTAGTTCCAGACAACAGACATTCCCCAAAGCCTGACTGTTGAGATTAAAAGCCAGACGAAGTTGATGTAGATGACGTTCCTCTTGATCAGATACAGAACACCATTACAGATTACCAGTTAGGAGTGGTGGTGATGGGAACAAGTGGGCTCAGTTTTGTCATATGCAACAGCTTTCTCCTCCACCACGTTTCAATCAGTTTTGTGATGATGCAATGACAAGAAATTTTTACGAACAAACAAATCTGTAATCAGAAAAATAACCTGTGCTAGTATTAATACTAACCAAAATGAAACTAAGCACTTAATACACTTTTACACTGGCACAGTTAAGATGCCAAGTTACAGAATGTTTTGGGCAATGGGTGCTCGTTTTCCTATTGTAGCTGATAATAATGAGCTCAGAACATACGAGGTTCATTCAAATGAAACCTGGTAAGTGCTTCTACCATTGCCTTACACGTAAAGTGGCACCACTTAACTGTGGGTATGGTGCTGCCATCTATTGGTAGAGATTGACGCGCGCGCTCTGTTTGATGTTGCACAGCACCAGTGTCTTGTAATGCTGAAGAGAAGGTGGTCACACAAGTTATTGTGCACTACCGATGCAGGCGAGTAAGCAGGAACAACACGTGATTCGATTTTTGGCTGCGGAGGGAGTTGGAGGCCGTGAAATTTATCGACAGATGAAAGACTGTGTATGGTGAGTACAGTCTGAGTCGTTCAAGTGTTGTGGAATGATGCAAATGATTCCTTGAGGAGTGTGAGTAACTGGAAGATGATGCTCATCCTGGACAGGCTCACCGTATCATCACACCGGAAATGGTTGCGAAAGTTAATGCTTTAGTCTTGGACAACCGCAGAATCACCGTGGACAAGATCCATCGGCTACTGGGTATTAGTGTGGGCACTACCCACACCATAATGCATCAACACTTGAACGATTGAAAAATCTGTGTGCAGTGGGTTCCACACTGACTGCCGAACAGCACAATACTCAAATGGCGGTCTTTGAGTCATCTGTAACGTTATCATGAGGAGGAATATGGCTTTCTGTCGCTCATTGTCACAGGTGACAAAACATGGTGTCACCATTTTGAACCGGAAAGCAAGCATCAGAGCAAGCAGTGGAAACATGCGATTTCACCATCTCCAAAGAAATCAAAGGCTGTGCACACCAGTTCTGGTAGGTCATAATGTCCTTTTTTACCACAAGTGCCCACTGCTTGCCGAGTTCCTGGAAGGCGGTACCACCATCAATGCCCAGCATTATCAAGCCACTTTACAGAGCCTTAAAGGAGCTATCAAGACGAAACGCCAAGGCATGTTGTCCAATGGCGTTATCCTCCTGCATGATAATGCCTGCCCATATACGGCCAACGTATTGAAGACAACACTGCAGAGGTTTTGGTGGGAAATGCTGGAACATCCACCATACACTCCTGACCTTTCACCATGTAACTTTCATGGGTTTGCACTTCTAAAACAAGCTATTCGTAGACACTGATTCGCAACAGACAACGAAGTGTGTGATTGGGTTCAGGCCTCGATCCGACCTACTAGCTTCTTCATGGATGAAATTGATCAGCTAGTGTCGCAATGGAATAAATGTGCCAGCAGTTTTGGCGACTATTTTTGAGTATGTATACGGTGTATAACTACATTTTTGAGGAAATAAAACCGTTACTGTTACTTTACACTAGTGACCGGGTTTCATTTGAATCCCCGTTATATTTTCCTGTCAAAATAATTCAATACATACTCAAATACATACACAACACATAAGAAATAAATCTCACAAATGGGGCATAAAAATGTTTGGTGTACCTAGATATTCTAGAGTATTGTACAATTTTATAATTTATGTTGGTAAAGAAACCAGATTCCAATTATGGTCTACGGGACAAGTGATAATTAGGTTATGAAACTACCGGAACATTTGTCAAAGAATCAGAAGTTCAAAGTATTCTGTTAGCTTGCTTTCATCTGATAGATTACTAGGATGCCTACAGCAAATAGATACATTTGCTATAGGGACTACAATCCCTAACAGGCGAGGAAATTATGGTATAAAACAGATACAAATCAGAACATTGCAGCAATAAAATGATTTCATATAGAATCCGTTCATTAGATTTTTTCATACAGGTGAGCTCAGCCAGTTCATCAATTATGACGACAGTTTGTGGTATAGAAAAAGCATTTACATGTTCCTTGCCCTGCTCTTGTAAAGGAGTGCGATGAATTAGTGGAAGCGGTAAATTTGCACAATATGCTGGTTGAGTTGTATAGCACACATATAAGGGCAGAAAGATATGCCCTAAGAACTGTGTTTCACTTTCTTGATTCATGTAATGTAAATGCATGGCTGCTGTAGAGGCATCACTGTACACAAGGGGTGAAAAAAGCAATTGCTTGAATTCAAGAGTGGCAGTGTTGTTTTGGTTGTGTGTGTGTGTGTGTGTGTGTGTGTGTGTGTGTGTGTGTGAGAGAGAGAGAGAGAGAGAGAGAGAGAGAGAGAGAGAGAGAGAGAGAGAGAGGGGGGGGGGGGGCTAACATCTGGAGAAGAGGAGGTAATCAAAAAATTTACTCATAGCACTCCAAGTTTGTAGGCACCTGGGAGATAAGATGGAATAGATCAATATGAAGGCCAAAAATAGATTTGCTGTTGATGGGAGAAAGGAACTGAAAGTGGGTGTCAGTATGCAAGGGAAATAGTGTGATTTGAGGAAAAGATTTTTTCAATAAAAAGAGGAGAAAACAAACATCAAGAGAGGAGCACGTTAAAGAATTCAATGGAGCATTATAGCAATCACAGCATTTCTGAGAGGGCCAAAGGGCAAGGGGGGAGCAAAAGGGGCGGGGGTGACGGCAACAGCAGGGGTGGTGGCAGGGAAAGGGGCAGTGAGGAACATGTGAGGGGAGGAGTTTCGGGGAGAGGTGTGAGGAGGAGCGCCGAGGTGCCAGTGAGGGGAGGTGTGCCGAGCTGCCGCTGCGAGGGGAGGGACGCCGCAGCGAGGAGAGGAGCAACAAGACATTAATGAGGGGAGGAACTCTGAGGGGAGGTGCGCCGAGGGCAGGAGCGCCGAGGCGCCAGTGAGGGTCGAAGTGCAGGTGAATGAAGGGAGTTGAACAAAGGTTGCACCATTACTATCTACAATATATGCAGCAGCTGCCACCTACGAATTTTCCTGTACGACACATTCTGCTGAAGGTTTGCACTTAGTGAACAACTCATGACCTTAAGGGCCTTGTGATGTTTACTGACGACATTCAATTCATAGTGTAATTTTCTTCTTATTGGACATGTTGAGGTGGATATTATAACATTTAAGGATCGAATGCACATTCTGCTATATTTATGTAAGTATTCGGACATGTCCACTCTTTGCACGGTGTTTGGACACTGTACCACTTGTCAGCTGAGTACTGGTTTTAATGCATGACAGTGTTCCTAAAAAATTTACTGCCTCAGTGATGGGTGAATTTGTAGATGAGAACAAAGCCTTTGGTTCCATACACACAATCTCTCCAGAAATTGTAGTCTGTTGGAGTTTCCTTTTTCCTGGAAATGAGTGAGGCTTTCCATGAATAAACAGCACAAAGATTTCAAAATCCTGCACTAGAAGAGTTACCGGGAAGCAATCTGAATAACAAAGGACAATAGCTGCAGCCACCATTCAAACTGGAAGTGATATACTGAATGATTTGCTGCAGAAAAAGTAGAGGATTAAATAGAATATTTCAGAAAACAGACACACAGATGTGTTCAATGGATCATTGTATAGCTCAAAGATTTATGCTAATATTATATACTTTTATGTTCATCACTTGTGGGAAACCTAACCAGAAATTCTTTCCTGGACCTTTTTTCTAAATGCTGTAAATGAAGAAAGGAGGACTAGTTCACAAAAAACTAGTGTTATTCACACACTGTTTTAAACTATCTTGATTTACAGAAGGTTATTTTAATGTAAAAATTGATAACCATGAGACAAGGAAGCTATTAAGTAAAGATGCTAAAAAACTCCAAACAGGCATGCAAAGTACCCCAGAGTTGCATTTACACAGTGCTGAATATTTGTGTACATAGCACTGTACGATGTAGGAAACAATTACTCATATTCCCAGCAAAAGGAATTCTGTACAAAGGCAATGTTGCATATTATTTAAAATAGTAAACAATCCTTTTTCTGATACGTATTGCCTCAAGTCTTAGTACTACTTCAACAGAAAGAAAAGTGGAGCTCGGAAAAAAATCTGACACCAACCATCTTCATAACACACAACAAGCATATAAAAACTTCAGTTGTTCAGTATCAAATGCCAAATGGCATTTAAAAGAACTTAACTGACAAGGTAAGACTGCTGAGTACATGGAGGTAAAGTAGAAAGTAAGGCATGGCAGTCATCATTACTGTCATCAGTGAAAAAGAACAAGGATGGATCTGATAATCTTTTACACACAGTCTTGAGATATAAAAGAAGGGTTAAGCAAAATTTAACAGTGTCTTTTAACCAAGGAACAACCTCCATCAACAACATTTTACATTATCAAAGAAGTGGAAGGAGTAGGGTAACATTAATATGTTATGTAAGAAGGCTTCACTAGGAATGGTAGGATTAATGGTATAAGATAGAGAGAAGCAAATTACTGACGTGGCATCCAATTTAAAGACTTGAATGAGGCCACTGAGCCACATGGAATATTATTAATAATAACAACAATACAAACAAAATTAAAAGAGGACAAAACAACTAACTCTACTCCCTTTTATTTATTATGATCTAAATTTCTTTGTTAGTGATATGTAATTGTCCTTGTAAGCTTCCCACAAATCATCAGCAATTTAAGATATATTGCATCTCTTATTAAAGCAATAAACATTTTTATTTAATGTCCAGGACATTTGAGCTCCAGAGAAATTCTACTTATCTTTGCAATTCTGTTGTTCCCATTACTCACTGTCCACTACCATATGGTATTTCAGAATGAGTAGTAGTTGGACTATTTTCATTACCAGTTTTCCAAATATTATCGATGACATTCGTGATTGCTAAACACCTAGGACTATTCTAAACTATGAGTTTTCTAAATCCTGACAATTTGGATATCATTTGGCAGAAAGAATACCATACACTAATACTTGGGCAAGTGAATCACTGTTTAATCTACACATTAGGAACTGACTAGATGGCAATGCTTCGTAAATTCATGTACACTGACATTTCACCTACTTATGATGCAAAGTTAATAAAGGATTAATTTATTTTTTACAGATAAACATTACGAGGAAAAGGGAGAATGCTGTGAATAGGAATGGCCTTTTCAACAGTAAATGGAATAGATGACTAAGAAAACAAATGTTGGACATAAAAATATTTTACACAACAACACAAGTATTACACAGGTGATACTTTTCATGTTCAGTACTACTGAAATGAAGTCAGAACAACCACATAAGTTTGAAAGAGATCTTTTAAGTGAGGCTTCTGTACAAGTTCAGTTATGTACAGACATACACATGTACTAATATATGCAGTTCATAAATAACTCTCACACTTTTGTAAATATTTTATACAAATAAAATTGAATTAAATTTTCTGCCATATACAAATAAAACAATTCATTCAGGCAAGGAACTTCACCTGAACACACTAACAGCACTTTTTACCATACATTCTACAATTCACAATTAACAAATTGCTCACACATTACATACACTGTTTAGTCCATACAAAACATACTGTACACAGACAACATTAATTTGTTTTAAAAGTCACATGCAAAAATGCATTAATTACATGTTTCAATGAGACACTATGTTCAATTTGGACCTTACAATGAAAAATGAGGTGAAATAAACTATTTCCTTTAAAACAGGAAATGTGTAAAACATTGGTTTATGAATGTTGTGAAAAATGATCACTGGTTTCAAAATAGGCTTTACAATAATTATACAGTGAAATGTTCTTTACAGAACTATAACATGTTAAAGACACTTATTTACACATTCAAACCATATAAAAATATTTGTACAAAGCAATTACTTCAACTTGTGTAAAGGTACCTTTAGACACTCTACTGTACACTGCACACCTACAGAACTTCGAAATGTCACTTAGCAAGCAACAAGAAAGGCTATGGAAATTCTGAAGTGTGCTTCCACAGAACTGTTCAATGTTATGAAAATATTCACTCAAGCAATTTCACAGCACCTAGTCCTTATACAAAACAGGGGACACTTGAGTAAATTTGCTTTCACTCAGTTTGCTACTTTCCTTTTTAGTCTCTCTCTCCTAAATTCTGCCACATTAATTCATAACACTTCACACATTTAGAAATGTACATAATGAAATGCAAATCTTTATTTCAAGGCTGAAACAAACAAGTTCTGTGTTCTGTACACATCCGAATACATGGATAAAACATGTGCGCATAAAACAAAAAGTGTCTGTAAAGGTGGGTGGATGAGGGGGTGGGATTTTAGACGAACAGGAGAATTGGAGGGTGCACTGTAGGGTGGCAGCAGCAACAGGCAGGAGAAAGAGTGGGGCAGGAAAAAGAGTGACTACAAATAAATTTCAGTACAAAGATAAGATCTGTCTTCACTTTCCTCCCCGGTTTTACCAAATAAAATATGTATAGGTAATTAACTATGTTACAAAAGTCTTCTACAAAATAAGTTATTTTGGAGGAGTTAACACAGAACATGTTATGTTACAGCAACAATGTCTTTTCTTCTGTATCAACAACCACACTACTCACGAAGAATCACTATTTTCATTGTCTCTGTTCCTTCTACTACTGCTGCGAGATGACCTCTGCGTTACTGTAGTCCTATCATGCATCCTCTCTCGCTCTCTATGCTTATCTCTTGTACGCTCACGATGTTTTTGTTCAAAGTCTTTAATATGCATATCCCATTCTGATCGAATGCTAGCATCGTATCGGGGGGACCGCCTGCTGAAATGTTTTTCACTTGGTGGAGGACCACCCCACCTTCCTCTGCTAGGACCCATGCCCCTTCCCTTCCTCATGAATCCTCTATTACCACGAACAAATCCCCTACCTCTCATATTAAATCTTCCTCTCAAAGGAACTGGTGCTTTATTATCCCATGTATCACGAGAACTTACTATTGGAGATCCCCCCCTACTTCTCTTTGCATCACTTCTAACCACATCATCATGAAACTTGCGTTTCTTCCTTGATGAGCCTGGTTCTGCAACTTTAATTTCAGTCTTCACATCTGAATAACTAGCTGAAAAAGAAGAAGTGAAACTAGCCTCTTTGCTTCTTGGTAAATTATACGCTAGTGGAGGTTGCGTATAGCGACGAGTAGCTGTATACGGCACAGGAGCAGGAAGAGGTGCTTGATAACTTGTACTGGGTGGAACTGGTGGTGGCATTGGTATATTGTGTGTCGCTGAACCACTTGCTGAAGGAACTGATGGAACAAAAGGTGTCCCATATGATCCATAGTCTTCATCCTCTACGCCTGGAGGTAATGGCTGGTGCGCTGGTATCTTGCCAACTGAACTCGATGTGCTGTGTAAACTATCTGCACTGGGTGGCATACTTTGGGGATACACATTATGTTTGTCTGTGTCAAGCGAATCTTTGTGCTCCATTTCCATCATTTCAGCCGCTTTCTTTATGAGATCATCATCAGACAGTTTACTCAATGTACTTCCAGATGACTTAATAGATGTATCACAAGGAACGGAACTTCGTTGACGAGGATCCCTATGAGATCTTGTTTCTATTGTTTGTGCAGCTATACTATGAGGGTGCACAACAGGAGTAGAGAGTGATAACAGGGCAGGTACTACAGATGTTGCCGATTGGCCTAATGGCGGCTCCGTTGGACTTTGAAACTGTTTATTTGCACTATATGAGTGAGGTGAGTTACTCATATCATCATTTAGTCCTGGAATTTCAACATCTTGACCAGTATTTGCATAATTCTGCACAATAGGATCTGTCTTTAAGTCAATTCCCCTTGATCCTGATGCTGTTGGTAGATCTGTTTCACGTTTCTTTATACTGGCTAATATCTCATGCAGGTTCGAAGGTATCGATATATTTGAAGGAAGAGAAGGAAGCATAGATTGTGTTTCTGAAGGTCCAATAAATGGGATTGAAGGTGGGGGTGTGAAAGACCTCGAAGGACTGTATGCTTCATTCTCATCATCACCAGATGTAATGCTGCTCACTTTTTCATCACCAATCACAGTATAATTTTTCATTACCTGTAACAAAAATGGTTAACTATGAATAGAAATGCATTTTACTTGGCAATTACACAAATTACTAAATGCGCCAAAGAACTCTGACTGTATTACTTTTGCCTGCATAAGCTAATGAAACTTGAGAACTCTTTCAGTTAACAAGTTACAGTTTTGTATGAGGTATATTTCATAAGTAAGGGTCTTAATTTAGCAAGGATTTTTGAAGCTATTGTTTGCTTCCACCCACAGCCTAATTACCGAACCAAAACAGTATATTTCATAAGTAAGGGTCTTAATTTAGCAAGGATTTTTGAAGCTATTGTTTGCTTCCACCCACAGCCTAATTACCGAACCAAAACAATGATATCTGTGGCTTCATAATCAATCAACAGATGCTGCTGCATTCATACAACTTTTTATGAGTTGCCAACATCTCAATACAAGCAAGTGGCCCTTACTTTTCAAACATATCTCATACAAGACATGAAATAAATCTGATGTTTTCCCCTAAAAGCAAAAAAAGCACACAAAAACTTAAAAAGGGCACACACTTCACAAATAAAGAGTCTTAATTGGTAACACACACAATGTGGTATAGTAGCATACTACCATCAAAAGAAAAAAAGAAAAAGATCAATTTCTATTAAACAGACTCACGACAAAATACTGAGAGCAGAGAACTCACAACATAAAAATGAAGGGAATAAGTCCTAAATCTAATTAATGATGCTTATCTGTGATTAACTAGTATGAAATTTCGTATTATTTGTGTCAAATGTTATGTAACTGAAACACGATTATTATTACACGGATAGATAAAATACAAAATACAGACAGGTTCTACTTACTGCTGACAAGAAAGCCTACTAAAACAAAATTTACGAGAATCTTAATGGGAGTTTTGATTCAAGAAATCAAGTGCCTTTTGGTTTAACTGTTCGTTTGAGTATAAACAAAATAGTCACTGCAGCAGCAAGGAGCTATATGGTATGCAAAAATGTGTTAGTATCTATTGTAGCTCTACAGACAGCTGCGCAAATGAGGAGTTCAGCTACCCCCCAAGGTTGAAATTACACAGACTGCAAAAAATCCTAAACTCACTATTATGAGATAAGGAACAAATTATTGGAAATTAACATTCACGTATGACGTATGGAACTTAAGACCTGACAGCAACAACTTAAGCTCACAAAAACAGTTTACAATGGCAACTGTAACTCTCAATGCAGGCATTACAATGAAGCAACAATATCTTCTCTAGGGCACTGGGAGGTGGAATTGTTATTCCACTACTTCTTTCCACAATGTATCCTTCAAAAGTTTACATTTCGCGGTCAAGTTGATATGTTATAATTGATGACTCCCCACACAATCCAGCATCATCTCCTCAAATTATGACACGCAAACAAATCTTCGTTAATAATTTTGACAATGCAGTCTATACTAAGTTTCTGTCCATAACAATACACCTCTTTCTATTAAAACGATGCCTCGCCCACGCACCATCCTAAACCATAAATTACATCTGCAAATTTATGCGACAACTACCAGTAATGTATGATTTTGAACCTGCATTATTGAGAGCATGCTGGAGTCAATGTCTATATTGCTGCTTGTGGAGACAACATTGTGTGCCAATACGGCTGTTTCAGCATGGGCTCACACCTGCTACCTCAGATGTGCCAGTGCCATTGATCTGTAAATGTAACCAATTCATGTACTGAACATTAACATTTAACAATAAATTTTGAACGAATTAAGAAACTCTAAAAAGATGGAAGATGTTCTGATTTTTGTCCAAGAGTGTATACAAGGAGTCGCCTAATACGTAAAATCTTGATTAATTTTACTGATTCAGAAACCCTTTTTCACATCTAACTATGTGCATGTCGGCATGTGTGTATTCCACAGTACATACAAAACTATAATTTAACAAGAATATGATTACGAATGGCACGAACGAAATTGGTTGCATTATCTGGCACAAATTTGCTGGTTTGGTAATCATAAGTTGTCAGTAATTTCGAGAATTTAGAAGAGAGAGATTGGGGAATAAGAAAGACAGGTGATTAAATAGTAATCAACACTCCAAAAGTGAATTAAAAGTGAGTTTATTTGACCTGTACATGGAATGAACAAGACTGTAAAGGAGTAGCAGAGTGGAACCACACATTTGGGAAAAATAATGATTTTATGTCAATACTTCTCACGGGTGTTTGGGCACTAATAACAGATTCAAAATACAAATTGAAAAGTATTTTAACTAAACATGAAAACATAAACCAATGAAACAAAAACCAATGGCCCTACATGCAAATTTTTACAGATGGGTTAACCAGTGCTCAATGCGGACAGAACGTGAAAGATAAATTCATTTAGATATTTGGGTTATAATGTATCTAATAGGTTTAGCTCTAGAAATAGAACAGAGTGAATGGATGTGTTAATAGGCTCATTGGGAAACACACAACAAAAATTTTTTAAATTCTTGGAATCCATATCATTATCATCTAGACAAGAGTGTGGGAGTTGAAAGACGATAAATACAAAGATGAATTTCAGAAAACAGTAAAGATCAATGTACAAAAGTTCATTGTCATTAGAGGTGGAAGGGGAAGTTCAAAACATAACAGCAGAAAGTGTGCTCAAGAGCTAGTGATGCAAAGAGGTGAAAAGAAACAGCCTCATGGACTCGTACAGGAGGGAGAAAATTTCAAAGAAAAACAAAGAGTTCTGTCCATTGTTTCAGAAAAGAAACAGACATAGCAAAAAAAAGAATATGCTAAGAAGAAGATGGCTACGTGAGAGGTAGCAGAAGAGCAGCAGAAGAAGAAACAGGTGGAAGAGTAGACAAAAATGATGGAAGAGGACAGTGAGTGAAATAAGATACTGGAGTGGTTAAGGATAAATAAAGAAGGAAATGAGGCAATATGTCATGCTGCCAAGGTATTCAAGAAGATTTTGGAAAAGCATTTGTGGAGGGTAGTAGGCAGGAGGACTGAGAAAGGAACAATATGGGTTTAGACCAGGAAGGACGACAGTTGATCTAATTTTTAGTGTAATGCAGCTTCAAAGAGACACTGCAAAAGTGGTATAAATTTAGTAATGGCATTCCTGTGCACTGAGAAGGCGTATGATAGTGTGAAAAGCAGAACGATCTGGGAAACCCTTCAGAAAAGGGGAATTGGAAGACTGACTATTAGAAGAATACAGGCGATGTATAACGAAAGTGAGAATTGTGTAAAATGAGGAGGAGACAAGGCAGACTGGTTTGAACAGAAAAGTGGGCTAGAGCAAAGAAGTGCATTACAATCTGTATGTCTGATCACTGTTATAGATGAGACAATTTATGAAATGGCAGCACAAATCAGAGATGACGGTACGATTTCAGTGGTATTAAAGATGACTTAATGGTGTCAGGAAACTGAGGAGGAGAGGTATAGTAGTACCCATTTTTAGCAAATCTCTGCAGACCTAAATACCTTTTTTCTTACACAGGGGTTTTGCCTAGTAAGGAGAGTCCCAGAATCATAATACAAATACATTTAGGTGATGTAAGATCTCTTTTAATTCCAAACTCATCAATAATTTGCTACAAATTTAAACACACACACACACACACACACACACACACACACACACACACATTACATTTTTTGCAGAACACACTTTTCGTTTTCTTAAAAATCAAGAAGAGTTTTTTATTTCATCCTTCCAGCATGTTTTAGTGACAGAAGTTGTCACTCCAGATGGTTGACTTTTGCGAAAACTGACTCTGTGACATTAAAAAAGGAAATGTAGTTCCTGATGGTGTCAATTCAGAGCACAGCAGCTACAAAACTTGGTGAAATGGCCTCCTCCTGCTTCTTCTACTTACTATTACCATCATCAGGATCACCACCACCATCTCCTACCTCAGTGTGTTCCTGCACTAGCATTTCACACTTCTACTTAAATTCAACTTGAGTGTGGAAGTCAGAAAGTCTTCATCACAAGAAACAATGAACTGGAATGTCACATCTTCAAGGATATCTGTGAATCCACGCCATTCTTCTTCTTCTGGTACAATTGTCTTCAACAGCAACTGATGTACAACAAACAGCATATGCAAAACGATTTAACACAGTTTGTTGTATTATATAATTTCAGGCCACAACAAACATATGCATAGCCTCCAGAATGTTGAATCATAACTTCCTTCCTCTCCAGGAATGCAATTCATTTCTGGATACTGTTACTTTGCATCTGCCTTTAACATAGTGTATTACGCCCAGGTTCAAAGGCGGCAGGTGACTTGCAGCCCTGGAATATCACACTTCCCTGGGGTATACAGGGCATCAATCAACAATAAGCACTATTTTTCTACCTGCTGCACTCATCGTCACATCTAAACACTAAGAAGTCTTGTAAAGATTCCAAATGTCATTCACACATTGCTTTCTACTCTTAAGTATAAGGTAGTGTTTTATGTTTTAAAAAAACCTGCAAGTTTAAATTTCCCTATTATCAGTGAAGGCAACTTCTCACTTTCATCACTATTTACAAACACTAGCGCAGTGATTCTTCCTTTACTTTTTTAATATCTATACCTCATTTCTTTCTTTACAGAATACATTTTCTCAGGCAGTAAATTGTAAAAGAGGCCAATTTCATTTGCACTAAAAATGTGTCTGGGCTTATAATTAATTATGGCACTGTAAAGTTCTTCCAATGGTTTGCACCTTCTAAGTCCACAGCTTCAATCTCCCCACTTACACTCTGAAATGAGAGATTACCATATTTTTTTACAACAATCTAACCAGTTGTTCAGCATACTAAAATTTTCAACAGCACTCTTCAAGGCAATTTTTAAATGATGGCATAAATGGCTGGTCATCTGGGCCCAAAATTTTTCTAAATGGTTGGTCCTCAGTATTAAGTTTTGAATGAGAGTCAAACGTTCCGTGTTTTAAGAAATTTGTCACACATTCTCACACGTGACGGAATTCATCTCATGTAAAAGGATATTTGCTTTGAAAGTAATGCTTTTCAAACGACCACTTGCAATACTTTCCCATGACCTATTAGAAATGTAAACAATTGTAACGTCATGCTCATCAAGAGCAGTCAGTTGTTACAAAGTATTGAACAGTCTCCATCCCAAAGCCTATCAGCTGATGCTTGTGTGTGCACTGGGATTTGTTCTTGTAATGTGCCTTTTCTTTGCAGCTGAAGTTTTCTTTTGATGTTATTCTCTTGTTTGTTTTATTGCTGCAGTATTATTCTGCAGTAATGTGCTGAGTAAAAATTTTTTGTTAGAGTATCAGTTCTTCCAACAGCCAAAATTACAAAAATTAAATTGAAAACTAAAACAATGAAAAAATCACAGAATTCTAAATTTCTCGGAATGTATACATCCTGTAAACTGCTTCCCTGGTGCTTGAGAATACTGCACAATGAAGACGGTGCCAAATTATTCTTTATATCAGAGTTTTATGATGCAATTGTCTTCCGAGATCAAAGATTATGGTCAGCTTTTGCTAAATCTCGAGTTTTCTACATTTACAAGCCATAAATCCACCAAAGTAAAACCGATAAATTTAACAATAACAAAGATAACACTTCATGCCTTGTGCTTCATAACTTAGAGTTTGTGCCGACAGATCATTTGACCTGATAGGCAAAATAGAAATCTGTTTCTGATCTGTTCAATTCTTCTGCTGGCATTGAGCAAAAGAACTGATTGCCATATACTGCCATCACACAACAAAAAATCTGTGCAAGAAACTGAAAGGAATCTGAAATTCACTTGGACATGTTAGGAGTTATGTAAGAATTGAATTTTAGAATGTTTCATGCTTATTCCTTAAAAGTGGAATTTTTCTTAAAGTGTGATTCATTAAAAGTGATGAAGAACAACATTTGTCTTATGGAAGTTTTGTTGGAACCTACTGAAGTATTTGTTGAAAGCAGGATATCCATGAAAGTGGGTTTGCTAATTTCGGGTTTTCCTGTAAAAGAAAGGCTAGATATATTGGAGGAAACGGTATGAGACATTATGAATTGAAATTTAATGCAAAGAAGTGTAAATAATGGTGACAATGAGGAATAAGAGGAGAGTAGCAATGGATGCAAGTATTAAGAGGGCAAGTACTGAAGGAAGTGCAAAGTTTCAAGTACCTGGGGAACATAACAGAAGGCAGCAGAAGGAATGATAAGGAGATTAATAAAGTGGAATGCAAGCCGATGGTTTCCTGCAGAATGCAAGGAGCCAGGTCTGAAGCAAGGATGAATTGCCAAAATGCAAACAGGTGTTACACTGAGCATATTATGCCCCAATACTCATGTATGCATTAGAAATGTCGGCAATGAAGAAGAGGCATGCGAGCAAGATACACACTTGCAAGATGAAATTTCAGAGAAGCAGAATAAGACTTACAAGAATGGATAGAGAAAGAAATGAGATGGAGAGAGAAATATTAACTCATGCAAGAGATCATAGGAAAGAGACAATTACAATAGTAAGGGTGTATTACAAGAAACAATGGTATGGGCATGTAAAAGAATGGGAGTTGGCAGACATGCCCATGAAATGTCAACATGATGCAAAGGACCTAAAGGAAGACCAAGAGACATGTGGATCATTGGAGCAAAAGAATGTGTGATGAGGAGAAGATACGAGATAAATAGCGTAGAGAATAGCATGGTGAAAGTCAGTACCGCCATTAGGCTGTTGTTAATTTGCAAGTGTTACAGTTACACTTACACAATCATGATTTCGGCTTCAAAGTGTCATTATCAAGTGTTTTAAGTGTTATACAGTGCCTAAGATGGCATACTCTTGTATTGAAAATACACTATTAGATACATTGTCAAAGGGTCGATGTTTCTGGTAAAGCCTGCTGCTTCATTTCAGTGATGAAACAAAGCAATGGCTTTACCAGAAATATCGACCCTTAGACAATGTAACACTGCAAATAAACAAGTCTAATGGCGGTACTGACTTTAAAGAAATGGAGAGGATTATATTTTAAAAAGACCACACCAGGGACTGGAAGTTGAAGAAGAAGAAGATCATCATCATCATCTCTAAAACTGCATTGTTCAAAAGAAGTCAGACATGGATACTAAAGCAACGAGATAAGAGCATGATAGAAAGATCTGAAATGAGATTTTCACAGTTTACCAACAGAGTGACTTTGTAAGAGAAAATCAGAAGCAGTGATATCTGCAAGTAATTCAATTTTTATAAAATTATCAATGATGTTCAAAACTACCGAAAGTAACGGTTCTTCCACTAGCAAGAGATGAGACAAGAAAGTCATCTCCTGTACCAATAATTTTTATCTAAACCCAAAGAAGGATGACACACAGGGCAATCATACGATGGAGTCAACAGTTACATTAATTTCCGAATGGGAAGGAGAAGGAGGAAGAAGGCGAAAGAAGAATAAAAATGAAGAGAAAGAAGTTTATTCAAACATTAAACAAACTCGTTTTCAAAATATTAATCGATATACCACCAATACAGAAATGTGAAGAAAAGTCGTCGACAATAATTATCCTGAGAAAAGTCATTGTGGAAAACATGGGCAATGACAATCTGAATAATAACAAAGGATAACAGAAGGATGATACTCCTGATCCCAATAAACATTTATCCTTTGAAAGCGTACGGCCGCCTTCCTTTTCCATCCTTCCCTAATCCGATGGGACCGATAACCTCGCAGTTTAGTCTCCTCCCCTGAATAAACCAACCGTGGATCCATTACTAGCAGTGTTAAGAAGTGAGCAAGGCCACATTCAATCAGCTGGTAAATCTCAAGTGAACTGCTTCAGGATTACCTGTGTCCAGGCACAGATCCTCCCCCCTTCAGTAAAAAAGTCACAAGGAAAAATCACCTATGCATGTATAAAAATAATGAAATATTTCTTTCAGCAATCTAAGAAATAAATTCTCTAGAATGGTACACAAACAGAGGACAACCAAATCATCATGCAGCATCTTGAGATAAAGAAATACTGTTTGCTTACATGCATCAACTTAAACAAAAATTTGTACTTTGTCAAACTGGGTTCGAGGGCAAAAATATCATATTTACCCGAATCTAAGCCACTCCAGAGACTCAACTTTTACTTTCTTTTTTTTGTATTTTTACTAGTGCAGAAGTTTTGACACCAGTAGTATTCATGTTTGCACTTTCACAGCACCCCTGTTTAGCACTACTGATATTCGATGGCAAAAGTTAGTTGTGGCAGCTCCTAGTGCTATTTTTCATAGTTTCATATTTGCTTTGCACTCAATTCTAGGCCACAGACAGTTCTTTGAATTCCAAGAACCGGAAAAAAAAGTGTGGCTTATATTTGTGTATATACAGTATTCGTACTGATCATACATTAAATTTTATTCCACACCACCGATTTGTAACTAATGATTCATAAACACACAGATTACGTAGATGTTAACTTTACTGAGCGGGAATAGCAACAGTGTGTTTGAGGTGCAACGTTCAATTCTGAATTACTCTGCCCCCTATTTTTCAAGTGAGTTTTTATTTCAAAGTAAATATAGGAATCTGAGGAAATTTTAGAGGTTAGTGCCTTCAAGTTCAACAGCAAATTTATGAAAAAAATTATTAAAATTTTCACAAACACTCTTATCCGATGAATATAACTACCAACTGGAAAGTGTAGCTTTTATTTTTGGTGAAATTCACATGTGTTTTTGGCAAAATTTGCATCTATTGTTCTGTTTATAAATGATTAGACACACATATTTAAAAGGTGGTTGTAATACATAAATGAAACCAACTTAGTGGTTTAAAAGTGAGAGTCAAAAAAGTATGGACTGAAGAACTTTTTTACTGGAACGTTTGCTTTTCAACAGGTTCCCCAATTCCCCCTCCTCCAAAATGGGCTTCGTTTTCTTCTTTCATTTATTTACACATCAAGTTCTGTAGGACCAAACTGAGGAGTAAATCTCCAAGGTCATGGAACATGTCAGTACATGAAATTACAACGTAAAAGTAGTAACAGATAAAAGTCAAATGTTTATGAAACCAAATAAAGTCAAGCCACAAGTTTAAGTAAATGCACTCAACAACACAACAAGAATCAGCTTAATTTTTCAAGGAACTCCTCGACAGAATAGAAGGAGTGACCCATGAGTAAACACTTATGTTTAGATTTGAAAGCACATGGATTACTGCTAAGATTTTTGAATTCTTGTGGTAGCTTACTGAAAATGTATGCAGCAGTGTACTGCACACCTTTCTGCACAAAAGTTAAGAAGTCCGAACCAATTGCAGGTTTGATTTCTGCCGAGTATTAACCGAGTGAAAGCTGCTTATTCTTGCGAATAAGCTGATACTGTTAACAAGAAATGCCAGTAAAGAATATATATGTATTGAGAGATCCATGTTGAAATACCCTGACTAGTGAACAGGGGTCGACAAAAGGTTCATGAACTTACACCACTTATTGCCAGAACCTTTTGTTTCTGAGCCAAAAATATCCTTTTAGAAAGGGGAGAGTTACCCCAAAATATAATACCATATGACATAAGTGAATGAAAATAAGCAAAGTAGACTAAATTTTGTGTCAAACGATCACTTGCTTCAGATACCGTTCAAATAGTAAAAATGGCAGCTGAATGTGGGCTTTCCACAAAAGTTTACTATATGTCTGAACACCCAGAAATTTGAACTGTTTAGTTTCACTGATCATATCCCCATTCTGTGAAATTAAAACGTTGGGTTTTGTTGAATTGTGTGTTAGAAATTGTAAGAACTTGAGTCTTACTGTGATTTAGTGTTAGTTTATTTTCTACAAGCCATGAACTTATGTCATGAACTGCACTATTTGTAACTTTTTAAGTGGTGCTCTTGGCTGTATTTAAGCTTTCAACAAATGACTGTTCTGTTGGGAAGCAGTTGTATTTTCCCACCAGTGAACTGAATGTGTCAGATTTAAGGTGTTTCTTGACATTATTTTTCTTTTCCCACCCAATTCGATGATTACAAAATCTGCAGAGTATTAATTTTGACTTTCATGGCATTCACAGCCATGCGACTCATATTTGACAATGCTACAGATAGAACTAACAACGCAGAAATAGAACCAAAAATAAAATAAGTATATTTGAATGTGAGGGGGAGAATTTCTTAAGTTCGAAATATGCAACAGGTTTTGTTTTCCAATCACTATAGTGCACAGTGTGGACACTGTATACACCAGATGGCCATGAGTGTATTACAAACAAGAATTTTACCTGCCAGAAAGGAGACTAGTAGTGTTGGTAACCGAGCCCTGCCTCCCTATAACAGGGCTGCAGCCTACACCCATGTTATGCGAAAACAGAATTGACACACAGTCACAGGGTCACTGATCCCTTCTGGTGTTGTGAGGGTCGTTATCAAAAACTTTGATGGACAAGGATTAATCACTTCATTCATTTCAAAATAAGAAAAGAAAGAAAGCATTCAGAAATGACTATCACACAATTGCTTGTTGAGTTTGGCAGACTACTGTTAATGAGGCAGTTCAGGTCCAACCTTTGGTAGTATTCAATCTAACTGTAGCCCAAAACAACAATCACCTAAAATGGTCATGTTAAAATTGTCCACATTATACCGACTCTTGGACTTTAGCTAACGAACAAACTTACATTTTTTTTGTTATAAGATATTAGGTCCCACAGATGAATGAAAGCTATGTTGCATTACACACCGCCATATTTAGCAGATCACTCAGCCAACCACATTTGACATGGGACCAGAGCACTTATACTTTGTTGTGTTCACATACTTTTTATTTTGCAAACACATTCTTACACATATTATCTTTCCAAACAGGGCTTTGCCTGATGATGTGCAATACTAGTAACTGAAAATTGTTTACATTTTCAATATTCATATGCAGAAAACGAAGCTATTTCAAACTAACTCTTGTAAAATAGTTCATCTGGACAAAATTCACTGTGGAATAGAATCTATTAGGTAAATTCACATTTTCACATTTTGAAGCAAGTTTTGCACATATATTGCAAAATATGAATTCTTCCGGTCCTTACTTACGACTGTTTTCTACTACCATTTTCGTTATCTCTTACAAGATAACTATAATTGCCATTCTCTATTATGACTGGTGATGAACTGTTCATCAGGGACTGTTTATAAAAAGGACGCAAGAAGACTTGGATTTTTGGTAGTATCCTTTATCCAAGTTACACCAAATGTGTATTATTTGTCATTCAAGTGCTGTAGTAATCCTACTTTAAAATGGCAATACGCTTCCCCAGTGTTGTCTCCTATTCCTTTTATGAATGACAACTGAGATGAAATTCCAATAGAAGTGACTGGCGGACCTCCCAAATACGTCCTGCAGGTATGAAAGAATTAGGAAATGAGGAGACATTTGGCTCTCAGTGACAGTGACAAAATGTGGATGCCACTGCTATGAGAACTATCTGCTTCCTCCTGTCCTTATCCTAACAATACTTTAGAACCTTTCATGTCAAACAGTTTCCCCTTTCCTACATAACACTCCCCCCCCACCCCCAAAAAGAAAATTTTATATATATATATATAAGTGCTGGCAGGTCGACAGACACACAAACAAACAAACAAAATTCAAGCTTTCGCAACAAACTGTTGCCTCATCAGGAAAGAGGGAAGGAGAGGGAAAGACGAAAGGATGTGGGTTTTAAGGGAGAGGGTAAGGAGTCATTCCAATCCCGGGAGCGGAAAGACTTACCTTAGGGGGAAAAAAGGACAGGTATACACACTCACACACACACATATCCATCCACACATACAGACACAAGCAGACATATTTAAAGACAAAGAGTTTGGGCAGAGATGTCAGTCGAGGCGGAAGTGTAGAGGCAAGAAAGTTGTTGAAAGACAGGTGAGGTATGAGTGGCGGCAACTTGAAATTAGCGGAGATTGAGGCCTGGCGGATAACGAGAAGAGAGGATATATTGAAGGGCAAATTCCTATCTCCAGAGTTCGGATAGGTTGGTGTTGGTGGGAAGTATCCAGATAACCCGGACGGTGTAACACTGTGCCAAGATGTGCTGGCTGTGCACCAAGACATGTTTAGCCAAAGGGTGATCCTCATTACCAACAAACACTGTCTGCCTGTGTCCATTCATGCGAATGGACAGTTTGTTGCTGGTCATTCCCACATAGAATGCATCACAGTGTAGGCAGGTCAGTTGGTAAATCACGTGGGTGCTTTCACACGTGGCTCTGCCTTTGATGGTGTACACCTTCCGGGTTACAGGACTGGAGTAGGTGGTGGTGGGAGGGTGCATGGGACAGGTTTTACACCGGGGGCGATTACAAGGGTAGGAGCCAGAGGGTAGGGAAGGTGGTTTGGGGATTTCATAGGGATAAACTAACAGGTTACGAAGGTTAGGTGGACGGCGGAAAGACACTCTTGGTGGAGTGGGGAGGATTTCATGAAGGATGGATCTCATTTCAGGGTAGGATTTGAGGAAGTTGTATCCCTGCTGGAGAGCCACATTCAGAGTCTGATCCAGTCCCGGAAAGTATCCTGTCACAAGTGGGGCACTTTTGGGGTTCTTCTGTGGGAGGTTCTGGGTTTGAGGAGATGAGGAAGTGGCTCTGGTTATTTGCTTCTGTACCAGGTCGGGAGGGTAGTTGGGGGATGCGAAAGCTGTTTTCAGGTTTTTGGTGTAATGGTTCAGGGATTCCGGACTTGTGCAGATTTGTTTGCCACGAAGACCTAGGCTGTAGGGAAGGGACCGTTTGATGTGGAATGGGTGGCAGCTGTCATAATGGAGGTACTGTTGCTTGTTGGTGGGTTTGATGTGGACGGACGTGTGAAGTTGGCCATTGGACAGGTCGAGGTCAACGTCAAGGAAAGTGGCATGGGATTTGGAGTAGGACCAGGTGAATCTGATGGAAGCAAAGGAGTTGAGGTTGGATAGGAAATTCTGGAGTTCTTCTTCACTGTGAGTCCAGATCATGAAGATGTCATCAATAAATCTGTACCAAACTTTGGGTTGGGAGACCTGGGTAACCAAGAAGGCTTCCTCTAAGCGACCCATGAATAGGTCGGCGTACGAGGGGGCCATCCTGGTACCCATGGCTGTTCCCTTTAATTGTTGGTATGTCTGGCCTTCAAAAGTGAAGAAGTTGTGGGTCAGGATGAAGCTGGCTAAAGTAATGAGGAAAGAGGTTTTAGGTAGGGTGGCAGGTGATCGGCGTGAAAGGAAAGGATTTCCACATCAAACCTACCAACAAGCAACAGTACCTCCATTATGACAGCTGCCACCCATTCCACATCAAACGGTCCCTTCCCTACAGCCTAGGTCTTCGTGGCAAACAAATCTGCTCCAGTCCGGAATCCCTGAACCATTACACCAACAACCTGACAATAGCTTTCACATCCCGCAACTACCCTCCCGACCTGGTACAGAAGCAAATAACCAGAGCCACTTCCTCATCCCCTCAAACCCAGAATCCCCCACAGAAGAACCACAAAAGTGCCCCACTTGTGACAGGATACTTTCCGGGACTGGACCAGACTCTGAATGTGGCTCTCCAGCAGGGATACGACTTCCTCAAATCCTGCCCTGAAAAGAAAATCCCCAAACCTCCTTCCCTACCCTCTGGCTCCTATCCTTGTAACCGCCCCCGGTGCAAAACCTGTCCCATGCACCCTCCCACCACCACCTACTCCAGTCCTGTAACCCGGAAGGTGTACACCATCAAAGGCAGAGTCACGTGTGAAAGCACCCACCTGACCTGTCTACACTGTGATGCATTCTATGTGGGAATGACCAGCAACAAACTGTCCATTCGCATGAATGGACACAGGCAGACAGTGTTTGTTGGTAATGAGGATCACCCTGTGGCTAAACATGCCTTGGTGCACAGCCAGCACATCTTGGCACAGTGTTACACCGTCCGGGATATCTGGATACTTCCCACCAACACCAACCTATCCGAACTCCGGAGATGGGAACTTGCCCTTCAGTATATCCTCTCTTCTCGTTATCCGACAGGCCTCAATCTCCGCTAATTTCAAGTTGCCGCCACTCATACCTCACCTGTCTTTCAACAACTTCTTTGCCTCTGTACTTCCACCTCGACTGACATCTCTCCCCAAACTCTTTGTCTTTAAATATGTCTGCTTGTGTCTGTATGTATGGATGGATATGTGCGTGTGTGCGAGTGTATACCTGTCCTTTTTTCCCCCAAAGGTAAGTCTTTCCACTCCCGGGATTGGAATGACTCCTTACCCTCTCCCTTAAAACCCACTTCCTTTCGTCTTCCCCTCTCCTTCCCTCTTTCCTGATGAGGCAACAGTTTGTTGCGAAAGCTTGAATTTTGTGTGTATGTTTGTGTGTCTATCGACCTGCCAGCTCTTTCGTTATATATATATATATATATATATATATATATATATATATATATATATACATGTGTGTGTGTGTGGATGGATATGTGTGTGTGTGCGAGTGTATACCTGTCCTTTTTTCCCCCTAAGGTAAGTCTTTCCGCTCCCGGGATTGGAATGACTCCTTACCCTCTCCCTTAAAACCCATATCCTTTTGTCTTTCCTTCTCCTTCCCTCTTTCCTGACGAGGCAACCATTGGTTGCGAAAGCTAGAATTTTGTGTGTATGTTTGTGTTTGTTTGTGTGTCTATCGACCTGCCAGCGCTTTTGTTTGGTAAGTTTCATCATCTTTCTTTTTAGATATATTTTTTAGATATATTTTTCCCACGTGGAATGTTTCCCTCTATTATATTCATATATATATATATATATATATATATATATATATATATAGCCTGCTCACAAAGCAGCATTTCATATATATATATTCCTGGAAATTGAAATAAGAACACCGTGAATTCATTGTCCCATGAAGGGGAAACTTTATTGACACATTCCTGAGGTCAGATACATCACATGATCACACTGACAGAACCACAGGCACATAGACACAGGCAACAGAGCATGCACAATGTCGGCACTAGTACAGTGTATATCCACCTTTCGCAGCAATGCAGGCTGCTATTCTCCCATGGAGACGATCGTAGAGATGCTGGATGTAGTCCTGTGGAACGGCTTGCCATGCCATTTCCACCTGGCGCCTCAGTTGGACCAGCGTTCGTGCTGGACGTGCAGACCGCGTGAGACGACGCTTCACCCAGTCCCAAACATGCTCAATGGGGGACAGATCCGGAGATCTTGCTGGCCAGGGTAGTTGACTTACACCTTCTAGAGCACGTTGGGTGGCACGGGATACATGCGGACGTGCATTGTCCTGTTGGAACAGCAAGTTCCCTTGCCGGTCTAGGAATGGTAGAGCGATGGGTTCGATGACGGTTTGGATGTACCGTGCACTATTCAGTGTCCCCTCGACGATCACCAGTGGTGTACGGCCAGTGTAGGAGATCGCTCCCCACACCATGATGCCGGGTGTTGGCCCTGTGTGCCTCGGTCGTATGCAGTCCTGATTGTGGCGCTCACCTGCACGGCGCCAAACACGCATACGACCATCATTGGCACCAAGGCAGAAGCGACTCTCATCGCTGAAGACAACACGTCTCCATTCGTCCCTCCATTCACGCCTGTCGCGACACCACTGGAGGCAGGCTGCACGATGTTGGCGCGTGAGCGGAAGACGGCCTAACGGTGTGCGGGACCGTAGCCCAGCTTCATGGAGACGGTTGCGAATGGTCCTCGCCGATACCCCAGGAGCAACAGTGTCCCTAATTTGCTGGGAAGTGGCGGTGCGGTCCCCTACGGCACTGCGTAGGATCCTACGGTCTTGGCGTGCATCCGTGCATCGCTGCGGTCCGGTCCCAGGTCGACGGGCACGTGCACTTTCCGCCGACCACTGGCGACAACATTGATGTACTGTGGAGACCTCACGCCCCACGTGTTGAGCAATTCGGCGGTACGTCCACCCGGCCTCCCGCATGCCCACTATACGCCCTCGCTCAAAGTCCGTCAACTGCACATACGGTTCACGTCCACGCTGTCGCGGCATGCTACCAGTGTTAAAGACTGCGATGGAGCTCCGTATGCCACGGCAAACTGGCTGCCACTGACGGCAGCGGTGCACAAATGCTGCGCAGCTAGCGCCATTCGACGGCCAACACCGCGGTTCCTGGTGTGTCCGCTGTGCCGTGCGTGTGATCATTGCTTGTACAGCCTTCTCGCAGTGTCCGGAGCAAGTATGGTGGGTCTGACACACCGGTGTCAATGTGTTCTTTTTTCCATTTCCAGGAGAGTGTGTGTGTGTCTATATATATATATATATATATATATATATATATATATATATATATATATATATATATATATATAGCCTGCTCACAAAGCAGCATTTCTCCAGCCAACCGCAATGTGAAAGCTTTGAATAAAACAATTTTCTGAGTAGCTTTGTGCCATATCATTCATTTGCTAGTGAGTGGTGCCTCTCAGTATTTCTTATCTGAAAATTTTCATCTAAATTCAACAGTTAGCATGCAACAATATCCTATATGAGTATCTGATTACAGTACTACTTAAACCAAAAACATAATTTTAAAAAGGTACAATACCTGATACTGTTTAGGGCCACAAGCAGCAGCTACAGAATCAGAGCTGACAATAGCACTACTGATGGTCTGAATTTGTTGTTTCTGTTCTTCAATCTTCCTGTTCAGTTCCTCCATTTTTCGCTCTAGTTCTGATTTTGTGTTCAGTGGTGACTGCATGTTATCTTCCCCTGAATCTTCTTGATAGTCATCACTTTCACCAGGACTATATGGCGCATCATCGTCATCTGCAGTGTAAGGCTGGCCCGATTTCTTGAAACCTCGGACTTGATCATCTGTAGAATCTTTGTCAGAATCTCTGTCATCAGACCATCTGGACTGTAAACTGAGCTGTTGCTGTGATCCGGCATACAGTGACTGAGTTGGTGAAATTGGCGGTGTATAACTGTCAGACACACTTGGTGGAGGATGAGGGGGAGTCAAACTACCTACTGCATCAGGTCCTGCGCCAGGTAATGGTGGAGTATAGCTCCTCTCAACTGTCCTCACTACACCACCATGTCTAGGTGCTTTAGCAACATACTCGTTCTCTGGTGCCAGCCTCTTTCTCTTGGTTCTCACCAAAATTCCAAGCAACAAATGAGGCCTGATATCTTCAAATCCAGTACCATCAATTGGCAACAGAATCTGGGGTAAAGGTGTGTGGCCTGAGAGTGGCATTATATAGAAGTCCTTGATTGTTCTTGACACACTACCAACAACTCCCATTCTGTTTCTTGCATTTAGATAGGAATACAGTGTCATATACGGTATTCTTTCAGCATCATTGGCTGCCGTAAATCGAAGGACTATTATTTCTTTTGTTCCAGTTTTTTTCATTTTTGATATATAATCCCAGACTGTATCAGGCATAATTCTACCAACAATTTCAATTGCAGAGGGAAGTTCAGAAGTAGTCACATCACCCGATGAAAGTTGCACAGTGGCATAAAATCTTGAAACATCTGGCATATTGACAAACCCTTGCCAGATGGTAACACCAAAGTCGAGTGAAGGAATACAGACCACATCAGGTATTCTTTCTTGATCTGCTTGCGAAGACTCCTGGTCAATAATTTCATCGATATCTTGTGATTCCACCTTAACAAATTGTACACTTGGTTTATACTCCTCAGTTTCTGTGAATCCTTTTCCAGTCTTATTATCATGGTCAGAATGTTTATGCTTGATTATTTCATCACTTTCACCCGAATCGCTCTTTTTGTACGATTTTTCCTCTTTATCATTCTCATCAGCTTTCTTTTCTTTCTTCACATCAGTATTGTAATGGTCCCTATTCTTCTCCAAATCATGTTTACTTTTTTCAGATCGTTTGTGTTTTTCTTTATGATCCCTACTTTCGTGTCGTTTGTCTCTATCACTTCGACTACAGCCATGATGATGATGGTGATGGTGATCCCGTTTTGAGGATTCTCTCTCATCCTTTCTATGTTTTTCACTTTTGTCTTTACTTGACTTCTTTTCATGTTTTGATTTTTCATTTTCAATATTTTTGTCTTTATCTTCCTTTTTAATTCTGTCTTTATCTTTAGAATCTTTAATTTTATCTTTGGTCTTTTCCTGTTCTTTCACCTCTGGTTTCTTCTCTCCAACTGTTGATGGAATTACGCTTCCTGAAAGAGAGGAAACATCAGGCACTGTCGATGGGTCAACCAATTCAGGCACTTCTGCTTTTATGGCCTCATCTGCCTCTATAACTTGTTCTCCTTTATGAGTTTTCATTACATAGGTTTTTGTTAGGGATAACAAATCTAATTCATTCTTTTTTATCATTTCTATTTGGTGTTTTGCCTCCCTTTCTCGCCATTGTGCTAATTCCTGATTTGCTAGTTCCTCAGGTGAAAGTCTCACTAGCTGATGAGGTGTAACTGATTTTTCAGCTATTTTTCGAAAAAGTGTTAAGTTTTTGGGATCTTTAATATTAAATACTAAACTTCTATATTTGGATTTGTACTTAATACCAGTATCCCTGAAATATGAATGCATTTCTTCCTCTATATTCAGGGCAATGTCCTGTATCTCTTCTTCAGTTACATGAAGATCAGAACATTCCTGGATGCGGGACTGCAACAGTTCTTTAAGCGTTTTGCGCACATTAAGCCTAATTGGTTCTGGGCCAGGATTTTTTTCTTTATCCTTTTCCTTTTCTCTCTCTTTCTCCTTTTCCTTATCTTTTTCTTTATCTTCCTCTTTCTTAGTTGAATCTGAGGAAAATCGTTTATTCTCCACCTTCTTTATTGGTGTTTTATCTGACTCCTTCACTGTTGGTGTAACTGAAACCTTTGGTAAAGCATTGATAGGCAATGGCTTTACATTCTGGATGTGTCCTTTGTTTGAGGGTGGGGGGGAAACTGGTGACTTAGGTTCCGATTTAGCACTACTAACAGCTGGCTTGGACACTGTTTTAACGCTCAGTTTATTTGTTTGCTCAGGAGGTATGAGAATAGTTTGTTTCTGGATCTTTGGTGCCTTCACTGAAGCAAATAGTACATGCTGTCCTTTAGGCTGGTCTGTAATATTATGTGACTTAATTATTACTTTCTGTGGGTGTGGTGCTGGTTTTGACTGTACCACTGAGTGTTTATTCTGGACACCTTGTTTCTGTTGAGATGCCTCTGTGTTAACAGCTTGATTTGCAGGCTGATAGTATGATAAAATACTTTTCTGCTGAGGTGATGGCTTTGGCTGTGATGGAGAAATCTTCTGCTGAGTTTCTTCCAAGTTTGCCTGTGGTGTCTGGACAGTTGTGTTCCTTGTATGTTGAAACATCAACTTCCCAGCTACTCGGCTTGATGTTACTTCACTAGGTTTCACTACTTCAAATGTAGGATTCTCCTTCAACCAGTTCTTTAGATTTCCCAAAGTTGGGGCATTTTTACCTGAAATTTTTTAAAATATGTGTGATTCCTTATATTAAGTAATAAAAAATTACAGAAATATTTCAGTTGCAACAAAATCTGAACATATCAGATTGTAAAATGAACTGATTCACAAATTATTATTAAATTAACAGTTGCTCAATCTCAATCTTTGGAGCTCTAATAAGGTAGGTGTGTGTGTGTGTGTGTGTGTGTGTGTGTGTGTGTGTGAGAGAGAGAGAGAGAGAGAGAGAGAGAGAGAGAGAGAGCGAGCGAGAGAGAGAGGTAAGAACAATTACAGTATCAAATAATGAACTTAATATTTCTAGATATATTGCAAGTGGGGAATAGACATGTTGATACATTTATGAATGAGGGGCTCCGAAGCAAATGGTTATAAGTACCCTTTTTGTAGTTTTGAGAAAACTGAAGTTAAAAGTTACACAGTTTCTGAATATTTTGATATTGCAATATGGATTTTTTAAATACATAAAAATAGTCTGTACCATTATCCATCTGCATACTGGAATAAAAGGTTAATATAAACAATCAGTTATATCATAATTTGTAAAAGTCTGATGCACTTGTATCCCTTTGATTCCAGAATAATGAGAGTTAAAAATTTGATTTATGTTTTGTTATGATTTGTTATTACATCAATTATTATAAAATTGCTATTTTGAGTTATAACAAAACATTTACATAATGTTTCATGAACACCACACCTTTTGTAGCTTGCCAAAACGAAACAAAATAAGAAAGAATGATTTTTAATGTGTCATCCCACTACTGAAAATAATTTCACACCACCTGGATCATTCCCCCTCTTCTAGTGCAATATAAAAAGGTTATTGAGATAATATAGAACACTAATCATTATAACCTAATGCATTTTATTGATACACAATTTAAAGTAGCGCTACTAAATAAGAAACAGTCTATTCATAATCTGACTCCAGAAAGTTTTTCTCAATATCTGGTTTAAGCTCTTGAAGTGGGTCATCCCTAGTTGCTGTTCTTGGTTGTCCTTCTTGTGGTAGAATTAAAGTTGTATAGGCGGGATAAATGGAATGTATTTCCTGAAGATTTTCATATTTAGGAAGTTTAAGCATTCGAGTTTGGTTGTACAGAGGTGAAAAGATGACATTCGGAGAGTTTTGCCTTTTCTGTTGGGTTTTGTTAGGTACAAATGAACATTTCTCTCTTTGGTGCCAACTGCTTTGTGACATCTTGCAACTCTCTTTCCTCTTCTGTTTAAGGACTAGGTCTTAACTTTCTCTCTCATCCACTTCACATGATCTTCCTCAACCTAGCACACCACCAGACTAGATGATGACATCCTCCTCTTTGACGGCTCCAGCTGCACCTCTGTCCACACTAAACCTACCAACCACCAACAGCACCCGCATTTTGACAGCTGTCATCCCTTTCACACCAAAAAATCCCTCCCATGTAGCCCTAGCCACCTGGGGACAGCATATCTGCAGTGACAAAAACCCCCTTGCTCAGTATGCTGAGGGTTTCACCAAGGCCTTCAAAGACAGGCACTATCTCCCAGACCTAGTCCACAACTGATCTCCTGTGCCATTTCCCCTGACATTCCCAATCCTCCCACCATCCCTCAGAACCAGCCACAAAGGAGTGTTCCCTTCATTACCCAGTACCATCGTGGAGTGGAACAGCTGAACCACATGCTTGGCCAGGGCTTTGATTACCTATCATCATGCTCTGAAATGAGAGACATCCTAGCCAAGATACTTGCCACACCTCCTAAAGTGGTGTCTGTAGCCCACTCAGCCTCCATAGCATCCTAGTCCATCCCTATTTTACTCCTGATCCCTACCCTTCGCCACAATGATCATATGCCTGTGGAAGACCCAAGTGCAAAACCTGCTCAATCCACCTACCCAGCACTTCCTATTCCTGTCCCATCACAGGTTTACTGTATCCCATCAGGAGTCGGGCCACTTGCAAAAGCAGTCATCTTATTTCCAGCTCTGCTGCAATCATTGCACAGATTTTTATATTGGTATGACTACCAACCAGCTGCCCACAAGGATGAACAGCCACCGTCCAACTGTGGCCAAGAGCAACGTAGACCACCCTGTGGCACAACATGCAGCTGAACATAACACACTTGATTTCAACGACTGCTTCACTACCCTAGCCATCTGGATCCTTCCCACCACCAGTAGCTTTTTTGATTCAAATGGTTCAAATGGCTCTGAGCACTATGGGACTTAACATCTGTGGTCATCAGTCCCCTAGAACTTAGAACTACTTAAACCTAACTAACCTAAGGACATCACACACATCCATGCGCGAGGCAGGATTCAAACCTGCGACCGTAGCAGTCGCGCGGTTCCGGACTGTGCGCCTAGAACCGCAAGACCACCACGGCCGGCAGCTTTTTTGAACTGCGCAGATGGAGGTTGGATAACCTAGCCAAGATACTTGCCACACCTCCTAAAGTGGTGTCTGTAGCCCACTCAGCCTCCATAGCATCCTAGTCCATCCCTATTTTACTCCTGATCCCTACCCTTCGCCACAATGATCTGTGCTCCTGCCCGGCCTAAACCTACAGTAACATACTGTCCCCACACCCTCCATCCAATGGTTACTACCTACTCTGTCCTATTGTCTTCTCCCCTTTCTTATTTCCCACCCTGTTTATTTCCACCCCTTTGTTAATGTATCCGCACATCTTTCCCCGCTCCTCTTCTTTTTTGCTGCTTTTTTTCCCCCACCTCCCTGCCCCATGACCTCACCTCCTCCCTGCACACTACCCCATAACACATTTCTCTCTCCCCCCATCCATACACTTGTACCCCTTCCCCTTCCCTGCCCCCTCCAGATTGCTGCTTGCATCCCAAGTGATAGCTGGATTCAGACCTGAGATGCATTCAGACCTGAGATGCTGGAATTGGCGACCATGTGCCAGCTGTGTGTGTGTGTGTGTGTGTGTGTGTGTGTGTGTGTGTGTGTGAACACGCACACGCACTTTTTTTTAACTGATGAAGTCTGTGGCCAAAAGGTTTATGTAAGTGTTTATTAATTGTGCCTGTCTGCAACTTGACATGTCTTCTAGAACGTAAGTAGCAATCTGTCTTTTCCTACACTGTTGATATTCCTACCTGGAGTTTCCACTGTTTAGTTTTCTTTTTGTTTACCACAGAGCAGCACACAGTGGTCTTTCACTTTTATCCCTTTGCCACAACAATATTACATGTTTTACCATGCTCTAGATACACTGTTCCCATTTTTCTGGGAACTGTCACTTGTACCCTTTTGCTTCTGAACCCCTCATATAATAGAGCATCTTAGGGTCCCTTGGCATCCCACTGTGCAGAATTTAACTGTAGAATTTTTTCTTAGGGTCATTTTGATTACAGTTTTGTTAGTACAAAGCATTCCTGAGAGGTATCAGTGAAGTGAACAGTCAGACTGCTGCTGATCCTTTTTGCTAAACCACTCGTGCATAGGAAGAGCGTTAGTGACACTCCCTTTCCCTCTTCGTTGGGGCACACCCAAACCAGTATTGCATAAGCTTGTCAAATAGACAAAAATTATCTGAACAAATGATATACTTGTGAAGATGCTGCTTATTATTGTATTTATGTTATCTGTCAACCTTGTGGCACTGCATCCAAAGCTTTTCAGATATCTTTGGAATGGCATATCAAGTGTTTGAAAGATATGAAACGAGGATAATTTTCAAAAACTCAACATGATAAGTTAATGATTGGCGAACTAGTACCATGGACAGTCTGAACAGTGTTTTCATATATCCCTACATCTAATGAAGCTCAAGGTTTGGCTTGATGATTTAAAAGGTCTCGTAGTATGTTGTTCAATACAGCACTGCAGAGGAATGTTTCAACATACCTACTACTCCATCAATTAGAATTTATTGTATGTATTACTCATATGCCATGACTCTTAATAATTAAACTGTAGGCTTGACCACTTGTGTAGGATAATTCTGCACAAGCATTTGGATAGCTTGAACTACCTGAAGCTTGATCGATTTTCTATTATGCACGCATACCAATGGAAACATGCTTGAGAGTGTGTACAAATCATACACACGTTTCTACAAGCAGATGTCAGTCACGAGGCTATCTTTATAGTGGCACTATGTTGAGTGATTTGAAGCATTTCAACTGCAAATTACGTGTATATGAAAGTCAGCATTAAATCAAAAGCCTTTCATAGTCAGGTGAAGAGAGCTGCTGCACACATTACACTTAACAGAATACATAGCAACTGATTGTCAGATAAATCATCATTAAAAAAAAAAAAAACTGACAGATCATACTTGAGAAAGGAAAAAAATGGAACTACTTTGTTAATCTGGGGCACGAAGAGAAACACTTTCATATTACAGATATCCATACATGCGTACTTGAGATTTCACAGCCCTATATATTGCGAGAGATCACAATAGTGCTTTCAGTCTTTCATGTGGTAGTGTCGTAATTTCATTATTCTCACCAGCTTTTTAACCAATGGCAATATGAGCAACAGGGGGGCCAGGTGTGTATCTCCACTGACCCTAAAAAAGATTACACATTTCATGTGCACGTATAAGCAATAGAAAGGGTAACAAAGTGAGAACTGGTTTTACATTTTATTAACCAGTATTTGCACCACACATCATGTTTCCTCTACTTCTTTAATCTTCAACAAGGTTACATCAGCTACAGAACCTAATGTAAAGGACTGTATTAAGTTTCTTGTAGAGTGCATTAAGGGGCTATTTGTTGGGTAACTACTATAGCACAATTAAACAGTACCTTCAAAGGGCTCTTAAAATTAATGTAATAGGTTGTTATATTATATTAGAACTAAAATTTCAAACATGTAAATCTTTGTACTGCTCTTGAACACTATCTTCCACATTCTGGAGATCTCTTTGCAAAGGATCCATGAGACATGATTCATAGGCAGGGGGAAGGGGGAAGATGTGTTTATGCAGAACATGTTAAACTTTTACCCTGGCAATTTGTAATTTTACTACTTCTAGTTGTACATGCCATTCCTGCCATCTTTTTACCTCAGATGCTGCTTAGGAAGGAAATGTTAATTACACAATGACAATAAATATTTCTGTTTTAATGAATATGTTCCATGATATTAGTGAATACAGTGATTTTTATTTTCAAAAAACTGTAAATGTGATTCACACTAACTTATTTCAGTCACACAGCAATTCAAAATGAGTTTAACCTCTACATATTATTTTGTTTAAAGTACATCACTTACCACTCAGGAGTTTTCCAGTTCTTCTTTCATATACTATTACTCTAGTTTGTGGTTTTGGTATGTGGTGAGACAACTGGTCCACTGCATGCTTGTTTATTCCACCTGACTGGTTTGACTTTGTGACAGAAGCAGCTGTAGCAACATTCTGCTGCGACTCTTCTGCATGTTTCAAAATGCAAGCATGACTGCAGTAGATACTGGACTGCCGAGCTTCTTTCTTACATACAATACAGGATGTCACTGACCCAACATCTGCGTCACTGCAATCAATGCAAATTTGTTTCTTCTTACAATCAATGGAAGACAATAGAAAATCAACCACAAAAATACCATAGAATCAGTTTCATACTACATTTTTTTCTACATTTAAGTGAAAGCAGCAATGTAGGAATAAAGATATTACAGTAATGACAATTACAAGAACAAAACAATGAATAAAAATAAGGACAGGAAACTACTCCCCTTCAGCTGTTGGTGTGTGGAACATTTTACTACATTTCAATGTAGTACCTATTTTTGCAGTTTCAAGTACTGACATCCCCCCCCCCCCCCCCCCCCCCCAAACCACTGTTTGAGAAGTTCATAGGAACAAATGAGGGAGAGGTGGTGGTAGCAAAACAAGGAGAGGGTAATATAATAATGAAACTGTGTCACTGAATATGAGGGCTACAGTTTAACCCTTTTGCGGCTACACATGAGCTCTTTGCATCCCATGTTGAGGCTGCTTTTGTTATGGCTGTACTGCTCACAAATGCTGGTGCCTTTGCTGAGAGACGGCATTCCGGCTGATATGCAATACTTATCACCACTTTTTAAGAAAACTATTGGATAAAAAAATTTACTTGCACATCTTACAGTCTGATATCTTCCCTTGATAAAGGACTGAATTGCGTTTTTTTATATGCCACAGTTACAGTGCTGCATCAAATTAAGTAAAACACTGCGTGAAATTTTAAAGATTTTGCAGAGGTAAATACGCATTATGTA
Organism: Schistocerca piceifrons; assembly: GCF_021461385.2. NCBI lineage: Eukaryota > Metazoa > Arthropoda > Insecta > Orthoptera > Acrididae > Schistocerca > Schistocerca piceifrons. Next base: position 780,569,267 of record NC_060139.1, on the reverse strand, counting down.
AACTTTGCTTGTGTTTGATTTTAGCTCATACATTGCAGTGAATGAAATTTAGATAAGATATCATTTTCAACCCAACCATCCCCAATTTTTATCAAATTTGATATTTTTATTGTACATGATGTGAGATGACACATTACGGCACAAGTAGAACATAAGTAGCTGCCCGAATTTCTGAAAATGTGCTTAAAATTCAACAAACGTAGCTGTAACTTCTGTTCTGACAGAGATAGCACAGTGGAACAAGTCATTCCGGAAAGGGATGGGGACAAGCTTTCAAATGATACACAACATGGCCATATTTAAACAATGTACACAATTAAGGTCAGTGCCCTTGTCCTTTGACCTCAAAAAAACGCTGGCAGGTCGATAGACACACAAACAAACACACAAAATTCAAGCTTTCGCAACCAACGGTTGCTTCATCAGGAAAGAGGGAAAGACGAAAGGATGTGGGTTTTAAGGGAGAGGGTAAGGAGTCATTCCAATCCCGGGAGTGGAAAGACTTACCTTAGGGGGAAAAAGGACAGGTATACACTCGCACACACACCCATATCCAACCGCACATACACAGACACAAGCAGACATGTCTAGGGAAAATATTTGGCGCAACTAACAACAATGGAATATGGATCAAGAAACCTACAGAGGAACTGTACAAACATAAGGAGACAATAACAGAAAAGATTAGAAAACGCAGACTACAATTCTATGGACACCTATACAGAACGCCATCACACAGGCTGACCAAACAGATCTTTGACTGGGTAACCACTAGAAACAACAAATGGGTGGCAGAGGTAGAAAACGACCTGAACCAACTCAACATAACAGCAGACACAATAAACGACAGAATAAAATTCAGAAACATCATTAACAAAAGTAAACTACATGAGATACAATTTGACAAACGAACAGGCATAAAATGGACCGAAGAACGCAAGCAAGATCACAGCCAGAAGATGAAAGAAATATGGGCAACCAAAAAGGCAATCAAGATGAAGCCGAAGACACAAAGCCGACAAGAAGCATGGACAGAGGACCGGAAACAGAAACACAGCGAGCGAATGAGGGAAGTTTGGGCAGCAAGGAAGGCAGCAAAAGGAACTGTCCAAATACGCTCTTTAAGGGCAAAACACCAATAATAATAATAATAATAATAATAATAATAATAATAATATATCTAAAAACAAAGATGATGTGGCTTACCAAATGAAAGTGCTGGCTGGTCGATAGACACACAAACAAACACAAACATACACACAAAATTCAAGCTTTCGCAACCAACGGTTGCTTCGTCAGGAAAGAGGGAAGGAGAGGGAAAGACGAAAGGATGTGGGTTTTAAGGGAGAGGGTAAGGAGTCATTCCAATCCCGGGAGCGGAAAGACTTACCTTAGGGGGAAAAAAGGGCAGGTATACACTCGCACACACACACATATCCATCCGCACATACACAGACACAAGCAGACATTTGTAAAGGCAAAGAGTTTGGGCAGAGATGTCAGTCGAGGTGAAAGTACAGAGGCAAAGATGTTGTTGACAGACAGGTGAGGTATGAGCGGCGGCAAATTGAAATTAGAAATTAGCGGAGATTGAGGCCTGGCGGATAACGAGAAGAGAGGAGATGCTGAAGGGCAAGTTCCCATCTCCGGAGTTCTGACAGGTTGGTGTTAGTGGGAAGTATCCAGATAACCCGGACGGTGTAACACTGTGCCAAGATGTGCTGGCTGTGCACCAAGGCGTGTTTAGCCACAGGGTGATCCTCATTACCAAAAAACACTGTCTGCCTGTGTCCATTCATGCGAATGGACAGTTTGTTGCTGGTCATTCCCACATAGAAAGCTTCACAGTGTAGGCAGGTCAGTTGGTAAATCACGTGGGGGCTTTCACACGTGGCTCTGCCTTTGATCATGTACACCTTCCGGGTTACAGGACTGGAGTAGGTGGTGGTGGGAGGGTGCATGGGACAGGTATTACACTGGGGGCGGTTACAAGGGTAGGAGCCAGAGGGTAGGGAAGGAGGTTTGGGGATTTCATAGGGATAAACTAACAGGTTACGAAGGTTAGGTGGACGGCGGAAAGACACTCTTGGTGGAGTGGGGAGGATTTCATGAAGGATGGATCTCATTTCAGGGTAGGATTTGAGGAAGTTGTATCCCTGCTGGAGAGCCACATTCAGAGTCTGATCCAGTCCCGGAAAGTATCCTGTCACAAGTGGGGCACTTTTGGGGTTCTTCTGTGGGAGGTTCTGGGTTTGAGGAGATGAGGAAGTGGCTCTGGTTATTTGCTTCTGTACCAGGTCGGGAGGGTAGTTGCAACAGTACCTCCATTATGACAGCTGCCACCCATTCCACATCAAACGGTCCCTTCCCTACAGCCTAGGTCTTCGTGGCAAACAAATCTGCACAAGTCCGGAATCCCTGAACCATTACACCAACAACCTGAAAACAGCTTTCGCATCCCGCAACTACCCTCCCGACCTGGTACAGAAGCAAATAACCAGAGCCACTTCCTCATCTCCTCAAACCCAGAACCTCCCACAGAAGAACCCCAAAAGTGCCCCACTTGTGACAGGATACTTTCCGGGACTGGATCAGACTCTGAATGTGGCTCTCCAGCAGGGATACAACTTCCACAAATCCTGCCCTGAAATGAGATCCATCCTTCATGAAATCCTCCCCACTCCACCAAGAGTGTCTTTCCGCCGTCCACCTAACCTTCGTAACCTGTTAGTTCATCCCTATGAAATCCCCAAACCACCTTCCATACCCTCTGGCTCCTACCCTTGTAACCGCCCCTGGTGTAAAACCTGTCCCATGCACCCTCCCCCCACCACCTACTCCAGTCCTGTAACCCGGAAGGTGTACACGAACAAAGGCAGAGCCACGGGAGAAAGCACCCACAAGATTTACCAACTGACCTGCCTACACTGTGAAGCTTTCTATGTGGGAATGACCAGCAACAAACTGTCCATTCGCATGAATGGACACAGGCAGACAGTGGTTGTTGGTAATGAGGATCACCCTGCGGCTAAACATGCCTTGGTGCACGGCCAGCACATCTTGGCACAGTGTTACACCGTCCGGGTTATCTGGATACTTCCCACTAACACCAAACTGTCAGAACTCCGGAGATGGGAACTTGCCCTTCAGCATTTCCTCTCTTCTCGTTATCCGCCAGGCCTCAATCTCCGCTAATTTCTAATTTCAATTTGCCGCCACTCATACCTCACCTGTCTGTCAACAACATCTTTGCCTCTGTACTTCCACCTCGACTGACATCTCTGCCCAAACCCTTTGCCTTTACAAATGTCTGCTTGTGTCTGTGTATGTGCGGATGGATGTGTGTGTGTGTGTGTGTGTGTGTGTGTGTGTGTGTGTGTGTGTGTGTGTGTGTGTGCGCGCGCGAGTGTATACCTGTCCTTTTTTCCCCCTAAGGTAAGTCTTTCCGCTCCCGGGATTGGAATGACTCCTTACCCTCTCCCTTAAAACCCACATCCTTTCGTCTTTCCCTCTCCTTCCCTCTTTCCTGACGAAGCAACCGTTGGTTGCGAAAGCTTGAATTTTGTGTGTATGTTTGTGTGTCTATCGACCTGCCAGCACTTTCGTTTGGTAAGTCACATCATCTTTGTTTTTAGATATATTATTCCCATGTGGAATGTTTCCCTCTATTATATTCATATTAATAATAATTAGATAATTAATAATATATATACGTACACACACACACACACACACACACACACACACACAAGATAACATACTAAAAAATCAAGCTAGAATGGCACTTCAATTACAACTACCCGATTAGAAAATGAGTTTTTTTCCCAAATTCGTCACTCAAAAAATCAGAGTCATCTTATATTTGCAGATTGAACTATTGCTGCTGATGGCGGCATTTTTACGTTGTTTAATAGAGCATATAGGGGTCACCTTACATTTACAGATGAAGCTTGGGCTATTGACATCATGCACAGATTTATTTTGAAAAATTCGGAAAGGCAGGGGTCAGCATGTGATATTCATGTTCTAATGGGCTCAAGATTTTCAGATATGCGTGCTTTATATAGAATTGACATTACTCAAACAATCACGTGACATTTGATTCGCATGACACTAGTGCAAGGGCTATGCGAGAAACTACGAGCTAGCTTCTACAAGAATCTACTGCTTTGCTTAAAATTTTACAATTTTCTTAAACACAAGAGGTAATAGCACTAAATTAAATCATTTTACAAATTCTTGTTGTACCTGAACAAGTTTGCAACAAAAGTTCTCATACTGAGAGACCGTAATGATTTACCAAACCGGTGCACATGTGAGAAATTCTGCCACTGTTTATGTATTAGTATACTGGGTAAAAACATTACCAGCTTTTAATCAGTTTTAGAACATGATGGTGACATTAAGATGAAAGAAGAAGGAAAATTAATCTAGAATGAAATGTCTAACAAACAAAATAAATTATAGTGGCAAGACTGATCGTGGAGATAGTGTAGGTACAGACGTCATTCGATCATGAGATGAGCGAAAGTTCGAAAACTGGAATGAATCATGACTGTGACCTTTTATTTACATATTAGTTGCTGTTCTTACACATGACTTGCACTGTAGGTAATGTTGCAGTCCATCTTTTGCATTTGCTCGAGCACAGAACTACAAAAGGCTTGGAAGAGGAACAGTGATACTAGCTTGGCTAAAAACTAGATGAGTGCAGGGAGGGGAGTATGAGCAGACAGCAAATTAAATCATGTTGCCAACCAGGGGAATCTATACTGCGTGCTTTGGCTTTTTAGGAACATCTAACATGTTTAAACTGTAGTTTGCTTGAATGCATTTGTAGTTAGAAGTGAAATGACTTTAAAATTGGACAACAGTCTTGATTTCTGCAGGAGACTGTACAAATCTAGATAAGGGTCAGTGGCGCACTAAGGTATTTCATGCTGACATGTTGTTGACAGTCACTGTGACATGTCAAGAACGAAAGGGGGTGTGTGGTCCTACGCAGCCAATGAGAAAGCAGCCGGCAGACAATTAGTTTGGAAGCAAGAGACATTGTCTCATCACCACATAAGCAAAATCTGATATATATTTGGATAGAAACAACAGTGTTCTTAGATCCCACGGTAACCACAACCTATTGCAACATTTTCGGAAAAAATAGCAAAATATTTGCAACAATGAAGATTAAAAATAGTGATATCAAAGACGACAGGGTGAGTGAAAAATGTAGAAAAGAATGGTCAAATTAATGTAAACAATTTCTTTTCATTTATTTTATTTTATTTCTCCTTGCATTATCAATATGTAGACAATGTATTTAGAATAGGTGTTGTTTTAACTTTTTAGGCATTTATATTATGTCAATAAAGCGGTTTGTAATTTCGATTACTCAAAATATGTTAAAAATAAATTTTGCTTAAAAGTCTCTTGGGGGGGGGGGGGGGGGGAGGTAGTCTTATATTTGGGTAAATACAGTAAATTAATATGCACAGCAATGTGACGCAGTAAAGCAATACAAATAGTATGCAGATTGCAACAATATGATACGAAGTGGCGAAAAAACATGTTAACCATTAAAATGGCAATGTGATAGCAACACACAATAAGGAAGCAACACGAACAAGCCACTAGCAACCATTCGTATTTTGACCAACCACAGGTACACTGACAATCTGGAAAGAGGCAATAGCATGCATTCTTGTTTTAACCAATTACATTAAACTCAGAAGGTGGGTAGACCAATAGCAAGTATTCTTGTGTAGCACGCTGCAAGGTCACTTACATGTTATTAAGTTTTGTTACCTGACAATAAGTCAGAAGATGGGAAATCATGAAAGTGAAGTGTTTCCTTTTGAAGCTTGGATGGCAACATAGATGCTGCATGTACAGAGGAAGTTACAGCAAAAGTGTCGTATTTTGTGATTATATACAAATCTACTGGTTGAAGGTAAGAGTTAGAAAGGATCACATTTTTATGTAATCTCTTCAGGAAAAATGAACCCAACAGATACAAGAAAAGTTACGTCAAGTGTAAATGTGGATGGTTCATACGATCAGTGGCATAATGACACACCACAAAAAATGTAACACGGAAGGAAAAAATTAACACAATAACAAGGGCATGTGACTGAACAAAGTAAATTCAGACAGACAAAATTACAAGCCTGTGTAACTCATATGATTCAGACAAATCTGTAGCCCCAAATATAGCTTTAGTTGCATTAAATGATAGTCTGGTAACTCTTGGTGAGTAGAGACAGAGAAGAAGAGACAGAGAGAAAACATACGCACAGAAAATTTTTTAAAAAGTGTCAGAGCTAATCCTAATTAAATATGTACCCAGTGTGAGACAAAATGCACAGGGTAATACAAATATGTGGGGTGGAACAAATATGGAATCTGAAATTATAATGCAATTGAAAGAGTAATTCAGTAGTAGCACCAAAAGGAGTGAGAAGATCCAGATACTGACACTTCTTCGAAAAAGCTGAAGCATTTGAAGGACTGAAATTAATTTGGAGCCTCAAACTACTTAGCGAGAAAAGCAAAACATTTAGTAAAAAAATGTGGCATCTTAGCAATTCCTAATCTGAGACTTGGAAATATTTAAGTGAACACATTGTGAACTGTGTCACAGAATTTTACAACAGACAAGACATTAGCTGTTTTTTGTCTGGGAAGAAGGATTTTGTTTCTGTTAAGGAAAATGGTTACAGGGTTTATAAACGAAAACGACTGGTGTTGAGAAACCAGAACGAGCTGTATCAAGCATTCAGAGGTACACATCCAGAACTGAAAATATGCTTATTCAAATTTTGCCAATTATAACCTAAAAACTGCATTCAGGCTCGTGCAACCAGTACCCACATAGTGTGTATGTTTGCAGTATTTACCAAAGTGTGAAACTTATGTTGGAAGGTTGCAGAATGAAGGAGCTGGCACATGATGCTGACTACCAACTTAGCATGTACAAACACTGTCTGCCTTCAATAATTCGTAATTTCTCAAGCTGAAAGGTTATATGTCAATAAGCAAAAACTGCCCAGTTCACATTCTTTCTTGACATACCTTGGACAGCTGTTTGACAAAAATAGAATTGGTGAGGTAACATACAAACTGGATATACCTACAAATAGAGCAACTCTCCAGACATGTCTATTTTCTGTGGAAGACTTCTTAGAAAACCTCATCAACAAAATGAAAAATCTCCAGCTACACTACTTCATAGGCCTCTAACAGTTTGACCCTTCATGACAATGAATACATCGTTATATGTGATTTTGTAGAAAATGATGAATTTGTCCTGCAGGATAAGGTCCAAGGGTTTCACTAGACCAACGCAAAGGCTACCATTCATCCATTTACTCTTTATTATAAATATCCAGAAGCCGATGCAATTGGATCACATTTCATTTGTCGTCATATCAGAATGCTTTACCATGACACTGTCAGTGTTTATCTTTTTCAAAAAAAGGGTTCAAATGGCTCTGAGCACTATGGGACTTAACATCTGTGGTCATCAGTCCCCTAGAACTTGGAACTACTTAAACCTAACTAACCTAACGACATCACACACATCCATGCCCGAGGCAGGATTCGAACCTGTGACCGTACGGGTCACGCGGTTCCAGACTGAAGCGCCTAGAACCGCATGGCCACACCGGCCGGCTATCTTTTTCAACATCATTTGGTTAAATGAATGGTGTCTCAGTTCCATAGGACACCTGAGTACACATTACTTCACAAATGGTGCTGCAGACTAGTATAAAAAAACCACAAGAATTTTGAAAACGTATCTTTTCATCAGAGTGCCCTCAATTTCTGTGCAGAGTGGCATTTGTTTGTCATATCACATAGCAAAGGACCATGTGATGGTATCTCTGGTGCATCAAGTGACTTGCTGTCCGTGCCAGTCTGCAGTGCATCAATAAGCCTCAGATAATGACACACAGATAGTTATTTGAATGGTTTTTCAAGAACGTTGCACTGTACCACTTTCATTATACAACCAACAGTCTAACAATGAGTATGATGAAGAATCATCTCTCCTCCAAGAGCACTTTGATCAGATTTGCACATTTGCTTGTACCCACCAGTTACATGGTATTATTGCCACTGGGCATAACAAAATTCAAATGAAAGTTTCCTCCAATTCACCAGACATAGCTAACACGGACTTAACAAGACTGATACCTTAATGATATCACAGAGTTTGTTGCATTTATGTACTAAAGTCACTGGATGTTTGGGGTGTTTTTAGTGTTAATGACGATACCAGTGGGGTTACAATTTAGCTTTCTACATTCTCAAAGTCCTTCACCTTCTTTTGTACACCCCGAGAAAACGACAGCTTTACTGTGGGCAAGAAAGACATTCCTACAAAGGCTGATGTGAGAACAGCAACAGGCCAAACGTACATCTTTCCACCAAAAGATGCACTAACAGCATTGCACCCTGTTGTACAATAAAGGAAGATTAGAGTTCAACATCCTGTTGACATCGAGGCTATTAGAGATGCAGCAGAAGCTCAGACTGGTCCAAGGATGGGAAAGGAAATCCGCCGTGACCCTTCAAAGGAACCATCTCACAGCATTTGTCTGGAGCGATTTAGGGAAATCATGGAAAACCTAATTCAAGACAGCCAGACGTGGGCTGGAACTGTCATCCTCCAGAATGCGAGTCCACTGTGCTAACTGCTGCGCCACTTCGCTCAGTCTCTTGCTATACAATATGGTAGATGCCGATGATGCATTTGTCATTGTGCTCGTTTGTTTGAATTTGAGTCTGTTTGCCATGCCTTCCAACATGTACTTTGGCTAAGGCGATTGTACAATGTTTCGCATTCTGGAAGTGAAGGTCTGGGGGTCATACTCTGTGACGTGGCGTAGTACAAATGCTTGCTATTGGCCCGTTCACATTACTTACTTAATGTGAGTTGCTATCATATCACCTTTCTAACAGTTAACAAGTTTTTCAGTATTTAACATTATTTTGTTGCAGTCTGCATACAATCTGTATTGTTGTGGCCGTGAATATCAATTTGTCTCTCCTAATCGAAATGTCATCCCAACCTGACTTGTTAGTAGGTGTGCAGTGTAACGTGAAGAAGCAAAAATAATTTTTTCAAAAATTCCGAAAGTGACATGTTTTGAGATATTCAAGGTCAAACGACACGGGCATTGACCATATTCGTATAAATAGTTTAAATATGGCCATGTTGGGTATCATCTGAAATTTTTATTACCTGTTTCACTGTCTTAGCTCTATTAGAACAGAAGTTACAGCCATTTGTGTCAGCAGAGTCTGTCAAATTTTAGGCACATTTTCAGAACTTTGGGAAGTCATTATTTTTGCTGTACTTGTGCTACAATTCTGTAATTTGCCGTTATTCATTCTCTTGTCGTGTACAATGAACACATCAAATCTGATTAAAATCAGAGGTGGTCAGGTTAGGAGATGTGCTCATTTGACATGAAAAGACTCATACAAGAAACGCACCACACCTTGTGGATGATGTTAATAGTTTTGCATGTAGCATTATTTGCTTCACAAGCTTCTATGCAACACAAATCAATCAGCTGGAGAAGACTGGTTGCCTACCCTCATTTTTGTTCATGAATTAAGCGGTTCATTTAATTGTGGCCATTAATACATAATATTACAAAATGCTTGTAGACAGTGGTTTAATACAATTAAACTAAAACTCTACTGTAACTACACATAAGGCTAAAATAAGGTTAATATAGTTACAAGCATTAAACCAGTTGAAAGATAAATTTTTAACAAAGAAGCAAGTACTAAGAGACTTACACTACTGGGAAAAAATAATGTCAAAAATCTACAATAGGAAATTATTATATTTCAATGTTTCCTTCGTCTCTACCTTAAGTATGATATTCGGGTTTGGGTTTTTCCAAGTTTCATAATTAAAAATTCCTTTTACCATAACAACAACTCCATTTTCAAATGGAGTTGACAGTTTTATCTGCTGACAACAGATTTCCACATACTTTTGCCACCAAATTGTACCAAAAAATGACACTTTTTCATGATATCTTTAAAAGAGCATTAATCAAACTGCATATTTTTGTAGTACACAATTATAAAAATGAACACCATTAAATGCACCACTTTAACTTTACAAACATGTAAATGAACTTCACACCTGCATTGTTTTCTTGTATCAGCCAATCACAACACCAGATACGTGATATCACGCAAATGTGAATCTGGTGGTACGTTAGACCACTGAGTGTTTGTTTCAGTATTTATTCAATATCATTTTTACTATTCTGTGAAATCAAGTCAATTACCCAAACAGACATTTGCATACATCAGAACACTGCTTTGAGGATTCAGGGCGGCGCCACGACCCTGGACTGAATCCACATGATGGATAAACAACGAGAGTTGGTGTGCAGACTAGCCTGGATGTGGTTTTTTAAGCCGTTTCCCCCACATCCGAATAGTTGAATATTGAGCCAGTACTTATGCAAAGAATGACGTTAGATGCAGACTGAAAGGATCCACAAATTTCATCGAGGTGGGGAGGATGGTGACAGACAGGGCACCTGACCACCCTCTATGGTCACATCCAAAAATTAACATGCTGAATCCATGAAGATACAGAATATAAGGACAGGAAAAAGAAGAAATAAATGAAATCTGTGGCGATAGAACAATCTGTAGTACATCCGGAGGTCTGACTGGATGTCACACAAACCGCACAGGCGCCGCATCGATTTACACGTGAACGAAGTTGAAGTGTCACATTTGGTTTTTTCCATATTTATACTCGCATACTATGAAAACATAAAAGTTAAACCAATGCATCACATTAAAGATCTGCCTCTAGAAGACAACGTCTTTTCTACGTTTTGTCGTACAAACCTGTTGGAAAGTATAGTGTTGACAGATAAAACTGTTACCACCTGATGTCATATCTAATGTGCTGCTACTTTAAACAGTACTTTTAACATTATGCGTGTATCTCAGACTTGAGAAAAAAAGTCAAGATACAACTTAGAACCTTTTTATACCTAGACGAGGAAAATGACAAATTTTACAACATTTTGTAACGAGCACTGATTTCGCATTACACAAATAAAAAATCATCAATGTTATGTAATCCTCTCTCCCACACGAGGCAATCAAGGTGTAGGGGGAGAAGAAGAGGAGGAGGAGGAGGAGGAGGAGGAGGAGGAGGAGGAGGAGATGATGATGATGATGATGATGATGATACATGTGGAACCTTTGAAATCATGTTCAAGAAAGCATTTCAACATTTTATTTAATTTGTAAATGCAGTAACTTCAGTGTCTCACCACTACAGGTTTCAATAGTACCATATACACTAAAAAATTTCAATGCTCAATGTAAAATGGCATGTAAATAGTTGCTAGTGAGTCTTCTGGGCTGTAAAGCTGTGCTCCAAGAAACATTTTGGTTCCTGATGTTTTGGCCAGAGCTGCACTGGACATCTTCAGCTGTGCTCCTGGGGCATGTGGTTGATTTTACATATGATCAGCAGAGATAATCATTATCAGAGGAAAAAAATATAACTTTCTATTGTCACCTGCAAAGGATAAAACCTAATCTATTGATTCTGCAGAGCCACTTTTGATATATTATTTATGGCTTCTTGTTTTCTGTTAAGGTTATCATATTCTGCTTGATTCTGTATATAGACGTGGATTATAATTTTGTCATTGTAGATAAAATTCTGGTTACAGAAAACTTTCAATTCATGATATCTTATCTTGCTGCTGCTGATTTTTTCGTTTTTCCAGTCGCCGAAGACTTTAATGTTCTTTCAATCTTGTATTCATGCTTCTCTTGTTAGTTCCAATGTAGACCTCCAAAGAATCTTATATATCCCATGTCCTGTCAGAGGAGGGAGTTTATTCTTTACAGATTGGAGTGCCTGACGTATTTTCTTAGTTGGTCTAGAACCTGGTCTGATGTTATGTTTCTATAAAATCTTCCCAATCCGATTGTAACAATAAATTATTATCCAGTACTATATAGAGAAGCAATCAAAATACATAAGCATGGGTATAGTTATAACAGAAAAGAAGCGGCCATGAAACTTAGTGACAGTGGCTCTGCAGAACTAAGACAAGTTTTTATCCCTGACAGGTGACAGTCCATACTTAACTTTCACCTCTGACAAGGATTATACCTGCTGATTATGTCTAAACTCAACCACACCCATTGTACACAGTATTTATGTCACACTCTGACAAGAATCAGTGACGCCAGGAGCACTTCCGAAGACGTTCAACGCAGCTCTGGATGAAACATCAGGAACCAAAACCATTCTTGGACCACAGACATACAACCCAGAAGGCTCACCCGCAACTAAGACATCCAGTCATGAAAACCTGCACTGTAGGAACACAAATACAGTGCATCCGTTACTGCTATGTTTTATAGATGCAATTCTAATGTTCATTCCCTGATCAAAAATAGTATTAAAAATGAGAGACTTGTTTTAAGAACTAAAATACTATTAATATAAAAGCTACCTCTGATAGCTCTGGTTTGATTCATTCTCCACATTTTGCTTTGTATCTTCATTTGACAAAGGAGGCAGGTTATTCTGTCCAGTTATCTTCTCTTCATTCTGAAATTCTTTGACATCTTTCCCTTGTTCAGAACAAGTGGCAGGAGACAACAGGGGGCTGTCATCTTTTGTTTCTGTTTGGTTCTCAGTTTGTGTTGCTCTCCTTGTATCTTTATCTTTCCCAGATTTTCTCTTTGGATCTTTGTCTTTACTTTTTTCAGCTGACTCATTTTTTTTAGAACAATTAGGACATGACCATTCCAAGCCTTTATTTTCCATTTGTTGACCTGCCATGGAGAAAGCAGATGCCATTACTTATCAGCTATGGTATTTCTGACTTACAGCAATACAATCATCCTGTAACATTGCCATGAAGTAACTTGTTTGTATGACAGCCACAAAACATACAAAAGCAGACAGTCCCATTCCCTACTGCAGGACAACGTAAGTAAATATTTTTCAAAATTAAACTATTTGAAATGTATGGAAAAATCCATAAATAAAGCATGCCTAACAACAACAACAACAACAACAACAACAACAAACAAACAAAACCCCATCCTTGCACTGTGAAGGTTACCAGGTACTAAAGGTGATGAACACAGCAAATACATAAGTAACAAAAATATGTTGATATACTTGCCATTGCAGCCACAACGGCCAGAGACAGCCGTCAGAGTGTGTGTGTGTGTGTGTGTGTGTGTGTGTGTGTGTGTGTGTGTAGGCGCGCGCGCTCTACTTCAAAAGAAGGCCTTTTGCCCAAAAGCCAAAATGGGTAGCTGTCTTTCTGTCATGCCTGTCGGCAACTCAATGTCTCCTGAATACAGGGAGCAGAAACCTATCCTTTTCATAATACTGTTGTCATTCAACCTTGGACATCCCATTTTTTGGTAATGTAGCTGCAGAATTATAGAATTTAAGATTTCTTCGAATGGAGCTAGGGAGGAAAAGGAAGAAACAATGACTGAACTACAGTAAGATGGACGTAAGCTTGGCAGTAGTTCACTTGCAGATGAATGGCAAAGGATGGATGATACAGACAGCTACTTAAAGAGATCATAAAACTACTTTGAATTTTGAACTTTTGATCTTTTACTACTGTCCATAGTTCCCCATCACACACAGCAGAAAACTGGCAGAAGTCGAAGAGTGAGGGGGCTTCACTGGAAGGAAAGAAACAGAAAGGAATGCATGGAGGGAAAAAATAAATATATAAAAAATAAAAAAGCTATGGCAAGAACAACATGAACAGTATAGTCGCAGATTGTGGAAAAAAAAGGACAAGAAGTAAATGAAAACACGGAGTTGAGGGTATGACATAGTATTTAATATCAATACAAAATACTGAGACATCAGGAAAGAACTTAACAATATTCAGTTAAGTGACAAACATGTGCTCACCGATCCCTTTCTTGTCACTGCACAAATTAAGTCCAAAATATCAATTACATTCTCAGTGAACGTACAAACAAGTTTTAGTGGCTGTGTGAAAACTATTCATACCACCACTGCTAAACCTATGGAAGCCTGAAGAATAAGAAGTCAAATGTGTAACACTATCTTTCATGATACATTCAGTAAATGTGCAGCTTGTGCCACTTTTGAATGGATTTGCTTTCAAAAACATTTGGACACCTGTCCATTTTTTGGATGAAAAAAATACTGTCATATATATTTAAAAAATTCTGTCTTGCAGAGAAAAGAAAAATAATGTTGATGTTGTTATCCCTGATTGAGGGTGCTAATATTGTGGTGCAAGCAACTGATAAGATTTGAAATAAAAGTTAAAAGTTGGAGAAGAACATAAAATGTAACAACAACAGAAAAAAGGGAATGAAAATATAGCAGTAGATGATTGGGTAAGGTTAGCAATGTGAAAGAAGCTGGCATATTTGAGCACTTATATGATAGTAGTAGTAAGGCAACAGGAAACTGCAGTGAGATGGTGATGATAATCACCAATATCTTGCTGCCCATTTACTAACAAGAACACATTACAGTAATTCATTCTCACAGAACTCAGTGGTAATTATTTCAATGAGTTACAATGACGGTGCTCTGTAGAATATTTCTGACATTTATTTTGGCAGCTGTCAGGCAGAGCCTAAGGGAGGCTTCTCAACACACCTATGAAGTAATGGAAAATAAATTAAGAGTTATCATGGAGGTAACTAATTGTGTTATAAATGTTAGGTTGACAAAGAAAAATACCCTGAGATTTATGGTAATATTTTTGAGGATCATAGTTGATTTTCAAAAAGATATAGCTGGAATATTTACAGATTCGCAATATGATTACATTATTAACAAACATCCTAAAATTGGAGCAGAATACTCTATTTGGGTAATTTGTATATAAGAAACTTGCTAGTAACTAGATGCTTTCTGCTATTCGCTCAGAGTTTATCTTTTGATTTTTTTTCTTTGTAATTTATGATGCAGACGGTTTCTATCTTATGACATAAACTATGAATTATAGCCGATTCTTAGAATTCAATGTTCCTACCTTTATTTGCTGTCGAAATTAATTTTTTCATAATCACTGAAATTCTCCTATTTTAACCAACATTTTATGACTGAATACAATGTTTCTAAAATATGTTGTTTGCCAGTCATATATTTTATTTGATACTACTATAAAGAGGAAAACAAACAAAATCACAGAAATATGCCACAACCACCTACGTCTTTAAGTGTTCACAAGGTCACACGTGACTACAAACTATTGCATCTGTACACATTATGACACTCCATGTGTATCATAGTAAGATATACATACTGTCTCTGTTATACGGTTTTCACAGCCATCACAACAAATCATCAAACTACAATTCTATGATGAAAATATCAATTCCAGACTCACCCATTGCCTTCGTTATTCCAACACATTTTCCATGAAACCAGTCTTCACAGATGTCACAACAAATCATAAATCTATTGTTGTGTGGTTTTTTGCATATACACCACAGACGATCTGGGTCATCTTCTGAATTCCAGCTTTCTTCATCAGAAGAGGACAATAACTCATCTACTTCAGATTTCACTACAGATGAACGTCGTCTTCTGCACAAATACGGCATCAACAAATCAATAGCAAACTTATTTTAACTAAAATGTGGGTTTTACAAAGTCTTAACAAGACCAAAGACAGAAGAAAGGAGAATAGGATTTTACACACCTCCCCTTGCTCCTCCCTTGGCTGGCGCGAGAATCATCCAACTTTCTTTTATCCTTTACTTGTGCTTGTGCAGAATGTTTCAGGGTCTCCACCAGATCTCTGTCCATTATTAGGTCAGCATACATCTGTAGTAAGTATGTGAAGTAAAAAAATGTATAAAAATAAAACAGTTGTGATTTTTATTGTGTGTGCCGTCCATCATTGCAATTACAGAAAATAATTTTAAATGTTGATTAAACAGTAACTGGGGCCATATATACACTCCTGGAAATTGAAATAAGAACACCGTGAATTCATTGTCCCAGGAAGGGGAAACTTTATTGACACATTCCTGAGGTCAGATACATCACATGATCACACTGACAGAACCACAGGCACATAGACACAGGCAACAGAGCATGCACAATGTCGGCACTAGTACAGTGTACACCCACCTTTCGTAGTAATGCAGGCTGCTATTCTCCCATGGAGACGATCGTAGAGATGCTGGATGTAGTCCTGTGGAACGGCTTGCCATGCCATTTCCACCTGGCGCCTCAGTTGGACCAGCGTTCGTGCTGGACGTGCAGACCGCGTGAGACGACGCTTCATCCAGTCCCAAACATGCTCAATGGGGGACAGATCCGGAGATCCTGCTGGCCAGGATAGTTGACTTACACCTTCTAGAGCACGTTGGGTGGCACGGGATACATGCGGACGTGCATTGTCCTGTTGGAACAGCAAGTTCCCTTGCCGGTCTAGGAATGGTAGAACGATGGGTTCGATGACGGTTTGGATGTACCGTGCACTATTCAGTGTCCCCTCGACGATCACCAGTGGTGTATGGCCAGTGTAGGAGATCGCTCCCCACACCATGATGCCGGGTGTTGGCCCTGTGTGCCTCGGTCATATGCAGTCCTGATTGTGGCGCTCACCTGCACGGCGCCAAACATGCATACGACCATCATTGGCACCAAGGCAGAAGCGACTCTCATCACTGAAGACGACATGTCTCCATTCGTCCCTCCATTCACGCCTGTCGCGACACCACTGGAGGCGGGCTGCACAATGTTGGGGCGTGAGCGGAAGACGGCCTAACGGTGTGCAGGACCGTAGCCCAGCTTCATGGAGACGGTTGCGAATGGTCCTCTCCGATACCCCAGGAGCAACAGTGTCCCTAATTTGCTGGGAAGTGGCGGTGCGATCCCCAACGGCACTGCGTAGGATCCTACGGTCTTGGCGTGCATCCGTGCGTCGCTGCGGTCCGGTCCCAGGTCGACGGGCACGTGCACCTTCCGCCGACCACTGGCGACAACATCGATGTACTGTGGAGACCTCACGCCCCACGTGTTGAGCAATTCGGTGGTACGTCCACCCGGCCTCCCGCATGCCCACTATACGCCCTCGCTCAAAGTCCGTCAACTGCACATACGGTTCACGTCCACGTTGTAGCGGCATGCTACCAGTGTTAAAGACTGCGATGGAGCTCCGTATGCCACGGTAAACTGGCTGACACTGACGGCGGCGGTGCACAAATGCTGCGCAGCTAGCGCCATTCGACGGCCAACACCGCGGTTCCTGGTGTGTCCGCTGTGCCGTGCGTGTGATCATTGCTTGTACAGCCCTCTCGCAGTGTCCGGAGCAAGTATGGTGTGTCTGACACACCGGTGTGAATGTGTTCTTTTTTCCATTTCCAGGAGTGTATAATGTTAAACTCGTTAAGTTAGTAACAAAGATGGAACTTGCATTTAGGAAAGAGCATGATTTCAGCAAATAAGAAATCAATAGGAAATTCCTAAAATAAAATTGGCTACTTGCAGCCAAGAGTGTGAGAAAGACAATAAGAGGACTGTAGAATATGCCAATCAAGAATATGAAATTTGATTCTACACATCTTTAATGCTGGCAGACAAACATAGCTCTAAAACTGAAACTGTATGACTTATATTTGTAGTGTATTTAAAAAACTGGTACAGGTTGTTCGTACTCAACTGAAAATGGATCCTAAAATACACATTAGGTGATGATAAAACTGCAAAATATAGCAAAACTTAAATAATATAAAATGTAGTCGCAAACAAATTGAGCTCTTCCACAAAAATAATGCTGCTTCTAGTTTATCATTAGGAATAACTAAGACAAACTTACATGGATATTACGTTTCCTGATTGGTCTAGTCGACACAGTTCTCTCCACCTTATTTTCAGCCTTTTCAGAAACAGGGTGCTGATTTTGTTCCTTTTGAAGTTCAGTGTCTGCAGTGGACACCAAGATATCCTTGACTGGTACAACAACTTCTGAATTTGTGTGATGATGTGATACCTGAAATCCAAAATAACAATCTACAATAATAAACGATTAGTCAGCACTGTTTCTTCACAACAAGAAACTTCACAATAGTTGTATCTCCTGTATCTTATATAAAATTATTAAATTACATCACACTGATGCCATAGAGAATAACATAACAACGCAATCCGGCCAATGAATGGACGTGCAAAAACAGCTGCAATGGCTATCAAAATAATAGTGGGACATCTCTACATCTATGCAAACAGTTGTATATTTCCTTTACAACAGGGGTTGTCACACTGTCACCAACGGACCAGTTATGGCCTGAATCATGTGTTTGTATGGCCCGTGGTTCTCAGCCAAATTTTACAATAATATGCATCAAGCCACGTCCTTTTTTTTTTTTTGTTTAAGCTATAAATATTGCCATGTTTAAATTAAAGTGCCTATACACCGAGAAAAAAACTGAAAATTTTTTCCTTAAAATTAGTAAGCACTATTAACCCTTTGTAGGTGATCAGCTACACAATGCATTCATGACTTACTAGGTACAGTAAATGTGACTACTGTCCTGCTTCTGTTTGTTACAAAGTCACTCATAATGTATTTGTTGTATGTGATTAACTACTTGTGTGTGGCAAGGAAGGATTATTAAAGCAAATAAATAGGAAATTAATACTGTAAATACTGAATGTTTATTGAAAATTACTATACACCTTTTTTATTTGTACAATAGGATATCCAGTTCCAACAGGTTTTTAACTAGACAACTGACAATCAATTTATATGAAAGTAGTTCTTGTGTTCCTGTAAGCATAATGCAACTGCACATTTATTACACTCCACCCACGAAAATCCTTACGCCCTGGCATTTTGCACTCTGTCCCACTCACATGTATGATGATAGATGATCTACTTGATCCAGCCTTATATCCAGTGGAGGAACATGTTATACAGATCCCTTTTTGTCTTCTTGGCCTGTATGTGATGTTCCAGTTCATTACTTGGCCTCCCTTGTGTTGTTGAAGTTTGACCAGAATGACACAGTGAGCAATCTCCATGAGAAATTCAGAAAGCTTCAAGTTTTTATGATCATGGTCTCTGATACTCTTCTGCACAACAGCCAGGAACTGATTACTCTCATGGCCCACAGGTAGTAAAACAACCTGCTGTACCATTTTTTACTTTTCATAAGAATTTTATGTCTACTCACGATGCACGAATTAAAGGGTTTCATGTGCTTAATTTTAAGTAACGTTGATGAAATAGTCTGTGAGATTAGCTCAGGGGGAGTGGGGCAAGTAGTTCACCCACTGTGGGATTAGAGGATGAGAGGGGGAAATGTTTGTTTGTTTGTCTTCCAGTACTGACAACTTCCAGGAATGCACAACTCGTACCAATCAGTAGCTGCGGTATAAATTTCAAATGTAACATGAAACTTTCTAGCAGAGTAAAACTGCATGCCAGACAGAGATTCAAACTAGGGACCTTTGCATTTTGCGGGCAAAGCATGACTCATGATTTGGGCGGAAGTAGAGTTGTGAGGATGGGTCGTGAGTTGCACTTGGGTAGCTCATCAGTAGAGCACTGCACTTCGGCAGCTCATCGGTAGAGCACTTCTCCGTGAAAGGCTAAGGTCCCAAGTCTAATGAGTCTCAGTCCGACAAACAGTTTAGTTTTAATTTGCCAGGACATTTCATATCAGCGCACACTCCGCTGCAGAGTGAAAATTTCATTTGGGAAATAACATGGATTTGTGAATGCACATTATAAAGATGGCCGTCTTCAAATATGGTACATTTTTGTAGCAAGAAATATTAAATTTATGCTGTTGTAATACAACACAGTAAGTAGAAGAAAAATAACATTCAAAACATTTATGATCATGTCTCATATTGCACTATACATTTAAACATCAATACAATTACTGCTATTAACACCCACTCACATACATACACGACAACACTTCCTCAGCCATTGAATGTCATATTATAACACTGTATGGGTTCACTGACAATGGTAGAAATGTGAAACAGAGAACAGTTAGTACGAAGTATTCTGAAATATGCCAACTTTTCCCGATAACTCCTTGTGGACCAGTGACCAACTTTAACGATCCTTAATATAGCTAGTCTATTGGGGGACTTTTAACATACTAATTTATGAGTTTTACCAATTAATATAATGGTTCGTATGAGACTTAAGGTGCTGTCTCAAGCCTCAAAATGTCAGTATTGGCTCTTAATAAAAACAGTGTGATAACCGCTGCTTTAGGCTGTATCACCCAATAACGATAAGAAACAGATGAAAATTTTTTTGCAACCTACTCTCAACTATGCTCATGTTAAGAGCAAAGGGATGCTAGCTAAAAGAATCTAAGAGGATACAATGTTATACATGTATAGAAATGTAAAATGGATGATTTGTTCAAAACATTACAGGTATCTTTTTTTATGAATTTACTTTTTTTTTTCTAAATTGATGTCCATCCCTTCAAAATAGTCTATGCTATAATAGGTGTAGTAGGATGTCAAAATTGAAGAACAAAGTGAGAATGTCCTTCATATTTGAGTTTATTTTAATCTTACTGCTGATTCAGAATGCTTTCACTGGACCAATTGAGTCTTAATTTCAACATAATATCCATAAACCCATGATTGATCATCTGTTATGACATGTGTCTGTAGTTCTGTATAGTTGTTGACTTCAATTAGCAACCCCTGAGTAACTTGCATTCACTGCAGTTTTTGTTTGAAAATCAACTGCTTCACAATTAATTTTGCTATCATATGTTTCGAACCTGAAACATTTTCATGAGTTGAGGAAACTGATTCACCAACACTGACAGCTCCTTCTACAACTGTGATATGATAATCATTCATAATACTTTTTTTCAATTTTTCCATGATTTCATTAGTTGATAAGAAGCAGATGCATCCAGGGGGGGTCTACCTCTTCAAGGTCTTCTTCAAACTGCTTATACTCCTCATAAACCCTTGTTTCGCTCATAGCAGACTCAGCAGCAAGACTGATACTGGTACAGAGATTTCTCAAGTTTTCCAACATAACAGAAAAAAATTGCATGAATTGGCCTAATACAATACAAAACTACGAAATTCTCTTTATTTACTGATCACACCCCATAATTGGACAAATAAATGCTTTGAACATGAATTTTTTGCTTAATCACTGCATATGCTACAATATACCGCCTCTAGACAACAGCATTTGCAATATCATTGAACGATATGGACACATTACTTGAAGATGTCTGCCTGTCAACTATCATCATCATCATCATCATCCTTGACAGTTTCCAGCCTCTGGCCGGGTCTGTATGGAACATAAGCCTCTCCATCATCTTCTGTCTTGCCACCATCTCTCTGTCTTCACCTTGGTCCAGTCTTCTCCTTTCTTCTGGATGCACTCTTCTACTCCTTTCAGCCATCTGTCTCTCGGTCTTCTTCTTGGTCTCTTTCCTTCCAGTTTCATCTCGTGTGTCCTCCTGGGTACCCTCTTCTCCTCCGTACTCTTAATGTGTCCATACCATCTCAGCATTGATTTCTCTATCTCCTGCAACAGTTCCACCTTCATTAACTCTCTGATCTTATCATTTCTGTCTAACTTTGTCACTCCAATACTGTTTCTCAAGAATTTCATCTCACTAGCTTGTACTTTGCTTTTCTCTCTTCCTTTCATAACCCAGGTTTCTGATGCAAATGTCAGGATTGGGACATAATATGACTGGTATATAACCTTTTTACTGATTTGGGGTACATCCTTGCTCCATAACAGGCTTCTGACCTCTTCCAAAATGCTTCTGCTTTTCTTCCCCACTTGTTTATTTCTCTGTCGTTTTTTCTATCTTCCTGTATCAGGCTTCCTAGGTACTTGCAACTCTCCACTCTCTTCAATTGTTCCCCACCAATTGCTATTCCCGTTGTTCCTCTCTCCTTCTTTCTTGTTGTGATAATCATCTCACCCTTACTTATACTAAATTTCATTCCATATTCTTGTACTGTTCATTCCCATACGTCCAACTGCTCTTGTACTTCGTCCTCCTTAATCCCCCAAATCATCAGATCATCTGCAAACACCATAGCTTTCATATTCCTTTCACCAGTTACTTGTGCCACTATAATCATTATATCATCAATCACTACAATGACGAGTAATGGTGAAAGTATACTTCCCTGCCTCAAGCCATTGTTCTGTTCAATCCAAGCTGATCTCTCTCCTCCCACTTTCACACAGCTCACACTTGCATGGTACATTTCCCTTATCCTCCAAATAATCTGTTTTGCTACTCCTCTGATCTCCAGGGCTTTCCACACTTTGCTTTTTCAATGTCTGGGAAGGTCATTAGTAGATCTATTCCATATTCGTAGTACTGTTCCTACAGTTGTCTTACAGCAAAAATTAGATCCACTGTGGACCTTCCTGTTCTGAAGCCATGTTGCTCTTCTCTCATTCTTCCTTCTAATTTTGCCCTAATTTGTGCTTCCAAAATTTTCTCAAAAATCTTTGCACAATGACTCATCAATGTTATCCCCCGTTAGTTCTTGCACTCTTTTCTATTTCCCTTCTTAAAGATCGGGATAATTATTCCCTTCTTCCAGTCTTCTGTCTCCACAAAATTTTCATTACTCGATGTAGCCACTGTATCCCCACATCTCCTGCTGCTCTCAGCATCTTTATGCTTAGCTCATCCAGACCTGGTGATTTCCTTCCCTTCAGCTTGCCCAATGCCTCTTCCACTTCTCCCCATGTAAGGTCCTTTTCTATTTGTTGTTCCTACTCCCACAGGTCTCCATTTGGGTTTAGGAGTTCGTCAAAACACTCCTTCCACATATTCTCAAGTTCCTCCTTATTCTCTACATCTTGTCCACTTTTGTTTTACCATTCAAGCATAATCTGTTGTACTGTTCTTCCTCTTACTTTTAATCACTCCATATAACACCTTTTTTGAACCTTCACTATCCTCCTCCGTCATTCTGGTCCACTGTTCTATCCACTTTCTTCTTTCCACCAACACCACTCTTTTTGCTTCTTACTTGCTTGCCTGGTACTCTTCTCTTGCCTCTACTGTTTTCTTCTGGGACCACACCCTAAAGGCTCTATTCTTCTTCTGTACTATATCCTTTGTTTCATCATTCCACCAGGGTGTTTCTTTCTCCCTCTTTTTGTTGCTTGTCCTTCCACATATTGCTTCTGCCGCACTTGCTAATGTTCCCTTGAATCTAACCCATTCCTCTACTACCATTTTTGGTTCATCCTTTGGAATGCTTTCCTTTACTACTTGCAGATACTGTAGCCTGCTTTCTTCCTCCTTCAACTTCCATTCCCTTATACACCTTTCCTGGTTTCTTGTCCCTTGATTATCCTTAGTCCCTTTCAGGTTCATTACCAGCAAACGGTAGTTGCTATCCAAGGCCTCTGATCGTATTACCTTAATGTCAATTATGTTCCTTTTCGTATCACTGTTGTACAGGAAATAGTCAACTAACGACTTTCTCTTTTTAAGTCTTGACTGTACCAGGTAATCTTGTGGTTCTCTCTTTTCCTGAACCAAGAGTTCGCAACCAGCAAGCCATTCCTTTGATAGAACTCCAATAGTCTTTCACCTCCCTCATTTCGGCAGCCCCAACCCTCTGGTCCAAGCACACTTTTGCAGCCTTGTCTTTCTCTTCCAGCGTGTGTGTTTAAATCTCCCATTACTATCTATCATATTCTTCCTTCCCATCTGCTTCTGCATTTCCTCTTCAAACTCTTGCTTCTCTGAGTGATATTTTGGTCTTCATTACCATATCACTTATTCTCTTCACTTCCTCTTATAATCCATCTCTTACTACTCTTCCGACTCCCATTTCTCCTTCCCCCCTCATTTCCACTCCAGTAAGGTCGGTAGCCTTTACTAAGTTCTCTCCTTACTTCTCCTTTCAGCTAAACCCAATAGGTCTAACTTCCTTCTTTCCATCATGTCTACCGTATCCTCAACCTTTCCAGTCAATGTTTGTATATTTAATGTTCCACATCTTAGTCCTTGTTTATAGACAGTTTGTCGTCGATTAAATCTGTCCTTTCCGAGGCCCATTCTATTTTTGAAAGCAGACATCATAATCCACTCCTGGCTTGCTGGGCCTATCGTAGCTACACCAGAGCCCCCTTAGCAGTCAATTTCAGGGTTCCTGTAGGACCTTCACATCTACTGTAGCGGTCCCGGGGCATACACAGTCCCCAACGGTACCTCACTCCTACAGGCAATCCCCTACTTCATGCCGTTGCCCATATTCCATGACATTGTGTCTTTTAGGGAATATTTTCTACTGTTGGTTACAAGAAGTCTCAATCCCACTTTTATTATGTGTACCATTCACTCACATACAATGGTAGACCTTTAGAAGGTGGCATGGGAAACTTCATAACTGGTTTACGAAAATCAACATAATGATCTCCAGTGAGTTAACAATTGTCCTTAAAGACTCATTTCTTAAATCCAGTGGTTATGGGAGGAACTGCAAGACCATTTAAGAGAACTGTCAAATGAACCACACAGCTATACAACTAAAGTGAGGTCAGAACTTAATTACCAATCCAAACAATCTGTATCTCTATGCGTAGCAAGATGGTAATGAGTTGGAATGATAAGACAGTTGCAGAAACTACTCTGGCAGTGTTTTTTTTTAAATTTTTTTTTATTATTAAACATTTAGATGAGTCCATGGCAGTGCAGGGTGTAGTTTAAGGAGTCTTTCCGAACTCACTGTTATTCAACAAGGACAAATTAAGGACTCAATTTAAGTACACACCTTCCATAACAGTGAGAAAAAGGGAGGGATGGGGAGAATTGTGGTAAAGATGATCTACCGGTATCACTATATTTCCTCTGCCAATTTACAATGTTGCATATTTCAATGACTTTGTGGATGAACCTAGGCATACTGTCTGACTTGCCAGATCACCTATGAAGCAAATGTGGCTAGCTCCAGAGCAGACCACTCAGTGAAGATTTGCAATATCATTACTGCTAATGTAATTAAGGCTGGATGAAAATCATACAAAATTTCTAAGGCTACAGTTGTAAGTTGTATGCTTACATTCCCCCCATGAACCATGGACCTTGCCGTTGGTGGGGAGGCTTGCGCGCCTCAGCGATACAGATAGCCGCACCTAAGTGATGATGCCGTCCTCTTGGGTAAATTATTCCAGAAGTAAAATAGTCCCTCATTCAGATCTCCGGACGGGGACTCCACTCAGGAGGATGTAGTTATCAAGAGAAACAAGACTGGCGTTCTACGAATCGAAGTGTGGAATGTCAGATCCCTTAATCGGGTAGGTACGTTAGAAAATTTAAGAGAGAAATGCATACATTAAAGTCAGATATTGTGGGAATTAGTGAAGTTCGGTGGCATGAAGAACAAGACTTCTGGTCAGGTGAATACAGGGCTATAAATAGAAAATCAAATAGGGGTAAAGCAGGAGTAGGTTTAATAACGAATAAAGAACTAGGAGTGCGGATAAGGTACTATAAACAGCATAGTGAACGCATTATTGTAGCCAAGACAGACACGAAAGCCCATGCCTACCACAGTAGTACAAGTTTATATGCCAACTAGCTCCGCAGATGATGAAGAGTTCGAAGAAATGTATAATGCGATAAAAGAAATTATTCAGATAGTTAAGGGAGACAAAAATTTAATAGTCATGGGGGACTGGAATTCAATAGCAGGGAAAGGAAGAGAAGGAAAAGTAGTAGGTGAATATGGACAGGGGTATGGAATGAGAGAGGAAGCTGTCTGGTAGAATGTTGTGCAGCACACAACATTATCACAGCTAAAACTTGGTTTAAGAATCATGAAAGAAGGTTATATATGGGGAAGAGGCCTGGAGACACTGGAAGATTTCAGACATATTATATAATGGTAAGACAGAGATTTAGGAACCAGGTTTTAAATTGTAAGACATTTCCAGTGGCAGATGTGGACTCTGACCACAATTTATTGGTTACGAACTGTAGATTAAAACTGAAGAAACTGCAAAAAGATAGGAAATTAGAGAGATGGCACCTGGATAAACTGAAAGAACCAGAGGCTGTTGAGGTTTCCAAAGGCAGTATTATGGAACGATTCACAAGAATAAAGGAAAGGAATACAGTACAAGAAGAATGGGTAGCTCTGAGAAATGAAATAGTGAAGGCTGCAGAGGATCAAGTAGGTAAAAAGACGAGGGCTAGTAGAAATTCTTGGGTTAACGGAATAAACATTGAATTTAATAAATGAAAGGAGAAAATATAAAAATGCAGTAAATGAAGCAGGCGAAAAGGAATACAAACGTCTCAAAAATGAGATCAACAGGAAGTGCAAAATAAATGCTAGCACGCATGCTAGAGGACAAATGTAAGGAGGTAGAGGCATATATCACTAGGGTTAAGATACTGCCTACAGAAAATTTAGAGAGACCTTTGGAGCAAAGAGAACCACTCATATGAATATCAAAAGTTCAGATGGAAAACAAGTCCTAAGCAAAGACGGGAAAGCAGACAGATGGAAGGAGTATAAAGAGGATCTATAAGTCGAAACAAGGCCCCGGGAATAGACAACGGTCCATTGGAGCTACTGATAGCCTTGGGAGAGTCAGCCATGACAAAACTCTACCATCTGGCGAGCAAGATGTAGGAGACAGGTGAAATATCCTCAAACTTCAAGAAGACTATAATAATTCTAATCTCAAAGATAGCAGGTGTCGACAGGTGTGAAAATTACCGACTCTGTCAAAGGACAGTACTGCCGGCAGAAAGCACTTCCCCCCCCCCCCCCCCCCATCTCGCCAGCATACACCAGATTAACTATCAGTTTAATATAATAAGTCATGGCTGCAAAATTTTAACACACATTCTTTACAGACGAATGGAAAAACTGGTAGAAGCCGAACTTGGAGAAGATCAGTTTGGATTCCGTAGAAATGCTGGAACACATGAGGCAATACTGACCCTACGACTTATCTTAGAAAATAGATTAAGAAAAGGCAAACCTAAATTTCCAACATTTGTAGATTTAGAGAAAGCTTCTGACAATGTTGACTGTAATGCTCTCTTTAAAATTCTGAAGGCGGCAGGGGTGAAACATATGCAGTGAAAGGCTATTTACAGTTTGTACAGAAACCAGATGGCAGTTATAAAAGTCGAGGGGCATGAAAGGGAAGCAGTGGTTGGGAAGGCAGTGAGACAGTGTTGTAGCCTATCGCAGATGTTGTTCAATCTGTGTATTGAGCAAGCAGTAAAGGAAACAAAAGAAAAATTTGGAGTAGGATTTAAAGTCCAAGGAGAAGCAATAAAAACTTTGAGGTTCGCCAATGACATTGTAATTCTGTCAGAGACAGCAAATGACCTGGAAGAGCAGCTGAACGGAATGGACAGTGTCTTGAAAGGAGGATATAAGATGAACATCAATAAAAGCAAAACGAAGATAATGGAATGTAGTCGAATGAAGTCAGGTGCCTCTGAGGGAGTTAGATTATGAAATGAGACATTTGAAGTAGTAAAGGAGTTTTGCTATTTGGGGAGCAAAATAACTGATGGTCAAAGTAGAGAGGATATAAAATGTAGACTGACTACAATGAGGAAAGTGTTTCTGAAGAAGAGAAATTTGTTAACACTGAGTGTGGATTTAAGTGTCAGGAAGTCTTCTCTGAAAGTATTTGTATGGAGTGTAGCCATGTATGAAAGTGAAACATGGACGATAAATAGTATAGACAAGAAAAGAATAGAAGGTTTCGAAAGGTGATGCTACAGAAGAATGCTGAATATTAGATGAAGTTCACATAACTAATGAGGAGATACTGAATAGAATTGGAGAGAAGAGGGAATTGTGGCACAACCTGACTAAAAGAAGGGACCGGTTGGTATTACATGTTCTGGGGCACCAAGTGATCACTAATTTAGTATTGGAGGGAATTGTGGATGGTAAAAAACGTAGAGGTAGGCCAAGAGATGAATACACTAAGCAGATTCAGGAGGATGTAGGTTGCAGTAGTTACTCGGAGATGAAGAAGCTTCCACAGGATAGAGTAGTACTGAGAGCTGTATCAAACCAGTCTCTGGACTGAAGACAATGACGACGACGACGACGACAACGATGACGACAACAACATGCTTACATTCTAGGCTAACTGACATACAAAAAATGGACAAGTGCTATTCCAGTGTTCTAATTATTTAAATATCTGCATATTACTAAACTGTACAATAATGGATTGGTGAGTAACATATGGCAGTGTTCCACCAAGCACAATAATCTATCTCACTGTAATCGACTGAGCAATAGTTTTAGAACCACTTGGTTGTGAGTGCCTACTGACAAACTCAGCACTGTCCAGGCATTCATTTTGCCAATTTTCTATTAGGAATGAAAACAAGAAATGAACTGTGTTTGTAGCAGAAAATCATTTCAATGTATTAGTGAAAACACCTATGACATTGTGAAACAGTTTTTGTATGCTGCTTCATGTGTCAACAACATGACTTGATGAACACCTCTTATGGCACGCCTCTTCATAATTCTACTGTTTTCACCTATATCCATTTGCACTTCCCAGTTGTAAGCTGTCAAAAGTGCTGCCTGGAGTTGAAGACTTTTCTTAAGCTAACTCAATCATAGGAGTGTATCATTAGTAAAAAATAAATGTATCAAAACTTCATGGATGATGTGGTGTTTTTTCAAACATCTCAGTGTTTATGTCACCTGTTTTGAACTGTACATTGTACAAAGATATATTTGTGCAGGTACATACAGTGGCGTATGTGGACATTGTCTGCAAAACGTGTTGCAAAGAAGTACCCAATTTAAACATAATGCATAATGCCCAATTCACTGTTTATAATGTCTTATCTCGTGAACTATGACAGGTAGGTGGTTCTTACGACTAAAGCGACTGTTGCCTGACAGTAACAAATACAAGTTTGGTTGAAATTGATCCAGTGGTTTAGGAGGAGATGTGGAACATATACACATAATTTTTTATAATATGTATGTATGAATATAATACAATAATTTTATGCATGGTCATTACTCTTGTCCTTCATAATAATGCTGCATAGAGCTCACTTTGGTATACAGGACCAGTGGTCTCTGGTGGCTCTTACACAGTAATTCAATTTCTTTTCCTTTCTTACCCCTTGTATTAGTGTTGCATTGAAATTATGTGAAGAACAGTGCAAATGTTGACAGTATGCAACGGCACTTTCTGTTGAAAACAGTAAGGCCTACTTTACTGTTTGTCCTTGAACTTGTATTAAGTACTGTTTGGTCCTGTCCAGGGTTTGATTCACTGGCAGCATTAGTTTTACATTAACAGTGATACACAGCAGTATGGATAGGTTTTCTCCTCCTCCATATCCATTAATGGATGTCAGCGACCACATAATGCATCTTTATTCTATGAATCGCAATATGTAATAGTTGTTCTGCACTTGGTAATCCAGTCAACTTTTATGTTATCTAACCAAGACATTCTTTTTTGCCCTTTTCTCTTCTATTATTGAATTTGATGTTCTGTAATATATGTATTACGTATGCAGTTTTCCTTCTTTTAAATTTTGTTAACATTTCTCACTGTTTGCGTGTTCTTCACAATACTAAGGCATGAGTACTCTTGCTGTCCATGGTGAAGCCACATTTCAAAGAGACTGATCTTTCTTGCTCATGTCATATTTAGTGTGCATCCTTCAGAACCTGGGAATATCTTTTTACTGATGAAGAATCAGCTGATATCCATCACGCCTATGGTTCCACTAAAGGCAAATGGAAAGAGGCATGTCGACGCTAGGCCCATCTCTTCCCGAAGCAACGCAACCATATCACAGTAGTTTTGCATCAATACATAGGCACCAATGGTTAACCAGATCCTTTCATGTTATTACATTTTGATGATTGCATTCTACAGGTATTTTAAATGTTGGTATGGTATTTTCAAAGAAATAATTTTGGTACACAAAGCCAAATAAATCATAATTACATTATTGGTCTGTAAAGAGCCATTGGAGACTGTAGGACCCTTATAAACCAAAATACTCAAGAACGTACCCCCAACCTACCTACGAAATTTTGCCTGTGGTGTTTGGTACATGCTGTACGTGACTTCTAGTTCAGGTTCTTATCAGTTATTCTTATTAAACACCTAAGAATTTAGAATGTTCTTTATAATTTCGTTTTGTACGATAGTTCTGATAGAATGTAAATACTCTAGCATTAAAGATCACTCACTGAAGGGCGGAAGCCTTCAGTCATCGACAGGTGAGGTTATGGTGAGAGTTGTGCCAGGTGAGGTCAAGAAGAAGGGGAGAGAGAGGCAGAAGGCAGGAAGAGGTATTGGGGATAATGGGCTAGCCCCTCACCAACAGCTAAATGGTTTGCTGTCTAGGAATGAGGGGAGCAAGAGGTTGCAGGAACACAGGTTAGACATGTGATGCACAGTTGTTGGAGATGGTGGAGAGCTTCACACACTCAAGGTGCCATTGGGACATGAATTTGGGAGGAGGTGACAGCAGAGAGGAATGGGAAACTGTTGGGTAGCGGGTGTGGGGGACAGTAGGTTACTGGCAACTGACGCCAGGATAATTAAAGAAGCAAAGAACGTGTTGCAAGGATAACTTCCATCTGCGTGATTTAGAGAAACTGTTGGAGGAAGGAAGTATCAAATGGCTCTGAGCACTATGGGACTTAACATCTGTGGTCATCAGTCCCCTAGAACTTAGAACTACTTAAACCTAACTAACCTAAGGACATCACACACATCCATGCCCAAGGCAGGATTCGAACCTGTGACCATAGCAGTCGCACGGTTCCGGACTGAGTGCCTAGAACCGCGAGACCACCGTGGCCGGCAAGGAAGTATCCAGTTGGCCTGGGCTGTGAAGTAGCAACTGAAATTGAGCACACTATGCTCTGCTGTGTGTTGTGCCACTAGGTGATCAGCTTTGTTCTTGGCAATAGTTTGGCAGTGGCTATTCATCCTGTGGGGCGGATGGTTGGTAGTCATGCCTGCAGAAGAGGGTATGCTGAAAAGCAATATTTCTTAAGGCTTTTTAAATAAATTAGACGTTACTGAAAGTCTAGATCTTTATTCTTCATCTCCACACATTTGCAGCCCTCTGCCACTGGAGGGCTCTGAACTGTAACGTGTAACGTGGTGATGTGTAACATAACTATCAGTATTAGAAATAGTGTCTGTAATAAAGTTTCAAATTCACAGAGTTAGTCCACTCATGGAGCACTCTCCCCTTCAATTGACACTGTCAGAGCACAAATGAGCACTGTGAAATCTGCAACAACCTGACGTTTTTGGTTCAGTGTCATCCACTATCCTCCATTCAGTCCCAACTTAGCCCCATCCAGTTTTCATCTGTTTCTAAAACTTGAATGACATCTCTGTGGATTTCACTTTGATAGTGATGACATGGAGCAAGCAGGGGTGAGTTTGTGGCCCCATCAACAGACTCAAAATTTCTACAGTGATGATATCAATAAATTGGATTTTTACTGGAAGAAATGTGTTTGTCGTTATGACGACTATGTTGAGAAATAAATATGTAGACACAAAGAATAAAGATGTTGAATTTTAACTTAGTTTGTTTTACATAAAAAGCTATAAGGGTTTCCATATAAAAAATTGAGAGGCATTACGTTTTCAGCACACCCTAGTAAAAAACTGTGCAATATTTGCAACGGTATTAGTAATATGACATGGCTGCTTTCACAGGTCGCCTGGTCATTGATGGGGCAGGAGAAACCTGTGACACGACTGGAGTTGGAAGTGCTGGATGTGTGGATTGGGCAGGTCTTGCTCGTTGGAATTCTACAGGGTTACAATCCCTGTGGCAGGGGATTGGGAGTGTGGGTGTAGCAGGGGTGTACTAGGATTCCTTCCTTCCACCACCTCTGAGCTACACAAGTGGGAATTATCCTTGCAACACATGCTTCGTTCCCATAATCATTCTAGCCTCAATCTCAAAAAACTCACTGCTCCCACACCCTCTACCCAACAGTTTCCCCTTCTTCCGTACTGTCACAGCCCCTCTCAAATTCATGGCCTGATGTCAACTTCAGTGTGTGCCGCTCCTCACTGGCTCTGACACCAATGCATCATGTTTCATCTAGTCTGTGCTTCTGCTGCCACACCTCCCTCCTTCAATCCAGGCCGGCAAACTGGCTTCCTCCCACTGAGCTGCTAGCCAATCACCACAACCCCTCTCTCTGCCTCTCACCCCTCTACAACCCCTCTCCCTGCCTCCCGCCCCTCTACCCAGCCCACCTGACATGACTGACTGCCACCACAAACTACTCCAGCCTTCTGTGTCCAGCCAGCACCATGTAGGGCCTTAGATGTAAAATATAGAAGTTCCATCTGCATGTAATGTTCGAATAATTCAACCATCATTCAGTCTCAGCAAATTGTGTGTGTGTGTGTGTGTGTGTGTGTGTGTGTGTGTGTGTGTGTGTGTGCACGCGCGCGCATGTGTGGAGGGTCATGTGCACATGCCCTTCACGTGGTGATTGATTGTGTTTTCTCTGTGTATTTGTGCTCTAGCTAGAAAAATGGACAACTATGGAAACTTGCAAGTTTTCTTTCTTCATGTAAAGTGTTAGGCTGGCAATGGCAAGGAAAGCGTTTCTGAAGAAGAGAAATTTGTTAACATCCAGTATTGATTTAAGTGTCAGGAAGTCATTTCTGAAAGTATTCGTATGGAGTGTAGCCATGTATGGAAGTGAAACATGGACGATAAATAGTTTGGACAAGAAGAGAATAGAAGCTTTCGAAATGTGGTGCTACAGAAGAATGCTGAAGATTAGATGGGTAGATCACATAACTAATGAGGAAGTATTGAATAGGATTGGGGAGAAGAGAAGTTTGTGGCACAACTTGACCAGAAGAAGGGATCGGTTGGTAGGACATGTTCTGAGGCATCAAGGGATCACCAATTTAGTATAGGAGGGCAGCGTGGAGGGTAAAAATCGTAGGGGGAGACCAAGAGATGAATACACTAAGCAGATTCAGAAGGATGTAGGTTGCAGTAGGTATTGGGAGATGAAAAAGCTTGCACAGGATAGAGTAGCATGGAGAGCTGCATCAAACCAGTCTCAGGACTGAAGACCACAACAACAACAACATGTAAAGTGTCCGTCAGTGAGTGTATACACCTGCTTTTCAATGAATGACCTCCTATAATTCAAAAGTATTTACATTCTACTGCAACTTTCCTACAAAATTATACTGCCTAGTGTCTTCCTTCCATCCTGAAAGTTGTATTGTCTATCCTACGTCAGCCTACTGTCCCATAATCCACATATACTTTGTTTCTCCTGTGTTGTACGTCTGTATGTTTTCCTATATTTTCCATCTCTCTCTGTTAAGCACACACTATGCCAATTCTGACCAATGGACTGCGACTGTCTTCTGGGAGAAGCTACAACACTGGTTGTAGTCATTATGACTGTCTTACACACAGTTCTATGTACCACCCATCCACCGGATCACTGTTACGACACTTTCCAGCAACTAACTGCTACATTTCACCTCCAAATCCACCTGCCCCTCCTCACACATAGCTCATTTCAGAATTTTACAACTTTCATTTTTCTTTCCTGCATGTGGTGATAACTTACATGCATGATCAAATATCATAATGTCAAAAACTATACTACTGCCGTCAGCACAATTTCTTCTGTCCTTCTCACTCCCTAAACTAATGCTCCGTTACCCAATTCCCCTTACAACTAACTAAGCTTTCTCTTCTGCATTATTTCGTGTTTCCCTACACCATCCCTACCCCACTGGACCCTCTGCTCCATCTATCTGTGCCAATTCAGGAAAATATACCTCTTTCCCTGGCTAAAATCCAGTCTCTTATCTGTTTTTTAACACTAGAACTGGAAGTGGGTCACCTCTAATCCATTTCTTAATTCTTTCATTGGTCACTATTTTGTATTATTGCCAACGCTGCTGAGTTTCTATGACTTCATACTGAATAAAGTAATTAATCATCACACTTTTACTTTTTGTGGAGAAACATCAAAAGAGAAAAATCTAGATTCGCCTAGAACCACAGATGGGTCAGTTCTGACCTCACTGCTGCAGCTGTTATACGAGGTGTGGCTAGAAAAAAACCGGACTAGTACTGGTGAAACAATAAAACGAATGCAATAAGGCTGAAAGTCGCGTAGCCTGTCATGTGAGTCTCGCTCCGCCTACTGCTCGAGTTTCATCTGCCTCCTGCACTCAGTCTGCCCGTGGTGTCTGTTTTAAGTAGTTGACGTTTTGTCTGTGCGTCGGAAAATGTTGAGTGTACAGAAAGAACAGCGTGTTAACATCAAATTTTGTTTCAAACTAGGAAAATCTGCAAGTGAAACGTTTGTAATGTTACAACAAGTGTACGGCGATGATTGTTTATCGCGAACACAAGTGTTTGAGTGGTTTAAACGATTTAAAGATGGCCGTGAAGACACCAGTGATGACACTCGCACTGGCAGACCATTGTCAGCAAAAACTGATGCAAACATTGGAAAAATCGGAAAACTTGTTCGACAAGATCGCCGTTTAACAATCAGAGCAGTGTCTGAGTTAACAGGAGTTGACAAGGAAAGTGTTAGGCAGATTCTTCATGAAAGTTTCAACATGAACAAAGTGTGTTCAAAAATGGTTCCAAAGTGTCTCACAATTGAACAGAAGGAACGCCGAAGAATGATTTGTTCTGACATCCTGGAAAACATTGAAAGTGATCCCACCTTCTTACAAAATGTTATTACTTGCAATGAATCGTGGTTTTTTACTTACGATCCCGAAACTAAACGCCAATCGATGCATTGGAAAACTCCTGGTTCTCCACGGCAAAAAAAAGCACGAATGTCAAAATCGAAATTCAAGGCAATGATGATTGTTTTTTTGACATCAAAGGGATTCTGCACATTGATTGGGTACCAGAGGGACAAACAGTGAAGCAGCATTACTACATTAGCGTCCTGGCTACCCTACGTGAGCGAGTACAGAGAAAACGGAACAATTTGTGGAGAAAAGAGTCATGGATCCTTCACCAAGACAATGCCCCAGCTCACAGTGCGTTGTCAGTGAAGACGTTTTTGGCAAAACACAACATTCCCATCTTAGATCATCCACCCTACTCACCTGATTTGGCCCCCTGTGACTTTTTTCTTTTCCCTAAAGTCAAGTCAGCTTTGAAAGGAACTAGATTTGAGACTGTTGAAGCAGTAAAAGAAAAAGCGACGGAAGTAATGTATTGACTTACCGAAAATGATCTGCAGCATTGCTATGAACAGTGGAAAATTCGTATGGAGCGGTGTAGAGACCGAGGAGGAGAGTACATTGAAGGAGATAACATGAAATTGTAAATAAATGTTTTTTCCAGCATCAGTCCGGTTTTTTTCTAGCCGCACCTCGTAGTAATTTCATACCTTGTGTCGCTTCATGTTTTGTCCAAAATCTCACTTTTCTGTCCCTGCCTGATGATGTTGCAGTTCTCCAGCAGAAGTTGAGGGAAGGGCGCCAGGTTGAAACATGCCTGAATAAGTAGGTAAGTATTGTACAGCCAGTGCTTTGTTTCAAGCAATATGGTGTCAGTAATGGATTTTATATAAATATTATAAGATAAAATGAATATAAATGCTCCAAAATTAGCTGTAATAACATAATATTTTTTAATATTTTACATGACAGGCCTGTTTTGGCTTACTGTCACTATCAAGTGACCTGAGAAAACAACATTGGTGAAATTATCTATATGTAAATTGTGGCTGTTTTATATTTATATTTGCATTGGTACTCATGTCTAGTTGGAAGTGACGACCATACTGCAGCTATAGTAAATTTTTTCTGTCATTTCTTCGTAAATATAATACTTTTGTTGTTACAAAACACAGAATATGTTTTTGTCAGATATGACAGGTCAAGTTTGACAGTTCTTTACTATAATGATATGACAGTTCTTTACTATAATGATATATGTTTACACAGTATTTACAGCTTATCAGAGATGACGTTACATTTCTCTGTTCTGTAAGTTTGGTTAACTGTCATTTCATTTTGTATTCTAATACGTCAATAAAATTTTCAAGGTAGTATTTATGTTTAAAATCTGTGTGTTCATTAAGAATTTCAAGTGTATGGATAGAAATTTCCAGTTCTTCAAGAATGTTCGTAGGGAATCCTTTCGGTATTTTATGTAATATTTCTAACACAGTTTCAATTTTCTCAGCTTTATTGAGTTGAGTTTTCAAATGTAAATAGAAGCATGACTGCTTACTATCACTATTTCTAATGTTTTCTTTAAGCCTGGTGTTATAAAATATTGGCCAAACCAGATGAGAAAATTGAAACTGCATTATAAATATTATACACAACACCGAAGGACTTACTATGAACATTCTTGAGGAACTAGAAATTTGTATTCATACAAGGAAATAGCCATACAAAATTCTTAATGAAGGCACAGATTTTAAACATACATACTATCTTGAAAATTTCATTGACTTAATAAAATATGAAATTAAACAGTCACAATGTTAACAAAACTTACACAAACCGAGGTTAAAATTTAAAGGAAAGTTAGAACAATGAAATGTAACATCATATCTGATAAGTTGTATACACTTTGTAAACATACTGCATCATCGTAAAGAACTGTCGAGTAGAAACTGTCAAAACGTCTGACAAAAATGTATATTCTATGTTTCATAACAACAAAGTGTATTATATCTACCAAGAAACAATAGAAAAAATTTATTATTAATGCAATATGGTCATTTTTCCCGAGGGCATGCAGCTTTACTGTATGGTTAAATGATGATGGCATCCTCTTCGGTAAAAAATTCCGGAGGTAATATAGTCCCCCATTCGGATCTCCTGGTGGGGACTACTCAAGAGGAAGTCGTTTTCAGGAGAAAGAAAACTGGCATTCTACGGATTGGAGCATGGAATGTCAGATCCCTTAATCAGGCAGGTAAGTTAGAAAATTTAAAAAGGGAAATGGATAGGTTAAAGTTAGATATCGTCAGAATTAGCAAAGTTCGGTGGCAAGAGGCACCAGACTTTTGGTCAGGTGAATACAGGGTTATAAATACAAAATCAAATAGGGGTAATGCAGGAATAGGTTTAATAAAGATTAAAAAAAAATAGGAGTGTGGGTAAGCTACTACAAACAGCATAGTGAACGCCTTATTATGGCCAAGATAGATACGAAGCCCATGCCTAACACAGTAGTACAAGTTTATATGCCAACTAGCTCCGCAGATGACGAAGAAATTGAAGAAATGTATGATGAGATAAAATAAATTATTCAGATAGTGAAGGGAGACGAAAATTTAATAGTCATGGGTGACTGGAATTCGACAGAAGGAAAAGAAAGAGAAGGAAACATAGTAGGTGAATATGGATTGGGGGTAAGAAATGAAAGAGGAAGCCACCTGGTAGAATTTTTCACAGAGCATAACTTCATCATAGCTAACACTTGGTTCAAGAATCATAAAAGAAGGCTGTAAACATGGAAGAAGCCCGGAGATACTGACAGGTTTCAGATAGATTATATAATAGTAAGACAGAGATTTAGGAACCAGGTTTTAAATTGTAAGACATTTCCAGGGGCAGATGTGGACTCAGGGAGAGCATAAGGGAACAATTGACAGGAATGGCGGAAAAAAATGCAGTAGAAGAAGAATGGG
Source organism: Schistocerca piceifrons (assembly GCF_021461385.2). Classification (NCBI taxonomy): domain Eukaryota; kingdom Metazoa; phylum Arthropoda; class Insecta; order Orthoptera; family Acrididae; genus Schistocerca; species Schistocerca piceifrons. The sequence goes on along the minus strand of NC_060139.1, from coordinate 780,531,529 downwards.
TAGCTTTGAGGGATGAAGTAGTGAAGGCAGCAAAGAACCAAGTAGGTAAAAAGACGAATGGTAGTAGAAATCTTTGGGTAACAGAAGAAATATTGAATTTAATTGATGAAAGAAGAAAATATAAAAATGCAGTAAATGAAACAGGCGAAAAGGAATACAAACGTCTCAAAAATGAGATCGACAGGAAGTGCAAAATGGCTAAGCAGGCATGGCTAGAGGACAAATGTAAGGATTTAGAGGCTTATCTCACTAGGGGTAAGATAGATACTGCCTACAGGAAAATTAAAGAGACCTTTGGAGAAAAGAGAACCACTTGTATGAATATCAAGAGCTCAGATGGAAACCCGGTTCTAAGCAAAGAGGGAAAAGCAGAAAGGTGGAAGGAGTATATAGAGGGTCTATACAAGGGCGATGTACTTGAGGACAATATTATGGAAATGGAAGAGGATGTAGATGAAGATGAAATGGGAGATACGATACTGCGTGAAGAGTTTGACAGAGCACTGAAAGACCAGAGTCAAAACAAGGCCCCGGGAGCAGATAACATTCCATTAGAACTACTGATAGCCTTGGGAGAGCCAGTCCTGACAAAACTCTACCATCCGGTGAGCAAGATGTACGAGACAGGCGAAATACCCTCAGACTTCAAGAAGAATATAATAATTCCAATCCCAAAGAAAGCAGGTGTTGACAAATGTGAAAATTACCGAACTATCAGTTTAATAAGTCACAGCTGCAAAATACTAACACAAATTATTTACAGACGAATGGAAAAACTGATAGAAGCCGACCTCGGGGAAGATCAGTTTGGATTCCGTAGAAATGTTGGAACACGTGAGGCAATACTGACCTTATGACTTATCTTAGAAGAAAGATTAAGGAAAGGTAAACCTACGTTTCTAGCATTTGTAGACTTAGAGAAAGCTTTTGACAATGTTGACTGGAATACTCTCTTTCAAATTCTAAAGGTGGCAGGGGTAAAATACAGGGAGCGAAAGGCTATTTACAATTTGTGCAGAAACCAGATGGCAGTTATAAAAGTCGAGGGGCATGAAAGGGAAGCAGTGGTTGGGAAGGGAGTGAGACCGGGTTGTAGCCTATCCCCAGTGTTATTCAATCTGTATATTGAGCAAGCAGTAAAGGAAACAAAAGAAACATTCAGAGTAGGTATTAAAAACAATGGAGAAGAAATAAAAGCTTTGAGGTTCGCCGATGACATTATAATTCTGTCAGAGACAGAAAAGGACTTGGAAGAGCAGTTGAACGGATAGGAGGATATAAGATGAACATCAACAAAAGCAAAACGAGGATAATGGAATGTAGTCAAATTAAGTCGGGTGATGCTGAGGGAATTAGATTAGGAAATGAGACACTTAAAGTAGTAAAGGAGTTTTGCTATTTGGGGAGCAAAATAACTGATGATGGTCGAAGTAGAGAGGATATAAAATGTAGACTGGCAATGGCAAGGAAAGCGTTTCTGAAGAAGAGAAATTTGTTAACATCGAGTATAGTTTTAAGTGCCAGGAAGTTGTTTCTGAAAGTATTTGTATGGAGTGTAGCCATGTATGGAAGTGAAACATGGATGATAAATAGTTTGGACAAGAAGAGAATGGAAGCTTTGGAAATGTGGTGCTACATAAGAATGCTGAAGATTAGATGGGTAGATCACATAACTAATGAGGAGGTATTGAATTGAATTGGGGAGAAGAGGAGTTTGTGGCACAACTTGACTAGAAGAAGGGATTGGTTGGTAGGACATGTTCTGAGGCATCATGGGATCACCAATTTAGCATTGGAGGGCAGTGTGGAGGGTAAAAATCGAAGAGGGAGACCAAGAGATGAATACACTAAGCAGATTCAGAAGGATGTAGGCTGCAGTACGTACTGGGAGATGAAACAGCTTGCACAGGATATAGTAGCATGGAGAGCTGCATCAAACCAGTCTCAGGACTGAAGACAACAACAACAACAACAACAACAACAACAACAACAACATGGTCATAACTTCCAACTAGACTTAAGTACCAATGCAAATGTAAAGATAGAACAGCCATGATTCACATTTGGATAACCTTACCTATGTTATTTTTGCAGGTCACTTGATAGTGACAATAGGCAATAACAGGCCTGCTGTGTAAAATATTAAAAATATATTACCTTATTAAAGCTAATTATGGAGCATTCATTTTCATTATATCTTATACTGACGTATACTACGCAGAGGTCTCAAGAGACTGTAATGTATAAACGCTTGCATATAACATTTGTTATAGCCCAACGTCTAAGAACAAAAGAGGACATTGCAAATGTCATAAATGAGATTTCGGTTCATGAATCTCAGGGGAGCCATAGGAGTTTTCATCTTAGGAACCTGTAGTTTCATACACTTCTTCAGATGATTATGTTACACCACATGATGATTTACTTAACACTGATTAAGTTTTGCGGTTATATATTTATTTTGGAATTATTTATCTACAGGGTGTTTCAAAAACGACCGGTATATTTGAAACGGCAATAAACACTAAACGAGCAGCGATAGAAATACACCGTTTGTTGCAATATGCTTGGGACAACAGTACATTTTCAGGCAGACAAACTTTCGAAATTACAGTAGTTACAATTTTCAACAACAGATGGCGCTGCGGTCTGGGAAACTCTATAGTACGATATTTTCCACATATCCACCATGCGTAGCAATAATATGGCGTAGTCTCTGAATGAAATTACCCGAAACCTTTGACAACGTGTCTGGCGGAATGGCTTCACATGCAGATGAGATGTACTGCTTCAGCTGTTCAATTGTTTCTGGATTCTGGCGGTACACCTGGTCTTTCAAGTGTCCCCACAGAAAGAAGTCACAGGGGTTCATGTCTGGCGAATAGGTAGGCCAATCCACACCGCCTCCTGTATGTTTTGGATAGCCCAAAGCAATCACACGATCATCGAAATATTCATTCAGGAAATTAAAGACGTCGGCCGTGCGATGTGGCCGGGCACCATCTTGCATAAACCACGAGGTGTTCGCAGTGTCGTCTAAGGCAGTTTGTACCGCCACAAATTCACGAAGAATGTCCAGATAGCGTGATGCAGTAATCGTTTCGGATCTGAAAAATGGGCCAATGATTCCTTTGGAAGAAATGGCGGCCCAGACCAGTACTTTTTGAGGATGCAGGGATGATGGGACTGCAACGTGGGGCTTTACGGTTCCCCATATGCGCCAGTTCTGTTTATTGACGAAGCCGTCCAGGTAAAAATAAGCTTCGTCAGTAAACCAAATGCTGCCCACATGCATATCGCCGTCATCAATCCTGTGCACTATATCGTTAGCGAATGTCTCTCGTGCAGCAATGGTAACGGCGCTGAGGGGTTGCCGCATTTGAATTTTGTATGGATAGAGGTGTAAACTCTGGCGCATGAGACGATACATGGACGTTGGCATCATTTGGACCGCAGCTGCAACACGGCGAACAGAAACCCAAGGCCACTGTTGGCTCACCTGCTGCACTAGCTGCGCGTTGCCCTCTGTGGTTGCCGTACGCGGTCGCCCTACCTTTCCAGCACATTCATCCGTCACGTTCCCAGTCCGTTGAAATTTTTCAAACAGATCCTTTATTGTATCGCTTTTCGGTCCTTTGGTTACGTTAAACCTCCGTTGAAAACTTCGTCTTGTTGCAACAACACTGTGTTCTAGGCGGTGGAATTCCAACACCAGAAAAATCCTCTGTTCTAAGGAATAAACCATGTTGTCTACAGCACACTTGCACGTTGTGAACAGCACATGCTTACAGCAGAAAGACGACGTACAGAATGGCGCACCCACAGACTGCGTTGTCTTCTATATCTTTCACATCACTTGCAGTGCCATCTGTTGTTGAAAATTGTAACTACTGTAATTTCGAAAGTTTGTCCGCCTGAAAATGTACTGTTGTCCCAAGCATATTGCAACAAACGGTGTATTTCTATCGCTGCTCGTTTAGTTTTTATTGCCGTTTCAAATATACCGGTCATTTTTGAAACACCCTGTATGTGCTGCACACACCTACTTTTCAATTGCAGCCATACTTGTCTAAGGCAAGAAATGTAACATGTGACAATTTTTTCACCTCACTGGCTGTCACTCAAACCTTGAAAACAAGTACTGTGGGTACCACAAATCGATCTTGCACATATATATCAGTCTCTGCCAAGAAAGCAAAAGTGGAGTTATATAGCATAGCGTTGTTGAAGAAGAATGATACTGAATACATCACTGATTGTTTATCACAGGAAGAGCAAAAAGAATGTCCTGATTCTCAGCACTACACACCTGTATGTGAAAACCGAGTCTGGAAAAAAAGAAAGGGCCAGATAAAGTTACTAAACATGGGGTTGATGTGCACGGACAAATGGCTAGCAAATACTCAGCCGAAGTACAATCCAGACATTGGCCTGCTCACACATTTTCCAACTTGCTGGATTTACCTGGGATAAATGCCTAGGTACTGTACAATGTTCTAAATGAGAAAAAAAATGAAACGCAGAGGCTTCATGCTGCAGCTGAGGGAGGAGCTTGCTGGGAAGTACACAGCAACAAGCAAGATTAGTACCTACGACACTCCCGAAGATATTCCTGAGAGACATGAAATGCGGAATATGTGGCCCTGTAAAATCTGATTGCACTGGAAACAAATAATTTGTAAGGTGTTATATGTGTAAGAAATGATCTGCAGTAAATGCGCATCAAAAGACTATTATTTCTGCTCATTATGTTATGCTAGCAAATAAATGCACCCAGCAAATGTGTGCAAGTTTTCTTAATAATAGTTTATAATTTGAAAAAAAAAAAGTTATTTTATTTTTATTGATTTTATAATAAAATAACCAGTACTTCAAAGAATAGACCCATTAGCAGCCACATAAACCCAATGACAGCCGGATAATAGAACAGAAAGATACCTGGGTTGTAAGTGATTCAGCCGCATTTCTAGATATAGCCATATATCAGTGGTTGTAGTGTTAAATGCTGCCTAAATTATAACTCTTACATTTCTAGAATCTGTTACGTAATTATAAGTTTTATCTTCAAATTAGATATTTTCTATGAATGATCAGCTTTCAATTCCTATGTGTTATTTAGAGGCAGACATAACAGCTTGTTTTCTGAACCCCATATGTAACTCTCAGAGAGGAAACGTTTTGAACATATCTCTGCATTACAAATATTAGTTTTATCCTCTTAGTTGCATCAGTAAGTCAACATGTGCTGAACAGTAACTTTTTCAAGAAATGAAATTTCACACTAGAAAAATAGCTATTACAATAGAAACTATATAGCTGTCTGCACGTGAAAGCAAATTGACTTGAGAGACTGAAGCTAGTGAGAATGACTGGTCTGTTGACAGCCGGTAGCCCTGTCTAACGGAGTTTCACATAAAAGCCAGTATCCAGCTCTCTAGTTTACAACAGCTAACTGTATTGATAATGGTAATATTTAATTGAAAAATGCACCACTATCACTCTACAGACACACAATATTTAAGGGCAATACATCTGTACATCATTTGTTTTAGTAACAAGCTTTACCAACAGAGCCTGCTCCATGATATAGGCACCTATGCCACACTCATAAAATCTGGATCAAAGTCTAAGCTTCTGGAACATCAGGTGACGCCCTTCAGTTGTCTGACATGGATATAACAACATAGTTATCTCCAGCATGCAATAGTGACATCTGTGGGAACTGGACAACATAAATAAGGGTGTGCAAGTACATTGCATCTTGTATCTAATACTGCAGCAGCAACAACTCAAAGCAACTAAAAACAAAGAAGAAGTACAGTAAATGTAATCATCAAATGCCTCACCTGTGAATCAACCTCAGTTTTTTTGTTCTGACCAGCAACTACATCGTCAGGCAATTGCTCTTCCACTGTGGTGGTTGGCTGACTACTTGCTTCATTCTTTACCTCTCCTTCAGTGATGCTGATACTTGCTGGTTCACCTTATTACAAAAATAAGAATGATTCAAAATATACTTTCAATTAGAAAGAAGGGGGGCAAGCTCTCTCTCTCTCTCTCTCTCTCTCTCTCTCTCTCTCTCATGTATGTGTGCACCCATGCACACGCGCATGTGCGCCCCCCCCACACACACACAAAAGTGCAAATGTACACACGTACACGCAAAAAAAGTGGACACTGTGCTCATAACTGTCTCTTCATGTAGGAACTTTTACAGAAATGGCAAATGTAGCTTACTGGAGCCATTGCCTACAGCAACCCACGTTTCTCAACCTGTAAATCACATCACTTGGGTCTCGTAAAGTAAATACATACATGGCTTCATGGAAACTATTTAAATAATTGAAGAAGGAATGTCACAGTATTTGCTGCAATGAACATCTGTGATAAGAAATGGCCCTAAGTACTCCTGCCCAATAATACAATATAAAAGTATACTCATATGAAGTAGCTACAGTTACTAGAGTGACTAGATGCGCTAGCAGTGCATTAGGTCAGTGCCTGCTGAATGCTCGGTGTTTCCGTACAATATCTTCTGTTCTTCTGTGGTTTCAATCTTCTGTGGAACTCTGAACTGAAGTGTGTTTGGTAGTGAATGAAACACAGGAGCAAGGGCCTACACCAGTCAGTGTGCGTAAAGGGCAACGAGGCATTAAAAAACAACTAAGGTTGTCATATAGAATGTCCTGAAGATTTTTCTACTGATCTCGATAGCAGTGACGAAGCCAGGAATATTATAAATTTTGCACGAGTTCATAAAATGACAAGAAATCTTGTGATATTTCCATACCGATTATATTCCATATTGACAGTATAGTGACATTGGTGGGCACTCTAGAAGCGAGCACATGTTTTGATTCTTCAAGAAAGGGATCGAACTGAAAAGGTAAATTACAGAATTCGACAATTTTGACAAAAAGTTGGTGCGTAGAACAGAGAAGAGTATCTGAGGGCTAGAAAAATACAGAGTACACATAAGACAAATTTTGCTCGATATAAACAGAAATATCGCCCTGAAAGTACCATAAGTTACTTTTGCATAGCATATCGGTAATCTGGGTGATGGATACAGGACGAAGCACCAGTAGGAGCTACAAATAAAATTTTTTTCCGGGAGATAGGGAATATTCCGGGTTGTATCAAGGGTGGCCATCAGAACTAAAATCCTGGTGGCAGCATACAAGTACTTGCGTGCTGTAATGCATGGAGTCTCATAAACAAAATATGTTCATATATGACAATACAATAATGTCTCAGATGTTACCAAAATTAATTTCATAGTTTTCTTGACAACTTTCTAGCTGTAAGTTTCTACAAGATCCAACAGAATGCAAATTCAACAGAGACAACAGTTTTAGTTACAGAGGTGGAACAGTTTCACATCTCTTATGCTACTTTACTTTTTATCTCAGAATACTTTTATGTTTCATGATAAAATGTGTATCACATGCATCTATAAACTTTCAGAATTTTCCTACATTGTTTTCAGTCCAAATATTTCAGTGGTACTGTTGTTCCACAGCTTGAAGTACAAAAATATTTTTCTTCACAATTTCTTGTAATGTTAGTTTTTATTATGTTTGTAATAGCTGGCGAAATTTTATTTTGGAAAGTACTTCAACATATTATACGCTAAATACAAAAAGAAAAAGATCTCTCATATTTTTCAGAGTTTTTACTAACAACTGAAAATGTCTAACTGACAATGCTACACGACAGTGGGATGACCTTGAGGTGCCTATTTTCGTGGTGGCCACTACAGTTGCAGGTTTGTCTCAGTTTGAAAAGCATGTTCAGATGGCTCAGCGGAAAGAACACCATCTGGACTTGGCAGTTTTAAATTGTTGTGAATGTTGAAATTATTAAAGCAGGAGTAGTGCAATCTCCAGTATGATTTTTCTAAGCTGATATTTGTGTGGTAATCAAGGCTTCAGATTTGCTTAACTGTCTCCAAGATGAAACAAATATCTTCATGTCCAACTCAGAACACGAAGTGAGCACATGATCAAGAGATTCACACATACAACTGCGCAAAATTAAACATTGAGATAATTCTGATTCTCTCTTGCTGCTTGCCATGCTTTGGAAGTGTCCACCTGACCTCATTTTGTAATAATGAAGCATGTCATTTATAGATTAGTGCCCGACTTGAAGCAATTTGTTACAAGTCATTCCATTCAGGCTTCTACCAAATGGTTAATATATCTTGTTTCCCATCTTTGGTATATGATGTAAAACACTGACTTGCCTAACTCATAACTGACATTCATTGGTAATATCCTGAACATTACAGAACTGCCTTCCAAACAATTCACACCGCAAGACTACTACAAATAACTTAATTCATTTTCAAAGCTCTGGGTTTTCCAAAGTATTTTAAGTACAAATATTATTGATGCATGAATAGAACTGGAAACTCGCTAAGTTCGCATTTTGTAGCCTACAAATGTTCTATGAGTGCCCCTCTGATCACACAATACACGTCAAAGTCAAGTTTGTTCCATAGTCAAAGTCAAGTTTATTCCATATCTCGTGTAGCAAAATCGTGTCAATGGTCATCATAGCAGCACTGATGCATTCTCAGAGCTGTTCCACTGTTCTTGGCAGTAATATATCAACACAGTCCTTAATGTACTTAAAAGGAAACAGTCACAGGATGTTAGGTCTGGCAATCTGGAGAGAGGGGTCGGAAGGCCGGGCACAACAGGGAACACAACTACATGATCTTCACTATTGCAACCAATCCAGCAATGCGGAAGTTCACCATTTAGGTAGCAACGAACACCAGCGCTCCAATGAGCAGTGCCCCGTCTTGTCGGAAGACGAAATTCTCGGAATCAGCTGACAGTTGTGGAAACAACCACAACTGCAGTATATCGAGGTAACAGGTGCAGTATTCTCACAGAAGAATAATGGCCCATACAGCTTCGTATACAACACTGCAGAGGAAACATTACCCTTCAGCAAATCTCATTCACATGCCACAATTTCATGGGGATTTTCAGTGCTTCACATTCTTAATTTGGGGCAACGAATCTTTCAGAACGTATACACAGACAAAAAAGTCCCTCATTTTCCCTGGTTAAAAACACACTTTCTCCTGGGTGAAAGTACACTATGTCCCATGTAAAGGTAAATTTTTGTGTGTTAAGTAATAATGCACTTTCCTTTGGAGCTGTAAATCTGATCAATCCTGTGAAGGTAAAGTTTTATACGCCACAGTACAGCTTCCCTGATACTTTAGGGAACAAAACGCAGCAAAAAAACAATGTGTTTTGGCAATGTCTTTGATGTGTGGTGACAGGTACACTGATATTTTCATATTACGAACTTTCGTAATACAAATTACCTCAAATACAACACGGTAGCTCCCAAAACACCGAAATTGAGATTGTGCTGTGTGATGAGCTATTGTCAGCCAATCATAGCTCATGTCGTGTGATCTCACCAGCGAATGACAGCAGATACTTAAAGCACTGGACACATTATGTAGTTAGCTAACAGCAACATCACTGTTAAGTAGCTCAAATACACAAATGGCAAAAGTTAATGGTTTAAGTTAATATATGTATAGCATAGTTACAAGAAAAGCTAAGCTTACACATATAATATTGGTCGTAATTCCCCCCCCCCCCCCCCCCCCCAAAGGGTGTGGTTAGGGAGGGTCCTAATGGCTCAGCTTAAATTGCAGTAGTTGATAAGTGCACTGATAAGTGCGATTATAAATTTCGCTGCTGTACACCAAACATTTTGTGGTTACTTGGCTGAATGCGTGTTCCGTTGAGGAATTCGACTTTTCCATTGGAAAGTCAGTTATGTGTGAAATTGCTCAAGTACTCACTTCACACTTGTTTTAATGATAACTATACTTTTTTTCCACAGTTACTGCGTAACTTATACTGTGAAAGAACTAAAATAAATACGAAAAACTAACCTTAAAGCTTGGTATTTTTTAGTGTACATTACCCTTTTGAAAGATATATCAAACACAAATGTACCCATGCAGTTTTAAATAATGGCATAAATGGCTGGTCTTCTGGGCCCAAAATTTTTCTAAGTGGCTGGTCCTAAAAGTGTTACGTTTTAAGTAAGGGTCAAATGCTCTGCGATTTGAGAAAATTCATCACACATTTTCACATTTAACATAGTTCATCCCCTGCAAAAGAAAATTTACTTTGAAAGTAACTCTTCTCAAACCACTATTCACAATATTTTACAGCAACTAGTTACAAATGTAAACAGTTATGATGTCATGCTCATTGAAAGCTGTTTGTTGTTACAGAGTATTATATAGTCTTTGTCCTAAAGCCTTTGATACATGTCATGCTCATCGAAAGCAGTTCATTGTTACACAGTATTATATAGTCTTTATCCTAAAGCCTTTGAGACATGCAGCTGTCGACGTATGATTGTGTGTGAATTATGTTTTGTTGCTGTAAATGGTGCATATTCATAAAGATTGTTTCGGTGTTACTGCCATAGGAAAATCTTCTATACTACTTTTCTGTTTATGCTTTACTGCTGGAGTATTAGACTGCAGTAGCTGGCTACAGTAGAATTCTTTGTTAGATTATCAATTCTTACAGAATTCTTTGTTAGATTATCAATTCTTACCAGTCTAAACTGCCACAATTTATCTGAAAATTAAAACAATGAAAAATTCCTGAGTTTTTCCCAGATTTACTGTGGCATTTACACCCTGGCGTTAGTACTGAGCAGTGAGCAGGAAGAACGAAATTAATTACCTTGTCTCTACATCAGCTCCACTGTAAACTACTGGCAGCTAAGTAACATAACTGAACAAAGTTTTCCCATCCTTCATGATTTCTATTTTATGGGCATTAGACCACTGTATACGGCATGTTTCAATGCCAAGTGTTTTGCCTCCCGATACTGGTAACATGAGTTTACATGTGAACATACAATGGTCTGGCCATGACACCCTCCAACCTCTGACAAAGAACCGCAGAGTCGTTCCAATTTGTGTACAGAGCTTTTGATGCAAAGAGTCAGTGCTGTTTCCTTTATTTAACAATAAGGCTCACAATTTATCTAATTACGGCCAACCTCCACTTCTGTTAAAGTTTTTGATGTTTTTAATTTCTGCGTGTCTCTGTATACACTAGCGTAGTAATGATTAGACAATGGTAAAACTACAGCAGTGATTTTACAAATGGGAAGATGTAAATAATGGCTTTGAAAGGATGCACTATAAGATACAACACAAGATGTTTTTACTTCTAAAACAGAGCCCAATCTGACAGTTTCGCGTGTACTGCCAGCCAAATTTTTCTGGCACTGAATATTGATGACAAATTCCAAGAAACTTAAAAAGTTAAACAAAAAGGTAAAGTACACCACAAAGAGGCATTCAAAATAGTACATCTGGACTTCAACTGCACAGTTGTCCAGCTCCTAGAACATCAGTTTACTTAATTAATTAGTTAATTACAGTATAACTCCAATTTTACGTTCCTGGAATTAACATTTTCCCACCGTTTACGACATTTTTTATCGGTCCTATCAATTTCCAAAAGTCCACAATGTTAATTTGTACACGATTTTGCGTCACCATATTTATAATTTTCCCACAATTTACGCATTACGAAAAAACGTTTGTGGAGAAAAAATGATGTTGGCCGTCCAGTAGTGTTTACAAATATTACACGGTTAAGTTTCTTGACACCAGGGTACTCCACTCAGCAGATTTGACTTGGTAAACATGTAAAAGTTGGGATAATTCGTGCCATATCTCCCACCGCTGCCAAGCTCTACTTGGCTTGGCAGCTGATGGGAGTAACTAGGTTCATTCGAATTAAGGTATCATGACCAATCACAACCATTTCCAAACTGTCTCTACTGCGCAAACGCAGGTTCATGATTGTTGTGATCATCATGACACCTTTGTCAAACCATATTTAGCATGTTTCGGCATATGGCCACTTGGAGCGCTAGTTGACACCATCATTCACTTTGAGTTGCTCAAATGTTTTTAGTGTAAACACAGCACCAGTTACGTATTTTATTCACGCTGAGCAAAATGTGTTTTGAGAATTTATTCTCCTTGTCAAGTGCAGTATTTATGTACATATCTTTTGTGATGTTACACAAACAAACGATGTGAGTGATAGTTTGCATGTGTGTGTGGTTTCCTACATAACTGATAAAGCACTGTATCTGATAACTTCAAAAAGACAACTACAGTGCAAGAGACGTAGAATCACACGTATTCAAAGACCACACAATATACTTACTCACATATTTACACTTGGCAATGAAAAAAATTCTCAAAACACATAGTGCTAGGCATGAAAAACAGGTAACTAGTGCTGCATTTCATTATTTAAATAATGAATTATAGCTGCAGGCTTTCAAAAACACCGATTATGACATAAGAAATTGAGTCAAACGTTCCTACTTCCCAGACAGTTATCAGTTCCTGTTACATCAGCGGTTTTTATTTGACAAAATACAAGTCCCTCACAAGTCTTTTGACGCCTATTATGTATTTATAACATACATGAAGTGCCAGGCGGTATCCTGTATGTAGCTTTTACAGCTTAAAACGTTATTTCCCACATTTTACATTTTCCTGCATTTTACGCCATCTTTTGGAAGTCCTCTGAAAACAGTACAAGCAGGGCTTCATTGTAGTTAGTTTCATGTTGCATGGATCATTTTGCGTGATAAATCGTAATGATGTGGAACAATCATTTGACTTTAACTTAGCTCATTAATTTGTAAATATGGCTATACATATTGAACATTTATAAGTAGTAGTTGTTTTTAAAAATATGTTATTGGTCTCTTATGATTGTTATGTACTAACAGTGGTAATTCAATCAGTGACGCAACATCAACTAATGTGGGTACCTGATAATATGAATATCATGAATGTCGTGGCTACTATTCATGAGCGAACAAGAAATTGTCCAAACTCTTTAACAGACCATAGTTCATTGGCTTTATCAGTAAAATATTTAGGTTAATAAAGTGCCCACATAAATGAACAAATGAATCAGGACAACATATAGTACCTCTCTCTCGATTGCAATGTTGTTCTCTCTCTGAACAGGGGTTAGAATATAGGTGACATTGCTGTAACTGCTGTAGTCACAGCCTAGGCAAACAATTATCTTGTGCATTATGACATCACTGCATATAATACACAAGTTGGTGAATTCCCTGCTGCATGTAAATATGATTGCTACAGAATTTTTTACACAACCTACAATCCTCATGTTACAACTGCAATATAACTGTGGCGATGATCAGAACTATACTACAATATTATGAAATCTTCACATTGAGCAACATGCACTGCGCAAAGGAAAAACTATATAGGAAAGGTACTAATATTGTTAAGATAATGACAGTAAAAAAGTAAGTGTACTATAGCATGGGCACCACACCCAATGTGTAACCAGAAATATCAAATACACAGAACCAAGTATCAAAAATTTCTTCCTTTGAAAGGGGGAGCACAGGAGCGGCGATTGCAGGAGATGGGAAGGGGGGGAGTGCAAGAGTTGGAGTTAAAGAAGAGCAGAGCAACAAGTGTACGTTTTTCAACTTTCATACTCAATCTATATGTACCCAAATGCAGGAAAGGATTAACTGTGAGAATCACAGAATAAAGCAAATGAAATAAATTTATGAGCGGGAAGCAAGGGTATTACAAGAATTACTAATACCATGCGGAAAAAAGAGCAACACTAATAACATAATTTTTTGGGTAATGCTACCGATAATTATTACTGAGGCAATGCCAAAAAGGTATAAATCATTAGCCCAAACATAGGTAATTATCTCCCGTTTGTATTCATAACATGTGAATATGTAAGTGAATGTCCTACAAAAATAAACTGCTAAACAACATATAATTTTATCTAATACTCTAGCAAAAGACAATGTCCAAATGAAATTATAGAGCTACAAATTTCATGACAAATTACACTCTCACATCTATCTCTTCTTCCCTTGTTTGTGCTTTTTCTCCTCTATCTCAACCATAAGCTGCTGCACTTTCAGTTTACTTCTCTCTCTCTCTCTCTCTCTCTCTCACACACACACACTCCTAGGTGAGTGAGAGAGAGAGAGAGAGAGAGAGAGAGAGAGAGAGAGAGAGAGAGAGGGGGGGGGGGAGGGGGGGAGGGAGGGAGGGGAGAGGGGGAGAGAGGGGGGGGAGGGGGGGAGGGAGGGAGGGGAGAGGGGGAGAGAGGGGGGAGGGGGGGGAGGGGGAGAGAGGGGGGGGGGAGAGAGAGAGAGAGAGAGGGGGAGAGAGAGAGAGAGAGAGAGAGAGAGAGAGAGAGAGAGAGAGAGAGAGAGAGAAAAAGAGAGAGAGAATTTAAATTAAAAAAATTAGCTGATGCCAAAATAACAAACAACAAAATATCTTGAAAACTATTACCTTTCTCCTCTGGTGGAGATGACACGACTTCTTGTATGGAATGGTCCACAGATTTTTTTGGAGCAGATCTTGTTTCTTCTTTCTTTAAATCTGTAGGAGGAAGTGACTTATGGTCACTTCCTGCATTTACTCTCCTAATTATGTCTGGCGTAGAGAAAAGTGCTGGACCTAATGCCTCGGCCAAATGTGCTGGGGGTTTCCTATTCTCTCGTTTAGGATAATTTTTTCGTATGTCTTGTTTATGGTCAGTTATAACGGATATTTTGCCAGGTGGAACAGGTGAGACAGGAGACACAGGTGAATCAGCCACAGAAGTCTGTTTCATAACAGCATTTTTTGTGGCACTCTTTGTGTCTGGTAGTACCTGTTCCAGCACTGGCTTACTCTCCTCTTCTTTCTGCTTCTCTGCAGGTGGTTCAACAGACTTTGAGGAAACTGCATCACTGTCCACATCGGATTTTCTTTTCCCCTGACTTCTTCCATATGACCTAATGGGTTTCCTGTTCAGGGAACTCTCCAACACAGCATCAGCACTCGAATTGTTGAGATTGGTTCTCACAACACTATTACTTCCAAAAATATGTTCACCTCGGGATGCCGCTGGCGCACTTTCAGAACTGTCCTGAGCCTTGTCCATTGCAGCTAAAGCAGCTGCCATTTCTGAATCTAACTTATGCACTTGTTCCACATCCTCTGACTTTGCTGCTCCCCGTCCACCACGACTGCCTCCACGTCGTCTTGCTCCTCCTCTCACACCACGGCTCCGATCCCACCCTCTACCCAATGAGCCCCTGGATCGTATGCCTCTTCCCCGATTTCCTCTCCCACCTCTGCTGGAGCCACGTTGTCGAATAGTCAAGCGGGCTCTGTAATCATCATCAGTGTCTGGATCGTCATCATCCTCCGATTCTTCAGTCTCATCATCACGTGGAAAATTAGCAAACTCTTCATCATCATCTAAAACAGGAAAAATGAAATAAAATTAATTTATGTTTATCAATTACAACATTAATTCAGAAAATAAAGGAAGTATTCAAACCTTCTGAACTATTTTTCAGGGGAATTTTGTGTGATTCTGAACTTCTAGAGGTTGGCTGTGCTCCCAGAAGTTGTGGTGGTATACTTGGCATCTTAGCCACAAGAACTTTTGCTTGACCAGTGTTTGCAGTCAAAGCTGTTGATGTCACTGAAAAAGTTAATGCTGAATTTACAAAGGAAAGTGTAATAACCTGGTAAAATTGAATGTACAGGAAAATTCAAATGGATGTATGTTCAAAGAGTATAGGAGGACAAGGAAAAAAATGTGTGGATTTTTCCCAGATTTCCCGGTTGAAAATATACTTTTTCCGTATTGAGTGACAGTATACTTTCCCCCGGAATGCTAAAATCCTTTGAATGGTTAAGAATTTGTAGAGTGTCATAGACCTTCTAAGCACTTAAAAACAAGAAGGATGCGTTTCAGAAAGATTTTGCTGGACATTCTTGTATTACGATATGCTGCATATTTTCATATTACAGAAGTATGAATTTGAACTCCACAAACACAGTATGTTAGTTTCCAAAGCACTTAAACTGAGGTTGTGATGTGCTTTTGTAAGCCAATCATAGCTCATGATCTCGTCAACCGATAGCAGCAGATATTCAGAGCATATGACACGTGATGTAGTCAACAATATCATTGTTAAGTAGCATGAAACCACAAATAGGGAAAGTTAATGGTTTAAATTGATACACATAATGTAGCTACAAGAAAAGCTAAGCTTTCACTTAAATAATAGTATTATTATTTTTTTTATTTTTTATTTTGCATGTGTTATAGTTTGTGACACATCATACAAATGTGCCAGTAGAATTTTAAATAATGACATAAATGTCTGGTCTTCTGGGATTAAAATGCTTCTAAGGGGCTGGTCCTCAAAATGTTAAATTTTAAATGAGAGTCAAATGCTTTGTGATTTAAGAAACTCATCACACATTTTCACACATAACATAATTCATCTTGTTTAGAAGGAAATCTACTTTGAACATAACACTTTTCAAACCACCATTCACAATATTTTCCCGTGACCTGTTAGAAAGAGATTCTTTTCAGTACTTGCTAGAGAACACCAGAAAACAGGAGTTACTGTGCATACACAGCCACGATGACATACAACATTAAGAGATGTTAGATTACATCATAAAAGAAACAGGACATCGGAGGATACTCCGAGAGCATCAGAATTTTGCAAACCATACTAAAATGCACAATAAGGCTTAAAGCACACATTTGTATGTTCATATTAAAAATGAGGTGTGCCCAACTCGATATTAAGCTTTTCAGAGTTGTTTTTGGGGTGCAAATTCTCTTTGAGTACCAGTACTGTATTATCTCAAGTTTAGTTCTTTATTATGGCATAATGCCATACGTACTGAAAGGTGAAACCGTGCACTTAAAATTTAGCACACAGTTGAAACAAGCCAATAGTGTGGAATGAAACTTTTGTTTCAAATAAACTGACTTCTTCTGTGGAAAAGATTAAAATAAAAGCCAAAATTCTTTAGCAAACTGACAGAAATTACTTAATTGCTCCATAAGCCAATCAATGCTTGACCGCTAAAGATGTTGAAATAAAATCAGAAAACTGAAACTAATAACATATTTTAGCTTCTGTAACTACACAAATGTATTTTAATTCACTTGATAGCTCCTTGAGACAGACATCACTTTTGTTTTCATTTGATTTGCGGACTGTAAATGAAGAGGAAATAGCAAAATCACCAAATGTAAACACAGATCACACGGAGACTACCCCCTATCCACTACAAATCTGACTGCACTGCTCTGCACATGCATGAATGTGCAGGCTTGGGTGTGCCAGATAAATTTTTCCAGTTAATACCTGGCTGCTTGTTGCTACTACTGCTACAGCTAACAGCCAGAAATGGAAGAAGATACTGCTCATACATGACTCAACTCTGCATATGCCTGAGCTGGCTGGCAACTGCTTTAACGAACCTAATGTACATAGTTGTGGCATCACGCTCTTCAGAAGCAGTTTGTAGTTATGAAGTATTGCATAGTCTTTGTCCTAAGGCCTTTGAGACATTTTGCAGTTGGCAGACACTTGCGTGGGAACTGTGTTTTGTTGTTGTAAATTGCACATTGCCTTGTCCTCTTTGGCACTGGTACTGTAAAAATATAATAAAAGGAATTTGGAGACGGTGAACTGTGAGAAATGAGACAGCACAAAAACGTACACAATATACTCGTCCATCTGTACGCAACCCCTGCTGCCAATCCCTTACCTCAACGCTCGTATCCCTGTAATAAAACTAGATGCAAGACCTGTCCCATACAGCCGCGTACCACCACCTACACCGGTCTGGTCCCCATCACCTATCCCATCAAAGGCAGGACTACCAGTGAAACCAGTCATGTGATCTACAAGCTAAGCTGCAACCTCTGTGCTGCAGTCTACGAACGCATGACAACCAACAAGCTGTCTGTCCGTATGAATGGCCGCTGATGAACTATGGCCAAGAAAGAACAGGACCTCTCTGTTGGTGAGCATACCGACTACGCGGCATTCTTCATTTCAATGACTGCTTCACAGCCTATGCCGTATGGATCCTTCCCACCACCACCAGCTTTTCTGAATTGCGCAGATTGAAACTTTCCCTGCAATATATCCTATGTTCTTGTAACCCTCCTGCCCTCAAACTTCATTAGTCATTTTCCTCACCCATCTAGCCCCTTCCTGTTCCCATTCCAGCACTACACAAGCCCTCTATTCCACCAACACGGCCAGTCTTTTTACTTCTCTCCTTTTCCATTACCCCCCCCCCCCCCACCCCACCTCACGCCCTACCCACCGTCGAACCTCCTGACTGCAACTAGCCGCCCTATCCCCTCTCCACCTCATCCCTGCAGACTCCTCAGCAACACATCACCTACCCCACCCCAACCATGCTATCCCTTCCCTTCCTAGCCCCAGCCTCCTCATCACTCCCATCCAGTTGCCTCTCCCAACAGGCACTGCTGCTGCTGCTCATAGTCTGACCTCAGCTGATAGAGACTGTGGTCATTTGCATGTGAATTGCATTTGCGCGTTTGTGTGTGTGTGTGTGTGTGTGTGTGTGTGTGTGTGTGTGTGTCCTCTATTTTTGACAAAGGCCTTGTTGGCTGAAAGTTTATTTTGTGACAGTCTTTTTGTTGTGCCTAGTGCGACTCTGCATCTCTGTTATATGGTGAGTAGCAAGTATCCTTTTCATAATATTGTTACGTTTTATTTTATTTCTTTATTTATTTTTTCCACTCTCATTTATGTTTTATTGCTGCAGTAATATTCTGCAGTAGTGGGATAGAATAAAATTCTTTGTTACAATATCAGTTCTTACCAGTCAAAATTACATAAAGTTAAACTAACACAATGAAAAGTTCCCAGAATTCTAAAAAAAAATACCAAGTTTTTCTCAGTTTTCTCCCACATGCAAAAACTCCTGGGTTTTTCCCACATTTTCTGGGGTGTATACATACTGATGTTGCAGTGATTATGTGGAAGTGGCCAAAATTTAATCTCTTTCTTATGATCTAATAACTGGTTGACCAAAATGAAAAGCTAAATGGAGTAGCAGCATAGTTTCCCAGTGGGATTTGTGCAAGAAGCACAATTGCAAGGAATATCTGTGCATTACAACTCCATCACTAGTAGGTGACCAAAGCCTACACAGTACAGAACTCAGAAAAATGCCTGCAAGGTGAGAGGCAGGGAGTGGGGAAACAATAAAGTTCCTCACACTTTTCAGCCTAATGTTTGCCTAATTTTATCGACAGCCATTTTATGTTGTCTCATTACTCACAGTGCACCATCTCCAAATTGCTTTTATTATATTTTTAGCGTACCAGTCAAGGAGGAAATTTCTTGAGAAACTTACATACAGACATCATGACATCCACATTGTAAGTAAGAAAGAGTCATTGCAATCAACCACTGATGATGTCTTAATTGAGTAAAACGAAACGTGTTGTATGGAAACCACATTTTGATAGTTGCATACACAGTCATAGTCGTAATAAACTATTTATCAGCAGCTACTGATACCATGGCAACCGAAATGAAGAATTTTAACTATATAAATCTAGAAGTATCAGCCTGTAGTAAACAAGACATGGACTTAATATAATTACTTTACTCAAACTTCATCAAGTCAGTCACACATACACAAATCTTGAAGATGGACATGTGCTTAAGCGAGTGCCAACAGCATATCAAGGACAGTTTGTCGTGAAGGTGGAAGCTGACAACCCACATCAGCAAACAGAGCATTCAGCTAGTGAGACAGTACCACGTACAGCCATGGAGGCGATACTCAAGTATTCAGGTACTCTGCCCAAAAGGTTGAAGGCACCGCTTTGCGGTCACTTGGTACGGTCCTTCATTCACTTGGGAAAGGCCCATGCTTGTCTACATCTTCTATCAGTCATGGATGTGAAAAAACTGCAGTGCCAGCTTGCAGAGCCTACGTTCCACTTCAGCCATTTGAACATGGTCCAGGAGGCCAAGTCTTCACTCACGCAGCAACCAGTACACCACAATTTATCAACCAAATTATCCTGTAACTAGTAAGACTGTAGTCCGTCGGAATCGGAGACGCAGAAGGGATGACCATACATTGAGACTGTCTTCTGAATGGAGATATTTAAGTGGGACGCAACACCATCATAGATGCTGATGCCACTATCTGTCCTCATCATCCAGAGGTATCAGTGGACAAGCCCCACTGTGGTGTCTAAATTACAATGCATTTCCTTTGCCTTCGCAACTTCTGTCAGATAGGACACTGTAGAGCAGCCAAGCTTGGATGTTACATGCCATGGCTGAATACTGAAAGGCTTGCAAATGACGTACTGAGTCCTGTCACACTGTGCTGTTTACATTTCTTGATTACTCCTCGACTCAGTGTGGAAATGTACTCTGAATGGCGCCCAGCATTCTGCAACACCTGCACTCTTTTCATGCCCCAGGTACTGATCTGGACACATGGTACTGTAGTTACCTGCTGGTTGGTACAGCTACTGCAGTTTTAAGTTGAGCCACTATGGAAAGTGTTGGGCATGTCAGCATTTGAAAGACATGCCACACAATGAGCAAGGCAATCGGCAAGGGCGGCCCGATCGTCGACAGCAGTCACCACTGGCCCAAAACTTGTAAAAAGTATTGTTCCAGTGGCACTCATTGGGAACTGTATCTTGCATACTCGAGCCTCCAAGTTCTCAGTTGGCACAAATTCCAGTCGTGTGATTACTCTCTGTGTACCCACATTCTTGTTGTCACTTATCTGTCCCAATAGAACTTAGTTATTTAAGACCATGTTTCCTTCTACATCTACATCTACATCCATACTCCGCAAGCCACCTGACGGTGTGTGGCGGAGGGTACCCTGAGTACCTCTATCGGTTCTCCCTTCTATTCCAGTCTCGTATTGTTCGTGGAAAGAAGGATTGTTGGTATGCTTCTGTGTGGGCCCTAGTCTCTCTGATTTTATCCTCATGGTCTCTTCGCGAGATATACGTAGGAGGGAGCAATATACTGCTTGACTCTTCGGTGAAGGTATGTTCTCGAAACTTCAACAAAAGCCCGTACTGAGCTACTGAGAGTCTCTCCTGCAGAGCCTTCCACTGGAGTTTATCTATCATCTTCGTAACGCTTTCGCGATTACTAAATGATCCTGTAACGAAGCGTGCTGCTCTCCGTTGGATCTTCTCTATCTCTTCTATCAACCCTATCTGGTACGGATCCCACACTGCTGAGCAGTATTCAAGCAGTGGGCGAACAAGTGTACTGTAACCTACTTCCTTTGTTTTCGGATTGCATTTCCTTAGGATTCTTCCAATGAGTCTCAGTCTGGCATCTGCTTTACCGACGATCAACTTTATATGATCATTCCATTTTAAATCACTCCTAATGCGTACTCCCAGATAATTTATGGCATTTACTGCTTCCAGTTGCTGACCTGCTATTTTGTAGCTAAATGATAAGGGATCTATCTTTCTATGTATTCGCAGCACATTACACTTGTCTACATTGAGACTGAATTGCCATTCCCTGCACCATGCGTCAATTCGCTGCAGATCCTCCTGCATTTCAGAACAATTTTCCATTGTTACAACCTCTCGATACACCACAGCATCATCTGCAAAAAGCCCCAGTGAACTTCCAATGTCATTAACAAGGTCATTTATGTATATTGTGAATAGCAACGGTCCTATGACACTCCCCTGCGGCACACCTGAAATCACTCTTACTTCGGAAGACTTCTCTCCATTGAGAATGACATGCTGCGTTCTGTTATCAAGGAACTCTTCAATCCAATCACACAATTGGTCAGATAGTCCATATGCTCTTACTTTGTTCATTGAACAACTGTGGGGAACTGTATCGAACGCCTTGCGGAAGTCAAGAAACACGGCATCTACCTGCGAACCCGTGTCTATGACTCTCTGAGTCTCGTGGACGAACAGCGCGAGCTGGCTTTCACACGACCGTCTTTTTCGAAACCCATGCTGATTCCTACAGAGTAGATTTCTAGTCTCCAGAAAAGTCATTATACGAGAACATAATACGTGTTCCAAAATTCTACAACTGATCGACGTTAGAGATATAGGTCTACAGTTCTGCACATCTGTTCAACGTCCCTTCTTGAAAACGGGGATGACCTGTGCCCTTTCCCAATCCTTTGGAACGCTACGCTCTTCTAGAGACCTACGGTACACCGCTGCAAGAAAGGGGGCAAGTTCCTTCGCATACTCCGTGTAAAATCGAACTGGTATCCCATTAGGTCCAGCAGCCTTTCCTCTTTTGAGCGATTTTAATTGTTTCTCAATCCCTCTGTCGTGTATTTCGATATCTACCATTTTGTCATCTGTGCGACAATCTAGAGAAGGAACAACAGTGCAGTCTTCCTCTGTGAAACAGCTTTGGAAAAAGACATTTAGTATTTTGGCCTTTAGTCTGTCATCCCCTGTTTCAGTACCATTTTGGCCACAGAGCGTCTGGACATTTTGTTTTGATCCACCTACCGCTTTGACATAAGACCAAAATTTCTTAGTATTTTCTGCCAAGTCAGTACATAGAACTTTACTTTCGAATTCACTGAACGCCTCTCGCATAGCCCTCCTCACACTACATTTCGCATACCGTAATTTTTGTTTGTCTGCAAGGCTTTGACTATGTTTATGTTTGCTGTGAAGTTCCCTTTGCTTCCGCAGCAGTTTTCTAACTCGGTTGTTGTACCACGGTGGCTCTTTTCCATCTCTTACGATCTTGCTTGGCACATACTCATCTAACGCGTATTGTACGATGGTTTTGAACTTTGTCCACTGATCCTCAACACTATCTGTACTTGAGACAAAACTTTTGTGTTGAACCGTCAGGTACTCTGTAATCTGCTTTTTGTCACTTTTGCTAAACAGAAGAATCTTCCTACCTTTTTTAATATTTCTATTTACGGCTGAAATCATCGATGCAGTAATCGCCTTATGATCGCTGATTCCCTGTTCTGCGTTAACTGTTTCAAATAGTCTGGGTCTGTGTCATCAGAAGGTCTAATATGTTATCGCCACGAGTCGGTTTTCTATTTAACTGCTCAAGGTAGTTTTCAGATAAAGCACTTCAAAAAATTTCACTGGATTCTTTGTCCCTGCCACCCGTTGTGAACGTTTGAGACTCCCAGTCTATATCTGGCAAATTAAAATCTCCACCCAGAACTATAACATGGTGGGGAAATCTACTAGAAATATTTTCCAAATTATCCTTCAGGTGGTCAGCCACAACAACTGCTGAGCCAGGGGGCCTATAGAGACATCCAATTACCGTGTCCAATTACCATGTCTGAGCCTGCTTTAACCGTGACCTGCACCCAAATTATTTCACATTTCGGATCTCCGTCAATTTCCTTTGATACTATTGCACTTCTTATCGCTATAAACACGCCTCCCCCTTCACTGTCCAGCCTGTCTCTGTGGTATACATTCCAATCTGAGTTTAGGATTTCTTTACTGTTTACATCTGGTTTCAGCCAACTTTCTGTCCCTGGTACTATATGGGCATTGTGACCATTTTTTAATGAGAGCAGTCCTGGGACCTTTCTATAGACGCTCCTGCAGTTAACTATTAGCACATTAATATTGTTATTCCCTGTTTCATTTTGCCTACTCCTACCTTGCCGCTTCTCAGGAGGCATCTTGTCAGGCCTAGGGAGGGAATTCTCTAACCTAAAAAAACCCACATGTGCACTCCACACGTACTCTGCTACCCTTGTAGCCACTTCCAGCGTGTAGTGCACGCCTGACCTATTCAGGGGGACCCTACATTTCTCCACCCGATAGCGGAGGTCGAGAAATTTGGACCCCAGATCTCCGCAGAATCGTCTGAGCCTCTGGTTTAAGCCTTCCACTTGGCTCCAAACCAGAGGACCGTGATCGGTTCTGGGAACGATGCTACAAATAGTTAGCTCTGATTCCACCCCGCGAGCGAGGCTTTCCGCCTTCACCAATTCTGCCAACCGCCTGTACGAACTGAGGATGACTTCTGAGCCAAGACGGCAGGAGTCATTGGTGCCGACATGAGCAACAATTTGCAGTCGGGTGCACCCAGTGCTCTCTATCGCTGCTGGCAGGGCCGCCTCCACATCTCAGGTGAGGCCCCCCAGCAAGCAGACAGAGTGAACACTGGCCTTCTTCCCCGACCTTTCCACTATTTCCTTAAGGGGTTCCATCACCCGCCTAACGTTGGAGCTCCCAATAACTAATAAACCCCTCCCCCCATGTGCCTGCTTGGACCTTGCTGAAGGAGCGGCCACATGTCCACTCACAGGCAGAGCGGGCGACGCCACACGGCCGGCCTCCACGTTTACCCTCCGCCTCGTGTGCCGCGAACGCCGCTGAACCCGCCACTCCCCTTGGGGAGAGGGTGGCCCAACCGTGCCCGGTACCCGCGAAAATGTCTCGACAGCAGGGACAGTGAGTGAAGCATGTAACACCTGGGGTGTACCATGCGACGCACCAGACTCCCCACTGCCGCTACACTCCGAGGCAGCAGCCTGAAGACGGCTGACCGCGGCCATCAACACGTTCAGCTGTTCGCGAACAGTAGCCAGCTCCTCCTGCGTCCGTACACAGCAGTCACACATCCTATCCATCCTAAGAAATCAATTTACTGTAGAGAGTTAATCAACTTTTAACTAGACTGCTAATTGACTGAAGGTGGCTGATTGTTGACTAAACTGTGGTTGCTAGCCACTTCTTGTAGAAAACAATGAAAATAGCACTACCTGTCGCTGGACTGCATTGAAAACAAACACTAGCACTACTGGCACTATGGCTGACTAAAGGGACTCTCTCTGATTGTATTCAAAACAAACACGAAATCAATGGAACACTATTACTAGCACTCGACAATTAAAGCTTCCTAAAAGCAAAAACACACGGAAGAAGAAGTGACAAGTAAGAAAAACACAGTTAATACTTAAATTAAGGTAGCTCACTGCACAGAAAGAACATAAGTGCCAATGAGTAAGAGTAGGATTTTTGTGTGTTACGGATCCCGACGATTTACTGCTGTTATGCTCTACTACCATTTTGGAACTTTGTTGGCTATGTTGAATCTGGCAGTTGCCCACACCTTTGATGACACACACAAGATTAGCTCCTCTGCAGGAACCAGTATTGCTTTCCTATTGACGATGTGTGTCGTTTGCTGTCGTCCTATCACCAAAAGTGTACTACACAAGTGGTCATGCACGTGTCTAATTCTACAAATGTTGCAAACAGCTGCAGCAATTGTATCAAAGCTGGGTGGCTGAGCTTCATGATTTTAGTCGAAAATGTCGCTTTGTCACAGCAGCTCAGGAATCATATGGGGACATCACGGTCCGAGATGCTATCATTCGTTCGGCCCCTGATAAGGAAGTGCACCACTGTGTCCTTCAGTTTGAGCACTCTACACTGGAAGTAGTTTCGAATACTGAACAGTAATTTGAAGTTTCCCGCACCGCAAGTCGACAGAGGCCTGGAATGAGGCTTGGAATAATGTCTCTGAGGGGAGGGGTCATGGCCCATCAACATTCCAATGGTTCTGAACAGCCTACTGCCTTTGCACCAAAAACACTTGACTCAACTGAACGACATTATTCTCAGGTGGAAAACAAAGCCCTTGCTATACTCTATACCAGAGCCCAGACCCCTTGTTCGAACAAGTGGAGCTGCTTTGTTTTCAACTGGAGGCACACATGCTAGATGGTTTTTCCGTATTGCCTCTGCTATGGCAGTATATCTGATGCTCTGGCAGGTCGTGTGCATGGTACAACAGAGGTGTCCAAAACGTCAACAGGCCAGGTGTTGGACCCCCTTCAGAATAATTACGCATTGCACCATCATTTCTCCCTCTTGGATGGCATTGTTCTCTTGTCAAGAGACAAATTTTCTTTCTGTGTTGTGATTCCAGCGGCTCTGTGGCGTGAGATCCTCTGTTTATTACATAACGGTCACTGGGTGTCCTCTCGCATGAATCTGTGATGTGGAACACTTTGTTGTGGCCTGCCATATGTTCTGGGACAACCAGTCAGCACCGTGCACGGTTTTTTCACCATGGCCGGCTCCTACATAGCCTTGGGAGTGTGTCCATATTGATTATGCTTGTACTTCTAAAGAACTTTTGGTTGTTGGCAACTGACCATTTTTTTCATTTTCCTTATGTCATTTGTTGTCTGGCTGCAACAGCAGATGCGAATTTCAAGGCCCTGTCAAAGATATTCTCCACCGAAAACTTGCTTGGTTTTGCACAATAGTCCTCAGTTCATGGCTCAATCTTCCAAGGACATTTATAACCACAATGGCATTAGTCATGTCACGGCTCCTCCTTTCCATTCACATTTGGAACGAGATGGAACATCTCATCGGGATGTTTGAGACACATGCGCAAGTACGTGGCAGATTTTCCCACTGGGGCAGCTCATATTTTTCTGAAGGTTGTACAGAATGAAGCCAGATTGGGGCCAAGAATCCCACCAAGCTCATGCAAGGCTGCCAACCATGGATGCTGCTGATACTGTGTCCCCTAGCATCACGGGTTTTATCAAAGTTCGCCTCTGGTGTGTCCAATTGGGCCAGAGGTTTCAGACATTCCCCCCCCCCCCCCCCTCCTGAATCACAGACATTTTCCATAGCCAGTGCGGCTTTTGTGTCTTCACAGTGGGCAGTAACGATCAGCTTGTGGCATGCCACTGGAACCAGTTGCATCTCAGGATGAGCACTGAGCTGCCTCTACAGGCCTAGGGCCAGCTGCTGCATATTCATCTACCACTGCCAGTTTCCTGTTCTCCACTGCTGCTTCCTGCAGCCAGTGCCAGCCCCTCCTCCTGTGCTGAGCCTGCAACACCATCAGTGGGGTTTTCAACATTTCTCCTCACCAATTTGCTGCTGTTGTTCCCAGAGCTGGGGCCCTTCATCACGGACCCTGACATCAAGGTGGCTTCCTGCCCGCTGCGAGCCTACGACAATCGGAGTGCACTCCTCCCAGTCACTTTCGACTGTATGCATCAGTCCCAGTGGACGGGGAACTCCTCGCATCTCTTGCTGCCCTCATGAACACCCCAGACGTGTTGGCTGTTGCAGCATTGCTAGTTACCACACCCACCGTGATCATAAAGTTGGGCCACTAAGGCAAGCATAGCGTGTGCCGCATTCGAATGATGTGCTGCACAATGGGGCGGACACCAGGGCTGCTGTCGCCTGGCACAAGTGCATGCTGCTTAATACCACTGGTATCTGCCAGGAAAGTATCTTTGTATGTGCATACTCAGGCCTCTAAGCAGTCAGTTGTCAAATTTATTCCAGTTGGGTGGTTACTCCCTGTTTACTAATATACTTGTTCTATATAATAAAACTTGGTTATTTAGGACTGTGTGTTTCCCTCATGTTCCCAGTAAGAATATGTATGACCTGGACCTGGTTCTCTGCTGACTGCACCAAGCAATAATTTTAAAAATGTATATGCACACCTGGGAAATGGATCTGCTCTGCAACAATATTTTAATGATAAACCCTGACAGAAATCTTAAAAATTTATATGTACACCCGGAAACTGGATCTGCTGTGCAACAGCAGTTTTATGATGCCTTGGTAGAAATCAGAGTCAACTCAGGATATGAAGTGTGCAAATATTCTATGGCATAATTCCAACACAATATGTCCAAACATAATTTACATATTACAAGGGACGTTAATAACAACTGAAATTACAAGTAGTCACTGGCATGCACAATATGAATCACAGTAAACTACTGTTGCTACCAGCCATGAATTTCACGGATAACTGGAAAGAAATTTTACTTTACACTTTACAGTATTAATTCTACATCGATGTTCTGTAAAACTTTACCTTGTGTAGGTGGACTCCTGTTGACTACAACCATATTGTTGCTTGTAACAACTGAATCACTAACACCAGAATTTTGCACTATGGTTCTATCAGATGTGTGCACAACCGTAGGTAAACTTAGCTCATGCAGAGGTACAGCTGTGTTGTTCGTAACTATAACTCTCTGCTGGCCTCCACTTGTTAAATGTCCTCCAGCTTTGGAAGCAAGAGAAACAAGCTGGGAACCTCCAGATGGTTGAGCTGTTGCCTGCAAATTAAACCATTTGTTCACAATAATAAATTCTTCATGAGTGAACATATCACACAGACCAAACAACATTTTCTAAATTTTCCTCATAAGACCTTATATAAGAGAAAAGCGAATATACCACAAGTTTGCTACTCAACTGTACTTACGATTTTCCTGAAAATGTGCTGCACAGAAGACAGGGTTGTTCCTTACATGAAAACAGGGTTGTTCCTTACATGAAATATTTGAGTAAAAACAAGTGTGGGTAGGGGAAACAGAGGTGGGGCGACAGCAAGAGGGGAAGATGGAGAACGCACGACGGGGAAGGGGGGAAAGGCACGACTGGGAAGGGGGGAAAGGCACGACGGGGAAGGGGGAAAAGGAAGGAAGAGCAAGGAGGGAAAGGAGGGCCAAGAGCGAAGAGGAGGGAGGCCCAAGAGCGAAGAGGAGGGAGGCCCAAGAGCGAAGAGGAGGGAGGGCCAAGAGCGAAGAGGAGGGAGGGCCAAGAGCGAAGAGGAAGGCGGAGATAGAATGAAGAGACAGGAGGAGAAAGAATGAAGAGAAAGGAGGGGAAAGAAATAAGAGAAAGGAGGGGAAAGAAATAAGAGGAAGGAGGGGAAAGAAATAAGAGGAAGGAGGGGAAAGAAATAAGAGGAAGGAGGGGAAAGAAATAAGAGGAAGGAGGGGAAAGAAATAAGAGGAAGGAGGGGAAAGAAATAAGAGGAAGGAAGGGGAAAAAGGAGGAGGAGGAGAGATGAATGGAAGAGGGCAGTAAGAAGTAGGAGGAAAGACGGACAGAGGGAGGCAGGGGGTGGGGGTGAGGGTGGGGGTGGGGTGAAGGAGTGCAGAAAAGAGAGGAGGAGTGCAGAAAAGAGAGGAGAAGTGCAGAAAGAGAGGAGGAGTGCAGAAAAGAGAGGAGAAGTGCAGAAAGAGAAGAGAAGTGCAGAAAGAGAAGAGAAGTGCAGAAAGAGAGGAGAAGTGCAGAAAGAGAAGAGAAGTGCAGAAAGAGAGGAGAAGTGCAGAAAAGAGAGGAGAAGGGAAGTGAAGACAGAGGGAGGACAAAGGAAAGAAAGACAAGAATAATTTAGCAAAAGGGACAGAAGAAAATAGGGATGAGGAAGGAAAATGAAGACTGGGAGTGGTGGGGGCAAAAGGAGGACAGGGGGGTGGGAGCATGGCAGTGGGAAGGGGGTTGGGAGCAGGGCAGAAGAAAGGAGGAGAGAGCAGGGCAGAAGAAAGGAGGAGAGAGCAGGGCAGAAGAAAGGAGGAGAGAGCAGGGCAGAAGAAAGGAGGAGAGAGCAGGGCAGAAGAAAGGAGGAGAGAGCAGGGCAGAAGAAAGGAGGAGAGAGCAGGGCAGAAGAAAGGAGGAGAGAGCAGGGCAGAAGAAAGGAGGAGAGAGCAGGGCAGAAGAAAGGAGGAGAGAGCAGGGCAGAAGAAAGGAGGAGAGAGCAGGGCAGAAGAAAGGAGGAGAGAGCAGGGCCGTGGCACGAGGGTGAGAGCAGGGGTGCAAGAGAGGTGAGATGAGGCAAGAAAGTCTGGGTAGAAAGAGGAGGGAATGAAGAGGAGGAGGGAACGAAGGGAGGGCAGGGAGGCTAGAGGTGAGGAAAGAAACAAGAGGATGTAATTAAGAAGGGGGTGTCATAAAGAGGGGGAGGGAAGAAAGATGGAGTGTGAAGGAGTGGTTGGGGGGTAAGTCATGGTGGGTGAGTCATGGCGGGGTTGCGTGGGTGAGTCATGGTGGGGTTGCGTGGGTGAGTCAGGTCAGGAGAGTGGGAACATTGGGGCAGGGTAGCAGCAGGGTTAAGAAGCGAGCTGGGACAGGGGATGGACTTGGTCGTCGCAGGGGGGAGGGTAGGAGCTGTGTAGAAGGGGGAGCTGAGCCGGGCCGAGGGGAGCTGAGCCGGGCCGGGGGGAGCTGAGCCGGGCCGGGGGGAAAAGCCGAATTGGGTGGGAGTCAGCTGGGTCGGCAGGGAGGGAAGCCGGGTAGTGGGAAACCCTGGGAAGGAGGAAAACCCGAGTGGAGGAAGTTGGGGCAGGGGGGGAGGGGTGGTAAGCTGAGGCGGGGAAGCGGTAAGCTGAGGCGGGGAAGCGGTAAGCTGAGGCGGGGAAGCGGTAAGCTGAGGCGGGGAAGCGGTAAGCTGAGGCGGGGAAGCGGTAAGCTGAGGCGGGGAAGCGGTAAGCTGAGGCGGGGAAGCGGTAAGCTGAGGCGGGGAAGCGGTAAGCTGAGGCGGGGAAGCGGTAAGCTGAGGCGGGGAAGCGGTAAGCTGAGGCGGGGAAGCGGTAAGCTGAGGCGGGGAAGCGGTAAGCTGAGGCGGGGAAGCGGTAAGCTGAGGCGGGGAAGCGGTAAGCTGAGGCGGGGGAAGCGGTAAGCTGAGGCGGGGAAGCGGTAAGCTGAGGCGGGGAAGCGGTAAGCTGAGGCGGGGAAGCGGTAAGCTGAGGCGGGGAAGCGGTAAGCTGAGGCGGGGAAGCGGTAAGCTGAGGCGGGGAAGCGGTAAGCTGAGGCGGGGAAGCGGTAAGCTGAGGCGGGGAAGCGGTAAGCTGAGGCGGGGAAGCGGTAAGCTGAGGCGGGGAAGCGGTAAGCTGAGGCGGGGAAGCGGTAAGCTGAGGCGGGGAAGCGGTAAGCTGAGGCGGGGGGACAGATAGGTAAGCTGGGAGAGGGGGAGATTGGTAAGCTGTGGTGGGGGCAGTTGGCTGGGCACAGGCAGGGGGGGAAGGCAGTTAGCTTGGGTAAGACGGGGCAGTGGGGTAATACGGGGCGGTGGGGTAATACGGGGCGGTGCGGATTGAGATGGAGTGGGGGTAAGCCTGGGACAGTCCGGGGCACAGGGAGAGTCCGGGGCAGCAAGACAGGCCGGGCTGGTAGCACAACTGGGCAATGGCAAGCCAGCGTGGCAGTAAAACAGGGCAGTGGCAAGCCAGGGAGAGGAAGTCAGGCTGTGTGAAAGTCAGGATGGGGTGTAAGTTAGGGTGGAGGGGGAAAGTTGGGGTATGGGAGGGTGGTTGGGAATCAAATTCAGGGCAAGGGAGTGTTGATGGAATGTGGGTGAGCTGGGGGAACTCCTGGCAGGCAGGTGTTGAGGTCCTCACGTGCTAGGTGGGTGATAAGAACAATTGGTCAGGAGGGTCTGCCGGCGGGGGAGGGAGAGTGCCGGTGGGGGAGGGAGAGTGCCGGTGGGGGAGGGAGAGTGCCGGGGGAGTTGAGAAAGCAGCTGGGTAGGATGGGGGATTTGAGCAGGTGGGGGGAAAAGCTGCTGGGTGGGGTTGGCAGTTGGGCAAGAGGGAGGAAGCAGGTGGGTGGTGTGCGGAGTTAAGCAGGAAGGGGGGGAGTAGCTGCATCCGGTTGAGGTGGGGAAGCAGCTGTTGGGGGGGGGGGGGGGAGGTTGGACAGTAGGTATGGGGGATGACTGAGTATGGGGGCTAGTGTAGCTGGGAATAGCAGCCAAGGGTAACTGACGGGAGGGGCAGGTGTAGCTGGGTAGGAGGGTGGAGGTAGGGGTGTCAGTGGGACCAAAGTTTGTATAAGCAGTAAGACAGGTCGCAGGTGGATGGCAGGGGACCAAGGCAGTGGCGGCAGGATGAGGGTTGCAGTGTGACCAGGGAGGGAAGGCAGGCAGTAGGGCAAGAGGGCACTGTGTAGCGGGGAGGGGGCAGTGGGACTGAGAGGGGGGGGAGTACTATGAGCTGTGGGAGGGAGGGGTCAGCATGAACTGTAGGATTGGGGTCAGGGGAGGGTGGCAGAGTGAACTGTAGGGTGGGGGAAGGGGAGGGCGGCAGTGTGAACCGTGGGGCGTGGGAGAGGGGAGGGCGGCAGTGTGAACCGTGGGGCGGGGAGAGTGGAAGGCGTCAGTGTGAACCGTGGGGTGGGGAGAGGGGAAGGTGTCAGTGTGAACCGTGGGGCGGGGAGAGGGGAAGGCGTCAGTGTGAACCGTGGGGCGGGGAGAGGGGAGGGTGGCAGTTGATGGGCGGGCTCAGAGTGACTGAGGGGAAGGGCTGTGTGGCTGGGGGGGGAGCAGTGTGGCTGGGGGGGGAGCAGTGTGGCTGGGGGGGGAGCAGTGTGGCTGGGGGGGGGAGCAGTGTGGCTGGGGGGGGAGCAGTGGAGCTGGGGGGGAGCAGTGTAGCTGGGGGGGGGCAGTGTAGCTGGGGGGGGGGGCAGTGTAGCTGGGGGGGGCAGTGTAGCTGGGGGGGGCAGTGTAGCTGGGGGGGCAGTGTAGCTGGGGGGGAGGAGCAGTGTAGCTGGGGGAGAGGAGCAGTGTAGCTGGGGGGGAGGAGCAGTGTAGCTGGGGGGGGAGGAGCAGTGTAGCTGGGGGGGGAGGAGCAGTGTAGCTGGGGGGGGGGGCAGCAGTGCAGCTGGGGGGGGAGCAGTGCAGCTGGGGGGGGGGAAGCAGTGCAGCTGGGGGGGGGGAGCAGTGCAGCTGGGGGGGGGGAGCAGTGCAGCTGGGGGGGGGGGAGCAGTGCAGCTGGGGGTGGGGAACAGTGCAGCTGGGTGGGGAGCAGTGAAGCTGGGGGGGGGGGGGCGCAGTGCAGCTGGTGGGAGGGGAGCAGTGCAGCTGGGGAGGAGCAGTGCAGCTGGGGGGGGGGACCAGTGCAGCTGGGGGGGACCAGTGCAGCTGGGGGGGGGGGGAGCAGTGCAGCTGGGGGGGGGAGCAGTGCAGCTGGGGGGGGGAGCAGTGCAGCTGGGGGGGGAGCAGTGCAGCTGGGGGGGCGGGGAGCAGTGCAGCTGGGGGGGCGGGGAGCAGTGCAGCTGGGGGGGCGGGGAGCAGTGCAGCTGGGGGGGCGGGGAGCAGTCCAGCTGGGGCGGGGAGCAGTCCAGCTGGGGCGGGGAGCAGTCCAGCTGGGGCGGGGAGCAGTGCAGCTGGGGCGGGGAGCACTGCAGCTGGGGCGGGGAGCACTGCAGCTGGGGCGGGGAGCAGTGAAGCTGGGGCGGGGGGAGTAGTGTGGTTGGGGGGGGGGGGGAGCGACCATGGCGCCTGGGGGGAGTAGTGTGGCTGGGGGGGTAGTGTGGCTGGGGGGGAGTAGTGTGGCTGGGGGGGGAGTAGTGTGGCTGGGGGGGAGTAGTGTGGCTGGGGGGGGAGTAGTGTGGCTGGGGGGGAGTAGTGTGGCTGGGGGGGAGTAGTGTGGCTGGGGGGGAGTAGTGTGTCTGGGGGGGGAGAGTAGTGTGGCTGGGGGAGAGAGTAGTGTGGCTGGGGGAGAGAGTAGTGTGGCTGGGGGAGAGAGTAGTGTGGCTGGGGGGGAGCAGAGCACGGCGGCTGGGGGGGGGGGGGAGCGCGAGCACGGCGGCTGGCGGGGGGGGGGAGCGCGAGCACGGCGGCTGGCGGGGGGGGGGGGGGGAAGCGCGAGCACGGCGGCAGGGGGGGAGCGCGAGCACGGCGGCAGGGGGGGAGCGCGAGCACGGCGGCAGGGGGGGGGAGCGCGAGCACGGCGGCAGGGGGGGGAGCGCGAGCACGGCGGCTGGCAGGGGGGGGAGACCGGGAGCACGGCGGCTGGCAGGGGGGGGGGGAGACCGGGAGCACGGCGGCTGGCAGGGGGGGGGGGGGACCGGTTTCACGGCGGCTGGGGGGGGAGCGCGAGCACGGCGGCTGGGGGGGGGGGGAGCGCGAGCACGGCGGCTGGGGGGGGAGCGCGAGCACGGCGGCTGGGGGGGGGGGAGCGCGAGCACGGCGGCTGGGGGGGGGGGGGAGCGCGAGCACGGCAGCTGGGGGGGGGAGCGCGAGCACGGCGGCTGGGGGCAGGGGGGGAGCGCGAGCACGGCGGCTGGGGGCGGGGGGGGGGCGCGAGCACGGCGGCTGGGGGCGTGGGGGGGGGGCGCGAGCACGGCGGCTGGGGGGGTGTGGGGGCGCGAGCACGGCGGCTGGGGGGGTGGGGGGGCGCGAGCACGGCGGCTGGGGGGGTGGGGGGGCGCGAGCACGGCGGCTGGGGGGGTGGGGGGGCGCGAGCACGGCGGCTGGGGGGGTGTGGGGGCGCGAGCACGGCGGCTGGGGGGGTGTGGGGGCGCGAGCACGGCGGCTGGGGGGGTGTGGGGGCGCGAGCACGGCGGCTGGGGGGGGGGGGGGCGCGAGCACGGCGGCTGGGGGGGGGGGGGCGCGAGCACGGCGGCTGGGGGGGGGGGCGCGGGCACGGCGGCTGGGGGGGGGGGCGCGGGCACGGCGGCTGGGGCGGGGGAGCGCGGGCACGGCGGCTGGGGGGGGGGGGGGAGCGCGGGCACGGCGGCTTGAGGGGGGGGCGCAAGCACAGCGACTGGGGAGAGCAGTGTGGCTGTGTGTGTGTGGGGCGGGAGGAGTGTGGCTGTGTGTGTGTGGGGCGGGAGGAGTGTGGCTGTGTGTGTGTGAGGGGGGGGGAGTGTGGCTGTGTGTGTGGGGGGGGGGAGCAGTGTGGCTGTGTGTGTGTGGGGGGGAGCAGTGTGGCTGTGTGTGGGGGGGGGGAGCAGTGTGGCTGTGTGTGTGGGGGGGGAGCAGTGTGGCTGTGTGTGTGTGTGTGGGGGGGGGGGGGGGGAGCAGTGTGGCTGTGTGTGTGTGGGGGGGGGGGGGGGGAGCAGTGTGGCTGTGTGTGTGTGGGGGGGGGGGGAGCGGTGTGGCTGTGTGTGTGTGTGGGGGGGGGGGGAGAGCAGTGTGGCTGTGTGTGTGTGTGGGGGTGGAGCAGTGTGGCTGTGTGTGTGTGTGTGGGGGGGGGGGAGCAGTGTGGCTGTGTGTGTGTGTGGGGGGGGGGAGCAGTGTGGCTGTGTGTGGGGGGGGGGAGCAGTGTGGCTGTGTGGGGGGGGCAGTGCGGCTGTGTGTGTGTGTGTGGGGGGGGGGGCAGTGTGGCTGTGTGGGGGGGGGGGGGGAGCCGTGTGGCTGTTGGGTGGGGGGGGGGGCGAGCAACGTACCACATGGGTGGGACGGCGGGGCCTGTTAAATCTCAATGTGGGGGGGGGGGGGGGGGGGGTTGGGGGCATGTTCACAAACCGTAATTTCCTGAAAGCGATGAAGAGAAAAAATCAATGATTAACCTATGCAGAAAGTCAATGTCTAAAGATTTGTTCTCTCATATTCTGGCTTTAGCACTCATTCGTTTACCACTGCTACATTAATTGTGTGCAAAAATGAAGATCTTCTTGTAGTGAAAATCAGAGCACACATTCTCCGGGCTGACACTGGAGCATGAAAACAATGACTACTTCGAAGTTGAAATATGTCACCTTTCGAGTTATTTGTACTCAAAACGTACACATTTTGTACAGCTCACGAGAAGAACACAGCAATTGGGATAATCCAAGTTCCCCGAAACTTCACTCAGTGGAAGAAGGGTCAAAGCTTTAGAGGTATTTTCCCGGTACTTCATGTGCCTTTTAATGGGCAATATCTTCAGACGAAATTATGGTGCAGAGATTAGTGTTGGATCTTCTTAATTTTGTGCCCCATGTTCAAAACTTGATTATTACTTATGCTATTGTTTTTCATTTATATACCTATGTCTGATGAATGTTTTCCACAGTATATTGATATAACATTGTCCTTATTTGTAAACTATAATTGGAGTCACAAATGATGGTGGGCGATTTTAAGCTTTTTCTGTGCACCTAAATCACACGTATCTGACCCCCAATGAGTGATCAGTAGTGTTTTGAGCACTCTGTTGTGAATGCTGTAGTTGATGCGGGCACTGTAAGTGACTGTAGCGAGTTGTTTGGTGAATTTGTATTCCATCTGTTGTGAGTTGTCAGTGCTGATGGATACTGTAAGTGATGAAGTCTACATAATGAATCATTTTCCAAAAGTTGCAAGATACACATTTTCTTCATGTGGAAAGCACGCACATGAGTGTAACACAACTGTTGCTTGAAACTGTTAACAATGCAAGCTGCACTGACATGCATGAACCACCACTGTTTGTGGACTGGACTATAATAGTATGTCAGATGAATGAATTAAAAAAAAGTAATTAATGAGAAAATTAGGAGATATTGTGGGCGAGTGCCAGGTTTTGGAAAATGATTCATTATGCATACTTTGCTGCAAAACTACTGCCAACATGCGAAATCTTCACCAATGTTAGGACTTTTCTTTCGTGAGTGTGATTCATATGAAGGCATGTTACTATGGCAAACCTGCCTTCGTGTGATGCTCGTGGTGTTTGGAATATCTGTGTTTCGAATGTTTCTATGATTGGTATCATCCAATGGAATGCACCAAATCTTCCTAAAGAATAAACATATCAATGAAACATAAGAATATAAGAGTTGATATGAGAATGAAATATCAGAACATGAGAATTTAAAAAGTTTGTAATCCTTCAATATATCATACACATACCTGTTACTGTATGTGTGACACTTCTTGTAATTTTACAGTTAGTATAATGCTCTTGTATCCCCTAAGAAACATTCACATAGTAAAATTCTACGAACGTGGGTAGATAAAGGAAAACAATAAAAATAAAATACAATAACTGGGTTTTAAACATGGGGTGTAAAATTAAAAAGCCATAACTAAAATGCTCTATACATAACACGCATGATTTTCTTCATGCCAGTCTAGTCTTAATATGTTTGGGAATTAGGGAACAATGCACAGAGGCTAATCTAAATTGAATAATCAAAAACTTGTTGTAGCTTACCTTTTTGTGTGGAAAAGTTAGCCCTTGTCCAATGTGTACAGAGGAATTCTTATCATTTGGAAGGATTAAAGGCTTGATGAGAGGAACAAGTGAGGCAGATGGTGAATTTGGTGGTGGTGCAGTTATGTGTCTGATTTGCTGTACCATCACCAAGTTATTTGACGTGTCTGTCCCTGTAACTGGACCACGACCTGATCCTCGTCCTGAGCTAGCACCACGGTAAGACAAAGATGATCGCGCAGAACTCACATCCTTCCGTGGCCGTCCAGGACCCCTTCCCTGAAAAGAGACATTGGGAAGTATTTTTAAATTATGAAATGCAAGCGCTAATTTATCCTGTAACACCAAAAATAATGTGTTTTATTGTAAATATATGCTACAAATTTCAATTAACAAACAAAACCCTTACAAGAAACGGAAAATAAGACACAACTATTTTTTCTCATCAAGTAACAACAAACAGTAATGAGAGATTGGAATCTGTTTTAATACTACATTTTTATCTATGGAAAATGAAATACAATCTCACACAAGCAGAACAAAACTGTAAAATCTGGCAGTAGTTAAACAATGATTATTTGGTGTTACGGAATGTCATTTTGCTACATGGAAGGTAAAAAAAACACACACAACAAATTACAGCTGCATAATGTATAAAGACTCAATCGTAAGCACCAGTCTCACACATTGTTTTAAGTAGGCCTGCCTGTGTGTGGGCCTAAACAGGTCAAATAGACTAGGACTATCTAGAATACTTGAGATGTTTTGACTGAGCCAAAAGATCCACAAACAGTTTTAGGCTACAATAGATATTTTGGACATTCAGTAGTATAGAACGCACTTACAAAGTTGATGCAGCAGGGATTCTGCACAGAGACAAAATACTTTGCAGCAAAGCCAGTTTACTTTCTGTCAATGTTCCCTACCATTTACTACATGCCCCACTGTGTGCACTTCTCCCTTCTCTTTACAAAAGTGCACTCAAATATTACCACTCACACTTATTTAGGTAATATTCATTGTATTTCCTCAGTCATTCTTTCAGAATGAATGTTACAATCGCAAAGAAGTATGTTGTCACATATAGGCTAACATGAAAATTGACATGCCTCCTTAAGTTTGCTTAATTGAGAGAATAATGATTCTGGCTAGTAGTGTTTCCAATCACATACTTCCTCTTGTCATTGCATATCTTCCATTCCAACCATTCCACCTTTGCATATGCTCACTACTCAATTTCAGTACATGAAATGTGGCAATTTAAAATGGAACTACTGTAAAGGAACTGGTTGCAAAAACTTTGGTTCATTTCTACTTTTTGACACGAAAATTTACTTCATTACATGTGGGCACAGGCCAAGCAAAACAGTGTGAATTGCTGGTTTCAAAACTGTTTTAGAGCTTTAGCAACTTAAAAGTGCAGAATTGAAAAATGTATTACCCAAAGTTACCTATCAACTATTATAATAATAATATTAATATTACACGTTACAGTGTTCCAATGGTGCGTTAAAAATTTGGACTGCTCAAAATTGTTTTGGAAAAAACAAATAGGGAATTTTTATACAGCACTTTCTTTGTCATTTATATTATTCGGAATATGTCACAAACTTCATAAGTAAACTATAGCTATGGTA
The DNA here is from genome assembly GCF_021461385.2 of Schistocerca piceifrons. Taxonomy (NCBI): domain Eukaryota; kingdom Metazoa; phylum Arthropoda; class Insecta; order Orthoptera; family Acrididae; genus Schistocerca; species Schistocerca piceifrons. The sequence goes on along the minus strand of NC_060139.1, from coordinate 780,493,243 downwards.
TGGTAATTCTTTAAAGAAAATGAAAACTGATTAATCCCCTCCAAACTTTACACCATGTTGTTAACAGTGGCTATTACACTGAATGCTGCATACTGAAGATGTAACAGTATATAAGTTTAAATTTATCTGTGTAGCTTTGCAACAACCTACAAAAAAAGTATCAAATAAATAAGCCAAAATATAAGAATGAGTACAACATTCATCATCAAAATGACAAAGGAACAACCATGTATCTTATAAATGAATGAGTTTATAAGCAGCAACAGGTTACCCAATGGCCCTGTTTTCTCTTCATATACTACTTTCAATGTCATATCGATAAAACTGTTTCTTGTCGAAAACTTTGCAGAGAATACTGAATACGAAATCATGCCGAAACACCCCTTTCTACTATGGGAAGAAGAATTTAAGTAAAACATAAAATTTCCGCTTTGGGTCTCATGATGCTAAAGACTTCTGGTATTTACTGTTTTGTGACCTAATATAATAATCAGCTATAGATCAAATAATGGCCTGGATCTCACTCTATAAATGCTTCGGTAACATGTCGTATTACATCAATACATAAAACTGTAAAACCATGTTATGGTTAGCATTAAATATACATCCACTAATCTCTCAAAGATATAGGAGACAAGTTTAGATTTTTAACAAGAATGATTTAATACTCCATAAGACGACAACCTAAAATTTGTTAGATTAGATTAGGTTAGGTTAATGTTTAATGTCCTGTCAACAACGTGGTCATTAGAGACGGAGTGCAAGCTCGGATTAGGGAAGGATTGGGAAGGAAATCGGCCATGCCCTTTCAAAGGAACCATCCCGGCATTTGCCTGAAACGATTTAGGGAAATCATGGAAAACCTAAATTGGGATGGCTGGAGACGGGATCTAAAATTTGTGTTAAACACACATTTTGGTAATTTTTGGCAAATAAGGAGGTCCTCATAGTTAAAAAATTCCTTCAACAAGAACTTAGTTCCCAAAAAAGACCAAATGTGTGTTATTAAACACATTTAGAGGAAATGGCATGTGTTTCTTCAAGAAAACATTTCGGGTGTATTGCAGTATAAAATTCGACACCCAATTTAGTTACAGTCAGTCTCACTATGAACAAAGGACAACTTTCCACATAGAAACCAACCCTCCTTCCAGAAATGCAAACCTTCCACTTTCTCCACAGCGTCGTCGCGTTTTTGGAGTTATCAGTCCCCTAAGAATTCCTATCTTGTGCTAACCTCTTCCTCTAGGATTGGGATGTATTCCAAATTCTGTCTTTCTAAACACTTTTTAATCTCTAGTAACATGAAATTTATTCCCTGATATCTAATCACATGTCCTATCATCATGTCCCTTCTCTTCTTGACAGCATTTTCCCTAAGTTTCTTTCTTCACTGAATCAGTAGTGAGCCTCTTCATTTCTTATCTTGTCAACATCCCTCTATAGCATCACACCCCAAACACTTCAAATCTCTTCTTTTCTAGTTCCCCCTCCCCCAGTCATAATACACTCACACACACTACCAAGAAACGCTGCGGCCCCAATATACATTCTCATAAATTTCTTCCTAAAATTGAAGGTCTTTCTTTGATACTAGCAAGACTTGTATCTGGCAGGAATACCCTCTTTGCCTACACTAATCTGCTTTTTATGCCCTCCCTGCTTTGTCTGTCACACATTACTTTGTTTCAAAAGTAGTACAATTCTTTAACTTTGCCTACTTTGTGGTCCCCAGTTCTGATATTAAGCTTCTCATTATTCTCATTTCTACTACTCCTCATTACTTTGGACTTTCTTTGGTTTAAATTCCATCCCTATTCTGAGTTGATTAGACTGTTCATTCTATTGCACAATCTTGTACTTCTTCACTTTCACCGACGATAAAAATGTCAACAATTCTTAGCACTGACATCCTTTCATCCAGAATTTTAAAACCAGTCTTGAACCTTTCTTTGATTTTCGTCATTGGTTCTCTGATGTATAGACTGAACAGTGGGGAGAAATATTACATCCCTGTCTTACAGTGGGGAGGAATATTACAGCCCTGCCTTGCACCCTTTTTAATCCCAGAAGTACAGGTACAGTTCATAATTACTGTAATCTTTTATCAACTGTAAAGTAAAAGGGTTTCTTGTGTCCTCGCTTCGTATTCAAATTGGGATATTGCCCTGGCCCCCTGTGTGGAGTTTGTTAAAAAAACATTGGGCTGCTGAAACAAAATACTCAGGAAGGACCAAAATTAATACCATGTTAATGAACACGAAGGAGATTGAAGGTGGCCAGGTGAAAGAGAGAATAGGTACAAACTGGACCTGGATGCGTTACACAAAGTGGCATGAGAGGACTTAGGCACCATCCATACTGAAAAGTAATTATTTTCTATGGTAAATGTGGCCAAGGACATGATCAAGGTGCAGGATTCTGTAAGAGCAAAGCTATGATGGCTAAATTTACTAAGTTTCTGTCAGTTAACCCAAAAATATGACTGACTGCAGCTAAGAAATAAAGTAAATTGATATTCTGAATATGGACATACTAACAGAAACAAGCACATCACACATCGAATATGCATTCAATGCAAAGGTGGTAGTAGTAACGGATGGTACACCAAACATATGATAACAACAACACAGCTAAAACGCAAGGAATGATGATCACAGAAAAGAATTTGAGAATACGACTGGTTTTGGAGGCTGTATGCATACATTAGTATGAAGGATAGAAGCACACGAGATGTGGCTAAGAAAAGATTTCATTCAGGGCAAAGCCTAGCTTGAAGAATTACACAAAACAACTCAATCAATCTTCAGAAGAGCCAAGAGAAAACTCTTTCACAACATAATCAAAGAAGCCAATGTGTAATAAGAATAAGAAAGTATACTGTGAACCACCACCTCCAAATCGGTCCTACACAATATAAGATCAAGGTAAAGGTGAAGGTGAAGATGAAAGTCAGAAACTGCAGTTACTACTGTCTTAACTAACTTCTGAAATCAGGTAGTCTTTCAACACAAATTAAAACTCCAATTACATAATAAAAGATCCTCATCTAAGCCAATGAAGAAACAAAATTATCTACACATATTCAAATGAAAGATGTTGAGGAAAATCTTTGAACCAGTAGGTCTACTTCTGTTACAACTGCACATCTGGCATAATTACAAAACTGAGGAAATGTCACGAATGCACTGAGTCGGGTAAGGAAAAAGTCACCCAAATAAATGGTTTATGATGGCCTTCCAAGTTAGAGGATTTCAAGTCACATGAAGAGAGACCAATTGGCGAACCAAGGCCAAGATGGAGTGACAGAATCATGAAAGACCTGAGACAAGTTGGTATGGAAGTTGACTGGTTACAAAGAGAGGCTGACATAAGCTAGCAGAGAAGAAATCTGGTTGCAGTGCACAGTCCCATGGGCCTGACTGCAGGATGACAATGACGACATTCCACTACCTATTCTGCGGGTAGTGTCAAATTAACTGAAGGAATTTTTCTCTGCACCAATCAACCCCCATGTGGCAAGGAAACATCATCCACAAGAATCTCCTAACTGCATAACTAACCATGACATTTCCACCTACATCATCTAATAATAAGTACAGCAAGAAAACCAATAATGAGACTTTCTTCTCAAGTGACAGGCAATGAGGGTATTAGCACAACCATGCTAAAGGACCAAGCCGATAGCTTAATACCTGCCTTTGCAGACATATTTAATTTTTCTGTCGTGAATGGGTTATATTCCACTTCATGGAAAATAAGCAAAGTCCGACCTATTCCGAAGAACGAAAACCTCCAATCACCTTGTGATTACTGACCAATCAGCATATTGCCTGCTGCTTCCAAAGCCCCGGAATATAAAGGATATTTAGAAATCCCCATTACAAACTTCTAGGGCTTGTAGAGGGGAGTCAGTTCACAATATTCTGAATATAAAGCGACGTCCGGATACATCTCGTTTCTGTTCTATGATGGTTTCAATTCAAATGTGTAAAGCGTCCACGTTTGCTGAGAGAAAGAGCAAAGTCTTAAGAGATTTCTCCTGGTATGCAAAAGGGTAGAGGGGATGACATGTACTATGTCAGCAGGTCACCTGATGTCATTTAACGTCTGCCTTGTGGCAAGATCTATTCAATGCCTACACATCCCTGATACAGTAAACATAGCTTAGTACATGTTTTCGGAATACACCGACACATTCCTTGTGTATGGCAAAGCTTGAGGTACCAGAATAGTTGCTAGTCACCTGTATCACAGACATTTTCTGTGACGTAGCACACCATAACACAAACTTTTTGCCCAAGTTCTGCAGTGGCTCAGAGACAGTTACCTTCACTATGAGGAGGCGCAGGACAGGTGCTCCATGGCACCACCGCAAGTTTGTATTTGGAAATGTACTGTATTGTGTTGAAGAGAACCCAACAATGAGCACGTTCAATGGGTGTTGGTCGCAGTATCGTCTGGGATGTTCTGCATGCACAACAATTATAACCATACCACTCATAAAGGGCACACAGTATGGATCCAGCTGATTTTCCACAATGTGTTGCCTACTGCATGTGAGTCCTACACTGCTGGATCGACACATCCCTGATTCCATGTCAAGTTCTGTTCACAGACAGATATAAGTTCACTAGGAACAGTTCTGAATTTGCAAAACAGCCACATCCACCCTTGTGCTGTGCATGTGCAGGGATTTCAGCATGGGTTTGGTACTTATGTTTCGGCAGGTATTCCGGACAGACATGTGATTGGGCCATTTCTCTTTCCACTCAAGTTAACTGGTCCTGCATACTTTATCTTCCTACAAAACATATTGGACATGTTTTTGGAAGCTGTGCCGCAGATTGTCCATCAAGAAATATAGTTTCATCACGATGGTGCTCCACCTCACTTCTCATGTGCTGTTCAGAGAAATCTCAACAGACAATATTGTGGAAGATGGATAGGCCTTGGCGGTTCATTGGTGAGGCTGCCATGATCACCAGATTTAACTCACATGGACTACTTCTTGTGAGGTCATACACAAAGTTTAATTTACGAGACTCTTGTAGAGACAAAGGAAGATCTGCTGTCATGAGTTCGCTGCGACACTAGAAATTAAAGAGACACCAGGAGGGGATGGAGTGTGTTCATCAGAATATGCTTTGTAGGCGCCATGTCTGTAACAAAGCTGGTGGTCACCAAACTGAACTGCTGTTGTAAACATCAGTACCATTTTATATGTACAGTATGCTGGGTTCTTTTTTGTTTTGGAATATCGTAAGCACGCAATGTTTAGGTGTTAATACAAAACAATATATGATTATGTGACAAATAGATGTTTCATTATGTTTTCTTTTAAATTGTTGCCCGAAGATTCCTCTAGCAGAAGCGGATGAGTTAAGCACCTGAAGTGAAACAGTCATAGAACAAAAACCCTATGTTTCCAGATATAGGTTTCTATTCAAAATATTATGTACTCACTTCCCTCTACAAGTCCCAGGAGTTTGTACAGGAAATTCCGAAGCCTATGTTGTTCATGACCAAATTACTCAACACTACTGTGAATTCACCTTGACTGGCAAATTATCAGCCCAGCTTTCATAAACACCTTAGCACAAACACTACACCAATGTAGGTAACTGATGAGCTGAAATATGCCATGCACAACCATGAGGCCACAATATCGATTTTACTAGATTTCAGCAAAGCTTTTAATACTGTCAACTTTGACATACTGCTCAGAAAAATGTGATCACTTAATTTCTCTGATAGTACTCTGAACTAGTCTGATATCTACTTGAAAAACAGACAGCAAAGTGCTGTCTGTAGGAATGAAAAATAGTCCTGAAAACATGTTCTTTCAGGAATGCCACAAGGTTCAGTCATGGGCCCACTTTTGTTTTCCTGGCATGACAATGATGTTCCATTGGTTCTGTCTTCCTGTAAACATCATTTCTATGCCAACCAACTCCAAATCTATCTAAGTGCCAAACCTGAAGATGTACATACTGTGATTGCCCAGATAAACAATGATCTTTCTTCAGTGGTAACATGGACAAAAAAAAACCTGGGGCTTAAACTACACGCAAGAAAGTCGCAAGCAATCTTAGTATTCCTTCATAAATTAGTAAACAGAAATCTGCAATCAATTTATGGAATCCCAATACTGTAACCAAAATCAGTCAAGAACTTGGGTGTAATTTTGTATGAGCATTTAAATTGGGCAGAGAATACTGTCACCACATGCTGAAGACTTCCACTTGCCTCCATGCCCTCAAAAAGTTTCAGAATTCATTTCCACAGTATGTGAAACACACACTCCTGCAAGCAATTATTCTACTGAACCTCCGTTACTGTGGTGTAATTCAACTGGTACAAATAAAGGAGGGCTACTCACACTTTAAAAAAATCCCTGGGAATTTCAGGTGTGAGAGAGAAGACAGTGTCAAGAAGCTCCTGATAAATTAATGGTCAGCAGTTAGGGGGGTTGCAGGTACCACAATAATGAGTCTTCTTTCCTCTCAGCTGAGCTATATACAAGCCATAAGCAGTAGTTAAATCACAGTTTTAAATACTGATAATTTATAGAGAATAATATTCATATAATTAACACTATGAAATATTAAGTACTTTAAACTTTGTGATTTATAAAATTCAATTTCAATGCCGTGTTAGAGAAACAGAATTCCCTGACATTTCCAGGTTAAATGCAAATCTCCAGAATTCCAGGTTTTGCAGAAGAATCGCCATCCAGAATTAGTGAAAACACAAGACAGTTAGAGCTAATAGTGTACACTTGTGGGGATGACTTCTGCAACATTCGTCGATATGATTCATGTCCGTGCTTCATACACCCAGATACGTTAAGTGACTACCACATGCTATGTCTACTTCAGTGGCATTGGCAACTCAAGGTGCAAGCAGCTCAGTACCTTGCCTCAGAGATTAAAATTCTTTCATGCAATCATAATGGACACACAAGGTCTCACTTATCTAGTGTCCTAGCTGTGATGACTCATAAGACAAAAACATTGGCACTGCTGTTCCCCTATGGATCAAGGTGACCTGCACTCTTTGCACCAATTAGAAGTTCTGCTACTGTTAAGAAAAAATTGAAAAAATTCCTCCTGTCATCCTTGTAGTGCTTCACCAAAATTGACATATATGGCCAATTTCCACTCTGTCAAGAACAAAAGCCAATGCCAAATTTTCTCTCTAATATGCAAACCACATCATCTTCTCCTCCCTTACACTCTTTAACTGTGTGTTATGGCATTCATCTTTCCCTTCCTCATTCGTCCCTTTCTACATGCCCATTACTGCTAGCACACTCAATTAAAAACCTACCTTAATGTGAGCTCTAATTATTATTGTACTTACCATATAAACTATGTATATATTTTTTTATTATCTGTACTACAGTAATTTTTATTTTTTGAATTTAGTATAACATGCTGCTTGTAATATATACAATGTAAAATATATAGTAAAGCCTGGTTATATGTAAGAGAGGGCCTTATGACCCTAATCTTGCTAAGTTAAATAAATAATAATCCTTACATGAAGGCACAAACACTGCATATACCCTTTCAAGAAATAATCAATAGATATCAGCAAAGTGACTTTTTCACAAGCATACAATGGTCAGTAATCCAGGTTTTTGTTTTTTTTATTTTCAATTAAGTAGAAAATATTTACACAGTTTTGAATCAACCAAAGTGATATCTTGCAACAAGCATAATTTGCAGTGTTGACAAAACTAAACAACTGAATTAATCCTCTTTTTACAGAAACTATATTTTCAATATTAAGAGTATGTAGCATTTTCTCCTTGCAGTTTTGTCTTCCAGCACCCACAGAGTAGACGGGATTTTGATAAAACTTCTCACAATGTAACAACGGAGTTCAAAGTCAAAAATCAAATGTGTGTTAAATGTCACAAATAGTTCCTTAATCATGCGAGTAGTCTTAATTCAATTGTGTTGATGTACTACACCACATTAACCACTAAGTAACAAACTATTTTTGTTGCCTGAAAATTTTTTACAAATTACGTGCAACTACACGAACACTGTAGAATTCGACCCAGACATTCTTACAAGAGCCACCTTTCAAGTTTCTACATTTACAACAACAATAATAATAATAATAATAATAATAATAATAAAACAAACATTTCTGATGCAAATAATTTTATTGATTCTGAAAATATTCACTTTTAAAACTTACACACTTTTGCATGTGTCAGAACCAATTCTGAAAACTTATTTATTTATTTTTTACACTGATGGAGATTCAATTGGGAACATATTTTTCCTTTAGGTAAAACTGAATGTGCTGCTGTCTTCAACACACTTAAGGATGCCTCTATCTCACAGCTCATCACATGCTGATCCACTTCAATCATGTTACACACGGCGTCAATGGTTTTTAAAAAACAGCTAATTTTGGCTGATCTCAACAAAAATTCAACACTGACGGAAGCAAAACCATGACAAAATTCTACAAATCAACTATAAACAATCTTCTGTGAAGGTGATCGATTAACACAAGTTGAATGAAGCAATTCAAGGCATTGGTGTCAAGAGAGGCTTTCACAAAAATGATATGAAAAGAAACACACACCACATTAAAACTTCCATTTTTTACAACATTGTTCTTTTAAATCCTCAATCTAAACAAACTACTTGGCTAATTTCTGAGCTTCCATTGCTTTACCAACAGCAAATAACAAATTTTAAAACAATATAGCAGAGATCCTGAGTCGCAGATAGGCACAACAAAAAGACTTTCATAACTAAAGCTTTCAGCCATCGGCCTTCATCATCAACAACAACAACACACACACACACACACACACACACACACACACACACACACACACAACTGTAGTCTCAGGCAACTGAAACCATGCTGCAAGCAGCAGTAACAGAGTGTGATGGGAGTGGCGACTGGGTGAGGGTAAGGAGGTGAGGGATAGTATAGTGGGGGTAGGGACAGACGGAGGGGAAGTAGGAGAGAAATAAAAAGACTGGGTGTGGTGGTGGAATTACGGGTGTGTAGTGCTAGAATGTGGACAGGGAAGGGGCTGGATGGGTGAGGTCAGTGACTAAAGAAGGTTGGGGCCAGGAGGGTTAAGGGAACATAGGTTGTATCAGGGAAAGTTCCCACCCGCGCAATTCAGAAAAGCTGATGTTGGTGGGAAGGATCCATATGGCACAGGCTGTGAAGCAGTCACTGAAATGAAGGATGCCATGTTCGGCAGCATGTTCAGCAACAGGGTGGTCCACATGTTTCTTGGCCACAGTTTGTCGGTGGCCATTCATGCGGACAGACAGCTTGTTGGTTGTCATGCGTACATAGAATGCAGCACAGCAGTTGCAGCTTAGCTTGTAGACCACTTGACTGGCTTCACAGGTAGCCCTGCCTTTGATGGGATAGGTGATGTTAGTGAATGGACTGGAGTAGGCGGCGGTGGGAGGATGTATGGGACAGGTCTTGCATCTAGGTCTATAACAGGGGTATGAGCCATGAGTTAAGGGATTGGGAGCAGGAGTTATATAAGGAGGGACAAGTATGTTGTGTAGGTTCGATGGACGGCGGAATACCACTGTGGGAGGGGTGGGAAGGACAGTGGGCACGACATTGTTACATTCCACCCTGGATTTTCCATTGTTTGATTTAAATTTTAAAACAATAGTTACGACATCTCAACAGTGACGTATAGTGCTTGTCTGTAAACTTATTAAGGCGATTCCTGTACAAAGTAATAACACTTATTTCCAAAAGTAAATTCTGAAGTAGTAATAATATGAACAGTGATTACATATTTTACACACTGTGAAAAAAAAAAAAAAAACTGTTTCCTCCTTTCTCAAGCAGCTATGCTTCAGGCGAAAACCCACAACACCAATAGCCGACGGCAGAAATGATTTTCAGAGTTATTCAACTAAGACAAAACACAAGAAGCAATGATATTACTTTTGCAGTAGAAATTTTAATCTTCATAGAATAGAAGTTACTAACCCCACCAATGGTATTTCAATTGACAGCATCACTGTCAGTACTGAAAATGATATCGAAATCTCAAATAGTTTCAACAGTTTTAAAATGTAGTTATTTTAAAGTTTGCATTTTGGGGAACAGTCTCCAAAGAGAACTAGGTGAAAATGCAACTCGTGAAATAGTTGGATTACATGTAATTTCTCTTAATAATTTGCTTGCATTAAGTAAAACTGAAAATAAAATTACTTTCTACCTGATGTGCTGAACGTCGTAAAAGATACCGCATTTCTGAAGAGAGAGACGTAGAACTTCCCAGTTTCATCACATTAAATCAACACTAACAAGCATGATATAATCTGCACAGTGGTCTTAGCCCATTACTGCCCATACCAAAACTGAGTTCATAGTGTGGTTTAGCTCCCTGTGGTCCTCGTAATGCCAACAACTACCCTCAAAGGTATATATTCTACGTCTTTCAAACTCCAACATTTTGGATTGGACGTTAGGTGTGTAGCTGTTTCATTCCCCTCACACATGGTCTACACTTGGGGGCATCTTTCTCCATACCTTTGTGTGTACGTGTCTTTGTAAGTATCCCTTGGCCAGTCATTAGTCCTGCCATGAGATTGAGCTCTTTCATGTTCAAGTCAATTTCAGCATCATTAGCTTTCCATGCTTTTGTTTAACATCCCACATGCTGCCTCCTGATCCAGCTTTGTAGTTTTGGTTTTACCATCACCTTAGTGATGGTTTGGACAGGTTCCGGTCCACTAAATGGAGATGTCACACACATCCTGGCCAGCCTTCAGCTTGTTGACTGTCACTGATTCCAAGGACCCACAGCAGGTTTACCCCGTTGCATTCCCCTAGTCTCACAAAGACATCATGACATTTTACTATGATCTCTGATCTCATTGCAGAGGATAATTGAAATTTCAGAGCTGCTTGGCTGTCTGCATAAATATAGAAGATACCATTCTTGTAGTGCCTACTGAAGTTCTTCCCTGTGCACATTCTGACAGCAGATATTTGCACCTGGAATACGATACCCAGCTCACGACAGGTTGTTCTCTCTAGTCTAGCCTGGGATCGGTACATCCCCGCTCAAGCACCTTCATATGTTTTCGACCCATTAGTAAACTAGATTGTCTCCGAAACGGTTCATTATTCCCTCGGTTTCTTCTTCAAACTATATCACTGAAAGGTTTATTGAAGTTATTGTACGGTCAGTCAACATTTCCCCAACTATTCCTATAATTACCATTCACTATACTGGTGCGAGATTCTGGATATTTTAAGGAGTTTTAAACCTGTTGCACGCTGCCTCCACCGCAGCCCAAAGGTGGACTGGAGAAATGTCTAGCACAGTCAGCGGGTGTGCTGCTAATGCCGCCTGTTATGGTTAACCAGGCCAATCTCTGCACCGAGCCGAGCTCCTTAACAGCCACCTTCTATTGCACTTTATATTCCACCATACCATAGTCCCATTTATTCCACTTTAACATAGACCAACAAATTATCATAGGTCTTATTACAATAACGTATATGTAACTTTTGTCCTGGAATATACATTGACTAGCCAGAACATTATGACCACTGACGTACTATCGATGTAAATCTGTTCAGGTGATAGCAGGGTCATCTGGTAGGGAATGACTGCTAGTCAGACACACACACACACACACACACACGGCGCATCTGGTACCAGTGAGCACAGTGTAGTACGCGTAGAATGGGGAAAACGCACAAACTATCTGAGTTTGACCATGGGCAGACTGTGATGACTTGGAGGCTCAGCACAAGCATTTCACAAATTGCATGACCTGTCAGATGTTTGAGGAATGCTGTGGTGATTTTCTCCAACACATGGTGAAACCACACCCAGACATCATGGGGTTGGGCAGTCACCCCTCATTACATATGCTGGACATCGTAGCCTGGGCTGACTGGTGAAACAGGGCAGGCAGAAAACTGTGGTGGGACAAACAGACTTTAATGCTGGGCAGGCGACAAATGTGTCTGAAAACAAAGTGCACCAAACATTCATAATGATGGGCCTCTGCAGCCGACAACCCATGCATGTCCCAATGTTAATACCATGAGATCAGCAACTACGACTGAACTGGAAACATGACCACTGGCACTGGACATTGGTACAGTGGCAGAGTGTTGCTGGGTCTGATGAATCCCAATACTTTCTTCATCATGCCAATGGGTGGGCACAAATACATTTTCTTCCAGGGCAACAGCTCCTTGACACCTGTACTGCAGGACAGAGACAAGCTGGCAGTAGCTCAATTATGCTCTTGGGAACATTCACAGGGACATCCATGGGTCCACTGGAGTCTTGCAAGGCACCATTATGGCCTAGGAGTATCATACACTGACTGCAAGCCATGTACACCCCTTCATGATGATCACATTTCCTGATAGCAGTGGCATTTTTCAACAAATCACAAGACCGAAAGTGTTATGGAGTGGTTCACAGAACACAGTGTTGAGTTCCAAATGATGTGCTGGCCCCCCAACTTGCCACTTCCGAACCCGATCAGACACACCTAGGAAGTGATTGAATGTGGCATGAGGGCTCGTCATCCCCATCTACGGGAATTAGGCGACATGAGCATGCAGAATTGGTGGCAACTCCCTCCAGCAACTTATCGAGGTCTTGCTGCTTCCATGCCACTACGCATCACCACTGTTATCCGTGTCAAAGATGGACGTGCTGAGAGAAGCTTAAGATTCCAGTATCTAATGGATATGCTTGCTCATAAATTGTACTACAACAGTTTTCTCAGAACTGACCCTTGATCCTATTTTCTGCAACAGTTTTACACAACTTTCAGTGCACATTGTGCAATTGATCAAACAGTAATAGCAAATTTGACAAGGATTACTATGAGCAAATCTGCTGCATGTCCTTCACAAACGTAGCCTCTAGTTTTTAACTCTTCAATGAGTTCATTCACCAGCATGTTCCACAGTAGTGAAGGCAAAACCCTTCCTTAGACACACACACACACACACACACACACACACACACACCAGTACTTTTGATAGCCATTTTCCCATTGAGCATGGTTGTTTTCACCACCCTACTCAGCATGGTCTTACTCCACCTGTATATTGTCTGCATGCCATACTCTTAAGCAGTTCTAACCATGGGCTAGAAGGTCATATTGCTAAAAGCCCACTCAGTATCCAGGGAGATGCCAAGAGCAATTTTCTGAAGTGTACAGGGTTATTCACCATCATAACAAGTTGGTGAAGTGCTGCTTCACATGATTTGCTTGGTGGATGTGTGTGTTGATTTACACGTTATCTCTTTTTTCTAACATTCACATTAACAAGTTTTTCAATATCTATATAAGAAAGAGGGCAGACTGATAATTTTCATACCTTTAGCCTTGGTATGATCATTGGCTTCAGAATGAAAACAAACCTCACTCACCTCCAAGCATTAGCAACAATTCCTGCTGCTGAGATGACCTTACATAACCTACAAAGCAATCTAATTATCCCTCTCTTGCTTGTTGCAGTAGAGCTGGGAAGATTCCATCTTCAATGAAAACAGTCCCACTGCCTACTTTTAACAAGTACAGTGAGTTTTTATTTGGAATGAAACTACAGATATTAAAATAAACGCAATTTCTGAAAAACTTCATGTAAGAGTTTATTTTCTTTATGACATGCTATATCTCACCTGTCAGGAAGATTACAACATTCTGAATTTATTGAAGATATACGTATCTGCTTTTGCAACCATTTTCAGCATAAGATATACAACAGGCTCTGCAGTACATTCTATGCAAATATTTAATGTTCACAGTAAAATAGAGATGAAATTTTCTGTGAACCTACACAAATAAGTTGCTGGATGTGCTTACATCTACACCTGAATCAACATCAACATTCATAATCTGCAGCAACTGTGAAGTACATAGCAGACAGTACTTTCCATTGTACAGTAAAAACCTGTTAATCTTGCATCCGAGAATCTGGCACATTCATTAATGCAGCATCGCTTCATATATTGTGAGTGAAGAAACAATTCCGCGTAAGTAGCAAAATAAGAATTTTACACGAAAGACTAAAAACTGTCTAAAATGCCTAATACATTTCACAGCAGTGCTAAATTTGCATCATGGCACTACAAGGAAATATTGGATCAAATAAAAATGTGAAAAAAATACACTTTAGAAAGTTTAATTATGGCACAGTATTTATGCTATGATCTGTTACTTACGCGGTATTTGTTTGTCAGTCTCCTGCCACGGCTTGACACATTTACGTCGGTATTTGGTGCTGAGAAAGCTAGTAAGAACACGTTTTGGAGCATTAATCATTTTTTATTGAAAGATTTCGTAGGAGTATTTTAAAGAATTATACCGTTTGCATAGTTCCGATAATGTCTGCACAAATCTTCAAGAAAAATCCTAAACGTCACTCAAAGCAGCAACAGAGTATTACACTGCAGTGATACTCATCACACAGTTACCTTCACAATAATTTTCATTCATAATGAATGTTGCCATAATAACTATGACAATCTTTAGGAAGAACAGATTTAAGTTGTTGTAAATCAGCCCATTTGAATTTCTTCATTTTCAGTCTTTCCTTGTATAGTTTCGGGAAGCAAACACCTCCAAGAATTTTCCTCGGACACCTCCGTAATTCTTGCCACACCTCGTTGAAAGAGCACTTGTAGTAAATAATACCATTGGGCGGTACTGTAGTGCCCTCAGATCGGTAACTGTAGGCTCAATTTTTTACAGCTCTTCCAGGCCTAACTGAGTCATACAGCCACAAACTTTCTCTGGGTAGTTGATGAAAAAGGAATAATCTAGGTAATGGACTTCATATGGCTGTGGCTTTTTTCACGCTTCTTTAGATATCATAGTGTATTGGCTAGGAAGTGTAACTTCCCGTCCTTTAAGTTTGCACTCAATGGAACTGTGAACTAAGTCACATTCCATCTGGGTATGGCCTTTCTCCAAAAAAATTGTGTGTAATCAATACTCCAGTATCAATTGCTAATCGTAAAAGAGCATTTGATAATATCACATTTCTGCTTTGATATGTGCAGCCGCTACAATACAGAATGACTTGAACGGGATTTTCCTTAATCGTTCTGGATAGGGTGTCCACGATGCATGAGGCAAAACATGCAACGGAATCACCTTGTGTTTCATCGAACCAGTAACATACTGCATCACAACTTTCTAAATTATACATTGTAAAGTTATGAACAGCCAACTTTGTTTTATTATAAACTGCACTTGCACTTAAAAATGGAGCTACTTTCACAGCCTGTAAGTCCATGGTGTACACTGAGCAGAGCTTCTTTCTTGTCAGCATCTTTTTGCACCCTTGCCTGCTCTTTCTGTTCTGCGTGTTCCTTCCACATATATTCACACAAGTTACCAAGCCTGTAACTACAACACAAGTCGCACTGGTCTTTCTGGGGGGGAAAAATAGGCTAATATTACCATCTTCTAAAATCAAATTAAAGGTAGCCCGACGTAATGATGAAACCTTCTCTGCATGACATTTTTCCATGGAGATACAGCTGTTGTTTGGAATGCTGAATAGACTCAAGGTACAACTTTGAGGATGATTTCCTGCAGTAATGCGATGGAAGTTTTGGAAGAGAGTACATGAATTCTTTCATGAAAGTTCTCTCACCTTTCTTCTTCGTCTGTTTGATTTGAGGTCGTGATGAATCTGTCTCAGGACTCATCCCTTGTGTGGAATTATCCAGCCAATATCGGACAGTCCATCCTTTAATCCCAAGAGTACTGAGAAACATCTTTTTTGCATACTTTATGTTTCTCCAGCTTATTTTTCAAATGATAAATGAGCGCCCCTTTTCTCCTGTATTTGCCAATGTTCTTCCCTGGATGTTTGGTAGGAATTACGTCCACAAAGTTGATAACATAAACCTTCCTCTGATCCCATGACATTGTTTCCCAAAATGTGTTAAATACTGCCTGCCTATCATCAGCAGAAAACTGATGACACTTCCTTTGAATGGATTTCTGGCACATCTTTGAAGTACATGTTGGACCTAATTTTTGTGCCTCTATTGGAGTATCATGAGCAATTTTACCAATTTGACTTTTTTTTGTACCCAATATATGCCTGTTCACACATTCTCAGAATTCTGTTGGCATTTTTCTTTCAATCTTCAGGATGTGGTTTAGACTTCCTTTTCCTGTACTGCTTACATCGCATAGCAATGAGTGTGAAGTACTGTCGTCTCTAGTGGAAACTGTAACTGTGGTCTCATCTTGAGCATTGTGGGGTAGACCCACTGAAGTTTCCAGATGGAAAAAAATATTTATAAATTAATTTAAGCAGACAAAGATGAAGCTCAAATTCATGAATTTATGAGAATGACGGCATCATCAGTAATACTATTAACAATAATCACAAGAAAATTTACCTGTGTCATTAGATGTTGCAGCAACGGTAACTGAGAACCCCATATATGAAATTAATACTTCTTCAGTAAATGTAACTTCAGCGCTACAAATTTTCTCGCCTGTTGTTTGTTCTGCATTTACGGGAGATCCTACAAGAAAGTGGACAGTCTAATCTTTGGCATAAACGAATAAAGCACAGACCAAGTGAAGTGGGAGCGTTCCGATTTATATCACAATAACAGATTTGCGGTGCTTCTAACATTCAAAGGTGAATAATAAAACAATTTTCTTACTGCTGTCAGTCACTCTCAGGAACGATTCTCCGCTTTCATCTGCTGATTTCAGCTGAGAAGCAACTTCTTCTTTAGGAAAAAGATCGTCATCTATATCGCTATCCATTATCACAAATGAAGCTACAAGCATGGAACCACTTTCGAGCACTGTTAAATACATAATAAGGCAGTAACAATGTGTTGTGGCTGCATGCGCTTCATGGTAAATAATTAAAAATTCAGCATTATGGCATTAGGAGCAGGTGCGCGTACGGTCAACATCATCATCTGACTGAAAAACGAAAAATCGGCAATTTGTCAGTTACGGGGTATTGTTTCTTCATCGATAATATACTGTTGTTGTAAAGTGTAATCACTATTGATGCTGTTCTATACTGCAATTAAAGTAGTGCTGCATACTGTTGTGGGAACGTTTTCTCCCCATCAGGCAATTGCTCTTGGCATCTGCCTGGATATTGAGTGGGCTTTTAGCAATAGAACTTCTAATCCGTGGTTAGAGCTGCTTAAGAACATGGCACGGAGACATGATATACAGTTGGAGTAAGACCATGCTGAGTAGGATGGTGGAAACAACCATGATGAATGGGAAAATGGCTGTGTGTGTGTGTGTGTGTGTGTGTGTGTGTGTGTGTGTGTGTGTGTGTGTGCGCGCGCGCGCGCATGAGTGCAAGGAAGCACCTCTCACAAAAAAGTGTGAGTGAAATATAAACACGTTACACGTATCATTAATGGGGTTGAGAAACTTTATACTAGAAATAAGATCATGGAAGAATATACAATTGATTCTTCAACAATCTATGATATTAGAAAGAATAAAGGTCACTTCAAAAGTTTGCCTCACAGATATTTACAGTAAAGGACACTAAATAACAAAAAAACTTTCAGTCTGATTAAATTTTGTAAAAGTGATTTTGTGCCAAAAAGTCTGAAGGAAAACCTCTACCTGGGGCTATAATTATGGAAAAAGATAAACAGTTCCATAATGATTTGGTGTTACCAGAAATCAAATGTGTATTTTCTTATGGTTGGCTACACTGGTTCAAAACTAGTCATGGAATTCAGAAACTAGATGTAGGTGATGACTTACAATTGGCAGATCAAGATGCAGCTGAAGAACACAGAGACACTTCTTGTGGTTTGGTTAAACACTGTAACTTAACTGCCAAACAAATCTGCAATGCTGATGAAACTTTGATGTTGTTTATCTACTTCTAATTTGGCAGGTAAAGATGAAAAGTGCGGCAAAAGTTTTTTTAAGAAAATCACGGGTCAGTTGAAGAAATTGGGAAAAACGTGTGTTAAATTCATTCACATTGCCTCAGTCAAATTCAAGTCATGCCAGAGACAGAGGCGCAAGCAAGAAGCGAGCCATTACGTCGCTAGTGGGTTAGGTTGACAAGATGTCTGCCAAATAGGAAATAGGCAATCATCAGAAAAGAGGACGGAAAATAGAAGGAAGCAAGACAGGTATATTCATTAGCTCCAAAGCCATGTTGCAAGAAACCTATCTATTTCATACGAGCAAGAAGCGAGGGACTGACATAGCAGTTAACAGCCTGTTAAATGAACGTAGCAGAATAAGGAAGACACATTCAATCATTACAAACCGAACTTTGTACCATAGTCTCACGCTAGGTCCCTATGAATACTACACCTCTTGTCATGAGTCTATCATTGGGATCAATTGTATTCACAGCAATAGCACTCAATTCCATTATTACAATACTGCAGCGAACCTGTCATAGATGCTCCAGCACAGTCTATGCACTAGCCGAAGATGTACTCAAGATGATGGCGTTCAATGGATGAAATTCATGCTGCTCGCCACCTACCATCTGCTGATGGCTGTCTTAACTACCGACACCAGGTACATCATGAATGGATCATCAAGGGTCATCGTAGAATTCAAAGTGGGATCACGTACACTCTGCAGCCAGTGCAAAAGAACCATTTCGTACTGGGCAGCCGCCACCAAAAATTTCGAATGGTTTTACAGAGCTTCTTGTCTTCAAGAGCTTATCAATTCAGATTGCTCAGTGGTGGATTTTCAAACAAAATTAATATTGAAGATACTATTTTTAGACCCGCTTTGGTATGGAATAAACTTTGGCCGGCTACTCTTTCGAAGTGCTGACAAAACTCTGGTCAAACCCTATTGAAAATGATGCTGTTGTTAAATAGTTAGATGTTGCTCAAAATTAAATACGAAATTTTCCATGAGATGAAGTTTTGGACCTATAGAAACTGACAATCAACTTGTAGTCGAAGAAATATCAGAGCAACTAACAGTGGAAAGTATGATACAGCAACAACAAACTCAACATTGCCATCTACCTGGAATGAAGCAGCTGCTGCTATTGATACAAAGATATGCTCACAGTAACAAATCATACAACACTACATAACTTTTTAATTTGTGTACTATATATAGAAGCTTTTGGGGGAAAAAACGAGGCTTTATGTCTTGGTCAAGTGAATAAAATATAGAAATGCTACATGTGTTGTTGTATAGAACATACACAGTATTGGACTACAGTATAATACTGTATCACTGAAGCACAAAATGTACGATAAATACTAGATGGTCGGTCACCCATTGTTCACATTGTGTGTCACACTCCGTACACTGCTATTTTTAGAAGACACTCAGTAATCCGGCACTGTCAAGGTCCTGAAGGTACTGGATTAGTGAGTTTCTACTGTACTAATTATTAGAGCTTCTGTTTGTTCCATGCATGTATGGAGCACAGGAAAAATGACTGTTTAAATGGCTCTGTGAACATTGCAATTAATTTAATCTTGTCCTCACAATCCCTAAAGGAGCAACACATATGGGATTATAACATGCTAATAAATTGATAATTTGAAGCTGGTACTTTAAATTTTGTGAGTAAATCTTTCTCGATAGTTCGTGTCTATCTTCAAACGTTTGTCAACTCAGTTTCTTTAGCATTTCCATGAGACACTCCCACAGGTCAAAAAACCCTGTGCTCCATTTCTCTGTATACAGTCAACATCCCATGTTAGTTCTATTTGGTAAAAGTCTCTCACACTTGGGAAATTTCCTAAGATGGGCTGCACAAGTGATTTGCAAGCAACCTCCTTTGTAGATTGAGTGTGTTTCCTTAGTATTCTACAAATGAACTGAAGTCTGCCACATGCTTTATCTATGACTGAGCCCAAGTGATCATTTCATTTCATATCCTTACAAAGAATGACACCTATATATGTGTTGAGTGATTCCTATTGACTTATTGGCACAGTAATCATATGATACTGTGTTTTTCCTTCTGGTGAACTGCAAACTTTTATGTTTCAAAACATTTAAACAAGTTTCTAATCTTAGCACCACTTTGAAATCTATTCCAAGATTTGGCTGAATATTTATGCAGCTTTTCTCAGAATATTTAATTATAGATAACTCCATCATCTGCTAGCAGATAAGAGGTTACAATTAATAGTGTCTGCATAGTCATTAACATAAAATGGACAGCAAGGTTCCAACATAGCTTCTGGGACACACTTGCAGTTAATTTGATGACTCTCCATCCAAGACATCAAGCTGCTTCCTTGGGCTATGGTCTAATATACTACACGTGGATGTCAAGGCTATTGGACAGTAGGTTTATGGATCAATTCTGCTATTCCTCTTCTGAACAAGTGTGATCAGTGCTTTCTTCCAACTACTGGGTACGTTTCATTAGAGGGGTCTATGGCAGATTATGGTTAAAAGAGGGGCTAACTCAGCTGCCAATTCAATATTATAGGAATTCAACCGTGACCTGGGGCTCTTTTTTAAATTTGACATATCTGCTGTTTCTGAGCTCCACTTAGACTAATATCTACATCACTGATCTCTGCAGTGGTGCATACGACTGGGTTTTTCTTGCTAAAGAAATATTTTGAAATGGTGTTCATTTCTGCTTTTGCTTTGCTATTCTCTGTTTCAGTTCCTGTCTGATCTACATGTGTCTGGACACTTGACTTTGGTGCCACTAACAACCTTTACTCACGATCAGAATTTCATACAGTTTTATGGGAGACCCTTCCCAAATTTTCTACTACAGTTGTCACGTAAGGCTTTACTCATTGTCCTCAACAGCCAAATGCATTTTATTCAGCATCTTCCTATTTGTAGCCCTGCACTTTATTTTACACTTATTATGAAGTATTCTATTTCTTTAGAAGTTTCTTTACAGCAACTCTACACCGTGAAGGGTCCCTCCCATCACGAACTGTTCTATTAGATACATATCTATACATATTAAGTGCATGGTTAATTATTATTCTAAACCTGAGCCACAGTTTGTTCACATGCTTCTCTCCAGGGCTCAATATTTCAACTTTCTCATTGAGATAAGACACTACTGCCCCTTTACCTAGTTTGCTGAAAATAGAAATCCTTTTACTTGTTCTAATTGCCCTTTGTACTTTGGTAACCATTGTTGCGACAACTGACTCACGGTCACTGCTAACAGTTTCAACATTGACATCTCAAAGAGGTATATAAATGGAAATGCCGTGTGGCTAGGGCCTCCTGTCGTGTAGACCGTTCGCCTGGTGCAAGTCTTTCGAGTTGACGCCACTTCGGC
Organism: Schistocerca piceifrons; assembly: GCF_021461385.2. Lineage (NCBI taxonomy): Eukaryota > Metazoa > Arthropoda > Insecta > Orthoptera > Acrididae > Schistocerca > Schistocerca piceifrons. The sequence continues at coordinate 780,471,943 of NC_060139.1, read as the reverse complement.
GACTTGCATGTCAATGGGGATGAAATAATGATGAAAGACACACAACACCCAGTCATCACGAGGCAGAGAATATCCCTGGCCCCGCCGGAAATCGAACCCGGCACCCCGTGCGCGGGAAGCGAGAATGCTACCGCAAGACCACAAGCTGCGGACATCTCAAAGAGGTAAGTTCTATTTACTGCTGTTACAGCGAATATATTTCTATCATGAGAGCGCTACCAAAAAATTTACTCTGGATAGTTCTCATAGAAGGATTTTAGTAATGTTTTGTATGACATCTTGTCATGTCCACAACTTACAAAACTGTGATTTTTCCAACTGATTGTTGATAACAGCATGACATAATTTTCAGTTAGATCTGGTCAGTCTGGTGGTCGATAGAAGGATCCGATTGTAAGTTTATGCTCACTCCTGATACTGAGTCTTGCCCACACACACTCATATGAGTTGGGTTTTTTGTCTACTGCGTCAAATACACCACTTTCATCTACCTCAGCTTATCCTTTTGAGAGGTGTTTAAAAGTTTCACAATAAATCTCACTCCCATTAATTTTGGGTTTTAATCTTGTACCATATGCCATATCAGCTAATAACAATATTTCTGCAGTCTAACAATGGGAAATCCAGGATGGAATGTAACAATATGAGAGAAGGAAAGTTGCTACTCACCATACAGTGGAGATGCTGAGTCGTGATAGGCACAATAAAAAGATTCACACAATCATAGCTTTCGACCATTAAGGCCTTTGTCAGCAGTACACACACACACACACACACACACACACACACACACACACACACACACACACACACACACACACGACTCAGCATCTCCACTGTATGGTGAGTAGCAACTTTCCTTCTATGGTACTGTTTCATTCTGCAGTCTGTTACTTATGTTTTGGGGTACAGCCTCAACACTTAGCATTGATATATGGTAGATCAGGGCTTCACAACATACGTGCTCGCGGAGCAAGCTGTGAGCAGCAAGGCGCGAGCATGGAGCAGCGCAAGCACGTTACCCCCACTACCGGACCAGAGCGGAGAGTGGGGAGAGTCACATGGGGCACACAACAGCTGTCGCCAGTCAATGTAAATTCGCGGCCACCTGCAGGGATATCACTCACGAATTATTACTGTGACAAATAAAACAAATAAAGGAGAATGTACATGTGCCACATAATTTTATTAGCTTAGTGTATGCCTCTACATTTGTATTAATTTGTGATCTGTTACACAATAAAAGGTGTCACTGAAGTGTGGGATTCTCGGTTATCTTGTACTTTTTGCCCTTTACAATTGCGTCTATGTTCGGAGTAATTGTTCTTGTGCATTATAGGTGCAGCTTGCAGTTTAAATTTCGATCAGACAAGTCGTTTCTCAGGTGCGTCTTGTTACATTTCATTGCAGAGAACAGTTGTTCACAAACATACGTGGAACCGAACATTGATATTATTGTAGCCGCCAGTTTGTGCAAACGAGGAAATCTATCCTGAGGGAAGTGTCTGTAGAATTCCAAAATATTTTCTTGTTCTGAAATTAGTCTCTGTATTCTCTGTCACACTGCAGGTCAATAATTTGTAGTTGCAGCTCAGGACGAATCTCTTCAATATTCGCTGAATATGGAGAAGAGAAAAGATCAAAATCACTGTCTAGTGCTGTCAGATCTTGAAAGAGTTGATCAAATTCTTCCTTAAGGGCAACTAAACTATGTGAATAACGTTCACAGTCTTTGTGAACATCTTGCATGGATGATAATTTAGGAAAATGAGCTAGATTTCCTGTTTCCAGCTGACTCACCCAAAGTGTCAATTTCATTTTAAAAGCTCGTATTCGATCTATGAAATGAGTAATTAGCAGATCTTTACCTTGTAGTGAAATGTTCAAAGCATTCAGATGGCTAGATAAATCTGCTAAGAACGCGAGATCACATTTCCATGAAGGCTTTTTCAATTCAGGAACACACATGTTATTTACTTCCATGAACATATTTATCTCATCTAATAGGCAAAAAAATCGATTTAATAATTCGCCACGACTAAGCCAGCAGACCTCGCTGTAATAAGGCAGACTACCATACTGGCTTTCTACATCCTCAAGAAAGCTTTTAAATTGCCTGTGTTGTAGCCCATGCTTCCTTTTATAATTGGTTGTACGAACAACAACTCTCGTCACATTTTTAGAGTGATACTCTTTGCACATAAGTATTCCTGGTGGATCACACAGTGAACGCCCCTTATTTCATCCGGCACGGTCAGTTTTTGCATTTTCTCCTTCAACAGCGCAACGAAACCTGATTTTTTCCCTGTCATAGCTGGTGCATCGTCTGTAGACACTGAAACTAAAGAATTCCACGACAAATATTTCCAACACTTTCTTCAACACTACTTAAAATATCACCTCCGGTTGTAGTGTTCTTCACGGCTACTACATCGAGGAGCTCCTCCCTCACCTGAAGATCTCTATTAACACCTGTAATAAATATGGCAAGCTGCGCTGTTCCAGTAGTATCAACAAATTCGTCCAGAGCTAGAGAATACGCCATAAAATCTTTACAGATATTTGCAAGCTGGCTCTGGACGTTGTCTGCCATGTCCTGTATGCGGCGCGTAATGGTCATGTTAGATAATGGCACAATCCGAAACTGTTCAACTTGAGATGGACACAAATGTTCCGCTGCAACTACCAAACATTCTTTTATTAAATCGCCATCAGTGAAGGGGCGCAGGGATTTTGCTAAAAGCAAAGCAATTTTGTAACTCACTCTGAGAGCTGCCTCAGTTGATTTTTCTTCGTCGTCCAGATCTTCTTTGGATAGCTTCCTTTTAAGTTTAATAACTTCCTGTGCACGATCTGGTCCATCACATTTTCCATTTCCATAGTCTTTCGCGTGGTATGACACATAATGTCGTTGCAAATTAAATTTCCTAAAAGAATTCAGCGTTTTGTGACATACTAAACATTTTGCAACACAATCTTTTTCTGTAAACAGATACAATTCCTCCCAATGGGGGTTGAACTGTGAAAGCATGGTTGGGGTTACACAACGGCGACTTGACATGATTCTTAACCAGTGAAGTGACTGTTAGAGCTGATCGTAGTACTTTAAACGTTACACAGTCGGCGCGAATTCAATAGGCACGCTGCTGCCCTATTCAAATGTGTGCGCGCATTTCCCCTCCCTCCCTACTCCACGACCTTGCACGTGCTCGCGAGCACGTGCCTAACCAGACGCGAGTACTCGCGCTCAAAGCCGGCCAGTTGTTAAGCCCTGTGGTAGATGCTATTTCAGCACTGCGTTGTTCATTACAGATGATGGAAACAATAAATACGAAGATGTGACAATTATGTCATTTCACACAAATAATTTTTTCAAAAGATAAATGGGATCAAAAACAAGATTCCCATTTACAGAATTATAATGCTAGTTACCAGGAAAGAGAACTGTTGCAGCATACGCCTAGGTATGAAGAGGCAAACCACACTGGCGACATCACAAATTATGAACTTCCAAATCTTTTAGCACATTACTCTGGGAAGAAAATATCTGATCTGTGCTGTAAATAGCAAACATTGTGATCCAACCCATCTAACTGTAGTTGCTAGTGGATTACAGTGGACCTCTCTGCAGACCTCCCACTACCTGAAATATAACTAGACATAACATGTAGGAATGCACCACTGATGTCTGTCACCTCACCCTATGTCTATCCTGGAATTTCAATACTACGCAATGTCTTGTTTATCATTCATGCATAACTCTATAGTCTAAGTGAGTGGCAAGGTACCTCTCTCTATCCTGCAACAATACTGAATAGTTGTACGTCAAGTTGTCACATGTGCAATTCTCCTCACAATGTACAAGAAAATCTCTGATTTTACCAGTGTGGCTGATCCACTGGGCCATCTGCCCAATATTTAATGTTGATCTTCCTTCTTGTTGTGTATTTTACCAGAGTTACATGTACCTATAAAAGATATGAAATTATCACAGCTTTCATGCATGCCATTTTAATTTTTTTACTGTGGCTTCATCATTTTGTTTGCTAGTATGATTTTTCCTGGCAAATTTGAAACAACTGTATGCTTCAAATTAATGAAGGGAACAGAAACTCCTCACTGCCAGATTTAGTGGCAATTTACAAACTACGCAAAATGCTATGCCTTGTCCAGTCTCTGATTAAGGGATCAGTTTTATCTGATTTGGATCTAAACAAAACCGTTGAATACTCGAAGATCAATAAATAAATTATGGTACATAGCATGAGTTCAAGGTGCAAAATACATACAACCTGGATCAGGATAACTAAATGATTGAGAGTTAGACACAAAAAGGGCTGGTCATCTCACTTCACCATTACCCTGCATACCCAATATGTCCATGACATCAACAAGTGTGCAATTCAGTACTGAATTTCTTCATGCACTTTCTGTTAATGAGGAGTACTGAGTTTACTTTGGATGACTGCAACAGCCTGATCACTTTTCTGCTCACCTTCTCTATTGGCATTCTTCTGCATATTAGAGATATTACAGTGGAAAACCAAACAGAAGGCACAGTTAAGTTTATTCTCTGGTTGGCTGCTGCTATGGTAGCTCTTTTGTAAACAACTGGTTGTCAATCACTAGGTTATTCTGACACTGATACAGGCCACACAACCTCAGAGCACTACTGGCTAATGCAAAATTATGAGATATACTGAGTTTAACTAATTTTAAAGAGTTATTTCAATTTTCAGTAGTTTAATCACAGCTGATCAGAGCCTCATAAAGAACAAATAATCTTTGGAGTTTCCTAACACTGTCTTGAATAATAGGCAAAAAAACTGGTGTTAAAAAAAAAAAAAAAAAAAAAAAAAAAAAAAAAAAAAAAAAAAAAAAAAAAAAAGCATTTAGAAACTGCTTCACCAAAGATCAAAGAACACTTCCAACTTTTGACAACTGTACACATGAGAAACAAATAAGTAACAGCAAAACTGAAACTGGTAAAAAACTCACTCTTGAAGGAAACATATTGGATTTCCTGGCAAGAAATAGGTGCAAATTTTTTGATTCAGTAAATTTGTATGGTAGGATCCATAATAATAATAATAATAATAATAATAATAATAATGCTGTTGTACTGTTGATTTTGCTTTAGTGTTCGAAGTTTGAAAGAAATTTTTGCTTAGCATGAGCAATAAGAAAATTATTTGAAACTACCAGTAAATTATTCAACTCTGAAGAGAATGTTGAAGATCTCTCGAATGAATCCAGACATGTTGTGGCCCATGTGCTATGTATATTTGTCTTGTGGAAGGTCCAAGATTGAACTGATGTTTATTCACTAACAGTATTGGTAAGTTCCACTGAAGTTAAAGAAACCAGCACCTCAAACTGTCCTAGGCCCTAATCTCAAGCGACAAGCAAAAGCTTGAGAAAATCAAAACAAGTGTAAGGAGAGCTAATTTTCTTAAATAATTTGAAACTAACATCTTACCTGTCAAGAAGTCAATTCTACATAAAATAAGTCTATTTAACAGAGATATCTCTCCTGATGGTTGCTGATTATGAAGGCACCAAATAGATAATAGACTAGGACTCAAATACAAAAAAGGCTTCTGAAACTGCTTCATCAAAGATCACAAAACAGTTACAACTTCTGACCACTCTCGCTTCGATCAACAGTTTATCACAGGTGTACATAACAACGAAATGTACCACATGCCTGTAAAATGGCACAGACTGTCTTCATCTATAGGAAAGGTTGCAGAACAGATATGCAGAACTGTAGACCCTCTGACAGACATCAATATACGGTAGAATTGCAGAATATTTGTTGTGTTCATGTATGACAACTTTCCTGGAGACAAAGCAACTGTTCTTTAAGAACCTGCTCGGTTTACAGAAGTACCATTTATGTAAAACTGAAATTGCTCTATTCATTTACAAATCCAGACAGCAGCAGATAGGAGAGTTCAGATTGATGCTGTGTTTCTTAACTTCCAGAAAACCTTCCATATGGCTAGTATACAAAATAAATATGCACCTAACATCCAAACCAAAATGCAATTGGATTTGCTAGTAAACAGAATTCAGTCGTGGCGCTATCAGAAGTGAAAGCAGTATAAACTGTTCCTCTAGAGAGAAGTAGGACCACTACTGTCTGTGGTATGACAAACCTGTCAGTGATCAGTCAGTTGAATCAATCACAACTGTCAAGTATTTTCGAAGTATCTCTCCAGCTCAATTAACATGGAACAACCACATAAATCTAGACACAGGGCAAGCAAATGACAGACTATGGAGTTCCTGACAAAAGCCTCACTCAATCAGTTTTTGAGCATCATTCGACAGTCTGTGACTTTTATCAATCTGACTGAACAGAGGAAATGGAGATGATTCTAAGAAAAGTACATTTCTTCATGAGTTCTTTAGCCAGTGTGCAAATGTCGCAGAACTGTTCAAAGATGTGCCATTGGGGAAACTACAAGAAAGATAGAGTATGCCAAAGAACTTTAATCCCAAAAATCCAAAGCTCACATTGCACAAGAATCATGATGATAAAATTAGACATTTTAGCTAAAGAGGTGACACCAATGTTCCTTCTAATATATCACCTGCAGCTGGAATAAGAGGCGAGGAAATTTACCAAGTATAATATGTAACCCCACTACGCATAAAGATGACTTACACATTAGCTATAACAATGAATAAATTACACAGTTTGCTTATATGCCAGTAAGCAGCTGCCCTCATTCAAAATTATTCACTGTTGATGTATGGGAAGTAGTTGAAATATTTTTTTTTTCTGGAACACCTAAAACTGATTTGCATACTTCCAACCATTAAGCAGCTGCTGCTCAGATAACAAGGTACAATATTGCTATGGCAGTGCTTCTCTACAAAAGTGTACCAGATTTGAAAGGCAGTTATTCCATCCTGTACCAATAAGTCTGAACTGCTTCAGTTTGTATGAATGACAACAGTCTGCTGGTATGCTTTATCTCTGGTATTCCTTGTCATCTGTCAGTGCCAGAAGAAAAACAGTAACATGTGCCAGAAGAAAGTGAGATAGTGTTCACTTGATGAAAGGAAAATTAGGGTTTAGTGTCTTTCACTGACAATGTCGTTATAGAAACTTGACTTGGAGAAGGGAACAGGTTTTTATTTATTTATACATTATTTTATTATTTCTGAGGGATGCGAAGCTGAGGGTTGGTGGGGAAAAGGGAGGAGGAGGGGGGGAGGGAGGGAGGGAGGGAGGGAGGGATAGAGAGAGAGAGAGAGAGAGAGAGAGAGAGAGAGAGAGAGAGAGATTGGGGGGGGAAGGGGGGGGGGGGAATCAGCTGTGCCCTTCATTCCAGCATTTGCCATAAGCAATTGTGGAAAATCCAAATCTGGATGCCCAAGCACGAATTTCAACAGTCATCTTCCTGAACAAAGTCCACTGTCTCACAACCATTCCAACTTGCTCGGTTTCACTTTATGAAACAATTTGCAATACTTGCCTTTAGTGATGCTTAAAGTAGATATACAAAAGAAACAGCAAATGTTTGTGTACCCATCATTTGCTTACTAGACTAAAAAAGTGATTAGCGCTCTACAGAAAATTAAAGCCAAGGTCTCTTCACAAAACGAAGGCATGATAATAATAATAATAATAATAATAAAACAACTGTTTTTAAGCCAATCGAATTCTTTACAGTTTGGTGTGCTCTATAGTTTTTTGTACCTTCTTCCTTCGAGTTGTCAATATTTTACTTATTATATATTAGTTACTGTGGTAAAACAGGACATCAACGGTTCTTTAGTTGTCAGAATAACCTTATGTTTTGCTACCACATTATTTCATTATTTACTTCCCGTTACAAAATAATGGAAGTTTCAAAATAACACAACTCAAGTTTTAACTACACTTAAAACAGTGCAAATGTTAATGGAAAGAAGCCAGAAGATTCGACAGCAAATTGGAACACCATGTTTTACTAAAATAACGTTTACAATTTTTCAATTATATGTGACAATGTCATGAACAGTAGTGATCCACTTACAGGTGACTGTATAAACACTAGTGACTGGAGATCAATTCTGACCTTAGTTCAGATACTGAACTTAGTTTAAGAAACTGCTCTGTTGTGTAACACTAAACTTGAACCTACTGGATGATATTAACTTTTGATCTAAATTAGCATGAAACAATCCTGGCAACACCTGTAAACACATTTATCAACATGATTAGTGTGCTTCAACCAAATATAGTATTTATTGTAAAGATGCTGTGCTGTAAAGATGGAGGAAAGTAAACAGAAAAATCTCATAATTCTCCACAGTCATACAAGATTTACTGCTTTCTGCAAAGAAACTGATGACATTACCACAACCAACATTAGGAATGGAGCATGTTGCCATTGACTTAAATTCATTCAATACAAGGACAAATCATCACTGGAAAAATTTGAAAATATTATATATATTAATATGATATTAAATATTAAGAACAGTGTCAAGAAAGTATTTGAGCAGACAAGGTACAATTTCAAAACACCTTTCACAATTACGTAATTACATGAGTCATGTAAGCATAACAAAAACAGTGTCAAAACTGTTCAAGGCTGAAATACATAAAACTACACATAATAATTTTGTCAGCTTACTGTTACAAAAAGTGCACAGAAACTAACTGCAGCCTGAAAATCGTGCTTTATTCCAACACTTATGGTGTGGAGTTTCATGAAGAAGTTGTACACAGTGGTTTGCATACATTTTAATATGCTCAGATTACCTTTGGAGACAAATATTCTGCATAAATGGTAGTTTGTAATATTCATTACAATCTCGTTCATTTTCTGTTCTGATACAGATTTAAATAATATTGAAGGCACCAGTTATTTGCACCAGTAAATGAGATGGAGATGAAGGAGAGAATATTTATGTTGAGTTAGTAAGAACAATATTGTAAGTTAACTGTGACATCTAATTACAGGCAGACGTGCAACATGCGAGCCTAGTTTCTGTAACAGAACCTACAGTTTCAAATCACACAAAGTAAGTTATCTACGTTAAACACCACTGCCAATACGAAAATACACTGTATGCTCATGGAAAATGAAATAAGAATGTTAACACTGAAAACAGATACATTAAAGAACTAGAACCAAAAGAAATAGAAATGAAACCAGCTTTTCAAAATACCATTTTGTAAATTTATCTCAATTTTTAAACTGTTTTCATATAAAAGGCATGTTCAGAATGTAAGTACACTTTGACCGTAATCGGTAAGAAATACCACCAAGTGCGAGCCACATGCTGTGATTTGCTTCATATTTGCAGAAGCAGCAGGACCTGCCAAATTTTTTTGAGAATCTGAACGGTTTACGGTGAGCTTGTTATAAACAGAAAGATTGTATTTAAATGGTGAAGGGAGCTTAGTGGAGGCAGAACAAAGGTTTGTGACAAACAGAGAAATGGAAGACTGTCCATTTTGGCTGATGTGTTGGGGGGGGGGGGGGGGGGGAATAATAATAATAATAATAAAGGAAACTCTTCATGAAGACCACGGATTGACAGTGGATGATATTTCTGTGATGTTCCCACAATTCTCCAAAACTCTCTTACACGAGACACTTAAGAAACACTGAGATACCGAAAACTGTGAGCAAGATTGGTCCCAAAACAGCTGACGGGGCATAACATGAAAAATAGAGTCCATAGCACCACATACTTTCTTGAGTGACTTGAATTGGATGGCGAGGATTTTCTGACCACTACTGACTGTAGATGAAATGAGGGTGACCCAGTACAAGCCTGAGACAAAATGAAAAGTCATCACAATGGCGCCACACCAATTCCTTATCTGCTAAAAAATTCAGAACCATGATTTCGGGCAAACATCATAGCTTCAGTGTTTAGGGATGGCATTTTATTGGTGGAATTTCTGCCTTGTGGGGCCACCATCAAAGCACAATGATACTGAGAGACCCTAAAAGAATTTAAAAAGAGAATTCAAAACAAAAGTAAGAGAACAATATAATGGAAGGAAACATTCCACGTGGGAAAAATTATATATAAAAACAAAGATGAGGTGACTTACCGAACAAAAGCGCTGGCAGGTCGATAGACACACAAACAAACACAAACATACACACAAAATTCAAGCTTTCGCAACAAACTGTTGCCTCATCAGGAAAGAGGGAAGGAGAGGGGAAGACGAAAGGAAGTGGGTTTTAAGGGATAGGGTAAGGAGTCATTCCAATCCCGGAAGCGGAAAGACTTACCTTAGGGGGAAAAAAGGGACAGGTATACACTCGCACACACGCACATATCCATCCACACATACAGACACAAGCAGACATATTTCCTGCTTGTGTCTGTATGTGTGGATGGATATGTGCGTGTGTGCGAGTGTATACCTGTCCCTTTTTTCCCCCTAAGGTAAGTCTTTCCACTCCCGGGATTGGAATGACTCCTTACCCTCTCCCTTAAAACCCACTTCCTTTCGTCTTCCCCTCTCCTTCCCTCTTTCCTGATGAGGCAACAGTTTGTTGCGAAAGCTTGAATTTTGTGTGTTTGTTTGTGTTTGTTTGTGTGTCTATCGACCTGCCAGCGCTTTTGTTCGGTAAGTCACCTCATCTTTGTTTTTATATATAACAAAAGTAAGAGAAAGTTGATGAGAGGAGTGTGCTTGTTGCATGACAAAACATGCACTCACACAGCCTTAGCCAACAAAGGGCTCTTGGACTTATTTGGATGGGATGTTTTACCCGTTGAAATATCGGCAGTCGTCAAGGACGTTGCATGGCTGCATTCCTATTCAGTTTTTTAAACATTTTACACACCAGGACAAACTCAAGTTTCACATATTTAGTAAGTATACAATTTGTTCACACCAGTCTTTGCTATTTTTGTGTCCGATCCAGTACACGACATTTCTGGGTGGAGCATGAGACCACTCTATAGCAAAATGCTCAGCTACTGATACCACATTGACTGGTTTCGAGGAAACATGTTGGAACGTTAGAGTTAAAGCTGTTCACTAATCTGTCACAAATGCCTAATTCAGACAGTCTCTTTTATTATGTGCTGCAAGTTGCAGTGATTTCTTCTCTTATTTGGAAGGGAGCCACACATGACCTCAGGTCCAGAGTATATGTTGGTAAACCCATAAAAAAATCTGACATCCTGGAAACACTTCCCACATGATGGCACATAAATGACAAACAATACGAGGTTCATCATTACCCTGCAGAAAGCCAAAATCTTGTTTCAATATGTGGAAGCAAGGAGAGGAAATGTATTCTAGAATGTCACAACAGTAATTGATGCCTATGTTTCCACAAAAAGCAAATGTCCCTGTAACACTGAACAGCAGATTGGACACCACTCAATAAAGAGGTAAAGCAGTTTCTGTAGTTCAGTAAACGAAGTCAGCTTATCAAAACTAGAACGGCAGAGTTTCAACAATCCTACAATGGCAGAAAGGGGTCATTTTGACCCCACATAAAATATTTTCATATTTTACTAACACAAGTACTTTTAAAGTGTTTGTTAATCCATAATTTATTTCTAGTAATCACAACAATTATTTACAATTAAAAATAATAATTACTAATTTCTTTGAACAACAAAGTATCATACAAATTTTTTGTAGCTACTGCTACAAGTTTCTTAACTATAGATTTTTATTTATTAAATATTCATACAAATTCTGGACACATTTAGTAAATTTGGTTCATTTTGCTCTCACATGTGTTTTACAAACAGCTCTGTATTACTTTTCAAAGTCATTTGCAGCTTGCTAAATGCACTTACCTCAGGTGATTTCTGTTTTGCGCGCACATTTTCTGCACATGGTTTTGTGGCACTTTACAAAGTTTTTGCTGGTCTTGTTGCCTTTGCAGAGGCTGATCTGGCGCTTTCTACGCGATTTCAGCCCCATATCCTCTTCCTTTGCCTGATGTTCTCGCTCTTTCGTTCCCTTGAATTCATTTGCCAGTTGAAATAAGAACGTCTTCCTTTGCTTTTTCTTGTCCATTACTATGTTATAGATGACCCATGCATTTATTGCCGCCATGTCCCGTATGTTGTAGAAGACATGCACTGTCCATCTCCTACATGCAACCTTCATAGTACATTTACATTTGATCAACCACGTCCACCCCGTACTTTGTTACATTGTAGAACATTACGGTTTCAGGTTTTTTCTTCCCTTCCTTGCTTCAGCATGCAGTGTCGTCATAAGAGTGACATTTTTATTCTTCTTTCCTTGGTATACAGTCAAGGTGCAGCCTATGTTGCCACTATTGTGCAGTATTGTGGTGGATTGTATTTCAGCATTCAGCTTCCTTACTTTATCGGGGATTTCACAGTGGATCTTGTTCATTGTACCACCTAATGAAGTTTTCTTTTCTTTCAGATTTTTTTAGCAAGTTGAAGAGACATAAAGAAGTTGTCTGTGGTCACATTTCTTCATTGATTTACAAGTGGCTCCATAAGATGCAGAACGAAGTACTCCCCAAGTGGTTGTTTCTCTCCGTGAGTGTCCTCTTTGCCGAGGTACGGGAAAACATTACATATATATTTTGTTGTTACATCCACAGCCAACCAGAATTTGAGATTATATTTGTCTGGTATGTTGGACATGAATTGAGTAAACCTGCATCTTGCTTTACTTGGTACCAGCTGCTTGCCAATGATTATATTTTCTCCAGGGCAGTAAGCACAAATACTGTTTTCAATGAACTTTCCCCAAATCTCAGATACAAGAGTGAATTTGTTGGCTGCCAGGCGTTCAGCACGGATTGATTTTTAATCAAAATGCATAAATCTGAGAAGCTCCAGAAATGTGTCCCTCAGCATAATGTCCTTGATAAAAGCAGGCCCCCAAGAGTGCGACCAGATATCATCAACAGGCATACCTCTTGTGCACAATACACCCCGAACATACACGATGGCTATCAGTTTCTCCCGTTCCTCAAGTGACACAGTCCACTCATTGTTTTTTAGTAATTTTCGTGCATCTGATTCTGTGTACTTGTTCATAAGATGTTGCATTGTTTCATCAAAAATAAGACTGTTGCATTGTTTCATCAAAAATAAGACTGAAGGCCCTGATGACAGAGCTGTCTATTCATTGGCAAGCATAAGCAGAGCGATCTCCTCTCTCCTTTACAACATTCACAGCTGACCGCCTTCCAGAAGATGAATAATTTCCAATCCCCCACATGGTTCCATCCCTTGCAATCACCTTTGTAGAAGCTTCCAACTGTACCTGCAGTGGTGAAAGAGGTGATGATTGACGCATATCAGCATCTGAATGCTCTCCCACTAATTGTCCCTTGTTCACCATATCTTCATCTTCACTTGTGTCAGGTACATAATCATCATCTTCATCAGTGAAGACAATTTCCGATTCAACTTCGTAATTCTCTAAGAGATGTAACACTTCTTCATCAGAAAGCCCATGTTTACGATACACGCTCAAAAACATGTTTCACGGACAAAAACTGCCCGAGTGACAACATAAGCTGAGGCCGACTGGAATGTACATGTGTCAAGTTGCAACAATGAGGGGCAGCTGCCCTGCATTACTGCTCACTGTAGCCACTGTATTGTTGGATAATTTACTTATGTTCAGAAGGGAAATTACAGCGGGGTCAAATTGACCCCTTCCACCGTTCTAGGTATACTGAATGAAATGGCGAAGAAAATTAAAATATTTTGTAAATACTAAAACATCTTCAGAAAGAGGAGAAAAAATTAGAAAAAGTCATAATTTCATTAACAAAGTAAGTAAATTGGATATGACAATGAACGTAAAACGTATGACAGAGGTCATTTTGGCCCCTTCTACCGTTCTAGTGTTACCGAGATTAGAAAAAACAACAATGTGCTTCACTGTTGTTCCACACAGTGTCTAAAGGCAACTAAAAGCATTTCTTGATAAAAATCTTTCCACTTTCCAATGTCTTGCACAATCATAATTTTGTATACAAGTCAATGTAGCACAAGCTGACTAAAAAAAAAAAAAAAAAAACCACAGAGACATTCACCTTAAGTAATTAACGGAAACCAAAGAAGCCCTAATTTGGCTACGTGAATAGGGATTTGAATACCATTCCTTCCAAACATGTCCACTGCCGTAACTACTGTACTGTCTTTCAGTATCACCCTCTAGCCTGGAGCAACAGTACTTGCACTTAGATGGGGGTGTGAATGAAATGCAATTACCAATTTACCGAATTCAAAAAATATTTAGATTGTGTAGACTTGTTATGGACTGGACCAATATGATATATCAACTGGTAAACCTTACGCTGCCTCAGCTGTTGTATCTCCCTAACACCCCCCCCCCCCTTCGCCTTGTCAGTGGTGCTGTGTAAATTCAAGCCCATTTTGTTTTATCCTATAACTGGATGCAGTGTGAAAGCACATGATATTTTTTATTGTTGCAATAAATAATATATACATCCTCCTCACCCTGCCTCTTGTCCCACGTGCTGCTCCCCTACCAAAAGAGGTAGTTTTCTGCGACTCTGAATTTATGTGGTTAACAGCAGGTTGAACTTCAGATGCAGTAGTAGTAGTGCTCTCAGATGGTGTTGTAGATGGAGCAGAGGATGGAGACAAACTAGTGTAACAATGATCCATACGTATTGTTTCCTTCAGCTTTGATGCGTCTTCATCCACTGATAACATATCTGGAAACAACATACAGGCAAAATTACATAAATATTCAAGTTTGTTAAACCAATAAGAAATGAATGGCTGCAACTAAGAATTTTGAGAAGAAAAAAAAAAAAAAGAAATCTAACTAAGCAGAAACATTACTCTAGCATTAAAAATGTGGCAGCACACAGTAGTGTCCCGAGATATAAAATATGGTACACAATGGTGCTTGGCTCTTAATCCCATTATTTTAATTTATTTTCAGGAATAATGGAAAAATTCACATAGAAATGTTCTAATTGATACTGCAAGCCATGCTTCACTACTGTGGCTCGCTGTAACAAAATTCACACACAATTCTTAAGATAACGGTATGATAAATTACGTGCAAATTATTTATCAGTGCTCATACAGGAGATGGGAAAAACTGTTTCAGCATAGGAGATAAGCAATGTAACAGTATTAACCGATAACCAGTAAATTGTCTCAGCATTAAAAATTCACAAAAATTTAAAGAAAAGTGAAAGATGATTTTCCACATGCCACATAGGCCTGCCTGTGCATCCAACCACACCCTACCCCAGTCCTGTCAAGACACATTTAACATGGTCAAAGGCAAGGCCAACCATGTAGGCAGTATAATCACCATATGCCTACACTGCCTTAATTTTTCCACAGCCTTTTAAGTGGGTACAACCACCAGAAAGCTGTACATTTGTTTGAATAGCCCTTGTCAAACTGTGGCCAAGAGCAAATTTGATCACTCAATGACAGAACATGCCTGACTCCAATGGTTGGTTTACAACCCATGTAATTTTTATCCTTCCTAAACACTATCTTTTTTGATTGATGTAGACGAGAATTGTCCTTAAGGCCCTTTGGTCTTGAGAACTTCCTTGTCTCAGTCTCTGCCCCTATCACACAGATTTGCCCATCCCTGCCACTTCATTCCACACAACTACTCTCAGTCTTGTTTGTCCATGAACTCCCCCTTTGTTTTACCTCCTCCCCCCCCCCCCCCCCCCCACTCCTACAGCCCACTGTGTACCCCATTCAAATTCCCCTACCTGTGTTAGGCCTGGCTTGTGTGCTTTCTGGTGTTACTGTATATTATTAAAAAGTTTAGCAATGATTTCAATCTACATAGTGAATGGAATATAATATAAAGGGACAGATAAAACAATTTAATCACCAAATAACAGCAGTAGCTACACACAAGGCAGTTAGGGAAATGTGCAAGCTTTTGGAACCAGTGGATACAACTTTTGTCAGAAGAGTTGAAGATAAAGGAGAAGGGAAGAGGGAAAAGGACTGGCAATTATTAGGAAATGGAACGAGTTAAGGAAAAGTCACCCAGAATCCCGGGTCAGGGGAGACCTACAGGACAGTACGAGAAGGAAAGACCAACTGTTGGAGATTGCAAAGAATGAGATTTGAAAACCTGAGGGAACAAAGATGTAAGATAAGGTAACAAGCACGACAGAGATTACTGAAAAACTGTTGTGCATGAGTTGGTATCAGTGGAAAGCTAAGTGCAATATACTTGGTAAACAGATGTAGTAGCGGGAGTTAGCAGGTCAGGAAATAAAAGATACAGAGAACTAAAAGGGAGTAAAGAAAAGGAATAGTTGGTGAAAAGAAATGCCGAGACCAAAAAAAATTAATCTAACATAAATTCAGGCCAGGTGGATGGCAAGAACCAAGCACATGTTGTAATGGCAGTTCCCAACTGCAGCATTCAGAGAAACTGGTGTTAGTGTGTGTGTTGCCCATGTCCATTCATCCTAACTGATAACTTGATGGTAGTTACACCAATATAGAAGGCCAAGCAGTGTTTACGTATCAGTTGATACATGACATGTTTTACAGGTGGCTCTCTGATAGGAACTGTCAGGCCAGTTACAGGGTGGTGTAGGTGGTGGTAGGAAGGTTTGTAGGGCAAGTCTTACAGTGGGGATGGTCACAGGGGTAGGACCCATAGGGTAGGGAAATGGGTGCAGAAGGGGCACAGGGTGTAACAGCTACTCTAGGTGTGGTGGGCAAACCATCAGACAGAATGGGCCTAATTTCAGGGCATGATTTTAGAGTGTCAAACACACTTGCTGAAGTAGCTGCTCAATGCATTCATGACCAGGATAGGATCAAGGGATAAGAAGTTTGCAAAGTTGTTTTTGGAGGGATAAGCAGTGCCAAGATTGGATGTGATGGCCCAGGAAGTCTGCTTTCGAACTAGGCAGGTGGGATAAATATATCTAGTGAAGGGTGAGGTCAGAATGGGTGTGTATTGCTGTAAAGAGTCTGCATCTGAACATATCAGTTTACCTTGAATGCCAAGGTTGTATGGGAGGGAACATTTGGCATCGAAAGGATGTCAACGGTCAAAATGCAAGTATTGTTGTGTATTTGTATGTTTAATGGGAACAAAAGAGTGTAGCTGACCTTCAATGAGAATGAGGTCAACATCAAGGAATGTGAAATGGGATTTGGAACAGGACCTTGTAAAATTAGACTTTACGGCAATGATGGCATCACAGTATTTAAACCAAACTGGGGACTGAAAGTTTAAGGCTCCCAAGCAAGCACCATCCAAATGACCCATGAGAAGGTTGGCACAGGAAGGAGCCATTCTGGGTGCTACAACGATGCCCCTGATCTGCTTGTATGTCTGCCCGTCAAACGTAACGTGAGAGTTGGTAAGTATTAAGTTGATAAAGGTGAGCAGCAAGGACTTCATACATTTGGAATCAGGTGCGCACTGGTTGATGTAATGTTAGGCAGCAAACAGACCATGTATGTGGAGAATGCTGATACAGAGATAAGTAGCATCAAAGGTGACAAGCAAAGTATGTGGTGGGTGTGGGATAGGCACAGACTGCAGACAATCTAGGAAATGATACGTGTCCTTAATATAGGAGGGGATTGAAGCCAACCACTTTGGGATGGCCAGGATGATTGGGTTTGTGGTTCTTAGTAAGAAGGTAAAAGGTGGGCAGTGCGGTTTTGGTGAGGTAAGAAGTTCTATGGATTGAGGTGTTAGTCCTTGTGAGGGGTCTGATATTTTAAGGAGGGACTGTAGTTCAGTTTGAACCACGGGATGGGATACTTATAGCAGATACTGTACGTAGAAGTACAGACCCTCAGTAATACAGGGTGATTCAAAAAGAATACCACAACTTGAAAAATGTGTATTTAATGAAAGAAACATAATATAACCTTCTGTTATACATCACTACAAAGAGTATTTAAAAAGGTTTTTTCTCACTCAAAAACAAGTTCTGAGATGTTCAATATGGCCCCCTCCAGACACACGAGCAATATCAACCCGATACTCCAACTCGTTCCACACTCTCTGTAGCATAACAGGCGTAACAGTTTGGATAGCTGCTGTTATTTCTCGTTTCAAATCATCAATGGTGGCTGGGAGAGGTGGCCGAAACACCATATCCTTAACATACCCCCATAAGAAAAAATCGCAGGGGGTAAGATCAGGGCTTCTTGGAGGCCAGTGATGAAGTGCTCTGTCACGGGCTGCCTGGCGGCCGATCCATCGCCTCGGGTATTGACGTTCAGGTTTCATAACTAACCTTTTTTGTAGGACTCTCCATACTGTTGATTGTGGAATTTGCAGCTCTCTGCTAGCTCTGCGAGTCGATTTTCCTGGACTGCGAACAAATGCTTGCTGGATGCGTGCTACATTTTCATCACTCGTTCTCGGCCGTCCAGAACTTTTCCCTTTGCACAAACACCCATTCTCTGTAAACTGTTTATACCAACGTTTAATACACCACCTATCAGGAGGTTTAACACCATACTTCGTTCGAAATGCACGCTGAACAACTGTCATCGATTCACTTCTGCCATACTCAATAACACAAAAAGCTTTCTGTTGAGCGGTCGCCATCTTAGCATCGACTGACGCTGACGCCTAGTCAACAGCGCCTCAAGCGAACAAATGTACGACTAAATGAAACTTTATAGCTCCCTTAATTCGCCGACAGATAGTGCTTAGCTCTGCCTTTTGTCGATGCAAAGTTTTAAATTCCTAAAGTTGTGGTATTCTTTTTTAATCACCCTGTATAATCCCATCGATCAATCACCGCAGTGGTGGATTCCTTGTTTCCTGGAAGGATGATGATGGCATCGTCACTTTAAGAAATGAAAAGCCTGGAGTTCTATAAAGGACAGGATAGCGTAATATTGTAGAAACCTGAGAAACAGTTCTGAACCATTGCTGGATGTTAGGAATTCTTTGAAGGCTTTTTAGGGGCAATTTGAAGGTAGTGTTGGTGTATCAAGTTGGCATCATGGCCAGAACTATTCCAGGCGGGGTTCAGTGTCAGGTTTGTAGTTGGAAAGGTTTTGAGATTGGGTTGCAAATGATACTTCCAGGTGACATTACGTGGCAAGGAAAGTAGGTCCTTAACCAAAGCATCATTATTAAATGGAAGTTTAGAAAAGTGAGACTCTTGGATAATACAGATAATTCAGGTTGGGGAGAGGTAATTAGATGAGAGGTTGGGAACAGTATATTGTTGTAACTGATTCCTGTGATCATGAGTTTCCATTGTTCTGGGAAGCTATGGTGAAAGCTGGGTAATGTGAAGGAGGTTAGCCAAGCTCTGTTTGTAAGAGAGGAACAGTGGTTGATGCTGCAGCTGTTTAGGGAGCTGGAGTGGGACAAGAATGGCAACACCACCATTGTGGTAGTCTAGGAGAAGGTAGGACAGCTTTTGGAGGTGACGTATGGCCTGTTGTCGCAGTTTGAAGTTGGCTTGGTGGATGATACCATCTAAGTAAACATGAGAGGCAGATAACCATGGGTTTTTGTAGGAGGAGAGAAGTCTGGTGGAGTGGAAATTGGCACATGTGGTTTACAGGCCACAGATTTGCCAGGTAAACGTAACAGATTGCTGTATTTGAACCTATAAGAGTGGGATTTACACCCAGAAATGGAGACTTTCAAAGTTAGGCCTTTGGGGGGGGGGTAGCTCCCAGGGGCAAGCAGGTTTCAAGACACAATATATGCAACCTTACATTAGATAGTGTAAAAGCATGTTTTAGAAACAACTGAGTATTATATGTGATGGGATTCATCATGGCAAAATAGGAGGGTATTAGTACTGGAGATGGTGGGAGTGGTGCAAAACGAGCAGAGGAGGAAAACTGAGAGAAAAACAAAAACAAGCACAGTAAAAAAATCAAAAAATTGAAGAATGTATAACATCTCAGAAAATTCCAACAAAAATTGTAAGGTCATTACTATATGGTAGAAAGAAATTTTGATAAGAGAAAATTACAACAAATCGCGACTTGGAAAGTTTGTAAAAAAGATGTGAAAACAGACAAAACCTTAAAAACAGGGCAAACAGAGAGAGGAAGTAATTGGAGCAAAAAAACCTTTTGTGTTAGGGAACTGGAATAATCACACTTATCTCCATCAACAAAGTCCTGCAGTTACGTGTTCCTCACCTTTCCTTGGATGGTATCATCAACCAAGCCAACTTCAAATTGCAACTAGAGGCTGCTTTGGTTAAAGACTTACTTCCCTTCCCATGTAATGACAACTGTAAGTAACGCTTTGCAATCCAACCTCAAACTTTCCAATGACAAACCTGACACTGAACCCTTACTTGAACAGTTAGGACCACGATCCCAACTTTATCGACCACCACTACCTCAAAATCGCCCCTAACAAACCTTCCAGGAATTCCGAACATCCAACGTTTCATAGTATACATTTTGCCAGGTGCAGCAGAGACAAAAATATCCAGCAATTCTTCACAACTCTTTCTCAGGGCCCTATAACATGACCCTAGCCTGTCCTCTGCAAACAGCAGGCTTTTCTGCCTTTAAAAGTGATGGCTCTATCACTATCATCCTGGTGATCAATCACTGTAATCCTAGCAGACACGGGATGAACCATTGCGATACTTGACTGATGAGAGTATTGAAGTGATGGTCTACGCCAGCTTTCTGGCATTTCTACGTATGGCATCTGCCATCAAGATCCGATACCTGTCGAACAGACTTAAAGTCCCACCTTAATATCTAGGACCCCCTTACAAGGACTAACAAGTCAATCCATATAACTTCGTGCTCCACCCAAACCCCACACCCCCACCTACTACTACCTTCCTAAGACCCCTGGCTACCCAGAGTTGTTGGCTTCACTGCCCTCTCATATTAAGGATGCCAACCATTTCCTAGGTTGTCTGAAATCCATGCTCATTCCACTCCCATCACACACTTTCCTCATCACCTTTGATGCCACCTCTCTACATATCAAAATTTCCCGTACACATGGTCTGTCTGCTGCTTAACATTACATCAACCAGTGCACACCTGATTCCAAAACTGTGATGTTGTTGCTCCTCACCTTTATCAACTTTGTAGTTAACATCACTTACTATACTTTTGAGGGGCTGACATACAAACAGATCTGGGGCCTGACCATAGCAGCTTGGTTAGCTCCTTCCTATTAACTTTCTCATGGGTCAATTGGAGGATGCTTTCCTGGGATCTGTAAGTCTTTGGGCCCCAGCTTGGTTTAAATACTTAATGACATCTTTGCCATATGGTCTAATGGTGAGACTGCGACCTGTTAAAATTATTGGAATCTCAAAATACGTTATCCCAATTAAATTTCACTTGGTCGCCTTCCTAATCCCACACCACATTCCTTGATGTTGACCTCATCCTCACTCAAGGTCAGCTACACACTTATTTTCCCATTTAACATACAAACAGACAACAGTACTTACATTCTGATAGTTGCTACCCTTTCTACACCAAACATTCCCTCCCATACAACCCCGGCATTCAAGGCAAACTCATCTGTTCAGGTGCAGATTCTTTACGACAATACACCACCGTTCTCACCTCAACCTCCATTGGATCTAATTATCCCACCAACCTAGTTCAAAAGCAGATTTCCCAGGCCATTACAACCAATACTGGCACTGCTGATCCCTCAAGAAACAACTTAGTACATCTCCTGTCACTCGGTATTATATTTGTCATGAATGTACGAGGGTCATTCAATAATTAAAGAGACAAATTGGTCTAGGGAAAAAACTGTTAGTAGGGGAAGTTTGGTACTTTTATGGCTTTAAGTTGGCATCACTGGGATGAGCCCTGATCAACTGATGTATCAACACTGTTGTGAAGATGATGTGACTTACCAAACGAAAGCGCTGGCAGGTCGATAGGAACACAAACATACACACAAAATTCTAGCTTTCGCAACCAACGGTTGGCTCATCAGGAAAGAGGGAAGGAGAGGGAAAGACGAAAGGATGTGGGTTTTAAGGGAGAGGGTAAGGAGTCATTCCAATCCCGGGAGCGGAAAGACTTACCTTAGGGGGGAAAAAAGGACAGGTATACACTCACACACACGTACATATCCATCCACACATATAAGTCTTTCCGCTCCCGGGATTGGAATGACTCCTTACCCTCTCCCTTAAAACCCACATCCTTTCGTCTTTCCCTCTCCTTCCCTCTTTCCTGATGAGGCAACCGTTGGTTGCGAAAGCTAGAATTTTGTGTGTATGTTTGTGTTTCTATCGACCTGCCAGCACTTTCATTCGGTAAGTCACATCATCTTTGTTTTTTTTTTATATATATATTTTTTCCCATGTGGAATGTTTCCCTATATATATATCAATATAATAGAGGGAAACATTCCACGTGGGAAAAATTATATATAAAAACAAAGATGAGGTGACTTACCGAACGAAAGCGCTGGCAGGTCGATAGACACACAAACATACACACAAAATTCAAGCTTTCGCAACAAACTGTTGCCTCATCAGGAAAGAGGGAAGGAGAGGGAAAGACGAAAGGAAGTGGGTTTTAAGGGAGAGGGTAAGGAGTCATTCCAATCCCGGGAGCGGAAAGACTTACCTTAGGGGGAAAAAAGGACAGGTATACACTCGCGCACACACACACACACATATCCATCCACACATACAGACACAAGCAGATTATATATATATATATAACCTCAAAAATACATTTCAAGATGGTGAATTCACATGAAATGTCCACATTAGTTGAGTTATTCGTTTTTCACTTGCTGAAGGTGAGAAACCAGTGACAGTATATGTACTGTAGAATGTCTAAAATTTGCGGTGAAGGTTGTATGAATTGCGCAAATTTTTAGAAGTAGGTAGAGCAGTTCAAAAATGGTCATGACACCGTGACTGACTAACACCGTTCTGGCCGACCAGTTGTAGTTTCGACTCTCTCACTTGAAAGTAGGACTGATGACATTATTCATGCAGACTGCCATGTGACTGTAGAAATGATAGCTGATAAGGTTCAAGTTAGTACTGGTGCAATTCATAACATGATCTGTAACATGCGGGCCGGGGTGGCCGAGCGGTTCTAGGCGCTACAGTCTGGAATCACGCGATCGCTACGGTCGCAGGTTCGAATCCTGCCTCGGGCATGGATGTGTGTGATGTCCTTAGGTTAGTTAGGTTTAAGTAGTTCTAAGTTCTAGGGAACTGATGACCTCAGAAGTTAAGTCCCATAGTGCTCAGACCCATAGCCATCTGTAACAAGTTGAAGTACCACAAAACATGTGCAAGATGGGCCCCAAAGGAGTTGACGTGGCTACACAAGGAAACAAGGTTGAGAGTGTGCACAGAGCTAAAGGAACATTATTAAAGAGAAGGTGAGCCCTTCCTCAACAAAATTTTAACTTGTGATGAAACTTGGGTTAACTATTATGAGCCAGAATCAAAAAGACAAAGCATGGAGTGGAAGCACAGCAACTCACCTGTCCAGAAAAAAATTCAAACCCCAAGCGTCAGCAGGAAAAGTCATGTTAATGGTGTTTTGGGATGCTGAAGGTCCAGTTTTTTGAGATTATCTTGAAGAGCAGTGTACAACAATGAACCACCAATACTACTCGGATTTGCTTTTAAACAAGGTGAAGCTAGCCATGAGAGAGATGTCGTGGACAGGTGTGATTCTCCTGCAAGGCTACGCACGTCATCATATTGCTCAACTAACCTGTGAAACCATCAACAAAATAGCCTGGGAAGTACTGCCTCATCTCTCTTACAGTCCTCATTTATAAAGTAGTGATTTCCATTTATTTGGTGCACTGAACGAGGCATTATGTGGGAAGAGGTTGCAGGACAACAAGGGCGTTAAAGTGCACAAATGTTCAAGGGGATTTTGTTGAACAGTAGAAAAACTATTGTTTTGTAAAAGTAAATGATTTTTCCTCCAGATCAATTTGTCTCTCTAATTATTGAATGACCCTCGTACTATGCAGCTATTTAATAAGTTTGTGACACTCTAAAACCATGCCCTCAAATGACGCCCATTCTGCCTGACAGATTGCACACCACACCCAGAATAGCTGTCAGATCCTTTGCTCCTTCTGCACCCATTTCCCTACACTATGACTCCAGCTCCCGTGACCGTTCCGCCTGTAAAAGTTGCCCTACGCTACCCACTACCAAATGGAGAGCCACCTGGTAAAACAACACGTCATGTTGCTGCTGTTATGTAACACTGTTCAGTCTTTCACATTGACACTGGCATGACTACGACCAAGTTATTAGTTAGGATGAATGGGCATAGGAAGATGCTGTATACAGCAAACACACAATATGCTGTTGCTGATATCCTGATTGTTGGGAATAGCACCAAATGAGATTTGAAAATCTGAGAGCTTAAAGGTGGAAGATAGGGTAATAAGCAATACAGAAATTACAGAAAGAACATTGTGCACGAGTTAATGATAGTCAACACATAAGTCCAATATAGTTGGTAAACAGGTGAGGATGAGGGTGGAGGGATTAACAGGTCATAAAAGAAAAGATATGCTCTACAACATGGCAGTCGTGACCTCAATGCTTATATCACAACAAGAGCCAGATATCAGTTTTCTCAGAACTCGTTTGACCTTAATATACGTTAATTTCTCCAGCCTCGGCATTTCTTCTCAGTGGCTATTCCTTCCTTCACTCACTTTTAGTTTTAGCTTTTATTTTCTGACCGTTAATCCCCCACACTCTTCCTCAAATGTTTACTAAGCAAAACAGACTTAGCTTTCCACTCTTATTAACTTGTGCACAATGTTTTTTCAGTAATCTCTGTCTTGCTTATTACCCTTATCTTCCATCTTTAAGCTATAAAGTTTTCAAATTTCATTTGGTGCAGTCCCCAACAATCAATCTTTTCTTCTAGTCCCATCTGGTAAGTCTCCCCCGACACAGCATTCTTGGCGACTTTTCTTTAATTCTCTCAATTTCCTCAACCTCGCCAGTCCTCTTTCTTTGTCCCTCTTCCTTTCTCTTCAAAGCTTCTGCCAGAAGTGGTACCCACTGGTTCTGAAAACTTGCAAATTTCCATAACTTTTACATGTGTAGCTGCTGCCACCACTTTGTGAGTAGATTTTTTTTATCTAAGCAATTATATTTTCAAAAACTGATTATTTCTGTCGATATATAGCAAGTGATTAACTTTTTCTCGCAACATTCTCACAATTGGCGAGCCCCTCTCAACCTGGCATCTAAGTTGTCTGCTCCTCCTTCCCATCCTTCAAAAACTTCTAGCTCTTCCCTCCCTGAGGAATGCTAGGATTAGCTATTTCTGCTTCTAAATGTCATTATCAGCAGTACTGGACTTTCACCTCCTAAGGCTATGCTACTGACCTGCCACTCTGTCCCCTTATAATTCTACAATTTTTTCAAGTTAATTATCTTTTTCCTCTTTTTAATTTTCAACATTTATCTGCTATTGATGTGGTTAATAGGGGATGGATCTGACTGTACAACATGTACCTAACATTAACAATCAACTTTTTTTTAAAAAATTATTTTTGGGGGGATGGGTGTGATTGCTCACAAGCAACAAACTAAATATTCGCAACACAAACTTCATGACTGTTTTTGTGTTATTAGTAATGAATGAATGCTACATAAAAATAATGATGATAAAATAAAACCATGATTGTTATCCTTGTTTCTTTAACCATATTTGAATACACATACTGACTAAGTAATATTTTATCAGAAATAACTCTGAACTACCTCACACCACATAAAATTGTTACCTGTCTGTGGCAATGGCACTTCAGTCACAAGTGTTTGAATGACATATTTTATGGATATTGATATTTTGTCTTCACAAGTTAATTTATTCAAACACTGTACATCAGACAAAGACAAACTCATCATTCATACAACTACTGCTCAAGTGGTGATAATCCCTGAGGAAAGCATTTCTGTAAACATAACCATGATGTTTTATTTTGTCAATTTCTGACTGCGTACTGACACCGGCCACCAAGGACAAGTTCGAGAATATTTTTACGAACAAGCAACATATCATTTGGTGCCCACCACCCTCTTACTCCTTCAGACATTACTTGCCTTTCCTTGGACTCTAGGAAAGGCCACCGTAAGAATATATTATAATGTTTAACTTAGTTACACGAAGTGTGAAATTATACATATTGTATAAGAAGGAAATCCGCACTTTTCATATAGCAAAAGAAGTTTGCACGTGACACTAAGAGTGACTAAAGATTGAGACAGATTCTTGTTTGTAATGCCTTAATGAAGCTGCATTTGTGTGAAGGCTGTATAGTATGAAGGGCTAGATAGTCCCAAGACAGATATTTGATATTACTATATTCATCATTATTTAAAGATCACACTGCTTTTACTTTGATGAATGTTGGTGTATTTGCTGATTCTAAGAGTACAGTACTACATTAACAATATACAATTTTTCATACAACCCGTTTTTATATAGAAACAAGAATGCTCTTACAGATGCCAGTAATAGTTCAAATCTTGAAAGGGACAGTTGTAGCTGTAGGTAGTTCATCACCTAAGCTCACAGTATTCCTATTCGGAGAAACAGAATCTATTCTGGATGTTTTGCAGGTTTTTTTTCTTTTATTTTCTTTCCTTTCTGGTGTTTTTCTTTTTCAATAGTATGTGTCACAATATCCCCCCCCCCCCCAAAATATATTTCTGCTTGTTGGAAGAATTTGTTGTGGGAGATCATGGAATATTCCCCGTTTCAGCCCCTATAGTCTCATGAAGTTCCGACAGGTGGTGGCGCTATGTGTAGGTACAAAATGGCATCTGTAACAGAGATGCATTCCAAACACTGAGCTGTCTCAGAGTTTCCTTTAACGGGAAACCATAGCATCAATGACATTCATAGACACTTGCAGAATGTCTATGGAGACCTGGCAGTGAACAAAAGCACTTTGAGTCACTGGGCGAGGTATCATCATTGCTACGCAATGCAAACTGTCCAGTTGCTTGCAAACCAGCCAACTGCTCACAGCTGTGACCCCTACAATGTTGGAACATGCAGAAAATCTCATTCGAGATGATTGATGGTCCACAAGCAAACACCTCACTGCCCAACTGGATGTCTCTGTCGGTAGTGCCGACACACTCGTCCACCAATTTGGGTACTCAAACATGTGTGTTCATTGGGTTTCTCGCCACCTCACAGAAGACCTAAGGACCATTTGTGTGGAATTGCTTGCACTTTATGACAATTTTTTGTGAAAGATTGTATAGGTGATGAAACTGGGGTTCATCACTTGGAACCAGAAACAAAATGGCAATCCATGGAGTAGCACCATGCCACCTTACCTATGAAGAAAAAGTTCAAAGCTGCACCCTAACCTGGTAGTCATAGTGACGGTCTTCTGGGACTCTGAATGGGTTCTTCTGTTTGATGTCCTCTCTCAAGGTGTGACAGTCAACTCTGAAGTGTATTTTGTTACCTTCAGGAAATTGACGCAATGGCTCAAGTGTGTGTCACCACAAAAATTATAACGAACTTCTCCTTTGCCATGACAACCCAAGGCCTCACCCAACTCTGCGCACTCAAGGGGAGCTAACGATATTTCATTGGTCTGTTCTTCCTCATCCACTCTACAACCCAGTTCTCACACCTTCCGACTTCAATCTGTTCGACCCAGTGAAGGATGCACTCTGCGGGAAGTATGCACTCTGCAGGAAGTAGTATGTGGATGATGGGGAGGTTATTGATGCAGCGCTAGTGTTGACAACAATCGACTGAAAACAACTGATTCAGTCAGTTGTCGAGAAACAATAGACTCATTCCGTTGTAGCTTTACATATCGGTTGAATTATTCATTCGTTCTATAGATTCAAACCAGTCTATGGGAGCAACTGAATGGAAAGAAGCAAATCGTCGCTTTACTTATTGGTTGGATTATTACACATTCATTTCTTTTGAGTGAATCCAGTCAACAGAAACCTTTAGTGTTCTGCATACTGGCCGAGTTATTCATTCATTCTTCTTCCTTTTTTTTAAGTGAAACCAACCAGTCTTTTTAGTTAGTTGTATCTGAGCATCCCGCATGCTCCATGTCAGTGTAATTTTGCTGCCAGCGCCAGGGTAGCAGTCGGCTTGAGGAGATCGCCTGTTCTTGTTAGTGCAGATCCTGGTAGTGCTATGCTCATGCTGGCCACACTACCTTCTCGCACCGGCTGGACCCCTGGCCCTGGCAGCAGCAAGAGGAGGCCATGGTGGTGGCACTGGGCGCCCACCCCCGACGAGCATTGCACCCACAGAAAATGGCACCCCCGACGAGCATTGCACCCACAGAAAATGGCAAAGTAGTATGGGAATGAAATCTCTCAAACCCAGAGACTGAGTGAAAACTTTCATATAAATGATGTAACCGACAGATGCGTGTCTCAGTTGGCTGTCTTGTACGTAATGAAACCAATCAAACGAGGTATGCGAGTTAAAACATTCGTATAACAGCTGCAATCGACAGAGACTTGTGTCAGTCGGTTGTCTTGAATTGAATGAAATCACACAAACCTAGTGAGTGAAAGGATTCATATAACAGCCACAGCCGATGGGGACTTGCTTTAATCGGCTGTCTCAAATTGAGTGGAACCACTTAAACCCAGTGAGTGAGGGAAAAAATTTGACTAGTTTCATTCGACTGAAGAAAATGATGGAAGGAAAACAACCAGTTGGTTGTTGAAAGTCTGTTACCCCATTACTATGCAGCACAACATTGGCTCTGATGTTGATCAGAGGAGTGGAACCTGAAAAATAGTTTTGTGGCAAAGAAGTGGTGAAATATTCGGACACTGGAATTGTGACTAAAACCAACCTGCTTTCAGAAAAAAACTGTTGTATTACATATTGAACACCCCTCATATTACCCAAAATGCCCGAAGGTTAATAAATTCAATCAGAAGCACTTTACTTATGTCATAAAGATAATGATCCCAATCTGTATCTGAATGGTAGTTTTTATGCTTCTCATGTGGTGGATTCGGGTTTGATTACTGGTGACAACACCAATTTAAACTAACTGATCCGCCACTGAAATGGCGTCAAATGAAAATATTCGCATCACTCTATGGAACACACAAGATTTATTATTTATTTATTTATCTATAAACAACAGAATGAGTGTATTATCCTACGTACAGGGTGAATCACAATTATTAGCAAATTCTGACACTTGTGAAAGTACACAATAACAGAAGCAAAAAAAAGTTCCAGTAAACATGGGTTCACAAAGGAGCTGTTTGCAAGATCAATGTGAATCTGTGGTTACGAGCTACCACTGATCCCAGAACAAAATATTAGACTAGTTGATACAAAAGTATTCAAAATGTTAAATTTCTATTAAACCCTCATCTAAAGGGGAAAGATTTTCACCCAAGGATTATCTATCCTCGTGCAACAACGGGAAAATGGAACATGCATGATGGTGCACGCACATTCTGCTGTTTATGGAAGACGATATCTAATGTGACAATATGGTCCAAGATGGATAGATCAAGCACAGATTTTATACTGGCCTCCAAGGCCATCCAACCTCAGTCCTCTGGATTTTTCTATCAGTGATTGTCCTAAAAGTAGACTGTACAACTTGTCAAGATGTACAAGATAATCTGAAGATATCTGAAAGAATATGCAACTCAATGCAATAATGAACACAATATTGCCGCTCCCCCCCCCCATGTGTGAGGCTTGACATGGGGAACACCTTTAACAGATAAAACAGCAGATAGTAAATTGTAGTATGCAACATGCAAATGTAGTATTTCTTGTTAATACAAGTCTTTGGTATGATTTGAGCCCAATGAAATGGGGGCTTCACCTGAAAGTTTACATTTCAAATACTTTTACACTAACTAGAATA
This sequence comes from Schistocerca piceifrons, assembly GCF_021461385.2. Lineage (NCBI taxonomy): Eukaryota > Metazoa > Arthropoda > Insecta > Orthoptera > Acrididae > Schistocerca > Schistocerca piceifrons. The sequence goes on along the minus strand of NC_060139.1, from coordinate 780,442,101 downwards.
ATGTTTGATACTGAAGTCAGTGGCAGGTCTTAAACATAATTTCACAATTATCTCATGAATGGTTCACTTGCAGATAAATGTTTACTGGATTGTTTTGCTTCTATTAGTGTACCTTTACACCTGTTTCAATTTTTGCTGCTAATTATGATACCCCAAAACACAAATTTTGTCTCAGCTTGGCATCCCAAGCAGCCAATTCTGTCATTACACAGACCCTGTGTCTGCCTGTAAACTTATCTAACAAATTCATCAATAGTTACTGGGACAGTTTAGCAGATCCATTACCTATCCCCTTTAAGGGGAACAGGAAGTGAAAATCACCAAAATGATGAATTCTTTTTTATTGTGTGTGACACGCCAGTCCTTCCAAAACAGAATACGTTTGGTTTTTGTATGTATGGTGCATATGAATAGGAAAGAAAGATCATTTTCTAAACAATACAACCCCTTCTGCTTCTGTTAATAGAGCTGTGCTTATCAGGGCTGCAGCTGACTTTGTCTTTTCTTTCTTATTCATTCTTTGATCACTGCTTTGCAAGTTGGTCAACTTGGTGCTAAGTGAGTGTAGGTAACAGCTAAACACCAGTTCAGCACTCAGTTTTAGTTTCACTTAAAAATTAATCTCCCTGTGTTCATAGTTACATTTCATCAGTGCAGATCAAAAATACTTGCATAATAAGGAAGTTTAACAATAGAAATAAGATTAAAGATAGCAGAGAACTCCCATCATTCTCTCTGTTCAAAGCACCCTACATCATGATGTAAGAATCAGAGCACTAGTGTAACTGCTGATGTATATAAAAATAACCATTCCCTACTAATGTCACTAGCAGATGCTGTAAAACCTATCTATAGAGTGTTAGCCAACAAAAACTTACTTGCTAAATGCATCCATGGGAGAACTGGTGGCATGGATGCAGTGTTGTATTTCAATGATGGGTAAGCCAGCAGGCTGGAAGTTTTCAATGGTGTGGACATAGAACATGGACTGGACATGAAGAACGCACTTTTATCAATTGACCAGCTGAGGGTGCAGGAGGCTGAGGAAAGTGCCCTATATATGACAAAAGAGGCCACAATTCAAACGAGGGCCTCAAAGGTAAGCCAGGGTACAGAAACCCATAATGATGACAGCTACAGACCTTGTTAACTTTGATTGTAGGTTGAAAAGATGATCAAAAACTTTAAATGCATTTTCCTGGAGTTACAAAGTTTTTAGCTTTAGGTGCAATTTTCTCTGAAACCAAAACATCTACATCACTTAAACATGGTACATGTCTTTAACTAAAATGTACTCGAATTATGACAATCAAATAAAAGATTTGATAAATAATTTAATATTTTAAATGCCAGTTATTTAGATCATATACCTTTTTTCAAATATATACTATGATAAAAATGCGACATGACAACTTGTGCATGTTTCAAATTTAGTTTGATTTGAACAAATAGTTTTAGAGAAAAGCATACCAACACTAGTGTGGTCAACCATAGGAAATTTGTTCACAAATGGGACCCCTTGCGGCAGGCCAAAAGTAAGCAATTTTACAATATTCTCTTCAACACAACTTTAAGGCGAAATGCTTTATTTAATTAGCTGCAAAATTATCCACAAAACTGAAATACCGCACCACAAGATGTCAACTGCCAGAGGAGCGAGGGGCACAGGAGAGGATCATGCTCTGTTATCATGCACAACAAGAAGAACAGTCCAAGTGGCAAACCTCTTCCATCTCACTGCTATGAGTCTTAAGTGGCCAATGTTAGTAGTTCAGGCTACAGCATCAGCACCAGCTGACATGCATGTAAGTTGCAGCAATTTCTCTCGATGCATATATAGTACACAAACAAATAACCATTAGTTTCATTGATCATTCCATTACATGTGTCACAGAACTATACATTCACCACCAGGATGATTTCTTTAAATTAACAAAACAGATGATTTGTACAAACACACTCCCACACATTGTGGGATACCTTGCAGCAACAGAAAACTAAACACAGGTCATCAATAAAAATGATTGGTTACAATTATCTGTGTATTTCAATCAATATTTGTTAATTAATTGTTAGCCCTAAAACACCATATTCACATTTAAAGATTATCCACAAATTTGTGTTAAGAAATACAATGCACAGTAGCGAGTATTACAAACCCTTTATACTAGCATAAAAAGTCCAGATAAAAAAGAATGTGCTGAATGAAGGAAAACTGTTCACATACATTAAATAAAGCATCACAAGAACAAAACTCTTATCATGTTTATGTTGTTGTTGTTTTGATTTTCCATCTTCAGTCAAAAGATTGGTTTGACTCAACTCTCCATGCTAGGCTATCCTTTGCAAGGCTCTTAATCTCTGTGTAATAACTGCAACGTACATCCATTTGAACCAGATTATTGTATTTTGTCCCGAGCTACCTTTATGATTTTTATCCCCACACTTCCATTACTAAGCTGATCATACCTTGATGTCTCACGATGTGTCCTATAAGTCTTTTAGTTACACTGTCCCTAAACTCCTTTCTCCCCCAGTTTGATTAAGGACCTCCTCACTGGCTACTCGATCTACCTGTCTAAATGTCAGCATCCTTCAGCAGCGCCGCATTTCAAAAGCTTCCATTCTTTTAACTTCCTGAAAAACATGTTTAAAAAAAAAAAAAGACATCCCAAAATTTAAATTTATATTCAATGTTAAAAAATACCTCTTTTCAAAACTGCTTTTCTTGCTATTGTCTCTCTGTATTTTATATCCTATCTACTTTAGCCATCATCAATTATTTTTATGGCAAACAGAAAAATTCATTGATGACTTTCAGTGTCTCATTTTTTAAATGAATTCCCTCAGTATTCCCTGAGTTAATTCAATTATATCCTATTATCCCTGTTGACATTCATCTTATATTCTCTTTTAAAGACAATATCCAGACCATTCAACTGCTCTTCCGAGTCCCTTGCTGTCACTGATAGAATTACAATTTACAGCCATTTGTATCTCCTTTCCCTGAACTTTCAATCCTTTTCCAAATTTCTCCTTGGTTTCCTTCATAGTCTTACTCAATATACAGATTCAAGAACGTAAGGCATAGGTTACAACTTTATCTCAACCACTGCTTCCTTTTCGTGCCTGGCAAATTTATGAATGTATTCCAGTCAACATTTTCAAAAGCTTTCTCTAAATCTACAAATGCTATAACCCTAGATTTCCCTTTCTTATCTTCTAAGATGTGTCAAAGGGTCATTAATGCCTCTCTTGTTCCTAAATTCCACTGGAACTCAAACTAATCTTGCCTGAGGTTGGCTTCTACCAGCTTTTCCATTCTTTGTAAATAATGTGTGACAGTATTTTGCAACCATCAATTATTAAACTCATTGTTTTGTATTATTCACATCTGTCAGCACCTACCGTCTTTGGCACTAAAGTATTACATTCTTCCCGAAGTCTAAATGTATTTTGTCTGCCTTGCATATCTTAGCCATCAGATGTAATATTATATTATGGTAATACTTCTCATAGTTGGAAGTCTTCGTCTCTAGATACCTTGTTTTGACTTAGACCTACCAGTGTACCATCAAATTCTTTACTAAGTATCATCTCCCACCCCAATTTTCATTTACTTCTTTCCTTCCTATAATACTGCCTTCAAGTTCATTTCCCTTGTATAGTCCCGGCACACAACAAGAAATATGGATGGCGAGTGAAAGGCAGTGATGAAGGCTTTGACATCTCATGGCAGCTAGCCGACCGGGCAAGTAATGCAGATAGGCTGAGAGTGGGATTCTTCCTGAGACTCGAGCATGTGCACTTGCTTGATGGGCAGAGATGACTCAGTGGTGGCTAAGATGCATGAAATGAAGATGCATTTGTCACAAACCTACATTACAGAACCTAAAACCACTAAGTGGCTAACCCAAGTACACAGAAAAAAAAATCCCTGTAATGGGACAAGCTCATTCCAACTTCGAGCATGATTCCATGATAAATGTTAAGAAATTACATTTGCTTTAATTACAACAGATTACATTATAATAACTGAATCACTGGAGTGATCTGATCATGCAAAGTGCAAAATGAAAGCTGACAGCATCAGTAAACACGACAAGCTGCGTTTCAAATCATGCATGTACAAAAATAATTACAGAAAAGTTTTAAAAAAGTTTTTACATAAACATACAAAGACTTTAACCCTCCACAGTTAATTACTTAAGTACCTACTGTGGATTCAGTAGCATGTGACAGCACAGGCAAGATCTTTCTGCTGATCGGTGATCATTTTGCATTGGTTGGTCGTTGCTAGTGAGTCATTCTAGAGGACTGTGTAGACGAGCAGCAGCCTGAGTTACATACTTTAACTTTTCGTTTGGCTTGGCTTATTTGACTGTATTATCTATGATTCACAACTTTACACATTTCAACTGTTTTCGGTACATGAAGCAGCTGTGAACTGTAGTTATATGCAGCTAAAGGTATTTATGTTTGTGTGCGATGGACTTGTTACATATTTTCAGAGCGGTTGGTCAGGATAACAAACTTTTACATTATGAGGGACAGTGGGAAACTGTACTTTCAGAGTCAGTGTTTGCTGTTGGTTTTCATGAATTAAAGTGCAGTTAAATGAAGTTTGCTCCCACTTTTTACTGACTCAATGCCCTGCTCACACTACATACATTAATTATTGTTTAATTGTGTTTCTCATTTGAATCAAAAATTTATGTGAGGCCACCATTCACACATGAAATATTATTCAATTAACTTTTATCTGGTTTAATCTATAATCCTCAGGTCTCACTGATGTCATTAATTCTATAGAATTTATCCAGTCATTTCACTTATTCGTGGATTATTCACCAACTTGCCTACTTCCTTAAAAGGACTTCCATTTTAAATGTATGGTCTTTAAAGTGGTGGTGAATGATTGAACCCTCTGGAATCACAAGAAGTCAAGCAAACAAATTAGGTCAAGCATTGACAATATCAACAGTGGCCAATAATATCGCCAGCACACACAGGGTCCCTCCATATATTCCTCTCAGTTTTCTTTTGTTTGCTTAGTACTAGCTTGCCATCTGAGCTCTCGATATTAATGCACAAGCTTTCTTTTATCCAAAGGTTTCTCTAATTTTACTCTAAGTGGCACCTCTTTCCCTTAGTTATGCATGCATCTAAGGCCTTGCATTTGTCTTCTAGCCATTCCTGCTTAGCCATTTAGTAGTTTATCAATCTTTTTTAATACTTCTCAATTCCCTTTCATTTGCTTCATTTGCAGCATTCTAATACTTCCTCACTAATTAAATTCATTATCTGCTGTATTATCCAAGGATTTCTACAAGACTGAAATCTTTTTACCTGTTTGACCTAAATTGACCTGACCTAACCTAACCTTACAGTCGCCACACAATTTGTGACCACTTTTCATAGTGAACCTGAAAGCTCTGACTCTCACTACAACATGGAAGACATAATCAGCAATGAAATATTTAGAGAATAAAGCCTCTAAAAGTTTTCTGAAGCAAAAACTTTCATTTCACAAGGACTCACCTAACATAGCTGTCACATTTTCTCCTAGGATCTGTTTTGCCTGTTCAGATTGCAAAGCAGTTTCTAACCGTTGGAGCTGCTCAGGATCCATTTCCAAGAATGGATCCAATGGTGTTTCACCAGCTGCTGCCAATGGTGCTGTAAGGCAAAAGATTAGAATTATAGGAAAAATATTGAGTAAGAAGTAGCTATTAAGTAACATTTTCTACGACAGAAACTGGTTACTTCTTTCGTTTCAATTTTTACACAGGAAAAGAGAGCATTTTTAGGGCAGTGATTCAACATATGAGATGATGTATTGCATTTATTTCAAGATAAGGCACGTGAATGCTAGAAATCAGGAAACAGTTCAAACTGAGGGAAGGAATTAAAACAACTTTAAACACAAATTGTAAAGATTAAAATGTTGTACAAGTACATGAGATGCATCTTACACAGATAGGAAGAAAAATTTCTTGCTCCATAGAATAAAAAACCTATAATACCTCAAATCAAACTAACAACCCTTGTAGTTGGAAGTTGTTCCAGATATAGCTTTCTGAGGTATTTATGTGAAAGTAATATCTTGGTAGCAGTAACAAATAAAGTCGATATCTGCAAATTCTTGGCAGAGGACTAAAGCAGTAATTTTTACCTGAACATGGGAGGTAAAATAAAATAAAATAAAACTCTCATAAAATTGGTACACGATTCACACAAACAAATACAACTATAATTTTTTTAATTCTGACAACAATACGCAACTTTTACATTAGTGAAAAAAGTTAGATAAAGGTTAACAATGATAGTAGATTCTCATCCGAGACTGACAATGCATTCTCCCGTAGACTAATTTTGTTCTCAGGCTAGTAAGACATCTACACGAAAACGGAACATCAAGCGATTTGTGAGCACTGGAAGCTGCAAACTGATATTTAAACATATTCAATTCCAAATATGTTAGACTAACGCTAAAAGTTAACTCCCAAAAACATGCAAATAAATCATAAGACCTATTTATGGATAGCAAAATGTACATGATGCTCCATGTGTTCCCCTTATACGGTAATGTATCAAAACATCTGTGGAGAGTGTAAGCTGATCTGTTCATGCCAATCTCAACCTCTCCATTTCTAAGTGGGCATCTTCCGTAAATTTGAATACATCATCACAGCAGCATTTCTGCAAAAAGATGTTAAAGTGCAACCTTACAAAATCCAATTGGTGCAAGAATTAAAGCCTCATGATGCCGGACATAGGCTGCAGTTTGCTAATGATGTGACTGATTGCCCTTCATTTAACATCATGTCTTTGGGACAAGGCTCACTTTCACCCGAACGGTCATGTCAGTAAGCAAAATTGCCACTACTGGAGTGAAACGAATCCTAAACAGATGAATGAGAAACCTCTTCATTCGCCAAAAGTTTTTGTATAGGCTGCGATGTAGGCTCGAGGAATAATTGGTCTGTACTTTTTTGACGACGAGAACAGTCATGCAGTTACAGTTAAATCGGAGCATTATATGATGATGTTAAATGACTTTCTGGTGCTTGAACTGCAAAACTTTCCTTGCTATAACCAAAGAACATACGTTTCAGCACACATCCAAGTCATCTATAGTGAGACTTCATGAAATTTTCCTTGGCAATTATATCTCCAGGAGGGTGGCATAAATTGGCCAACAAGCAGTCCGGATTTGAGCCCCATGGATTTTCTTTTTATGGAGAGATATCAAATCCAAATTGTATGTCAATAATCCGACTTCTCTAGAGCAACTGAAAGAAAATATCCATAGTGAACTGGAAGCCATTCCAGTGTCTAAATGTCGAGCTGTCATACAAAATTTTGTTCATTGTTTAAATATGTGCCGCATGCACGCTGGATTGTATTTAAATGACATTATTTTTAAAGAGTAAATTCCTAAACTGTACATTTCAATGATGAATAAAGACACTGTTAACAGACTTCAACCTCTATTTTACTCTGACACACAAAATATAAACTTTCCTTGAGACACTCAGTGAAATAAAAACACTGCATGGTTACTTCTTAACTTTCAAAGAAATGTGACCCCTAAGCTAATGCAGCCTCTAACCTCAAATTTGTGGCAATAAAATAAGTCACAGAGTAATTAATGAAATTCTACGATCAGCACACTAACTACCAATTCCAACAGGCACCAAAAGTTTGAAGGTTTACAAAAGAGATTTCTACCATATAGAAAAACAATAAAAAAAACAATGAGGGAGAAATGTGTGTAATCAAAAAATGTCCAGAAACACATCAAAAAAGTTTTGCATTACCTCGGTCCCGAGAGTTCGGGAACGTGTACAGAAAATTGGAATGAGATCAACATAAACATCATTTCCGCCCTTTTTATTGCTCACAAAAACCACACATTGCATGTTGTACCACCATAAAGTGAAACCTTCAGTGGTGGTGGTCCAGATTGCTGTGCATACCCGCCGTACCTCTAATACCCAGTAGCACATCCTTCTTGCATCGGCGCATGCCTGTATTTGTTGTGGCCAACTATGCACAAGTTCATCAAGGCACTGTTGGTCCAGATTGTTGCACTCCTCAAAGGCGATTCGGCGTAGATCCCTCAGAGTGGTTAGTGGGTCACGTTGTCCATAAACAGCCCTTATCAATCCATCCCAGGCATATTCAATAGGGTTCATGTCTGGAGAACATGCTGACCACTCTAGTCGAACAATTTTGTTATCCTGAAGGAAATCATTCAAAAGATGTGCATGATGGTGGCGCAAATTGTTCGTCCATGAAGACGAATGCCTCACCAATATGGTTGCAATATCGGCCGGAGGATGGCATTCACGTATCGTACAGCTGTTACGGCGCCCTCCATGACCACCAGCGGCTCCACATAATGCCACCCCAAAACAGCAGGGTACCTCCACCTTACTGCACTTGCTGGACAGTGTGTCTTAAGGCGTTCAGCCTGACCAGGTTGCCTCCAAACACGTCTCCGATGATTGTCTGGTTGAAGGCATAAGTGACACTCATCAGTGAAGAGAATGTGATGTCAATCCTGAGCAGTCCATTTGGCATGTTGTTGGGCCCATCTGTAACGCGCTGCATGGTGTCATGGTTGCAAAGATGGACCTCACCATGGACGTCGGGAGTAAAGTTGTGCACCATGCAGCCTATTGCGCACAGTTTGAGTCTAAACACAACGTATTGTGGCTGCACGAAAAACATTATTCAACAAGGTGGCATTGGTGTCAGGGTTCCTCCAAGGCATAATCTGTAGGTAGCAGTCATCCACTGCATTAGTAGCCCTTGGGTGGCCTGAGCGAGGCATGTCATCGACAGTTCCTGTCTCTCTGTATCTCCTCCATGTCCGAACAACATCGCTTTGGTTCACTCCGAGATGCCTGGACACTTCCCTCGGTGAGAGCCCTTCCTGGCACAAAGTAATAATGCGGTTGCGATCGAACCACGGTCTTGACTGTCTAGGCATGGTTGAACTACAGATAACACGAGCCGTGTCCCTCCTTCCTGGTGGAATGACTGGAACTTATCAGCTGTCGGACGCCCTCCATCTAATAGGTGCTGCTCATGCATGGTTGTTTACATCTTTGGGCAGGTTTAGTGACATCTCTGAACAGTCAAAGGGGACTGTGTCTGTGATACAATATCCACAGTCAACATCTATCTTCAGGAGTTCTGGAAACCAGGGTGATGCAAAACTTTTTCTGATGTGTGTATTATGCCTAGGAAGTTAAGACATTATACAAGTGACAAGTGATGGTGGAAAACGAAATGGAGACACATAAAGCAATTAGAAGGACTAATGCAAAATCAGTGCTCTCGCAAACGAAGAATATGTAAAACAAAAAGTAAGCACAAGCTCAGAATTTCAGATTGTGAGAGCTTGTGGGTGACAAACACAATTACAGAAGACAGTATTTTCTGGTCAACGCCATACACCTTTATAAAATTTATACATTCATAACATTAAATAAATACAAATACATTATGATAAAACTTCAGACAAAAGAATTTGCTGTGCACTAGTAAGTACAAGTTCCATAAAGAAAAAACCCAGAAATCAGATGGCCACAAAAGATTCCTCCACCAATGGGATGGCATTCATTGCAGGCAAGCATATAACAGACTGAAGAATGCTTTGAAAGTTTACAGAAAGAATGTCACTTTTTTGGGATGTCTGACTATGACTTACACACTTCTCAGTGCCCACATCCTAATGAATATGGCAAAGCCAAAAACAAAAAATATCAAGAATGCAAGAGATGACAGCATATTGGAAAAACCCTAGAAATGAGAAATTTGTAGGTCATCTAATCTGTAACACTTGTGAGGACATTTGGGTGGTGGTATGCCACTGCCTTCCTGTAACCCATGGACCAACTGATGACCTAACTCATGCTGTTCGCACATTACCTCATCAAGCACGAGCATTTGTGGCACCCCTTGGTTCGCTCATCGGCAGGTAGCCTACACTAGTTGCCCCTGCCAGGCAGCCCAATTTAACATGTTCTGTATAGGTGCCAGCCTCTTGGTCACCCCCTGTGCATTATATTCAGCCTATGCAGCGCAGTCATGTAGGCTGCAGCCCAGCTGTCTGTCTGCTCACCTGTCAGCTGTTTGCCCATGCCTACCCACTTGTGCCAGTGGGCACCCTGCTGCTGGCTGGTGGGTCCACTGAGCTGAAAAGCCTGACCTAACTGATACCTGCATGATGAACTATTCAATAAAATTTGTGAATGATGTTGCTGGCAGGCCTAGGATCCCTGTACAGGGAAGATGGGGACTAGACAGAACTTTGGGTATTACATCCCCCCCCCCAACCAAAAAGTTCAAACTGATGTCTTCCACTACAACTGGAACTTAATCAGTGACAAGAGACATAGCACCAGTCAAGAGGCCATCTGACTCATATGTCAAAGGAAGGTAAATGCATATGAGATGAGTTGGTTCTATCAGTGCCAGCAGTTAGAACACAGGGCAAATAACAGTACCTCTTAGGAAAATGGTAGCAAGGGGTGGAAAGTATCACCTTGTGCACTCTGAGTGTATTCCAGCATGCTCGAAGTTCCAACAGGCAGGCACACTTGAGAGGGCCAGCTTTGCTCATTGAAGTTTAATGAAGCTCCCAATCTGCAGTATTTTCCACAGAACTGACCTTGACCTCCTGGTTCTGTATCAGGCGAAAAGCTCAAACCAAAAGCTTTAAAGGCTCTGTGATAAGTTAGGGTGCAATTTCCCACACTTGCACCAAAGGTAAGAAACTGTAGTGTCCACCTAAATTGGTCAGGAGTGTACTACACAACAGATGCAGCTACCCGGGTAGTTGACTGATGTGTAAGGTGCACACAACTGATATGTGATTGGGCAATTGTCCATCCAGATCAAATAATAATAGCTGTAGCAGAACCGAATGTATTAGAGTAAAATCCAATGTCATCCGCAGACTGGATTACTAAAATTCCAACAATCAACTGCTGAAGCACTGACATCAAAGTGGCAGTTTGGATCCTTCCTAAAAAGCTGTAGAGACAATAATATACTAAATACAGAAAGTTAGTCGAAATTAAAAATTGGAAGAAGTGAGATTTTTGGTGGAAATATGAAGTGTTTATTGAAAGAATAGGCAAACAGGGATTGGTGATGGTTTGTCCCAGTAGACAAGATAGAAATTGTAGCTGCAGGCGATATTGTTTAAGACTCTTATGATGCATGGTATGAACTTATGACCATCAGACTCACCCCAAACTTCAGAGGAAATCTCAGCGAGTTAGCATGCGTTACAATTTTGTAAGTAGTGGGCATGAATCATCCTTTTGAAAACAATACTAAATGTGTCCTATGAAATCTACCTACACAGTTTGTTTGGAAGTCCACTCATGATGAAAATATATTGGATCTAATGGAAACAAATAACCGTGATTTCCTTGCAAAGGTCCACATTGAAGCTGGTATCACTGACCATACAGTAGGGTGTAGCATACAGATTACGTAAGTACAAAGGGCAACTAAAACAAGTAGAATGATTTACATGTTCAGCAAAATCTATACATGGAAAACTCCAGGTAGTAATATTAGGAAAAGGATTGAGTGCCACTCACCGTAAAGATGACTATTGGGTTGCAGGCAGGTACAACAAAAAGACTGTTACATGTTAGAGAATTATTCTTCTCAGTGTCCATTCTCTCTCTCCCTTCCTGCACTTTTTCATCGCCCTCCAAATGGTACTTGCTCTACTGTGCACAATATTTTTGTTGTGTCTGTCTGTAACTCAATGGGTCATCTTTATGGTGAATAGCAAACTATTCCTTTCCTAATATTGTTATTTGTTCAGCAAACTAGATGAAGAGGCAGTGGTGCCACATTCCAATGAAGAAGGCTGAACACTTAGTTCTGGGCAGTAGTATGTGGTGGACTGTGGCTGAAGTTTATCACAATAGCTGACCTAACAATGCAGTAGAATAGTATATGATGGCAGGTATCCTCCCCGTGATATACAGAATCTGAAAAGAAACTTCTAAAGAAACAGTAACTGCTGCATAATAGGTGTAAAACAAAGCATAAGGCTACAGCTAGAGAAATACTAAATGAAACAGGTCTGGCTGTAGAAAACACAATGTATGAAGCTTTAAATGACTACCTTACTGGAACAACCTTCCATAAATACTATAAAAAAAAATTCTGGTCATATTTAACAGCTGCCATTGGCAAAAATTAAGTGTCAATCATGGATGACAAAGGAACTGAAACTGATGGTAGCAAAGCAAAAATGGCTGAACTCTTTGTTTTCAAATGTTCATTTGCACAGGCAGTGCCAGAAATCCTGCCATTGTTTTATTCTTGCAGCACTGCAAAGACAGCCAATACAGATATTAACCCTCAACAGCATTGGGGCAGGGGGGTACTTCATCCACTTTTGGAAATATTGTCATCTAGTCATTGTAATGGTACTTGAATTACATAACCATTACGGCACCTCACCTCAACCTTTCGATACCAGCAATATTCTACTGTGTTTCTGTAGGATAGTTAACACATTTCTGAGACAACATTCAGATTTGATTTCATTAATGTAGAGGTATTTTGATACATCGAAATGTTTATATTGCAATGATATTATTCTTATGTGAATTCCTTCTTTTGTCACTATGATCTATGACATACTTGTAACTCTGATTTTTGGGTGCGTAAGCGATTATTAGAGTCAGACCTTTAAAGAGTCAAGTCTTGGTCGTCTTGTTGAAAAGACACAAATTGTAGTCAGTTCATAAAATGTGAAATTTAACAGTGAGGAAGATATTTTCAAGTATGTGTTATAATGTGATGTCTTGTGTGTTACGTGATACTGCAACAAAAGTAATAAAAAAGAAGTGTAACTTAAATTTGGAGTGCTGATTATTTTTTTTACATCACAATTGTGCTAACTTTCAAAGGTTTAATCTTCAAGAATGGTTTGTGAAACACATCTATAAAACTTCTGAATATCGCAGAATAAAACCTAGGCCTCTTTGCATCCAAGCTTGGAATCACCACCACCTAGATTTTCGACGATAGAGCCATGATTTTACGAGGAGACCAGCATGGGAAACACGAAAAGATGAGTGCCTAGTTTATCCATTATTTCATTAAATGACTTTATTAACTGTGCTCTAATGACACCTGCCACATAAAATAACTTTGTTGTTGCCTGCAAATGCAGTATTTAGCAGCGTGAGCAACACTACAACCATAATTAATTTTTGACCTTTGTTATGGTAGGGTTTTTAGAACATGTACTTTACATTTTAAAATTATGAAAACAATATTTATTGTTTTTAATTATTTCTTATACCACATTTCATAATTATTTTGAATTTTTCAGTAAAATGTTACCAAAAAGTTTAAGTCTTAGATGTGAATGTGATTTTTTGCAACAAATGTCATTCATATTTTCAGATTCAGGATCCTCCTTACACATCTACATATGTTTAAAAAGTATATTTTGAATATATCTCAGTGACAATTAATGAAATTTTTTATTTTTTTCTAATTTTTTGTAGTGGCCATCATGTGTCTATGTACACATTATGGAAAATGTGTTGGTATTACTAAGATTGTCCCAAGAGATATTCTCATGTTCTGGAGCCTACTTGTATTTCAGGACTATTTTAAAAGTTTTGTGGTGGGCATAAAGTACCTCTCCTTGATAGTAGGAATTACGGAAAATGCATTGGTATTGCTGCGATTAAGGGACAGGACAACTGACAAACAGTTGAAAATTGCTAAAACTGAGCAACACTCCAGGGGTCACAAGACAACAATAAAATATGAGTCACTACTGCCGTCAGTCAGCTCATACAAATACCTGGGTGTAATGATTTGTAGCTATATGAAATGGAATGATCACATAAACTCAGTGGTAGGTAAAGAAGGTAGCAGATGTCAACAAACTGGTAGGATACTGGAAAATAGGATCAGTTTACAAAGTAAATTGCTTACTAAACACTCATGTGACTCATCCGAAAATTTGTTCCAGTGTGTGGTACCCATACCAAACAGGATTACTAGTAATTACTGAAAGTGAAAAAGACAGGCAGCATGAACAGGTTTGTCTAACCCATGGCAAAGGAGAGACACAAGCATAAAATCACCATGAACCTACTTAAAAAGTTCCAGGAGCCAGTATTATGTGAGGAATCTAGGAATACATTTGAACTCCCTACATATCACTCCTGACAGGATCCCAAAAACAAATTCAGATTAGTTACAGCACTCACAGAGGGATTTAAGTAATCATTTCGCCCAAAACCCCATTCGTGAATGATCAGACAGAAACCTTAATAAGTGGTACAATGGGAATTGCCATCTGCCACACACTTCACAGTGGTCTGCTGAGCATAGATATAAATGTAGATAGCTTTCTTTCTGAGGAAAACTGTGACAATCTGTAGAACAGAGGGTTGGACTTCATCTAAACTAATATGAAGTATGCACAAATATTTTAACTGTTTTTACACTTGTTTCTCAGGGTGTAACATTGTTTAGGACAATCTGTGGAGAAGATTAAAAATTCGAAACACACAGCTTGTAGCAAAACATATGCAGATGGGCAGATAATAACTACTGACAGTGAGTACCACATTTGTGTTCATTCCAAGTCAACTCACCAACACTTCCCTACTCGAGCTTCACGGATTTCATTGAAACGTTATGAACATTCGCACATGTCCCGCATGAACACTGGTGAAGTTTAACATTCGTTGAAGCAACGCTAGCAATATTATGCATTCCATAAAGAATAATAGTTAAAATAATTTTAAAAGCCATACTCAGCCAGAAACTTGAGGCAATATTGCCTGAAAAAATTTCAAAGCTTAGCTTCTTGTATCTGAAGGGACTAAGTGTATGGCATACATTGAACTTGGACTGTAGTAACCCAATAACACAAAGTTCTCAAATAAAAAGTTTCAATTATGTACCACTTTCCAACACTGACTAAATTAAGCATAAATTCGAAGATATAGTAAAAAGGTTAAATGCTGTATTTTTTATCTGATTTGCAAAAAAATTACTTCTATAAAACTTTCCAAACTTTGCTCATTAGAAAGACCATATTTTTAACCAAAAAAGGTGTATCTGATTATCTAAAGCAGGTTAACAATGCCAGATAATTTGAATCAAAGTTGGTGCGAAAATTGCAGCATAAATAAAATGTAAACTTCAGGTTCTTACATATTGTAGAGTAAATGCACGCTTAACACGAAACTTAATATGCAATTCGTAAATAGCACAAGGATGCGGGTTACAAAATTCCACTCAGTATTTTCCAGTAGTCCACAAATTTTTTAATGTTGTTGTTGTTGTTGTTGTTGTCTTCAGTCCTGAGACTGGCCTGATGCAGCTCTCCATGCTACTCTATCCTGTGCAAGCTTCTTCATCTCCCAGTACGTACTGCAGCCTACATCCCTCTGAATCTGCTTAGTGTATTCATCTCTTGGTCTACCTCTACAATTTTTACCCTCCACGCTGCCCTCCAATACTAAATTGGTGATCCCTTGATGCCTCAGAACATGTCCTACCAACCGATCCCTTCTTCTAGTCAAGTTGTACCACAAACTCCTCTTCTTCCCAATCCTATTCAGTACCTCCTCATTAGTTATGTGATCTACCCATCTAATCTTTAGCATTCTTCTGTAGCACCAGCATTTCGAAAGCTTCTATTCTCTTCTTGTCCAAACTTGTTATCGTCCATGTTTCACTTCCATACATGGCTACTCTCCATACCATATACTTTCAGAAACGACTTCCTGACACTCAAATCTATACTCGACGTTAACAAATTTCTCTTCTTCAGAAACGCTTTCCTTGCCATTGCCAGTCTACATTTTATATCCTCTCTACTTCGACCATCATCAGTTTTTTGCTCCCCAAATAGCAGAACTCATTTACTACTTTAAGTGTCTCATTTTCTAACCTAATTCCCTCAGCATCACCCGACTTAATTCGACTACATTCCATTATCCACGTTTTGCTTTTGTTGATGTTCATCTTATATCCTCTTTTCAAGACACTGTCCATTCCGTTCAACTGCTCTTCCAAGTCTTTGCTGTCAGAGACAGCAATTTGTAAATAAGGTGCCAATTTTTCTAGGAAGGTGAAAATTGGGTATATTCAACACTTCTTTTACAAATACAGTTTTTCTATTGAAATTTTGAAACCAATCTAATTCAAAATGTGTTTTAAGCCCAACCGAAATTAGTCTGAAATCAATTATGGAAAACATATTTTCTAAAAGCAGACAGCACGTGATCTTTTCTTCTTTTTGCTAGTGTGCTTCAATTAATGTAGCATTGTTAGCCAATGTTAGAAACTAAACCCATTACTCAGGGAAGGGTTGGGGGGAGGGGGAGGACAGGGGGGGCAGGCAGAGAGAGAGGGGGGGGGCAGACAGAGAGAGAGGACAGGGGGGGCAGGCAGAGAGAGAGAGGGGGGGGGCAGACAGAGAGAGGGGGGGGGGGGCAGACAGAGAGAGAGGGGGTGGGGGCAGACAGAGAGAGAGAGAGGGGGTGGGGGCAGACAGAGAGAGAGAGAGAGGGGGGGTGGGGGCAGACAGAGAGAGAGAGAGAGAGGGGGGGTGGGGGCAGACAGAGAGAGAGAGAGAGAGAGAGAGAGAGAGAGAGAGAGAGAGGGGGGGGGGGGGTGGGGGCAGACAGAGAGAGAGAGAGAGAGGGGGGTGGGGGCAGACAGAGAGAGAGAGAGAGAGAGGGGGGTGGGGGCAGACAGAGAGAGAGAGAGAGAGGGGGGGTGGGGGCAGACAGAGAGAGAGAGCGAGAGGGGGGTGGGGGCAGACAGAGAGAGAGAGAGAGAGGGGGTGGGGGCAGACAGAGAGAGAGAGAGAGAGGGGGTGGGGGCAGACAGAGAGAGAGAGAGAGGGGGGGTGGGGGCAGACAGAGAGAGAGAGAGAGGGGGGTGGGGGCAGACAGAGAGAGAGAGAGGGGGGGTGGGGGCAGACAGAGAGAGAGAGAGGGGGGGTGGGGGCAGACAGAGAGAGAGAGAGGGGGGGTGGGGGCAGACAGAGAGAGAGAGAGGGGGGGTGGGGGCAGACAGAGAGAGAGAGAGGGGGGGTGGGGGCAGACAGAGAGAGAGCGAGAGGGGGTGGGGGGGCAGACAGAGAGGAGAGAGAGAGAGAGGGGGTGGGGGCAGACAGAGAGAGAGAGGGGGGGGTGGGGGCAGACAGAGAGAGAGAGAGGGGGGGGTGGGGGCAGACAGAGAGAGAGAGAGAGAGAGAAGGGGGGGGGTGGGGGCAGACAGAGAGAGAGAGAGGGGGGTGGGGGCAGACAGAGAGAGAGAGAGAGGGGGTGGGGGCAGACAGAGAGAGAGAGAGGGGGTGGGGCAGACAGAGAGAGAAAGGGGGGTGGGGCAGACAGAGAGAGAGAGAGGGGGGGGTGGGGGCAGACAGAGAGAGAGAGGGGGGGGGGTGGGGGCAGACAGAGAGAGAGAGAGAGAGAGAGAGAGAGAGGGGGGGGTGGGGGCAGACAGAGAGAGAGAGAGAGGGGGGGGGTGGGGGCAGACAGAGAGAGAGAGAGAGAGAGAGAGAGAGGGGGGGGGTGGGGGCAGACAGAGAGAGAGAGAGAGAGAGAGAGAGAGAGAGAGAGAGAGAGAGAGAGAGAGAGAGAGGGGGTGGGGGCAGACAGGAGAGAGAGAGAGAGAGAGAGAGAGAGAGAGAGAGAGAGAGAGAGAGGGGGGGGGGGGGGGCAGACAGAGAGAGAGAGAGAGAGAGGGGGTGGGGGCAGACAGAGAGAGAGAGGGGGGGGTGGGGGCAGACAGAGAGAGAGAGAGGGGGTGGGGGCAGACAGAGAGAGAGGGGGTGGGGGCAGACAGAGAGAGAGGGGGTGGGGGCAGGACAGAGAGAGAGGGGGTGGGGGCAGACAGAGGGAGAGAGAGGGGGTGGGGGCGGGCAGAGAGAGAGAGAGAGAGGCGGGTGGGGGGCAGACAGAGAGAGAGAGAGAGAGAGAGAGAGAGAGAGAGGGGGGCAGACAGAGAGAGAGAGAGAGGGGGGGGGTGGGGCAGACAGAGAGGGGGTGGGAGCAGACAGAGAGAGGGGGTGGGGGGCAGACAGAGAGGGGGTGGGAGCAGACAGAGAGAGGGGGTGGGAGCAGACAGAGAGAGGGGGTGGGAGCAGACAGAGAGAGGGGGTGGGAGCAGACAGAGAGAGAGAGAGAGAGAGAGAGAGAGGGGGGGGGGGGGACAGACAGAGAGAGGGGGCGGCAGACAGAGAGAAGGGGGACAGACAGAGGGGGGCACAGACAGAGAGAGGGGGTGACTTGTTGCATTCTCAAATGAAGCAAAGGAAGTACGACTGTTTATATGCTCCCATACAAGCCCTGATTACTTTTATCTTGTCTAAGTGGACATTATGCAATATGTATGTTGGAGGTATTGACTTCAGTTTGCAGTCAATCGCAAATACCAGTTTTCTCTGCTTCTATAAACTTTTGATAAAGTGTTCAGAAAAAGAAGCTCTTTTTCCCCTAAAGAGACTCCCATATGAGTTCACAGAGAATTTCCATACCAATATGTTAATGGAACCTACTAACAGCAGGATGCCTCTGCAGTGTTTTTTTATCTTCCTTAACGCAACCTGGTGCCAATACCAAATAAGTGAGCAGACTCAAGAATGGGTCTCCAGCATTCAGTACACAGTTTCCTTTATAGATGAGTTTCACTTTAGATGAATTCTCCCAATAAACCAAAATTCAATATTCACCTTCTCTACAGCCAAACTTGCATGTTTGTTCCATTTCACATAGCTTTGCAATGTGACACCTAAATATTTAACAATTTCACTGTGTCAAGCTGCACACCACTAATACTTAATTTGACTGCATTTCATTGCTCATGTTTTACTTCTGTTAATATTCATATGATATCCTCTTTTGAGACACTATCCATCATCGCATTCAACTCATCTTCCAAGCCTTTTGCTGCTTATGATTCAATTACAATGTCGTCAACATCTGTGTGTTTCTTCTCTCTGAACTTCTTTTCCTTTTCTAAATTTCTCCTTGGTTTCACTCACAACCTTACTCAATGTACAGATTCAATACCATTGAGGATAGGCTACAGTTTTGTCCCACTCCTATTCCAACCACTGCTTCCCCCTCAGGCCCTTGAACTCTTGCAACTGTAGTCTGGTTCCCAAACCATTTTGTCCTCTAGTGGTTCAAGCTTCACCGTTTAGCATTTTCTTGTCAATCTCAATTCTTAATTCTTAGATGTCATTATTCCCCTTCACCTGCTTCATGTGGTGCACTTTTATAATTCCCTTTCTGTCAACTAAATTAATTGTTTTGTGTTATCCATGGATTTCTGTTGGTAGCTGTCTATTTGCCTATTTCATCCTCCGCTGCCTTTGCTTTTTCATCTCCCAAAATCTACCCATATGTCTTCTATTGTATTACTTTCCATTGTTATAGTTTAATGTTGTGATGTGTTCCATCTGAAACTAACAATAAGCTCTGGTTCTTTCAATTTATCTATTTGCCTCCATAATTTCCTACGTTTCTGCAATGTCTTCAATTTTAATCCACTGTTCACAACCAATAAATTGTGTCACAGTTCACATGTGCCCTGGAAATGTTTTGTAGTTTAAATCTGGCTTCGAAATGTCTTTTTTTAACAGTATGTAACTACACTCCTGGAAATGGAAAAAAGAACACATTGACACCGGTGTGTCAGACCCACAATACTGGCTCCGGACACTGCGAGAGGGCTGTACAAGCAATGATCACACGCACGGCACAGCGGACACACCAGGAACCGCGGTGTTGGCCGTCGAATGGCGCTAGCTGCGCAGCATTTGTGCACCGCCGCCGTCAGTGTCAGCCAGTTTGTCGTGGCATACGGAGCTCCATCGCAGTCTTCAACACTGGTAGCATGCCACGACAGCGTGGACGTGAACCGTATGTGCAGTTGACGGACTTTGAGCGAGGGCGTATAGTGGGCATGCGGGAGGCCGGGTGGACGTACCGCCGAATTGCTCAACACGTGGGGCGTGAGGTCTCCACAGTACATCGATGTTGTCGCCAGTGGTCGGCGGAAGGTGCACGTGCCCGTCGACCTGGGACCGGACCGCAGCGACGCACGGATGCACGCCAAGACCGTAGGATCCTACGCAGTGCCGTAGGGGACCGCACCGCCACTTCCCAGCAAATTAGGGACACTGTTGCTCGTGGGGTATCGGCGAGGACCATTCGCAACCGTCTCCAAGAAGCTGGGCTACGGTCCCGCACACCATTAGGCCGTCTTCCGCTCACGCCCCAACATCGTGCAGCCTGCCTCCAGTGGTGTCGCGACAGGCGTGAATGGAGGGTCCAATGGAGACGTGTCGTCTTCAGCGATGAGAGTCGCTTCTGCCTTGGTGCCAATGATGGTCGTATGCGTGTTTGGCGCCGTGCAGGTGAGCGCCACAATCAGGACTGCATACGACCGAGGCACACAGGGCCAACACCCGGCATCATGGTGTGGGGAGCGATCTCCTACACTGGCCGTACACCACTGGTGATCGTCGAGGGGACACTGAATAGTGCACGGTACATCCAAACCGTCATCGAACCCATCGTTCTACCATTCCTAGACCGGCAAGGGAACTTGCTGTTCCAACAGGACAATGCACGTCCGCATGTATCCTGTGCCACCCAACGTGCTCTAGAAGGTGTAAGTCAACTACCCTGGCCAGCAAGATCTCCGGATCTGTCCCCCATTGAGCATGTTTAGGACTGGATGAAGCGTCGTCTCACGCGGTCTGCACGTCCAGCACGAACGCTGGTCCAACTGAGGCGCCAGGTGGAAATGGCATGGCAAGCCGTTCCACAGGACTACATCCAGCATCTCTACGATCGTCTCCATGGGAGAATAGCAGCCTGCATTGCTGCGAAAGGTGGATATACACTGTACTAGTGCCGACATTGTGCATGCTCTGTTGCCTGTGTCTATGTGCCTGTGGTTCTGTCAGTGTGATCATGTGATGTATCTGACCCCAGGAATATGTCAATAAAGTTTCCCCTTCCTGGGACAATGAATTCACGGTGTTCTTATTTCAATTTCCAGGAGTGTATTTTAATTATCTGAAACCTTTCAGTGTCTTTTGGTCTCTTCCGTGGTACTTAAATAAAATGTTGCAATTATTAAATTGTGCTTCTGCTTCATTTCCTTTCCTCCAGTTCAAAATGTTCTATTTTCCTTCTCTTCTTATTCCCACCATTGTATTCCAGTGTCACATGATGTTTACTTTCTCTCCCTCAACTATCTGAATACTTTACCTCACCATACTTTTCAATCTCTTCATTATATGTACAGCTGGAACGCATATAAGCTTGTACTATTGTTATGGGTAATGGTTTTGAACCTATCTTGGCTGTGATAATGCGGCTACTATACTGTTCATAGTACCTGGCCAATGTTCACTGTTGAAGAGCAATGGTGGGACATGAAAAAGGTAAGAAAGATAAATAAATGGACACATGTTATTAAAAAGTGATAAAATCTTTTTAAAACATGATTAAAAGATGACAAAATATTTCAATAAACATATGTCAAAAATCAAATAATTCAGGGTTGCTCCAAGTGAAATTCCACAATATTTCACAGATTTCCAGACAAGTTTTAGCATTTTTCCCTGACAAATTTGGAGATCTGAAGGGTAAGTTAGGACATAAGTTAACAATGTGTCTTTGCAGCTATGTTAAAAGATACAATAGTGCAAATAAGGAAATACCTAAAAAAAAAAAAACTTGCAAGCAGATGGTGTGAGCAAAAATCTTAAGTACTAACATCAACAGCTTTTGTAATGAACTGTTCTTAGATGGAGAAAGCAAACCAAAGGATGTGTGTGTTTCATTAAGACCACTAATGTCATTTTATTTCAAAAAAAAATAAAAATAAAAAAATAAAAAAAATAAATTCATTTCCTTGGAGCAGGGCATATTTTTTACCTTCACTGATTTCACAAATAACATCAGAAAAAGTAGGCCTCTTGATAGAAGTATATAAGATGGGGAAGAATTGTGTAAACCAACACTGTAAGTGACTGCCAATAAAATGTTGGTTCTATTATGTTCATTATTGTCAGTTATTACCCACTATGGTATATCTAATTTTTTTACAGATATTTTGTGATTCTTCTTTCGAGAAATATATGAGTATAAAGGTTACAAACTGCCAGCAACTGACAATTTTCTTCTTCTTATCATCCATACTTTTTAACATATAAACTACTACTTTTGTACGCCAAAATGTACTAGAACAAGTACAATGTCTATAAAACACCACACTGTACAATGCACTTGCGGTGAAACAGTCGCAATTCCTGAAATCCATCGCCCATGGCCTCTGGCCTGCTGAGGAGCACCCTGGCTCCATGGCTAAACCATGAAAATCCACTGCATTATGGCACACACAGACCCGGCCTGCAAGCAAATTGATAAGACTAGATCCGATGGGCAGTGCCTGCACATGGGAACTGAATGGCTTCAGACCAGCAGGCCTGATCCATTACAGATATCCACAGAAACTGCCTGTTGGTCTGAGCCATCATGCAAATCCACTAATGTGGCAGCTATTCATGAGCCAAAGACAACATGTTGATGAAATGAGCTCACGTAGATTGATCCATGCAACAGATAACTTGTTCAAATACTCTGAGAAGCAATAATAATGAGGATAGGTAGCAACTCTCAGGAAAGATGATTGCTGAGCAGCAGACTGGCATGCAGAAAATACAATCACACTCTCACAAATAAATTTTCAGCCAAAGCTTTTGTCAGAAAACGAGAGCGCGCACACGTTCACACAATCACTCAGAGACTACTCGTGTACACATGACCGCTGTCTCCGTCGACTGCGTCTACAGTCTCTGAGAATCAGATCCAAACAAACACTCCTCATGCCTCCCTGCCCGTCATCAGCAGCTGCACGGCTAGCAGCGAGAAGTGGTGTCAGCTCTGACTGCAAGCCAAGGGGAGTGGTAGGAAGGAGAGAAGCAGTAATAATGAGGGAGTAGGGAAGCAGCACACATACTCAGCTGCACCCATCCAGCGATCCTGCATGACACCTCCCCTCAGTAAACAAACCATTTCATCTACTGAGACCAAAAAGGGGTTTTTCCCATTTTTTTTCAAATTTCCCTGATTTTCCTGTTGTGTTTAAAATTCACTGGTTTCCAGAACTTGTGGCAAACCTGTAATGGTTTTCACTTTTGATAATCCACTAAAATGCCAGTTAATACCATAATAAATTTCTCTATTATGATCATGGACAGGGCACAGCCATTTTTTTCCTTCACACAAATTTATTAACATATACAGGTACATTGGTAATCTGGTACTGATAATCTTAATTCACAAACAAAATCTACATCACATTTTTACAACTAATGACATTCTACATTAGAAAAACATCAATAAAATATTTTTCAATTATTGTTTCTTAGCAGCCTTAAGCATAAAATGATGTAATCTTCCTTATGAAGGTTTTTCTGAATGGTTTCCACCCCCGTTTCTTTCATTGTTCCCTCTACTTTTGTGACCTCAAAAGCATACTCTAGACCAATTTTGCTGTCTTTAAATAATTTCTGAGTACTTTCTTCAGTTTAGTTGAAGTTTGAGAGAGAAATACTTCTGCAACCTCATTAGATAGCTGGTGTTCTTTTTCCCCACAGAACGTAGGCTTCACCTCTAAGGATGTCTCCTGCAGTCGGAGATGAAACGTTAGGGGAAGTTTCACATATCATCCATAGCCTGCTATGTTGGAAGTATTATGTTAAGTTCTTTTCTTTTCTTTCAGCGCACATGTCTCATAGTCAACTGATGTGTCATGTTATTCATCTTCTTTGTAAGATGGCTTTGGTTTTGTACCTCTTTTTGCTTTACTTCCCAATCAAATTTTCTTTCCCTTTCACATTCTTCCCTGTGAGCAGTACACTTTGCACATGCTTGCTATCCATACATAATGTGCAGCAAGTCAATGGGCACAGACAGAAAATGGGGATATTATCCCAAAGCATTGCACACAGCCACAAAACGTTTAAAAATCTGTCGGTCATCGCTGACCTGTCTTCTCCTAATGTGTGCCTCAAAAAGGATATCTTTTTTCCATGTCCGCATTTCCATGGGACAATGTAAGAGAAGTAGTTTTGAAACATTTGGACATTTTAACTCTGTGTATGGTGACACTTTTAGAGATGTGCAGCTACCAGTAATTGTCAACACCTTTGTTATCTAAAGTTGGGGTCATCTTTTTCAAACTATAGAATTTTCCACTCATCTAAGAGAAATCTTGCAGACACATCAAACAACATTTTTGCAACCTTTAACACGCCAACGCAGCTTCTGATCTTGGTTCTTTCCTTGGTATGTAAAACTCTTATAACATTTCAGCGATACACTTCATAAGCAAAAATCTTTTCAATCCTTTTTTTTTTTGCAAGTTGAGATGTAAGGTTTTTGAGCATTCTTTAGAAACCACAACTTGTTACTAAGCTACTCGGTTACCTGCGCACTAACAACCAGTTGTTCAAGAGGAAGCAGTATTATTATTATTATTATTATTATTATTATTATTATTATACTATAATCTGCTTCCTTTTGAACAACTGGTTGTTGCTGAAGAACTTTAGAAATACTATTTTTCTCAAATCAGAAACATTCAAAACACGAGCCAAAACTGTCTGAGATATGTATTCTATTTCTACATGCAACTTGTCAATCAAAGGCATTTGGCTTCAAAATGTTGTGTGAACTTACTAAACAGTTCTGTAGATGAAATTATGAAATGTAATTTGTTTTCATTTGAGTTAAGGATAGACAATAGCATTGTAAGATTTGGACTGAACAGTAGCAAAATTCTTTTTTTATAGGTATACGCTTAAGAAAGTAATACTGAATACGCTCCAACTGTTATAAAATCCTGTTTTTTGACGTTCTTGAAGTAAGTCATCTTGTGGGTGTATGCCTCAAAATCTTATGGTGCGGTAAATTAAATGTAGACTGAATTCCATCAAATTCTTCATATCTAACGGGCCAACCATTAAAGTAATTGTAAGTATTGACCAGAAATCTGATGCTTCTTGACCTAAACGCTCCAAATCCTTCACATAGGCATTAAGCATTGTACGAATGTTGCAAGTTCTGTTGTTTATAAGCTGTCAGCCTCGGATCTCTTGTACATCACTAACAAAGTCTAAACACTTTTTTTTTTAACTGACATTAGTTCCATCTGATCCTGATGTAAGGCAGTTAGTTAAATACCAAGTTGGGTTCAGAAAGTGCTTCACATAATTCTTGAAATAACGTTTAACATCTGTTCTTAGGTGATGCATTATGCAACACACAACCTCTGACCAAACTGTAATGGTTATTTGTAATTCTTTTTTACCTTTAAAACTGGTAATTTCATTGAAATTCAATGCGTAATATGATGAACATCCTTCTCCTAAAATATGTTCCCGGAAAAATGGTGTCACTACATCGTATTTGGTTCCTCATGTTCTTACAGAAAAGTGAAAAATGTTCAGGAACACTATCAGGGAACATATCTTAAAAACGTTCTAAATATCAGTTGACAAATCCACAGAGTAATTGGAAATCACTGATTTCACTGTCCAAATCAATTTATAATTATCCTTGGTACTTAACATCTGTATTGTTGGTGCGTGTACCAAACTTGAAAGTTCTCTCTCATTGAAAGTTCTAAATGTAACTGATAAGGTCCACATTTAATTTGAAAGTTACACTTGTTTTGTTTAAAGTGTGTGGTTAAAAATTACCTGAAAACCTCTTGCCTCAAAATTAATGGAGCAAAAAACACACTAAAAATATTTCATTTTCCCCTACTCTTCCTCCTTGCAGAGACTTTACTTTTCAAACACTCTTTTTAAGCCAGTCATTACCGAATTCAATTTCAAAAAGTTTATTTTCAAAACTGAACACAATATTACAGAGTGTGTTTTGTTACTACAGCAAAATTAGAAATTGGAACAAAGCTACAAGCAGGAGTAATACGACAATGTTCCGCAGCATGCATTTCGCCACAAAGTGAAGGGTATGACACAAACATAAGAAATTAAAGGATTTCAATTTTAGACATACCACAAACTTCTACACTTTTAAAGAAATTAACTGCAATTTACTTCCTTTGATTTTAGTCTCTAATTATGTAATATGTACTGATAACTGTTACATTTCCCAAGAAATTGGATGTAATTTATTTACTCAATACTGTCGTTATACTTTGCTCATCCTAAGTTACCATATGTTTATGAGGCTCCTTGAGGAAAAAAAAAAAAAAATTAAACATATTCTAACTAATCAAAATTACAAACTGTTTTACCAACAAGGTATCTGCCTAAAATGTTAACATTATACCTATTCCAAAATTAGGCCATCTATTGGTTGGCTATATTTTGATAACACAAGTAGAAATAAAACAAAGAAAAAGGAATGGTTTGCATTATTTCCTACCTTTTTTGCTTACTGAGCATGTCACCAGGGGTACCATTATTTTTTAATCACCACCATCAACCTAATAGCACAGCTGTGACGTTTATATCTTTGTTGTCACAAATATTTAGATGTTCCTTCCAAATATGTTATGAGTTCTAAGGTTGTGGTTGCGATGGGACATGAGAAGAAAGCTTTTTGAGCGTTTTTGGTGTGGTGACAAAACATGCCCAATCCCCCAGTATGTTGTACATGGTGAAAAACTCAGTAATGCTGCTATGGTTCCCAGTAAACTGAAACGACATTTGTGAAAACTATCTATTATGTAATGCGTAAACTATTTTTGTAGGTTGCTGGAACAAGATAAAAGCTGAGAGAAGCTCATGAATATGTCAGTACATGGAAAAAGAACAGGAGACAGCCAAAAAGTACCCAAATTGATTTTGAAGGCCTAAAAACCAAACACAAAAGCAGAAACATTAAACAATCATAAAGAAATGGTAAAAATAGTCCTTGGTTCAGAAGCTGTTACTGAAATTTTAAAACATCCCCCCTGTCTGCTGACACAATCAGCTGCCTAAGTTAGTACCACGTCCAATTATTTTTATAGGGTGTATAAACGGACGAGAGACGGGGGGAGGGGAAATAAATAAATAATTCCTGGATTTTTCCCAGTTAAAAATATACTTTCCCTAGGACCTGTATAACTTATTAAACCTTTGAATCATGAAGGCTTTATACACAAGCATAGAAATTTCCGGTACTATAAGAAATGCAACCCAACAAAAAACAACCCATTTTGGAAAGGTCTTTGACGCGCGGCAACATGTGCACTGCATATTTTCATATTACGATAATATTAACACTAATTCCACCTATTACACCACAGTAGCTTCCAAACCACTGAAATCGAGATTGTGACACACTTTTATCAACAATCCACAGCTCATGTCCCCTGATGTCACCAGCCAGCGACAGCAGATATTCAGGAGGAAATGTGAGGTAGTCAGCCAATATCAACATCATTGTTACGGAGTGTGAACACACAAATTGAAAAAGTTAATGGTTTAAATTAATATACATACAGTATAACCAAAAGAAAAGCTAAGCTGTCACATATAATATTGACATCAACAATTTTGTTCTGTTTATTCCGAAGCTGTGGTTTGGCAGGATTCCAAGAGCACCAGCCTAAACTGCAGCAACTGAATAGTTCTCACAAGCATGATTATAAATTTCACTGCTGTGCACTGGGCCTTTCATGGGTTACCTTGCTGAATAAACATTCCGTTGAGCACTTCACCTTTTCCCATAGTTACATGTGAAATTGCTCAAGAACTCACTTCGCACTTTTTTTATACCTTTTGCCTTCATTATTGCACGTTTTGCAACCTGTGAAATAATTAAAACAAATATGAAAACTAACCTTTAAACTTGGTCTTTTTTAGCATGTGTTACCTTTTAAAGATATATAAAAACAGTTGGGCCAGTAAAATATTAAATAATGGCACAAATGATTGGTCTTCTGGAAGCCAAATTATTCAAACAGGCTGATCCTCAGTGTTAACCCTCGAACAGTTGCATGGGTGACATTTGTCACCCAGAGATTTTCTTTTAGTTGTGTTGTCGCTCATAGAGGTTGTCAATGGACATGAATTGATGTAACTTTGGGTTCCACTTTAAGGTCAGTGTTTCACCATTGTTGTTTGAATGTGGCTACTGTTAGGTAGTATAACAACAAGTTTATCCACATTGTGTGTCACTGGACTACTGCACAGTGAAGTTTTGAGTAAGAGTCTAAGCTCCATGTCATCGCACCTATTCACACTTACCGTAATCCATATTGTGTAAAAGGAAATTTACTTTGAAATTAATGCTTCTGAAACCACTATTCACAATATTTTCCCGCAACCTGTTAGAGATGTAAACAGTTGTGGTGTCACGCTCATTGAAACGAGGCCCAGAGGAAAGGCACACCTAAAGCACTTTGTTGTTAAGAAGTATTGGATAGTGTTTGACACTGCTGTCAGTTTGATGTTATTCTCTGGTTTATGTTTTATTGTTGCAGGATCATTCCGCATTAGCAGGCTAAAGTAAAATTTTTTGTTAGAGTATCAGTTCTTAATAATCAAAATTACAAAAACTTAATTGAAAACTAAAATAATGAAAAATTATCAGAAATCTAAAACAGTCCTGGGCTTTTCCCATATTTCTCCCGGGAGAAAAAATTCTCGGGTTTTTCCCGGACTTCCTGGGGGATGTAAACCTTGATCTAAGAAATTTTGAATGAGAAGGTAAAGATCAGTCATAAGTTCTCATTTCAGATTGACGAGTCCACAGATATCTGAAGTCACGTACAATTTCTTTCCTACATAAGTTATGTTGATGGAGATGTAACTGCAAATAATTTCTTTTCTCACAAAGACTACTCGCTCGTACATCAGGTGAAGAAATATTTCACGTGACTGATGAATAATTTGGTCCGTATCAATCAACTTGGGAGGACTGTATCAGTGTTTGCACAGGTGAAGCTGCTTCTACGACAGGTTGAATGAAATGGTTCGTGGATAAAGTACGTGAAGTAAACCCTAACTTACAAAACAACTATTGTCTCATTCACCGCGAAGCCATTGTTGTTAAGTCTTTGGCATCTCCTCTGAAAATTGACAGATGAAGTAGTAAAAGCTGTTAAATTCATCTAATTGTGGTCCCAAAATACAGGGGATCATAGCACACTACAATTCTGGTACGTACAGAAATATGATGATTACCTCAAGGTAAAGTGTTACGGCGAATGTCCGAACTTAAAAAATTGGTACTTGCATTTTTTACTACTGAGAGGCACAAGTATGCAGATTTATTTGCAGATGAATGGGTACCTAGAAAAATGTAAGGTAGAAATGAAAATATTGTGGGTAGCATGGGTAACATTCAAGTGTTATTCGTAAGTTAAATTTAACGATATAGACAACCGAAAAATTTTGGAAAGCCTGTTGAAGATTTTGGCTGCGTTCATGACCCATTAGTGGATTTGAAACATTTTCCAAATAATTTACGGGTTCACCAAAGGAATTGGAAAGCATGAAAGTGCACAGACACTAAATCAAAATTTTTCAAAATGCTTTCGGATATATTTTGGTTGTCAATAAGTAGTGAATCTCAGAGATGGAAGTTAATGTTTTATTGCAGTTTTCAACTACATATTTGTGTGAACTGAAATTAAAACATCAATATCAATCACTGAAGCGGTGAGGCTTGATTGGTCAATGATTCCATGACAAATCAACATCACAAATGAGCCATCTGCATGTCTTTAAGCAGACTCAAGTATCACACTGAAGGTACGAGTAGTTATTTACTTTAAAACTCTTATTAGAAATCTCTATTTTCAACAGTTAATTTAAGTTAGTAAGTAGTTAATAAATTCATAAGTTTATTCCTATTTTATAATAATAATAATAATAATAATAAAAATTGTGTAGGACATTAACAACAGTATGACTGCAATGAATCTCAGTTTATCCTTCAGCCACACACAAACAAGTAAGAGTTGGGAATACAGACATCACAACAGAAACAAATCAGGTACTGATGTGAACAGTTGCTGACAATAAGAAAAAAACACAACACAGCGGGCGCACAAGTCATTTGGCCCACTGCAGGCGGCCTCTAATGGCCAGCCTGAAGAGATGTTGGTGGAACATTCGAAGTGTAGTGCACATGTGGCCTGGAGCCGCGGCACTTATCCAACTATTATTGTACCTTCCCCCCCATCTTGGTAAAAGGACGTTCCACCTATGTGTGGATCAGGTTGACTGTTGATACATCCATGGCCGCTGCTGCCGACACTACAAGCAATGAGGGTGGTGGTGGAAGGAGGTACTAGGACGGAACCAATGATTAGAGGAGGAACTTGCAGGACCAAGGATGCACACAGCAACTGATCCACTGAGAAGTCCCATAGAGAGGACCAGTGTCATAGGCACTGATTACATCTAGACATTCAGTTCCTCAACATGGTGGAACTGTGACAATTGCGATGGTGCCAGCCACTCAAGTCAGGGCAGTAGGGTTCCCAGTGTGTAAGGACACAAAGGCACTGGTCCAGCCAGTGGCGGACAGTTAAGTATCGCGTAATGACCCAGCAGCAGGAGCTGTGGGCCTAGACCCCAAAGAGAGTGACATCCACAAGGAGGGCAAAACTACCCTCGCAACAGAGATGTTCCACGAGGCTGGGACAGATGCTGAGAAGGGAAGCGACGGTACACCCACAACAAGAGGCGCAGCGAGTAGCAGGGGCACATCACCAATCCACCATTGATGCGCACCATACAGAAGCAGTAGCCTCGCAGTTGTGGACAGTGGGCAGACTCTACTTCAATTAGCAGCCAAAGCCCCAATCCCAGACCATGGAGCCAGAACCAAAACCGCAACGAGGGCCGCGCTGACAGGAGCAGTTGTGGAGGCTCAAGCAGATGCAGGAGGATGCATGGCAGGCGATTGTGGATTATTTCGGTCAGACTCTGATCCCCCACTACCGTAAACCTGTAGGAACTACAGAGGTGTGTCAATGCATCATCCATGGGGGAGTTTATGATACAATTCTTCGTTTGAATGATAAATGTGTGGATGAGATGTTCTGTTTGCCATTAGAGAGAATGAAATGGAGGAGTGGTCATGTGATGAATGCCTTGAAGGGTGTATAAATTGTGAAAGGTCCGAGAAACAAAATGTTGAGCTTTATCCATCACAAGCATATAAGGTAATCCTTCAATAGAAAAACTTTTGGAGAGGCCCTGAATCGTACCCGCAGCAGATGTCTAAGGACAGCAGACAATATAGAAACCTAAAGAAACCATCAACAACTGACAACCAGTAAGAATGCAGGAAGGCTACCACGACATGAACATGGACATGTTCCCAAAGGTGCTGCGGAACTGCCCCAGACAGTGGTCACCTTCAAAGTTATCTGTTGGGTAGGAAATTAAAAGCAGACCGTGATAAGAACTACAATGTCACCGTCGATGGCGGACCAAAACACTTGCCAATGGGGAAATAATTTAGCACACGAGACCCCCTCTCAATGTGTGTGATGTTGGAGCTGAAGCATACCCCACCATCCAACAACTGGGACCACAAACCTAAGCAACAGCCCATCCATAGCTAAGAGAACAGCACCATCAAATACCAAAAGGCGATGATGGAGGGCAAAATAGTTACGCAAAGAATCAGAAGCTCTGCCCAGAGGCCTGTCCGGCCAATCACACTGAATGAAGTAAAGAACTTCAGGTAAAACTGGATAGGCAGTGACAGTGGCTATATGTTGTGCCTCAACATCTTAGCGAAAACAAAGGACTTCATCCTGATCAAAAGTAGGATCCAGCCCCATCAGAAGCAAGGGACAGCACAGAGGCATTAGAATGTTGAGCAGAAGGTTGAAAATGTATTTCAGAGCTTTAGTGACACTGAATCAAGGCCCAAAGTGGGAGACAATGTGCTGCTTTGTCACACATTGAAGCCAAGGGCTTGTGGTCAATGATGATGAGGAAATCAAACCCGTACACAAACACAGAAACTTTTTGAGAGCATAAACAATAGGAAGCACTTCCTTTCCAACTTCAGAGTAGCGCTGCTGTTGAGTGTTTCTGACGCATATGTTATTCGACATTTGGAACCATCCTCATATCAATGTCTGTGAAAGGTCATGAGTCCGTAGCCAAAACTAGGCAGGGGCTACAATGGAAACAGCCAAACAAAGGAGCAGACTGTAATTTTGATTTCAAGAGCATGAATGCATGCTCACATCCACTGAAAGGAACACACTCTTGGAGCAACTCATGGAGTGGATGGACCAATGCAGCCACACTCGGAATAAATTTATTATAGTAAGCAATTTTACCTGGAAAGGCTTGGGGTTATGTTACATTTGTATGATGAGGCACAGCTGTAACGGCGGCGACATGGTGACATAAGGCGTAACACCATCCCGAGAAACCTTGTCCACCAAATACACAATGGATGGCTGATGGAAGTATGAATTGGTCAAGCTGCATTCCAACCCTACAGTTTGTATAAGACTGTGAATAACATGTGAAAGTTACGAAAATGCTCATCCACGGATGCAGCCATCACTATGATGTCATCAAGATAGTCAATGCATCCTGGAACAGACATCATCAATTGTTCCAAAGAACGCTGAAAAATTGCTGGGTGTTAGCCACACCGAACGTGCTCTAAGCTGAAGGACATATTCATTACAAGGAGTCATTTAGAGTCCCCATGAAATGGAACCTGTAATAGGCTTGAGATAAATCACTGTTGGTGAAATACTGGCCCCCAGTAAGATTAACCCATAAATCATCTGGACGGGAAAAAGGGTAAGTGTCAATAAAAGATTAACTGAAACTTTAAACCCACTGCAGAGGCGAAGCTGAACAAGTGGCCTCTCCAATCACGAGGGGGATAGACCACTCAGTCAATGCAATAGGCTGTATGACCCCCGATGACGTCAGCCTGTACAATTCTGTTTTCACTTCATTGTGCAAAGCCATTGTAATTGAGTGTACACAGAAAGAAACAAAGCTGCATTGTAGGTTTCAGAGTAATGTGGGTCATAAAGTTAGCATCAGTGACACACCCCAACCCATCCGAGAGAAGAGGTGAGAACTCGGAACACAGAGAATCTAATTGCTGGTAAAGGACCTGGTCGGAAAAGCGGTGCACCCCACCCGAAATAGAAAAACCAAAAGCATTGAAAACATCAAAATGGAACAAATTTGCTGTATCTGCATCATCCACTACCAAAAATTCAAGGGACGAACCACAACTTTATACACAGTGGGAGCCATAAACTGACACAAAATTGGAATATGCTGTTGTTGTAACTCACCAAACATCAAATAACCAGAGACAATGCCGGAGGCCGGCCGAAGTGGCCGTGTGGTTAAAGGCGCTGCAGTCTGGAACCACAAGACCGCTACGGTCGCAGGTTCAAATCCTGTCTCGGGCATGGATGTTTGTGATGTCCTTAGGTTAGTTTGGTTTAACTAGTTCTCAGTTCTAGGGGACTAATGACCTCAGCAGTTGAGTCCCATAGTGCTCAGAGCCATTTCAACAATGCCAGAGATCCAAGTCCACCTCCAGTCTGAGCAATTTGTTCCTCATTTTCACTTCAATGGTTCCTCATTTTCACTTCAATGAACAGTCTGTTATGATTCATAAGCACTGGAGACACATAGGTAACATAAATGCGTACGACTACAAGAGGGCACTGAGAAAGACTCACAGATGCTGTATGTCCTTTTTTCCCTACAGATGTTGCAGGTTGCCCAGCACTTAGGGCACACAGCCATCACGTTGCACGAGAACAGTACAGGCAAGATGGGATTGCTGCTGCTGCTGCTGCTGCTGCTGTTGTTGTTCTGCTGCTGTTGTTGTTGTTGTTTGGAGCATCTCTGTCCAGCATGGTGCCGAGGACACGGTTGTATGGTGCCAAGCTGCCCTGACTGACGCCCAACAACCATGACCACGAACCACCACGGTGAAGACACACCAAGTGTCAATTTGATCACCCACACCATGAGATACCTTGAAAGATCGAGCAATATTTAATGTGTCAGCCAAAGATAGAGTCTCAGATTGTAGTGCTTGTTGACACACTTCTACATCAGGAGCCAACGAAATGATGGCGCCACAGAGCATAGGATCAGCATAGGAATCATGATGAGCATCGTTAACTGTAATTTGCGACTGAGCCTGTGGAGTTCAGCTGCCCAGGCCCGACAGGACTGGCGGAGCTGTTTACAATGAGAATAGAATTCTACATATGCGGCAATGATGCAACCTACACACTTCGTCGAATGAGTGTGATGCAGGTTCCGGGAGTGGGGCTAACTGGCACAGTAATTGGTAGGAGAAATCTGAGAAAGGAACAAATCTATACACACATTTGCATCACTGATGCCAAAGGCGAGGAAGCGTTGCCGAAGCTGCTTTTCATAAGCCTCTCAAATCTTCGGTTGTATCATCGTAAGGGGGCAAGAGTGGTGGGTACACCGACAGCGTGGAAGCATGTGCAGTTAATGTGGCCAACAAGTTCAAGATAGCAACACTATGAGCCTGCTGCTGCACAAGGAGAGATTTGAGCACTGCCTCCATGGCCAGAAAAACTGAAGGAACAACCAATAAACTGAAGACGAGGAAGTGAACACCAAACTCATCACCAACTGTGTCATAATATAAAGACACAAACAATGGTACAGCCACAACGAACTGAAGTTTATTCTTATTCCACGTACAAGCAAACAACAGTTGAGAACCTACGCGCAAAGACAGAAACAATCCAGGTAATGATACAAGGAACTGCCGACAGTAAGAAAGAACACAACATGGGAGCAAGTGCAAGCTGCACAGTGCTTATAAAGAGGAGAACTCCAGCAGATATCATGGCAGGATCCTGGGTCGTGTACCCAAGTCGCGGGGCCCACGGCAGGTGCCCTCTGATGGCAAACCCATGCAGATGCCACTGGCAGAACATTCTGAACGTAGCACGCTGCCGATCTGGTGGAATGGCGCAGTGCCAAGTGTTACGCAGAGGGTTATAGCAGCAGCAGCAAATTACATGACGATGTAGCTGTTTGTAAATATATTAGATTCACATATTTTGTGGAGACAAACATTTTCATGTGCTGTGATGAGTCTAGGCC
This sequence comes from Schistocerca piceifrons, assembly GCF_021461385.2. Lineage (NCBI taxonomy): Eukaryota > Metazoa > Arthropoda > Insecta > Orthoptera > Acrididae > Schistocerca > Schistocerca piceifrons. The sequence continues at coordinate 780,406,892 of NC_060139.1, read as the reverse complement.
TATCTGCATGTACCCTAAGTAATAAAAAGTTAAAGATCACTGTAATAGAGGACTATTTGATGCTATTAACAGTTGCACAAAGTATGAAAAACACAAATAATCGAAAAGGAACAGTCTACCTCAAATTTCCGAGGTTCTTCATCATTGAGACATTCAAAAACGTAAATGAACGAATATTAATACACAAATTGGGAAGCAAAAGCAAATAACTTATTTTCTTCATAAAAGTGCTAAGACAGGTATTGTAAAACGTCATAAATACACAATGTTCACGATACAGAAAAAATGTAAACATCTGGGGTGGGGTGGGGGGTGGGGGGGGGTGGGGGGGGGGGGGGCGCAGGAGGGGTGCGGTGGATGTAAAATCAATGCACTCTCCAAAACGTGCTGGGAGGCAAAATTTGTTGGCACAACATGTCACGAAAGGAGTGCCATTCGTTGTGGTGAGTTTTATCTCAAACATTAATGCCACTGACACTCGAGTTTTTGACTTCATGCATTGAGAATGCAGTTGCTGCTGCATCAAATGGTGAGGTGGCCAAGAACTTACGTAAGTATGTGAATCAGACCCATGGGTCACCAAAGTTGCCCATGCATTGTCAAGCTAGGTATCAACAGATACATAACTGCAGCCATAATGAGTCTACACCAAGAAAGTAATTTCTGCCACAATACGTCAACAGAGAGAAATGAAGTTTGAGTAAGGCGTTATGTTGCACATAAGGGAATTTCATTACGGAGCTTTGAAAGTAGTGACACATGCCAAGGAAGAATTGGTAACAATACTGTGAAGTGGAAATGCCAGTAAAGCACAATATCTAATCACGGCTCTAGCAGGTATAACAAAGTACTCAATAGGAAGCATACTAGAGCAATTGCTACTCACCATGTAGAGATGACATTGAATTGCTGCCAGGCACAACAAAGAGACAGCTATACATTTGAACTTTTGGCCAAAATGTCTTCTTGTAAAGTAGAAAAAACACACAAATTCATAGCAGCTCAACTCACACACATATTGACAACTGTTTCTGGCCGCCAGAGACAGTGAGTGTGTGTGTGTGTGTGTGTGCGTGCGTGTGCGCGTGCGTGTGCGCGTGCGTGTGTGCGCGTGCGTGTGCGTGTGTGTGTGTCTGTGTGCGCGTGTGCGTGTGCGCGCGCGCGTGCGTACATGCATGCTACTTTAGAATAAGGCATTTTGGCCAACTGTGTAGCTGTCTTTTTGTTGTGCCTGGTTGCAACTCAACATCTGTTCTATATGGTAACAATCTATTCTTTTCGTAATACTGTCATTATTCCATCCTGGATTTTCCACTGTTTGGTACTATAGAAACTAATAGATGCTCTCATCAATTACTGACAAAGACTCATGTTACGAATTTGCAGTGTTTAACAGTGATGACATTTCATCAATAGGAATTACAATTCTACTTCATGGTCATACAAACAATGTCATCATTAATTGGTGAAGCAGGGGGAGGAGATTTTATTGAGTTACAAGCCACAATATGTGATGTGGCACTTGGAGAAGAATATGTGGACCTGATAAATACCAGAGAAGCCATAATTTTTCTTGCAATAGTCAAAACTTGATGGATGTGGTGTGATGGTCTGGAACTTTGTCCCAGGTCTGAATGCACACTGCTAGTCCCGATATTAATGATAAAAGTGAACACAAGTGTTTAATAAAATATTTTGGCAGCACCACACTTCCCATACTGAGGCAACAATTTGGAATATTATATCCTCTCTAGCTAAAGGATAATGCTGATGCTCACGAGGTAAGGATCACTGCATCATCGTACAGTAAAATCAAGTGATCCTGCTGGACTGTTCAAAAATCTGACAAGAACAAAAAATACAGACTGAACTAGCACATCTGATTCATGCCAGATCGTTTGCCCAGACACCCAGGAATAGCTATTCGCCAGATTTTGGCAGGAAATGGAACAAGTTCCAACTCCAGTATATCAGAACAGTGAAATATGAGCAACAAGGTCAAATTTGTGTAATTTTCATCATGTTACCTTTCATTAGAAATGAGGGTGCAATCAATGGTTGTGATATGGCTTTCAAATGATAGAGTACAGCAATCAGTCATCCTTTTCTTTCAGGTTTTATTAGGCAAATATACAATTCACCTAGTGACTAGCCATTATCAATGCACTATTTCTTAATATCAATGCATTTCCTAGTACACTAGTCCCCTGCCGTTTGGACTTGTCACAGTTCGTTCAAGAGTACTGTATAATCAAGGTAGGCTTTGCAAAGAACACATCGGTTGGTTGTAATTTTGTAGTGTACATCAACACTGCTAATAAAATTACCTACCTTAACTAGAATTAAAACAAACAACTTACGATCAGCATTGGGAGGCTGAGGTTCAGCAGGATGCTCAGGTGGAGGCTCTGCTGGAGAATAGAATCCCTCGACAGTAAGGCTGACATGGGGATTGCCATCTCCTTGGCTATCACAGGTACCATTTGAGTCCTGACTGTTTTCATCACCTTGAGATGAAGTCCCAACACGAATGACACTGACTGGTGCATCTTCTGGATTTGCTGTAACAATAAAAACATAATTCTTTACTAATCAGAACCCATAATTGGATTTCTACTGAGAACGCAGCACTGTGATCTAGGAATATCTACATGCAGAATACAGAGGCTTGCCAATTTTGCTATGCTTACTGCACAATTTCAAAATTTCAATTCCTTTCACCACAATGTCGTTTTTAAACATCAGCAGGCCAACAACAAATGCTCATTGGAGACATCACTTTACCTGAGGTATAAATTGAAAGTGTCAGCAATTAGAAGATAAAAATTCCTTTGCAGTGTTAGAAGGTGTCTTGTTAAATTTGGTAAAACAAGCAGGTTACCAGTTGACTCAAGCTTAATAAGCTTCTCTCTAAATTAGTGTTGTTAGAATTTATTACAGTTGTATAGATAATCACAATTTGTAAAAGCAGATCTTCTTATTACCTAAACAATAATTCCAATATATTAAAAACTGCAATGATTTCTGTTAACATGACTGATCCAATATGAACACTTACCCACTTATCGAAGAGTCAATGTTCTCTGTGCGTGTTTACTTCTTGACAACTGCAACAATGCACTCACTCCCTGTGGGTTCATCTGGTCTAGTTATAATTTATATTAAATTACTTGAGCCTCAAATTTTTATTTTCAAGATTGTCCACAACACAAATATCATATAGAGTATTTACTTAAATTCGTATGTAGCAAGTGACAAGAAACAACGTCACCACACATTGGAGTACAAACTATGAAGCACCTTACTTACATCTAATACTACTCATTTAGTGTCATCTCCCTATACAGAAGTCAAAAATAGACATTTATCCTAATTCATTAGTTAAAAATACCTATTTTGTCAAAAAGAATTATAATGCAATTTTTTAAAAAAATCACTGCAGTCTTTCACGCAATGTTACTGATACAATTGGAGAAAAATGTCATAAAAAATGGCAACATAGTCAATACTTCGATATATCATTGAAGCAGAATGTCATTGCACTTTTAACAACCAAAATGTATGACAAACTGCACAAAAAAGGAATTTAATTTCTCGAGTTTGTATAAAATATCTAGATCTTCTGTTCATATCCTTTAAACTAAAATACAATCAAAATTTATATGCCATCTAGTTTTAATGCAATAGTAAGTGAACAATTAACTACTAGAAAGAATAGCTGTCACTTTTTACACAACAAAAGCAACTAAAACGGAGCAGATGAGCAGAACTTTTGTTAAGAAGTAAGTCACATATTTCATGACAACAGATAAAAGAAACATTCAGTTTGAGATGTCGTATGACTAGGGCCTCCCGTTGGGTAGACAGTTCGCCTGGTGCAAGTCTTTCAATTTGATGCCACTTCAGTGACTTACGCATCAATGGGGATGAAATGATGATTAGGACAACACAACACCCAGTCCCTGAGCGGAGAAAATCTCCATCCCAGCCAGGAATCGAACCCGGGCCCTTATGATTGACATTCTGTCAAGCTGACCATTCAGCTACTGGGAGCGGACGGTACTAAATACTTTTGATGATGTGGTTTGCAATCCAAGCTTAAAAATTTTACACCTGACAGTGGAAAGAATTTACTTGGGCAGCACAGCAAGTAATTTACAGTCCTAATAAACAGATGCCATATCAGTTCGGTGGATGCAGTTCTTTGTAAGAAATCAGCTGATTGTGAATTATTCATGTCAAAGCAAGTGCCCGAAACTGCACAGTGGGGCACTCAACTCAAACATGTCATTACAAGAGAAAGACAGCCCAAGAATATTTCACTAAGACATCTCCAATACAGCAAGAAATTAAACATGTGATTCTGTTTTGTCCTATTCATGGAATAGTTAAAGTCATTATTATTCTATACAGTTTACAGAAACATACCCAAAGTAAAACAAGAAACACCAACAGTTAACATTTCAGTTTATTTTAAAGTTTTACTGGTGGAACATACAAAACATCAAATACTCTCACATAGAAACAGCCTATTTCTCTTTTTAACCACTTCTTCATTCACAAAATAGCAGAATCAGTAGTGAAGTTAACACAGACAATTCAAAACAATGAACAAAACTGTTTTCCCTATAACATACACAGAGAATGATAGTACAATGCCACCACATTTCTCATCTTTCCATTTACTGTATATCTTTTAAGTATATTTCTAATAGATCACATTACATATTTTCATTCAAAACTGGAATCAATTGCAACAGCTTACATCAATTTCAACATTAAAGACTGTGTGAGGGTTTCAAAATAAACCATAAAGAATAAACAGTAGTAGCACACTCCCAAAACACCAGTACCAGATGCAAGACAGAAGTTTATTTTAAAAGTGTAGAAAATTAGTCACGTAATTTAGGAGTCACAAAATAAATGAACTCTACTTTGAAACAAGAATAATTTAAGCCTGATGGTCTTACAAAAATAAGTTCATGTCATTATGTTATAAATGTCCTCGTAGAAGGGGAACTTGCTCAGTTGCAATGAGGATAGGATGGAACTAAGCAGAAATAATCATTGCTGGATTTCAAACAACCAAAGACTACACAAATTAAGACTACCAATGAGATCATAATTGCACCTTACTCCTCTCATACTTAGTTATCAGAGTCAATTTTTTACACCATTCAGTGCTGTAAAGGGGTATGCCAAACATGTAGAAAATAGTTTTCTAAAGGTGTGCAAAGACTAATAGTTTCTCGGGAGACAACGGATTACTTTTTTTTATGTCACATTAGTTTGTGCTTCAACGATTACATTACCATTTATTTATATCAAGTACACTACTTATCACACTGCCCCATTTTCCATGGGAGAGGGTAGATCTTCAAAATGCGTTTCAAGTTTTGGACGCATCATGAGAGCAATTTTTATCACACACTATGCTCTACACAACAGGCCTTTGTTTTAGACTCGGAAGGAACTAGCTCTGCCACAGCCTATAGTCATCAGGAAACTATTTATTGCACAAAACATTAACAAAAACTGCACACAATGTTGTGTGTTACAGAGAAAATTTAAAACTGGTGAGAAACTTCATGACTGTAGACATTCTATTAAGAATATGTGCACATCTTTACTACAAATATGGTAAAGAAGCAACGACGAATGAAAGGAGCTTTTAAATTTCTATTTCTTGATCCTCATTTCAAATCTGTCTGTAAGAAATTTATGTCAGGATTGCTGAGGTTTTCCTCCTCAATAAAATTTTTCATATTGCCGGGTACACATTGAAATATGGAATTTTATTGATAGTCAATTGTAAAAAATTTATACAACAGATTTAGTCTTCAAAGGTAGTTGTTATGCGAAAGCCAATTAACTCAATGCTGTTATAACAAATGCACAAATTATGACACTATTTACCACATTTATAACATGCTGTATTAAGTATCATGAAGATGCAATGTTTTAAGAACAATATAAAAGGACTGAACTCAATATGGAGGTGAAATTCACAACATTGAAAGATCAATGCTTATAACAAACGAAAGTGACAATTTTTGTACCTAGAAAAATACAGATGGTGACAATGTAGGCTTCTCAACACTTTGCTTTCTCCTTCTTCCTCCTCCTCCTGAAATAATTCTGTTTCTGCAGACCATTCACACAGCCTCTTCTAATCTTCTCTTTTATCCCACAGCCTATTTTTCAGTATTTCCTCCCATTGTAGTCCTCTTCAGTTCCCATCATCCTCCATGTGCTCTCTCCACCTTGTTCCTGATCTTCAAATTGGTCTTTTTGTGGATTTTGTACATTCTAGAGCTATTGCTGATAGTCTTCTTTGTCCCATTCTTTTTTATGTGGCCAAACCATATCAGTCTATTTCTCTCCATATTTATATGTGTGTTGTATTGTTTCATTCCTTATCCTGCTCCTTCTCACCTTACCCAGGATCCCCAATATAAAGCGCACCTCTGTCACTTGTATTCTGCTCAGATCTTTCTTTGTCCAAGACAAACCCTCTCATCAATAAGTCAAGACTGGTAGATAATATGACTTGTACATCATGAACTTTGCTTTGGCAGCTATTTTTCAACTTCAACTACATCTAATACACAATGACAAAATTTTGAGCAATTTTCTATCATGTTCAAAATTTCATTCTTGAGGATTCCTTTCTTGGTTAGTTTACCCACTAGACATTTGGGAAACATCTACTTAATAATTTTTTGAAAACAACTTTCACCCTTCACTTTTCATGCTGATCTTCACTACTTCACTTTTTGTTAAGCTTATTTCTATCCTTGCTTCTTCAATTACCCTCCACCAGTTATTTCGTTCTTCCAACTTCTGCTAATTGTCTTCCGAAATTATCAGACTGACTGCATATGCTATGGTTTTCACATCATCTGCTGCTGATCCCTGACAAACTTTCCATGTGATGTCCATAACTATAGCGAAGAGCATTGATGAGACCACAGTTCTTGCCAATTGCCAAATCCTTCAATCTGTTCTAAATCATTCTGATTTTTTAGCATCTATTACAACACACTCCAGGCATTTGTTATACGAGGCATATTTGATAAGTAATTAAACTAATTTTTTATTGAAAGTATGTTGGTTTGAGCCAGGATTCCAATACATCATCACATTATTCACCACTCTTTTGGCTACAAAACCCCCTTTTTTTTCTTCAAATTAATCTCCATTTAGGTCACCTCACTGGAATGGCTTGTACATCCGCATGGTACCACTCTACTGGTCAATGTAAGAGCCAATATCATGGATCAATAACCTCCCCACCATTCACGTATTGCTTCCTGTGGAGTGAATCCTCCTTCGGATCAAACAGGTGGAAATCTGAAGTTGAGAGATCCGAGCTGTAGGATGGATGAGGAAGAACAGTCCAATAAAGTTTTAAGAGTTCCTCTCCGATGCGCAGACTTGTGCACAGTCTTGCGTTGTCATGGAGAAGGAGAAGTTCACTTGTATTTTTGTGGCAACAAACACACTGAAGTCATTTCTTCAGTTTCCTGAAGGTAGCACAGCTGTGTGTGGCCAGTTGGCTGTGGGAGATCAGACAGGTTTGCATGATATTGTTTCAATGACAACAAATGCCTCAGCCAATGATTCACTGTGCTTTCTTTCATTGCCAGGTCTCCACAGACATTCTGCAAGCACCTTTAAATATCAACAATCCTCTGGTTTTCTGCCAAAAGAAATTCAGTGACAGATCTCTGCTTGAAATGCACCTCAATTACAGATACCGTTTTGAAGGCTACATATAGATTCAGAAGGATGTAGGTTGCAGTAGGTACTGGGAGATGAAGGAGCTTGCACAGGATAGATTAGCATGGAGAGCTGCATCAAACCAGTCTCAGGACTGAAGACCACAACAACAACAGTGCCATCACCTATTGCAACTTCATGAAACTATAGAAGCTGAAGCGGAAATATGCCATGATGTCCGAGAACGAATTCTGCATTTTTTCAACCAAACTTGGCTGAGAAAACAAATGTGTTGCCTTACTTACTGAAAATCCCTCATACACGTTTCCCATACCAGCTGCATGCCTTATAACAGTTCCTTTTTTTTATGAATGCAACTAAAATGTCTTGGCCACATTCCCATTTCTTCTCTATTACCTATCTAGCTGTAAACATAGCACCTATAGTTGATCTTCCAGGACAAAATCGTTGTTGTTGTTCTCTTATTTGTGGCAGTATGTCATTCCTAATTTTCTCCAAAATTATCTTTGCATAAATCTTCATGCAATTGCAATGTAATGTCATTCCTCTGTAGTTCTCTCTGAGCACCTTGTTACACTTCCCAAAAAGATTTATAACAACTGCCTTTTTCCAATCACCACCAATCCTACACCTGCAGATCATCTCTATTTCTACTATAGTAGTGTTATTTCTTCAACTCTTATTTCATTATGTATATTTACTTCATCTTGTCCTTCATGTACATTTTGGAAGAATTCTTCCCATATTTTCAAAACTAGAATTTCCTCCTACACAGGTTTCCCTTCTTTATTAATGCTGTTTCAAGTATTTCATTTCCGCTACCTTCTGTCACTAATAAGCAGTATAACATCATCTTGTCATCCTTAAAATTCTCTCTTATTTTGCAAAATTTCTCAAGACTTCATCTTAGTGGTTGCTATCATTTTTCTTGGTGCTCTGCTTAGTCATTTCCATTTGTCTCTATTATAATATGTTCCGATAAAACCCATAGTGGTACAATAATAATTACAGCTTCAATTCAGTTTCGTCAAAATATAATTTTAAGTGCACTGATTGACTTTTCCATTATTGATAGCATATTTTATACATTATGAGCAAGACACACACAACACTAAAGTAATGCTCTACAATATTTGTTAGTTGTTACATGATCCGGTTTTTGACTGTTACACCCTCAATAGGCACAGAGATAGGTATGTGGTGCAGTGAAATTTTGTTCAAATGGCTCTAAGCACTATGGGACTTAACATCTGAGGGTGTCAGTCCCCTAGACTTAGAACTACTTAAACCTAACTAACCTAAGGACATAACACACATCCATGCCCGAGGCAGGATTCGAACCTGCGACTGTAGCAGCAGTGCGGTTCCGGACTGAAGCGCATAGAACCGCTCAGCCACAGCAGCCGGCCGATATTTTGTTGGATCAAATATTTTAAACTAGTGCATGTTTTTAGATTTGATTTATTGTGTACCAAAGTTTAACGGAGTCTTTTAAGCAATCATGTGGCTGACCCTACACTTCTCATAATTTAGGGTCAATTGCCAATTTATGCACCATACATATAACTTCTCTACACCATTTTGCAATTGGCTTTGATCTGCTGATGACGTTAATAGATGATAAACAACAGCATCCTCTGAAAACAACCTGAGACAGCTGTTCATGTTGTCTCCTAAATCATTTATACAGATAAGGAACAGCTGAGGCCCAATATCATCATCTTTTGGGAAGGCCAGAAATAACTTCTGTTTTACTGGACGAGTTTCTGTAGGTTACTACGAACTGTGACGTCTCTGACAGGAAAACACGAATCCAATTGTACAACTGAGTCAGCAGGCAATTTGATTACAAGCTGCTTGTGTGATACAGTGGCAGAAATCTTAAACAAATCTAGAAATACGGAATCAGTTTGAAATCCCATGTTGATAGCACTCAATACTTTGTGTGAGTAAACAACTAGTTGTGTTTCAGAAGAATGTTGTTTTCTAAATCCTTATTGACCGTGTGTCAATACACCATTCTCTTAGAGGTAATTCATAACGTTCAAACACAATACATATTCCAGAAGATTGCTGCATATCAATGGTAATGATATGGGCCTGTAATTTAGTGGACTACTCCTATTACCTTCTTGAATATTGTCATGATCTGTGCAACTTTCCAGTCTCTGGGGTATGGATCTTTCATCGAGCGAACTGTTGTATATGATTGTTAAATATGGAGCTATTGCATCAGCATACTCTAAAAGAAATCTCATTGGTATACAGTCTGGAGTGGAAGACTTGCTTTTTTATTAAGTGACTTAAGTTGCTTCACCTCCAAGGATGTGTGCTTCTAAGTTACTCATTTTGGCAGCTGTTCTCGATTTAAATTCTGGAATATTTACTTCATCTTCTTTGGTGAAGAAATTCCGGAAGGCTGCGTTTAGCACCTCTATTTCAGCAAAACTCTCAATAATAGTATTTCCATTCGTATCACGCAGAAAAGGCATTAATTGTGGCTTGCCACTATCATGCTTTAAGAGCACAATCTCTCTGAATTTTCTGCCAGGTTTCTAGACACAGTTTTGTTGTGGAAACTATTATAAGCACCTTGTATTGAAGCCTGTGCTAAATTTTGAGCTTCTGTACAAGAAGGCCAATCTTGGGGATTTTGCATTTGTTTAAATTCAGCATGCTTTTTTTCTGCAACAGTGTTCTGACCTGCTTTGTGCACCATGGGAGATCAGCTCCGTCTTTTGTTAATTTATGTGGTATAAATATCTCAATTGCTGTCGATACTATTTCTGTGAATTCCAGCCACATTTCATCTAGACTTACACTGTTAATTTGGAAGGAGTGGAGACTGTCTCTCAGGAAGGTGTCAAGCAAATTTTTATCTGCTTTTTGAATAGGTATATTTTTCGTTTATTTTTGGTGGATTAGGGAGTTATGGTATTCAGTTTCTCTACAGCATCCCTGTGTTCACTGACCCTTTATCCATTTTGATACTTGTTATCATCTCATGATTACTCGTTGCCCAGAGGTCAAATGTGTTTTCACAAGCGTTTACATTTGAATGGGCTTATGAACTGATTGCTCAAAATAATTTTCAGAGAATGCGTTTAGCACAATTTCAGATGTTTTATGCTTACTTCTGGATTAAAACATTTATTTTTGCCAACATGTGAGGGTAGACTGAAATCACCACCAACTATAATAGTATAAGTCAGGTATGTGTTTGAAATAATAATAACCGAAGAAATCCTAAAAATTGAAGGAATCAGAGATGCCTGACAGAAATGAAAGTTATATGAAGCATTAATCTCAGTGGCGATTAAACTGTTGATAGGGACATGGAAGAAATTCAGAAAGTATGTAAACAGTAGAAAAAGACAGGCAAAATTCAAGTAGTAAAGACAGAGAAATCCAAGAGAATACATGAAAAAGATTAGGACAGTTGCTAGAGATGAGAGGGAGGATGAGATAAAAAATTGTGGTGGTTCAAATGGGCTCTAGTCAAGGAGCGGAAGAAGCATGTGGAACGATATCAGTAAAAGTGAGGGATAAACAAACTCCATGGTGGAATGAAAGCGTTTCAGAAGCAGGCTAGAGAAAGAATAATGCATGGAAGGAACAGTGGGTCAGGGGAGGCTTACTGGAAGGGATGAGAAGGTCTTTCCTTGGTGAGTAGATTTTTTTATCTGTCCAGTTACATTATATTGTCAAAAATTGACTGTTTTCATTATTATACTTCATTGTAAGGAATCCCTGTACCATGCCAACTGATCCACTGAGTTACCTAGACATGCTAAAACAGGCCATTGTTCCATGCTAGACTTGTGCTTAATGAAAGTGACTTTTCTAGGTCTTTAAGATGGGAACCCAATAGTGCAGTGTGTGCTTTATGCTGAGTGTTAGAAAGAAATATGTATCATCGTTCACAGAGTAAGTAGAAGCAAACACAGCGGCACTAGTTAATTTACATGTGAAACCCACTACCTGATTAGATAAAGCAGAGGTGTGAAAATTATTAAATTCACATAAAAAAATATCACGAATTGGTTCACTCCTTCCCCAAACAAATATATTCATATGCCTCTCTACATTGTTTGTAACATACTTTAATTACATTATCTTGATAAATTTGTTATTTCTGTCTATGAAAAAGGACTGATAGCACCGGCTGAGTAATTCCGTTATTTATTTTTTTACGCAAATTTCTTTCATCAACAAGCTGATCTAGACAATTAAACAAATTGGTGTATTTTTAAACAATAAACTAAATATATTTTTATTAGAATTTTATACAGATAATATTTTAAGGATACTTTTGCTTCCTTTTAAATTTTTGGGGTTTCATGCAGAAAAAAGTGTCTGTTCACCTATGAAATATGTGGTTGTAAAGGTCTTAGGGTACAGCTATTTGTGCTTTTTTCCAGCAGGTTCGAGTTGGAAGAAATGAGGCAGAAGTATAATGGCAGCATCTAAAAGACTGGCCACACTAAACTGGAATTCATGCCACTGCTGCAGAGGCAAGGAGCATCTTTTAAGGTCATGTGCAGCAGATCCAACTCAGCCCATTTATTTGCAGGAATTCCAGTTGCCCGTGCAGCCACACTAGCTGTTTTTTTCACACAGTATTCAGTCTATTGCGCACCCATGACCAGAATATTTCAGTGTTTATGTGCAACATGGACATGCGGACAGTTAGCTGTTAATTCTGGGTATATGAAAATATCTGCATTTAAGACATATGGTGCCCAGACCATAAAAAAAGAAATATGAAGACAGTAAAATGTCTAGCAATTTCCATAGCACTTTTTGCGGGACAGTGGGAGAAAAATGGAGTGAGAAGAAAGAAATAAAGTTGACACCTAAAAATTAAACATTTTATAATTTTTTATTACATCACGTACACATATAAGCAAATTGTTGTTCATATTCCAGTTAGAACATCCGCTCAAGATTTACTACTTGTCTCAGCTTTCTCAAGGCACTGATCCACAATCAACAGCAAGCCTGAGAAGTGAGGTCTGACAAGTTTTCCACTTCTATTGCTTCTACTTCCACACTTTTCACAGATATGCCAGTGACCTAAAAGTACTAATTGCCAACATCATCACATAACTGTTACATACACAACATGTTCTAACTATCACATCAACAAACTCAATACCCATGTTTATTGGCAAATGCATAATTCACTGTTTTCTTGCTAAAATATCAAATGCATGTTCAATAAAACTTAGATCTTGATAATTTGTCGCTGAAAACTTGTTTGAGCCATTAAGTTTTTTTCTGGAAAAAGTCTTAAGACATTTTCTCATAGAGGAAATGCCTTATCAGCCACAAATATGAATGGAGGAAGTGTTCGTTTAGGACAGTTTGCAATAGGATTTAGCTGAGGCAAATTTAATGTATGTGCGTAATTTGTTTCTCACTAGCTCAGTTGCTTTGAACAAATCTGAATCTCCTTCATGTCCATAGCTCCCCCCACATCATTGTACCAAACAGTAGTTGTTATATGCCACAGCTACTAGAAGAATCGGAAAGACCAATCCCTGACCACCACGTATGTTTTACAATTTACACTGTAGATAACGGTTCTCTCAATGAATTAACTGACGTTTGATAATATTCAAAAATATGGTCGGATATTCCTTCACTTCCTAATATTGGTGAACAAAATTTCCTTTAGTCGACTTTTCACACGGTGAAGGGTGAATTCACCATTTCTTCTTCTGTCTGAGTTTGATGAATAACAAACATAGTGTGCGAACTGATTTGCTATCGGAAGAAATGATGTCCATTCCTGTTCTGAGAAGTTGCTTATGGTCATCTGACTGTCTACATTGCAGTTTTTCCTGATCTGTGTTGCTTCAACACTTGCTAAAATTACTGTCACATCTTTTCCAGCTCGAAAAGATAACGTGTGGTTCCAGCCTTACCACAAGAAAAGTAGTATTCAAGCAGCTAGACAGCTACAAACTTCCCAAACATCACTTTGCTGTTAAGTCAGACATTATTTAACAGACATGACTAGCATTCTGTTTGACAAGGTAGTTGTAGATGAGAGTAAACTGAGTAACATAATTCAACACAAATTCATCTGAATTGCCAAAGCGACAGGAGGGTCACCACATAAGAGTCAAAGAATCACCTGGAAGAGGGTGTATCTCCACTGTTTGCAAAAAAAAAAAAAAAAAAAAAAAAAAAAAACAGCCAAGAAAGAAAGACAAGTTAATACCTGCAGTGACTAAGAAGAGATTTAGTAATGCTTATTACATGAAAAATTCATTTTGGATGTAACGGGGAAGATTCTCAGCATTAGTATTTTTCTAAAAAAATATACACGCCCTTCAGGACACGCAACTCAAATAAATCCAATTTTTTCATGTGTTACCAAAGAGCTAGTATGTGAAGAAAGCAACTGATGGAGTTTCCTTTGTTACATGTAACTCAAATCACGAAGCACCCAAATTCTGTTATAGTGCAGGGCACCATTTCTGTACTTAGCACAGTTAGTCCTTACTGTCTTAACACATTGAGAACTGGGTGGCTAGGCTGTCGTTCAATTTGCTGATAATGCGCATTTTCACAGTTTCTCTGAATTTTTTGTAGCAGGTTCTACTGCAAAGAATTTAGATCAGTTAATTGCATTTCAGAGACTTACCTTATTTCTACTAAATGCTACAAAGAAAAACACTTGCATGACAACATTTTTTTTAATATATTGAAATGAAGATGCGTTGTTTTCACAACCATTTTTTTGTCTTTAATTTACTAAATGAAGATAAGATTAGAATTTGTTACCACTAAAAATAAAACTGTCTGATAATGTGTCTTTCTATGTTAACCAAAAACTCTACCAATTCAGTAACGAACTGAACAATATGTTTATTAGTAGGCATCAACTTTTTATATAGAACATATTAATTTACAAGCAATGAAAATAATTCTCTCACCATTTTGTTTCTTCTCAAAAGGGTAGTAGCCTGTCAGCTGGGCGCTGTGGTCCACACCAGCCTTGTTTTCATTTCAATCCAAAATACAATGAGGCTTTATTTTCTCTATGCTTTCTACCTACTTTGTTCTGACAGTCTGATAAGATGCTCTCATTTTGTGTTTTGTTATCAAAATAAGTAACATCTCTAGAGTCTTTCACTTCCACAAACATCAAATGGTCTCGTCTGTAAAAGTGTGCTCACTTTTTTCAGTCTCTGTGCTGTTAGATCTTTAGCTAGCCCTTTTCTATTTTTCGTCACTGAACTCACTTCCTTGGTTTTGTTTTTCCATAAATGATGGAACAGATCACGGCTAGTACAAAAATTATCCATACACGGAGTGTGGCCTTCACTTTAAAAACTTTCACAGTTTGTTTACTATATGCAAAATGCTGTTATTAACATTTGGCTGACTACCAGGATGTATTTCACATTTCAAAAAATATCCACTTTTCCTTTCAAATAATAATAAAAAAATGTTACGTCATATCTAACAATGGAAAATCCAAGATGAAATGTGACAATATAATGAAAAGGATACTTGCTATTCACCATATAGCAGACATGTTGACTCACAGAACGGCACAACAAAAAGACTGTCAGAAAGTTAGCTTTCAGCCAACAAGGCCTTTGTCAAAAGAAAACATCATTCGTGTGTGTGTGTGTGTGTGTGTGTGTGTGTGTGTGTGTGTTTTCTCTACTTTTGACAAAGGCTTCGTTGGCCAAAAGCTAACTTTCTGACTGTGTTTTTGCTGTGGCTTTCTGCGGCTCAGCATCTCCACTTTATGTCATATCTGTTACTCTTATTTTTCATGTAGACCTTGAAACTAAGTGTTTCATGAGAAGGGCAAATTCCTTCATCTAGGGTGAGATTTTCTCCTGGTTTTTGTGCTCTTCCACTTTTAGTCACAACTAAATCAAAGATAAAAAGATGTGTCTTACCTTACGAATAGGTTCATGACCACCTTGATTTTTTGAAATAAAAGTCCCACTGTCTATGAGATGTAACATTTGCAGAATTGGCAAAAAATGATCTCTTCGGGAACATTTTCCTGCAAATGTGGTTTGCAGCACAGAAACTGTAGCCCAACAGTCAGTCAATTTCGGTTTTCTAGTAACGCACATATGCAAAACCAAACCAAAAAGTTACACTGTTCACGAAGTTCCGCACTACTTCAATTATGCCAAACGAGAGCAATTTCAGATTTCCTGTTGCATTTAGCTTATCAAGAGTTGTCGTAGTACAGCTGTTTGTCATTTTTGTCACTATCTTCAGCAGTCCTTTATAACAAAAAGTATGTGAGAATTAAATACAGAACTGTGGTGATCTCTCTGATTTGAATTTTGCTTGATTTTTCAAGAACTGGAAGCTGTGGAGCAGTAGTGTCCTCATCTGCTCATTGCCCGGTCAAAAGAGGCAGACTAATAGGCTGAGACGGAGGGCTCTCTGATGCAGCACCAATGTCAGCTGGTTCATCATTAGGGCCCACTGACTCTTCCATCATCTTAAATGCCTTCTTTTTCTATAGCATAAACCGTAACAATTAACTTTCTCGTGTACATCAGACAAAATGAACACTTACATAAAAACTGCGATGCCAGCTTACCATCACTACTTTTAAAACAAGAAATTTGTTCAGAAATATCAGAATCACCAATGCTCAACGAAAACTTTTCTCTCATCATTGCATAAGACCATCTAGAAGACTAACATGAAGCATGAAGCCAACAACACAGACCATTCATTCAGGCCCTTTGCTCTGCACGCAACCTCCTGAGGCTTTGCACATGGCAATAAATGAAACAGCATGTCAAAAAGCAAGTAACACTCCTTTCCCGCCAATACGAGTGAAGATGCTGCCAACTCCAATATTTTCATGATAGAAAAAGAATCACAGAATAACTTTACACAGATGACAGACATAACACCATTGTTTGCATACATTTACAAAGCTGAAAACCTGCAGACGTAGCTCCTATATTGACTAACATTTAAGAATAGATCCATATTCAATGTACCCATAGCAATATTAAAAGGTTCTGGAAAAAAATCTTCTGTCTCAGTTGAAGGATTGGTACCCATGTGACATTTGTTTTCACACACAATTGAGCATGATATCATAAAGTCAATGGTGCAATTCTTCACAGAAAATGGTGTAAGAACTTTGTCATGAACTGTGAATAGCCCGAGATGTGAATCCAATGAAGAAGCAGTGGGCATTTGTGAATCTAAGATTAATGAAACTCACCATTACAATGAAAGGTGTGACTCCAAAACACAAGAGAAATGTGGCTCCTGAGGAAGAAATTTAAAATCTTTGACCTATTGTACTGGAAAGCATGCCAAGGAGAACTGAAGTGTTAACAGAGATGGAAGGAATCCACAGAAAATATTAGTGTACCATTTACGTGTTAAATAGCTGAGTATATGACAAAAAAGTGTCCTTTATGCCAAGGTTCTGCTTGCATCTAAAAATTTGCACACTGATCGTAAAATAGACGTACAGTCTTCAGGTCAAATTTTCACACTTAGATGGAGATATATACTGCACTGAACTTTCTGCATATATTTAGAAAGTAAGTGAAGTTATGAAGATTGAAATTCCTACATTTTTTCCCATTCACAAGAAGCATGCTTATCATTGAAAAACTGCCTATGTATAACTTTATAACATAAAATTTCTTTCCCAAAAAGAAGTTTTTACTGTATACTGTTTTTCATACACTGATCACATAAATTAATTAAAATATGCACAGAAAATTTTACATTCAGATACAGTACAATGTGCTGGTATACACCAATTTCGGTACACTGTAATTCCTATCTAGATAAATGATATGACAATATTTGCACTGAAATGAAATGATTGTATGACACTAATGGCCAGGAGTCCCCCCCTCAGGAAGAGCTATTATCTCCAAATATGTAAAAGTCAAGGAAGATGCTGGCTTAGCCACAATACATCTTGCAAGTTAATTGTAGGCGTGTTCTATCAAAGCAAAATCTAACAAGCCGTACCCATAAAATTGTTATACTTTGAAGTTTTATAATACCTCTGAACACTGAGCTTGGATGGAGACAACTACCATCACCCATGAAATAAAAAGAATGTCACTGTACCAGCATATAACTGGTCAACAAAGAAGTCCTCCCTACACATTCAAGTTTTCACTGTGGAGACTGTTCCTTACATCCACAAACATTTCTTGTTAACACCATCAGCCCCCTAACATGATGGTACGTGCATATGGGGATGCTCTAGGTTCATTTAGTATGCCATCATCCATAAAATACATCTTCCATATTCCTCTGACCATTGGTGTTAAATTTTTTATAGATCTGCACCATTGGCGTCCCCAGACACAGACCACATCTCAATCTCACTGCAGTCCACCCAAGCTGTATAGATGGCCCTGTTCTCGTTTGTAAGCATCTCTGCAGATGAATTGAATGATTCTGTCTATTCTGGTGGGGTATAAGCAATAAATAAGAACTGGCAGCTTGCGTTTGTTTGAGAACAAGCAAGCACTTAACTTCAATTACCTCCTGTTGTTTAAATGTAATACAACAGCCACAAAATACACTAACTACAGTAGATTACAACAGCATCTGGCATATCACATAGTGGCTTGCTACTTTAGACCTTGCCAATTGGTATTTAGGTTATCACATTACTATGAAATTGCTCGACTTTATCTCTTACCATACTGAACTAAGCATGTAATTGCTACTGCAATTGCAACACTTAAATCAATACACCACTTGCTAGTTACACTTTGTTGGAAGTTATGGCATGTCCCACACACAAAATATTCTTGCCAGAGCATACCAAGATATATTAACCCACACGCTATTTTCATCTATGCAAGTAAACATTACTTAAAAGCCAAAGAAATCATCATCATCATCATCATCATCATCATCATCATCATCATCACAACAACGAATAATATCAGCTTTCCAAACAAAACACACACACAGGCACAGAACAGTTAAGTCATTCATTATTCTCAACATTCCTTTCCCGAGCCTTCCAACGGAACACACAAACCTAAGATCGAAAAATACAAGGTTTAGTTGATAAGTTTCCTTTTTATTCACTCCATTTATGCTGTACTTGAGTTTGTAGCTGCTATTTAGTCCTACTCCAATGTAATACTCTAACATATTTGTGTATACTATGACAAAACTTAATCTTTTTGTGTTAGACATAGATTTCCATCCATTTTCATGAATGTGTCTTTTGAATAGCTGTATTTCCCTCAATAGTCTTGCAACTGGCACAGATGGAACTTGACAATACAAATAAGTCTGTCACTCTTCTGTCATCTCACACAGAACTGCTTTTAATGGTGTGAGAATTTATAGTTGCCCTCATTCCAGGAGTCAGGTCACAACGTAGACTGAAAACAGCTAATGTGCCCCTGTCCATCAAGGCATTTCATGCCTTTTGCTTAAAGAAAATATATTAGGCTAAGCAAGTATTGCCTGTTTCTCTCCAACAAATTCTGACAAGTAGAGGACATTTAATAATCAAAGACACAGTACATGAATTAATCAGAGTTCAAGGTAACAGTTGTGAACAATTTAATAAAAAAAATAATAATAATAAATAACTAAAAAAAAAAGCCACCAGGACTTAGGACATGTCAATGACTATACATCTGTGCACTGCCAAGAATAAACTAAAATCTGACTACTGCTAGTCAATTAACAGTTAATGAACAAAAGAAATGTGAGTTACAGCAAACAGTCTCAAAACAGAAAAGTTACACTTCTTTTTAAAAAAATCCTATCTCCCATTCAATGAAGAATACAAGATACATCACTCAAATCAAAAATTTCTCATGATTAAAAATAAAACAAGGTGCCTTTACTCTTACACCATTTGACCCTTCAAAAGAATGCAAGGAGTCAGATTCCTGCAAAAATGAATGGAGGAGCAACCACACCCAAAGCTTCACCTGTTGTAATACTTTTGCCATCTCAGTGATTGATTGATAACAGTGCAGGACCCCCCCCTTTCCCTCCCCCCCCCTCTCTCTCTCTCTAGTGAGTGTGAGTGTGTGTGTGTGTGTGTGTGTGTGTGTGGTGAGCACAATTACATGCTTCTGCCAAAGTGAATCAAGAAGCTGGCAAAGCAAATTGCATCCCCAGTGTGGTATGCAAAAGACAGGCATGATGACATGCAACTATGCTGAAAGATAAAGTTATTTTTAGAACGTGATTTTACTTACACACACACACACACACACACACACACACACACACACACACACCACATTAAATGAGTGCCTGACAAACACTACTTTAGGTATGATTGTTAAATCAGCATGCTTAAGTGTTTTTTGAAATGACAATTTCTGAATTCCTAACTTTAATAAACTGCAAGGGCTAGCGCTATGCAGAGTTCTGGCAATAACAAACACGACTTTAAAATGAAGCATATAAGACCACCTTTTAAGCTTCTATAAAATTGAAAGAAAAAGATTTTTTTTATCTGGTACAGTTTTTCTGTTTCTTGATATATTCACCTTTAAAATTTACACACTTTTGCTAACATTTCAACCAATTCTGGGAAACTGTTTTCCACTCTGATGTCAGTACTTCGAAACATAGTTTTTGAAGGATTAATCATGCTTTTAGATGAAAATAATTGGTAACATATTTTTGTGCAACAGTGACAAAAAATGAGTCATTAGGCAACACATCAGGTGAATAATGGCAATGAGACAATAATTTCATGTTTTCCTCTGGCAAACAAATCAACTGTCTGTATTTGTAGGTTGTGTTATAGGTGGGATTGTCATGATGAATGAAGCATAATTTTCAGTTGTTTTCCATGATTTCAAATCATTCAGCATTAATTGTTCTCTGGTCCTCTACAGTAACAGTTGCTACATTTCCAGTGCAACCAAAAAATTAAAGTAATAATTCTCTTGGCAGTGCTGCACAAATAACCCATTTTTGTTGGCTTTGTTTCGTACTGAAACACACAAACAGCTAATCACTGCTTAATTTCCAGTTTGTATGAACATATCAGAATTTCACCTCCTTTTACCAGGCTATGTTTTGCATTTCAACAGTCGATTTTTTCTTTTAATTGAAGATTGCCGTGCACAAACTGACAAGAGCCTGCTTTGAGCTTGTGAGTAATAACATTGGGAGGAGACCTTCTTCACACAAAATTGAATACGCTACAGCCTTTGATGTGTTTACAGTTGCCTCTATCATACATGTCACATCTCACACTCTTCAATCATGTTGCACACAGCACTGGTCACTTTTATAACATCCAATTTTGCTAGAATTTCATAAGATCATGACGAAATTCTGTAAAGCAAATGTAAGTAGCTTTTTCATGATGATTAATTACTAAAGTTCAATGAAGTGATTTAAAGTGGCGCTGTTAAGTTAGGGTGCTTCTATTTGGGGGGGGGGGGGGGGGGAGGGAGGGGGGGGGGGGGGAGAAGAGATCTCTCTCTCACACAAAATTTCCATATTTTCACAAAACTGTTTCTTTGAATGCTCACTGCAAACAAATTACTTGGCCCAACGAACAATCTATGTCAAGTTAGTGAGCAGGCAATGGAATGATCTAAAAATTTAAAACATACTTATATATTTGCCATGCACCCAATGTTTTGTTGTTTCCTCTACCTCCCTTACAGACATCCTTCTACCCCTCCAATTCATACATTCCGTGTTGTCTCTCAGTGTTTATCAGCACCTGACATTGTTTTTGCATAATTACATTTTCCTTCCAGAAAACTGTTATCCTTTAAAGCCAACTGTGTGAGATAGTTTTATTTGAAAATATAGTCGAAACGTCATTAATCTTTTGATTTCTGGGTTTTCAATATTAGTCCTCTGAAATTTACTACCTTTCCCTTGCTCCTGAGGAAAGGATGATTAACACAATTCCATAAGCTGGTAAGCCAATCATACTTTCAATTTTCCTGTATCAGCCATTATTCTGTAAACTGTTTCAGAATCTAATCTATTATAAACATGACCAGCAATTGTTACAACCGCAGAATTCTTGGACTCTATAAATCATTTGTTAGATTATCAGGGTTCCCACAAGTTTCCTGAAAGGAAATTCCCTAATGTTTCCCAGATTTTCAGACAAGTTATAGCATTTTTCCCTGACGAATTTTGAGATCTCAAGGGCAAGTTAGGGTGTAAGTTGACAATCTGTCTTTGCAGCTATGGTAAAAGAAACAATAGTGCAAACAAGGAAATATCTTAAAAACTTGCAAGCATATGGTGTTTCCTGATGTTAGTACTTAAGATTTTTGCTCACACCAACAGCTTTTTTTTAGTAATGAACTGTTTTTAGATGGAGAAAGTAAACCAATGGGGGTGTGTGTTTCATTAAGAGCACTGATGTTATTTTATACAGGGTATTACAAAAAGGTACGGCAAAACTTTCAGGAAACATTCCTCACACACAAATAAAGAAAAGATGTTATGTGGACATGTGTCCGGAAACGCTTAATTTCCATGTTAGAGCTCATTTTAGTTTCGTCAGTATGTACTATACTTCCTCGATTCATCGCCAGTTGGCCCAATTGGAGGAAGGTAATGTTGACTTCGGTGCTTGTGTTGACATGCGACTCATTGCTCTACAGTAGCCCACAGTGCCGCGTCACCTTGAATAAAGGAGACCACGAACTGTATTCTTTGTCCTTCCGTCCATGTCCTGGGAAACACATTCCTGAAGTTCTTAATTAATACCACGGATGGACGCGGCACTGTGGGCTACTGTAGAGCAATGAGTCACATGTCAACACAAGCACCAAGCACATCAGTACGTAGCATCAACAAGTTAGTGTTCATCACGAACATGATTTTGCAGTCAGTGCAATGTTTACAAATGCGGAGTTGGTAGATGCCCATTTGATGTATGGATTAGCACGGGGCAATAGCCGTGGCGTGGTACGTTTGTATCGAGACAGATTTCCAGAACGAAGGTGTCCCGACAGGAAGACGTTCGAAGCAATTGATCGGCGTCTTAGGGAGCACGGAACATTCTAGCCTATGACTCGCGACTGGGGAAGACCTAGAACGACGAGGACACCTGCAATGGATGAGGCAATTCTTCGCGCAGTTGACAATAACCCTAATGTCAGCGTCAGCGATGTTGCTGCTGTACAAGGTAACATTGACCACGTCACTGTATGGAGAGTGCTACAGGAGAACCAGTTGTTTCCGTACCATGTACAGCGTGTGCAGGCACTATCAGCAGCTGATTGGCCTCCATGGGTACACTTCTGCGAATTCATTTCCTGTAACAAAGTGTTTGAAGTCACGCTGGTACGTTCTGTTGCTGTGTGTTTCCATTCCATGATTAATGTGATTTGAAGAGAAGTAATAAAATGAGCTCCAACATGGAAAGTAAGCGTTTCCGGACACATGTCCACATAACATATTTTCTTTCTTTGTGTGTTAGGAATGTTTCCTGAAAGTTTGGCCGTACCTTTTTGTAACACCCTGTAAAAAAAAAAAAAAAAAAAAAATGCATTTCCTTGGAGCTGCAGGACAGATTTAAAATACCTTCACTGATTTCAGACATAACCTCTTGAAAGAAGTGTGCAAGATGGGGAAGAATTGTGTAAACCAACACTCTAGGTGACTGCCAATAAAATGTTGGTTCTACTATGTTCATTATTGTTGGTTATTACCCACTATGATAAATCTATTATTTTACAGATATTTTGTGATTCTTCTTTCGAGAAATATATGAGTACAAAGGGTACAAACCACCAGCATTTGACAATTTTCTTCTTCTTATCGTCCATACTTTTTAACAAATTAACTACTACTTTTGTACGCCAAAATGTACTAGAACAAGTGCAAAGTCTATAAAACACCACACTGTACAACGCACTTGCAGTGAAACAGTCACAATTCCTGAAATCCATTGCCCATGGCCTCTGGCCTGCTGAGGAGCACCACAGTCCTGAGTCCACAGATAAACCATGAAAATTCACTGCATTACGCCACATTCAGACAGACCCAGCCTGCAGGCAGATCAATGAGACTAGATCCAATAGTCAGGGCCTGCACATTATTGGGAATCTAATGGCTTCAGACCAGCAGATCCAATCCATTACAGATACCTGCAGAAACGACATGTGGGTTTGGCCTGTCAAAGGAAATCCCCTTGCGTCGCCAGCTATTCACGAGCCACAGACAACATGTTGATGAAATGAGACCACGACAATCGATCCATGCAACAGATAACTTGTTCAAATATTCTGAGAATCAATAATAATGAGGATAGATAGCAACTCACAGGAAAGATGATTGCTGGACTGCAGACAGGCACATAGAAAAGACAATCACAGCCTTACATCTAAATTTTCAGCCACAGCTTTTATCAGAAAACAGGAGCACACACACATTCACACAATCACTCACAGACAACTCATGTACACATGACCGCTGTCTCAATCCGCTGTAACCACAGTCTCTGAGAAACAAATCCAAATAAACCACTTTTCATGCCTCCCTGCCTCTCATTGGCAGCTGCAAGGCTAGTGGCACGAAGTGGTGTCAGCACTGACTGCAAGCTGCGGGGACTGATAGGAAGGGGAGAAGCAATAGTAATGAGGGAGTAGGGAAGTGGCAAATGTAATCAGCTGCACCCAGCCGGCGATGATGCATTGTACATCACCTCAGTAAACAAACCACTTCATCTACTGAGACAAAAATGATGTTTTTCCAGTGCTTTTTTTTCAAATTTCCAGAATCTGTGGCAATCCTGGATTATACTCTAATCATGTTCAGAAATTTAACAAACAGGCTTAAAAATTTCACTCGTGTGTGATCTACAGAATGAGCAACATAAAAGACTTGAGCCCATAATAAAACCACTACTCCAACACTAGACATCCATGTGACTAGCAGATGTATATGTTCCTAATGATTGTTACTGCCATTCATCAATAATTATGTGTCAGTGCAGAACTATTGTGAGTGCAGTTATCCTTGTATAAAAAGCCTAATTCAATCCAGGAGAGGATAGGTACGGTTGAGGCCTACATTCATTCTCAGTCATTTGAAGAAGCATGTCAACTTTTTGCAGAAAAACATCCAAATATCAGTACTCAGCAGGAAGCAGCATAAACAATTTAATACAAAAATGGTGTAAAACAAGTTTGGTTTCATCTGCAAAAGAAATAGGCAACTTTGAATTAGGGGTTCATAGGCCGTTGCTGATACTGAAATAATTACTGCCAGTATAAAAACGTCAATATGCAAGTTATCCGAGAAATCTGATGTTAAATACATACCTTATCATAAAATTATTTATTAATTAAACCTGAAACAATACTACATTACAACTGGGTCCCAGCTGATGGAAACAGACAAACCAAAACCAATTATTGCAACTGGTTTCCCTTAAGTATCATTGATGGATAGATGGACCCCCAAGTTATATTTCATGTCAGATGAGGCATGATTTCATCTAACCGGCTACGCTAATTGCAGAACACCAGGTACAGCATGACAAGGAATACAGACAAGATATTCAAGCAGTCATTTCATGATGAGAAATTAGTGTTTTGGTGTGCCATTTCCATTTTATAGCAAGATCAATATTTTTTGGCCACACTGTTAATATAGAAGTTCACACCACAACTTTCAAAGAATTTTATATGCAGTTAACTGATAATGAAGAACAATACAGCTTCTTCCAAAAGACAAAGTAATGTGTTTCGCATAAAATATTCTACAAAGTGCACAAGTTATCAGCAGAGGACTGAGGTCTCCACAATGCCCTGAGTTTTCTACTTAAGATTTTTTTCCTTTGGGGCTATTTGAAAGAGAGTTTATGCATCTGACCCCACTATATTGATGAAGTAAAGACGAACATTCAATGAGACATCAATGTAACTGACAACCACATTTAGCACTGCACGACTCTCAATATGATCAATCAAGCACTGAAGTGCACTGATGGTCAGGTTGATAATTTTGGACATCTTTTGTAAAAACAATGTTAATAAAAGCAACACTTAAATTACGTGTCATTCACAAAATTTCATTTCAACATCAACTACCAATTTTGCAGTAATGTTGTGGGTTTGGTTTTATGCTGCCTACCCTGTATAACACTACATTGTATCTATGATATGTTTACTTGTCAACAGAAATGTCTTATCAGGACACAAAGTGTGTCATGCTCAAATGCTGGTCATTGCAGCAATCACAAAACTATCTCTTTGGGCACATTCGTGGCTGCCCCCTGCATATTTCAGCCACCACACTTTTGCACATGTTTTGCTGGCCAGGTACTGTCCCTGCCTCACCTATGGGTTTGTTTATAAATGCTAGAGGCAAGATAACATGTACCGTCAAGCTGCCAGCAGCCACTATGGGGCATACAAGTTGCAGCAAACAGCACTGCAGTCGCAGGCACTAGTTTGCATCGGTGAGGTCACATGCTCATGTGATACTGCACATTTGTATCCTTCAACATGCATATATTTAGGGAGGTGCTCCACTTAGGGAGAGCCAGTTATATTTTGAGCTCTGAGCAAACGACAGCACTTAAAGTCTCCACTATGGACCCTGCCTGTCGCTGCTCACCATGGTGCCGCACTCGTCCTGAGCCACATTCAACAATATGCTTTCACCTGCCGCTCCAAGTGCATCGCTTCGCAGTATTCGTTGTGACTGCACGGCACCTTGCTACTCACCAGTGGACTTTGCTACAATCTCCCAGCCTCATACAACTGTGTTATTACCAGTCAACTGTCTATGAGTTCCCAGTGCGCACACACACACACACACACACACACACACACACACACACACACAAGAGCAAAGAAAATGTCATCAACATCAGTCTACATCTAGATATATTCATGGGCATGGAACATGTACCAGAATAAACTCACATAAAAAACAGGATTTTCTACTGGAGAACAAAACTGTACAATAAACTGTCCAGGGAGACTAAAGAGACAACTAAAACCCAAATATTGAAATAATCAATTAAACCATACCTCTTAAATAATTGATATTACAAAGTGAAGGATTATTTAGGTAACACAGGTTAGAAAATGGTAAAAGCTTGACATTATCCCTTAACTCAACATCTTGCTGGCTCATATTCTGCTCTTTTATACACAGCAAGGGACAACACAAATATTCTACATTTCTAGAAGGCTAAAGTGATTCATGGTGAACAATCCCAAATGCAGGACGCCTTTCCAACATTTTCAAGGACCAACAAAAATTTGTTTTTCAGCACTTCATGTAACTAGTGGCCAAATTTAAAACTTTAACGTGCCATCATTAAGATAATGTGAATCGAAGAGGACTAAAATCAGAGGAAATGCTGAACAACAAACTGTGGGAGAATAGAGAAGATAGGAAGAGGCTTCGTGAACAGCCTGCAATAAGCAGAAATGTTTCAGGAAGAACAAGAATATTATGCTTAAAAATTTAACATAGTAAGACAAGTATTACAATAGCAATTTATGTATACGTCTTGAGGCTATGTAACTCATAACGCAAAAATTACACAGACTACATTCGTCCAGTATTTGAGGAGGAGGGCACTTTGTGACTTCCAACAAACTTTACACATAATTTCAAATTTTTGTAAGTTATACCTAGCTTACATGCTTAACAACAAATATTTAATACAGTAACTCATTTGTAAAATAATCTGTCATTTGAAACACAGGAGTTCAAATTCTTTGAAGACTTGGGGATGGGAGGTGTTTGCTGGTTCAATTGAATGATGGAAGTTTTCCAATTAAGATCATGTATTTTGTAAATGATCTAAGGATGAACAAACAAATAACCGTGCAAATGTTACATTTAACAGTTACCATCAACACCACCAAATAACAAAGACAATTAACAACCAAAATAGGCACCACGCAGAACACTTACAAACTTATCCCACTGAAGTCACATGTGCCGAATCTCAGTGAGTCATTGGAAAAAGGATTTATAGAACATACTATACACCTGTAACAATAATGTTTCTCACTTGCTACTGCAATAATGATACAACCTCGATGCCTAAATTAAAGCCCTTGCTAATATTTGAGTTTGATATGACAAATCGGACACAGGAAGTAGCATGTATACTCAATGGCATTGGACAATAGAAAAGTAAATCTTCAGAGGTAATAAACCTCAAAGTAGTATGATTTTTCCTTCCATCACACTTCCCCACAAAAATCAAAACCAAGTTTATTTTCATCTCAATTTAATAGCTGAGAAGAACATTTTACATTCACAAACTGCTTGTATTTTTTAAAAAAACTGTCCAACATAACTGACTATTCTGTATAATTTTGGCAGTATTCTCAATTTCAGCCCTTTCAATGAACCCTCGATAGAAAAAAAATGAATATTGAAATATATCATAAATTTTATTAATTGAATTTACTTTTATCAAAATACCAGTCTGCTGTATTATCAAAACAAGGCATCTTTTTATGGCAAGTTATAGACTATGCTGATTTCTTAGGCCCAATTCCTAGCACTGGATGAGAAATGGGCCACATCGCACAAGCCAAAACTGAAACGCCAACGAATTGCATCATTAGGGGTCGCCACGAAAGACGAAAGTGCGTCAGAGCCCCAGTATGGTGAAAGTTATGGTGATTCTCGTGTATGACTGTGATGGTGTTATTCTAACGCATTACGTTCCTCCACGGCAGACTGTCGACACACAGTATTACTGATCATATTTGGAGCATCACCTGCGACCAGCTTTGCCAAAGACTCGGCGACACTTTCTGCGCAACCCCCCCATCATTTCGCATGACAATGCGTGGGCGCATACAGTGCAAGCTGTGGCTCCTCTGTACCATCCACCATACTCCCCGAACTGAAGTCCTTGTGACTTTGATTTGAGTCCGAAGATGAAGGAATCACTTTGTGGCATCTGCTTCAGAATTGTTCCAGAGATTCTACATCTACATACATACTCCACAATCCACGATACGGTGTGTGGCGGAGGGTACCTCGTACCACAACTAGCATCATCTTTCTCTGTTCCACTCCCAAACAGAACGAGGGAAAAATGACTACCTATATGCCTCTGTACGAGCCCTAATCTCTCTTATCTTATCTTTGTGGTCTTTCCGCGAAATATAAGTTGGCAGCAGTAAAATTGTATTGCAGTCAGCTTCAAATTCTGGTTCTCTAAATTTCCTCAGTTCATGAAAAGAACACCTCCTTTCCTCTAGAGACTCCGACCCGAGTTCCTGAAGCATTTCCGTAACACTCGCATGATGATCAAACCTACCAGTAACAAATCTAGCAGCCCACCTCTGAATTGATTCTATGTCCTCCCTCAATCCAACCTGATAGGGATCCCAAACGCACGAGCAGCACTCAAGAATAGGTCGTATTAGTGTTTTATAAGCGGTCTCCTTTACAGCTGAACCACATCTTCCCAAAATTCTACCAATGAACCGAAGACGACTATCCGCCTTCTCCACAACTGCCATTACATGCTTGTCCCACTTCATATCGCTCTGCAATGTTACGCCCAAATATTTAATCGACGTGACTGTGTCAAGTGCTACACTACTAATTGAGTATTCAAACATTACGGGATTCTTTTTCCTATTCATCTGCATTAATTTACATTTATCTATATTTAGAGTTAGCTGCCATTCTTTACACCAATCACAAATCCTGTCCAAGTCATCTTGTATCCTCCTACAGTCACTCAACGACGACACCTTCCCGTACACCACAGTGTCATCTGCAAACAGCCGCACATTGCTACCCACCTTATCCAAAAGATCATTTATGTAGATAGAAAACAACAGGAGACCTACCACACTTCCCCGGGGCACTCCAGATGATACCCTCCCTCACCTCCGATGAACACTGACCATCGAGGACAACATACTGGGTTCTATTACTTAAGAAGTCTTCGAGCCATTCACGTATTGGGGAACCAATCCCATGTGCTCGTACCTTAGTTAGGGTCACCGAGTTAGGGGCACCGAGTCAAACACTTTCTGGAAGTCAAGGAATATGGCATCCGTCTGATACCCTTCATCCATGGTTCGCAAGATATCATGTGAAAAAAGGGCGAGTTGCATTTCGCAGGCAGTAGACCGCTCCATTCGCAATATCAACACAAGAAGCTCTGCTAATGGTATACTATGCCTTCCACATCACTGGCAATGGGTTCTACACAACGCTGGTGACTACTTTGAAGGACAGTAACAGGTGCAAACACGTAACTCTTTTGTATAGGTTGTGAATAAATAGTTGCCACTATTTAAGTTCCAACCCTCGTATTTTGCCACATGGACAAGTAGGTTGCAGGAAGGGGACTTTTACACTGAACAGTCTGCAGCTCCTCTATTTTTTTTCTAAAAAGCAACTGAATCTGTGTTTCTAACAAAGCTGCCACCGCCAAAGAAAAGAAAAGCAGACTAGACTTCACAACTACTGAAGTTGATAAATCATCAATATGTCAGTGTTACACCACAACTTTTTAAAGTCAAAAATTCTTCCAAAAATTCCTCGCAGACCAGCTAGTCAATAATCAGCTCTAAATAAAATCCATCTCTCTGAACTTGAAACAGTGTCACTGCAAGTATGATGACCAATACAGTCGAGTCTCTCTCTCTCTCTCTCTCTCTCTCTCTCTCTCTCTCTCTCTCTCTGACGTCCTTATACTAACGAATGGAATGATGGAAATTTTGAAAGCACCTCCATGACGTTAATGTAATGCTTCTTTCATGTGGAGGGGGGGGAGGAGGTGAATCACTTCCTTTAAGGTGAGAAAGATCTACCTATCACGCCCATGTTAAATAGTGTAATTTCTGGTACACTTCAAAGAAAATCTAGAAGGGTAGCTGCTTGTGATTTTCAAATATTTTTGTGTGTATATTAATGAATAATATGAAGAAGGATTGTTAGCAGAAAAAAATTTTCACTTCGTAGGAATTTAAGAAAGAGCAAATTTGTACTCCAAAACACAAATTAAAAATTTTATTTTATTTTCAATATTATGTACAGGAAAACATGTTTTTATTGTTTATTTGGATTATGTTGTTGCACAGAGAAACAATTATGTGCCAAGTTTTATTAGTTTGCTTACAATGTGTATCAAGGTGAAAGAAATCATGTAACTGAGAAAAATGACAAAGTCTTTAGGGGACTATTCACCGCAGTCCGTTCCCACAGCTTAGATTACTGCTGTCTTTTTTCATGGCTTTCAAGTTTCTCTAAATTCTTCTTGCCTCTTAGCCATTTCTTCCTCCTCTATACCTGCTTTCTTCAAATGAATTTCATCCAACTCTTTCAAAATATTCACAGGTTTGAATCCTGGTTTAATGTTCAACTTTTGTAGCACTTTAGCCCTGCCAACATTTACATCATTGAATAATAAAACAGCATCAGATATTTCTAACTGAAATGTGTTAGCATGAACAAAAACGATCTTTGGAATTCTCGTCCACATGATATTGTTGAACGCTACAGTCACATTCTGCTTTCTTACACGGAAGCACT
Source organism: Schistocerca piceifrons (assembly GCF_021461385.2). Taxonomy (NCBI): domain Eukaryota; kingdom Metazoa; phylum Arthropoda; class Insecta; order Orthoptera; family Acrididae; genus Schistocerca; species Schistocerca piceifrons. The sequence continues at coordinate 780,375,641 of NC_060139.1, read as the reverse complement.
TTTTCAAAGGTCAGGATGCGCAGAGTCCCTATACTCTAGCTTTATAACAGCAGCTACAGCAGGGAGTAATCCATGGGGTTTATAATTTGGAACTATCTCATTATATTTGCACCTTGAATTCTCTCTTTAGGACAAAGTCCATGCATCTATTTTCACATGCTGCGGTGAGATGAAGTAAGTAGCCCCATGATTCTACATTCATTCCTGACAAATCTGGTATGTTATTTTTAATAGCTTGGCCATATTAATTCTGCAAGCAGTCAATCATGCTGTGACAAATCCATCTGCCCCACCAATACCTTTCCCATCAGACAATTTTTTCCAAACATGCCCCTTCTTTCAGTTTACAGAGCCTTGCAGATCTTACGCATGGCAGTTTCTCTGATAGAATGTTTTCTCCATATGGCTCACTCTCCATCACCTTCATGAACCCTTTCCTATCTCCAGCTCCCAGTACTGTTTACATACTATTGCTTTTGTTTCAAGGGACCTTTGAAATATTCGCACTGTGCCTTCAGCTGCTATTTTTACACTCTATCCCTCAGAATATATAACAGGTTTTTTCTTTTTTTTTTTTTTTGCATCTATTCACTCTTATTCTCACAAACATAGCAGAATTTATTAATCATTTCTACATCTAGCACCTTTCCAGTGTCAACAGAAGTAGCTGCCACAACACCATAAAGAGAAGTATGTCCACTCTTATGCAAAGTCCCATCTACAGCAATTGCTACATCTGTCCCCCCATCATTACACTGCACCACTTCTTTGGCAGTTTGCACATGCTATCTTCTGAAACACTTCTCATACCCACGATAATACCTTCACCAATCTTGTGGAATTTCACTAGGGGCCTTAGGTAAGTTCATTTCAGATCACAAGTTTTACCTGCAGAGTTCCCCTTGCCTATACATTCCATTGCCTAATATTTCACTCTGTATTTTAGAGAGAAGTCCAAAAGTACTAACACTCAATTAGTAACCATACAGATTTAAACAAGGAGGTTAATGGTTCAGTGTTTGTGATGGACAGTCCAGAGGGCTACACAGCCATAGTGGCACTTGTTGATTTCAATCTCTGCTAACCATATGAAAAAAAAAAAACCTATATATATATATATATATATATATATATACACACACACACACACACACACACACACACACACACACACACACACACACACACACTCTGAGATGAAGGTCCATGTCAAACTGTAGTCCCTCGTAACATGCTAGGAGAAGCTAGTTCATGAATCAAAGACATGCACAAGTGCCACAGTATGTCCAATGAAGTGATGAACACTAAATATGTGTTGCATCCAAACAAACTTGTACGTCAATGACTGCTTCTTCTCTGATGTACACTGGTGTCCAAAATTAAAGCAACAAACAGAAATTTTGAAAGGTTGTTTATATTTCGGTACAAAACAGTATAAACAGGAGATGGTAATATAGGAACAATGTAACGAATACAGAATGTAAACAACTGCAACATGCGTAATGGTAGACAAAATTATTCTTCATTTTTTCCAACTTAATGGGTTTGCACACACATTTTAACAATCGGTTATGTGCTCAGTATGAGCTGTGACCACCTCTGGCAGCAATGGAGGCCTGACAATGATGGGCTATGCTGTGGATGGTATCAACAGTCTCCTGTTGAGGCAATAATGTCTTTTCTTCCTGGAGAGCTGCTTGCAGTCTTGGAGAGCAGTTGGTGGACGCTGATGTGATGCAAGCTGCCACTCTGGTGCATCCCAGACATGCTCTACCTGAGAGCAGTTAAACCTTGCCGATTCAAGCGCACAATGTCATGAAGAGAAGTTCGAGTGGTAAACATAATCCCTGCCCACACCATTGGGAATCTTCCTCGATATTGGTCTCTTTCCATAATGTTTGGGTCCTGAAATCGTGTTCCACATTCCCTATAGATGTGAATCCATCGAGAATCACTCTCCAGACTAAACCGGGATTCATCTGTGAAAAAAACATTGGCCCACTGTTCGACTGTCCAGGTGACCCTCCCTCTAGATCAGGGCCGGCCAGAAATTCTGCACGTGTGCGGTGCTCCTGCACATGTACAACTTCCGGGTCACAGTGTGCACGCCGCAGCCGTCAGCGTTCATGTAGTGCAGGTTTCTACGCACAGATGTCGCTTTATCCACTTGCTGGGATACTCTGTACCGGGGCATTTTAGTGCTCTTTCCACAGCTTGCAAGCCAACCATGGGAAGGTATTTCGCGTATTAAACATTTAAAATACTGTCACAGACTACTCATTGAGACGTCTAATTTTATGTTAACAGTTTAACCCATTGAGACAAGTAATACAGCTAACAACCGTGGGTTTTTATTAAGGCAGCTTGACTGACGGCACGTAAATACAAGTAATGTTTTTGATCTAGTATTTAAGAAAGAGAGCACTTAGCGACTTCCAACGAACCTTATTCATGATTTCAAATAACATTAAACTAATGCAAGGTTTCCTATAACTAATTCTCGGTGCCCTCAGTTACACCCACATAATTTCTGTCTCACTGACCTCTGAACAGAATGATAACCGCAGACCTCTCGATGATCACCTGTTATTTCAATACCATTATTGCTACATCTTTCATCAACTCCGTCTGAAATCTGCATAATAACCGACAATTAGATGAATGTTACGTTTTATCGACTTCAGCTGAGCGTAGCCCTTCAAACATTTAAAAAAAAAAAAAAAAAAAAAAAAAAAAACCGTAAATGTAAGTATACAGTGGAACAATCGGTTTAATGACTAACTTTCCTGATAATAATGTAACATGGAGCAGAATGAGGCACTAATGCACAATTAGTAAACAATAATTTTTAATTATGAAAGGAATAAATCCAAACACGTTTACCACTGGTCATGAGAAATGATAATCGAGTTGATGTGTCTCATCCATTTTCTTAAGGACATTTAATTTTGCTTGCTGTTCTTCACTCTTGAGTACACTACACTCGTCTTTGTGATATGTACTGTAGTGTCTTTCAATTGAAAACTTACGCTGGCCGCCTATTATTCGGCGGCATAGCAAACACTGTGAGTTTTCGCCAACGGCTACAAAAAAGGAATTGCAGTTGCCAGTCATTTTTAAACGACTGAGAACATAGATCTCCCGTCCTTTGCTTCTTCACAGTACCTGTCATTTCTCAGTACTTCTCTGTTAAGGTTACGGTTACCAGGCGTAAACGAGACTGGGTATGTTGCGCTCTTGCTTGTACCAAATAAACAGGGAAGTGAAGCCGCCGCCGTTCATTTAGGACACCTGTCTAATAACAGATGTCGCTGTCGCACATGTGCAGCACTTCCGCACGTCTGCACACTGTGCAGCGTTTGGCCGGCCCTGCTCTAGATGTTCTCTTCTGTGAAGACATGTCGGAGGTAGACACACAGCAGGTCTCTGACAAAGCCACTCTGTCAAAGCCTTCTGCCCACAGTTTGCCTAAATACAACATGTTCAGTGGGTGCTGCGAGTTCACGTGCCAGTTGCCGTGTAGTACTAAGGCGATACTATCGTGTCCTTACAGTCATCTCTTCTGAAGTCACACGTGGTCGCCCCTGCCCTGGTCTTCTGGACACAGTTTCAGTCTTTACACACTGTCGCCACGGCCGAGAAACAACAGAACAATTAAAACTACGCCATCAGCCCACATTAGTTCGCGACTGTCCTGTTTTCTTTCTTTCCCTGGCCCTCCACCCCAGAGTGTCTGGTAAGCATCTTCTCTGTGCATACTGCACAGTCTGTGACTGTACACAGCGATTGTGGATGTGGGGCTACCCAGCAAACACTACCTTGTTTAATAATCGCCCTTACGTCATTGTTGGCATGGTTGTCTGTTGACCAGAATGCCATCTTCCATGCAGAACACGATCGTATGGACATCTGGTTAACAGTTTGTACGATTATATCATGAACTAGACACAGGATGGGGGAAAGAAAGCAACAGGATATCTTTCTATTCTAACACTGTGAAGGTCACTAACATTTATAAGAAAGTTTCTGGTTTTCACCATATTTACTGATCTTCAGGTGTTGCAATCAATAAGTTCTAGGATCACAGAAATAACATCCCATTGGGACAAAAATTAAGCTTTATATGAATCAGCATTATACATACTTAACATCCAGCAGCACTGAAGCCAAACATTCATGTAAATGTTATCTCTTTTGACATATATTTAAATACTGTATTGACCCAAAAATAAGTCGCACTTTTTATCCAAATTCCACCTCCGAAAAGTTAGCTTGCAGCTTATATCTGCTTCCTTGTCTTTTTACAAACAATTGCTGTACTAAAGTTCAGCTCACTTGCAACAACACAACTAGTGTATGTAGCCAAAACTGGTGACAAGGCATTCTACGAGGTGCATTCAAGTTCTAAGGCCTCAGATTTTTTTTCTCCGGACTGGAAAGAGATAGAAACATGCGCATTCTTTTAAAATGAGGCCGCGTTCATTGTCAATACGTCCCAGAGATGGCAGCACCGTACGGCAGATGGAATTTTACCGCCAGCGGCGAGAATGAGAAATGTTTTAAATACTTAAAATGGCGACGTTTTCCTTACTTGAACAGCGTGCAATCATTCGTTTTCTGAATTTGCGTGGTGTGAAACCAATTGAAATTCATCGACAGCTGAAGGAGACATGTGGTGATGGACTTATGGATGTGTCGAAAGTGCATTCGTGGGTGCGACAGTTTAATGAAGGCAGAACATCGTGTGACAACAAACCGAAACAACCTCGGGCTCGCACAAGCCGGTCTGACGACATGATCGAGAAAGTGGAGAGAATTGTTTTGGGGGATCGCCGAATGACTGTTGAACAGATCGTCTCCAGAGTTGGCATTTCTGTGGGTTATGTGCACACAATCCTGCATGACGACCTGAAAATGCGAAAAGTGTCATCCAGGTGGGTGCCACGAATGCTGACGGACGACCACATGGTTGCCCGTGTGGCATGTTGCCAAGCAATGTTGACGCGCAACGACAGCATGAATGGGACTTTCTTTTCGTCGGTTGTGACAATGGATGAGACGTGGCTGCCATTTTTCAATCCAGAAACAAAGCGCCAGTCAGCTCAATGGAAGCACACAGATTCACCGCCACCAAAAAAATTTCGGGTAACCACCAGTACTGAAAAAATGATGGTGTCCATGTTCTGGGACAGCGAGGGCATAATCCTTACCCATTGCGTTCCAAAGGGCACTACGGTAACAGGTGCATCCTCCAAAAATGTTTTGAAGAACAAATTCCTTCCTGCACTGCAACAAAAACGTCCGGGAAGGGCTGCGCATGTGCTGTTTCACCAAGACAATGCACTCGCACATCGAGGTAACGTTACGGAACAGTTTCTTCGTGATAACAACTTTGAAGTGATTCCTCATGCTCCCCACTCACCTGACCTGGCTCCTAGTGACTTTTGGCTTTTTCCAACAATGAAAGACACTCTCTGTGGCCGCACATTCACCAGCCGTGCTGCTATTGCCTCAGCGATTTTCCAGTGGTCACAACAGACTCCTAAAGAAGCCTTCGCCGCTGCCATGGAATCATGGCGTCATCGTTGTGAAAAATGTGTACGTCTGCAGGGCGATTACGTCGAGAAGTAACACCAGTTTCATCGATTTCGTGTGAGTAGTTAATTAGAAAAAAAACTGGAGGCCTTAGAACTTGAATGCACCTCGTATTATGAAACAAACAAACAAACTTTTACTGATGTCTTATTGGCGTTAACATTGTGTACATCCACCAGTATTGTTCCGTTGCCTTATAATTCAGTTTCAGTTAGACACTGGTACGAAAACCTGATTTACGACAATATGAACAACCGCTTAGAGCAAAAAGCATCGTCAAGGTAAGGAATTCAGTGTAGTTATGATGCCAAAACCACAAGAAACAGAGGTTGGAAGAAAGTACACAGTGAACATCTATTGTGTGACTTTTGGTTCTTCACAAGAAAAATTGAAGAGGGCAGTTTCAATCAGAACTGCTCAGGGGAGGACTTGAACCTAAGGTTCTTTCCTATGTGCGGGAAAGAGGAACAATGGGATGCCTATCTCATGAGAAATTATCCAACTGAAGCCCTTGAATATTGCAAAGTCTTGTGAGTAATGGTTGGCATTGTCGTTTAAGCACAGGAGAGTCCCCATTCTACGAGGAAGTGCTACACAAGCCCAGAGAACGCCAGCAGACTTTGAGGAGAAGCTGGTCAACTTCCAGCAATTAATAGTCCTGTTTCAAAGGTGACACTCATGCCCTTTCCATCAGATTGACAATACTAGCAGAAAACTATTATTTTCTGACACGCCAAGCAATACGGCAGAAGACATGAAATGGGTACAAAATATCTCATTAAAAGAAACTGTGGCGTAAGTTGCTACAGCCAATGACTAAGTTACAGTTACCCTCTACGTCATTCTGAAGAAAA